>NC_138858.1:0-2712907 GCF_965183815.1 Platalea leucorodia
TACAAGAAATATAGGCAAGAATTGAAAGATAGGGACAGGGAGCCTGATAGAAGGCAACTGTGGTGGGTTGACCTCGGCTGGCCACCGGGTACTCACCAAGCCGCTCTATCGCTCCCCCTCCTCAACAAGACAGGGGGACAAAATACAACAAAAAAAACTTGTAGGTCGAGAACAGGACAGAGAGGTCACTCACCAATTACTGTAACAGGCAAAACAGACTCAGCTTGGGGAAATTAATTCCATTTATTGTCAATCAAAATCAAGAGTAGGACAAGATTTGTTCTTATTTTGTTTTGTTTTATTTGTTCTTATTTGTTCTTATCTTATCAACAGATAAGAACAAATCTAAAAACCGCCTTGCTCTTTTTTCCTGGGCTCATCTCCATGACTCCTGACTTCCCTACATCCCACCCCCGAGCAATGCAGGGGGACAGGGAGCAGGGGTCGCACTCAGTTCATCACACATCATCTCTGCCGCTCCTTCCTCCTCGTGCTCTTCTTCTGCTCCAGCGCAAGCTCTCCATGGGGTCACAGCTTCCTTCAGGCACATCCACCTGTTGCGGCGTGGGGTCCTCCATGGGCTGCAAGTGCATGTCTGCTCCACCGCGGACCTCCACGGGCTCCAGGAGGATGACCTGCCTCACCATGGCCTTCACCACAGCCTGCAGGGGAATCTCTGCTCCAGTGCCTGGAGCACCTCCTTCCCCTCCTTCTTCACTGACCTTAGTGTCTGCAGGGCTATTTCGCACTCACGTTTTCTCTATCACAGCATCTGTGCAGCATTTTTTACCCCTTCATAAATGTCCATTCCAGAGGCACAACCAGCATTGCCAATGGACTCAGCTTGGACCGGCTGCAGATCCATCTCGGAGCTGGAAGTGGCTGTGCCTGACATAGGGGCAACTCCTCGTGTCTTCTCACAGAGCCCACCCCTGCAGCCCCTGCCCTGCCCCAGCTAACAAAACCTTGCCACGTAAACCCAATCCAACAGCAATCGCCTACAGGACAGAGAAGGAGGACTGAAAAATAGGGAAAGGGAGCCACAGAGGGAGAGGTACGGGGAGGGGGGGGGAAATAGCGATGGACTACAGGCCAGAGAGGAGGAAGCGACAAGGAATCAGCCTGGGAGAGATGGAGAAAAACAAAGAATAGCGATGGGCCACAGGGCAGAGAGGGAGGATTTTAAAAAGGGGACAGTGAGGTGGACAGAGATAAACTGAGAAATGCCAAAAAACCTTGATGAGCTGAAGGGGAAAGACTGAAGCTGAAGGGGAATTAAAGAATAGGGACATGGAGCCAGACAGAGAGAGAACAATAAAGACAAAAAGCAGCTGTGGGACAGAGAGGGAAGAAATTAAAAGACAGGGACAGGGACCTGGAACAAGAGAATTGAAGAAAGAAAAAGTCTATTTAGAATACAGAGCAGGGATAGAGGAATTAAAAAATAGGGACACGAAGACAGAGAGGTAAGGGGTGGGAATTGTGAAGGGCTAAAGGGCAGGCAAGGAAAAATTTTAAAAGTTGGGATAGGAAGACAGACATAGATGAAGAAAGACAAAAATAGTTATGGGCTGCAGGACAGAGACAGAGGATGAAAACAGAAGGACAGGGAACAGGACAGAAGCACAGAGAGAGGAAAAAAACATAGGGGTAGAACAACAGATAAAGAGGGGGACTTGGAGAATGAGGGAGGGAGAGGTGCAGGGAAGCAGAAAAAAATGACAGCAGCGAGAGAAAGAGAAGGCGGGGCAGGGAAGGACCAGGATGCAGAATAGGGACGACACGGCCCCAAGGGTCCAGGACTCACTGCAGCTCCCGCTCTCCAAGCTGCTTGGAAAACTGGACAGCTCAGACGTGTCTTTCTCTCTCTCTCTCTCTCCCCTGGCCCCGTGGCTCCGGTTGCTTGACTGTCATCCACCTAAGAGAACAGACTGGTGTCTTACAGCTCTTACAATACAAGGCTTCCCAGATACGTAGCCTCACACGTGCACGTGTTACCTGGCTGTACTGTGCTTCCAGTTACGCATACGGACCCTGCAGTGCACGTTGGCAATTGGGTCTGCTGAGGGCTACACTAAGAGGGATCCTTCCTCACACTGAGAGGCAGGCTGTCTCCTGTCTGCAGCTGGAGGCAGTTGCCAGCTGACTCCTCTTCATTTTTTTCTTCAGCTGCTTTACCTTTTTCTGGCCTCTCCAGCTTCAGCAGCTCCTGTCCACAGCCAGGAAGCGTCCAGCTGTCCATTTTTGCCCATGCCGCTAGGAGAATGAAGCCAAAGGCAACCCACACAAACCTGAGCCAGATGCAATCACCAGCATCCCTGGAGAGGAACCGCCAACCGAGTCCTCAGTGCTGCCTCTGGGAGAGGGAAAGAACAAGCAACCATTATCCACAGGGATGACTGTAGCTCTCCTCAGGCAGGAACCCCTCCTTCTGCAGGAGCTGCTGGAGACGTCGCTCTTTCCCTGAACTGATGCTAATAGCACCTGCATTTAAGGAGAATAAAGCATATTCAAGGGCCAGCTTGCTGCCATGAGGACAGGGTTTGTGGGCAGACCATGCCTACAGGACAGGCTTCAGGGGAGGTGCTGGAGCTGGGGGCAGCTGCATGGGGCGAGCAGGGCTGGAGGAGTTTTGCTGAGTTGGGGAGGCACCCAGCGCCTTTTCCAGAGGGTGGGCACCCAGAGGGGTGGGGGCAGCCATCTTCTGCCCCTCTTCCTGCATCCTCTCCACCAGCTCTCAGAAAATCCCTGGGACCTGCCCTGATGGGGCCTGACTCCAACTGACTTCAGCCTGTTGCACCGGTGGGTTGGAAACATCCTTGCAACTCGTCAGCATTCTCCAGCAGGCATGCCTCAGCAGCACCATCCTCTGGGGCTGCAGCCCTTTTACACAGAGGGGCCATCACCATCAGCCTCACTGGCCCCCCTGGGGCTCCTCCAGCCCCAGCCCACAGCTGCAGCCATGGCCCCTGACACCCACCGTGTAACCTGCTCCCTTGGACTCTCTGACAGCCACTCACCAAGTACAAAGGAGTACAAGCACAGCCATGAGTGCAAAGGAGACAGCAAGTGCTTATTCATTAATGCATAGAAGTCCCAGGAGTGAGTCTGCTATGGGGTTCGCTGCCTGTACCCTCATCCTTCCCCTGGGACAAGCTGGCAGTTGTTTCTGGAGCAGCAGACACAGAAAACGAAAATATAGCGATAGGGAGCAGGACAGAAGAACAGAAAGAGGTAAAATAAAATGAGGGAGGAGTGAGGAGCAGAGAAAGAAAGGTACAGGGAAAAGGACAGGGAGATGGATAAGTCAATAAAAAAGGGGATGAGGAGCCTGCAAGGACATGGCAGAAGAAAAACAGGGTCAGGGAGCAGGACAGAGGGAAAGAGAGAGAAAATGATGAGCAAGTAGCCAAACAGACAGATCAAGAGAGAAATCAAATGAGAGGAATAAGGGAGGGAGGGAGGGAGACAAAAACACAGGGAACAAGCCAGAGGGATTGAAGAGAAAGAGAGAGAGAGAGATCGGGACAAAGAGAGGGAGAAAGAAAAACCATCGCTGGGCTGCAGGATGAGAAAAAAGGGAGCAGAACAGAGGGGAATAATGGGACAGCAAGCTGGGCCGGGGGGGTATAGTGAGAAACAATGGGAGAACAGGTGGTATGGAGATATACAGACAAAGAGTTACAGGGAAGATGGAGGACAGAAAGAAAAGAGAAAAGGAGCAGGGAGCAGGGAAGAGATGGTGAAAGAAACATTAGAGACAGAGAGAGGAGGAGAGTGACAGCAGCAAGGCAGAGAGATCATGAAAGAACGAACCAGCGACGGGTAGCAGGCCAGAGGGACAAGGAAAGACTGGAGGAAGGACAGAGCGATCTAGAAAACAGGTGAGGGACAGGGAGCCAGAAAGCGGGATACTGCAAGAGAGAGAGGGACAGGAAACAGGACACTGAGATGGAGAACATACGAGAGCAACAGAAAGAATAAGAGAGGTGGACCACGAGAACAAACAGGAACAGAGAGGGGAAGCAATAAAAAAATAGGGACAGGGAGCAGCACAAAGGGTCAGAAAGAGTAAGAGATGAACAGGAAGGAGAACAGGGACAGTGAGATACAGAATAGAAAAAAAACAGCAACAGTGAGCAAGACAAGGGGATAGAGAGAGGAAGGGAAGAAGGGAGGGAGGACAGACACAGGGAGGCAGGGACACAGAGCGGCATGTACAGGTGCAAAGAGGAAAAGAACATCAGAGAACAGGACAGAAAAAGAGATGGATTCAGATCAGGATAAAAAGATGGAAAAGGGAAAAACAACAATGGGCTGCAGGACAGAGACAGAGGATAACAAAAGGAAGGAGAAGGAGCAGGCCAAAGGCACAGAGAGAGAAAAAAAGCAGGGGGTGGTAGAACAAGATGGATGAAGGGAGAGAGGAGAAGGGAGCAGGACAGAAGAACAGTGAAAAGAGAACAGGTACAGGGAAGAACAAAAAAAGAAAAATCACAGCAGCATGCAAAAGAGAGAGGGCCAGGGAAGGGGCAGGGAGGGACCAGGGCACAGACGAGGGGTGACAGGTCCCTGAGGGCCCGGGACTCACCACAGCTCTCGCTCTCAGTGCTGCTGGGAGAACTGGCCAGTTCAGATGCTTCTTCCTCCTTCTCTCCTCCCTTCCTCTTCTGTAACTCCAGTCACTCGGCTGTCCACCTAAGAGAATACGTGGATGTCTTACAGCTCTTACGAGACAAGGTTTCCTAGACACGTAGCCTCGCTTGCTCGCGCACTACACGGCTGTACCACGCTTTGGGTTATGCCTACAGGCCCTGTGGTGCACACTGGTGGTCTGGCCTGTGGTGCATTACAAAGAGAGATCCCTTCCCACCCGGAGAGGCAGGCTCTCTCTTGCCTGCAGCGGGAGGCAGCGGTCAGCCAGATGGCCTTCCGTTTCTTCTTCTTTACCTTTCTCCAGCTTCTCTGGCTTCAGCCGCGGCAGCTCCTGTCCGCAGCCAGTAAGCGCTCCTCCTGTCCCTTTTCGCCCCCACACCACGAGGAGAGTGAGGTCAGGCAGAGACAACCCACGCAAGCCTGAGGCAGGTGCTGTCAGCAGCATCCCCACGGGAGGAATGGACAACCGCGTCCTCAGCGCGGCCTCTGGGACAGGGAAAGAAGAAGCGGTGACCGTTATTACCATAGGTCGCCCCTGGCCGAAGCCCTTCCTTCTTCAGGGGCTTCTGGAGACGCTGCTCCTTCCCCGCGCTGCTGGTAACGGCACCCGCGTTAAGAGAGAATCCAGCCCACTTGAGAGCCAGCTTGTGGTCTTCACAACAGGGCTTGGGGGCAATCTCGTGCTATGGGACAGGCTTCAGGGGAGGTGCTGGAGCAGGGGGCAGCTGCATGGGGTGAGCAGGGCCAAGAGAGGCTCAGGGGGAGCTCTGGCGAGTCGGGGAGGCGCCCCGCCTCCCCGCCTAGGGGATATCCGCCTTCTTCCTCTCTTCCCTTCGATCAGCTTTTAGGTAACTCCCTGGGGCTGCCCTGGCCCAGCTCGCCTCCAGCACACCAAGAGCCTGCCGCAGCGGGCAGGTTGAAGCTTCCTGTCCCACCACCCCCGGGCAGCCAGCAGGCAGGAGACACCCCTGCACACTCAAAGGAGCTCGCTCGCCTCCCTGGTGCTCCTGGCCCTCACCCACCACCGCCAATCGCGCCCGGCACGCCACCACGCTGTGGTAACAGCGAAGGCGGTGACGTCGGCGGCAGCAGCGAGCACCCAGCGCGCAGCGCTTGCCCAGGGGCGGCGGCAGCGCTGCCGTCTGCGTTTTGCGCGCCAAGCACCTGCCGACAGCGCGCCCACGGGGTGGAAGCGGCGTTTCCTGTACCGGCAGGCAGCAACAATCGCAGCGGCATGACTCCACAGGCACCGCAGTATCACATTGCCGTTACTGGCAGCGTGGATCATGTGGGCTGCACCGCGCCTGCGCAGATCCCGGGTGGCAGCACCGAGAGTCTGGAGGCGCGCCGCTTCTTGGGGAGTAGCCATAGCTGGAAGCCCACAGAAAACCACAGAAAACCTACAACAAAACTGCACCTCGTGCCGCAGGGGCCGCGGCGGTAGCAACGACTACGGTGCACCAAAAGCGCCCGAGAGCAATACGACTTCCAGGCATCCACGTCCATATAAACTACACCTCCCGGCATGCCCCGAGGAACGAACATGGCCGACCGGAAGCCCCGTGCAGCAATCCATGCTTTCTGAGCCTGCGGGGACACCGTTCCCCTCGCCGCCGACATACCCGGAAGCCCTGCCGAGACCCCCCGCGGCTCCGGGTACCCCCACCGCCGGCAACGACCCAGAGAAGCGCCAACCCGCCCGGCTCGGGGCAGCCCCTCCCGCTCGGCTCCGGCCAGGGGCAGTGCAGAAAGTCCCTCGCCTTTCCCTGCGCCAGGTCCCCCGGGAACAGCGTCTCGCTCGGACCGGAGCGTGCGGCAGCCTCCGGTCGTCCCAGCCCCTCGCCCGTCCAGAAAGCGCCTGCCTGTAGCAGCGGCAGAACCGCTGCTGCCCAGGGGGGAAAGGAACGGCTCGGGGTGAAGCTCCCCAGGCTGCCTGTGGCCCGTGCGGAGCTGGGGGTCCAGAAGCAAAGGGGTTAGGGGAGGGGTGGAGCAGGGGAGCGGGGGCGCGAGACTGGAGGGCAGGGGACGCGGGGGGCACGGCCCAGGGAAAAAAAAAAAAAAAACCCGCACGGGGGGGAAAGCCTTGTGTGGGGGGACGTTCGGGTGGAGAGCACTCGGGAGGGCGGAGAGACACGCAGAGGAGGACAGGGGGGAGGAGACGGACACGGACGGACGGACGGCGGCTATGTGTGGGTACAAAGGTGCACGGGGGGACACGGGTGGGGATGACCTACACCAGGGGGTCCACCCGGCATAATCCACAGCAGATAACTCACCTGGGATAACCCGCAACGGATATTCCGCTCCGGAGAAGGAATCCACGCCAGATAATCCCCAGCAATGCCCCTCAAACTGTCCGCGGTTCACCCCAGATTTGGCCCAAATTGGCGCCGGTTTTTCGTTTGGGGTTTTTTTGTTTGTTGTTGTTCTTCTTTTTTGTTTTTTCTTTTACATCATACAAAACTTGGGGGTTTCTGCTTTTCCAAAATATTCAGTTCTGGGGTTCTCCGGCGCTTTTCCACATCATAACAATGGGTCATTTTTGGTTTTCTGCGGTAAAGGGCGGGGGGGGGGGGGGGGTGTGTGTGCTTGCTTTCCAGCTGCACAAATCCAGGCAGATTCAGCTTTCCTGGGAGCCCCAAACCGTGTTGCTCCCCCCCTCCAAATTGCATGGCCACGCAGGGGAAAGTCCCCGTTTGGGGAAAACTGGCCCCAAAGCAGGATGGGAAAAGGGGGAAGGGACAGCTTTAGAAAGTGCTTTTATACCTTCAAGAGAGATTCGAGGGGGAGTTCGAGTTTTTAAATCCTTTCTATAAACAGGGTTTCTTTCCATTTTAGAAACCTTCTGTAGCATAGACTTTTACACTTACGTAGCTAGTTACACATACATATATTCAGGCAACAGATACCTTTGAGGCATATTACCTGCTTACACTGATATCTACTACATGTATGTGCCTATTTACAGTTTCATAGATTTATGCTTAAATATCATCTCTACTTACACGTCCGTGTCTATTTACACTTCTTATTCCATAGAACATCTATTTAGATGAGCTGGCTGTTTAGACTTGGATATTTTGCCACTCTGATATCTTAGACTTCTCTCTTTAGACTTCGGTATCTACTTACAATCCTACCTCTTTAGACTTAGTTATCTGTTTACACTTCCATAGAACCTTTACTTCGATTACACGGGATACCTACTTAGGCTTACTCGGTGACACAGGGTAAGCGTAGGTACTTCTACCTATCCAGACTGACTTCTGGTTTAAATTCCTTCACCTACATCATCTCTTTTTGCATTTTAAACTCCTTTATTTCTTAACATAGAGACAAGTTCTTTTTTATTTTAAAACCCTATCTATCTCCATTGAGATTTTTTAATAATTTCTATAACATAGCAGGTACAGGTTCGTATTTTGAAATCCTTTTACATATATATATACACACACATAAAAACGAATATTATTTTTCAATATATATATATAAAGGCGAGAGATTTTTCTCTACTGCAATGCCTCGCACCCGTATTTCCAGTTCTTCACATGGTTAATCACACACACACACACGAGTTTTCAGGCATTTTGGGACTGTGACCCCCCTTCTCTGGGGGGAAACCTCCCCGTGACACCTTCATCCCCCACTCACCTGCTCCTGTTTCATCATCACGCCCCCGCCCCCCGTGACGTTGGGGGGCCCCAAATGACATCATCACCCCCCAGGCCCCTCCACACTTTTTAATCACCCCCCCCAAAAAGGCACAGAACAAGGAAAACAGCTACTTTAATAATGCCATTTACATATGTAGGCGCCCCCCCGAAAAGGGGAGCTCCGCCAGAAAAATAAAATGGGGGCAGCCCCCCCAAACGGCTGCAGCCCCCCCCGGCCCCCGGCCCGCAAGCCGGCGGCTGCCCCACGCCGCGGGGGGAGCCTGCCGGGGGACGGTGCCGCACCTCTCGCTCAGGCTCTGCTCTGCCGTGCTCCCCCTCCGTTCCCGCGCTGGGACGGGCTCCCCGGGGCAACGAACCTCCCCGCTCCCTCTTGGCCCGGGACTCGCCCCACCACGCAGCCCTCGCTGCCGCACCCGCGGGGCACCCGCCGGAGACAGAGCCGGGAGCCTCCAGGCACGGGGCCGGCCCCTTACCCTCGGGACGCTTCACGACAGGCAGGCCAACCTGGGCCGGGGGGTACCTAGCGAGCATCACGAGACGCTTGCAACAAGACACCTGAAAAACAAAAAGCCCAAGCGATATTTCAGCATGTGAAAAAAATAGCACAGCAGCGAGTAGAGGAATTCAGTCAGAGCAAGGGAGAGGAGAGCAGTTGAGCTCAAGGAGGATTCGAGGTAAGCAGGTCAGCTCCAAATACAAGACATCCTTTAAAAGCTAGAGCGACCTGAACGCTTCCCATCAGCATTAAGAGTAACCGGTACGATTCCGAACATGTTCTTCGCATACAAGCACACGCTCTTGCCGGCGTTGGAAAACGTCTCACCCCTTCCTTACGGCACGGCTGCAGGGAGACGACCCTGCGAGGCTGCAGGACGAGGGCGTACCGCAATCAGAATCTACGCTTACAGGTCCGCCGCAACAGCTACGGCCCTCGCAGCTGCTGCTGCACATCTTGCTGGCTCGGTCGACAAAGCTGGAAGCGAAGCGTAACGCTTTCGAGGGGAAAAGGAAAAGCAAAGGACAAATCGCAGCAATTCGCTTCATACTAAAAAAGCTGTGCGTGTGTTTATAAACATCCAATAAAAATACTTCTGCTGGAGAAGGACTGGATTTTCCTTTGGCGTTAATTTAACTTGCACAGCTGTGAATCGATACCAGTAGATTATCTGTCTCCAAGATACGCAGTTATCATTTGACCAGGGGTTTTTTGCGCCTTACGTCATTAGGAGCGACATCTGGCCAGCCGCGCCGCCCAAGAGAGATGCTGCTGAACTGCCAGGGAAACGCACCCTTGAAAGCCAGACAGAAAGTACTTCAGAGCACTCCGTCAAAAGAGCGGGGGGGAAAACACCCCGTAACGTTCAGTTGCCTCTCCTGGTCAACGTTCAGAACAAATACCTAACTGCTTAAACACACCTAAGCAATTGTACGCCACAGCTAGTTGGCAGTTACAGCTGAAACAACGCAAGGCAGTTTGTAGATCCAATTTTAACTTTTTTTTCCTAAAGTTACATCTAGGAGAGAAAAATCCATGACAGAAGAGATCCCCCATACGGTTTTACTTTGGGGGCAGAATCCAATCCCCGGGGCTGCAACGCGTAAGGCTACCAAAAAGGACCGGCAGATTTGCTAACGCTTTTGGCTGCGCCGAAGCATGCAGAGGAACGCGTGTTGATGACATCTCGGCTGTTGCAACTGAGAACCAGCGATGCCATCAACTTCTGGAAGACGTGCTGTGCTCGGGTCTTTGGAAGCAAACGGACTTTTTTTTTTTTTTTTTTTTTTTTTTTTTTTTTTTAAGAGAGTGGAAAGTCTTGCTGCTGCTGACTTCTACTGCCAAGCGCATCATCTCTGAAGATCCCCACTCTGATGGGGCGCTCATAAAACACAACTTCTTTGAATGAGAAAGGTTTCCATTCTGGAAAATCTCTTTCCAGCTGAAGTAAGAAATCACACGCTGTAGGTTAAGAAAAAAGGATGCTGCCGAAGCAGTAACTCACCGAAACCACGTCAGGACTCGCTGTCGCTACTTACAAGGCTGGCAATGCTTCTCGGGAAAGCGACGCCGATTCCTCCTCTTTTGTCCACGTCTCTCCTTGGACCTTGATCGCTTTTAGTACGGACGCTAGTATCGCAGTAAGCTTTTCAAGACCTACTGTAAGATATTTTAAAAACTTATTGACTGAAAAAGCACACAGCTTTTATGACAAAAACAAAGCCTGTTTCTTCCGAACGCCTGAACTCTCACAAACATTGTCTTTCCTCTTTTACGACGCAATTATTTTCCCAATAGCATTTCCTACTAAGCGCACAGAAACACAAGATTGCGCTTTCAGGAAGGCAAAATAAACGGAGGGAAGCCGATTCTGCACAGGCGTTAACACGCTCCAGCGCAGACCTTCTTTGACTTTTAGTATCTGCGTTAAAACAGTTCCTAGAAAAACTACAGAAGGAAGGAGAGCCGGCACATTCTTGACGTTAACTTTGAAGTCCGTACTACAAGCGCCTTAGGAAAAACGCGGACACGCATCGCGGACGTACCTTGTACTCGCAGACCGCTATGGAGCCTTTCCGTCCGTCTTGCACTTTCACGGCAGAAGAAAGGGCGACCACGGTGAAACGGCGGCAGCTGACGCTCTGCTGAAAGAGGAAAAAAAAAAAACCCGTAGCATAAAGCTGGGTAGGAGTCCCAAGCTTCCTGGTTTTGTGAAGTTTTGCAAAGACTACAACCGAGGGAAGGAAAAAATAGCCGTTTGGAACATATTGCCAAACAACATTTGGCTGTAAAACTCGGATGCGTTTGACACGCGCTCATTTTTTGGGAACTTGCTATTTGCTTCCCGTTA
Source organism: Platalea leucorodia (assembly GCF_965183815.1). NCBI lineage: Eukaryota > Metazoa > Chordata > Aves > Pelecaniformes > Threskiornithidae > Platalea > Platalea leucorodia. The sequence continues at coordinate 11,177 of NC_138858.1, forward strand.
TCGTTGTTCTTCCTTCAGAACCTCTGCTTGTAGCCAACTTGATTTGCTACCGGTTCAAGCGCTTCCCTTCCCGGTATTACTGGCACACGGACCCAGGCAAGTCACTGAACCGCTCTTCTGAACTTCTCCAAACGACAATTACAGCCACGAGAGAGGAGTTCAAGAGAGGAAAAGGAGAGGTCGGGCAGCAAAAGAGCCCTGCAGGCTGCCACCAGTCAACACTGCGCTCTTTTTTTTCTTTTAAATCCACCCCGCCCCGCCCCCAAATACAAACAAAGAAACCCCCACGACCTTGTATTTTTTGCCTTTGGGAGCTCATCCCTGTCTCAGCACGAAGCGCAGACGACCCGTATCCCGATTTGCACGTGACGAATCCGTGTTCGGAAGAAATAGGCCAGATCCGTAAGACTGGTGTTATTTTGCGGGTTTTAACAATCGCAACGCAATCGCATCGACCGACGCGTTTGTGACAAAACTCATTAACTTCTAAACGCAGCACCTCCTTGGGTAAAAAAACGTGTTTGAGACTGAAAACAAAATGATGATTCAGAGCTCCCACTCCTGATGGAGCCGTGGGGAAAGGAAGGAAAGTGAAGACAAACAGCAGCAACATCAAGTGAAATTCGCCTCCAATTCCGAGCACGTGCCTAAGAGACTCTGCAAGTCCACACCTCAATCCTAGGAGCGACTAGCCCTTTTCTGGAAGGACAAACTTCCTTACTTCAAAGTCCTAGACCGAAGGCTCCACGGAACAGAACGTGGACCGAGCCACAGGACACCGTGCCATCCACGCCCGAACGGCAAAGAAAAATCACGGAAAACTAAACTTAAGTATCAGTTCCCATCGAGCTTCATTCCTTACGTTTCCACTGGCACCTAGGTGCTCAAAAATGAACTCTACTGACACCGCGTATTACTAACAATTGACTTCTGCGTATCAAAACAAAAGGCTATTTCCAGCTCGCCCATCCAATTAGCACGACCAACCAGAAGTGAAACACCGGACCCTAAAGAAGGGAACAGGCAGCTCTTCATTTCTCCTAAGGCAAAGTCTGTTCTTTTGCCTGGAAGGCAAACATCCGTAACTCCCAAGGGAGCACTGCAGGAACGAGGTGCGCTCTCTTACCTGCAGTTTGTCCTCGGCTTTTCTGCACGGGCAGCAGATTTGCCTTTCCTCTGGCTTTGATGTGGCGCACCCGTGGCGTCCTTGAACCGGCAAGTGTTTCTCCCCACTCCCGCAGCCCCAGACACGCCATTACCTGAGCAGCGAGCGGAATCAAGCACGCAGGATTTTCTGCACGGGACGCAGAAGGTGACACTGGAAAGGAGGAGGCAAAAAGAGAAGCGGTTTGCCCGGCAGCCACGACCATAGAAACTACACCTGCCGGCATGGCCCGGGGAACCAACGTGGCCGACCAAAAGCCCCGGGCTCCAAGATGCCGCGAGACGCAGCCCTCCCTGCTTTTGACCCTGCGGGGACACCGTTCCCCACGCCATCGCCGCACGTGGAAGCCCCGCCGAGCCCCCAGCACGGCTCCGGGCAGCCCCCGCCACCGGCTCCGGCCGGCCTCCCACCACCGGCGCCGACCCGGCGACCCCCGCCGCACGGCCCCGAAGCGGCGCGGTGCCTCCCCGCCGCCCGGCCCCGGAGCGGCGCGGCTCGGCGCCCGGCCCCGGAGCGGCGCGGCGCCTCCCCGCCGCCCGTCCCCGGAGCGGCGCGGCCCCCCCCCCGCCGCCCGGCCCCGGAGCGGCGCGGCCCCCCCCCCGCCGCCCGGCCCCGGAGCTCAGCGGCCCCCCCCCCCGCCGCCCGGCCCCGGAGCTCAGCGGCGCGGCTCGGCGCCCCCCCGCCGCCCGGCCCCCGAGCGGAGCGGCGCGGCGCCCCCGGCCCCGACCGGCTCCAGGAAGCTCCGCCCACCGGCTCCCACACGGCACCGCACCTTCCCCGCTCCGTGCCTCCCGCCGGCCCGGCCGCTCCCCCGCAGGCACCGCCGTCCTCCTCGGGGCTTTCCCCGCTCACCTCCTCGCTGCCTGCAGCCGCAGCCCAACGACCGCGCCGCTCCGCTCCGCGCGGGGAACCTCCGCCCACTGCCCCATGCCCGCCCCCGGCGCACCGCGCATGCGCCGGTTGGGACTGCCAGTTTAATCTCGAGGCGCTCGGCGACCTTCTGGATCATCCAGGGGACCTCTGGTTTCAGCTCTATGCTCTGGACGACCTTCTCTATCGTCTGGGTCGACTTTCGCTGTCATCTCGATGGTCTGCGGAGCCGCTCTATACTCCGGGAGGACTTCTCCTTGCAGCTCTATGGTCTGAAGGACAGTCTTTAGCATCGGGGAGGACTTTCTGGCTCATCTCTATGCTCTGGAGGACCTTCTCTGTCATCCGGGAGGACTGTGTCGGCTAGTTTGGTGCTTTGGACGAGGTCGTTTTTTGCCGCGCTGGGTTTTGCTTTTTACACTTTTGTGTGCTGTGTACAATTTTGTTTGAATGATTGTGTTTGCATTTCTCGTTGTTTATTGTTTCTTTTGTTTTGTAGGGGGTGCCAGAAAAATGTAACTGCTTTGAATAATTAGTTGATTCAGTTTCATAACAAGATGGGAATTGCCCTTCCATGTGGGAGGAATGAATTGTTATAGGAAGATGTGGTGTTACTATTTTAATCATTGCTTCCTCCCACCTGGGAGGGTGTATGTATATATTTGTATACATATTTATATAGTACAAAGGAAAAAAAAAACAAATAACAAACACTATAAAAAAAATGAACTAAAAAAAAATTAAAAAATGGTAAGGCTGGTGCAGCAGTAGCAACCAGCTCCTACCCTGGGAGTAATTTCTTTTTTAATTTAAATTAATTATGACTCCCAGGGATAATTGTCATAATTGTCATTTTGTTTTCATTTCTACATGTCTGCAAAGGAAAAATTTCAATTCCACCTGGAACCTGCAAAGAAACAAAGCACCCCCACACCATCATAAAACGTTAGATACATTCCAAACGCACCGCTCATTCAGCTACCACCCAAACCACGCCTCGGTCTCGGCCGATCCGTTCCACCACCAGCACGCCACAACGGACCGTCGCCCTGCCTCTACGGCGCTCCCTGGGAACGGTGTTCCCGAGGGCCTCAAAAAAAAAAAAAAAAAAAAAAAAAAAAAAAAATCGCCCTGCCTGAGAAAACCCCGGCCCGAGCCTGACCTCCGCCCAAACCTTGGTGATGATCATCGCCTCGCAGAGCAGCCGGGACCGGGGGAAAAAAAACGCAGCGGGGGGGAGGGAAATGCCCCAGCTGGGGTTTTTTTATTCTATAGTATATATGAAATAAATTACTCTCAACATTACATACGACCTGCAATAAAATACTTCACACGTACAAGGTTAGGCACATTCAGGAACCGAACAATCCTTCAACCACCGCTCACTCAAACCACTACACTTACACCACCCAGCTGCCACTGCAGCACAGCCCCCCGGTTCCAGAGCTATCCCTGCAACTGCCTCGCCGTGCACCTCTAAACAACCTTGGGCTCCGTACGATTCCCAAGTTTCACCTTCCGTTACGGCAAGGCGAAGAAGACGCTTCGCTACGTGCACCGGTCCAGCCTCCGGCACCCGCAAAACACAACAGAAGTAACTGCGGCACCTGTCTACAGCTGCTTGCCTCGAGATGGCCCGTACAATCTTTGCCTACAGATACTGTACAAATGGACGTATCACCGTGAGGCTATGCTACCCTCAACTCCAATATCGCAACGCTCCTGGGCAGAGCGGCTCCAACCCCGACACACAGACAGACACTGCACACAGATGCCACAAACGACGTGACCTCGAGACCCGAGAAGATCACGAGCGGGAACGACTCCGGTAGGGAAGATGCCTCCGGCACGGAACCCCTACGGTGCCTGCCGTGGCCCAGGAGATAAAACTACCATCTAAAAAAGATAAATGGATGCATGACAAGCCAGGATTTAAGACCTAAGACCATTAAGGAACCAGGGATGAAACCCCTGAAGACGACCGTAGAAACGTAACTCTCAAAAGCAGACCTGCGGAGACCGCCCGGCCGGCCACCGCAACAGACGATCCCTCGGAAACATCTGGAACGCGACGCTTCCCGGACACGTCCGTGCTTTAAGCTACGACGGCAAGATAAGCAGGGCTCAAGAAGCGCTATGCCGATGAGGCGATGCGTTCGAGACCCTCGGGAGGCTTACCGAGGGGCCCGATGATCACAAAGAGCTACGGAAACATCGAGACCTGAGAAAGCCATGGTACGAGACACAGAAGACAGACAGACTACGCAAAAGCAAAACGCACAGACACAGGATGGAACTGCCCTGCTCAGCAAACGTCAGCAGCGCGCTAACAACAGTAACCCGCTCCTTTGCCCTTCCCAAAGGAGACTGCTCCTGGACAGGCCTCTCCCCGACACCAACTTTATAACCCCTCCCTGCAATTCCTATCCTTGTTACCTCCTCAGCCCTGATCCCGCAACTGAGCTTTCAGAGGGCCAGGGATCTGAATCGACCCTCAAAAAAAAAAGAAAACCACCACACACCTAACTAGAACATTCCTGCACTCACCCAGTTCCTCTTCGTCATCTAAAACAAAACAAAAAAAAACAAAAACCACAAAAACCACCCAAAACCACCCAAAACCACCCAAAACCACCCAAAACCACCCAAAACCACCCAAAACCACCCAAAACCACCCAAAACAAACAACACCAAACTCCCAACCCACAAACCCACAACCCACTAACAAACTAAAACACAGCGCTGGTATTCAGCATCGGTCTGGTTACTGCCAACCGCTTCTGCGACACCCTCCTCCTCAAAAGCACCCTACCGCTCCGCTCACCTGCTCCACGCCTATTCTAAAGAAAGATGCTGCGACTGTCACTCGGTGCGCCTAGGATGCCAGGAGACACAAAGTGCCCGTGGCACCGGGCAGAGCACGGGAAGCTGAAAGGTCCTTGAGTGGTGTCAGCGCTACTTAGCGACAAACAAAACGTCAGCGTGTTACCAACATGATGCTCATCCGAAATCCAAAAGGCAGCACTGTGCCAGCTACTAGGAAGAACCTTAACTCTCTGCCAGCCGAAAGCAGGACGCTTTGAACAGCAAGGGCGACTGAAGAAATAAGGAAAAAACTTAATAAATAAATAGCGACAGGGAGCTCCATCAGGGAAGGAAAATTTAGAAAGCGAGGGCACTAAGGGAAGAGAAGAAACAATTAAACCCAGCTAAACCCCCAGGGGAAAAGTCAACCTAGAACATGGAAAAAGCCACAGGGATTAGGGAAATAAATGGGAAAATTAAAAAACAGGACAGCGAACTAGAGGGACGGAGAAGGAAGATTCAAAAAACGAGGGCCCTAAGGAAAGACAAGAAAGAATTAAAACAGAAATACAGGGGAATAAAGGCAGCAAAGAGGAGAAAAGGAGTCAGGAAAGTGTTTAAAGGAAGCGGCGATTAAGAACATCGGGAAGTGATTTAAAAACCCGCATGGGTGAACTAAAACGGAGACGGAAAAAAGGGAAAAAGACAGAAAATTATTTTTTAATAATTTATATAATACAGCAGATACAGGTTTGTATTTTGAAATCCTCCTTTTTAAAAACTTATTGACTGAAAAAGCACACAGCTTTTATGACAAAAACAAAGCCTGTTTCTTCCGAACGCCTGAACTCTCACAAACATTGTCTTTCCTCTTTTACGACGCAATTATTTTCCCAATAGCATTTCCTACTAAGCGCACAGAAACACAAGATTGCGCTTTCAGGAAGGCAAAATAAACGGAGGGAAGCCGACTTTGCACAGGCGTTAACACGCTCCAGCGCAGACCTTCTTTGACTTTTAGTATCTGCCTTAAAACAGTTCCTAGAAAAACTACAGAAGGAAGGAGAGCCGGCACATTCTTGACGTTAACTTTGAAGTCCGTACTACAAGCGCCTTAGGAAAAACGCGGACACGCATCGCGGACGTACCTTGTACTCGCAGACCGCTATGGAGCCTTTCCATCCGTCTTGCACTTTCACGGCAGAAGAAAGGGCGACCACGGTGAAACGGCGGCAGCTGACGCTCTGCTGAAAGAGGAAAAAAAAAAACCCGTAGCATAAAGCTGGGTAGGAGTCCCAAGCTTCCTGGTTTTGTGAAGTTTTGCAAAGACTACAACCGAGGGAAGGAAAAAATAGCCGTTTGGAACATATTGCCAAACAACATTTGGCTGTAAAACTCGGATGCGTTTGACACGCGCTCATTTTTTGGGAACTTGCTATTTGCTTCCCGTTATCGTTGTTCTTCCTTCAGAACCTCTGCTTGTAGCCAACTTGATTTGCTACCGGTTCAAGCGCTTCCCTTCCCGGTATTACTGGCACACGGACCCAGGCAAGTCACTGAACCGCTCTTCTGAACTTCTCCAAACGACAATTACAGCCACGAGAGAGGAGTTCAAGAGAGGAAAAGGAGAGGTCGGGCAGCAAAAGAGCCCTGCAGGCTGCCACCAGTCAACACTGCGCTCTTTTTTTTCTTTTAAATCCACCCCGCCCCGCCCCCAAATACAAACAAAAACAACCCCCACGACCTTGTATTTTTTGCCTTTGGGAGCTCATCCCTGTCTCAGCACGAAGCGCAGACGACCCGTATCCCGATTTGCACGTGACGAATCCGTGTTCGGAAGAAATAGGCCAGATCCGTAAGACTGGTGTTATTTTGCGGGTTTTAACAATCGCAACGCAATCGCATCGACCGACGCGTTTGTGACAAAACTCATTAACTTCTAAACGCAGCACCTCCTTGGGTAAAAAAACGTGTTTGAGACTGAAAACAAAATGATGATTCAGAGCTCCCACTCCTGATGGAGCCGTGGGGAAAGGAAGGAAAGTGAAGACAAACAGCAGCAACATCAAGTGAAATTCGCCTCCAATTCCGAGCACGTGCCTAAGAGACTCTGCAAGTCCACACCTCAATCCTAGGAGCGACTAGCCCTTTTCTGGAAGGACAAACTTCCTTACTTCAAAGTCCTAGACCGAAGGCTCCACGGAACAGAACGTGGACCGAGCCACAGGACACCGTGCCATCCACGCCCGAACGGCAAAGAAAAATCACGGAAAACTAAACTTAAGTATCAGTTCCCATCGAGCTTCATTCCTTACGTTTCCACTGGCACCTAGGTGCTCAAAAATGAACTCTACTGACACCGCGTATTACTAACAATTGACTTCTGCGTATCAAAACAAAAGGCTATTTCCAGCTCGCCCATCCAATTAGCACGACCAACCAGAAGTGAAACACCGGACCCTAAAGAAGGGAACAGGCAGCTCTTCATTTCTCCTAAGGCAAAGTCTGTTCTTTTGCCTGGAAGGCAAACATCCGTAACTCCCAAGGGAGCACTGCAGGAACGAGGTGCGCTCTCTTACCTGCAGTTTGTCCTCGGCTTTTCTGCACGGGCAGCAGATTTGCCTTTCCTCTGGCTTTGATGTGGCGCACCCGTGGCGTCCTTGAACCGGCAAGTGTTTCTCCCCGCTCCCGCAGCCCCAGACGTGCCATTACCTGAGCAGCGAGCGGAATCAAGCACGCAGGATTTTCTGCACGGGACGCAGAAGGTGACGCTGGAAAGGAGGAGGCAAAAAGAGAAGCGGTTTGCCCGGCAGCCACGACCATAGAAACTACACCTGCCGGCATGGCCCGGGGAACCAACGTGGCCGACCAAAAGCCCCGGGCTCCAAGATGCCGCGAGACGCAGCCCTCCCTGCTTTTGGACCCTGCGGGGACACCGTTCCCCACGCCACCGCCGCACGTGGAAGCCCCGCCGAGCCCCCAGCGCGGCTCCGGGCAGCCCCCGCCACCGGCTCCGGCCGGCGCCCCCCCCACCGGCGCCGACCCGGCGCCCCCCCCGCCGCCCGGCCCCGGAGCTCAGCGGCTCGGCGCGGCGCGGCGCCCCCCCCGCCGCCCGGCCCCGGAGCTAAGCGGCTCGGCGCGGCGCGGCGCCCCCCCCGCCGCCCGGCCCCGGAGCTCAGCGGCTCGGCGCGGCGCGGCGCCCCCCCGCCGCCCGGCCCCGGAGCTCAGCGGCTCGGCGCGGCGCGGCGCCCCCCCCGCCGCCCGGCCCCGGAGCGGCGCGGCTCGGCGCGGCGCGGCGCCCCCCCCGCCGCCCGGCCCCGGAGCGGCGCGGCTCGGCGCGGCGCGGCGCCCCCCCCGCCGCCCGGCCCCGGAGCGGCGCGGCTCGGCGCGGCGCGGCGCCCCCCCGCCGCCCGGCCCCGGAGCGGCGCGGCGCGGCGCGGCGCGGCGCCCCCCCCGCCGCCCGGCCCCGGAGCGGCGCGGCTCGGCGCGGCGCCCCCCCCGGACCGGCTCCAGGAAGCTCCGCCCGCCCGGCTCCCACACGGCACCGCACCCTCCCCGCTCCGTGCCTCCCGCCGCCCTCCTCGGGGCTTTCCCCGCTCACCTCCTCGCTGCCTGCAACCGCAGCCCAACGACCGCTCCGCTCCCCTCCGCCCCGGGCTCACCCTGGCCCCTCCGCGCGGGGAACCTCCGCCCACCGCGCCATTCCCGCCCCCGACGCACCGCGCATGCGCTGGCGAAGCTCCGCCCTCCCCGCGGCAAACCCCGCCCTCTGCAGCAAAGCTCCGCCCTGCACACACCACGCATGCGCCAGCGAAGCTCCGCCCTCCCCGCGGCAAGGCTCCGCCCCACGCGGCAAAGCTCCGCCCTAACACAGCGCGCATGCGCCCGTGGAGCTCCGCCCTCACACGGCAAAGCTCCGCCTTACCACCGCAACGCTCCGCCCCCCGCGGCTAAGCTCCGCCCCCGACACAGCACGCATGCGCCAGCGAAGCTCCGCCCTCCACGCGGCAAGGCTCCGCCCCACGCCGCAAAGCTCCGCCCCGACACAGCGCGCATGCGCCCGTGGAGCTCCGCCCTCACACGGCAGCGCTCCGCCCCCCGCGGCTAAGCTCCGCCCCTGACACAGCACGCATGCTCGGCCAAAGCCCCGCCCTTCAGGGCAAAGCTCCGCCCTCCCACTGCAAAGCTCCGCCCCCCATGCACTGCGCATGCGCCAGTGAGGCTCCGCCTTACCACCGCAACGCTCCGCCCCCCGCGGCTAAGCTCCGCCCCCGACACAGCACGCATGCTCGGCCAAAGCTCCGCCCTTCAGGGCAAAACTCCGCCCCCCCCGCGGCAAGGCTCCGCCCCCTACACACCACGCATGCGCGGTGAAGCTCCGCCTTACCACCGCAAGGCTCCGCCCCCCGCGGCTAAGCTCCGCCCTGACACACCGCATGGCGTGGTCTCCAGGGGCGGGGCCTGTCGCTAGGGGTGGTGCCCTTCCCCTGCCGGGGAGCTCCAGGGGCGGGGCCCGTCCCTAGGGGCGGGGCCGCTCCACACCAGGACGGGGGCGTGGGCCGGGGCGGGGCTGCAGCGGAGGCCGAGGCGGCCGTGCCAGCAGCAGCCAGCACCTCCCGGGCGGCGAGAGCGGCGCTTCCTTACCGGGAGGCAGCAACGGCTGCGGCGGCATCGCCCCGCGGGCGCCGCGCTGTCGCATGCCCGGTACCGGCCACCGGCACCGGGGAGCACGTGGACGCCACCGCCCCTGCGCGGCTCCCGGCCTGCAGTACCCGCTTTTGGACGCCAGGCGGCAGCACCGAGGCACGGCCAAAACGCCCCACCGCCCCCGGGCGCCACCCGAGCTGCAGTACCCGCTTTTGGACGCCAGGCGGCAGCACCACACCGAGCCCCGCGCCCCGAGCGCTCCCCGCGGGGACAAAGGACTCGCACCCCGGCCCGCCTTGGGCCGCCCGCAGCCGCCGCCGCCGCCTTACGGGGGGGGGGGGGGGCCACAAGCCTCGCCCTTCTCTGCCCCTGCTCCCGCTCACAGCCCACGCAGCCAGAGCCATTGCCTCGCCCCCAAAAAGCACCCAAGCGGCTCGAGCATTTCAGTCCTCTGCGCTTGACAGCTCGCAGAGGGCTGCTGGCCCTTTCTCTCCCCGCCCCTCACCCCAGGACCCAGCCGGGGGAAGCAGCGCAGGGAACCTGGTCAATACCTTTGCCTTGGCTCGGCTTTTTTGCCCCCAGAGTAAGCCCCCGGGATTGCTGGATTCATCTGCAGGTGGCATCAGGGGTGGGAGAGTGACACCAGCGAGCCAACAGACCCTGGAGAGATTTTATTAAAAAAAAAAAGAAAAAAAAAGTGACACTGATGACATCCTGAAGGCACGCGAGGAGATACTGAAAGCTGCTTTGTGTGAGAGGGGCAGCTACGATTATCAGGAAGCGGTGCACGCGAGCAGACCGCCGGCAAGCGCGCGATCTGCGAGCGAGCGATACGCCGGTGACCCTCGGGCTCTGCCGCGGTGCCCTCCGCTCATCCTGCGCACGCCCCGGGCTTCCCGCGCAGGGCTTGCCACTTAAATAAGACCTGCGCGATGTTACTTACCACCCTGCCCTGCGGCACGCAAAGGAATTAGACGTGAAACAGGGAAAGCAAAGAGGCCCGTCGGCTGGCCGCACCAGATGGCCCTAGAGCCCTGCCGGTTCCCTCGCCGCTCTGGACGGCAGCGCAGCTCTGCGCTCCCTGCCGCTCCCGCCAGCGAGCGCGGCGCCTGCGCTTTGACCGCCTGCGGCGCGCCAGACTCGGGAGGCTGGAGGGGCTGGTCCGCCGAGGCGGCGGCTGAGCCGCTCGCTTCCTTTGGCTGCCTCATTTGCCGCCTTCAAACAACCACTTCCACGCTCCCTTTCTTTGTTTCAGACCCCTCTCAACATCTCCTGGCCTGCAAGCCATTTGCAGCAAGCAACACGGCTGAAATACCGTGCTGCTAGAGACCTAGCTGTCGTCTTGCTCCCACGTCCAAAGGCTTTGGGAACCTGAACCCCCTGCTTGTTTTGGCATCGAGACTGCGAGGCGAGAAACACGCCTGGACTCCAACAAGCCAGACGCCTGCCCCGTCGCTCAGCACGGTGCTACGCGGCTGCCCGACCGACACCTTCTGCCGCTAAAACCAGAGCGCGGTTCCCTTCTGAAGAGCCACCGGCAGCGCGGAGAGTCCCTCGCCTTTCCCTGCGCCAGGTCCCCCGGGAACAGCGTCTCGCTCGGACCGGAGCGTGCGGCAGCCTCCGGTCGTCCCAGCCCCTCGCCCGTCCAGAAAGCGCCTGCCTGTAGCAGCGGCAGAACCGCTGCTGCCCAGGGGGGAAAGGAACGGCTCGGGGTGAAGCTCCCCAGGCTGCCCGTGGCCCGTGCGGAGCTGGGGGTCCAGAAGCAAAGGGGTTAGGGGAGGGGTGGAGCAGGGGAGCGGGGGCGCGAGACTGGAGGGCAGGGGACGCGGGGGGCACGGCCCAGGGAAAAAAAAAAAAAAAAACCCGCACGGGGGGAAAAGCCTTGTGTGGGGGGACGTTCGGGTGGAGAGCACTCGGGAGGGCGGAGAGACACGCAGAGGAGGACAGGGGGGAGGAGACGGACACGGACGGACGGACGGACGGCGGCTATGTGTGGGTACAAAGGTGCACGGGGGGACACGGGTGGGGATGACCTACACCAGGGGGTCCACCCGGCATAATCCACAGCAGATAACTCACCTGGGATAACCCGCAACGGATATTCCGCTCCGGAGAAGGAATCCACGCCAGATAATCCCCAGCAATGCCCCTCAAACTGTCCGCGGTTCACCCCAGATTTGGCCCAAATTGGCGCCGGTTTTTCGTTTGGGGTTTTTTTGTTTGTTGTTGTTCTTCTTTTTTGTTTTTTCTTTTACATCATACAAAACTTGGGGGTTTCTGCTTTTCCAAAATATTCAGTTCTGGGGTTCTCCGGCGCTTTTCCACATCATAACAATGGGTCATTTTTGGTTTTCTGCGTTAAAATGCGGGGGGGCGGGGGGGGTGTGAGTGTGTGCGTGTGCGGTGTGGTGTGTTTGTGCTTGCTTTCCAGCTGCACAAATCCAGGCGGATTCAGCTTTCCTGGGAGCCCCAAACTGTGTTGCTCTTGGATATTGGATATTTTGCTCTTGGACTTGCATATTTTGACACTTTGATATCTTCGACTTCTCTCTTTAGACTTCGGTATCTACTTACAATCCTACCTCTTTAGACTTAGTTATCTGTTTACACTTCCATAGAACCTTTACTTCGATTACACGGGATACCTACTTAGGCTTACTCGGTGACACAGGGTAAGCGTAGGTACTTCTACCTATCCAGACTGACTTCTGGTTTAAATTCCTTCACCTACATCATCTCTTTTTGCATTTTAAACTCCTTTATTTCTTAACATAGAGACAAGTTCTTTTTTATTTTAAAACCCTATCTATCTCCATTGAGATTTTTTAATAATTTCTATAACATAGCAGGTACAGGTTCGTATTTTGAAATCCTTTTACATATATATATACACACACATAAAAACGAATATTATTTTTCAATATATATATATAAAGGCGAGAGATTTTTCTCTACTGCAATGCCTCGCACCCGTATTTCCAGTTCTTCACATGGTTAATCACACACACACACACGAGTTTTCAGGCATTTTGGGACTGTGACCCCCCTTCTCTGGGGGGAAACCTCCCCGTGACACCTTCATCCCCCACTCACCTGCTCCTGTTTCATCATCACGCCCCCGCCCCCCGTGACGTTGGGGGGCCCCAAATGACATCATCACCCCCCAGGCCCCTCCACACTTTTTAATCACCCCCCCCAAAAAGGCACAGAACAAGGAAAACAGCTACTTTAATAATGCCATTTACATATGTAGGCGCCCCCCCGAAAAGGGGAGCTCCGCCAGAAAAATAAAATGGGGGCAGCCCCCCCAAACGGCTGCAGCCCCCCCCGGCCCCCGGCCCGCAAGCCGGCGGCTGCCCCACGCCGCGGGGGGAGCCTGCCGGGGGACGGTGCCGCACCTCTCGCTCAGGCTCTGCTCTGCCGTGCTCCCCCTCCGTTCCCGCGCTGGGACGGGCTCCCCGGGGCAACGAACCTCCCCGCTCCCTCTTGGCCCGGGACTCGCCCCACCACGCAGCCCTCGCTGCCGCACCCGCGGGGCACCCGCCGGAGACAGAGCCGGGAGCCTCCAGGCACGGGGCCGGCCCCTTACCCTCGGGACGCTTCACGACAGGCAGGCCAACCTGGGCCGGGGGGTACCTAGCGAGCATCACGAGACGCTTGCAACAAGACACCTGAAAAACAAAAAGCCCAAGCGATATTTCAGCATGTGAAAAAAATAGCACAGCAGCGAGTAGAGGAATTCAGTCAGAGCAAGGGAGAGGAGAGCAGTTGAGCTCAAGGAGGATTCGAGGTAAGCAGGTCAGCTCCAAATACAAGACATCCTTTAAAAGCTAGAGCGACCTGAACGCTTCCCATCAGCATTAAGAGTAACCGGTACGATTCCGAACATGTTCTTCGCATACAAGCACACGCTCTTGCCGGCGTTGGAAAACGTCTCACCCCTTCCTTACGGCACGGCTGCAGGGAGACGACCCTGCGAGGCTGCAGGACGAGGGCGTACCGCAATCAGAATCTACGCTTACAGGTCCGCCGCAACAGCTACGGCCCTCGCAGCTGCTGCTGCACATCTTGCTGGCTCGGTCGACAAAGCTGGAAGCGAAGCGTAACGCTTTCGAGGGGAAAAGGAAAAGCAAAGGACAAATCGCAGCAATTCGCTTCATACTAAAAAAGCTGTGCGTGTGTTTATAAACATCCAATAAAAATACTTCTGCTGGAGAAGGACTGGATTTTCCTTTGGCGTTAATTTAACTTGCACAGCTGTGAATCGATACCAGTAGATTATCTGTCTCCAAGATACGCAGTTATCATTTGACCAGGGGTTTTTTGCGCCTTACGTCATTAGGAGCGACATCTGGCCAGCCGCGCCGCCCAAGAGAGATGCTGCTGAACTGCCAGGGAAACGCACCCTTGAAAGCCAGACAGAAAGTACTTCAGAGCACTCCGTCAAAAGAGCGGGGGGGAAAACACCCCGTAACGTTCAGTTGCCTCTCCTGGTCAACGTTCAGAACAAATACCTAACTGCTTAAACACACCTAAGCAATTGTACGCCACAGCTAGTTGGCAGTTACAGCTGAAACAACGCAAGGCAGTTTGTAGATCCAATTTTAACTTTTTTTTCCTAAAGTTACATCTAGGAGAGAAAAATCCATGACAGAAGAGATCCCCCATACGGTTTTACTTTGGGGGCAGAATCCAATCCCCGGGGCTGCAACGCGTAAGGCTACCAAAAAGGACCGGCAGATTTGCTAACGCTTTTGGCTGCGCCGAAGCATGCAGAGGAACGCGTGTTGATGACATCTCGGCTGTTGCAACTGAGAACCAGCGATGCCATCAACTTCTGGAAGACGTGCTGTGCTCGGGTCTTTGGAAGCAAACGGACTTTTTTTTTTTTTTTTTTTTTTTTTTTTTTTTTAAGAGAGTGGAAAGTCTTGCTGCTGCTGACTTCTACTGCCAAGCGCATCATCTCTGAAGATCCCCACTCTGATGGGGCGCTCATAAAACACAACTTCTTTGAATGAGAAAGGTTTCCATTCTGGAAAATCTCTTTCCAGCTGAAGTAAGAAATCACACGCTGTAGGTTAAGAAAAAAGGATGCTGCCGAAGCAGTAACTCACCGAAACCACGTCAGGACTCGCTGTCGCTACTTACAAGGCTGGCAGTGCTTCTCGGGAAAGCGACGCCGATTCCTCCTCTTTTGTCCACGTCTCTCCTTGGACCTTGATCGCTTTTAGTACGGACGCTAGTATCGCAGTAAGCTTTTCAAGACCTACTGTAAGATATTTTAAAAACTTATTGACTGAAAAAGCACACAGCTTTTATGACAAAAACAAAGCCTGTTTCTTCCGAACGCCTGAACTCTCACAAACATTGTCTTTCCTCTTTTACGACGCAATTATTTTCCCAATAGCATTTCCTAGTAAGCGCACAGAAACACAAGATTGCGCTTTCAGGAAGGCAAAATAAACGGAGGGAAGCCGATTCTGCACAGGCGTTAACACGCTCCAGCGCAGACCTTCTTTGACTTTTAGTATCTGCGTTAAAACAGTTCCTAGAAAAACTACAGAAGGAAGGAGAGCCGGCACATTCTTGACGTTAACTTTGAAGTCCGTACTACAAGCGCCTTAGGAAAAACGCGGACACGCATCGCGGACGTACCTTGTACTCGCAGACCGCTATGGAGCCTTTCCGTCCGTCTTGCACTTTCACGGCAGAAGAAAGGGCGACCACGGTGAAACGGCGGCAGCTGACGCTCTGCTGAAAGAGGAAAAAAAAAAAACCCGTAGCATAAAGCTGGGTAGGAGTCCCAAGCTTCCTGGTTTTGTGAAGTTTTGCAAAGACTACAACCGAGGGAAGGAAAAAATAGCCGTTTGGAACATATTGCCAAACAACATTTGGCCGTAAAACTCGGATGCGTTTGACACGCGCCCATTTTTTGGGAACTTGCTATTTGCTTCCCGTTATCGTTGTTCTTCCTTCAGAACCTCTGCTTGTAGCCAACTTGATTTGCTACCGGTTCAAGCGCTTCCCTTCCCGGTATTACTGGCACACGGACCCAGGCAAGTCACTGAACCGCTCTTCTGAACTTCTCCAAACGACAATTACAGCCACGAGAGAGGAGTTCAAGAGAGGAAAAGGAGAGGTCGGGCAGCAAAAGAGCCCTGCAGGCTGCCACCAGTCAACACTGCGCTCTTTTTTTTCTTTTAAATCCACCCCGCCCCGCCCCCAAATACAAACAAAGAAACCCCCACGACCTTGTATTTTTTGCCTTTGGGAGCTCATCCCTGTCTCAGCACGAAGCGCAGACGACCCGTATCCCGATTTGCACGTGACGAATCCGTGTTCGGAAGAAATAGGCCAGATCCGTAAGACTGGTGTTATTTTGCGGGTTTTAACAATCGCAACGCAATCGCATCGACCGACGCGTTTGTGACAAAACTCATTAACTTCTAAACGCAGCACCTCCTTGGGTAAAAAAACGTGTTTGAGACTGAAAACAAAATGATGATTCAGAGCTCCCACTCCTGATGGAGCCGTGGGGAAAGGAAGGAAAGTGAAGACAAACAGCAGCAACATCAAGTGAAATTCGCCTCCAATTCCGAGCACGTGCCTAAGAGACTCTGCAAGTCCACACCTCAATCCTAGGAGCGACTAGCCCTTTTCTGGAAGGACAAACTTCCTTACTTCAAAGTCCTAGACCGAAGGCTCCACGGAACAGAACGTGGACCGAGCCACAGGACACCGTGCCATCCACGCCCGAACGGCAAAGAAAAATCACGGAAAACTAAACTTAAGTATCAGTTCCCATCGAGCTTCATTCCTTACGTTTCCACTGGCACCTAGGTGCTCAAAAATGAACTCTACTGACACCGCGTATTACTAACAATTGACTTCTGCGTATCAAAACAAAAGGCTATTTCCAGCTCGCCCATCCAATTAGCACGACCAACCAGAAGTGAAACACCGGACCCTAAAGAAGGGAACAGGCAGCTCTTCATTTCTCCTAAGGCAAAGTCTGTTCTTTTGCCTGGAAGGCAAACATCCGTAACTCCCAAGGGAGCACTGCAGGAACGAGGTGCGCTCTCTTACCTGCAGTTTGTCCTCGGCTTTTCTGCACGGGCAGCAGATTTGCCTTTCCTCTGGCTTTGATGTGGCGCACCCGTGGCGTCCTTGAACCGGCAAGTGTTTCTCCCCACTCCCGCAGCCCCAGACACGCCATTACCTGAGCAGCGAGCGGAATCAAGCACGCAGGATTTTCTGCACGGGACGCAGAAGGTGACACTGGAAAGGAGGAGGCAAAAAGAGAAGCGGTTTGCCCGGCAGCCACGACCATAGAAACTACACCTGCCGGCATGGCCCGGGGAACCAACGTGGCCGACCAAAAGCCCCGGGCTCCAAGATGCCGCGAGACGCAGCCCTCCCTGCTTTTGACCCTGCGGGGACACCGTTCCCCACGCCATCGCCGCACGTGGAAGCCCCGCCGAGCCCCCAGCACGGCTCCGGGCAGCCCCCGCCACCGGCTCCGGCCGGCCTCCCACCACCGGCGCCGACCCGGCGACCCCCGCCGCACGGCCCCGAAGCGGCGCGGTGCCTCCCCGCCGCCCGGCCCCGGAGCGGCGCGGCTCGGCGCCCGGCCCCGGAGCGGCGCGGCGCCTCCCCGCCGCCCGTCCCCGGAGCGGCGCGGCCCCCCCCCCGCCGCCCGGCCCCGGAGCGGCGCGGCCCCCCCCCCGCCGCCCGGCCCCGGAGCTCAGCGGCCGCCCCCCCCGCCGCCCGGCCCCGGAGCTCAGCGGCGCGGCTCGGCGCCCCCCCCGCCGCCCGGCCCCCGAGCGGAGCGGCGCGGCGCCCCCGGCCCCGACCGGCTCCAGGAAGCTCCGCCCACCGGCTCCCACACGGCACCGCACCTTCCCCGCTCCGTGCCTCCCGCCGGCCCGGCCGCTCCCCCGCAGGCACCGCCGTCCTCCTCGGGGCTTTCCCCGCTCACCTCCTCGCTGCCTGCAGCCGCAGCCCAACGACCGCGCCGCTCCGCTCCGCGCGGGGAACCTCCGCCCACTGCCCCATGCCCGCCCCCGGCGCACCGCGCATGCGCCGGTTGGGACTGCCAGTTTAATCTCGAGGCGCTCGGCGACCTTCTGGATCATCCAGGGGACCTCTGGTTTCAGCTCTATGCTCTGGACGACCTTCTCTATCGTCTGGGTCGACTTTCGCTGTCATCTCGATGGTCTGCGGAGCCGCTCTATACTCCGGGAGGACTTCTCCTTGCAGCTCTATGGTCTGAAGGACAGTCTTTAGCATCGGGGAGGACTTTCTGGCTCATCTCTATGCTCTGGAGGACCTTCTCTGTCATCCGGGAGGACTGTGTCGGCTAGTTTGGTGCTTTGGACGAGGTCGTTTTTTGCCGCGCTGGGTTTTGCTTTTTACACTTTTGTGTGCTGTGTACAATTTTGTTTGAATGATTGTGTTTGCATTTCTCGTTGTTTATTGTTTCTTTTGTTTTGTAGGGGGTGCCAGAAAAATGTAACTGCTTTGAATAATTAGTTGATTCAGTTTCATAACAAGATGGGAATTGCCCTTCCATGTGGGAGGAATGAATTGTTATAGGAAGATGTGGTGTTACTATTTTAATCATTGCTTCCTCCCACCTGGGAGGGTGTATGTATATATTTGTATACATATTTATATAGTACAAAGGAAAAAAAAAACAAATAACAAACACTATAAAAAAAATGAACTAAAAAAAAATTAAAAAATGGTAAGGCTGGTGCAGCAGTAGCAACCAGCTCCTACCCTGGGAGTAATTTCTTTTTTAATTTAAATTAATTATGACTCCCAGGGATAATTGTCATAATTGTCATTTTGTTTTCATTTCTACATGTCTGCAAAGGAAAAATTTCAATTCCACCTGGAACCTGCAAAGAAACAAAGCACCCCCACACCATCATAAAACGTTAGATACATTCCAAACGCACCGCTCATTCAGCTACCACCCAAACCACGCCTCGGTCTCGGCCGATCCGTTCCACCACCAGCACGCCACAACGGACCGTCGCCCTGCCTCTACGGCGCTCCCTGGGAACGGTGTTCCCGAGGGCCTCAAAAAAAAAAAAAAAAAAAAAAAAAAAAAAAAAATCGCCCTGCCTGAGAAAACCCCGGCCCGAGCCTGACCTCCGCCCAAACCTTGGTGATGATCATCGCCTCGCAGAGCAGCCGGGACCGGGGGAAAAAAAACGCAGCGGGGGGGAGGGAAATGCCCCAGCTGGGGTTTTTTTATTCTATAGTATATATGAAATAAATTACTCTCAACATTACATACGACCTGCAATAAAATACTTCACACGTACAAGGTTAGGCACATTCAGGAACCGAACAATCCTTCAACCACCGCTCACTCAAACCACTACACTTACACCACCCAGCTGCCACTGCAGCACAGCCCCCCGGTTCCAGAGCTATCCCTGCAACTGCCTCGCCGTGCACCTCTAAACAACCTTGGGCTCCGTACGATTCCCAAGTTTCACCTTCCGTTACGGCAAGGCGAAGAAGACGCTTCGCTACGTGCACCGGTCCAGCCTCCGGCACCCGCAAAACACAACAGAAGTAACTGCGGCACCTGTCTACAGCTGCTTGCCTCGAGATGGCCCGTACAATCTTTGCCTACAGATACTGTACAAATGGACGTATCACCGTGAGGCTATGCTACCCTCAACTCCAATATCGCAACGCTCCTGGGCAGAGCGGCTCCAACCCCGACACACAGACAGACACTGCACACAGATGCCACAAACGACGTGACCTCGAGACCCGAGAAGATCACGAGCGGGAACGACTCCGGTAGGGAAGATGCCTCCGGCACGGAACCCCTACGGTGCCTGCCGTGGCCCAGGAGATAAAACTACCATCTAAAAAAGATAAATGGATGCATGACAAGCCAGGATTTAAGACCTAAGACCATTAAGGAACCAGGGATGAAACCCCTGAAGACGACCGTAGAAACGTAACTCTCAAAAGCAGACCTGCGGAGACCGCCCGGCCGGCCACCGCAACAGACGATCCCTCGGAAACATCTGGAACGCGACGCTTCCCGGACACGTCCGTGCTTTAAGCTACGACGGCAAGATAAGCAGGGCTCAAGAAGCGCTATGCCGATGAGGCGATGCGTTCGAGACCCTCGGGAGGCTTACCGAGGGGCCCGATGATCACAAAGAGCTACGGAAACATCGAGACCTGAGAAAGCCATGGTACGAGACACAGAAGACAGACAGACTACGCAAAAGCAAAACGCACAGACACAGGATGGAACTGCCCTGCTCAGCAAACGTCAGCAGCGCGCTAACAACAGTAACCCGCTCCTTTGCCCTTCCCAAAGGAGACTGCTCCTGGACAGGCCTCTCCCCGACACCAACTTTATAACCCCTCCCTGCAATTCCTATCCTTGTTACCTCCTCAGCCCTGATCCCGCAACTGAGCTTTCAGAGGGCCAGGGATCTGAATCGACCCTCAAAAAAAAAAGAAAACCACCACACACCTAACTAGAACATTCCTGCACTCACCCAGTTCCTCTTCGTCATCTAAAACAAAACAAAAAAAAACAAAAACCACAAAAACCACCCAAAACCACCCAAAACCACCCAAAACCACCCAAAACCACCCAAAACCACCCAAAACCACCCAAAACCACCCAAAACAAACAACACCAAACTCCCAACCCACAAACCCACAACCCACTAACAAACTAAAACACAGCGCTGGTATTCAGCATCGGTCTGGTTACTGCCAACCGCTTCTGCGACACCCTCCTCCTCAAAAGCACCCTACCGCTCCGCTCACCTGCTCCACGCCTATTCTAAAGAAAGATGCTGCGACTGTCACTCGGTGCGCCTAGGATGCCAGGAGACACAAAGTGCCCGTGGCACCGGGCAGAGCACGGGAAGCTGAAAGGTCCTTGAGTGGTGTCAGCGCTACTTAGCGACAAACAAAACGTCAGCGTGTTACCAACATGATGCTCATCCGAAATCCAAAAGGCAGCACTGTGCCAGCTACTAGGAAGAACCTTAACTCTCTGCCAGCCGAAAGCAGGACGCTTTGAACAGCAAGGGCGACTGAAGAAATAAGGAAAAAACTTAATAAATAAATAGCGACAGGGAGCTCCATCAGGGAAGGAAAATTTAGAAAGCGAGGGCACTAAGGGAAGAGAAGAAACAATTAAACCCAGCTAAACCCCCAGGGGAAAAGTCAACCTAGAACATGGAAAAAGCCACAGGGATTAGGGAAATAAATGGGAAAATTAAAAAACAGGACAGCGAACTAGAGGGACGGAGAAGGAAGATTCAAAAAACGAGGGCCCTAAGGAAAGACAAGAAAGAATTAAAACAGAAATACAGGGGAATAAAGGCAGCAAAGAGGAGAAAAGGAGTCAGGAAAGTGTTTAAAGGAAGCGGCGATTAAGAACATCGGGAAGTGATTTAAAAACCCGCATGGGTGAACTAAAACGGAGACGGAAAAAAGGGAAAAAGACAGAAAATTATTTTTTAATAATTTATATAATACAGCAGATACAGGTTTGTATTTTGAAATCCTCCTTTTTAAAAACTTATTGACTGAAAAAGCACACAGCTTTTATGACAAAAACAAAGCCTGTTTCTTCCGAACGCCTGAACTCTCACAAACATTGTCTTTCCTCTTTTACGACGCAATTATTTTCCCAATAGCATTTCCTACTAAGCGCACAGAAACACAAGATTGCGCTTTCAGGAAGGCAAAATAAACGGAGGGAAGCCGACTTTGCACAGGCGTTAACACGCTCCAGCGCAGACCTTCTTTGACTTTTAGTATCTGCCTTAAAACAGTTCCTAGAAAAACTACAGAAGGAAGGAGAGCCGGCACATTCTTGACGTTAACTTTGAAGTCCGTACTACAAGCGCCTTAGGAAAAACGCGGACACGCATCGCGGACGTACCTTGTACTCGCAGACCGCTATGGAGCCTTTCCGTCCGTCTTGCACTTTCACGGCAGAAGAAAGGGCGACCACGGTGAAACGGCGGCAGCTGACGCTCTGCTGAAAGAGGAAAAAAAAAAAACCCGTAGCATAAAGCTGGGTAGGAGTCCCAAGCTTCCTGGTTTTGTGAAGTTTTGCAAAGACTACAACCGAGGGAAGGAAAAAATAGCCGTTTGGAACATATTGCCAAACAACATTTGGCCGTAAAACTTGGATGCGTTTGACACGCGCCCATTTTTTGGGAACTTGCTATTTGCTTCCCGTTATCGTTGTTCTTCCTTCAGAACCTCTGCTTGTAGCCAACTTGATTTGCTACCGGTTCAAGCGCTTCCCTTCCCGGTATTACTGGCACACGGACCCAGGCAAGTCACTGAACCGCTCTTCTGAACTTCTCCAAACGACAATTACAGCCACGAGAGAGGAGTTCAAGAGAGGAAAAGGAGAGGTCGGGCAGCAAAAGAGCCCTGCAGGCTGCCACCAGTCAACACTGCGCTCTTTTTTTTCTTTTAAATCCACCCCGCCCCGCCCCCAAATACAAACAAAGAAACCCCCACGACCTTGTATTTTTTGCCTTTGGGAGCTCATCCCTGTCTCAGCACGAAGCGCAGACGACCCGTATCCCGATTTGCACGTGACGAATCCGTGTTCGGAAGAAATAGGCCAGATCCGTAAGACTGGTGTTATTTTGCGGGTTTTAACAATCGCAACGCAATCGCATCGACCGACGCGTTTGTGACAAAACTCATTAACTTCTAAACGCAGCACCTCCTTGGGTAAAAAAACGTGTTTGAGACTGAAAACAAAATGATGATTCAGAGCTCCCACTCCTGATGGAGCCGTGGGGAAAGGAAGGAAAGTGAAGACAAACAGCAGCAACATCAAGTGAAATTCGCCTCCAATTCCGAGCACGTGCCTAAGAGACTCTGCAAGTCCACACCTCAATCCTAGGAGCGACTAGCCCTTTTCTGGAAGGACAAACTTCCTTACTTCAAAGTCCTAGACCGAAGGCTCCACGGAACAGAACGTGGACCGAGCCACAGGACACCGTGCCATCCACGCCCGAACGGCAAAGAAAAATCACGGAAAACTAAACTTAAGTATCAGTTCCCATCGAGCTTCATTCCTTACGTTTCCACTGGCACCTAGGTGCTCAAAAATGAACTCTACTGACACCGCGTATTACTAACAATTGACTTCTGCGTATCAAAACAAAAGGCTATTTCCAGCTCGCCCATCCAATTAGCACGACCAACCAGAAGTGAAACACCGGACCCTAAAGAAGGGAACAGGCAGCTCTTCATTTCTCCTAAGGCAAAGTCTGTTCTTTTGCCTGGAAGGCAAACATCCGTAACTCCCAAGGGAGCACTGCAGGAACGAGGTGCGCTCTCTTACCTGCAGTTTGTCCTCGGCTTTTCTGCACGGGCAGCAGATTTGCCTTTCCTCTGGCTTTGATGTGGCGCACCCGTGGCGTCCTTGAACCGGCAAGTGTTTCTCCCCACTCCCGCAGCCCCAGACACGCCATTACCTGAGCAGCGAGCGGAATCAAGCACGCAGGATTTTCTGCACGGGACGCAGAAGGTGACACTGGAAAGGAGGAGGCAAAAAGAGAAGCGGTTTGCCCGGCAGCCACGACCATAGAAACTACACCTGCCGGCATGGCCCGGGGAACCAACGTGGCCGACCAAAAGCCCCGGGCTCCAAGATGCCGCGAGACGCAGCCCTCCCTGCTTTTGACCCTGCGGGGACACCGTTCCCCACGCCATCGCCGCACGTGGAAGCCCCGCCGAGCCCCCAGCACGGCTCCGGGCAGCCCCCGCCACCGGCTCCGGCCGGCCTCCCACCACCGGCGCCGACCCGGCGACCCCCGCCGCACGGCCCCGAAGCGGCGCGGTGCCTCCCCGCCGCCCGGCCCCGGAGCGGCGCGGCTCGGCGCCCGGCCCCGGAGCGGCGCGGCGCCTCCCCGCCGCCCGTCCCCGGAGCGGCGCGGCCCCCCCCCCGCCGCCCGGCCCCGGAGCGGCGCGGCCCCCCCCCCGCCGCCCGGCCCCGGAGCTCAGCGGCCCCCCCCCCCGCCGCCCGGCCCCGGAGCTCAGCGGCGCGGCTCGGCGCCCCCCCGCCGCCCGGCCCCCGAGCGGAGCGGCGCGGCGCCCCCGGCCCCGACCGGCTCCAGGAAGCTCCGCCCACCGGCTCCCACACGGCACCGCACCTTCCCCGCTCCGTGCCTCCCGCCGGCCCGGCCGCTCCCCCGCAGGCACCGCCGTCCTCCTCGGGGCTTTCCCCGCTCACCTCCTCGCTGCCTGCAGCCGCAGCCCAACGACCGCGCCGCTCCGCTCCGCGCGGGGAACCTCCGCCCACTGCCCCATGCCCGCCCCCGGCGCACCGCGCATGCGCCGGTTGGGACTGCCAGTTTAATCTCGAGGCGCTCGGCGACCTTCTGGATCATCCAGGGGACCTCTGGTTTCAGCTCTATGCTCTGGACGACCTTCTCTATCGTCTGGGTCGACTTTCGCTGTCATCTCGATGGTCTGCGGAGCCGCTCTATACTCCGGGAGGACTTCTCCTTGCAGCTCTATGGTCTGAAGGACAGTCTTTAGCATCGGGGAGGACTTTCTGGCTCATCTCTATGCTCTGGAGGACCTTCTCTGTCATCCGGGAGGACTGTGTCGGCTAGTTTGGTGCTTTGGACGAGGTCGTTTTTTGCCGCGCTGGGTTTTGCTTTTTACACTTTTGTGTGCTGTGTACAATTTTGTTTGAATGATTGTGTTTGCATTTCTCGTTGTTTATTGTTTCTTTTGTTTTGTAGGGGGTGCCAGAAAAATGTAACTGCTTTGAATAATTAGTTGATTCAGTTTCATAACAAGATGGGAATTGCCCTTCCATGTGGGAGGAATGAATTGTTATAGGAAGATGTGGTGTTACTATTTTAATCATTGCTTCCTCCCACCTGGGAGGGTGTATGTATATATTTGTATACATATTTATATAGTACAAAGGAAAAAAAAAACAAATAACAAACACTATAAAAAAAATGAACTAAAAAAAAATTAAAAAATGGTAAGGCTGGTGCAGCAGTAGCAACCAGCTCCTACCCTGGGAGTAATTTCTTTTTTAATTTAAATTAATTATGACTCCCAGGGATAATTGTCATAATTGTCATTTTGTTTTCATTTCTACATGTCTGCAAAGGAAAAATTTCAATTCCACCTGGAACCTGCAAAGAAACAAAGCACCCCCACACCATCATAAAACGTTAGATACATTCCAAACGCACCGCTCATTCAGCTACCACCCAAACCACGCCTCGGTCTCGGCCGATCCGTTCCACCACCAGCACGCCACAACGGACCGTCGCCCTGCCTCTACGGCGCTCCCTGGGAACGGTGTTCCCGAGGGCCTCAAAAAAAAAAAAAAAAAAAAAAAAAAAAAAAAAAATCGCCCTGCCTGAGAAAACCCCGGCCCGAGCCTGACCTCCGCCCAAACCTTGGTGATGATCATCGCCTCGCAGAGCAGCCGGGACCGGGGGAAAAAAAACGCAGCGGGGGGGAGGGAAATGCCCCAGCTGGGGTTTTTTTATTCTATAGTATATATGAAATAAATTACTCTCAACATTACATACGACCTGCAATAAAATACTTCACACGTACAAGGTTAGGCACATTCAGGAACCGAACAATCCTTCAACCACCGCTCACTCAAACCACTACACTTACACCACCCAGCTGCCACTGCAGCACAGCCCCCCGGTTCCAGAGCTATCCCTGCAACTGCCTCGCCGTGCACCTCTAAACAACCTTGGGCTCCGTACGATTCCCAAGTTTCACCTTCCGTTACGGCAAGGCGAAGAAGACGCTTCGCTACGTGCACCGGTCCAGCCTCCGGCACCCGCAAAACACAACAGAAGTAACTGCGGCACCTGTCTACAGCTGCTTGCCTCGAGATGGCCCGTACAATCTTTGCCTACAGATACTGTACAAATGGACGTATCACCGTGAGGCTATGCTACCCTCAACTCCAATATCGCAACGCTCCTGGGCAGAGCGGCTCCAACCCCGACACACAGACAGACACTGCACACAGATGCCACAAACGACGTGACCTCGAGACCCGAGAAGATCACGAGCGGGAACGACTCCGGTAGGGAAGATGCCTCCGGCACGGAACCCCTACGGTGCCTGCCGTGGCCCAGGAGATAAAACTACCATCTAAAAAAGATAAATGGATGCATGACAAGCCAGGATTTAAGACCTAAGACCATTAAGGAACCAGGGATGAAACCCCTGAAGACGACCGTAGAAACGTAACTCTCAAAAGCAGACCTGCGGAGACCGCCCGGCCGGCCACCGCAACAGACGATCCCTCGGAAACATCTGGAACGCGACGCTTCCCGGACACGTCCGTGCTTTAAGCTACGACGGCAAGATAAGCAGGGCTCAAGAAGCGCTATGCCGATGAGGCGATGCGTTCGAGACCCTCGGGAGGCTTACCGAGGGGCCCGATGATCACAAAGAGCTACGGAAACATCGAGACCTGAGAAAGCCATGGTACGAGACACAGAAGACAGACAGACTACGCAAAAGCAAAACGCACAGACACAGGATGGAACTGCCCTGCTCAGCAAACGTCAGCAGCGCGCTAACAACAGTAACCCGCTCCTTTGCCCTTCCCAAAGGAGACTGCTCCTGGACAGGCCTCTCCCCGACACCAACTTTATAACCCCTCCCTGCAATTCCTATCCTTGTTACCTCCTCAGCCCTGATCCCGCAACTGAGCTTTCAGAGGGCCAGGGATCTGAATCGACCCTCAAAAAAAAAAGAAAACCACCACACACCTAACTAGAACATTCCTGCACTCACCCAGTTCCTCTTCGTCATCTAAAACAAAACAAAAAAAAACAAAAACCACAAAAACCACCCAAAACCACCCAAAACCACCCAAAACCACCCAAAACCACCCAAAACCACCCAAAACAAACAACACCAAACTCCCAACCCACAAACCCACAACCCACTAACAAACTAAAACACAGCGCTGGTATTCAGCATCGGTCTGGTTACTGCCAACCGCTTCTGCGACACCCTCCTCCTCAAAAGCACCCTACCGCTCCGCTCACCTGCTCCACGCCTATTCTAAAGAAAGATGCTGCGACTGTCACTCGGTGCGCCTAGGATGCCAGGAGACACACAGTGCCCGTGGCACCGGGCAGAGCACGGGAAGCTGAAAGGTCCTTGAGTGGTGTCAGCGCTACTTAGCGACAAACAAAACGTCAGCGTGTTACCAACATGATGCTCATCCGAAATCCAAAAGGCAGCACTGTGCCAGCTACTAGGAAGAACCTTAACTCTCTGCCAGCCGAAAGCAGGACGCTTTGAACAGCAAGGGCGACTGAAGAAATAAGGAAAAAACTTAATAAATAAATAGCGACAGGGAGCTCCATCAGGGAAGGAAAATTTAGAAAGCGAGGGCACTAAGGGAAGAGAAGAAACAATTAAACCCAGCTAAACCCCCAGGGGAAAAGTCAACCTAGAACATGGAAAAAGCCACAGGGATTAGGGAAATAAATGGGAAAATTAAAAAACAGGACAGCGAACTAGAGGGACGGAGAAGGAAGATTCAAAAAACGAGGGCCCTAAGGAAAGACAAGAAAGAATTAAAACAGAAATACAGGGGAATAAAGGCAGCAAAGAGGAGAAAAGGAGTCAGGAAAGTGTTTAAAGGAAGCGGCGATTAAGAACATCGGGAAGTGATTTAAAAACCCGCATGGGTGAACTAAAACGGAGACGGAAAAAAGGGAAAAAGACAGAAAATTATTTTTTAATAATTTATATAATACAGCAGATACAGGTTTGTATTTTGAAATCCTCCTTTTTAAAAACTTATTGACTGAAAAAGCACACAGCTTTTATGACAAAAACAAAGCCTGTTTCTTCCGAACGCCTGAACTCTCACAAACATTGTCTTTCCTCTTTTACGACGCAATTATTTTCCCAATAGCATTTCCTACTAAGCGCACAGAAACACAAGATTGCGCTTTCAGGAAGGCAAAATAAACGGAGGGAAGCCGACTTTGCACAGGCGTTAACACGCTCCAGCGCAGACCTTCTTTGACTTTTAGTATCTGCCTTAAAACAGTTCCTAGAAAAACTACAGAAGGAAGGAGAGCCGGCACATTCTTGACGTTAACTTTGAAGTCCGTACTACAAGCGCCTTAGGAAAAACGCGGACACGCATCGCGGACGTACCTTGTACTCGCAGACCGCTATGGAGCCTTTCCGTCCGTCTTGCACTTTCACGGCAGAAGAAAGGGCGACCACGGTGAAACGGCGGCAGCTGACGCTCTGCTGAAAGAGGAAAAAAAAAAAACCCGTAGCATAAAGCTGGGTAGGAGTCCCAAGCTTCCTGGTTTTGTGAAGTTTTGCAAAGACTACAACCGAGGGAAGGAAAAAATAGCCGTTTGGAACATATTGCCAAACAACATTTGGCCGTAAAACTCGGATGCGTTTGACACGCGCCCATTTTTTGGGAACTTGCTATTTGCTTCCCGTTATCGTTGTTCTTCCTTCAGAACCTCTGCTTGTAGCCAACTTGATTTGCTACCGGTTCAAGCGCTTCCCTTCCCGGTATTACTGGCACACGGACCCAGGCAAGTCACTGAACCGCTCTTCTGAACTTCTCCAAACGACAATTACAGCCACGAGAGAGGAGTTCAAGAGAGGAAAAGGAGAGGTCGGGCAGCAAAAGAGCCCTGCAGGCTGCCACCAGTCAACACTGCGCTCTTTTTTTTCTTTTAAATCCACCCCGCCCCGCCCCCAAATACAAACAAAGAAACCCCCACGACCTTGTATTTTTTGCCTTTGGGAGCTCATCCCTGTCTCAGCACGAAGCGCAGACGACCCGTATCCCGATTTGCACGTGACGAATCCGTGTTCGGAAGAAATAGGCCAGATCCGTAAGACTGGTGTTATTTTGCGGGTTTTAACAATCGCAACGCAATCGCATCGACCGACGCGTTTGTGACAAAACTCATTAACTTCTAAACGCAGCACCTCCTTGGGTAAAAAAACGTGTTTGAGACTGAAAACAAAATGATGATTCAGAGCTCCCACTCCTGATGGAGCCGTGGGGAAAGGAAGGAAAGTGAAGACAAACAGCAGCAACATCAAGTGAAATTCGCCTCCAATTCCGAGCACGTGCCTAAGAGACTCTGCAAGTCCACACCTCAATCCTAGGAGCGACTAGCCCTTTTCTGGAAGGACAAACTTCCTTACTTCAAAGTCCTAGACCGAAGGCTCCACGGAACAGAACGTGGACCGAGCCACAGGACACCGTGCCATCCACGCCCGAACGGCAAAGAAAAATCACGGAAAACTAAACTTAAGTATCAGTTCCCATCGAGCTTCATTCCTTACGTTTCCACTGGCACCTAGGTGCTCAAAAATGAACTCTACTGACACCGCGTATTACTAACAATTGACTTCTGCGTATCAAAACAAAAGGCTATTTCCAGCTCGCCCATCCAATTAGCACGACCAACCAGAAGTGAAACACCGGAGCCTAAAGAAGGGAACAGGCAGCTCTTCATTTCTCCTAGAGCAAAGTCTGTTCTTTTGCCTGGAAGGCAAACATCCGTAACTCCCAAGGGAGCACTGCAGGAACGAGGTGCGCTCTCTTACCTGCAGTTTGTCCTCGGCTTTTCTGCACGGGCAGCAGATTTGCCTTTCCTCTGGCTTTGATGTGGCGCACCCGTGGCGTCCTTGAACCGGCAAGTGTTTCTCCCCGCTCCCGCAGCCCCAGACACGCCATTACCTGAGCAGCGAGCGGAATCAAGCACGCAGGATTTTCTGCACGGGACGCAGAAGGTGACACTGGAAAGGAGGAGGCAAAAAGAGAAGCGGTTTGCCCGGCAGCCACGACCATAGAAACTACACCTGCCGGCATGGCCCGGGGAACCAACGTGGCCGACCAAAAGCCCCGGGCTCCAAGATGCCGCGAGACGCAGCCCTCCCTGCTTTTGACCCTGCGGGGACACCATTCCCCACGCCATCGCCGCACGTGGAAGCCCCGCCGAGCCCCCAGCACGGCTCCGGGCAGCCCCCGCCACCGGCTCCGGCCGGCCTCCCACCACCGGCGCCGACCCGCCGACCCCCGCCGCCCGGCCCCGGAGCGGCGCGGCGCCTCCCCGCCGCCCGGCCCCGGAGCGGCGCGGCGCGGCGCCTCCCCGCCGCCCGTCCCCGGAGCGGCGCGGCTCGGCGCGGCGCCTCCCCGCCGCCCGGCCCCGGAGCGGCGCGGCGCGGCGCGGCGCCTCCCCGCCGCCCGTCCCCGGAGCGGCGCGGCTCGGCGCGGCGCCTCCCCGCCGCCCGGCCCCGGAGCGGCGCGGCGCCTCCCCGCCGCCCGGCCCCGGAGCGGCGCGGCGCCTCCCCGCCGCCCGGCCCCGGAGCTCAGCGGCCCCCCCCCCGCCGCCCGGCCCCGGAGCTCAGCGGCCCCCCCCCCGCCGCCCGGCCCCGGAGCTCAGCGGCCCCCCCCCCGCCGCCCGGCCCCGGAGCTCAGCGGCCCCCCCCCCGCCGCCCGGCCCCGGAGCGGCGCGGCGCGGCTCGGCGCCCCCCCGCCGCCCGGCCCCCGAGCGGAGCGGCGCGGCGCCCCCGGCCCCGACCGGCTCCAGGAAGCTCCGCCCGCCGGCTCCCACACGGCACCGCACCTTCCCCGCTCCGTGCCTCCCGCCGGCCCGGCCGCTCCCCCGCAGGCACCGCCGTCCTCCTCGGGGCTTTCCCCGCTCACCTCCTCGCTGCCTGCAGCCGCAGCCCAACGACCGCGCCGCTCCGCTCCGCGCGGGGAACCTCCGCCCACCGCCCCATGCCCGCCCCCGGCGCACCGCGCATGCGCCGGTTGGGACTGCCAGTTTAATCTCGAGGCGCTCGGCGACCTTCTGGATCATCCAGGGGACCTCTGGTTTCAGCTCTATGCTCTGGACGACCTTCTCTATCGTCTGGGTCGACTTTCGCTGTCATCTCGATGGTCTGCGGAGCCGCTCTATACTCCGGGAGGACTTCTCCTTGCAGCTCTATGGTCTGAAGGACAGTCTTTAGCATCGGGGAGGACTTTCTGGCTCATCTCTATGCTCTGGAGGACCTTCTCTGTCATCCGGGAGGACTGTGTCGGCTAGTTTGGTGCTTTGGACGAGGTCGTTTTTTGCCGCGCTGGGTTTTGCTTTTTACACTTTTGTGTGCTGTGTACAATTTTGTTTGAATGATTGTGTTTGCATTTCTCGTTGTTTATTGTTTCTTTTGTTTTGTAGGGGGTGCCAGAAAAATGTAACTGCTTTGAATAATTAGTTGATTCAGTTTCATAACAAGATGGGAATTGCCCTTCCATGTGGGAGGAATGAATTGTTATAGGAAGATGTGGTGTTACTAGTTTAATCATTGCTTCCTCCCACCTGGGAGGGTGTATGTATATATTTGTATACATATTTATATAGTACAAAGGAAAAAAAAAACAAATAACAAACACTATAAAAAAAATGAACTAAAAAAAAATTAAAAAATGGTAAGGCTGGTGCAGCAGTAGCAACCAGCTCCTACCCTGGGAGTAATTTCTTTTTTAATTTAAATTAATTATGACTCCCAGGGATAATTGTCATAATTGTCATTTTGTTTTCATTTCTACATGTCTGCAAAGGAAAAATTTCAATTCCACCTGGAACCTGCAAAGAAACAAAGCACCCCCACACCATCATAAAACGTTAGATACATTCCAAACGCACCGCTCATTCAGCTACCACCCAAACCACGCCTCGGTCTCGGCCGATCCGTTCCACCACCAGCACGCCACAACGGACCGTCGCCCTGCCTCTGCGGCGCTCCCTGGGAACGGTGTTCCCGAGGGCCTCAAAAAAAAAAAAAAAAAAAAAATCGCCCTGCCTGAGAAAACCCCGGCCCGAGCCTGACCTCCGCCCAAACCTTGGCGATGATCATCGCCTCGCAGAGCAGCCGGGACCGGGGGAAAAAAAACGCAGCGGGGGGGGAGGGAAATGCCCCAGCTGGGGTTTTTTTATTCTATAGTATATATGAAATAAATTACTCTCAACATTACATACGACCTGCAATAAAATACTTCACACGTACAAGGTTAGGCACATTCAGGAACCGAACAATCCTTCAACCACCGCTCACTCAAACCACTACACTTACACCACCCAGCTGCCACTGCAGCACAGCCCCCCGGTTCCAGAGCTATCCCTGCAACTGCCTCGCCGCGCACCTCTAAACAACCTTGGGCTCCGTACGATTCCCAAGTTTCACCTTCCGTTACGGCAAGGCGAAGAAGACGCTTCGCTACGTGCGCCGGTCCAGCCTCCGGCACCCGCAAAACACAACAGAAGTAACTGCGGCACCTGTCTACAGCTGCTTGCCTCGAGATGGCCCGTACAATCTTTGCCTACAGATACTGTACAAATGGACGTATCACCGTGAGGCTATGCTACCCCCAACTCCAATATCGCAACGCTCCTGGGCAGAGCGGCTCCAACCCCGACACACAGACAGACACTGCACACAGATGCCACAAACGACGTGACCTCGAGACCCGAGAAGATCACGAGCGGGAACGACTCCGGTAGGGAAGATGCCTCCGGCACGGAACCCCTACGGTGCCTGCCGTGGCCCAGGAGATAAAACTACCATCTAAAAAAGATAAATGGATGCATGACAAGCCAGGATTTAAGACCTAAGACCATTAAGGAACCAGGGATGAAACCCCTGAAGACGACCGTAGAAACGTAACTCTCAAAAGCAGACCTGCGGAGACCGCCCGGCCGGCCACCGCAACAGACGATCCCTCGGAAACATCTGGAACGCGACGCTTCCCGGACACGTCCGTGCTTTAAGCTACGACGGCAAGATAAGCAGGGCTCAAGAAGCGCTATGCCGATGAGGCGATGCGTTCGAGACCCTCGGGAGGCTTACCGAGGGGCCCGATGATCACAAAGAGCTACGGAAACATCGAGACCTGAGAAAGCCATGGTACGAGACACAGAAGACAGACAGACTACGCAAAAGCAAAACGCACAGACACAGGATGGAACTGCCCTGCTCAGCAAACGTCAGCAGCGCGCTAACAACAGTAACCCGCTCCTTTGCCCTTCCCAAAGGAGACTGCTCCTGGACAGGCCTCTCCCCGACACCAACTTTATAACCCCTCCCTGCAATTCCTATCCTTGTTACCTCCTCAGCCCTGATCCCGCAACTGAGCTTTCAGAGGGCCAGGGATCTTGAATCCACCCTCAAAAAAAAAAGAAAACCACCACACACCTAACTAGAACATTCCTGCACTCACCCAGTTCCTCTTCGTCATCTAAAACAAAACAAAAAAAACCAAAAAAACCCAAAAACCACAAAAACCACAAAAACCACAAAAACCACAAAAACCACAAAAACCACAAAAACCACAAAAACCACCCAAAACAAACAAAAAAACCAACACCAAACTCCCAACCCACAAACCCACAACCCACTAACAAACTAAAACACAGCGCTGGTATTCAGCATCGGTCTGGTTACTGCCAACCGCTTCTGCGACACCCTCCTCCTCAAAAGCACCCTACCGCTCCGCTCACCTGCTCCACGCCTATTCTAAAGAAAGATGCTGCGACTGTCACTCGGTGCGCCTAGGATGCCAGGAGACACAAAGTGCCCGTGGCACCGGGCAGAGCACGGGAAGCTGAAAGGTCCTTGAGTGGTGTCAGCGCTACTTAGCGACAAACAAAACGTCAGCGTGTTACCAACATGATGCTCATCCGAAATCCAAAAGGCAGCACTGTGCCAGCTACTAGGAAGAACCTTAACTCTCTGCCAGCCGAAAGCAGGACGCTTTGAACAGCAAGGGCGATTGAAGGAATAAGGAAAAAACTTAATAAATAGCGACAGGGAGCTCCATCAGGGAAGGAAAATTTAGAAAGCGAGGGCACTAAGGGAAGAGAAGAAGCAATTAAACCCAGCTAAACCCCCAGGGGAAAAGTCAACCTAGAACATGGAAAAAGCCACAGGGATTAGGGAAATAAATGGGAAAATTAAAAAACAGGACAGCGAACTAGAGGGACGGAGAAGGAAGATTCAAAAAACGAGGGCCCTAAGGAAAGACAAGAAAGAATTAAAACAGAAATACAGGGGAATAAAGGCAGCAAAGAGGAGAAAAGGAGTCAGGAAAGTGTTTAAAGGAAGCGGCGATTAAGAACATCGGGAAGTGATTTAAAAACCCGCATGGGTGAACTAAAACGGAGACGGAAAAAAGGGAAAAAGACAGAAAATTATTTTTTAATAGTTTATATAATACAGCAGATACAGGTTTGTATTTTGAAATCCTCCTTTTTAAAAACTTATTGACTGAAAAAGCACACAGCTTTTATGACGAAAACAAAGCCTGTTTCTTCTGAACTCTTGCAAACATTGCCTTTCCTCTTTTAGGATAAAATGGTTTTCCCGATATCCTTTCCTAGTAAGCGCACAGAAACACAAGATTGCGCTTTCGGGAAGGCAAAATAAACGGAGGGAAGCCGACTTTGCACAGGCGTTAACACGCTCCAGCGCAGACCTTCTTTGACTTTTAGTATCTGCCTTAAAACAGTTCCTAGAAAAACTACAGAAGGAAGGAGAGCCGGCACATTCTTGACGTTAACTTTGAAGTCCGTACTACAAGCGCCTTCGGAAAAACGCGGACACGCATCGCGGACGTACCTTGTACTCGCAGACCGCTATGGAGCCTTTCCGTCCGTCTTGCACTTTCACGGCAGAAGAAAGGGCGACCACGGTGAAACGGCGGCAGCTGACGCTCTGCTGAGAGAGGAAAAAAAAAAACCCGTAGCATAAAGCTGGGTAGGAGTCCCAAGCTGCCTGGTTTTGTGAAGTTTTGCAAAGACTACAACCGAGGGAAGGAAAAAATAGCCGTTTGGAACATATTGCCAAACAACATTTGGCCGTAAAACTCGGATGCGTTTGACACGCGCCCATTTTTTGGGAACTTGCTATTTGCTTCCCGTTATCGTTGTTCTTCCTTCAGAACCTCTGCTTGTAGCCAACTTGATTTGCTACCGGTTCAAGCGCTTCCCTTCCCGGTATTACTGGCACACGGACCCAGGCAAGTCACTGAACCGCTCTTCTGAACTTCTCCAAACGACAATTACAGCCACGAGAGAGGAGTTCAAGAGAGGAAAAGGAGAGGTCGGGCAGCAAAAGAGCCCTGCAGGCTGCCACCAGTCAACACTGCGCTCTTTTTTTTCTTTTAAATCCACCCCGCCCCGCCCCCAAATACAAACAAAGAAACCCCCACGACCTTGTATTTTTTGCCTTTGGGAGCTCATCCCTGTCTCAGCACGAAGCGCAGACGACCCGTATCCCGATTTGCACGTGACGAATCCGTGTTCGGAAGAAATAGGCCAGATCCGTAAGACTGGTGTTATTTTGCGGGTTTTAACAATCGCAACGCAATCGCATCGACCGACGCGTTTGTGACAAAACTCATTAACTTCTAAACGCAGCACCTCCTTGGGTAAAAAAACGTGTTTGAGACTGAAAACAAAATGATGATTCAGAGCTCCCACTCCTGATGGAGCCGTGGGGAAAGGAAGGAAAGTGAAGACAAACAGCAGCAACATCAAGTGAAATTCGCCTCCAATTCCGAGCACGTGCCTAAGAGACTCTGCAAGTCCACACCTCAATCCTAGGAGCGACTAGCCCTTTTCTGGAAGGACAAACTTCCTTACTTCAAAGTCCTAGACCGAAGGCTCCACGGAACAGAACGTGGACCGAGCCACAGGACACCGTGCCATCCACGCCCGAACGGCAAAGAAAAATCACGGAAAACTAAACTTAAGTATCAGTTCCCATCGAGCTTCATTCCTTACGTTTCCACTGGCACCTAGGTGCTCAAAAATGAACTCTACTGACACCGCGTATTACTAACAATTGACTTCTGCGTATCAAAACAAAAGGCTATTTCCAGCTCGCCCATCCAATTAGCACGACCAACCAGAAGTGAAACACCGGAGCCTAAAGAAGGGAACAGGCAGCTCTTCATTTCTCCTAGAGCAAAGTCTGTTCTTTTGCCTGGAAGGCAAACATCCGTAACTCCCAAGGGAGCACTGCAGGAACGAGGTGCGCTCTCTTACCTGCAGTTTGTCCTCGGCTTTTCTGCACGGGCAGCAGATTTGCCTTTCCTCTGGCTTTGATGTGGCGCACCCGTGGCGTCCTTGAACCGGCAAGTGTTTCTCCCCGCTCCCGCAGCCCCAGACGCGCCATTACCTGAGCAGCGAGCGGAATCAAGCACGCAGGATTTTCTGCACGGGACGCAGAAGGTGACGCTGGAAAGGAGGAGGCAAAAAGAGAAGCGGTTTGCCCAGCAGCCACGACCATAGAAACTACACCTGCCGGCATGGCCCGGGGAACCAACGTGGCCGACCAAAAGCCCCGGGCTCCAAGATGCCGCGAGACGCAGCCCTCCCTGCTTTTGACCCTGCGGGGACACCGTTCCCCACGCCATCGCCGCACGTGGAAGCCCCGCCGAGCCCCCAGCGCGGCTCCGGGCAGCCCCCGCCACCGGCTCCGGCCGGCCTCCCACCACCGGCGCCGACCCGGCGACCCCCGCCGCACGGCCCCGGAGCGGCGTGGTGCCTCCCCGCCGCCCGGCCCCGGAGCGGCGCGGCTCGGCGCGGCGCCCCCCCGGACCGGCTCCAGGAAGCTCCGCCCGCCCGGCTCCCACACGGCACCGCACCCTCCCCGCTCCGTGCCTCCCGCCGCCCTCCTCGGGGCTTTCCCCGCTCACCTCCTCGCTGCCTGCAACCGCAGCCCAACGACCGCTCCGCTCCCCTCCGCCCCGGGCTCACCCTGGCCCCTCCGCGCGGGGAACCTCCGCCCACCGCGCCATTCCCGCCCCCGACGCACCGCGCATGCGCTGGCGAAGCTCCGCCCTCCCCGCGGCAAACCCCGCCCTCTGCAGCAAAGCTCCGCCCTGCACACACCACGCATGCGCCAGCGAAGCTCCGCCCTCCCCGCGGCAAGGCTCCGCCCCACGCGGCAAAGCTCCGCCCTAACACAGCGCGCATGCGCCCGTGGAGCTCCGCCCTCACACGGCAAAGCTCCGCCTTACCACCGCAACGCTCCGCCCCCCGCGGCTAAGCTCCGCCCCCGACACAGCACGCATGCGCCAGCGAAGCTCCGCCCTCCACGCGGCAAGGCTCCGCCCCACGCCGCAAAGCTCCGCCCCGACACAGCGCGCATGCGCCCGTGGAGCTCCGCCCTCACACGGCAGCGCTCCGCCCCCCGCGGCTAAGCTCCGCCCCTGACACAGCACGCATGCTCGGCCAAAGCCCCGCCCTTCAGGGCAAAGCTCCGCCCTCCCACTGCAAAGCTCCGCCCCCCATGCACTGCGCATGCGCCAGTGAGGCTCCGCCTTACCACCGCAACGCTCCGCCCCCCGCGGCTAAGCTCCGCCCCCGACACAGCACGCATGCTCGGCCAAAGCTCCGCCCTTCAGGGCAAAACTCCGCCCCCCCCGCGGCAAGGCTCCGCCCCCTACACACCACGCATGCGCGGTGAAGCTCCGCCTTACCACCGCAAGGCTCCGCCCCCCGCGGCTAAGCTCCGCCCTGACACACCGCATGGCGTGGTCTCCAGGGGCGGGGCCTGTCGCTAGGGGTGGTGCCCTTCCCCTGCCGGGGAGCTCCAGGGGCGGGGCCCGTCCCTAGGGGCGGGGCCGCTCCACACCAGGACGGGGGCGTGGGCCGGGGCGGGGCTGCAGCGGAGGCCGAGGCAGCCGTGCCAGCAGCAGCCAGCACCTCCCGGGCGGCGAGAGCGGCGCTTCCTTACCGGGAGGCAGCAACGGCTGCGGCGGCATCGCCCCGCGGGCGCCGCGCTGTCGCATGCCCGGTACCGGCCACCGGCACCGGGGAGCACGTGGACGCCACCGCCCCTGCGCGGCTCCCGGCCTGCAGTACCCGCTTTTGGACGCCAGGCGGCAGCACCGAGGCACGGCCAAAACGCCCCACCGCCCCCGGGCGCCACCCGAGCTGCAGTACCCGCTTTTGGACGCCAGGCGGCAGCACCACACCGAGCCCCGCGCCCCGAGCGCTCCCCGCGGGGACAAAGGACTCGCACCCCGGCCCGCCTTGGGCCGCCCGCAGCCGCCGCCGCCTTACGGGGGGGGGGGGGGGGGGGGGGGGGGCCACAAGCCTCGCCCTTCTCTGCCCCTGCTCCCGCTCACAGCCCACGCAGCCAGAGCCATTGCCTCGCCCCCAAAAAGCACCCAAGCGGCTCGAGCATTTCAGTCCTCTGCGCTTGACAGCTCGCAGAGGGCTGCTGGCCCTTTCTCTCCCCGCCCCTCACCCCAGGACCCAGCCGGGGGAAGCAGCGCAGGGAACCTGGTCAATACCTTTGCCTTGGCTCGGCTTTTTTGCCCCCAGAGTAAGCCCCCGGGATTGCTGGATTCATCTGCAGGTGGCATCAGGGGTGGGAGAGTGACACCAGCGAGCCAACAGACCCTGGAGAGATTTTATTAAAAAAAAAAAGAAAAAAAAAGTGACACTGATGACATCCTGAAGGCACGCGAGGAGATACTGAAAGCTGCTTTGTGTGAGAGGGGCAGCTACGATTATCAGGAAGCGGTGCACGCGAGCAGACCGCCGGCAAGCGCGCGATCTGCGAGCGAGCGATACGCCGGTGACCCTCGGGCTCTGCCGCGGTGCCCTCCGCTCATCCTGCGCACGCCCCGGGCTTCCCGCGCAGGGCTTGCCACTTAAATAAGACCTGCGCGATGTTACTTACCACCCTGCCCTGCGGCACGCAAAGGAATTAGACGTGAAACAGGGAAAGCAAAGAGGCCCGTCGGCTGGCCGCACCAGATGGCCCTAGAGCCCTGCCGGTTCCCTCGCCGCTCTGGACGGCAGCGCAGCTCTGCGCTCCCTGCCGCTCCCGCCAGCGAGCGCGGCGCCTGCGCTTTGACCGCCTGCGGCGCGCCAGACTCGGGAGGCTGGAGGGGCTGGTCCGCCGAGGCGGCGGCTGAGCCGCTCGCTTCCTTCGGCTGCCTCATTTGCCGCCTTCAAACAACCACTTCCACGCTCCCTTTCTTTGTTTCAGACCCCTCTCAACATCTCCTGGCCTGCAAGCCATTTGCAGCAAGCAACACGGCTGAAATACCGTGCTGCTAGAGACCTAGCTGTCGTCTTGCTCCCACGTCCAAAGGCTTTGGGAACCTGAACCCCCTGCTTGTTTTGGCATCGAGACTGCGAGGCGAGAAACACGCCTGGACTCCAACAAGCCAGACGCCTGCCCCGTCGCTCAGCACGGTGCTACGCGGCTGCCCGACCGACACCTTCTGCCGCTAAAACCAGAGCGCGGTTCCCTTCTGAAGAGCCACCGGCAGCGCGGAGAGTCCCTCGCCTTTCCCTGCGCCAGGTCCCCCGGGAACAGCGTCTCGCTCGGACCGGAGCGTGCGGCAGCCTCCGGTCGTCCCAGCCCCTCGCCCGTCCAGAAAGCGCCTGCCTGTAGCAGCGGCAGAACCGCTGCTGCCCAGGGGGGAAAGGAACGGCTCGGGGTGAAGCTCCCCAGGCTGCCCGTGGCCCGTGCGGAGCTGGGGGTCCAGAAGCAAAGGGGTTAGGGGAGGGGTGGAGCAGGGGAGCGGGGGCGCGAGACTGGAGGGCAGGGGACGCGGGGGGCACGGCCCAGGGAAAAAAAAAAAAAAAAACCCGCACGGGGGGAAAAGCCTTGTGTGGGGGGACGTTCGGGTGGAGAGCACTCGGGAGGGCGGAGAGACACGCAGAGGAGGACAGGGGGGAGGAGACGGACACGGACGGACGGACGGACGGCGGCTATGTGTGGGTACAAAGGTGCACGGGGGGACACGGGTGGGGATGACCTACACCAGGGGGTCCACCCGGCATAATCCACAGCAGATAACTCACCTGGGATAACCCGCAACGGATATTCCGCTCCGGAGAAGGAATCCACGCCAGATAATCCCCAGCAATGCCCCTCAAACTGTCCGCGGTTCACCCCAGATTTGGCCCAAATTGGCGCCGGTTTTTCGTTTGGGGTTTTTTTGTTTGTTGTTGTTCTTCTTTTTTGTTTTTTCTTTTACATCATACAAAACTTGGGGGTTTCTGCTTTTCCAAAATATTCAGTTCTGGGGTTCTCCGGCGCTTTTCCACATCATAACAATGGGTCATTTTTGGTTTTCTGCGTTAAAATGCGGGGGGGCGGGGGGGGTGTGAGTGTGTGCGTGTGCGGTGTGGTGTGTTTGTGCTTGCTTTCCAGCTGCACAAATCCAGGCGGATTCAGCTTTCCTGGGAGCCCCAAACTGTGTTGCTCTTGGATATTGGATATTTTGCTCTTGGACTTGCATATTTTGACACTTTGATATCTTCGACTTCTCTCTTTAGACTTCGGTATCTACTTACAATCCTACCTCTTTAGACTTAGTTATCTGTTTACACTTCCATAGAACCTTTACTTCGATTACACGGGATACCTACTTAGGCTTACTCGGTGACACAGGGTAAGCGTAGGTACTTCTACCTATCCAGACTGACTTCTGGTTTAAATTCCTTCACCTACATCATCTCTTTTTGCATTTTAAACTCCTTTATTTCTTAACATAGAGACAAGTTCTTTTTTATTTTAAAACCCTATCTATCTCCATTGAGATTTTTTAATAATTTCTATAACATAGCAGGTACAGGTTCGTATTTTGAAATCCTTTTACATATATATATACACACACATAAAAACGAATATTATTTTTCAATATATATATATAAAGGCGAGAGATTTTTCTCTACTGCAATGCCTC
Source organism: Platalea leucorodia (assembly GCF_965183815.1). NCBI lineage: Eukaryota > Metazoa > Chordata > Aves > Pelecaniformes > Threskiornithidae > Platalea > Platalea leucorodia. The sequence goes on from NC_138858.1 coordinate 51,478, forward strand.
GCACCCGTATTTCCAGTTCTTCACATGGTTAATCACACACACACACACGAGTTTTCAGGCGTTTTGGGACTGTGACCCCCCTTCTCTGGGGGGAAACCTCCCCGTGACACCTTCATCCCCCACTCACCTGCTCCTCTGTTTCATCATCACGCCCCCGCCCCCCGTGACGTTGGGGGGCCCCAAATGACATCATCACCCCCCAGGCCCCTCCACACTTTTTAATCACCCCCCCCAAAAAGGCACAGAACAAGGAAAACAGCTACTTTAATAATGCCATTTACATATGTAGGCGCCCCCCCGAAAAGGGGAGCTCCGCCAGAAAAATAAAATGGGGGCAGCCCCCCCAAACGGCTGCAGCCCCCCCCGGCCCCCGGCCCGCAAGCCGGCGGCTGCCCCACGCCGCGGGGGGAGCCTGCCGGGGGACGGTGCCGCACCTCTCGCTCAGGCTCTGCTCTGCCGTGCTCCCCCTCCGTTCCCGCGCTGGGACGGGCTCCCCGGGGCAACGAACCTCCCCGCTCCCTCTTGGCCCGGGACTCGCCCCACCACGCAGCCCTCGCTGCCGCACCCGCGGGGCACCCGCCGGAGACAGAGCCGGGAGCCTCCAGGCACGGGGCCGGCCCCTTACCCTCGGGACGCTTCACGACAGGCAGGCCAACCTGGGCCGGGGGGTACCTAGCGAGCATCACGAGACGCTTGCAACAAGACACCTGAAAAACAAAAAGCCCAAGCGATATTTCAGCATGTGAAAAAAATAGCACAGCAGCGAGTAGAGGAATTCAGTCAGAGCAAGGGAGAGGAGAGCAGTTGAGCTCAAGGAGGATTCGAGGTAAGCAGGTCAGCTCCAAATACAAGACATCCTTTAAAAGCTAGAGCGACCTGAACGCTTCCCATCAGCATTAAGAGTAACCGGTACGATTCCGAACATGTTCTTCGCATACAAGCACACGCTCTTGCCGGCGTTGGAAAACGTCTCACCCCTTCCTTACGGCACGGCTGCAGGGAGACGACCCTGCGAGGCTGCAGGACGAGGGCGTACCGCAATCAGAATCTACGCTTACAGGTCCGCCGCAACAGCTACGGCCCTCGCAGCTGCTGCTGCACATCTTGCTGGCTCGGTCGACAAAGCTGGAAGCGAAGCGTAACGCTTTCGAGGGGAAAAGGAAAAGCAAAGGACAAATCGCAGCAATTCGCTTCATACTAAAAAAGCTGTGCGTGTGTTTATAAACATCCAATAAAAATACTTCTGCTGGAGAAGGACTGGATTTTCCTTTGGCGTTAATTTAACTTGCACAGCTGTGAATCGATACCAGTAGATTATCTGTCTCCAAGATACGCAGTTATCATTTGACCAGGGGTTTTTTGCGCCTTACGTCATTAGGAGCGACATCTGGCCAGCCGCGCCGCCCAAGAGAGATGCTGCTGAACTGCCAGGGAAACGCACCCTTGAAAGCCAGACAGAAAGTACTTCAGAGCACTCCGTCAAAAGAGCGGGGGGGAAAACACCCCGTAACGTTCAGTTGCCTCTCCTGGTCAACGTTCAGAACAAATACCTAACTGCTTAAACACACCTAAGCAATTGTACGCCACAGCTAGTTGGCAGTTACAGCTGAAACAACGCAAGGCAGTTTGTAGATCCAATTTTAACTTTTTTTTCCTAAAGTTACATCTAGGAGAGAAAAATCCATGACAGAAGAGATCCCCCATACGGTTTTACTTTGGGGGCAGAATCCAATCCCCGGGGCTGCAACGCGTAAGGCTACCAAAAAGGACCGGCAGATTTGCTAACGCTTTTGGCTGCGCCGAAGCATGCAGAGGAACGCGTGTTGATGACATCTCGGCTGTTGCAACTGAGAACCAGCGATGCCATCAACTTCTGGAAGACGTGCTGTGCTCGGGTCTTTGGAAGCAAACGGACTTTTTTTTTTTTTTTTTTTTTTTTTTTTTTTTTAAGAGAGTGGAAAGTCTTGCTGCTGCTGACTTCTACTGCCAAGCGCATCATCTCTGAAGATCCCCACTCTGATGGGGCGCTCATAAAACACAACTTCTTTGAATGAGAAAGGTTTCCATTCTGGAAAATCTCTTTCCAGCTGAAGTAAGAAATCACACGCTGTAGGTTAAGAAAAAAGGATGCTGCCGAAGCAGTAACTCACCGAAACCACGTCAGGACTCGCTGTCGCTACTTACAAGGCTGGCAATGCTTCTCGGGAAAGCGACGCCGATTCCTCCTCTTTTGTCCACGTCTCTCCTTGGACCTTGATCGCTTTTAGTACGGACGCTAGTATCGCAGTAAGCTTTTCAAGACCTACTGTAAGATATTTTAAAAACTTATTGACTGAAAAAGCACACAGCTTTTATGACAAAAACAAAGCCTGTTTCTTCCGAACGCCTGAACTCTCACAAACATTGTCTTTCCTCTTTTACGACGCAATTATTTTCCCAATAGCATTTCCTACTAAGCGCACAGAAACACAAGATTGCGCTTTCAGGAAGGCAAAATAAACGGAGGGAAGCCGATTCTGCACAGGCGTTAACACGCTCCAGCGCAGACCTTCTTTGACTTTTAGTATCTGCGTTAAAACAGTTCCTAGAAAAACTACAGAAGGAAGGAGAGCCGGCACATTCTTGACGTTAACTTTGAAGTCCGTACTACAAGCGCCTTAGGAAAAACGCGGACACGCATCGCGGACGTACCTTGTACTCGCAGACCGCTATGGAGCCTTTCCGTCCGTCTTGCACTTTCACGGCAGAAGAAAGGGCGACCACGGTGAAACGGCGGCAGCTGACGCTCTGCTGAAAGAGGAAAAAAAAAAAACCCGTAGCATAAAGCTGGGTAGGAGTCCCAAGCTTCCTGGTTTTGTGAAGTTTTGCAAAGACTACAACCGAGGGAAGGAAAAAATAGCCGTTTGGAACATATTGCCAAACAACATTTGGCCGTAAAACTCGGATGCGTTTGACACGCGCCCATTTTTTGGGAACTTGCTATTTGCTTCCCGTTATCGTTGTTCTTCCTTCAGAACCTCTGCTTGTAGCCAACTTGATTTGCTACCGGTTCAAGCGCTTCCCTTCCCGGTATTACTGGCACACGGACCCAGGCAAGTCACTGAACCGCTCTTCTGAACTTCTCCAAACGACAATTACAGCCACGAGAGAGGAGTTCAAGAGAGGAAAAGGAGAGGTCGGGCAGCAAAAGAGCCCTGCAGGCTGCCACCAGTCAACACTGCGCTCTTTTTTTTCTTTTAAATCCACCCCGCCCCGCCCCCAAATACAAACAAAGAAACCCCCACGACCTTGTATTTTTTGCCTTTGGGAGCTCATCCCTGTCTCAGCACGAAGCGCAGACGACCCGTATCCCGATTTGCACGTGACGAATCCGTGTTCGGAAGAAATAGGCCAGATCCGTAAGACTGGTGTTATTTTGCGGGTTTTAACAATCGCAACGCAATCGCATCGACCGACGCGTTTGTGACAAAACTCATTAACTTCTAAACGCAGCACCTCCTTGGGTAAAAAAACGTGTTTGAGACTGAAAACAAAATGATGATTCAGAGCTCCCACTCCTGATGGAGCCGTGGGGAAAGGAAGGAAAGTGAAGACAAACAGCAGCAACATCAAGTGAAATTCGCCTCCAATTCCGAGCACGTGCCTAAGAGACTCTGCAAGTCCACACCTCAATCCTAGGAGCGACTAGCCCTTTTCTGGAAGGACAAACTTCCTTACTTCAAAGTCCTAGACCGAAGGCTCCACGGAACAGAACGTGGACCGAGCCACAGGACACCGTGCCATCCACGCCCGAACGGCAAAGAAAAATCACGGAAAACTAAACTTAAGTATCAGTTCCCATCGAGCTTCATTCCTTACGTTTCCACTGGCACCTAGGTGCTCAAAAATGAACTCTACTGACACCGCGTATTACTAACAATTGACTTCTGCGTATCAAAACAAAAGGCTATTTCCAGCTCGCCCATCCAATTAGCACGACCAACCAGAAGTGAAACACCGGACCCTAAAGAAGGGAACAGGCAGCTCTTCATTTCTCCTAAGGCAAAGTCTGTTCTTTTGCCTGGAAGGCAAACATCCGTAACTCCCAAGGGAGCACTGCAGGAACGAGGTGCGCTCTCTTACCTGCAGTTTGTCCTCGGCTTTTCTGCACGGGCAGCAGATTTGCCTTTCCTCTGGCTTTGATGTGGCGCACCCGTGGCGTCCTTGAACCGGCAAGTGTTTCTCCCCACTCCCGCAGCCCCAGACACGCCATTACCTGAGCAGCGAGCGGAATCAAGCACGCAGGATTTTCTGCACGGGACGCAGAAGGTGACACTGGAAAGGAGGAGGCAAAAAGAGAAGCGGTTTGCCCGGCAGCCACGACCATAGAAACTACACCTGCCGGCATGGCCCGGGGAACCAACGTGGCCGACCAAAAGCCCCGGGCTCCAAGATGCCGCGAGACGCAGCCCTCCCTGCTTTTGACCCTGCGGGGACACCGTTCCCCACGCCATCGCCGCACGTGGAAGCCCCGCCGAGCCCCCAGCACGGCTCCGGGCAGCCCCCGCCACCGGCTCCGGCCGGCCTCCCACCACCGGCGCCGACCCGGCGACCCCCGCCGCACGGCCCCGAAGCGGCGCGGTGCCTCCCCGCCGCCCGGCCCCGGAGCGGCGCGGCTCGGCGCCCGGCCCCGGAGCGGCGCGGCGCCTCCCCGCCGCCCGTCCCCGGAGCGGCGCGGCCCCCCCCCCGCCGCCCGGCCCCGGAGCGGCGCGGCCCCCCCCCCGCCGCCCGGCCCCGGAGCTCAGCGGCCGCCCCCCCCGCCGCCCGGCCCCGGAGCTCAGCGGCGCGGCTCGGCGCCCCCCCGCCGCCCGGCCCCCGAGCGGAGCGGCGCGGCGCCCCCGGCCCCGACCGGCTCCAGGAAGCTCCGCCCACCGGCTCCCACACGGCACCGCACCTTCCCCGCTCCGTGCCTCCCGCCGGCCCGGCCGCTCCCCCGCAGGCACCGCCGTCCTCCTCGGGGCTTTCCCCGCTCACCTCCTCGCTGCCTGCAGCCGCAGCCCAACGACCGCGCCGCTCCGCTCCGCGCGGGGAACCTCCGCCCACTGCCCCATGCCCGCCCCCGGCGCACCGCGCATGCGCCGGTTGGGACTGCCAGTTTAATCTCGAGGCGCTCGGCGACCTTCTGGATCATCCAGGGGACCTCTGGTTTCAGCTCTATGCTCTGGACGACCTTCTCTATCGTCTGGGTCGACTTTCGCTGTCATCTCGATGGTCTGCGGAGCCGCTCTATACTCCGGGAGGACTTCTCCTTGCAGCTCTATGGTCTGAAGGACAGTCTTTAGCATCGGGGAGGACTTTCTGGCTCATCTCTATGCTCTGGAGGACCTTCTCTGTCATCCGGGAGGACTGTGTCGGCTAGTTTGGTGCTTTGGACGAGGTCGTTTTTTGCCGCGCTGGGTTTTGCTTTTTACACTTTTGTGTGCTGTGTACAATTTTGTTTGAATGATTGTGTTTGCATTTCTCGTTGTTTATTGTTTCTTTTGTTTTGTAGGGGGTGCCAGAAAAATGTAACTGCTTTGAATAATTAGTTGATTCAGTTTCATAACAAGATGGGAATTGCCCTTCCATGTGGGAGGAATGAATTGTTATAGGAAGATGTGGTGTTACTATTTTAATCATTGCTTCCTCCCACCTGGGAGGGTGTATGTATATATTTGTATACATATTTATATAGTACAAAGGAAAAAAAAAACAAATAACAAACACTATAAAAAAAATGAACTAAAAAAAAATTAAAAAATGGTAAGGCTGGTGCAGCAGTAGCAACCAGCTCCTACCCTGGGAGTAATTTCTTTTTTAATTTAAATTAATTATGACTCCCAGGGATAATTGTCATAATTGTCATTTTGTTTTCATTTCTACATGTCTGCAAAGGAAAAATTTCAATTCCACCTGGAACCTGCAAAGAAACAAAGCACCCCCACACCATCATAAAACGTTAGATACATTCCAAACGCACCGCTCATTCAGCTACCACCCAAACCACGCCTCGGTCTCGGCCGATCCGTTCCACCACCAGCACGCCACAACGGACCGTCGCCCTGCCTCTACGGCGCTCCCTGGGAACGGTGTTCCCGAGGGCCTCAAAAAAAAAAAAAAAAAAAAAAAAAAAAAAAAAATCGCCCTGCCTGAGAAAACCCCGGCCCGAGCCTGACCTCCGCCCAAACCTTGGTGATGATCATCGCCTCGCAGAGCAGCCGGGACCGGGGGAAAAAAAACGCAGCGGGGGGGAGGGAAATGCCCCAGCTGGGGTTTTTTTATTCTATAGTATATATGAAATAAATTACTCTCAACATTACATACGACCTGCAATAAAATACTTCACACGTACAAGGTTAGGCACATTCAGGAACCGAACAATCCTTCAACCACCGCTCACTCAAACCACTACACTTACACCACCCAGCTGCCACTGCAGCACAGCCCCCCGGTTCCAGAGCTATCCCTGCAACTGCCTCGCCGTGCACCTCTAAACAACCTTGGGCTCCGTACGATTCCCAAGTTTCACCTTCCGTTACGGCAAGGCGAAGAAGACGCTTCGCTACGTGCACCGGTCCAGCCTCCGGCACCCGCAAAACACAACAGAAGTAACTGCGGCACCTGTCTACAGCTGCTTGCCTCGAGATGGCCCGTACAATCTTTGCCTACAGATACTGTACAAATGGACGTATCACCGTGAGGCTATGCTACCCTCAACTCCAATATCGCAACGCTCCTGGGCAGAGCGGCTCCAACCCCGACACACAGACAGACACTGCACACAGATGCCACAAACGACGTGACCTCGAGACCCGAGAAGATCACGAGCGGGAACGACTCCGGTAGGGAAGATGCCTCCGGCACGGAACCCCTACGGTGCCTGCCGTGGCCCAGGAGATAAAACTACCATCTAAAAAAGATAAATGGATGCATGACAAGCCAGGATTTAAGACCTAAGACCATTAAGGAACCAGGGATGAAACCCCTGAAGACGACCGTAGAAACGTAACTCTCAAAAGCAGACCTGCGGAGACCGCCCGGCCGGCCACCGCAACAGACGATCCCTCGGAAACATCTGGAACGCGACGCTTCCCGGACACGTCCGTGCTTTAAGCTACGACGGCAAGATAAGCAGGGCTCAAGAAGCGCTATGCCGATGAGGCGATGCGTTCGAGACCCTCGGGAGGCTTACCGAGGGGCCCGATGATCACAAAGAGCTACGGAAACATCGAGACCTGAGAAAGCCATGGTACGAGACACAGAAGACAGACAGACTACGCAAAAGCAAAACGCACAGACACAGGATGGAACTGCCCTGCTCAGCAAACGTCAGCAGCGCGCTAACAACAGTAACCCGCTCCTTTGCCCTTCCCAAAGGAGACTGCTCCTGGACAGGCCTCTCCCCGACACCAACTTTATAACCCCTCCCTGCAATTCCTATCCTTGTTACCTCCTCAGCCCTGATCCCGCAACTGAGCTTTCAGAGGGCCAGGGATCTGAATCGACCCTCAAAAAAAAAAGAAAACCACCACACACCTAACTAGAACATTCCTGCACTCACCCAGTTCCTCTTCGTCATCTAAAACAAAACAAAAAAAAACAAAAACCACAAAAACCACCCAAAACCACCCAAAACCACCCAAAACCACCCAAAACCACCCAAAACCACCCAAAACCACCCAAAACCACCCAAAACCACCCAAAACAAACAACACCAAACTCCCAACCCACAAACCCACAACCCACTAACAAACTAAAACACAGCGCTGGTATTCAGCATCGGTCTGGTTACTGCCAACCGCTTCTGCGACACCCTCCTCCTCAAAAGCACCCTACCGCTCCGCTCACCTGCTCCACGCCTATTCTAAAGAAAGATGCTGCGACTGTCACTCGGTGCGCCTAGGATGCCAGGAGACACAAAGTGCCCGTGGCACCGGGCAGAGCACGGGAAGCTGAAAGGTCCTTGAGTGGTGTCAGCGCTACTTAGCGACAAACAAAACGTCAGCGTGTTACCAACATGATGCTCATCCGAAATCCAAAAGGCAGCACTGTGCCAGCTACTAGGAAGAACCTTAACTCTCTGCCAGCCGAAAGCAGGACGCTTTGAACAGCAAGGGCGACTGAAGAAATAAGGAAAAAACTTAATAAATAAATAGCGACAGGGAGCTCCATCAGGGAAGGAAAATTTAGAAAGCGAGGGCACTAAGGGAAGAGAAGAAACAATTAAACCCAGCTAAACCCCCAGGGGAAAAGTCAACCTAGAACATGGAAAAAGCCACAGGGATTAGGGAAATAAATGGGAAAATTAAAAAACAGGACAGCGAACTAGAGGGACGGAGAAGGAAGATTCAAAAAACGAGGGCCCTAAGGAAAGACAAGAAAGAATTAAAACAGAAATACAGGGGAATAAAGGCAGCAAAGAGGAGAAAAGGAGTCAGGAAAGTGTTTAAAGGAAGCGGCGATTAAGAACATCGGGAAGTGATTTAAAAACCCGCATGGGTGAACTAAAACGGAGACGGAAAAAAGGGAAAAAGACAGAAAATTATTTTTTAATAATTTATATAATACAGCAGATACAGGTTTGTATTTTGAAATCCTCCTTTTTAAAAACTTATTGACTGAAAAAGCACACAGCTTTTATGACAAAAACAAAGCCTGTTTCTTCCGAACGCCTGAACTCTCACAAACATTGTCTTTCCTCTTTTACGACGCAATTATTTTCCCAATAGCATTTCCTACTAAGCGCACAGAAACACAAGATTGCGCTTTCAGGAAGGCAAAATAAACGGAGGGAAGCCGACTTTGCACAGGCGTTAACACGCTCCAGCGCAGACCTTCTTTGACTTTTAGTATCTGCCTTAAAACAGTTCCTAGAAAAACTACAGAAGGAAGGAGAGCCGGCACATTCTTGACGTTAACTTTGAAGTCCGTACTACAAGCGCCTTAGGAAAAACGCGGACACGCATCGCGGACGTACCTTGTACTCGCAGACCGCTATGGAGCCTTTCCGTCCGTCTTGCACTTTCACGGCAGAAGAAAGGGCGACCACGGTGAAACGGCGGCAGCTGACGCTCTGCTGAGAGAGGAAAAAAAAAAAACCCGTAGCATAAAGCTGGGTAGGAGTCCCAAGCTTCCTGGTTTTGTGAAGTTTTGCAAAGACTACAACCGAGGGAAGGAAAAAATAGCCGTTTGGAACATGTTGCCAAACAACATTTGGCCGTAAAACTCGGATGCGTTTGACACGCGCCCATTTTTTGGGAACTTGCTATTCGCTTCCCGTTATCGTTGTTCTTCCTTCAGAACCTCTGCTTGTAGCCAACTTGATTTGCTACCGGTTCAAGCGCTTCCCTTCCCGGTATTACTGGCACACGGACCCAGGCAAGTCACTGAACCGCTCTTCTGAACTTCTCCAAACGACAATTACAGCCACGAAAGAGGAGTTCAAGAGAGGAAAAGGAGAGGTCGGGCAGCAAAAGAGCCCTGCAGGCTGCCACCAGTCAACACTGCGCTCTTTTTTTTCTTTTAAATCCACCCCGCCCCGCCCCCAAATACAAACAAAGAAACCCCCACGACCTTGTATTTTTTGCCTTTGGGAGCTCATCCCTGTCTCAGCACGAAGCGCAGACGACCCGTATCCCGATTTGCACGTGACGAATCCGTGTTCGGAAGAAATAGGCCAGATCCGTAAGACTGGTGTTATTTTGCGGGTTTTAACAATCGCAACGCAATCGCATCGACCGACGCGTTTGTGACAAAACTCATTAACTTCTAAACGCAGCACCTCCTTGGGTAAAAAAACGTGTTTGAGACTGAAAACAAAATGATGATTCAGAGCTCCCACTCCTGATGGAGCCGTGGGGAAAGGAAGGAAAGTGAAGACAAACAGCAGCAACATCAAGTGAAATTCGCCTCCAATTCCGAGCACGTGCCTAAGAGACTCTGCAAGTCCACACCTCAATCCTAGGAGCGACTAGCCCTTTTCTGGAAGGACAAACTTCCTTACTTCAAAGTCCTAGACCGAAGGCTCCACGGAACAGAACGTGGACCGAGCCACAGGACACCGTGCCATCCACGCCCGAACGGCAAAGAAAAATCACGGAAAACTAAACTTAAGTATCAGTTCCCATCGAGCTTCATTCCTTACGTTTCCACTGGCACCTAGGTGCTCAAAAATGAACTCTACTGACACCGCGTATTACTAACAATTGACTTCTGCGTATCAAAACAAAAGGCTATTTCCAGCTCGCCCATCCAATTAGCACGACCAACCAGAAGTGAAACACCGGAGCCTAAAGAAGGGAACAGGCAGCTCTTCATTTCTCCTAGAGCAAAGTCTGTTCTTTTGCCTGGAAGGCAAACATCCGTAACTCCCAAGGGAGCACTGCAGGAACGAGGTGCGCTCTCTTACCTGCAGTTTGTCCTCGGCTTTTCTGCACGGGCAGCAGATTTGCCTTTCCTCTGGCTTTGATGTGGCGCACCCGTGGCGTCCTTGAACCGGCAAGTGTTTCTCCCCGCTCCCGCAGCCCCAGACGCGCCATTACCTGAGCAGCGAGCGGAATCAAGCACGCAGGATTTTCTGCACGGGACGCAGAAGGTGACGCTGGAAAGGAGGAGGCAAAAAGAGAAGCGGTTTGCCCGGCAGCCACGACCATAGAAACTACACCTGCCGGCATGGCCCGGGGAACCAACGTGGCCGACCAAAAGCCCCGGGCTCCAAGATGCCGCGAGACGCAGCCCTCCCTGCTTTTGACCCTGCGGGGACACCGTTCCCCACGCCATCGCCGCACGTGGAAGCCCCGCCGAGCCCCCAGCGCGGCTCCGGGCAGCCCCCGCCACCGGCTCCGGCCGGCCTCCCACCACCGGCGCCGACCCGGCGACCCCCGCCGCACGGCCCCGGAGCGGCGTGGTGCCTCCCCGCCGCCCGGCCCCGGAGCGGCGCGGCTCGGCGCGGCGCCCCCCCGGACCGGCTCCAGGAAGCTCCGCCCGCCCGGCTCCCACACGGCACCGCACCCTCCCCGCTCCGTGCCTCCCGCCGCCCTCCTCGGGGCTTTCCCCGCTCACCTCCTCGCTGCCTGCAACCGCAGCCCAACGACCGCTCCGCTCCCCTCCGCCCCGGGCTCACCCTGGCCCCTCCGCGCGGGGAACCTCCGCCCACCGCGCCATTCCCGCCCCCGACGCACCGCGCATGCGCTGGCGAAGCTCCGCCCTCCCCGCGGCAAACCCCGCCCTCTGCAGCAAAGCTCCGCCCTGCACACACCACGCATGCGCCAGCGAAGCTCCGCCCTCCCCGCGGCAAGGCTCCGCCCCACGCGGCAAAGCTCCGCCCTAACACAGCGCGCATGCGCCCGTGGAGCTCCGCCCTCACACGGCAAAGCTCCGCCTTACCACCGCAACGCTCCGCCCCCCGCGGCTAAGCTCCGCCCCCGACACAGCACGCATGCGCCAGCGAAGCTCCGCCCTCCACGCGGCAAGGCTCCGCCCCACGCCGCAAAGCTCCGCCCCGACACAGCGCGCATGCGCCCGTGGAGCTCCGCCCTCACACGGCAGCGCTCCGCCCCCCGCGGCTAAGCTCCGCCCCTGACACAGCACGCATGCTCGGCCAAAGCCCCGCCCTTCAGGGCAAAGCTCCGCCCTCCCACTGCAAAGCTCCGCCCCCCATGCACTGCGCATGCGCCAGTGAGGCTCCGCCTTACCACCGCAACGCTCCGCCCCCCGCGGCTAAGCTCCGCCCCCGACACAGCACGCATGCTCGGCCAAAGCTCCGCCCTTCAGGGCAAAACTCCGCCCCCCCCGCGGCAAGGCTCCGCCCCCTACACACCACGCATGCGCGGTGAAGCTCCGCCTTACCACCGCAAGGCTCCGCCCCCCGCGGCTAAGCTCCGCCCTGACACACCGCATGGCGTGGTCTCCAGGGGCGGGGCCTGTCGCTAGGGGTGGTGCCCTTCCCCTGCCGGGGAGCTCCAGGGGCGGGGCCCGTCCCTAGGGGCGGGGCCGCTCCACACCAGGACGGGGGCGTGGGCCGGGGCGGGGCTGCAGCGGAGGCCGAGGCGGCCGTGCCAGCAGCAGCCAGCACCTCCCGGGCGGCGAGAGCGGCGCTTCCTTACCGGGAGGCAGCAACGGCTGCGGCGGCATCGCCCCGCGGGCGCCGCGCTGTCGCATGCCCGGTACCGGCCACCGGCACCGGGGAGCACGTGGACGCCACCGCCCCTGCGCGGCTCCCGGCCTGCAGTACCCGCTTTTGGACGCCAGGCGGCAGCACCGAGGCACGGCCAAAACGCCCCACCGCCCCCGGGCGCCACCCGAGCTGCAGTACCCGCTTTTGGACGCCAGGCGGCAGCACCACACCGAGCCCCGCGCCCCGAGCGCTCCCCGCGGGGACAAAGGACTCGCACCCCGGCCCGCCTTGGGCCGCCCGCAGCCGCCGCCGCCGCCTTACGGGGGGGGGGGGGGGCCACAAGCCTCGCCCTTCTCTGCCCCTGCTCCCGCTCACAGCCCACGCAGCCAGAGCCATTGCCTCGCCCCCAAAAAGCACCCAAGCGGCTCGAGCATTTCAGTCCTCTGCGCTTGACAGCTCGCAGAGGGCTGCTGGCCCTTTCTCTCCCCGCCCCTCACCCCAGGACCCAGCCGGGGGAAGCAGCGCAGGGAACCTGGTCAATACCTTTGCCTTGGCTCGGCTTTTTTGCCCCCAGAGTAAGCCCCCGGGATTGCTGGATTCATCTGCAGGTGGCATCAGGGGTGGGAGAGTGACACCAGCGAGCCAACAGACCCTGGAGAGATTTTATTAAAAAAAAAAAGAAAAAAAAAGTGACACTGATGACATCCTGAAGGCACGCGAGGAGATACTGAAAGCTGCTTTGTGTGAGAGGGGCAGCTACGATTATCAGGAAGCGGTGCACGCGAGCAGACCGCCGGCAAGCGCGCGATCTGCGAGCGAGCGATACGCCGGTGACCCTCGGGCTCTGCCGCGGTGCCCTCCGCTCATCCTGCGCACGCCCCGGGCTTCCCGCGCAGGGCTTGCCACTTAAATAAGACCTGCGCGATGTTACTTACCACCCTGCCCTGCGGCACGCAAAGGAATTAGACGTGAAACAGGGAAAGCAAAGAGGCCCGTCGGCTGGCCGCACCAGATGGCCCTAGAGCCCTGCCGGTTCCCTCGCCGCTCTGGACGGCAGCGCAGCTCTGCGCTCCCTGCCGCTCCCGCCAGCGAGCGCGGCGCCTGCGCTTTGACCGCCTGCGGCGCGCCAGACTCGGGAGGCTGGAGGGGCTGGTCCGCCGAGGCGGCGGCTGAGCCGCTCGCTTCCTTCGGCTGCCTCATTTGCCGCCTTCAAACAACCACTTCCACGCTCCCTTTCTTTGTTTCAGACCCCTCTCAACATCTCCTGGCCTGCAAGCCATTTGCAGCAAGCAACACGGCTGAAATACCGTGCTGCTAGAGACCTAGCTGTCGTCTTGCTCCCACGTCCAAAGGCTTTGGGAACCTGAACCCCCTGCTTGTTTTGGCATCGAGACTGCGAGGCGAGAAACACGCCTGGACTCCAACAAGCCAGACGCCTGCCCCGTCGCTCAGCACGGTGCTACGCGGCTGCCCGACCGACACCTTCTGCCGCTAAAACCAGAGCGCGGTTCCCTTCTGAAGAGCCACCGGCAGCGCGGAGAGTCCCTCGCCTTTCCCTGCGCCAGGTCCCCCGGGAACAGCGTCTCGCTCGGACCGGAGCGTGCGGCAGCCTCCGGTCGTCCCAGCCCCTCGCCCGTCCAGAAAGCGCCTGCCTGTAGCAGCGGCAGAACCGCTGCTGCCCAGGGGGGAAAGGAACGGCTCGGGGTGAAGCTCCCCAGGCTGCCCGTGGCCCGTGCGGAGCTGGGGGTCCAGAAGCAAAGGGGTTAGGGGAGGGGTGGAGCAGGGGAGCGGGGGCGCGAGACTGGAGGGCAGGGGACGCGGGGGGCACGGCCCAGGGAAAAAAAAAAAAAAAAACCCGCACGGGGGGAAAAGCCTTGTGTGGGGGGACGTTCGGGTGGAGAGCACTCGGGAGGGCGGAGAGACACGCAGAGGAGGACAGGGGGGAGGAGACGGACACGGACGGACGGACGGACGGCGGCTATGTGTGGGTACAAAGGTGCACGGGGGGACACGGGTGGGGATGACCTACACCAGGGGGTCCACCCGGCATAATCCACAGCAGATAACTCACCTGGGATAACCCGCAACGGATATTCCGCTCCGGAGAAGGAATCCACGCCAGATAATCCCCAGCAATGCCCCTCAAACTGTCCGCGGTTCACCCCAGATTTGGCCCAAATTGGCGCCGGTTTTTCGTTTGGGGTTTTTTTGTTTGTTGTTGTTCTTCTTTTTTGTTTTTTCTTTTACATCATACAAAACTTGGGGGTTTCTGCTTTTCCAAAATATTCAGTTCTGGGGTTCTCCGGCGCTTTTCCACATCATAACAATGGGTCATTTTTGGTTTTCTGCGTTAAAATGCGGGGGGGCGGGGGGGGTGTGAGTGTGTGCGTGTGCGGTGTGGTGTGTTTGTGCTTGCTTTCCAGCTGCACAAATCCAGGCGGATTCAGCTTTCCTGGGAGCCCCAAACTGTGTTGCTCTTGGATATTGGATATTTTGCTCTTGGACTTGCATATTTTGACACTTTGATATCTTCGACTTCTCTCTTTAGACTTCGGTATCTACTTACAATCCTACCTCTTTAGACTTAGTTATCTGTTTACACTTCCATAGAACCTTTACTTCGATTACACGGGATACCTACTTAGGCTTACTCGGTGACACAGGGTAAGCGTAGGTACTTCTACCTATCCAGACTGACTTCTGGTTTAAATTCCTTCACCTACATCATCTCTTTTTGCATTTTAAACTCCTTTATTTCTTAACATAGAGACAAGTTCTTTTTTATTTTAAAACCCTATCTATCTCCATTGAGATTTTTTAATAATTTCTATAACATAGCAGGTACAGGTTCGTATTTTGAAATCCTTTTACATATATATATACACACACATAAAAACGAATATTATTTTTCAATATATATATATAAAGGCGAGAGATTTTTCTCTACTGCAATGCCTCGCACCCGTATTTCCAGTTCTTCACATGGTTAATCACACACACACACGAGTTTTCAGGCGTTTTGGGACTGTGACCCCCCTTCTCTGGGGGGAAACCTCCCCGTGACACCTTCATCCCCCACTCACCTGCTCCTCTGTTTCATCATCACGCCCCCGCCCCCCGTGACGTTGGGGGGCCCCAAATGACATCATCACCCCCCAGGCCCCTCCACACTTTTTAATCACCCCCCCCAAAAAGGCACAGAACAAGGAAAACAGCTACTTTAATAATGCCATTTACATATGTAGGCGCCCCCCCGAAAAGGGGAGCTCCGCCAGAAAAATAAAATGGGGGCAGCCCCCCCAAACGGCTGCAGCCCCCCCCGGCCCCCGTCCCGCAAGCCGGCGGCTGCCCCACGCCGCGGGGGGAGCCTGCCGGGGGACGGTGCCGCACCTCTCGCTCAGGCTCTGCTCTGCCGTGCTCCCCCTCCGTTCCCGCGCTGGGACGGGCTCCCCGGGGCAACGAACCTCCCCGCTCCCTCTTGGCCCGGGACTCGCCCCACCACGCAGCCCTCGCTGCCGCACCCGCGGGGCACCCGCCGGAGACAGAGCCGGGAGCCTCCAGGCACGGGGCCGGCCCCTTACCCTCGGGACGCTTCACGACAGGCAGGCCAACCTGGGCCGGGGGGTACCTAGCGAGCACCACGAGACGCTTGCAACAAGACACCTGAAAAACAAAAAGCCCAAGCGATATTTCAGCATGTGAAAAAAATAGCACAGCAGCGAGTACAGGAATTCAGTCAGAGCAAGGGAGAGGAGAGCAGCTGAGCTCAAGGAGGATTCGAGGTAAGCAGGTCAGCTCCAAATACAAGACATCCTTTAAAAGCTAGAGCGACCTGAACGCTTCCCATCAGCATTAAGAGTAACCGGTACGATTCCGAACATGTTCTTCGCATACAAGCACACGCTCTTGCCGGCGTTGGAAAACGTCTCACCCCTTCCTTACGGCACGGCTGCAGGGAGACGACCCTGCGAGGCTGCAGGACGAGGGCGTACCGCAATCAGAATCTACGCTTACAGGTCCGCCGCAACAGCTACGGCCCTCGCAGCTGCTGCTGCACATCTTGCTGGCTCGGTCGACAAAGCTGGAAGCGAAGCGTAACGCTTTCGAGGGGAAAAGGAAAAGCAAAGGACAAATCGCAGCAATTCGCTTCATACTAAAAAAGCTGTGCGTGTTGTTTATAAACATCCAATAAAAATACTTCTGCTGGAGAAGGACTGGATTTTCCTTTGGCGTTAATTTAACTTGCACAGCTGTGAATCGATACCAGTAGATTATCTGTCTCCAAGATACGCAGTTATCATTTGACCAGGGGTTTTTTGCGCCTTACGTCATTAGGAGCGACATCTGGCCAGCCGCGCCGCCCAAGAGAGATGCTGCTGAACTGCCAGGGAAACGCACCCTTGAAAGCCAGACAGAAAGTACTTCAGAGCACTCCGTCAAAAGAGCGGGGGGGAAAACACCCCGTAACGTTCAGTTGCCTCTCCTGGTCAACGTTCAGAACAAATACCTAACTGCTTAAACACACCTAAGCAATTGTACGCCACAGCTAGTTGGCAGTTACAGCTGAAACAACGCAAGGCAGTTTGTAGATCCAATTTTAACTTTTTTTTCCTAAAGTTACATCTAGGAGAGAAAAATCCATGACAGAAGAGATCCCCCATACGGTTTTACTTTGGGGGCAGAATCCAATCCCCGGGGCTGCAACGCGTAAGGCTACCAAAAAGGACCGGCAGATTTGCTAACGCTTTTGGCTGCGCCGAAGCATGCAGAGGAACGCGTGTTGATGACATCTCGGCTGTTGCAACTGAGAACCAGCGATGCCATCAACTTCTGGAAGACGTGCTGTGCTCGGGTCTTTGGAAGCAAATGGACTTTTTTTTTTTTTTTTTTTTTTTAAGAGAGTGGAAAGTCTTGCTGCTGCTGACTTCCACTGCCAAGCGCATCATCTCTGAAGATCCCCACTCTGATGGGGAGTTCATAAAACACAACTTCTTTGAATGAGAAAGATTTCCATTCTGGAAAATCTCTTTCCAGCTGAAGTAAGAAATCACACGCTGTAGGTTAAGAAAAAAGGATGCTGCCGAAGCAGTAACTCACCGAAACCACGTCAGGACTCGCTGTCGCTACTTACAAGGCTGGCAATGCTTCTCGGGAAAGCGACGCCGATTCCTCCTCTTTTGCCCACGTCTCTCCTTGGACCTTGATCGCTTTTAGTACGGACGCTAGTATCGCAGTAAGCTTTTCGAGACCTACTGTAAGATATTTTAAAAACTTATTGACTGAAAAAGCACACAGCTTTTATGACAAAAACAAAGCCTGTTTCTTCCGAACGCCTGAACTCTCACAAACATTGTCTTTCCTCTTTTACGACGCAATTATTTTCCCAATAGCATTTCCTAGTAAGCGCACAGAAACACAAGATTGCGCTTTCGGGAAGGCAAAATAAACGGAGGGAAGCCGACTTTGCACAGGCGTTAACACGCTCCAGCGCAGACCTTCTTTGACTTTTAGTATCTGCCTTAAAACAGTTCCTAGAAAAACTACAGAAGGAAGGAGAGCCGGCACATTCTTGACGTTAACTTTGAAGTCCGTACTACAAGCGCCTTAGGAAAAACGCGGACACGCATCGCGGACGTACCTTGTACTCGCAGACCGCTATGGAGCCTTTCCGTCCGTCTTGCACTTTCACGGCAGAAGAAAGGGCGACCACGGTGAAACGGCGGCAGCTGACGCTCTGCTGAGAGAGGAAAAAAAAAAAACCCGTAGCATAAAGCTGGGTAGGAGTCCCAAGCTTCCTGGTTTTGTGAAGTTTTGCAAAGACTACAACCGAGGGAAGGAAAAAATAGCCGTTTGGAACATGTTGCCAAACAACATTTGGCCGTAAAACTCGGATGCGTTTGACACGCGCCCATTTTTTGGGAACTTGCTATTCGCTTCCCGTTATCGTTGTTCTTCCTTCAGAACCTCTGCTTGTAGCCAACTTGATTTGCTACCGGTTCAAGCGCTTCCCTTCCCGGTATTACTGGCACACGGACCCAGGCAAGTCACTGAACCGCTCTTCTGAACTTCTCCAAACGACAATTACAGCCACGAAAGAGGAGTTCAAGAGAGGAAAAGGAGAGGTCGGGCAGCAAAAGAGCCCTGCAGGCTGCCACCAGTCAACACTGCGCTCTTTTTTTTCTTTTAAATCTACCCCCCCCGCCCCCAAATACAAACAAAACCAACCCCCACGACCTTGTATTTTTTGCCTTTGGGAGCTCATCCCTGTCTCAGCACGAAGCGCAGACGACCTGTATCCCGATTTGCACGTGACGAATCCGTGTTCGGAAGAAATAGGCCAGATCCGTAAGACTGGTGTTATTTTGCAGGTTTTAACAATCGCAACGCAATCGCATCGACCGACGCGTTTGTGACAAAACTCATTAACTTCTAAACGTAGCACCTCCTTGGGTAAAAAAACGTGTTTGAGACTGAAAACAAAATGATGATTCAGAGCTCCCGCTCCTGATGGAGCCGTGGGGGAAGGAAGGAAAGTGAAGACAAACAGCAGCAACATCAAGTGAAATTCGCCTCCAATTCCAAGCACGTGCCTAAGAGACTCTGCAAGTCCACACCTCAATCCTAGGAGCGACTAGCCCTTTTCTGGAAGGACAAACTTCCTTACTTCAAAGTCCTAGACCGAAGGCTCCACGGAACAGAACGTGGACCGAGCCACAGGACACCGTGCCATCCACACCCGAACGGCAGAGAAAAATCACGGAAAACTAAATTTAAGTATCAGTTCCCATCGAGCTTCATTCCTTACGTTTCCACTGGCACCTGGGTGCTCAAAAATGAACTCTACTGACACCGCGTATTACTAACAATTGACTTCTGCGTATCAAAACAAAAGGCTATTTCCAGCTCGCCCATCCAATTAGCACGACCAACCAGAAGTGAAACACCGGAGCCTAAAGAAGGGAACAGGCAGCTCTTCATTTCTCCTAGAGCAAAGTCTGTTCTTTTGCCTGGAAGGCAAACATCCGTAACTCCCAAGGGAGCACTGCAGGAACGAGGTGCGCTCTCTTACCTGCAGTTTGTCCTCGGCTTTTCTGCACGGGCAGCAGATTTGCCTTTCCTCTGGCTTTGATGTGGCGCACCCGTGGCGTCCTTGAACCGGCAAGTGTTTCTCCCCGCTCCCGCAGCCCCAGACGCGCCATTACCTGAGCAGCGAGCGGAATCAAGCACGCAGGATTTTCTGCATGGGACGCAGAAGGTGACACTGGAAAGGAGGAGGCAAAAAGAGAAGCGGTTTGCCTGGCAGCCACGACCATAGAAACTACACCTCCCGGCATGGCCCGGGGAACCAACGTGGCCGACCAAAAGCCCCGGGCTCCAAGATGCCGCGAGACGCAGTCTCCCTGCTTTTGACCCTGCGGGGACACCGTTCCCCACGCCATCGCCGCACGTGCAAGCCCCGCCGAGCCCCCAGCACGGCTCCGGGCAGCCCCCGCCACCGGCTCCGGCCGGCCTCCCACCACCGGCGCCGACCCGCCGACCCCCGCCGCCCGGCCCCGAAGCGGCGCGGTGCCCCCCGCCGCCCGGCCCCGGAGCGGCGCGGCTCGGCGCCCGGCCCCGGAGCGGCGCGGCGCCTCCCCGCCGCCCGGAGCGGCGCGGCTCGGCGCCCGGCCCCGGAGCGGCGCGGCCCCCCCCCCCGCCGCCCGGCCCCGGAGCGGCGCGGCTCGGCGCGGCGCCTCCCCGCCGCCCGGCCCCGGAGCGGCTCGGCGCGGCGCCTCCCCGCCGCCCGGCCCCGGAGCGGCGCGGCTCGGCGCCCGGCCCCGGAGCGGCGCGGCTCAGCGCCCCCCCCGCCGCCCGGCCCCGGAGCGGCGCGGCTCGGCGCCCGGCCCCGGAGCGGCGCGGCTCAGCGCCCCCCCCGCCGCCCGGCTCCGGAGAGGCACGGCTCCCCCCCCCGCCGCCCGGCCCCGGAGCGGCGCCGCCCCCCCCCCGCCGCCCGGCCCCCCCCCCGCCGCCAGGCCCCGGAGCGGCGCGGCTCGGCTCGGCGCCCCCCCGCCGCCCGGCCCCCCGAGCGGAGCGGCGCGGCGCCCCCCGGCCCCGACCGGCTCCAGGAAGCTCCGCCCGCCGGCTCCCACACGGCACCGCACCTTCCCCGCTCCGTGCCTCCCGCCGGCCCGGCCGCTCCCCCCGCAGGCACCACCGTCCTCCTCGGGGCTTTCCCCGCTCACCTCCTCGCTGCCTGCAGCCGCAGCCCAACGACCGCGCCGCGCCGCTCCGCGCGGGGAACCTCCGCCCACCGCCCCATGCCCGCCCCCCGGCGCACCGCGCATGCGCCGGTTGGGACCGCCAGTTTAATCTCGAGGCGCTCGGCGACCTTCTGGATCATCCAGGGGACCTCTGGTTTCATCTCTATGCTCTGGACGACCTTCTCTATCGTCTGGGTCGACTTTCGCTGTCATCTCGATGGTCTGCGGAGCCGCTCTATACTCCGGGAGGACTTCTCCTTGCAGCTCTATGGTCTGAAGGACAGTCTTTAGCATCGGGGAGGACTTTCTGGCTCATCTCTATGCTCTGGAGGACCTTCTCTGTCATCCGGGAGGACTGTGTCGGCTAGTTTGGTGCTTTGGACGAGGTCGGTTTTTGCCGCGCTGGGTTTTGCTTTTTACACTTTTGTGTGCTGTGTACAATTTTGTTTGAATGATTGTGTTTGCATTTCTCGTTGTTTATTGTTTCTTTTGTTTTGTAGGGGGTGCCAGAAAAATGTAACTGCTTTGAATAATTAGTTGATTCAGTTTCATAACAAGATGGTAATTGCCCTTCCATGTGGGAGGAATGAATTGTTATAGGAAGATGTGGTGTTACTAGTTTAATCATTGCTTCCTCCCACCTGGGAGGGTGTATGTATATATTTGTATACATATTTATATAGTACAAAGGAAAAAAAAACAAATAACAAACACTATAAAAAAAATGAACTAAAAAAAAATTAAAAAATGGTAAGGCTGGTGCAGCAGTAGCAACCAGCTCCTACCCTGGGAGTAATTTCTTTTTTAATTTAAATTAATTATGACTCCCAGGGATAATTGTCATAATTGTCATTTTGTTTTCATTTCTACATGTCTGCAAAGGAAAAATTTTCAATTCCACCTGGAACCTGCAAAGAAACAAAGCACCCCCACACCATCATAAAACGTTAGATACATTCCAAACGCACCGCTCATTCAGCTACCACCCAAACCACGCCTCGGTCTCGGCCGATCCATTCCACCACCAGCACGCCACAACGGTCGCCCTGCCTCTGCGGCGCTCCCTGGGAACGGTGTTCCCGAGGGCCTCAAAAAAAAAAAAAAAAAAAAAAATCGCCCTGCCTGAGAAAACCCCGGCCCGAGCCTGACCTCCGCCCAAACCTTGGCGATGATCATCGCCTCGCAGAGCAGCCGGGACCGGGGGAAAAAAAAACGCAGCGGGGGGGAGGGAAATGCCCCAGCTGGGGTTTTTTTATTCTATAGTATATATGAAATAAATTACTCTCAACATTACATACGACCTGCAATAAAATACTTCACACGTACAAGGTTAGGCACATTCAGGAACCGAACAATCCTTCAACCACCGCTCACTCAAACCACTACACTTACACCACCCAGCTGCCACTGCAGCACAGCCCCCCGGTTCCAGAGCTATCCCTGCAACTGCCTCGCCGCGCACCTCTAAACAACCTTGGGCTCCGTACGATTCCCAAGTTTCACCTTCCGCTACGGCAAGGCGAAGAAGACGCTTCGCTACGTGCGCCGGTCCAGCCTCCGGCACCCGCAAAACACAACAGAAGTAACTGCGGCACCTGTCTACAGCTGCTTGCCTCGAGATGGCCCGTACAATCTTTGCCTACAGATACTGTACAAATGGACGTATCACCGTGAGGCTATGCTACCCCCAACTCCAATATGGCAACGCTCCTGGGCAGAGCGGCTCCAACCCCGACACACAGACAGACACTGCACACAGATGCCACAAACGACGTGACCTCGAGACCCGAGAAGATCACGAGCGGGAATGACTCCGGTAGGGAAGACGCCTCCAGCACGGAACCCCTACGGTGCCTGCCGTGGCCCAGGAGATAAAACTACCATCTAAAAAAGATAAATGGATGCATGACAAGCCAGGATTTAAGACCTAAGACCATTAAGGAACCAGGGATGAAACCCCTGAAGACGACCGTAGAAACGTAACTCTCAAAAGCAGACCTGCGGAGACCGCCCGGCCGGCCACCGCAACAGACGATCCCTCGGAAACATCTGGAACGCGACGCTTCCCGGCCACGTCCGTGCTTTAAGCTACGACGGCAAGATAAGCAGGGCTCAAGAAGCGCTATGCCGATGAGGCGATGCGTTCGAGACCCTCGGGAGGCTTACCGAGGGGCCCGATGATCACAAAGAGCTACGGAAACATCGAGACCTGAGAAAGCCATGGTACGAGACACAGAAGACAGACAGACTACGCAAAAGCAGAACACACAGACGCAGGATGGAACTGCCCTGCTCAGCAAACGTCAGCAGCGCGCTAACAACAGTAACCCGCTCCTTTGCCCTTCCCAAAGGAGACTGCTCCTGGACAGGCCTCTCCCCGACACCAACTTTATAACCCCTCCCTGCAATTCCTATCCTTGTTACCTCCTCAGCCCTGATCCCGCAACTGAGCTTTCAGAGGGCCAGGGATCTGAATCCACCCTCAAAAAAAAAAGAAAACCACCACACACCTAACTAGAACATTCCTGCACTCACCCAGTTCCTCTTCGTCATCTAAAACAAAACAAAAAAAACAAAAAAAACAAAAAAAACAAAAAAAAACAAAAAAAAACAAAAAAAACAAAAAAAAAAAACAAAAAAAAACCAAAAAAAACAAAAAAAAACAAAAAAAACAAAAAAAAAAAACCCAAAAAAACAACAAAAAAACCCACAAAAACCACAAAAACCACAAAAACCCACAAAAACCCACAAAAACCCACAAAAAACCACAAAAACCCACAAAAACCCACAAAAACCCACAAAAACCCACAAAAACCCACAAAAACCCACAAAAACCCACAAAAACCCACAAAAACCCACAAAAACCCACAAAAACCCACAAAAACCACCAAACAAAAAGAAAAACAACAAAAAAACCAAAACAAACAAAAAAACCAACACCAAACTCCCAACCCACAAACCCACAACCCACTAACAAACTAAAACACAGCGCTGGTATTCAGCATCGGTCTGGTTACTGCCAACCGCTTCTGCGACACCCTCCTCCTCAAAAGCACCCTACCGCTCCGCTCACCTGCTCCACGCCTATTCTAAAGAAAGATGCTGCGACTGTCACTCGGTGCGCCTAGGATGCCAGGAGACACAAAGTGCCCGTGGCGCTCGGGTGAAATAGCCAGCCCCGGGTGCCTCCCCTCTACAACCCAGCTCACCTCAAATTCTCAGCTGATTCTAAAGGCAGCCAGCACAGCTCCCACAAAACCAAAAGGTAAATGATTAATCAACGTGCCATTTCATACTTTACTATTAAATGATGACCCGGCTGACAACCACCTCGCCTCCTCCAACCGCTCCTCAGCGGGAAGCTACGCCCCCTCCGAGGCTGTTAAAAGGGAGGACCCTAAGGAAAGAGAAGAACTCGTTGAAAACTAAAGACAAGGAACGGGATAAAAGCAAAAAAAACTTCAAGAGTGACGGGACTTAGGGCAACGAAGAGAAAAAAATGAAAAACAGGGACAGTGAACTAAAAGAGAGACGTAGGAAGAAAACGGACAAAGCAAAGGTACTAATAGAGACAAGGAAGAATTAAAAAATGGAAACGGCAGACGGAATACAAGTCGACAGAAGCTTTTGTCGTGGTTTAACCCCAGCCAGCAGCTAAGCACCACGCAGCCGCTACGCGGGAGAAAATTGCAAGGGTGGAAGTCAGAAAACTCGGGGGTTAAGGTAAAGAACAGTTTAACAATTGAAGGAAAAGACAACAGAATAGTAGTAACACTAGTAGTAGCAGTAGTAGTAGTAATAAACCAATAAGAGTATACAAAGCAAGCGCTTCACTAGACAGGGGCTCACCACTCGCCGACCGATGCCAAGCACGTCCCCGAGCTGCCATCGCTGACTCCTGGCCAACGCCCCCCAGTTTCCAGACCGAGCGTGACGTCCCACGGTAGGGAATAGTGCTGCGGCCGGTCTGGGGCAGCTGAGCTGCCTGTGGCGCCTCCCAGCTTCTTGCGCACCGGGCAGAGCACGGGAAGCTGAAAGGTCCTTGAGTGGTGTCAGCGCTACTTAGCGACAAACAAAACGTCAGCGCGTTACCAACATGATGCTCATCCGAAATCCAAAAGGCAGCACTGTGCCAGCTACTAGGAAGAACCTTAACTCTCTGCCAGCCGAAAGCAGGACGCTTTGAACAGCAAGGGCGACTGAAGGAATAAGGAAAAAAATAAATAGCGACAGGGAGCTCCATCAGGGAAGGAAAATTTAGAAAGCGAGGGCACTAAGGGAAGAGAAGAAACAATTAAACCCAGCTAAACCCCCAGGGGAAAAGTCAACCTAGAACATGGAAAAAGCCACAGGGATTAGGGAAATAAATGGGAAAATTAAAAAACAGGACAGCGAACTAGAGGGACGGAGAAGGAAGATTCAAAAAACGAGGGCCCTAAGGAAAGACAAGAAAGAATTAAAACAGAAATACAGGGGAATAAAGGCAGCAAAGAGGAGAAAAGGAGTCAGGAAAGTGTTTAAAGGAAGCGGCGATTAAGAACATCGGGAAGTGATTTAAAAACCCGCATGGGTGAACTAAAACGGAGACGGAAAAAAGGGAAAAAGACAGAAAATTATTTTTTAATAGTTTATATAATACAGCAGATACAGGTTTGTATTTTGAAATCCTCCTTTTTAAAAACTTATTGACTGAAAAAGCACACAGCTTTTATGAGAGAAACAAAGCCTGTTTCTTCTGAACTCTTGCAAACATTGCCTTTCCTCTTTCAGGATAAAATGGTTTTCCCGATATCCTTTCCTAGTAAGCGCACAGAAACACAAGATTGCGCTTTCGGGAAGGCAAAATAAACGGAGGGAAGCCGACTTTGCACAGGCGTTAACACGCTCCAGCGCAGACCTTCTTTGACTTTTAGTATCTGCCTTAAAACAGTTCCTAGAAAAACTACAGAAGGAAGGAGAGCCGGCACATTCTTGACGTTAACTTTGAAGTCCGTACTACAAGCGCCTTAGGAAAAACGCGGACACGCATCGCGGACGTACCTTGTACTCGCAGACCGCTATGGAGCCTTTCCGTCCGTCTTGCACTTTCACGGCAGAAGAAAGGGCGACCACGGTGAAACGGCGGCAGCTGACGCTCTGCTGAGAGAGGAAAAAAAAAAACCCGTAGCATAAAGCTGGGTAGGAGTCCCAAGCTTCCTGGTTTTGTGAAGTTTTGCAAAGACTACAACCGAGGGAAGGAAAAAATAGCCGTTTGGAACATATTGCCAAACAACATTTGGCCGTAAAACTCGGATGCGTTTGACACGCGCCCATTTTTTGGGAACTTGCTATTTGCTTCCCGTTATCGTTGTTCTTCCTTCAGAACCTCTGCTTGTAGCCAACTTGATTTGCTACCGGTTCAAGCGCTTCCCTTCCCGGTATTACTGGCACACGGACCCAGGCAAGTCACTGAACCGCTCTTCTGAACTTCTCCAAACGACAATTACAGCCACGAAAGAGGAGTTCAAGAGAGGAAAAGGAGAGGTCGGGCAGCAAAAGAGCCCTGCAGGCTGCCACCAGTCAACACTGCGCTCTTTTTTT
Organism: Platalea leucorodia; assembly: GCF_965183815.1. Classification (NCBI taxonomy): domain Eukaryota; kingdom Metazoa; phylum Chordata; class Aves; order Pelecaniformes; family Threskiornithidae; genus Platalea; species Platalea leucorodia. Next base: position 77,431 of record NC_138858.1, read on the forward strand.
TCTTTTAAATCCACCCCCCCCGCCCCCAAATACAAACAAAGAAACCCCCACGACCTTGTATTTTTTGCCTTTGGGAGCTCATCCCTGTCTCAGCACGAAGCGCAGACGACCTGTATCCCGATTTGCACGTGACGAATCCGTGTTCGGACGAAATAGGCCAGATCCGTAAGACTGGTGTTATTTTGCGGGTTTTAACAATCGCAACGCAATCGCATCGACCGACGCGTTTGTGACAAAACTCATTAACTTCTAAACGTAGCACCTCCTTGGGTAAAAAAACGTGTTTGAGACTGAAAACAAAATGATGATTCAGAGCTCCCGCTCCTGATGGAGCCGTGGGGGAAGGAAGGAAAGTGAAGACAAACAGCAGCAACATCAAGTGAAATTCGCCTCCAATTCCAAGCACGTGCCTAAGAGACTCTGCAAGTCCACACCTCAATCCTAGGAGCGACTAGCCCTTTTCTGGAAGGACAAACTTCCTTACTTCAAAGTCCTAGACCGAAGGCTCCACGGAACAGAACGTGGACCGAGCCACAGGACACCGTGCCATCCACGCCCGAACGGCAGAGAAAAATCACGGAAAACTAAATTTAAGTATCAGTTCCCATCGAGCTTCATTCCTTACGTTTCCACTGGCACCTGGGTGCTCAAAAATGAACTCTACTGACACCGCGTATTACTAACAATTGACTTCTGCGTATCAAAACAAAAGGCTATTTCCAGCTCGCCCATCCAATTAGCACGACCAACCAGAAGTGAAACACCGGAGCCTAAAGAAGGGAACAGGCAGCTCTTCATTTCTCCTAGAGCAAAGTCTGTTCTTTTGCCTGGAAGGCAAACATCCGTAACTCCCAAGGGAGCACTGCAGGAACGAGGTGCGCTCTCTTACCTGCAGTTTGTCCTCGGCTTTTCTGCACGGGCAGCAGATTTGCCTTTCCTCTGGCTTTGATGTGGCGCACCCGTGGCGTCCTTGAACCGGCAAGTGTTTCTCCCCGCTCCCGCAGCCCCAGACGCGCCATTACCTGAGCAGCGAGCGGAATCAAGCACGCAGGATTTTCTGCATGGGACGCAGAAGGTGACACTGGAAAGGAGGAGGCAAAAAGAGAAGCGGTTTGCCTGGCAGCCACGACCATAGAAACTACACCTCCCGGCATGGCCCGGGGAACCAACGTGGCCGACCAAAAGCCCCGAGCTCCAAGATGCCGCGAGACGCAGTCTCCCTGCTTTTGACCCTGCGGGGACACCGTTCCCCACGCCATCGCCGCACGTGGAAGCCCCGCCGAGCCCCCAGCACGGCTCCGGGCAGCCCCCGCCACCGGCTCCGGCCGGCCTCCCACCACCGGCGCCGACCCGCCGACCCCCGCCGCCCGGCCCCGAAGCGGCGCGGTGCCCCCCGCCGCCCGGCCCCGGAGCGGCGCGGCTCGGCGCCCGGCCCCGGAGCGGCGCGGCGCCTCCCCGCCGCCCGGAGCGGCGCGGCTCGGCGCCCGGCCCCGGAGCGGCGCGGCCCCCCCCCCCGCCGCCCGGCCCCGGAGCGGCGCGGCTCGGCGCGGCGCCTCCCCGCCGCCCGGCCCCGGAGCGGCTCGGCGCGGCGCCTCCCCGCCGCCCGGCCCCGGAGCGGCGCGGCTCGGCGCCCGGCCCCGGAGCGGCGCGGCTCAGCGCCCCCCCCGCCGCCCGGCCCCGGAGCGGCGCGGCTCGGCGCCCGGCCCCGGAGCGGCGCGGCTCAGCGCCCCCCCCGCCGCCCGGCTCCGGAGAGGCACGGCTCCCCCCCCGCCGCCCGGCCCCGGAGCGGCGCCGCCCCCCCCCCGCCGCCCGGCCCCCCCCCCGCCGCCAGGCCCCGGAGCGGCGCGGCTCGGCTCGGCGCCCCCCCGCCGCCCGGCCCCCGAGCGGAGCGGCGCGGCGCCCCCGGCCCCGACCGGCTCCAGGAAGCTCCGCCCGCCGGCTCCCACACGGCACCGCACCTTCCCCGCTCCGTGCCTCCCGCCGGCCCGGCCGCTCCCCCGCAGGCACCGCCGTCCTCCTCGGGGCTTTCCCCGCTCACCTCCTCGCTGCCTGCAGCCGCAGCCCAACGACCGCGCCGCTCCGCTCCGCGCGGGGAACCTCCGCCCACCGCCCCATGCCCGCCCCCGGCGCACCGCGCATGCGCCGGTTGGGACCGCCAGTTTAATCTCGAGGCGCTCGGCGACCTTCTGGATCATCCAGGGGACCTCTGGTTTCATCTCTATGCTCTGGACGACCTTCTCTATCGTCTGGGTCGACTTTCGCTGTCATCTCGATGGTCTGCGGAGCCGCTCTATACTCCGGGAGGACTTCTCCTTGCAGCTCTATGGTCTGAAGGACAGTCTTTCTCATCGGGGAGGACTTTCTGGCTCATCTCTATGCTCTGGAGGACCTTCTCTGTCATCCGGGAGGACTGTGTCGGCTAGTTTGGTGCTTTGGACGAGGTCGGTTTTTGCCGCGCTGGGTTTTGCTTTTTACACTTTTGTGTGCTGTGTACAATTTTGTTTGAATGATTGTGTTTGCATTTCTCGTTGTTTATTGTTTCTTTTGTTTTGTAGGGGGTGCCAGAAAAATGTAACTGCTTTGAATAATTAGTTGATTCAGTTTCATAACAAGATGGGAATTGCCCTTCCATGTGGGAGGAATGAATTGTTATAGGAAGATGTGGTGTTACTAGTTTAATCATTGCTTCCTCCCACCTGGGAGGGTGTATGTATATATTTGTATACATATTTATATAGTACAAAGGAAAAAAAAAACAAATAACAAACACTATAAAAAAAATGAACTAAAAAAAAATTAAAAAATGGTAAGGCTGGTGCAGCAGTAGCAACCAGCTCCTACCCTGGGAGTAATTTCTTTTTTAATTTAAATTAATTATGACTCCCAGGGATAATTGTCATAATTGTCATTTTGTTTTCATTTCTACATGTCTGCAAAGGAAAAATTTCAATTCCACCTGGAACCTGCAAAGAAACAAAGCACCCCCACACCATCATAAAACGTTAGATACATTCCAAACGCACCGCTCATTCAGCTACCACCCAAACCACGCCTCGGTCTCGGCCGATCCATTCCACCACCAGCACGCCACAACGGACCGTCGCCCTGCCTCTGCGGCGCTCCCTGGGAACGGTGTTCCCGAGGGCCTCAAAAAAAAAAAAAAAAAAAAAATCGCCCTGCCTGAGAAAACCCCGGCCCGAGCCTGACCTCCGCCCAAACCTTGGCGATGATCATCGCCTCGCAGAGCAGCCGGGACCGGGGGAAAAAAAACGCAGCGGGGGGGAGGGAAATGCCCCAGCTGGGGTTTTTTTATTCTATAGTATATATGAAATAAATTACTCTCAACATTACATACGACCTGCAATAAAATACTTCACACGTACAAGGTTAGGCACATTCAGGAACCGAACAATCCTTCAACCACCGCTCACTCAAACCACTACACTTACACCACCCAGCTGCCACTGCAGCACAGCCCCCCGGTTCCAGAGCTATCCCTGCAACTGCCTCGCCGCGCACCTCTAAACAACCTTGGGCTCCGTACGATTCCCAAGTTTCACCTTCCGCTACGGCAAGGCGAAGAAGACGCTTCGCTACGTGCGCCGGTCCAGCCTCCGGCACCCGCAAAACACAACAGAAGTAACTGCGGCACCTGTCTACAGCTGCTTGCCTCGAGATGGCCCGTACAATCTTTGCCTACAGATACTGTACAAATGGACGTATCACCGTGAGGCTATGCTACCCCCAACTCCAATATGGCAACGCTCCTGGGCAGAGCGGCTCCAACCCCGACACACAGACAGACACTGCACGCAGATGCCACAAACGACGTGACCTCGAGACCCGAGAAGATCACGAGCGGGAACGACTCCGGTAGGGAAGACGCCTCCGGCACGGAACCCCTACGGTGCCTGCCGTGGCCCAGGAGATAAAACTACCATCTAAAAAAGATAAATGGATGCATGACAAGCCAGGATTTAAGACCTAAGACCATTAAGGAACCAGGGATGAAACCCCTGAAGACGACCGTAGAAACGTAACTCTCAAAAGCAGACCTGCGGAGACCGCCCGGCCGGCCACCGCAACAGACGATCCCTCGGAAACATCTGGAACGCGACGCTTCCCGGACACGTCCGTGCTTTAAGCTACGACGGCAAGATAAGCAGGGCTCAAGAAACGCTATGCCGATGAGGCGATGCGTTCGAGACCCTCGGGAGGCTTACCGAGGGGCCCGATGATCACAAAGAGCTACGGAAACATCGAGACCTGAGAAAGCCATGGTACGAGACACAGAAGACAGACAGACTACGCAAAAGCAGAACACACAGACGCAGGATGGAACTGCCCTGCTCAGCAAACGTCAGCAGCGCGCTAACAACAGTAACCCGCTCCTTTGCCCTTCCCAAAGGAGACTGCTCCTGGACAGGCCTCTCCCCGACACCAACTTTATAACCCCTCCCTGCAATTCCTATCCTTGTTACCTCCTCAGCCCTGATCCCGCAACTGAGCTTTCAGAGGGCCAGGGATCTGAATCCACCCTCAAAAAAAAAAGAAAACCACCACACACCTAACTAGAACATTCCTGCACTCACCCAGTTCCTCTTCGTCATCTAAAACAAAACAAAAAAAACAAAAAAAACAAAAAAAAAAACAAAAAAAACAAAAAAAAACAAACAAAAAAACAAACAAACAAAAAAAAAAACAAAAAAAACAACAAAAAAAACCCACAAAAACCCACAAAAACCCACAAAAACCCACAAAAACCCACAAAAACCCACAAAAACCCACAAAAACCCACAAAAACCACCAAACAAAAAGAAAAACAACAAAAAAACCAAAACAAACAAAAAAACCAACACCAAACTCCCAACCCACAAACCCACAACCCACTAACAAACTAAAACACAGCGCTGGTATTCAGCATCGGTCTGGTTACTGCCAACCGCTTCTGCGACACCCTCCTCCTCAAAAGCACCCTACCGCTCCGCTCACCTGCTCCACGCCTATTCTAAAGAAAGATGCTGCGACTGTCACTCGGTGCGCCTAGGATGCCAGGAGACACAAAGTGCCCGTGGCGCTCGGGTGAAATAGCCAGCCCCGGGTGCCTCCCCTCTACAACCCAGCTCACCTCAAATTCTCAGCTGATTCTAAAGGCAGCCAGCACAGCTCCCACAAAACCAAAAGGTAAATGATTAATCAACGTGCCATTTCATACTTTACTATTAAATGATGACCCGGCTGACAACCACCTCGCCTCCTCCAACCGCTCCTCAGCGGGAAGCTACGCCCCCTCCGAGGCTGTTAAAAGGGAGGACCCTAAGGAAAGAGAAGAACTCGTTGAAAACTAAAGACAAGGAACGGGATAAAAGCAAAAAAAACTTCAAGAGTGACGGGACTTAGGGCAACGAAGAGAAAAAAATGAAAAACAGGGACAGTGAACTAAAAGAGAGACGTAGGAAGAAAACGGACAAAGCAAAGGTACTAATAGAGACAAGGAAGAATTAAAAAATGGAAACGGCAGACGGAATACAAGTAGACAGAAGCTTTTGTCGTGGTTTAACCCCAGCCAGCAGCTAAGCACCACGCAGCCGCTACGCGGGAGAAAATTGCAAGGGTGGAAGTCAGAAAACTCGGGGGTTAAGGTAAAGAACAGTTTAACAATTGAAGGAAAAGACAACAGAATAGTAGTAACACTAGTAGTAGCAGTAGTAGTAGTAATAAACCAATAAGAGTATACAAAGCAAGCGCTTCACTAGACAGGGGCTCACCACTCGCCGACCGATGCCAAGCACGTCCCCGAGCTGCCATCGCTGACTCCTGGCCAACGCCCCCCAGTTTCCAGACCGAGCGTGACGTCCCACGGTAGGGAATAGTGCTGCGGCCGGTCTGGGGCAGCTGAGCTGCCTGTGGCGCCTCCCAGCTTCTTGCGCACCGGGCAGAGCACGGGAAGCTGAAAGGTCCTTGAGTGGTGTCAGCGCTACTTAGCGACAAACAAAACGTCAGCGCGTTACCAACATGATGCTCATCCGAAATCCAAAAGGCAGCACTGTGCCAGCTACTAGGAAGAACCTTAACTCTCTGCCAGCCGAAAGCAGGACGCTTTGAACAGCAAGGGCGACTGAAGGAATAAGGAAAAAAATAAATAGCGATAGGGAGCTCCATCAGGGAAGGAAAATTTAGAAAGCGAGGGCACTAAGGGAAGAGAAGAAACAATTAAACCCAGCTAAACCCCCAGGGGAAAAGTCAACCTAGAACATGGAAAAAGCCACAGGGATTAGGGAAATAAATGGGAAAATTAAAAAACAGGACAGCGAACTAGAGGGACGGAGAAGGAAGATTCAAAAAACGAGGGCCCTAAGGAAAGACAAGAAAGAATTAAAACAGAAATACAGGGGAATAAAGGCAGCAAAGAGGAGAAAAGGAGTCAGGAAAGTGTTTAAAGGAAGCGGCGATTAAGAACATCGGGAAGTGATTTAAAAACCCGCATGGGTGAACTAAAACGGAGACGGAAAAAAGGGAAAAAGACAGAAAATTATTTTTTAATAGTTTATATAATACAGCAGATACAGGTTTGTATTTTGAAATCCTCCTTTTTAAAAACTTATTGACTGAAAAAGCACACAGCTTTTATGAGAGAAACAAAGCCTGTTTCTTCTGAACTCTTGCAAACATTGCCTTTCCTCTTTCAGGATAAAATGGTTTTCCCGATATCCTTTCCTAGTAAGCGCACAGAAACACAAGATTGCGCTTTCGGGAAGGCAAAATAAACGGAGGGAAGCCGACTTTGCACAGGCGTTAACACGCTCCAGCGCAGACCTTCTTTGACTTTTAGTATCTGCCTTAAAACAGTTCCTAGAAAAACTACAGAAGGAAGGAGAGCCGGCACATTCTTGACGTTAACTTTGAAGTCCGTACTACAAGCGCCTTAGGAAAAACGCGGACACGCATCGCGGACGTACCTTGTACTCGCAGACCGCTATGGAGCCTTTCCGTCCGTCTTGCACTTTCACGGCAGAAGAAAGGGCGACCACGGTGAAACGGCGGCAGCTGACGCTCTGCTGAGAGAGGAAAAAAAAAAACCCGTAGCATAAAGCTGGGTAGGAGTCCCAAGCTTCCTGGTTTTGTGAAGTTTTGCAAAGACTACAACCGAGGGAAGGAAAAAATAGCCGTTTGGAACATATTGCCAAACAACATTTGGCCGTAAAACTCGGATGCGTTTGACACGCGCTCATTTTTTGGGAACTTGCTATTTGCTTCCCGTTATCGTTGTTCTTCCTTCAGAACCTCTGCTTGTAGCCAACTTGATTTGCTACCGGTTCAAGCGCTTCCCTTCCCGGTATTACTGGCACACGGACCCAGGCAAGTCACTGAACCGCTCTTCTGAACTTCTCCAAACGACAATTACAGCCACGAAAGAGGAGTTCAAGAGAGGAAAAGGAGAGGTCGGGCAGCAAAAGAGCTCTGCGGGCTGCCACCAGTCAACACTGCGCTCTTTTTTTTCTTTTAAATCCACCCCCCCCGCCCCCAAATACAAACAAAGAAACCCCCACGACCTTGTATTTTTTGCCTTTGGGAGCTCATCCCTGTCTCAGCACGAAGCGCAGACGACCTGTATCCCGATTTGCACGTGACGAATCCGTGTTCGGAAGAAATAGGCCAGATCCGTAAGACTGGTGTTATTTTGCGGGTTTTAACAATCGCAACGCAATCGCATCGACCGACGCGTTTGTGACAAAACTCATTAACTTCTAAACGTAGCACCTCCTTGGGTAAAAAAACGTGTTTGAGACTGAAAACAAAATGATGATTCAGAGCTCCCGCTCCTGATGGAGCCGTGGGGGAAGGAAGGAAAGTGAAGACAAACAGCAGCAACATCAAGTGAAATTCGCCTCCAATTCCAAGCACGTGCCTAAGAGACTCTGCAAGTCCACACCTCAATCCTAGGAGCGACTAGCCCTTTTCTGGAAGGACAAACTTCCTTACTTCAAAGTCCTAGACCGAAGGCTCCACGGAACAGAACGTGGACCGAGCCACAGGACACCGTGCCATCCACGCCCGAACGGCAGAGAAAAATCACGGAAAACTAAATTTAAGTATCAGTTCCCATCGAGCTTCATTCCTTACGTTTCCACTGGCACCTGGGTGCTCAAAAATGAACTCTACTGACACCGCGTATTACTAACAATTGACTTCTGCGTATCAAAACAAAAGGCTATTTCCAGCTCGCCCATCCAATTAGCACGACCAACCAGAAGTGAAACACCGGAGCCTAAAGAAGGGAACAGGCAGCTCTTCATTTCTCCTAGAGCAAAGTCTGTTCTTTTGCCTGGAAGGCAAACATCCGTAACTCCCAAGGGAGCACTGCAGGAACGAGGTGCGCTCTCTTACCTGCAGTTTGTCCTCGGCTTTTCTGCACGGGCAGCAGATTTGCCTTTCCTCTGGCTTTGATGTGGCGCACCCGTGGCGTCCTTGAACCGGCAAGTGTTTCTCCCCGCTCCCGCAGCCCCAGACGCGCCATTACCTGAGCAGCGAGCGGAATCAAGCACGCAGGATTTTCTGCATGGGACGCAGAAGGTGACACTGGAAAGGAGGAGGCAAAAAGAGAAGCGGTTTGCCTGGCAGCCACGACCATAGAAACTACACCTCCCGGCATGGCCCGGGGAACCAACGTGGCCGACCAAAAGCCCCGGGCTCCAAGATGCCGCGAGACGCAGTCTCCCTGCTTTTGACCCTGCGGGGACACCGTTCCCCACGCCATCGCCGCACGTGGAAGCCCCGCCGAGCCCCCAGCACGGCTCCGGGCAGCCCCCGCCACCGGCTCCGGCCGGCCTCCCACCACCGGCGCCGACCCGCCGACCCCCGCCGCCCGGCCCCGAAGCGGCGCGGTGCCCCCCGCCGCCCGGCCCCGGAGCGGCGCGGCTCGGCGCCCGGCCCCGGAGCGGCGCGGCGCCTCCCCGCCGCCCGGAGCGGCGCGGCTCGGCGCCCGGCCCCGGAGCGGCGCGGCCCCCCCCCCCGCCGCCCGGCCCCGGAGCGGCGCGGCTCGGCGCGGCGCCTCCCCGCCGCCCGGCCCCGGAGCGGCGCGGCTCGGCGCCCGGCCCCGGAGCGGCGCGGCTCAGCGCCCCCCCGCCGCCCGGCCCCGGAGCGGCGCGGCTCGGCGCCCGGCCCCGGAGCGGCGCGGCTCAGCACCCCCCCCGCCGCCCGGCTCCGGAGAGGCACGGCTCCCCCCCCGCCGCCCGGCCCCGGAGCGGCGCCGCCCCCCCCCCGCCGCCCGGCCCCCCCCCCGCCGCCAGGCCCCGGAGCGGCGCGGCTCGGCTCGGCGCCCCCCCCGCCGCCCGGCCCCCGAGCGGAGCGGCGCGGCGCCCCCGGCCCCGACCGGCTCCAGGAAGCTCCGCCCGCCGGCTCCCACACGGCACCGCACCTTCCCCGCTCCGTGCCTCCCGCCGGCCCGGCCGCTCCCCCGCAGGCACCGCCGTCCTCCTCGGGGCTTTCCCCGCTCACCTCCTCGCTGCCTGCAGCCGCAGCCCAACGACCGCGCCGCTCCGCTCCGCGCGGGGAACCTCCGCCCACCGCCCCATGCCCGCCCCCGGCGCACCGCGCATGCGCCGGTTGGGACCGCCAGTTTAATCTCGAGGCGCTCGGCGACCTTCTGGATCATCCAGGGGACCTCTGGTTTCATCTCTATGCTCTGGACGACCTTCTCTATCGTCTGGGTCGACTTTCGCTGTCATCTCGATGGTCTGCGGAGCCGCTCTATACTCCGGGAGGACTTCTCCTTGCAGCTCTATGGTCTGAAGGACAGTCTTTCTCATCGGGGAGGACTTTCTGGCTCATCTCTATGCTCTGGAGGACCTTCTCTGTCATCCGGGAGGACTGTGTCGGCTAGTTTGGTGCTTTGGACGAGGTCGGTTTTTGCCGCGCTGGGTTTTGCTTTTTACACTTTTGTGTGCTGTGTACAATTTTGTTTGAATGATTGTGTTTGCATTTCTCGTTGTTTATTGTTTCTTTTGTTTTGTAGGGGGTGCCAGAAAAATGTAACTGCTTTGAATAATTAGTTGATTCAGTTTCATAACAAGATGGGAATTGCCCTTCCATGTGGGAGGAATGAATTGTTATAGGAAGATGTGGTGTTACTATTTTAATCATTGCTTCCTCCCACCTGGGAGGGTGTATGTATATATTTGTATACATATTTATATAGTACAAAGGAAAAAAAAAACAAATAACAAACACTATAAAAAAAATGAACTAAAAAAAAATTAAAAAATGGTAAGGCTGGTGCAGCAGTAGCAACCAGCTCCTACCCTGGGAGTAATTTCTTTTTTAATTTAAATTAATTATGACTCCCAGGGATAATTGTCATAATTGTCATTTTGTTTTCATTTCTACATGTCTGCAAAGGAAAAATTTCAATTCCACCTGGAACCTGCAAAGAAACAAAGCACCCCCACACCATCATAAAACGTTAGATACATTCCAAACGCACCGCTCATTCAGCTACCACCCAAACCACGCCTCGGTCTCGGCCGATCCATTCCACCACCAGCACGCCACAACGGACCGTCGCCCTGCCTCTGCGGCGCTCCCTGGGAACGGTGTTCCCGAGGGCCTCAAAAAAAAAAAAAAAAAAAAAAATCGCCCTGCCTGAGAAAACCCCGGCCCGAGCCTGACCTCCGCCCAAACCTTGGCGATGATCATCGCCTCGCAGAGCAGCCGGGACCGGGGGAAAAAAAACGCAGCGGGGGGGAGGGAAATGCCCCAGCTGGGGTTTTTTTATTCTATAGTATATATGAAATAAATTACTCTCAACATTACATACGACCTGCAATAAAATACTTCACACGTACAAGGTTAGGCACATTCAGGAACCGAACAATCCTTCAACCACCGCTCACTCAAACCACTACACTTACACCACCCAGCTGCCACTGCAGCACAGCCCCCCGGTTCCAGAGCTATCCCTGCAACTGCCTCGCCGCGCACCTCTAAACAACCTTGGGCTCCGTACGATTCCCAAGTTTCACCTTCCGCTACGGCAAGGCGAAGAAGACGCTTCGCTACGTGCGCCGGTCCAGCCTCCGGCACCCGCAAAACACAACAGAAGTAACTGCGGCACCTGTCTACAGCTGCTTGCCTCGAGATGGCCCGTACAATCTTTGCCTACAGATACTGTACAAATGGACGTATCACCGTGAGGCTATGCTACCCCCAACTCCAATATGGCAACGCTCCTGGGCAGAGCGGCTCCAACCCCGACACACAGACAGACACTGCACGCAGATGCCACAAACGACGTGACCTCGAGACCCGAGAAGATCACGAGCGGGAACGACTCCGGTAGGGAAGACGCCTCCGGCACGGAACCCCTACGGTGCCTGCCGTGGCCCAGGAGATAAAACTACCATCTAAAAAAGATAAATGGATGCATGACAAGCCAGGATTTAAGACCTAAGACCATTAAGGAACCAGGGATGAAACCCCTGAAGACGACCGTAGAAACGTAACTCTCAAAAGCAGACCTGCGGAGACCGCCCGGCCGGCCACCGCAACAGACGATCCCTCGGAAACATCTGGAACGCGACGCTTCCCGGACACGTCCGTGCTTTAAGCTACGACGGCAAGATAAGCAGGGCTCAAGAAACGCTATGCCGATGAGGCGATGCGTTCGAGACCCTCGGGAGGCTTACCGAGGGGCCCGATGATCACAAAGAGCTACGGAAACATCGAGACCTGAGAAAGCCATGGTACGAGACACAGAAGACAGACAGACTACGCAAAAGCAGAACACACAGACGCAGGATGGAACTGCCCTGCTCAGCAAACGTCAGCAGCGCGCTAACAACAGTAACCCGCTCCTTTGCCCTTCCCAAAGGAGACTGCTCCTGGACAGGCCTCTCCCCGACACCAACTTTATAACCCCTCCCTGCAATTCCTATCCTTGTTACCTCCTCAGCCCTGATCCCGCAACTGAGCTTTCAGAGGGCCAGGGATCTGAATCCACCCTCAAAAAAAAAAGAAAACCACCACACACCTAACTAGAACATTCCTGCACTCACCCAGTTCCTCTTCGTCATCTAAAACAAAACAAAAAAAACAAAAAAAACAAAAAAAAAAACAAAAAAAACAAAAAAAAACAAACAAAAAAACAAACAAACAAAAAAAAAAACAAAAAAAACAACAAAAAAAACCCACAAAAACCCACAAAAACCCACAAAAACCCACAAAAACCCACAAAAACCCACAAAAACCCACAAAAACCACCAAACAAAAAGAAAAACAACAAAAAAACCAAAACAAACAAAAAAACCAACACCAAACTCCCAACCCACAAACCCACAACCCACTAACAAACTAAAACACAGCGCTGGTATTCAGCATCGGTCTGGTTACTGCCAACCGCTTCTGCGACACCCTCCTCCTCAAAAGCACCCTACCGCTCCGCTCACCTGCTCCACGCCTATTCTAAAGAAAGATGCTGCGACTGTCACTCGGTGCGCCTAGGATGCCAGGAGACACAAAGTGCCCGTGGCGCTCGGGTGAAATAGCCAGCCCCGGGTGCCTCCCCTCTACAACCCAGCTCACCTCAAATTCTCAGCTGATTCTAAAGGCAGCCAGCACAGCTCCCACAAAACCAAAAGGTAAATGATTAATCAACGTGCCATTTCATACTTTACTATTAAATGATGACCCGGCTGACAACCACCTCGCCTCCTCCAACCGCTCCTCAGCGGGAAGCTACGCCCCCTCCGAGGCTGTTAAAAGGGAGGACCCTAAGGAAAGAGAAGAACTCGTTGAAAACTAAAGACAAGGAACGGGATAAAAGCAAAAAAAACTTCAAGAGTGACGGGACTTAGGGCAACGAAGAGAAAAAAATGAAAAACAGGGACAGTGAACTAAAAGAGAGACGTAGGAAGAAAACGGACAAAGCAAAGGTACTAATAGAGACAAGGAAGAATTAAAAAATGGAAACGGCAGACGGAATACAAGTAGACAGAAGCTTTTGTCGTGGTTTAACCCCAGCCAGCAGCTAAGCACCACGCAGCCGCTACGCGGGAGAAAATTGCAAGGGTGGAAGTCAGAAAACTCGGGGGTTAAGGTAAAGAACAGTTTAACAATTGAAGGAAAAGACAACAGAATAGTAGTAACACTAGTAGTAGCAGTAGTAGTAGTAATAAACCAATAAGAGTATACAAAGCAAGCGCTTCACTAGACAGGGGCTCACCACTCGCCGACCGATGCCAAGCACGTCCCCGAGCTGCCATCGCTGACTCCTGGCCAACGCCCCCCAGTTTCCAGACCGAGCGTGACGTCCCACGGTAGGGAATAGTGCTGCGGCCGGTCTGGGGCAGCTGAGCTGCCTGTGGCGCCTCCCAGCTTCTTGCGCACCGGGCAGAGCACGGGAAGCTGAAAGGTCCTTGAGTGGTGTCAGCGCTACTTAGCGACAAACAAAACGTCAGCGCGTTACCAACATGATGCTCATCCGAAATCCAAAAGGCAGCACTGTGCCAGCTACTAGGAAGAACCTTAACTCTCTGCCAGCCGAAAGCAGGACGCTTTGAACAGCAAGGGCGACTGAAGGAATAAGGAAAAAAATAAATAGCGATAGGGAGCTCCATCAGGGAAGGAAAATTTAGAAAGCGAGGGCACTAAGGGAAGAGAAGAAACAATTAAACCCAGCTAAACCCCCAGGGGAAAAGTCAACCTAGAACATGGAAAAAGCCACAGGGATTAGGGAAATAAATGGGAAAATTAAAAAACAGGACAGCGAACTAGAGGGACGGAGAAGGAAGATTCAAAAAACGAGGGCCCTAAGGAAAGACAAGAAAGAATTAAAACAGAAATACAGGGGAATAAAGGCAGCAAAGAGGAGAAAAGGAGTCAGGAAAGTGTTTAAAGGAAGCGGCGATTAAGAACATCGGGAAGTGATTTAAAAACCCGCATGGGTGAACTAAAACGGAGACGGAAAAAAGGGAAAAAGACAGAAAATTATTTTTTAATAGTTTATATAATACAGCAGATACAGGTTTGTATTTTGAAATCCTCCTTTTTAAAAACTTATTGACTGAAAAAGCACACAGCTTTTATGAGAGAAACAAAGCCTGTTTCTTCTGAACTCTTGCAAACATTGCCTTTCCTCTTTCAGGATAAAATGGTTTTCCCGATATCCTTTCCTAGTAAGCGCACAGAAACACAAGATTGCGCTTTCGGGAAGGCAAAATAAACGGAGGGAAGCCGACTTTGCACAGGCGTTAACACGCTCCAGCGCAGACCTTCTTTGACTTTTAGTATCTGCCTTAAAACAGTTCCTAGAAAAACTACAGAAGGAAGGAGAGCCGGCACATTCTTGACGTTAACTTTGAAGTCCGTACTACAAGCGCCTTAGGAAAAACGCGGACACGCATCGCGGACGTACCTTGTACTCGCAGACCGCTATGGAGCCTTTCCGTCCGTCTTGCACTTTCACGGCAGAAGAAAGGGCGACCACGGTGAAATGGCGGCAGCTGACGCTCTGCTGAAAGAGGAAAAAAAAAAACCCGTAGCATAAAGCTGGGTAGGAGTCCCAAGCTTCCTGGTTTTGTGAAGTTTTGCAAAGACTACAACCGAGGGAAGGAAAAAATAGCCGTTTGGAACATATTGCCAAACAACATTTGGCCGTAAAACTCGGATGCGTTTGACACGCGCCCATTTTTTGGGAACTTGCTATTTGCTTCCCGTTATCGTTGTTCTTCCTTCAGAACCTCTGCTTGTAGCCAACTTGATTTGCTACCGGTTCAAGCGCTTCCCTTCCCGGTATTACTGGCACACGGACCCAGGCAAGTCACTGAACCGCTCTTCTGAACTTCTCCAAACGACAATTACAGCCACGAAAGAGGAGTTCAAGAGAGGAAAAGGAGAGGTCGGGCAGCAAAAGAGCTCTGCGGGCTGCCACCAGTCAACACTGCGCTCTTTTTTTTCTTTTAAATCCACCCCCCCCGCCCCCAAATACAAACAAAGAAACCCCCACGACCTTGTATTTTTTGCCTTTGGGAGCTCATCCCTGTCTCAGCACGAAGCGCAGACGACCTGTATCCCGATTTGCACGTGACGAATCCGTGTTCGGAAGAAATAGGCCAGATCCGTAAGACTGGTGTTATTTTGCGGGTTTTAACAATCGCAACGCAATCGCATCGACCGACGCGTTTGTGACAAAACTCATTAACTTCTAAACGTAGCACCTCCTTGGGTAAAAAAACGTGTTTGAGACTGAAAACAAAATGATGATTCAGAGCTCCCGCTCCTGATGGAGCCGTGGGGGAAGGAAGGAAAGTGAAGACAAACAGCAGCAACATCAAGTGAAATTCGCCTCCAATTCCAAGCACGTGCCTAAGAGACTCTGCAAGTCCACACCTCAATCCTAGGAGCGACTAGCCCTTTTCTGGAAGGACAAACTTCCTTACTTCAAAGTCCTAGACCGAAGGCTCCACGGAACAGAACGTGGACCGAGCCACAGGACACCGTGCCATCCACGCCCGAACGGCAGAGAAAAATCACGGAAAACTAAATTTAAGTATCAGTTCCCATCGAGCTTCATTCCTTACGTTTCCACTGGCACCTGGGTGCTCAAAAATGAACTCTACTGACACCGCGTATTACTAACAATTGACTTCTGCGTATCAAAACAAAAGGCTATTTCCAGCTCGCCCATCCAATTAGCACGACCAACCAGAAGTGAAACACCGGAGCCTAAAGAAGGGAACAGGCAGCTCTTCATTTCTCCTAGAGCAAAGTCTGTTCTTTTGCCTGGAAGGCAAACATCCGTAACTCCCAAGGGAGCACTGCAGGAACGAGGTGCGCTCTCTTACCTGCAGTTTGTCCTCGGCTTTTCTGCACGGGCAGCAGATTTGCCTTTCCTCTGGCTTTGATGTGGCGCACCCGTGGCGTCCTTGAACCGGCAAGTGTTTCTCCCCGCTCCCGCAGCCCCAGACGCGCCATTACCTGAGCAGCGAGCGGAATCAAGCACGCAGGATTTTCTGCATGGGACGCAGAAGGTGACACTGGAAAGGAGGAGGCAAAAAGAGAAGCGGTTTGCCTGGCAGCCACGACCATAGAAACTACACCTCCCGGCATGGCCCGGGGAACCAACGTGGCCGACCAAAAGCCCCGAGCTCCAAGATGCCGCGAGACGCAGTCTCCCTGCTTTTGACCCTGCGGGGACACCGTTCCCCACGCCATCGCCGCACGTGGAAGCCCCGCCGAGCCCCCAGCACGGCTCCGGGCAGCCCCCGCCACCGGCTCCGGCCGGCCTCCCACCACCGGCGCCGACCCGCCGACCCCCGCCGCCCGGCCCCGAAGCGGCGCGGTGCCCCCCGCCGCCCGGCCCCGGAGCGGCGCGGCTCGGCGCCCGGCCCCGGAGCGGCGCGGCGCCTCCCCGCCGCCCGGAGCGGCGCGGCTCGGCGCCCGGCCCCGGAGCGGCGCGGCCCCCCCCCCCGCCGCCCGGCCCCGGAGCGGCGCGGCTCGGCGCGGCGCCTCCCCGCCGCCCGGCCCCGGAGCGGCTCGGCGCGGCGCCTCCCCGCCGCCCGGCCCCGGAGCGGCGCGGCTCGGCGCCCGGCCCCGGAGCGGCGCGGCTCAGCGCCCCCCCGCCGCCCGGCCCCGGAGCGGCGCGGCTCGGCGCCCGGCCCCGGAGCGGCGCGGCTCAGCGCCCCCCCCGCCGCCCGGCTCCGGAGAGGCACGGCTCCCCCCCCGCCGCCCGGCCCCGGAGCGGCGCCGCCCCCCCCCCGCCGCCCGGCCCCCCCCCCGCCGCCAGGCCCCGGAGCGGCGCGGCTCGGCTCGGCGCCCCCCCCGCCGCCCGGCCCCCGAGCGGAGCGGCGCGGCGCCCCCGGCCCCGACCGGCTCCAGGAAGCTCCGCCCGCCGGCTCCCACACGGCACCGCACCTTCCCCGCTCCGTGCCTCCCGCCGGCCCGGCCGCTCCCCCGCAGGCACCGCCGTCCTCCTCGGGGCTTTCCCCGCTCACCTCCTCGCTGCCTGCAGCCGCAGCCCAACGACCGCGCCGCTCCGCTCCGCGCGGGGAACCTCCGCCCACCGCCCCATGCCCGCCCCCGGCGCACCGCGCATGCGCCGGTTGGGACCGCCAGTTTAATCTCGAGGCGCTCGGCGACCTTCTGGATCATCCAGGGGACCTCTGGTTTCATCTCTATGCTCTGGACGACCTTCTCTATCGTCTGGGTCGACTTTCGCTGTCATCTCGATGGTCTGCGGAGCCGCTCTATACTCCGGGAGGACTTCTCCTTGCAGCTCTATGGTCTGAAGGACAGTCTTTCTCATCGGGGAGGACTTTCTGGCTCATCTCTATGCTCTGGAGGACCTTCTCTGTCATCCGGGAGGACTGTGTCGGCTAGTTTGGTGCTTTGGACGAGGTCGGTTTTTGCCGCGCTGGGTTTTGCTTTTTACACTTTTGTGTGCTGTGTACAATTTTGTTTGAATGATTGTGTTTGCATTTCTCGTTGTTTATTGTTTCTTTTGTTTTGTAGGGGGTGCCAGAAAAATGTAACTGCTTTGAATAATTAGTTGATTCAGTTTCATAACAAGATGGGAATTGCCCTTCCATGTGGGAGGAATGAATTGTTATAGGAAGATGTGGTGTTACTAGTTTAATCATTGCTTCCTCCCACCTGGGAGGGTGTATGTATATATTTGTATACATATTTATATAGTACAAAGGAAAAAAAAAACAAATAACAAACACTATAAAAAAAATGAACTAAAAAAAAATTAAAAAATGGTAAGGCTGGTGCAGCAGTAGCAACCAGCTCCTACCCTGGGAGTAATTTCTTTTTTAATTTAAATTAATTATGACTCCCAGGGATAATTGTCATAATTGTCATTTTGTTTTCATTTCTACATGTCTGCAAAGGAAAAATTTCAATTCCACCTGGAACCTGCAAAGAAACAAAGCACCCCCACACCATCATAAAACGTTAGATACATTCCAAACGCACCGCTCATTCAGCTACCACCCAAACCACGCCTCGGTCTCGGCCGATCCATTCCACCACCAGCACGCCACAACGGACCGTCGCCCTGCCTCTGCGGCGCTCCCTGGGAACGGTGTTCCCGAGGGCCTCAAAAAAAAAAAAAAAAAAAAAATCGCCCTGCCTGAGAAAACCCCGGCCCGAGCCTGACCTCCGCCCAAACCTTGGCGATGATCATCGCCTCGCAGAGCAGCCGGGACCGGGGGAAAAAAAACGCAGCGGGGGGGAGGGAAATGCCCCAGCTGGGGTTTTTTTATTCTATAGTATATATGAAATAAATTACTCTCAACATTACATACGACCTGCAATAAAATACTTCACACGTACAAGGTTAGGCACATTCAGGAACCGAACAATCCTTCAACCACCGCTCACTCAAACCACTACACTTACACCACCCAGCTGCCACTGCAGCACAGCCCCCCGGTTCCAGAGCTATCCCTGCAACTGCCTCGCCGCGCACCTCTAAACAACCTTGGGCTCCGTACGATTCCCAAGTTTCACCTTCCGCTACGGCAAGGCGAAGAAGACGCTTCGCTACGTGCGCCAGTCCAGCCTCCGGCACCCGCAAAACACAACAGAAGTAACTGCGGCACCTGTCTACAGCTGCTTGCCTCGAGATGGCCCGTACAATCTTTGCCTACAGATACTGTACAAATGGACGTATCACCGTGAGGCTATGCTACCCCCAACTCCAATATGGCAACGCTCCTGGGCAGAGCGGCTCCAACCCCGACACACAGACAGACACTGCACGCAGATGCCACAAACGACGTGACCTCGAGACCCGAGAAGATCACGAGCGGGAACGACTCCGGTAGGGAAGACGCCTCCGGCACGGAACCCCTACGGTGCCTGCCGTGGCCCAGGAGATAAAACTACCATCTAAAAAAGATAAATGGATGCATGACAAGCCAGGATTTAAGACCTAAGACCATTAAGGAACCAGGGATGAAACCCCTGAAGACGACCGTAGAAACGTAACTCTCAAAAGCAGACCTGCGGAGACCGCCCGGCCGGCCACCGCAACAGACGATCCCTCGGAAACATCTGGAACGCGACGCTTCCCGGACACGTCCGTGCTTTAAGCTACGACGGCAAGATAAGCAGGGCTCAAGAAACGCTATGCCGATGAGGCGATGCGTTCGAGACCCTCGGGAGGCTTACCGAGGGGCCCGATGATCACAAAGAGCTACGGAAACATCGAGACCTGAGAAAGCCATGGTACGAGACACAGAAGACAGACAGACTACGCAAAAGCAGAACACACAGACGCAGGATGGAACTGCCCTGCTCAGCAAACGTCAGCAGCGCGCTAACAACAGTAACCCGCTCCTTTGCCCTTCCCAAAGGAGACTGCTCCTGGACAGGCCTCTCCCCGACACCAACTTTATAACCCCTCCCTGCAATTCCTATCCTTGTTACCTCCTCAGCCCTGATCCCGCAACTGAGCTTTCAGAGGGCCAGGGATCTGAATCCACCCTCAAAAAAAAAAGAAAACCACCACACACCTAACTAGAACATTCCTGCACTCACCCAGTTCCTCTTCGTCATCTAAAACAAAACAAAAAAAACAAAAAAAACAAAAAAAACAAAAAAAACAAAAAAAACAAAAAAAACAAAAAAAAAACAAAAAAAACAAAAAAAAACAAAAAAAACAAAAAAAACAAAAAAAACAAAAAAAAACAAAAAAAACCCACAAAAACCCACAAAAACCCACAAAAACCCACAAAAACCCACAAAAACCCACAAAAACCCACAAAAACCCACAAAAACCCACAAAAACCCACAAAAACCCACAAAAACCCACAAAAACCCACAAAAACCCACAAAAACCCACAAAAACCCACAAAAACCCACAAAAACCCACAAAAACCCACAAAAACCCACAAAAACCCACAAAAACCCACAAAAACCCACAAAAACCCACAAAAACCCACAAAAACCCACAAACAAAAAGAAAAACAACAAAAAAACCAAAACAAACAAAAAAACCAACACCAAACTCCCAACCCACAAACCCACAACCCACTAACAAACTAAAACACAGCGCTGGTATTCAGCATCGGTCTGGTTACTGCCAACCGCTTCTGCGACACCCTCCTCCTCAAAAGCACCCTACCGCTCCGCTCACCTGCTCCACGCCTATTCTAAAGAAAGATGCTGCGACTGTCACTCGGTGCGCCTAGGATGCCAGGAGACACAAAGTGCCCGTGGCGCTCGGGTGAAATAGCCAGCCCCGGGTGCCTCCCCTCTACAACCCAGCTCACCTCAAATTCTCAGCTGATTCTAAAGGCAGCCAGCACAGCTCCCACAAAACCAAAAGGTAAATGATTAATCAACGTGCCATTTCATACTTTACTATTAAATGATGACCCGGCTGACAACCACCTCGCCTCCTCCAACCGCTCCTCAGCGGGAAGCTACGCCCCCTCCGAGGCTGTTAAAAGGGAGGACCCTAAGGAAAGAGAAGAACTCGTTGAAAACTAAAGACAAGGAACGGGATAAAAGCAAAAAAAACTTCAAGAGTGACGGGACTTAGGGCAACGAAGAGAAAAAAATGAAAAACAGGGACAGTGAACTAAAAGAGAGACGTAGGAAGAAAACGGACAAAGCAAAGGTACTAATAGAGACAAGGAAGAATTAAAAAATGGAAACGGCAGACGGAATACAAGTAGACAGAAGCTTTTGTCGTGGTTTAACCCCAGCCAGCAGCTAAGCACCACGCAGCCGCTACGCGGGAGAAAATTGCAAGGGTGGAAGTCAGAAAACTCGGGGGTTAAGGTAAAGAACAGTTTAACAATTGAAGGAAAAGACAACAGAATAGTAGTAACACTAGTAGTAGCAGTAGTAGTAGTAATAAACCAATAAGAGTATACAAAGCAAGCGCTTCACTAGACAGGGGCTCACCACTCGCCGACCGATGCCAAGCACGTCCCCGAGCTGCCATCGCTGACTCCTGGCCAACGCCCCCCCAGTTTCCAGACCGAGCGTGACGTCCCACGGTAGGGAATAGCGCTGCGGCCGGTCTGGGGCAGCTGAGCTGCCTGTGGCGCCTCCCAGCTTCTTGCGCACCGGGCAGAGCACGGGAAGCTGAAAGGTCCTTGAGTGGTGTCAGCGCTACTTAGCGACAAACAAAACGTCAGCGCGTTACCAACATGATGCTCATCCGAAATCCAAAAGGCAGCACTGTGCCAGCTACTAGGAAGAACCTTAACTCTCTGCCAGCCGAAAGCAGGACGCTTTGAACAGCAAGGGCGACTGAAGGAATAAGGAAAAAACTTAATAAATAGCGACAGGGAGCTCCATCAGGGAAGGAAAATTTAGAAAGCGAGGGCACTAAGGGAAGAGAAGAAACAATTAAACCCAGCTAAACCCCCAGGGGAAAAGTCAACCTAGAACATGGAAAAAGCCACAGGGATTAGGGAAATAAATGGGAAAATTAAAAAACAGGACAGCGAACTAGAGGGACGGAGAAGGAAGATTCAAAAAACGAGGGCCCTAAGGAAAGACAAGAAAGAATTAAAACAGAAATACAGGGGAATAAAGGCAGCAAAGAGGAGAAAAGGAGTCAGGAAAGTGTTTAAAGGAAGCGGCGATTAAGAACATCGGGAAGTGATTTAAAAACCCGCATGGGTGAACTAAAACGGAGACGGAAAAAAGGGAAAAAGACAGAAAATTATTTTTTAATAGTTTATATAATACAGCAGATACAGGTTTGTATTTTGAAATCCTCCTTTTTAAAAACTTATTGACTGAAAAAGCACACAGCTTTTATGAGAGAAACAAAGCCTGTTTCTTCTGAACTCTTGCAAACATTGCCTTTCCTCTTTCAGGATAAAATGGTTTTCCCGATATCCTTTCCTAGTAAGCGCACAGAAACACAAGATTGCGCTTTCGGGAAGGCAAAATAAACGGAGGGAAGCCGACTTTGCACAGGCGTTAACACGCTCCAGCGCAGACCTTCTTTGACTTTTAGTATCTGCCTTAAAACAGTTCCTAGAAAAACTACAGAAGGAAGGAGAGCCGGCACATTCTTGGCGTTAACTTTGAAGTCCGTACTACAAGCGCCTTCGGAAAAACGCGGACACGCATCGCGGACGTACCTTGTACTCGCAGACCGCTATGGAGCCTTTCCGTCCGTCTTGCACTTTCACGGCAGAAGAAAGGGCGACCACGGTGAAACGGCGGCAGCTGACGCTCTGCTGAGAGAGGAAAAAAAAAAAAACCCGTAGCATAAAGCTGGGTAGGAGTCCCAAGCTTCCTGGTTTTGTGAAGTTTTGCAAAGACTACAACCGAGGGAAGGAAAAAATAGCCGTTTGGAACATATTGCCAAACAACATTTGGCCGTAAAACTCGGATGCGTTTGACACGCACCCATTTTTTGGGAACTTGCTATCTGCTTCCCGTTATCGTTGTTCTTCCTTCAGAACCTCTGCTTGTAGCCAACTTGATTTGCTACCGGTTCAAGCGCTTCCCTTCCCGGTATTACTGGCACACGGACCCAGGCAAGTCACTGAACCGCTCTTCTGAACTTCTCCAAACGACAATTACAGCCACGAAAGAGGAGTTCAAGAGAGGAAAAGGAGAGGTCGGGCAGCAAAAGAGCCCTGCAGGCTGCCACCAGTCAACACTGCGCTCTTTTTTTTCTTTTAAATCCACCCCCCCCCCGCCCCCAAATACAAACAAAACCAACCCCCACGACCTTGTATTTTTTGCCTTTGGGAGCTCATCCCTGTCTCAGCACGAAGCGCAGACGACCCGTATCCCGATTTGCACGTGACGAATCCGTGTTCGGAAGAAATAGGCCAGATCCGTAAGACTGGTGTTATTTTGCGGGTTTTAACAATCGCAACGCAATCGCATCGACCGACGCGTTTGTGACAAAACTCATTAACTTCTAAACGCAGCACCTCCTTGGGTAAAAAAACGTGTTTGAGACTGAAAACAAAATGATGATTCAGAGCTCCCACTCCTGATGGAGCTGTGGGGAAAGGAAGGAAAGTGAAGACAAACAGCAGCAACATCAAGTGAAATTCGCCTCCAATTCCGAGCACGTGCCTAAGAGACTCTGCAAGTCCACACCTCAATCCTAGGAGCGACTAGCCCTTTTCTGGAAGGACAAACTTCCTTACGTCAAAGTCCTAGACCGAAGGCTCCACGGAACAGAACGTGGACTGAGCCACAGGACACCGTGCCATCCACGCCCGAACGGCAAAGAAAAATCACGGAAAACTAAACTTAAGTATCAGTTCCCATCGAGCTTCATTCCTTACGTTTCCACTGGCACCTGGGTGCTCAAAAATGAACTCTACTGACACCGCGTATTACTAACAATTTACTTCTGCGTATCAAAACAAAAGGCTATTTCCAGCTTGCCCATCCAATTAGCACGACCAACCAGAAGTGAAACACCGGAGCCTAAAGAAGGGAACAGGCAGCTCTTCATTTCTCCTAGAGCAAAGTCTGTTCTTTTGCCTGGAAGGCAAACATCCATAACTCCCAAGGGAGCACTGCAGGAACGAGGTGCGCTCTCTTACCTGCAGTTTGTCCTCGGCTTTTCTGCACGGGCAGCAGATTTGCCTTTCCTCTGGCTTTGATGTGGCGCACCCGTGGCGTCCTTGAACCGGCAAGTGTTTCTCCCCGCTCCCGCAGCCCCAGACGCGCCATTACCTGAGCAGCGAGCGGAATCAAGCACGCAGGATTTTCTGCACGGGACGCAGAAGGTGACACTGGAAAGGAGGAGGCAAAAAGAGAAGCGGTTTGCCTGGCAGCCACGACCATAGAAACTACACCTCCCGGCATGGCCCGGGGAACCAACGTGGCCGACCAAAAGCCCCGGGCTCCAAGATGCCGCGAGATGCAGCCCTCCCTGCTTTTGACCCTGCGGGGACACCGTTCCCCACGCCATCGCCGCACGTGGAAGCCCCGCCGAGCCCCCAGCACGGCTCCGGGCAGCCCCCGCCACCGGCTCCGGCCGGCCCTCCCCCACCGGCGCCGACCCGGCGCCCCCCCGGAAAGGCTCCAGTAAGCTCCGCCCGCCCGGCTCCCACACGGCACTGCACCCTCCCCGCTCCGTGCCTCCCGCCGCCCTCCTCGGGGCTTTCCCCGCTCACCTCCTCGCTGCCTGCAACCGCAGCCCAACGACCGCTCCGCTCCCCTCCGCCCCGGGCTCACCCCGGCCCCTCCGCGCGGGGAACCTCCGCCCACCGCGCGATTCCCGCCCCCGACGCACCGCGCATGCGCTGGCGAAGCTCCGCCCTCCCCGCGGCAAACTCCGCCCTCTGCAGCAAAGCTCCGCCCTGCACACAGCACGCATGCGCCAGAGAAGCTCCGCCCTCCCCGCGGCAAGGCTCCGCCCCACGCGGCAACGCTCCGCCCTGACACAGCGCGCATGTGCCCGTGGAGCTCCGCCCTCACACGGCAAAGCTCCGCCTTACCACCGCAAAGCTCCGCCCCCCGCGGCTAAGCTCCGCCCTGCACTCACCACGCATGCGCCAGAGAAGCTCCGCCCTCCCCGCGGCAAGCGCCGCCCCACGCGGCAAAGCTCCGCCCCTACACAGCGCGCATGCGCCCGTGGAGCTCCGCCCTCACACGGCAGCGCTCCGCCCCCCACGGCTAAGCTCCGCCCCGACACAGCGCGCATGTTCGGCCAAAGCTCCGCCCTTCATGGCAAAGCTCCGCCCCCCCGCGGCAAGGCTCCGCCCCTACACACCGCGCATGCGCCAGTGAAGCTCCGCCCTCACATGGCAAAGCTCCGCCTTACCACCGCAAGGCTCCGCCCCCCGCGGCTAAGCTCCGCCCTGACACAGCGCACATGCTCGGCCAAAGCTCCGCCCTTCAGGGCAAAGCTCCGCCCTCCCACTGCAAAGCTCCGCCCCCCGTGCACTGCGCATGCGCTGCTGAGGCCCCGCCCCCACGCGGCAAAGCTCCGCCTTACCACCGCAAGGCTCCGCCCCCCGCGGCTAAGCCCCGCCCCTGACACAGCGCACATGCTCGGCCAAAGCTCCGCCCTTCAGGGCAAAGCTCCGCCCTCCCACTGCAAAGCTCCGCCCCCCGTGCACTGCGCATGCGCCGGTGAGGCTCCTCCCTCATGCGGCAAAGCTCCGCCTTACCACCGCAAGGCTCCGCCCCACGCGGCTAAGCTCCGCCCCTGACACAGCGCGCATGCTCGGCCAAAGCTCCGCCCTTCAGGGCAAAGCTCCGCCCCCCCGCGGCAAGGCTCCGCCCCCTACGCACCGCGCATGCGCCGGTGAAGCTCCGCCCTCACGTGGCAAAGCTCCGCCTTACCACCGCAAGGCTCCGCCCCCCGCGGCTAAGCTCCGCCCTGACACACCGCACGGGGTGGTCTCCAGGGGCGGGGCCTGTCGCTAGGGGTGGTGCCCTTCCCCTGCCGGGGAGCTCCAGGGGCGGGGCCCGTCGCTAGGGGCGGGGCCGCTCCACACCAGGACGGGGGCGTGGGCCGGGGCGGGGCTGCAGCAGAGGCCGAGGCAGCCGTGCCAGCAGCAGCCAGCACCTCCCGGGCGGCGAGAGCGGCGCTTCCTTACCGGGAGGCAGCAACGGCTGCGGCGGCATCGCCCCGCGGGCGCCGCGCTGTCGCATGCCCGGTACCGGCCACCGGCACCGGGGAGCACGTGCACGCCACCGCCCCTGCGCGGCTCCCGGCCTGCAGTACCCGCTTTTGGACGCCAGGCGGCAGCACCGAGGCACGGCCAAAACGCCCCACCGCCCCCGGGCGCCACCCGAGCTGCAGTACCCGCTTTTGGACGCCAGGCGGCAGCACCACACCGAGCCCCGCGCCCCGAGCGCTCCCCGCGGGGACAAAGGACTCGCACCCCGGCCCGCCTTGGGCCGCCCGCAGCCGCCGCCGCCGCCGCCTTACGGGGGGGGGGGGGGGGGCCACAAGCCTCGCCCTTCTCTGCCCCTGCTCCCGCTCACAGCCCACGCAGCCAGAGCCATTGCCTCGCCCCCAAAAAGCACCCAAGCGGCTCGAGCATTTCAGTCCTCTGCGCTTGACAGCTCGCAGAGGGCTGCTGGCCCTTTCTCTCCGCGCCCCTCACCCCAGGACCCAGCCGGGGGAAGCAGCGCAGGGAACCTGGTCAATACCTTTGCCTTGGCTCGGCTTTTTTGCCCCCAGAATTGCTGGATTCATCTGCAGGTGGCATCAGGGGTGGGAGAGTGACACCAGCGAGCCAACAGACCCTGGAGAGATTAAAAAAAAAAATCAGAATCAGAAGGGTAAAAGTGAGAAAACTGATGAGTTGAAATAAAAACAGTTGAACAACCACAACCACTGTTACAGAAAAGAGGAAAACTAAAAATCTAAGAGAGAAAAACAAAAGCCAATACAGACAAGCAATACAAATGAAAACAATTCCTCACCACCGACCGACTGATGCTCCACAAGTCCCCGAGCCACAGCCGTCCGCCAGCCTCCCCCCTCATTTTATTGCTGGACATGAGGCCACACGGTGCGGGACGTCCCCTCGGTCAGCCGGGGTCAGCTCTCCCAGCCACCTCCCAGCGCTCTGTGCCCCCGCCTGCTCGCCAGCGGGGCAGGGTGAGGAGCAGAAAGGGCCTTGACTCTGTGCAAGTGCTGCTCGGTGACTAAAACATCCCTGTGTGTGTTATCAACACTTTTTCCAGCACAAATCCAAAACATAGGGGCAGGGAGAGTGGGATGGGAGCAGGGCGCAGGTGGTGTCTTGCAGAAACAGTCATTTTCCAATTAGCAAAACTACTAACGACTTGTGCCTTGGGAAAGGAATTTGGGAGGGAGCTCAAAGATATGAAAGTGTTTGTATAAGTAACACACTGCGGAAAACTAACGGCTCTAGCCTTGCGGAAGAGCTAACAGACTGATAAACGGGAGCATCTTGGCACCAAAGACCGGACGGTGGCCAGAGAAGCGTGAAGTTTGATCAAACTGCAGAAAGTGGGTGACAGGTAAATGTGGCGAGGGGAGATTGCGACCACCGACTCAATTCAGGACCAAAAAGACTTGCCCCCCCCCCACCTGAAAGGAGCACGCGTGCTAATTTACAGAGCAAGCGACGCTAATTTAAGTACAGTAAACCAATAGTGTATGAAATGTTAATCACCAGCCAACAAGCGTAATTTTAGGCAGGTTTATACTAATCATGTAAGCTGATAAATATACCGCTGTTTTGTATGGGGGTGTGCCTGCTTTGTGGGAAATCGCCCAGCACCCAGCTTTGTGCAAACCTGAAATAAGTAATCAACGTCTCTCCTGAGTGGGTGGTTATTGGGCCATTGCACACTGGGCAAAGGAGCCACTTTTCGGACAACAGTTTTGGCGACCGCGATGGCGACCGCGATGGGACAGCCGTGAAGCCTTGCCCGGGGTGACTCGCTGCCACCGGAGGGGAGAAGCCGTTCTTCGGATTCCAGCGCGCGCTGACCTGTTTGTTCGGGGACCCTGCGAGTGCTCTCCCTGTCCGGAGCGGGCAAGCGACTCAAAGGTGCAACACGTAAGTTAGAGACATTGTAAGGGGAGCTGTATAAATGGTAAAAGTAAGAGGTATTCGTTAACGCTTGACAGTGATGACTGGAGTGCCTGAAAAAGGGGATAAGACCATTCTTTTTGGGTAAAAATATGGGAGTGGGACAAGGGGCAGGACAGTCTGCTCAACCTCCCCTTTGCTCTCCATTAGGATACATACTGCAATACTGGAATAAGTTTGGTGGGGATCCCCTAACTAAAAGAAAATTAAAAGAATACTGCAGTCGATGGTGGCCGATGTATAAATTGGATGATGGGGAAAAATGGCCGGATATGAGAACTCTGAATTATAATACTATTTTCAGCTCGTTATTTTGTAGAAGGCAGGATAAATGGGATGAAATACGTGGATTTGTTCTTTTCTTTAAGAAATGATTATAAGACAACAAGAAAATGCAAATTGTTGGTATCTGATTCAAATGTCTTGATGACGGAGTATAAAAATAAATTGCCTCGGTGTTGTTCTGCTTCTAGCATTGGGAAAAGGTGTTTGAAAGTGGAAGATGGAGAAGAGGATGCGCAGCTGATGCTCTCCCCGGGAAGAGAAGGGGACAGTGTTGTCGATAGGGAGAGAAGCAGTGAAGGACGTGAGTCCTATCGTGGGCAGAACTCGGGCGCAGCAGAACCCCGTAATTCGGGCTCCGTTGCGCCAGGCGGTAGGACCGGACGGAACACCTGTCTATGTGAAAGTACCTTTTTCAGCCTCAGAGTTAATGAATTGGAAGGAGTCTGCTGGGTCATATCGGGAAAATCCGGAAAAAATGTATTGGTCCTTTAAATTGATAATTGAAAATCATAACCCGGATTGGAAAGATATGCAGGTGTTGCTTAATACTTTATTTCTCCCTGAGGAGAAGAGAATGGTGTTAGAAAAAGCTCCAGAGGACAGTATGAGGTTAAATACCAGGGACGGTCCGGGTCGTTTTATGCCAATACAAGAACCAGATTGGGATCAGAATATTAGTGCGGACAGATTGATGATCAAAAGGTATCAGCAGTTAATTTTGTATGGGGTAAAGCATGGGGTACCTAGACCCAAAAATCTTGAAAAGTTGTATCAGGTGGTACAGAGTAAAAATGAAGACCCTTCTCCTTTCTATGAGAGGCTGTGTGAAACTGCTAGAAAATGGATGGATTTGAAGCCGGATGATGAAGCAAATGGGAGGATGTTCAATATGGTGTTTATTGGGCAGTAAGTGCAGGATATAAAGAGAATGTTACAGAAAGTCGATGGGGACAGGGGTATGTCAATAATTGGGATGAGAGAGAAAGAAAAGAGAAACAGAACAGAATGAAGTTGCAAGCATCTTCGCTGGCAGCAGCAAGAAATGGGAATAATAGTAGAAGGAAAGGTAGGGGTGGAAGTAGAGTAAGAGGGGAACGAGGCGGAATGATGCAGGGAAGAGGTTCACAAAACCTAACCCTGGTGGGGCCAAACCAATGTGCAGCCTGTAAACGGGAGGGAGACTGGAACAATGAACACCCGAACCTAAAGGGGCTAGAGGAGCAAGATCGGGTAAGAAATGCCCACCTCATTACGTTAGGAGATTCAGACAATGAATGAAGGGCACCAGGGGAAAACATTAAGGTCTCCCCAGCTGATCCCCTGGTTTCAGTTAAGCTGGCGAATCAGACAGCTAAATTTTTAGTTGACATAGGAGCAATACATTCTCTATTAAACAGTTGTAAAGGACCTATGAGTAAATTCTCTATGTCAGTAATTGGTGCCACGGGAAAATGAGAGATTAGGACTTTCTTTCAACTGATTAAGTGTGAAATTGGAAACAAAGCACTTTTACACATGAATTTTTGTATATGCCAGAATATCCCCTACCTCTGATGGGAAGAGATTTATTGAATAAATTGGGAGCACAGATAACTTTTTCATGAGAATAAAGTTCAAGTACATATTCCACAAAATAACGCCTGGGAGGCACAAACATATATGTTACAGGAATTGTCAGAAACAAAGAATGCTGAAAATAAGGAAGAACAAATTGAAGTTCCCTCTGAAATCACGAATGCAGCGGTTCCCTTCGAATGGGCAACTGAGAAACCTGGAAGAGCCAAATTGGCAGAACCGCTAAAAGTGGAATTGAAACTGGGAGCAAGGCCAGTAAGACGAAAACGATATTCCATGAAATTGGAAGCTCGGGTTGGACTGGAGCCTATAATTAATAATTTTCTAAAATATGGACTGTCGAGAGTGTCAATCTGAATATAATACCCTGATTTTGCCTGATAAAAAGCCACATTCATAGGAATATCGATTAGTACAGGATCTAAGAGCTATTAATCAAATAGTGATTGATGTACACCCGGTGGTGCGTAATCCCTACACTCTGCTGACGACGATAGTTGATTCAAATGTTTATTTTACAGTGTTGGACTTAAAAGATGCTTTCTTTTGCATTCCATTGGACGAACAAAGTCAGAAGCTGTTTGCCTTTGAATGGGAGAGCCCTGCAACGGGACGCAAAGTGCAGTTCTGCTGGACAGTGCTTCCTCAGGGATTCAAGAATAATCCTACAATCTTTGGTAATGTATTGGCAAAAGAACTGGAACAATGGCAAGGTCAGAAGCCTACCGCTACCTGGTTACAATATGTAGATGGTATCTTGTTGGGGGCAGACACAGCTGAAGAATGTAGAGAGGCAACTATTAATCTATTGAACTGTCTGGGGTTGGCAGGATACAGTGTCACAAAAGAAAGCACAGATTATGCAGAAAAATGTAATTTATCTTGGATTAGAGATATCCCAAGGAAAAAGGAAACTGGGAGTTGAGAGAAAAGAGGCGATCTGCCAAATCGCCCTCTCCCCATCGAAAAGAGAGCTCAGGGGATTTCTAGGAATGGCTGGATGGTGTCACCTGTGGATACCTAATTTTGGGTTAATGGCTAAAGCTTTGTATGAAGCTGTTAAGGGACCAGGAGCGCCAGAACGCCAGGAAGGATTTGATGAAATAAAAATTGCTCTCCTGAGTGCTCCTGCTTTATCAGGTCTCCTGAATTTATCAAACATCAGGCACTGGGAGTGCTTGTACAAACTTCGGGAGACGAAAAGACCAGTAGCTTACTTTTCAAAGCAATTGGATAAAGTAAACTCTGGATGGCCAGGATGTGTGAGAGCAGTAGCAGCTGCTGTGTTGCCAATACAAGAGGCATGAAAATTGACTTTGGGACAGAAAATAACTGTTTATGTGCCACATGCTGTTGCAGCGGTGCTGGAGCAGAAAGGACATCGTTGGCTATCCCCGAGCAGAATGGTACAAGACCAAGCAATATTGCTCGAACAAGAATATATAGCAATGAAAGTGTCCAGTGCCCTGAATCTGGCATCGCTGTTACCTGTACATGAAAGGGAGGAATTGTCATATGATTGTCTACAAACCATCGAACAGGTCTACTCTAGTCGTTCAGACCTGAAGGATACTCCCTTGCAGAATCCCAACTGGGAGCTGTTCTCTGATGGAAGCAGCTTCGCTGTGAAAGGGGAACGGATGGCTGAGTATGCTGTTGGTACCTTAGAAGAAGAAATAGAAGCAAGACCACTGCCAGCGAATACACCTGCTCAGAAGGCTGAATTAGTCGCTTTAACTCAAGCTCTGGAACTATCAGAAGGAAAGTGGGCTAATATCTATACTGATTCAAAATATACTTTTGGAGTAATACATGCACATGGTGCAATTTGGAAAGAAAGAGGACTGTTATCATCACAAGAAAACCCTATAAAATACAGCAAAGAGATTATGAAATTACTTGAGGCACTTAATAAACCTAAAGAAACAGCAGTAATACACTGCAAAGCACATCAGTCTGGACAAACTGATGTAATTAAAGGAAATCAAAAAGCAGATGAGGCTATGAAAAAGAATTGCTCTATCAGCAACAGTGACAACCTTAGTTCCAGAAAGAATGTTAAAAATTGACACTCCTAAATATACAGAAAAAGACGACAAGTTGGCTGAACTATTGAAATGCATGAAGACTGCCGAAGGATGGTGGGTGACTCCCATCGGACAATGTGTTGTAACTCCACAGATAATGAAGGAACTAACGGAACGAACACATAAGAGCACACATATGGGAACTGAAGCTTTAATTGAAACAGTAGGAGGTAGGCTGTAGGAATCAACATGATGTTGATTGCTAAAAGTGTCACACAACAATGCGCGATTTGTGTCAAAAATAACCCTAAGATCCAAAGGACACCCCCTCCCGGAGAGGTAAAAAGGTGTTTCACACCTAGGGAATATTGGCAAATTGATTTTTCCAAATTACATAATTGTAATGGATAGAAGTATTTATTAGTAATTGTTGATACTTTTTCAGGATGGCCTGAAGCTTTCCCATGTCGCATCAACAAAGCAAGAGAAGTGGTAAAAACTTTGTTAAAGGAAATTATACCAAGATTTGGGGTACCAGGAAGGTTTTCTTCAGATCAAGGACCTCATTTTGTTGCAGAAGTGGTTCAAGGGGTGTCAAAATTTTTACAAATTAAGTGGGATTTACATACTGCATGGAGACCCCAGTCCAGTGGAAAAGTAGAAAGGATGAATCAGACAATAGAGAGGCAGATTGGAAAATTGTGTCAGGAAACCCAGATGAAATGGATAGAAGTTTTGCCTCTAGCGTTATTAAGAATTAGAATAACCCCTGAAGTTAGAGAAAGAATTAGTCTATTTGAAATTTTGTATGGGAAACTTTACACGGTAAATTTAACAGGGAAAGGAACTCAGATGCACCTTAAGGGTGATCAAGTGTCGAGTGACTCTCTCTTGTCTATGGCAAGGGTTCTCACTTCTCTCCATAGGCACGTCCAGCTGAGAACTCCTGTGCCTTTGGATTCAGCTGTATGCCCGTTTAAGCCAGGAGATCAGGCGTGTCTGCAGACCTGGAAAGAGGAGCCGTTGACAGAAAAGTGGAAGGGACCTTACCTTGTACTATTAACTACAAACACTGCCGTGAAACTTCAGGGGATTGATACCTGGATTCACTACACCCATGTAAAAGCGGCCCCTCCAAAGATGTAGAGAGTCAAACAAGTACAACCTTTGAAGTTAAAAATATGCAGAGACAAATGAACTGCACTTGGACTGATATTGAATCAGTTTTACATTTAGAGTGTGTACAAGGAAAAATTTTCTTGTATTGTCTTTTAGGAATAACATTAATACTGTTTCTATGGTTTTTATACAGGTACCTTACTTTTCTAAAGCCCAACAAGAGAAATATG
The DNA here is from genome assembly GCF_965183815.1 of Platalea leucorodia. Lineage (NCBI taxonomy): Eukaryota > Metazoa > Chordata > Aves > Pelecaniformes > Threskiornithidae > Platalea > Platalea leucorodia. The sequence continues at coordinate 110,197 of NC_138858.1, forward strand.
GTGGTTACTTTTTTTTCCCTTTCCTGAGTCAGGTACCCAAAGGGAACCAGGAGGGATGCTCTGATTCTTGGAGTCATAATCTCCATCTGGAAATGGTTGAAAAAGCTATGAAAATAGATAATCAAACAAGTTGTTGGGTGTGTACCCATTTCCCGGAGCATGGCAATAAGGGAGTACCTTCAGTCAGAATACTAATTCCCTTCAGTAAGTCCTGGAATAATTTGTAGGTAAAACCAAAATTCACAAGGAAAAAAAAAAAAAAGAGACTGATTTTCAAACCTGGAACGTATGAGATGTGTTAAGTGTATGACAACAAATAAGACCAGGTCATCTGGTAAGGCGTCAGTAGAGCATTACCCATGCTGTCAGTGGTCAATGCAGTCACAAGGAAAGAAACGACAGAACGGTTATGGGAACCTTCCAAGGGCAGTGGCCGGTTTCGGTCATGTGGAAAGAAGGCACGGGAAGTCTTGCTGCCCAATTGGTCTGGGACTTGCACCCTAGGTGCGGTTGTCCCTAATATTACCATAATGAATGAAATAAACACAGGGCTATGGGTAAGAACATATATGAAAAGGTACCAAAGAAGCCACAATCCATTAACTGATCGACCAACTGCCTTCCATTCATTTGTCGGGTGGTTTCTCCCTTGGTTAGGAGTTAGAGAACTTGAAAAAGCAATAGTGACTATTTCAGCACTTATTGAAAACATAGAGAATGCGACAGCTGATGCTATCAAAGCCTTGCAAGGGAAGCGTCAGAGATTGGGGAAGCCACCCAAAATAGAATGGCATTGGATATGCTATCGGCTTCTCAAGGAGCGGTGTGTACAATGATCAATACTGGTTGTTGTGTATATGTGCATCAAAGTGGGCGAATCTCTACTGATTTAAATAAAATTTGGCAACAAACTAAAATCTTACATGAAATTCAAAAAGATGATGCATCTTTAGGATTCAAAGAGACTTGGGGATGGTTAACTTCCTGGTTCCCTGATTTAAACCTATGGATCAAGAGATTACTGGCATTATTAATAATAATCCTGTTAGCGTTTGTATGTTTGTATGTACTTCTACAATGCACCTGTAGGTGTTGCTTGGCCAGCAATCCGGCACAAAAATGACTTACCTAAGGAACACCCTTAGACAAGTCTCAGAAGGGGGAAATGATGTCTTGCAGAAACAGTCATTTTCCAATTAGCAAAACTACTAACGACTTGTGCCTTGGGAAAGGAATTTGGGAGGGAGCTCAAAGATATGAAAGTGTTTGTATAAGTAACACACTGCGGAAAACTAACGGCTCTAGCCTTGCGGAAGAGCTAACAGACTGATAAACGGGAGCATCTTGGCACCAAAGACCGGACGGTGGCCAGAGAAGCGTGAAGTTTGATCAAACTGCAGAAAGTGGGTGACAGGTAAATGTGGCGAGGGGAGATTGCGACCACCGACTCAATTCAGGACCAAAAAGACTTGCCCCCCCCCCACCTGAAAGGAGCACGCGTGCTAATTTACAGAGCAAGCGACGCTAATTTAAGTACAGTAAACCAATAGTGTATGAAATGTTAATCACCAGCCAACAAGCGTAATTTTAGGCAGGTTTATACTAATCATGTAAGCTGATAAATATACCGCTGTTTTGTATGGGGGTGTGCCTGCTTTGTGGGAAATCGCCCAGCACCCAGCTTTGTGCAAACCTGAAATAAGTAATCAACGTCTCTCCTGAGTGGGTGATTATTGGGCCATTGCACACTGGGCAAAGGAGCCACTTTTCGGACAACACAGGGAGCAGGTGGGGGGGTGTCAGAGTTTGGGTGGGGGCAATGGGCAGATGGGGGGGTGCAGGCAGTGCCCCAGGGGTCCAGAAGCAAAGGGGTTAGGGGAGGGGTGGAGCAGGGGAGCGGGGGCGCGAGACTGGAGGGCAGGGGACGCGGGGGGCACGGCCCAGGGAAAAAAAAACCCCGCACGGGGGGAAAAACCTTGTGTGGGGGGACGTTCGGGTGGAGAGCACTCGGGAGGGCGGAGAGACACGCAGAGGAGGACAGGGGGGAGGAGACGGACACGGACGGACGGACGGACGGCGGCTATGTGTGGGTACAAAGGTGCACGGGGGGACACGGGTGGGGATGACCTACGCCAGGGGGTCCACCCGGCATAATCCACAGCAGATAACTCACCTGGGATAACCCGCAACGGATATTCCGCTCCGGAGAAGGAATCCACGCCAGATAATCCCCAGCAATGCCCCTCAAATTGCCCGCGGTTCACCCCAAATTGGTGCAGGTTTTCGTTTGGGTTTTTTTTTGTTTGTTTTTTGTTTGGTTTGTTGTTGTTGTTGTTCTGTTTTGTTTTGTTTTTTCTTTTACATCATACAAAACTTGGGGGTTTCTGCTTTTCCAAAATATTCAGTTCTGGGGTTCTCCGGCGCTTTTCCACATCATAACAATGGGTCATTTTTGCTTTCGGTTTTCTGCGTTAAAACGTGGGGGGGTGGGGGGGGTGGGGGGGTGGTGCTTGCTTTCCAGCTGCACAAATCCGGGCGGATTCAGCTTTCCTGGGAGCCCCAAACTGTGTTGCTCCCCCCCTCCAAATTGCGTGGCCCTACAGGGGAAAGTCCCCGTTTGGGGAAACTGGCCCCAAAGCGGGATGGGAAAAGGGGGAAGGGACAGCTTTGGAAAGAGAGATTCAAGGGGGAGGTCGAGTTTTTAAATCCTTTCTATAAACAGGGTTTCTTTGCATTTTAGAAACCTTCTGTAGCATAGACATTTACACTTACGTAACTAGTTACACATACATATATTCAGGCAACAGATACCTTTGAGGCATATTACCTGCTTACACTGATATCTATTATATCTATTAATAGATACAATCTTTATATATTATTTATATATATATATATTTTATCTATTTACACGTACGTGCCTATTTACACTTTCATATATTCACACTTACATATCGACACATACATGCCTATTTACACTTATTATATAGAACATCTATTTATATTAGCTAGCTGTTTAGACTTGGATATTTTGACACTTTGATATCTTAGACTTCTCCCTTTAGACTTAGGTATCTACTTACAATTCTATCTATTTAGACTTAGTTATCTGTTTACATTTCCATATAACCTTTTACTCTGTGACACACGGTAAGCGTAGACACCTCTACCTATCCAGACTTTTTTCTGTTTTAAATTCCTTCATATCCATCATCTCTTTTTGCATTTTAAACTCATTTATTTCTTAACATATAGACAAGTTCTTTTTTTATTTTAAAACCCTATCTATCTCTATTTAGATTTTTTAATAGTCTAAAATCCTTTATATAATAGAGCAGATACAGGTTTGTATTTTGAAATCCTTTTTTATATATATATACATAAAAGTGAATATTATTTTTTATATATATATATATAAAGGTGAGATATTTTTCTCTACTGCAATGCCTCGCACCTGTATTTACAGTTTTTAATGTTTTTAATGAATTTTCAGGCATTTTGGGGCTGTGGCCCCCCTTCTCTGGGGGGAAACCTCCCCCTGACACCTCCATCCCCCACTCACCTGCTCCTCTGTTTCATCATCACGCCCCCGCCCCCAGTGACATTGGGGGGCCCCAAATGACATCATCACCCCCCAGGCCCCTCCACCCCACCCTACCCTTTTAATTCACCCCCCAAAAAAGGCACAGAAACAAGGCAAACAGCCCCAACTGGCAGCTCGCTACTTTAATAATGCCATTTACATATGTATGCACCCCCCCGGAAAGGGGAGCTCCGCCAGAAAAATAAAACGGGGGCAGCCCCCCCAAACAGTTGCAGCCCCCCCAGCCCCTGTCCCGCAAGCCGGCGGCTGCCCCACGCCGCGGGGGGAGCCTGCCAGGGGACGGTGCCGCACCTCTCGCTCAGGCTCTGCTCTGCCGTGCTCCCCCTCCGTTCCCGCGCTGGCTTGGACTTATCCAAGGGCTGCAGTCCCTTAGGGGTTTACCCGCTCCAAGTGCAGCCTTATCTATGAGCCGGTCTCTCCAGGAGTATACCTGCTGCGGCACAGACTTCTGCACAGTCACTTAGGGGTGCACCTGTTCCAGCGTGGCCTTCTCCACGGGCCACAATGCTTTCCGAGATATACTTGCTCCAGCATGGCCTTACCCACAGCCACATTCTCTTCAGAAGTAAACCTACTCCAAGATGGCCTTACCCATGGCCACACGCTTTGAAGTGCTCCAGCATGAGCTCATGCACAGCCACCAATGCTTCAAGGTGTACCTGCTGCAGCGCGGACTCATCCACAGCCACAGGTGCTTTGAGGGGTACTTTCTCCAGTGTGGCCTTCTCCTTCAGCCACAATCCCTCCAGAGGTATACCTGCTGCGGCACAGACACAACCATGGCCACAGACGCTTCGAGACATACCTGCTCTGGCATGGGCTTACCACATCCACAGATGCTTCGGGGTGTCCTGCTTCCACGTGGACTCATCCACAGGTCGCAGTCCCTTTGACTCAAGGTCAGCTGTCCTGGCCGTGCCCCCTCCCAGCTTCTTGTGCACCGGGCAGAGCATGGGAAGCTGAAAAGTCCTTGATTAGTATAAACACTACTCAGCAACAAACAACACATCAGTGTGTTATCAACATTATTCTCATCCTAAATCCAAAACACAGCACTATGCTAGCTACTAAGAAGAAATTTCACTCTATCCCAGCTGAAACCAGTACAAGTCCTTGCACTGGTGCTGCACATCTTGCTGGCTTGGTCGATAAAGCTGGAAGCGAAGCGTAACGCTTTCGAGGGTAAAAGGAAAACCAAAGGACAAATCGCAGCAATTCGCTTCATACTAAACAAGCTGTGCGTGTTGTTTATAAACATCCAATAAAAATACTTCTGCTGGAGAAGGACTGGATTTTCCTTTGGCGTTAATTTAACTTGCACAGCTGTGAATCGATACCAGTAGATTATCTGTCTCCAAGATACGCAGTTATCATTTGACCAGGGGTTTTTTGCGCCTTACGTCATTAGGAGCGACATCTGGCCAGCCGCGCCGCCCAAGAGAGATGCTGCTGAACTGCCAGGGAAACGCACCCTTGAAAGCCAGACAGAAAGTACTTCAGAGCACTCCGTCAAAAGAGCGGGGGGGAAAACACCCCGTAACGTTCAGTTGCCTCTCCTGGTCAACGTTCAGAACAAATACCTAACTGCTTAAACACACCTAAGCAATTGTACACCACAGCTAGTTGGCAGTTACAGCTGAAACAACGCAAGGCAGTTTGTAGATCCAATTTTAACTTTTTTTTCCTAAAGTTACATCTAGGAGAGAAAAATCCGTGAGAGAAGAGATCCCCCATACGGTTTTACTTTGGGGGCAGAATCCAATCCCCGGGGCTGCAACGCGTAAGGCTACCAAAAAGGACCGGCAGATTTGCTAACGCTTTTGGCTGCGCCGAAGCATGCAGAGGAACGCGTGTTGATGACATCTCGGCTGTTGCAACTGAGAACCAATGATGCCATCAACTTCTGGAAGACGTGCTGTGCTCGGGTCTTTGGAAGCAAACAGACTTTTTTTTTTTTTATTATTTTTTTATTTTTAAGAGAGTGGAAAGTCTTGCTGCTGCTGACTTCTACTGCCAAGCGCATCATCTCTGAAGATCCCCACTCTGATGGGGAGCTCATAAAACACAACTTCTTTGAATGAGAAAGATTTCCATTCTGGAAAATCTCTTTCCAGCTGAAGTAAAAAATTACACACTGTAGGTTAAGGAGAAGGGACATTACTGAAGCAATAACTCACCAAAACCACATCAGGACTCACTGTCACTAGTTACAAGGCTGGTAATGCTTCTTGGGAAAGCCTGGAAAACACGCAGAAGTGACACCGATTCCTCCTCTTTTGTCCACTTCTCTTCTTTGACCTTGATCGCTTTTAGTACAGACGCTAGTATCTCAGTAAAGTTTTCAAGTACTACTATAAGATATTTTAAAAACTTACTGACTGAAAAAGCTTACAGCTTCTTTTATGATGAAAACAAAGTCTACTGCTTCTGCACATCTGAACTCTGTCTTGACACTTTGCCACAGCAGAAGTGATCCATAACTGGAACTCCACAAAAACGCAGTAACACAAATTGCAAACACACAGCAGCCACATCTTCTGTTTTTAGACCACAAACAAGGGAGAAAAAGAAAACAGCTTCATCGCGCGCACAGGAAAGTAGCAGACAGAGAAAAGGGTTAGCATTTGTAGCCCTTACAGAAAACAGATATTCTCCTTCCGTTCCTAAATCCATCTGTTAGGTCTAAATATCGCAGCACTACCGTGGCAATACTGAGAGTCAGGAACAACAGCCCTGCCGCCAGACATTTATGTAGTGGGACACACAGGCCTTCGGCTGGGGCTGCACGGCTAGAAGGCGCGTCCCCTGGGTGGTGGACAGGGGATCCCTTTCTGGAGGGTGCACCGGATAAAATGGAAGAAGGTGCCGCAAACCAACGCAGCCTAAGGGAAGGCCACCCTGACAGAAAAACCACTGGCCCTCCAAGTCATGGGGGTTGGGCAGGAGGCCAACTACCTCCTCCCGGAAAAAAAAAACCAAACACAGTTGCAGAAACGACGAGCATCAACTCGGAGATGGAGAAAAGCAGTAATGAAGTGAGGAGGAGGAGATGGAACTGGATCGGTCATGTCTTGAGGAAAAAAACCAACAGAAGACTGCGCTGTGGCCCTTGGGACTCCAGAGCATGCAGCCGCAGACTGATCGAAGTGGAAGAACGATGCTCGTGCCTTGTGTGCCTTCTGGCACTGAGAGAATTCAGATTCAGACACAAACAGAGGGACGTGTTTTGCCACACATAACCCTGAATTTCCCAAAAGTTTACGTTCACCAAAAAAAGCCATTTGGGACATACTGCCAAACAACATTTGGCAATAAAACTTTGACGTGTTTGACACGCACCAATTTTTTGGTAACTTGCTACTTGCTTCCTGTTATTGTTGTTCTTCCTTCAGAAACTCTGCTTGTAGCCGTTATTTGCTACTATTCAAGCACTTACTTTCCTGGTATTACTAGCACATTGAGACACGCAAGTAATTTAACTGCTCTTCTGAAATTATCCAAATGACAATTACAACCATGAAAGAGGAGTTAAAGAGCAGAAGAGGAGAGGTCAGGCAGCCAAACAGCTCTGCAGGTTGCCACCAGTCAACATTGCACTTTTTTTTTTTTTTTTCAAAACCAACCCCTCCCAAATCCACCCCCAATCAAGTTTCAGCATCAGTTTCTATTATGTTTCATTCATTACATTTCTAGTGGCACCTAGGTACTCAAAAGTTAACTATACTGACAGCATATATTACTAAAAATTTAATTATGCATATAAAAACAAAAGGCTATTTCCAACTGGCCCATAAAATTCATATCAACACACAGAAGAGCAACACTTCACCCTAAAGAAGGTAACAGGCAGCTCTTAATTTCTCATAGAGAAAAGTTCATTCTTTTACCTGAAAGGAAAACATTCGTAACTACCAAGGGAGGTTCTGGCCAGGGCATCCCACATCACAGCCCCATAACACGCCCACGGCCCTGCTCCGTCTGTATTTAATACAGTGATGGAGAGCAGGAGAGAGGACTAGAAAGAGAAAAATAAGACAAGGCAGAAGACTGAGGAGCAGAGAGAGAAAGAAAGGTCAGCAGAAAAGGCTGGAGAGGTAGAGAAATCAAGAACAAGAGGGACGAGGAGCCCTGCAGAGGGATGGAGCAAGAAAACATAGGGTCAGTGAGCAGGACTGAGGGATAGAGATGGGGCAGGGGGAAGGAGAGGAAGAAAGGAGGGACAGGGGTGGTGACAAGGCGCAGGACATACAGACAGACAGAAAGAAAGGACAGGGAAGAAGACAAAGGGATTGAGAAAGAAAGGAAAGGTAAGATCTGTACAAAGAGACGAAGAAGGAAAAATTTAAAAAACAGCAAGGGGCTAGAGGACAGAGGAAGAGAAAAAAGGGCCATGGAGCAGGACAGAGGAGGAGAGAAAGGAAAAAAGGGAGAGGCGTCGGGATGGCGAGGTACAGCAAGAAACAACTGGACAGGCAGCATGACAGGGAAACAGAAGGAAAAAATGGGGAGAGGAAGCAGGAGAGAGGAAGAGTGAGAGGAAAGAAGGGGCAGGGAGCAGGACAGAGGTGGAGAAAGAAGCATTGAGACAGAAGGATAGAAAGAGAAAAAAGAAATGAGGAAGAAGGGTCGGGGGTGATAGAGAGGGAGGGAAAGAAGGACGAGGAGCAGGACAGAGATTGTCAGAGAAAGAGAGGAACAGGGAGCAAGACAAGGTGATGCAGAGAGAGATAAAAGGGACAGGGAGGCAGGACAAAGTGCAAGACAGGCAAAACTAAGAGGCAGGCAGCAGGACAGAGAGGGAGGAGAAAAAGCCTCAGATGGGCAGCAGGACAGAGAGATGGAGGAGGAGAAGAAACCAGCGCTGGGCTGCAGGACAGAGATGGAATGAGAAAAAAACCAGCGACAGGGAGCAGGACAGAGTGACAGAGAAGAAAACAAACCAAAGACGGAACAGGGCAGAAAAACAGGGAGAAAGGCAAGGAGAAGGAGAAAGAAAACAAGGGGGGGGGAATAGGGAGCAGGACAGAAAGATGGAGCGAGAAAGCAAAAAAGGACAGGAGGCAGGAAAAAGGGAAAGAGAGACACAGAGAGGGAGCAGGACAAAGGGATGGAAGAGGAGAAAAATAGCAATGGGCTGCAGGACAGAGATGGAGGAATTAGAAAAGAGAGACAGGGAGCATGGCAGACTGACAGAAAAAAAAGGGCCAGAGAGCAGAGCACTGGAGGAAAAAAACAACTGTGATGGGTAGCAGGAGAGAGAGAGATGGAGAAAGGAAAAACACTGAGGACGAGAGAAAGGAAAGAAGGGACAGCCAGCTGGACAGGGGGTACAATTAGAAAGGACTGGAGAGGGAACAGGACAGAGAGAGAAAGGCAGAAAAGATGGCAAGAGGAAGCAGGGCAGAGGGACAACAAAAGGAAAAAAAAGGGACAGGGATTGGGCAGAGATGAAGAAAAAAGCAGCAGGGACAGGGGGAAGAAAGACAGAAAGACCAACAGGGAGCAGGGCAGAGGGGAAAAAAATCAGGGCAGCAGCAGAATCGACATGGAGGAAAAAGAAGCAGAGAGGCGCAGAGAGAAAAAGAACACCAGGAACCGGGCCAGAGCAACTGTGGAGAAAAAGAGACAAATGCAGATCAGGACAAAGAGATGGAAAAGGAAAAAACAGCGATGGGTGGAGGAGAGAGACAGAGGATGAAAAAAAGGGGGCAAAAGAGCAGAACAGAAGAATAGAGAGAAGTGGTGCAGGGAAGAAGGGAGGAAAAAAACAAAAAAAACCCAAAAAAATCCCAGCAGCGTGCAAAAGAGAGGGGGCTGGGGAGAGGTAGGGAGGGCCCAGGATACAGAAGAGGGGCAACAGGGCCCCAAGGGCCCAGCACTCACTGCAGCTCTTGCTCTCAGCGCTGCTGGGAGAACTGGCCGGTTCAGACGCTTCTTCCTCCTTCTCTCCTCCCTTCCTCTTCTGTAACTCCGGTTGCTTGGCCATCCTCCACCTAAGAGAGTATGTAGCTGTCTTACAACTCTTATGAGACGAGGCTTCCCAGACATGTAGCCTCGCTCGCTCACACACTATGCAGCTGTACCGCGCTTTGGGTTACACATACAGACCCTGCGGTGTGGCCTGCTGCGGACTACAAAGAGGGATCCTTCCTCAGGCGGAGAGGCAGGCTCCCTCTTGCCTGCAGCAGGAGGCAGCTGTTGGCCACATGCCCTTGTTTCTTCTTCTTTACCTTTCTCCAGCCTCTCCGGCTTCAGCCGCGGCAGCTCCTGTCCGCAGCCAGTAAGCGCTCCTCCTGTCCCTTTTCGCCCCCACACCACGAGGAGAGTGAGGTCAGGCAGAGACAACCCACGCAAGCCTGAGGCAGGTGCTGTCAGCAGCATCCCCACGGGAGGAATGGACAACCGCGTCCTCAGCGCGGCCTCTGGGACAGGGAAAGAAGAAGCGGCGACCGTTATTACCATAGATCACCCCTGGCCAAAGCCCTTCCTTCTGCAGGGGCTTCTGGAGACGCTGCTCCTTCCCCGCGCTGCTGGTAACGGCACGGCACCCGCGTTAAGGGAGAACCCAGCCCACTTGAGAGCCAGCTTGTGGTCTTCACAACAGGGCTTGGGGGCAATCTCGTGCTATGGGACAGGCTTCAGGGGAGGTGCTGGAGCAGGGGGCAGCTGCACGGGGTGAGCGGGGCCAGGAGAGGCTCAGGGGGAGCTCTGGCGAGTCGGGGAGGCGCCCCGCCTCTGCGCCTAGGGGATATCCGCCTCCTTCCTCTCTTCCCTTCTATCAGCTTTTAGGTAACTCCCTGGGGCTGCCCTGGCCCAGCTCGCCTCCAGCAGACCAAGAGCCTGCCGCAGCGGGCAGGTTGAAGCTTCCCGTCCCACCACCCCCGGGCAGCCAGCAGGCAGGAGACACCCCTGCACCCCCACAGGAGCTCGCTCGCCTCCCCGGCGGCCCCGGCCCTCACACGCCGCCACGCTGCCACCGCGCACGCGCCGGCCCCGGACGGCGCGCCGCAGGGGCCAGAGCCGGCGGCCCAGCGCCGGGCTGCGTTTTCGCGTTTTGCGCGCCGAGCGCCCGCCGGCTCCGCGCCCGTGGGGCGAGAGCGGCGTTTCCTTACCGGGAGGCGGCAACGAGCGCGGCGGCATCGCCCCGCAGGCGCCGCAGCGTCGCATTGCCGTTAGCGGCGGACGGTAGCAGCGAGCGCGGTGCCCGCCCTGCAGCGCCCGCCCTGCAGCGCCGCCTCTTGCTCGCCAGCGGGCAGCAGCGAGCGCCGGCGCGTGGTCTGCCTGGCCCCGGCTGCTGTGCGCCCCAGCACACCCCTTCGTGTCACCTTCCCTGGGATGTTCCTGGTTGTGGGCACCCCCCGGCCCCATTCACCTGTTCTGCAGTTGCAGCCGCAGTCCCGGTCCCAGCGTGTGTTGGTCTGCGCTGGCTTTATTGTCCCGGACCTACCCTGATGTGCTGATACAAACACCACGCTTACGGCAGTAGCGCAGCTCAGCATCCCCCAGCCCACAGCTGCAGCCTGTGGGACACAAGTGTCACTGCCATCAGCCCTTCTGGCCGCTCCAGAGGCCTGTCATAGCCAGGGCCTTGACCCACAGCTGCATCCCCCAGAGAACATGGGCTATTGCCATCAGCCCCATTGGGGACAGCTGTGGCTGCTGGGACAGCAGAGGTGTGCCCCAGCTCCTGGCGGTAGCTTGCCAAAAGCTAAAGGGAGAGTGCTGGAATGCACAGGAAGGGAAAAGCGGATGAGAACAAAGGGAGAGCTCTGGAGTGCAAGGGGAGGCGGGGGGCAGGAAAACATCAGCGGGTGACAAGGAAAACATAGGACTCTGGGGGCACAGAAAGCCAAAGGAGAGGATCCTGGGCCACACAAAGGAAAATGGATAACCTAGAGCACACCAAAAACAGCACTGGGAAAACTCCGGGATGGGAGGAAAGCTAAACAGGAAGTGTTGTGGCATACTGTGTGACAAACATGGGGCCTTGGGGCACACAGAAGGACTTGGGGGGAACCCAAAATATGAATTCAGGAGGTCAGATGGCTCCAGGCCACAGCCAAATACAAATTGGTGCACACCAAAGGGGCTACGCAGCATGCCGTGGGGCTCAGTGTGGCTGATGGGAACTGGCCTGCAGTTACCACCAGACCCTATGGAAACTCCCTCTCTCAGCACCACTTGTGCTGGCCCCAGCCCTTCTTTACCAGTATCTTGGGTACTGTGTGTTGGCATAGCTCCTTGCTCCCTTCCCACAGGGAGCAGCCAGTTCTCTCCACTCCCTGACACCTTAATCTAGAGGATGGGGAGGATGGGGAAGACAGGGGACCAGGCTGTAGAGAGCAGCTAGGCCTATGTGCTCCCACAGGCAGAAGTGCCAGTTGTCCCACCAGACAGAGTGCCTAGCTTCATCCAACCCCATGGTATTTCTTGTGTTCTTCTGCTATGCAACAGAGATCTTTCATCTCGTCTCAGACCCTCTGCTATGCCTGAGCGATGCGTTACCCTAGAGCCTGCTGCTACACTTCGGCTGTTTTTCTGGCCAGAGTAATGCAGAAAGAGATTCTGCCTGCTCACCGTTTTGCCCCATGGTTGCATGTGTCTCTTGATTCTCCTTGTGCTGTTCTTCCAGTATCAGTGCTTTGTAACTCACGCTCCTGGCTTCTTCAGCCTCCCCTCTTACATGCTACTTTTCCCACTGTAAAAGTCACCTTTCAATGCTGTGAAGCCTTTCTTCTGCGTACGATTCCCTTTCGGCTCTCAAAGTCTCATTAGAGCAAAAGGGGGCACTGTCGCACCGCGGTCTCATCTGGACGGGCCATGTTAGCTTAACAAATACCCTGGAGTATAAGAGCTCTGACCGGTAATCGTTCATCAGCAGGTAGTTAACTCCCTGGTTTGCAACTGACTGCCTGTGTTAAGAATCTTTCTTGATAAATGGATGGCAAAGATGTGCTCCTGAGGTGTGTGTCCTTCCTTAAAGTTGCTTTAAACTCCTACTCAAGGAGAGACTAGCCTTTCAATCAATGGCTAAGACACATTCAGCCAGTCTCATCCTTCTCTGCTGCTCTTTCTGCTTCCTCCTGCTCAGCAGTGACAGTAGATGGATGAGGGGGACAGTGCAATGAACTCCAATAGAGAACTTAAAATTAACCTGTCAATGAAGCGGGGCGTGGGGGCCGCTATTTTTAACCTAACTCATTGCCTAGTCCCGCAATCGGTTTAATGCTACAAAGGTGGGAGCAAATGGCCGCTGTCAAGGAGCGTGCCACTGCTGCCAAACGCAGCACATCTGCGCAGTGAAGCACTGCCTGTGCTCTTCCCTCAAAGCGTGTGTGCTGTGGGCCACCAAGGACGGAGCCAGGCCAACCCTGCTGTGCCTTCTTCTCTCTTGGGCAGCACAAGCTTTCCCTGAGACCCCTGTGCCCAGCCCATTGCCTGAGAGCTCTGCTGGCTTTTTACCCTACGTACACCTTTCCCTCATTTCTCTCCTTATATCTGCCCCGTATGCCCAGATTCTGCTGTTTCTTCTTGTTCCATACTCGCTGAGGAATGAAAATGTGTTTGAACTGTCACTTCAGTTGATATTTCTGGTTTTTTTGGTTGTGATTCTTGCTGCTCATACTTAGTGCTTCCTTTCATCTGCCTAAGCCTTGCCTAAGCCTTCTGCCTGAGCATAGGTGCAGGCACACATCAGAGGTTACATCTGTGTGTCCTACAGTGTCTTCGGGCTGTGGCAAATAAGGCTTGGGATCAGCACTCAGACTAAGCCCAGTTTTTCACTGAGCTGCTATCTGGAGCCACTTGCTGCTCTCTGGAGCCACTTAGTTTTAGCCCTGGGTTCACCACGTACAACTTGCTCTTTTGGTGAACAGGCTCCCTAGCTGCTCTCCATATCTGACACTCCCCAGAGTAGCAGGAGCAGAAACTGAGCTCTTTAGGTGACTCCTACAGCAAGGAGGTATCCTGCAGCAAGGACACTCACTTTGGAGAGAGGACTCCTGGTTCCTTGTCTCTGTTCCCGGTACTATATTATTTTATTAAATAATCATACAAGCATAAAATACAGTGACAGTTCTTGGAGCAGAGATCAAATGCAGCTCTAGGTCCCAGCCCGAGGGTCTTGTCTGGTCTCTCTGACTCATTTTCTGCATAATGACATATTGCAGAGGGAAAGAAGTGGATAGCAAGAACCATTCCTTCCCCTTTCTCCTAGAAAGACATGGTATGATGATTTGAAATGTGCATACTTCCTGGAGGAGAGAACTGGACTGGCTATCTTGCTTCTTGAGCATATGCTTCTGTCACTGGACTAATAGGGACCTGGGGGAGAAGCCCAGGTTTGACAGCATATGTTACACTGAGAAAACTCCTTGGACCGGGGCCTTCATGTGGCATAGAGGAACACTTAGTATCTGGATAATGATTGGACTTACGTTAGCTCTTCATAAGCCAAACACACTGGTTTTAGACAACCTAGAACAGAAATGGGACTTTATGGCATGTTCTCACTGCAAAATAAGCCAAAGCCAGAGAGCTAGCTCAGTTTTTGGACCCCAGTCACTCACACTGCATAACTGCTAGCACAGGTGCTAGCACAGTTTTGGCCCCTGCTAAGCAGCAATTTATGAGAGGGCTTTGGTGCACCACAGAGCAATAGCTCATGCTGGGGATCATTGACAATGGACAGGACAGATGGGAGTGTATCAGAACTGGTTCCCTGAACCCTTTGCAGCCGCCTTCTTGCAGGTTTTATGCTTCAAACCACACTGTACACCCTAACACCACACTGCACAGCAGGCAATGCATGTTCTTCAAGCTTACAGCGCTTGCTCTGTCTCAGGCACTCTGCTAGAAAAGGCCAAACAAGCTGGTCCCAAAGCGCTGCAAAGGGTGGCAGCATAGGGAAAGGTAACTTGAGAAAGGTAACCTGCATACTCTTATAATAAATTGATATAGTAGAATTATATTGTGTTATTTAAATACTATAATAAAATAATCATATAATAATTGTATAATATATTGTACAATTATCATATATAATATGCAATAAATATATCAAATATTTATAATAAATACAATATGTAATACATTACAATAAAGTTATAGTTTATGTTATTTATAAAACATTATCATAACAAGTTGTCCTATCATATTTAATGCTTGCACTGAAAATATAGCAATTTCCTTATAATTAGGTAAGGAAAACATCACTATGGAGATGGGTAAACACTGGAACAGGGGCCCAGAGAGGTTGTGGGATCTCCATCCTTGGAGATGTTCAAAACCTAAAGGCTCTGGGCAACCAGACAAGGCTGTGAGCAAGCTGATGTGACTGCCTGCTTTGAGCAGAGGGTTACACTAGAGCTCCCCAGAGGTCCTGTCCCCATGTATGTGACTCTGATTTTTGACCTCTGGTAGCACTGCAGCCACACAATAAACTATAACATGCACATGCCAAGCAGACTAGAGGTTCCTTAAGTCTTCTGACGTGTGTTTCTCCAGTGCATCTCAGATATTTTGTGACATGAGTTACATGTAAATGAAAGGAGGGAGAAGAGAGAGAATTAATGATCAAGGATCAGATCTTAAATCCTGCCTGCTCAGTGGCTGGTATCAAAACAGTTTGTAACTGTGCATTCACCATTAACAGCAGACATACTTTGTGCCACCGTATTCTGCAAGCAAATAATCAGTGTGGTCAAACGTGGCTATGGTGGTTTCTGTTTGACAATGTTTAGAACTCAATAGCTCTTGCAAATGAAAGGCCTTATGCTACGAGCCACACATAGGCAAGTCTCCAGCTAGACTTTGCATGACTCTGAAGTACAGGATGAGACCCTATGTTAGTGGTACTAACCAAGCAATGAGGTCAGTATAGGATAATGGGGAAAAGCGAACTCTGCTACAACTAAATGTCATGTTGATAAACGCAACTTCACCGGTTTTTATAAACAAAATTAAACTTAATGTGCTTCACAGTAGCTAAGGTGCTGTTAATTCAAAACCCACAGAATAACTCACTGGACACAGTTAATAGTCAGCAGACCACATAGGCCAGGCTTTGAAAGCATTTAATATTCACTGAAGTGCTGCTTGTATCCAATTATAACTCACTACTTGCAATCTTAATAATTTAAATCTGTCCACTCTTTAGAGAGAAAAAAATGCACTAATCAAAGACATGAATGCACCTTTTGCTTTTGACAGCATTAAATTAAAACTAAATGGTAGATCTTGAATGAGTTACTCTGCAAGAATAAAGGCATTAATGAGGTAATTTCATTATAGAGGCTCATCCAAGCCTATGTGAAAACAAGGGAAGTAAATGGAGAGGAAAGCCGCTGAGGAAATTAGGGTTCCTTCCACACTAATTAATGTTTTGGGGCATTTAGTACAGGCACCAAATTAACTGCTCCAAAGAACTCCATTGAAAAAAAAAATACATTGTTGCCCTGCCATGTAATTAGAAGACAGTACAAGCAGAACACTTAATGAGTATAAAGCCAGCCTTTAACTTATTCTGCCCAGCTTCTGAAAACATGCCATTGTGGAGGCCTAAGTTTAAGGAAGCACTAGGCGTACAATATAGGATTGTTTAGGTCCTTCTGTTCGGTGAGCTGTAAACAGGTAGCTCTGAATGAGAGACTCTGAGACTCCTGGGAGGCCCGGCTTCCCAGAAAAAAAAAAAAAAAAAAAAAAAAAAAGAAAAAAAAGAGAAGTCTTAAATGCATCCAGAGAGAAGAAAAAAAGGTGAATAGGCCCGGCACAGCCAGCACAGTGAATGCTCACCGCTGTCTTAAGTGATTACATGATGTTGTGCCACCCCCTCTCATTGAGTTATCTTTACACTGCTTTTGTCTCCTCTAATTGGAGCTGATGAGGTGCTAATTGGTTGCTTTTTTAAAAAAGCACTACTTAAGCACTGGCAAACAGAGTAAGACAGCGTGAGTGGAGTTAATGAGGGCTTAGCAAAAAAAAAAAAAAAAAAAAAAAAAAAAAAAAAAAAAAGCCACACCAAAAAAAAACCCGCCAGCCAACCTCAAAATCCAAAACCAAACTGAATTCAGGTAAATGGCTGTGGGGATTTGAGTTTTGTGAGAAAAGGGGCAATACCAGGAATAAATAAATGCCCACCGCTTTGGCAGGCACCCGTGGCACCTCAGAGGTGTGCCAGGGCACACTGGTACCCGGCGGGACTACTGACGAGCCCCGTGCCATGCCGCACCAGGCCGTGTGTCGGCCTGCCCTGCACCACAGGCCCGCTGCGCCGGGCTGCCTCAGCACCCCAGCGCGCCAGCTGAGCGGGGTAACGGTGCTTGCGCACCGCGCTGCCTGCGCTGCCCACCCAGCCCTCCGTCGCTGGGACGCTGCCCGTGCGGGATCGCGCGGTCACCGCCCGGGCAGCGGCAGGCGCGGAGACCGGTGGTGGGTGCCCAGCGCGGGGCGCAGAGCTTGCGCGGCCAGATGCAGGCCCCTGTGGCTGCAAAGGCCCATCCAGCGAGGGCTGCCCTGGAGGTGGTTTTCACCCTCTTACAGAGGTTGCTGACGAGAGGTTTACATCTGCCTCAGAAAAACGCAGGCTAGTGGGCTGAATTCGTCTGACCCCACCTTGCCGTTCATGTGGCCGTGGCCCCCTTCGTGGCTCAGGGAAATGCCAGCGTTTCCTGGGTGCGACAGCTGGGCCTCACTACGCCGCCCGCCACACACGGGCAGCCCGGACGAGCTGCGGTGGATGTGGCATCGCAGCCACGGGACAGGGGATGCGGAGGTGGCAGCAATGGGTGCCAGCTCTGCCCCTGCAGGCTGCACCCTGTGAAACCACAGCCTCGCAGATTAGACTAGGCTGGAAAGGTTTCCAGTTCAAAGTAATTTAATGTATCTGCTTTCAAATTGAGGTACAAGCAGGTTAGAAATAGCCCAAGCACCTGCGTCACGTTTAACAGCTATTACCTGCAGTCAATGCCACCCCTTTAGCAGGAGAGATGCTCTTGCTTTGGGGCGAGTGCGCCTGCGGTGGCAGATGTCTGCCCTGCCCTCCCCGCACTGCAGGGCAGGCTTCACTCTGCCTTTGCAGCTTGTCAAACCGCACGGAAACGGGCCTTGGAAGCGAGTTGGTTTGAACACCCCGGCTGGAGCAGCATACCTCGCTCTGACAGGAGCTGTTGGCTGGATCACGAACCCACAGGAGAGGCTGGCACCGAGCGCTTCACTGGCCCCTCTACCCCTGTCTGCAATTAGCACTGAAACCAGTATTCAGCCTTTTATTACTGAATTCCTGCCACCTTCCCCACTATAACATACAGCCACGATTTACGTGAAAGCAGTAACAGGTATTGGGGGACACTTCTGAATGACCTTATTTTCAACGAATGGGCTTCTATTAAAAAATAAATCTGTAAAGCGTTACCTTTAAAAATGTTTAAATGCTTAGTCTTTTGGTAGTTTTGTGGTTTGAAAATATTCTTAATATAGTTACTTAATTTGGGTATATAATTAATAACTTTGACAATGTTTTCAATAACAACTCAGATATGGAAACACCCTGAATATTTTGAACCCCATGAAGAAAAGAAAAAGAGGTGGGGTTTCTTTTTTTTATGCTTTGCTTGGTTTTAACTTTTTTTTTTTTTGCCAGCTTTATGCAAAGTATTGTGATTAGAGTACATAGTGTTGTTGCTACTACAACTGGGTCCAGAGGTCCTAGTTTTGCCATACCCATATGCATTTCCTGGAAAAGGGTTTGAATAATATCAGGTACTCTGCATTTTACATGTATTCTGTAGGTGGGCTGATATTGCCTCCTGCATTTCTAGACCAATTCTGAAGTTCCCTGCTACTGAAAGTAATCTGAGTCCTAAAAGAGAGTACAAAAAGTATCTGGTCTATTGCTGGTGTTGCCTGGCAATACACAAAATAATTCTGCAAGCTTTATGAAAATGACACTGCAAATGCCTATGTTAAACACAGTCTTACTCTGTTGCTGAATTTGTTTATATATAGTCTATACAGACATGTGGGCACAGAATGCTTTTTCAATAGCTGCAAGGCTGCATTTTTTACAAGTAAGTGATACCTTTGGGGCTCCAGGGAGAGGTTGCCCAATGATGACAAGTTTGTCCTCTCTGTCACAGGCTCAGTACCACCAGGCAATTCTTTAAATCCTTCAAAACTCCTCTGCTGAGCAGTTTCATATTGGACAAAAGGAGGAAAGTGGCGTTGAAACTATAAAACCTACAGTCAGCTCAAGAAGATAATGCACCTTTTATTAAGTCAACTCAGACGATCTATTTATGCTGAAGAGAAATAAACAGTCAGGGCTCCCCCTTTCCTAACCCCTGCTCTTTTTTTCCTTTTTTGCCTGTGCATAACCCCAGTTAGAAAAACCAATTAGTTTGCAAACAGCCAGTTACTTGGGTATGTGTTTATGCTTGGTAATTTTTACCCCTATTCACATTCTAAGCCGGATTCTTTTCACTCTCATGCATGGTCACTTGTTTTTCTTTCGGTTGTCATGAAAACGAGGGATTTCTTGCTGCCTGGTAGAAAGAAACTTCCTAGTGAACAAAGTTACAATTAATTCCTCTAAACATGTGTTCCTAGAACCATCCATCTATAAAATAGGCGACAAAGCAGAGCTCCTTGCTTTAAGAAGTCCCAAAAGATGCAGAGCTGAAAAAAACCCTTGGATCCCTTAAGGCTAATTGAGCAAATTTCTTTTTTTTTTGTCCCTTTTGCAATTCATGCACTTGAAAATCTTCATGTGTTTTTCCAAGGCTGGTATGATTGTGCCCACAGAGATCCGCGCTCTCGTCACCGCTGCCTGCTGCGTTCTCACAGAATGCTTGCAGGAGGTAGTCCCTCGGGTTTCCTTTGTTTCCCATGGGATTAATAGCTTCTGGTTTACCACAAGCCAGTGTGACATGAGTTGTGAAATTGCATGCTGTGCATGCCAAGATGTAATCCTTAAACATGTTCTACCCTCTTTCTACTTCCTCCTCCCGTTTACTTTTTGCCTTGCTGCTGTTGGGAAAGATGCTTCCCAGGCCCCCTCCCTTCCTAATGAGCATGGCCAATTGTGCACCAATTTAAATAGGAATGACCTTCATTTTCTGAAGGTGAAGGTGATCCTATTCTTAAGGAACAAAGAGGCAGGAGGGCTGGGATCCTTCCCCAGCTCCTAGTGTTCCCCGTCCTGCTGAGTGATGGCTTCGTTGCTGCTTCATCAGCTGCAGCTCAGGGGCACATGCAGAGGATGAATGCAGCCCGACCACACTTAAGGAGCAGGAAAGGTAGGAACTACTTACCTGATCCCCTGGATGGCATATTGCATCAGCTGCTGCTAATGAGGGGACTAAAGGTGCCTTAAACCACCTCCCCTTGTTGGTAGATTTGGATCTGGAAACCTTATCTTTTCCTGTAGAAGTGGCGAGTAGTTTAGGGGTTGCAAAGTGCATGGAGTAGATGTCATGTGGCAAAGGCAAAATCACGTTTCTAGTTAGTGTTGCACCTGCTAGAGCAGAAGCATCTTTTGATTCCTGCTGGGAATTGTTCCTGAATGCATTTTCAGGGCATCTCATCTGTGAGCCTATGCCAGTGGCTCGTACCATCAATGGACAATAAATCTCTCATCTTTGACCTGGGAGGGAATTTGGCAGCTACCCCTGCATGAGAGGTAGCAGATGGCAGTGTATGCTCAGCACAGTGGCACAGCACCTCGTGTGGAAAGTGGAAAGCATCAAAGCCACTTGCCCACCGCTGCTGCCATCAATAATGTCCCCAGAGAAAGCAAGCAGCAGAGGAGAGGCAGGTAAGTGAAACCTCCCTGCCTTTCCCTGTCCTCCTTCCTGCTGCTTTGTCCCATAGAGTCTGAAAATGGCTCTTCCCCGATATCGATCACTCTGGAAATGTTAGTTCAGCACAAATTCACTTGGGCTAATGTTTAATAGGTAAGTCCTCTCAAAAGAAAGTAAAGCCTGTTTACAAACTTCACGTGAAGGGAAAAGGCACAAGGGGTGACAGCAAAGGATTCTAACATATACGAGGCAATCTTTGAAAGTGAAAAATTGCTGTTTCCAAAGGAAATACCTTAAAAGTATCACAGAAGGCTCCAAAAATACACAAAGATGAAAGGTGGGAAAGAATCCTTCCTAGGGAAGGGTGGACAGGTTTTTACTCCTGTCCTTTCAAACCCCTCCTCTGTGTAGGTTGCCCAGGACAGAGGCTGCTGGTGAGTTAGGCCCACAAGCTGCGTGCAGCGTGCTGTGGCCTGAGACACCACAGGCACAGCGAGCAATGGGAAAAGCTACAGGACTGACAGTAATGGTAACAGTGAGCTGGACTCACTGGCTTTAAAGGCAGGCACATGAATTGGGCTACCTGAAATTGATGAGAGCAAAAGAAACGGTGTACTGTCAGTAAAGGGCACAAAGCAACAGACACCTGATTTTCAAGGCTCCATCTTCTGTTTGTACTTGTTGGCTATGCCCACTGGGGCTGTATCTCACAAGCCGATGAAGTGCTCACATATGCGCTACTCCCTTTTCCAGAGTTATAGCATCAGGCAGGGTGCTGCTGTTAGAGCCTACTCCTATGGTTTGTGATGACTGGAAACTAATGGGCGTACTAGTAATGCGGAATACACTTGACAGCTCAGGGATCTGATTCTCTGCGATACTGCATGCACCGCTAGTCACAAGCTTGGCGCTCTAGAAAAAGCAAGCAGTATCTCAGAGAAAGGCGAGAAGTGGCTCCTGTGACACAAGATCAGTTATCTTCGCTAAGATGATTTTAGCTAACAGAGAATAAAAGTACAGTGCTGGGAAATGCACATGATCTCTTTTTTTAATGCCAAAAGAACTAAGAAATCTGTCCATCCTATAGGTAATATTGGATGCTAAAAATATGAACTATGTGAAGCTACACTGAAATAGTTGCCATGTAGGCTGAAACAGGCTTTGTAGCTTTCAGTGTGACTGAAGAAAGATGAGGGAGACACAGCCAAGGTCAGTGGGAATCTGCTGCAAATGGAAGATGTGGGCTTTGAATGCCATCAGGAAAAATACAGCCTCAGCCCGAGTGGGCTCAGCTGAGCAGGGGTAGGGTGTACAAGTGTGGCTGGCCACAGACAGTTGGGAATGGGCTCTGGAATCCTCCCACGGGGACTCATGTGCCGACCCAGTGCAGTAACGGGAGGCCGGGGCAGCCCAGTCGGCTGTGCTGTGTGTTTTCTGGTGCTGGGAGCCCTGACAGCCTCGGTCCTTGGGCCTGGCCAGTCGGTTGACCAGGGTGCTGTGCATGTTGTCTCTGTGTGTGAGTGTCTGTTTTCCCCTGAATTCTGTGCATTTCTTCCTTCTATTTCAGACACCTATTCTCAATAAAACTAAATTGAATGGGGCTTTTGTCTGAGTAGTTATTCCTTTGGGTACCAAAATCACTGAGAACTCCTTCCTGCTCGCATATAGAAATTAAAGGGGAAAAGTGTGCAGTGCGCATGCTTGCGTTGAAAACAGTCTGGATGGGTCTCCGTCCATCAGCGGATCTTTAGGGATCGTTCCTTATATTGTCCTCCCCATTGAGACTGGCAGTTGTATTGCATCAGAGAAACAACGAAGTACCTGAAAACATGTCCAGCTGCTGAGGGAAGGCCTATTGTCAGCAGGCAGATAAATATACCGGAGAAAGCAGACAAGAAAGAGAAGGGAGGTGAGGTAAAACAAATGAGAGAACAGAAGTGTAGCAGAGGGGAGGCTCAAAGTCTGGGTGGCAGTGAGAAAACAGGGCGGTCCAGGCCGCGCTGTGCTGAGGATCACATGAGCAGTGCCCCCAAAGGCTGCACTCGAGAAGCCAAAGTTCAAAGCCAGGGATGCTTCCACGTTTTTCATGGTTCACTTCCAGGTCATTTGATTGAAAAGATTCTAAATTTGACAACTTCTAATGCACATGGGTGCACAAAGAGGTGCGATGCTTTTAAATCCGTTCAGCCCATCTCTGCTTGAGATAAACATGAATGGCTCAATTGTTCATTTTAGTAAAATTTGACTCAAAAATAGCCATTCAAAGCCCCAGAAGGGTGTGATAGGAGCGGGTCTCTCATTGACAAGGAAAGTGAGGATGTTCAATTTTTAAAATGCTCAATAAAATCAGAGAAGAGCTGACTGAATGTTGTCACTCTGCAGCCCTAGAGCTGAGTAAAGGATAAAAGGAGATAAATATGAGAGAGAGGATGAATCATAGAATATCTCAAGTTGGAAGGGACCCATAAGGATCATCGAGTCCAACTCCCTGCTCCTTGCAGGACTACCTAATACTAAACCATATGACTAAGAGCGTTGTCCAGATGCTCCTTGAACTCTGACAGGCTTCATGCCCTGACCACTTCCCTGGGGAGTCTCTTCAGCGACCGACCACCCTCTCAGTGAAGAACCTCTTCCTAATGTCCAGTCTGAACTTCCCCTGACACAGCTTCATTCATTTGCATTTCCCACCACTTAATTAGTGGAGTGTCTGAATTAATCCCAGGGTTCATTTGTTACCCTGGGTAAAATTTTAGCTGGTACATCTGCCAGATCAAATGCTGAATTGAATCAGGTTAAGCTAAATGCTTTCTTTATATCTAAATTTTCCAGGGTGTTGGGATTCTGAGACTGCCTAAATACAATAATATGACTTAAAGAAGATAGGCACCAAAATTACTTTCCAGCCCGAGCTCTGTTAAGTCAGGCAGGTTATTTTTATTTGTTCCATACCAAAATTCTATTATTCTATGATTCTATGATAAGATAAATTTATACCAGAGGACCTCCAAGAGATTTTTGGCACAGCTGAAAGCTTTACTTGGGCTTGCTGAGCTGTCATCTGCAATAGAGTAACAGACACCACAACAATGTGCGGGAGACAGCTCGCAGCCAAGAGGTATGCCACAGAACATCTTCTGCAACAAAACAGCCTCATTGTACTATTTGAATCAGGATACTTTATTCTAGAAACTTTGGTGTTAGTCTAGACTGGGGGAACCACAGACCTAGCATGATTGTTGGGTTTTCCAAACTGCAGATGAACTTTTTGTTGATTTACTTAAGACTTTTACAGTTACTTTCGATTCTTTGCAATCAAAATAACCAGGAAAATGCTGTTCTTTGTCCCTATCTGTACTCCATTTTCACATGCAGACAAATTATTACTTCCAACACTGCTCAAGTCCTTTAACTGTAGTGGTAAAAACAGTTGAGGAATTAAACACTACTGTGACTTCTTTAGCCTGGCAGTGTGAAATATGAAGAATAAAGCAGAGCAATGGCTATCATGGGAAGCAGGTGGGAAGGAAAGAAGAAATTCTGAGAGATGATCTGTCCTGCCCAGCACCAGGCAGACACAGCAGCACAGAAGCTGCTCCTAAAAAACCTTGTGCAGAGATGCTATGGCCTCGGCACACTCTCCAGGTACTCAGCAGTTGGAACAAATGCAAAATATCCATCAATATTTTGCATAAATTCTCCTTGCCACTGTTTAAACCCATTACTTATTTAAGGCCATTACATTTTTTTTCCAGCTACCTGTGGACACAGACAGTAAATTCCCTTCTGGGTTTTTTTTATTGTTGTTTTTTTGGGGGGTTTTAACAATAAGTTTTAGGTTGGAATTGCTGTGCTGTGCTTTCCTTCATCTAACCTCTGCCGATGTAAAAAGTCTGCGTTTCCTGACAGGTTGTGTTTTCCAGATCTCCCCTCATTCCAGTGTTCTCCCTTGGGCACACTTTTCTGTGAGCAGCAGTATATGTAACACTCGTTGGGGACTCATTTTGGGCCAGCTGCTGCCTCAAACTGTCCCAAACAGCTGTTGTCACAGGTTGTCAGCTCACCTTCAGCACAGTCTTATTTTTACTGAAAGTTCTACAGTGCATGTTTGAGAGAGCAGAGTGTCTAAATTCCCTCAGTGCAAGCAGAGGCGGTCCAACACTAAATGGGTGGCTTTAATGCCAAGGCTGCACATAAAAGACCAGAGATAAGGTGGCATCAAAAGTTGTCCTAATTCATATATCCACAGTGGATACACATTTCCAAAAACCCTGGCACAAAGTTAGAGGTACCTGTATTCCAGACACAAGAATGACCCAACTGTTACAGTATATTGTATGACATTAATGTCATCTGATTGTAGCAAAAAGCTTGTTTGTTTTAAAGAAAGCTTTGAGAAACGCTTGTGCAATTCTTTCTCTCACAGATCACAAGGGATAGCTATGGTACAAGTGAACTGAGAAAGCATTTAATATCTAATGGGTCATTCCTACTCTTTGTAATATTTCTGTTGTGCTGCTTTATAGCACAATAATCTGATTCCCAAATGTTTGTTACATTATGCAATGCCTGCGTATTAACAGAAAATGTTAACTTATTTGCTTGTTAAAAAGCCTCTTCCACTGGAAATTTTGTATATTTTTATAGGAATAAAAGCTGGTGAGAAAAGGAATTTCTGAAATTATGGGAATTAATGTTAAATTATATAGAAATCTGAAAATTTCTCTGGAATTAAAAGGAAAAACATTGCTTTGTTTTCATGAGGTTAAAAATACTAAATTTCTATAATGTTCCTTTGGTTAATAAATGACATAAAAATCCTACACATATAGATACTTTTGTATCAAAATGAAACATATAAAAGTCAAAATATCCTATTTCGAAATGTTACAGTGCTAAGATAAAAGAAGATGTTTTGCCATCTGGTGAAATAAGTCAGAATATTCTTCCCATCATCCAAATTATAGCTGAAATAAATTACCTTAAAAAAATACTCAGTTTTGACAACACAACATTTTTTTTTCCACAGAAATCCTGTTTTGAAATGCTTCGATTACCTCCAGTTGAAAACATTTTGCTTCCCCTAAGTCTATTGCCGTGTTAGTACATAGGGTCATTGCTCCCTTGGCTTAGCTATCTTCAGAGACAGATTAGTCATAAGTATTGAAAACAAATTAAAAATTTACATCCAACTCTGCAAGCTGCACAGGCTTACAGGTAGCCAGACATCTCAGAGGTAAATTCAAGTCCCTGAAAAATCAGGTATGACTTCTGGATAAGTCAATGAGAGCTGCACCTCCTTTGATTAGCTCTGAACCTTGTTATTGTAGACCCCAGTCTGGAGGTGTGCATCTAGGAGTTTTTCAACACAGTAGGAAGAAAAGCACAGAAGTTCTTCCTGCTGCCAGCAGTATGTCATCATGGAGTTACGGGAGCACAACCTTTATTGTCAAAGCCTACTGGTTATCAGGAAGAGTGGATGGAGACCAAGCCTACACACTGTTCATAAAGCGTCAAAATTAAGGTTATGAGATTTGCAGCAAAAAACAACCCATGTAAGATTCCATTTTTTAAATATTAACATGTTTTAATAAATCAGCTTATGTTTGCTACGTAGGAGCTGCTTGGACATTTTAGCCGTGTCCATGATGTCTGTGTGTTTGCCCTGTCAAATCTTCCATGAGATTAGTTCCCCGAGCCTACAGCCCTCCGAGAGGGTGTGTTACATCCCGAGCTCTTGGAAGCCTAGTGTCTTGCTTTTCAGTGTGCTAAATCCATCAGGCCGATTTCATTCTGACAGCGTTACACAGGTAGTAACCTCCATCAGGACTAACCTCAGCAAGAAATGAATGTCCAGCACGGAGTGCATGTGTTAGCAGCAGCAGCTTACGCAAACATTGACAGCTTCACACTGAGCAGCTGTGAAATCCATGAATGATGACTAAAGTAATTTTAGCTTAAAAAAAAATGAGGTTTGTCAAGCGTCATTGTTTTGGACTTCTCGTGACCTCACTTAGCAGAATGCTCCCACTGCCTATAACCTTTGTCTGCAGTACTTTCAGTGATAACTAGCTTTGCAGGCATTTGTTTTCTATCATCAAATCATTAAATGGTAATGCAATTGTTAGTTTCATTTCCCCAGTTCTAATACATTTTGCGGCCAGTAACCATTCCCAGTTCATTAACTGACTGACCTCAGCATTAACACCCCCTCTGCTAGGGTTGCCTTGGAAACAAAGCTTCCTGTGCGTAATCCAAGCTTATCTAGCTCTTTATCCTACATGTGACCCTTAATTACTTGCTAAATTAGAATGGTTTTCTGAAAATCACAAGAGGAGGTTAATATGTTCTTCCAGAGCTGGTCAAGCTAAGATGACACTAAATTCACAGGGAATTCAAATTACATGATCCCTGAAGGCGTCTCTTTCAGAAGGAAGATGAACTTTCCCAATGGGAGGCAGTGTGCCATGATAATGCTCCTGTCACTCACTTTCCTTGCCCTGCTTGTCCAGCTACAGCTTAATCCAGTATGAACAATGTAGTAAGTAAATATCAGGTTGATTAATTATGGTGCAAGATTCAGTAACCACTTGTCTTCTGTAATTAACATTGTAATTGAAATTAAGTAATACACTTCATACACGGATTTCTGGGCTAGGAGGAAGAACAAGGGAGAATCCTGAAGGCTGCAACAAGGAAATTAAGAAAATAATAATGGGTCAAAATATTAATTGTATCTTTAAAATTGTGGTACATTTTAAGAAATTCTTTGGTCAAAAAGAAAAATTACTTTATTACTTCCAGATGTCTTGGAGTAGAGATGATATGGAGCTGGTTTGTCAAAATATTGCTTAAAATTTCTGAAAATACAGCTTTCCTTCACCGATTTGATGAACGGAAATCATAAGAAAAGGTGATGCTCTCTAGGATAACTAGCGATTTTCCTCTCCATTTTTTCCAGTGGCACATTACTTAAAGGAGAGTGAGTCTTTTGCTTATGTGAGCGGCTTTATAAAGCTGTGCTAGGGCTAAAATACTATCGCATGGTCTCAGAAAAAAACCCAAAACCAAACCCCCTTGTGTCCCAGCTGGAGAACATAGGCCAGGCTGAAGCATGTCCTCAGCAGCACCAAAAATGGGACTAGTGCAATTTACTTCTCCTCGCTGCCTGCAGCCAGCCCAGCCCTCAATGCCTCTGCCTCAGCCCAAGCTGGACTTAACCACACAATCTTGTTTGTAGAGGTGCTCTGAGGGTGAGTTTCCCAGGGGAGGCACTCTGGTGTTACATACACGGTTGACAGGGCATACATCTATCTTGACAGATCAACACTGAGTTGTTCAAAAGCAGCACTTACAAGTTACTTACGTGTCCTCCATCTTTTATTGACATAGCACATGAGGTAAATTTTGCATTGGTTTTATACTGTTATGTAAATCCATAATCGCTCTCTTTGTTACCTTACATGTGGGGCACTGTCATATTTCTGGAAATAAATAGTCTACAGATGTGTCAGTACTTTCTCTCTCACCTCTCAATGTGCTCTGGGAAATGCTCTGGATCTCGGTCTGCTCTGAAGATGCAGTACTGTTTACTTTGCTGCTTTTAAGATAGCCTGTGTTAAGCTTGCAACCTGCGTAGGAAAACTCATCGGTCCTGCAGGCAAGACCCCAGTGGAGAAGGATCCTTAATCACCATCCGATGATAACAGAAATGTGTCCTTTGGACAAATGCAGTCTGTGCTGTCTATCTGTGCCTATCTTTGCGGTTCCTCTTCATGCTGTGGCTTTGGGTGAAACGTGCCAGGTCAGCTGTTTACCACAATTGCCTTCTGGAAATACCGTTTCTGGTGCAGATCTCCGGGGAACAGCACTCTGTATCAGTAAGCTAGTGGAATGCCTCAGTTTCACAAAATTCACTGGAACAACATGATTCAATGGTTCTTTTCCATCTGACATACATACTGCCTCTCTGCTGAGCAGTAGCACACTTGGGGCCTTGCAGATCTATTTTCCCACATAGATGTCACAGAAAAGGAGGACAAAAGCAGATTGAGGTTGGCAAAAACACCAGTCCTGGAACAAGCAGCCATCTTCTTTAGGCCCTCCAAAAGTTCATGCTTCTGAACATTGCCGTTAGTGATAAGAATCCCTGGGTTCTGTGTTCTGGAGATGTCAACAGCTATATCACCACTGATGTAGCATTTTCACCAGGAATCTAATGTCTGCGGTAGCAATTACGGCTTTCTCCTGCCTAGTCAGTTTCTTTCCACACGGCATTTCATTCACTACCCATAAATTTAAGCACAGCCAATGCAAAAACCACAGTCTGTTTCAGCATGCCCCTATCTATTGTGAAACGTAAAATAATTTGTGTCTGTGTACAATTGCTTGCTTTCATGGATATACATAAATGGATTCATGGATATACATAAAACTATCTAATCGTTAAGATGGGAAAGGTAAGACAGGTAAGTGCAGTCTACCAGTTTTACGGCAGACTTATGTTGGTATAAGATATATTTGTATTTTACACTTTAGTTACAGATATAGTCACCTGCACTTCTGCTCAGAATTCCTAAGTTCAACACAAGATGCCTCAGAAGTTTATTAGCATGATAAGCAACGGTTTCCCCAACACTTTTTAGAAAGAGTTCATTGCGGCCTCATTTGTTTTCTCCCTTTTCTTTCCTCTGCCCCCTTCCAATGTGGTCTCTTTAGCATGTCCAAATGCTCACAACACTGGAGGCTGAAGGATAGATTCATAGGTACTGTATATCCACAGGGTCTTTGACTTCCCTGCTGAGACCTCTGGAAAATATGATGGCATTTTTCTAAGAATAGTGACAGAGAAAGGGTACCATCTATTTCTTGGCAGGATCTGAGACAGTTAAGGTATTTCATTCATTATGATTATACAGAATTTATCATCCTGCCAATGGATGCCCGCCCAAGGAAGTATCTTACGAAGATGCATTCTAGATGTGCGAGAGAGATTAGCAAGCGCTAAGCAAGAACATACTCACACGTTCTTTGGTGCTTCTGCTGAAACTTCCAGCATATATGATTATGCTTTTCTGAGTGAGCACCTATCCATTGGAAATTGGACTGATGGTGGCAAATATTTTCTTGAACAGACAAAGCTGTCAGTCCCTGCTAATCCAAGTAGGTTTCAGGCCAGTGAACCATTTTCTATTCTCTCTTTGCTGAACCATCATTTCCCCGTTACTGCATTTGCATTCAAATCTAATTTTCAGGACAGAATTCAAGAAAGTTCTTATAGAGAGGAAACATTTTTTGTTTCCTATAGTGAGCTCATGTAGTAAAAACAACTTGAAGAGACATTTCCCTGTCTCAACTGCTAATTTCTATAATTTGGGAGTCTCTGGATGTTCTCCTGTGTGGCTTGTAGGGCAGCTTTCCATGCCTGGAAAGAAGACTTTTAAAGGACTGAGTTTCCATTTTCAAATGAGGTTTTAAAAATCCTCCATGCACAATTGCTAATACAGCCTAGTAACCATGATAAAATCTTTGGATGCCATCCAGATTCTTGAAAGCCACCTAGGTTTTCATGCGAGCACACACACAAATATGCATACACCCTTTCTCCCTCCTTTAGAGTATGAGACTTCATACATTTCATCCTCAATGAAAAAAACGCCTTATTATCAGGACTGGTGAGCCCTATGATGTTTGGGGGTGGGAGGGGGCTTTCCAAGCATTTTGAATATTTTTTTCAACAGTTTTGATTTTCATAAGAACATAGAAAATGCTTTAAGACATCGACCCCAGATATCCACCCTTCCCTTACTTCATTCTCTACATTCAAGGTATGGGGAATTACAGGGATGGAAAACAGGATTACTGATGTTCAGTCACCTGCCCCCTCCCTTCCAGCACCCTATAACACTAGGAACAAAGAAATGAGCTTCCTTCTTCCAAAGGGTACACTTTGGAGAAGGGTTACTTCAGAAATGTGGGCCTGATCTTCATATTCATTGCAGGAACCTCATGACTACCAAAAGAAATCAGACCAAAAAAAATTAGAAGGGTGCTGAAAAGACAGAGAGAAATGGAGATCATGGTGTCTGGTGGCCAGAGAGAGACCTGACACAGATTCCCCTGGGGACAAAGGAAAGAGACAATTATCTTTATCTCTCCATCTAGTGATGTGTCCTCTACTCTTCCTTTGTGTAGGTAAGAGGAGAGGAGGAGTAGAAAGAGAAAATATTCTACCATCTAAAAGAATGCTAAGCTACTAGGTTGCAGCAAGCTGTGACTGGTTTCTCTCCTAGCAAAACCAACAGGGGAATGAAGGTATCTGAATGAGAGACCTCTTTCTAAAAAAACCTGACTTTGTTGTACCATTAGATTGCCATTGTTACATGGAATTAAGATAATCAGTTTGAAAACAAATTCTGGAGATCCTAAACACTTGAGATTTGTCTCCAGCTGCTCTTGAGCTATTTCATCTTTGTCCCAGGTTTATTTCTTTGGTTTATATCCTTTTGATCTCTATCTTGGAACAAGAAAAAAAAATAGTTGTACATAATGCCTTATAGTCTATGGCATATTCCATTTCAGGATCCTAACAAAAGGTAAATAATAAGATACATGGGAGTAGTTTCAGCTCTGGGTTGCAGTGGAAAAACTTTTCAGTTTCCTGTGGCAAAACTGAACAGAGTAGTTCAGAAAAGAAAGAGTAACAAAACAAACATAGAGCGCTTGAGGGATCTGCGAAGGCAGTCAGCAAGAGCCTTCAGTTACCCCAGTCTGCCATGTAACTCGCCTACAGAAAGAGTTTTAGGAGCTTTATAGCGACCAATAGACTCTCTACCAATGTGGTGTCCTAGACTGCAAGGTATGGCAGATGAGCTCTGGGGAATCTTGCTGTGCTGTTTCAACCCACAGCCATTTCACAGCGTTTCTCTAGATCTTCTGCAGTCATCGCTGCTCCAGCAGGGAATGGCAAGGGATGCATCCTGGCTCTTCAGCTGCTCCAGTTCTTAGCCCAGCACATAATTTTGAATATGTCTTTGTCAGCCATTTCCACTAAGAAATTTATCTGAAGCTTGAGCACACCTTCCTTTTGGTCAGCTCCACTACAGCCATTATGGCACCTGCAAGCACCAGAGCAAGCTTGCCCAGAGGTTTGAGGCATTGCTTTGTGTCAAGGCTGAAACAGACCACATAGCTGATCCTGCCTGTGAAGGTCCTGCTTGACCTAATCTCCTTCTGCGACAAGATGACCCACTTAGTGGATGAGGGAAAGTCTGTGGACATTGTTTCCCTGGACTTTAGTAAAGCCTTTGACACCATTTCCCACAGCATTCTCCTGGAGAAACTGGCTGCTCATGGCTTGGACGGGCAAACTCTTCGCTGGGTAAAAAAACTGACCAGATGGCTGGACTCATAGAGTTGTGGTGAATGGAGTTAAATCCAGTTGGTGACCGGTCAAAAGTGGTGTTCCCCAGGGCTCAGTATTGGGCCCGGTTTTGTTTAATATCTTTATCAATGATCTGGATGAGGGGATCGAGTGCACCCTCAGTAAGTTTGCAGATGACACCAAGTTGGGTGGAAGTGTTGATCTGCTTGGGGATAGAAAAGCTCTACAGGGGGATCTGGCCAGGCTGGATCGATGGGCTGAGGCCAGCTGCATGAGGTTCAACAAGGCTCAGTGTCCAGTCCTGCACTGGCATCACAACAACCCCATGCAACGCTGCAGGCGCGGGGAGGAGTGGCTGGAGAGCTGCCTGGCAGAAAAGGACCTGGGGGTGTTGGTCAACAGCTGGCTGAATATGAGCCAGCAGTGTGCCCACATGGCCAAGGCCAATGGCATCCTGGCTGGTATCAGGAATAGTGTGGCCAGCAGGACTAGAGAAATGATCAGCCCCTGTACTGGGCACTGGTGAGGTCGCACCTCGAATCCTGTGTTCAGTTTTGGGCCCCTCAAGAAGGACATTGAGGTGCTAGAGCATGGCCAGAGAAGAGCAACAAAGCTGGTGAAGGGTCTGGAGCACAAGTCTTACAAGGAGTGGCTGAGGGAGCTGGGGGGGCTCAGCCTGGAGAAGAGGAGGCTGAGGGGAGCCCTCATCGCTCTCTGCAACGGCCTGAAAGGAGGCTGGAGCCGGGGGGGTCGGTCTCCTCTCCCAAGGAACAAGCGATGGGACGAGAGGGAACGGCCTCAAGCTGCGCCAGGGAAGGTTTAGGTTAGATACTAGGAAAAACTTCACCAAAAGGGTTGTCAAGCATTGCAACAGGCTGCCCAGGGAAGTGGTTGAGTCCCCATCCCTGGAGGTATTGAAAAGACGGGTAGATGTGGTGCTTAGAGACATGGTTTAGTGGTGGACTTGGCAGTGCTAGGTTTATGGTTGGACTCTATGATCTTAAGGGTCTTTTCCAGTGTAAAAGAGTCTATGATGATTCTATGATGGAGTATTTCTGTTTTGTAAAACATGCAACTACGGTTCACCACCGGCTTCAAGTTAATAGCAAAAATTCCACGGATTTTAGTGGAAGTGTGCTCTGATCCATGGTAATTTTTTATGCTGCTGCTAAGTATTGATGTTGGAAAGTTGTTGGGAGCTTTCCATCCAAAAGTAAGTAGGTTAATCCTGTAATTAATGTTAAGAACTACATTTTGCCAGTAGTTAATCATAAGAACTCTTTTCCTCTGAGTTTTAAGGAGTCTGCTAGTGCTCTAACTAAAGTATAGGGTGCAAGGTCCTGCACATGGGTCGGGGCAATCCCAAGCACAAATACCAGCTGGGTGGAGAATGGATTGAGAGCAGCCCTGAGGAGAAGTGTCACGGAGGTACACTAAAACTAACCCAAACAGAGGACAAGCTCAAACAACTTTATTTCACAAACAGCCAAGACCACACAGCAGAAACCAATGAGAACCAGGGGTAAACTGAAATCAGTCAGCACTCTGATAAGATTTAACATGTAACAGGCTTGAGGTGTTAGTCAGGGTATTGTTACTACATGTCAATACACACAGGAATGATGATCCAAACTGCGCACCACTCACAAGGGGGGGAAACTCTCTCGGTCTCTCTTGTGGGTACCCAGAAGATACAATCTACCCAGAAGATAGAATTGCTCATCTGGGGCGGGGGGCGGGGGGTGAGGGCTCACTGAAGGATGTATCCAGAAGAAATCACTCACCAGAAGGAGGTGAGGGCACTCAATCCCGGGAAGTTTCCCCAGGCGGCGTCCCAACCCGAGGACAGAGGTTTCGAACACAGACCCACTGCTCTGAGAAGACCACTCAAAAGGGTCCCTGGTGGCACGCCATTTATACCCTGGGTTGGATCTGAGCTTTGGTCATAATTGGTAATGATCAAGAAGCTTCCCTGAAGTGCACCCCCAAATTAAAAATTCCCTTTTGGAAAGCCGGTACATGAGTAAAGCCTGGCTGTTGCAGTGTCCGTGACTGCCTGGAAGTGAACTGAGGGCTCGTCTAATGGATAAAACAAACTCTTTTTGTGTTTGAACAAATACAGATAATGTTGACAAATATTTTCCTTACCATGGGTCTACACCGCAACAAGCAGGAAACTCTGCAGAGGGAGAAACAGGTGATGTTGCTGAAGGACGGTGAGAAAAGGAGAGGAGGGTGATTAACTACCAAGCCATTCGATGCAAGATTAATCTTAAATGAATGTATGTGTGATAGAGATGTCTGCTTCAGATCTAGCTTGCTCTACCACTGATATGAGGAACCCAGTACTTCTATGGTAGTTTGTTCGATGTCTTTTAGGCATCCACTTAAGATGAGCTAGCCCTTGCCCTTTGTAGTACTCACTTCTCTGTCCTAGCTATACAAGGAGCCCAGGATGGTCACAGCAGAGGTACATGCCTATCCTGCAGATGTAGCTGTCTAAAAAGTGAGGTGAGATTAATCTACTGTGTAACCATAGACAAGGCACTTAATACCTACCTTAGGTAGGTACTACCTACGTAGTTACTTACTACCTACCTTAGGTAGGTACTACCTACCGACCACACTCCAAAATTGTGACACATGATGGGGTCATGGCCTCAGCTAACAGTTATACTGGCCCACCTTCCCCTGTATGTGCAATTTTAACCTGCAAAAAACTCTTTTGCTGTTTACTGATAGTTTATGCTGTTGAAGAAGGCTTACATGCATTGGTAAGAGTCCTTTGTGCTGGTATAAATTGTGCATAGTATTGTGCATTCTATAGAAAAATTGGGTCCACGTTAACAGAACATTATACAAACTGCAATATATGCTTGTAGAACTAGCCTGCTGAGAGAGATCATATTTTCTGAGTTAGAAGTTATCTCAGTGAGACCACAGTGGCCTTGACAGTAGGGACTGCAACCAACGTGGGCTTTAACGAAGACTTTTGATGCAGTTTGCACTGCTGGGAGGGCTTCCCAGAATAGCTACATGGTTACACACATGTTCACATGTATGGGTCATACTTCCTTGGCATTAATCAAACCTCCTTCACACCAAGGAGGGATGAGAGTTTAACAGTGTAAGTGCAAGGGCCACAAAGGGAAGAGATGAAGAAAACTGGTCATTCGCTGTCTTTTTAAATCAAATAATTTAAAGTTTGATATCCCTAGATTTTCTGCCGCTTAGCCAATGTATGTTTAAAATATATATTTATACATGTGCAAGTTTGTATGTGTGCATATGCATATGCACATACAGTTTTATTACTTCATTTTCTTCTTCAACTGAGGGAACGAGTAGCTGAAATGAGATAGTTATTGCAGTGTAGAAGAGCCATTCAGTACAAAGTGATTATACAAACTAAGTGGAGTTTTCCTTTTTGACAGTATGGTAATTAAGAAATAACCATATGGTGATCTGGGAAATCCTGTTCCTTGGCTGTGGACTGCTGTCAAGTACTCTGGAGTTTTGCATGCTCTGTGACAATTATGAAACAACTACGAATTATTATATAAAACAAAGGGGCACATTCAGTCAAAAGTAACTGCGTAATGTCCTATTTTACCTACTAATAAGTTGAGACAATATAACATCATAAAGTTATGCAGTACAGCGTCTGTTCTCTTAAATCATGTATTGCTTCTATGCTAGTGCCTCTAAGCGGCAGAATTTCAGACCTGCTTATGTGTGTGCGTGAGTGGGTAAGAGAGATTTGTTTCAAGGCTAGTGCTTTTGGTTTTCTAGTCTCTTTCAGTGTGGTTCAGTTACTTTATTGGCATAATAAGTTCCAAGATTACTGCCAAATGTATGAAGTAGACAGGATAGGGCTTCGTGCCGTTCTGTTTCTATCTCTGATGCATACACCATTTTATCCTCCTGAAGTAATTGCAACATACTGTATTGCTCCAGTGTTGTAGAATTTTACCTGAAAAATTACTTTCTAGATCTTTAAAGAACAGAAAAACAGCTGAGTTTTCTGTGTCTAGTTAGCTGCCAAGAAGAGACTCCCAATTCCCTTAACATCTCCCACAGATGTACTCTAAAAAACCAAAACGTATCCTTAAATTTAGAGATATTTTAGAATGTAGTTGGATAGAAGACACTATACAAAACAAAACATCAAATACTTCTTTCTCTATATTAACAAGTATTAACTCATCAAGAATACTCAAGATACTTATGTAAGTTCTTAAAAAATTTATCTCAGAAATATTTTGCTTCCATGTCTCATCCTATCAATGTATTTGCTTAATCCTTTGTGTAACTGAGAAAGAGAATGTACCTTTCCCAGTGAATATGTAAGGTTTTACTTTCATCCATGCTGAAGTAGATGTGTGCCGTTTTAAAAAAAGAACTTAATCTCTCCTGAATGACTCCGAGATCATCCTCTTCTTTAGCCAGCTCTGAACCTACTTACTGACTCGTAAATTGCTCATACTCACAGATTAGGTAAGAGGAAAAGAAGGGATGTCAGAAACAAATGGATATGAAAAAGAACAAAACATAAGGGTGGAAAGAAACTGAAAAATCCCACCCCGATAATTATTTTCTTCTGGAATGAGGCTGTAAGAGCGATAGACGGTATTTAGGCATGAAAAAGCAAGTTCTAACTGTTGGTTCAGTCATCGATTTAACAGGGGCACACTCTGGTCAGGTCGACTGCCGCCTCAGTGAAACAAAGCTGGCACCTGCCCCTGCTCTGTGATGCTGCACGCTGACAAACGCTCACCCGCGTTTCTCACCTTTATAAACCTGACCCTCTGCGAAGCAGCGCCCGGATCACTAACCAACTTTCGCCACTGTCAGCTCGCACAATCGAGGGCGTGAGGGTCACCAAAAGTTTGCTTTGCTCACTTCCACAGAAGAAGGTTGGTCTCCTATGTTGCGAGAAACGGGATCACTTTTTCCTGCAGGGTTTCCGACTACTCTAAAAACGCACAGATAGAGCCTGTGTAAGTGGGATCTTTGCTAAGGAAGTCATATCGAGGGAAAAGAACAGATTATTTACCCTTCAAACCCCCTGCAGACTGTTAACCGCCCGCGGCCGCGCAAAGGCCGCGGCACAGGACCGAGCGCGGGGCCGCGGGCGGGCCCGCTCAGCCCCCGCCGCCGGTGGACGCCGCCGCCCGCCGGCCGCTCCCGCAGCCGCTCCCACCGCCGCGGCGCCGCGGGCACCCTGAGGGGACGGGGAGCGGCCTCGGCAGCGCCGCTCCCCCGGCGGCTGGCACGGACCCGCCAGCAGCCCGACCCCCAGCAGTGCGGGGCTCTGCGGGACCCCTCCGTTCCCACGCAAGAGGCGTCCCGCGGGGCCGCGGCAGCGTGGGCCCCCCCGGCTGGAGAGCGGAGGCGCGCCCCCCCCCCCCCCCCGGCGCGGGAGGAGGTGGAGGCCCGGCCCCGCCCGCCGCACGCAGCAGCGGCGCCCTCCCACCGCCCCTCAGAAGCGCCACGGCCCGCCCCGCCGCCTCGCCGCCCCGGGCCCGCCCCGCCGGCGCCCCCGCGGGCGGTGGGCTGGGGGCGAGGCCCAGCTGCCGGCGTCGCAGGGCCGCCCCCGTCCGCCCCGCCCCGCCCCGGCCCGGCCCGGCCGCGGCGCCGCCCCGCCCTTCGCCCGGCCCCCGCGCTCGGCCAATCGGGCGGCGCCCTGTTGGCTGTGCCCGGCGCCCGGCGGCACGGTGCAAGATGGCGGCGCGCGCGCAGCGGGGTGGCCCGGCGGCGGCCCTCCTTGCCGCTGCCCTGCTCGCCCTCGGCCGCCTGCCGCTCGCCCTCGGGCAGGCGGTGGCGGCGGAAGGCTCGGCGGCGGCTATGCCGCACCGCCGCTTTGAGTACAAGTACAGCTTCAAGGGGCCGCACCTGGTGCAGGCGGATGGGACGGTGCCGTTCTGGGTGCACACGGGCAGTAAGTGCGGGCGGGGGGCGGCGGCGCCGCCGTGCGAGGGGGGCCGGGCCGCGCCGTGGTCCTGCCGTGCGGGCAGCTGCGGCCGGCCCCGCGGGGGGCGCGTAATCCTTGTTACCGGAGGAAAAGGTGCGGGAAGGGGCCGCCACAGGCCGTGGCCGGGGAGCTGAGGGGCGCGGCGACGGTGGCCGGGGCCGGCGGGACCGGTCAGCCTCGGCTGGGTGCCGGGGGCCGTCAGGGCACCGGGTGAAAGCGGCGGGAGCGCTTGCGGCCGGCAGCTGCCGAAAGGGAGAGGAGCCGCACCGGCCGCCCGCGCCGCCCCGGCCCCCCGCGGCGGCCGCCCCCCTCGGCGGAGCCCTGCGGCGGGCGGGGCGGGCCGGGAGCGCCCCCGGGGCCGTGCCCGCCGGCTTCCACGTGGCTCCACGGGGAGAGGGGAGAGGGACCGGCGGCGGCAGAGCGCGTGCGGGTGCTCCCCGCCTCCGTGACGCCCGCGCGAGGTTCCCTGCGGCCTTGCGCGCGCTGCGTAGCGCTGTTGCCGTGAGGAGGGGGCTGCGGGCGGCGCCGAGCTCTTCGTCGTGGTGATGTCGCCTCGCGTCGGCCTCCCGCCTCTGCGGCGCGCCTGAGGCGGCCCCGGCGCTCCTGCGCGGCGGGCAGTCCCCGGGAGCTGCACGTTACGGAAGCCTGAGGTGGAAGCTGTGCCTTGGCAAAATGCGACTTTATTGAATGTAGTTTATGCGGTTTACGTGTCTTCTGCAGTACGGGTTAAGGATTTGATGGTAGGCATCTAGTCTGCTGTAAGTCCCCCCCGCCTCGAGAGATGTATTGATATTTACTGTACGTAAGGGTCTACCTTAATATAGTTCCTCTGCAGTAACTTCTGCTGTGTTTTTATTTTTTGACAGACTTTAGTTTATTTTGGTTAATTCACGAGTGTTAATTTTTGACTCTTGTTTGACATTATGCTACAAGTGACATGAAGGAAACTATCTGTAGATGAGATTTTTTTTAGACAGATAATCACAAAAATAAATGTTATTTAATACAAGTGAATGAATCTGTCTCTCTAAATATATGCCTATTCTTTTAAACTATTAAGCCAGAAAATTAGAACATCTGTTTTTAAAAAGCAGAACAGAAATCCGTGATTTGTGAAAAGTCATGTGGGATACAGCAGAAACCTAAACCTGACTTTTAATTAAATTTAGTACTTACCTTAACAGCAAGACCAGTGTTCTATTTTAGTTGTGTGTTGTGGTCCCAAATGGAAGGTGATTAAGTCTGCTGTAAGGCACTAGTAATCAAATTGTTGAAAGTAGAGGTGTGGGGGTTTGGTTTTCTCCTTCCCCTATCAAGAGGTTGAGTACTCTGCTAAAAAGTTATCTTGAAAACTGTTCTCTAGTTGAGGAGACCAGAAAACTTTGTGAATTTAGAGGATTTGTTAATTGGCTGGTTAAGCACTTGCAATACTTTTTCTTCCATATACTCAGTGTTGGTTCCTTTCCTTTCTAGATGCCATACCAAGTGCAGATCAGATTCGTATAACAACATCTTTGAAAAGCCAAAGAGGATCAGTGTGGACAAAAAACAAGTCAGTATTTGAATATTGGGAAGTCGAAGTGACCTTTCGAGTTACAGGAAGAGGCCGCATTGGAGCTGATGGATTGGTATTAAGAATTTGATCTAACTGAAAAAAAAAATAGTTGTGCTTTAAATGGTGACTCTTGACTTATGACTCTTATGTGCTTCCTGTAATAGGCCATCTGGTTTACAGAAGAGCAAGGCTTGGAAGGTCCTGTTTTTGGGGCAGCTGATAAATGGAATGGTGTTGGAATTTTCTTTGATTCGTTTGACAATGATGGAAAGGTTAGTCAGAAGCAAACTCTTCTAGCAAAGATTATTAACTAATTTCCTGCCTGTTTTGTACATATAACTTTGTGGAAAAAAATAGAATGTTATTTTCCTACTCTCTCCCCCTTCACTTCAAAGGGATGAATTAAAATAGTCAAGTTCCCCTTATAGATTTTTTTACTAGACTTTCACACATTTTTTTCTTTTTAAGCTTGAAAATTGAAGCATAACACACAATGAATCTCCACTGAACATTGGTTCATGTGTTAGGTTTGGAAGGAAAATGCCATGTCCGTATGTACAAGCTAAAATTTGGAATGTCCACGCACAGTTTGAAATGTTGATATATCTCAATATGTGTGCTTCGGAAGAGGCGTATTGTACCACAATATGACACTGTGGAAACACAAATTTCTATGTCTCCCTTCAGAGGTGCTCTTTTTCTTGCAACAAATCTGCCTTGAGTAGTTTGGCAGCAAGAATTCTGTACCAGATGCGGGTGACAGTTGCTGTTTTGAATTTCCAGTTTTCCAGTCCA
Source organism: Platalea leucorodia (assembly GCF_965183815.1). Taxonomy (NCBI): domain Eukaryota; kingdom Metazoa; phylum Chordata; class Aves; order Pelecaniformes; family Threskiornithidae; genus Platalea; species Platalea leucorodia. Next base: position 150,304 of record NC_138858.1, read on the forward strand.
GAATGATCCTGGGAAACTTTAACAATGCATAGTAGGTCTGCTTTGCTTCTTTTGCTTTTCCTGCACTACTTTGGCTTGCTTTTAGATGTTTTAGATATATTTTTGTACGTGTACAAGTTTTTTTTCCTACAGATGGCCTTTGATACACAGCAAACTTCATCATGTATAAAAGTTGAAAGACTGAAGGTGACGTTTATGTTTCTGATCTTCAAAGACAAGACATAGAATTAGAGTATTGTTCAACTTCTTAAGAACTTTTAAATCCTTTTTTTTCCCCCCCTTTTTTTTCTGACTTCTGGCATGAATATGGACACTGGTGTAGTTTAGCTGGCTGAAGATGCCATCTATCAAAAATTGCACGTGCACAACAGTGTTTGCCAGAACTTTGTGGTGTGAAACCCTTTTTTTAGAAAGTGATGATGTGTCACTTCTAGTCAAAACAAAAGTCTTTGTCATGCCGTTATTGGTCTGACATGTCTTAAATACTGGAGTTTGTAAGACTGTTTTTAATGACAACCTGTTACTTTCTTCATTCCCAGTATGGAGAAATTGTTCTTGGTGCTGTTTTAGTGTGTTCACTGGAAGATGTTGTGCTGTAACTGTTCCTCAGCCTAATATGCTAGCATCCAGAAGTCGACTTCATCTAGTACTGCCAACTCAAAGCACCTTGATTTAAAAACTGCAAAGCCTTTTTTCTCCTCCTTCTAAGGCTGTAGGTTATACTAGAGTTGAATTTTTATTTCTCTGTGGAAGTAGTGACGATCTTTTTAAAAAGAGAAATAAATTTCATAGCTCTGAACACCTGAAATTGTAAGAGCCACACTAAATGTCGCAAGAGCTTACAGCACATCTTCCTCCTGACCTTTGGAGACAAAAAAATTGAGAAGTTATTCCCCACTATCTTTCAAGTTCTTCTGTGTGCTTGCATCCAGACAAAATCCCCAGCAGAAACTGGACTGCCCATCGACCATTAGCATTGAATACTTTTGTTAGTAGCTGTCTACTGTACTCTAAAACAGATTAGCCTTGGGTTGCATTCATGTGTGCTTTGAAATTTAACTGTTTGTACACACTTTGTGCAGAATATATGCAAGTATGCATGAACTAATTCAATATTACTGTCGTTAAAGTGAAATAAACAGTAAGAAGATGACATTAAAGTATTCCAGTGGTACTGAGCTGGTAATACTGATGTTGAAGCAATTAAGCTGACCAAACTCCATTGCTGAGAAGTAGAAACACTGGTGTTTTTCTGTATACTAGTGTACTGTTTTGTTGTCACAAGCTGTGTGGTGAAGGAAACGAAACAGATAGTTTGGTTGTAGTGCTGTTTGTTTTTATTTTTTTTAAGACAAAGGACCACCCTACCCCACCACTGTGAATCGAGAAGGACATTATTTTGTGAATTCTTGAAATCTGAGTCTTGTTTTCTTTTCTTAAGAGCTGGTAATCTGTCTAGTGGGACAGTATATTCCTTTATGTTATGGTTTAATCCCAGTAGGCAGCTAAGCATCACACAGTTGCTTGCTCACTCCCCCATGTTGGGATGGGGGAGAGAATCAGAAGGGTAGAAGTGAGAAAACTCATGGGTTGACATAAAGACAGTTTAATAGGTAAAGCAAAAGCTGCGCATGCAAGCAAAGCAAACCAAGGAATTCATTCACTCCTTCCCATCAGCAGGCAGGTGTTCAGCCATCTCCAGGCAAGCAGGGCTCCATCATGCATAGCAATGACTTGGGAAGACAAATGCCATAACTCTGAATGTCCCCCTTTCCTCCTTCCCCCAGCTTTTATTGCTGAGCGTGATGCCATATGATCTGGGATATCCTTTGGTCAGCTGGGGTCAGCTGTCCCGGCTGTGTCCCCTCAGAACTCCTTGTGCCCCCCAGCCTGCTCGCTGGTGGGTGACTGTGAGAAGCAGAAAAGGCCTTGAGGCTGTGTAAGCAATAACTAAAACATCACTGTGTTATCAACACTGTTCTCATCATAAATCAAAAACATAGCCCCATACAAGCTACTATGAAGAAATTTAACTCTATCCCAGCCAAAACCAGTACACTTTAGGAGATGGTGCATTGAAATGTTGAAGGGGGAGGGAAGATTAACGCTGAAATCTTGTGTTCTTGTAAAAACTGGAGTTCACTTCATAAACTCCTGGAGGCAACCAGAATAGCACTGTAAATCTGTTCTGCCATTATCGTTTTAGCTTGTTCTCGTCCCCTAGCAATTTAAATAACCGGGGCTGTGTTCAATAGTTTGTTTAGTCTCTGACAGATAGCTCCTGAGGTTTTTCTAATGACTGTGACGAGTAGTAGGATGTCAACATAGTATCTGTTTGGATGTTTTTCCCAGTGTTATGTAGCCAAAGTTGGATGTACGAAGTCATCTGTTAGTTTTAAAATCTCTGTCTTCGCTACATATGAATTTCTCCTATCTGTGGCTTTTATATTTCTGTGTATGTGAAATGATGGTAATTGGTAGTATATCCAGGAACTTAATTTGTGTGGTGTTTTTTTACCCCTAACTATGCAAAGAATGTAGCAGTCTCTTGCAAAGCATGCAGCATGACACAGTGCTACTCAGTCATTTTGCTTATGTAATCCTGAAGTACAGAAAGAATAAAAACACCTGTGGTGTATCTGTAGTGTAGTGACTCTAGGTGCTTTATTGCAGAAAAGTAACATCCCTGATAGCCTATGTTTCACTTCGAATTAAACTGTTCTATTTGTTTGCTATTTCTTTTTCTAGAAAAACAATCCTGGAGTGATTGTTGTAGGCAACAATGGAAAACTTCTGTATGACCATCAGAAGTAAGTTTATTTTCAGTGTTAATGACAAATGTTTGCTTTTGAATGATGAAATCTTGCATGAAACTCTTTGAGAAACATAAAGGTTTCTTTCATATGAAACTTTGTTGTTTCCTTTATATTTGAAGTTTTCTGTTTGTTAAAACACTGTTTTGGCAGTAACAACACAGAAATTGGCAACTGATTGATATTTAAATGGAATATGTCCTTTGGGATGGGTAAACTCAGATAAACGGAGGTACAGACTTTTTACCTATTCATTACTGATGGATATCGTCCACACACAGCTAATAACTGACAAAAGTGACTAACTGAAAGCTAATTGCCTGCTATTAAATTAATTGGTTTAATTTTGATTTCTGATTGTTTATTGTCAACAGCACAATCGACATCTTTTTGGACTCTCTGACAAGAGAGGTGTCTAGCTTAGTTGGTGCAGTCCGGACTATAGCTTATTTCCATCTCAGTTCACTGGTGCAGGAATATATCGTAGAAGCAAATGGATTTCCCCATTACTGCATTCTGTCTATGTTGTGTCCTGTGTAAAGCACCTAGTACTGTTGATCCCAGACTTCAGAAAAGCTCAGTACAGTTGTGTGACAGCTTTTGAAAAACTTGCGTATTGAAAAACTATCATGATGTTGCTTAGTGATACATTGATGCTTTTTTGTCTTAGCTGATAAATCATAAGATATAGTTTTATGCAAGTTGTCTTCTTGCATAGTGATGGTTCCACGCAAGCATTGGCATCCTGTCAGAGGGACTTCCGTAACAAGCCCTACCCTGTTCGAGTAAAGATAACATACTACCAAAAAACATTGACTGTAAGTACTCTGAAATAACATAATTACTCATATTTCTTAGCTTTTTAAGTGTGAGATTGTTGCAACTATTTGAACACCCAAAGAGGCCATATGTTAATTCCAGTATTCTTGAAAATGTTGATCTCGGTAGCAGAAGTTGAAAGGAGGTGCAGTATGTTCAAGCGCTAGACAAGTTCTTTTAGCTACATTAGTGCATGTGTAGTTTCCTGAGCTGACTCAGCAGGTACTGCTGATTTTTCTGATATTACTTAGGAGTCAGTCATGCTAACGTACTCTTATGTGCTCAGACCCTTCTGTTGCGTTTGACTTGCCTGTAGAGGTGTTCCAAAGCCACCATCTGTTCCTCAGCTTCCAAGTGGTTGAGCAGCTCCTTAATTTGAACGGTATTTCTCAAGCTGATCTGAGAGCTGCGGAGTGTTTTGTAGCTGATTGTGAGAGGTTCTTGAAACGTCACTAAAAAACCGAAGCTCGCTCTTTGACAGTAGATTTCAATTTGCTACTTCAGGCTTCCCACCTCCAACAAATAGTGAGGCTTTGAAGATTAAAGGCAATAGAAAACTACTGGTATAAGGGAGTCTTCAAGACTTCTTAAATACTATTCAGATGACTGTGAATTCCTTCTCAAGAAGGAGAGAAAGATACTAATGTGGTGTCAGGTTGCAACAGCTATGAAGTGTGTGTTTCTTGGCTTCTGATTTCTTCTGAAAAGGTGCTACTCGTCGGTATTAGCCATAAAACACGCAGCTGTCATTTTGTAGTAAAAGTTTCTCTAAAAGTAAACATGAATGCACCTAAAAGAGGGTGGACCTTGTACTGTGTTGTAATAGTAAAAGCTGTCTGTTACTCTTGAATGAAAATTAAATTTCAGACTCCAAGGCTGCTCTCTTTTTGAATGTGACTGGTCCCTGATGCCTTATCTAGGAACTCCTCTGGTCCAAATGTTGCTGCTAATCTTAGCAGTTCTGCAAATGCATCTGTGGAGGAAGAGAGAATCTCTCTAAGCTTAGAATCAACCTAAGAACAGTAAGGGATGACCCTTCTAGATCAGACCAAAAATTTGTGTTGCCCAGAACCTTATCGGGATGTGTACTTTTGATAGACTGTCCTTTAATGATCCCTGAGTTAGAGATTTCTTGAACCAGAGGTGATATTATTACGCCATGATCAGTTTTATAATGGAATAGGATAATTCCATTTGGAAGGGACCTACAACGATCATCTAGTCCAACCGCTTGGCCACTTCAGGCCTGACCAAATGTTAAAACATATTATTGAAGGCATTGTCCAAATGCCTCTTAAACACTGACAGCCATGGGGCATCGACCACCTCTCTAGAAGCCTGTTCCAGTGTTTGACCACACTCTTGGTAAAGAAATGCTTCATGTCCAGTCTAAACCTCCCCTGGTGCAGCTTTGAACCATTCCCCCACGTCCTATCACTGAATCCCAGGAAGAAGAGATCAGCACCTCCCTCCCCATGTCCCCTCCTCAGGAAGCTGCAGAGAGCCATGAGGTCGCCCCTCATCCTCCTTTTCTCCAAACAAGGCAAACCTGGAGTCCTCGGCTGCTCCTCAGAGGACATACCTTCCAGCCCTGTCACCAGCTTTGTTGCCCTTCTTGGCATTCAAGTACACATTCAAGTACCTGAACATCCTTTTTAAAATTGTGGGGCGCACAGTACTCAGGGTGAGGCTGCACCAACACTAAATACAGTGGGATAATCACCTCTCTTGACTGGCTGGTTATACTATGTTTAATGCACCCCAGGATGCGGTTTGCCCTCTTGGCTGCCAGGGCACACTGCTGACTCGTATCGAGCCTACTGTCAACCAGCACCCCCAGATCCCTTTCTCCAGGGCTGCTCTCCAGCCACTCCTTTCCCAATTTATACTTGTGTCCAGCATTACTTCGTCCCAGGTGCAGAATCCAACATTTGTTCTTGTCTAATTTCATGCCATTGATGATTGCCCAGTGCTCCAATCTATCTAGGTCCCTCTGCAAGGCCTCTTGTCCCTTGGGTCAATGGCACCTCCTGGTTTAGCATCGTCAGCAAACTTACTAAGGGCGCGTTCAACTGCTGCATGCAGATCATTGATAAAAATGTTGAATGGCACTGGCCCTAGGATTGAGCCCTGAGGAACGCCACTGGTGACTGGTTGCCAGCCGGATGTAGCCGCATTCACTGCAGCCCTTTGAGCCCTGCCATTCAGGCAGTTCTTCACCCAGTGCGCTGTGAACCTGCTCGTCTCACAGTTGGACAGCTTGTTCAGGAGGATGCTGTGAGGGACAGTATCAAAAGCCTTACTGAAATCCAGAAGAACTACATCCACCATCTTCCGTTCATCTACTAGGTGGATGACCTTATGGTAGGATATCAAATTAGTTAGACAGGGCTTTCCCTTCGTGAACCCATGTTGACTGTGTGTGATGATTGCATTGTTCTTTAGATGCCTTTCAGTAGCACCCAGTATGACCTTCTCCATCATTTTTCCAGGCACTGAGGTTAGACTAACAGGTCCATAGTTTCCTGGATCTTCCCTCATGCTCTTGTAAATTGGAATAATGTTGGCTAGCTTCCAGTCAGTGGGGACCTCCCCAGACTCCCAAGACCTTTGGTAGATGATTGAGAGGGGTCCTGCTGTAATGTCCACTAGCTCCTTCAGTACTCTGGGATGAATCCCATCCGGGCCCATGGACTTGTGAACGTTCAGCTGATAGAGCTGGTCCCTTATAACTTCAGTGTCCACAAATGGGAAGTCACTGCTCCCACAGCTGTGGTCCTCCAGCTCAGACAACTGGGCAGCCCAAGGTCTATCAGTATTAGTACAGACTAAGGCAAGAAAAGAGTTGAATGCCTCCGTCTTTTCTTCATCCCTATTTGTCAGGTGACCATCTTCAACAAGTGTTGGTCCAATGTTTTCCTTGGACCTCCTCTTGCTATTAACATACTTAAAAAAGCCTTTTTTGTTGTCAGACACAACACTGGCTGGTTTCAGCTCTTGTTGAGCTTTGGCCTTTTGTGTCTTCTCCCTGCATACGTGAACCACAGCTCTGTAATCTTCCTGTGAAGCCTGACCTTGCTTCCAGAGATCACACAGTTCTTTTTCCTCTTGAGTTCCAAGAGGAGTTCCCTGTTCAGCCAAGCTGGTTGTCTGTCCTGGTTGCTTGACTTTTGACACAATGAGGTTGCCTGCTCCTATGCAAGGTTCTCCTAAAAAGGTGGTTCTTAAAAACTGACCAACACTCATGGACCCCTAAGCCCTCAAAAGCAGTTTCTCAGGGAACTCTGGTAACTAGCTTAAAGTTTGCTTTCTTGAAATCCAGGGTAACAACTCTGCTGACCTTTTTTTCCTCATTACACCAAAAATGTTTAAATCTACCATTTTGTGATCACTGTGGCCAAAACAGCCACCTACCATCACACCTCCCATGAGTCCTCCTCTATTCACAAACACATCTAGGAGGAAATCTTTCCTAGTTGGCTCACTGAGTACTTGTGCTGAGAAATTATCTCCATCTTCAGGAATTTCCCAGACTTGCTTGTCACAGCAGTATGGTACTCCCAGTTGATGTCTGGAAAGTTGAAATCTCCCATAAAGACAAGGACTACTGATCGAGAGATAATAACTCATCCAGAGATAATAACTCATCAGTGCTGTCATCCTGGCTGGGTGATCAATAGTGGATGCCCACAACGACATCTGCTTTGTTTTCCATCCCCCTAATCCTCACCCAGAGGCTCTCAACCACATCATCTCTAACTGTAAGGGCTGTACAGTCAAACCTCTCCCTTACATACAGTGCGACGCCTCCACCTTGCCTGCCCTGCCTATCTCTCCTCAACAGCCTATAGCCCTCCATCCCAGCACTCCAGTTGTGGGACTCATTTGACCAAGTCTCACTGATACCAGTGACATCATAGCTCTGGGAACGGACCAATGCTTCCAGTTCGTCCTGTTTTGTTTCTTTTACTGTGTGTGTTGGTGTACAAGCATTTCAGATGTGCTCCTAAGCCCTCAGTGCTCCCTGGAACAGCGTAAATGCTCCCATTAGCATCCTCGGGTGGTGCCATGCCATCCCTTGGCTTACCTTGATCTCTCCTGATGGTATCCCTTCCCCCCATGTGTTCCTTTCCATGCACTAATTTGTCTTGCTGCTTCTTATAACTGAAATGAATAAATTTTTATGTGTGTCTGAATTCTATGTGGTATGTCCTCTTAGGTGATGAATAGAAAATGTTGAATTTTGTTCATGCTGAACTTTGAATCAGGCCTTTTCTTCCTTTTTAAAATAGAAAGCTTATGCATTTCTTTGTAAAAAGTGTCTTTCAGAAAAGAAATAGGTTTTCGTTTCTAGTATCAGCTGCTGAATTACCTGATAAGTTGTATTTGTTACCATTACTGTAAACTGACAAAGCAATTAACACAAATAGCTTTATGTGGTAAAAATTGCAAGCGTTTATCCTTTTAGGTATTAATTAACAATGGCTTCACTCCGGATAAAGAAGACTATGAATTTTGTGTGAAAGTGGAAGATATGGTGTTGCCATCACAAGGATATTTTGGAATATCTGCAGCAACAGGGGGACTTGCAGGTAGCAAATGTTAGAAATTGTGACAAATTGTGTGGGGCCTTGCAGGGTTTGCAAGAGTGTGTGGTGGTTTTTTGTTTTGTTTTTTACTGATAGTGTTGATCCATTATACCACTTTTTGACCATGATAATGTAATTCGTCCTCTCCCATTCCCAAATTACTTATATGCTTAGGCCTTTTCCTGGCTAGAGCAGAAGGACTTTCAATTTGTCCTGACAAAGACAATGTGCAGTCTCATTTCCCACTGCATAAACTCTTGGGAGGACTTTGGGAGGATGCTGTTGCCTGAAGATCCTTTGCAAGTGCAAGGTTGACTTGGGAAATACCAGGATTTGTAATGTGTAGCAGTAGCAATTAACAGTGGTTTTTTCTTTTGTTTGTTGAATACAGATGATCACGATGTCCTGTCTTTTCTGACCTTCCAGTTGACTGAGCCTGGGAAGGAACTAGTAAGCATCTTTATGCATAATTAGTAAAGTATGTTATTGTATATGTTTTATATGTAGCACCAGATTATGGCATTTCCTCTGAAGTCATATTTGGCATCCCTGTTTCAGGGTTTTGGCAGGTAGCTGTACTGTCATCTGTTTTAGAAAAATTAGACTAATACTGTAATGTTTCGGTAATATTTTAATTAACATTTTCAAGACCAGAATTCTTGAAGCAACACTGAATCAACAAAAATCCTGATGTTAGATCAAAACATGCAGAGAAAACAAACTAAAAAGTACACTTTGTTTGGAAAGTGGACAAATAATCTGTTCTTGCTTTCAACTTCCTATACCTCTAGAACACTAGAAGTAACAGCATCTATCCTTGTAAAACTTGATTTCTTTTTAATCACAGAAAGTACGCATGTATCAGGAGAAAGCTGTGGGTCTCCATAGGAATGTCTGGTTTCTCACTTCAACTTAATATATTAATGTGCTCCACTAATTGTGTTATGTCTTCAAATCTGAAATCTGAACAGCCTTGCTGGAGATTAAGTTGTATAGGAGTGGTAGAGAACATGAAAAAAACTTCTCTCCCCCTGTGTGTGTGTCGTCTCCCCCCCCCTTTGATAATGTTTTAAAGCCAACACCAGATGCAGAAATTCCTCAAAAAGATAAAGAGAAGTATCAAGAAGAGTTTGAACACTTTCAACAAGAATTGGATAAAAAGAAAGAAGAATTTCAAAAGGAACATCCTGATGTGCAAGGACAGCCAGGCAAGTTATTTAAGCAATTTTTCAGTTGTCAAGGAAAAGTTTGCTTTCTCGGATATTCAAAACTAGGGCCTGATACTCTGACTGATCTTACTAAGCTCCTACTGATGTTATTTACTTTATTTAAGAATCTTCCATCTTTTGTTTGTAAAGTATTTTCTGAAATATAAAGTCCCTTATAAAGTCCCTTTTGTGATGCCTGGCTTGAGAACAAAACGAACGGAAACATGATGGGAACGATGAGAATCTGTATGGAACAGTAGAAGGGAGAGAAGGTCATGGATCCCTCTGTAAAGTGATGATTAAGGAAGCATGGCCTTTTTGGTTATTTGAAAATATATTTGAGAGGTCATCTTTTTGGTCTGTTTCTGCACATTCATAACAAACATTTTTTTTTTTCCCATCTTGTTTTATGGATGGTTATTAAAGATGGGCTAGTGGATGTGCTGGAACATGTGCTTACTTGGAAAAGCTTTTTAATGCTTGGCTAATATTGGATGTGTGTTGAGTTCTGTCAATTTCAGCACCACAACATTAGCAGGCATTCAGTGTTGGTATTTGGGTTGACTAATAACCAAATTTCCAGCTTGATGTTGTTAAAAACTGTGGCCTTTACTTACATTTTAAGTTATTGATAAGAAATTTGACTGGGTAAGGCAGAATTGCCCTTTCCACTATCAATACCACTCATCTGCAGCTCTCAGCAAGCATTGGTTTAAAGATATTTCAGACTGAACAGCATTTTTCCACTGATTTCAAATGATAGTTAATTTAGGAAAATTATAATTATGACTCTTGCCCACTTTTTTGAATGTTTAGCCAAAGTGCTTTGACTTTGTTCTGCTATGGAGCATGGTGGGAGTTTTGTTTGTTCGCTGGGTTGAGTTTTTTAAAAATTTTTTTTTAGAGCTGAACAAAAAAGAATCTGCTTATTTGAAAATATAATGGAAGCCAGTCTATTTCTTAGTTTTGTGGATTGAATTAGCTGTATTTGAACGCACACATATCAGGGATGTACTTCAGGCATCTAGACCTGAAATTTCAGGTTGTCATCTTTTTTTTAGACAGTGATAAGTTATGACTGTTCTAAAGGTCCTACACCATTTTAACTTTATCTGTGTTTTTGAAATATTGTCCAGCCTTCCACTGATAAGAAATAATCTTTTTGCCACAGAGTCTTTTGGACTTTCTTCTTTCTGATGTTGTCGAAGCTGCGGAGGAACTCGCTCAAAATGTGCAGTCACTTCTCTATTTCAAGCTACTTTTTAAAGCTTACTTTTTCTAAAAAGTAGCTGTTATTTAATACCTGCAAATATCTTCTGAAAGCTCGTTGGTAATACAATGCTAGCTTATGCAAACATAGCTGCCTCCTAATAACAACAGCATCCTGTTTCTATTTTATGTTGTACATTACCCAAGTATTGAAATAGGAAGTCTAAGATGGAGTCTCGGTTTGAATGTGTGGTTGTCTCTGTTCAGTTGTTCTGATCCCATTTGGGTAGCCTTTGCCATGGCAATGGTGATAAACAAACGCCAAATGTATAAAATTATGGGAGAAAAGTATATCCAGTGGAAACTTTAAGGGTGCAAGGGAAATGATACAATGCAACTTACGAGGAATGCATATATGTAAGAACTACCTGTGCTTTTTCCTTATCAGCGGATGATCTCTTTGAAACTGTAAGCGATCGTGAACTGAGGCAAATCTTTGAGGGGCAGAATCGAATTCATCTTGAAATCAAACAGCTTAATAGACAATTGGACATGATTCTGGATGAGCAGAGGAGATACGTCTCTGCAGTCACAGATGAGATTGCTAAAAGAGGAGCTGGTTTTCCAGGTCAACAAGGACAGGTAAATAAAAAAAAAAAAAAAAACAAACCCACCGTGATTGGTAGCTCAGCCTAATTTCAGCAGCATGATCAATTTGCTTTTTCCAAGATATGTTGATCTTTTTCTCTCCCTCCCCCACTCCCTGCCAGGTTTCCCAGCAAGAGATTGAGACAGTTGTGAAAACTCAAGAAGAGGTCGTTAGACAAATAAATGAAATAAGGTAAATGCTTCCTAAATGTTAAGGCTGTGTTTTGAATTTTATATTATTTTCCACTTTTTAAATCCTGTTAATTATTTCAGTAGGAGAATATTGAGAAACTTGAACTTTCTCTGTGTCAGTTCCTTAGTGATGACTCTCTACATATGTTTAATTTCTATAATAAAGTAAGTTCATGTCCCTAGGGTGGCTAAGCCCCCTAATTTGCCTCTTTTTTTTATCATGAGATTCCACTTCAGCAGGTCAGTCCAGTCCCTCTAAAGCTAATCAATTTCTGCTAATGTGATAACCTGCCACCTCATGGAAATTTGTTGCTCTGATTTTGGAGTATTGATAACAACATGAGCTTTCGATTTATAGCTAGTGAACCTAAAAAAAAACGTGTATTGGAGTATCTTGTCCATATACTCAGTCTACTCCTGATATAATGATTATATGAGCTTATTATATGTTATTATGAATAAAATCTATAATATTATATTTAGATCATAGAATCGTTTAGGTTAAAAAAGACCCTTAAGATCATCAAGTCCAACTGTTAACCTATCACTGCCCAGTCCACCACTAAACCATGTCCCTAAGCACCACATCTCCCCGGCTTTTAAATACTCCCAGGGATGGGGACTCAACCCCTTCCCTGGGCAGCCTGTGCCAGTGCCTGACTGCCCTTTCAGTGAAGAAATTTTTCCTGATATCCAACCTAAACCTTCCCTGTCTCAACTTGAGGGCATTTCCTCTAGTCCTATCGCTTGTTCCTTGGAAGAAGAGACCGACTCCCCCGGCTCCAGCCTCCTTTCAGGCAGTTGCAGAGAGCGATGAGGGCTCCCCTCAGCCTCCTCTTCTCCAGGCTGAGCCCCCCCAGCTCCCCCAGCCGCTCCTCCCCAGCCTTGTGCTCCAGCCCCTGCCCCAGCCTCGCTGCCCTGCTCTGGCCACGCTCCAGCCCCTCCATGGCCGCCTTGGGGTGCGGGGCCCAGCGCTGAGCACAGCATTCGAGGGGCGGCCTCACCAGTGCCCAGCACAGGGGGACCATCCCTGCCCTGCTCCTGCTGGCCACATTATTTCTGATACAAGCTGGGGTACTATTGGCCTTGGCCACCTGGGCACACTGCTGGCTCATGTTCAGCCGGCTGTCGACCAACACCCCCAGGTCCTTTTCCACCGGACAGCTCTCCAGCCATTCTTCCCCAAGCCTGTAGCGTTGGATAATATTACACGAGATATGTTTGAGGTTTTGTTCAGTGTAAACGACCTATAAAGGCATGTAGGTAATTCTGAGTAGTTCTCTACAAATGAAAATGGAAGTGCATGTAATAAGAGTTGTTGAGATTTATTGCTTAGTCTTCTAATTATTTTTGTTTTTTTTAAAGTAGCTCACTTCTTTCTTCAATATAGACATATATTTTATCTTTGGGTTTTTTTCTCTAATTTTGCTGTGACTGCCTAAAGCTCATACGTTGATTATTGCTCCATAGTGGTCTGTTAGTGTTACTGGTTTGTATATCACAAAAAGTATTTACAGTTTTATGTCAAGTCTTTCAGAATTCCACTGTGTACAAGCCTTGGAGAGACTTTTTTTTTTTTTTTTCCCATTGTAGATTAACTTTTTTTATCAGTAGGGGTAGTGTTAGGCCTTGAGAGAGCATTGCTTCTCGATGGCAGTTGAAACAAGGGCCAGATCTGGAAAATATTTAATGTCCTCTTTTGTCCTGAACTTTGAAAAATAAGGGGACAAAAAGTGCCGTTTCCACAGCTCTGCACCTGTGAAGGAGTAACTCCATCAGTACAGCCAGGGGACTGATCAGCTGGAAAGCAGTTTTGCAAAAAAGAACTTGGGAGTCGTGGTGGACAAGAAGTTGGACATTGGACAGCAATGCACCCTTGCAGGAAAGACATCATACAGCAGCATCCCAGGCTGTGTTATGCAGAGCATTGCCAGTGGGTCAAGGGAGAGGATTATCCCTCTCTATTCAGCACTGGTGACACCACACCTGGAGTCCTGTGTCCAGTCCTGGGCACCCCAGTGCAAAAGAGACATGGACATACTGGAGGGAGTCAAGTGAAGGATCATGAACATGATTAAAGGGTTGGAGCATTTGTTGTGCAAGGAGAGGCTGAGGGAGCTGGGATTGTATAGCCTGGAGAAAAAGCTTGGGGGTGTCTTATCAATGGGTATAAATACCTGATTTTGGAGGTGGTGAGGGCAATAGCGACAGAGCCAGACTCTTCGCACTGGTACCCAGTGACAGAATGAAGGGCAACGGGCACAAACTGAAATACAGGAAATTCTATGTAGACATAAGAAAAGAAACTTGTGAGGGTGGTTGAACACTGGAATATGTTGGTTGCTCAGGAAGGTTTTGCAGTCTCCATCCTTGGAGATACTGGAAACCCAATTGTGACTGAAAATTCCTTGGTTTGTTAGGTGCTAAGACATACTGTCTGACGGCACTGGGGGGGGACGGACACTCTAATATTAAATTACTGTCACTTGTGTAGTGAAGACAGAAATGTGTTGGTTTTTTTTCCACGTGCCAATGTATTGTGTAGACTGTTTTAGTAACCTTGTCCCCATTTCTTGTAGGTTAGAGACAAATGGGAAAAAATTTTTAGAATCTCCTGTGATAGGAGTACCTGTTTGTTCTTTACGCATGGGCCACATGCTCTTACTTAAACAATATTTTGTTATTCAAAGGGTGTGAATATTTTATGGTCCAATTTTTATTTACTGTGTGAAAACCAGGCCTATCAACTGATGTATCAATGTCTTTTGTAGCAAAAGATAATCACATTCAAGGAGACTTTGACAGTTACAGACCTGTTTTCTTGCCTGGGTGAATTTAGTTGTGTGGGAATCTTGGATAACTTTTTGGAATCTTAACTGTACTACATTAAGACTCCTGGAGTGGGGGGGTTTGTTTGGTTGGTTTGGGTTTTTTTTGTCAGAGAACTCTCTGCCAGTTAACTTTCCCAGGGAACTTCTGTGTCTGCAGGGACACTTGCAAGTTCCCAAGTGATTAATAATTTTGCTTTTTAAGATGCAGTTTTTAAAATCGATTGAGAGGTATGCTGTACCTTTTCAAACTATGTTACCAAATGAAGTAAAAATCTTATCTTGGAGACGCTATACTGCTAAAATGGATTTGAGAAAATTCCTATGTTTGATAGGGATGTCTGTGTACTGCTTCTAAGACGTTTTACAATTGCTGTCTTTAGCAGGACTGTCTTTAAGTTGGTTTAACCCTTCATTTATAGTAGTTAATACATTCCTTACCTTGGGCTTAAAAAAAGGAGAAAAACAATTCCTACAATTTGATGTTGTAGCGTATCAGCAGTTGTGTTTTTTTTCCTGTATTAGTTCAAGGGCAGCTCTTGTGATTTATCTAAGTAGGTCAGTTTTTTGTAGAATGAAGATTAGAGTGCTTCCATTTTTGCACTTGTTCTTCCACGAAAGCTTTTATGTTAATATTCTTGACAAATCTTTATACCTTGCAAGTAAATTAGATTTTCTTGTTAACATTGGCAGTCTGCCCTTTTAGTGACTACTTATTAGGTATGAGTTTGCGTAACATCATCTTAATATTTTTCTTAGATTAAAGAAATGCTTTATTTATAGATAGAAATGAACAGCCCGCTGTTGCATTGCTGGTCATCCCGGAGGAAAAGGACTTACTGTCTAAGTAATTTTCTTGTCAAGATTTGTGGATTTCTTAATCGTCTGATTACAGAAGAATCTTGCATGTCCATACAATAGAAACTATCAGCATGGTATTGTTCATGCAAAAGTAAATGTACAATAAATTTGATATAGACCATGTCCATTTAGGGAAGTTATTTTGCTTTTAACAAACAGTGGATCAGTCTGGGGGATGGTGGGTGTGCAGATTTCTGTTAATTACGTAGGGATGGTGGTATTAGGAGGGAGAGGAACAGAATGAGTGTCACACATGTTCTAGCACTGAAAGTAGTGGGGCAAGGTAAACAATGTGATGGATGTGGATAGACAGAATTACTATCAGCATTTATTAGGCCGTGGTCATGATGGTGGTTGCATGGGTTTGCATGGGTTATTTAAGAAAAAAAATCTTCCGGTGAAAAGTTTACTTCTAAAATAGGTTATTATAACATTAATTCAAAGTACAGGTAAATATTAATCAATTTACTTTAAATAATCTATACAATGACAATACAAAAATATAAAATAATTTCTGGATAATGTATATGCTAATTTAAGTTAGGACAGATGAGGGTTTTTTTGCATTCATTTTGTATGTATAAGTTCCAAACCAGAAATGTAGAATGAGAGAAGGTGAGAGCTTCTTTGATTAGTTTTGTTTGCAGTGGCTGGCTTTTGGTAACTCCTTTGATAACTTTGCAATATTAAAAATGAGTTTATTGAGGTAAACATTGAGAGTTTTGCAGAAGTCCATGGCTAACTTCATCTGGCCTAGAGTATAGTACATTATCTGGAATAACAGGAAATGTAGCTGTGGAAAGTGATGGATCTTCTAACATGTGCTGGAAGTGGGATTGAGCTTTTACAAAGACGACAGGAAAGGGTGAATTCTTGGATATTTTTGTTACTGGAAGTGAAAAGAATTTTTTTTGGTTATGTGGAAAGTATGCAGAATACTGGTAGTCTAGTATGTTAAGCTGACTTGTGTGTTAAAGTGATATTTTTAAGAAAAACAGGTAGTCTTCAGTTTGAAGAAAAGTATATTGTTAATCCAGCATTTAGTAGGGGCTGTAATTACTAAATGCCTCTTTGTTCAAGTGGTGTATCTGCAATTGGATATAATTGTGTAGATTAATTTAGTGTGTGGCTTTGACTTAGTATGTAGCTGCTTCAAGTAGTTTAAACATGCTGCATAGTTCTTATAATGGAGTGAAAGCTGCTCTAACGCTAATATAGCATATCTATGCTTGCAATTTTTACTCCTGGAGAGTTGTCATAGTGCCTTGGAATAGATGTGTACCTTACTAGTTTTTTCTTTTCTCCTGTTTTATTTTTAGTTCTGTGGTTTTTGAGTTTTAATGGCAGGAAGAACAACTGATGCAAAGCTAAAAGATGGGCAACATCTTTATGAAGACTATTCGTAAACATTTAAGTTTTGATGCTTAACTTGCCATTTTCACAATGAATATGAGCCATTTAAAAATCAGTAATATAATTTTGTATAACACTCTAGAAATATGGTTATACATTGTTGTTGCGAGTTTACTCAATGGATAGTATTCAAGCCACTTTTGGGTTTTTTTTTGGTTTTTTTTTTGTTTTGTTTTGTTTTTTTTCTTATGTGAAAGTTACAATTGGAAGTGTTCAAGGCCAGGTTGGATGGGGCTTTGAGCAACTTGATCTAGTGAAAGATGTCCCTGCCCATGGCAGGGGGGTTGAACCAGATGATCTTCAAAGGTCCCTTCCAACCCAAACTATTCTATGATACTATGATAAATTGCTGACCACTGTACAAAGAGTTAGGATTTTACCTTGAAGGCATCAAAGTAAGCTCTCATCTGAACAAAATGTAAAGTTTTAAGTAAATTAAAAAGAAATCCAAAGACATACATTTTGATTGTTTATTCTGTTAATAATGAAGAGATTAACATTCACATGATAAATATTTTAGCTGCAGAATAATCCTCTTTGCAACTGAAAAGAGACATCACAGTAGGGGAAAATTATATAAACATATTGATTAGAGATTAAATATTTTTCTCTCATTGACTAGTTTACCTCAAACAGAATTAGTTATGGAACCTCAACTTTTTACGGATTTAATTTGATTTGTTGTAGAAGCAAAATGAATTCACATGAAGACAATATTAAGTATTATGACAACGCATATGGGAAATGAGTTTCTCGTATAAATGATAATCATGAAACAAGGATGTATCTAAATCTTTTCTTATCCCTAAAGCCTCTTCTTTATTTTTATTTCTTACATGACTGCGTTTATTTATTTATTTTTCAAACAGCTTTTGGTTTTCTTCAAAGATTGCATTAAACTCTGCTTATCCTAAAGCCTTGGCAAGAGCCTCAGATAAAACATTTGTTTTAGACTTCATCAGTCAGGCAAAGCAGATGTCTAGCAATAGAATATTTGCCAGATCTTGTTTTCAGCATGACTTTGGGAGATGGTGCACTGCACAAATCGAAACTGTCTGTGGAATTTGATATTTAAAAAAAAAAAAAAAAAATCTTAGTTTGATTAAGGAATTATTTCCTGATAGGTATTCTTGGAAGCTAGAAAAAATATTTTCTGCCTTTTGGGGCAACTGTGTATTTCAAATTAATTTTAATGGACTAAAAGGTGTCCAGAATTTGCTGTTGTAGAAAAGCTGTTCTGTGCTGAAAGATGTTTTCTTGTTTGTCTTGTTTCAGAAATTCCATGGCTGATGCTCTGAGGTTGATCAGTGGAGCTCAACATCCTGGCTCTGCTGCAGGAGTCTATGAAACAACTCAGCACTTCAATGACATCAAAGAACACCTTCATGTAGTAAAGAGGGACATTGAGCATTTAGTACAACGAAATATGGTAATTTATGTGCTGCTAGTGTAAAGCATGACTGTAGTGCTTCTTTATTTGGCTGTTAGTGAAAAGCTAGGAAGAGCCAGCATGCAATTTACAGAGCAATTAATCCTTCATTAAGCTGCTTCGCTAAAACTGCACTGCCTTGACCTAACTGCATGATCTGTGTCTTGATGAGAAGTTTTGCACAAAGAGCATGATTTTTAGTCTAATTTCCTGTGGAAACAAGGTCAAGCACTTCGGTTTTCTGGGTGCTTTTTTTGTGTTTGTCCCCCTACTTAACAGTTCTATACAGAGGAGATTCTCTACTGCTTCTGCACAGAAGGGAGAGCTTTCATCAGGGGAAACTTGGGCAGGCTCCGCTCAAGGTCTCTACGTGTGAAAGATGACTGCGTTCACATTCAGGAGCACCTTAGTTTAGCCTAGGGAGCAATTAAGCTGAATTAGCTTATGATCCTATAGAAGGTTCTTGATTTCTGGGTTAATTTACCAAAGATTTATTCTTTCCCCTATAACTCTCAAATTAACATCAGTCAGTTTATCTGAGAAACATAAAGGTGGAAGAGGAAAGTGAGACGGGGAGTAAGATTATGATTTTTCAGAGTGGTGTCATTTCTGTTTTCTGCTTGTGTTTGATTTTTAGATCATGTTGCAAAGACCTTGTTTTGTTTCTGACATATAACAGTCTTTTGATGGCATGTCCTGTTTGCTCTTTTCTCAAGTATTGTTTTTCTTGGTTTTTAGCCATCTAGTGAGAAATCAAAGTGTCCAGACTTGCCACCGTTTCCATCATGCTTATCTACAATGCACTTCTTCATATTTGTAGCAGTGCAAACAGTGTTATTCATTGGTTATATCATGTATAGGTAAGTATGTTTAAAGGCAACAGGGAAAATTATTTTAGAACTTCTGACTGGAAATGCTATTGCAGTGGTATGATTATGTTAATCTTCTTTAAAACAAGCAATCATTCAGATTGGAAGAGACCTTGGGAGGTCTCTAGTTCAATCTTCTGCCCAAAGCAGGGTCGACACTGAATTCAGACCAGGTTGCTTAGTGTTTAGACTGGTCAGGTCTTAAAAACCTCTAAGAATGGAAAATTTACCACTGTTACGGACCCCACTGGAAATGTTTAATTATCATAATCAAGTTTGTTTTATTCTCCCCCCACCTGCACAGTATATCTACTGGGAACCTGCCCTGTTGTGTCTCTTTTTTATAATGTTAATCTCTGTAAAACTCTCCCTGTCTCCTCAATAACATCTTGTGGGTATTAGAAACCTGCTGTTAGACCTTTTGAAGCCTTCTTTTGTCCGGGATGAACAAGCCCAGTTCCCTTCCTCTCTTCTCTTGAAGCATGTGCTTCAGCTCTTGACCACCATCCTTGTGGTCCTCTGTTGGATTTACTGAAATTTATTAATACCTTAACAAAATCTGATGTGATTTTTTTTTTTTTTTTTTTAATGTGTACCTACAAGCTACTTATCCCATCTTACAAATTCCTCAGTGAACTTTTTTACAATACATATCCCTTCATCCCTCTCCTACATGTGATATTGATAGTGTACGGAATTCTTCTCCACCTACCCCCGCCCCACCCCTCCCTAAACTAGTTGGGATGTTTTCTCTTTTCTCTTCCTCCTCTTTGTAATCTCATCATGATCAAATTAAATTTGCGTTGTTGGAAAGGAAAACCTATTGAGAGTAAGGACTTATTTCCTTCTCACATAGACTAATCAGGATAAGGAGTAGGGACCAAAATAGCTGCATTGCCCTGCAAAGAGGAAATGCTGTTTGCTACCTGTGTGGAAGGATAACTAGTATTAATACAAGACCAGTGCTGCTGATGGCACTAACTTTTATTGTGTGTCTGCTTCTCTACAAAGTGGAGAGAGTGCATTTCTTATGTATGTCATGTTATGCCATCAGCTGGAAAGATGGCTTCCAAGACAAATGTGGAGCTGGTCCCCTCCAGTTCTTTTTGATGCCCTTGTAATTTTAGTATCTGTTTGTGGCTGATCCACAGTATCTGTATCCACTAAGAAAATAAATATGTTCTGTGCCAGAGAAAAGGAAATCCCATTTCAAGTAGATTCTTTCACTGCTTAGTTGCATGTGTTTCCTTTTCTATGCTGATCTTTAGGCCAATCAGATACTGAGAAGCTTTAGAAAATTTTAGTTAAAGTATTTTAAAAATCAGTTCATATGTTCTTTCACAGTTTCTGGCTGCTGTCCAGAATGTTTTGTTTCCTTCTCTATCTGATGCAAAATTGGAACTATAGTGATGCTACCAATGTCTTTGTAAATAGAAAAAATTATATCCTATTTTTGTGATATGACTTATGTTTGATTTCCCTAAGTCTCTGTTGACATGGAATGGAATCTTTTAATCCTCAAATAATTGAAATATTTATTTATTTATTTAAACCAGTTAGCTAGTTTTATAGTATAAGTATTTAATGAACTCTCTTCTGCTTTTTCTTTCAGGAGTCAACAAGAAGCAGCAGCCAAAAAGTTCTTTTGATGACCCGTTCCTTTTGTGTGTACATAACAGCAGTATGTATGCACAGAAAATTATACACTTCTGTAAATGAGGGAAATTTTAGTATTTGATATACTTCAATATTGTAAATTATTGAATTTTGTTAAACAAAATGAGTTCTCATTTGAACTGTTAATGCTGAAGTTAAAAACAGACTGGGGAGCAGTGGAGCAAATGCTAGATAGGGGAAGACTGCGGACCCTATCTAAGTCTATGCTTTCAGCTAACTTTCTCATAAATACTAGAAGGCAAATGTTGTATTCCTCCTCTTTTGTTAAGATTCCAGGGGAGGGAATTGAAACACCCAGGTTTGGTTGTTGTTCATAATGAGAATTGCAGATGGATGATTTGTACAGAAAGCTTGCCACTAAGTGTCCTGACATATCAGTTTAAAAAAACAAAAGCAAGCAAACAAAACAAACAACCAAAACACAAACAACTGCTCTTCTATTTTTTTGGAGGGGGTGAAAATTTGTTATAAACATTTCATTTCTTTACCACTTGGATTTAACAGTTTAAGAATTCTTTAGTTAATTCTAACTCTTCATGAAATATAGATTTATGCACTTTTTAATATGTGGACACAAAGACAGGCCTTTAACAGTTTGACTGTTGATACCTGATATGGAAAACAAACTATACAGAACCAGCAAATAAAGGCTTATCTCCTTATTTTGAGTTTTGGTTTTAGGCAGTGAGAGAAAACATGATAAAGTAGTTTCTTCAAGTTTCAAGTCTGTCTGTAATTTTGTTTGGAGATTTGTGGAACATTTTTCAGCAAAGATATTGTTGCTTTATACCTCTTCAAATCTGATTTTATTAAGGATGTGTTTAGCGTAGGAATATGTCTTTACTTTTGTAAAGCTGTCTTGTGTCTTTCATGTATCAAATACAGATACTTTGATATAAATCTTGACATGGCAAGTCTTCTAAACTACAGATATTGAGTATTAACCCATTTCTTCACAAGCTGTTGCTTCAGACATGTTTGTTAATCCAGCAGCTATTGTAGAACCAGTTCTGTGTGTCAATTCCTGCTTTAATATCAAAAGCATAGGACTGAACATGTGATTTTGATACTGCTTATCAGGTGAACATTTGCTTCAGGAAAGAAACAAAGCAGGTAGCCCAAATTCGGAATGTGAAATGAAGTCATTTTGCCTTGTTTACATATCTGTGGTAACTTTGTCCTTGAGTTCTTTGTGTGTAGAATTAGAATAGGGGGTTTTGGTTTTTTGTTTTTTTTTTTTTAATTCTATAAAATACACAAATGCATTAGGATATTTGACTTTTAATTGTTAATCTGTTTGTCTGATTCTGCAAAAATTATCTGGAATCTAGCATACTACTACTGCATTCCTACATTCTACTCCCTTGGAGTGCAACACATGCTGCCAAATTTGCTGTAATGAAGAACACTTCAGTATTGTGCCTGTCAGTTTGGAGAAATGATAAATCTATGCAATATATTTTGCTACTTAAAATACAGTGTCCAAAAAGTGGATGTCTGTGCAACACCAATAAAACGGTACTACCTACACACCTATTTACATAGCTACAGTATGTCATATACTGTAAGTGGTATAGCTTTATAGATTAATTTCTAAATTTGAGAAGATTTTGCTGTACTAATTGGAGAAACTTCTGCCTCAAGCTAATCTCGCTGGATAAATATGGTAAATCAATGAAAAAAACTTTCAGATAAGGCAGAATAACACATAGGAATTCATCCATTCAGTTCTTTCAACACCAGCAAATATTTACAGGTGCCTTGAGTCGTAAGCTGTTACAACCGTGACTCTTCTAACTAAACTTAATATATTTTCTTAAATTGTTCTGAAAAGGTACAGTTGTTCCTTTCAGTTGCAAGCCTTCCTGCATCAGTGCAACACCTAAACAGAGCTCCCTCTCTCACAGCAGGCTTTGCAAGACCCTTTATACAGAAAGGCTAGCAATTGTATTTTGATAGGTAGGTGCATGTATCTGGCATAACGAGGAACAGCTCTAATGTATCAGTTGGAGGAAGCCTGTATTTTTTGTTACTGTGAATATTTATCCAACCATAACTTTGTTTTAAAGCTGGAGCAGCCCATACTTTTGTGTCTTTTGTTAGAAAGGTGAGAAGGCTGGGGACAGTGTCTAGGGGAAAACTTGAACGTACAATTGTATCCTCAGTATGAGGCTCAGCTTGTGTGTTAATGTTGCTAATAGATCTGACATACCTCCCATGTGCAACTAGGAAACTTTCGTATTAGGGAGCAGAAAGTCTAAAGCGTAACATCCAAAAAGTGATAACTTTGCTTCATGCTTCATTTCACAGTCGTCTCTCCTTGGAACTTCCATAATTGCCTCGTCACTCACTGGATCAAAGGAAAGCTCCCAATTGCCCAGCTCAAATTTTGCCCTGTCTGTTCTTGAAGTGATAGCAACAAATTTGGACTTCAAGAATATTTGTCAGTCGATGTAGCCTCCTATTATGGCTGGCTACTAGAAGTTTCTTTCAGCACTGACAACGTATTTGATTCTTATCAAGTAAGATTTCAGGACTAGGAGGAGAAGACACCTTGGAATCTGGTTTGACAATATGGGGGAGAAAAGTCTAATAATTGTATTTGAAGTGTGGATGATAAGTAGCAAATATTTGGCAGGGACAAGAGAATCTCATTGTATTGGTCAGGGTATATTAAATACATGGTCACACCTGAATTTTTCAAAAGTAAAATTCACAATATGGTTTGTAAATTACCTGAATTCCTGTTTGAAGAAAATTTGACATTTATCAATGCATCAATTACTGTAACACCGAAGACTGTCTACTGTTTTTTTTTTTTCAAATTCAAACAGCTGACATTTTCATATGTTTGTTTCTGACTAATGTGAATTGACACTTGGAGTTCAGAGATAACCTTATTTGAATAAAGATGCATATTTTTAGTAAGCTTTTTTTCTTTTAATTTGGTACATGTCAATGAAATCCAAGCAAGTTTATTTGATGCATTCTTTACCCTCTGTTGCTCAGCAAGCTTGAACAGTTTGAGATCTGGGTTCAGTCCTACCTGATACTGGAGAGTTAACGGCATTCAGAGGCTGAGGTTCCACCTGTATTGAAGAGGCCAATGACTGCCATCGGTTAGAAAGATATGCTGAATCCAGCCTCAGTTCATTCTATGCGAAGGGATTATATCCTCTGTGTTGCAGTCTAATGCAAGAGTAACTAACCTCAAAGTAAGAGATTCACTCAAAAGCTTGTGTTGAGTATCAGACTTGCCTTGAGTATCAGACACTTAGGGTCAAATGTAAAGTTGTATGTCAACTTCTAAGTCTCTTAACAGCAAATAGAGTTGCTTGCTGGCTGCTTTGAGTATACAAAGTACCTTTTTTGAGCTGAAGATTGCCTATAGCTCTGAAGTTCTTTCTCCAGATTCCCCAAACTGCTGTCACCTGGGTGCTCTGCTCCTGTTTGTTGGAATATAACATACCTACCCAAAACAAGTAAGTCCGTGTCTCCTTGGGGTTGGTTTGTTTGTTTGTTTGTTTACTGTTCTGTCCAGTAAACTGTGTTTGTCTGTGGTAACCTCCCACAGGAAGAGTAAGAGTTTCCTCGTTGACCATCATTTTCCCCCAGCCAAGAGCAATTTCTCTAATAGGTGGAGGAGAAGAATCTTCAATTAAATCTATTCAAGCTGAGAAAGCCCTAAAATGTTTATTTCTCTCTTTCTGTGCAAGTGATCTAATGTTCTGACTTATATAAAAGGCAACACCCTCTTCTAGATGGATGAAGCGGGGGGAGAGTCTTGGTCCTTTCAAAGAACACTTAGATACTTCTGAGAGATGTGGTTGGAGTTGTCTGCTGTGACTGTGTTTTGGGAACATAGTCTCTAGAAAAGGCTGGGAGTTTGGATGCTTGCCTGCCTATAGCATTTTTGTGCTGGCCTCTCTGTGAGGCTTTTAGATTTTGCTCTTTGTGATTTGCTTGTTTCAAGACTGAATTCTATTCTGGGGTTGGAGATGCATGCGTTCTTTGGGTATGGAACACGGACTTTTTTCATGTCGCCCAGTTCCATCAGATAAAACAGGAATTAATTTAATTTTGATTTCACTTAAGCTAGAGGGAAAGGATGTTGATTTAAAGCAAAAGAAGTGGTAACATGAGTACTTAATTAGCAGCTGTCTGTATGTTTTCATTAAGCCTGTGATCCCTATAATCAACAAAAAGCAGTTAAGTGGTTTGTAAGTTCAATATATAGGCAGTAGTTAAAGCACCTGTCAGGAACGGGAATTATTCTGGAGGTGCTGGTCCTTGTTGACACCCAAGGTAGGTGCTCAAAACTTGATGTTTAGGTACTCTCTAAGCAGTTGGTTCCTCATCAGTCTGAGTGTTGATTCATTATTTGTATACACAGATTTGTGATAAATATCTAAACCCACAATGAAGTGAGCAATTTACTAGCTAGCTATGTAGTGTCTTCCAAAGTTTTGTCACTAGTCTCTTCTGTGTTTCTCAGCAGTTTCCAGTGCTAATAAGGCCAGTAACTTTTAAAGCACTTTTTGTTATCTTCAGTTTTGAATCTAACGTTGGAAAGCCTTTTGCTGTTAGGAAGGTTCATGAGACCTCTCTCAAGACCTGGAGGGCAAGATCTCTCAGGTTCTCAGCAATCCCTTCCCAAGCCAGTTTTCAGCTTTCTTGCCACCTTGGCCAATTCTGTGAAAGCATCTCTTTTAGGCAGAAGGTGATGTTAGCAAAATTTCTGTAAGGATCAAAGTCTACAGCCAAGACTTGTGCCCAAAGATAGGGA
This sequence comes from Platalea leucorodia, assembly GCF_965183815.1. NCBI lineage: Eukaryota > Metazoa > Chordata > Aves > Pelecaniformes > Threskiornithidae > Platalea > Platalea leucorodia. The sequence continues at coordinate 175,645 of NC_138858.1, forward strand.
AGCTTCTTTTCAGTGAAGACCAATAGCACAAAGTTTAACAGATGCACTTCCCATACACTTGCAGAAGACTATGAGACCTGATGCTGGAAAAATCAGTGCTGCGTGTTGTGTTTTCAAAGTGCACAGTACAGGAAAATACGACAAAAACTGGTCAGTTTTTGGGAAACAGGAAAAAACTGGTGCTCCCTGTTCCAGTTAGGAGAATTTTAAATAAAGATGAGCCAACCACTGCAAGTGAACTCAAGGGGCGTTTGGCACTAAATAGAGATGTTGTGGGACAGCATACTAACATTTAATCAAGTGGCTGTCAAAGCACAGAGAAGATGCTAACAACCAAAAGTTCTGTTTATCTGATCTTAAACTTCTCTTGTAAGATGCTTTTCTGTAATGCCTACTGTACTGTTAACTGAACTCACGTGTGTTTTAAGATCAGTGCATAAACGGTGCCAATATACTACTTTAACCTGTTCAATGGTTATTGCAAGCTGCTGAAAACCTGTACATGGTTCATGCAGTATTTCTTGGCCCCGTTTGTGCCATGGACTTGTATAAGATACAGCTTGGCTATGGAGCTGAAGCAGATTGAGAAGATGCTCTTCCAACTTCTGATGTCCACGTTGCCGGTTTCGGTTGTTAGCGTTGTGTTGTAAGCAGTGGATATGAAGGTCAGCAAGACCAAAACCTTTATCCAAAGTTGTGATGCCCTCTTTCTGTAGCCACCATCTATTTCTGGACTGAATTGACCAAGCACCTTCTCCCCTCACTTAAGATTTTCTGTCTCCCGCTCTTGAGATCCACTATGTTCTGAGGAGTGTGGGGCAAGTCACGTATGTGAGTCAGGCTGTCAGGCTGTAGTTCAGGAACTAGGGACTGTCTGGTTTTGTTTGTTTGTTTGTTTGTTTGTTTCTGTCTCCAGAGGCTTGTTCTTGGAGCAGTATTTAACTTAAATAATTTTCTAGAAATAACCCTTTGTTTTAATTTCTTCCTTTTAAAGTTGACTGCATAACAGAGAGGGGCTCTTGTGGTCTTGTTCTGGGTCATGGGGTTGCCACGACTGCTCATCCAAAGACTGTCCTTCTGAAAGAGATGCTAGATTAGGCCTGTTCGCAGGACTTTTCAAACACCAGCAAAATGAGCAAGGTCTTTCTCGTTCTAAGCAGGAGGCAAAAGGGTTGCAGGTTAGAACCATGTCTGCTTGTCCATATTGTCGCCAGGCTGGGAAAATGGTATAAAAGTATCACTGAGCAGAGTTGGACAGCACTTACCAGATGATACCTACACAGTGATACGGCAATGGCACGGGTCATGCCTGCACAGCTACAGCTGACCTGCAGCGGGCCCACAGCCCTAGCTAGGTGTCAGCTCTTCTGAGCAAACACAGCCCTCTCTAAAATGCAGAAGGATGGGAAATAAGGGACGCCGGCAGCAGTTCTGCCCTTTGAATGCCTCAGAGAGGCAGCAAACTGAACCAGGGAAGTCTTTGGGCGTAACAGAAAGTCAGACTGACGTTGCCAGGCCTATTTTGAAGTAACTCTGAGGTAGGAGTAGTGATACCTTATGTATAAACTTAATGCTGGATTTTTCATTTTTAAATAACAAATTTTATTTAATTTTATTCATTCAACTTCAGACTAATGCATGCTCAAGTTTAGCATTCTCTGCTTAAATTGAGATAGCTATCTAATGTCTATGATCTCAGTTCTGTTAGTCATTTGGGCAAGTACAATAGAGTTTTGGTAATCAAGGTCAGAGTTGGTCAGATGTAAAAAGTTGATTCTTCCCACAAATTCTTGCAACTTATGCATAGTTTTGAAAGTGCACAGTGATTATAAAAATCAATTTTTATTTAAGAAAAAGGCTTTCTAGGTATTTGTAGCATATCCAAGTCGTTTTGTTGTGATTTGGAATTCTTGCTTCTGAGTGATACTCTATTTTAAAAGGAAATTTAAAGTTTCTTGTTTAATAACTAATAATCCAGGATTACAGAATGTTTTGCCTTTTTTTTTTATTTTTTTAATAGTAACAGGTCTGCTTTAATTAGAAAGGCTGTGATACAGATTAGGGTATTAGGCAGACTGGAATCCTCCCATCTCTCAGTGAAATTATGAGAGTTCTGGGAGAACCATTTAGATAATCAAAATTACAGAATGTTTCATTAAGGCATGCGCAGTCATAGTAGGATAAATGCTCAAAACACAAAATGATGAACTTTCGCGACCTAGCAGATGGTTTTCTGTCCCAAAATAGCATATGATCTAGGTAGCAGATCCTGCAAATCTTCACCTGAATAGACCTGGTGAGGCTAATGATGTGAATAAAAGTTTGAAAGATGAGGATCTACACAAGCAGTCCACAAACAAACGATGTCAAGGCTGCATTATAGCAAACAAAAGATATCAAGGCTGTATTATAGCATATAGAATCAGTCAGATTCATTTCTCCTTTACTGACAGTTAGGATTAAAAACACTAGGTGTTCTGTGCAGCACCAGTCAAAGTGGTGATCTAGATGGAGACAGCCTGGGGAAGAGTTGAAATAAACCCTAAGGAATGAAAAGCGGGAAGATATGATTTGCTTTTTTTGTGATTACTTTCTTGGAAAAAAAAGTAATGATAGCCATAATGCCCCATTCATCTGTGAGACAAACCAACCATGTGAAAAGTGGATGAAGAAAAATCATTCAATGTATTTTCTGTCCAATGTGATAAAATATTAATGGATAAAACGGATTAGGTTTTTTGCTTAATGAAGGATTCTAGTTTTCAAATCTCATTTGATTGTGTAAATCCAAAAAGGTTTTCTGCTCAGTAGCCCGAATTTTATGATTTTACTATGGCCATTTAGTCAACCAAATTTTTAATTCAGATCCGTTGTGTTCCAGAGAACGTTTTCGTCTCTGTGAAAGTGAGAGTTTCAAGACTGAAGAAGTCAAAATGCTATTGCACACTGTAACTGATTCTTGTGTGTGCGCAATTAGCTTAAGGTTTTAATATAAAAAATAGGTAGCTGCATCTAATGATTTTTTTGGAGTAATCTGAACCATCTGCCTCTAGATATTAAGGAGTTCACTCTTTAATCCAGATTATGGCTGACAAACTGGTTTTGGCATTCACGTTTCACTAGCATTGTGCCCTTGAAGAGCTGATGTGGCTGTAGAAACTCTCTTGCTTACAATTGTTGGTTTTGAAAACGTTTTTGGTTTGGTTTGTCTTTCTTGTAGTTGTTTGTTTATAGCTCCTTTTTTTCTTGAGAAGATGGCCTTTCTAATGAAAAGTATGTTGAGCAACCAGGTAAAGAATTTGGGACTTGGAGGTGGAGGGGAAGAAAGCAAAGAAGAAAGCACTCCTTCTGATCCAGCAGCAGCTGCAGGAATGACCAGAGAGGAGTATGAGGAATATCAAAAGCAAGTGGTTGAGGAGAAGTGAGTACTTGTTCCCTTATTATCAGTATGGGGCTGATTCTTGGTAAATTTGTGCAGATAAAAATAACCCAAGAAAAAGCCAAACATTCACCTCTCTTCCCTTTTCTTAAAGCATAAAAATCTTTGCTAAAGAGAATTTCCAAAATAAAAGTTCACGAACTGGAAATGATAAACTATTATGTTCCCCCCCCCCCCCCCCTCCATCCTGCAACTCTCTCCTACACTTTCCTGCTATCTCCACACCTTGATGTGCTGCATTCATTCCTAGTTAATGTTACTTTATAAAACTTTTCCATAGGTACAAAGCCATTTGTATTGCAGGAGTTAATTCTAAAACGTGTATGATTCGTTCTCCTAGAGCTCCATGTGGAGTACACTTTCAATACATAATCTTTTCTTGGTCCACATTTATTATGGCAGACATGAAAAAGTAATGAGTGCTATGTTAAATGGATTATATTTATCTAGAGAAAAGTTTTAACATGGTTATTTTTTATAGTTGCATTTTCAGTTATTTTTTCTAAAATCTACTAAATAAAGCAGAACTTTTCAACTGATTAAATCTCAATTTTACTTTGTCTGTGATTATAATCTTTACCACTTGCTGTGTTTAAATATTGAAACAGAAGTAAAATAAAGGACTTAACGTGTAGGAGTTCAAATCATGCATAATTATAAACAAAACAATTTACTTTTAAATCTCAAATGCATCTGTTCCTCTAATGGTCAATTACGTAATGGTTGTGTAAATCCTTCATGTAAGATGATTATAGGTGAAAGGTTAATGACTGATGGAATTTGAGGTATCCGAGTCTGTATTTAGCAGCAGTCATTTCTATCATAAAACCTTGAATAGGTGTAATTTGGTTTGGAACAAAATACGGAATGTTTCGCTATGCATTTTGTCAAGGGATATTTAAAAGAGAAATAACCACTTGCCAGCAGGAAGATGCTTTATTGAGAGTGAGAAGCAAAATGGGATTCCTGGGATAGGGAAAATGCTTGGAAAAAGAATTATTTCTATAATGTTTTCAAGTGTGGCATGTGTCCCTTACATGCTGGACTGTATTGAGGAATCCGTGCAGGAGTACTTCTGAAAATACAGTTTGGAACTATAATAGGAACATTTGAAGTATTTTCAAAGAGAAAAAAATCAGCTGAGTACACTGGTGTGGTTATGTAAATGTGTGTCACAAATCTTTGCCATGGGCAGAGCATCTGCTTCAGGGCTGTCTGGATTTTACCCAGTTTTCAGCTGTACAAGAGTGGAGATCAGAAAAGTAGAAGTGCCTTGCTGGAGTCATACTCAGGCAGAGTTTGGCCTTTGATGTGTGACCATCCTGACTTTGGGTTCTTCTCAAGTTTAGTTTGGTTTTTGGTTTTTTTTTTTTTTTTTTGGTGATTAAACACACAAAAATGCACAGATTGCTGTTTCTCGGGAAAATGTGTAATACAGTTACAGGGCAGTTTTGATACAGAATGATTATCCTCTTAAAGTGTCCTCTACTGTTGGAAATGGGACTCTAGGATAGGTAAACTTTCGGTCTGACCCAGAAAGACCATTCCGCCACTGTGCGCGTGTGGTGTTACACTACGAGATCGTCATGTTTGTAGAACAGGAGCATTGGCAGGCAGCCGCGTCCCTGTAAGTGCCCCGGTGGAATAAGCAAGGAACAAGCATAACTTTTCTGTTCTGCTTATTGGAATTGCTCATTATTATAGTAAGCAATAACGGGTAGTACAGGTACAAACTCCAGACAAGTAGTGTTGGCCTATCCTTCATTCTTCTCAAGACTCAAGGGAACTGTTCTGAGAACAAGCCTGGGGTGCAGGAGGTCTGGGCCCTTAGCATCACTTTATTGATACCACTCCTTGTGTGCCTTTGGACAAGTTACATAACTTTGGGAATAACTCCTGTGTGTAGCTTTCAGCAGCCAAGCAACTGGTTCAGTGTAAAAGACTGTATTTTATTAATATTATGAAGAAATGTTTTTTTCTGATTCCCAGGATGGAAAGAGATGCAGCGTTTGCACAGAAAAAAGCAGAGCGGGCCTGTCTTAGGGTTCATCTGAGAGAAAAGTACAGACTCCCTAAGGTAAGCCTGTAGTTTGTGATCTCCTCTAGTTCAGTGGCCAGTTTTAGAACAAACTGACTACCAACACAGAGTTCTGAAAATGGCAAATTGCCTTCATCAGTGGGATCCCCACTGCAGCCCAGTATGGAAATGGAGGAGGCTGGAGCCATGGGTTTCCCTAGTGACTGCTGCTTTTAGACCCTTTTTTCTCTCTTCAGTAGATGAATCTAATGGAAGGATTCTCGTAATCCCTCTCTACACTGTCAGATCTGAAACAGGTGACTAGGCAAGTTGAGTATCTGGTCTGATTGTGTCTCAGTATGTGTTCTTAGCAACATGCAACAGTTTAAAAAAAAAGCTCTAAGCAAATAAGCAAAGTCCCTGAAAACTCCTCTGCAAGCTGTACATTTGAGTTCTTCTAAACTTCTGAAGGCTTATTTTTACTAGAAGTGCAAGCAAACTGTCCATTCTTTTTTCTTTAGTGCTCCTGACACTGTTTGTCAAATATTCCCAGGAAAACCAAAATATAGACAACAGAAGCTTCAAGCAACAGAGAAATCTGGAAGTTTGTTAAAAGCAGGCAGCAGCTGCAATAGCTTCTGGGTCATGACAGAAAGCATAGTTAGCGTTTAGGCTGATAGTATTTTCCTGACATAAAAACACATGGATACAAACAAGGATAGTTCTCTACTGTATTTAAAGTGTTTTGCTGGTTTAGAGGGAAGACTTGCTCCCTTGTTTATTTTCTGATCGTCTTCCATGTTTTCAGGGATTTAACTGCAGAACTCTTGTCTATCAAAGTACAGGCTTTAGCACTAAGCCTATACTAAACATTCACAGATCTTTTCTATTAAAAAAATAAAAAAGGTAAGAAAAAAAGTTTTGAAACTTGAATATTCTGGAGATGATTTCCTGTTGCAAGATGGTGATGCTTCTATAATGAAGAAAGCTGGTATCTCACCTAGCACCATGGGCTGGAATTGAAGTGAGCTAGGGGAGTGAGAGCCAGAGAAAGATTCTGCAAAAGAATCAGGGAAGATTAGCCCATAGCAGAAACGTTAAGTGAATTCCCAGGAATAACTCATCTTAGAACAGTGGTGTTTTAACTTCTATTAAACTGCTCTTAGCCTGGTTTCTCCTTCATTACTTGTAAAAGATTTCTAAAGAGATTTATTTTTCTAGCTTCATTAAGATGTCCTTCACGTACAGTTATGTCAAATATGACTTGAGTGACTTGCTGAAAATTTATCATTTGAGCAAATGTCTCCTGGAAATAATGGCTGTTATCTGGAGTTCTCCAGTTGCTTTTCCCTTTGCAGACAGTGTTATGACTGCCTGATCTGTGTGCTCTCTCGGTTTTTTTGTTCCATCTCCTGTAGTCAGCAGAGCTCGGGACTTGCTGGTTCGTTGGTCACATGAAGATAGGGACTTCTTTGTATTTTGGTGCCCTTTTTCGTATCACCCAGCTTCCAAATAGGATGAGATATGTTTAACTAAAGGCCTGGATCCCTGCTCTGTGGCACAGAACTACAAAGGTGTTCAGGTGCTGGTCTCCAAGGGATTGCAAGGAAATTAAGAGCCTATGTGCCCCTGTGAGTGTGAGCCCAGGTAGACAGAAGTCTGGTTATTACATCAGTGTAATTAGAATATTCTAGCAGCATATGGCTCGCATTTCCCAGCCCCTTCTATCCTGGGATGATGCCCGTAGTCAAGGTTGAGAACTATCCATGCCACTTTTTAGTCTATATTAATTAAGCAGCAGTAATGAAATTAACTATCAACAGGGAGTTCAACACATTCAAAATACGCTCAGCTAACAAATTAATAATGCCCCAGGGTACTTCATTCATAATTGCTCAGGGCTACTGTCACAGAGATTACTTAACAGCAGGGAACCAAGAGTCAACCTGAGGCCTGCAGGCACCTACCTTGTTAGGACCCACCTCAAAGAAAAGTTGAGAGAAACGTCTTCCCAGGAGCTGCCAGGTCTTGTGATTTTAGCTTTGTAAAAGCACAAGCATTGTGAAGGGATTGTCTGAGTCTGAAATACCTATCACATCTTCTAGCACCTACAGGAGGAATGTGTTATATACTGAAGTGAGAAAGAAAAATGCAAGGTTGCACAGCTGTACGGATAGGCCCTGTCATCTGAAAGCTGCCGTTATCCCGATTTAGGCTATGTCCTTCACTGGCCGTCAATCACTTGAAAACTTTTGGCAGTTTTTATCTGCTCAGCATTCACCCGAATACTGGTTCTAGTTGGATGAAATAAGTTGTGCTATAAAAGCCGGTCCATAGCCCAAAGTTATCAGTGGAGTAGTTGATGAGGAAAAGAGCTTTGCAAACATTTATTTTTATTGTACTATTTTGCAGGCTTTAAAAGGAGCCACTTTTTCTCTTGGATTTTTTTGGGAAGTTATTCATAATATTTTAAACAAAAAGTTTATAACAAGTCATAGCCACTGCTACACACATCATCTCTGCTACCTTCTTCCACAATGCTGAACCTTTTCAGATAGCTCCTCCAGTTAACACTTCATTCTCCTCACAGTAAATTAATGAATTCATACGGCGCTCATTCAATAACTTCTGTCTACATCCAGATCTGTGGGGACACTTATGTTGTTTGGCTGTTTGTGAGCAGTGGGCTTAATGGTTCCACTTGTTCCCTGTCCTGTCAGGGGCTTTTGGTGGTGCTTCTGGCCCTAGGTTAGTACAATCCCTCCAGCTTGACAGGAGGAACCAGATGTGAAGGGTTCCTTGTGGAGGACACCTTTTAAGAAGGTCTACTATTTGCCAGTGAAGGGGTTTTTGTACAGTTTCTTCAGTGCTCTGTGAATCCAGTGCTAAATCTAAACTCCTAAACGAGTCAGTGCTGAGGCATGCCCTCCGGTGCTGGAGTGCCATGGCTCCTGTCGTTAAACTACTTGACAGTCCCTAACACAGTTTTGGTCTGAGCAAACTAGCCCCTTAGATTCCATTACCTGGCATGACTTGGGAGCACAGGCTCCGAGGAATTTTAAAACCTATCTTAGAACCTGCAAGCAATAGAATTGAATATTTATGCATTTTCTGCGGCAAGCACAACTAAACACTAGAACATTTGCAGCCATCTCTGCTGAACTGTTTAAAGAATTTCTCACTGAAACATCAGAAATGCCAGAAGGAAAGGACCCAGCAGTCAAGCAATTAAAGATTAACAAAGTCACCTAGGCTCAGAAAGTGATTATATAATGTAAATGCAAATTGTAAATCTTGTATTTTTTTCTACAGTGTTAGTTTGATGCCATTTCTAACCCTGAGCCGTCAAAGGCCCTCTAGTGCCATGTTCATAAAATTGCACCACTCTTAAACTAATGCTTTGCTTGAACCCTAAAGGCAAATTACAATTTGGATGAAAAGTGAGTCAACCTTGTGACTTAGATAAAATTATACCATCTGTATTTAACCAGTCTGGCAGGCCTCATTCATGATTAAAAAATATATTTTCCTCTAACTTTGAAAACATGTTTTTTGCAACCAAAACCTTGCTAACTGACTTTCCAAGAAAGATAAGTGTATGTCTTAAAAGTGTATGGCAGAGTGTTTTGAGACAGGTACTTGGGGTAAAAAAAGGCAAGGGAAAAAATGATGTGGAGAAACCTCAGTTAAGCTACCTCTACTTGCCCTTCAAATGTGTCAGTGTTGAACAAAGCTTTTGTAAGCGAATTTGAAGTGAATACAGTTCTATGTAACAACTCATTTCAGATCAACAAACTCTCTGTAAGGGCATTGGACTTTTAAAATTATCTGAAGGCACAGTTTGTCATCTTCAAAAGTGAAGGCGTGTTGCTACACACCTACAGCTTATTCAAATGACCCCTTTAAATGGAAGTATTATTAGCCTGTGAGTCTTTCCCAGATGGTTATCAAGGTCACACACTTACTTGTACTTGAACTTTGATCTCTTTTTCTCTCCCTAGAGGTGTTGCTGTTATGGCTGCAGGTCCCTCTATAGAAACACACATGTCTGCACTGTGTCATCTAACATTTCCAGGCGTTATCAAACCTGTGGATCTCCTAGACACTGCGCAGGTCGTCTGCAATGCATCCTGCTTGTCTGGGATGAATCAAAGGCGCTGAGCTCTTTCGGCTCAACAGCGCAGTCCCCCGTGAAGCAGACTGTGCGTATTGCCTGCGCGCAGCATGAGGCCCGTGTGATCGCAGGACCTGGTGTAAGCACAGGATCTGCTCCGTGTGTGTGAGGTTGATATTTGTTCCTGCGGTAGATATGTTAGGGAATTGTTGGCACTCACTCACAGCTATAGCCTGGCATCAAAAAGACTTCTCAAAAAGAGAAATGCACCACGTCTTCAGGTTCCCTCCAGGCGGACTATCCACCTGGAAGAGAGACAGGGATATGCCTGGAGAAATACGGATATATGTTGGCTCTGTGCCTGACCAGTGTCATATATAGGGGTAGAAGGAGCAAGGGCAGATTATCCCCTATGCTCTTCTGCATTCATCAGTTGCAATATACTGTTTGTTCTGGGCTGTGGATGCTCAGCATTGTGAAAAGGAAGAGGAAAGCATATCCTGAGGGCAAGTTTAATTACAGAAAGATTAATTATGCGAAAAAATGAAGTACAAGATTTTAAGTGGTTGATTGGATTGTAGGCCTAAATCTCTAAACACCAGCATTTTAATTAGCAGCTGAGTAGTAAAATATCATTAGGCTTTGTTTTCCTTTTGGAGGCATATGCTGAGCCAGCTACTGAGCAGCATTTCCCCACGGCCTCACCACACTCTGCGAAGCCTGGGCTCTAAATCCCAAGAAGGGCTAATTTCAAAGGCCTCAGGACGCTTATGTGCCCAGGTCTCAACGAAAAGTCAGTGGTGCTGGGTGTCTCTCTGTGATTTTGAAAGTCTCCCATCCGTAGTGCTTTTTTCAGTTCTGAGATGGTGTTCAAGTCTGCACAGTCGCCCTTGGCTGACCTCCGACGGGCGCACTGCCGCCTCATAGCACCCAAGAGCATGCAGGGGTGATCTGCCCCATCTCCAGCAGGATCTTGACTTTGGTATACACTACATGGTCTTTGGGGCCAAATTGCAGTAATAACAGTGGAAGACTTGCCTCCAAGGTACGACAGAATCTCTAAGCCAAAAAAGAAGGTACTAAACATATACTTAGCTTTGCTGATTTATGGCAGTTGCAAGTAAATTTTGCAGGATATGCTTTTCTGCATTTGTGTCTACCTATATAGCATTTCTTAGTTGAAGGTCTGCTTTCTTTTCATCAGCCCTTATGAAAACATATATCAGGAAGAAAATGAAATTATTACATGCATGCTATATGTCCCTGAAAAATATTCAGCTCTGTGATACAACATTATGGCAGCAAAATGCTCTCAGACCTGTGATAATGCATTAACTATTTTGAAAAATGAAAGTCATTTCAGGTAGCCTAGTATGGGATAGAAACCCTGAATATTAGCAGTATCAATCACTAGCACACATTGTAAATGGAAGCATGAAATTCAGGACTAAGCAGGGCCCCCTTTTCAGTGCAAAATCTAAAGCTCCATGGTATCTGGGCCAGATTTATAAGGGAAAGCAGTCCCTTAATGAACCTAATCCTATTAACAGAATTGTCAACTTAGGTTTGTCATCAGAAAGATGTTTTTAGCCATGAGACATTTGATCTATGGACAACTTTTTCATCTTTGGAGTATTCAATGCGTCACCTCCATACAAAACATTTTCAAAAAAATATATAAATACATAAATAAATATTTTAATTAAAAAAACAAAACAAAACAAAACACCAAACTCTCTTATTCACTTACTGCCTTTTTCCTGAACTGGGATCCAGTAATCAATTAACGTCCGCAAGGTCTAAACACAGGGGCTTGAGGTGATGGTGCCTGTGATGCAGGAGAGGAACATCTGACCACAAGCCTGTCCAACCTGTCCAAAGACCTCATCTGCAGCACAGCAGCCTCTCCCCATGGGCCCCGCCACCCCTTTCATGTCACTGATCTGCACGTAAATCCGCCATGTCACCTCGAATGCTGCTGCTCTCTGTCAGAGTATTGTCACATCAGTGCCGTTCTTCTGCCCAAGTATTGGGGGTTGTGTTGTGGTACGGGCATTTCTGGCACCTCAGGAAGGGACTATGTCATCTGCTCCAAGCAGGTGGATCCCTTCCCCTAGTCAAAGCACTTCTGTGGGTGCTGCTCTACAAGATTCTCAGTTACTGAACAGCAGGATGTTTTTCATTCACTGATACTTAGAGGGAAAGAGTATTCAGATGCAATCAGGTGTCTTTTCAATAACAAGTGCTGCTAAAGACATTAAAAAGGAAAGATTCTTGCCATGAAAGGGAGATGTAGTCATGTAATCTCAAGCAGCTCTTGCTCTATTGCACTGTGATGGGAATATTGTTAAGACTTGATTTAATGAATAGCACCATTCCAGAATTAAAGGGTTTTTTACTTGTATGCAGCCATTACATAAGCTCTAGCTGTGCCGCGGGGATGCATATTGACCGGGCAGAAAGAGAAACTTGTCTCAGGAGAAGCTCTTCAGTGCATACAGGCTTTAGATAAGTATCTGAAAACAAGTATTTGCTAAGCTTGAAGAATTCTTTTGCTGATCTAAATGTTTTCTTAATAGGCCAGAGTGAAACAGCTCTGGATCCACTGTGGAAAAATGGAGTCACAATGTGGATGTCAGGGGGCAGTGGGATCAGGATTGCTCCCTGAGAAGGTCCAGGCCAGGGCGATGGGGGACCCCACCACAAGCAGTGCCCTCGCCCACAGGCTCTGAACGCAGCGGGCAGAGCTGGGGCTGGCAGCAGGGTCCAGCGACTGCCCAGTGATCGTCAGGGAAGGCAAAGCATGGTCCGTCTTGGAAAACCAGTCAACAAGCCAGGCTCAGCAGGGGACCACCTCGGCACAGGCACAGCTGTGATGTAGCTTAGGGCAGGGCTGGGGCCCTGACCTGAGCTGAAATGGGGTTTCTGGGCCCCAGGGGTAAGGGGGTTCTTTCTTATTGAAGCCAGTTTGGGCAATGACGTGACGGTGCCTACGAGGCCCTGACAGCTGAGGTGTCAGGCAGCCTCTGCACACCTTCCCTGTGCTCCAAACTGTGAGCCTGGCGTAGGGATGGCACGAGAGGGTGTTTGCCGGGGAGAAGGCTGGTGGTTCCAGCCTGTGGCTCCTCGTACCTACCTGTGAGGTACCTGCAGCCCTCGGATGGCGTAGGTCAGTATGGGCTGCTGTATTCCTTACCAAAAACCCCACTTGCAGGTCAAGGCAAGATGAACTCTGATTTTATATGTAACTGGTACATTATAGGTGATGAATCACAGGATCAGGCCTGGATTCACCTACCTAAGGATCTCTGCACATAGGCGTAGGTAAATTTTATGACAGGATAAGTTAAACTTAAGGAAAGCAGTACATCACATAGTGATGCTGGAAAACAGTTTGGCTCTCCTGTGGATTAGTCTGTGAGCTTTGATCTCTTTTGTTTATAATCAGACTTCATATAAACAGAGTTTACACTGTTGTCTGCTTACACCTGCGTATCATGTAGGTATAAAGAACTCTATATTGCACCTATAACAAAATGGATCTGAGTTGGACTACATCAGATGCGTAATCAGGGTCAAAGACTATTACCAGGCCCTAGGACTCTATCGCCTGTGCTGTTGAATTGTCAGAATAGTGTCTGACCCAGTTTTGGCCTGGGCGCTCTCCCAAGCAGTTCCCAGGGCCAGTTGGGGAGTTAGGACAGGCATTCCCAATAGGCAGTTAGATGGGACCACCCTGTTTGGTAGGGTGAGAGAGTTCAATAGCATCGCAGTGGGTTGTTCCAGGCCAGCTGGCCTTGGGGCAAGAGACTGGTGCCAGGCATATTTAATTTACTAGAATAGATGTTGCTTCTGTGTTCTCAGAGATCCTAAAAGGGTGGCTGAACACTTGCAGAGACCTGGAGACTGTGGAGATGAAAGTCACCAGGAGAGAGGCCATCCAGTCCAGTGCAGGTTTGCCAGGGTCCAGAGGGGCTTTCTGTACGGGTTTGTTAAAGCCCGTGGCCCGAGCTGTCCTGTCCACGAGGTCTGCCTATTTTGGGTGCTCTCCGTAGTCCAAGCCGAGTGTATTCTGATGCAGGGTAGTGCCTCTATTGCTGTCAGAGCCATGTCTGGCCTTGGGCAAGTGACAGTCCCCACATGCGTGCGTGCTGGGACAGCAGGGATCTGCACACCCTGCTTGCGCTCTGATTGCAAGCTGCTGTCGGGAACTAACAGACACGATGCATTTCCAGTGACACATTTCTGATCCTGACTTTCAGAAGTGAGTGCTTGGAGCTGCAGGCTCACTGTGTATTTGGGCACTTGCAGCATTTGCCCGACTTTAAGAACATCCAGTGGGAAAATCTTCTGGTCTCTCATGAGAAAACAAGCTTTAACTTATTTCCAACAGACTTAAAGAAAAACAACAGGTAGAATCAGAAACTTAATGCTACATTTCCATTTCAAATCCAAGTAACAGAACTGGGTCTGTCTGTCAAATTTTAGAAGAAAGAGAAGAGGCCATACATGTCTTCTGTACTTCTTGGCTTGTTGAGCGACCCTACCCTGTTGAAGCTCAGGCTAGGTCTATTCAAGGACAGGCTGAATGCCAAGTGAGCAGAGGCAGGTGACTCGGGCAGAATTGTACTGCTTTAGACTACATCTGAATACGTTATTCTTTGGTCAGAGAACACTTTAAACCCCCAAATTGTGTTGTCCATCACATTTCAGATTTCAGGAGGACAGGGGGCTTTGGTGCAAGAACGTGACAAACAATTGTTCACATCTGTATGGGCATCTTTCCACATAATATACAGTAGTGTGCAGTGATGATGTCTTAAATTATAAATAGTTCTAAAGAGAAGAACATGTGTGATTGTCTGCTTAGGGGGACTTTTTCAGTAATTAACCCAGTATCTTTCGTATTGTCCTCCACTGCTACTTGGGAGAATTTCAGAAGGGCTAACTCCTTCGATAGCCAGCACTTGCTGATTAAAAGCTTAACACATTTTTTCCTGCTACACAATCAATAAAGAATCCCCGCTTGGGATATTGTTTCTAGCTCCCACAGATCTGATAGCAGCGACCCTTACCCAATGGGGTCAAGAGATGTCCTCACCCATTTTAGCCACGTAGTAGTAACAATCATGATACACCTCTCCATATTTTCATAAGAGATATGGGGAGAAATCAAGTTAAAGGGAAGTACAGTTATTGCAAACATAAAGCTGTGCAAATATATCTAACAGTAAATAGTGGCTATGCAGTCAAGCATCCCAGTCTGCCTGTCCTTGCTAAGGCCTGGAACTACACAGACATTGCTCATACATGTCCTTCCAGTCATTCTTGCATTCATTCATTCATGCAAACCCAAGACCCCGCTCACTCCCAAAAACACCTCCTGCTGACAGCATTGCTGCTTATTCTTATCAGGCCTTTGCTGCTGTCATGCCTCATTTTGGAGATGTAATGAGGCATTAATACTTATCTTTGATGTGTGAACTGTGTCAAAATATCCTGTTCTTCTGAACTCTGGATCCATCAGAATCCACCACAAAATGTGAACAAAATCGCCATTGTTTGAAAAATTGACATAGCCCCACTGACAGAGCGTTTCAGCGGGCAGGCAGGAAGCAAGCGTGTGTAGTGCTTACTGCATCTCAGCCCTTTTAATTGCTTAATCAGTTCCTTCTCCTGTCTCCTTTTGCTTTCTCAGACTCACACCCAACCTCCATCCTCTCTTTTGTTGTCTAAGTCCTCCTATTACCCCACTTACCAGCACTGCAACGCTGCTCTGAGTATGTGCCAGGCAGCCCCTGCCCTTCATCACAACTCAGAGATGCAGACCAAAGACCTAGATACAGTTTAGACATGATTTGGGGAAGATGGAGACCTTTTTCCCAGTAATTCTTTCCTGAGTTTAGTGCATCTTTCTTCAGGAAGGCTTCAGTTTAGTGCTGATATCTAAAAATACCCACCACCAAATGAATAGGGGAATAGTAGCCACAGTTTTTCTAAAGCTTCATCAGCCAAATCGCAGAACAGACGACAGCCCAGGCAGTATATTGCAGCATGTCTTTGGTGGATACAAGTAACTTGTGGTGGATTTCCTGCAGTATCGGCATGTTACCACAGTTAACGCATACGGCACAGGTTTCTAAAATGGCAAGTGACACTGCTGAAATCCTTCAAAGAAATACAATTGACATCATTGTCTGAAAAATCTTAGCACTTGTATGGGGCTGATTGAGCCCCTTGAATTCACAAGTTGCATCTAAAATCTTTGACTGAAAAACCTGTGCGTATGTTTTGGTTCTCCCTAAAACAAACAGACAAACGAACAAAAAAGAGACTCATCGGTAGATCCTGGGATAGCAGAAATACTCTCATGTACTGTTTTTATTTTCTGCTTTTTGTATCAGAGTGAATTGGATGAGAATCAAATACAGATGGCTGGAGATGATGTGGGTTTGCCAGAAGACCTTCAGAAGATGGTGGCAGAAGATCAGGTGGAGGAAGAGGACAAGGACTCTATCCTGGGACAGCTGCAGAACATCCAGAATATGGACATGGATGCGATCAAAGAAAAGGCACAAGCCACCTTCACCGAAATGAAACAGGCTGCTGAGCAGAAATGTTCTGTGATGTAGAAGAGACACCACTATCCAAGGGTTGTGAATTCAGTCTTGTCTCACAGGGGCTGCAGAGTGATGGCAGGCAGAGGAATGCACTTAGCTCTGTAGCATTAAATGTAAATATAGAAAAGAGAGAGAGAGACTTTAAAACCCCGAGGCGTGTTAAAATTTACGTGCTGTGACTGCTTAGTGCAAAGCTAGAATAGATCCTTATTTTTTAAACAGAACATTTTTCCCCATGGAAAAAAATGGCTTTAAAAAAGCTAATATTGGGGAAAAAATGTGCCTTTTTCCATTTTTTCAAAGTGATCAAAATGCTATTAAATGTGTATTTTTTTAGCACAATTCTTCTTCTGATGCATAACATATAGGTAACCACTCATTTAATACTGCTTTCAGAAATAAATACGTATATTTCTAATAAAAACATGTCTGTTTCAAACATTTTGAAACAAACCCAGTATTCAAATGTTGACATTTTCTGCAAAAACTTAAAAAAAAAAGGTTTTGACCATCTCTGTACTAAATATAGCAAAAGGCAAGAAGTGAAGCATACAACTTTACAGCTTGGAACAAAAATGTCATCATATATAGAACTGAGTGAGGACTTGCAGGAAACCAAGGTTTGGTAGCTATCGGCAAACCATGGTGAGTGAGCTTTCATTTCACAGCCTCTCCGTCTTCAAATGCAGTTCAAACCTCAAGTGACAGCAGTGTCCCTCTGCTTGGCTGCTATGTGTGCCAAATTCTGGGGCTTGGGGTACCAGCAAATTACTTGTATAGGCTAAAATGAGCCCACCACATTTATTCTAAGAGTTAACTCCATACAAGGCTAAACCTTGTATCTGGCCCACCTGGAAGATTACACAGGGTAGGGCACCTAAAGCCTGAGAAAAAGCATGGCTTTCACTAGTGCTAAATCTGAGTCTGTGGGACACGCAGGATCCAGTTCAATGGTTTTAGATTCAGGACCAAGCAAGATTTTCTTTGCTGTTGTTTACAGAGTTTTTTTCTGGGGAAAACCTAAGTAGGTGCTGGCCTGATTGCCTCCCACTCCCCAACAAGCGGAGCTGATGCTGGCTAAGAGTTGGAGGAGCGCGGCCCCGTACAGAGCAGCTGGCTGGTTGTTACGGGATGGCTGCTCGCTGCAGCCTCCAGTGCTGCCAGGGACCCAGCCCGGGGGCCCTAAGCAGCCTGGGCAAGCAATGATGGGCCAGCACAGGTCATCTCCACCAGCGCTATGGAGCAGGGTCCTGTGGTTAAGGCACAGTGTAGCATCAGTCTGTCTCTGCACTTGCATAACCATAATAGTTACCGTGCATGATAAGGCACACAAAAGCCGTACAGCCCTTGCACGGGGATGATGTATACAATACTACTCCCGAGGGGCTCAGATATTCTGTAAAATGAAGGACTTTGTAAGTTCTCCAAGAACTGGCCTATGAATGAAATTTGCAAATGAATACATGTAGCACCTTCCCTCAGGTTTGTAAGTCTCTCTCTCTCCTCCCCCCAATCAAGTAAAAATATTCATTTTAAATGAATAAATGCACTAAGTATGGTTTGTCTCTTTTCTTTCTTTCTCTCTTTTCCTCCCTCCCTCCCTCCTGCCTTCCTTCCTTTTCTCCTTCCGTCTTTTCACTCTCTTGTCTCTTTCCCTGCCCTCCCCTTCCCTCCCCCTTTTCTCTCATCCTTTCTTCCTCAATCCTGGCCTCAGGTATTGGTCTGTGAAGTGCAAAAGATACAATCCAAGGCACTCCAGAGGTGAAATCCACTCTGTCCAGAGCCCCCTTTGCCTGGGTTGGTCATGTCCTCCGGCCCCACAGAACGCTGGTGGCTCTGCCAAGCCCCTGTGCTTTACTGAGAGCAGCTGGGTGATCCCATGGACCGGCTTTCTGGAAGGTCCCATCACCAACAGGGAGGATCCACTGGGGGTTGCAGAAAACAGCTGGGTGTCCCCAGTATTAGGTACAGGAAAATCCTTTGTATCTGGTGACGTAAACCATGTCTTGGAAACACCTTTATTGCCTCCATTGGTCATGCCCTGGGCGCACCCACCATGAGAGGACTTAGTCACCCTAGCTGGCAGCCCCAGCTAACACCTCTTGCTGCTGCCGGCCCAGGTGGAGCAAGGCCGGCTGCAGCTGAGGGTGTGCATGGCTGCACCGGGCCTGGTTGCCGACAGCTTCAGAAGCAGCTCCCGGGTGAAGTGCAATACTGCTGTGGAGAGACCACAGCATGCGCTTGGTAAAACTGTGGTTTCACCAGGTAGCCCACCATGCCTGAGCGGTGCAGAGCAGCTTCCCACACGTGCCTGGGATGGTCCCGCTCCCTGCAGAGGGAGGCAGCAGTCACGCACAGCTGTACAGTTGCAGTGCCAAGGGGCAGACAGACACACAAAATCTTAAGGAGGATTTGAGCGTCTGCCATGCCTGCGGTGTTTTAACGGTCACTTGGGAAAGGAGGACCAATTCTCCTTTTTGGCAAAGCCACCTCTGCAGTGAGGCAGAGAGGAGGGCGGGGGAGGGAGGTTCACCTCTCTCCTGCTCCAGCAGGCTGCTGGGTGCCCAGACTGCCAGGGAGAGTCACCCCACCACCTTCCACTGCAGCGCTGGCACAGACACGGTGACGTGGGAAAAGGCCGGAGAAAATGAGCTACTTTTACAAAGCCCGTTATCACCAATGGGTATAATGGTGCCCTCCTCCATGGCTGCAAAAGGACAGAGATGGCAGTATGTAGCTTTATGTGTTCATCATATATGGATCATGTTTTATTAATCTGGGCAAATAAATTTATTTGTATGTCTTTTATCTATTTTCTACTAGAATCCTTTATAGCATTTCAAGCTGATCACCATTTTTTCCCTAATGTACTGGTGAGCACACAAGCAACCACTTTCTAAAAACACTGCTCCCACACATACGCTGAAATGTTCGTGTTTGTGACAACATTTCTAGGTGGCAGGAGTGCAGATCCAAAGCATATCCTTATTGGAATCGTCGAGTGTCTTGAGCATACAACTTTGTTTCCCCCTTGGTTTTGTGTGCGGGACTGTCTGCTGCTGAGCCAGCGGGGGAAGAACTGTGCACCTCCAGCTCCTCTCTAGCCAGAAGTCACTCGAAGGGAATCGCCTCCAGGCTTTTGGGGAATCTGTAGCATCGTGAAAAATACTGGCCCAGGTCTCTAAAACATGCAGATCACTTCTATCACTTTGGTGCATTGAGGAGGAGAGCTCTGGGCAAAACCCTCTTCTGGGCTGTCAGCAAGAGACAGAGGTACGTAGTTGCAGTTTCCCTAAATGCAGCCAGTTTGCTAATGGAAAAGGAAGTTGAGATTCCTCCCTACAAATAGAGCAAGATATAAAACCAAACTGGTGCCTGTACTTTGCTTGCCAGGGAGTGAATTTCTCTCATGTGACTGTGCGGGCCCAGTTCTGCCGCCCTTCCCCGGCCAGCAGCTCGTTGGCTGGGTGCCTTATGCTGCAGCTGCTCAGCTCCCTGTCCCGCTGCACAGACGCTCAGCCCTGGCCCTGAGCACTGGGATGGGAAGGGTATTTGAGGAAGGGCGACTAGGAAAGAGCTGGGGAGATGTGTCAGTGTTGGTTGACAGAAGTGGACCTCTTGCTTCCTCCACTTGCTGTTTCTTGGAGGGGAGGACAGGAGATGCATCATGACTTTCTAGATGTCTAGCTTACTTAAAAAAACAGATGAAAAGTGAAAAGATCATAAACTTGTAGGGCAAACCCATTGCAGATCACTCCAGCCCCTTAATTCCTGCTGCCCAAATGAGGAGCTGGGTGAGGCACTGGTGCAGCCTGTGAGGACAGACCAGCTCGTTCCTAGAGGAGCGTGTCCATTTCAGCAACCGCCTGCCTTTTTCCCCTGGTGTTGCTAATAGTGTGCCTCTCCCTCTCTGGAAGGGAGAAACGGGGGAAGGCTGCCTTCTGCAAGGGCCTGGAGGGGTCTATTTCTGCTTTGCTGTTCAACAGAAAAATCCTCCAGACAAGAAAGCAAGAAAGCCAGAAAGGTTAGATGGCAAGAAAGGTTAGAAGGGACCTTCGGAAGCTGCAGAAAACATCCAATCTTTTTGTCTTGCTCTAGTTTTTAACATAAGCAGATTTATTTTTTTTAATATAGCTACTCCCTGCGCCAGGCTGCTGTGATGCCCGCTGCCAGCAAGGGCCTCGTACGCCCAGGTGTCCAAGACAGCTCTGTGCCATGTTGAGCCACTGTATCAGCCCTGGCAAAGGGACATCGACCCCCGATGGCTCCTTTAACTCTTTTTGCTAGAAAAACTGCTTTCTCCTACAAGTCAGGTGGCCAAAGAACTTCTTTTTGTTTATTTTCTCAACGGCCCTTCACCCACAATCCCTGCCCACGGGCCCCGAGCCTCCAGTTAAGCTCAGGACTGGGCCTTCAGTCCCTGCCTGAACTGTGCTGTAGCTCTGCCTGCCTCCAGCCTGGCCACAGCCACGTCTGTGCCTGGCCATGGCACAGACCCTGACCTGCAGATGGACTTGCCAGCTGGACCTCGGATCTGCCTGGTGATCGCTGGGCCCAATTCTGACCTGTGGATGGACTTCCCAGCTTGGCCTTGGACCTGCCTCCCCACTACAGTCCTGCTTGGCCATCCGGACCCTCCGGTGCACCCAGTCACCATCCCTGGTCCGCCCCCGTGCCTCCCGGGGGCAGCGTGGGGCTCAGCCCTGCTCTGCCGGCTGCGTACCGCACACGCTCCCGTCCCTTCGGGAGCCGCCGGCCATGGCTCCCTGGCAGTGATGCTGGAGTTACCAGCTTAGGGACGGGGAGAGGTGGCAGGTGTTGGTCCTGTCCTCCGTGGACTCCTCTGTGTAGGGGGGTTCTTGGATGCAAGAGATCATCTTGCTCTTTCAGCAATCACTATTCAAATATAATCATCAGCTCTTTCAGCAATCACTATTCAAATATAAGCTGCATAGACTTGTTTGAAAACTTGTTATCAAATATTTTCCCCATTGTAGTCCCAAGAAAATATGCCTTTTCTTCTTGTTCACTTCTTTCTTATTTAAGAAACACAGAAGTTGTCAAGTTTACCTTCCTCGCTTTTTCCAAAGCTTTTTCCCTGGTCCATTCAGAGATGGATGTCAGTGGCTCTTGTATTGTAACAGGTCACTTCTTTAGTGGAGAAGACCTAGCTGAAGCGCGTTCATCAAGCATCAGAGCGAGCAAATGCTAACTCAGTCTCAAACACTCTGCCCTAAAACCACCCAGACTTCTGATCCTACTTCTGTCTCTTGGGATCCTTCTCTCACTTGTCACCACAGAATTTAATTATCTATGCAGAAAGACAGGTGGGCTCTTTTAGGAGATCTTTACATAAAGTAGTTAGAATAGTTGCCAGCTCAGCTCAGCTGGCCTTTGGCTTGTGAGGATCAATCCATTTCTCTCTGCATTTGTATAAATCTGGTAGGTGTCTCCATACTGTTCTGTTACTTTACAGACTGAACTGTCTTATCCATAAAATGCCAAAGTAAACAAGCCTAAGGCTTTTGACCTTTGAATTAAAATGTGGCTGGGACATCCTGAAAATCTTTCTTACTGAAAGCATCTGGTGGTCTAAAGGAGCTAATTAAATTCATCAGCATATATAGGATCAGCATTTTCACAGTTTAAAGGGTCAAAGAAGAAAGTACAAACAGAATCACCAAACAAGTGATTAATAAGATTCCAAAAAAATGTCAGGGCTAGCAGAGGCCAGCGGGGCTGAGAGATGGCTGCGTGCTGGTACAGGACAGGGGCCCTCCCCATCCACGGCATGGGATGCTCCCCAGCCCTGGCGTTGGCCAAAGCCATGCTGATCTGCTGCTGGGAGAGGAGTGGGCTGCCTTAGGCACCATTTTTAGAGCCAGAGACTTAAAAACTCTCGGTCTGGAGTGGCAGAGCTGGGCTACATCACAGGAGGTGCTGGTTTCTGCCCTGAGCTCCCACGCACAGACAGAATTTCCCCTGGGGGCCGGGGCCAGGGCTTCCATCCGCCCTGGGGCTGGCATTGGGCTGTGCAGAGGAGTGGTGGGGCACAGTGGGTCCCAGCCCCATGGGGGGGCCAGCACTGTTGCCCCAAATCCCCCTGAGACCCCCCCATGTAGGGCGGTGTGATGGCCAGGGCACAGCTGCAAATCTGTCCTGCCCTCAGCAGGAGCCTGATCCTCACCACGTCGGAGGTGGCTGCCCTGCTCCCAGCCAGCACCTGCATGGCTCATCCCTGGCTGTCCCTGTCCTCAGACACCAGCTGCAGGCCTGGGGAGGCACGCGGGTAGGAGGCGGCAGGGCCACATGGGGTACACGTCACCAGGCATGCAGCTCTCAAGATGCTTAGCCCCGGGGACAGAGCATGGGAGAGCCTGGAGCACAGCAGGCAGGCAGCACACTGACTTTGCCTCTTAAGAAAAAGGAAAGGAGGTCTTTCTCCAAGGTCTTGCACTTAAACAGCCTTTCTCGTAAGGCTGCTGGAACCTTAAGAGGCAGCCACTGCGTGTGTGTGCATATGCATGTGTGCTGGGGGGGTGTGTATGGGGATGCACTTGTGTGCACAAATGCATGTTTACGTATGTGCATGCACCTATGCACATGTGTGCATGTCTGTGTACGTGTGTGTGTGTGTGTCTGTGTGCGTGTGTGCTGCACGGAAGAGGAGCAGATTAAAGCGTTAGGTCACATGGGAGCTACTGCTGGACGGACCCTACCTGGGATTTGGGTTCTTATAGTTAATAGGATCGCTGGAGCTCAAGGCCGTCATCCCATCAAGATAAATGTCTCTAGTGCCCGCTTTTAAGCAATCCGAATTCAATTAGGCTAATTGGAAAACAAGTAAAGAAGGATTGCATTAATATAGCCTTACAGCATGAACCGCCACTCCCTCCCTCCAGAGGGATGGCTGAGCATGGCGAGCCTGACTGTCCGAGCCCTTGCACCAGAGCCATGCTGCTCGCCCCCCAGAAAGGGCTGCCCCGCTGCCCGAGCAGCCGGGCTGATGCCATGCCCACAGCCAGGACGGGCACCGGGATCAGGACGCCGGGTGGAGGCTCAGGCACTGCGCTGCACGGGGGCCTGCGCCGCACGCTCTCTGGGATTCCTGCACGCCACAGAGCACCTTGTAAGTGGTGGAGAAAACACAACCAGCTCTCCTAGGGGCAGATAAAGAAAAATCTCACCAGAAAAAAAGCAGGAGGTGACTGTCAAGGTACGAGCGATACAGTGATAGGAGGAGGTAGCAGCTTCCTCACACATCGTGCTTTCAAGGAGGTTCTTAAACTGCACGCTTAGGGACTTCTGAAGAGAAAAAAAGCCAGGCCAGTTTTTCCAGTTTTTAACAGTCTGTTGGATGATACAGAGTATGCAAACTGCAGCAGGGTACAGGTTCCCGCTGGGTGAATATTTCCCCCTTTTCCTTGCCCCACCCTGTGCCCCCCCTTGTCGATTTGCTGTCTGACCTTGAAAGTCCTGTTTATCTCTCAGGGAGGCACTCCCTGCTGCACATCACTGGTCTGAAGAGCGATGTCCCACCTGCAGAGTGACTTCAGCTTCAAATGTCTACGCTGCAAGGCAGTAATTATTTCACTGGACATAAAGAAAAGACAGGAGGAAAGGAAGGAAGAATCTGTGGCATTTTATGGTGCCGATTTAATTGTGTGAAGCCACGTCCCATACATATGTTTCAGCAGCACCAACAGGATCGAAACTATTCCCATTTAGTCTTCGCTATGCATGCACAGGACGGAGGTATAGCAGGCAGCTGCACTTTTAGAGGTTGTCCATCTTGAGAATTTTTGTTAGCTTCCAAACATATTTTCAGCAGTAATTGTTATAGTAATACATTGCAAAAAACTAAAAAAGGTGATGGAATGGGGGCCATCTTTTGCAAAGGCAAGTAACAAATCCCACCCATTTCATCCCCTAAGGAATATTCTCAAATTTGATCCTGATTGCCCCTGTAAATTTCCAAAGGTAAATGGTCTTTGCAAAGCTGTGGTGTACCACAGTATCAGTTACTGAGGCTTCATACTAGTATGAGGCGAGTCCCAGGGGACTCTGGCAGCAGGGGATTTAGCTAACAGCCAGTACATTAGACCCACAGGAAAATGTTCAGACCGTTACCTTTGCCATCCTAAACTGTATGTGTTAGTCTCCAATCATCAAAGGAACCGTCAGGCTTCCTCCCTCCCCAGAGCTGTGCGACGGCTCCTGCGCACGTCAGGGCACCACAGTCTGCACCTTAAGCATGGCAAGAGAGAAAAGATAGATCTGGAGCTGGAAGAGTCAGAGCTGGTCTCTGCGCTGCTACAGCTTTTTTTTTTTCCCCAGATTTTTACAGATTGTGACCAAGGGAGTTGCTTCCTCTTTTGACAACTCCACTCCCCTGCAAGAAGGATGCTACAGTGACAAATGCAGTTCCATATGGCATATACAGCTGTAATAATCTGCTGCTGAGGAAGGAGGATCCTTCTCTATGAGGGAGGAAGGCCTCTCGTGTACTGTGTGGGATGTGTACCCTGCTTCGGGGGGTGGAAGTTTTTTTGCTGTACATTTGCATTGTGATTAACAGCAAAAAATGTGAGTCTTGTTCCTGTATTTGACAAGTTTGAGAGCTGCCCTAAAAGCAGCATCCGTGCCAGGATCCAGTGCCCATTGCCCTTACTGCCAGACCAGAGTCTGGCTAAAGACGTTTTGCTCCTTCATCTCACCTTGCTATCTTTTTTTGCTACGACAAGCAAAAATGATTCCCAAGTTTGCCCAGGGCTTCTGGAGGGACAGGCATGTTTTGTGCTGGTTGTGAGTGCCATAAAACCCCAGCTCCAAATTAGAAGAAATTAGGGACATTGCACAGTTCATTCATCTTCACTAATAGAGTTCTTGGGAAATACACATGTAGATTAAAGGAACACAATGGCCCCTGGCTGATTGCTTTGAGTACCCTCCAATGTCCCTACAATGGTATTGACTTGCTTTTCATATTGTGCACAAAAGCCACACTAACCTTTTCTTGTCTCTTCTGTTAGCCTCTTCCCTCTTTGCCAACGGATGGCTGAGTTCTTTCGGCCCTGACCCCCGCCCCCAGAAGCAGTCAGCGAAGGCAAACCTCACCTGGAGCAAGCAGGAAAAGCTGAGCACTTCTAAAAGGAATCAACTTTGGGACATGAGACCATAAACCTTAAAAAGGTGGGGGCACGGGCAGAGGCAAGCACTGCCCATCTTTGTTTTGAAGCAATTCCTCTGGGAAAATCTACACAAAATGCATCCTGTTGGGGCAGGGGGGGAAGCAAGAACGATGATTTGTTGAGAGAGGTCATACCTTTTATTAGACTAGCTAATGTATCTGGAAGAAGCAGCAGTGGTGGTTTTCATTCACATACACTCTCCTCAGGCTTGAAATGGAAGCACCTTCAAAGCTAAGCGCAGGCTGAAAACCACTCTGGATGTTACTGTGTTTGTCACTTAAACCAGCTGGGACAAAGGACGGCTGGTGCCTCAGAGGAACTGGCAAGTGCCAGCATAAAAAGAGATATAGTGACAGCAAGAGAAAAGCAGGAAAAATACTGATGCAGGAAGGAGTATGCTGGAGGCAGGAGACACGATGCTGTTGCCTGGTTAGTACTGTGCTGAGTCCGTGTCCTCCACCAAGCCAAGCACAAAGTAAGGTATGGGATTTGGCTCTCTGCCTTACCTCCAAAAGCATTTTGTAATCTCCCATGAAGCCATGCCCTGCCCCCCAGCCTCCCAGCCACACTCGCACCGTGGAGGACAGGGTCACAGAATCAGCTCTTCTCACCGGGTCTGCCCTATACCAACATCATGGAAAATTTCCTCAGAAATATTGCCTAGCCCTTGCCCCAGACTTGTGAAGGCTGAAGGGCTGAGCCCAGCTCCTTCAGACGTCTCCAGAGTCCATCCTCTCCAAAAGCCCGCACGCACTTTCACTTGGTCTGTAAACCTGGCTGTGAAGGCAGCCAGGCGCAGGGCAAGGACCCCGACAGGGAACCAGAGCATCAGCTTTTTACCCCGTGCATCTGACACAGAACAGTGCCAGGGCATCCTCCTGCACAGCATCTTTCGAGAGGCTACCTATGAAACCGGTGCACGTAAAGATGCCTGGGACGGCTGCAGGCTGGAGCTGTCACGCAAGAGAAATTCGGAGAGGCTCGGACGGCCCGCAGCACAGCGCAGGGCACCGAGCCGGGCACCCACCGTCCTCTCCCCGGGCTCCCGCCGCTCCCCGGAGCCCCGCGCTCCCGCGGCTCCCGCCGTCCCGGGCACTGCCGTGCCGGCTCGGTCCCCCCGCGCCCGGCGCACCGGCAGCCGCCTGTCCCACGGTGATTCCCGACGGCGCTCGGCCCGGGCAGCGCGGCCCCGGCCCCGGGGCTCCGGTCGCGGGGCTCGGCGGGGCGCCCGGCCTGGGCCAGCCCCCGCAGCCGCCGGGGGCCGGCCCGCCCCGCCTCGAGGGCCCCGGATGGCATCGCCCGGCGCCGTCCGGGGCCGGGGCTCGGCGGGGCGGGGCGGGGCGGCCGGCGGGCGGGGGGGGGCAGCGGGCGCTGCCGGCGGGGCCCTGGGGATGCCCTGCCTCCGCTGCCATGCCGGAGCGGCGCGGGGGCCTCGCCTTCCCTTTCGCCCACCGCCCCCCGGCACTCCTCCCCCGCCCCAAGGAGGCCAGCCCGCCGGGCGGTGCCGTGCCAGAGCTGCCCGCGCCGCCCCGGGGCCGGGCGGGACCGCAGCGCGGCGCCGGGGCCCCGGGCCGGCCGCCCCATGCACCCGCCCGGCGCCCTGCTCGCCATGGCCGAGGGCGCCTTCTCGCTGTCCGCTCAGGCGGCGCGGAGCCCCGGGGGGAACCCGTCGAGGCTGCACAGCATCGAGGCCATCCTGGGGTTCACCAAGGAGGACGGCCTGCTGGGCCCCTTCCCGCCCGACGGCAGCGCCAAGGAGGCGGACCGGCGGGGTCCCCGGCACTGCCTCCCCAAGATGCCCGGGGAGCCGCCGCCGGCCGAGCCCCAGGGCCGCGCCGAGCGCTTCCAAGGTGAGCGCGGCGGGCGAGAGGGGCCGGGGGGGGGCGGGCGGGCGCCTCTCCTCCGCGCCCGCGGGCGGGCCCCGCGGGGAGATCGCCCTCCCGGTGACCCGCCGGTCTTCCCCTCCCAGAGCCGTACTGCCCCGGCAGCGCCAGCCCCGAGCTGCCCGCCGGCAGCAGCGGCGAGGGGAAGCCGTCGGACGAGGAGCAGCCCAAGAAGAAGCACCGGCGGAACCGCACCACCTTCACCACCTACCAGCTCCACGAGCTGGAGCGCGCCTTCGAGAAGTCCCACTACCCCGACGTGTACAGCCGGGAGGAGCTCGCCATGAAGGTCAACCTCCCCGAGGTCCGCGTGCAGGTAACGCCCGCCCCCGCCCCGCCGGCCCGGCCCCGCGGTCCCGGCGCCGGGAGCCCCCGCACGGCCCGGCACGGCTCGGCCCGGGGCGGCGCGGCTCCGCGCAGCCCCGCGTTCCCCCCACACGGCACGGCCCGGCGCAGCCCCGCGTTCCCGCCGCTGGGAGCCCCCGGCCCGGCGTGGATCCGCACTCCCGGCGGCCGGAGCAGCACCGCCCCGGCGCGCCGACGGCCTCGCTGCCCCGGCCCGCGGGCCCGTGCGCCCAGCCCGGCACCGGCAGCGCTAGCCCCGGCCGGTGCGTGGCTGAGCGGCCCCGCGGGGCACCGCTGCAGCGCCGGGCGCGTCTGCGGTTGGCGCCGTCCGCACGGCCCCGAGGCGGCGGCCCCGGCCCGG
Source organism: Platalea leucorodia (assembly GCF_965183815.1). Classification (NCBI taxonomy): domain Eukaryota; kingdom Metazoa; phylum Chordata; class Aves; order Pelecaniformes; family Threskiornithidae; genus Platalea; species Platalea leucorodia. Next base: position 203,615 of record NC_138858.1, read on the forward strand.
CCGGCAGGACACCGCGGAGGCCGGGGCCGTTCTCCCTTCGGCAGCAGAGCGCCGCAACCCTCTGACTGGCGTCTCCCGGCCCGGGGCGGGCGAAGCCGCTGTGCGCCGGGGCGGCGGGGAGCGGCGGCCGAGCCGAGCCGAGCCGAGCCGGGCCGGGCCGGGCCGGGTGGGCCGGCTCCGCCGCGGGGCTCTCGCTGCGCCGCTTCCCCCGCGGCGCTGCGCTCTGCCGGCGAGGGGCTGGGGGTCTGCCGAGCCCACGGGGGAAGCGCGGCTGAGCCCGCTCCTGCCCCGGCTCGGCACGGCGCGCCGTCTGCTGCTCCGTTCCGTGTGCGCCGCTGCGCCCAGGGGAGAGCCTCTGCCCTCCGCGGGGGCGGCAGCGCTGCCGTGCCGCCCCCGGCCCGGCTAACGCGGCTGTGCTTGCAGGTGTGGTTTCAGAACAGACGGGCCAAGTGGCGGCGGCAGGAGAAGCTGGAGGTGACCTCTATGAAGCTGCAGGACTCACCCATCCTCTCCTTCAACCGCTCACCGCAGGCGACACCCATGGGTCCTCTCAGCAGCAACCTGCCTCTGGAGACGTGGCTCAGCCCGCCTGTGCCCAGCAGCACGGCCCTGCAGACCCTGCCTGGCTTCGTGGCCTCACCGCAGAGCCTGCCCGGCAGCTACACGCCACCGCCCTTCCTGAACTCTCCGGCAGTGACCCATGCGCTGCAGCCCCTGGGGGCCATGGGGCCACCGCCGCCTTACCAGTGCGGGGCCACCTTTGTGGACAAGTTCCCCTTGGATGAGGCAGACCCACGCAACACCAGCATTGCCGCCTTGAGGATGAAGGCCAAGGAGCACATCCAGTCTATCGGCAAACCCTGGCAGACAATCTGAACTCCCTCTTCAGCACCTGGGAGAAACCCACGGGGAAGGCTGGTCCTGGGGCGACCAAGGGCCCCCCTTGTCCTGCTCCGGCCCCCACGGACAGCCACGCAAGGGAGGGCTGTCCCTTGCACCAGCCTTTCCCCCACGCCCTGACTTGCTTTGTATTTTGTGGTCCTTTTAATTCCCTTTTCCACATGCCCTGCAGAGTTAGGGGCCTGATCATAGCTTAGGAAAAAAAATCTCTTTTGCTCTCCCTCCTTGGCTGAATACTTTAGTTGCAATAAAAGCTGCAGTAGGGCGAAGAGCTGTGTAAGGTGGCTGGAAACCGAGGCCTGCGTTACCTGGGGAGGGTTTTCTGGTTTCGCACCATTAAATGGCGTGACCTGCACGAAGGCTGTGCATCATGTTTTTGCAGGTGAGTGGGCTGCTCGGGCCGAACCCTCCGCTGCCTGTGATGTGCAGAGGGGTGGGACAGGCTCGGCCGTGGGCCTTCCTCCCCCCCACTCCAGCAGCAGGACCCTGCCTAAACTGGCTGTGAGCACGGGGGCTGCAGCCCCACCATGGGGAGCGCACCAGGCCAGGGTCTCCTGGCTCGGCAAGGAGGGGCCGGGGCCCTGGCAGTCCGTGGGCCAGGTGCAGCACTCGTGCGGCTACCCTTGTGGGGCAGCCCTGCATTCAGACGGGCTTTGCCAACCCCTGCCCCAGCGGGCTGGGGTCGGTGCCAGTCCCCTGGGCCTTGCTGCCTCCTCAGAGAAGGGGATTGCAGCTCTGCAGGTGTTGCAGGGCCCCATGCCCCCGCAGCCCAGCTGCCCACCGGGGGAGATGGGCGGTAGCTGATGGGGCGCTGGTTGCCCAGCTGGGTGGCTGGAGCTGTCGGCGGGGGCCCGCTGGGTGCGTCCTGCCCGGTGTGGCTGCCCGGTGCAGCCCCTGGAGGCTGGCACGGCGCTGGGCCACGCTCGCTCCCCCGCCCACCCAGTGCCTATCGCCAGGCTGCCGAAACTAAAACTGCGGCATCTTTATTTTCTATTATCTCCGTTACTGCCTGTAATGGGGCTGAGAAGCTGTAATGAAACACGCCTTCTCCTCCGCTGGGCACGGGGTGCTGTACACACTCTGGAGGTTGTGGCAATTAACGTTTCTCATTAGGGAAGAGAGAAGGATGCACAAGCGCCCTCATTGTGTCCTGGGGATGATTCAATGCAGACTGGGAGACCTTTCCTTTCACCATTTCCCACTCGTTGTGGCCAGACAAAGGCTGGCGTCTAATTATATTTTCACAATCTGTGCGTATCTTTTAAGAGTCCTGTCAGAAACAAGTATGTCAGCTTTGTTCAGCTTCACTTCAGAGAGCTTTTTAACCTTAGACAGCAGTTTCTAAACATCCCTTCACAGCCTTCTCCACAGCAGCCCCCATCTATTGTCTGGAGAGCTTCTTTTACGGATAATAATAGGAATCCTTCTATTTTGAAATGCTTTTTCCTCTCTTCCCCAGCCTCCCTGCAGGTCCAACCTGCCTCTCTGGACCAGAGCACATGCTGTGCCCAGGCACCCAGGCTCCCCTTCCCCGGGCTGTGCTGGTCCGGGGAGGTGCAGGGAGGCCCAGTGAGTGGTCCCCGCTGAATTCAGGGGGGACGTAGCCCTGCTTGGGCCAGACCCTCCTGTTGGGCTCTGGACCTGCAGTGCCACTGTGTGTGTGTGTCGGGTGGTGCCCAGCCTCCCCAGCACACAGCTCTTTCTTTGCTTCCTTGGCAAAGAAAGTGCCGTGCTGTCAGGAAAAGAAAGTGCTGTTCTAGTAAGGAGACCTGAGTAAACTTCTGCGGCGAGGGGAGGAGAACAAGAACTGTATAGCTTCAGTTTTTAGGTCTTATTGCAGCTCTCCTTTCACAGGTGAGCTTTGTTTGCATCACCAAGGATGCTGGGCTTGCAAGAAGGGACATCTCTGGTAGCTACGAGGGAAGGATGTCTCTTGGTGTGCTTGCACACCCTGGGCTGCGTCGGTAACGGACACACACTAACAAATGCCTGCACAGGCTCTGCACACTCTTCCTCCTCGGGTGCAGGAACAATCCCACTTGTCATTACTTGGCTGCAGTCCAGCTGGGGCTCTGATGCTGAAAACCCTCCTGCATGTGAGTGCATTTAACTGTTGCCCAAAAGCTCTTACCTGTGCTTATTGCTCATGATTAACAAGCAACTCCCCAAGATTTCAGTGGTGCTCTCCCACATTTTGACACTACTACCCTCCCTCCCCGTTGCCTCCAGTTATTCTGCATCCTGTAAAGCCGCTGGGAAGACCTCCCTGCCTTTCTGATCAGCGCTGGTTACTTGAGATGGTTGAAGACTAACAGCAGATAACACCACGATGACAGGACAGCAGAAATAGCAGCTGAAGACACCTGTTTGCTTTTATTAAGCTCCTGATCCAACACCTGCGAGCAAAAAATGAAAGATTATGTCAAGCTATGGTGATTGTTCTTTTATTGACATATTAAGCAGGTCTTTTGTTATACATTGTACATGTGAACCCTGTAATGGATAAACTGTGTGCAACCATGTCCTTCAAGGAAAGCTACGAGTTTATTGCTAAAAATAATTATTTTAACCAGCTAAACATAAGTGGGCACAGACAGGTCAATATTTTTCAAACAAATAAAGGGACGCAGGCATATGCACACTCATATCTTTCTTGTGCCCTGTCTAGTTTTCTCTGTTCCTACACTTCCTTTCAAACCGTCCCGTTCCGTTTTAAAAGCTCATTTGTTCATTTTGTTGTAAATATCTTCTCCTTCTTAATTGGGTGCTGAGTCTAATAATCCTGCCTCGGCTTGTTAACTGTACAATAGCAGTCAGAGTTAATGACCCATTAGTGATTAATTCCTTAAACAGCATCTAATTGCTCACTGTAAAACCTTTTCTTAAAACTGGATTAAATCATCTAGATCCTTAACCACTTCTTTACTCTAACTTTGCTAAGGCTATTAGCCTGGCCTTTTCCGAGTGATCTATTTCTTCTTTTCCTTAAACTGTATTAGCAAGATGATAGTATTTTTAGTGTCTATATTCGACTTCTTTGCAACATTTGAAGTTCTAAGGAGGAATAATACCAATAAAAGACTGCCAGTGAAAATGTTAAGAAATTTACTCCTTTGCAATGAGACAATTGCAGACGGTGACTGTTGTTAGGCTAATCATGGCGTACCACCTTTTGGGAGAGAGGGACTTGTAGGACAGGGTTTGTCAGTGGTCACGGCTACTCATGGAAGTGTGTAGGCTTTGGTCGGTGAAGCTGTAAATAGAGTTTTTCCCAAGAGTCACTTGGTCTTTGCTCAGTGTCCCGAATGTGGGGCAGTCAGCAAGGGCTGCCCCAAGAGACTCCTGGGAGGGATCGCTACACGGAGACGAATCCTTGCTACCTTTCCGTGGGCACAGATCCCTGCTCCTGGGGGTACCGCACCTCCCTTCTCAACACAGGGCACTAGTGAGGAGGGGCAAACCTTGCTGGGAATGGGAGGCAAGACAAGTTGTGTCTGCTACCAGTCAAACTGGACTCTCCCGTAGTCAAACAGGCCTTGGGGAGGGCAGCCGGTGTCAGAAGCCGAGGAGCCCTTTCCCCTTTCCTTCCCTGCTGTATTTCACTGGGTGAACAGGCTGAACTAGGACCCTAGCTGTGTTTGGAAAGCCTAGTTCATTCCCAGGTAAATCCCACATGACCAGTCTGAGCTTCCTATTTTTCAACTGCGGAGTGGAGGGATGGATATGCATTTCTTTATGTTATGCAGACCATTAAATTGTCCACTTTGCATTTGCTTCAAAGTTCTGGAAAAGTAAAATCAAATCACCATCTCTGCATCTGCTTCATCTGTAGCAATGTCTCCACTGGCAAGTGAGGTTAATCCTGGGTAATTTCTTATTAAGATGTGAAATGCAGAGAGGTAGACTGTTTTTCACGAGAAGTCTTTCCATCAGGGCTGGCTGTCTTTGCCCAGCCCAGAAATCCCGGGCTTAACATACAGAAGTGTTGTGTAAAGTTTTGCACAGGTCAGTAACATGAGCTATGCAAGAGAGAAGACAATTACTATAAATAGCTTTGAAGATCTCTGAATTAATAATTACGAGGAAAATGCTATCGTGAAACTTGGTCTCAATGGCACCATTTCTCAGCGGAAAGTGTATTCTAATCTCCCTTCCTTCCCATCCCTGTTCAAAGTCCTGTCAGTATTCAAGAAAACTAGCAAAGACACCTGACCTGTTTAAGCCAAGGAGAGTTTTGACATGGAGTTCAGCTAAGTTGCTTTCCAGTGGAGCAAGACTGGCTGTCTGTCCAGGACTGCCCCCCGATCCCTGCTGGATGGGGTCAGGAGAAGCAGCTGCGTAGGTTAGTACCTGAGAATACCCCCAGCCGTCATCCCCTCTGGAGCAGCGGGCCGTTGTGTTTGCTCCACAGCCACGGCGGGTCACAGCCCTGTGAGACGAGGACACACAGAGCTCAGTCACAGTTTAAATTTCTGTTATGAACTGTTGGGGTTGGGGGCAATACTGTTCCCTTCCTCTGTCAAGGGGATGGTAATGTCCGCAGGCGAGATGGACAGCTGAAGGATCTTCCTTCCAGCTGCCTCAGCTACGTCTGATAGGGATTTCAAGTAAGAACATTTAGTTACTTACTACTGAAAAATCTCAAGTATCTATCTGTTCAAAGCTCCTGGCTACATCTTTCTTCAGTTCAGTTCAGTCTGTCAGGACATACTGTGAAGTCCAACTACAACAGACATTAATTCAAGGGGTTTCCCTTCAGCTACAGTGTTTTTGGGCTGGACACTCAGGTTCTTTCTTCTATGCAGTCAGCATCTTCCTATGTCACCGATGCCACTGGTTATAAACCTTGGGACTTTATTAACTCTCTTTAGTAGCTTGTCAACCACAGAGTACCCATTTACAAAATCCTATCATAGAACAAAATGGTAGAATAAAACAAAAGAGAGCACAACAAAAAACTGGTTAGACTGGGACGCTGGTCACTCTGACAACATCACCAGTTTTTCTGGTAGAATGAATATTGTGTCTCCTCTCTCTGAGCATCTCTGTGTTCTGCCAATGCATGATGTGAAAACTGGCTGACATTTGGCAGTCATCCCTCTGTCATATGACATTTCTGCCCCACTAAGAACTGTGAAATCAGCTCTGAAATGTTAGGTTCTGTGCAGAAAAGCAGTTAAAGTCAGCTAGGCAAGACGTTCAGGAGAGAGTTTAAATGGAGGCAGCAGAAATTTGGATGGAGGCAAGAGGAGATAAAACTGAAGCTTTAGCCACTGATGCAGAAGGGAGTGTTGGGGGAAACAAAGAGGACACTGTTCCAGCTGCTGACCAGCGCGGGTAGGTCCTTTGACTCCACCTCAGCGAAGAGGCAGGTGCAGGGAGTAAGAGACAGGCCTCTGGGCGAATCCAGAATGTCAGTGAGGGGATGCTCGTTTTAAGCAATGCTGTTAAACAAAGGGCTCCTCAGGAAGACTGGCTCACCAGCAGCTTGTTCTTGCTCAAACGCCTCTGTGGGCTGCAGCGTGACTCAAAACCAGGATGGCTTGTATGGCAGGCAAATCTGCAGTTGTTCATGGCTGCATAGCTTATGATGAACCAGTCATAAACATGGTGCTCCCCCATCCCTTCCCCATAACATCCTAACAAATAGCTTTCCAGTTTATTTGATGCTGCCTCTGTGGGACAGGGGACTCCCATTTTACATGCAGAGAAACTGAGGCACAGAGAAATGGGACTCACCCAAGCTCAGAGAGGGATAGCATGACTGAGTTACCTCATGCCTCTAGTGCCATTTGAGACCCCTTTGGGTAGCACAAGCCATCCACACATGCCTGGCACGTGTGACACAGGCTCTGCAGAAGACCCTGTACTCTTTTGGTTCTGTAGCTGGAGGCCAAGGGTGCTCACAGCAGTAGATGCCTGTGCTTAGCATCCCACCTGGAGTCTGTACAAAGATCTCTCGAGTCTTCAGATAGTGCTTTGGCTTCTGGGCCAGGCTGCTTCTCTTTTATTTCTCGGGTGTATAACACACGCACGTATTCATTCCAGTGACTTTGGCCACGCGAAGAGGAAAGCCAGCTTCCCAGGCACCTTTTGGTGGTGCCCCTCTTATTTTGCTCAAGTCCTTCCTCCACTCTGCCTTCATCACTGCCAAGGCTGGGCAGGGGAAGGTCGGTTGAAACGTGTGAGCAGAGCTTTCCATGGATGGCCTGGTATCCCTGAGGGCGTGTGGCGCTGGCGGAGCTGCTGCATGCTTTGTGTGATGGGGGTAATCTGTACCTCGCTGGGGAACTGGGCGTCTGCCCTCCGCTCTGCCCCAGAAAGAGCCGCCTCCTGCTTCTCCTGCTCTTCTCTCTGCTCCTGTCGGTTGTCCTTCTGAGCAGCTTCCCGTCTGGGTGTCCTGGCAAAGCACTTAGCTATAGCTGTCTCAATCTGGCCCTGCACTGAGCCAAAATCAAACCCCCTGATGGCAGAACCCAGACTGCACATGAGCTTTCTCACATGGCCTTTTTCACAGATCCTTCCTCCAAGAGGGAAGAGGGCCTTGGAGGGAGGGAAGGGAAGCCTGGCACACCACAGGAGCAGGGGGATTTTTCTGAAGTGCTAATCCTAACTCCTGGCAAGATTTCGCGTTGTCTTTGGGCAAGGCGGCAAAGGGACAAAAAGAGAAAGGCAGAATTGAAAAGGATAAGCATTTTTAAGTTATAAAAATCCTGGGACGGCAATTAAATACATTGGGTATTCCCTTTGGCTGGCATAGGATGTCCACCGAGATAAACGGGATTCGCCCTGGAACTCAGAATATCCGGTGGCGCGTGCCGGTGGTCACTAGCAGCCTGACCGACCGCGCACCCGCCGCGCGGCAGTCCCTTCCCTCCACCGTTCTGCCTGAGAGCGCCCGCCCGGCTGGACGGGAGGGCGGCAGCGGGCCCGCCCGGGCATTCGCCCGCCCCCGCCTCGGTTCGCTGCCGCTCTAGCAGCGAGTCAGCACCGAGCGCTACCAGGGACGCGCGAAGCGGAACCAGGGCTGCGCGGCGGGCGGAGGTGCGCCGTTAACGGACGAGCGTCGCGCGGCACCGCCAGGCGCGCGCCGGGGCCGGAGCCCGGCATCTCACGGGCGCGGGGCGCCGCCCGCTCGGGCGGGCAGAGAGACGCGCGGTGGGGTGCGAAACGCGCCGCGCCCCGCTGCCGCCCGCAGCCGCCTCAGCCCGCCGCGGCGGGGGGCGGCGGCGCCGGCCCCGGTAACGCCCCGCGGGCGCCGGAGCCTCCCGGGGAACGGCCCGCGGGGGCGGCCCCGCCCGGCACGACGGACCCCGCCCCGCCCCGCCCGTCCGTGGGCCGAGCGCGCCCCCTGCTGGAGGCGGGGGAGCTCAGCGGCGGCGGGGGCCGGGCGGTGCGGGTCTGGCCCTGCTCCGTGCCTGTGCCGCCGGTTCGCCCGGGGCCTTCGGCGCCTCTGGGACGGGGCGCGCGCTTGGCCGGTCGGCAGCACGAGCGCGTCACTTTGTGCAAAGAGCCGCCTGGGGCTCGCTGATCCCGTCACCTCCTGCCCGTGTCACGGAACGGCTGCGGTGAGAAGCGACCTCCGGAGGTCACCTTGCCCGGCGCCTCCTCAAGGACCGGTTGCCCAGGACCGCGTCCAGGAGGCTTTTGAATATCTCCAAGGAGGGAGACTCCGCCGCCTCCCCGGGCAACCTGTGCCGGTGCTAAAGCCGCCCTCGGAGTGAAGAAGTGTTTCCTGCTGTTCGGAAGGAGCCTCCCGTGTTGCAGCCGGTGCCCACTGCCTCTGGTCCTGTCACTGGAAAGAGCCTGGCCCTCTCTTCTTTATACCCTCCCTTCAGGTATCTATACACCTTGGTAAGACCCCCCTGAGCCTTCTCCTTCCCAGGCTGAACAGCTGCAGCCTTTCCTTGCAGGAGGGATGCTCCAGCCCCTTGATCATCTTTTGTGGCCCTTTTTGGACTCTCCAGTTTGTCCGTGTCTCCCTTGCACTGGGATGCTCAGAACTGGACACAATGCTGCACGGGTGGCCTCACCAGTGCTGAGAGGGGTCACCTCTGTCTCCAGACCTGTTTCTCCTGCTCTGTGTTGAGCCATGCATGGACGGACACTTCTTGTCGTCCTTACAGTCTGGTCTGTCAGCACTCTCCTTTGAGGAAAGGTGGCAGCACACTATCTCCTTGCCTGGGCCTCTGATGGTGTGACTATCCACTCCAGAAAACTACAGGTGAGCAAGGAGCATTGCTTGGCTATAGCGTGCTGCAGCCCCACAAAAAGCATCACGAGCTTGTTCTCCTGGGAGGTAATGTTCTTCCTTTAGTCTCATGTGGACACACAACGGTGCTGGACCTGCTAACACACGGTTAGGAGCGTGTGGTGGGAGCACGCTGAGCTGCCGCATCGCCTCCGAGTCAAACAAGGAGGCAGGGTATCTTCCCGCACATCTCCCTGCTGCCTGCACGCGGAGGTGCATCGCACACCCTGCGCTTGGCCCGCGGATACCTTGGGAAGGCAGTGCCAGCTTCCCTCCATTGAAGAAAAATTACAGCCCAGGGAGCAATTCAAGAAGGACAAGAGCTTCAGAAAATGAATCATTCTGTTGTTTCTTTGTTACTAGCTGCGGCACAGCCAATTTCCATTTTATTAACTCAAATAAAAGTATAAACTCAGCCTTTTTATTAGTACTATTTATTGTGAATGTTGAAATGTCATGTAGTTTTGAACTGAGAGATGAACTGATTAGATAGGTAAGTCATATAATTAATTGGAAGACCCTTCCGTGACAATTATATATATATCAAAGCCATTCAAGTGAGAAAACGCAACCTTGAAAATGAAGTAGAGAGTTTAGTCATTGCTGAAACATACAAGAATATGTGTATTTAGATATTTTACACAAAGGAAATCTTGTTTACAGAAAAGAGACCTTGTTGATTATCTGATACAATCAAGTGCTTGTGAAATATAGTCTCTTACAGAAAGTATTCAATTTCTTCATGATTTAGAGACCTTCTTTCAGCTTGGAGTGCTCTCTTTCATATTCACAACTTGAAGCAGATAGTCCATCATCTAATAAAAAGACAAAAATATTATTTATAGACCAGTCCTGAAAAAAGTAATTCACTAAGTCAATAAGCCTAATATATATCTGCTCTGTGTATTCACATAACAAACACATTCCTAATAATCTTTCCAAAACAGACCTCATTTGTCTTGGTTAGCGTAATAACCAACTGCCAAAGTACAAGGAAAGTCATTCTCCCAAATAACTCTGTCTGCCATCTCATTTATATAGTGTCTTATTAGTGTTAAAAAGCCAAATCTTAGAAACAATTTAAAGCTTATTTTCCAACTTACTTTTACACTTAGGCCAACTTGCAGGAGAGATTTCCCTTCTGATCTTTAACTGCTTTAAATGTAATTTATTCACAGAATAAAGAGCAGGCAAGATCTTAATTTGCCTGGTATTAACTGAAAACAGAAGTAAATAACTCAGGTGCACCACTCTAAGCCTAATTCCCAGAATTCATCTCCTTGGCTTTTTTGACTGTTTCTGTGTTACAGCACTTTCCCTACTCTGGGTGAGTCTTTTAGAAAGAATTTTTTTATTCTTGAGAAATGTACAGCACAGTGTGAGCATTAGCGGTAAACAATGCACTGGATGAATTTGAGCTAATAAGCAAAACCCTGAATTGAGTTACCTGAAGTACATATCTGTATTTACTTCCGCAGTCTTTCGCTTTGGGGATTTCTGATCTTAAATTTTAAATTCAAATTTTAAATTAAATCAGCTAAATTTGAAAGAGTCCATGAAACAAAGTCCTCATAGCACATTTCTTCCCACCACAGCCTGTCTTGGCTTATGTTCAGTAGACGGGAACACAGGGTTGCACACACACCGAGACAGACCCCTCGTGGTTAGCATCTCTGCAAGTGCATACTCGGTCTATGAGAATTATAGCCCCCCCGATGGTGACATGGTCTCGGGGCAGCTATTCCATCAGCTGACAGTAGGGTTCACGATTTACCTTTTTTTGGTCACATTTCGATACCTCAGTCTAACAGGCCATTTCACAGTGAACAGTAACCCGCTGTAAATACGCTGTCTGGTTCCTCCTAGAATTAGTTTCTATTTCAAACGCAAACACACTATGGCTGGAAAAGTATTTCGTGCCAAGTACAAACCTCTGATACGCTCTGCATCATCAGCGGCAGTTTACTTTACCTGCCCACCTTGCACCGAGGCGGGCAGCTACGCTCATCGTTCCTGCACACGGACACCCTTGTTAGCTGTGGTACAGCAGCACCTGACACGAAGGTGTTGCCTAACCAACGTTTGTGCGACATGGAACCCCTCACACCCAGGAAAATCTACAGAATCAAAATCCAAAGGTCATTTTTGCTCTTGTATCATTGTGTACGCGTACGACTGAATTTCCTATGTATACCAGAATTCCACCTTTATAAATAAACACGGCCTCCTTTATTAAAAATAACGATTATCATTATTTAAATGTTTAGGAAACTATCACACCCCTCAGAAAAGTAAAGCACATTACTTTCAGTCTTCATCTGGAAGGCAGATCTCAAAAAGATATATAGCTTAACTTTCAGGCGCTGGGTTTCTACTTTCTGAAGCCAAAGGAAAAACTATACACTGTATCTTATCTAGGCTGCATATAATCAGGTATTTGTGTCCAACAGTAGGAAAGCACAGGTTAAGTACTACTTTCATGATTATGTTTCTCTTCAAGATGGAGACAAAGGAACTGTTGAGTGCTGGAAATCAAAGGTTCTATGGCAAAATGAGGTTCTGCAGGTTGTCTTAGTCACATGAAAGACGTGATGTTTTACTAATCATTGGAGAAATCTGGATATTTAAGGCAATAATCTCATTAGTCCATGTATACGTTCAATGTCTGACCACAAAAATGTGGATATTAATTTAGGGTAAAAGTACACACGTATGGATATGATTCAACTTACTGGAGGCAACTTTCAGCTTTCGTAAGTACGATTTATTACCAGAAACTTTTAGAAGTCAAAATATTTCCCTCTTTACATAGCATAATGGAATTCGTTCATCTAATTTGATTACAAAGCTGCACACTGCCGAGCTGAAGCTGAGATAAATAGTTTTCTTTTTAAATAACATTAATCACAGTTATTATAAGCATCGCTGTCATAAAGCCATAGCCAGAAAGAAACCTATGGACAGCATTCATATCAGTGGTGTAACAGACTTAAATCACGGCTTAATTTAATGGGTAAATTTTTACCCATATTCAAGTCAAAACCAAAGTATTCACGGACTTCACTGCACCGAGATTTCAGGAGGGAGACTGGGCTGAAGTCAGCCCAGGAATATTAACTACATCATATTACAGTAGAATATGGAAAGAAAAAAAATCTTCCCGTTAATGTCTTTAAGGGGGTGTATTAATCTTTTTATTCTATTTCAATGTCAGCCAAAAGAATTCTGCAGCTATATCACCATTACTGTACCTGACGCATTATAAAGAAAGGAGTTTTCTAGTAAATTCTGCATTTAGACCCCGATTACTTTCTGTAAAACCTCACTGATACCCTTCCAGGTGTATTTTATAGGATTTTCCAAAAGAAAAGGGGTGAATCTCTTCCAAAGCCTTGTTACCTTGTGAAATAGTGCTAATAAGTACATTAACATGAGGGAAGAAGAGGTGGGTCCTGGGCACACATTATAGCTTATCAGTAGCCACAGATTCATTTTGCAAGACCACAAATGACCACAGTAGTGCCCAGCACCCTCAGCTGGGGGGAAAAGACTTGCACGAGCCAAAGACAGAGCTGGGAGCAGAAGAAACTCTCCAGCCTCGCTGCTCTATCCGCTGATCGGCCGTACCTCACGAGCCAGACAAGGTAACGACAGTGAGAATGGCAAGTGAGGGAGACGGTCAATATGATGCGGCTTTATACACGATACCCTTCGCCTTCTTCCTGCCCTCCGTATTCACACCTGGTTTGCACACTAGCTCGTGTGTGCTGAGTTAATACAGAGCTTGGTGCTGATGTGGTCATCTGAGCATGACGTGCTAGAAAAGAAAAGAAAAGAATGGAACGACCAAGCAACTTGAAGGGAGTCCAGACTAAAATTTGCTTAATGCTTGCTGAGTTTATGCCCAGTAGCAAATTAATGCATAAAAAATACAATCTGTCAGTGACAACCTGTAATCAAGAGTAGAGTCTTACTTCACTGAACAACTAGTGCATGAGATGCATTTCTGCTACTTCTCTGGACAATCACAATTGAGAGGAAGCTGACGTTACTGTAAAATGAAATTTGAATACATGGAGTGTTTTTACAGGTTTTATCTTACTTACGTCTTTCCAGCTGCTATTGTCATCTGTCTCCCAGGTGTTCCTGGCATACCAGGGAAGCCCTCCTTTTAAAAAGTGAGCACTTTTGTTTTCATTCCCTTCCAGCAGCCGTAGCAAAGATTTTGAGATTTCTTCCCACTGCAGATAGTCTTCCAGCTGCTTGATATTTTCAGGTAATGCTGAAAACGGGGTCTTGTTTTCTTCTTCATAAACGTAAGGAAAATCTCCAGTGCTCTTTTTCCCCATTAGATGTCCTGTAACAACAATGACAGTAGCATGACATGAACCAAAACAGGTACGGATTGGATTGTTCAAACATCAGCTGGAAGTTGTTGTTGACTGGTGGTATGGCGGGGAGGGAAGGGGTTAGATGATGTCAAAGTTGAAGCACAACTGTTACAGTGTCACACACAATTAATTTCCTGTCTCATGTGCTACGCTGCCAGAGAAAACCTTGCTGGGAACGGGGCAGAGTGAACCAAGCGTTTTGCCTTGAGGTAGGGAGAGGCACCTGGTAAGATTTGCTGCAATAAGAAGTGGATGGAGAAGATGTAGGTTTTAGACTTTCTCTGCCTTGACATGGGAGGGACTGTAGCATAAGCCTATGTTCCGGGGCCTTTCTAGGAGCTAAACTGGATGCACTTTTGATATACCATGCTTTAATGTCATCAAAATGAAATCGTAGTTGGCTTTGGGCTGCAAAGGAGGCCACTGGGAAGGGGAGAGGGAGAGACAGCACCGGAGGACGCTCCACCAGGCCGAGCGCCCCAGGGCCGTGGCGGGGACCAGGGCTCCCCGAGGTGCTGGCCGCACCCCAGGGCGCTGGGGAGCTCCTGGGTCCCCCCAGCCGCCTTCGGGCTCGGGTCTGTGTTCCCGCACCCGGGAAGAAAGGCAGCGGTAGGAAACGCAATGGCCGCACAGGCACGTCGGAGGCAGCGGGGAAAGCCGCGCTACCCGCGCCCTATCCCCGCACCGGTGCGCGGTGCTGGGGCGGGGGCCGTGCGGGACGCAGGCTGCTTCCGCGGCAGCGCGGCTCCGCGCCCGACGCTCGGGGCCGGGAGGGCGCCGGCGGCGGGGCTGTCTGCGGCGGCCGGCCCGCTCCGGCACGGGGGCTGCCGGCCCTCGGGGAGCGCGCTGCGCCCTGCCCTGCCCTGCCCGCCCCGGCCCCGGCCCCGGCCCCGGCCCCGGCCCGCCGCCAGGCAGCGCCCGGAGCCCGGCCGGCGCCGCCAGGTACCGGGGACCCCCGTCGGGACGCCCGTCGGCTCGCACCGCGCCGTCGGCTCCGGGGCGCCGGCAGGACAAGAGCGGCCCGGGGCGGGGGGCCGAGCCAGCGGGACCGGCGGGGCGTCCAGCAGCGGGACCGGCGGGGCGCCGGGCGGGGCGAGGTGCGGCCGGGCGGGGCGAGGGTCGGGCCGGTCGGGCGGCGGCGCGGCCGGCCGGGGTGGCGAGGGGGCGGGCGGGCTGCCGGGCGCCGGGCAGCGGCGGGCGGGACGGAGACTTACCCACAGCCCAGTGGCTGCCGCGGGGGTAGATCTTGGTGAGCGCGGGGGAGCCGCCGGGCTGCAGGGGCGCCGCGCCGCCCTGCGCCGCCAGCAGCGCCAGCGCCAGCAGCGGCAGAGCGCCGGGCCGCCGCGGGCCGCCGCCGCCGCCCATCGTGCCGCTGCCGCTGCTGCCGGTGCCGCCGCCGGTGCCGCTGCTGCCGGTGCCGCCGGTGCCGCCGCTGCTGCCCGTGCCGCCGGTGCCGCGCCGCCCTCCGCTGCGGGCCGGCTCCGGCTCCGTCTGGGCGAAGCGCTGCTGCCGCCGCCGCCGCCGCCCCCCATTTATACGGAGCCGGGACCGGGCGCAAGCGGAGCTGCCGCGCCTGACGCCTCCTCACGGGGCCGGGGCTGCCGCCGCCCCCGTCCCCCCGGGCCCCCGTCCTGCCTCCGGCGGGGGCGGGGGCCGCTGCCGGCAGCCCCGGCCCCCGGCCCGCCTCCCCGCCCCGGCAGGCTCCCGGCGGGGGGAGGCGAGGGGGTGCCGGCCCCGGGGCTCAGCCCTCCACGGCGCCGGGTCGCCGTCCCCCGCCGCAGCCGCGGGAGCCCCGGGGCCGGCAGCCGCTCGACGGCCTTTCCCGGGCCGCGCCGCGCCGCCGCTGCCCCGCTGTCGCCCGCCCCGCTCCCGCTCGTCCCGGCCCCGTCTGCGCCGGGCGCGCTCGGGCTGCTCCCCGTGTCCGCCCGTGTCTGTGCCAGGCGGCAGGGAGCCGGTCCCCGGGCGCTTCCCGACGTCTGGAGAGACCGGCCAACGTTGCCCTAGGGGCTATTTTCTCGATTACATTCGAAAACAGAAACTCCTCAGAAGGTTGTTTTCCCCTCGCCTCCCTTCGTCTTGCGTGGCTTGGTGCTCCGAGGTGGCCGGGGCGGCTGCGAGGGGCCTCGGAGCGCGGGGCACGGGTGCTGCCGGTGGCGCCCGGCGCCGCCCGCCCGCCCGGGGCCTTGTGCGGGGCGGCGGCGGCCGCAGGCAGCGCCCAGCGCTGACGGGGAGGGGCGGCCCCGCGGCGGGAGCCTGGGCTGCCAGGGCCGGCGCGGGGGGCTTCGGCAAACGCCGCGGGGACGGGCGAGGGGATGCGGTGACACTCGCGGTGTACCCTCGCCGTGCGGGACTGTGTGCGCCCGTGTTAAGCTTTACTTGATGGAGAGGGTTTCCCGCTGCTGCCACAGGCTGCCGGACCGGGGAGCCAGGGTGACTCAGATATGTTTCTGTTACAGGAACTATTTCTCTGACGAAGTTTCTGTAAAAACGAATCTATCTTCTTTACAGAAAGCATGAAAATGTTCACAGAAGTGGTATGCTGCTCTAGACTAAAATGACTGAACAGGTTGAAAAATTTTTACAAGAGCTTATGGAAAAAAAAATGCTCTAGCATTTTTTAAGCAGGAGGAATGGCTGTAAAACAACCAAACTCAAAGGAAATCATCACTGGAAGCTCATTGAAATACACGATCTTGTGCAAGGAGTTTCTTTTCATTTCCAATATCACATAAATTTACTGTCACGGGTGACAGTAATGTGACTCACAGATTTACAGGACTTTCTTCTTTCCTCGCACAGAGGCCCTGTAAACTTTTGTGCTGGTTTTGGCTGGGATAGAGTTAATTTTCCTCTTAGTAGCTAGTGTGGGGCTATGTTTTGGATTTGTGCTGAGAACAGTGTTGATAACTCAGGGATGTTTTTGTTACTGCTGAGCAGCGCTTACACAGAGTCAAGGCCTGTTCTGCCTCTCACCCCACCCCACCAGCGAGCAGGCTGGGGGGCACAAGGAGTTCTGAGGGGACACAGCCGGGACAGCTGACCCCAGCTGACCAAAGGATATCCCTTTGGCTGAGCACCTGCCTGCTGATGGGCAGGAGTGAATGAATTCCTTGGTTTGCTTTGCTTGCATGCGCAGCTTTTGCTTTACCTATTAAACTGTCTTTATGTCAACCCACGAGTTTTCTCACTTCTACCCTTCCGATTCTCTCCCCCATCCCACTGGGGGGGGAGGAGTGAGCAAGTGGCTGTGTGGTGCTTAGCTGCTGGCTGGGGTTAAACCACGACAACTTTCCAGCGCTCTAAGGCACCTGGAACTGGCCAACTTTGTAATAGTTAATGCATGAAAAGATTTCCATCCTGAAGAGGCAGTGCAGAGGAAAGGATGTATGAACCACTGAAGGAGCCAGTATATGACTGTAAAGGCCATGAAGAAGTGGAACGCTTAAATGCATACTCAACTTCAGGCACGTAAGTAGTTTCACTGAAGTGAAGGTGGATGAGTAGGAGAGGGATACAGAGTCCTGATGTCCTGTTTGTCCCAGAGGAGAACAACAGAGCCAGGGATGAAGTCGTGTGGAATTGGTACAGTTTATGTGATGATCTGCTGTCTAGAGAACCATGTCAGGAAATAGAACACGGAGTTAACAGAGCTGACGGTGAGGGAGCTGCCAGATCCTTCAGCTAACCCTGCACCGCTGGAACTGAACTATACCCAACGGGAGCTGCCATGGATGTGAATCAGCATGACGACTGGGCAAACTATCTAGTACACTCACTTTTGAAGTCAATTGTGTATCCTACTGTATGAGCTAAATTGTTCCCTTGTCTAGTCTTAGTTTATTGCATCTTCTTTTACTGATTAATGTGATTCATTCTTTTATTTTGGTTATTAATTATGCATTCTTGTTTAATTTACAATAGTATTCTCATGCCTCAATCACGAGTTTCACTGTGCAGCCTGCAGTACAGCTACAGACAACATGTGCTCTGTGCTGAGTGACAGCTGATCAAATACAATATTGCCATCCGTGGGAAATTCTAATTGGTCATTGCAATTCAAGACAGGAAATTGAAAATTCAGGAAACTGTCCATTTGCAGAAAGAAAAACCCAAAGCAAAACATTTGGCTTTCCTAAGCTACAGCGGCTGTACTGGAAGCCCTCTGACTGTCCTTGCCTCCCCAGGCTCTTGTGCTGGAGCTGCCTTCGAGCTGGGCCCTCAGCCCTGGGCTGCAGCCATCAGCCCCGCCGCGGCCCCCGGGACCACGGCGCACAGCGCGGTGCAGCGCAGCACAGCACAGCGCATCCCTGCGCGGCTGCTGGTGCCCCTCGTTTCAGCCCTGGTCGCTCCAGAGGCCACTGACACAGGTTCCCTCGGACCCTTCTGCACCAGCCAGCGGAGCCAAGGGGAAGCCATCAGCAGGTCATCTCCCCGAAACGGCCACATTTGCACAAATTGACTTAGGAAGTCACTTCTTTCCTAGTCCTCTGTTTGGCACAGTACTTTTGTTACTTTCAACTGTTTCTGGTGGTTTTGCTTCTGTTGCTTTATATAGGGTTTATTGAGGATTAACATCATAAAGCAATATTGAAACCTTCCAGTCAATAAGTCATTTATAGCTGCATAGAACACCTATGCTGTTAATAAGCTTTGGCTAGTAACGCCAGACCATGGAGTCTTACTCAGTTCCTTGTTGCCCAGTAGTCCTAAGTCTGTTTTACCACAAACACTATGCAAACAAATAAACCTCTCTCATATTTTGTATATATAGGCTACATCTTCATACGTTTCATGTGCTAAAGGCTATGCCTTCACATTAAATCTCTAAATTTTGCACTGCCAGGAGCTACTTTAATTTCAGATCCTTCCTTACACACTCCAATTTTTATACCTTGTATTATGGACTTAATGAAAGTTTAAATTAGTTTGCCCTTTAGATGATTAAAGTTACAGTGAAAAATACTGATTTAGACAGTTGATCAAATTTGGGTTTGAATTTTCTTTTTAATTAGGATTAGCTTTTTGAATGGAGGGATATTTTTGCCAAGAAAAACACATTTTTCAGGGTTTTGTCATAAAACAAATGCAAAAATCTGTTTAACTCCTCCAAACAAACTGGGTTATTTGAAGCAAGCCACTCACAGAAACTCAGTTTGAGGATTTTCTATTTTTCTGGAAAAGGAGGACAATAATTTTCCCAAACTAAAGCAACCCTGCAGGTCTATTTCTCTCTTTAGTTTTACCTTTCCTTTTAGATTGACAGCCATCATAAGAGCCTTCTCTCTTCATTGAGTGTGTTCAATGGAAGTTTATTCTTCCTGTTTTCAAAAGAAAGAGGCCCTAGGAAGATCTTTAATCCCATACTTTGCATGGGTGTCCTGATTCATGCGTATACACAACTGACACCCACAATAATGGACCTGAAATACTGAGCCCTCAGCAGGCTCCCCGACATGTCTGTAGGGAGTGTTAGAGGCAGGCAGCAACCAAAGCAGCCGAGGCTGCACGACTTGTGCTTTCCCCAAAATGTATTGCATTATTTGTAATATGTGCCGGACACATCACAAACTCTGCTTCACTTATCTGCGAGATATAGCTGAGGCTTTCTTCTGCCTGGTGAAACGCTTGCGTGGCTTTTGGGACCAAAATGCCTATCATCAGGACATTCTTAGGACCTTCCTCATCCTCTGTCAGAATGACTGGCCATCGGTTTTGCAACCAAAATTCGTCAGAGCCCAGGGGGTTGGGGGAAACTGGTCCACTCTTCCACATCCCGCAGTGGCAGAGCATGTGTGCAGTTGGCTGAAGAAAAAGTGATGCTGGAGTGGTTGTACCTGAACCGTGACGGAGAGCTTTGGGGTCGGCAGGCACGGAGTGCGCCGACGGCAGGGAGAGGCAGGGACGTTGGCCCGCACTGGGACCAGGATGCCGCCCCGGTTGCCATTAGTTATCACGGGCTCTGCTGGCTGCCGCTCGCGGGAGGGAGGGCAACTGTGGAGGGAGGGCAACGGCACGGTGCTGAGCACTGTCAGCTGTGGGGCTGAGGTGAGGATGCCTTAATCGCAGTGCAGTATGTGCTTGAGCAATGCTGCGTGCTCATGCCCTTGCGAGAATTAGGCAGATACATTAATTAAATGAACTAACTGAATCTCTTCATTAAATACTCTTGGTGCTTGACATCACCCCTGTGCCCCTTCAGGCCCTTAATGGCGTTTGTTGAGTAGGAGAAAATGTATAATTTCCTTTTTTAATGGACAGTACATCTGCACTCCTCAGCCTGTGGTGAGCGTGATAGGACCAGGTCTCTGCCCGCAGCTTCCCCAGTGAAACCCCCGGGGCCATCCGGCACCATCCCAGACCCAACTGCCTGCCCACCGGCGTCCTCTGCTTGCTGCAGCCAATGGCTCTTGGGAGCAGGTTGAGCTGTGAAGGAAGAAGCTGCTCCTTGACATATTTATTATTCCATGAGCACTGGGAACTGTAGGCCTCGATGACTTTTCATAGGCAGGATTATCACCTGGACTCCATGGCTCATGTCCCCTCCAACTCCAGGGATTTACTTGGTCCGGGCTGGCAGTTGCTCTTTTTGTCGTGTGCCTTTCCCTGCTAGCACCTTTGGACTAATGGGGCATGAATTAATGCACTAGGTTCCCTGGTGTGTCTTTTGTGGGGTCACGGCTAGAACGGGGCTGCAAACAGTTCAGCAAAGGGAAACCTGACTGGAAAAAGAACTTGGCACTGAAGCAGAATAACCCGATCCCTAATAAATGAAACCAAACCATCTATTTACAAATAAGCCAAACCACTGCAAAGATGCTGAAATATTCCAATATGTAAGTGTAGAAAGTGGCAAGAGCAGCAAATTTGACACGGTGGTGGCTGAGAGCCCCACCGACATAGCAGTGAGAGAGCAGGTAAAACAGCAGCTGCAACAAACCTCCAGCCGGAACAGCGCAGAGACACACACCACCGGCAACCCCCCATTAAGGGGTTTTAAATGCTATTACCACAATAACACTCTTTAATTTGCTTCCTTTACATTTTAGACAACTATGATTGTTCTATCAGCAAGGCAGATTTTACAGAAATAAAAAGGGATAAAAGAAAAATGGTGTGCCTTTCATCATTTTCTTTGTAGTGATCCTGACGTTAGAGACAGCTATAATATATGTACAGAACAAACAATGGTTTAAGCATATCACCAATGTAATAACAGGGCACAATCACTAAGGAATACTTTGTAAATGTTGAAGATGCTGAATTGACTAATCTCCAGACCTGTAGTCAGGGCAGGCATTCTGCAAATAACCTGAAAATTGGCTCTCTGCAGTAACAGTTCCCTGAAGAACTGAAGACATTTTTCAGAAAAGACCTCCACAACTTTACAGAGGCTGAAGAATATGAAATAATAAACATTTATTTAATAAGGCGCAGTTTAAGATATTTGATACTGTTTGTGCTGCACTTTAGGAAGTCCTAGACCTACACAGTTGGAGCTTAACCAAAGCAATTGCTTATTGGCCATTTAGTGTATGCCAGTGTGCTGCATTAGCCATCACATTTTTTTGGTTTTGTGATTTTTGTGGTGGAGGGGTTCAATATTTTGAGAATTCAAAGGGGAAGCATTTATGTTTCTGAATTGTCGGGAACTGTTGCTGGCCAGACAGCGGCAGTCCCAGCTGAGCCTTCCCGGAGAGGACAAAATGCTTCAAGTGACACTGCTGTGCTCGTGGTCCCGGGGAGCACAGAGCGATGGGGATGCGAACAGCAGGCACAGAGCTTGTGCCCTGCTGCAGGCACCTCAGAGCAGGGAGAGGTCGGCTTCATAGAGCCACAGACTCACAGAATGGTTTGGGTTGGAAGGCACCTTCAAAGGTCATCTGGTCCAGCCCCCTGCCATGGGCAGGGACATCTTTCACTAGGTCAGGTTGCTCAAAGCCCCATCCAGCCTGGCCTTGAACACTTCCAGGGATGGGGCATCCACAGCTTCTCTGGGCAACCTGTGCCAGTGCCTCACCACCCTCATCGTAAAACATTTCTTCCTTATGTCCAATCTAAACCTACCCTCTTTCGGTTTTAAACTGTTGTCCCTTGTCCTGTCACTACAGAGCCTGGTAAAAAGTCTCTCTCCATCTTTCTTATAAGCCTCTTTATATATTGAGAGGCTGCAAGGAGGTCTCCCTGAAGCTGTCTCTTCTCCAGGCTGAACAACCCCAACTCTCAGCCTTTCCTCATAGGAGAGGTATTCCAGTCCTTGGATCATTTTTGTGGCCTCCTCTGGACCCACTCCAACAGGTCCATGTCTTTCTTGCACTGAGGACCCCAGATCTGGATGCAGTGCTCCAGGCAGGGTCTCACCAGCGCGGAGCAGAGCAGGAGAATCACCTGCCTGGACCTGCTGGCCACGCTGCCGGTGACGCAGCCCGGGACACGGTTGGCTTTCTGGGCTGCAAGTGCACATTGCCAGCTCATGCCTGTATCTTCAGTGCCCCGGTGCACGGAGCATGCCTTGGGCTCACCCGGCCCATCAGACAACATGCCCCAGGCTTGGGCTGGGGTGTGAACTCCTGCAGGCTTCCAGGAAGGTTGGAGGAGGGTTGACACTTAACAATGTGCGATACTTACACTTTCTCCCTTTCTTTTCCCTCAATTTTGAGCGCTCATTGGTAGTGGGGTCTGGCAGGCTTCTGTGGGAGTGCAGTGTGGCAGGGGCTGCTCCTCACCCGGCGTGGGAGGATCGCCCACAGCCCCTCCAGGTCTGGCGGCTGCAGCTCCTTCTGCCGGGACCGCTCCTGCTGCCACCCTGCCAGGAGCCCGCTGCGAAGGGCAGCCGGGGCTGCCTGTCCTCAGAGACACAGTGTCTGGGTCTTGGCCCGCGCCCAGCACCATTCTGCAGCTCCAGAGCCTGTAGAAATGCGGTGTCGACTGGGGCAGGTGGCTGGAGCAGCCCCTCTGCCGGGCACCGCTTCAGGTGACTCATCTGCCCGTTTGTTAGTTTGCAACTAAGTCTATGGAAAATGAGCACCGAGGAAATTTAAAACTACAAGTTTTGTCTCCTAAATGTCAACTTTCTTCCACATACAGCTGCTGATGCTGGATTTATAAACACCATATGTGTTGGAAAAAATAGAGCGAGGAACCGATGTGACACAAGTCCAGATAGTGAACAGATAAACAGCGGGACAAGTGCAGGTGACAGAAAGGCCAGGCATCAGCAAACCGTAAGGCTATCAGGTGGCCCCCGACTCCTGTCACAAGAAGCGAGGCAGGTGGCAGAAGGGTCACCGTCCCCTGGCAGCGGGGAGAGGCTGTGGCCAGCCCCGAGCTGCGCCCCCTGCGCCAGCACCCCGCTCCCTGATGCCCAGGCCTTCTTGCAGTCCGATTTTTCACACATACCTTTCCGTTTACTTCTAGCGAACGTGGTCACCAGCACTAGAAACTGATGCCCTAATGTGATTGCGAAAGAAACAAAGCTTTGTGCACAGCTGCTTTATTTGTAAAATTCAAATCCAGACAGAGGTTCATATTTCAAATAGCTTCAAAATTCAGGCGGTGGTCATGTCCACGTCGGATTTCCATATACCTACATATAGATACAGACTATATATAGCATATGTATATATAGTTTCTGCTGATAGCGTATTCACACACAAATGATAGAGAAACAGAGTTGGTTCTAGATACAAAAGCATAAATGATGACAGAAGAGATGGAATATACTTATTTAAGCCAAGCTGTGTAGCAGAGAAACATATTGAATTTTTGTCATGTGGGTGGATTATGTTTTGTTTGCTTTTGGCCCCTAAGATGTTCAAAGAAACTCTGATAAAATCCATGCATGCAGAGGAAAATGTCCTTTTCATCACTGTTGCTTACTATCTTGATTAAACATAGGGAGAAATTACTTGCTAACAAAGCTTAAACTGGAGTCATCTCCCCAGTTACTCCATGTACTCATTTTATCTCTACCAGCGTAGGCAGCAGTTCAACCTGAGTGTCTGGCAGCCAGGACTCGGACGCCTCCAGCGCTGCCCTGCCAGGAGGGCTGCGAGGAGCAGGCAGGCACCCAGCAAGCGGTGCTGGGGCTGCCCCCCACGCCCCCAGCCTTGTGACCCCAACGTCAAACACCAAAGTACTGAGAAGAGAGAAGCAGAGGAGACCGAGCAAAGCCAACCTCCTGCTCAGCCCGCTCCCGTGAGCACGACAGCGCTCATGGCCGCGGGGCCCAGGCCCTGCCCTCACCCGGAGGGTCTGCGCTGGTGCCCAGCCCTCGCTCCCGGCCCCAGCCCGGGGGTCCCCGCAACGCCTGCCGCCCGCTCCCGCACATGCTGCGGCCTGCGTGGCCCGGGGTGCACGGGGGCAGTTTTTAGCTGAGCTGTGAAAAGGCAGCTAACCGGAAAGAAAAACCAGCCAGCTTCAATCAACGTCTGAGCTTCTCCTACTCCCGACTGCTCAGTTAGAAACTTACTGCCTGTGCCTGTAGCATCCTAACCCCCCCCCCCCCCCAAAAAAAAATCATCCAGAGGCTTTGCTAGGATGGAGGCATTTGCTTTAAAATGCTCTTTTCTCCAGTGACACAATGCACAGTATTTCACACCAACAGCCAAGCTAGCCGTTCTTCCCAGGGACTATTGATGTCTGAGCAGCATGTGAGCTGAGGCGAACCAGTTACCACCACTTCAAGGATCAGTGGAGCACTCTGCCTCCAGTTAGTAAGTCGGTAGCTCTGCCAGTTATATCCTTGATCTGTCCTGACTTCAAAGGGAAGCTGCAGCCTAGCAGAGCAGGCAATTGAAGAAAGAAGTTTTATTTGTGAAAAGGGAAAGCACCTCAATGCATCAAATATGTAGGATCTTAACCCACTTCTTTTTATTAGTCAGCCCCATCTATAACCTGCCGAAACATATGCACAAGTACAGCTTGTCCCTTACCTCTGAAAACTGTGTGTAAAATTCTGCTTGAAGCACAAGGAGCAGCAATATACATAAATTTAATTTGGGGCTGGCTTGTGCCCTTGCTGCAAATTATTTTAGAGGTGATAAAGAGATGAATGAGATAGAATAGCATAACTGGAACGGATCTACAAGGATCATCTAATCCAACTGTCTGAGCACTTCAGGGCCGTCCAAAAGTTAAAGCATGCTATAAAAGGCATTGCCCAAATGCGTCCTAAACCCCGACAGCCATGGGGCATCGACCACCTCTCTAGGAAGCCTCTTCCAGGGTCTGACCACCCTCTCAGTAAAGAAATGCTTCATGTCCAGTCTGAACCTCCCCTGGTGCAGCTTTGAGCCGTTCGCAGGCATCCCGTCCCTGGATCCCAGGGAGAAGAGCTCAGCACCTCCCTCTCCACATCCCCTCCTCAGGAAGCTGCAGAGAGCCATGAGGTCGCCCCTCAGGCTCCTCTTCTCCAAGAGAGACAAGCCCAGGGTCCCCAGCTGCTCCCCAGAGGACATGCCTTCCAGCCCTGTCACCAGCTTTGTTGCCCTCCTCTGGAGGCATTTGAGTACCTTCACATCCTTCTTAAATTTTAAACACAAAGTTACATGTTATAGTTGGGAAAATCTAACAGCTCACTGTTCCCAGAGTCTAAAGCCATTCCTCCTCCTTTGCCGCTGTCACGCTCTTGTTCTTTTTCCCCCCTGCTCTACTCACAAACCCGGCAGAGAACAACTAACTTCTTCCTGGGTTCACAAGTTGCATTGGCTGCAGTGAACATGAGAGCTTATGCAAAAAGAGATACGTGACCACGCTGTCTGCAGCAGGAGGATCATCTGATCTCAGCCATCGGAGCTGATTACATTCAGCTGCGACACGCAAAGTCACCTTCACACTTGTTCTCAGCAAGACTAGCAGGAAAAGCTGGTAACATTCAGGTACACAATATATCAAACAGCAAACTGCCTTCTCTCCGCTGCAAACACTAATAATACTTAGCAGACGTTAAATCATTCAAGCATCGTGCAGTGCAGTTTACTCACAGCAGAAAGAAAACATTCTCCTGATACGCATGTCACCATCAAAGCTCATTTATCATTGCTTATCAGCCTAAGAACTAAAAGATTCTGTACCGTTATCCAGCAGAAGGAAAGGGTTTATACCAGAAATTTAGATTCTGGACAAAACTTTTCGCACTCCTTCCCTCCCTGACTTCTACTCTAAGGAAATTAATAAGCAGCACTAACTAGATCATCAGAAATGGTTGGATCAAAGCAGCTCACACAATTACAGGAACGAAAGCCCAGAAGAGAATCAAGAGCAACCCAATCCAGTTGGTTGCGAGTGATCTGTAAGCATTCACAGGCAGCCCGCCGAACAGGCCTGAACAACAGAGCCGCCAGGTAGCAAACTAATGTATTTCTTCTTTTCTAAAAGGTAAGCTTGCTAGTGATCAACTGAAATACTATGAGGATTTTTTTAGAAACAATGATGAGATTTCTAAATCGGGGGTGGGGTGGTGTCTTTTATCCTACATAAGAATAGCTGTACCATGTTTTAGTGTTTTTGCCATGTTTTTAGCCCATTTTAGTGTTCAACCACCTGCACAGTAACATTTTCTTTTTAATGTTCAGATGGACTAGTCTCTTGCCTTGTCACCAGACACCACCGAGAAGAGTCTAGCTCCATCTTCTTTATACCCTTCCCATGCAGGCAGGAACTCTTCATATTTATGTAAGATTTATCACTACGGCATCTGGTCCTACTAGCTGAAAAAAAAGCTATTGCTTATCACAAAAGAGAAAGCAGATTACCTATATGGTTGAACAAGTAATTGTAGGTGGCTGACCAACGTTGCTTTGGTGGATGCAATCAGCAGATCTCAAGGCACCCAGCTAAAACCAGGACGATAAACTGGGCCCACACTGTCATCCAGCATTGTACGGAAAGAGCAGATACGGCAATGCTGACAACCATATTTACTCCATTGCCGAGTCAATTCTGCAGGTTAAGATTTATCAACAAGCATTAAACCCCAGGATATCATACCAAAGAAATACAACCTTTTTTTCTGAGCATGAAGCCACATATTTAGATGTTATCTTTGTGCCATTTTACTAATCCATGTTTCCTCAACACAAGAATAAATTCCCATAATAATGTGTTGAATTTGTCATTTGGTTATGTCCAAAACCCCACTCTCAAAGTTAGAGCTGAGTGTGATTGCATTGGGGTAGGTGGATAGGAATAAATTCTGCTTTCAGCAATACTGGGGGCGGGAGGGGGAAGAAGAGTAATAAAAAAAAAAAGTCTTACTACACATATACTGTCTCCAAATATTATATTATTTTTTTCTTAACTGTGATGATACACTTCTGGGAAGACTGCATTAAGGATACCTAAATTATTCTGACATGCCATTTATTATACTCAATTTTATTTCTACACAATCTGACACAAAATAAGTCATGTTTATAATACAGTTTGTCATGAAAACTGCTTAGTAGGACACAAAAGATGTAATATTACTTGGAAAAATTCAGCAGTTTGCCTTTCAGCACTACCAGTTACAACAGAAGAGGTGCCATTATTGTATAATAGTATACTTTTGTAGAGGTAAGGGATTACAGAAGAAACAAAACTCCATAGGAAAAGCATCATGCTGTTCCTTATCAAAGCTACAAAAACAAAGCAAGTGAGGAAAACAAGTTCTGCTTTGTTGAAGGTACAACACTATCATCTGAAGCCAAGAAGAGAAAAATCCAGAATTTCAGATAAGACAGTTATCAGGTAAGTTTTAAAATGAAAAATCAATTTTATGTTTAACATTATTCAGGTATCCTATGATAGAAGAGAACAATACATTCTCAAAACTGGAATATGAGTTATGTCTTACCCTTATTGGTAATATTACTTAAGTACACTACTGTGCTATTCATTCAGTAATTTACAAGTGTTAATAAAGCCCCATAAAATCTTTTTGCTAGGTTTGTTTTATAGCTAGGAGCATAAAGGCAGAACGGTTAACAGCCTGAATTCTAGAAACATACACGGTCCCTACAAATCAGGCCTCTAAAAATGAGGCCATTAGCTTTTTTGTCCCTACACCACAAAGGAGTGAGTTTCAAATTCAGGGAAAAAGCTCCAAGTCTCCATTTCTCAGTTCTTAATCAGAATGAAAGACCCTTTCTTGTCTATTTTTGTCAGCCATATCTAGACAACTTTCTTTAGGCGTAAGTCTGACTAAACTCCTACAACTCACTACCTGTTCCAACACGTATGCTGTGTCCTTACAAGTACTGACAAAACCAATTTGTATCGTCTTGAAAAGAGAGGGCACCGACAGAGATTAAAAATAATCAAGCAAAAAAAAAAAGAACAAACAGGAGGGAGAAAGTGGGTTCAAATGCAGTACCACTTCAGAAAAACAACACAGCATGTCGAGGAGTGCCATAAGCTGCTTTAGAACATGACAGTCAGCATCTTCCAAACAAGCAAAAAGGCTAACTGAAAGCAGCATCTATTTAAGATAGTAAATATGCCATTACACAATTAACCAACAGCCAACAGCTTTACTCATTAGTTGTACAGTTTATTTCGACAAGACAAAAGCTTACACAGTTTTGTAACCATATACAGAAATGAAAACATCTGAAATATATTAGGTTTTTTCCCCTGTATATTTAAACTTTGTTCTTGGAAAAGTGACCTTTTTTTTTTTTTAGGATTCACGTTTCAGCAGTACATATGCTCCCATTACTGCCAGAAGAGCATACTGCAAAAGAAAACAGAGAATAAAGACTGATTATAACTTCTCTTCACAGAAGGTCTGAAATTACAAATTGTTCAAAGTGTGCCCTCTCCAACATTACACCTTCTAGATGAGTACACAATTATAGAGCTGTGTTCCTACAGAATTACAGGAATATTTTAATGTGATCATATTCATTAGAAACAGGCATCACAACCGTATACACTTAACTTCTGACATTCCTATATATTAAATGTTTTCAAATGATTACAAATACTAAGTTCTACTGGATAACAGACAAGCTAAAATAAGCAAGAAAACGCAGCTCATTTTACATCAGGTACCAAGCCACAGAAACAAATTTATTAACATGTATTCTTACATGCAAGATTCTTACTACCTTTACTCGCTATTTTATAGTTTTAAATTAAAGTATGCAAAACGTCTGTATACATACCTTAAATTTTGGATAGTCATTCATTATTATAGTTACCATACCAACATAAGGCAAAAATCTGTAATTGACAAAACAAACGAATGTCAAATTAACCCTCAAATATTACATGGAAATGTTTCAATGTTACTCAGTCTTGACTATTTAGATAATGGATTTCAGAGAAAAAAAAAATCTGATAGACAGCGAGAGCTTTAAAGATAGTATGTACTTCATGAAAATTTGGGAGCAAGATCTCTCAGATTTCCCTCTCCTCCCATGCCTCATCTTGCTGCACATTATTCATAGCATTAAAAATACACATGGATCCCAGAAAAGGCAAGTAAATATCACCATAATGAGGGGTACCGACAAAAGCCTATCATCCCGCAGCACAGGGGAATCAGCTTTTCAGGGTCTCGTGTTGTTCTGCAGCTATAAAAGCCAGATAATCTAACACAGAAAGGGTTTCAAACTAATACAGAAAGTATTTAAAATTAGCATTTAACCTAGTCTACCAGCATTAAAGGTTTAGAGGGGCACTTGTTCTGTTTCTTCTTATTTAACTTGAAGGCAGGGACAGAATCTAAAAAAATCAAGCAAATAAATATTCTTGCCGAAGAGTACTTCGTACTATTATGCAAGTTAACCCTATATCTATGACAACTTACGGAACTCTTAAATTAGGCAAGAAAATACACAAGTATACACTGTGATGCAAGAAGTCCTGCTTTCCACTGGGTTTGGCCTACGACATTAATCTTAGCCTGCTGGACACAGCAGAACTCACATCAAGCTCCTCATGGCATCACTAAGACTCTCAGAGCCCGAACAATACTTTGCCACAGGCTCTAAGCAAAAGCGTTCCAAGTAAGAACAGTGCAAAACAATCATTTACGCTTGTCACTAAGGCATATATGAATGCAAAATATTTTTTTTTCCCCTTAGATAAAAATTTAGTCAAGTTATTTGAGAAAAATATTAAAAGATTTCATCTCAACTGGGGAAGGGAACAAAGTCAAAAGCTCAAACCTTGCATAAAATTCCTGGGGAACGTAGAAATAATTTCCTAGTAATTTCTAGCAATTACAAGGATAAGTTGGTTAATTTTGTATTTACTGGCAAATTATTTGTTAAATGTGCCATTTTTAAAAAAAATTGATTGCCACCCTTCACATCAGTGAGAGGACTACAGAAAGCAACTCTTCCAGGCAAAGTAGTTTTTTTAATTACTATTTAAGAAATTAAAAAAATACCATACCAGATCTAGTCTGTACCAACAGCAGTACTGATTTAAATCCTAAATTTTCTATTTTAGTTACAAAGAACATAGACATTTTGCATTACTTACCCTCTTGCTCTTCCAACAACATCTTTCTTCTCTAACCAGTTCTGACCTTCTTTGTACAAGCCTCTGTCATCAACTTCATTATTATCACCTTTAGTCAGAAATTTGATGTTCCCATTTTCTCTAGAAGGTAACGAGGTGATAAACTAAACACCACTTAATTTAAAAACCTCAATTAACATCTACAAAGCACAATGAAGATGAAAAGTGCTACAAGATTAGATAGCAATGTTTACTTCCAGTCCTGCTTGTCCTGCTTATTTAACAAACACCATTATATCATTAATATTACAGACTTTACTGACAGAGTCAATAGATTTGAACAAGAAATGTTTTTTAGAACACTCCTAGATTGTCATCTGATGTAAGCAATTACACAATGAACTGAAAGGGATATTGTACATCCAGAGCAGGCAGTAAACTTCCTCAACAAAAGCAGTATGTGCCCATATGGGAAAAAAACCAAACCAACCCTCTGCATTTTCAACAGAACAGAAATTTAACTCTGAAATACTGAATAACACCCTACTAAGAAGTTTCTTTGGTAGCATTTTTTTTTAACAAATTGTGGAATAAGATCCTGTGAAGTCATCACACATTAGAGACTGAATTTAATTGAATTTGAATGACAAATTTCAGATGAGGTAGATCCTAAAAATCTGCCCTTAGGAAAGAAAGTGATATAATAATACAATGCTTTAGGCAATTTTCTTCTAAGTTCTATATACTTGTTTAACACTTAGTAATCATATTTATGTCAAAATAAAGCTTTGTCCTGCTTTTGATGGAAATAAATACCGAAGAGCCTCTAAAGTTGCTGCAAATCTGCATCAAGTTCAGTATTTTGTCACTAACACTGCAATACACTTTTAGGTCACTCATTAATTGTTAAACTGAATTATTAAATTGAATAGTGAGTTCCAGGCAAAACCTCACTTATGTTTGATATTTATTAATGTGGCAAATAATAATAAAAAAAATACATGTAACCAGTCTTTAAATAACATAATGCAAACAAAACATTACGTGGACTTTTTAGGGGAGTGTATGGAGAAATCCACGCAACAGTAACGCTTCAGCAGGTGGCACGCTTCCCCCCGCAGAGGAATGCCTGCAGAGCCTGGAGAGCCAGGCTGCTCCCTCGGAGCTGGAGCTGATGTCCTGACCTCTCCTGGCCACTGAGGAGGCTCAGTCCTTTCTGTAGGAATAGTCCTTTTAAAACCCCAAACACACCTAAATCATAACCTTTCCCTTTCAAATGATCAAAGTATCTTACACTATGTTTTGAACATGATATAATTTAACCCCCTGCTGTTAGAGAACCTGCCATGTTTCGCTCCCTTTCAAGCATTAGGCATACGTGCAGACAATGCATGCAAGACTTGGGTTCAACACTCCCATTTAAATAAAGTTAAGTTTACAGTCTTCAAATTAATTTTGCTCAAGGAGCTGCTAATTGCAAGTAACGATATCAAGAAACAAGGAGTTTTTACAAAGACAAATTAGGTATTAAAAAAAAGAGGTAATTTTTGGATATCCATATTTGTTTCAAAAACGCACTGAAGAACAGATATTACTCAAAAGATAAACACCTTCAGTTCATGGCCAGGACCTCCTGAGGAGCAAATAAGTCAATGCCTGCCACCTCCAGGTTAGCTTTTCACTGTGCAGAATTAGAAACAGATCTGCCTCTCTTTGTTTGAGAAGGAACTGTTCATCCTACCAGGGATATGCAATAAAGGTAAAAACAAGTAATCTACCTGTTGCTTTTCAGCATGAATTGTTGTTGGCATTGTGACTAACAGACACAAAAAGAGTAAATCTCTTCTTTCATTCTGAGGCAAATCTCTTTTTTGGAAAACTTCAGTTAGCAAAGATGACATACTTGTCAGACTTCATCTATAGTTCTGATTCTGAATCTTCACCTTCTTTCAGAGATTTGCTTTTAGAAGTAGCTATTTCTCATAACCAAAATCCCAATTCTACAACAGTCAGTACAGAAGCGGACTCTGCTCCAATACATATTGCTACTGCTTGGCAAAAGTAACGTGTATAGCTTGTGTTACTGGTCTCCTCTTTGGCACAGGTTTACCTACTTCAAACCTGAGCAACTTCGCTGAGGGACAGGAGTCAGGGTCTCAAGAAGTGTGCCACAGAACTGGGGACAAAAGCCGATCACATCCTAGACATGAGTTTTATCTTACAGCATATCCTCACTTGCCTTTTTCATAAAATACTATCAAATTAAAACGTAAGTGAAAGTCACAGTGAAGGAAACTATATTTAGAAACAAGGAAAATGCCAAGTTGCATTACTTTTCATGTATTTTGATTACTCTGTGAACTATTGGAATGTCTCTGCCTTCAACTTTAAAAACAACTATTTCACCAGCTCTGATTGGGTCATCATGGAAATTCGTTAAGAACAACAGGTCTCCCCTGTGAAAAGCTGGTTCCATGCTGCCACTGCAAAAAAAAAAAAAAAAAAGAAAAAAGAGAGAGAGTTTATTAGCATTATGGTAAATGAAGGAAGAACCATGAAAACAAAGAGTATTTAATTCTCACAGACAAACTCACGATTTTAACTGAAATCTGTAGCTTCACCCATTTGGTAACACTACACAAGACGTTTAACACAACCCAAACCTCAGCATGTCCCAAGCTGAGCCAGGCTATAGAAGACTTTCTTACTGCCTCAATGAAAGAGAGAAAGAAGCTGTATAGACAAGTAACAGTATTGTAGCTATCAGGAAGGAACAAACCGAGCCACTCCGGTTAAGAAAAGCAATCCATCAGTGAAAAGCCAAAAAATGTTTCACCGTACAACAAGAAGTACTTTTATACATAGAAAGAGTTTAATTAACATGAGCAAGAGTTATGCTTACATCAGTGATTACTATTAATGATCAGAAAACACACGCCTTTTTTCAAAGCCAGCGATAGTGTCTTTTGGTAACAACCTTTAAGGTAGGATTCCAGATCCTACAACTAATAACATGAACAGACAATTCCCATTAAAATACTGTTATTTACTGCATACATTCCTCGCTGACACACATTCCATTTCCGTAAGGCTGAATTTTCCATGAACATGTGCTTAACTTCATGTATTTGGTCAGCACTCAGGGGCCTGCAGGACTGGCTCTTTATATACCACATACCTACTGCTTCTACGGACTTCAATGAAAACTAGACTGCAATTATGAAAGCAGCCTTTGCAAAGTGTCCAAGAACAGAGTTAGAAGAAAGTAAGTGTTTGAGTACTTCTTAAGTAGGTGAGATCTCAAACTCCAAATCTATCCAAGGTGGAAGGGGAGGAGACAAAGGACAAAACAATATTTGGACTTCAACAAAAAAGCCTTTACATTGACTCACCTGAGCACCACGACAATAGGGCTTTCACTTCCAGTAACGACGATCAGCCCTTTCCATATCATAAGGGCAGAAGACACTATCATAGCAAAATTTAAGACTTGGTAATACAGCTATATGAAACAAGAAAATGGTTTTTAAAAGTTACTATGTTGTATTTAGAAGCACAACATAGAATTTCAACCCATACGCAGCAATGAATCACAATCCAGGCACGTGGACTTCTATGCTAAAACCGTATTCCACCAGAAGCCTCACAGAGCAGATTGCTGTATTGGCAACCCAACCATAGAAACCATCCTGCAGCGTGAAGTTTTAATGCATTGTGTGCCTCAGTCTTGGTTTATTACGCCTGTGCAATACTCCCATTTGTTAGTACTAGAAGCTAGTGAACTCACTAGCAAATACTTCTAAAATATAGGAAGCTATACAGCAAATGATCAAAGCAATTTTGACAACACGTCCCTGACTCCTACCTGAGCTCATAAGAAATATTGTAAGATCAGTAATAGCAGATATTGTACTTTGAACACCTATTTTTGTTTAAAAAGAGGAGCTGTGGGAGCAGAAGAGAGATGACAAAGGATAATTTCCTACTATTGTCAGGCAGAAAAGATTTTCCACATAAGAAATTTATCAATTTGACTAACTTTCTTCCCCAAAATTCTACTGCTTCGCCAGCCATTACAGCAGCAGATATGTTTTCTTCACACTACCTCTTTTTTTTTTTTTTCTTGGCAACATACAAAGATACTCTGGTGGAAAATGACCCTGCCCATCTCCATTTGTCATGTAGCTCATTAACATAAAATATGGAACCAGAAATTTCCAGACCATCATCCCAGTTTGAAAATATATATGCTGGGATTTTCAGGTATATGCCGACTTAATTTAGCATTGGTCAAGCTTTAAAATCTGCTCTGAAGTTTGTTTGGTTTTTTTTTAATTATTGATAGATATTAAAAAAAACCCAACAACAATGGAACCTCCACAACTCGGAAACCAGAAGGTTTGTCACCAGTGTTATAGTCCCCCTTCCAACCAGTTATTCGCATAATCACATACTAAAGATAAAATAACGATACCTACTTTGAACCCAAGAGCTCAAAAATACCCCCTGGCTTCCACACGCTGCACCTCCAGAACGAAGCTGAGCACCGACAGGAACGTAAAAATACGGTTTCTCAGCTTTAAGCCCAAGACCTGAAGGCCCCCGCAGGCAGCCGCAGCCTCCCGCCCGCAGCGCGGCTGCCCCCGCCGCTGAGCGCCAAACCGGCGCCCGGGGCGCAGACCCCCTCACGGGCCACAGCGCGGCCGGCGGCGGGGCGGGCCTCCCACCCGCCGCCGGAGCGGAGCCCGGGCCGCCCCAGCGCACCGCACGGCTCCGGACCCCCGGCCCACCCCGAAGCCCCGGAACCTCCGAGCGGCCCCCGCATCCCGACCCAGCCCGCGGCCCGCACGCCCCGCGGCCTCCCGCCTGGCCGGCACCGGCAAGCCCCGGCCGCTACCTGCCGCTTGTTCATGCGCCGCAGGTCCCCGAAGAGATCCATGGCGGGGCCGCAGGGAAGGGCCGCACCCAGCCGGCGGCGGGAAGCTGCCGGCGCCCTCCCGGGGGGCTCCTCCGAAGGGAGCGCGGCGGAAGACGCCCGCAGCCCGGACCCCAGCGCTGGCCGCGACTACCGCGGGCCCCGGGGAAGGGTGGCGCGGGCGGCCCCTCTGCTCCCCGGGAGTTGTAGTCTCCCTCCGCCCTCCGCCCCGCTCGTACTCGGCGGGCCTGGCGGCCACCTGAACTACAATTCCCAGCATGCACCGCAGCAAAGGGCCCTGACGGCGAGGCCCCTCGCCTCCTGCCCCCTAGAGGTGCCCGACCCATTTGCTGTCCGAAGGGCCTCTCGGTGGGCGCTGAGACCCCACGGTACGGCGGAACGAGCCAGACTCGTCCGTGGAGCAACAAAGCGGCGGCACCGGCCTCCCGAGCCGCATCTTTCGGATCAGGCGGCCGCCGGCCAGCTCTCCCTGCGGCCGTCGCTGCGTGTGCGCAGCTCATTGGCGGGCCGAGACGGGGCGGGAGGGGGCAGAGCAGCCGGGCGGGGCGGGGCCGGGGGCGGGGCCGCGGGGCGGGGGGCGGGGCCGGCGGCGGGGCGGGTCCCCGGGCAGGGGGCGGGGTTTGGTGGGGGGCGATGCTGCGGGAGGCCGGGGCAGGGGCCTTCCCCATCGTTAGGCCGCTTGTCCCGGTGGCACTGCGCTGGCGTTGCTCTCAGAACTGTGGATTTTCAACTAATCCATGTAAAAATGCTTCCAGATAAAAAAGATGGGGATCGTGAAGAGGGGAGTATTTTTTAAACGGCATTTTCTCCCAAATTCAGTTCATTGCGTGGTTCCACAAACAGGCCGCCATCTGTTGGAAGTCAGCTCCCCACGCAGAAGGGCCGACCAGATGATCTCTGGGGCGCTTGCGTAAATGTGCAGCAGCAACCAGCTTGGTAGGTGAGGGCCATTGCCCCCGGCTTCTTGGGTTCCTGGGAATGAACTGAACCAAACTGAGGCTTTCACCAAGCTCAGGATTAGCTCCTGAGGACGGGGCATGGCAACAGGAGAACAAAGAACACGGGGAATACTACTGAGATAAAGGGAAGCAAATTGTTTGTCTGAGGGAGCATTGGAAAGGTATTTCCACAGTCTGCCAGAAGTTGCTCACAACTTTCTGTTGGCAAACGTTGGAAAAGAGTGACTAACCGTGGCAGAACCGGCATTAGGTCACCGAGGAACGTGTAATGGCATCGGGAATGGGCAGAAATGGCAAATGGACACCCGAAAGAAGCTCCGAGGACGCTAGCTAGGCATTATCTTGACGAGATCCTTGATCTTCTCACCTGATTATTCTTTCAGTGACACCAGTATTCCTTTACTTACCACACAAGAGTTCCTCTAAGTTTACATTATTTCAGGTTAGTTTTCTCTGATATCCTTTAAATACTCAGAAGAGAAAATCACATTGAAGTTGATTTTCTGTGTTAACCATATCCACAGGGTGCCCTTTAAGAACTGTGTGAGGAATTCTGACTGAAGAGGAGAGGCTGAGAGAGCTGAGGTTGTTCATCCTGGAGAAGAGAAGGCTCCAGAGGGATCTTACCGATGTATACAAATACCTGATGGGATGGAGTAAACAAAGAGCCAGACTCCTCTTGCTGGTACCCAGTGACAGGGCGGGAGGCGATGGGCACGAACTGAAGCACGGGAAATTCCATTTAAACATAAGACAAAACCTTTTTACTGTGAGGGTGGTCAAACACTGGAACAGGTTGCTCAGAGAGTTTGTGGGGTCACCTTGGAGATACTCAAAACCTGCCTGGACACAGCCCTGGTTGTGAGTCATGGGGACTACCATCTTGCCAGGAGCTCCCAGCAGCAGCTCTGGGAAGAGTGCCTCATGGCAGCTGCACCCTGCTCTCGTACGTCAAAAGACCCAGATGACCTTCGTCTGTCCAGGCTTTGGCCATATGCCGCAGCCAAAGCAGTCTTGTTTTGATGGTTCGGTAGGTAGCGTTACATCTGGCTGCCTTGTCTGCTCAGCCTGAGTCACACAGCTGTCCTTCAAAACTAGGAACTTCAGCATTACCACAGAACGGGGCTGATAAACGTCCCTGGAGCCACGACACAATACGTGATACAATTTGTCATTATCCCTCTTTGAGCAGATGTAATATTCAGAAGTAATTACTAAGACGGGCATGGAGAAGTAAAATACACAAGAGCAAACTCAAAGGTGGCTAGAAAATTTCTGAGTTTTCTTTGTGTAATTAAGATTTTAATTAAAAAGATGTGGAACAAAGGTATCTATTCTTTGAGTGGGATCTGCCCACTGAAATATTTGATAGATTTTGCCCAGCAAAAGGTTTTTTGCAATTCCCCTGGAATAGGTTTTTCATACCATGCTACTTAGATAGATTAAAAAAAAAAAAAAAAAAAAGAGGTTTTCTCCTTTGTGTACAAATCTGCTTCCCATTTAAAAAAAAAATGGCAAAGATTAAAAATGGTGACTGGGACAAAATGATCAGGAAGTAGAGTCAATGTAAGGGAGACTAACAAATCACAGTCTCTCGTGGGTGCCTGTTAGCCACAAAATCTGGAGCTGCATATTTTTCATGCTTCTTCTATGACATACTGAATCCTTTTGCAGCATTTACAGTGGTTTCCATATAAGACAGAGAGAAGCAATGATAAAGGTCATAGTTCTTATATGGAAACCACTGCTTTAGGAAGAGCCCAATTACCTGTTGGTACCTTCTGCCCGTGACACAAACGTGAGAGTTGTTACTGTAAGAGGGTAGTCATTCAGGTCTTTGATTTTTCGTTTGCTCCCCTAAGAGTAGCTAATTTATGATTCTCTTCAAAGAACTCAGTGTCTCACATGTTCTTCTGTTTCAAATGAGTCTCTTCATGATGAATAAACTGTCAATTGCTTCTGTATTGTTGTTAGATGCGTACTGTGATGATGATTTAGAACCCATGCCTATTTATGAGGCTGTGAACCTTTTCAGTGCTAGCTAAATCTCGCTTCTCAATGTCCGACTGCTCCCAACAATGTGTTTCCCAGGTCTGATATTTATACAACTGGGAAATGATGATCACAAAACTGCTAATTAATATATATAACACATAAGCTATCCATTGTCTAATTACATTTCTCTCCCAGAAAATTGTGCCTTTCAAGCAAAAAAAGGGCCAAATTCTCATTTACACCAGAAATAATTGTACCTGGAGTAAATCTAAAAACCTCACTGAATATACTACTAATTTACCCTAGGGTAGTAGACTGAGTTTAGACCAGTAACTCATAAGCAATTATAAACAAACTGACAATTAAATCTTTGTTAAATTTACTTTGTCATTGGAATGAAATCTCTATGTTATTTCTCGTGGTTATAGATGTACGTTTCACTTTAGCCGTTAAAATAATTCGTTATATTAATGCGGAGCACCATATTTGCCTTAATGTAAAAAAACCCACAACAAACCAGCCTTTGTTCCAAAAGACGGTGTACCACACCCAAATTCCAACTAAAGTAGAATATTTGCGTTTAATTATGTGTTTACATTTAACAGTAAATAGTTGACACTTTTCTATTATCCAGTTCTTCTAAGCAAGTTTATAACCTCGTTTGCAAGGTTATTTTATACGGGTTGTGATGTTCAAAGTAGTTCGGGTTGGTTAACGGTATCTCCTCCAATAAACTGTTTCAGACTGTTTTTCCTGGCTCAACAACTGACGGGTGCAGTACTGTGCTGCATGATTGTGACCGAGCTCTCCGACTGTAAACACGCTCTGCACCCTCCAACATCGCTACTACAGCACGAAAACTGGACAGGTACCAGAAGGCATGGCTGACAAGCCTTTGGGCCAGCTGATGCTGGTATGGCTGATAAGCCTTTGGGCCAGCTGATGCCTCGCTGTGCTCTCTTGTGCCTGCTGCAACCCGGAATAAATCACGAGACTTTCGAGGCTGTTGCAGGGTTTCATTGATGCAAAGGAGACAGGAAGACGTGGGATGCTATTGTGCTTCTAGGTCACCCTGCAAACACAGCTCTGCACAGGCTCGCTGTAGTTAAGAAGTCACAAAATGAATGGCTGAAAATAAATGTATGAATTTGCATCCTAGACTAGAGTTGCGATGCTGCAATACACAGAATGAAGGCAAATGGCTGTGATAGGAGAATGATCTCTGGGTATTATCTGTAGGTAGTGCTTTAATTCTCAAAACAGGCAGAAAATTATTCTTGCCTATTGTGAACTAGGAACACATTAATTCTGGAGTTGAAAGGCGAGCCATTTAGCAGGGAAATGGCAGTATCTTAGAGAAAGTAAATGACAAAGACTGGTCAGTGTTAGAACAGTTCCTTGCAGGCGTTCCTGATGGAGAGAATTAAAAGTGGAAGTTCAGATGATAAAATCTAATTTTGTACCAAGTAGAGGGAGAAAGCAGAGCTAGTGTATGGAGAATTTAGAAAAGCAAGAAGGCAGCTTTGTGTTGAGACCCGGTAGGATTGAAGCTGCTTATTTTTTTGTTCACAAAGGTGCTACATTCTTTAGTCCAAGGCACAAACACACACTTAATTCTGATACCATAGTATCTTTGCCTGTCAATTAGGTATTGATTAGAGTTCCAAAGCTCAGAAAACACTTTTACTCACCCATTGTTCACGGTGAGTCAAGGGAAACATATTAGGAATGTGCTTTTCTTCCTTTTCCACAGATGCTAGGAATCACCCACCCTTCTGTTGGTGGCTGTGTTATTTTACCATCTGGATGATTTAGATTATTAAAGGTTACATGTATTTTGAAATCTTCCCATACTCTGGATGTTTGCCTTCAATATTTGTACAGTAGATCTTTTGGAGCTCTGCAGCTAGAAAATTATGCTAATTTTTTAGTACACAGAAAAATGTAGCTCTTGACATTCTGGCTGATTTGCCAGACCTTAGCAAATATCCAGGCGTTAGTGCTACCTGTATATATAATATTTGAATTACAGCTCTTTGTTTTCAAAGAGATTGGCCACGGGCAAATAACTAGCACCTTGCACCTGAGCTGAAAAATGTAGGTTAACAGGCAAAGCCTAGACGTCCATTTGCCGCCACTCAGAGTAAAGCACAGAAGAAATGCAATAACTGACCTCCCCAGTGAGCACTGTTTTGTTCCCAATACATCTGGAACTATTCTGCTTCCCGTTCCCGTTGCTCAACAGGCTGTTAGAGCAGCCAGTAATGCACCCTGCGCTGCCCAAAAGCAACAGGATGCCACTTACTTACACCAGTACCGTGCTCTCTTCTGGACTCGTCTAATACTTGGAGCACTAAGCTATGCGAGTAGTTGCATCTGAATGCAAGTAAGGGGAAAGCAGCCTCCTTTGCTCTGAAAGAAGCTTCTCCTGTATCTGCCAAGCAATAGTGTTGCAAGGGAAAAGATGTGCCAGAGAAGGGCTATATTTCAGAGAAAAGGGACTGAAGTGTGAATGTCAACAGGCAGCCTGGATATTCACTAAGCACATCTCCTTTGAACCCATTGCTTTGGAAGCAACACTGGCCCATGTGCACCCTGTAGACAATACTGTTCTTCACCTTCTTGGCCAGCCTCAGTTTAATTTTCTTTTACCACGTCCATTAAGTAGGATCACGATCCTAATACTTCCTCCCATTGCCTTTAGTTTGTTGTCAGAGGAACTATGCAGGACCAGGTGTCTCTGTCTTCAGATCTTGTTACTCCACGTTTCCACCCAACATTACGCACTCGAGCAAAGCTGCAGGGGACTCCACGCTAGACCCAGTGTCTGCTGCTCTTCAGTTTCTCTGAACATCATACCATTCTCCGAGCCACAGAGCTGAGCTGACAATATGCACTGGGGGAGTCAGCTTGCTGGGAATGTAACCCTGGCTCAGTTGCCTCCTTCTGCATGAAATCAGGTCTCTGACAAAGACAGGAATGCTAACAGCTCCCCTGCAGCCAGCAGGGAGTCTTAGGTACCTCCTTCCTCCTTGTTGTGTGGTTTACGTGTGGCTTCATTATCTTCAACACTTCGGTCTCATTCATTTTCACACACACAATATCCACTGGTGTGCTGAAGGGTTGTTTTTCCCATGCGTGAAAAACCGTACAGTGGAATATGACCCCAGGTACACACCTTTGCTCTTAAAAGTTATTTTTGAAGTAATTTCAGATGCTTCTGTTAGACCACACACCAAGTAGTCTCAGGCAATACTGCCTGCCTTGCCTTTGAAATCCCATTAAGGTTCCTTAAAATTGGACACCCAAGAGGCCAGGCTCTCAGAATGACCCGTCACTGTGGAAACGCAGGCCTTCGCATTTGGGGTTGTTAATGGGTCTTTCTGGATTAAGTCTCACCCTTCTGAGAGGCTTTTTTTTTCAGTCACTCAAAATCTAAGTACAGACATTTCTCTGTGGCTCTGTGAAGGCTCTGATTTATCTATTGTTTTCAGTGCATGCCTCCAAGGGGCATTCTAATTTTGCCCTTGTGTCTTATTTTGGTTTTGCATTGTATTCAAATTTATCTGCCCTTTATCTCAATAAAATTCCTTTCTTTGCTTTAAGGGCGTTAGCTGGACAGCAAGAGTTTTATAATTTAAGGCATCTCAGCAAGGACTCCTTCGT
This sequence comes from Platalea leucorodia, assembly GCF_965183815.1. NCBI lineage: Eukaryota > Metazoa > Chordata > Aves > Pelecaniformes > Threskiornithidae > Platalea > Platalea leucorodia. The sequence continues at coordinate 245,165 of NC_138858.1, forward strand.
AAATAGCCTTTGAGAGCTCCTCTCCTCTCCCCTCTGGAGCTGGCTACGGCAGATGCCACCTTCCCCGGCGCGGTGGCTGAGGAAGGGGCTGCTGCCTACATCTGCTGTCTGCAGCCAGGGCAGGGCTCTCCGTGTTTTCTCAGCAGCCTTAAAAGCGCTATTTCCTTACCCAGAATATGCCGAGCGCAGCGCCAATGTCTAATGCCTTCTGGGGGCGATTCCCAAAGCGGGGTCTGGCACTTGTCCGGGAGGTGGGATGCCTTTTGCCCTCGGCACGGTTCCCGCTTTGCCGTGGCTCCTGGGGCTGCCAACAGAAAGGGCTTCTGGTGCCCCCCTGCACGGCTGCCGCGGCCCCTCACCTGCGAGCATCTCCTGCAAAACCAGGCTTGCCGGTGTCCGCAGTAAAAGTTTTCTTGTCTCATGCTATAGTGCCAGGAGACAGATGCTTCTTTAGAACAGTGGTCTCCAAACGTATCACACACCCCTATCAGTAAAAAATTTTTGAGCATGCACCCCCAATATCTGTGTATTTATTTATTCATAAATTACATAAATGTACTACTGTACTAATATATTATGCACATTCTAAAACATGCGCAAAAAAAATTAAAAAAGGATGAGAGAAAGGTGAAATAAACATTTAAAATTTTATTTTATTTTATTTTATTTTATTTTATTTTATTTTATTTTTTTAATGGCATTTAATGGTATTTTTTAAATACCATTTAATGGTATTTTTTAATGGCAGGGAAAAAATATTTTCTTCCTGCACCCCAGTGGCTGCGCACACCCCACTTTGGAGACGGCTGCTTTAGAGCATGCATGGCTTTTGTCTTGTGTAACCTCTCTCGTGAATCGTATTATCTGTCTTGGTAGCTGGCAAGGATCTATTCTTAGGCACAGTTTTCAACCAGAATGTCACTTTGCATGCTTGTATTTCTAAATGTATGAGTCAACATTTTTAGTCTGCTCGGCAGCCCAGTGTCTGGATAGCTAACCCGATTACAGGTGAGTAGATTTGTTTCAGGGACCAGTTTATTTCTGAAAATCTTTTTTTTTTCTGGGGGAAGAGGGGTAGGAGAGGGAGGGATCAAACTATGTGAACATTCAATTGAATTTAGCAAATAATGTTGTCTTTTCCTTCCCCTTCCCCCAAGGAACAGGAAAAAAAAATCAGAAACAACTTGAAAAAAAATTTTTAGGCTTTTCCAAGTGAATAAAAAGTTTAATCTTTAAAACTGCCCAAGAGTAAATGAGGGGAAGGTAAAAAGGTTGTAAAAAAAATCTAACAAAAGGAAATATTTAATCCTTATTCGAGAACAATCTCTTGGTGAACTGAAAATGTGTGCGATGTATGAGGTTTCGCTTTTTTCTGGGGGAGGGGAGAACACTGAGATGGCTTATGGGATTTTTGTTTCTTTTTCCTATGTAAACTGCTAAAGCTTTTGCGTAAAACCAGCTTAGCTTGAATCTGAAATGATCTGAAATGCTCTCTGCATTCTTCGCGAGCGGGGAGTGTCCGTAAAGTTCACCGGCCTCGGGAAGGTTTCACCCAGCCTCCTTCCCAGAGGTTCTCAGCTCTAGTGACAGGCTTAATTGTCACTTATTTTGTTCTCGCCCCTTGTCGTGCCTTGTACCAGCCCACAGACCCAGTGTCACGGGCATAATCGGATTCTCAACGCTGCATTACGTCAGGAGGCAGCACAGAAGTGATGCCCCCGGCAGCACCACCCTTGTCTGCACCAGAAGGCTCCCTGCAGAACACTTCTGCCAAACCTGTCTGTCCCTTCAGCTGTCCCCAGGCACAGGGCCCCGCGCGCCCAGCTGCACGGCCTCACAGTCCAGAGGTCAATGGAGAGACAGAGACTTCCAGCAGGCACGGCGCGGCACTGAGCCGTGACTGCCAAATGCCCGACTCCACTGTCCTGTCACCTCCCAGTGAAATTACAGTCCACGTGGCATTGATGGGGGCCTGATGCTAAGTCAAGAGAAGGTTTCATCAGCTTCAGGGCTCCTGTGTTGCTCTAATACAGTCCTCCTTAGGGTGGGAGGTGAGTTATGGGAGGCTGCATGCTGATTCCCTTGTGCGCTACTCTGCTTGCTTTTTCTGTGCGGTAGAGTGCTTCTGTGTCATGGCTGATGGGCTTGTGATCACAGCAAAACCGGACTCTTGGAAATGTCTGACACAGCTCTTCCTAAAGTTGCCTCATTTGTATCTTTCAAGTCCATGATTTGTCATCTTTCTGTGGGTCTGCTCTCCTTTGTTTAGTGGGGAACGACCCTTCTCCTCCTCCTTAAGCTACCTGAAGAGACCCACAGCACCTGGGGTACGTTCGGGACAGCCACAACACTGCAGGAGCTGACCAGAAAGCACCGCTGCCGCCTTCCGCCTCTTCGCCTCCTGCCACCAGCTTGGCGTTGCCCCTGGGGCTCTGGTGCTGGCAGTGTTTGGGGTTTAGACCCCCTCGCTGCCTCCGCTTGCCCCGCAAGTGGTTGGTGTCCTCCTGTCAGCACTGGCTTCAGAAGGGCCAAGGGCAGCAACTGCCAGGCAGCAGCAGGGGTGGGGGTGAGGGCAGGTGTTTTGGGGACAGCAGTAGTTTTCAGCAGTACTCTGTGCCCCCATCTTCCAGCAGCAGCAACCGGTGTCCCAGTGCTCTTTTGTGCCCCCTCCGGCTCCCACCTTTGCCGTGGCAGCTCACCCGCCCTGTGGCTCAGCCGGGAAGGCAACGCCGAACGCTGCCTGTGCCGCCAGGCAGCCTGCAGCCGCCTCTGCCCCGTCCCCAGGGCTGCGGCGCATGGCGGGACGTGACCACGTTGCCCAAAGCACTCGCGCCGATGCCGCTCCAGGGAGCGCCTGCCGCAGCGGCTGACAGCAGGAGGGACTCTGCGGAGCAACGCTGAATGAAACACCAGGCACTTATTCGAGTGCACGCTCAGACTACTACTTTTTTATTAATCATGATATTGATATTAATACCTGACGAATCTCCTGTGAAGCAGGAAAATAGATTGTCTTGGGGGTTGTAGTCAGCATTACCTATAAAGGTTAATGTTTCTTGGGTGCTTTTGGCCATGCACACAGGCATTCATGTGCCCATGTCGTCTTTGTAACAGGGACGTGGTGTGTGTCTGCTGCGAGGTGCTTACCGTCCTCTCCCCCAGATCCCGGGAGTAACTCCATACAGATGCAAGGAGACAGATTTGATCTGTGGCTAAATCAAGAGCTCTGCTACTGCCTCCTCGGCCTGTGGTCGGTTCACTTTTGGCACAGCTGAAGCTAACATCTTTAGAAAATGTCCTTGCCTAAGTGAAACCGCTTGTGGAAGGGTCTGGGAGCTTTCATAAAACCAGCTCCCTCGGCCTTAACTGAGGTGAGGTGAACGCGGGATGGCAGGGGTGAAGATGAGGAGGAAGAGCAGGAACACCTTAAGAACCTCTCTCTGCTTCCAGATTTAGGTATGGCTCTGTTCGGAGAGCCACAGCTGTAAAGTGCTGGAAAGCTTAGAGGCTGACGGTAATTTCTCTATGGAGGAAAGGTCACGTCGCTTCTGTGCCTTCCCAATGCATTTTAATTCCTAAACAGTTCTGATTTTTTTTTTTTCCCCCAAAGCTTATCTGCAGCTCTTAATTTCTTGTCACCTCAGTGTCTTGGACTACTTATGACTTTCCCATGATCTCTTCTCTCTTCTGTAACTGTATTACCTGGGAAGATCAGCAGTGTTGCACCAGCAACCGAGCTGGCTGATAATAATATTCGTTAACTGTTTGCTTAACCTGCACTGAAGAATGGAGGCTAAAACGCTGCCTAGGAAAACAAAAAAGAAATTATATGTGTGATGGTACTTGAAGGCCTCAATCATAGCACCATATGAGACGATCTGGCCCCCGATCTGAGTTAAATGGAGATGAATTTGGCCTCTGGCCGTAGAGTCTGCTATTTGATGCTCGTGCCTTGACTTTTATGAGCATTTGGAAAGTGCTTGACATTACATGAGCGGAGCACATCATGTGTGGGAAACGTCTCAGTGAGGTAAACCGTCCGGAGCAATGCTGGTGCTGCGCGACGAAGAGGCGTTTCTCTGCATATAAAGGGCTCTGCTCATTTTGCTAACAGCACCAGTATGGAAATGTAATGACCAAGTGATATTTTGAGACAGTAGCTCCTCCAATTACAGCCTGATTGCATTCATCGGGGACCGCTCTGCATTTTAACTGAGAAAGTGACAGTCACTTAAACCAGGAAATATTGTTGTACTTGACCTTCAATATTAAGCATGCACACAGAGCTATGGCGATGTTAGCCAAGTGGTGGACGGACTCAGAGAGAGCAATACTTATAATGCAGTGCATCCATATACCCGCCATCATATTAGAATATTGAATACAAAATAGCAGAATTTGAGAATATAAAATAAACAAACTGGATAAAGGCTTCTGCCAAATCACATTAGGGGACACATCTGTGAAGGATACAATGCTCAGATTATTTTGCTAATAATCACATTACTGCTCCAAACACATTTTTTGCTTTCAAAGTAGAAACCAGGGGGTCAGAGAAGAAAACTGTAGTGCCTCCAGTTCATTTTCCAGATGAATTTGGGTAATTTCCAATGCCTTGCTTTACCAGGAGTTTTCAAAACACGCTATAGCAGTGGAGGAGAGCACGGTGCTTCAGCACGTGGCTCTGCTCTCGCCCCTGCCTGGCATCGGTCATCCCAGATGATGTTTTCAGTGGAGATGGGGATCTCCGCTTGTGTCAAGATCTGCCAGGACTCGGTCTCGCTGCTGACCCCAAAGATTGCACCGACGGGCAGGCTGCAGCCACCCATGTCGAGGCGGCGCAGGGGCACCCCGCTCAATGAGGTCCAGCTAGGACTTCGCGCCGTGGCATTGCGCCCAGCAGCGAACGTGAGGTCTGCGCTGGGTCCCTGTGCGGCTTGCTGGAGGGCTTGCCGCGGCCCGGCATCTTCTGCAGTGCAGGGCTGTCCTGTGAGGACAAGGTGGCCCTGTCCCGCTGGCAGCCCACACGGTCCTCCCCTCGGCGTTTCCACCGCGCCGCGCTGCAAGGTGTCTCACTGCGACGCCCTCAAACGGACCATCTGGCCCCCAGGGAGGAAAGCTATCTTTGTTCCAGCTGTGAAAGAAATAACACTAAAACCAATTTTTGTACGGTCACTGTTGAGGAGAAATACAATTTTTTTCAAAGGGAAGAAGTGCTCAGGGAGGAGACAAGACGTGCTGCTTCTTTCACGCTCCTGCAGCCACCTCTGGCTACAGAACCCGGTTTGTACGCGAAGCCCAGGGATGTAGGTCGGGTACGCTTGTGCCTGCTATGTTTGCCGTGTTCTGTACTTATTTCTCTTTTCACTCCATTACCCACCCTTCATCCTTCCGGGAGCCTAGACAGGTAACCTTTTAGTAATAATCTGAAATTCAAATAGAAAGAATTGACTCCTGAACTGCCCTAATATTTGAGAAAGGTTTTAAAATAAAATAGGTTTTTCTGTGTCCCATTATTGGCCTGGCAGCTGCGTGTGTATGCTGGGTGTACTGAGAAAGGTAATATTAACAGAATGAAAAGGTCAGAGTTATATAAAAATCCTTTTAAAACTAAATAGGCCTGCTGCACTGAATTCCCCACAGATACACAGAGGTTAAGAACTGAGAACATTTGGGCCTTCGGCAGGTCAAGTTGTGCATCTGTAAATGCCCTCCAGAAATTAAAAAACCAGACAAGTCTAGAAGTACAGCAGTTGTGGTCAGCCAGATTCAACTTCGGCTGTACCTACCTCTGCAAGGCGGCCGGCCGGCCAAGACGGGGCTGAATACCTCCCTGCGCAAGGCAAGGGCAGCCCCCTGAACACCGGGGGGTGCCACGGGGGCAAGCACCCAGGGGCACCATGCAGGGGTGGGCAGTGCATACGTGCACCGTGCCCATAACCCCATAGACAAAGGACGCAGATATACATGGGAGTCGTTAAAGGGGCCATGCAGTGGACAACACATACGCATTCATTTAATTAGACATATTTCTAGCTGAGTGTAGAAGCACAGCAAGGTGTATAGCCCGCATGTGTACTGTTATCCCGGGGGGAGCGGGAAGGATTGGGGCTGCAGACACCCCTGTGGCATACTAGACCGAAACAGTGGATGCCACGCTGAGAACCCATACTGCATGGGAGAGGCAGAAATGGGACTGGTGAGGGCCTGGCATTGCACCACAAGCATGGCTATGGGGTGGAGAGCGGACAGACAGCTCAGCAGTGCAGGCCGCGGGGTAAGGGCTGTCGGGGCGTCACGATGGGAAGACGACTTGCGGGTCTCAGCTTGCAAGAAAAAGCTGCAACTTGGATAAGAAAGAATCTAAAGCCAGCCTGCCCAGATCAGACCGAAGGTTTGTCTAGCTCAAGGCCTGTCTCTGACAAAGCCAAAACCACCGGATGCCTGGAAGGGGCTGTAAGAACAGGGAGTTCCCAAGCCAGAGAAGCTGGTTTTGTCTTTAAAGAGCCCTGAGTGGATCTTTCGTCCATAAATTTCTATAATCACTTTTTGATTCATGTAAGCTTTTAGGATCTGTAACACCCCGTTGCAGAGAGTTCCCCACCTTAACTACGTGTTTGATGAAGAAGCACTTCTGAACTCTCCATCTCATGTGGATGCCCCCATTTCTCACACCGGGAGCAGTCATTCCCTGTTCATCATCACCATGACTTTGGCTCTAGCATATCTGCTTGGGCCATCCCTTACTCAGGCTGATGAGCCATACCCTGTTTTGACAGTCCCTGTGCAGAAGTCCTTCTGGTACCTGTCCTTCCATGTGCCCATCCCAGGCCTGCTTTGTCTTTTGAGGTGCTGGTGGGGAATTCCAGCTGCTTAAGGTATTCCCTGTGCAGGTGTTCATGGATTTATTTAGTGGCATAACTATGCTTTCTATTTATTTTTGTATTCCTGTCTTACTAATCCATTTGCTTTTTTAATCACTACTATGTGCCAGGCTGACAACTTCATAGCACTAGTAACTGCCACTCAAAGTCTTCTTTCCTGATAAGCAACAGCTGGTTTGGGTCTGTCATTTGGTGTGTAAACTCGGTCCCGTTGTTTCACTTCTGAATCGTGTCGCCTTTTTCCACATTGACTCTCCTCTGCCATTTTTTCACCTTTTTCAGTCCTGCAATGTCCTTTTGCAGTGCTTTGTGAACATTTTTCATTTTTACTACCCAGCATAGCTTAGTGTCATCAGCAGCCTCGTGACTTGTCACTCCCCTTTCAAACTGTTCATGAACAGCACAGTCCTCAACCCAAACACCTCTGGGATTAATTCAAGACTGCCCTCCACCGAATAAAAGTATCATCACTTCAAGATGCCTGCGTACACACCCCTTGTCACTGAAGTGCTTTGCTCTCCTTGTATTCTTATGACTAAATCAAGTCTTACTTCAGCTGAATGACGAAGCAGTGCCAACAGCCCAACCAACCTCGTTTGAGACCCTTGAGGGCTGGTCCTCGTTTGAACCCTTGAGGGCTGGTCCCTCTGGGTGCAGGCAGACGGCCTGGGCAAGCCGGGCAGCCGGAGAGAGAAACCACCGCCTGCCTGCACACGTCATCCCGTCCGCGCACCATCCCCGCACCACCACGTCCACGGCACCATGAGGCGCGGAGCCCCAGCGGTGGCCAGGGCTCGCACCGGCACGGCGCACACCGCCGGGCCCGGGCACTTGACTCTCGGCACTGGGCAGCTGTCCTAGTGGCAGCTGGCTGCGCCTGCCACGTGCAGCCGGTCTGCCGAGTCCCCTTGGCTCCGTCGGTCCGAACGCCCAGCAGTCGGGCTCAGCAGGAGGGGTGCGCAGCCAGGGCCTGCCGCGCCAGCTTGCTTTTCCCATAGCGGAGCGTTTTGCTTCCTGTGGGGTTGATTGCACGGCACGAGGCGGCTCCGGCTGACCCGGTGTCCCGCTTCCCCGTGCTCATTGTTCCTTCCCGCTGGTCTCGCAGCCTTTCTCAAGGGCATTCTTGTTGCTGGCAAATTGAACGTTTTGGAAAGCGTCTCAGTATGGCCCTATGCACAATGCGAAGGGCCGGCTCCATGCTGCCTTGCTGGGCTATTGTAAACTCCCATGCTGTCGTTTTCTCTTTACTTTCCCACTGATAAGCGAGCGAGTGTCCCCATGAAGATGCATTCAAAACTTTCCTGAGTGGTTTGTGTTTTTTTTTCCCACATGTACTCCAGCCTCACTGACTTGTTTCCGTGCCGCTTCCCAAAGACCTCACGCATGCATGGCGCTGAGGACAAGCCGAGCCGGGTGGCGTGGCAGCCAGGCACCGCTCCGGGGTGACCGTGCACCCGCGCCGGCGCGGTGCCTGGCACCCGCTGCACCACAGCCAGCCCTTACAGACCTGTCAGCAAAGCGTCTGGGTGCTGTGAAATGCAACAGCTGAGGAGAGCTCACCCACCCTTGAAAGCTTTGCTTTTAAACACTAAAGCACACTTCAGTCAGCTAAAGGAGTCTGAGGGGGGAGCGTGTTTGACCATTTAGCCCTGCAAGTGTCAACCAATATTAGCAGGTGAAAAATCAGTTTTATTTAGGCTGTGCTGGCAGATGGGTCCAAGCCTTCCCGTGCAGGGGCTGCGCTGCTGGCTGCCCTGGGCCAGGGCAGGCACCGGCTGTTGCCCTCCAGTCGGGTGGGCCTTCCCCTGCCCGGCCGGGCCCCGCCACCCGCCGCCCCCGGCCGGGCTGCGGGCGCTGCCCGGCGCCATCGGGACAGGCTGGGCGCCCATGCTTCAGCAGCTGCATCTGAAGGGGCGAGGTGGGACCGGCTGTGGCGCTGAGGGGCGCAGCTCCGGTTGACGGTCGCTCCGTTCCCAAACGGGTGGTTGCAGTCCTGGTCAGGCAGCTTCTCTGTAGCTGGACACTTGGGAAGAGGGCTCAGTGAACTCCCTGCCTCGCTGAAGAGCCGACGGGATTGAATGGGAAGGCACAAAATGGGAGGAGATATATATACACATATATCCTGTCAGGCACTGCCTCCATGGAGATCAGAAATCCCTGCCTTTGCACAGGGTGAACAGGGAGAAGCAGCCACTTGTTAACCCCAGACCTGACACTAACGCTTTGTTCTGCCTGCCTAAATGCTCCCCGAAGCCTTAATTACTATTTCTGTTCTAATCCGCTTGCTAGGGTTGATGTGCAGTGTTACGTACCTCTGTGTTCAACCAAAAGAGTGGCTGCAAAGCAGTGGAGGCTAAATGATCCCTTTCCTAGCTCACGGAGAGGTTTTATGAAGTTTAATCCATTACTGTTAAATCCTCAGAGGAAAGAAGGTGTAGAAAAGAGAAGTATTGATGTCATAATTGCAATTGACTGTCTGTGTCACAACATTAATTAAGGGGAAACAATTCGAATGTCAGATCTCATGTAAAAATACACTCAAATATTTTCTTTGTAGTTTACCAGAGGAAATAATTCCCCTAGGCATGCAAACTGAGATTTTTGCCTTTTCACTGGTGACTCACGTTGCTTTACAATGTGCTGTTCACCTCCCGGTCTTCAGGAACTCCTCTTCCCCTTAGGAAGGCCTGACGGAGTCGTAGCTCCACACACGGAGCGCAGATCGGAGGGTGCCCTGTCTTCCAGGGGTCCCTGGGATATCTGCAACGGCAAAGGAGCCTCGGTGCCTTGCGCGTGCTTGGAATCGGGAGGCTCCCGACAGCGGGTGGCCACTGCATCAGCGTTGGCCTCCCCGGGTCTCCCAGCCCTGTCTGCTCGCTGCTTAGCCCTGCCTGGTCTCCGTGCCAGAGCGGCTGCAGCTGGGCCTGGTGGTGGACCAGGTATAATGAGCTGCCCTTGATGCGGGTCCTGCTGCGTGCTGTGAAGGAGATTTGCCTTCCTATTGCTCCTGTGCTTCCTCCCATTCCCCCATTTTGGGAGCCTCTCCAGAGAATTCGTAATTTAGGGCTTGCTTCCCGCTCTTGAGGGGAACACCCTGCACTCACAGCAAACAGAAACCGAGCTGAAGTTGCTTTAATTCAAGCAGCAGCTGTGAATATCATTGCTCAGGCTGTGCCCCAGCAGAAGCCCTGGAAGCCAATCGGTGCTTTTAAGGTTATAGCTACTCCCTTTTCAGCCTGCACAACCAAGCAGCCGGGATGGAAAAGGAGGAGAGGCCACAGGTTCATTTCTTCTTGTTGCCTTTACCGTAGCTCTCCAGCAGCTCTCCTTGGGTTCCCCGTGTGCTGTAGCTGTGCCCAGCTGCTTGCTGCTGGTTCATTGGTATGCAAATGCAGAGAAAACTTCTCTTACACTTTCCCTTCTCTGTGCCAGCCTTGCTGGCTATATTGCACCATGTTGCCCCTTAAAATCCCTTCTGTTTGAAACACGTGCCTCGCAGCAAGGATGGTGGCGTTACCCCCCGCTCAGCCTCTCCTCCAGCAGAGCAAGCGAAACCGTCACTGACCCAGCTGCTGGATCCAGAGAGGGCAGGCGACTGCCCACCCTCCCACTCAGTAAAACGTGGGTTCATTAATAAGGCGCTACGCTTCCAGCGTGCCTGTGCTGTGTTTGGGGCCACTACTTGCTTTTGCTTTTCCATCTGATAAGCACACGTGTCTCCCGAGAGCTGGATGGGCAGGGGGACGAGACCGGCCCACTTAGGACCACGACAAACTTACACCGAGGGGTTCTGAGCAGCAAAGGAGCCATGATTTCTGAAAGGGTCAGCCAAATAAAATGTGCAACTTCCTTTGCCCAAGATCAAGTGAAACAGCAGTAAACAAACAGGCTGGTCATCACCAGGAAACCTCTGCTTGGACAAGGCCAACTTCCAAGCAGAAGAATCTCAAAAGGGAACCGGCAGAAGCATCACTCCTGGAGTAATGCTTGGGCACCGGAAATCTGCCCTGGAAAGAGAGACCCAACAGGCCTTCTTCATTGCTAACATCTGGGAATCTCAAATTACTCAGAAGATACAGAAGGAAAACCCCCGACATCTGGAGGAGCTGGAGGACCAGGCAAGAAATACTAGGTGAGAAACATTATGATATCCACGGTCCCACTACAGCTTTTTTTTCTTCTTTTTTTCCCAGGTCTGGTATTTGGAAAAAGCCATGGTCCTCAGCAGAGCTCCTCCCCCTTCCCGGAGGCGAGTGCATTTCTGCCTCTCAAAAGGAACCATTTACCTGGAGGGAAAGTTACGCTTTCCTGCCGAGCCCAAGCGTGTATAAGCTCTGACACAGAACCGCGTCTCGAGATTATGGGGCAGTTCAAGACCCACTATCCCTTAAACCTTTCAAGAGATGACTAGAAGGAGAGTTAAATCGATCTTCCCGTTAAAACTGAACGCAGCCTAGTGCCCAGCAGCTGAGCCCCACTGGCTGGCGGTGGCAAACCGAACTCCTGCGGGGCCGCGCGGCGCCGGTCGCGGGGCACAGGCCCGTGGGACCCTGCGCTGCGCGCGTCTGGCCTGGGAAGCGGGCTGTGACCACGCGGGGATTTCACGGCGTGCCCAACAGCGTTCAGGTGACGTGTCAGCAACTTTTAGCGTTTTGCCTCTTGGCAGCACCAACAAGGACGTAAGTTACTGGTTCACAGCATCCCTTGCAGGTGCGGGACAGTGAAAAGGGAAAATCAACAAAAGTATTAATAATGGCTGTGAAAATTTAACTTTTATTATCTGTTCACTGTATACAAAACACCATTCTGCATAGTGATAACTCATTTGTTGTACAGTTGACAGTGCACATCAACAAACAAGTGTTAAAGAGGTATACACTTAATGGAAAGGGCAGTGATGGCCAGTGTACGTTACACACTAAGATCCTGCGACGCCAGCTGTATGTTTTAGGATGGAGAAGTACCTCATAACCACTCAATACGCGCGTAATATAGATGGGATAACAAGCATTTACCAACCAAATTAAGAATGAGGATGAAGAGAGAAAGCAGAGCTAATGTATCCGATACACAATTTCCAGAGTGATTAAGAAGTTTTACAGAGGTGGCTGAGAAGGATCCATATTTTTTCAAACACTTCCATTTTTAAAACTGTTAAAATTTAATGATAAATAACCGAATCTCACAAATCTTTAGGGGCAAAATGCTCCACATTTATTTACATATGAAATGTGTTTAATACAGTTGTAATGGACATAGTGTATAGTAACATCTGACAGCAGCAAGACTTTTAAGGAACCAAACAATTACTACTGTATATCATGCAGCTATCTATATATACACAATTTGTTTTAAAAAAAAGTACAAAATTTTTTTTAGGGATACATACAAGGTATAAAATGCAGAAACAAACCAAAAATATAACTCTCACAGAGAACTATATATGAAAGGGACAGTATGGTACCTTTTTGTACTTTGTGAAAGCGTAACTAGTGATACTGGATACAAGTTTGAAATGGCTGAACTAGCTTCATACGGTCTGTGCTAAAGCTGAGAGCCCCAACGATGCTTACGTAGGCTGGCTGGTGTGTGAGCTTCTCGACAGCTGTGGTTGGATGGAACACTGAGCACCGGAACATTTGGCGTTAGCATACAGAGCTGGGAAATACCAACCCCTGTAGCAAGGGTTAACTATTGTCTTTCAATAACCAGAAATAAAGGAAAATACATAATGCTGTGTACTCGCATCTATATAATGTTTAATAAATTACATGACAAAAAACATCATCAGTATAAACCTATGCCTCTAATTACATCTTATTTGTTAAATCCAGAGCACTCCAGCCCTTTTGTAACAATTTGAGCTTTGATCACAAGCACCTGATGGCCTAAAAAATCACTTCATGATACATAGAGTTGTGCAATTAGACTTTTCAAAAGTACTTTATCATTTTAGGGGGTCTGCACCTGTTCTGGTGTTGCCACCTAAAACCAGCACTGCATTTTACATATGCAGCGGTACATTTTCTTCTTCTTTTCTTTTTTTTTTTTTTTTTAATATATATATTTTTAAGAGAAAGTTTAAAAGCTCCTTAGACATGTAGAAGCACAAGTTCTTAGAATTTAAAATCTCCCCTTAGCTTGCTTCCTCTCCCCACTCCCCTCCAAGCACTGCCTCCTGAAGCACTTCCATTAGCTAAACTCTCTTCCAGAAGCATTCAAATAAGAAACAGTTTAAGAGAACCTAAGGAACTGCCCCAGCATTCAGAACTCTGTTTTAAAGAAACTTACTAGAAAAAAACAGAAACAAAACAGAAAAACCCAAATTTTCCACTAGATACCAATACAAACACATAACAAAGAGTACAAAAGTTATTAGTTTAAATATATACAAACTCTTTTCAACTCAAATACTGCTTCAATGGTTTTGAGGGTATAGACAATGAGGTGAAGGGGACACTTTTATGCAGAATATATTGCAACAGCCTGAACAGTACTGTTAACACTATTATACCTTGAACTTTCTGTAGCAAAAATGTCATTAGTGTTCCAATGTGGAGAGGGATTTCTGCATCCCAAATAATCCGATCACTTTTCAGCTGAACTCATTCTTTTTGACTTAATGAAGGCCATGCCATGTGTTCTCATGTGAGTGTTTAAGGCCGCTTCAGTTTCAAAAGTCTTAGCACACACTTTGCATCTTCTGTCTGATGCTGTACTGTCAGATGATTCATCCTCGTGATTGGGTTTGTTTTCTTGCTGATTATCCTCCCCAGACCCATTTTGTTTTGATACTGGCTGAGGCTCCTTCAGCTTGTGTACAATGAAGAGATGTCTGGAGAGGGACACGTGAGATGTGTAGCAGAGTCCACATTCCCTGCACTGGTATGAAGAGCCATCAGATTTATGCTGAGGAATATGTTCATGAAACTGGAGAAGATTTTCTGTTGTAAAGCCACAAACAGCACACTTGTGAACTTTAAAAACATTTATCTTTAGCTTCTTCAATGGCTGAGTGATTGCACCTCGTGGAGGCCTGAATTCCAGTACAGGTTCTTCCAATTTACGCTTTGGACTAGGGACCTAAAAAAAAGCCATACGTGGTATATCATGTAAGCATAAATACACGGCTCTTTTCATAACTATTTGCGACTTGCAAACTTCAAAAACTTTCCCTTGGTAGATTCCAGTACAACTTTGATAAATACAATATTTGAAATAATACAAGCAAATACATGCTTTACATGTTGGAAAACCAGGGGTTTTCTTTACTATAAATTGCACATAAAATTTGTTTTGTCAGATCTGATAGAGCTATAGTATTAAATATACTGTATAAACTTGAATAAATATTTGCTAGTGTAACTGCATCCAAGTACACACGCCAATGAGACTTCAACTGTGTACAGAATGTAGAATATCAGTCCAGGAACTTTCCAGCACTACCTTCTGGAACTCCATTTTAATTACCTAATATTATTTCATGCCTGAAATTTGACTTGACAGATTATCTCCTGATTGTTAGTAACCAAACTAACATGTTGCCAAAGGACAAATCAACATGTGCAAATTTTTTAAGCCAATTAAACTGATAATTTTTTATATTCTCCTTGTTATTCTTCTGACATGAATATTCCTCAAGAATCCTCTGCATCCTATGTAGCTGAGATACACTCCATGATGTTTATGAAGACAAATGTATATAGCTGCCATATTTTCAACAAATACGAAGACAATATGTTGGGCTGAAAGAGAGTCATGTAAAGGACAATAGTACATTTTACAAAACAGATATGTTTGTGTCTCTGCTGTCAGCTTTGGACATGCCATTACAGGTGGAATTCTTGATCATATAAAGCCCAAAACATTTAAAAAATGTTGTTAATCTCTGCATGTAACAAGTCTTTGGACAGCACTGTCATCTTATTTTTGCTTTCCTCCTAACACTCATCATCAATAGAAGAATAGAATAGAGTATTTCAGTTGAAGGGGCCTACAATGATCATCTAGTCCATCTGCCTGACCACTTCAGGGCTGACCAAAAGTTAAAGCATGTTATTAAGGGCATTGTCGAAACGCCTATTGAACACTGACAGGCTTGGAGCATTGGCCACCTCTCCAGGAAGCCTCTTCCAGGGTTTCACCACCCTCTCAGTAAAGAAATGCTTCCTAATTTCAAGTCTGAACCTCCCCTGGCGCAGCTTTGAGCTATTCCCACGCGTCCTGTCCCTGGATCCCAGGGAGAAGAGCTCAGCACCTCCTCAGGAAGCTGCAGAGAGCCATGAGGTCGCCCCTCAGGCTCCTCTTCTCCAAACGAGAGAAGCCCAGGGTCCCCAGCTGCTCCCCAGAGGACATGCCTTCCAGCCCTGTCACCAGCTTTGCTGCCCTCCTCTGGAGGCGTTTAAGGACCTTCCCATCCTTCTCAAATGGTGGGGCCAGAACTGCACACCGTGCTCCAGGTGAGGCCGCACCAACGCCAAGTACAGCGAGAGATCCTGCTGTATTTCAGTCATCAGATTGAAAGCAGTTTCACTGTAAAATTTATACCAAATAAGCTCAAGGCTGGGTATTTGGAAGAGGGTCACATATTGCTTCTACCTCACCTGTAGCTTTTCTACAGCTGTGAGAGGACTTGGTTGCAGAGAATCTGGAAGGTGCTCTTAAAGCAAACCACTAAGGGGTAAGTTATATTCTCCATCATTCAGTGATCAAACCAAAGAGAAAGTCTTTCCAAAAACATGTTCTAGTTCAAGCATGACAGAATTTGTTGCAGGAACCTTTGAGACATTTTTTGGGCTCTACTTCACAGAAGATCAGACTTTTATGGGATCAAAATACCTACATCTATTTAAAGATTCTGTGTGTATACCCACAAAAAATTCAGTCTCAGTGACTCAATGAATCTTCTAAGTCATTACCTTTGTGTCTTCTTTTACTTCCCTTTCTTCCATATTGGTTGATTCAGTCATTTCTTTCACATCAGGGTCTTTAATGCCATGCATCAACTGAATATGTTTTTCCAACATCAACCGCTTGGTAAAAGTACGTCTTGAATCTGGGCAGTGCCTACATAAACACAAAGCAGACATGCACAGATTCAAATGTCACGCTTAACAAAAGTCGTAGTATTCTGAAGAATATAAATACGACTAGTGAATAAATCCAGACTAGAGTACCATCTATTAAAGACAGCGACAATGTTTTTCCAATCAATTGCACAGGTAAGTATTATAAGAAAATGAGCGTAATTACAAAATAAAACTAGAAATGTTTGAGCAATTTATATTCAGAGCAAATGAGAAGTTCTCTGAAGATAATATCCAAAATGGCACGAAGTGTGAGTCAGAATAAAACCTGGGAGCATCCGAGTTTATTTCTTGGACCTCTGTTAACATCACCGAACGGTACATTCTATTAGACACTTTCTCAAGTTCTCCTCAATTTAAATTCCATAGGGAAAGCAATCACCTTTCACGTAGGATGAATGCTAGCTCCAAATGACACTTAATTCTGCATTCAAATCCAAATACTTTATCTTCTTGGAACTGGTAATTCCTTTTCAGCTCCCTTTCCAAGCTCAAACTAACCAGAAGGACAAACTTGTCTTTCACAGTCTGTGCTTTGTTCTCCCACACAGAACCAGCTGCATCACTTCTAAACCTCTCGTGTTTTTGGGAAGTGAGCAGCTCCTGAGCTCCAATGTTGTAACATATGTACAGGTGTCTGGAGGAGGGATGGCCAAACAAGAACGGCAGGGGAGAAGTTAAACTGTAATAATCTCTTTCTGAGTCTCTCTCATAAGGTTTTGACTTTTTAAATGCTGTTTCACTTAACTTTATTTAAAAAAAAAAAAAAGAAAAAAGAAAAAGACGACAGTACTGTAGCCATTCTGAAATGAAAACAAGAGAACCACAATAAGCTTTCTGCTCAAAGGGTATGCAAAAACCAGGCACTTGCTACTTGTCATATACTAAGAGAAATAGCGTCTAGGCTAGCCAGCTCATGTAGGCTGAAGTACAAATTAAGGGTCCATTAGAAACAATCTGATGCATGGGCTGTGTCAGGCAACCACGGTGCAGGGAGAGAGGAAGTCATAAAGCACTCTGTGGGAACGCTACGCTATGCACGGCAGTCTCAAGTTTCCACACCACTGGGCCTTGTGGGCCTTGTGCTTTCCGTAACAAAGCAGCGATCATAGTACGGCAGAGAAGGGACTGGTAAGATCTCAGCCACAGAGAATGGCTGCTGCTCGCAGCTTCCCTTTCAGACCTTCAAGTGTGGTTCCACATACAAAACTATGAATGAAGAGATACAACAGAAAGTTTGTTTTATATATCTTACCTGATTGACATGGATTTTTCTATTGAATTATGTATCGTCTCTCCAGCCACATAAACATCACTAAGGATTTTTAGACATCACACACTCTTTTATGTATGAGAAAAATACTACAAATACTGGCTTTTGTAGATTAGAAGAGTGGGTTGTATATTTGAGAGACTACTGAAAACCAAGTTCACCTCTGTGGAACTATCAGCCGTGCAAACTCTCAGCTCAGTGAAGTTTCAGATTTGCTTGCCAAAGCCCCTGAAAGACAGCAGACTTCATGTACGTGCATTCTCAGTAGCCTGCTATAGTTTGGCCTGTCTATGTATCTAAATACCTGATTCAGTTGAATGAATGGGACACTGAATTTCATACAATCAAGAAACGAAATTCAACTAACAATGCCTTTTGTTGGTTTATACTCTGTTTCTAAATAAATAAAAGTAAAACTTACGAGCACGTATAAACCTTCCGAATGCCTTTGTGCTTGATACGATTGTGACGACATAAACTATGGGATGAACTGAAAGATTTGTCACATTGTCGACACGGATGTTTCTTCATTTGCTTTAAAAAAGAATAATACATTAATTAAAAAAGCTCAGTAAAAGTAGTGCACGTGTTGAACTTTTAATAATTGGAAAGGAACATCACTTACCAGTGTCTGGTACTGTATCTTCAAGTACACACCACTCCTACAGCAACACTGCAGAAGTCAGAGGACCTGGACCTCTTTCAAAGCAGTGTGGCCAGGAGGAGTTACACACACATCTATCACCAGTTGTAAACCGGTGCCACAGACTGTGGATGAAGTGAATTTCTTCCACGAAAGAAGCAAGGAAGATCAGTGGATTATTTCTGGATCAGTAAAGGCAGTACAGTGAGAGATTTGCTTTCACTATAGAGTAACCTTTCCCTTCCCATCACCAAACTACGTCTGCAGTTGCTGACTGAGAAAGCTTATCAGTCACCTACAAGGAGGGGTGAAGAGCACATAATAAGGACCAAAGCAAAACGTCACAGACGCTGGCACACTAACAAGGCTCAGAAAAGTCAAGAAGAAATGAGAGGTATGGTCTGATGCCAACTTGAGGGACATCTGTTTGGGAAATTCTGTGGGTTTTATATTACAGTTATATTACACTGGAAGGAGAAAGACAAGGAAAGAAGGAAGCTGAAGAGGATGGAGTGGTCTCCATCTATGCCATTCCAGCTGAACATGCCCACAGGAGCTCTAGTATCTGAAGACATAACATCTCCAAAACTGCGGACTATACAAGCCCCAAGAATGAATGAATGACACGGTCTTGTCCCTTAAATTCCATCAGCCCCAGAACTCAGTTCAAAGGGCACATCTTATCAACCTGAGTAGCTGCAGAAAGGAAATGCAAATATTCCCAATCAGATTTCCTGCTTCCTTTCAGAGGTAACTAGACTGTTCAAGCGCGTATCTGTAATTTTTGCTGTTTTGGCAGTAACAAGGAAATCGAAACAACATTTTGGAAATTAAATCCAAACACTGACCAAACACATCTAATTGAAGACCTTTCCAAATTACTCTTCCAGCTTACTTTTCAAAAATCCAGTCAGGGCCAGGATCCCACACTCATCATTCAGTATAATGATTCCTGCCAGAATCAAGGTGTCCTGGGTCTGAAAAATAAATGGATTTTATTGGAACCTCTCAAAAGAAATCCAGATCGCGTGGACCCAGATTTCAAGTGTTCCAGTCAGAGGGAGGGCTCATGCCTGCTAGTCAGGTACAGGTGAAGGAACGGACAGTTTCATACAATCAGTCAAGTATCTAGAAGGAAAATCATGTTCCTTGGATTGCTTTTTCCTGCTCTAGCAGTGATCATAGTTTTCCTTCATAGTGTCGATAACATTCTCTTTCCTGCATTTATTGGTAAACTGAAAACAACAAATAATATAATTTTATTCTACTATTCCAACTGAGGCCACTGAGTGAAAGACTTGGATCAATGCTTGAAATTGGACCCTGCTTGACTCTTCTGGAGAATCCACCTGGGCTGGTTTTGGCTGGGATAGAGTTAATTTTCTTCATAGTAGCTAACATGGGGCTATGTTTTGGATTTCTGCTGGAAACAGTGTTGATAACACAGGGATGTTTTAAACATTACTGCTGAGCAGTGCTTACACAGAGTCAAAGCCTTTTCTGCTTCTCACCCCACCAGCGAGCAGGCTGGGGGGCACAAGAAGCTGGGAGGGGACACAGCCGGGACAGCTGACCCCAGCTGACCAAAGGGATATTACATACCATATGACGTCATGCTCAGCATATAAACCTGGGGGAAGAAGAAGGAAGGGGGGGACGTTCAGAATTACGGTGTTTTGTCTTCCCAAGTAACCATTACGCGTGACGGAGCCCTGCTTGCCTGGAGATGGCTGAGCACCTGCCTGCTGATGGGAAGGAGTGAATTAATTCCTCGTTTTGCTTCGCTTGCATGCACAGCTTTTGCTTTACCTATTAAACTGTCTTTATGTCAACCCACGAGTTTTCTCACTTTTACCCTTCCGATTCTCTCCCCCATCCCAACATGGGGGAGTGAGCGAGCAGCTGGGTGGTGCTTAGCTGCTGGCTGGGGTTAAACTGCGACACCACCCAAGATCTGTCCCTGTGTTCCAAAGCACTCAATAGCAAAGGTTTTCTTCACAGAATAATGTAAAGGGTTTGGCTTACTTATTCTTAACTTCTGAGGAAGTGACAAATTCCTAAACAGTGGAGATGCACAATAATCCACATGGACATTTTAAAATGACATGAGTCCTTCTCTGGTGCCTAACATTAACTGATAATAATAAAAATAAAGAATTCTCAATCCTAAATACTAAAAAGCTCAAGCCATACAGAAATGCTTAAGGAACTGAAAAACATCCATCTTATATTTGTGCTCTGAGTGCTGAACTTTATGTTGATGTTCATATTCTCCCTAATGGCTACATTGCTCAGGAACAGCTACAGACAAGCCCGTGGAGATCCGTAGACGTGATGCCATTACTGAAAATTATAATTTACTGCAAAGTTTGGAGTGAACGGTGAAAGGTTTGTACACAGGAAAAAAGTGATGACTGGAACGGCTAAAGGAGTAAGAGCTGTTACAGTGAGATGAGAGACCTTTTGCTATCACGACCAAAATCACATGGAGCGCAGGGGAAGGAAAGAAAAGCAGTTTTGAAAGGTCGCTCATGCAAATGTGCAGCAGCCCATTAGGAAACATGATATGATAATTTTATTGGGGCTAGTCAACATAATGCTGTTAGAGGTGCAGTACTGTTCAACCTAGATTTCCTTTTCACGTTTAAAGGCCAATTAAAGTAAAAGGAAATAAACATATTTCATTCTTAAATTGTTAAAGGTGAAAACTTGACAGTGTTTACATGCAGTGCATACTCATTAATGCTAATGCATTAATCAATACATTTTGCAGTATGGTTTTGCAATATGCTTATGACTGCAATGCTCGGGGAAGAAGTTATAAAATAAAATAAAATAAAACGTGAAGTTGTATTAGGGCTTCTATCAGGAAACAGCCCTGCACTGTGCTGTACAAACATACAAGCTCAACCAAGGCAGCCCGTGCATCTTTGCCGAGGCCACTGAACGGTGTAGATGCGTCAAGCACTTAGTCAGAAAAGCAGCAGGAGGACTGTGCTCAGTAGGACCCAGTTCCTCTCAGAGCACCAGGGGCACTACCTGGGGTAACCATCCATGACACCACACTCATTCTAAATTTGTTGGGATGATTCCTGATGGAGACCCAAATAGGATTTTGGATGCATTAGTTTCTGCAATGGCAGCCAAAACCAAAAGAACTAAAAAATTAGTTCTGTAATTAGGTGCAGCAGGGCCTGTTGTACAGCATCTTGTCTTTACAGGAAGAAAGAGGATGTTCAATTAGATGCACAGCAAGTTGGAATTGGTAAAGCAATTCCTGCTTAGAAAACATCTGTCCTTTCATAGAAACACACTTGCACACAAGTCCTAGGAAGCTCAGCGTATGCCTACCTGGCCGAGTGCAGACATACATGATCCAGTTTCAAGCCAGGAGTTGTACAGACTTGTTAGAACCAGCCTTTGTCTGGGCTAATAAGTTATTTTAAAACAGCACTTTTATGATCAGGCAGAGAGTCATACCAAGGTGGCTACAAATTTTCCTACCCTACAGCTGGCTTACCTTCAACCAGCTCAGGAAGAGGACACAGAAAATGTGAATCTGTCTGTCTGTCTGTGTAGACGTTTCCCAATAAGGTCTGGAAACTCAAGAATCTGTCCAAAGAGGATATACATGGCAATACCTCTCCTATGAATACCTCTGAATAATCCAGCCTGGGATCAGCTAAGAAGGGTTACAGCTCCAGACTTTCACTCTGATCCTGCAAAAGCAGCAATTAGAAGTTTGAAACTAATTATCTTCAAATACCTTACATGACAATGGACTTTGTGAGTAGCTCATGAATTGCCTAAATAAAGTTTTTAACAAACATTCTGCATAGATCATTTTAGAGCATTTAACCCACACCTATCATTCTTAAGAAAAACAGACTATAAATTAATTGCTTTATTTATTAGACCCATATCACATACTTGGTTATTTTATGCTCATTTCTAGTCTCTCTACAAGAAAATGTATCCATAAAAGTTTATTTTTTTTAATATAAGCATTTTGAAAGCTAACAATTACTGAAAATTTTGAGAGGTCTGGAAGGAACGTAGCAACTGGTCTTTATCATCCATTTCTGAAAGACATGGAGTCCTCTATTCACTTTAATATATATATGCCTCCCCTGTTATCCCGCTTGAATAGGGATAAAAAATAGCACATAAACGTAAGCCATGAAACAGGCCTTTAGGCCAGTATTTGAGTGCAACAATTATATAATATTTCAAAATAAGGGCTGTTCTTGAGGTAACACTGCACATTCTTATTAAACATCAGAGATAGAAAGATACATATGTAAAGCTAATATTTAGAAGCATTATCAATGTGTTACTAACCTTATTTTACACGCCTTCTGCCACTTTGCTGTAGATGTGATCAGACTGGATCACCCTGAAGTGACAGTTTCATAGGGAGGTTGTGTTGTTTTGTTTTTAATAATTGCATCAATGTAAAATGCGTCTGGTCTTAAACTTATTTCTGCTTGCCGGTAAAAGCACTGATGCGTTAGTATTTGGACTAGCAGGCAAAACAGTGTGGACCAACAGTTTGTATGCTGCTAAAGAGACTGATTTTGACAGAAAATTAAACTATGATTGTATGAGTGTTACAGGATCAGAAACAAGTATTCAGTGCATAGGCATGCCACAGGGACTGTAACACATTTTATGGGGTTTCCTTACAGACGCTACCTAGGAGAAGTGTCAGGAATGTACCTGCTAGGCTTGAAACTGAAGCAACTAACAGTTCCTTGGTGACTTCAATGGACAGAAATGCAAAAATGGTCTTTTAAAGCAACCGGAGAAATCAAATGGAGACCACATGATCTCAGCTGTTTGTCTGCTTTTCATGCCCTCAAGCTGTAAAAGGAGAACCAGGTAAAAGAAAATGTAGTTCTGTGAATCATAATCCTTTGGTTTTGTGTGTTGTGTTCCAAGGGAGACTGGCAATATAGCTACAGGACTCCACAGCAGGAAGGCTGAAAGAAGGGAGTGGGAGTTACTGAAAGCAAGGAGAAACATGGAAATAGTCTCCTGTCAGTCAGGCTTGGGTGCTATTTGCTTGAAGTTGTCATAAGAAAATTAGAGATGACACTCAGTAGTCTGGCATTTTCAGCTTTTCCATAAAATGTTTATAAACAGAATAAAATAATTTGCTCAACAGCTTTAGAGATAAGCACTGTAATTTGAAGGGACACAGAAACCTCTGGAAACGTGCTAGCATTTATTATAGCATATTAGCATCCTGAAAACTACAGATTTTCACGAAGGATGATTCTTCTCCACTTAGACAAAATAAGTCTGTTATCCCTTCCAGTTCTGCTCGTACATTAGCACAGTACATTAGTTTAATTCCCTGCTTCCCAGCCGAGGGAAGAATCAGACCAGTTTCACCAGCACACAGCGAAGGACAGGACTGGCTAGCAGGTGACTGCTGTGTGTCAGCGTGGGGCTGGAGCTGGCTACGCTCTGTCTCAAATGCAGCTAAGAAGGGTCCATCCGAGGATCAGTTTCACTATTGCCAACCTTTCTAATTTCATTCAATTGGAAAAGCCATGGGATGCAGCAAGGACATCAAGCTGTCTTTCTGCTGACTTGAGAATACAGCATTCCCATATTTCACTTTCAATCTATTGTAAGAAAGCTATCTCAAATCCAGCTGCTTTAAATACAAAATCCAACTTGTTCAACTCAGCTGACCTGTTGGCTGAACCTACAAGTGTAAGATTAGAGCAATGGCTCGACCTTAGAGTGAGTCTACCTTCAAAACGAAATGCTGTTTGGCACTCATTGGACCAATAAAACAAGACTCCATTCCCTGAGTCCAACAGTTAATGAATTCTTGAGAGAGGGAACTGAGAAGGCACAAAGGAAGAAATGAGAACCTGGATCAGATTAGATGACTTGGACGAAATATTGGAACATCTTTCACTCTTTCCATCTTGAAGAAATTTTGGTACTGGATGAACAAGCCTACAATTAAGCAAGAGCGTGTGGATTTTCTCAGTACAACTATGTAGAAAATGACAAAAACTAAGCAGCCAAAGAGAGAAGGGCGAAATAGGCGTAAGAGCAGAGAAGAGTAACGATGGAACTTAAAGGAATTATTTGCAAAACCACAACTGAATTTGGAAAAAAATGACTTCATATTTCAGGTGTAATTAACTTTTTTATAATTGAATATTATTCACTTACCTTTCCATGTTCTTTCCTCATGTGAGAGATGTAAACGTCTCTCTGAGTGAAGAGCCTATCACACTCCCAACACGTCCAGCCAGGATTAGCGACTTTTTTAGGCTCTGCTTTCTTCATAGGAGAAGGAGATTTCTTCTCCAACTTTTCTGTTCCGTTGATAGATTTTGTGTCCTCTTTGTTGTGACTGGCTGAGTTCTGAGTTGTGGGTTTAGTACTGAGAGGCAGATTTATCCCCAGGTTTGGTGGCCCCTCAACACTTTTCAAAGTTCCATGCATAGACTACAAGAGAAGAGAAAAAAAAAAAGTACAAAACTAACATAGACGTATACAGGTGTATTGACAAAATGCAAGGACCCTCTGAATCAAAAGTCTTCATTTACTTCTTTGTCATACTATTATCAGATCGCGTTTTTAACTTAAAGAAACATGATTAAGTAAAGGCCTAGCATAAAGGAAAACTAGCCAACAACACTAACAGACACTGTTCGTAGCTAAAGAGTTTTCTTCAGTGGCTAGATATTTTCACAAAAAGAAGAAAGAGACTTTGTAGGTTAAGTTTAAATTGCTGTTGATTAGGGAGGAAAAAAGGGCTCAAGAAGTACTTTATGTTAAGTTTAATTTCTTGCTTTACTTACCTAACATATTAGTTGAGCATCCCCATTTCAAACTATGTGACTAGAGATTTCCAAGAAGAAAAGGTTTTTACTGACAAACTTTGACTTGGCACATTGGTAAATAAGACAAGAAAAGGCAGCTCTGGAAAGGGCAGGCAACTGTATTGTTTAGGATATATTAATATTTTATGTTGAGCCTGAGCTAAGCCCCGTCTTACTCCACGCTCAGGTTACGAGCACCCTAACTTAGGGGTACATTGCTAACAGTCCTTAGAAGCAAAGGTGTGCAGGGCTGGCGGGGTCCCCGAGACCAGGGGATAGCTAAGAGGTGTCTAACAAGCTGTTCTCTTCCTGATTTATTTCTAGACTTTACGTAAACAAACAGTAAGAAGGGAAGAACTCTTCCACCTCCTCCTTCCCCAATTTCTGGAGCCAGTGTCATACGCTGGTGCGATACCTGAGCCTACCAAAACGATGACTAGTTCAGGAAGACCTGGGCTTCAGCTCCCTGTCTGAGTTTCATACAAGAACAGGGACACCACAGGAATGAGTCAGCAGGGTTCTGGGCCAGCAAAGATGACTGCAGCCCAGACTTACCACACTGTTGAACGTGGATCCGCTACCGAGGTCTCTTTCACATCTAAAGACTTGCCCTTTACCATGACAGTGTTCTAATCGTCTCATCTACTGACCCTTATTATAACTCTCCTGGATGATGTGTCTAGCCATCCCAAATATAATTAGTTTTCCTACAGGTAATCTCAGAAACAAAAAAACATTCAATACGTTCTTGATTCTGAGAATATAAGAATACAAATTTGATACTCCAGTATAATATTTCAGTATGAAGTTCTTTTGTAAATCCTGTGGCTTTTGGGACTACGCGCTGGCTCTACAGCAAATATCAACCTGATCTGTAGAACGTGTTCTTCTATTTAACAACTCTTAAAAGAAAAGCCAGTAATTTAAAAAACTAAAATGTTTTTAAAAAGCAAAGCACACAGGACCAACTGACAGGCTCTAAGAACAAACTCAAGTCGTGTAGTAAAGGAGGAGGTTGCCTTTAGTATCCCATTGCACTAGGACAAGAAGAAAGAAGCACAGGGTAGGGGGAAGGAGGTTCCTATGCTTTCAGGCAACTGGAGATTGACCTGGAGATTCCATCTCAGCTTAACTTGCCAGCATGTAAAATGTTAGTGCTCAACTCTCTAAATGCCTTTTAAAATGCAATACTTGAAACCTAATTTCTTGTTTCAAAACAAACAACAAGCATTAAAGCATAACATGGAGTCACAGTGATCTCAGCACGAATCACAGCAGAACTGGGAGCGTTACAGCTCCAGTCCAGACCTTCACCACCTGTTCTCACTGGCTGTTAGAAATGCTCTCGTAGCTAGCCGTTACCGGAAAATGAGACATACATTTCGCCAACACGAAACATTCACACCTGCAGGAATTAGTCTAGGGTTTTTTTTGTAGCTTTAAATAACCTCCTTCTGAGCTTCTTTCTATCCCTTTCTGTTCTATTTTCATCCAGGTCTTCTCTGCCTTGATGGTTTATGTCTAGCCATACCAAACAATTACTTGTTGTGCAGCTGGGCTGAGCTCTGCCCTTGTGTGGCACTCATCCTCTCCCCGAGTCCTTTTCTGTTTTTATCTATACCCTGTTACTGTTTTTTTCATTCCTCCTTAACTGAAGTCCAATTTATACTTTTCTGCTGCTCTGCCTACTACTATACACACATCCTAAATGTAAAAGCACTAGCAATTCTGAATAAAAGCAGTAATACTGTTACTGCAGGTGTATGTTCTAATCCTCTAATTTTATTCTCAAAAATGTCTGAATCATTTATAGTGAAACATGCCAAAAAACCACTGGTTGAAAGTGCAAATACTGGCATGGAACACTAAATAGTGTTAAATAGAGTTAAATAGTGCCCAAATCATAAGTAACTGAGAATAACTTTATAATGAGAGATGCTGAGCAACTCTAATTTATTTAACAATAGCTCCTGGCCCTAACTATAGTCAGATCATGCTCCTAAAATAGTTGTTTTCAGGTCTTAAAGAAGTAGTTACGTACAGATATAACAATACTTTTACAGTAATACCTGAGTCAAGAAAAACTATCTACATAAGTAAGACATACACTCCAATATATGGAATTTGCCTATTTAGTTAAAAAAAGAAGCAATACAAGTAGATCAAAGGAAATAGAAAATAGGAATTTGCATTGCTGCATGAGAGGAGCACTTAAGATACATGGCATAAATGTAACACGATTCTTACAGTAAACATGAACTAGTTCAGAAACAAAGAAAATATCCAGTCCTTGTATTTCTGAACATCTTGGGTCAGCCCTTCCCTATCTCCTCCTCAAGTTTAAGATTGGCTTCAAGACCAACTGTTTTTTCAAGACTTGTGATCTTGTTTTCAACACAACTTCAGAGATTTCTGAGGTTACAAGTGCCATAGTTGAGACTAAAACGCAAAATGATGATTTTAGCAGACAAGAAAGATGTCTGGTTTTCTACTATGCTGTATACAACTTTTACTACGTCTTCTGTGTCACTACAAGAGAAACCCACTGAATTAAGGGCTACCATTCTGGATTGCAATACTTTGCAATGGTGTAAATAACTTCAACTGTTACCAGGCGCCGGATCATGTTAATAAGGCATAAGAAATTTCAGCACTGCTAACAGATTTGGTATATATAAAACAAGGTAACATAGCATATTTAAAATACCAAGCTAACAAATTACAGCCAAGGGACTGCTGATTCTTAATAACGTGATTTGCAAGAATGACAGTAAATCTTCTTCAATTATAAGGGTATTTATGAGAAAATCCACTTCAAGTTTTTTTCAAAGCATGCATGTGTTCGTGTTCGTATGTAAACACACTCACAAATAACCCCTACATACTGGCTCCTACCAGTGAGTTCTGAACATCAAAGGTTTATTTTACAATGTACACAGCATTCTCAACTCCTAACAACTGGAATAATACTTAGAATACTGTAAATAAGGCTCAATACTTACTAGGATTGGACTAACTTACTTCACTATACTCATTATTATTTTGATAAAATGACCAACTGAATGCAATGCACTGAGATATTCCTAGTATACCAAAATCAACATTCATATAGAAAACCGGAGTTAGTGATTACATCACAGATACACCGAAGATGATACAAAATATAACATTTTAACATCGGAGAACATTATTCACAGATTACTCTTTTGGAATTATTAACATCTCTCTCAGCAGTCTTCTTGGTATTCTGTGCCTTTTTACAGCATTTTCTCACAGCATATATTGCATGACAAATGGTATCTACGAACGAAACAAGAGAAGATGCCTACACACCTTGATATGATCCATCATAAGCTGTTTCTGTGCATATAGAAGAGAACAGTCTGGACACTTGAAAACAGACACCTTCTGGTTTTCAATGTGCTGATCAAAGTGGCGATAGAGCAAAGGTTGTAGAGTAAACACAGTGTCACACATAGAGCATTTATATATTATTCTAAAAACAGAAGTACAATAAACAATGTCAGTCATGTTGATGATCTATTTGCAAGAATCATGATGTAACTTTTTTTCTCAGCAGAGATAAGATCTGACATGTTTAAGCAATCATTTCACACCGCCTGAAAAACGTTAAAATTAAACCAATTCAAAACATCCTCCAATTTCAAAATATGGGAGCAGTACAAAAAACAGAAAAATAGAAAAAAAAAATCATTAAAAAGTGCAAACAAGAAGCCAGAAAACAACAGCATATGCCAGTTACATATATAACGCCAACATCTGCTTAGGATACTCTGAAAGTTAAATCCCTTTAGTTTCTGAACTCTCATTATAACTAAAGGACAATATACCTGTTTCAGGTTGTAAAGGGAGTGATTGATTCGACCATGATTGGTAATATACTTCAAGATAAAATTATTTTTGGCAACGTATGTGGCTTTGAGCCTCCTGAATGCCAGGCTTAGACTCCGTTAATGCTCTGAAGCTGAAACTTCACAGGATGGCATTTCCCTACTTTGCAATTACACGCCTTTAAGAATCTGTCTATCGAAGCAATGTAGAGACACCACCAAAACCACAGCTTCCTCTCCCAGAGCATATGCGACTTTCGAAATTAACTACCTAAATTTCCCATTCTGATAGGCAATATTCTAGTCAAAATTGTAACAAAAGCTATTTGTGTTTTAGTCACTGTGTAACTGGTGAAGCAATGCATCTATTAATATAATTTCAAAAGTGCTTTAGAAATAGATATACTAATTAACAAAGAACTAGGTAAGTACTGGACACTAAAAGCATAGTCCCTGAAAATGAATATGATAGCCAAAGTTCTGTATCACAAAATCCTAAGAAAGTTATTAAACAATCTGAAAATCATTGTATTTTTAGCAGATCCTTGTCAAGTGTCTGTCCAACAGACAAAAAAACATAGGGAAACCAGAAACCTAATCCTCTGATCTAAATACTGCAACAACTACTACATGACAATAGTCTGAAGCTTGTTTCATTTTGCTGATGATTTTATGAAGAAAAGTATAGTTTAAATTGCATTCTACATAATTATTTACTTGATACTTTGCTTGTTGGTTTTGCTTATCTGCATGTTTGATTGTATGAAGAATGATTTCCCTGGCAACTAGAGGTGAGTAACAGGATTAGACATTCAAACTACAATCCTTTAATGTATCTGCTTATAAATAGTAAATAATTCTATTCTTTCAGAAACACCACACTTTTTTTTAACTTGGAAAATGAATGAAAGGAAATGACACGTGAAAGAAAAGTAACACAGAAATTTGCCGTAGATCATCAGATGAGAGAGAAATCTAATCCATCAGCCATCAGTAGTGGTAGCACTTCAGGAAAAGTTCAGCTCAAAGACAAGACACCCAACAAGAGCTGCTCAGTGCAATGACAGGCGCTTCTTCTGCGAAAGCAGTCTTCCTAATCCCATCAATTAGAGGCTGATCTCTGTCCTAAAGAATGACTTTTCATTTAAAAAAAACCCCAACAAACCCTGCTTGCTAGAATGCTGAATTTTCTCATTATCCACATAAATGTTCCAAGTCCTTGCTATATCCCTCTAAGCAATTACCATCGATAGTACATTGTTCAAGAACTCTACAGACCACTCCACTGTGTTCTGAGATGACAAGGATAGGGACATTGCTTCAACGTCCAAGCCATTCCCTGAGTCCAAGTATTTGAAATAATGAAAAACAGCACACTTAATCATATGAACTGTGAAAAATATTATTTTTGTGGTATATCAAGTGGTCCCAGTTTCTTACATACGCTAAGATAAATTTATTTATTCACACAGCATCCTCTGACGACCTACGTACTATCGTACTGCTTTCTGGGGTGAACCCTCGGCGGGCGACGACATACTCTGCACAGGCACAGCAGAACATACCCCTGCCAGCTTCACCCAGTCAGCACAGAGTACTCTGAAAGGGGAGCCCCTTCCCCACCCTCTGACCCCCCACATTACTGTCCATAAAAGCTTCTTAAACATTATTCAAAACAAGTATTTTAGTTTGTCACATTCTTACTGACCTATACCCCTTCAGAATCCTAACTTCTTGGATAATTCCCACATGAAAGGTGTTAAAGAGCTTGCCAGAAATAGGAAATGCTTCTCGATAATAATTGGTAAGAAAGAAACGGCAGGTTCCTAAAATGCAGTTTTGCCTCATGTACCTCACATCAATATAAACCCACCTATCTTACTAATCGTTTTAACTGAGATCATAAGAGACAACTTCTGGGGAAAAATGTCGATGGATCGCTACCCCAGCAGGTCGGCTGAATTGAGCACAGAGAGAGACAGAGAGAGCGTGAACCTTCTCCAGGCACAGTGCTGTTACAGGCACGCTCTGCGGGATGCACTTGTCAGCTCTAAGGGCAGAAAGAGCCAAAGGATTCGCTGTGCAAGGGATCATTTCCCTTGGCCACAGCACACAGAGCTACTGAGTATCTAAGCACGCTCCGCTGTCTTGGTCCCATCTCAGCAGAGCAGCTAGAGGTAATTTAAAGCAGTGATTTTACTGTCAGCCCTCTCCACTCCATCCAAGAAAGAAACCAGAGTTTCCTCAGAAAAGTACTTGCTGCAGTTCTGTAGTGAATCTGCTCGTAACGTCACAAGCTAGAGAGCTGGTACTAACCACACACACTCCCCAATCCTGGGACACCAAATATTTTTCTTCTGTCCCTTACGTCCTGTCTCTTAGAACACCATCTTACATCTCCATCAGCAACTTTGCCCAAAAGTCAGGAAGCATCAAGCCCGATTACTAACTAAGCAGGCAAACAAGCCGAGGCACAAGATGATAATCACAGCCTTGGCCCCGGCAGGGTGATTTTCACCCTTTTGGTTCATTGCTCACATGCCACTGCTGACATCCAGAATGCCAGCACTTTGGTGCCTGTTGCCGAGTAGTCGATCCCATGGCTAGGTGCTAAAGAGAGATGAGTAAAGTTACATTGTTCCAGGTTAACAAGATGTAAATAAAGACTGGCAGAATTAAAAATAATTCTCTAATTATTTAATGATGTATATTTCTATTAGAACCATATCTTGCAAATAAAATTAGACAGGAGAAATTAGAAACCCTGCTTTATCATCTGTTGTGGAACTAGACAGTGATCTCAGCTGGAATGATTTCAGGTTTGTAGTATATAAATTCATCATCGCAGGGTTACATAATTTAATCAAATAAACTATGATCTACTATATGCTTCAAATTCTTACTGTATCTAAAGTAAGGAGCAGAAGACGACAGAATCGCTGAGGTTGGAAGGGAGCTCTCTGAGGTCATCTAGTCCAACTCCTGCTGCAGCAGGGTCAGCCGGAGCAGGCTGCACAGGACCATGTCCAGTCGGCTTTTGAATGTCTCCACAGACTGAGACTCCACAGCCTCTGGGCAACCTGTTCCAGCGTTTGACCACCCTCACAGTAAAAAAGTGTCTTCTTGTGTTCAGGTGGAAATTCGTGTGTTTCAGTTTGTGCCCACTGCCTCTTGTCCTGTCTCTGGGCACCATGGAGAAGAGTCTGGCTCCCTCTTCTTCCCATACCTTCCCGTATGGTATTTATACACGTCGATAAGGTCCTCCTGAGCCTTCTCCTCTCCAGGCTGAGCTGTCCCAGCTCCCTCAGCGTCTCCTCACATGAGAGATGATCCAGTCCCTTATTCATCTTAGCATCCCTTTGCTGGACTTGGTCCAGTATGTCCATGTCTCTCTCGCACTGGGGACCCAGCTCTGGGTCCAGTACTGCACCGCTGCCCCAGCAGCACTGACCAGAGGGGAAGGATCGCCTCCCTCGACCTCCTGGCAATGCTCTTCCCAAGCCCTTCATGACCACGTGCCTGGGTAATGTAGCACTCGTGAGCACTGACGGGAGAAAGTCAACCTGCTACAAAAAATCTGACACCTTTCTGAATTTATCACATACAAAAATTGTATCTCTCTAAAAACACTAAGAGCTGAATATATATATTTTCTATTTAAGCTAAAAGACTTTACTCTGTTTTCACAGAAGCACAAAAACTATCTGGTAGAGATCCAAATTTCAGACAGGTCTCTGAGAATAGACTGTACTCAGTTAAATTCATACCAACATACCTCATAGTATGAGTTGTGACTATACCTACTTCCAGTATTTCTTTCAGTCACATTCAAAAGCATGATTTTCAATCCTAAACACATGCAACGGAGTATGATCATTTGTTTTATAATGGAAGTAGCCAGTATTTAACATAAGCTTAAAACCCTGTCCAGAGCTTAAAGGCAGTTATGCTTCGTCAGGACATAATTTACAACCACCTCAATTCCGCAGGACACTTGAGTAAGGCAGGCAGTTCAGCTGCGACCACACCACCACGGTGGTTACTCACTAACTGCCCCTGCCCCACTGCACACACCAAAACAGGCACGGTACAGGCACTTTTTTGCTTTTAAAAAATCGTGTTAACAAACTCACATATTATCTCAGAATAAAGACAGATGTTATCTCACAGGAAAGTACTTTCGTATCACATAAAAGATGTTTAGTGTTCTGAAAGTTCTGCACCAGAGTATGGCATTTCTCCTTCCCATATTTTTTTCCTCTTAAAAAAATGGTACTTGTGGGATAATATACTTTGTACCAATAGTACAGTATATATCCATAATCTGGCTCGATAAGCAAGAATTTCTCCAATATCCAAAAAGAGATCGCCATGAAAAGTATCTTAGTGCCATTCCTATGAAGTTACACTGTTTACTGAAAAAAGAAAATCACATAGAGCTTTTGTCTCCCGTAAAAACCATGCAGCATCTTAGGTATGCTACAGGAGAGAGCTTCACAAAGTTGGAAGACAAGACAGCCATCCATTTCCCCATATTAAAATAACCTAAATTCATCCCACTGAGAATCACTGCACATAAACTTCATTTTTCATACACCAAATAGTTTACTGTATCTGTTCTGAAACAACCATGTGTAATGTAACTGTAAATCACACAGTTCCAGTAAATGCCAGAGGCACACAGCCATTTACCCAGGGAGCTCAATTCCTACAAACAAAAAAGGGCAAACCAGCAGAGAGTCCCTCAGGACCGGCCTGGCCCCAGCCCCTTTACAGGCCAGGAGCAGTAACTCCTCCCCAGCCACCCCGACGGGCTGACGCACCAGCCCTTGCTTCTGGCGGCACCCCTGCGATGCCCAGAGGAACACCCAGAAGCCGGGCTACACGGCCACGCGGAGCTCAACAACACCTGCCCACCGGGTGACGTTTGAAACTCGCATTCCAGGGTCAGACACCTTTTATACGCTCAATGAAAACTCAAGAGCTTCACGTTTCCAAACACAGGTGGCTACCGCACCCTTCTTTTAATTTGTTTTAAAATTGTTACTTCAGAAGAACAGAAATTTAATTGAGCTTATGTAGTCACATCTATGGTGTTATATGACTATATTACATTCCTTCTTTTCAGTAATTAAATTGTTAAGCTTTCAAAATGTACGCCAGTCATATGCAATGTAGATGCTAGGTAACACGATATACAGATAAACCAGCAGGAGCAGAGTGGTCAAATGTGAATATATTTCCCCAAATACAACAGTGCTTGTCAGCTCTACTCAGTGCTGGCCAGGCCACACCTGGACCACTGTGTCCAGTTCTGGTCCCTACAACTCAAGAAAGACACGGACAGACTGGAGAGGGTCCAAAGGAGGGCCACGAAGATGATCAAAGGGCTGGAGAACTTGCCCTATGAGGAAAGGCTGAAGGACCTGGGTCTCTTCTCCCTGGAGAAGGCTCAAGGGGACCTCATCACAGTGCTCCGGTACTTAAAGGGTGGCTACAAAGAGGACGGAGGGTCTCTCTTCACATGGAGCCACACAGAGAAGACAAGGGGCAACGGGTACAAGTTGTACCAGGAGAGGCTTCATCTTGATATTAGAAAGAAATTTTTTACAGTGAGAACAATCATTCCCTGGAACAACCTCCCCAGGGACGTGATGGAGTCCCCATCACTGGAGGCTTTTAAGATGCGGTTGGACACAGTGCTAGATAATCTCATCTCGGCTTCCTTTCCCACAAAAGGCTGGACCTGATGATCTTCCAAGGTCCCTTCCAACCTGGGCTGTTCTGTGATTTTAACACGGAACTTTACAGCAGAGAAACCAGAATTTGAGCAATGGCACAAACATTTGATGTCAACTTGACCAAGATATGTGAGAAATATCCTCAGAAACCAACTAATTTAAACAACAAAACTATTTCCATTTTAAATTGCTACTGAGTAGCAGAAACACATGTAGTTAGTTCTGTGGAAAACCACAGGTCCTGATAGCTTGAAATAGACCTTAGTAAATGGTGAAACAGCAGTCAAAGCAAGCACCTTGAGTGTTGGTGGCAACACTGTACTACCTACGGATGCTTGTGAAATGGAAGCAAAGAACTCCAAACGCTGCGAAGAGTGGGAAAATCCTACTAATCACTCTGCATGCATTCAAGACAGCATCTTGATTAAAACTGGCAAATTTAAAGAAAACACCACTTCTTAAGAGGAGCACTCAACTATGAATTCTATGATTTATTACAATACAATAGTACTTCATAAACTCTTATTTTAGTCTTTTTATAATCAAATTTATAAAAGAATACAATTATAAGCACATCTATATGGAAAGAAGACTAATGCAAAATACTTAATTCACGAAGTTGATCAGAAACAGTTCAGCAGATCCAAGCACAATTCAAGAAATCTTCTGCACTTTTCACATGTGAAGTATCTTACGCAAATGGTGATCTTAATCTTTCGGTTTTCTCTAATGAAAATTATGGGAATCTGAAACAAGTTTTAGATTAAATGTTGGTATTTCAAAGCCTCTCACTGAAGATACCATCCTGAATTAAAACAAGGTATCGTTTGTCACTGGGTAGAAATGTCTTGATGTGGTATCAGACACACTAAGTTTGTTGCCATTTTGCTTTAATGTAGGTTTAAACACCCTAAAGAATAAATCTCCTGTTAATATGTTAGAAGAAACAGTGATAAACCAAATTGTTCTGAAATCTGGTTGTTACATTATATGGTACCTTGTTTCTCTCATCTGCCTTCTATTT
Organism: Platalea leucorodia; assembly: GCF_965183815.1. Lineage (NCBI taxonomy): Eukaryota > Metazoa > Chordata > Aves > Pelecaniformes > Threskiornithidae > Platalea > Platalea leucorodia. Next base: position 280,521 of record NC_138858.1, read on the forward strand.
TCTTGAGTCTGCAAGTTGTTAAAATGTACTAGTGTGCTCCGCGCACTCCAAAAAACCAACATGGAGTTAAATACTTGACTATTTACTCTCAATACTGCACTTGTACCAACAGAGGAGAAAGAAGGCAGAAGACAAAGGCCTGCAAAGACACGGCATCAGGGTAAGACCGATGAGATTTGATGCCCGATTTTCACATGCATCGGCACCTGCAGCTCCCACTGGCTTCAGCGGGGGCCTTGAATGGTCAACATCTTTAAAACAAAGACCCCGAAGCCCTGTTCCTGATTGTGCCCGGTGTTACCATTGTCAGTAAGCCACCATGTTTATGCACAACTTTTCGTAGCTACAGAACAGAATCAGTTCTGCTTTAATCCAGAAAAAAGAGATAACGTATCAGAAAAAAACTTATATAAACAGCTCTATAAATGCATCTATTTTGATTTGGAGGGGCAAGGCTGGAAATGGCTTAAAGGCTGGCACCTCTCAATAACACACTGGAATTACTCTCCTTGAGACATGACTGTCTTACGGAAGCAAAAACCTAGCTCACCACTTCCAAAACCTACGGCTTGCATGAAGAAAAATCTGGTAGACAGAAAGAGGAGAACAGATCTTGCAGGAAAAACACCGTCCGACAAGCGAGCGGCTGCCTGACCAAAAGAAAGGGTACCACAGGCGGCCGTAGCCCGTGAGAAGCACCCGAGGTCAGCCCAGAGACGACAACTGCCGCTTCTAAAACCGTCTCTCACAAGTACACACCCTGACCCCTGTGAACTGATGGCACCGAAAGACTCAGTTTTCCAGATTCACCCAGATGACGATCTGTGAGCATGTAATAGGAGAAAAAAAAAAAAAAAAATCACTTTTCCCCACCTTTTCAACCAGATGTTATGAAAATCACTGCATAAGCCCTGATGAATCTTAGCAATTCTTTTTGGAATCACATTATCTTAATTCACAGTAAAAATGCAGATGAGCTAAGCAGATTAAAAAATAAGAACGAGCAACACCACTAGCTGCCTATCCGAATAACTTCTGTAATTACTGTATTACTCTCTTGCAGCACGCAGTGTTTAAAGGACCGTTATTGCTACGTTCATGGAAATTTAACCTTTGCCAAATAAATTCCCAGCTAAAAACTCATGAAAACATTACACAAACTCCACCCATTGCCAACAGGATGACAAACTGTTGGTTGTACAGTATGTGACTCTTAAGATTATAAGCACAGGACAGAATGCAATTTCACGAGTTATTAAAATGCAGGCAAGTGCAGTAGAAGATTAATTTTGCTTACTTTGGTTCGCCTATCTTGATACCCGGGTGTTGTGTATAGGCATGGGAGTGTGTGCTGGGAGCAGATTTAAATGCCATGGGACAGATAGGACACTTGTAAAAGACTTCACAGTGAGAACCTTGAATATGAGACTTGAGTGCCGCCACATCAGAGTATACAACATTGCAATGCACGCAGCTGCAAAAAGAGTGGAAAAGAGTCAGTTCAGCCTAGCTCAAAGCAGTACTGAAAGAAATGGAATCAACACTGATTTTCAAGCAAGTGGAAGAGATAAACATATATATATACACACGTAAATATATACAACCGGATAAACCCACATTATTCTGCCAATTTAAGCAACCCAGTAAGAATCAACATAAACAGAGATTCGCATATCAGAAAGTAAGAAAAAAGAAATTTCCCAAATTTAATTTAAAAATCTAAGAGATATGAAGTCAGAACATGTTTTTATGGCATTACAACAAAACAGACAGAAGGGTCAACAGAGGAATATTCTATTGATTATAAAAAGAATGCTTAAAACCTCTGCAAATTTGTAAAGAGATTTTACAAAATGCATTTTTATCACATGCAGTGGATTGTACAAGGTACGCCACAGCAATTTAGAAACTACCACCAAAACGGAAAACCAGTAAGAAAAACATTTCCACCATTTCCCTTGTTTAGATTTAATGAAGACATACTGGTAATGATTTTCTGTAGAGGTAATCAAATCAGCCCTTGGATTTAAAAACAAAAAAAGAGTAATTTAAACTCAGGAAAACTAAACCGAATCTCTACAATCAGATTAATCGATCAGATTGGAACTCTGAAAATATTTTTTAAAAACATACTTCTGCAGTGTCGAAAATTTATGACCTTTCCGCATCTATTCTAAAATGAAATGATTAAAAAATTGCATTAATGTTAGTACAAAAGAATTTCTATATACAATGGTCCCTTTTAGTGCCATACATCTCCAGTACTAAATGCTACCAAATAGTCTGAGAACACACTGCAACAAGCAATTACAAAATAACCTGTCAAACGAACAAATTTCTTATTGACTAGTATTTTGCAGTAAGAGTTTTACAATTTAAACATAGGCGGCCTCTACCGTTCCAAAATTTTAATTTTGGCATCTATCATGGTAGTATGATTGCTGTCATGTAAACATCAAATCATTTTTTGATACTGTTTTAATGCCCTGATGATAGCAATAAAGCAGGAAATAGTTATGCATTGCATTCAAGAACCCCCTTTTTAAAATGGATCACCTTTGAATTTTATGAATTGTCATCCTTTCTTTTCTGAGCACTTAATTTACATTCTTAACACTATTAATCAAGTTTACATCTATCTAGCCTCCGCTTACCAATGCATTTTATAAGGTAAATGGTCCTTGTCCTTTTTGGGTCTGTTAAGATCTCTGCTTACACAGAGATGAACATTTCTTCGTAGCGGTACAAAGCATGATCCTCTCCTTAACAGACCTGCTCCCAAGGTGTCACCTCAAGAGAGCTGGGTCACATCTCTCATCTCCCCATCCCATCCTGTCTGGACTTCATTCTCAGCATCCACCATTGTATATTAAAACAGTTCTTAAGGACCAAGCCTTCCTTTCTTGGACTGCTGTAACAGCTTTCTTGTTTTCAACTTGGAAGGATGCAATTAAACATAAGGTTTAAATTTTCAGCTGATTTAGTTCAGGCAGCTAGCCTAAATGGCCGAAATCAAACTGAACTCCCTCAGAGAGGTCCTTCGGAAGGGCAAGACAGGTTATGCTGCTCCTCAAGTGAGTGCACCATGGTGGTAAGGAGATGCTGAGGAGCCTGAGAAGGAAGACATTAACTCTCCCAGATATTGCTTTTCTTTGCCTAGGTATTTTTGGTCTAGTCTCACCATATACAGAAATTCTGACTTAGTGTGACATGAGATGTTTATGACACATCTTGAAAAGTTTAGTAACTTTAGTTTAGATTCAGAGGGAAGGATTTATGAGTCTTCTGGTGCTACTGGTGCAGGCCAGGAGTCCCTGAAGTTGATTCCATGTACAAACCCAAGAGACACAGACTAGAGGGAAGGAAAGTAGAGTGGAGGTAGCAGATGTAAGAACTGTAGCACAAGACAGACTACTGCTTGGGACAAAAGAATGAAAGAGAAGAACCCAAAGAAACGCGAAGAGCTGAGAGACGTGTCAGGCCATGGATTCAGTCTGAAAACAGATTGCCACAGCAGCTGGTTTGATGCAGTAAAAATGCTTTTTTCCCTTTGTGGAAGATTTCACAGCCATCCTAGCAAATGAACTTGTGGCACCTTAAGGGGGAAGAAGCTGCCTACTGGTAAGATTTTAAATCTCCCTTCTCCAGTCAGACGGGGTGAAGTGGAAATATTTTAGGAGTGCTGAGCGGAGCCTGGCTGTACGGGTTGTTCTTCTGATCTCTTGCTGTGCTGCCTGCCATTCAGTGTGAGTAAAGTTCTAAGATAAAACAATTTTTCAAGCCTTTCAAAACTTAACATTTCCATGAAATGCCTCTGATCCCCATTTTCTCAGTGAGTCGCCATTACAGGGAAACATAAGAATAAAAGGGAAACTGAAGAGCAACAAAGAAGAACCAAAAGACCAGGCTGTTTGAATCAGAAAGGTAATTTTCAAGCGATGTAGAGCTGAGGAATCTTGACTTCCCACAGAAAAGAGAGCACCAGATAGGTGCTGTATGCCCATCAGCATCTCGATAATAAATTCTGGCAGTAAATACTGAAAATGACTGTTCTACCAGAGAGAACAACCTAAAATTCAATATTTTGAAAAAACTCAAAAGGTTCTTTTAAGAACCTGAAATTAAGAAAATACATCTGAATTCTCTAGACCTTATAAACTGTGGAGTCCTGAATCTGACATTTTATGGCTGGATGAGATTAGCTAATATTCTGATTTAATAACATACAAAAGCGGATGCCCAAAACAAAGCAGAATCCTAATGTGGTATTTATTCCAAAATTTGTAGTACTAATAGCATTGTTGCCATGACAACCTTAAACCCATGAAGCTGTATTCTACAAACAATGCTTATGAAAATGGAAAGTTACTTTTAAAGCATAAATTATACATAAATTGACAACAAAAGTAATCATTATACTGACCGAAAACCAACTCTTCGGGTATAATGCAGGCAGTTCTTAGTGACATGAGTCTGGAAGTGGACAGATCTGCAGATTGCTCCACATTCAGGACACGTGTATGGAGATTTATGCTGATGAATTCTCTGGTGTGATGCAAAACTGCACTGGTTAGGAAGCAGCATCTGGCAGATATTGCATGTCTTCTAAACGACAAACCAAAATAGATGAAACAAAAGGTTTGGTTCAGCTATACGTAACGTCTTGTGTCAAACACTGTAATACATCAAATAAAAGGTTAAATGTTATGACGGTGATGTGAACTAAAAGGAGGAGGCAAGTACTAAATGCAGGCCCTACTGACAAATCTTGCAGGACAGAGCTGGCGGATACTGGCAACCAGACATGTTGGCATCCTGGGCCATTCTGACACAACAAAGGTCTTTCACATACCACTGACCACGGGAGATGCATGTCGGTTTACAAAAATTTTACTTAGGTGCCTCATTAGATTACCTTAATAGTACAAGGAGCCTAAGTACAACTTGAGAAGCAAACCTTATGGTTTTAACTCTGTGCACCACATAAAGGAAAAAAAAACCCAAACCCACCAAATATACTATCTTCACTTTCTTTGGTCCTTGCTCCTGAGGAATTATTCTGGTAATATCCATAATACCAATAGAATGGAATATTATCAGGCAGACAGTGCACAGATAATTTCAAAATATATTTCTCAGGCTAGAATACATCATCTGCATTATATCGACATATTGTGCATCTGAGTAAAAACTAGAGATATATAAAATATTTACAAAGTTCTTCTTTGCAGGGCAATCTTTCTACACAGAGGAGTACCTTATTAAACTACTTCTTTTCTTGCATTTTGTTACACAAAAATGATTTTAAAAGATCTTCAGCTACATATTGACCATATGCCAAATCAGAAACACTGAAATTCTTTGGGTGCTTTGTGCCACTTTCGGGATGAAATGCAAATGATGCAACCCAGCCATAAGCAGGCTCCACTTTTGCTCATGCTTGCTTTCCATCACTGGAGGGCACAAAGAGCCAAACCTGTAAAAGCATTCCAGAAAATGTTTCATTTAAAATAATACATCTCTCAAATCTCTAGGCAGATGGCTGACGTCCTGTATGGAGCTACGCCTCTGTTTCATTTTGATCATGGAAGCTGCTTCACTGACTTCAACAGGAACACTCCTGGTCTCAAAGTCAAGCACAAATACAAGTCTTTGCAGAACAGGACTTTAACTCAACTTCGGTTCGTAAGACTTTGCTTTGTAAGGCTTTTCAAATTGTATTATTATTTCTCATGACTTGGGAATTATGAATCTCACCAGTGACTTACGAAGATTTAAAAACAAACCCAAGACTGCTTCATGACATGGGTATTATTTACACATGAGATCTGCATATTTTTAGAAATGTTATCCATAAGAGTCTTGCAGATGTAGTGATGTGTACATTTTGCAAGAGTACAGAACAAAACACAATCATCTCCAGAGCTGCATTACAAATTATTTACTAACCTATGTATGAACAAATCCTGAAAGAAATAATAGTTTCTTACTAAAAGACAGGTGCTTCACAAAAAGTCACCCCCTCCTTCCAATTTAGGCAACTCTCCTTTAAATCTCTTTTAAAAAACAGTAACATCCAGATCATATAATAGCAGAATCAAAGCTACCATTTTAGAAGAAATAGTACAGTGTTACAAATAGCTTTCATAGGATTCTGACTTACTAGTATTGGCAACTACGCCAGTAAAAAAAATAACCTGTTCCCACTTAACCAACAGGAGACAGACACTAACTCCAAAGATGGAAGGAAAAAGCCTTTACAGTCACTGCAAAAAAGAAATTTTTTTCCAAATAGAACACTGTTTAATATGAAGGTCTAAAGTAACTTCTTAATTGCAGCATTTTTACAATATTACTGATATTCTAAGAACAAGTATATTTCTGTATTACAATCTGTACACGCCATTTTTATTCTTTTTCCGAAACAGCTTAATCTAAATGCTTTTTTTGAGGGTGCATGCAAATACTTTCGACTTTTTTTAAAAACAGTAATTTTAAGTAGAAATGTTAACATGAAACATCTTGTGGTCACACACAGAGAAGCAAGAAGTGTATTTTCACATGGTTCACTTTTAATGTTTACTTTGTGAACACGGTGACCTGATATGTTTGAACACAGTCTCCATCCAAACATAGTTCTCAGGTGCCCTGACGACAGCCAGATGGCGAAATGCAAAACATTAAAATAGAGGAAGTTAAGCAAAGAAAATCTACCGTCACTCAAATTCAGGTTCAATATTAGCACTACTTGCCAGCCTAAAAGATCAGTAGATAGCATGGATACCTTTACTACCCTTGCGGAAGGCTTTGCCTTAACTATCTGCAGGGATCTGGAACTATCAGCCTGATGAGAGCCTTTGTGACACAGTAAGTCTGAAACTGTGTTCAGGCACATATAAATATTCACTGTGAAATGTCAAATACTTGTCCTCAACTGACCACACAGCTATGGCAGGGACCACTGACTCATGCCCTCCAACGCTGAACAGAACTGGTCTGGGATGGTAACTTTGTCTTCAGCTCAGGCTTAAAGGCAAAATCCTGACTAAGCACAACTCTTCTTAAAATGTGCTTGCCACATTTACTTGGCTTCAGTGCCATTCCTAAAATCTAACTTTTGCCATTTATGTATCAATAAGCAGCAATGTGATACTGGAGAACCTGGAGTACTATTTGATTACAGAAGAAACCAGCAAAACAGAACTTCTTATTCCAATAACAGAAGCACATGGGGTTTTCGTAGTCCTTCCAAAGCCTCTTCTCTGCAGCACTACAAAAGGCAACCGGGATGCTACGCCACGGAAGAGCCATACGACATTCCAACCCCAGCTAAATGTATCTCTCTGATTTTGCAAAAAGCAGCCTGCAAGAATCACTTGTAATGCTAGTAACTCAGACTGACACAAAATGCCAATAATGCTATTTGTTAAGGCCACTGGTTTGCTATTTTGATGAGTACAGTAAAATGTTTAACTGTAACTGATTACAGTAGAACAAGAAGAATCTACTGTGAAATTCTGAAATTCAGCATGTTTGCTTACCATTTTATTTTGGGCTTAAGGTGGCATTAACTTCCAGTTCTCTCATTCCAACCCATACCAAAATAAAACACAGTTTGTGAAAATCATCACCTGCCTGCATTTAAAGTCAAAGTTTCAGAAAAAAAAGGGTTAGAAGAAAAAATGGTGGAGGTGGAAAATAAAGACACACAAGAACTATGAGTACGAAGGGAAATGCAGTTTCCATGGGAGCTATACACTTATATCTGTAAATAAGATGAACATTAACATTAGCCCAGGTTTGCTACTTTTTTTCCCCCAGTAAGTAGACGAGGGTTTCACTCAGCCAGGAAACCTGCCAGTGAGTGGTCCGTTCCCTTTAACAGGAATATTAATGGAAATAAAGCATTACAGAAAGGTAACAACTTTATAGGGAACATCTTTTAATTGCTACGGCTGTTTTACTATTGTTTATTTTAAAAGAAACATTCCACCTTCATAACAGGAGTTTAAGAAGAGCAAGCAGCAACAGCTACTTACTGCTTAGACTCACTGACAACATGAAGCAGTATACAATTTCTGTTTCAAGAGCAATTAGGTGGGCGCTAGAAAGAATGGTGAGCTGCACATAATAACTTTTTTCCTATTATTTGTTTGCAAAATCCAGATGTTTATTTTTATTCTTCCTTCCTTCCAAAGTTAAAGTATCAATTTCACCTAACTTTTCTGTCTCCTTCCTCCCAAAAGAATGGTAGTTTTATAACAAAAAGCTAGTGCCAAGCACTAAGAAGGAAAACGGAAGTCAGATCATTTCTCATCCAAGCTTATCAAGGGGTAACATATAATGAAAAAGTACTAAAATGTTTATTAATAAATGCCTGTATATACAGAGTCTTTCTTCAGCAAACACTACCCTTGCAGCAATACTTGGGACAAAAAATGGGCAAAAAGATAACAAAAAGAAAGCGGGACGTATTGCTCTCACTAAAGCAACTCTTCAGTCAAACAGTTTCCATGCTGGGCACGTCAGTATAGCTACAACACTTCAGCACGTAATAAAACACCGTGTTAAAAAACCCAGCACAGAATTGAAAGCTGCTGCTTGATATATGAAAAGGACCAAGAAAAATGTCTGATTAATTTTTAAGAGGATATTTCAACAAAGAACATTTAAAACTACGTTTATTAAGAGTGTTCTTTTAAAATGGAACAACATGAAAATAGCTTCTTTTCCTCCAGTGCTTTGCAGCAACAAGGCTGTTTTTTGGTTTTGTTTCGTTTTTTAAACCTGGCAATCCACGGCCTAGTAAGCAGGTATTAAGGCCTTGTTCATACATCAGCTCTTAAAAGTGAGCCAGTTTCCAACAAGAGGCACAAACACATTGATAGGTAGTAGGCAATGCTGACTGTTTTCTGTACCTTCGTGAGCTTTCCTCCCTGAACAGCAGTACCTGTGTACCCACGCCTGTCTTCCCACCTAACTGTAGTTACATTTTGACATTCTATGAAGATCTTGGTTGTTTTCCCGTAATAGATCACCAGGGTAAAGAGCATCTAACAGGACATGCATAGAGAGCAAACTCAGCAGCACCCGGGCAAAAGCACCAGACAGAGGGAGCAGGAAAGGGCACAAGGTGTTTCTACAAATCCGTTTAGTTTACCTGTCCATACAAAAAAAGGCCCCCACAGAAAGTGAGTACATCACTTTTTAATCTTTGTTCTTCTCTATTTTTTTCATTTTATCCTTACCTCGTGCTCCCAACCTATTCTCAGTATATTTGTCTGTCTCTCATCCACTTGCTTTATCTTGGTGTCTTCTTAATTGCTTGATTTTATAGTATCAAGAACAACAGGGTTTTCACAAGGACTACCGGATCTTATCATACCAAATGATAACTAATGGACCTATTATGGGAAAAAAGATAAATCTAACACCAATAAGCACCAGCAAAGGAGTTAGCTAAAAAACAATTACTGAGTATTAAGTAAAGTAAGAGCTGGTGCAGAATATACTCATGGTCAGCCGTTAAGATATTGTTCAAAACTGCAGCAAGATCTAAGGACGGAATACATTCTGCTAACTTCTTTCTGACAAAAAGCTTAAACAAACTCGCTTTAGGTAGGCACATCTGTAGTATCTTACAAACGGAAATTCAGGCACATGGCATTTCACTGTGAACCCAGGCAATTTTAGCCAAAGTCTGCTAGCCAGTTAGTAAAGCAGGAGTTGAGGCAGAGCCACATAATCCATATAGTCACGATTATTTCCACGTTCAAATCTCTTTACATTACTATCTGCAGTGGTGGGTGCAGTGTAACTGCTTCATGGCCACAGAATAGGTCTTAAGTTTAGTAAATAGATTCTGACAGGAACCTGTCCATGCTTCTATGACTAGTGGATCTTTTTCCTAACTGCAGGGCTTAAAAACCTTTATCCTGCACATCGCTACGTGATTCTCAGGAATATTCCTGGGGCATTCCTGTCTCGATCAGTCTGAGCATGTTTGCAGGTTTTCAGCTTCCCACATAGCAAGAAGCTGCAACACCAAGCTTAACTGAATGCTTTGAAACACACCAGAATCCCTTTTAATTGGCACGCCCCAACAAAAATCCAACTATATCATTTAATTAGCTATCTTAACTCTTACAGGATTATAAAATACATCGCACACTGATTAATATTAACCTTTATTGAATGACGTGTTTCTTTCAGATTAGGCCACATACATTAGTAAAGAATTTTAAAATGGTTTGTAAGTTTAACTCATTAGCGATCATAAGAGGAAAGGAAAACCAACACAAATAAGCAAATGGTCACACAGCAAGAAATGCATGCTAGTGAACGCCACTTTTCACTTCTGTTTAAGAAAGACCTGAAGAGAACAGCATGCATATCCTTTCTATAGAAAAAGTGTGCCATTTATTCAGTGCCTAGAGCCCCTGTAGGTAAGAGGAATGCCTAGCTCACTTATGGTGCTATATGGAATAATAAAAACTGAAGACAAACCAAGAATGAATCACTTAAACCTATCATTCAGATTGAACAGGCGGGCTGTTAATGAGGGTGCCAATTAAGTGGATTCCACAGGATACTCAAATTCCAAAGCACAGAGAGAATCATTAAAAATTCTTAGTAAAGACCATAATTAATTTCAGTATTATAATGTTCAACTGTAAGAAAGCTCATGCTAAATTTTAGTAAAAATATACAGTGTAAATTTCAGACTTCAGGGCCTAAAAAAATTCTAAGAAAACTCTTATTTAAAAAATGTTGACATTTGCTATGTAAGTGCTTGCAAGATCTTTTGTGGTTTTTGCTTATGCTTTTAATCATGGAGGTTCAGATATTTGACAGCTAAACGAAAGTAAAGACACATCCAAAGTCTCCTAGGCTTATAGATGAAACATTGGAATTTAAACATATGATACTCTACTTGTCCACTTGTGTCTGCAGCCTGCTGGAAATGAGTTGCAAGAGATGTCTCATCTTGGAAAACTTCATTACACTCCAAACACTTTAGACTATGTCTACAGAGTTTCGATGGATCTTCGTCTAGTGGCATAGCTGGAATGACAGGTGTACTTGCTGGGGCCGATATTACTGTCCCAGTTATGCCAGACTGTATCTTTGTTACAGTATGCGTGCCAACTCCCACAGGGCTTTGAAGCATAGATGTAGCAGTATTGCTTGAAGGAGATGCTATCATTTGATCTGCTGGGACTGGTTTTAAAATCAGGTGCGAACACTGCATTACAACTCCTTTTTCCTTGTGTCCACGAGCATGAGAAAGAAGACTGCATTTATTGTAGAAAACTAAATTCTTTGTACAATGATTACATGTCACTTCAATTCGCACACTCCTCCTGTCATAATGCTGGGTCAGGCTCTTCTCAAGAGCAAACGAGTCGCCACACTCCAAACACTTGTAACCTCGTGTTGGTAACGTTATTCCGGCATTGGCAGGGGGACTAAGGTTTGGGATGTAAACTGGTACGGGATTGACACTACTCAGCACCTTATTGAATGCTTCCACTACAGAACTTTGTAGAGATGACACCACTTGGACTCGAGACACTTTTTTAGAAGGCTGTGAGGCTGCTGCAGAAATTATTGCCTGCTTTATTTGTTGCTGAGGTTTCGCTAGCACTTGGCGGAGTTCAGAGGTGGTTTGAGCACCTTGAGGCAGAAGATTAAGGTTGGCAAGATGGACTGTCTTTGGCACAAGTTTAGCACTGGCAAGGCTTGATGCTGGCACCACAACAGTCTGCTGTTGTATAGCATTGGCAGCTTTTATAATGGCGCTACTGGCACTCTGCACTGAAGCAGCAGATATTACAGTGGCTTTCACTGTAGTATTGTTAGCAAGCTTCAAATTAATCACTTGTGAACCTGCTGTTTTAACTGCTGAAACAGGGAGAAAGGCAGTAGCCACAGGTTTGATAGTGACCTGTTTTGGTGCAAGTTCTGCAGATGCAACTGCATTGGTGACAACTGTGGACTGGAGAGGAGCTCTAGGAGGAGAGGAAAGAACAGCAGCAGAAGTTGGTGAGGACAGGAGAGACGTCATGGAAGGGACCATAGAAGCAGTCTGCTCTGGCTTTTTACCAGAGTCCAAATCAACCTCTGGCAACACTCTAGTGACAGTTCTCTTGATCTCCCCAGAAGAAGTCTTGATGGTTTTGATGCGAACTTTAGGAATTGCTGGTGTTGACCCTGCAGGAGAAGATGGAGACCCTTTGCTACTGTTTTCACTTGATACACTTCTGGGACTATCAGGTGGTTTGATAGATGGCTTTTTAGCACCATCAATGAGACTCTGAGATTCAGGCGATTTTTCAATAGCCCGGGGACTTTCACTCATGTCTTTTGGTAATGGAGAAGATTCTCCTGAATTAGACTGTAAATCTTTACTGGTATCTGTAGCTGCCTTTTTAGCACTCAGTGCTGCAATTGCAGCAATACATGAAGAAAGCTTTGCTGATGACTTTGCTTTGGACTGTGAAATGCTGGCAAGATTTGTTTCACTTTTTTCAGCACTCAGTTTTCCATCAAGTACCCTGTTTTCAAGAAGCTTCTCAGAATTGTCTTTTAGCAATTTGTCCTCTGTTTTTCGAGCTTTAAAAGGTTCATAGACACTCAAATTCATGGAGTTTGTGTCTGTCTCTCGTTTAGCGACTTTATTTTTATCTATACCACTTGAAACTGCGATTCCAGATTTAATCAAGTTTTCCCCTCCAAGTGCCTTTAGTTTGTCGTATTCCTGCTGAGATACAGATCCTGCCAAGACATTTGCTCTGAAATTTGCGCGCATCTCCTCTTTATCTGGAGGGTCATCCACCTCAATTTTTTCATCATCATCAAATTCTTCAGCACTTGATATTGGGCTAAACTGGTTGAAAGCTGAATCCTTCAGTGTAGTCTCAGAAGCTGACCCATCATCTTTAAGTGACTTCCCTTCATCTTTACTGTAACTATCAAGAGCTGATGACGTTAGAAAGCCATTATGCAAGCCATTGCCTGTGGAATGGTGGCCGTCCTTGTCCACTCCTTCGGAAGAATCAATAGTACGCACGTTTTTCACAATGACACTCACACCAACATCGGATGACGATGGGGCATGAGAATCTTCATCTGTGTGAGCATTTTGTTTTATGTGGCTTTCATGGTCATCATGTCCAGATTCAATAGCTGCTTTTGGATCAACCATGTCTGGTATGTCAAAGGCTGCAAGAAGGTCATCGAAATCTGGGGTCTTCATATCCCCCATGGTCATGTATTTGATTGTAAGCAAATCTGTAAAATAAGCAGAAAGTCATCATCTCAGTATTATAAGCTCTAATAGCACAGTCTTACACAAAACAAGCATATGTTCACATATGCTATGCAAAAAGGTGTTACCTCACTTCTGAAGTAATATTTTCAGAAATTATACATTACAGAACAGTCTTCCAGTGCAAGTGTACAGTCAAATTATTACACCAAGAGCTACAGTAATCCATCAACTTCACAGACTGTAACCTAGTCATTTCATTCTAGGCACAAATTTCTCTTCAGTGACTTTCTTCCTGTCCCCTCTCCTATGCTCCCTCCTACCTTCTCCCACATACACTATGATTACAGCAAGATACCTAGACTTTCATGAAAATAACGAGGCACTTGCAATTCCTCCTAAGTCTAGATTTTCCTTGACATTTGCACTACCAACCTGATGAGCCTTCTTGAAGATGGCAACAAATGTGTTTCTACTAACAGTTTAAGACTGTTGCACTGCTTTCTATAAATTAAATTACTTTGTAAGAATTATGGAGTGTCTCCCAGTGGTCACAATGCTTTTTTTCAGCAACTCTAGCGAAGGATCTGCTGTATCCACACTACTCCTGGCAGGTGTCTCACCTACTATAAAGACCTCCCATAACAGAGATTCTACAACCTCCAATGATGTAATTTATTCCAGTCACTCACAATTTTCACTGTTATTCCTACCACATAATCCGAATCTTTCTTGATGCGATCCGAATGAACTACACGTGGTTCTATTCACCCATCCTCTTTGCAACAGCACATTACTCGGAGACCATTATCTCCCTTCAATCTTCTTAGGCTAACCAACACTAGATCTTTAGGGTTTTCTTTCCCCTCACAAATAACATTTTCCAGATCCTGTTCCTTTTTGTTCGCCTCTATTGTTGGGTTTTCTTCTTCCAATTCCCAAACCAAACAGGCAACTCAAAACTGAAACTTTATAAATGCTGTGTAAAAAGAAAAACTAACTTTGAGTACACTTTTAGATTTGAATCCCACTACGACATTTGCCTTTTTCCACAGACGTTTCAATAATGTGCAGAGGTGTGCAGGGGAATCGCTTGTAGAGATCCAAAAAAATCAGTTACAGAAAGCACAGAGACAACCCTTTTTCTTTCTCTTTCATAACCACACACAGGTATGATCTGTATTGTTGTGACAGAGCTGTTTTTAATGTACTTTCATTGTTCAGTAATTGCCAGGCCAAAGTCAGTATTCCATGTGAAAAGATACGTAACCAAGTAAGTGTTATTATTAGAAAGCGCCCATTTAGGAGGCATCCTGTCTGACCTCCTGCCTTTGTATCGTCACTAAAGGACTGGAAAACATTCTTATTATATAGCTCAGTGTTCTGTCTCCGGTACCAATTAATACAGGCCATCAGAGAACCACGGTGTGACTAACTGCAACAGTGCTCTCCTAGCTCCTCATATTAGCTCAGATGATAAGCAAGAAGCTACATGCCCCATGGCAGAAGCCACTTGCCAATGGAAGCCACTTGCTAATGGAGATGCATCCTACAACTTCAGTAGCTCACTTCCTCCTCCTCTTAGCTCATTATCTTGAGCTCTGGAGAGAAACTACTGGCTGACTGTTGCATTCAGCTGGAACAATGCCAAGAAAAACTAATCAAAATGCATATATGTTTAAATACATATTTTTATGCATATTATTATCAACACAGGCAGCATTCTAACTGTTCCTCAGAAAAATGCAGTTTTTTAAAACGGCATAATCCCTTTGCTTGACAAAAATCTGTAAGACATGTATTCATCAACACTGGCTAGCTGGAAGTCATTACGGGCTCTAAGAAGGGCAACTGAGGAAAATTTCTCAAGCATACTGGAACACACACAGACATTTCACATAATACCTTCAAACAAATATGTAATAGTTTTGAAAATTGTTTACATGGTCCACTTAATGGTTTTGTTACTTTGTCTAACTTATTGACTCCTTTTCATTACACCAAGTCCTTCTGCAGAGCTGAACTCAGCATGTGATTCCCTAAAAAAATATGAGTATACCATTGCAACTGATGAATTTACTCTCTTAATTAACTCATAATTCCTTTACTTAATGGACAATATATAGTAGCCTATCATGATAAGTGCTCATTATCAAGACTTCACTACTTTTGTAAAGCATATGGTTATAGTCCATACTTCTCAGACATAAGATTGTTTCATAATGCTGGTAATTCTGGTTTTATTGTGTATTTGTTTAATTATAAAATTTTAAAATCATTTACTCAAAAGCAAGTTTCTAGCCCTCATGCACTTAAAACTAGTAATTGGGATAGAATGAACATGAAGATTTAAGAAAAGAGACTAGACAAGTAACCAGTACAGCTCAGCTCTCTTGCAGTATAATCAGAAGCTAACCCATCGCGTTCTGCACATGTGGCAGCAGATGCCTTCCTATACCAAAGCAAGATGATTATCACACTTATGCACAGTTCTGCAGGCCTGGATTTTAGTCCACCCTCTGCCTGAAGGATTTCAAGATCCTGTGAAGGGCCACAATTACAAAGGCAGTTCTCTAATAAATACGAAAATACATACACACATTAATATCAAAATTACAAAGGAAGTTGTTATAAGAATTAAATGGAAAAGATTCCAGAGACCAAAGCGTATCAAATCCATGTAAAACCACACAAACAAAGCCTTAACTGACACAATTTTTCATGATTTGAGATACTAATTATTTGCACTCTGATTGTACATTTGTCCATAGGTGTCTTTTTACAGTTATTATATACACTTAAA
Source organism: Platalea leucorodia (assembly GCF_965183815.1). Lineage (NCBI taxonomy): Eukaryota > Metazoa > Chordata > Aves > Pelecaniformes > Threskiornithidae > Platalea > Platalea leucorodia. Next base: position 296,594 of record NC_138858.1, read on the forward strand.
AAGAACTAGAAAGTCTTTCTAGTCTAAAACTTCCTTTGATTACATATGCTGGAGTTTAATTAACATTTAGCAATAGCAATGAATTAAGCAAAGGCCCACTTACACAGTATTTTATCCCAGTATGTTTTAAGAGCAAAACTGCGTAGCAGAGGAGATACATTTGTCCTTTACTGAGAAACTTGGTTAGGCTAATTCCAAAACGGGAAAATACCTCAAAAGATTTCAGAGGTCTGCAAAGCTAAGATCATGAATTTATCCAGAGAGAGCACATTGCATAAAGCTGCAACTGTCTTTCAAGTGTATGCAGAAGGAACAACTCCTCTGCTCTACCAGAGCATGAGACTGGAATGGTTTCTTCTACATGATGGATCCAGAATTACTGCTGCCCTTATGAATAATCTCTCCCATTCTTCCAAGTTTTAAAGCAATCTAAGTTAAACAAAAAGGGACAAAAGACGTGGCCAGTCTTGATAAACAAGTAAGCAAAGTTGTAACCTTTTTTTTTTTTAAAGACATTTTATTAATCTCTTCCTCACTATTCTAATATACCATTTGAAGATTCAGTATATAAACTATGTTTCTACCACAACTGCCAGGACTCTGGAGCCACATTCCTTCCTTTTTTTCCTCCAAAAACTTCAGTAACTCCTTCCCTTAAGGATAAAACTCCACCTTCCATCCAAGATCAAAATCAACCGACACCTTGGCTGCCAGACAAGCTGTTAGTCTATTCCCTCTCTAGGCCAACATCATGATGCCTGTAAATACTTCAGAACAGGAAATGAGGCAAGTTCTTGGTTCCCTAGGAAATCGTGATTTTCCAGGAACTGGAACTTCTTTGAGAACTGCTTTTAAAGTGCTGAGAGCAAAGCCCAGTGCCTCCAAAGAGACACACAACGGTGTAAAAACCTAGCATCAGAGGGCTGCCATTAAGATGATCTTCAGAATTGAACTGAGAAACAGTCCACAAGGTGTGCAATCAAGGATACATTCCTCAGACTAAACAAGCAAAAACATACTTAAAAAGAAACAACCTGCAAGACCCCTAGCTCCTCAAACATCTTTGTCCGAAAAAAATTTTTTTCATTTTTAGTTTAGTCTAAATAATAGAAACAAAATTCACCTGAAAACACAGGAATGCTAACTTGAAGCATATATTACGAAGAACAATAGATAGCTGACACAATAAATTAAACACCCCTAATTTTGTGGGTACTCACATAAAGAGTCAGCTCTTAGATGTGTTGACTGGGTCCAAAGTACTATTTCATTTTCAGATGACAGTCTCCCTTTGTAACCTTCCTTTTCCCTCCCGCAGACTAGTTCCATTCCCCGCCTCTCCACCTGGCTCTCTGCTGACGTTTACCAGGAGAACACCAGGCAAAGCTTATCACTTTTGTCGTAAGATCTGCAACCTTTAGGGTGCTTGAATTACTTGAGAAAAGTTATTAAAGAAAATCAGTTTCTTTTTAAAAATTCAAGCACTACTTTGCTTACTGATTATTCAATGATAAAAGTAAACGGAAAGGAAAAAAATTCTGGATATGGATACATAGGAATTGCACAGCTAGAGAGCCACAGAGCAGTGAGGTGCAATGCTTCTGGGTTCTGGTTTTTTGATGGTGGGTGATAGGACTGCTGGGAAGATACCAGGGAGTCTTAAAAACTTAAGATAGCAGACTCTGAATATACTTACTTCATGATTTCCATTAATCTCTTCGGTGACAACACCCACCCCTATGTGTGCATCAATATCTTAATCAAACGTTAAGTTGCAAATTAAGTTCTGGAGAATAAACCAAGATTGTTTTGTTTCTGTTCATGCTTTGTTGAAAGCATGCATGCATGGCTTTCTACATTCTTGTTTCTTTGGAAATGCATCTCCTGAAGTAAGTGCTTCCTATGAACAGCATGAAGAAAACGGCACAGGTTTTTAGCCAAAGGAAGATACCCCTTGACTGTTCCACTGTCTTACTTTTCCCAGTTAGCCTTTTTACTCCAGTTGATCTGATAACACATTCCAGCGAAGCACTCACTTGGGTAATTACATCAAAACAAGAACCAGTCCGTGAGAACTTTCTACTGATAGTGGAAGAAGTAAGCAGGACAAGAATTTGATGCTACACCCACGAGAAATAGTTAAATTCTTGTAAACCTTTTGGGGCCTTCATATCCTGGCTGTTAAGATGGAAAGCCTAAGGATGTATCCAAAGATTTTAAAAGGCTGATCTCCAGAAAAGGGGGAAAACATCTGCAAGATGCAGTGCATCCGGGAGCTTCTGCCCTATTATCAGGGATTCCAGAAACCATTTTGAAACACCGCTTTCTTACAGCAACTATTTGTGTAGATGTGAGGAAGGCTCAAATATGCAATGACATAAATATCAACCAAAGAAATACCAGGGCTTAGAAGTAAATAGCTGCTTCTGAAGGATCAATAAAGGCAGTTTTGTTTTACTACATGGAATTTTTGTCACTCCTCCTCAAGCCCTGTATCTATACCCGTTCCAGGTGGAGGGACTCCAGCCATATGAGGAAAAACAAACAAACCTACCCTTTCCTGTACTCTGTCAAGGTGGGGGGGAACAGAGAAACACACAGGAGAAAACATTTTTTTCTCACTTTCTAAATATGATTTATCTTGTAGCTTGGGCTTTAGGAGAGCTGCAGATGGGGCACAGTGTTCTCCAAAAGACCGAGCTGCCTATAAATTGCTGCTGAAATTGAAAAGGTACTTTTTGGCATAAAGCTAAGCAATTGTAAACACTCAAACCAGACTCGTTTTGGGGAACTTCACAGCCTAATGAAGACAAGAAAAGAGAATCATCTGGCAGCTCCCAGACAGGATGTATCTCCAAACCACTCAAACTTCTGATTTTTGTCTGTCAGGTACAAGAACAACTTCGAGCTTTCCAGGCCTAGCAATGACAAATAATCCTCCTCCCTTTCCAATACTTTTCCAATTAATATTCTCTACACATGAAGGCTTCTACTACTGTTTCTGGATCCCAAGCATGGTCTTACATGCTCAATTTTTATTCTTTTATTTCATCATTAACCTTTAAAGAACTGACCAACTCTTCCTCCTTGACACTCACCCTCCTGCTCATCCAAATCTTGACTGCTCAACCACAAGTCTGGTGATTCTCTGCAATTGCTTTAACTGTCTGTACTAGCCCTGTCTTTTCTACCGCATTAAATTTAATTTCCTACCCTTTGCCTTCAAATCCCACATAACTGTCTAAACTTACAATATGTAACTCCACGCTTTTGTTCAAACAACTACTCAACTCAAGCTTCCCTCAGCATCAAGTCTGTTTATTATTTAAGGAAATAGGAAAAAACCCAACTTTAATTTTCATCTACCTATGGAATTCATGTTCTTGTGACTAGATTCCTTTACCTTCCCTAAACTCTTCCTACAGTTTTTACCTCCATTTGTACTATGTACAGTTGTGGACTGTACAGTCCTTAGGGCAGAGACTTTTTCCTTTGTATATTCTTCAAAGACAATCAGTGTTCCTTTCAGTACTGTGAAAACAAGAGCATTGAGACACCACTTTTCAGTGCCTAGCATATGGTAATGTCTTGATTCTGGAAGAACACTTCTGGTATAGCCACATATAATAATTGTTCTGTTATCGTTAGACTGGTATAAATTCCCAGTTAGACACACTATTCCAGAACAAAATTCTGATAATCTGGTATAATTACTCCGCTTCTAAACATGCGTAATGATGCCTAAATAACATCATGCTCATTCTGGAACAAAATGCCTACGCAGGGAGTAATACCAGCCTAACCAGCATAAAAGTATTTTTTTTTTAAGTTTCTGTATTGCTATGCCAAGAAATTTCATCAGGTAGAGACGACTTAAGTGATTCAATCAGAACTGCAGTAATACACATCCTAACATTAGGCAAACATCAGCGTAATACACAGATTATGAGCAGTTCATTAGTTATTAAACACGTATTAGTAATCACAACTAACACTTCTGATTATTTACTTTGAAAGCTAAGTATCTGAAAGAAAGACAAAAGCAATATGCTAATTCAACCACCAAACCTTCTTCAGGAAATGAGAACCACATCTCAAATCACAACTTGGTGCGGTTTGAAATACTCAGCAGGCAAGCAGGATACGCAAGAGGCCGCTTTAACCACAATCAGCAATGCCTATCACATTCACATAAAATACACGTTCCTTTTCACTTATCAAAGGTCCCATGACTTGTTACTGTTGCAAAACTTAGACAGATTCCTGCTTCCAGAAATACAGCTTTCATAATAGGCAGCATTTTGATTTCTTAGGATAAAGGTCTCATTTACCATCCACAGTATCAATAAGGTCACGCCAGTCCTTATGTAAACATCTTTTTGAAGTATGGGGTGTTTTACAGTTAAAAGTCAAGCAATCTGATATTTCAACATTATACACCGTATCTACCTGCCTTTAAAAAAAAAAAGAAAAAGGAAAATCCAATTTGTCTCCATGCATGAGCCTCAATGAGTAAGAGAAAGTGGAATTTCCACTTCTGGTTTTCAAACAGAACATTCTACCAATTTTCTTCCTTCCTCCTCCCCCTCAAAAAAGCTTTGGAGGATAACCCAGTATTAACCCAGTATTAACACTATTAAAATTTTTAGCTTTTTTTTTTTTTTTACTCAATGCAGTAACCTTGCTGTTGACAGCTTCAGAAGAATTTCAAGATTTATTCTTTACTAGCCCAAAAAAGTTTTCAACAGGCATTACACAGAATTTCAGAATAGCTGAGGTTGAAAGGGACCTCTGGAACTCCCAACTTCTTTGCTCAAAGCAGGGAGAGCTACAGCAGGACCCTCAGGATGCCGTCCAGTCAGGTTTTGAGTATTTCCAAAGATGGAGACCCCAAAACCTCTCAAGGCAAGAGGTTCCAGCATTTCACCACCCTCACAGTAAAAAGGATTTAAACCATTACTTAGCATTCAGGCCTACTCACATTCACTCGCCTTACCACCGGCTTACAACAACATCTAAATGCATTTTAGAGCGCACCATCAAACGGAAGCAAGCTATGGGAGCTTATCGAATCGCTGCCCATATGCTGCTGGTGCAGAGCGCGATCCCAGCTCACGCCGCGGTCAGGTAGGACATTTTGGAACGGGGACAGGGTAAGAAGCTACACAAAGCTCAGCTCGTGGTTGTGATTTACAAGGCTGTCTCTGCGGCCTGTTTCCACAGCAGGCGGTACCAGTTCACATTTGACTTTGATCTACTTTCACGCGAGCTGTACAATTAAGATGCAATAAACAAATCTGGATGCCGTAAGGAGGAAAAAAAACTTGAATGCTAACCTTTCTCAACTATTAATCCAAAATATTGTTCAGTATTATACACAAAAGACAGTATTATTTTAGAGTAAGTGCTAAACTATTTACAAAACGGTAACAAATTATTTAACTAACCCACTCCTCCACTCATTTTACTTTTATTCATCTAATTCTAGAATACCGCAAAAGCCTGTTAATCCACACACTGGCTGCAAGAGTTGTTTTAAACTAGCAAATGCTGAAAACAAACAAGCAATAAACCCACCAAGGTCAATGCACTACCAAGTGTATTCTGTTGATTTGAATAAAAGTGCAGTTTGGTTCTAATTCTTCACAATATTTTTAACTTTCCAATTCAAGAGTGTCTTCCATACAAATTTTGGAAGTTCAGCATCACGTACACCAGGAATGAAAGCAGTGGCAGCAAATGACATTTGGGATAGCAGAAAAATTGAAATAATGGAAAAAAATCACAAAGATATTGAATGGCACTTGCATGATGTTCACGGTGTATTGCTATAACCTGGCACAGAGAGAGACCTACAGTGCATGTGTAGGCACACTGTCTTTTCCTGGTAAACAAAATAATTTGGGAGTTCCCAGAGGCCACGAGGATGATACTTATCCCCACGCACAGAATGCAGATGCAGTTGCAGCCAGACTAAAACTTCAGAATTTATGTTACCTTGTTTGCTGTTAATTCATACAGGCAAAAGTTTTTCCAATTGGTTTGCCCATGGATTCAGGTTTAGAGCCTTAGGAATACAAGATATCTGCAGAGGAGTCTCTTACGCAGTCCTTAATGTGAGGGATGGCAAATTTCTATTTGTGCTTAACGCTTAGCTAAGTTTTGCAATTATGACTTACCAAGCCAGGTCAAACCAACAACTAAGATATCCTCAAAAGCAGCTTGAGTTGTTTTACAACTGTAAGCATGTTACCACCATTTTCAAAACATAGCCATCCCTGTAACTGACTGTAAAAGAGCAGATAATTGTCTTTGTCCTCTTTTTCTACTATATCCTGCATGTGATTATGGATCCTTATCTGACCTGTTAAAAGATGAGTCCTTTTCCCCTGCAGTAGGTATAACTAAGTAAAGACAGTTCTTGAGAATTTTTATTTGTTTTCTTAAGCAAATTTCCACGGGGTTTTTTTTGACAGCCAAAATAGAATTACTTGCAGTTTACAACTCCTTAGAAGCCTCATCTTGTAGTCTAACGCCTCCATTTTTGAACTTTCTTATTTTTTTTGCAAAATGGGTATCTCAAGTTCTCTTTGGGTAAGAGAAAGCAGGAAGGGAAAGAGAAGGGCCGCCTTCTGAGGTCTGTCCACTTCCTCTTCTCACACCACCACCTAACCACCTCCGGCACAGTTTAAAGAGCACCACATGCAGCTGCTTCAAAGTTCACTATTATCAGCCTTTGGCTGGCAAAAAGAACAGGGATATTTCAACACGTGAGCAAGCTATCTCCTTTCCCACACGATACGGAGCTGGACAGATCATCTCTATCTACAGCTGGCCAAGTGAAAACTACCTATATTTATCAAGAGATCCAGTCAAGGTTTTGGGCCTAGCTACTTCCCGAATTTCTCCTAAAATGGAGATGAATTAATGAAAAGCAGGTAAATCCCCATACCATTCCTTTTGCACTCTACTTAAAAATGAATTATAAAAATGGTTTAATTTTGTACTTCTGTATGTAAAATGGGCAGGGACAGTAACACGTGAATAATTTGTACGTGCAACAATAATGAACAGAATTTTGAGATTCCCAATTTAATGTAAATTTGAATCACATTCTAAATGGCACTTGCTTCCTGCCGATTTCCTTTAATGTACTTTTTTTAAGTGGGTGGCAATTCTTGCTCAAAAACAGCGTGAAGCAGCTGCAGACAATCTCAGCGAGAGCACTCCAAGTCAGGCAGGGCCCGCCTGTGCAACACTAGCAACAAACAGGCCCTAAAACATTAGGGTCGAGTTTTACGTTTTTTTAAACATACATTCCCGGCAACCTGTATGCATATTTATATTTTAACACACATTCACACTTCTAAGAAAACTGAATTTAGTGAATTCATTCAAAAGAGGACTGGAACGTGATAAATCGTTAGCCTTATTGTCAAGATCAAATACCTGAGACAAGCCACAATGCAAAATGAGATCATGACTGCTGATACAGAGGACCAACCCTCCAGCATTAAGCAGCATTTTCTGCTGGAAAGCTGGCCTACGTGCAAAATCAGTATCTCCCGGTGAAGAGCATTTACAAATATTATTAGGCTGAAAAAATAAAACTCACCAAGTATACTGCGGACTCCAGCATCTATTCAGGTTTCTCATCTTACAGCCTACAAAAATCCCTGCAAATTCAAAACCTCCTTTGCTAAAAATAAAAATTCATAGTACAGATCGTGTTCAAAAATCCAAACAAAACAGATATATTGAATTTTGTGACAATCCAGGAACTTACAATTTTAAAACTGCTTACTATTCTGGTAGAAAGAAAAAAAAAAATCTAAAAGGTGTTCTCATGTAACACATGAATTTTAGCTGACACTTGGAAAAGAACATGCATCAGCAGCAGCAATAGATACTATTCCTATCATGCAACAAGAATTCATGTTTGCAAGCATAATTTTGCTACAGATGTCTATAGTCAAATATAGAACCTCTGCATCCAAATTATGAAAAATATGAACAGAAATCAGGACAGTGATCTGTTAGGCATTTTGCTCCACCACGCACACTATTTACTGCCCTATCAAATCTGAGAAACAACACATTGTAGCTGCATTAAAACACACAAAACCATAATTTCAGGCTAAACATTAGCATGCTGTTTTCACTTTTCTACCATTAATATCTAAATACCTTACGTAATCTACTGCAGTCAGAAATAAAAAGGTTCCCTTGTATTGTCACTCTCTGATGCAGGCACCCTGCCTATCATCAGCCACCATACAACTTACCCAATATCCACAACCTCTCAAGGCTTTTAAGACTGTCTACTTTATTCTGCTGAGCACAGAGGAAAAGACCCTCATTTCGCACTAGAACAGAACATTTTCAATGTTTTGCCTCCATATTTATCTTGATTGTAGATTACCAAACCAGCTAACACAGCCAGGACTGGTCCGATTTTTTTTAAAAATCATACTGGTTAAGATTCTAGAGTTGCTGATTTCCTGTTATAGGAAGTAACAGTTCTAGCAAAAGAATCCCCAAGGCAAAATGTTTAGTGTTCCAATGTGTAAGCTCTAACAGCCTTTGTTCTTCCCTTTGCTATAGTCATTACTGCTTTCTTCTCTCTCCCCCTCTCCCTCTCTCTGAATCCTTCAGCTTTCACTATAAGATACAAATGCCAGCTCAAATCTAAGTACACATTTATTTTTTAGATGAGAGAGAGAGAAGAAAAAAAAAAATCCTATCCATTATCCATTGCTTTGAGTTAAAAGTAGTCATCCCTCAGGAGCTGATGCACTGCCCATCCGGTTTCCTATTCTTATTTCATTACTGCACAATATTATAAGTCATGCCACTAATAACCCACTGGAGCTCCATCAAACCTCTAAAATACATCTTTCCACTTGGCTGCTGCAAAACCCTCCCTGGGTTACAGTTTAAGAAACACCATCCATACTATTTATATGTTTTTTTCTATATAGGCTACATCAAGTACATGTTTAACACTGAAGACCTTAATTCAGAATTAAGTATTGGATTACTCAGATATGGCCAAACAAGCAACCTTTAAATAATTAGACAGCAAATTCTTAATGTGTAATGCTGTAATACAACACAGAACAGTTCACTGCCATGTGGTCCACAATTTATGACTGTCACTCAGAGGCCTATTCCATAGCACTACATTGTGAAAAAATGTATATCTGGATAGAAGATATTTCAATGAAAATACCGTATTTAGCCAAGATATCAGTAAGTCTTTACAAATAATAGCTTTAATCCTATTAAAACTGGAGGATGTTAATAGCATTTCTTTAGTAACACTTAAACAATTGACTCCTTACTAACGTGCCAAGTGTGCAACCAGGAGCCAGATTCACTTTTCACATACATGTACCTTCATGCTATTGTTATATTCATACCCAAAACACCACATCTCACCTTGTGAACCTTGACCTTTGAAAGATTTTTTTAGCCAATGCTCAGTTACTGCCACAGATGCATTACCTCTGCAAATATGAAAGGGTTAAAGGCAGCCCCAATCAATAGGCCTACAAGGAAGAAAAAAAAAAAAAAAAGGGAAAACGAGTATGCCTTACAGCATCTTTGCAATGCTTTTATGCACAATTCTGCAACAATATTGTTTCCTTTTGGCCTTACAGAAAGGCACAGCAGCCCCCCCCCCCCAACGTCTCCTAAAGAAGAAAACCACAAGACAGCACCCTGTAAATAAAACAGCATGCAAAGCAGCATTCTTCAGTCACAAGCATAACTACAATTACAAATCATTCAATCAATTTTATTTAGTTTAGTTTTAAAATAGACTGCATAACCAGTGTCCCACCCTTGCAAAGCAAAAATATTTTAATAAGGGTCATAAATCTCAGCTCTTGCCCATTCCTTAAGCATAAAAAGGCACGAAAAGCCAAAGTAATCTCAGTTACTGCAAATATGTACATTTATATACAGAATCCTTTATGACTATATTAGCCACATACCAGTGCTGTGTGTCTAAAGTGTGCATTCACATACTGTTTTGGGATGGTATCTTTCTGCAAGCTCCTCTGCTTTTGGCTGCCATGAAGGGAGGAAGCTATCCCACTGTAGTAGCTCAGTGACTGCATTGTGTTCAGGAGCTGATCTGCCTCAAACCAGTTCCAGCCGGTTCTGGTCACCCTACATAAAAAGCTATGGCAACCCTCGCTGAGTTGCCAACAAGTCCCTGAAAATCGCAGGGGCTCCTCTTTTTTCTGTGGTGGTGGGGACGGCCGCAGCCCTGTCCCTCTGCTCCCCTCGTGCCCGGCCCACGCAGCCCCCTTGCTCCCCAGTGCCGCCCCACACGCTCCCTTCCTCTCCTCCCCCACTTACCTCCCACAACCTGGCTGAAAGCTGTGAGTGTGTGCGTGCCTGTCTGTAGCTAACAAAGAGACCGCAATAAAAATCCTCATAGGATCTCTCTTGCAGCACCAGGCAGGCTCGGCCACAGCACTGGGAGACAGACTGCTAACCAAGGACTGCTCCCCCCTCTGCTCCCCACAGCACAAGGGGTGGCTGCTGAGCAACGTCACATCTGCCCCCTCATGCCCACGGCCGTGGGGTGGCCCGTCAAGGTCTTCTCCTGTCCGCCCTCCCCACTCCTCGCTGCATCTGGGGCCGCTCGAATGGCATTTTCTCTTCTCTGCACAGCGTTACTACAAAGATTACCCACACACGCACCTCCCTCCCCTCAAGAAATCCATTTCCGCAGCAGCGAGATGCCTGCAAAATAGTTCCTTTGCCCCCTCCTAGCAGCACCGACTTGGCTGCTGAGCTCTTTTTTTTTTTTTTTTTTTTTTTTGCTATTCAACTATCCTGGAGGCACTGAAAAGCAGCAAGCTGCAGACCCACGCCTGACCAGCCCCCCCGCCTTTCCACATCCACAGCTGTGGGGGAGGCCGGGACGCAGCTCTGCGCAGCCTGCTCGGCTCCCACCCCGCAAAGATGGCTGCTGCTCACAGCCGCCTGCTCGGCCCCACATCTCTCTCTGGGGCGATTCCTCACGAAGGTCACGACTCCCTGCGGTGCCAAAGTCCCTCCAGAGGCGGGCTCCGCGCCCGCCTTTGCCCATGGCAGCTTTGCTCCTAGCCCGCTCCCCCTTTTCTCTCTGCCACCAAGGGCCTTCCTCCTGTGTGGATGGCAGGCACCCCAAATCGAGACATCGTTCGCCCCGCTCCTCTTTTGGCTACTCACCCTTGCACTGGTACAACCAGTAACTACCTCCGCCTACGCGCCAAGCCCCATCCTCTCCGGGATCTGCCGTGAGATGGCTCTTCAGCGAGGCTTTCCTCCCAGCCAGCTGCCAGGCTGGGCTACACCAACCAGCCCCGCTGCTCTCCGGGCTGCACCTGTAACTGTTAGCAGAGGTCTCGGGCACAACCCTTCACCCCCCCTTCCCCTGCGGAGAGAGCCGAGATCTGGCACTTTCTCCGCATCCCTCATCCCCACCCCATTCTGGGGAAAACGACCATGTTCTTCCGCTGCCTCAGCCCCGTCTCCTCTGCACAGGCGGCTCCCGCCGGCCCTCCCTCAGCCCCTCGGCCCGGGCGGGCTGCTCCCGCCTCTGCGGGCCGCCGCGGCCCCGGGCACCTCGCTGACGGACCGCGGCCCCCTCCCCTCAGCGCGGCGCCCGCGCCACCCCCCGCTGGGCCCGCTCGCTCCCCGGCCCGGGGTCGGCCCTACCGAGCGGGCCCTGCCGAGCCCGGCCCGGCGCCGAGCCCCGGCCGGGGGGAACGGCCCCCGCTACGCGCGGGGGACGCCCGGGGAGGGGAGGCCGCGGCCCCTCCGCCGGCGGGGAGAGCGGGGGAAGGGGGGAGGCGGCGGGACGGCCACGTCCGAGCGATCCCCCCTCCCCCCGCCGCCGCGCCGAGCCGGCCCGAAGCCGCCGGTGCTCGGGTGGCCGCGGCGCCCCGGCCCCGCAGCGGCCCGAGCCGAGCCGAGCCGCGCCGAGCCGAGCAGGCCCCGGCAGGCCGCTCCGCCGCAGCCTGCCCGCGGCGCGGCGGGGCCTGCGCGCAGGCGAGGCGGGAGCCGGGCCGGGAGGAAGGCGACCCCCACCGCATGCAAACTCCGCACCCCCATGCAAACACACCTGCTGCGGCCCCGCGGCCCGGCCGCGGCTGCGGCTGCTCCGGCCGGCGGCCTCAGGCGGGCATGGCTAAGGTCCGCGCTGCCTCGGCCGCCCGCGGAGCGGCCTGGCTAAGAGATGGTGGAACATAATGGCAGGGAGGCTCTGCCGGGACTGAGGAGAAGGTGGGGGTGGGGGTGCCTCGGCTTGCACAGATGGGGGAGACGCTCCCGTGTGATTCCGTGTGAAACGGCTCCCTGGAGTGTGCCGGGGGCGGGGAGGGCTGCGCTGCCGCCGAGCGCTGCGCGGGCAGGCGCCGGGGCCGGGGCCGGGCAGGTCGCGGCCTCCCGCAGCCCGGGGGGGGGGGGGGTTCCCCGCTCCGCCGCCGGCGCCCGCCGAGCCCCGGCGGCCGGGGAATCCCGCCCCGGAGGGGAGCGAGCGGTGCCGGCGGGCGCTCGGGCAGGGCCGCGCCGCCGGGCCGGTCCCGATCCCTCCCCCGGGGCTTCACCGCGGCCCTGCCGGCGGGGACGGGGCAGGCCCGCCGCGACGCCGCCGGCGGCCCCGGCCCCGCCGTGCCCGCGGGAGGCCCTGCCCGGCGGCGGGGGTCCCCGTTCCGCGGGCGCAGCGGGGGCCGAGCCGCAGCGGGGGCAGGGCTGCCGGCCGGCGGCGGGGGCGCCGGCTGCGGATCGGAGAGGAGGGGCGGGGGGCACCCTGTTGAATCGGCCGTCTGACCGCTCACCGGCGGGGCTCTGCCGCCCGGCTGCTGCGGCCGCGGCGGGGCCGGGACGCCGTTCCCGCGGGGCGGCTGCCTGGCGGCGAGGGCCGGGGCCGGGCCGCCCCCGCGCGCCGTGCTGCGGGCGGCGATGGCGGCCGCCGCCTGCGCCCGAGCCCCTGCTGTCGCGCCTCGCCGGAGGGGAGCAGCGTGAAAGCATTGGGTCCCTCCTGGAGACAGCCTGACGGTTTTGGCTGTCGCCTCTTGTGTAACACCTTTCTTCCTGCCGTGGGACGGGGTATTTCGCGAGTGTGCAGCATCGCTGCTAGAATTTAAAGTTTCGCGTGCAAATCACTTCATTGGATCATACCAATGGCTTTGAATATGTAACACCCATCTCAAGTTGACGCTGTAAGCTTGGTTTTTTACAGACTGTGTAGACAATAACTACACATTCTGGTTGAAGTAATGACGTTTCGTTGCTGTTGGTGAGGCGGCAGGGCCCACCGCGGTACCACTGAGGCGGCCCCAGCGGGAGCGGTGCCCACGCATGGACCGGGCAGGCCCGCGCCCTGCCTGCTCGCGCCCCGGCAGACGGGACCTCACCGGGACGACTTCTGGCTTGTTCCGATGAACCAGCGCAGCAAACTGCTCCATCGCCAGCTGTGGCAATCAGAGAGTCTGACAAGTTTATGGAATTGGAATATGATAAATTGACTTGGTAATTTATCTAAAAACTAACTGGATGCGTTATGCACTGGTTTTAATGTTCAAGAAGGGCCATGAAATTCAGCTTGCGCAAGCCTAGGGCTCATCCTGCAAGTGACTTGTAGAATTAGGCCGTAATACTTACAACACCCTGTTTCTTCCCAATTAACTAGTAAACTGATTTGATAAAAGAAGTGAGAACTACAGTCTGTTTTCTTACATTGCATTTCTGTGGTCGGCTTGCATATTTGTATAAAGAAGATGGCAGCTGCTGCTACTACTTTTGTATTAATATCTGAAATGTTAATTGATTTCACAGTTTATACATGGCATAAAGGTCCCTGTGCATGCTGTCTTTCAGACAGATTTACTTGTTTTCCTTCCAGCCAGGTGTCCTTGACATCTCCATGGCAGAAAAAGTCTGTCACCCTAAGTATTTGACTTTTAAAAAATAAAATGAAGAGAATTTTAAGTATCATTTACAAGTGGTGCCAGGCTGACAGCTCTTCTCCAATGGCTTTTTCATTCAAACACACAACATAACAGGCAAGTGCAGTGCAAGCGTCCCTACAGCGTCACTTCTGCTTTGTGAGGCTTCGGTAGATTTTTTAGCATGTTGACCTTACACCTTAGATCCGAGATGTAGTCCTTAAGTCACCTCAGGAGTGTTGTGACTCTGCAGGTAAAGCTGTTTCGGTTCGCTGCTGGGGAGGCACCGGCGGTTTTAGGTTGCTCCAGCATTTCCAGAGGTGGGAACTGGAGTCCCTCGCTTCATCCTGTCTCAGCAGCCGTGTTGCAACCAGCTAGAAGCACCGTATCGTATCGCGGCCCCTCTCTGTGGGTGGAGGAGGAGAGGACCCTGAGGATGGCTCGGACGAGGAGGGAGGGCTGGCAGAGCCTGTGCCGTGGCAGCCAGGTGCCCTGGCTGCAAGCAGTTGCTGGCAGCACGCAGAGTTCACAACCCAGATTAGCCTGGGACTTGCTCTTCTGTATCAGATGACGAGTGACCAAAATAGAGGTCCCGTTCGCCCCCGCGGACACTACGCCGCATCATCCTCAGAACCAGTGGCGGAAACAATTACTGTTTTTTAAGATGATTCTGTTTTCTCCGTTGGCTTCGCAGTAGCCAGGAGAAACTCTTGACACTGCTGTCCTCGTGGTGGAGAGCCCCAGTCAAGGCAAATGAAACCACCAGCGTATTCCTTCCACTTCCACTCCAGAAGAGCACCGGGGTGGGATCGCCCGGTCACCTGCGCCTCGGAGCAGTGAGCTTTGCCGTCGGGTCGCGTACCACGTATTTCGTTCTCCAGGAACTGTGAATCTTTAACCCCACCTTTTCCTTTTCCCGAAGAAAGGCCCCCAGTGCAGCCCACTGTTACTTCTCAGCAGTCAGCAAGGAGTGCTGCCAATTAAAAACATTTTCCCTTTGATGCTGCGGTGAATGCTTAAGTTGTGTGCAATAATAACTTCTTAATTATTTAACTTCTTAAGGATGTTAAGGCTCTTGAAATCCAGAACTCTAAAACGTGGTGTATCCATCCCACACTTTCTGTATAGGAATCAGTTTTAACTGTATCAAATACAAATAGCTACAAATACAGCTTTTACACATTAAAAATGTGCTGGGGCCAAAGGTGATTTTGCAGGTGGATTGACATAATAAAAGACAAGGTCAATTTACGTTTCATTTTTTTATGTCAGAATAAACGATGCCCTTTTTGTCCTCTCCCAATTTTGTTTGTTGTTTTTACTCAATAACAAAACATTTCCTTCCTGGCTCGTGGAACATCCTTCCAATCCTAAATTTCTTTTTTAGACTAATAGCTTTACAACTTTTGGCAAAAACTTAATACTATCTGTTACTTCAGTTCCTTTTTTAGGTTTTCACCTTAAATTTTCCAGTATCGTATTATCCACACGAGCAGAGCAGAAGCCTGCATTTCTTGTTTTAGAACACTTACATTTTTCTTTTTATCACTGTTTAGAATGCAATGGTACTTTTCTTTAACCGCTATATTTAAGCATTCAGTATTAAAAAAAACGGCTTACAACTAAACTTCCCCTTTGCAGATGCTCCTATTACTATTTTCTAGATATTTTCTTCACAAAAAAAAATAATCCATTTCCTTTCCTGATTATTAAAATAAGTCTCCTATTATATTTTGAACTAAAAGCTCTAGGATTGCTTTTAGAAAGATGAGATTTATTAAAAGACAGGGATCTCATATGAGATAAGATGAAGGACTTTGGTAGGGAGAAATCTAACCAGTCTCAAAATACATCTTAACTACTATGGAAGTCAAGGAAAAATTAAAATCTAGGATGGTTTTGAATGGAAAATATTTCTCGTTCTAGTAAACAGACAACTATGTGACAGACACACACAAAATCGTATCCACATCTGTAGACTCTAAAATTGTGAATTCCTTCTGTTCAGATAGCTTCTGGCCCAGCAGCACATTAAAACCTACATTTGTCACGCGCCGTGTTTATCAAAGCGCCGTAGCGTTCTGGCACCTGGCCACCTGGGAGGCTCCAGAGCTCTGATCTATGGCCAAGACTCGACCACCGGCGGGCGGGGGAGGTAGAATTCGCCTAATTCTCACTCTGGGTACCTGGGTCTAATCTGCAGTTCGCCAAACTCCACACAACCACCAGCAGCCCTTTGGGGGCTGCATTAAGCCCTCCCTCGTGCCCAAGCCGCTGCACCGCTCCGAAGCAGCACCGCTCTGCGTCTGTGCCGACGGGGCCGGTCTGGCTGGCTCTCGTGCAGCAGGAGCGACAGCAGCGTCGGAAGAGCCCTCCCCATTGCTCAGTGCTTAGGTTATTCCCAGGATTTGGGGGCGTCAGGTTTGCTCCTTTGCAATCTCCAAACCTTCATTTCTTACCTCCTACAACGTACTCGGCTGGAAGGAGCTCTGGTAGATGGTGCTTTGCTTCTGTTCTTGTGATCCTGTGTCGAATAGAGCAAGGAGAGAAAGAAGCCAACTCCGCCACCAGCAGTGCGAGCGAGGCGTGGGTCTGGGTCCCTGCTGCTGAGCGCTCCAGGTCCGTGGGGAACCCGCTGTGCGTCTAGGCTGGACATCAGCAGCGAGCGGCCCCCCGTGCTGCAAGGAAAGGTTTGCGGCTCCGCGGAGCATGGAGCCTGACCGGTCGTCCAAAAGTCAATAAATAAACTGAGGACTGATGACTTGGTTTTTAGCTTCCATTTTTTAAAACCAAAATAATTAAAATGTGTGCCAATTCTACTGGTCTTTTGAAGCATAGTTTGGTAATCCTTTTCCACAATATTCTGCAGAAGCAATGCAGTTTGCATTTTCCAATGGGATTAGCTCAGAAGAAGAGCACGGGATTGTTGTCAGTAATAGCAAAAGTACAGTGATAGAAAAGGTGTGCATATTGTGTACAGATGTATTCTGACTCCTAAGCCTGGAGTGTAAGCTATGGTCTGATGAGAGGTCTTACTGTTTAATAAATATGGTTTACAAGTTGGTTTTAAATTTGGTGGGTAGTGAAACGACTTTTACTCCACTCATTAGAGGTTAATGAAGAACATACTTATGTAAATGTATGCATAGCTGCTTAGTTTAGGAAGCAAGAGGACTTTTAATCTGCAAACTGTCCAACTCTGTGATAATTTTGTGGCAATGCCTGTGTTGCAACATAAAAATTAGAGCCATTTTTCCATTGGAGAAGATAAATCACTGGATCCATTGTTGGTCTCTTCTAGGGCCTGGTTACACTATGAAAACTACCAAGCATGACGGTTCAGGATGTTCTCCTAGGTACTGGAAAGCCATCAGCTATTTTTAGGACCAGCAACCATTGGGCACTGCTGGCTCGGCAGCGCGGACGGTCACAGAGGCGAGCGGAGGAGAGGTGCATGTGTAGCCTATAGGTATTTGAAAATGATGCTGAATTAGATATATGATCAGAAAGTGAGAAATCTATGGAAACCTGTTCCTAACTACAGATTTTTTCTTCAGTGTTGAGCTGTCTTTTGTCTTGGCTTTCTCTCCCTGTTACAACTGGCTTTGAAGACTGTCTGTCTTTCAGAGAAACAAGAGGAAGAGGAGGAAAAGAAGAGCGCACATGAAGCAGATACAACCTAAGATAAATGGAAGTAGTTTCAGGGCAGGGGAGAATGTAAGACTATAATGTTAGGGCAGTCTCTGTGGGACAGACAGCGTTCAGATCGTAACTGCTGCATAATCGGTGCTTGTGCCTCCAGCAAACACTGCCCGTAGCTATGGAACAACATCTCCACAACAGGCAATTTCCCCCAGATGTAAAGAATGTGTTGGACAAGGGCTAATGGCTACACAGAAGTTGATAACTCTTGTTATCCATCTGCAGAAGAGAATCCCTAACTACAAAGCGAACATCTGCAATGCCCAAATAGCATGAAGAGTGAGAAATCCTAATAACTCTCAAGATGTTAAATGCTGGAAAAGCCAGACTATGGTAACGTCTTGAACAGGACACTCGGATTTTTAATCATCTGTAGAAGAGGTGCTGAGTTCAGATATAATACAAAGACAGGAGGATCTGACAGGGCTTAGTAATTCTTTTTTTCTTGCTGTAACAAGCCAGAGCAAACTAACTCTTATCCAAAGAAGTAATGGTTAGTTAGCAAGGATAGTGGGCTTAAAATGGTCCTGTAAGTAAGGGAGTTACAGTCAATACCTCAGCTTTTCCACGTATCCTGAGAGGTATTAGCATAACGCCGTGCTGGAGAGGCCACAGCTCCTGCGAACGGTGTCTTTGAACAACGGCAGCCGCAGTCCTGGCAGCCGCGCAGGGCTGCCTACCCGCCTGCAGAAGCAGCGAAGCCTCCTAACGCCTGAGACGGCGACAGCCCTGGTCCTGGAGGCCTCGGGAAAGGCAGGAGCGGCGGCGGACGGGCTGGCCGGGAGGCACGGTGCCAGCGGCGGCAGCTCTGTCCCCATGGCAGGGAGCCGCAGCTCCGGGCCGCAGCCGTGCCGCTGGGCTGGGCACGGGGCCCCCGCCGCTGCCCCCGCGCAGACACGGAGCAGCCCGCCCTGCGCGTTTGCTGTAACCAAAGGGACTCTGCCGCAGAAAGGCTTCGTGGCCACGCTTTATTTCCGCGTCTCAAACGAACAGCCTTTTGGGCCCTAAATATCGGCTGGAAAGACGAGCGGAGGAGGCTGCAATGGCGTAACTCGTGCCGGCACTATCGGCTCTTGCTGGGAGAGCCCCTGCAGTGGGGACAGCCGCTGCCCGGGGGATCGCCCAGGGCAGGTGGGAGAAGGCCCACCGTATCGAATGGCTGATTTTCCGAGCGCACCCCTTTTCCTGATGCGCTGCGTATAGGCTGGGGCTGCGATCGCCCCGCTGGCAGACGGGCCGGCCGAGCTATTTTAGCAGGTCTCTGCTGCAGGCCGAGGCCGAAGCTGCTGTGCCCTGGGGGCTTTCTCAGGCTGGCGCAGACCGAGGAGCAGGCGGCTGCACGCACGGCACCGCCGCGGTTGGCTTTCTGGGCTGCAAGTGCACATTGCTGGCCCATATAGTCTTGTTGTGTTCTGCACTAAGGTACCCTGAAACACGGGAAACTGCTTATAGCATCTCTACTAGCCCCACAGAAGCCCCACCAAACAATTATCTGGTTGGTCAGCATTGCGAACACACCACATCATGTACTCCAGCAAAGCACGTAGTTTGAGGGTGAAACGCTCCAGCGGAAGGTGTGCGGGTGTGCGGCAGGAGCTGCGCGAGGGACAGCACGCACCTGATGGAAGCGATTGCCCAGCAGCACAGAAGAGCACTGCAGAAGGCCAGACCCGGACCTGGGTTTTCCCAGCCATCACCTCACAAACTCAATCCTCCACCTGTGCCACCAGCAAGTTACACAACAGAACCACATACATATTGCAAAATGTATGGCTAATGGATTTTCCCATGAGCACTATGGTCTTTTCCGCTTACTAACACCTTCCAAATGCTGGGCCAGAAACCCCTCCGTCAGCTTTCTCTCCACGCATTAGCCACCTGCGTGATTAACATCCAGTATAACAAAGCTCATCAGCCTAGGACATTGAAAAACGTCGGTTTTGTTCCCTTAACGTGCCATATGTATGGGGTTTTTTCCTTCCTTTTCCTGATATTTATTCCAGTATACGAGGATTATTTCTGAATTATTCATCATACAATATCTGATTAGACTGTGGCTGTGCTGGCTCCCACTGCTTAATGAATGAGCCATTAGCCTTTTGCAGATGGTGCTATCAACAGCTATTTGAATGCTGTATGTTCACCTGCATTTACACAGTGCTGTGAGCAAGAGGATAGAGCTGAACCTAACTGCAGGGCTGGGAGATGATTTTTTACTGTAATACCCGTTAAGTATCATGTAATGTGCAACACTCCCTGGCTCACTCACTGTCAGAGGCCACGGGACGGCCTCGTTAGGCACTCCCTATAGGGGCCATAGGTGGGGTTTCCACAGGGCACCTTCCGACGCCGGAGGCACCTTCCCTCACGGCTGGAATCCTACAAACCGGACAAGGAGAGGAAGTATTTTTGCAACACTTAGATTTTGGTTTAGACAGTATTTAAAACAATTTTCTCAGAATAGAAAATCTGCGTGTAGTTGACTATATATCGTACCGAACTACTCATTATGTCACTTCAAGCAATGAAGGAAAGTACATAAAAAGAAATTGCTAGCAGTTATGATAATTTACGTGTACACTGTCTTTCTGCACCAATGTGTCTGACAAGATTTGGTGACCGCTGCCATTTCAGAGCCACGGCTCACCTGCACGAGCAGAGGCAGACACCATCTGTGTGCTCCAGGTACCTCTTTCTCCTAAAGCGAGAACTGAAAGAGGACACCGTACTAGCTAACCCAAGCAGCAGACTGATAACCGGCACAGGCGCACCCTTGCTTGCAGAAGGTCTTTGACAGACGTTGGAAGTCTTTTTCTCTATCTGTTGGACTGGGGAACACCGCGTAGCTAGCTCGCGGTGCCAATGAGCTTGTGTCGTTCAACCCAGAATCCACAGCGTGCTCGTATACGCCGGCTTGGCGGGTTCCTGCCGGCGCCCCTGCGGCACTGCCAGGCAGTCTGGCACAAAACCAGCTGGAGAAGGGGGCCCAGGAGGCGATGCCTCGCCGCAGGCAGCCGCCCGCTGTCGCCAGCAGCACGGCGTGCCTCCCCTCGGGAGGGGAGTTCAGCCAGGCATTCGGTACCGGCGGCAGCAGCGCTTTTACTTCTGCCTTTCAACAGTCTACCGTGTAAAACGGAACAAGCACATAATAAAATCAGGATAAAGGGGAGCCAAAACATCCGGAGCTGGAGTCTGAGCAAGTCGTCAGAAGACCTATGCGAAAGCTGCTAGCAGCCAATTAAGAAACCTTTGCAGCTGGAAGAAGCTCAACTGGGTGCAGCATTGTTTCCAGCAAGGGTGATTTTTGTGCTACGTTTCTTCTCTTTACCTCAGGAAACACTGTCCTCACGGATGAGGATGTCAGCAGCAGCTTAGCCTGTCTGTGGTTGCTGATTTCGAGCTGCCCGTGATGTTCTTCCTACAATCGAAGCAAAAATAAAAATAAAGGCGGCTTGCTGATTGCAGCCTCTTTCAAGCAATCTCAGACTTTCAGTGCTGGTACATGGTATCTCCTGCTGGAGGAAGGACATCTGATTCATCGCCACCAAAGGCTGTAGAAGATGAGTCAGGATTATACAAATTCCATTTAGTTTGTGTAACAACACTACTTTCTGTATTGAAAACTTCCTTTTCTGCTGCCATAAAGATCTGTACCGAACAAACCCCTAAATAGGCAGCCATTAGCAAACGGTCACCCGAACCGGGGCTGTTGTTTGGGGGGGGTCTCGGCTGGGAGGGAGCCGCAGGGCTGGGCAGCCAGCGGGCAGCCGAGGGAAGGGGCCAGCAGGAGGGGGCTGGCATCGAGGGGAGCAGACTGAAACCCAAGTGTCAGAAAAGCTGCTGGGCGGCGAAGTGTGTCAGGTTGTGTGAAAAGCCTTCCAAGAGCAGTAACAGACCCCCAAACACTGTGATGAGTCAAATCAAAAGCAGCAGTAACTTTGGTCAAAAATGTTGATAAGATATGGGAGAAATGCAAGTATAGTTTGCGTTTGAGTATTAATCTCTGTATATATTGATTTAAACCCCTGGATTAAATCCAGAATATTTAAAATAGTGGCAAGCTCATATTTATGTTAAATAGTTAATAATAAAAAAAATAATCCCCCAAACCCCTTACAAGCTTTGCTCTTATACACATCATTTTCCCTAGTGATCATTTTAACAAAATACGAGTTTTACAAATGGCTAGGGGGCATCTAAATTCCTCAAAATGCTGTACTGACTGTTGAGAGCTCCACTCAGTTCACCGCCTGTGGCACGAGGGGGAACACGATCCCTCCCCATGAAAGGCAGCTGCTATTGCCACCATTGCCGTTTCTTTCAAATGGCAAATATTGCTGCCTCCCCAGCGATTCTCCCACCTAACGGTATTTAATAACAACTAAGCTGGCTCCTGTGCTAACAGTTGCCTGGGAAGTAAGTTGGGAACGAGTGTGAGTTGGAGAGTTTCAGCAATGTCTGCTTGTGTCCTGAGAATTATCAACAGCGGGAGATTATAGTGAATAACTCTCTATGCAGTTGCCACTTACGTCAATGGTGAACTCACTATTGACAGTAATTCACGGTGGCTGTGTTACACATTGTTCAGCGGTTCCGTCACAGCGTAAGCTGGGAGTTGAGGAACGTAACTTCCCAGTTACGAAGTGCCGTGGAGCGGGGCTAAGCCTGGCCTGCGCGACCAAACAGCAAAGGGCGCAAAGCTGAGGTGTGCAATTCAGCAGCGCTGTACCATCGCTTGCTCGGCTGATCCCTGGCCGGGGCAGACGAGGTCGGCTTTCCTTGCCATCAGTGCGTCCTCGGAGGGTGTGGCGCAGCCACCAGGCAGCCAGGCCCGCTCCGCCTGGGGCCCAGTGGGTCTCACCCGCACCCTCCAGCGCCGGCAGCAGGGAGCACAGTGACCCATTGCCTCTGCCCCACGCTCAGGCTGGCGGCAGCCCTCGAGGACCCGGCGTTAAGGACACTTAAAACTACAGACACGTACAATCGGTACGTACGCACAGATACGCACACGTGTATGTACACACACACGTCTTCCTTATGTAGCATGTTTTAGGTTGCATGCTCACTAATAGGAAGCACAGAAAAATCTAAAAGCTCAGGTTTGCTAAGCCTTACCCGTACGTGGTACGTACCCATCGCAGGTTCTCAAGCCTTCGCCTGAAGCGTTTGCTGCAACGGGAGGACAGGCCAGGGACCGGCCCTGACCCCACGCACAATCCTGTGGAGGGTTTCAGAAGTCTATGTAAGAGTTAGGTGAAAAATTATGAATAAAACAAGGCAAGTTTCTTTTTGCAAATATTTCTGAGGAAAATGAAATGTCTGCAGCCATCATCCAGAGGGCCCTTAAGGAAGGCTGGCGGTTTGCAGACTTAAACCAACAGGAACCAATAGCATTAATAACTTCTTGGCTTCCTTCCACCACCAACTTGAACCCAAGGTCTACTGCAAACAGTCCTCTACCTCAAGCTGCATCTGCTGTCCTTACCAGTTAACTTAAATCATTACTGGGCTTTGGCATTACCCACATAGGCACACTCTATCCTAGATAACTTTGCACGTATTAGCATGGCGAGAGGGAGGGAAGTTGCTCTGCACTGGAAAGGCCTGCTCCCTACCCGCTGAGTGCCCTACTACCCTACAAAAGTCTTAAAAATACCCAACAACCTAAAACACCAAAAATGGGTTAAACCACATCTGGGTTAGGGAAGCACTTCTGCTGGTACAACGCAGCCCGCTGCGGAAGGCCACACCGCCAGCCTGACGTGCCCAGCACTGGAAACGCCCCGCTCGGGTTTGGCAACGGGAGGCGGACGACGCAGGAGGATCAGGGGCTCCAGAAGAGGGAGGGGAGGAACAGGGGAGCATCCAGCCCAGGCGCGGAGCCAGCCCCGAGGGTTTCAATGCTCAGCGGCGGCCCGTGCTCACAGTTTTATCAGCCTTCTTTGAGACAGATTAGCAGTCTCTGGTGGCTTTCCCCTCTTTTGTACAGAAGGGCAGGTGGTGAGGCTCTTTTGGTTTGTTTCGCATAAAAGAAACAGATATGGGACAGTTATCTCGCTGGCAGGGGTCCCCAGGTGACAGAGTATTCCCCGTGGAACGCGACGCGGGGCGGCAGCACCCCCACCCCCGGCCGCTCTGGCCTGGTTACCTCCCCATAAAACTGGCGTTTTTCCTGCGCAGCACGACGGCTAACCGCCATCCGTTGGCAAGACATCCATCGCTGTCGCTGGCGACAATACTTGGGCCTGACTGCATCTGCCGCAGCCCTGATTAGATTGTGTTTAATAGCAGGCTGCTGGGGGAGATTACAAGCACGTCGTGGGCATCGGCTCCTCCAGCACCTGCACACGTTGTCTGCGGGGGCTAATCCGCTCTTTCAGACCTGGGGTATCTTGCCTTTTTGTCCCTTCACCTCTCAGAAACCTCCGTCTCAGAAATTATGCTCCCACGCACCCGCTGCTCCCTCGCCAACGCCTGCCTACGCCCCGGGCTCAGCATCTGCGGCTTCGTCCCACCCGGGACCTCGCCGTGCTGCCGCCCACCCTCCGCATTGCCCCCGTGCCCCTGCCCGCGCGGCCGGCGGCGGTGGCTGTCACCCTGGGGGCACCAACCCTGAGGAAACTCACGGAGGGTTTGGTTGCACAGAAAGACCTCCTTTTCGCAGTATTTTGGTGGAACTGAAGTTCTCAAACCCACTCCTTACGTAGCACAACCCTCACAGTCCCGCAGCGGACCTCCACATCGTTACCCCGATTCTTGCCAGGGGAAGAGATGCGCATCTCGCCGGGGCGGAGGTGGCCCGGGCGATGGAGGCAGCGGCTCTGCAGAAGAACGTTGACACCTGGTGGCTGCTCCAGCCAACTGCTGAGGTGGCAGCCGCCCCGGGAGGGTCCCCAGCCTCCCCTCAGGGGAGCTTTAACGCTGGAACTGAAGAACTAGAGAAGGAATTACAGCTCGACTGGCATTAACCATGTGTTATCCCCTGCGTGTCTGGCTGTGCGGGCGGCGGGGTGTACACACCTGGAGGAACACCAGAACCAGAGCTGCTGTTAACGAGTCTGGGTGGAGCTGTCCCCAGCCTCAACAGGCACAATGCGTTCAGCAGACATGGAGCCTCACTCCTAAAAAGCCTCCTCTAGGACCGAATACCTAACCACTAAAACTGCAGGCTTCCTTCACGACAAAAAGCATCTTTTATTCCTTTGGAGCTACTGTGCGACATTTCCCACGAATGGTCTCACCCGTAGCGTTTCTCCATCAATAGCAGAAACGACAGTCGGACTCACGGGCCACAAACCACATTAGTTAACTAAAGAGGCCAGGCCCAGCTGCACAGGCTGGCCACGCTCGTGCAATTCAATCAGCTTCGCTTTCAAAACGGGGCGGCTGCGATGGTCTCTGGGCGGGCAAAAACCGTGCTTGGTTAGACAGGATCCTACTGGCACATTAAAAGCAAAGCAAAGAAAGCGAGAGTCATACAACTCCTTGGTCTTTGCTTGCAGGTATCCATCTCTATCTACATCCACCTAGGGACAACAGGAAATTTCAGGGTCCGTTTGTAGAAAAAATCTCTTCTATGAGAAGTGATTTGAACTTTATTATTATTATTACTTGTACCGCACCCCCCTCCCTCAAAGGCTCCGAGATGGACTTGGCTTGTTTCATCAGCAGGCGCTCCAGCTAACGGCTGACAGATTCCAGAGGAGAACACGGCATGGCCAGGATCAGAAGCAGACAAGGTGAAGGGCATTGCTATTATTACTATTAGAGTTTGGAGAATCTGTGTAACTTGGTGGCAAAATGAAAAAAACCAACCTGGTGTTTTGCTGGGTTGTTTTAAACCATCTTTTCACTAATGAAGAAATACATCTAAAACAATCTCAAAGCACAGACGTTACGCCAACAACAGTCTAAAAATTGAAATGTTTCATCTCTTCTTTTTTTCCTGCCAAAACTATTCCTTAAACATCACAGTTTTGCATGTTGCTCACTCTCCTCCCCCTCAGCTGCATGACGGATGGGAGGAAGGAAAGAATAAGTTCCTGACAACAAAGCTGATGCCCAAGTCACAGCAGCAGTTATAACACCACTGAGAAACCCAGGCCAAGACCGCAGATCTCAGGAACTGGAGATCTGAAGCTCAGGCATTAAAAGCAGCCCCACAGGCAACGGCAGATGGAGAAGCAGAGCAAGAGCTTCCCGGGGTCCCATCGCTTAGGCGAGCCCTGCACCTCTCTGTTCGGTTCACACGCGCACAAGAGTGCCTGCACCAAGCGACAGACCTTTGCTTGCCCCCTCCCAGATCGGGCCCACGGGGTCTGAGGGGGTTCCACCACAGCGTCCCCAGTGCCAGGGAGAGGGGCAAAGCGGCAGGCAGGAGCTGGCACCCGCCTGCAGCAACCTCTCCGGAGCATCGCGGCCGAGTCCGCGGCAGAGGCCGGAGCTTCCTCTGGCACAGCCCTCACCTTGGGTCCCGCTCAGCTGGTGGCACATCGCGGTCACTGTGGGCCTGGTGAATACTTTGAAGGAAGTATAAAGCCAAAAAAACCCCCTGTTGAAATCATACTGAAAATTAAGTAGTTGAATAAAAATTTAAGTTTGATATGAAAGCACACAGTACGAGATCGGCTGTGGACTTCCCACCCTAAAGGGTCAACTGTTTGTTAGGCATCCAGTGTTTACTCTCACAGTAAAGCAAGGTTTTAAAAAACCAGCAGGAGGATTTAGAGGTAGCTGTCGGGGTGCAGCAGGGCCGGGGCTGGCCACACTGGGGGTCCAAGCCGGGGGGGCGGGGGGATCCCAGCGCGGGCAGTGCCCGCACCCACAGGCACAGTCCCATGCCCTGGCGGGCAGGGCCAGGGCTGGCAGCAGGGTCCGCTTCAGCGTCCCTTTCAATTTTGGAAGGGAAAATAACAGCCTTATTTTTCTCATTTTGTCCATTAAGGATGGGTAAAAATTATTCAGTGAGTGAGTTATGGACTTGTGATAACAACCGAATGGTAAACAGCAAAACCTGATCTAAACCCTGCTTAGTCGGTCACACCTACGAGCCAGGTTCGAATGCCACGATACAGTCTTTGCAGGCAGAGAAATTGGACTGACCCGTTCTGAAAGCCTTTCTCCACCTCCCTTCTGTGGGAACAATACAGACAGTTATACAAGCCCAACATGCAAGAAATGGCTTGGCCATTTCATAAGGCAAAAATAATAAGGCAAAAATTTACATTTTGCACTGCATGCAGGCAAATAACAATCTAGGTAGCAAAGTCAACTGCTGAGCATCATCTCTCTGCTCGCTACATTTTTTTATTACTTCTTCTTAGAGCTGTCGAAAAATGTCCATCTTGCATAATTAAAACCAACTCCAGTTTGTGATACATCAAAATTCTAATGATACCGTTTGTACCTTATATACACCGTAGTTTGAACAGATCTGGCAGGCAGATGGAGTTTAACAGGAAATATTACATCAACAGCTGCTACTACCTAGTTATCTCTGCTCAGTCTGGGAATAAATTGAGGGGTAAGGCAAGAAAACATGTTTTCTTATAGGGCCACCATCTGCTAATTTGAGAAGCTGCTGCACTGATGACTCAGTATCACTTGTAGGTGTAAACATACTACTAATATCATTCTCAAGACAGCTATTATTATATATTAACTTCATTGTAACTATTGACTAGCACCAAGATGATAGCAATAAGAAAATATTGTAACTAATGAGTTTAAAAGGAAAATAACTTTAAATAGAATTAGTTGAGAAAGAACAGTTATTTCTCTTGGGAACCTTTAGATAACAAACCTGTTTTTTATCCTTCTTTTCTGCCATATTCTGTTAAGAAAGGGAAATGTTTGTTGCTTGACATCAGACAGAGCTTTTCCAGTTGTGGAAACTTACAGTCTTCACAAAAAAAAAAAAAAAAATAGGCTTTGTTTATGTTTATAAAGAAAAGAACAGGTTATTGGATTGCCAGCAGCAGAGATGAAGAGTTAGGATTATTTATTTTTAGAAAACAAGATGATGGGAGAGCACGAGGTGTAAAGGTGTTCCAGCACACGCGGGGCAGCAGCGGCCTGCCGAGCGCGTGGCTCGTCTCATTGGGATTAGAAAAGGAAAAAAGAAGCTGATGGAAAGACGACAACCGAGTGGAGGGTAAAAACCCCTCATTCTTCACAGCCACTAAATAAGTAAAAACGACTCCATAGACCAGGAATTCTGTAGTCAATATACATACAACCAAACCCCAAGTCAAACCCCGATTTTGACCTGGCAGACAGAGAATGAATTAGCTTTAAACCACCCCTTTTCCTTCCCGTTGCCCAGTGCACCGCAGCCCTGCGCACAGAGCCCATGCACGGGTCTTCCCATCTTACTGCCTGGATTTGATCTTGTTCCCTTGCTGCAGCAAAGTACCAGCATAGTGTCGCTGCTTTACAGCCAAAAGCAAAGATAAATTTCTGTCCCAGGTAGTTGCTACTCTACCACCCACAAAGAACCAGATACGCTCAAACAGCGTGCCTGTGCACTCTTAAACTTTCCCAAAGAATAATTTCATATATATGAAAATTCGATGCCGCCCTTAGACCCCTCAGAAGTTGTCAGATCAGTCTCTGTTGTCAAGCTGCATCAGCCAGCGTGAGGAGAGACAGCCAAGTCCCCCGCTCTTCAGACTTCTCCAGTTCTGCAGGTTCTCTCAAGTACGCTTCACCTGGTAAGAGCGCCTTCCCTCGCTCTTCACTAACGGGATCTCCTGCGTTTCAAGTGGCCTGCCTACAAGCGGTGTTAGGCCTGGCATTTCTTTTTCACGTCTCTTCTACTTTCACCTTTTCTGTTCACGTCCCACTCCATCCTCTCCCTCTTGAGCCCTTCACCCCATTCCCCACAACGCACCCTCACCCTGAAGTGCAGCAGGGTCAGTAAGTCCAGCCTGGCTCATAAAAAGCCTAGGTTAACGGTTGGACTCGATGACCTTGAAGGTCTTTTCCAACCTAGACGATTCTATGATTCTATAAATGCACCCTAAAGAGAACAAGCAGGTTTTGGGAGGGGCTGAATTCCCTCGCAGCCTGCTAAGGGCAATGGGTGCCGAAAAATGTGGATTTAGCATCGCAGCTGGCGAAGGGAAGCCCCTGACAGGGCTGCACCCTCCATCAGCAGCTGTACACTTCTGTTCACCCACTAGGGAGCGTGCGACTGCACAAAACCAAGACAGCAACCAATTCAGTCTAATAAAAGACTGTATTTTTCCAGAGGCATGCAACACCATGTATTCTATGAAAGGAAAGGGACTGTTACAACCTCACACACCAAAAGCACCTCTTGTTTTAGGGGCTCCACGATGACCTGGGACATCTGGTCCTGTCTCGAGTGGACGCAGGTACCCTGACTCCCAGACCCGGGCTTTTCCACCAGGACCGCGCTGGCATTCTTAGGGACAGTGGCAGAACACACCGACCTCTGCTCAATGACACTTAAACCAGCAAAGCGGGAAAGAAAATTCTTGCTTTTGATGTACAAGTACACTACCAGGACAATTCCACAATTGGCTCTAGGAAGCAAATTTTATTACACAACTCAGTTTTGGGGATCAAAATCTGCAAGCGTAGTTTTGCAATACAGTGAAATGGAGAATGATATTTTAAGCTAACATGTAGCAGCATTTACTTTATATACCATGTAGGGTATCTGTGTCTGCATTTACTTTGTAGACATGTTTAAATGCCAAATACTCTTAAGAATGATGGGCTACTGCATTATACACTCACAGACACAGTATAAAACAAGTCTTTTTAAAAACTTATTTAAAAGAAGTGTATCAGGGAAAAGGAAAAGCGTGCAGTTTAATTTCTCTGCAAAGTGGCTGCAGCGGCATTAATTGCCTCATGCTGGCCACTTCCAGTGTTTCTGGGCTCTGACCCCAACAGGGGCTCTGAGCCCCAGGGCTGAGGCAGCAGGGGCAGATGCTTTTTGGTGCTGTTCTTTATTTCAGCTTGCCTGCCGGGATGCTGCTTGTGCTGTAGAAACAGGTCAATTAGGATTAACAGTTAGTCACTTCAGATGACTAAGAGCAACATGAACCGGCAATGCCGAAGTGAGCAGCTCTCCAAAGACACCGTTTCCCGGCCCCTGCCACGCCAGCTGCAGGAGGGAGCAGAGCTGTAGGACACCGCAGACCAGAGCCCAAGAGCTTCCTTGTGTAAAGTGCTGCAGTTTCAAAATTTTTGTTACGATGGGAACAAAAGCATCTGTTTACTTACATCTCCAGACAGAGAGAAGGACACTACAGAACACAGTATCCTTACTTAACATAGCAGTAAGCAAGTAAGCAAACGACCGTTCGAGTCCCTTCTGCAGCCCAGGTATCCTGGGCACCGAGCTACACCCAGCACGTGAACTCACTGGCGAGTACCACCGCAGAGCGCAGCTCCTTAGGCCCCAGCTGCACGAGCCTCCTTGCAGGCAGGAGGTCTTCTCAGAGAACTGGAATGAGACTTTTTGTTCAACCTGAACTATTCTCTCCCTTTCCAGAAATTTGCTTTTGGGTTGAAGATATTAATGACAATTTTTCATCACAAGCAATATGTTCTTTGGCAGAACATAGCTGTAGGCAGAAATGTCTTTTTGATAGAAAAGCTTCTTGCTAAATGGTTTTTTTATACTAGCTCTTGTCTTCATTATAAATAACTTCAGAACCAGCCAAAGAACCAGTCTCAACCTCAGTAATACAGTCTGAATCTGACCAATTTATTGGTATTGCTTCAGGGAGTGTTTTAATAGTAATAACTTTCTCACATGAGAACTGAAATAAGAACTGCCGCATGCTAAGTACAATCTGCACTCTAGAAATCTCTTTTTGCATCCCAGAGAATGAATGACCTCACAAACAGTTGTAAAGTTGAATGGAAGCCAAAAACCCAAGCAAGTCAGCTTAGAAACATCAGTCCAAAGCTAGAGGCCAGGTTTGGGGGACCACCAGTGAATGGAAACTTACAGCTCCACACAAATTTCAGGGTTTAATTTATGGTAGATTATCTAGTGCTGAAGATCTGAGCTGAATATCCCCAAATCAACAGCAACGCGTACCCGACTATCCATTACCTTTATGTGAAGCAGCGCTACAGCTGAGAGAGGATGCCAGAGAATAAGGTGCAGATGAGCTGCGACCTCTTCCAGCCATCCACAATCCAAAGTTTAGTGAATATACCTACTTCAGTCAAGTGCTTCCTTTACACAGGAAGACATAAGCCAACAAGAGTTTATACAGACAAGTCTTGTGGAAAAAGGAGTGTTCTGAGTACCATTTATTGTGAAATTAAATGGCAGAGTTTAATATTAACATTGAACACCAAACAGACTGGGAAGTTTTGCAACTATTCATTAAAATAGATAAAACTCTGTCTCCGTCAGCCCTAGAACAAGGGGTTGCACTGCCAAACGTTCACACATCCACCAGAAACGGAGGATGACATACCCGCTCTCAAGCAGGAATTTGGACGTAGTCCCTGCAACGTGAGCTGTGTGCGGGACTCAAAGAGTTATGGCTGGACAAAGAGAGTAAAAGAAGTAAACTCAGAAACTCGGTAGATAAACAGATCACCTAAAGGTATCCTGGGGCTTCTTAAAAGGAACAGTGCGGGTGCTTGCCAAATCAATGAACGCTCAGGCAGCAGTAACAAAATTTGGTGCACAGATGTGGATTCTGTAAAAGGATATCAGTCAAAAAACAGACCACGATGGAAAGGAGGATGAAAGTTTGGTGGTTGTTTGCAATACACTTCTAATACTCTACAACTCGTGTTACAACTTCCATGCTTTCATTAAGAGAAAACATTGCACTGTGTTAAGGCCCATTTAAAACAATGAAAATCATATATATATATATATGCACATAAACTTCATATTTTTAAACTAACACGGTATGCAGAAACTAAGAGTTATAATGCAAAATTATTTCCATAATTTTTAAATTAAACTTATTAACAATCTACAGAGTTCTTCAAAAAGCATCCTTAGAATTTATGGCTTTAGGTGGTACCAGGAGATTTACCTCTTTCGCTCAACAGGTAAAAGAGCTCATGACTCAATTAGCTCTGTGCACTCGAACGAGTATTTATTTCACTCATGTTTCTCTGTTAATCATGCAATTCTGCAGGCATTTTTCTCCCGCTGTGTTTGACAAAAGCTTGCTCCCAGCAAGCGGGCGAGTTCTAGCACTTGCGATTTTTGTGCCTCCGAAGTCCTTCATTACGTGACATTTATAGTGGGAAAGTATTAGGTGCCTGCTCCCCCACCGCTCGGAAGGGCGCCTCGTAGAAGCCCAGGAGGGGCCCGGGGAGCTGGCCGTGACTCGCTGCCCTCCGCCTAAGGCCAGCGCAGCCTCGGGAGCAGAGGCCGTGACGGAGGCCGCGGGGCGGCAGCTGGCGCAGGGCTGAGCTGGCCGCCGGCGCTACGCCAGCGGGGCGCTGCCGCTGCTTCTGGGGCGCTGCAGAAACAGAGGTTTCTCTCTCTTTTCCGTACTTCATACAGTACGAAATAGTTTAACGTGGGTTTCGCTGGCATTTTGTAAACTACTTCTGTTGGGGTCACAGTTGCCTCGTCTGACCCCACAGGAACAAGAAACACTCCTCGAAAAAGAAGAGCCAAACAAAATGCATTGCACACAGCTAGCAAACGGTTTGCTCCCTTACATCCCATCAGAGGAAAGTGAGGGAGCTGCCACGTTAGAACCAGGATTATGCCAGTGAACACAGCGTGGCAGAAATTAGCGGGGAGCCTCCCACTGCAGTGTGTAACAAGTCCTACCTCCGATTTACGTGCTGCAAGGCCCACGCCACCTATAACCAGCAAATCATTCCTGTGATGAGAGCGCAGCGTGCAAACAGCTGCAGTTCTCTACCTGCCCGGACAGGTAATTGGCTTGACACGAAGCACAGCTATTTTCTGATTACAATGAACCCATTATTTCCACTAAAAGCAGAGCTGATAATCTAATGGGTGTTTCAAATAAAATGTTTTCTTTGCAGCTGCAACACAAAGAGAGCCTGCAGCCGTTTTCTGCGTATCACCAAGACGGGCATAAAGCAAAACCTACAAAACTTTGAGAATCAGCAAATCAATGTTCTATAGCTACTCTGTACTTCCTTGAAAGACTAATGCTTCTTGCAGACAAAAAAACCAATCAAATTTGGTACATTCTGACAATCTCAAAGCAGTTCTTAAAAATTTCTGGACCAATCCTCAGTTGGTCCTGTGAGGCAGGTATCATGGGTACTACTGGCATTCAGCAGAAAGGAAAAAGAAAGGAGAAAAACTGACAGGCACGAAGACGACGGGATGCGAACAGAGAAGAATCCCGGGACCACTTTAAATACCTACAGCACTGAAAAGCAGCACATTCAGAGGGGCCTTAATCTGAGCAGTTTCACCTCTGTAGAGGCTAGAGGCTTCTCTAGGTCTCTAGGCTGCCTGGTGGTAATCAGTAGGAGAGAGGTGCCTACCTCCACAGGATAACTTGTGCTGTCCTACCAGGCGTGCCCAACATACAGCCTCTTACAGGACGTCAGGAGAGCTGCCTCACCTTTAGAGAGACGAAATAAATCCTAACCACCACGTTAAGTCGTAAGAGAGCCCAGGAAACATCTGAGAGCTGTTTGATCTTATGTGTAATGAAGTCACTTGCCTAACAGGTTGAAGACTTTTCATACTAATTTCAACTGACTTTGAAAAATGAACGCAGGGTGCTAGCAAATGGCCGACATGATTCTGCCTAAAGACCGGGTGGGGAAGTCCTGTCACGTCCCCCTGCATCCGCTGCGGATGCAGGTGCGGAGGCCGGTCGCTGTGGCAACACACCCCCACGCGGATCCTGGTCTCACGCTCGCTGTGCGGGGCAACAAAAAAGGATGGGAGACAGCATTTTTTTCTTATTAGCTCTAAAAGAAGCCTGCTATGACTACATTGCAGCAGCGGTACTTTAGAAATTAAATAACTGCTTAATTTCTATAACATGGAGGTGTCCTTACTCCATTCCTATACTACTGCAATTACTAAAGGATGATCAAACTTTAAAAAAACCCCACCAACCCCCCAAAATTCCCAACCTCTCCTCCCACACCTGATGCCCTAAACCTATCTCCAATTCACAGCAAACACCTTGGATCTCAAAATGCCACGCTCCAAAAAGTGAGCAGATCTTACTCTGTCCGAATTAAAATTCTGTGCAAGGAAGGAGTAGTACTGAAGTGCATCATACTTACAGTAGTCAGGAACATACGTCAAGGTGAACATAGCCCTTAAGCTTAACGTATGTGAGAGCCGCCAGAGCTATTAATTAGCTGACAGAATGAGGAAGAGTAGTTGATGCAGGAACAAAAGCAACAACTAGAGACAGCAAAACCAGCCTTGAAATCTCCCAGTGAAGAGTTACGGAAGATGGTCTTCTGTAGCCAGAGACAGTTCAAGGACTCTCAAGATAAAAGGTTGTTTTACTGAGGAGGTAGCTTGCAGAGCTTTATGTGGATATAGAAGGTAAATTCACTCATACCATTTCTGTGGAAGGTATTTCTCCAGTCCTTTTTGAGAACCTAATCTCCTTCCAATGCTTTGATTGGACTACAAGAGGAAATGGCTTGAGCAAGTCAAAAGACGGCACTATTCAAATACCTCCTGCTGTTCAAATAGTTGCATTTTGAGAGAAGTAACAACGTCCCATACTGGACAAAGAAGTCTTGAAAAACTCCATTAGGTCAATGCACCATGTGAACTAAACCGAGGATAAAACTTCACCCGTGGTATTTGGCTATTGTCTTCCCACAATCTCAACATCAGGCACGAAGTTCACCGGTTTCCGTGACCTCTGGTGTCAAACGGTGCAATCCAGGAACAACAGCTGATCTCTACCCCAAGAAGGTTTCAGAGCTCAGCCGTGCCAAAAATCAGATAAGAGAATTACTGCAGTTAATACTTCTAGCCAGGGCCAACTTGAGTGCCAAAATGATATTCTGGCCACTTGATGCCTTCACAACGCAACAGCTGTTCTGACGTACCCGCAGCGTGTGCCAAACGGTTAACAGCGCACTAGGACGGGCATGCAGAACTGTAAAATCCTTCCTACTAAACCTACCAACAGCAGAATGATTTGAGAGTGCTATTCAAGAAACACCTCAAGAGAGAAAGCTTCTGGCCTACAGAACTCGCACAAAGACAGAAAACGAAGTGGACTGGCAGAGAAAGGCTCTCATGGGACAGTACAAATGTCTTACTGCTTATAAGGGTATGGATCTCCTTTGGCGGTTTGCCACGACACAGAAATACACAAGCGGATGCTTACCCAAAGCCAGTGGCAGCTGGTGCTGTGTTAAGTCCCAGCACGGTCTTCTATAGATCGGCAAAGAGCACGGCCAGCATAGTCAGCAAAGGCCAAGGATGTGAAATTCAAAATGCCAAACCAAAGATCAAATGAATCCCAAACCATTAGTTTTGGAGAGCTCTTTCTTTGTAAGCCTCTCATGCTCCTCTGTTCCTATCGCTCACTAGAAATAGGATCACTCTCAGAAGTTTCACGCTGCATTAACAACAGCTTCTTACATTTAATTACCCCACCTTACTGCAGAGTGGGGAGGAAAAACGAAGCAGCGCATTGGCCTTTCTGAAGCATATGAACTCTTCCTTTGCCAGAGAAGCCTGAGCTTATTTGGATCACCTTAAAACCTTTCTTCCAAACCTATTCAACATCCAAAACCAAATAACAAACACATAAGTAACTTAGGCTAGCAGATACTTCAAGCAAAAGATAAGTATTATCCCCAAACAATTGCACTTCAGGAAAAAAAACCCCAAGGCTTCAGTTCAGAAATGGCATCACAAGCCAAAGAGAGCTTTAAAAAATACCTAGGTTTAGTCATGTATTTTAATCCCACTGATTTCACAGGGATTTAAATGTTGGCTTAATTTATGCATGCTGAACTGTTAAAGTGCTTTACTGCATATGGGCCAAAGGAAACAGCTCCCTTTTGCAGCTTGTCCTTAAGAACCAGAGCATTTCACCCTTAACATCAATGATTAAAACAGTTAAAGCAGTTCCTAAAGGCAGTGATACACTACGAAAACGCCTTTCTATCGCCATTCCCTTTTTAAGCAGGGCTCAGAACGATAAGGCTTTCCTCCACAGACCCTACTGCCCCAGGCAGTTTTGTGAGACGATTTGCACAGGTCCCTCTCCACTCTCTCCAGTTCTATGATGTTTTCTTTACCACGGTCAAATATAGTTACACTTCAAGCACCTTAGGTATAGATCCTCAAAGGTTAATCAGTTCCTACCTAGGCTGGCAAAGACTGCGCACCATCGGACCACCTACTAAGCTTGAGAACTAACACGGTACGTTAGAGCCCTCCGCAGCAGGGCATCGGCGACGCTGAGCAGCCGCCGCGCTGCAGCTCTAAGCCGTGCCGGGAGACGGCTACTCACGCTCCAGCGCTGCTGCTCCCGCAAGCCCTTCCCGTGCCGCGAAGGAGGCGCCTGCAAATAGACAAGCAAATACAGTGAGCTCCCCTGCCTTTCTCTGGACAACTTTTAAGGGTTAATAATTGGATTCTTTCTCTAGCCATGTTTCTCAAGGAAATTGTCCAAATATTACTGAAACTCATTTGGATATCTTTGTGAAGCAATGGAGAAGGATCATTTAGGTTTAGCCAGCAGTACAGCTGGGATATCAGAAGCTAGACAGCATATAAATGTGCAAAAAAAAAAAAAAAAAAAAATCTTCTAAGTGCATAGTTTTGAGAAACCTGTACAGGCCCTGGGTGCACATAAATTTAACTTGAGGTGAAGCTCATGATTCAGATTTTCCCTTCTTTTTTGTTAAAGAAACTATTTTATTATACACATTGTTTTAATACAGTTTGGGGGTTTTTAAAGTGGGAGGAGTAGAAGACTATAGCAACTACATATGCACAGATACATCATTTTGTGGACAACAGTTTATTATACAGTAAGAAACAGAATAAGCTTTTATACAAATTAGAAAATGTGACAAAAGAATCAGCTAAATATTACAGTACGAGGCCATGTCTCAAGCTGTAATTTTTAAGTCAATTACACAGGACAATTAATGCACAGGTACATCTCATTCATCAATAAATATTTCACTATTTAATACCCTCCAAAGGAGAGAGTCAGGAACTCGAGCTCATTTGCAGATTACTTCAGGCATGGCTGCCATTTTGGAAACGAGAACATTAAAATCCATGTACAGATATCCACCTTTCAGCGCAGAGGAATCTGAAGATCGACAGATGTGGTTAACGATGTGCTAACATTCCCACCTGAAACTTGTTACAACCACATGCAGCACCGCCCTCGGTGTCCAGCCAACACATTGTAAGACGACCAGATCCCACCAGAAGGCTGGATCTCAACTGAAGATTTAAACTGGTTTGTACACCACGTCAATGACACTCAATTATTTTATATTTTGCTGCCTACTTAATGAAAAGTGCTACGATAATTTTATAAAGTAAAAAATTATTTCATGATGGGGATCTTAATTAAAGCAGTACTGCTTATCAATATTACCTAGGCAGGAAAGGCTACTACCCATATCTGAAAATTCCCTTGAATTTTAATTACCTCACACCCCGATATTTTCATGCTTTCAAAGCATCAAGACTTTTTAAGACCTAATAAAACATCAGTGTTCTCACACTCGTCCCCAGATAGGCAAGTCACAGATTCTTCAGCATTTTGAAACAAAACCAAACATTAAAAAAAATTGATGTGTCTTTTTTGACCAAACTATTCAACCTGAATATGCAAAACAGTTTGGTGAGCCAAACTGCCCTTTCCCAAGCACAGATCAAAAAATTTTGCAACATCTAAAAGGTTTGGCAGCTAGCCCAAGCTAAGTCTATCTGTTCCCTTTGGTCAACGAAGCAATAAAGCACCATATGAAAGTAGCTCATTTGCCTTTCAGTAGAGGATCAACTGTCTTCTGAAGGTGCCTATGCCTCCACCTCTAATTGCGAGATTCTGGGGTTCAGAGGCTAAAGGCCCTAGAAGACTAGCTTACTTCTGGCATCTAGTCTATGGGTGAACCCCACCTTTGAGCTCCGGAGCAAATGCACACCTGTAGGGCTCTATCTGAAGTGTCAGGTTGTGACACGAAGCAAGCGTCCCTCACCTTCGGCAGGCTGCGTTTAAAAGTTGTTTATCTTTTATAAGTTTGTGTATGCTGGAATCTTTATTTTGGATTTTCACAGTTTTAGGGTAGACTGTGAGCATTTTTATTTGAATGAATATAAATACATTTGGCCTGGAAAACAACCGAACAGGGTTGGTTTGTTTGTTTGTTAGAGTCAGCACAGAAAAACAACAGCTGGTGTCCAGGAACACCATCCCGTACTTCAGCCTGAAGAACCCCGAAGTTTTCCCTCATCTTGCCCATTCATTTTTAGCCTTCAGCATGTCTTACTGTGTGACTAACTATGCAATACTTCGCTTAATATGAACAGGCACTTTTTCCTCACATTTCCATTTAGTGTTCTTGCAGAACAGAACTGCAGAAATCAGATCAGTAAAAGTCTTAAGTGTGTTACATAAGGGAAAGATTATCATAATAAGAACAATCCCCCACAGTATGAATCTGCAACTTTGCTCCCTCTGATGATTTGTAATCTAGTTCTCTCTCTCTCTCTCTCAAAAAAAAAAAAAAAAAAAAAGCGATAATGTTAGTTTACTAGCTCAGTTCAGGTTTTGTCTTCCTTGCACAGCTCTTCATCCATCTGTCAGTTGCTGCCAGACATTGGACATCTGACCATGAGAGGAGAATGCAGTCAAAGCTGATCGATTATTAGCTACATCCAAGGGACTGGAATATCAGTGACTGTTCCTAATACATACATGAGGAAAGAAAGAAACTGAGGCTTGAAGGAGATATTCTTAACACTGGAATATTAAACCACGGTATCTTCACTTCTGTAAAAGCTCCCTCTTTGCTCAGTTCATTTACCTTATGTGTCATCTTAGATACTCAATAGGAAGCTGTTACAATATATATAAATACATAAAACCTTATTTTCATGCAGTATGTAAAAAGAAATCCCTTGATATTGAACAACTGAAACTGAAAGATGGAAGAGAGAAAGGTGTATTTATCATTTTGGGGCTAATGGATTTTTTAAAATCATGTTAAATCATAGAGGACATGGAAATTCATTTTCCTGCTTAATTCTGTCAACATTTTCTCCTTTGACAGCCATAGATGTTTATCTTGTTTTTGTATATGAGGAGCAATTCCTCTCTGAAAACAGAATATTTATGAAACATACATTTACAGTAAATCTTATAACTCCAGTTGGGACTGGAGAAGCAGCTGTGGAGATCCAAGGCTTTACTATCTCAAGAGAAACTTTGTCACCACAGCCAGACTTTTATGCATTAATCCTTTAACAGAGATCGGCAGCTTCCTCCCAGAAATGCACGACTGCCGCTGTTTGTTAGCTGTTTGACTGCCAGAGAATGGAACAGGAAACTCTGAGGAGTTCAGGTTTTTCCCTGTATCAACCGTCAAATGGTAGGAGGAAAAAAAAAAAAAAATCATGCCTTTTTCATTCTTAAATCTAAATCTGTCAGTCCAGTTCTGTCTCTTTGGATCTGAAAAATTTTCGTCACAACCTTATTTCCAGTACCACCTCTAGACTCTCCAATCCCTTTTCCGTGAAGCCCCCAAACTCTAGGAGATGCATAAGCAGTGTGGAAGGTCCCCTATTCAAGGATGATACCGTGGTCCATTCTGAACGCATCACAGCTACTGCTGTTTAGAGAAGCTGAGGTTGTCAGAGAGAAGGAATTCCAGTTCAACAGTATCATCAGTGGTCTCTACTGGTACATTACTCTTTTCCACAGGGGGTGAGTAATTCTGTACTTCATGTCTTGAAGCTAATATCCTTGAAGTCCCATTGCAAGAACATGTGCCTGGTTGGCTGATGCTGTCTGAGCAAATATGGTTTGGATGGTAAACTCCTGGACAGGAATTGGGTTGGCAGTGACTAGGGACGTAGTATTTAGTTGCCACTGGACTTGATTCTATTTGATTATGAAAAGCATTATTAGCCACGCAACAGGTCTGGCGACAGTTAGTATCTTTGAATCCATGATGAAGGCCTAATTTAGCAATAAGGGGCTTCCCAACATTAACTTCCTTTCTTTCATCCATTGTATCTTCTATTCCTGGATACTCATAGTGCAAGCAAACAGTGAAGATCAAGTGTTCCTGCAAAAGAGGAAAGCAGGGTGGGGGAGAAAAAGAAAAGGTTACACTTCCTCCCCAAATAAACAATATAGGAAACACTTAAAGAGTCATAGTCTGCTGGAGAAGGAGAGACTAACCTTTTTGGGAGCTAAAGACCCCTATTAGGCAAGACTTGTTTACTGAGGACCTCTTTTAGTTAATACTTCCTCACTTGATAGTCTTTATTTCTAGAAGCACTTATATTACACCAGCTGCCAAAAGCAATGAAGAAGAGGTACCAAGTGATGTCCAGCACAGATGTTCATGACACAAAGATACAGAGAGAAACTTAACAGGGCCACAGTATGTTGAAGTGAGAACCTTTCAAAAACTGCAGGCCCAAAAGCACAGTTTGGAATGGAAGGAGATGATACGTAACATTTTCATCTCCTACTAATGACTTTGTAAGATGTGTATCTGCTTCAGGTCCCATTCTTCTTGTACTACAGGGCATAGGAACATCCCCACAGTGTGCAATAGCTTATCTTCACAAAAATAATCATCTTGTCAAAGCTCAGTACGGGCCTAGAAAATACAAAGTGCCTTGCACGACGGTATCAGGATTGCATATGCATTGATTCCCTGGCTTTTATCTTTCTGCTAAGAAACTAAAGTCACTAGATTGTGCTATTAGCCATTTTTTCCCTCCAAAGAACATGTTACTTATTATGCAGACAATACACAGCCACCTCGACAGAACTGCAAAGCAACACGATTAATCTAAATTATCTAAACAAACTTGTGAGTAATAATATATATTAACCCTTAGTTTTTGCAGTGAACTTAGCCTGGTGTAGAGGCAGTGCTTGGGAAGGTCCTTTGATACTAAATAGCTTCCAGTTTCCTCAGGAGTTCCTTTATTGGCCTCTTTAGGATCCACATCCAGGTCCTGTTGCAAGAAAAAAAAAAGAAAACCTAACTGAAGGTACAGAATTTGTAGATCATAAAATAGTTAGCAGCATTTCTTTTTATAAAGTCAGCATTTTCTTCTTCTTAAAAAGAAAGCAATCATCAATCTTGGATTACTTGCAAAAGCTGCTGAAATCACTCTTAGTCACAGGCAGAAGGGGTTACATTTGAGTAGGCTACCCTCTTTTGCTGATGGTTCCTGTCAACTTGCTGTGCTTGCTTCAGGGTTGCTCTTTTTTACCTAACTTCTGCAGTACTACAACACTATTTTTGTGGGCTAAAAATACATGTATTCATTATGCACATTAACTCAAATATTTTATTCATCAGAAGCGTCCTGTTTGTTCTATCTAAAAAGGTTTTCTGCCCCATGTCCTCTTTCATAGACATCAGAAAACAAGTTTTTTAGCTCCAAGGAGCTCTCTCTTTTACTTGTATCTTTCACTTTACTGTGAACAGCTGAGTAACATCAATGGAACTGGACAGGATTACCCAGGTGCAAAGAACTGTAAAACTAAAGCCTAAGAGACCTTGTCCAGAAAGGTAGATGTGTCCTCAGCTCACATAGGAGCTACTGACATTTAAACTTCTTTAATTAAATATAACAAATACTTGATATTAGACAATGAGAAACAAAGGAGACTTTGAAAAAGATGACCCCAGATTGATTTTAACATATTTTTATATATATTAAAAATATACAGGAAAAAAAAAAGTAAATGTGTGTCTCTGTACAGACACACACATGTAAGCACCTGATTTCAACAGCTTAGACCCATTTTACTACAAAAGATGCAGTTTGACATGGACAGACCAGACAGTTTTCAACTTCAGTGGAGGGAGAGCACCGAGACGCCAATATGAAGCACTTACGAGGGCGAAGTCTGTCACGTAGGCTCTGCAAACTACTATTTCAGGTGGCTTCTTTACTATTCGCGTGTAGATTATCATGACATTGGAAAACTCGGCTGCAAACCCCAACTGAATCTGAACACCACATTTGAATTCAAGATACATACTTTCTGGAAGCTCTGCAAATAAATAACACAACATTACATTCTAAATAAAACTTAGCATATGTATTTTCTATTTTTTAAATTTTGTTTTTCAATTCAAAAGTTTTAGAAGGTATAGACCTCTTCCTCCTGCCCTCCCTCTACCTATCACTTACATATTCACACCGAAGCAATCCAGGCTAGAAGCTGACCAGGCAGCAACACTGTGTGCTAGTATCAGACGGTACCGGGCAGACATTGCCAGAGAGAGCTGACTCAACTTCGGCTTCGCAGGTTTCTTTCCAA
The DNA here is from genome assembly GCF_965183815.1 of Platalea leucorodia. Classification (NCBI taxonomy): domain Eukaryota; kingdom Metazoa; phylum Chordata; class Aves; order Pelecaniformes; family Threskiornithidae; genus Platalea; species Platalea leucorodia. Next base: position 338,742 of record NC_138858.1, read on the forward strand.
TCTCAGTGCAACTAGCAAGGCAACGTTTACTGTAACTAGGGTACAGCTTACTGACCCAAAAATTTGTTTACATATCTGTAATCAAACCAGTAAGGTTAATATGGTATATATCCGCTAGGCAGGAGACACAGCTATAGCATTGTAAGAACCTTTGAATTTGACAGCAGAACAAGTTTCAGGTTCATTTTTTTCCTTTCACGGCCTATGCACACATTCGCAAAGCCTAGCCCGCAGCATTTTTCTTCTTTATATTTTGGATCTTTCTCAATCCATAGGAACATATCTGAAAGCGCTCAAGGGTCAATGACATCATTCTGTGTCTGTATGCTTTGTACTGATTTTTCTGTTCCCACTGGAAGTGGATTATTTAACATTATCATAGACATACCTTTACACAAATATAAAGGTTATTCTCTTCCCAAATTCCAAACACATTTTCTTCTATGCATGGCTTAAAACAAATAAACTGTAAGATAACACTATGTCTTTATAATTTTTGTTTTGCATTTCAATCATTTAAAAAACAAGAATGAAGGGCTTGATTCCACAAATAAAAATCTACATCTGTAAGAGAGTCTGCCTGCATGACTAGTTGTCTTAAAAATGCCACCCCTGACCCTCTGCCCAACCTGTCAAAGAAATTTTAAAACGTACTCCAACATATTTAGGTAAAAAAGATAAAAAGGTCTTAAACCCCACTGCCCTTCTTAAAAGAAGTCTAGAAAGCCTGGAACTGATCTCACTTGTGTTTTAGTTTTCTTAGTTGTACACACTGAAAACTCCTTTTCATCATGCACTTTTACCATACAGTTCACCTGGCTATTTTAGGTGATGACTTTAGAATGAGATTCATGATGTCTTAAGAGTGTCATTGTTAGAGACAAACAGATTACCGGGAGATCATCCCAGGAGGTGGACATCCTACAAGTCTCTCCCACAGTGTTTGAGTGGTCTTAAATATACTTACTCAGGATGAATTCTGCATGTCACCTTGTTCATTATAATCTTATGTAAGAGGTAAACCCCAACACAAAAATTTCCAAGATCTGAACATTCTAATGAAAATTCAGATATGAACTTGAATTTCTTCCATTTCCATTCAATATCACAACCCACAGACTAGAGATTGTTAAGGAAGGACAACCTCTTATTTTTCCCATCGTGCCAGCAGGATCATCTAAAAGCAGACTATACTATACCATGAGCTTTGGCCCACTGTAGGTTCCGTGCCACAGACTCTGCAGAAGATACGGTTTGTTGAATGGGATCAGTTAATGCCCTTTTCTCAGACAAACTGCTGCGGATCTCCAAAGCTTGCTTGCCTTTGGTAAGGTGACACTTGCCCATATCTAAAAATAAGATGCATATAGTTCGTCTCAAAATCAATGCTGCTGAAATGCTAACTAAATTAAGTACATCACTGCAATGTTTTTTCGTTGCTATGGTTATGCCAGTGTCAGCACTTCCATAAAAACTTGTAGTTTCGGAAGTATTCATTGCTCAGCTATTCATTCACTTAAGGCTAAAACAGCATGCCAGATGCCTGCAGAGAATCCAGAGGGTTTTGCATGTGTCCTAGTCAACGTGCTGTTTTTCAAAACAAGTTCAAGCAATATCATAGCTCTGATTCAGTAAGGTCCTAATTAAAATGACTCATTTCAAGAATGTGAATAATACCATTGGAGGGGATTTCTAAAGAACTGGAGGCAGTGGAGTATTTTAGGGGTTGATAAAGGGGCCAATGCTGTTTATTTAACATCATCACTAATGGCCTGGATGACAGGACAGAGCGCACCCTCAGCAAGTTTGCAGATGATTAAAACCTGAGAGGAGTGGCTGATACAACAGAGGGTTGTGCTGCCATTCAGAGGAACCTGTACAGGCTGTAGAACTGGGCAGAGAGGAATCTCATGAAGTTCAACAACGGGAAACACCGAGCCCTGCACCTGGGCAGGAATAACCCCATGCACCGGTACAGAAAGGGGACAGACTTGCCGAAAAGCAGCTTTGCGGAGAAGGACCTTGGGCACCAGGAGGACACCAAGCTGACCACGAGCCAGCAACGCATTCTTGTGGCAAAGGCAGCCAACAAGAATAGCGTTGCCAGCAGGCCAAGGGAGGTGATCCTTCCTCTGTGGTCAGCACTGTTGAGGCCACATCTGGAGTGCTGGCTCCAGTGCTGGGCTCACCAGTACAGGAAGGACATGTACATACTGGAGAGAGTGCAGTGAAGGGTCACAGAGATGAGAGGCCTGGAACACCTCTCACGTGAGAGAAGTATGAGGGAACTGGATCATCTTTTGTATGAGGAGAAGCTGAGAGAGCTGAGACTGTTTAGAATGGAGAGAACGTGGCTCAGGGGACTTCTTATCAATATGTATAAATACTTGATGAGGGAAAGTAAAATAGACAGAGCCAGACTCTTCTCAGTCAAGACCAGTGACAGTACAAGAGGAAGGAGATGCAAAATGAAATAAAAAAATCCACTTAACCGTAAGAAAAAACTTTTTACTCTAAGGGTGATCGAACACTGGGACAGGTTGTGCAGGGAGACTGTGGAGTCTCCATCCTTGTCCCCCCACATGGACAAGGTCCTGAGCAACCGGCTCTAGTTTACTCTGCTTTGAGCAACAGGGTTGGACTGGACAATCTCCAGAGGTCCCTTCCAACTTTAACCAGTCTGCGATTCAAACTTACTCCTAAATGTAGGGAGTTTGATTGTTCAATTACATTTAAAGGTGACATTTTCAGATAGTTTTGCTGCATGCAGAAAGTCAAAACCTATCGCCTGCAAAGTGAATTAAAAAAATCCTGGAAAATTTCCATTTATGAGTTCATAAAAAATGAAATAATGAAGGCTATTTACATGGAACACCTCTAACACGAACACTCCTTTGGAACATTTTCAAGTGTCATCAGTGCACCAATGTACTCACTAACACCCAATATCTGGTAACATTGACAACAGCGGTTATCACGTTGCCTGACAAATCAATCTTTCTCTCCACTCTGAGTTTAAGAATGAGATAAGTAATAGGTCACACATCAGAACATCTACAGCATGTGACATTAACCTGGCAGTACAGACGAAGCAGTAAGAGTCAGTCATATTTTACAGGACATTTGGGGAAGCGTAGGGAAAATGGGTGATGGAAGAACTGTGACATGTTCTTATGGGGAAGCCATGAAGGTGGGGGGAACAGGAGAGAGAAATCTCAGAGAATACTAACCCACTTAAGAACACCCAAAAGCAATGACAAAAAAGATGGGGGGAGGAAGAAGGTGAGAATATTTTTGGATATTTGTTCATTATAAAATTTGTAAACTTCTTATGCAAGTTGAAAGACCGATTGGTCTGTGACCATTGCAGAATACGAGCGGGTGTCTGTTCTACTCCTACTCCTGTTTGGAACAAGCTGACAATGGGAGAACATGGGATAAAAACTAAAGATGTAGTATATACATATACTATAGATGTAGTATTGATGCTAGGATGAGCAGATTACAGTGTTCTCTTTTCACAAAACAGTAACTAACAGTCAGAATGTCCCAGAAGGCAAGAAAGATGAGGGAAAGGGAAGATATTGGGGCCTGCTTCAAAACAGAGTTTCAGGAACGATGACTTAATGAATTCGAGCTGAAATAGAGCAGCTGGTGAGCATCCAGCAGGAGGAGCTTTATCAGAGCTTCTGCCAGGCTTTCAGGAAACACAGCTACAGCTAGCTGCAAATGAGAGAACAGCAAGTCCTCAAATTCTTCCTTTGTATTTAGGTAATGGCAAAATTGAGTAGTACTGTATGCAACTAAAAAGTAGAAATCTTAATGTAAAAAGCACTCTGCTTGTCTGCACCTGGCAAAAGAAGAAAACCACATCACCCTGCGCGGGGGGCGGGGGGAATCAACTTCAGCCCTAGGCTTTGGAAAAATTGTTTTAGTTTTACCATCTACAGACCCTATTTCTTCAGGATAATTCTGAGATCTTCTGAAATTTTAACTTTTCACAGAAACTTAATGGAAAGTTTAACAAATAAGACTGAAAATACAGAACAGTAAGTTTGTTTTATGGGATCTAGGCAAGCAGCACACCAACTATAAGCAAAAAAGACAGGGAATATATATAAGAATATATACCAGACAAACAAGCAAATGGTAACCAAGAACCATCACATTTCAATTTCATCCTGGGGGTATGCTGGATTCCTATTGCCACCAATGACATAAATTCCATGCTGATATTTCAGCTAGTCAACCAATGATCTCTTCCCTTTCCTCAGCAGAGCACTGACAGAGGCTCTGTTGGTCTAGTCTTTGCATTTCATTTTCAACTGACCTGTTTAAAGCAGAACTTTCCTGTGCATTTAGGATCCTCTCAGATTTTTTTCTGCTTTTTGGATCCCTGTCAAAAGACAGACTGGGCAAAATGCCGAGACCTGCAGTTGCACCAAGTACACTGGAAACCACAGCAGAACTTGGCTGATTACGTACATTACCTACAAATAACAGAATCTTACACAGACAGCTCTTTTGTTAATGGCCGTCTCTATTCTTCTATGTTTTCAGCAAATGTTTGCACAGAAGCAATACATTTTTCACTTTAGCACTTCTCCCATCAATTATAAAAGACAATTACCAAACCAGGCATATTAAAACAGTGGATTGCCCTTTATAGTGCACTTATAGCCTTTGATAGAGAGCAAATAATTATCATCACTATAGCACCCTCTGAGGTAGGTAGGACTCAGTTAATTGTTTAAATGAACGTGGAAATGACTGGACTACCACTAGCAGCTGACACCACAAGACAGAAGAGTAGTGTCTGTGGATGGACAATTCAAGGCTCCATGCAGAAAGACACTCAGAACAAATAAGGTTCACTAAAAAGGAGAGTATCAAATTGATCACTATTAAAGAAGCTCAAATCCCTTTATAATATCATGATCTTTGTTAACGTGCTGCCCTGCTTCTTGATAAAAGCTGCTATTGTAACAAAATGCAACAAGAATGAGCTTAAAGTAGCTTAACACATTCACCATGAGAAGAACGACATTGAAAGAGAGAAGTTTTTAGTAATGCAGGCTGAGAAGACGGTTAGTGCAGTAAGCTGGAGTTCACCTTCTGCAACCTCATCAAGCAGTACAGTAATCTTCTTGTCTTCTAACAAACGGTCCTTCAAGAACTTCATGAAGATTCCATTGGCCAACCCCAACTGCTGAATTTCAAAAGCTTCTGCTCCTTGGCACCTGTGGGATCACCAATATCAGACAATGAAGAAACACTGAAACATCTGCACGATTAATATCAACATGAGGACAAAAGGAGTAAAGTTATGTTGGGAACGGGGGGAAATAAACCCCACAATTTGAAAACCAGGTTGTGTCTAAGGCCAGCCTGCTCTTCATGTTCATTTGCAAGCAACTCATTCTGGGAAGGTTTCACTTACAGTCAAGCCACAGACCAGAGCTGATGTCAAACTGTTTATATGAGGAGCTTAAATTTCTCATAGAAGACTTCATTAAAGCTCTTGACTACTTCTATTCAACAGCTTTTGCACTTGACTTGAAAACTGATAGAGAGAGGTTATTTAGCTTTCTGCTTAAGTAACCTCTTCAAATAGTTTCAGTTGCAGTTGTAACTTTATTCTTTACACCTAGAATAAGAAACACAGGAGCCAATCTATATGCTACTCCTCCAATAATTCATTAATTTACATTTCTAACACATTTTTTTTCTAGAAATTTAACTTGCATTAACAGAGGAGACACATGACCAAAGAGGGTACAGCACAGACGTTACAGTTTATCAACTGCTCCACAGTACTTGACCTTCTGTATGAGCTCCCAGTGCAGTAAGTACCATTAGGAACACACACGACATAACTCCCCCTTCCCCATCAGCACAAAGAAACAGAACATTATGGGTCGGAGGGTAAAATTTGTTTTTTTCTTCTCTGTGTTTTCTTCATCTCTAGTAAACAATACTTAGATGAGTAGAACACTCCTACGAGTAACCATTAGAAAAAGATAAGGAACACTGTCCAGCAGTTTCTGGTTTGCTGAATGCAGTTCTCTCACTGGCATTACCCTGTATCTAAATGGGAACATTAAATACTGGGAATCATTACACATACATTTTCAGAGTCAGTTAGATTGTGGAATGATTCAAAGAAAGAAGTAAAAAAGATAGTATGAGGACAAAGATATGGATATAAATTACTGGTCCCTTAACACCACAGTTAGTGTTTTTCTTTAAAAGATTAACTACACGATCTCCCTGGTCACTTCTGGCTTCAAAACCTCTGTGGCATAGCAGAAGAAAGATTTCCTTACGTTGCATATCCAAAAACAATGTTGGCCGTAACCTTCAGAGCATCTAAGATAAGAATTGTGTCATCGTATTCATTTCTGCAATAAATGGAAACACAAAAAAGTAAAATAATAATTTGAGAACTAATAATGGTACCAAATTCTACAGTTGTTCAAAATACCAAAACCACATAGTTCAGAAACAGTAATTTTTTTTCTCTCCTACAATTCTGGAATGAATCCTGACTGCTAAAAGACAAAAATCAGCATCGTCAGCACTCTTCACGAAGACAACGTAAAGACACAGTCAGGTATCACGCGTTACCCAGATGAGGGCGTGCTCTATTAACCAATATAGACTTTGGCTACAATCTCTTAAAAAATGATTTCTGATAACTAGCCATTTTAAGTTATAACAAAAACTATATGATTTTTTTTTCTTTCCTCTCAAAACATGGTGTCTGCATAGTTAACATGAGGTTTATGTAGCAGTATGTTCTATTTGGACAGCAGATTGTGAAGCTGAATTGGGTCACTGGCATTTCATTAGCAGTGAAGTTTACGGGCTCTACAAACACTAAAGCACTAGCTATTTTCTATTATGAAACATTCCTTAGAGACCAATTTTCAGAAGTGCTGACTGAAGAGCTGATTTCAAGTGCAAGTTTAATCGGGTATAGTAGTCCCTTAACATGGAAAGAAAATAGTACTTTGTTTAGAAAAATCCAATAAACCAGTTGATTTTTAAGCTCTAAATAAAGATACAACATCCCCAGCATAAAAGCAGTCCACAAAATCCATGCCTCTGAAGAGTTCTAAAACAAGCACTTCACTTCAGCCGTTCTGTCAAATTAACATGCCTTTGATCATAAGAATTCTCCTTCCTCCCTGTAATGATGAAGATAGTTAATGATGCAAGCAGAAAGGGTCATTTTTCTTCTTTAAGGTGCCCAATTTCACTTTTACCTAATAAGACTGATGCTTTATAACTTTTAAACAACAACAAAAAAAGAAGAAATAAATGTCATTCAAATCAAGAGTCAAGTATCTGCCCATGGAAACAAAGTCTAATCACCAGCTTCACATTTCCATCCAAGGCCAAAGGCGAAATAAATCTGTGAATGAATCCTATTGACTTTAAAAGTACCCAGATGCAGGCTGTGAATTCTCAGAACCGTGAACTTTCAAGTACAGTGAATTCTCAGCCCAGACTAAAGATTTCTCCTCAGCGTGAAGTCCAGCTTTCTCTCAAGATCCCTTGCTATTCTCTCAAAGTGGCTGTTCAGTTTTATTTGTTCATTTTCAAAATAGGCTCAGTTTTAATCTGTTGCTGCAGTGAATAAACTGAACTTCACAGCTGGTTCCCAAGAGTACAGTCATTAATACCCTCTCCCTCTATCGTGAAGCAAAAACATCCCTCAAACATCTAATGTCAGTTCTCACTATTCATGAATTATGAGATGATACCTTTTCCGACACATATCCAGTAGGAATACATTAAGTCCCGTCTCTTTTTCCTGCATTAGTTTGAGGATGTTCTGCACACACAGACAGTTTGCAGATCGGTAGGGATTTGGAGCATCGATAGGAACCATGAAACTGTTTCCATAGTTTTCGTAGCCATGGCCAGCATAGTATAACAAACCTGAGAGTTCAAAATATATGTGACTGAAAACACAGTTCAAGAGTACCGTGCAACATTTCTATAAATTTTAGCATGGTCAAAAACTGCATGCACTATGTCCACACAACGTGCCTGTGGAGATTAAGATCATTCAAGCTACTCCAAGCAGTTTTTTTAATACCGATATGCCTTTGTTAATACAGGAAGGAAGGGGAGGAACCACGTTAACATCAACGTCACAATACACAGACACAACAAATTAAAAACTAAAAAAAAAAAAATCACTCATGCAATAGAATCAATCAGATATTTGCATCCAACACACAAAGTTAAATACTCTTAAAATGCTTTAAGTAATGACCTCTAACAGAAATAATCTGTTATATATGATACATAACTCACAGATATGAACAAGAAAACGTGCCAACTGCGAAACATCTTCTCCACACGTGCAATTACGAAGCTGCGAGTAGCAGTGAGTCAGTGCAGATTTTATAGATAGAAAAAAATAACACTGAACAGTTTGGATGGATTTTTTTCTTTTTTTTTTTTACTTACCATTAATCATTGGCAATTCTTAAAAGTACTTTAACTAGAAAAAAATCAGAGAAAAACCTTGCTTCAACTATGAGAGCATTTTGCAAGTTTTTAGTTTTGCTGTTTCCTCTGTACAGTCAGTTTCTCCATTTGTTTTTGTCTGTTTTATAGGGAGGGATAAGAAACATTTTTACACTGGGGGGAGGGAGGGAGGGGAAGGATTATTCCATGATCTTGTCTGGTAGGACTCCAGAGCACATTCCCATTACCAAACTACCAACAACTACCAACAACTCATTTTTAGTTGATTGCATCTACATCTCTTTACAGTTAGACTCCTGACTCTTGTGGGTCTACTAAACAAACAAATAAAAGATTATCCTACAATCATCTCCCTTGTGTCAATACACAGCAGTCTACAATATTTTAAGATTTAAGATCTTCAATAAAACATGCAATAGTTTTGTATAAAGAAAACATATCATGGAATTAAAAAAAGCTTTTCTTAACCCTGAAAAAGAGAACTGCAACCTAGGGCTTAGATTTTACTTATATGAATAAAAATGTCAAATATTAAAGTCATATCAATTTGCAGTAAGATTAGATGATCTTAGCATTAATAACCTCCACTGCCATAAAATGCAGTTACCAGAAGCTTGTATGATTAAATGGAATTTTCCAATTGTCTGTTCCCAGTGCGGTTTTTGCTTATCTATGGCAAGTTCCATCTTCTCAAAAAAATTTTTATTTATCTATACAAAGCAGTCTATGGGTCAGATCTTCAATTAGTATATAGTGCTGCAGCTGAACAGAAGTCAACAGAGATATGACAGTTTATGCTAACTGGAGATATGGTCTTCTTACGTCAGTATGCTTACAAAAAACAGCTGTGAAATTTATGTCACTACAAAACTTGAATATTCAGAAAAAACAAAATAAGCCTTACCCTAACATACTAAAATGGTCTACGTTTAAATCAGCTTGTGTAGGTAGGTATGCCAGGTGGTTTTACCTTTTCGTTACAGATAGCCACAACAAATGAAAGTACTCTCACACAGCCCTGCACTTTTTGTAAAGGAATACCAAGATGTAACTATAGCCCTTCAAACTAAGCCTTTGGTTCTCTTTTACTTGTAAGCTCTCGAGTCATTAACAACTACGCCAAGACCTTGCAAACTGCTCCATTCAATCAACAGTGCTCAATTTCTTTTTATGGGAAACACGCATAGTCAAGACAAGCAGCCAGCAAGTGCATACAAGGTAAACTCCGGGATGCAAGGCTTCACTTTAAACAAAGAGCCTAATGGTTATTCGTTTGCCAGTCTTGGAAAATGGCTTTATTCAATTAAAAGTTAGATTTCTAAAGGCCACAGAATTTAAAGCATATGAATAAAAACCTAAACAAATAAAGGTACTATTAGGCTATTTATAAGATCCCAATGGTTACCTGAGACAGGATAGTTTCAAGAGTTAAAAATGAAGTTAAGTGCCACGTGCATGACTCCACGTCAGGTCCTAAGTTAAAAGGAAACTCTTAAATTTGATTTCCACAGAGTTTGGATCTGGACCTAAATCAAGGTTATATTTGAAGTTATACATATATCTGAGTGTATGTTAGATAAGTAATTGGACTGCCTGAAGGAAATAAGTCTCTTTAATTTAAAGCACGATTTATTAGAGTATTTCCTCAATGAATAGAAATATTTCAGAAATAACAACTACACTTCTATATCCTTGGCGGATGACTGTGCTATGCTCATTTGTTGAGTACCTGCAACAGTTAATATGTTGAGCTCAAGATCAGAAATAAATCTCTGCATACCCAGAGTAAGTAGAGTAAACATGTTTGGAAGGCCTCATTAGACGCTTTGACACAACAATTTTAAGTAGGCTCAAGTTCCCCATAGACGTCAGCGTTTAAGCGCTAGCTGCCTCTCTCTCTTGCTTTCTCTCTCTCTCTCTCTCTTTTTCAAAAAGAAAGCAGCCTAACTATTTTTAGCCTTTAAAACATATGGGTCTACGCTTTTACCGCTTGTGGAATACAATATTAATTGCACCCTACATTTAGAACAACACAAACTAGGACATTAGAAGAGACAATCATCATCACTTTGTTTACTACTCCTGCTTTTAAGGAACAGTATCTGAAATGCCACTTTCCTGGCAGTAAGCAAGAATTACACAATGTCATATTAGGCATCATGAATGTGTGTAACAAGGACTAAACAGAAGTAGCCACTATGCCTCTTCTATTTGGAGCTGTGCCCACTAAAAATGCAATAAATCATTATCTATTTGTGCACTGACAGCATCTTTTATATGCTTGAAGCCATTAATAGCCACTATCCAGAAAGAACAAAGTGACCATTTAAATCGAAGTAGTTTTTGCCAAACACTACTGAAAGAATGCTCTGCTTACCTTTCAGAAATATCAACTTGCTGGAAAAATACAACTGAAAAAATATGCCTTATAAGAGCTTTCATATGGTGCTGGTGAGAAACTCATTAAAGCCTTTCAGTACTTTATTTTCTAAATCCATGTCAAAAATTATAGAAAAAAATTGAGAAGGCACAAGAATCTAGAAGCTCACTCAAATGTATACGCACATCTATTTCCCAGGGAACCAAAAAAGAAAACTGCTATCAGAAAGTCTGCTAAACTTTACTGCCATAATTAGTCTTCATGTCATGCAAGTTTTGGCTCTGACATAAATGCCCAAATGTCAGATCAGCCAGTTCTGCACAGACAGAGCATCAGGTAACACACTATTAAAAAAGTCATACTAAGAAATAATCTGACCTTGTGTTCCAAAAAAAAAAAAAAATCAAATAATGTGTTCTTGGGTGGGTGTTACTATAGGAGTTCTGCAATTTAAATAGGACAACTGGCAGAACTTTTTGGTCTCTGAATCATTTCTGGAGTCGTTTATGCAATCTTAGCTTTTAGAAAACTGACAAAAATAGTGGCAGTCAGCAGCAAACTCCTCATTGCCCAGAGAAGAACTTTTCTTACACTCCAAGCCGGGTCATTCTAGGCCTTTTCCATGCAAGACATAAAGGTTTTTTCTCTATGCATCAATTCCACCGTGCTCTCCCCCAGCTAGCACAGCCACCAGTTCTGTCTTGTGCTTTGTCCCCCAAAATCAAGTTTATGCAAGACAAGGAATCCCAATATATGAGTAATCATCTAAGAATCAATGCATATCAGTAGTAGCAATGCATACCAGACCCAACTGGTTAGTCATTATCCCAGCACAAGGCACCTCCTGTGCAGTATCTGGAGGAGAGCTTAAAACTATCATTAATACTCTATTACAGGTATCTTATAAATGGATGTGTGACTCAAACAACAAAAACTTAGAGGGAAAAAAAAAAAAAAAAAGAGAAATGTGTTAAACACACATCTTTCAGTATGCATATTTTGCTTAATTTATCCTCCCATAACTTAAACCAATACTAATGATATGCTGCAGCATCACTCTAACGGTTCTACTGCAATTTAGATGTGAGAGCCTTGGATTTTTGTGGGGTGTTATTTCTAAGTCTCAAGACATTAAGAAAAAGGAGAAAAAAATAAATGAGGGCTGCTTCCTGCTTAAGCAGCATAACCGCTATTAAGCTTTCTGTCTAATGTGCAAAGATACACAGAAAGAGTAAATTTTATACTCTATATTCAGACGTTCCACAGAGCTGTGAAACCACAGTTGTCCCTGAGTTCTGCCCAAACAGGAATCTTAGTATTCAACTCAGTGAAAAGTCCTTTATTATTGACAACGACAGAAAGTCAGAACCTGAAGTCCACAGCTCACCAGTTTCTCAGTTAATGCCTTTCCTTATGCAAGGTATATCCAGCAAAGGATAATGTCAATTCTTCTCTGTTTTATTTTACTTCTTTGAAGTGCATAGACATAAGAGACCTACATTTTCATTTTACATAAACAAACGTCTTTTCAATTTGCTTTTTGAAGTAGAAATCCGGGTTTGCACAACTCACTCTCACTCCCTGTCAAGGACATTATGAAAAGCCCCGTGCTTGCCAGCCCAGCATCACAATAACTGAAAGGAACCAGCAATTCAAAACAAGGATTTCTACTTAACCTGAAAACTGGGCAAAAAAGAAGAGGGCAAAAAAGATTGCATCCAATCTGCGGAGTGTTATGCCCTAACTCCGAAGCACAATGTTTTTCTCCTATTTCTGCACTGCACATTTTACTTTGAAACATCTCCATGAGAGAGATGCTTTGCCTGCGTCCCACTCTCCGGCCCCCCAACACACCTGGTACCCGAGTGCGGCTCCCTGCCAAGGCAGAGAAGCGCACCCCCTCCCTGTTCTCCAGGGCTGAGAGCAGGGCAGCCGCTCCCACGAGCCCGGGACGGACATCCAGACGGCAGCAGCGTTCTGCAGACACGCAGCAGAAAGACGGGGTGAATGGAGGGGTCCCACCAGCAAGCCCAGCACGGGAGCCGTGCTGTGCTTCGGGCTGTTCCCCGCCTCCCCAGCAGAAATGCAACCCGGCAGTCCCAGTGCGCCAAGGGACTGGCCAGCCCTAAGCAAATCGTTAACTTGCAGGCACGGGGAAGGGAGGAGGGCTACAGAATAGAAGTTCACAAAGAAGGTGTTTAAGAGGTCTCCTAAAAGCAGCAAGGACTGCTGCCCAAGACTACATGTAGTCTTGTATACTGCAGTTACACAGTTTTCCACTACTCTGCTACTAGCTCGTTTCCATGATACACCACCGCAGGCGACACAACTGACTACTCTTGCTCTTGCCTAAAAGACTACTACAAACTAGTACTAAGGACTTCTTCATACAGATGTGCACCTTCTGCAGAGCATGCTGTCAAATATGCTATACAGATGCAGCAGCTTTTAGCAGACAAACACACCAGTACTATCAAACAAAAAAGTGCATTGTAGTTTTAGGCGCGGCTAAAGAAAAAAGTTCCAACATTTTATCTGTTCTCAGAATAAAGAAACAATAACATTTCAACCAAAGTCAAAGGATATGCTGGTGGGTGTTTTTAACTTACTTTTCCCATTCTATGCGCACGCTATTTACGATGAAGTTTGTTTTGCTGTCAGGTATAGTGAGCTGGCAGAGGTAAATACCAGATGTTTGTGTACTTGATGCGTCACAAAATTGACCTACTTCAGAAGGGGTATCACATGTTCTTACCATACACTCCTTTGTCCAGGAGAAGTAAAAATTCATCCACTGCATTTCGCATCTCAGACTCAGTAAGATCCAGCAAAGAAACAACTTTGAAATCCAGCTGTCTTAGCAAATTGGTCAACTCATAGACATCTACCATCGGAGCCTTGAGTTGGGGGTGATTCCAGTAGCTCATGTTTCCTATTAACAGAGCTACCTTGTCTGTTGCTGCAAAGACAAAGGAAAAAAACCCACACCATGTTTATATATTCCATGGGTTCAATACCTTTAAATTTAATTTCTTCTCAAGTGAAAATAGTATCCAATCGCACTTCAGGCACAATATTTTATATGATTTTCAAAGTCATCCTACATCAGCAATACAGCTCAACTCTCTTCTCATCCAAAAACCAAAAAAAACCATTTCAGCATGGTCTGACAGTCAACATATCTGAACTGTGATGCATCTCAGACCGGATAATCTGTCGCAAAGTGAGTCACTAAGGCTATCTCCCATTTCTTTCATTTTTCTGAAAGCACAGACTATTACTGAATTCCCCCATGCAAGAAGAAATTTAATAAACATGAAAATTCTTATGGCGTGTTGCCAAAGCTATGGCCAGTATGCTTTCCCCAAACCCTCAAATTTTCTTATGCTTCTTAAAAAACAAACAAAAAACCACGACACACAAAAGACCACTTTCACATCTCCATCTCCCATGTCCTGTCTCTCTAAAACATGGTACATTTAGGTGGAAACTTTCACAGGTCAGAAGTAAAAAGTCTTTTTTCTGTTTGTTAATGTTTCTTTTTACTGTTGCTCTGGTTAAAAACAATTATACAGAGATACGAGAAATTTACAAAATTTGGAGGGAAGTCTACTGATATTCTCATAGTTTGAGATACATTCACTTTGATTTTAATAGAAGTAATTCTGTCATAAGTAAACAAAGCAGCAATGAAAGGGGAAAAAAGTCACCTTGACAGAAATGCTTTTGAGATCACTAGCCTGATTTTTACCCAAAAATTGCACACTAAGTTACAGAAAGGCACTTATTCAAAGCAAGGCGTTTCCTCCCAGGTTTGTTACTTCTCCTCTCCAATAGGAATTATTGTCCCACAGCTCTGGTGGCAAATGAGATCACGTGAATGCCCCAAACCTGCTTCAGAGTCAGTACCCCCGCACAGCTGGAGCCAGAAGAGAATCTGCCCGTAGCCTCAATGTCTAACATTTCATCTCCTTCAAACAAGATGTTTTCAACATTTTTGCAGCTGGAAAACCTCCAAGGTCTTGAACAGTGCAAGCTATTTTAAACAGCAGAGACTGAGTGACAGTGGCATACCGTCACTGAAAAACACTTAAAAGTACAAGCTTTCTAATTAATTTAGAAAAGATGAACCAGGACTGGGGAGCACTTACACTCCCTCTCACACTGATGAACCTGAAAGAGTGGTAAAATTTTGACAGAGGCCAGCAGCCTTTCCACCTGGTTTAGCATCAAGACAACATTCCTGACCACAGTCAAGTCTACCGTGCAAATTTAGGAATGCGATTAAAAAGCCCCAGCAACTATTCTTCATAACACACATATGCTATCCATCTACCTTTATGAGCTTCAGCTCAGGATCAAAGTATCCACACGCTGTGCATAGAATAGCTGAGCTCGCAGGGGCGGCATACAGACAGACTGCCAATCCTTTTTATCACAGCATCCTAATACCACTACCTCCAACTGCTGAAGTATTCCAAGTAATGGAGTAACACACTGGCTAAGGTCGTGGCCAGAGGAATTTGAAACAGTAAACTGAAACAGATGAGAAGTTGTAGACACTCCACCAAGTCACTAAAAATACCGGTGCCCTCACCACGGTTTACTACTGAAAGGGCATGCAAGCATTATAAAGGACTATAAAAATACACAGAAGTCTCCCTCCCTGCAGCTATTTACACGCCCTACAGTTACTTCACTAGCAGTGGCAGAAGCAGCAATATTCAGAAACAGCAAAATCTATCTCCTAGATACAAAATACATACATTCATTACAGCCACAACACTACTTACCAACAGGTCTGTGATTTGATTGTTCTTGTAGGTCTGCTTGAAATAGATTAAGAGAGCAGATCATCAGTAACTACAGTCATAGTTGCCAATGTCAGAAAATGAACCGCATGTTCCATACAGCCATAGCCTATTGGTACTGCTTTGCCTAATAAGTTACTAGTTTAAGACAAAAAAGTACTCTTTTTTTTTTGTTTTGGTGGGACTTTGGGGTGTTGTGTTGTTGTTGATTACCTGACTTCCTTCACCCTCTTCCAGCAAACATAGCCTAACAGGATATGAATAGCTAGTTATATAAATTAAGAAATAATAGATGCTTACAGTGTCATTTTGAATCTCACAAACTGCACATCAGCATTTTCAGTAACACCCGAAACAGTTCATCCTCTCCAAATGAAATGCAGCCATGCAAGATGGTGGATGCTTAGCAGGGATGACTATCTGTACGTGAAAATTTGTTTATTTTGTACTTCACAGAGGGATGGTACAGCCAATGCTCTGCCAAGAGGAACAGGCAAGCGATATGCCAAAGTGGTACGCTTTGGATAACGTTACGTATCATGACAGTACCACTTCAGTGACTAAAACTAAGTCTTGCCAAAAGTAAACAGATCTATGATGCTTAACCCAGGAAATTATATGACCTTTGTGATTTGAAATTTTGGGAACACTGTATCAGGGATAATCCCTTATGGAGTACTATTCCAGATCTATGTTTCTATAATAAACATCAAACAGGCTTCAAATCACATTAGCTCACTCCAACATGAATTTAAGAAATATACCAATTCAACACATCATGAGTGACAGCCAGACACCCTACATCTTCTTCACCTTAATCATCTGAAAAAGCAGCAACATACTAAAACTTAGAATCCAAAGAAGCCACAGACAAGAAAGCAAAAGATAATTCCTTCTGTATTTGTATTAGTATACATGCAGTATAAAAGAGCAGCTTTGTGTGATTTTACAAAGATAATAGCAACCCTACGATTCACTATATTCGAGTTAATTTATTGGAACCAGAAAGCTGTGCTGCTCTTAACATGATACCTGTCCCTATTAAATCCCCAGTTATAAATATATCCAAATAATGTGAACTATATACTCCAACCCAGCTAGGATTAAGTGATTTGTAACACAAAACGAAAATGCAAAATTCAAGTTTTTCAAAAGTTATCACTTACCTGGTTTTTGAAGATCACTTAGATCTTCTGTGAAGAAATACACCAATAAAATTATAGTTTAAAAAAGAAGCAAAAAATACATTTTTCATTAATATAATTGTGTCATGCCATTATTAATAGAAGCTGAATGTTAGAAAACAAACTACCTTTCTAAAAGACATTTCTGTAAATCTAACCTTTCATGTTTATTCCACATGCAGAGAAGAGAAAATCCTACATCAGTATACTAAGCTGTGCTTGACACAGCATTATAATATAGTAGATCTCAAAACAAAGGGAGAAACACATATTATGCCTCAATCCCACAGGCATGCAAGCAGCTTGAATGAATAAGGAGAAAGATTTCCAAATCACCCATTGGAAAAAATTATGTTTGAAGGACCGCTGAAAAAGCAACATCCTGAGCAAGAAATCTTACTTTGTAAAGCCATGTGTATTCAGAAAGACTTCAGATACATTTTCAAACATTCTAAGCTACCACAGGTTTCACCTAATTATTCTGAGAGCACTGGAAACTATGGAAAAGTAATTTATTTGAAGCACCAGAGGTCCCTTAGAGCAGGCCTGCTCCATGCAGTGGAGCTCTAGGCAGACCTCTTAAGCCACAAAAGCAGGCTCGTATATCCACGTGGGAGACTGCAGTGACCTGAGGTGATACTACTGTACGCGTTAATGTAGCTTAATAGCAGAATGATATTGCATCCAAGCAAACTGTGGTTTGGGTGTAGACCCCCGCAGATGACGCAGTGGTTATCTTCTGCTTCAAAGGGTAGTTAAAGTACAGGTAACTCGGAGGCTTCTGCATAGCAGTCCGTCAGGTAACGCAGACGCCTCCAAGCCAGAAAAGATGTGAAGGCTCAGAGACATGATCGGTCTCAGAAGCTATGCCGTGGAAGTGGCGGACACCGAAACGCGTGTCACTTGTATGTTCCAGTGAGTGACAGTACACAATCACAATGTTAAACCTTTAACAAAAGGGCTAAAGGGGAACATCAGCTCTGATTAAACTTTGAACAAGAAACGCTGCAGAGCAGTTTAATTCCAATAAAATTCTATGATTCTATAAAAAAACAGGGTGGAGAGCCATTTATTGTACTTTTCAAATGCATTTGTTTTTTTCATTGTTGTTAGGTAAGCTGGGGGGGGTGAGGGGGGCTGCTGTAAGCAGCCTTACATTATATATGATCCCCTACGCTGCAAATATTACAGACTGAGATTGCTCAGTAATCAAGGGATAGTATCAACATTAAAGGTCACAGCACACTTCTTCCTCCCCATTGCAGCAACGCAAAGGAGAACAGAAATCATCCTAATAAGGTTGCTGGAAACACCTCTTGCAGACACAGAGCTGACAGTGGAACTAGCTCTATCCAGCTCTCTAAGGTCACCCATGTTCCTAAATGTCTTCAGCTTTTCTTGCAAGGATGTTGCCTCCTGAGCCCAGCCAAAGAAATCTCAAGATCTTTACATTTCACTAGAAACTGTAAGCACAGGACAAAAACAGCGCAAAAATCAAACAACTTTGAATACTACAGAAGAAGAAAGTAGTTTGTTTTTTTTCCTGTGTGCTCTAGATCACGGTATCAAGGCAAAGAAGAGAGAAGCACATGCAAAAGGAACACTGCATTACACATCAGCATTTTAAAGTAGACGGAAGTCCTTAACCCACACATGCTTTTCAGCAACACACTCAACAATCCGTCATCCCCATCATTAATTTTTAAAAATTGATTCACAACTAAAGATTTACTTTACCTTCTGTGCACTCCACTGCCATAGCTTTCCTTCCTTGTGTTTTAAGTGGGGGGAAAAAATTGGAAGACAATTGCTCTCAGTTATGAGAGTTAGCACACAAAGTGGAAGACAAAGGTCACTTCCAAGCTTCTCTGCAATCTGGCACATTTTATAGCGGCATAAATCAGCACTGACCACAACACTGTATAGTAATTACTACTAAAACTCAGGAGTACTAAACTAGAATATTTCTTAGGATAGGAAAGAACTTTTCATATGAATTATGCAATAGTATTCCCAAATAGATCTGGAAGCTATACAAATAGATCTTCTCCTCTTTAGTTTATGGCAAATACATGCACACACACGCACTAAACCGTGTTATACTTATTTATTCTGCTTGCTATGAATAATCTCACCTGTCCTGATTCCTGAAGGACTCAGTGTAACACAGTTCATATCACCAACAAGGGTTAAATTGATTTTTAGTTGTCAAGAAACATGAAGAAATCAGCTTGCAATCTGCTCTGCTGACAAGCCACGTATGTGCTACCAATGCCAAAAAGTGGTAGCATTTCTATGCTGATTACCATAAAAACCCAAATTCCTTTATAACTGATAAAGCTTTAAAATTCCATTTGCTGCAAGCAAGCACAGCTATTTTAACAAATGGATAAATGAAAAATACAGAAGGCATGTGCTTGGCTTAATACTGAAAGCTTCAAAAATAAATTCTAATGATAGGGAAGAAATTGATAAATCAGCTGACCTCTATCAAACAGAAAAACTCCTTACCTATAACAACTTCTATCTTCTTGGTATCTTGGTCTTCCCGGTCATTGAATACGTGACACCAATATGTCCCTTGATGTTCCACGTCCACGTAAGTTACCTATGCAAGCATCACCGCAGTCATCCCACCAGACCCCAAAAGAATACCTGTATCAGTTTCATTTAAGCCCACATGCAAGAAAGAGTAAAAACTAAAAGCAAAGCCTAAACAAATCCCAAAGTTGCCGATACCCTCATTCTTCAGTAAGCTAGACAGCATGTGTGGTCTAAAAATGCTTTCAAGGACTGAAGAAAGAATGCAAATCCACCTCACAGCCTTGAGATGCATTAAGCACTGAATGCAACAGCTCATATAAATCAGAGTGCTTTGCAGTGCAAGTTAGAAAGACAAACTTTCACTTTTACTGGTACTTAATCTTTATTATGTCAGTATGTCGCACTAATCCAAAATACACTATCCCATGACTACTGCCTGAAACATATTCAGGATTAAAACTATGCACCTGAGAGCCTCAGAACGGTATGGGGAAGTAACAGAACAGAAGAACAACTTACAGCGAGCGCTTCCATAAGAGGTATCAAGGCTGTGAAGAAGTTATTTTCTTCAAGGAAGCTTTATGTCACAAGTTAAAGGCGGTTACACATTAGTCCCCCAAGGCTGGCACTTTGCAGTAACTTACCATGTAGACATTTTTGCTCCCATTTGCCAAGGGAAATCCATTTCTGAACCACTGGTAATGAGGAATTGGGTTTCCAACAGCTCCACATTCTAGTACCAAAGCATCCCCCACTGTCAGGTTTTGTGACTGAGGCTGAATACAAATGCGCAGTTTGTTTTCAGGCAAACCAATTAAGCTCCCTTAAAAAAAAAAAAGGAAGAAAAAAGAAAAGAAAGGGTGAGACAATCTAACCGCATATAGACTAACAAGAATTGACAACATATGGCCACATCTTCCTGTAACTGCAACAGACTGTTTTAACAGCAATGAAATTGAGTTACTTGTCCTTGAAGAGTATGCTAAAAACGAGTAGCAATGGCTTTCCAGTTCTTCAGTTGAAAAGTAAAAAGGAATGCGCATTAAATATACCCCAGAAGTAAAAAAAGAGCAAAGCCCTCTTTGCGTTATTTATTCCTGCCTGTAGGATTACAAAGGCTCCAGAGAAAGGTGCAAGTACAAAGCAGAGTGGCTACTGAAGGATGGACTGAGGATCCGACTTGTCTGCGAGTGTGAACACACGAATAAGAATTTAAAACTTAAAATCAGTTAGTTTTAGCATATCCCTATTCTTCTCATTCTAAACTGAATATCAAACCTTATGGCAAATATACTAAAAAAGCCCAAAGCTAAAAATGCTTAACAAACATCAGCCACTGACACATCCTCATATAGAAATGTCTTTGGGAAAGAAACCTATTCAGAAAACCCCAAATGCATTAAAGACTCGTCCAGCTGATGTAATGTAAGTTTCTACATATGATAAAATTTATTGAAACAATGTGTTGAAATTAATTTTTAAAACATCCACTACACACACACACGAGTGCTCCACTGACAAGGTTTCTGATGTCTTCGTACTGAACAGTTCAATCAAGTGACACACACCACAGAAAGCCCAGACCTGCTTTTAAAGGTCACACCAGTGATCTTTTCTCTCAGCTGCAAGGTCACTCATCTTTACTTTTAGACTACATATGCAGACACGTTTTGTCATCAGAACTATTCATGACTGACAATTAGGGGGTGATGACATTTTCCTTTACATAGTAAAATAAAGGGAAACAGTGATATGGGTATCTCTTCTAGTAGCATCTGAGCTGCTTGGTGCATTATAAACTTGTATTGCAAAGATTTTACAAACAGATGTTTCATATTTATGATCAATGTTGACTAGCACTTTTAAAAGAAAGCTCTATTTCTTAATGCAGACTTGATACTGGTAAAAAGACCGACAGATGCCTGAGCAAATATTCTGTTCTATGACCACTACTGTACGGCATTTCAGAGACCCTGGCTTACCATGTTCTCTATCAACTTCTATAATGGTTTTAGTTTAGTTTTGTTTTTTTTTTTTTTTCCTTACAAAGAGCTTTGTTTCCTGTAACTTTTATCATAGAAAAGATTTTTAAATGTCAAAATAAACTTTACTCCCTTTCACTCAGCTTTTTACAGAACCTTCTCTCTCCCTCCTTCCCTCCGAATATCCCAGTTTGATAGCAGAATCTTTCAACAAATAAAGAATTAATTTCCCTTTAGGGCAGAAAGACGGAAGTAAGACAAGATGGAAAGGAACTACTGTTATAGTCAAATCAAACAGCATTAGTCTTAAGACAAGGAACACCAACGTTCCAGATAGTGAAAGAGAATATGAGGTTGAAAGATAACATGGTTTCTGTCTCCAGTGTGACACCTTACCTGCCATCTCATTTACAGGCTGTCCTTGGTACAGCCTGGTGTTGTAGCACTCTCAAAATACCCTGACAAGCCTGTAGCAGTATCTTTTGGAATGGTGTCTGGCTGCCTCACTGATCACAAGCTCACAAGACAGCTATGAAAGACAGCTTTTACAGAACGGAGAATGGTCAAGCTCTCATCAAACAGAAAGCAATGAGAAAAGAGGAGGAAAAAAATATCTGGAAAAAAGAAAGCAACCAAGGGAGCAGGAAAACTAAAAAAAAAACGACAGTCAGCAGCTGAAATAGAAGATTTCATACCTCGTCAACGTTTGCTGAAATGGTACTGTCAGTGTCATCTAGTTCAACTGAAACACCAGTAACCCCAGGCCACATGTTACAGGAGACAGAGAACATTCATTCAGCGCAAGCACTACATACCCCTTTCAGGTTTCTTTGTAAGCACCCTAAGAGGGAAAGTTACAGGAAGAAGCAATCCATCCTGCCCCTTATCCTGTTACCCATCACCAAGACCTAAACATGCTAAAATTCATTTCCACTATGGTTCCTGGTTGGCCAAGAGCCATGGAACATAAAGCAAGGCACTAGTCTGTGGATACCTGCTGCCCTTTAGTCACCAAAACTTTTGCTGCAAGTGTGAAACAAAATACTGCTGTTTTTCTCAGATTTTTTTTTTTAATTAGTCATTACAAGCTTACTAATCTCAGCTGCCTGATGTAATCAGCAAGATCTAAAACTGCAGGTTTCTAACTGAACAGAACCTGAAATAGGAGCAAAAGAAAAGTAGAAGAAATCATCGCTTAGATAAGGGACTGAGAATACGTTCAAGATTAAGATGTAAAAAGGTCACCTCAAATGACATTGTAGTAGCTTTTGATCTTTTACTGGAAGATCGATTCTCTCTCTCTCTCTCTTTTCCTGACATGAATAATTTTTATATGTGGGATACAAGTGGAAAACACCTTTGACTCGTGACATAAGACAAAACAAGTACTCTTCACAGTCTGCAGACAGTGCAATTGATTTCTATCTCACTCATCTTTAGGCCAATAGCAAGCAAGTCGAAGGTATTTAATTAGAAAGTTTATAAAGGGTGGACTCAGTGCATGAGTCAATGCCTATGTAATGCAACTGACTATTCTGTAAAAAATCCCCAAACCCCAAAACAACCAAACAAAGAAAAAAACCTACACACACCAGAAAACAAAAAGACACCACTCCAGCAACGTCAGACAGAAACTGGAAATAAATGCACAGTATTAATATACTAGCTCCAAGAAGTAAATTTCCAAGATTCTTTATGTTCTACTAACAAATGCCAGTACTAGCTGGATACTGTTGAGCAGACAGCTAATCTTATTTGCTTTCTGCTATTATTCCATTCCCCTCACATTTCTTCCACTTCCATACTTTCATCACATATGCTGCAGATAGAGATTAACCCATCAATGAAGCAGAGGTATCTTCAAGCCAGTGCCATAAATTCATACGGACTTACACTGGTACAGTTCAACTACTGTGGCTTTTATTATGCAGGTAACACACATTTGGCTGTTAGCTGACCATTTATAAAACCTATGAAGATGGAATTCACACCAGAAAGACTCAGTTTAACTCATGCGTTTCTTCCTCTCATAGGTTTATTTCAGTGAATTGTTGGCATGTCTTCACTGTTATCTGGGTTTGTTATATGAAGTTGAAAATACTGCATTAGCAAACATATATTCTGCAACACACACATCCACGGAGCCCCAGCCTCTCCCTCTTTTCCCCAGGTGTTCTGAGAAAGAAAGAATGTGCTGGGCTTTGACCAATTTGTCTCTCCTGGTTGGTACATGTCTGAGATTGTGATAGCCTATGATGATCTGACGAAGTGACTGGAAGGGAGATCTATCACTTCAACTACCTGCCAAACCTTATTCCAGACCTCAGTCCTGTTTCCTCAGAGCGCAGTTAACACTCTTTCCATTCCACAGTATCTAGGTTTTCTAAAGTGGCCAGGCCTCCAGCGAGCATGTGCTCTCCTGTAGTTTACTGTTCTGACCTTCTAGGTAAGGTAGGACTTCTTTCTAGGAAGGCAGAGAACCTCGTTAGATTCTCCTTTACCCAAATACCTTTCTTCTCAGGCTGGTGGCACATAGATGAAGAGGAAACAAACAGTCCTGACTATTAGGCCAGAGCCCACAGAGCAGACATTAAGAATAGACTGTGTGTGTCTGGTCACTAGCGAGTTACAACAAGAGGTAAACAGGTAAACAACAAGAGAGTTAAAGAATTGCTTTTCTGGTGCAAGAATCCCCTAAGAATTGAAAGAATCTGAGACTGTGTATGTTTTCCATCTACCTATTCTTATCCACCACTGTGGAACTTCATTTCTTTTCTGCTTTTGTGACCAGCACAAGAGCCCAATAATTGCATACAGCATTTTTAATCAGCCCTCTTTCACACCTGTGCAAGACAGCAACAGGGGCCCAAGTTCCTCTAAGAAGTGGGAGGACAGACTTTCAGAAGACAATGTTTTTGCCACTCACCATGAGATGTACCCTGGAGATCACAAACTTCCAGTCGTGCCCACCGACTGAACACAAAGGAAGATTCACTGTTCACTCGACAGATGTAAAAGCCAGAATCATTTACATTCACTGGATTCAAAACCAGCTCTGGAGAATTACCATGGGGAACCTGAATTACAGGTGAGACAAGAAATACTTACATTTAGATTGATTTAGTCTAAGCCAGGACCTAACATTAGAACATTTATTTCAATGTCCATAATACCAACCTCAACTCCTTAATTTACTTGAAACTTTTGGATGAGAAAGTCTTGTTCTATGTATTTAGTAGCTCAGAGACAGGCTCTCTTCCAAGAATAATTCATATACCTCTCTTTAAGACAATTCTGAGCTTTTAAGGCAGTTGAAAAGCTCTTCCTGAAATTAATAATTTTTACCTTTCGCCACAAATAACTCAGAATAATTTCTTAAGCACCACTCCAACTAGCATGTGTGTTACATTCAGCTCTAGTCTTAAGATATATTCAACTATGACCGGGAAACTGCAACATTCTTTCACAGAAAAATTATTTTTTACTATATTTTAACTGTAATGAGTCGGAAATGACTGTAATCATATTTTTTAAGCCATGTTTTGGATGATCTAGATAAACTTTTAGAAAGGTGTAGAAAATGAGTTAAAAATTTCAGTCCTAACAGAATTTAAAATACTATAAACTTACTGCATTTTTAAAAATAGTACTTACAATAAAATAACATTAAAAAAAAAATGCATTCATCTTGTAGAAAGATAACCAGGACCAGAAATATGGGCATAAGTGCTGCCGTTCAAATTCCAGAGACACCAGCTCATATGCATTCCAGTATTTTATCGAACAAGTCTGTGGCACCACCAAGTTCAGGCCTTCAACTGTTCATTCTTAGGAAACCAGTTTCCATCTGTACAAGACCAACAGTGACTGGCATTTGTTCCAGTGCGGCAGTTTGTCAGTAGCCTGTGTTAAACTTCCTGGTAGGCTGAGAGACAACTAAACTTACAGTTTCCTTGCTGGCACATCCCAAGATTAGCCTCCAAGGCTGAAGCAGTCTGAATATAAGGAACCACCTTATTGTTTTAGCACATTGATAGGGTCATTATGCAGCATTTCTTAAACTTCTGGTTTTATTAGTATATATAGCAATCTTCTCTCCTTGTAAATAAGAGTAACAGTCTTAAAAAAAAAAAAATCATCCAAAATCATTACCTATTATTCTCACCACTTAATAAACCTATATTCTGTATCAACTATTACCTCTTTTTCCTGTTTGAACCACTGGTAATGCACAAACGGGTGTCCTGTTGCCCAACAGCACAGCTTGACGACTTGACCAGAGAGCACTGCTTGAGAGTCTGGCTGTACAACAATCTTTATACCTTTAAGAACGAATTTACACATAGGAAAGTTATTAAGAAATACAATTCCACAATTTAAATTTGCATTTAAATTGTCCTTTGAGCAAAGACAGTTTCTGTCATTAAATATACTTGAAAATAATTTGTTTGTACTGTGTACACACACAGTTCCAATTAGTATTATGTCTTTAAGACATTCAAAATTGTCCTCCATTACACAAAATCCATGCTTAAATTGATCAGTACGCTACAGAGTTTGTCGAAGATTTAAAGTAGATCATTCAGACATTTTAATTTTAGGATACTTCAATCCCTCTCGCCCTGTACTCACTAAAGCAAATACTACTTCTAATGGCATCACAGACCCCTTCTGGGAAAGGTATTCCCAGTTTCAAGAGTTTGCTCACTCTCAACAACTTTGAGTTGTTAATCTTCAGATTACGATTAAGCACAGCCTGAGGGATGGATCAAAACAGTAAGAGTTAGTTTAACTACAACATAGTGCGGTTTTCTACTATTCCTTGTGCAACCTTATCAGCTGAAACACTGGTTTCAGCTTTATGCCTTCGACTCCTGTAGAACACATGGCTGGGGTTTTCTTTTGCCAGTCTGCAAGGTTAAATTTTCCACTTCAAATTTTAACTGCCAGGAAATAGTGTGAGAGAAATTCTGACACTGGTCTGATATGATCCAGTTGTTTTCTTAACCTAGACCATTCCAGAGATCTAGTTACAGCATGACCCCAAACACAGATCCACTGGTATAACCAAGGTCATCAGAAGAAGAGGAGGGGGGAAAAAAAGCCAACTGCAGAAGAGAAAGTTTAACCTCACATTGCTGTCAAAAAATACGTGGACCTACGACCAAGGTGTTCAGCAACACTGAGCTGATAAGCCATCAAAAATCATCAATTTAAAGCGTTATTTGCTATGGATGGTAAAATGCATTTAACAACCCCAGTGGGACCACAAGCAATACTACACATGAATGACTAGTTGCTACAATACTAGGGTCGTGGGTTAACCCCGGTGGGCAGATAAGCACCACACAGACCCCCACCCCCAGTGGGATGGGGGAAGAGGGAAAGGAAGAATAAAAACAAGAAAACTTGGAGGTCAAAATAAAACAAACAAACAAACAATAATAATAATTGTTTAATAAGTGAAGGATAAGTGGAAGAACAGGGAAGAAAACAAAACAAAACAAGTGATGCAAAAGCAACCACTCACCACCTTCCATGGGCAGACCGATGCCCAGCCAGTTCCCAAGCAAAAGATGGCTAGGCCCTCCAAAACTCCCTCTTTTCCCTTTTATTGCTGAGCATGCTGTTATATGGTATGGAATATCTTTTTGGTTAGTTCAGGTCATCTGCCCGGTTGTGTCCCCTCACACAGCCTATTGCACACCCCCAATCTATTCACTGCAGGGGGCAGAAGGAGAAACGGAGAAGGCTTTGATGCTGTGCAAACACTGTTCAGCAAAAGCTAGTACGTTAGTGTGTTATCAGTACTGAAAGAGATCGCAAATATCCCGGTACAAGAGTCTATTATCATTTGCTCCAAGCCTTCTTATTACACTCTGCCTTGAGTGTAAAAAAAAAAAAAAAAAAACCAAAACAAAAAAAACCCCTTTTTGTCTGCTTTTTTTCCCCCTCATATATTTAATGGCTTAGTCACACATCAGAACTTTTTCCTAACAGAGAATGTTTGAGGAAAGAAACCATAATAATTTGATCAACGGGCTGAAACCTGAACAGAAACCCATGTGGTCAACAGACTGAAACAGAGATTATACGACATTTGGAAATTCTACAATGTTTGTCTAGCAGGGAAGCAGGCTATATTAACTTCCTCCACACACAATCTTATTCTGAAATAGTTGATCACACAGGCAGCTACTCCAAAGTAGCTACATGACTTGAAAATTCCCTGCCTTTCTTTCTCTAAAATAACTTCCCTCTATACCTAGTCCTGAAGATCGCTACCTCAGTTCCTCATTTAACACTCTCTTCGCCGTTTTTCATAGTTAAAGGGAGTGTGTTAAGTACAGTTTTTGAGCATCACAATCACCTAACATTAACCAAGATGAACACAGGAATGATATTACTTCAATTTAAAGTACAGAAAAACTAAGATTACTTGCTCTTTCCAAAGACCCAACTTTTTTTTTTTTAAATCTCTCCTGATTTGCATCACTAACATCTCTTAAGAAAGCAGTTGAGAAAAATGCATTCACTGAAAGATTAGTATTTTGCACTCCTTGGAAGTATTACAAAAAAAAGTTCTAAGAAATCTGATTCATAATTTCTTCACAGTTTCATTTATTTTCCTGCAATTCATTCAGCACTATACAACTACTTCCTGAAAGCATCACAGAATTTAACAGGTCAAAAAGAAAACCTTCTGGCTCAATTTTCTGAATGATTACAAAGATACACGAATACTTCTTCGATTTTCCTCAGAAAATGCAAAGCTCAAGTTTTACCATCGAGGACAGCGAATTGACATTTATGGTTACCAGACTTTGAAACACGCAGTGCAAATTAAGTGCTCATAATCTTAACTATAATCCAACTGTTATGTTCTTAACTTACACACTGCTAAACATTTTCAGTCATTTCTGGAAACTTGGTCTCAACTACTCACGTTCAGATTGAAGTGCCTAAACTGTTGCAGTAAGAGACCTGCCTGCAGAGGAAAAACACCTCTTTGCTCGTTTCACTCCCCACAACTCAGTGATGTTGCATAAGGACTAGACTAATACCAGAAATTGCGTATTAAGCTTTTTTTCCTTCTTAGCCTGGGAGAAAGCTCTTCGCATTTCATTCATTTCCAGCAAGTTCACAACATGACAAGATAAAAAAAGGGAAGAAAAGGGACAGAGAGGTGAATGAAGGAACAAGATGCCTAGGCTTTCTCGCTACCAAAAAGGAGAAGTTTTAAAGTTATCATCACTTTTTTTTTTGTGGCTTTATAGGAAGACGACCTTCTATGGAGTTAATGCAATGTGATAGGCAAGTCTCTAAGTTCTGAGAGACAAATAAGTCCTGGAACTTGGTTCTGGGAGTCTATGATTCTTCAAGAGATCCCTTGTATTGCTGCAAACAAAGCGATGTCCCAGCTTGTAACAATACATCTCTGCCATAAAGGTACTGAGGTAGTATCACTGCCAAAACAGACCTCTAAGCAGCATCAGAACTGTACACTCATTAACCAGTACACTCAGAGGCTCACAAAGGTTTGTGTCTTTTTAACTGCATCTACTAAGCTGGTAGAAAACAGTCTAACAAACCAGTATGACAGCTATAGAGGTCTTGCATTAAACAATCCCATTCCTAAAGGAACTTGAGCAAAACTTAAGCCGTTTTTGGTGTATTAGAACAAATGGGCAGTTACGAATATGTACTTTGACTTCAAGCATCAACCACCCCGTAACACTTAAACTCACTGCAAATATCATGGCCTACCACTTCTTTTCAAATAGTTGAAAATTATTTTTGACCTAAACTTTCTTCAAATACCCTTTGCTTTGGTTTATCTTGGTTCCAGTTTCACGGTCTGTATGAAGCTACTCAGTCCTCCTTAGAGGAGGCTGAATCCATTCCATCACAGATCATACTGTCCTGCAGGAGATTCATTTATAACAAGACCATCTCTGCAGTTCCAAGGGGTCTTGACACAAGTCCACTTACTGGCTTGTTCTCCTCAATACAAGGATATCTTTGCTATCTATCCAGTTCCCTAATTGATACCACTATCTCACAATTCTGCTATGTAGCAAGTTCCTGTTTTACCCAGGATTTAGACCTCATTATGTATTTCAAAACGTAACTTGACTGACAGCCACACAAAAATCCAATCAGTTCAATGGTGGTGATACTTGAGATAATCACAGATCAAGAAAGCACAACATTTTGCCTCTGTGCAGGCCCTCTGCAGTACATACGTGAACCAGGACCATTCTTGTTTTCAGTGCTCCCCCAGTAGCCACCACACAGAGAACAATAAAAAGGAACGAGAATTCATAGTGCAGGACAGCCTATGCCTCCACCTCAACTCTTGCCCCTATGAGCACGATCCACTCACACTGTTACAACACCAATTCCCCTCTCCCTGCCAAGCCTCCGGTGGTATACTTCCGCTAGACTAAGTGATCATGTAACACAATCACACCTCGTTCAACACACCATGGTTCTCCTAGTACAGTAAGAAGAAGCAGCAGCTTTAACTAGATGAAATGGCTGCAAAGCATTACTATAATTTACTTTAAAAATTCCAAGGTTCTCGTAACAATGGTTCTCAGCCCATGGCTTCTCTTCTCACACTGTCCAAAGAACAGGACAGCTATCAGCATAGCAAGGAGCTTGACAGTCTCATTTCCACTCCCCACTCTGAAGAGAAGCTTTTGCAACTTCCTAGTGGGCTGAATTTTACCACATCCTGAAGGAGGAGGACATAAAAAAGGGCCCTGGTTTTGTACTATAGCAAGAAGCACTTGGTCTACATGGTTTTACCTGTGCATTCCCTTGCATTGCCCCACTTCCTGGACTTTTTGTGAAGAAGCAAGTTTTGAATGTGTTAGCAGAAAATAATCTAGTTCTATCCTAAGTTAGTCTGTTTTTCTGTCCAATTAGCAAGTTGGACTGGATCCAATGTGCACCAGAACTGGCACTAATTGGACCCTTCCCCTTCAATTACAGTAAACTAGGAAATGCAGTTAACAAAACCTGTAGCCCAAACAGATGGCTGGCAACACTACTTGTCTTTCTAACTCAACCATTTCAGTTCTATGAGCATCTCCCGAAGGCATAGTTCGATACAGAACCCAAGACAGCAGAGGGAATGACAGCACCTGTCACATCCATGCAGCCAAGTCCAAGTCTACAACAACACTGCATTAAGCCTGCTTATGTACTTGGCTTACTTTTAATCTCAGAATCATATAAGCCAATTACTATGGTAATCATACGAACACCAAGTACTAGAATTCAAACACTATAGATGTTTTTACTTACTGTAGAAAACAAGCACTTCGGTGTTTCCAGTGTAAAACATACAGTTGTAGTGAAAGGACAAACCAGAACTGACCTGAATGGCTGAGACACTGAAGAGCCTCTGTATGCTCCAGGGCCTGCAAGAACTCCGCAAGCTCCACCACAGTGCAACCCCGATCTCCCAGCAGCTTCAGGAGACTCCAGCTTGGGCTTCCTTCTGGCTCCAGCACTTTGAGGGAGCACTGCTCTAAATCCAGAGGGCTACAAAATAATATGAGAAAGTCATGGCATAGACCTTCTTACTACTTTTTCCTCAGAAAGCAGCTGAATTAAAAATCACTTGTAGACAAACAAAACATTTAAAAAAAAATAGAGATGGGAAATTCCTAGCTGATTTTGACGTATTTGCAGTATTTCCTTCAAGTTTCAGGAGTTCAGAGGTTATACAGCAACACCTCCACAGACAGAAAGTGGTATTAGCGAGTTGCATGCTACAAAACAGGAGATGCTTGTACCTAACAATTCTGACCGAATGTATTAAGAAATCTTCTAATTTTCACTTTTTAAAGTCTGAGCAGAAAAACAAGTACAGCATCTTTCATTTTCATGTGCTTAATTCAGAAATGGTAAAGAGTGAGTCAGAACCTAACTTGAAAGTCCAGGAAGACTTTGATTTTCAGAGCAGTTGTTAAAACGAGTGACTGCTGCAGCTTAACCGATACAGACATCTACTGCTACAGTGGAGTCAACTGCTCCAATAAATTCATCTCCAGGTATAGACATGAATAGTTTTAAATTCTGGTGTTAAGTCTTCACGCGCTTTCAATCACAGCACACTAAAATAACACCGATAACAAGGAAATGAATACAGCTATGGAAAGGGAATGCGGGTTTATGTATTCCCGCTAAAAAGATTCATCAGTGCTTTTTCATTAAATCACAGTGCCATGCAAAGCTGGGGGCGAGATATTTTCACTGATCAAGTAGACCTCCGTAGCATTTTAATGGATAATACAGAGAAACAAAAATAGCCCCAGGCCCTACAGAGGGATCATATTGTAGTCCTCAGGTTCTATTTCCCTATATTAATAAATATAGTCATAATAGAGAAAGGACGCATCTTCATAATGTACATTCAGTGCTGCACTTGAAATGCCTCATTTTTTTGATATACTACCCTCCAAACAAAATTTTGAAAAGCCACAGGAAGTAAAACGATCAGGAAGCAATCTAGAGAACGTGACCTAGGAAGAAAGAGTTGAAGAAAATGAACGTGTTTACCCTAATAGAGACAACAGGAGCTACAGGGAACGGTCCGCGTTTTCCACGTTCCCTGTCTAGGACAAGCAGCCGGCTGCACGCGCACTGAGCAAAGCCAGGCGAGGTGCAAGGGGATGCTTCCAACCACAAAGGCGGCAAAGCAAAACCCAGGCTCGCGCCCCGCGACTTCTTCCCTGGAGGCCCGCGCGTGGGACCGAGCGCCCGCCTCCGAGGCGGGCTGCGCGCGCCCGACCCCGCCGGCCCAGCGCCCCAGCGCCGCGGCCCGGGTCAGCGGAGGCGCCCTGCCGCCGCCCACGCGCGGCACCGCCAGCGCAGGCTGGGTCCCGCGGCGCTGGGGCAGAAGCGGCACAGAACTGCAGCACTCACTCGGCTGCTGTTCTGCGCTCGAGTACAACCTGACAAGGGAGAGGGAACGCAAAGGCGGACCCGCAGCTGCTTCCCCCTCGCCGCCCCGCCGCTGGCTGCGGGACCGGTACCCGCGGCCGGCCGCATCGCTCGCGGTCCCGCGTGCTTTCAGCCACGGACGAGGCAGAGCCCGGCCTCGGGGAAGGCTCCGGGAGGCGCCCCGGGCCGCCGCCTCCCCCACCCTCGACCCCGCGGCGGCACCACGGCCTCAGCCTCCGCTCCGCCAAGGCGCCCGGCCCCTCCGCCCGGGGCTGCGCCACCTCAGCCCCGCCGCTTCCCCGCCGCAGGAGCCCGCCCCCGCCGAGGCCCCTCCCGCCCCCCGCGCAGCCCCGGGCCGCGGGCCACCCCGCAGCCTCCGCCGCCGGCTGCCGCGCTCCCTGCCCGCTCCCGCAGGCCGCCCTCACCTCAGCCGGACCCTGCCGCGGCTCCCCGCTCGCTGCGCCAGGTCCCGCCAGCCCTTGCCCGGCGCTGCCCGGTCCAGCAGCTCGCTGAGCCTCCGGAGCAGCGGCTCCGCCAGGCGGCTGAGGGGCAGGGGCCCCGCCGCGCTCCGCACCGGCTCCGACATCGCCCCTCTGCGGCCTCCCCAGCGGCGGCCAGCCACGGCCCGCGCGGGGCGGCGCTCCCGCCCGGAAGGACGCGCCGGGCGCAGCCGCACGGTGCAGGGCAGCGCGGCACGGTGCAGCACGGCACGGTGCGGTGCAGCGCGGCGAGGCGCGGTGCAGCTGTTTCCTCGCGCGCGGCGCCGGCTTCCCGCCCTCCCCTGAGGGGGCCGTCGCCATGTCTGTGCCTGGGAGGCCTGTGGCCCTTCGGAAGGAGGAGGTCTTCTCTCGGCCCGGGGCTGCGCTCTCCGGCGCTGCTGACAGCGTGAGGGAGCCGGTCAGGGTTTTGTTTTACCCGTTGTGAAATGGGGAGGTTGAGTGTCTGGCTTTGAGGCCCAGACCTGCTGCCAGCGTGGGCAGCTGGCGCTGAGAAGGCCAGACATGGCCAGAGAGCTGGGAGCAGCTCTCCTCTGAGAGGGCGAGGAGTGGGGCGGGTGGATAAACTGGGCAAAAATGATTCAACAGTGGGGGCAGAGGTCTCACTTTGAGGAGAAACAGCTTTATCTAACCGCAGCCAACACAGCCACGAACTCTTCTCTGTGACACATACTCTCCCTCCAGCGTGCTGTCAGTTCCCAGACGAGCCAAGTGCCCGGCTTAAGGGGTCAGGTGCCTTGCATGTCTTTTAGTGAGGGAGAGGAGGTACTGCTTGGGAAGAGGCTCCCAAGGAGAGATGTTTCCATGACTGCTCTCCACCACTGCTAATGGACAGATGAGTGCGGCCGTGATCTAAGGGGAATTCTCATCTCTCTGGAATGACAACTTGCTCAAAGTGGACTGAAAGTGCCTTAGAAAGTAATTTTACTAAAATTTTTGATCAGTGATCAAGCATTCAAACGTGGCTGCCTGTATTTCTGCAGTATTTTTTTATGTGTCTGCAAGCTTGCCTTGCCTTCCCAGTGAGCAAGCTGGAAGTCAGGTGGCTGCAGTAGCAGAGCATTGAGACCAAACTATAAGTATTGCTGTTCAGCAGAGTCTGTTGTCTCATAGGTTGCATTGCACTAGTCAAAACATCCTTTCATCTGCCTGCAGAGCAGATGGCAGTATAGCATCGCTTCTGTGGGATCCAGAATCTGAAAAACAAGCCATTTAACTTGAAGTTGTGTTGAGTGGGTTTTTCCTGCACCATTAACCAATAGTTTATTTCTCCTAATTTAGGTGCAAAACCAATCTGCTTGGCAAAATGGATACAGGTAAGACAGTGAATTTGACTTCCTGATGATACGTAGTTATTCACAGCTGTGTATGACTTAGGTGCTCAAAAATCCGGCAGGTGCCTTTCACCCACCTCAGCCTATGGTCTGTGCTTGCTGCGTGTCTTTCTACAGTGTCAAACAGTTAAACTACCTCAGGTTGAATATGGTTTTAAATCTTGGTCTCTCATTTCTTTGGGGATTATTTTGACTATTAGGCTATTATATAAAACATAGATATCCCTGCTGCTGTTCCTGAATGAGGGTGGTTGTAGGTGCTGTATTTATTGCTGAACACGCCAGTTTTCTATCTGGGTCTAGATAATACTGGGAGCAAGAAGTATTTAGCACTCTAGTATCTCATAACTGGTTTCAGTTGTGCTTTCAGCAAAATGCTCAAGAAAAAACTTGGCACAAAATGTGCTCCTCAGCCTTTTCTAGATCCCTTGAGCACAGAGCAGTTTGTGCAATTCATTCAAGTTCCTCCTGGGTGAGACTTAGCTTCTTGGGTAACAGGAGCGGGAATGCTTTCTTACTTCAGGATTCACTTATTTGCCTTTGAGGAACGTGAATTGTTAGTGAATTTCTATGTAGTGACTGTTAAAAGTTCACTATCCACCTTTGGTTTCCTCAACCTACTTGTTAGGGATTGCACATTTTCTCACGTTCAACAGAACTTTTGTGTGCTTAACTTCAAGCAAGCAAGAAATTCCCAACGTGTCTAGCAAAGCAGTTTAAGCACACTTAAGCATGTGCTTTAAAAAACAACCCCGTGCTTTATTATGAAAAGCTAAGGCCAACACTTCCTCTCTCTCAAGGCCATGAGAAAATTCCCGTGGACTTCTATGGAAGTAGGATGTGCCCTCTCATCACTGCCAACTCTCTCTCTCGCTCTGTCTGGCTGAGGTTTTCTCA
This sequence comes from Platalea leucorodia, assembly GCF_965183815.1. Classification (NCBI taxonomy): domain Eukaryota; kingdom Metazoa; phylum Chordata; class Aves; order Pelecaniformes; family Threskiornithidae; genus Platalea; species Platalea leucorodia. The sequence continues at coordinate 373,835 of NC_138858.1, forward strand.
GGAAGAGCCATCTGCTGCATGTAATGAAATAGTCTCTCTTAAAAGTCAAACTGTTCTGTGATTAGACTCACTATACTAAGGTCACACTAGCAAAACAACGCTGAAGCTTTCAGCTAGCTTCTCAGCTCTTGAAACAACATGCATAAATTAAATGTCTTTTGTCTTGTTACACAGAGTCAAACCACAGGCCTGGCCCACTTCTAGAACTTAAAGAAAGAGCACTCAAGGGTAAGTGCGCATTTATGGTTTGAGGGGTCAAATTGTTTATGCTTTTAAAATTACTTGCCTAGTTTTTTCTCCTGTGTGCAAATAGAATGCGTATCATGAAAGATAAATAAAGAGGAGCAAGTTACTTTATTCTTAATGCACTACATGAATATAGTGATTTATACTGTTATTGAACAGGAAATATGATTTGTCATTTGCTTCTGCTAAAGTGTAGTCATTTTTGCTCATCTTGATAGATTTTTTTTTTTTTTAAAGTGTTGCATTTAGAAATCTGCTAAATGTTTCTGAAATTACACTCTGGTACTATTTGCACTGAGTTTCAGCAAGACAAACAAAATGGCAAAAATCATACAAAAGCAAGCTTCCTTCTCTAAAGAATGTGTAAGTGATACTAGGTATTCTGGAATATGCATTTTATTCTTTCTAAATATATGTTGCATGGCCTAATACTCATTAGGTAAAAATTTCCTCCGTTCCTGAGAAAAAAATCTCGTCACTTGGTAGCATGTAGACGATTATCAGGCTAGGTGCATGAATTGCTTACGCTGACAGTGTCAGATGCTTGACAAATGTTAAAAATAGATTAAGACAGATCAGTGTTAAGAGTTGTGCTGTGATTGCTTATTTTAATTACTCTATATTAAGGTCTTTGTTAGAGATATGCAGAGCCAGTCATTTAATCTTCTTACATTTAGCCAACAAATTATAGCTGTGGTGTTTCCTTTGTACTGTGGTGCTGTTTACAATGGGTAGTACACTAATATAAGAGCTGTGAAAAAGCCTCGGATGTGGAAAGTTGAAGAAACACAATATATCACAGTATGTTTGGCAAGGACATATTTTCCAGACATCTGCTTTTTGAACAGCCAAAACTTCGCTGATGTTTTTCTTATCCGAACCTTGTTAATACAATAGATATATGATAATTGGTTTAGATAATACAGTATTTTGCTAGTTTGATTTCTGACATTAGACGCTCTTTGACAAGTATGCCGCTCTAAACGTTTGATTTGGTTGCAGTGTCTTGGATTTATAGAAGAATAATATGGTTATAGTTATTGTTTGTGTTCCAGCATTAGGGATTTCAGACAGAACTGAGTCAGGCAGAACTACTATGAGGTGCAGAAACAAATAGAAAATGCAGTTGTAAATCCTTGCGTGCGTGGGTTGTCACTACTCTTGCCCCATCAAATGTTAGACTCTATAGTAAGAAAACTGTTGTATAAATGCTATAAATAGCCCTATTGTAAATAGAATTCACAAAGTTATAATTGAATTCTAGAATTCCAGTTTCTGTTGTCTTGGAAATTGTAACTTTTACGAGGTAACAACGTTTAAGAATGTAGCCATGATCACAACACTTTTGGAGAATGTTTTAATGGCTGCCTGGCACAATCACTTTGGAAAGCTTGTATAGACTCGGAGTGGAGGAAAGAGGATTCATGTGGAATTTGATTCCATCAGTACTGGTGGATGCACGGAAAAACAAAGATTCACAGAAACATGCCAATGTTGATGAAACTTTTAAAGGAAAACTTTTATTAAAAGCTTTGATTTCTGTTAAAGGAAAAGTTTAAAAAGAGAACATGAAAATAAGCATTTAAATATGGCAAAACATGCATGGCAACCTTTTCAGAAAAAAAAAAGTTGCATGTTTCCTATTGTAAATATAAATATGTCATACGTATTTCCATACAGGGAATATACCTCATTTAAGAAATCTAAGTTGGTGTGTAAGGTCTGTGTTTATTGCATAACAGGAAAAGTCTATGTTTTGTTTTGGAAGAAGAAAAGTGCTAAACTTCTGGAATTTGCTACAAAATAAAAAATCTCTGTTGAGAGATGCCTGGGATGAGGAAGTGAAAAAATGTGTGTATTCCCAAATGCAAAACAATTGGCAGGCTGGGAATGGGGAGTGGATGGAATTATGGCTATTGATTTCTTAGAGGAACGTTGCAGCTATAGAAACCATATGCAAACTCTGTGCAAGAAAGTTAAGACATATTTGAGAAATACTTCCAGGGAGAATGGAAGGGGAATTAGCATTAACCTTGGAATGTAATTGCATTTAAGCAAGACACTAAGATTTCACAGACGACTAGATGACAGGGTGTGTATTATACATACGGTGCCATAGTTGGTCATTGTGGAAAGGATCTGTGAGGTTATTTGAGTGATTATGCCTATGATGTCTTTCTATCTCTGCAAACCAAGAGTCAGAGTCATAAAAACGCAAGCAACCCAAGAGTCGGGATCATAAAAACACAAGCTTTGTAAGCAGTAATATTTCATTTTAAGCTACATTTGCTATTCCAAGTTATTTGCTATGCAAGCTATTGCAGTAAATGTTATTCTTTCAGTTCTCATATACGTATGCTAGGAATCGCTATGACTTTCTGTCTGTGGTATGTGACTTTTCACATTTATTGACAGAAGTGCATATAAAGTCCTGTTTCCCTGAGCAGGACTATAGAAATCAATGATTACATATAGAAGCCTTCTTGTGGCCAGCACTTCACCCCAAACTTTCCTGTTTATGTCTAGACTAAATCACCTTTGCGTTCCTCAGTACTTGATCATGCAGAGCGAGAACCTGGCCAGGCTGCGGCAGGACGGCGTTATATCCCGCATGCTTGTGTTTTCTGTCTATGCCAAATACAGGGCAAGGGAAGAAGAGTGTGTGTGCAGCACTCATTCCAGCACGACGCCGGCGTGAGGCAGGGGCATGGGTACAGACCCAGGCGGGCGGAAGTTCCACCTAGTCCTGCCTTTTAGGCACTGCCCCTTTAAGAATTTTCTTGGGATCATGTGGGTAGTGGAGATTCCTTTCTGCTTTTTTTGTTGTTTCTATTCTGCTTTTGCTGCTTTCTCTCCCTTTAATCAATATAATAACATCCTACTGTCCGTACCAGGTAGCTTTCTGGTTGCATCTGCATAGTATATCAGCATTTCTGTTCATCGTGAAGAAAGGTTTTGTGGTTATTTTGGTTTGGAGATTTTTCATGTTTATCTTAACTGAAGTCTAATCATATCCACCAACTTTCTTTGTGGTTAAGCTACCTGCCAATATAACGTCTTTAAAAAGGAATGTATGAAAATGTATATAGTATGCCCAGGCAAATGGAGAAGGAGCTATTGATAAATCCAAATTTAGTAGGATAGTCTAGGGGATAATAATTGTTTTTCAAAAGGGCAAATCCAGATCCCAAAGTTTGGCCTATGGAGTGGAGGTGATAGTAGGAAACTGCTGGCATTTGGGGAATTTGTTGTCTCAGACCAAGGATCTCAGAATAAACAATGAAGCACATAAGCAAATACTCCTGACTTTCTAAACAAGATCGGTCTGATAGAGAAGTGTTAAAAGAGTGGGTGAGCAGACTGTATTACGCATGCATCCACATCCTCCTCATATACACATATGTCCGCAGGAGGAAGGTTGTGCTTTCTGTGTGTTCAAGTCTTTCTCCAACCTCATTTAAAGTAGTGTAGTTCTGTTTTCTTATCACAGTGATGACATTCAGCACAGCTCTTTCTTTCCTACCAAAAAAGACGAGTCAGACAAAACCAAAAATCAGCGGTGACAAAGAAATAAAGAACTTCCTGGTACAGAGCTTGATCCTGATATAGGAGAAGTTCCCTCTGTCCCATGGTAACAGTTTCTAGTTCATAACTATTTCCCACATCTTTTGTCAGTCCTGGTTTTGAAACATACTTCTGTTATCACGTCTATCAGATTTAAAGTGGTCTTTGCAATATGATCTTTAAAGGTCCCTTCCAACCCAAAACATTCTGTGACTTTACATTAAGAGCAATAAGAACATCCAACAGGCCTATAGAGGCTAATCTGCTCAAATTCCTGTGCTCTGCAGGATGGTTTTTAATCCTGAACCTGTACTGTGACTGACTTCACCATGAAGGACTTTTACCTGCGTCTGTAAAATGTGCAAATCTGAATGGCTCCTTTGAAGCCAGGAGAATTCCACACAGGGTAGAGTTAAAATACCTGCTTTAGGACCTGGGCCTAAACCCAAGTTACTTGGAAGAGAGACTTTGGATCAAACTGGTGCTGTAGAGTCATCTGCTGGGTGTTTTTTTGTTTGTTTGTTGTTTTTGTGTGGTGGTTTTTTTTTTTTTTTTAATAAAAACTGCTGAGGTGTATACTAGCAATTGGCATCTACTCTGTTATTAGAAAAATAACTGCAATTCTTGATGTTTAATTAAGTAAATATACAAAAAAAGGCAGCAAACACTTTGAAACAAGTAATATGATTGCTATCAAGAGGAAACCTGTTTACTCCTTTTTTTTTAAATTGAACTTTTGACCCAGAGATAGAGTGTGTGATAAGTCATATATTTGTATTAGATATAATTATAAATGTAGTTATCTAAATATAATATAGTTACTCTCGGCTATACCCAAATAAATATAATTATCTAAATAATGCTTCTTCCTAGGTAATATGAGATAAATTATTGAGACGTTATTCACATGCATAATTTTGTTACTTAGTATGTGTTCTTTAATAATAAAAGAATAATTTATTTGAAATGTTACAGAGCTAGGGTTGGACTCTGCAACAGTTTTGTGCACAGCTTAAATACTTTTTCATTATATACAATATAAAAGCACCTTGCCTATGACACTTTACTTAATGTTCATGTTACTTAATTTTGCATTGAAGTTCATTTCATAAAATTTCAGTAGAAACTGTATGAAATGAATCTTTCTGCAAATTGTGACACTCACCAATTTTTTGGTTGTACTGCGTGTCCTCAAGAGGATGAGAGATTTACTGAGAAGCTGTGTAGAAGTCCTCCCTTGAAAGCTGCCCAGGAAGTCTGTAAGAACACAAATCTGCTCTGAACTGCAGTGCTTGAATTGTTGAATTGCTGGACTAATACTGATGTGCCTGAGAGAGCTACCGCTTCACCTGTCATCAAGCAGTGTTCAAAAACCACATCAGGACTTAAGAAATTAATGAGCTTTGGCTTGAAAATCACGTAGCTTAAAAAAATACGAACAGATATGCCTCTTTCTATTTTTCTTTTTATTTTAGGACATTTATTTTTCTTGTTTTCAAGGTTTTTTCTTTATTGTAGTGGCTGCTGGTTTAGAGATTTATTTTTCTGGAAACTGAAAATGGATATTTTCATGATGCACAGAACCTTCAAAAACACATGCTCAGATTTTTGATTAACACAGAGAATTAATGGGGAGTAGACTATTGGTTATAATCCTTTTGCAGAAACAACAGCAGGAAATACTCAATGATTCAACCACAAATTTTATATTATTCATAGGAATGGACTATAGAGAACTATATCTGCATTGCAGATGGACTTACACATTTGTAGGTTTGTGTGTAGAAGTTCAATGAAAGTTAATCCTTGACAAGTTAAGCAAAAGGGATCTGCCAGATTTTGTGTGGCCCCACAAGCGCGGGCAATGGCAGATGAGTTACTGAAGACGTGGTGTGTGTGATCTAAGGCTATTACAAACACACATTATTTATGGAGCTATCCATTTTCCTCGTGTTTTCAGGTATCCCAGATCCAGTGTCAACTTGGTATAAAGAGACCAAAATATTAGTTGATGGAAGGATATTTCTTAATATGCAACATAGGAGGATTATCAGTGTCATTCCTCCTGTGTGTTTAGCTAAGATAACCCTTTGTGTGGGCTAATGCAGGTTCTTCTTTCCCACTCCTTTGTGGTGATGTGGGTGTAAAGCGGGGCATTTGCAGAACATGTACAGCTGTACAGGGGTATTTATGCACCGATGTGGAGCTTTTAACAGACCTAGACAATGCTGTGGTTGTCAGAGCATGTTTACATGTATTAATTGTTGCAGTACTATACAAGGTTTAGGCATAGATCAGGTGCCTGTTGTGCCAGGCAGCACGTGAATACACAGAATGGTCCCTGCCCCAAAAAGCTGGTGCCGTAATGATAAGAAGAGAGACAATACATGGGTACAGACTGACAGGTCCTGTGAAAGAGTGGGAGGAGCAAGTGCATCTGAAAGGTAGGAATAAATCCTATAGAATAAGGGTGTGGGCTGAGCAGGACTGTACAGAGAACAGAGATTACATGATGAATAGATAGTAAATAAAAGAAAAAACTTCAGAGAGGTAGTGAAGGGGATTTTTTCCACTGACTCTAGAGGAAAGGAACCCCATAGAAAGACAAACATTTTCTCCTGGACTTGTAAAATGCATAAGCTTTCTGTAGAAATAACTTCTGTGAATGTAAAATTGCTTACAAAGGAAGATTTCCATTTTGATTATAACTAAATAAAGTAGAAAAAAAATGTGATGCAAGAGAGGAAAATTAATGGCTGCTTTTTAAGTTTGATCAAATTTGTATATTTTTGTCAGTTAAAAATTTTTTTGCTGACATTAGGATTAAGCCCACAGTTCCTTCCATTAGAAGCGGCTTTGGGTCCAAAGCCACCTGCAAAATGGCTATTACTAAAAATTAAACTCATTTAAACATTGTTCCTTCCGTGTTAAAGTGTAATTTTTCAAAAATGTTTTGGTCTCGGTTGGAATAAATGATCAAATATTAAACATTTTTTATTTTAAAAATACATTTCAGATTGGGAAAAATGTTGGCATTTTAATGAAAATAAGTTTGAACAATTAAAAATTTTATTTAGAATTGGAATTTCAGACAATTTTTTCACTATGAATAATTTTCACTATGAATAAGTTTTTCAAAACCAGTATGGAATTATGACAAAGTATGAATTTTAAATAAAAAGCATTTTTCCTGAAAATTTACTTGAATTTGTTTTATTACGTATTTTCCTTAGACAAATGTTGAGTGATTGTTTTAGCCATTTTGATGCTTTTTCTAGCCATTCGTTTGCATAATATAATTTGAAATAGATTGTTTCTCACAAACACTTCGATTATTTCCTGCCATAAAAGGGTCTTTACTGCCTGTTGCTGCCTTCTTAATCTGACCATTCCAGGTTTTCCTCAATTCTATATTTCTCCTAAATCATATCAGTGATTCTATATCCACATCATACCAATGATTCTATATCCAACCACAGTTCTCAGGTTACCGTTTTCCTGCTGCTGCCAGCTTCGTTTTCCCTTATCCTTAGTTCCTAGGGCATTAAGCTTAGGCAACATCAGACCCTGGTGATATGCATACGGTTTTCTTCGTGGGAGTGGAGACAGACCTGAGAGAGGGGTGGAGGAAGGGGAAAGGGGAAGCCGACATGTCCGGGGATAGCGAAGGGGAAATTCAAATGGTAGCTGCTCAGCAGTGGTAATTTGTGACTGAGGAATGATCTGTCAAGATTATTGGGCAAGAAGGCCCAAGTGGAGAAGGGGTTAAGCTGCCTGGAAGCAGGAATGCCAGAGACCCAACTACTCCAGTAAGGGAGTGAAGTTTCCCCTGGGGAGGAGATAAGAAACAGCCACAGTATTGTCTCATAGCCGTCCCGCAGTGTGAGTGCTCAGGGGCCACCGTCGGGCAGCAGAGCTGGGCTGGGGGATGGACCGTGGCCTGGCTGAGGCGCCCGTGCAGCCGCTGAGGGACCGGTGCTGGTGCCAGCGTACGTAAGGAATGGGCTCCTGATGATCTTTGCAGACTCCTTGTAGAACCGCTTATGGCACTAGGACTCTACCAAATGTCTTGCTCATTAAGTATTTTTTTATTTCGTTTAAGCACAAATGCGTTTAATTCGCCTCAAGGTGTACCATAAAAATTCCCCAACAATCACCATTGTTCTAATCAGTAGGAGATGGAAAATATGTTTACGGATCATTAGATAACCATAATAGGCACCTTTCTTGCCATTACCTGCTAAAACCTGGTGGTGTTAAGTTCTCCTACGTGGCTCTGCTTCACAGTCCTGTCATTAGCTAGTGCCTGATTCAGCAAGTAGCATCACTGGTTTCCAGAGCAAGGGTTGAGATAAGCAGCCAGAACACGGTTGTACATTTAAATGTTCTCATGTTGTCTTTTCACCAAATGTTCAAACCCCAGTTTATTAGGAATTGAGCTTATTCTCAGGTTACTAGTCAATAGCTGATGGTCAGTTACAATGATCTCCCATTCATCTTTCCTCAGTGAATTTCATTATGCACCTTCTATCACAAGTTTTCTTGAGGAGCTGAGAGGGTATTATGCTAACAGTTCTCTTTTCAATTTCTATCTAAATTTAATAATTGAAATTATGGTTTAATCTGATATCTTGTATTTTCTCCCCAGATTTTAAAAAAATAATGTCTTTCTATCTTGGGTGGAAAAACAGCATTTATTGCAGTTTTCCTCATGGGACGTTATTTTGCTTTAATTTCCATTGTTGGATCTGACAAAATGCACAGCAATCTAATCTAATTTTCATATCGAGACATCTGACAGCTCTTTTCCCCTCAATGTCAAAATGCAGCTGAACTAAGATAATGATAACTATAGCACAATTGCTTCAGTAAGGAGTATTCATGAGTCAGTCTGCATTAAAAAATGTTCCCAAGGCTCTTTTCAGCTGGGAAAATTACCATGCTTTTAAAATAGCTTATATCATCCAAAAAAGAGGAAAGAGGCATCTGGTCTTCTGAAAGCAAAGATGAAAGCAGATTTGAAAGAATGCAACAGAGAACATTAGGCAAATACATATTTAAGAGGAGATGGGTGAATGCTGGGGGGTAATTCAATGGCACTGTAATAAAATGGATGAGGAAAAGATTAATCGCTACTGCTCCATTTTTTTTTTTTTTCTGTTAAATATTTACATTTTTTAGAGTTGAATGGAAAGCAAAATGTGATCAGAGATCTGAAAGGCTGAAGATAATGGGATCCAATGCCTTTTTTTCTCCAGGCTCTTGTTGGACGCATGGTCTAGGTTGTAGTTCGAAGGTCTGCATGAAGCAAGCATAGAGTATTGGCCCAGGGCCAGTCGACTGGGGTCCAGATTATTTCAAACCACTACAGTATGCATTAACATCCTCTCAATATCCTCTTCTTGTCATCTTCAGCAGGGAAGCCCCTATGAAGGGAGATTTTGAACCAGACTGCTTCTCAGGCTCAAAGGTGGTAGTGCGAGGAAGCCTGCGCACCAGCTTCCTGCCCTGTACCTCCTGTGTGGATAACCTGAAACCTTCTGTACGTCAGCAACGCTGTATACAGCAATGCATGTTTCCCCCTCATAGTTTGTGCTGCAAAGCATCTCTAGCCACTGTGACCAGGCTGGCTTGCACTACTTTAAAGCTGTTTTGTCATCTTCTGTGTCTTCTGGCAACTTCCTGGCTACACCTCTGAGCTAACGATATACCTCTGGGGCACATCAGGCTGGCTCTTCATCCTTTCCTGTTGGCCTCCACTTCCTTGTGTGCTGGACCTTTGCCAATTTATTCCAAGACTAAATTGACAAAATGTTGCCTCTCTGCTGGCTTTTCACTGCCTCCTCCCGCTCCGCCTTCTTGTATCACAAATACTGAACCCTCTCCCCTCTCCTCTCCTCCCTTCATGCACTCCAGAGGCCCGGTGCTGACCCTGGTTGCCTGTTAGGAGGTGCCGAAGCCAGCGGCCTTATGGCAAGGCTGCTGCAGCTCCATGCCCGCAAGTCCAGCCAGTGAGGCCGAGCATGGGTCCTTTGTACGCACGTATGCGCATGTATACAACACACCTATATATTTTGTATGCTGGGAGAGGGTGCTGGGCTGGTTCCCCCATCAGGTGTTGTTCCTCTGCACTCCTTTGTGTGCGTGGGGTCAAACTGTTTATCGCACAACCTAACATTGTCCCTTCCAGTGTCCGTCCTGTTAACCACCTTCTCTTCCTGCTTTTTCTGTGCAAATGGTGTCTGTAGCAGGGTTTGCCCCAAGGAAATGAAAATACAGCTAGCTGCTTTGTGCTCTTTACAAAAGAGGCAGATTCCAAGCAAGCCATGCAAGCCCCTTGCTATTTAGCCATTAAGTGCTAATCTGGCTCCCACATACTTTCTTACTAGATGACTTTGATCAGTGTCTGCAGTGGACTGTGACACGAAGCTGGGTGGTGACAGGTCCAATGACTGCTCTGCCTGTGGCCCTGCAGAGAGCAGAGAGAGGGCTATACAGTGCTTGAAAGGGCGTTGGGAAAGGTTGCTGTGCTAGGGTGCTAGTGGCTGGTGATCTTGCAGCCGGGAGAGAGACGTTAGCTAAAAAGGTCACAACGGGAGAAGCAGAGAGAAGGAAAAGGAGAATGAATAGAGGTGCCTTTAAATTGCTTCATCAGATTAGCAGGGTGGTAAGAAAGTTTTTCCTGCTGTTCTTCATGTCATACCAGTTCTGTGAATAAAAACGGGTCACCATTTTTCAGCGCTTTTAGTCTGGCATCCTTCATGAGTTCAAATCCACTTGAAACTCAGTTCTGCTACACTGCTTTCCCTGATGAGTGAATCCCTGGATTGTGGAAGAGTCCTGCTGTGATTAGCGTGGGTACTCCGTGGTGAAGAATGACCCAGAGTGCCTCTAGTAGTGTATAAAAACATCTCAAGTAGCTAAAATCCTAAGATTTGAGAATGCTTAGGAAACAAGGTTTTTTTACAAGAAGAGAGAGATGATTCCATATTTCTCTGGATTCAGCTAATGGAAGCCTTTTTGGTGTATTTCACTTTGGTTTTCTGTAAATTCTGCATTGCCACACCGTTTTGCTACTGCACAGCTGTTTGAAAGTAAGACTCAATATGAACAGGGAATTGAAGCTAACCAGCCTCATTTCGTTGTTCTCTCACCCCAGAAATTACAAATATCAAGCCAAAACACAATAGAATTGTGTTAAACAGAAATAGCCCTATAAAATCTAAACAGACTGATTGTTCCAGGTATTTCTGCAAACAGATTTTGGAATTTATATCTCTATGATGCCAATTCAAGCAATAGCCTACTGTTGTGCCAGTGTGACTACCAAAATAGCAGGTACTTGGTACCTGTAGAAATCATGCACGTGTGAAAATGTACATTGTCTGCAGATTACTATTTGCATTTAGAAATGTCTAAGCGACATGTGCTAAAGCCTATTTTGTGCTGCTACGTGTATGTGCAGGCATAGTTAAGAATTTCTTTTCCTAGTACAAATCGCTCCAGACAGTTACAATGTGTTTCCATTAAGTGCCATCGCATTGATAGGTTGGTTATAGTTACTGCTTTAATGTTTGATCTTGATTTTAAAATGACGATTTCTCTTTTTTGAAAATGCTTGCAACTGTGTGTCAATTGACCACCTTTTAGAAAATATGTAGACCCATTTTAGAAGTAATTTTAAACTTCAGGTTTCTTTTTTTTTGCAGGTGCACAGAGCAAGATCTGCACTTCATTGAACAGTACCTGGAAACAGTTTGACAGCTAGAATGACCTGCTGTTCAACTTGTGTTGGCCTGAAATCAGATACAAAACCCAAAACCTCTCCAGAATTTGTTGTTGACCTAAATGACAATATGGGAGACTTCAGGGTAAAATGAGCAGAACGAGAAACGTTTGGCACAACACAAGAGTTACCCCTATGAGGGTGACCCCATGTTAATTCACCAGATTCTAACTCTTCAAAAATCAGTGGTTTACTGCTTGAGAAGCTCAGAAAAGCAGAAGTATTGTCCCTGTTTGAGAAATCCCACAGACACTTGCCTAACATGGAAGACAACATGGATGTAAAAAATGTATTTAAAACCCAGGAAAATATTTCCTGCCTAAGGGATTTTTCAGAGAATGGTGACGACCTAATTCATTTTAACAGCATGGTCAGTGTTGCTGCTGGAAAAGCAGAGAAATACTGCAGCAGACAGGTGCATTCCCGCCCTTCAAATGTAATCACTTATCGCACAGACAACTGTTGCCTTAACACGGAAGACTCTGTATCTGGTCAGTCTCTGGCAGATGTCCAGGCATGTAAAAAGACTGGGCTCAGTAGACCTCTAAACATGAACGCCCTGTTCAGCGAGCAGGCAGATACTCCCATAGTAAATCACAATTATTTTGTAAAAGATGATTCTGAAAATTCTGCCACTATTCCGGATATTTGTGCAGGGAAAATTCCAAGCCTAAGTGATGACATTTCTGATGATGACCTAGAGTATTTCGAATGTTCAGATGTGCTGACAGCGCATGAAAATGAAATCTGGAAAAAGAAATTACAATTTTTATTAGAAAGTGATGATGAAGGTGATTTAAAACTGAGTAAGGATTGTGATGGGTGTGCTTACTTCCTCAGTGAAATGCCTCGTCTGTTCCAAGTGTCAGATAACAGTACGCCTATGGATACCACCATTGGCTTCTGTGGTCATCACTCAAAATTCAAAGGAGTAAATGTAAGGAGAGACCCCTCTATGTACAGCCAGTCAACTTTGCAGACAGAGATGACTCTCACTGTTGGACACCACCGAGATAAAAGTACCAGTTTGAAAGACAAAGAAAAGTATAAAGTGCCTGTTGCATCTGCAGACATTGAAAATGACCATCCCAGAACTGAAGAAAATAATGGAAGCGGCCACTCAGCAGCAGATTTCTCAGCTGACAAATCGAAGAACAAGGATAATGTACGTGCCGAGGTGGACTCCTCTACTAGTGGTGTAGGTGCTTTGACAAATCAGGCTTCAGAGACAATGACAGAAAACATCACGGACAAGGACTTGCTGGGTGAAAGCCCATTGCTGCTAGAGGAGGGGGGAGGAAATTTGCCGGAGGAAAACGCAAGGCAGGCTGTCTGTACTTTAACAGAAAGTCTAAGAAGAAACCTTTTAAAGTTGTTAAACCCTAAAGAGCTTTGCAGATATGTAAGTAATATAGGACAATCTTTCCAGACTGCAGCAGAGGTTAGGGAATCCAGTGCTTCGTTTCCCATTCAGGAAGGTGTCATTTCAACACAAATCCCCGAGGAGACAGAAAGCTTGCAAATGCAGGCTGGTTTGTGTCATACCGAAGAGGCAGATAAAGACTGTCATTGGGAAAGGAAAAGGACCTGGGGCCTGTCTGAACAAAATCAGATGCCAAATGAAAACATCTCACCCAGGGTAAGTAAAGTGTTTATCATTTAATAGAAAGAGCTGCTCTACTGATTTGAATGCATTTTATTCCTGTTTGTCACAAAATAATGTAAAATTTAAATTAATTTGAAAGATACTATTCATGTACTTCTGAATGACAGCTACGGCTGGGAAGGAAATCTGGTTTTGAAAAAGGCCCAAATAAACCATAAGCTGTTCTAATTATAGAGTGAGACTGATAATAGTAAGAGGCACTAATGGGACTCTGGACAGCTGGATAGGGAAATCCGATATGTAGGCTATTGCACAGGTCTTACCAAAGTACTGTTCCTTTCAACCCAGAAAGTTTCTCAAATACCTATTGTGAGCAGAGAATGTTTTGATTTACTTTCTTTTCGGTTTATACTCAAAGAACAAAATTGTCATCCACTTATGGTGCTGGAAATCTAAAATCAACAGGGGTTTGCTCTGAATTTATAAAAAAGGGGAATTTAATCCAGAGAGTTCATGTTACAGAGGTGAATGGAGCTTTGTTTTTTGAAAATGAAAGAATGGGAGAGCCAGATATTCCAGTTGAAATGTGAAAAAACAATGTTAAAAATAAAAAACCCAAAGTGGTACTCTCTGTGTACTTGCACGTTTTATGCTGTTGGTAGGAAATCAACTAGGGAAATCAGTGTAGTTGTACAGACTGATATGATGCTCCACCAGTTTTCATAAGTGGGAGAATTGGATCATACTTTTTATTTCACATAGTAAAGACTGAAGATACGTAAATGAGTATTAAATCATGAATAACCTTATTATCACCGACTTTACTGATTTGAAGGTGCATAGCTAATTGCACAGAAAAAAACATTTATGACAAATAAACACAAGCTTTTTCCAGTTCCACATGCTTTTCTTCATCTATATTATTTAAGCAAAAATGTCTCCCAGTTCTATGTAGTAGAGTGACTTTAATCTCACCACTGGAGTGTCTTAAGCAGTCAAAAATCACTGAATTCTTCTGCCTGAAAAACATCCATAGGTTTCTCTGGTTTTATAGTACATAAAATTCCAGTCACATTTTAACAGCACATAATGTTCTTAGGATGAGGAATACTCCCCTATTGAAATTAACCTACTGAGAATTTTTTGACAGTATGTATCACCATGGTTTGCAAGAGGCATTGTTTCATTTTTTTCCAAGTGCAGTACAATAATTTAAATCCCAGAACCCGCTTAGCGAAGAGCAGCTGTTACATTACTGTAAGTGCCACGGCCGAATTTCAGATTGGCTAGTTAGACTCTTAACTACCTGCAGTCAGTATGTATTTCTTCTGTTTGTGTGTCTGTGACCAAAACTTTACATTAGATAAAAATTAAATAGGAAAGAAGTATTGGTGTACACAAAAGGGCTAGAGATTAGCACAAATGAAACCCCTGGTTTTAAACATACATGAATGAAGATGAAATTTAGATGTAGGTTCAAAATGATGTGGTCTTGAAAATGAGCCAAATGAAAGCATCCCATGTGGAAACTACTCTTTATAGCACAAGGAAAATGTGGACAGCTTCTCACAACTCCTATATAGTAAGCCAGAAGCTCCTCAGCAATCTGCTTGTGTAACCTAAGAAAGGCAAGAAAGAATTGACCTCCTATTGCTGCACATAGGTTTATGTAAAAGTGCCCTATGGTATTAGCTGGAGCCCAGCATTTGAGACCGCTCTGCCAGGAGCAAGGTGAGGGACTCATAGCAAAACCACAGCTGACCGCTTTTGAAGAGCGTTGTATTTTCCCTCTCCACGTGGTGAATCAGGTCTGCTGGGAGGTACATAGCAGCCAGAGCACCACAGCACTAATTACCCAAGGATTTACACTTCCCCGTAGTGCCAAGTTGCCTCTAACTGGACCAACGTTTGCAGTCTGTCTTGTGCAGCGACTGCTGTTCTGAGTGACTTCTCCTTCCATTAGATGGTCAAGGTGGGAGGCTCCTGACTCCTCTCATCACCTCATGGTCTAGCCCCAGGTGAAATTCTTTATTTATCTAATGCTTCAAAGCAGCTTAATTAATAATGGGTCCTAAAAGCCAACTGAGCCAGCTGTATGATATTACATACTGTACAGAGAGCCAGGAGGCTTCAAGTTTAGAGTGTGTCATTCAAGAGCGGGTCTCTGTTTAGCGTTCTGCCAGCACCCTCAGCACAAGGTACTGGTGTCACTCCTGAATTACAGAGACCATATCTATGGCCTGCCGAATGCCAGCGATGTTGGTGGAGTCCTGCTGGAACTGGCAGGTTCAGAGGGATTCCAGGGCATAAGCAAAATAATTAACGTTTACGCTGATACCCCAGGAAGAATGGCATGTAGTGTTTGTGTATTTCTAGAGCATTTTTTTTTTCTGCTGATTAGATGTACTGTTCATCCTGCCATTATTTGGTTTTTGCTCATGTCAGAACAAGCCTGTTCTCATAAAATTTGAGAAATACTTGGTTTGATCTTCCTGACATAAATTTACGTCACTTCTAGATAATTTAAAATTTTATTGTACAAAAAGGAGAGAAGCAGAACTGACAAGAGCTTCCAAGTAATTGGATAATCTGGTTGTGCACAAGACGTATTTTGTCTACCACGTCATACCTCTGCTTTGTTAGATTCCAGGGTAGCCTAAATTGCCAGGACTGCATAGGCCAATGAAGCTGTTCATCTCTTGGGCTACTGGCCCTGTTCAATAGGGTAGCTATCTGCTGTTGTGTGTGATGTCCTAGAAGCTGCCATGTGTAATGGAGAGCTGTGATTCAGTGTTTCATTGCTGGGGCACTCTTTAAGTTGAGAGCTCCCTGCTCTGCAGAAATGCAGGGGCTAGTCATGTGCACTGCACTCCAGCACTCATGAAGGAGAGGGCGTGTGCTGGGAGCAACACGCAGAAAGATGCGGGAAAAGGGTGGAAAGGTAAGAGGGGAGGAAAGAGTTGGGTTACACGACAAAGGAAGAGCAAAAGGAAACTGTTTGAAAGGGTGTCAGAACAGTTATGACGGGTTAGCTCAGCCCATGAGGAGTTAGACTGAAACCCAGCAAATGGTTTCAGGTAGGCCAATAAAAAGCTGTTGGATGGGAACTGGTTTAATGGCTGGCTTTGAATACAAAATGGGTGAGGACTTCTGTTCCTAAACAGTAATGAGTAAGAATTACTGTGCGTGCCCAACACATCATTTTCAATCAGCTTATAGTTGTTTCATTTTTCATTCAAATGTCTCTGCCTCTTGTCTCATTGGAGTGAATAGTTGCTGGAAAAAATGAAGGCTTTTTGGTTATCGGAGCTCAAAACCTAGTCAGTTATAATTTTTTTATGATACATGTATTCTTGCTCCCTCTTGGTGCAGCTTGCCACCACTTACAGTACTTTTGCTGGAATTTTGAAAAAAGCAGTTTACCTAAATCTGTTTCCTATGACAGAAGAAGCTGGGATCCAAATCTCCTCCAACGTTGAACCTTAGCAGAAATTAGGTCTCTCATTTCTCAAAGTTTTTCACTTCATTGGAAAGTTTTGCACTCTGTATAAAATACTCCAGTAGGCTTTGGGTGCAGAATAACTCTCCATCCAGTGGTTAGCGTGCTTTGTTTCTGAATATTCATACTATGTGCCACAGATCCAAAAGGAGAGTTTCAGAGGCTACACCTCATCCTTTCTAATAGGCTAGAGTGGTTGATACATTTGCTTGAAAAGGTGGTCTTGTCTCAGGCTTTTGCTCTGAGTCTGGCTGAGATGAGCTGAACATTCCCAGGGAACGGTCCGAGCTGAGCAGTGCGCTAAGGGGCAGGAGCAAACGCAGGAGTCCTAGTCTGAGTGACTGGAGCTCATGCAGGCTGTGATACCAACCCTGCTCATTCAATAGGATCCACCCTAGGGCTGGCGGATAACATCCCATTTTGTCACCTCTGTTACAGTTGGCTCCGGTCTTTCCTGGGAGACACACAAAAAACCCCATCTGTTGGAAAAGCCTCACCGCTTCAGAGCATGGACCCATGACAGCTGTGCATGGTCAGCCTATTGCTCTATGTTGTTGTCAAAGGCAGAGAACTCGCTTTCTGCCCTTTGAAATACTATAGTTCTTATTTACCGTCCTCTTTTCCTGCCTCTTCAGCAGGAATAGCAGGATGCTAGCAGGGTGTGCCTGCCAATAAGCATCTGCAGGATAAAATATAGCTCCTGTCTTTTGTTTCACCTGTCTAAAGCAGTTGAAATAACTACAGGTATTGAGTTATTTTAGCTAATGCGAGGCAGGTGTGCCATTTAAAGCAGAGCTTTATTTTTTTAGGAAAAAGGAATTTTTTTCCAGGAATTTTTTTCTAGGAAGTTTTCTTTTAGGAAAGAGGAATTTGAGTGGCATTGCATGAAACAGGGACATAGAAAGAGCCACTAAGCTACTGCTGGAGAACAGTGTAAACCAAAAGCAGTTCCAAACACAGTGGGTTTGAGGGAGCTCTGATCCAGAGGCAGTGATAGACTTACTGTCTGTATTCTAGGGGTGGTTTGTTACAGTCCATTTGTACAAACAGAGGGATATAAATGTAACATGGAGACTTTATTTACAGTGGAGAATTACCTTGCTAAACGATTTCCTCTTAAAAAACAGTGAGAAATCATGAGGTAAAATGAATCCTCTCATTTCAGAGATGAACTTCTTGCTTTCATTAACAGAAATGGTTCAGCTGATTGGGTGAGAGACTGATATATGTTATCCCTACATTTTGTAGGGGAATGAGAACCAGAATAGCCTTAACTGATGCCTACTGAGCTTATTTGCACGTCAATGTGACAATTTGTCACTCAGTCCAGAAACAAACTTTGTCACATTGGGTGAAGATGGTCCATTTCTCAGGTATGGCAAAGGGAGCAGAGAACAGCAGCTAACTCAGATTATACTGCAAAGATTCTTGTGATGCTCTGAGGTGCCTTTAAAAAAATCACATGGAAAAGGGTCATTTTAACTCCACCTTTACTCATACCTTTTTATCACAGAGCAGTAAGGTGATTTAGCTGCCTTTCTGTTCTTTGCTTTATCACAACCTAATATATTTGTCTTTCTTTAATGTTTTGTTATATTCTGAAGATCCCAGCTTTATGTATTTGTTTAGGAGGTAATTATGATATGCCTGCCAGTTTTGTTATCAAGAAATACCGATAAGTAAAGATAGTGCCAATATCATTGTTGACTCTAGCTAACAACCTAGAGTTTGTGCGCAGCAGAAGTATATTTTTTAAATTTTGCCTCAATTCCACATCAAAGCACTTGTACTGGTGTTTCTGTTCAGCCTTCACTCTATCAAAATATTTTGTCTGGAATTATATCATTTATTCTTTTAATAAGTCTCTGAACATTATTTGTTGTGACATGTGAGACATCAAGAGAGGAAATTGTAGCTCTGCTCCTGTATGATACCACAACCTCCATTGACCTTATTATTACCTGCCATATTTAAATTTTTTCCCCTCTGTTATCTGTACGTCTTGGTCAGCAGTGTAGTTTACCCCTGATATCTTTCCCCTTGGCATGTACGTATTGTATTCCCAAGGGCGTTACGTTGCTTTCTTCTGAATCTAATTTTCTTTTATTTCCTGCTCAGATTCATAATTTTTTGGGTTTGTCTGTATATGAGGATGTGTGGATCACCTGTTGAGATGCAGTGGCTCCTCTGGCTTCCTTCTCTGAATGGAAACCAGGGTGAAAAAGGGACCAGCAAGAGCCCAGGCCTTGTCTTGAAATGGGACTGGAGTGTGGCTCCAGGGCACACCAGGTCCCAGGAACGGGGGGCACTCCCCGCCCCCCTGCGTCTGTGTAGTCTTCAGGTTCCTTTATGCTGTTCCGGAAGCTAGCACTTGCTGTTCTCTCTCTTTCTTCTTCCAGATCAGTAATGAAATTAAATAATGCAGCTTGCCCAGGTGCTCTATTGCCATGCCTCATGCATTGAAGGCTCTCCTTAAGAATCAAGTATTTAATGAAACCCTCCCAGATATGCTACTAATTGTATTTTGTTCAAGTTCTTCAACTGCCCC
Organism: Platalea leucorodia; assembly: GCF_965183815.1. NCBI lineage: Eukaryota > Metazoa > Chordata > Aves > Pelecaniformes > Threskiornithidae > Platalea > Platalea leucorodia. The sequence goes on from NC_138858.1 coordinate 393,084, forward strand.
TGTCTCCTTAGTATTCGATATCGTTTGGCCTCTCTGCAGATGGTTTCATTAGATGGCCCAAACAATAACTGATGGAGGTAATTACCTAACCTTCCCTCTGAACACCCACGATAATCCTTCCCAGTCAGGCTTCCTGTGCTGTTTTTCCTGTTTTGTAAATGTGGATCTCAGAGTATCAATTCATCACCTTCCTCGGGCTGAATTATTTTATCTTAAAAGTCATAAAATAAGCTAAAAGGAAAAACAACCACGCTACGGGCTACACCAGACTGAGGTTTACTTTTATGTGACAAGTAACTGCTGTCTTTGCCTTGGGGTCAGTTTCAACCCAGGCAGAAGTCTGGAACCAGAGTACCTGCAGGATTGCATCCTGTCGATGCAGTTATGTACGTTGCGGCACTGCCAATCTGTACAACGTTTCTTAGAATGCCCCCCAAGTATTTGCTGTTGCTTGTTAATTCAGTGTTATTTAAAGCCAATCACTGAACAGCACACAGCTTGCCAAGCCAGTCAGATCCAGAAAGGATCTCTTTTAACTTCAGGGAAGCTGTCTTTCCTACCAAAATGGGATCCACTGCAACTCATAAAACCAAGAGTGAATATGGGGTACGGAGTGCAAATACCAAAACAAGAGGTAGGGTGCAAGGCAACTAGACAACAGAAATGGATCTCTCTTTATTGCCACAAGAGAGTCAATGGCTTTCAGAGCCAGAGCTTTGTTTGCAGAAAATTATGTTTTTGATCTAGTCCTGATTTAAACTTATGCATAGCTTGCATAGTAACTCAGCACTCTACAAACATAGTGTGGCAGTAAAAGCATTCAAAGAAACAGTAAAAAATTTAATGTGTTGACCACTAAGTTGGATGATGTAGTGGATTGAGTAGAAGATCTCCAGATCTGAAAATGAACCAGCCCAGCTTGGGCTGAAGGGACAGATCAGTTTTACTGTAACATTTGAGGCTGCAGATTGGGTGCTGTTCCTCGGTTTCTGGTGACTTGAAGAGGTGACTTGAAACATTGAAGAGGTGTTTCAAGAGGTGACTTGAAACATTCTGGGAGAAGCTCACTTCATCTGTAAGACTCTTTGCAGGTCTGTAGGTCATCAGTTTGGTCATCCATGTCTTCTAGATCTCCACAGAGACTGTCAGATGAAAATGTTCCTCATAGCAGATTGGCATGAAGAAGTAGAATCCTTTTAAATTTCTTCTTCTTTTTCCCATGTTCTCCCCTATTTCCTTCCCTAACTCAGAGGTGACAAAGTGCTCACTCACCCCCTATGGCCCTTCTTTGCTTTTCATTTAATTGTTCCTGTCAGGCTTTGGAACACAGTGGGTCTTGCTAGCAGAGAACAAAAACGAAGGAAAGGTCCCCCTTACATCGTGATTTTACAATAGATTAAAAAGAAAGCTCTGTTTTTGAAGTGGCTGTTTCCATTTTCCTTTTACATAGCTATTATGTAACTGATTTATCTCCTTTATTCATGTAACCATGGCTTTATAATGAAGGTGCACGGACTGTATATTTCATGTGTGAGTTTAAATACAGAACTGTGATTTCATCTTTCTGTTGTCACGCACCAGGCAGTTTGTTACACACGTGCAAATTAAAATTGCTTGTTCTACTGCATTCACATAATTAAATTCTCTCGTTTGTTACCATTCTTTTGTCACCCCTGGAGTCGAGCAGACTGTCCAGTAATTGAAGCAATTGTGAAAATGTATGGCATTAAACCCTAGAAATCTTCTGCGAGAACAGGGAACAAAAAACCAAATCAAGATGAACAGTTCTAGGACTGTGTTAGCTGAAATAAATCTAATCTAAGAAAATACCAAAGTTAAAGCCAGCAAGGTTTCCTAAAACATGTTTAAAGGATTTGGTTATAAGTACTTTCAAATAAAAATCACATGGAGCTGATTACCACATACCCTAGGAGCACATATCCCTGTTAAATAACAATTAAAAAATTAATGCGTGTGCCACTATGAGGCTGCAAGTTGCATTCTGCTTTCAGACCTACTTTTGTCAAATGCAAGGCAAGGCACTCCATTACAAGCCCTCTTTTGTCATTCTATTTATTTTCCATCCATCAAAACGTGTCTGGACTCTACAGTGCTGCATGTCTATAAATGCTTGAGACAGACAGATGCCAACATGGACAGACAGACAGATTAGATAAATAAAAGGGTTCTTGAAATAATCAGCCCACTTTCTAGAGGTCATGAGAGAGCTGTTTATTTTCAGTTTCATACCAACATCAGGTAGGGACTGACTGATCATATGTCTAACATACTTAGCAAGAATTCCACAGGTTTTAGTAAAAGCTGTAATTGAGGCTGCTGTGGCAGAAACAGAAAAATAAACTCTGCTTTCCAGAGGTTTGTGGGGGAAGTGGAAGTGGCAGAAGGAGCACTAGGCTCAGACTGAACGCTCAGAACTGACTGAGACGAGAACTGGAACTGACTTTAGAGGCATGTCCAGGCCCACATCCCCCTTGACTTGAGAGAAGGTGTGCGCCTAAGCTCAAAGACCTAGAGACTGGCATCTTCTCCTGCAGAGCAGGCTTGAGCAGGAGACCAAGGCATTGGGAATCAGAGGGGACTGCAGTTGTGGAGCTGAGGTTCCTGGGCTCAGGGCTCCTAGGTAAGTATGCACTGGCCAAGGAGTTTTGAAGGCAGCGTGGTGGCAACTGCATGGTGCTTGGGGTGGGAACAGCAGTTAAAGTCATTGACAAAAATTTTCTATATCTCTTCCTTCCCCGTTGTCCACAGCATGTAGTCAGCTCCACATCCTACTCAAGCTGAATGGAGAAACAGAAAAGATGAAAGGAATTGCAGCTGAAGTGGGTGGCTTTTGCAGCAAAGGAAAGCAATATTTACTACAGCCGGTAATCCTTTTACCATGAACTTATGGAAATTAAGAACCTAGTGTCTGAGCAGCCCCTGCCTCTATCTGAGCACACAGCAACTCATGGGAAATCCTTCATTACATATCCTTCACTAAGTAACACCGCTTACTTCTTTTCAGAATCACTTCTTTGAACTGTGTGTCTGCCAGCACTTATTACACATTTACAGCTGTGCTGTAACCCAGAGGGCTCACCCATTATGTATCACAGTTGTTCATTTCAGCCACCCAGCACATCATTACAAGTTAACAAGTAACTATGGAGGGAACTGGGACTCACAAGGAAAAAAACCAACCCGAAACAGTTATGAAGTTGAGTTTGTGGCTGGATAAAAGCTAAAAAATGTAAAATGTCTACAAATATTGGTGGTTTTTAAACTCAGTCTGATGTTTTTTAGCATTTCTTAATTTCTGCTGGGAGTAGGTGCAAAGCTTCAGACAACCACTTGAAAGATACACGGTCAAATGTACAAACTAATTCATGAGGTCCGTGTTGTTGTAGCTTATTAATGGCTATTTGAAAGTAAATATTTTTTTTCAAAGGTTGACTGCTAAATTGCTCTCTACTTTTACAGATTGTTCTGTCAAATGAATGGTAACCAAAAGCGTACAGCACAATTCATTTAGGAAACAATGCATTTTTGTCTAGTAAAAAATTGTAGCCTTCTCTATCTATGGTTTGCTGTGGGTGAAACATGCTCACCACCTCCATGGAATTGATTTATAGCTGAAGAGGGCTAGAGAAGATCCTGGAGAGCAAAAGCTTGGCAGGGACTCCAGAACAAGAATTTAAGAATGAAAGCTCAGTTCTGAGGGGAATGGTGAACAGTTTAACAGACTTTGTGTGCCAGGCAGATGGCAGCACTTTCTGCATCCCATGCAAGCCCAAACATCAGCCAGTGTTCTCTTTAATAATGTCTGCACTCCTTGCATAAATTAAGTTAGTTTGGCTTAGTTTAAATGAGGAATGGATTGTTTCTACATAAAGTGACAATTTGGAATATTTTGATATAGAAGAATAAAGTAGATGCAGGAGGAATATGGATTTTTATTTCCTGCCCCAATTTTCCCAGCAGTGCCCCTAAGGTTGCAATGCATGTATCATTGCTAGAGGAGGGCTGAATATGCCTTATATTTAGCAATCCGTTACCACTTGGAGAGAGGCAAGGTCTGGAATGATTTCTGGCACTCCCTTTTGAAGCGGAACTTGTCACCTCAAGGGGTCAGAGGTAACGAAAGACAAATTTCAAAGACAGCTTAAAACTGACCCAGAGATGTTCATTTCTTGGTAGGAGTCCTGTTCTGAAGTACCTAGCACAACAGACATGTGGGGTGCATTCTCTGAAACTTTTCAAGACTGACACATATTAAGAAAGCATCTTTGTGAAACTTAAGATAACAATGCCCACAGTGGAAGCCAAGGGGAAGGCAAATTCCAAAAAACTAGTCTGGGTAGTTCCAGAAACTCACCAGTTTGGATTATGTACTAATTACATAAGTATGGTGGGATACTCTGGCTGTTAGCAAAAGGCATAGACATGACTGTTTTGTTTTGTTTTGGTTTGGTTTTTTATTTTATTTTATCTGGTTTTAACTAGCTGGACTGTATCAGTCATTGATCTTCATCTTGATTAAATTTTATTATTTCTCAGCATTTGGATCCAGATCTGAAACTTACCAGGGTTCAAGGCTGTTAAGACCCAGGAGTTTGATTTCTGTCCACTAGGTTGATAGCTACAAGTCAGAAACTTGACTAGTGACAAATATTAAAAAAAAAAATTAGGTACATTTCAAGCCAGGACTCTAGTTCAGGCCTGTGTCAAGCAGCAATTTTAATTTTTAATTACATTTGTCTTTCTTTGTAGAATCAAGGTGCTAATCTTAAAATCTTTACCCAGAATTGTGAGAGACTATGTACGGAGCCTGAAATAGAAAAGGAAGGCATCTTCATGACTTGTGAGAGTGCAGGAATCATCCACCCAGCTTCAGAAATGCTCTGTACTGAAAAGACATTACAAGCAAAAAATGAAAATTTACAGACCTATTCTCAACACCATGCTCCTTGTGATAAAAGAGAAAGTTGTCACCAACAAGTCTTTTGTGAACAAGGAATTAATATTATTAGTAAGGGCAACAAATCAAAGATTGATGTTTCATCTCTTCCTTTCCAGGATACAGACTCTGTTCCTGATAAGCAAGAATCTTTATGTGCTGTTCTCTCTTCTGCAAAGCTATGTGATGAGCCAAGGGATAGTTTTGACTCACACGATAGCAGCGAGACAGATATTCTCTGCAGTCTATCATGTGATGAATCTCTGTTTGAAGCTCATCCCAAGTCAGTCTTGGAACCTGGAGAACCTGAGTGCAAAGGAGATGCTGATATGTCTGCAGTGCATGACAAACTGTGGAAACTTCTTCATGAAGATGACTCAGACTATCAAATCCCATTTGAAAACCAGGGGATCACGAGTTTAGAAATTAGGCCGACAGATATCAAAGTCACAGAACTGAACTTCGTACAGGAGACCTGTTCTGATCATCCTTTGCCAAGAAATTTGATAGAAGAGCAGGAACCTATTACACAGCTAGCTAGCAGACAAAGAACAGAGAAAGACGACTGCAATGTTTCTAATATCCTACTTAAACCAGAAGAAGCATGTAACAGTGCATCCATAGGAAACATTTGTCTTGCACAAGTGGTAGAAACAGATGGTTTATGTCTAGATTCTAGCACTGGAAATAAAACGCAAACACCATCCGTTTGTGGTTCAGCAAATAGTATCCTCTTAAATACAGAGGAGTGCTTGCAGCAGAAGCCGATTCAAACGTTAACTGGCAGTAATGGATCCATTCAAATGACCGTTGCTTGGGAAGGAAAGCTTACCATTAATAATGCTTCCCAAACATGTGCTGCCGATTCTCCTCAAAGGCTGAAAAATGCTCAGAGTAGTGATTTAGCATATGACAAAGAAAAGCCAGCTTGCATGTCAGATAAGTCGCGTGGGAGAACTGGACAATTACTTCATACTGAGCAGAACATAACCTTGATAAACAAGTCTGTAACTGGTAAAGGGTATCACTTGAGAGACTGTTATCCAGCAAGGAAAGAACTGGCTTATTTCCCTGAGGAGAAAGACATTTTCCCCAGTGAAAATACCAGTCAGTTTACACATGAAGAACACCGTTCTGTTAACACCATACACAAAAGTTATGAAGAGAATTTACAAGAAAAAGGAAATCACTCAGACTTGAATGCACAAAATGACACTAATTCTGACAGTTATCATCTTTCAGAAAACAATGACTGTCAAGTTGTTTCTAACACACAGAAATACGGTTACCTAATGCAATTGCCTAATTTAATTAAGACTCCTGAAACCATAACACGTAAGAATGTACCCCAAAATATAGACCAACTGACAGAAATAGAAAAACAAGAAGTGGCATTCACTCCCTCTTCTGAGAATCCATTTTTAAGAGATTTTTATGTAGAAGTGCCCAGATATGAACCATGTAAAACAGAAGGACAGAGAGAGATTTGCATAGGTGATGAACAAAGGGCTGAAACTTCCTGTGACTCGGGAGTTAGTCATGTTTCAGAGAGTCAGGCTGCAGTTTCCCCTCATAATACATCAGAACAACATGTACTTTCTGTTGACAGCACCTTCAAGGCTGATGAAGAGTTAAAAACAGATTCTTCAAAAAATCACACATACACATCTGGAATTGTAACATCAGTGAGCACCCCACTGCCTAGAAAGGCTCAAAATGAATACCACAGCATAGCAAATGAGGATTATAGAGATACCAATGATCAGTTAGATATCCAGCAACTGCCTGTAAAAGAAACATTGCCATTCCTCACACCTGTAAGCCAGTCCGAGGGCCTTCTTACCAGTATATCAGCAATGGGGCGTCCTGGAACAGGAAGTCAAGTAAAAACTGAATCCACACAAACTGCAGTCAAAGGAGATGAAAATCGGAGTACGCTGGAAACCTTCTGCAAAGCATTGCAGGATCAGTTCCATAGGGTACCTGACGAAAACAAGGAGGAAGCAGTCTTGTGTGAAAATAAACAATATATTCAAAGAGCTATTGAAGATAACCCAGATGAAGCTGAAACGAAGTCTCTTTTGCGCACTTTAATTGGTTCGAAGGCTCAGAGACAGATCATGAAAATTAGCACTAAGCAGTCCTGTCCTGACTTGATCTCTTCCAGCAAGCTAACTGAGGTTGATAATTCAATTAAGTCTACCAAGTATGAAAAAGATGAAGAAGTCATGACATCAGAGAGTGTAGTAAGTGGTTTAGTTAATTTGCCACCAGTCGATTCAGGGAACAACCAGTATTTTCAAGAGCAACCACCCTACAGCAGAACTCAGCCATTCTCCTTACCGTTGCCCACATATGATCCATTCCCAGTCAATGCGGAAAGGCTAAGAAATCAAGAAGGGTCAAAATCCTACCAAACATCACCAACTGTTGCTGAGCCTGAGCCCCTCAAATGTAAACAAGACACAGCAAAGAGTGGGCACTTAGCTACTGGAGCTAAGAAGAAATTACCACCAGCAACACTGTCAAAAAAACCCCGACTGGAGGAGAGGGGAAATGTCAGCAAGGATCCTAGCTGCGTTAAAAAGTCTGTGAAGAGTGAGGCAGGCATGATTCATAAAGAAGATAGAAAAGAGCAAAGGAAACTAATTTTGAGAAAGGATAGCAAAGGTAAGAGAAAACTGATTTTCATTTCTGTCCTTTCCCATCGTTCTGGCTACAGTATGAAATTCAAATTCGTTAAACACACTGCAAGCCTCCTTTAGTCTAAATCGTAGCAGCTAAAGGTGTCCTGCCCTCACTGATGTTAATTTCCAGTTCTATGAACTTAGTAACTAGTGCTGTCCCCGTGCCACAGAGCTGAACCCTCCCTAACATCCTTTTCCTAGCTAGCAAATATATTAAATTTATGAACTTTTTAACCTGTTTGAAATAGTTACTTCTTCATTTGTCTCTTCGAGTAACTTTTCAGGGATGTATAGTGTAACGGTGCCACATAACCACACACAATATAGCAACTGCAAGCCCAGTACTTGCCTGTTGTGTTCCCGCAGGGTTGTGTTCCCAGTTATGCTCCTACACTGTGGCTCTCAAATGCGATTACCGTCTCTTGGTTACCAAATGGTTTTATTACTAGCAAAGTATTATTGTTATTAGTAGGGTGCCACTGATAAACATAATTTTTTGCAGTCCTGTCTGATGACTGATGGCTGGTTCTGCATTCCTTTTCACCACTGTTGGTCATAAATGACACTGATGACATTAGCAATATTAAACTGACTTAGAAAACATATAATTGGAATGAGATTGGGGTTGCTTGTCAGAGTCTCTGGGAGGTTGCTAACAGGTAAAACAAAATACAGACAGGAGTAACAACAGTGTAACAGCTAGACAGATGGGGTATTTGTGATTTCTATGGATACTTTGCAAGGACCAAGGAGTTATTGTTACCTTTTGACATCACATTTCATGTTCACATCATAAAATAGTTTAATAGATCAGAGCAAGACTGAACAGTGACTAGAGGTAAGCTACTCTGGTGAGAGTTCTACTTTTCCAATGACATTTAAAAAAAACCCAAACTATTCTCTGTTTGAAGATGTGTCCTTTGCCAGAGAACAAAATGTGTGGGTGGAGAGACACATTCCTTCAAAGCAGAGCAAGCAAACTGCAATTACTGAGAAATGCCTGATCTTTTTCCATGTACCTGAGGCTATGCTTGAAAAATGTTTTAAACATTCAGGCTTGCATCAGATAAGACTGAATTTTCTTAACCTGCTTCTGATCTGCTTTAGTCTAGACTGAAATGAATGTGTCTTTGTACTTTAGGGAATTGTGTGGACCTTTGCCCAGCATTATGGGAAGGTTGGTATGGTTAGTCTGGTATATACTCAGTGTTCTCTTTTGTATTTTTTTCAGCTGCAGTAGGGATGACTTTGTGGCTAGGGCAGGGAATCTGGAGCTGTAAGTTCTATTTACAGTTCTGTCACATACTGTCTGCGTCATTTTAGCCCTGATTCAGCAAGATTCTTAGGCCTAAGGACTTAAGTGACTACAAGTTAAACATAGCAGTGAATTCCAGGTGCCTGGCCCTTCGAATTGGATCCAGCATTCCTTCGGCATTAGATGGGGAGAGTTAGACTGCTGGAATGGGATCCCCGAGGGAGATGTGTCATGCCAGCTCTTAGAGTGCAGCAGCTCAGAATTAACACAGTAGGAAGCATAACGTCTTGCATTTTACATCCCTTACATGAGCAGGGATGTCTCACTTGAGTGCAGGGATGTGTCATGATCCCAAAACCTTTCCCTAAGTATATATTGATTCCCTTTCTTTCCAAGTACCCTCCATCCTCCCACTCACGCCATGCCCACATGCAGAAGACGCTGGAGCGTTCTGTGAGCCAGAAAGCAAGTCTTAACAGAGAACCAGGCTATCGGGACCTTCCCCAGACTGGGCAGAGTGCTCTCTTTCTGTAACCTGAGCGATTCTTGGATTTGTTCTGCACGATGGTCAATGTTTAGCAAAAGAGCCATGCCCTGTGGCTGGAAAGGTAGGGACTTTCTTTAGAGGCAGGAAATTAATCCTTTGAAACTGAATAGGGAAGCAAAGGCCATTGTCATTACCAAATGCAAATAGCTAATCGCTAAGTGTGGGTTCCGCTCTCCAGCGGTGTTTTAAAGGAAATGGTGCCGTCACTGCATCTTGCACAGAGTTGCATCCTGGCAGTGCGTGTTAGGTATGTTCCAAGAACACCTTGGAGACTGAGCATCTCCTGGGACTTAAAGTCTTTTCTCTCAAAGGCTGTGATTGGTTAAAAAAATCTACTAGTTACAAGTGTTCAGTTAATATGAATTCTCATTGTGTAACCATATGGTATGCTGTACCTTTGTGGTGTCTTTTTTTACGGACCAGCTGGTCGTTTAGTGAGAGAGAATGTGTTTTGATTAAGAAATTATTTTATGTCGATGCCTTTTCAGGCTAGAACTTCCCTTGGGTCCTGTTCCATAAATGCAAAATGTCTTTGCATTGAAAACATTTCCATTGACTGTGTGGGGCACCGAATCAGTCTTTTAAAACTTTTGTATTTTAAAGCCTTGGTTTCTGCATCAGAAGAAATCAGAAGAAATTATTTACCAGTGTTGTCAGATTCATATTCTTAACATCTGCAAATCATTCTGGGATTCCTTTAAAATGCCAATTATCTTCTAATCCTAAACTGTGGCTCTTCTGTTTCAAGCTCCTAAGCTGCTGAAGAAAATCCAAGCAGAGTTGTTCCCTGACTGCTCTGGAAATATTAAGCTATGCTGTCAATTTGGTGACATTCATGGTGACTCCACCATTACGTGGACTAAAGATTCCAAGTTACTAGCTCGACTGCAGAGAAGGTGAGTGAACGTTTCTGAAGGACTGGTAGTTTCTGAATAGCTTTTGGGGAAATATGCCAGTGATTCCCTCTTGTACCTGTTAAGAGGATTAGTATGATAGGTGCAAAAAATGAGTTTAAACAGGGTGATTAAGAAGCACATCTTCACACAGTGCATTAATATTGGCGCAGTTTGCATTCCATCACCAGTAATTCCTCTCAGCCTGTTCATAACTAGTCTCATCCAACTTCCAAGTACTGTAAAAGATCAAATGAAGTTTGAATCTCAGCACCCAGCCAAACGACATAAACACACTTGGTTAATATGTGGGAGGCTGTCTGTCCTTGTGTGTTGGAAGTGAATTGCTGAAACAACTAACATGCAATGTAGAGCTTGACGTGATTATTCCACAGTAGCAATACAGACTGGGGGATGAATGGATTGAGAGCAGCCCTGCAGAGAAGGACTTGAGATGCTGGCGGACAAAAAATTGGAAAGCCAATCATATCCTGGGCTGCATCAGAAGAATTGTGGCCAGCAGGTCAAGGGAAGCGATTCTTCTCCTCTACTCTGCTCTCATGAGATCCCACCTGGAGCACTGCATCCAGCTCTGGGATCCCCAGTACAGGAAAGACATGGACCTGTTGGAGCGGGTCCAGAGGAGGCCACGAGAATGATCCGAGGGCTGGAACACCTCTCCAGTGAAGAAAGGCTGAGAGAGCTGGGGTTGTTCAGCCTGGAGAAGAGACGGCTCTGGGGAGACCTCCTTGCAGCCTTTCAGTATTTAAAGGGGGCTTATAAGAAAGACGGAGAGAGACTTTTTACCAGGGTCTGTAGTGACAGGACAAGGGACAACAGTTTTAAACTGAAAGAGGGCAGGTTTAGATTGGACATAAGGAAGAAATGTTTTACGATGAGGGTGGTGAGCCACTGGCACAGGTTGCCCAGCGAAGTTGCGGATGCCCCATCCCTGGAAGTGTTCAAGGCCAGGCTGGATGGGGCTTTGAGCAACCTGACCTAGTGAAAGATGTCCCTGCCCATATACAGAAATATATAACCTAGACTCTTTGGTACATCTTAGCTTTTACTTTCACTAGGGGGAGCCTTTACAGGAAATTAGGTAACAAATCTTTAAATTTTTGTTACCTGTAAACACATGGAAACGTGTATTGAAAAATGCACATTGCTAGTAATATTAATATGTGCTAAGTAATTTAATGTAAAAACTATTGTTGGATAAATACATTCTCCAGTGTGCCAAAATATCATGAAACTTCATGCTGCCAACAAGACTGTGCACACCTTCACTAATTCGCTTCACAGAAGCCTTAAAGCACAGTAGCCAGGTCTCCATAATCCCTCCAGAGATTGTCTGGTTTGCTGATAAATACTTCCATGGACATCCGCTGTGGTACATCTGAAAACTTCCATGGTCTAAGAGGGCTTTTCGCTCAGGCATAGCACTGTTTCAGTGGGGTTTTATCGCTGCCAGAGCCAGCTTGGGTCTGCAAGTCCTGTAACTGCATTCGCATGTCATTGCATCCCTGTTAATAACATCTGCCTTTGATCCATTTGTGAAATTGCATACACAGACATCAGAGAGTAAATATCTAGCTTGAAAAAAGCAAAGGAACAGAGAAAGCTGAGTGAGGAGTCAATATTGTGGAACAGCATACAACATTTTGGGCTTTTGTATGTTCGTACTTTATATATTTGGCCATGATATTGATAGGAATATTAGAATGCCTTTGGGTGTGATTTAATTATTTTTAGATTTGATTGAGGTACTTTTCTCTCAGAATGTAGTAGGATCATCTATTGTGACACACATAATAGGCTGAATGCTTCTAAGTAGGGTGAAATAAAATATTTTGTCTACTTGCATCCTATTTGAATCAATCTTTGCAGTGAGGGACAGAAATTCCAGGGACAGGAGGAGAGATACATGGAATAATCAGGAAAGATCTTTTAAAAGTATTAATGTGGAAAATTAACATATTCTGTTCCAGTGCCCAGGATGACTCTCCCGTCTCTTTGGCCATAGCTAAAGCCAGTAACAAAGACCAGGGAATGTATTATTGCTGCTTGAATAATATGTATGGAAAGGTGACTGCTGAGTTTAATCTGACTTCGGAAGGTAAATCCCAATTTATAATTTTTATTAATAATAATGACAATGGCGGTTTCCATCTTTTTTTTTTTTAGCTACAAAATCTGTTTCTTTGTTTCCTTGTAGTACTGGAACATCTCTCAAGTTTTCAGAATTGTGAAGGTAAGTACACACATCTGCTTGAGTGTGTGCTCAAATCTTTGTTCCTTCTGATTTCCAAATAGAACAAAGGATGGAAAAATATAACCAGACTGAGACATTTTGGCAGTTATCCCATGGGAAACTATGGGAGTCCCTTGAAGCTGTTGAATCAATATTGTGTTTTTGCTAGCTGTCTTTCCCTTTTTGCACTCACCTTTGCTGTACCATCAAAGATAAAATTCACTTTAATTCATGGGAGTTTTGTGGGTGAAATACCCTCATGTAGGATGGAATGGTTTGTGCAGGGTGAGTGTGTGGAGTACCCGCTGTGACAAAATATTGATTTGAACTTGACTGTGTAACTTCTTGTTAGCTTGATGCACTAGCACTTCACGTACAGTAAACAGTGAAATAGCATTGCATCGCATCATACAGACACACACAGAGTACTGAAAGCTCTTTTGGCAGAAAAACTTGCCAGTGCTGTTTGAACACACGGTCTTTGCAAGTCACCTGCTATGTAACTTTACTCCAAGACAAAGATGGGCATGAAGATTTGGAATGCTGTCCCCATATGTTAACTTGTGTTTAATCACACTCGGCATATGTCTTCCTGTGGTGCAGCTAAAGATAGACAGTGCATTGCGAATTGGTTTATCATTTCTGAATACACTGTACTAATTATGTACTTCCTTCAGCCAATTGATTCTTCTTTCTTTTTCTAGAAGAATAAAATTAAACATTTAGTTCCTTGTTAAAATGAAGACAGGATTTTTCATGTAACAGCACTGTATAACTTTTGATCAACAGAGAAATCAACAGAGAATTTTAGCTGGAGTTAAGGAGCCTTCTAATTCTAGCTTTATATGTGCACTGTTTCCTCTGTGCTTCAAAGAGAGGCAATAGTGTACACAGTCTAAACCAGAGGTAATTACAAAGGGGAGCTGGAAGGACTTCCTCTTATGAAATAAAAATCTTGTTATTTTCTTCTGCCTTTGCTAATGAACTGTTGTTAAGCTGGTGCTTGCCAGATTGAAAAGAAATGAACGCTTTAACATGCCAGTCTTCAGCTCTGGAGCTGATGTAGTGAATGTGGTTGGTACTAGGAAAGGCATGTTTCCATCATGGTCATACTGGATAAGGACTGAGACCTCTTTCAGCTGAGTGCCCCTATGAACACGTTGGCAGAATCTTTCCCTGAAAAGATTCCAAGCTGAAAGCTAAAACAAGCTCTGGTTGTACCAGCAACTTCTGGCTTTTCTGAAAAGACAGGCTAGCTTCAGAAAAATGTGCTCTGAGCACATTGGGCACAGAACTGTGTTCTGCTTTTAAATTCATATCTACATACACTGCTGCACATCAGCTTTATTACTGTCTCTGTCTTCTCAAAAAAGCAGAGTTGGCAGGATCCCTGTATTCCCTCAATGCCTCTTTAGTTCTCAGTCAGCTTGACTTACTTCACATTCATTTGAAGCTCCAGTTTGCAACTCCCCTAATAATTTTAAAAACAGCTTTTGTGGTCTTTACCTCTGTTTTTTGTTTGCTGCACTCTGTATTCTCTTCTTAAGAACCTGAACTGCCACCTTTCTCCATGCTGGCTTTAGACGGTACAGGCAACAAGTTACATTTAGAGGAGCAAGGTCCCAAGCCCATATTAACACAAGTGAGGCCATGTATTCTGTGTCCATTGAGCATTTTCTCTAATACTCTGTGGAGAGATGCATTTGTTCTCCCATGCGCACCCCTTTCCATGTGACTGCAGAAGGATGCTGTGCAGAACAAAGTGGCATTGTGTTTTAGGTGTGGAAGAAATTGAATTCATGCAGCTCATGTTCAGAGAAGATTTCATCAGTGACAGCTATTTTGGTGGGAACCTGCACGGAATCATAGCTACAGAAGAGCTTCACTTTGGTGAAGGCATGCACCGGAAAGCCTTCCGAAGTAAAGTGATGCAAGGCCTCGTGCCAGTGTTCAGTCCTGGCCACCCCTGCGTTCTCAAAGTGCACAATGCTATCACATACGGGACCAAGAGTAAGGATGATCTAGTTCAAAAGAACTACAAACTAGCACTGCAGGTAAGCTTCCCCTGTCCTTTGTAAGCAAGAATTGTGGGGAAAAGCTGTCTTGCAAATATTCAAACAGATGATCTGTTAAATGTTTTGAGTAATATTCCATGGGCATATCTGTTGTAATATAGGAATGCCATGTCCAAAATACTGCAAGAGAGTATGCGAAGATATATGCAGCTGAAGCTGAACCCTTGGAAGGCTTTGGGGAAGTACCAGAGTGAGTATATATATATTTTTATATACATATACACGTATGCATATATATATATTGTCCTGTGCCACAGCTGCCCACTGACTGCTAGGAGTAATTACTAAAGAAGAAGAAAGAGGAGTTCTGAGAACAGTGTTACAGCTGGAGTCATAATAATACTGATAATACTGAGTATCAAGGTGGTGAGAGAGATTCCATTCCCATTTGAGAAGGATAATAAGGAGTAAAGACAGTAAATAGCAGGCAAAAGGCATGATTGTGATACATATTTAGAGGAAATTATTCGTGTTAGTGAAGTAACACCAGTAGGTGATACTACTAGTGTCATCTAGTAACAGCAGTAGGGGATAAGTCAGGCCTTCCAACTTGCCATTAAAAAATGAAATCTTGAGAGAAATCATGATCATTCTGCAGCTGGTATAAAGTCACTCCTTAGGCAAGTTTTCTACATAAAGAGAGGCTTAAGGCAGAAAGCTCAACTCTGATGCTAGCTTTTCCCAGAGAGTGGTTTCTTTCATACCAGAAGTTTTCCATATCCCGAATATGTGTACATCAGAGCAGTAGCTCAATACAGGTTCACCTCTGCCTCTGAGGCCGGGAATTGGCACCTTGAAGATTTGGTAATAGATCTTTTTCAAAGGATTTGCTGTTCCAGTGTCAGGCTACTGTGTAGAGTTGAATTTGCAATGGATGGTTGAAATTCCATCTGCCTTGCTTCAAAGATAAGACTTACATTCTTGACAGCAGGGTAAATCTCCATCTCCTTTTAGGTGACACAAGATCCACTCAGCTGCACTGATTCCCTGAAAAAAGGACCACTTAAAACACAGCCTCTGGAATGATCCCTTAAAGCAACCTTTTCAGGATTAGAAATAGTGATGGAGATGATGGCAATGAAATCTTTTAGGGAAAATATTTGTGCAAGTCAGCTTCTTTTCTGGCAATATATTGCTCTTGGTAAAATTTGTGTTTGGGAGATTTCTCTAGGCACGGGATATAACCTCTAGTTTTGATACGAGAGAGAGAGCATGTACCCTATGAAAACTGGAAGTCTGGTGCAAATACCAGGCACGTGGAAGGTTCAGATCTGGTGCTTTATTCTAAACAATTGGCTGGAAGACAGCAGCTAGGAGCAAAAAGAGATGATGTGCATACGCTTTTGGTTTGCTTTTTAATTTCAAAATTTAAGGCTAGATTCCTTTCTTCTAGCCAGCCCTTGTCAGACCAAACTTGTATTTAAAAGAGGGTATATTCCTTGCAACATTTTATGAGAGAAATAGTACAAGAGACAAGTTGTCCGCGTTCTCCTTCTCTCACACAGCCTTAGCCTAGCTGTGCACGTTCGACTGTACGAGAAAGCTGGGGAAAGGACAGAGAAAGCACTGCCCTGCCAGTAGCCTGGCAGCTAGACGTTTCTGAAAGGGCAGGAGGGGGAGAGAGAGAGAGAGATTCTGTGGTCTTGAGGTCACTACGATACTTCCACAGTGGAGTGGTACTAACATTTCTACTAACCAGTGACCCATTTATTTTCCTTTCAGTGTGCCGTAGTATGAAACTACATGGAGCCTTATATACTAATAGAGTATGTCTGGAAGCAACCATACCACCCCTTTGGCAGTGTTGCTCTAAGAGATAAGACTGTTTGTAAGAAAGGAAGTAACTAGAAACCTGTTTAGTGGTGACAGTCATTTCCCCATTTGTTCTGAGATACCGCTAGGTGCTCTTGTGAGCTAGCTGATAAAATACGGTTATGTTCTGTTACCAGCTCCAGCTGAAAGGTTTTCCAAAATGACCTTATCTCAGAGCAATATTAAATTCCACTCTAATATACACCGATGTCACTTTTTTGCTTACTCTGAGGTTTTGATTTTGGAGATTTATACTGTAGTATCAGAGTGCCGCCTAACAAGAATGCTGAGTTTTTCCAGTGTAAGTACAAACAGAAGAAGACTATCTGTGAGGTAGAGCACTGCTTGCCAGACAGCAGGAGCTTTGGTAACAAAGAAGTTCATGTTGCCAGTGAGACAGAGAATTCCTTCCAGGCTATTGTCATTATCACTTCACATTTCTTTACACATTTCTTTTCACATTTCTTTCTTTTCTTCTTTGTCATTATCACTTCACATTTTCCAGTCTTCCTCTCAGGGAAGACCATGAAACCCCAAGCAAAATTTTATTCGATATTGGATGTGAGTTTTTGGCATGGTGCATCTTTAGCCATAAATGGGCCTAGGCCTGTATTCTTACAAAACTTTGTAAGTCTTTCTGGCTAAACTAGCTCAATTTCTAAATGAATAAAATTAGACAAATTTTGTCAAGTTTGTAATTTCCTGAAAACTTCATACAGAACTAGCTGATGTTTTCTGACCTGGGTCCAAACTTAGCCAAAGCCCAGGAATCTTCAGATTCTAGATTTTTCACTTGGGCCAACAAGGATCTGATGATCTTTCCAGAGACTTTCTTGTTTCCTCATACATTTTGGTAAAGTAGTTGCTATGTATTTTCATTATCAAAAGTGTTTGCTAATTTTGGATGTGTCACGTTCTAGAAGTCTAGTCTGAGAAGTCCCCCACTTGCACTGCTCTTGGGCAAAGCACTTTCTGGAATGGATCAAATTTGCACGTGCCTAATGCCTCAGAAAGACTGAATCATCTACCAGTCAGACTGAGCAGCTAAAGCAGTGATACTCCAAAATAAGCAAGCACCTTTTATTGTGCAGAGTTTAGGTTTTGGGATGCAGTAGGACCACATTAGAAAGTATGTTTTGAAAAATTTTATATCTGAGTAAATAATACAAAGAAATAAGCACATAGAGGATAATGCGATTATGTTCTAGAGCTACCTAGAAATCGGAATCTTATCCAGATGTCTCCTGGCTTGGTTTAGACTTGGTAGCTGTTCATTCAGTCTCTGAGATCACTGGCCGCTTTGTCTGTTTCTTACTCCTTCATTGACAAAACTCTCTGGATTTTATTAGTTTTTATCCCTTGATTTCAGGATCATTCCCATTTTTCTTGTTCATCGCCCTGCTAATAACATCCCCTATGCGACAGTGGAGGAGGAGCTGGTTGGGGAATTTGTGAAATACTCTGTCAGGGATGGCAAGGAAGTAAATTTTCTGAGAAGAGACTCAGAGGCTGGCCAGAAGTGTTGCACCTTCCAGCACTGGGTGTATGAGAAGACCAATGGGAGCTTGCTTGTCACTGACCTGCAAGGTGAGTTGTCTGAGTGGGGGCAATAAAACAGCTTTCCCATGATACAGGCTGGTGACCACTCACAGTCAATCCCTGTAACTGCAGAACTTCCAGAGACTTATTTCTGAGCAATGTTCTTCTTGGCTTTCTGTGTCCTGTTGGCAGTGCTGACTGTGCTCCTTCCATAACCTTGTAATGGGCCGAGTCTTCTCCAGGTGCGGACAGTACCCTGGCCCTATGCCTGTTTTATACAGCATCTCATGCGGATCAGAATAAAAGATAGGAGAGAGAGTTAGGATATTTTATTTTCCAGCCTCTTTTAAGTGCAATGTGTTTATTTGTGTGTGTGTTACCCCAGGGAACAGAAAGACATTAATTAATTGCTTACTGTGGCAGCAGGGGCAAATATGTATTAACCTATGCAGTATTTTGATGTTTATCTAATCAGCAGAGAAAAAGAATTTTTACCTAGCTTATGTTCTTGTGAGAAGACAGTTTGGAAAAGAAAAAACAAATCTTGCACTCTTAACGGAAGAGTTGTTCTTCCACATGTCCCCTTAGTAAATCAGGACACTCAATATATATTGAGTCAGGTCTGGCATATTGTCTCACCTCCCAGAGGTTAATGAAACATCTTGTGATTTAAAGACTTCAGTTGTTAATAACATCCTAGTCCTTCACTTCTTGTATTTAAATACTTGCCAACAATCTCTGAACAGTGGAATGCTCCACATTCAGGTCCTGGCTAGGTTTGAAGAAACATGTTCCTTCAAAAACGGAATGGTGAAAAAATGCCCTCCTCACATTTACTAAATGCTGCCCTTACGTTCCTACATGTGTGACTCCTTCTAACTGCTGAAATGCTGGGCCTGTATCCAACACAGTATGCATAGATGTATTTGAAACAGAGAAAGAAAAACCCTTGTTAAAGAAAACCAAAGAAAGGTGGAATCTTAGAAAATCCCATATTCTTTAACAAAAGAAGGCAGGAAAATTAGAAACAAGACATCTAAACAAGACCCCTGAAGTAATTTAAAGGGAGAAGAAAGAACAAAGTCCTAGCCTGAGGGAAGCACAACAGCAGACATGGTATCTGAGCCTCTATAATGATTGCTGCCACAAAGGACAATATACCTGCTGCTGTTGAAGAGAAACATCCTTCCTCTCTGATCATCTTCTCATTTGAGTATCTAGGCTGCATTTTTCAGGCATACCAGTTGAGATTTCTGAGGGTATTCTCCAAGGAAAAGATTCTTGAGACCATCGTTTTCCTGTACAGAAAAAATTGCACACTACAGGACTGGATTTTGCCTATAAACAAGACAACAAAGGGGCAGGTTAAAAACCCCAAGTTTTTGGAAATACTGAGTAAGAAAGGGATTTTGGATCTCTCGCCCAAAAAGTAAAAATAAGGTTGACTGACCTATTGCTATTTGATTAGCAAAGCAAGTATGCAATTCCTACTGATAAATATCGTAGTCCAAGTTTGCAAAGCATCAAAACCACAATAAAAAAAATTACACATCTCAGGGCAGGTGCATAAGCAAAGATTTTGTATGTTTCTTAAAACGCAGTGTAAGCCCTCCACTGACTGTCTAGCACAGGAAACAAGTTATGCTCTGTTTATCACCTTGCTATCTGTAAACTACCGGTATGAGACTGACTTCTAGAAATTGCTAGTGATACAGAGCACAAACATCCTATTTTTAATTGGGGTACTTTAAAATGTTTTGAAAAAATGGTGACAAATAATTAAATTAAAACCATGTATCAATAAATAATATTTAATGCCTCTATATATAGTGCTCTTGAATTTGAAGATATTCCTAGAAATTCTAGTGTAACATAAGGTTTCTGTTTCCTTGATGCCTTGTAGGTGTAGGAATGAAGTTAACTGACGTTGGCATAGCAACATTGGCCAAAGGGTGAGTGAAAAATTATTTCTCAGCAGCATGGTTTTGCTTTACACATCAGTCTCTTCACAGTGTAAATATGTTGGGGGAGGGTGCACTGGAAATTTATTCTTGCTTTAACTTTGGAAGAAAACAATCTTCATCTGACTCCTTGAACTTCTTTTTGTTCATATTTATGGGAACCTGCCTATAAGGGAAATGCATTAATTTTGTTCTAAAAGGATGGGGCTACGCTGTGGATTGGGCTTCGCTTTTCCTTCATGCCTCCCTTAAAATAGGCTTATTCAAAGGGCATTTCAAGAGTGAAATCAAGGTCTCTGGTGACTTGCAAGCAAGGCACTTCGTGGTACATAAGCTGGAGGAAGGTAGGGCTGAAAGTGCAGGGCCAACACTGCTCTAGCCTGGGGTACAATGAAAGACCTGGTGTTTGTGCTGTCCAGAGTTTCTGACTGTGAAGGAAATATCTCAATATATATGCGCTCACTAGCACCTGCCCCAGCAAATGCAAATACAAGCGCTTATACCTATCTAGCTCTATTACTAGATCCTGCTGCCAATAGCCAAGGTGAGCCTTCTCCCCTCCTACTCTTCCACTGGAAGAAGAGAGGCTCTCTGCCACAATACTGTGGGAACTAGGGAAGGAGATGCCCTGAAAGGGGACAAAGTTTGTATTGCCCTTTTTGCAAGGAATTTGCAGGGACTGCATGAGGGAACGCAGCTGAAATCCCTCTTGCAGCCAGCAAAAGTGCCAAAGCTTTAGAACATGTATTTATGACACAAGCTTTTATAAAGACTCTTTTCGCAGTTTAGAACTCTATGAGTTAGTTTTTCTTCCTATAGCTGGCAGTGACCGTGAGCTTTTCGTGAGCCTGTGTTCTTGTCAGCTGCATGGGTGGAGGGAAGGTATCTGTTTAGCTTTGTATAGGCCGCTTATCTGATAAAGAGGGAAATGCGTTGAGGGATTTGATAGTATCTCTTTCCCTTCTCTCTCAAAAGCAGTAATTCTGATCTATAACAAAAGATCTGTTCATAATATTTAGAGGCCTGTTTCCTAGTAGTTTTGCCGTGGCTTCAGGTCTTTTTGGGAGACTTAAATCATGTGTGTAAAGATACAGGCCTTTAGCGTTCTAACTTTCTTCCACTTCTCTTGAGTTTCTGTTAATTAAAGCTTCTAGTTATACGACAGGCCAAAAGAGCCATTGATAGAAATAGACAGTGTAGGCAGTCATTCAAATCAGCTGGCTGCTGGAAAGGGAAAGGCGATGGGGTAAATGCCTGTGATCAATGCTTTAAATTCATATTCTTTTTTGAGAAACTGATTGATAGAAAAAAGCATATCCAAACACATGTATTCAGTCTTTATGCTAAACTGGAGCTTGTCTATATACCTGTGGTACAGGAAAAAAACCTCACAATATCTTTTAAACTATTAAAAATTTGACCCCAGGATATTCTGGGAAAATCCTTAACATTTGCAGGATGACATCCATTCAAAACTTACATTGATTTGCTCTTCCAGCTGTGGATCCAAAGTGGAATCAGTTGAAATGGAGTTGCATCATCCTGTTATAAAACAAAAAAGTTATAAAAATTTTATTGAGGCAACACTGTTCTCTGGAATCAGGAGATTTATAGAAATGCTTTAATGGCTGTTGTTGTCCAGTTCGCTATGGGAAATTACTCCTATAAAAACACATGTTGGACTAGGGAAGAGGAAGGTGGAGTGAGAAAATGAGTATGCAATGCAAGCTGTAGTAAGGGTCACCTCAGTCATACATAAGGGAATATCATTTCCCTTCATGAACAACCTCTTACAAATGTTAAGTGTAATTTTGTTTGTCATATAGCTAATGATATTGCTACAAGACAACAGATTTTTCCTGGTCCTGTATTTTTCTTTCATGCTCCTTTCACAGAAAGGACACCTCTGCATTAATATCTGCAGTATGATTTTTAATTCCGTGAGCCTGGATGGGGAAAAGAAACAAGTACACAGAATTAATCTGTATTACTGCTTTTGGTAGTGTGCAGCCATGCCGATGAGAGATTGTCTGTCTCACATGTTGGGAGAACATACATAGTCCTACTTAACTAAAAAAATATAGTATGATACTGTTATGATTTTAACTGTATTGTTAGAGAAGATACAAAGCTGGTTTTCTGGTGTAATCACCTATGGAAATTCCCATGGTTTCCTCAACCACTCTTTGCAGAGGTAACGACCTCACTGATCACAGACAGGTCCTCTGCCTCCAGTTCATCTAAGCCTGGGCCAGTCACATCAAGGCAAACCAAAAATATCCTTGGGAAACGCTTCTGTGGTCCTTGATGAGTGGAAAAACATTCATACTGTTCCTGGTTGGAATGTAAATTAAATACAATTCTAATTTCACTCTAAGATTAAACTTGTGATGAGGGAAAAAAAACCCTGAAAAAAAAATCCATCTCCCCCACCCCATCCCTGCCATGTTCATAGTATATTCGAGCTTGCAAATAATCTAATGTCATAGCACAAACTTATTGAAGAATTTGCGAGAGCCAATATGGCAACTGCCATGAATTATTCATGGCCATTATTTATCCCCCAGTGTTTCTTGTAAACCAAGCACAATAAACCGCATATATTAAAATTTCGTACCCATATTCAGCATTGCTCATTCGTGTTAATGATTTTTTGGGGGTCCAGAGTCATATTCCCAGTCTGAACAAACATTTCTGGATGAGCATTTATGTACCCTTTGTCTCTGACTTTCCCCTCCTTCCGATAAAGGCTGTGGAGAGACCGATGTTTTCAACAATTAACACTTTTCAAAGTAATTCTGGTCTTTTATCCTTTCTATGTCTGTTTTACCAGTGAATCGGAAACCAAACGAACCCCGCGATCCGCGGAAGTAGCTGCAATACGATTTCTGTCAGTAGAGGGCGAGGCCTAACTAGAAACCGAAAAGCCTGGGAAGTATTTGTAATGTAGCCGCTGGGGCGCACCAGAGTCTGGCAATCAATCCTTTAAATAAGCTACTTAGTAGATTCTTTGGCGAAGGGAAACAAAAATAATAAAACACAGCGACTGGCTTCCAAGTGCAAACAGTGAGCCAGTTTAGAAGCTGTGCACAAGTGCCCAGGTATTTATCCCAGAATGGTAAACATGAAGATGAAGGAATCAGGAACACAGTGACCCACGGTCACGATGATCAACAGGAGTGCTGTTGGCCAAAGGTGGATCTGAAAGTTTGCCTGGTTTCAGGGCATTGCCAAATTTAGTTTTACTCAACATGGCAACAAGAGGCATTGGGGAGTTTAAGCCTGGGGCCAAATCCAACATTCCCTCTTCAGGTTTAAGGAAGCTTTGGTTTGGGCCAACCCCCAGCTGTCAAGTTTGGGAGATGGAATTCTGTCCGCGCTTTATTTATCAGTCATCCAGTCAGTGAATTAATAGCGCATGCTGTGCAAAATAACAGCTTCATATTTTGCAAGGCTTGGAATGGTCAGTAGTTCGGTGTTACTGAACACAAAACATGTGAGCGCAATACGGACTGTACAATTTAGAAGCCATTCGCTGATGGAGACCTTCCCCCAGTTACACATAGCACAAGCTGTAACAGCACAGAACGGTTTGAATTAAGCTCACAAGTCCTGCCAAATGACAACGGAGCTATGGTCATTAGGACTGTCCAGAACAACCAATGCAGTCTGGAGGCACACAAGGGGGGTTCTGTGAAAGCAGGGACTAACAAGCAGCAAACAGCTGGGAGAACTCAGATGCAAACTTTGGTCTCACATCTGTAGATCAGATTTTCTATGGCCCGCTATAAGACCTGGGGCTGTCTGCACACTGCAGAGCCAAACTGGGCTCGTTCATGCCTCTCAACTTGCAAAATGGACAAGGAGTGTTACCTAGGCCACACCTGTAGCCACAAGATCAAAGGCAAACCTATTATTTTAAGAGAAGGGAAATGAGGATGGCTTGATTTAGGAGCAAAGCTAGTCAAATAAAAATAACCACATGTTTTTAATATAAATGTTCTGTCTCTTGGTCACAAGATATTTATGCTCTTACTTTCACTGCAAGTATTTCTGGCATTTGTTGAATTCTGAAGCTAAAGTTAGTTAGCAGAGCATTCACTTGTTCATTTAAAGTGTCTCTTACTCATAGTATCGTCTGAGCAAATGCTGCTGGTTTTGCTCTTTGTTTAGATGTCCCTTCAAAGACATACAGGAAGTGACAAATAGCAAATACAGATAGGAGAGCCACTTAGACGGACTTCTATTTACTTCATGAGAAAAGTGGATTTTTTTTAGCTCAACTTTTTCTTTCTGAGATTATTTCCACAAAGAAATGGGTATTATCAGAATTTTATAGCATGAGAAACACACATGAAGAAATCTTCTTTAGCTGCAACGAAATGGCTACCTAGCAAAAAAAAAAGAATGCAAGAGCAAGAGAAAGAGTGCATGGTCATTTTGCAACCACAAATTAAAATAGCCAGCATTCAGTGCAGTGAAACTTCTCAGCTAATTGATAGCCCTGGAGGTTACACCTCCACAAAGCGCAGGAGAAGTGAAGCCTCTCAGTCAGTCTTGCAGCAGAAATGGAGAATTTCAGATACCAGAGTAAGCAGATGCTACCCAAAGGCTGTCTGCAGGGAGCCTCATTATCTCCTCAGGCACTGGCAGCTGCGTCTGTGTACACACACTGCTGCAGCATCCAGCAGCGACACACCATGACTGTGGAAGGTGCTGTAACAGCTCTTGTTGCCACTGGCACTCACTGGAAAGACCCAGTGGTTAATTGAATATTCACGATAAATTAATCAAAATATTTTGGTCTAAGTTATTGCTCTCTACTGGCAGCGCGTTGCTCTGCTTTAACGAGTTTCTGGAGTCAGGATCAATGCTTGATACAAAGAGATTGTCTTGCTGAGCCCAGGCATGTTTGCCTGTGGAACTTAGGTGCTGCTGATGTGTCTGGAGCACAGACCTGGTGGCTCTAGTAAAGGAACTCCCGTGTAAAGTCCCAAGTCTATTATTTCTCCAAAGGAGCGAGAGAACAGTTCATTCTCTTGCTGAGCTCCAGGGTATGTCCTGCAGTAACAATGGCACTCCTCTTAAACTTCCTTTGGGTAAACAAGCACCTAACTTACTTGGAGAGGAGAGGAAAAACAATTCTTAACCCTTTGAGGTTCATCTGGCTGTTTATAGCAAGCCAGCTGAGTGGTTTCTCTAGAGCAGGCAGGCTTACTACCTGTTTAACTTAGAGGATAACCTCGTCTGGTATGAACAGACAAATAATAGTAAAATACATTTGGAGCTCTATTTCATTAAAATATATATTTTAAAGTATATATTTAACATTCAAAAACTCTGACTTCAAAGAAGAATCTGAAAATAAAATATTGGTATGAGAAGACAAAAAGGACTCCTAAATACTTACGATGAGAAAGTTGAACTCCAAAATAGTTTTTCTTACTGAAGTTAACCAGCAGCAATACTTTAAGATTAAGGTCTGCTGTTCACCTTACAATTAGCTGCAAAGTCTTCATCATCATGGCTGCAATAGCTTGTCTGAAATCATTTGGGATCCGTCCTCCATGGGTAGGCAGTTGTGACGGTGTTTAAAAGCAGCAGCAAATTGTATAGATGACTTTTTTTGGCTGTAAGGGGGACTGCCAATATATATAACCATTTTGGTATGTGCCCAAATAAGCAAGAAATATTACCTTTTAGATATACTAGAGAAACTTTCAGATTTGCATTATCCACCGAGATTTCTTTCCTCCTAGGGTGGAATTACTGATGCTAGGAAAGCAGTCAGCCTGAGGTTTCAACTTTTCTATTTCTTCTCTGTAGAGGAACACTAGAGATGCAAAATAGGACAGTTAGATATAAATGGAGGCAGATATCCCCTTTTGTTGCAAGGTATTTTATTATATTTTCACCACTGGCACCATTCTTTTGTAGAAGAAAATTTGGCAAACTATGTTGCAATAAAGATGCTTATCTGTCAGAAAGAGTTTGACCTTCTCAGAGCAACAGTGTTTTCTTTAGCACTAAGCAATCTGCACGAGGACAGACGTTCTCTGGACTGCCGTGCAATGAGCAGGTTGTGTTAATTTCAGTGCTAAGTCTTGTTTGTGTTTTGTGCAGTGATAACTCACAGTTCCCATCTGAGGACCTTGTATGTCCAGTGAGCCGAGAGAACAGGGTAGAACATGCACTCAGTAAGGTTACCAAAAAAGGAGAGGAGCACCCTGGCCTTTCTTCTCCCGTCTCCATCCTGGTAATTTGACCAAAAATTACTCCTTTAAAAAGCAGGTGCAGCTTTTAAAAGATGCTGATGCAGCTTAAAAAGCAGGCACCAGGAGGAATGTCAGCAACCAGTGGCAGGGTGAGAAAAAGAGGGATGTACATGCTCTGCCTACTCCCTGGCTTTGCTAGCCCACTGAAGAAGGGAGAGGTAGCAGTGGGAAATATGCTGGTGGCTTGGGAATTGTGAAGGCTGGATGAAACTGCCTTCCTCAGGAACACTCCTTACGTCCTTCTTCCCCAAGAGGCTTGGCTCCTTGAGATCTTGTAGTCAAGCCTGGGTGAGGGAGGAGCGTAGCACAGAAGTTATGTACATGTTTGGATGGAAGTAGCTTCTGGTTCTGGCAACAGCTCATGTGGCAACCTTGTCTCTTCATGGTAGTCAACAGAACTGTTTACAGAGAATGATGTAGAATGGATTTCATTTATATATTGCTGAGACAAAGTTAGCCAGCAGACAATTACATTCCCATCTAAATGAAACGAAAAATAGTAGCCAGGACACAGATCACAGAACTATGCCTCTTTAACCCTTTTCCCTCTTCTGTCACTACTTATTGCCTGGTTTCCTTCACCTCTCAATGGCTCCGTTTGATTTTCTGTGACGAGTTAGTGCTTCTCAAAACAGCATGGGTGGAAGAGACTTGCTTAATGTTTTCAAGCTGCTTATGAGTCAACAGTCATACCCTGCGTCCCTGTGCTGAAAATGAATCTTGAAATCCCATGTGGCTTTTTTTTCTCTTTGTTGCTACAGATACAAAGGTTTTAAAGGCAACTGCTCGATTTCCTTCATTGAGCAGTTCAGAGCCCTCCACCAGTGCAATAAGTACTGTGAGATGCTGGGGCTGAAATCTCTCCGAACCACTCATCAAAAACAGAGGAAAGCACCATCCATGAAAAGCAAAAATCTACCAAACTCATCGACTATGAAGAAAACAGTGCCCAAGAAAGCAAGAGAACCTAGAGACTTCATTTCTTCAGAGCACTGAGTTGTACTGTCCCATCTTGTGAAAAACTCCTCTCAAGGATATGTAGCAGTGATAGGCACCAATGACCTGGTGGGGGCATAACTTTAGCCTTTTGCCTTATGACATTATTTTGAAGTCATCCTGATGCTGATGCCAGCAACAAAGAAAGGAGCTGATTCTATGGTCTCAGTACCTGAGATTTAACACTGGGGCAAGGTTTTGAAGACAAACTAAGCCATCTGCCTGGATTATCTTACAACCCTTCTGTGTATTGGTATCTGCACATTTTGAGTCTTGGACATTGAGTGCACCACAGGCCACTGGAGAACACCTTCCCTTCTATGGGTCTGTGCCTGCGACCCTGTGGGTTCGGTTGCTACATAAACATCAATATATTTAAGATGCAACTTAGTAAAAGTTTTGCACAGTATTGTTGCTCAGGCTGCTATAGAATAATTATTTCCTCTCCCAGATTTTTGCATATTATAATCCTACTATAATCCCATTCTTGTAGTTTTTTCTCCCACTTACATGTCTTTTAATACAAGACAAAGCCATTCGCGATTGGATGTATCTGTCTTCTGCCCCCCACAAAATTAGCTAGCATCTTTAAGGTCCTCACAGAGTGATGTCATCAGCTTAAAGATGAGCAACTTGTGTGATTCTCCATAGAATTCCTTGCTTTCCATGCAAGCTTCCTTGAATCTACAGTGAACCCCATGGCACAGTACTGTTGTGCTTGCACCGATCTTGTTGTAGGATAGGTTTGGAGTCTGCATGTTGCCAAACAGCTACCATCTGAAATAAACCATTACATCTGGAGGGTGTTTCCGTACCTCGCAGCGTTTTCACTTAGAGTAAGTACAGTGACTTTTCTGTGTAGCACAGAGTTGTTTTTTGAAGGAACAGGATAGGTGCCCTGGGCCAGTACCTGTCTGCTAAAGAGTCATGATTTATCCAGAATGCCTAGGCAGGGCCAGAACTGCGAAAAGATACTGTGCTCCATTAAACTTAAGTGTAGCTTACGTGGAGGTTTGCAGCCAGAGGAGGGAACTGCATGTCAGAGGACTGCAACGAGTTTATTGGAGGTGGCAGCTGAAAACCCAACCTGCAGCGCCTAACACAGAAAACAACCGCTGAACATTGGTAAGCTTCTTATCCCTGTGTGATTACTAGATAGCAGGTGGTGCCAGAAGCCAATACCTGTGTGTAAGAAAGAGTCCCATCAGTGCTGAGGAAGATAAAAGCGATTTCAGGCTAGGTTCTGCTTTGTATTGATAAGCAGTGGGTGCCAAATAAGAGGTAAACTGCTGGGGACTAGCTGACCCAAGGGACAGAAACTCATCTGACTGCAATGTAGATGTAACATCTAGGCTTGTCATCCTGGGCTCCCTTTACGGGTTAATGGAGGTCTGCTCAATGGAATTTGGAGCAAAGTGCAGGTCCTCTGAAAAACAAACATTTGAAGTAAGTTAGATTAACTGTGCCCCAAAAGTGCCTATGTCTCTCCACTGAGGGAGAAGGAAGCAAAGTGTCAGACAGACATCTGCATTTTAAATTCCTACTGTTACATGGGATGAAGTTCTCCAGAGTTGCTCTGAAGCATTTGAGTTTTTAATAGTTTTCTGCTGAGTTCGATGGAGGAGACCAACTACAAAACGGTATTGCAGAAATTAGGATGTTATTGTAGTCCATGTAAAATTACATGTATGAAAGACTATTTGAAAGATGAATTTTTAAATAGAAAATGCCAAAGGAAGGTGAAAACTTTGAGTGTGACTGAAATCTGGGTCAAAACATTGAGAATGAAACCTTGACAAAAAAATTACAATGTATTGAGGAGGGGAAGCCATTTGTTTGAAAATAAAGGTGAATGACAATGTTGTGCTACTGCAGAGAATCTGAAGTATCGCGAGAGGAAGCCCCGCTGTTCTGGTGTCTCAGTTGTTCAAACCAGGAATCGGTCTGAGTTTACCCACCTCTCTCGCTCAGCCAAAAGGACGTCGGTGCGTGTGAGGGAATGAGACACCGTGCGTGGCCAGAGAGCGCACCTCGTGATGGGGATGGCAGCAAGCCACTTTCCGCTGCCACCTGGCAATCGTCAGCGCATCATTTATTTGAGCCTGGAATTCTGTACTCTGTTGATGCTTATTGCTGCTTGCGGTTCTGGCTAGCTTTGGTGGGGAGGAGGAGATGTTGGGAATGGGGCATATTGGGCGCTCTGTCATGTTGCAGCTGGAACCATTGGGTCAGTCAGGGGCAAGAATGTCAGTGCCAGGCAGTTAGCGTGAAGCTGGCCACCCAGCCTGGGGGCCGGTGCTGCTAGGCCAACGCTGCGGGTCAGTGGGCCTAGCTGAGGAGCCCTTTCCCCTTCCGTGGTGGTGGGAGAGGGTCTCAACAACAGCTCTGCTCCTGACAGCTTTCCATCAATGGAGAGTGCCAATATGGGAAGGAGAGTTTGCCACAGGTCTTTCCTGTCCTTCTGTAGCCATGCATGTAAATAGTGTGCTGGACGATGTAACACACCCCAGTTAGGAGGCTGCTTGCTCCTCAAAGCCAATGTAAGAAGCCTACATAAAAAAAGTGAGGCTTGGTGTAGCCATGAACTTGAATTCCCTCATGCGCTGCAAATAGAGAAGGCTCACTTGGGTGTTATTGCCTGGTCCGGGTGCTGCATGCGTGCACATGTGTACGTGTGTATGTTTGCAGGCCACCCTTACTTTACTTAAGGTACTCTTGTCTGTCTGTCATGTAGGAGCTGAAAAGTGGTTCCCTAGCTTTCTAAAGTAGATGGTTTCTGCTCGTTCGAGAAACACCAAGTATGACAGTGGCATGTAGCATCTTTGGGAAGGAAATTTGCTCCTGTTTCCCCTCTTAAGTGTTCAGCTTGCTGATATTTCTGATCTCTAAGAGACAGGGTATTGGGAAACCAACACTCTCCCACCCCTGCAACTTTAGAGAATTAGTTTCGTTGATGTTTCATGTCTGTGTAAAAACATCACCTTACTGCATTTACCTGATGTGTTCAATACTGATGACAGCACAGGGACAATGAATATTATCCGTGTCTGGAAAGATGGAGGTCTCGATCCTGCAAGTGACTAAGCTTAGATGAATTCTCACAGCACCCATCTGTGACCGTAGTTACACCGTGCAGTTGTTTGCAGGACTGAGTCATAACTTTCTTCCTTATTTGTTAATCAAAAACTTGGAGAAAATGTTGTTTACACCTGTTGGCCAAAATAAGCACAGCAGAAACCATAGATCTGAATGAGGATGTTTATGCTCCGCGTGTCCGTGGAACACAATACAATGAAATGCTCTGTGCTCTGCGTTGCCTTCTAAAGAAAAGATGATGACGTTCTTGCCCCCTGGCAGTGAGCATAAGTGAATCTTTTAGAATGTTTTCCTCTGTGGGGAACTGTCCTCCAAGCCCGCTGACGGAGCATTAATTAAGGACTGAGGCTACATTCTGGTTATATATCTGTTTTGATGGATTTCATGTTTTTCATTCATCTTTCAACTAGGCTTGACATCTGTACTCAAAAGCTAATTTTCATTTTCTTATTATTGATCTCGCAGAGTAAATGTGTACATGGAGCATTATATAATAACACGCCATCTTATTTGGATTAAATAGACATACACCCAGCTAAAACGGATGCTTTTCCACTGCTCAGGAGTTTACTGAATGTGTTTTGGTTTTAAATAGACATATTACATTGCTGATGTATGACAACACTGTGTGAGTCACAATTCCTGAATTTCTGTCAGTGGAAAGTCTAACTGATGACAATAGGATAACTTGGCAATACACTGGTTTAAATCAGTCATTTTTCTGTAATAGAACAAAAGCTTCAATTATAATAATGTCACTTGATCCTGTTAAAATTCAGTCATTGCCCTTGAGTTCAGCTACACGTGCAATTACATTGAAATAATTATACATTAATAGCTACCAAAAGTAGAAAATGCTTGACTGATTACTTCAGGTTAAAGCCATCTTGAAAAGTTTTAAAGGCTTCTCTGTCATGGTGCTCAGATGATTGCTCTTTGCCGTATCTAAGGGAAGTAGAGAACTGAGTCTTTGCCTTTTGTCTGTTCCTTGTTGCCCCATCTCTTTCACACTTGCTGAGCAGTCTGTTCTGCCCTCCCTGCTGTCTGCTTCGACAGGGAGGAACTCTGTGGCAGGAATACCTTGCCTACGCAGGCCCCTCTCCAAACCATCCTCAATTCCTTACTGATGTTTCTGGGTCATGATATAAAAAGTTTAAAATTTAGATAGTCTGACAGTGACACAGAGCGAGCTCCAGTGTGCATGTCAAAAACTGATGGGAAATTATGATTAACAGACTGGTTTTTTGCCCATGTCTCAATTTGCATGTCAGATTTTTTTTAAAAAGGCTTTGCTAATAATTGCTGTTCCTTGTAGACCGATAACTAGTCACTCTACCCACCTTAGTCATGTTACAGAAAATACATATATGCCCTCTATCAGGAGGTATTTCCTGGCTATCTGAAAAAGAATGAAAGCTGAGTGCATCTAAACTAAACTTCATACAAAGGTCTAGACCACGAAATCAGACTGGGAAAAGAAAGTTTGGTCCTGTTTATGCTGGTTGACTTCAATGGCAGAAGAAAGATTCACCTAGCGGAACTGTGGTTTTACCTCGGTGTACCTGTGTTACCAGTATGCATCAGGTGGATGTCTGCAAAATCATAAGCAGTGAAATAATCATTATTAGTAGGGTAAACAGCATTCTCATTGGGCTCTAGATTTAATGGCCCATTGAGATGAATGGGAGAAGCAGCTACCTGTTTTACAGACTGGTTTAATCTGAGCCAAAGTTTGCTTTTTGCCTTCTACGTAAGGGAACCGAAGCATGGGTTTTGTGAGCAAGTTAGATAAATATGTATTCTAATCTCAGCAGAGACATCAGCAAAGCAGAAACTGGAACCCATTTTTTAAAGGAGCACTTAGAGGTTAATTCTTGCTGCCAGCAGTTTTGTTATTATATTAATAAATATTCTTAAGCACACACAGAATGAATTGCACTGTGTCTTGATAGCAATTTTAAAATGTTATGCTTTTCATAGGGCACCACTGTAGTTTAGGCTGCAGCACTAATGCTTTGTGATTTAAATTCTATTACACAGACTAACAATGATAAAACACTCAAGAAGGGAGTCAATAAAGCTTCTACAGGATGTTTCTAAAATAATTAATCACATGAATGGCCTACAGGTATTGCGTTTTTAGATGTATGTGTCCCTGTAGATAAACTGATAATTCTACCTGTTCTTCTGCAGTTTTTAAGTGCTTTAAAAACCATCTGAGCTTCCGTGGTAATGTTTTTCAAAAACACCTAAGGGATTTCAGTGTATAGGTCCATATCCACAAAATATTAGGCACATAACTCGTAAGTTGGTCGTGTCTGTGATCCTTAGAACTTTATTGCTCCGTGGAAACTGGCCTCCGCAGTCCCTTTTGAAACAGAACCTTGAGTGCACTTGAAAATGTCACCTGAATGTTCAGAAGTGTTCAATGGTGGCAGTGAATGAATCGGAGTACATCAGTCCTCCACGGATTCAAGACGACAGCTTGCACTTCTGAAGACGGGTGCAGAGTTGCTGGGAATCAGCTGCAGACTCTGGTTCCAGCTGTAGCTCTTAAATAACAGTCTCACCCACGAGGAGAAAGTCAGTGGGTATAGAAAACAGTCAGCCTGGTGCTGAAATATGGGGAGATATGTCTGGAGTGCAGAAGAATTTTCTCTAAAACTGGAAAATGGAGAAACTTCTAACCAAAATGTCTGTGGCATTTTTTAAACTGTGCGGGAAGACAGATCCTTGCCATAGAAGTTAGATTATTCTTCATTTCAAGTTTCCAAATGAAAAAAGCCAGACTGCTAAGTTTCAGGATTTGAATCTATGACTGACTAGTCTTGGATGAATAGATGATTGCAGCCCTGTGATACCTATTCCCAGTCCTTATGCATACACCTGCTTTACAGATTGCTTGGTCCCAGGTCTCCGGAGGATGCAACTTCAGAAGGCAGCTGATGTATTTCAAATGCTGTGCCTTGAATATTCATCCACGGAGATGTAAGATGGAGGACCCCGTTAGAAAACAGGCAGTACGTTTCCCAATCCATTCCCTATACCGCATAGTAAGAGAATTTTGTATGCAGTTCTTATTGGAGGAACTTTTCGGCATAACTCCTGCAGCTTAGCCTCCCGTAACCTAACGGTGACCTGCAGGCATGCAGCCCCATTATGCCTTAATTTCTTTTTTTTTTTTTCTCTTCGAGAAACTTCAGTGCATCTAATACTTGTGTGGGTGTTGTAAAGGTCATGTTGCTCTACAATAAAAGCCTCAGTAAGTAACTTAATTTTCGAGTTTTAAGAGCGCAGTAGTAAGAAAGTAGTAGGGAGACTACACTGCTCTCCTGCCACAGAGCACCAGGGGAAGGTTAGGAACTGTTTGCCCACATGGATGTTTGACTGAATTTTTTAAATGGGTTTCCTTTAGTAACATTACAAGTGGAAGCTGGGGAGCCTGTACCGCCATTCCACCACTGGAGTACCAGCAGTCGTGATTCATGTTTTGCATCTCTAAAAGAATGAATGACGTGGAACAAGCTGTGATGACATTGCAAATCGTAGAGCTAGTCCAAAATGACAGACCTAATCTCCAGCTCTTTCTGTTGATATGATAGGGATATTGTGCTCAGGCAAGCGGCACACGAGGCTTACTGAGTGGGAGGAGAGAAGCAGCATAAGATATTCTTCAAATAAGAAAAATCACAGTGCCAGTAATCAGGAGAAGGGCAAGCAAGACTGGTACAGGCTCCCTAGAAAGCACTGCAGGTGTGGTGAGGGAGGGAAGGGACTTTTCATTTCTCTCTCAATCAAAGGTTGAGAAGAAAAGTAGCTGCTGTGAAAACATTACACAGAGGGGCTTGCAGACAAGGTCACTTTCCTCCTGCAAAGCGAGAGAAAAGAGAAAGGACTTCCAGCTCTCTTGCCCACCCCAGCCTCCCAACTTTCCTGCACAAAGATTCCCTTGGCTAGAAGCTCGTTCTCAGCAAAGACCTTTTGAAAAATAACCATAATTATCTGCAGCTCTGCTGATTTCACTGTGAGTCTGCCATAAAATGTTGTGGGTGTGAAATTCCTGGGATTTACTGAGTCTTGGACAGCAGGAGAATACTGGCTTTGGGAGCCTTTCTGTTGCTGCTGGATTCTGGCTGTGTTTATGGATGACTGAGGTCGCTCGTTTTGCACCGGTGGCAGAACAAGGTCCCTTGTTAGTGTTAATGCTTAGTGGTCTATAGATGCCCAGTCCGTGCCAGATGTTTTGCATCTGGCCCACTACATCAGTCTTTCCAATTCATTATCTGCTTCTTACAGACAAAAGATAGGACCCAGCCTTATGCTACGGGGCAGCCCAGCCCTCACTTTTCCCTACTACCCCTACTAAAAGCTCACTTATCACATGAGCCGTGTTCATGTTGCCCCAAACACGCAGTAGATATGCATTTGCTCTTGTGGTAGGGGTGCACATGGTGCCAGGTGTTTGCTGTGGCTAGATTTGTGCCGTGTACATGGCAGCACTGTGTATCACAGCTGCAGTTTGGTGATGTGACAGGTCCATATCAAGTGACATAACAGGGATGGACTTGCCATCAGGACCCAGCAGAAGGCCTTCGTGGCCCACACCGAAAGGCTGGTACTGCTGCTGCAGAAGTGTGTTTGAATGAGCTTCCTGTGTAATGCAGGAAACATCAGACGGGAGGAATAACATCAGGGTATTTCTGTCCATCCATTCGTGCTCTATCTGGTAGACAAGATTAAGATTTATTGTTCCTGAAAGCAAAACTGGACCAGGGAGAAGAGGCCAACGGGTGCCATATATACTGGAAGGATGATGTCAGGGAAGTGGGACAGCTGTGGACAAGCGTCTGGCACAAGTCTCTCAAACGAGACTTTATGTCCCTCGGAACGATATTGAAGGGATGGGGAGCGCAGGTGGTGGTCTCCTCTGTCCTCCCAGCTGGGGAAGGGGGTTCAAGAAAAAGGAGACTCATTGACCAGGTGAATGACTGGCTGCATAGCTGGTGCCGTGCTGAAGGTCTCAGCTTCCCACACCACTTACGTTGTCCCTGTGCTCACACGTCCACTGTCGCACTCCCACCTCTCCCCTACCTCCTCTGCCATTGCCCCTGCTCCTTCCCCTTCCCTGTCGCTGGGCCTGATGTTTATTTGGGACAGCAGGGTTGGAAGAGGAAAAAAAGCACCAAAAAGTCTCTCTTCTTCCTGTAGGTAGTAAGCTTTATCTTCTTCCTTTTGCAAGAGCTGTTCTGCACTAATTTCTCAGGAGGCTACTGGATTACTCTCCGTTCAGTCACCTTTTATTGCTGTATCAGATACCTGCACAGAGGTATCTGATACAGCAGGTTTTCAGAACAAAGGTCACAAAAGAAAATCGTGAATGCAAAGAGTGATTACGATGCATATAAGGTTTAGGAAACCTATTCTGAGTTCCTCTGTGAAGACCTGTTGTGTTATTATAATTTGGAGCGCTGAGAATTCTTTTAAAAATATCTAGACTGGAACTCAATTTTAATATACAACATTGTAATTCTTCCCTTAATTTTCAGCAGTACACATTGCTAATGACTGTTCCACAGCAATAACTCATGGAAGAAAAGGTTTAGGGAATAAAATTACGTAACTCATTGAAGATGTTCTGTTGGGAAACACTGTGTAATAAAATTGGTTGCAAATGGAACCACAGTATAATCTATAAATCATAAATTTCACATATCCATCTATGCTTTCTTCCAGCAGCACTCTACACATCACAGCCATAGGAAGTGTCCTATTCATTATGCATGCGTGGTTCCTTAGCACTAGAAGTCAGAGGAAAGGTGGAGTTTGGAACATGCTGATGAGTATTAAGGTTACCACTCTCATTGCAAATCAGAGCGCAACATTCTGAGAGCCTAAATCCCGGTTAGTCAGTGGGATTTAGGCTTCTCAGAGCAGCGTTGGTGCCTGGCTTTCATTAAGCCCTTTGGAAGTTCCTACAGATGATTCCTATTCTTTAAAATAGTTTTCAGAAGAATTTCTATGAGGAAATTGCGACTCTTCCCAAAACAGTAGGTTTAGAACATAAGACAATGGGCTTGCGCATGGTGCTCAAATCATACATACAGTTGTGACAGGGAAGGCTGTCACAACCGAAAACAAAAGCTGAAAGCATTTGAAACCTGAATAAGTGATGTTTCAAGTTAGATGTAATAGCTTTTTGTCAGAATTTTGGAAAGTGTTCTGTTTGAAAAATGTCATGAGCTTCTCCGTCAATTAATGTTCCAAACATATGTTTTCATTTGGTGCCAAAGTAAGAGCCAGAGTTTGACTACATCAGCTAATTGGCTCCAGTATTCTATTGTCATGGTCAATCCAGCAGGAGAAAGAAAATCCCAAGCTGGCCTTGTTTTTCAGAGGTAATCACAACCCCATTGATTCCAATGAAATCCACATTCCTAATGATGACATTACAATGATGATTCCTTAAGATGACTCATGTGCTTTACGATGGGAATCTGGAAGTGCATGTAGCAGAGTATGTATTTCCCACTTACTGTGGTGCGTTTGCCTGCATAAGAAAGAGCAGAGTCATCCTGACATACATGCAAAAAGCTTATTTCTTCCTCAGCACGGTGGGAAAACGTATTGCTACAGTTCGTATACTTTTCTGAATTGATGTCTTGTCTATCAGTAGCTATTTAGTGTGATAATGGCGTTTGATAGACTGGACACAAACACCATTGTCACACTCCACAGCCCTGGTAGCAGTAGATCATTAGTCCATGGAAGACGTAGTACGCACACATTGCAGACTTCAGCACGGGGGCTTCAAAGATCTGCAAGACAACAGAGAGAAGACCATGTTTATGCATATTTATATGTAGTACATCAGGATTCTCACCAAGGAAATGGGAGACAGGATTCAGAATTTCTTTGAGGTGAATATTTTTTCTCAGTTAGCTGTAGCCATTTAAAGTTAAGTAGCTTTAAGTGTGCCTTTACAGGCAAAGGAGATGGGACAGGCACCTTGAGAAAGTAATCGGTCCTGTCCTAAGAGACAAATTTATGAAGGGAGGGATGAATCATTCTCTGCAAGGACCTGTGTCTTTCCCTTATTGATGGAGGCAGCTCAGAATAAGCACCTGACTCTTACAGAGCTATGTTAGATCTGAGGAATCACGATGCTAAAGATTGTATTTGTTTTCCACATACTTGCTTTTACCAGCATTTTAGAGCTAGCCCATTTACAAGACAGCAAGTTGCTCTGTACTCCTAGTCTCACTTCACCTGTTTTATTCAATGCAAGTTCTTCTATGACACATCAACACCTACGCAACAGTGAATTAAGCAGTGTAACTAACATACACAGGACTGTGGTGGTTCATTTCTTCCCAGGACAGTTTTTTTGCTTTAATAGGACAGCGTGTGTTTCCGTGTTTGTTTAGCCTGCAAGTCTAAAAGCATTTCTGCACATCCTCCGTGGGTACAGAAGCAGTAACTGAGTGTCAGCTGAGGCACGGCGATTCGTAAAGCCATGGACACTCAGTTATGTGTCATCGTCAATCTGAGTACTGCAGAGAAGCAGAGAAAACAGAGGCACAGGGAACCAGAGCTTGGGTGAATAGTAGTAGCCTTTGTATCTTACTCTTCTGTGTATCCGCTTTTTGCTTAGTCTATAAAGACTGTTAACTAGTGTGATCATCTGTGCAAGATCGGATGTTAACTGGAAGAAACACTGACCTGTGCGGATAGAATGTAGCTTTGTGAAAGTGCAAGCCAGCTAGTGAACGTTCATTAATAGGAATAACAAAAGAATAGTAGTAACTAATCGATAACTGTAACTAAGTCTGCTAACTTAAAGAAAGGAAAAAAAAAAGAGAAAAGCAGAGACAGACCACAGAGTGGAATTCCTTTACTCCCCTGGAACTGGTAAAAATCTTGCAAGGAGAGCAGAAGACATTAAACATTAATGTTCCATTTTGCATGAATTTGGGTGGATTTTGTATGTGCTGGGTACCGAAATGTTTTCTGTAGCTACTGAATACTTGAACTTTGTGACTCAAAAAAGAATGCTGTATGGACTGGGTAGAAGCACCATGGGAGGGGATGGAGTTGTCTTTTCGTGTTGAGAGATGAGGACAGAACGTCTTGCTATAATGCTTTTAAACCATCTGTCTCATGTTTTTTTAAGCTCAGTAAATGCCCTCCCATTTTTACAAAGTTGGGAGCATGTGCTACCCGTATGTAACAAAACTAGCGTCTCCAATAGTCTTCCGGATCTGGTTGCATTTTAGCAAAAGACTGTTCAGCAAGTTAAAGCATTCCAAAGGCAGACTCTCAGATCCCCAGAGAACTCCTCCTATGGGCTTAGCCTTCCTGTCAATCTCATTTTTTAGCTTTCCTAATTCACTGCCCTGGTGATGTGTCACTCCCACACATTAACAGCCTTAATGCCTCTGCTTTACTCTCGGTCTGCTGTCAGCACTCGCACCGTGCATTCCAGCTGAGAACCGAGAGAGGCACGAATCTCTGTCATCAGCTGTCTGTAAAATCTAAATGCTTGAGGTATGTATGCTGAATGTGGTACAGCTATGGAGGAAAATCACATTTCTGCACTTGTTGAGACCAAGTGGTTGCCATTTTAAATACCAGCTTTTGTAAGCAGGGGAGGCAGTCCCTAGCTTGAATCAGGGCATGCTGCAATTTGTGAGAAGTGCAGCTCTGCGTGCCCTAAAATAAGAGGCTGTGTATGGGCAACTACCCCTAGGCCAGCTGAAGCGCTGGAGCCTGTGGGAGTAGAACATGGCTCTCTGAAGGAAATGATGCAGAAAGGAATCTGCTCTCCAGATGAAGTGCAGGTTGAGGGCTACTGCAGAAACAGCAGCCCCGGTTTGAGGCAGGGGAAGGAGCCGTAACAGGAAATGATTACGGATAAGGGCACAGGGCTCCCAAATCGAGAGGTTTATATGCAGATCATCAGGTAGGGAACTTTAGCTCACTCTGTCCTACAACATTAAAAGTTGAAGTGCCAGCAGAGAGGAGACACTAACGCACACAAACTAGCTGGCTGCCCACACGTACTGAATCCAGCTGAGCCACCGGCACACTCTGCGCAGTGTAACAAGTTATTTCCTCTGCAATCCTTACCTTTTGATCCAACTTTGTGTCTTTTCTGGATCTTTTTCTTAAATGTAATCTAGTTCGACCAGTGTTGATCGGGCAATGCAGACTCTCTGCAGCTCTTGACCCATTGAACTACTGATTTGCAAGTAGGTATAATCAAACCTCAGTGAAAGCACGCACTGGCAGCATTAGCTGAGTTCTGAGTGGCCCTTGGCTGGGAAATAGCAGAGGAATGAACCTTCGCTGGCTGGTTACCAGGTCAAACGGTTTTGTTTTTCAAGCGTGGTTATTCCAACTGCTCTGTCATTCCCATCCTTGTCAAGGAAGCAAGCCTATAAACGCTTGGGCAGGGCTGAAACTTTTCCAAGTGCTTTTCATCTTTCACCGATTTTGTCTGTGTTTTGAGTCTGTACATGCTGTAGTGGGAAAGAGTTGTGCATTTGAATGAATACACAGAACTGTCAGGCAGATTTGCAGAGCCACAGGTCAGGCCACTGTGCAATCACAGCTACGCAGGAGACATCTCCAAAAGAAGGAAAGGAGCTGCAGCACACCCTGTGTATCAAAACGGCACTGAGGTTTTTTTAATTAACGATGGCAAATACACAGTCACAACCAGAACACGTTCTGTCTAGTCAGGATGCAGCTTGCAGTTGTAGACCTGAGGTCCGTGAGGCTATTTTTAATAAATATGCCTATGCTGTACCTGGTGATAATGAGAAATGAATGCCAAAGGAACGTAAGTACTGTACATTGCTTTCTAATTCATCACAATATTAGTGTTTTTTCCGCTTACCTTTCCTCATACACATTTGACTCAGCTTTCTCTCTGCAGCAGAGAAGAAAGGTCAAGCAAGATCCTACTCTAATGAAGCTCTCTGAGGAAAAGTCCGACAATCGCTGTCAGATACAGTGCAAAGAGCAGCAGAACCCTGGCAGAAGTGCCTCTGCGCTTCACTGTGAAATGTGTATGATGGTAGGTAGCCAGGCAAATGATGCAGCTGCAAGCAGGCAGTTTTGTAGTTCCACAACTACATGGAAGCTTCCAGCAATTCAACAGGAATATTTCCAAGACAAAAGGTATGAAAGAAAGAGAAATGGCTACTAGTTTTTAGTACTGCAATGGAGCAAAAAAACCTGAAACAATGGGAAAGTTCCTGGACAGTACAGGGTGAAAGCAAAGTATAAGCATCAGAGAAAAAAAAAAATCCACTTTTTGCTTCTGTTCTGCTAGACATTTGTATAAAGAATATTATTAGAATGTTCCAGCTGAGAAGACCATTGTAAAGAACAAGAAGGTTTTTCAAGAAGTATCTGAATATGGATCACAGAACCTGTCCTTCTTGTATATCCAGACCTGGAAGCCTTCCTGTAACCCTGGTGAAGTCTAGCCACGCTTACTGTCAGCTTCCCTGCCACTCCTCTTTTTTTAAGACAATAAACATTTAGGGTGGCTTGCCAACTGACACTAATAAAAGCCTAATCTCTTTAAAAGTGCAGGCAGAGATCACTATGTAAAAGACATTAAATCCTGTTAGATTACACAGAGAGGCCACAGGCATTTGCAGATATTTTGGTATGCTGAAGTGCTTAGCATTCAAATTCATTTGCACTATTTTATTTTTGTTAGTACGTTTTAGCATTTCCTCGTCCTCACATGAATCAAGCACAGGAAGGCACTTACCATCTGACACAACTGCCAAATGATCCCCGGTGTGTCGTGGGGGCTTGTCAGGTTCTCTTGCGTGACATTTTGCTGAACATCACTGTATTCGGATCTTTGGAGGTCTTGGTTTTCTTTTATGAGTTCCCAGCAGTGGTCAGCTGTTGAAAGCCTCTGTTTCCAGTGGACACCTTTCTCTCGCCCTTTATGGGATCCTGAGGTTTTAAAGTAAACAATTCATTCTCTTTCTGATAAGTCATATTAAAATATTGATCTGGGGGAGGGAGATGGCCCTCACTGCACAGAGCTAGAGTCACCTTTAGTCAAACAGACTAGGGAATGGAAAAAAGCTCTGAAATCTCAATTTTCTCTGTCCCTTCAGAGAGAGCATATGTGGGTAGGGAAAAATACAAAATATAGGGTTTTTTCAGCTGCCTGTTTTGCTTAACCCTGAGATGAAGAGTGTTTACTCTGTCTTCATATTAACTGCTTACTTCGTCCAGCAAGACTGATTTCATCAATTCCTCAGATCACAGTGCTAATCTTACTGTTCACTGCTGGGTGTTACCAATCTTTTTTTCATTTTTTAATTGTGATTTATGATCTTTTCTACACAGGAATTTTCAGAACTCTCAAAAAGCCTGTCACATTTTTAATAGGTTTTACTTTCCAGCACACCTCTGAGATGGGGGAAAAGGTCTGACTGCAGCTGAGCCTATCTGAACACCAATGGCAAAACCAGGAATTAAACACACGTTTCAGGACCTCATCCAGATAATCAACAACTGGACCATTGTATAAACCCACAAATTTAGGGCATGATAAATTTCTCATTTTTGGTGAAGGCTAGTGTGGGATTTGAACATGCCATTTCTCTAAACATAAATTAAAGTTATACCTTCAGTAGGATAATGCTTCCTGATAGTTAACTAATTAGTATTTCATTGCTTACTTCCATTACCATGCTTCTATTCCATTAGAACATAAGTATTTTCTAACAGTCTTAAGTAAAAGTAATTTTTTTTTTAAAAAAGCAAAGTTTTCAATATAATACCTCACAAACGTGAGGAACCAGGTCACTTTACTGGTTTTGGCTGGATGTGTTCATCCAGCAGCAGAAAACCCCTGCAAAATCAAATCTGGAAAAAATTCTGTCTTGCACTCTCCTTGCTTTCCAGCTTTAGTATAACTAGACCTTCGAAAGAACACAAATGCAGCTTCTGTGCTTGTTAAGATACCTTCCCTCGCCACTGCCAGGGTGAGATGAAACAGGCCAGTATATACGAGCTCTAAGAATCAGAGCTCTCCTTTTGTGAGAAGGGTCCTGCACGTCATCGATTCAAACGCACAATACAATACTGTGTAATGGAAAAAAGCCTGAACTACAAAGCCACTAGAACACCCTCATCTTTACCAATTTATGGCATGCCTTTTCTCTGTTAGGTTGTCATGTATTTGGACTGCAAATTTGTCATGGCAAGAACTATCTGTTTCCTAAAATGCTGTTTCCTAAAATGCTGTTTTCTAATACAGTGTAGCTCCAGTCTCAGATACACCAGTAATCCTACTAATAACGTCAGCAGTCATGAATAAAAGAAGGCACTGAACTGTGCTTTGTAAGCAATAATGAAGCTGTATTTATAGGTTATTAGCAGTCTTATCGCTGCATATACAGTTCAAGAACAGTTCTTTCCCCTTATGAAAAACTCCAGAATTTATAATTCTCAGGGATTTAATGACACATTTTTATAACCTTAGTTGTTAAAGCAATGTTAGTTGCCTAATGTAGATGATCCGACTGCTTCACTGTACTCTTTTCCAGTTTTGTTAAATAAAAAGATTTTAATGAACACAAAGCACAAATT
Source organism: Platalea leucorodia (assembly GCF_965183815.1). Lineage (NCBI taxonomy): Eukaryota > Metazoa > Chordata > Aves > Pelecaniformes > Threskiornithidae > Platalea > Platalea leucorodia. Next base: position 436,061 of record NC_138858.1, read on the forward strand.
CATAATGCTAACAGGTGACATTTAGCAGGGAAGCAGAGAATTAAATGAGACAGGAAAAGAAAAAGGGCACATGCCTGAGTTCTGGCTTTCCTATTCTGTGCTATATGACAGGGTATTGGAGAAACATCATGAAATGAAGAGTTTTGTAACAACGCAATCCTTGTCACTTGCTTTTAGGTTAAAAGTGCCGGTAATCTGTGCTACCTAACTTCAGGTGCTGTACAAGAGGGGAGACCGCGGCTACATGGCAATCTCAGCTGGCTGTGTAGCCCCGTGGATGCACTGATAGAGTCTCGTTGTTTATCCTTACAAAGAGATTAACAGGAAGGCGGCTGGGGAAGTTCTGGAGTGAATCACCATCTGGCTGCTCACTAAATGTCAGACAAAACCAGGGTCTAGTGAAGTCAAAAGAAACTTTTCCACTAACTTCTGAAAGATCAGGATAGCATCTACAGCATTATATGTCTGTATGTTCTTTGTGCATGCAGGCATTTTGCACAGTGGGGCCCGACTGTGCCATGATTGTTACTACTAATAGGCTTCCTGTAATATTAGGGAAAATATACCCCCAGTTACAGCTGTTTTCTTTGTTTAGAGTCCCAGTGGTTAGGGCTTTCGATGGTGCTCTCAACCTTTGTGTTACCTTCTGCTCTTGGTCTACTTAGAAAACCCTCCTGAAGCAGGGACTGCTTTTCATTTTGTCTTGCTACTGCTTGGTTTTTGGTGAAAAGTCTCTCATTTGGGACTTGTACGTGCACACAGTATAAAGATGACAGAATTACTAGTAGTAGTAGTAGTAGTAGTAGTAGTAGTCCTAGTTCACAGTGTGCCCATAATAGTAGAACAAGGTTTGGGGAAAATATTTATTAAAAATTACCTGTACAATTATACCAGAATCCTGTGTGCGAACTCCATATGCCATTCTGAAAATATGGATGTGCATTTTAAATCTACAGAAGATATCTGACAATATGCCTAATCGTAAAAAGAGGGCAAAAGGCCTCAAATAAAAAAAAAAAAAACAAAATGCCACATGTTGTCCAAAAACAGCAGAGAAAGACTAAAATGTGCTACTTTTACTCACAGAGGAAACACCACTTACTTGGTATTTCTGGTGTTGTGTTTCTGGGAAAAAAGCTGTTTTCCTCAAAATGGCAATCTGCAATTTTGAGTAAAGTACTGCCCACTACACATGGAGCCACTGGTGAGAGTCTGAAACAGCATTGCAACATTCATTACTGTTGCAGACTGGTTTGGGTCCAATTCTTTGAAATTAAATGCCAAATTATTTGGAAATTCCAGGAAAAAAAAAGGAACTGGTTTGTTTAAATGTTAGTAAGGGTGACACAAGGACAAATAATGCAATACACATTGCACATTCATCTGAGGGCCAAATTCTTCCCTTGAAAATATGTAGATATGACCCCAGGCAAAATTATCTAACTTTGAAGTTCAGTCTAGCTTTGAAGCTAGCACTGCTCAGAGTAGAGGACTGAGTTCTGTGACCTCCAAAGGTTGCTTCCAACCTACATTATTCTGTGATTCCATTTTATGTGCATAGCTCCTGTTGACTAAGGTGTCACTATACAAAGGATGAAATTTGGTCCATACAAAAGTTCTTTCCTACCATTTTTCTTATATAAAATGTGGAGGATACAAAGAGTGAAATAGAAATCTGAGGAATGGAGTCTTTTCTATGTGGAAAGGGTGAAAGACCAACTCCCAAACTGAAGGAATAGTACCTTACCACAGGGGCAGAAATAGGGCTATGTTAAGAAGTTTTTCACACTGGGTAAATTTAACAAACAATAAGAAGCTATGGTTTGGCTCTGCAATACCTTAATTATGAAATTCTTCAATTAAGAACAACAATTTTGGCAAAAAAAAGGGGTTAAACATTCTGTGCATGAAGATCTCGCTAGTGTATTAGGAGAATTCTTTTATTCTGTATTGAAATGATACGGGCCTACAAGGGTTTGTGAGTGGTATAAATCCCTGTGGAAGAATAAACCTTCTTTGCAGCTGGTTAATTTTGATCATAAATACATTATGCGTTCAACAAAGCTCATTTAGAAAGTCTGTTTGAAAAGGCTTAAAAAACACAAGTACTTTGTTTATTTAGAGTAGATTTCAAAAGCCAGTTTCACCATTCAGTTCAAACTGAAGACTTTCAAATCAGGGTTCAGTTACACGACATGAAGGAGGCTCACCTGAATCAGTTCTCATTCTTTTTTTTCCTCTACACTTAAAATCAGAATAGTGTGTACTTTACATGAGAAGAAAAATAACACAGAGAAGGATCGTGGTGCACGTGTAGAGTAAGCGGGAAAAAGTGAGTGGATTGGGAAGAGCTTTCTCTTCCTCATTTGGCTGGCCTAAGACCTCATGTTACCCAGCTCATTTAGCACAAACCTCAGGTTAAAGTCAGTTGCAGTTTTGAGGGAGACGGGAAACTAGACCCTCCGTTGCGGAGGGAGTTAGAGCAAAAGTTTCTGATCTGAAAAATCTGATGCTATAAGGTACAGGGGTTTGAAAAGGAACTCCTGGGGCACCAGTCCAGGGAGACCGCAGTTCTGCAGTCCTCTGGAACCCCAATATTTAATGGTTTTCCTTCACTAGATTCCAGCCTCAGAACTGTTGCACTAATGGCCATTCATGTATGAGAACTTGAATTGCATCTTTATGGCTTTACTCCAGCTCTATCTTTAATGAGCCTGTAATCAATACTCTTAAACTGATCTGGGGTTGGCTATTTCATCTATGGAAAAATCCTGTTACAGTCCACCAGCTGTGGGCATGGCTTGCTTGGTTTAAAACTTTCAGACAAATCGGGGTCAAAGATTTAGGCCGGATCCTTTTATGGAGAAAACTGACACATGTCCAACAATGTAACTGAATTTATCCCTTTGCTATGACCTATTAATTTCAGCGAATCTATGCCAACTTACATCAGTTTAGGCTATGACCATATCATTTTTGAGAGGAAATTGCTACAGGAATTCTTGGGCTCAAAGTGGGCAAAGCTGATATTTATCTGTTTATCCTAGATTACTACAGCATTCAAGGGGCATCAGCCTTCACAAAGACTGAAGGAAGCGCATTTACCAGCGCTAATACCACAATGTAATAGACAAAGGTGAGGCATATGTAGTGCTAGGACAACTTCGATCACAGAAGGGAAAATGTTGTGACCCTTGTAAGTCAGTGGCTAGTGGTTAAAGATTACCTGTTCTGGTCACTCTGTCTACTAGGTAGAGAAAGATTAACTAAGAGCAGTATAAAGTAGAGCAAAGGTATTTAACCTGGAAACCATGATCTCTTCTGATTTCTGCTGGGGCTCAGTAAACGAAATTGATTTGAGTTTCCCAATCATCAAACTCATTACATCAGTTCTAGATCATCCTGGCATTCCCCTTAACGATTCACCATCTGACACATCCGACGCAAAGAATTCAGGTTGAGGATTATCTTCAGATTAAGGGTGTAAAGTCTGACTGACAATGTACCATCCGTGAAATTTCTGTTTCCCCAGCAAAATAGTTGTGGATAGAATTTAAGCAGTTTTGATGTAAGCAGATGGCTAACAGATAAAACTTACGTTTATTTACCTGTCCCTAGGGGGGAACTCCCCACCCGCCAAGAAAACTACTCCGTCTGCAAACACTGATATTTGTCTCCTCAGCTCTAAGTCAGTTGCCCAGGTCAGCTCTACGGCTTCCATTAGCCTGAGAAGTACCTGTCCATCAGCGGTTATCACAGGCACAGGACTTCCTTTTTCCTGTCAGCCACTGCCGCAGCCTGCACGTTTCGGGCAAAGCATTAATCCTGCGAATCACAAACCACAGCAAAATAAACTACTTAGTAATGGACGTTTGCAAAGAACATACGTTTTTTGTAACTTCCCTTCCTTCCTACGTTTTACCGGGAGGTCAATAGGCCTCCCTCTCCACGTATACCCCGCTGCGAGCACCGAGTGGCGTGGCCATAAACCTGCCCTGTCCCCGCATTATATACAGTGTTTTTCTGAATTTGGGTCGGTGAATATCCACTATGCTGCTATATAGTGATTTCTTTTTGTCTGGCAGCCACTAAATGCATGGAATTTATTCAATATGCCATAAATGGTTCTCTGATCAGAGAAACGTGTATCACAACCTCTCTCTTGTCCATGACTTCAGGCTCTCCATACCACATTAGGTACTGATGTGCTACACACGTGGGATACAGAAAGTTTAATCTTAGAACAGTAAATAAAGGGTAGTCATGTCAAGACTATTGCCCTAAATCATCTTGGAGTCCAAGTCCCAGTAGGATTATTATCTTCAGGAATCGTCATAGTAAATCAAACCTTTGCTCAGTGGTGGCCTGTGCCACTTACCTCAGAAAAGACAAAAAAACCCACTCAGCGTTTGCTACCTCCTCTGTCCTACAGATTAATTTACTTTAATATCTTACTAACTTCTCTTCATACGTATTCAAGTATCACGTATCTGCACGATAGCTTCACACTCAGCACAGGCGTCCAGAGCTTTACCTGCGGGATTTACCACACGCAGCAGCCATGATGCAACCAATACGCCACGGTGGATTTGAGGTGAGCATCCACTACCTTTTCTTTAATGCCACGTGAGCTGCACATAAAACAGAGTAGACAAAGGACAACATGAAGGTCTTTGATGCAGGTGAGGATAAGCAACTTTATTCATTTTTTATATTTGCAAGTAAAAAAACTGTTTAAATCCTCTTCTCAGAACTTAAGAGACTTTAGTGGCCTGAAACCTATTAATTGCCAGTCTAATCACCTCAAAAAAGGCCCAGAGAGCCACATAGTCATGGAGCAGAGCCCCCACACGTCACCCCGTGAAGCGCGACGTGGCCGGCCCCCCCCACTCCTTCTGAAGGAGAATGGCGCTGCCTGGGCGCGGCGGGGCCCAGGCAGGGGCGGCGGAACCTTCTAGAAGGGACGGGGCTCGGGGCCCGTGGTCTCTGCCGAGGAGGTGCCCGTTCTCCGCTGGCTGTTGGCGGTTCCCTTGGGCGCCATCCCGCCACAGGCAGCTTGGGCCTGCTGGCGCCGCTCGCCGCGCGTGGCGAAGGGCCGGCAGCGCGGGGGCTGTGGCTGCAGAGCCGCAGCCTGGCCCAAGCGCCTGAAGCCAAAATGGCCCTTTCTGGAGGGAAAGGTCAGACCGTCTGTGGGGATGAAGCGCCGCACAGGTGAACTGAACTCCAGCGGCCAGCACCAAAGCAGTTAGCGAAGACCATGGTAGAGAGCGTTAGAAGTAGCGTGGAAAGGGTGCTCAGTACCTTTTGCTTGCTCTAGCCAACTATAATTAATCATTATTTATTTAAACGTCTCAGTCGTTGGTGAAGTTCATTCTAGATGTGGGTACTCACAATGTGCTTTTCCCCTGCCTTCCCTCGTGCTTCAGGTGAAACCTTGCAGCTTAAATTAAATTAAAAAGGATTCAGTATAGACTTTCACACACTTTTTATTATTTTTGCTCTTGTGATAAAAACTGCAGACCTAAAAATTGGTTTGGCGTCTTGACAAAATCATGAAGACAATGTTTTTATAACTCCATGTTGAAATTTTAACCTATTCTTCCTCCGCCAGTTTGACCTGGCTCTGGCCTAACGGTGACTGGAAAAAGAACTCCCTGCAGCTGGCCTATATACCAAAAGTGCATAAAGTAAAAGCCAAGAAGTAGCCAAGATAGGGCTACTTAAATACAGTTTGGTAGGGTGTTTTTTTCTTTTCTATATTCCTCTGCACCTCACCTGTTCCCCCAATTAAACAGAAAAATAATGTGGCTAGAATATCAATGTTTTGGAGACAAAGATTAGTGACAAAAAAAAAAAAAAATCAGTCATCAAATGTTTTATGTGACATTGCAGACACTTTCCTTGCTAAATGTAAACTTTACACAGGTATCATATTTAATCTAATCAGATAGTTTACTAACTCACTATGCAGCGTGAAATTGAATTTTATGTGGTTATTCCAGTCCTGGATGCCATAGCTCTGCTAAACTCAAGTATTTTTCGCAAAATTGTGATTCCAAGCCCTCAGAGAAAATGAATCTGCCGTTTCTTTTCCTAGTCTGTCTCTACGGGTAATCGCTGATCCTGTCAACAGAATGTGTCTGGAGGGGAGGGTACAGGCTTCTCAGGTGCAGCTGGTCTTTATTTGCTTAGATTAACACAGGTGCTGAGCATCAGGCATCCTAACTTCTCTTTATGTGTGAAAAGAGATTTCTACAGTGAAAAGAGAAAGAGGACTAAAGCAGGGAGAAAAGGAAGGCAGCTGGTTCTGTAAAAGAGTTGAAGAGCTCTCTCCCTCTTTCAACAAGAAAAGTTTACTTGTTAATGCTATGGAAAGGATTTTGTTTCAGTAAGCAGAAGCTGATTTTCAGTTGGAAGCCTGAATGGCTATAGCATTTGTTAACTGGCCAGGGATAACTACGAGCAGTTTACATGTTGCAGATAAGTTGCACATAGAAACAACAGGTGAGCGAAATATGGATCTTGAGCTCAAGATAAAATGAAGCAGTAGCAATTCCTGGCCTAGCACTGAGAATTGCAACATCATTTAACAAAAACATTGAAAGAGGGATCTACTTCACAGGCTGTAGAACAGGGTTTGGGAGATACACAGGTGTTTAGACAAATAGGAAATTAGTAGGTCTTCATTAAGATCAGGTGTGAGGGTCAGGGCTTAGGGACCTTTCTAGAGACTTTTGAGTCTGTAAAGTGATACTCGGTGTGGCCAGGTCTTCAGAATAGTCTCTGTTAAATTGGAGAAGCTTGCCTATTGTACTGGGTATTAAATTTACTGGATAGTAACAGCTCTGGAGTTCTTGAGACTGCTCTTCTGGACTGACTTGGCTGGAGTGATTAAGCTTACAACTGACAAGTAAGTAGACTTCTAATCTTTGGTTGTAATGGGATGACTCTGAGGTTCCAGTACTCAGCAATTAAAACAGGAGGTGTTGTTCCCTTGGCATGTATTAGATTTGGTGCCCTTTATAGAATAGACGTCTATGGGAAATGATCTGGATCAGAAGAAAATCGGCAGAAAACTTGTCCCCCCCCCGAGGGTAGAATAAAAAGCAGGGTGTGGTTAATGGAATTAGGGGTGGCCTCGTGTTTTGACCTGGGCAAGTGTGATAGTGTCGGGGTCCCCGCCACTTTGTGGTGTGTGTGTTCTGAATGGCAGGGAGGCTTTCTGGGTGAGGTCGTTCAAGACAGAATAACAGGGCCTTTTCAAAATCAGCTCTTGGAAATTGGTGGGTTTGCAGTCTACTAACTAAGCAGCGGGGCACAGAGGTCCCAAAAATATTTTGCTGAGGTGTAATCCCAAAGACAGTGTTGACGGACTAGGCTAAGGCATTCATGTCCCAGCAATTTAGAAGGTCTAGGCCTTACTAAATACCCATTTGATGTTTATGCTAGCATCTGCAGCGTATGCATTGGTAGAAGAACTTAACTGTACGTGAAACAGGAATGTTGTCGCTGGAGTCCCAGTAGCTGAGACAAGAGGTCATCTTCTCCCTTGTTTCTGAGTCCCCCTTGGCTGGAGACCTTTTATTGAAAGGCTGGAGGATAGCTACAGCATGCCAGATCTCATGCAGGCGTCAAGGGTTCCTCAGTCAAAATGTGGTCTGGTATCTTGTGAAGCTGAGGAAGAGGCTGGATTTAGATGAGTTTTGCTGAGGAGCCATCACAGCCCATACAGTGTTTTGAAGACCAGTATTTAAGGGTGCACCAGGTGGCTGAGCATCACGCTCCCTGAGGCAGAGCAGATTCCTGGCAGGGCCCGCTGGGAGTCCTGAGGTACGTCATGCTGCTCTCTGGATGGTGAGACTTGTCTAGCAGGGAGTGTTAACGGTGTGGTTAACCTCATGGGCTTGTTACCCTGTCCGGTAGGCAATGGCTGGTAGCATATGTAAATGCTTTTTTGGTGTAGTGCCCTACAACTCTGGAATTCTGAATTTTTTTTGAGTATTCTCAACAAAGCGTCAGGGCATGCTTTTGCTGGTGTTTCAGAATAAAGAACATCCTGTCCTCTAGCTCACCATGGAATATCTGCCATGAAAACAAAAACATTCAATAACATGGTTGTTCCTTGTGCGTTTTCTTTATAATACACCATTGATATGTGACTGTGGAAATGTGGGCTTGTTTTCAAAGGAAGGAGCTTGAGCTCAGTGTAAAAGGGAAGAGTTTCTCGTTGTGTGGGGAGGGGAGATAAGTGATTGAATGCATGAGCTCTTTAAGAAAAACACCCAGCTTTTTTTTAAGTTATTAGTAATTGGATGCAAATAATAGGAATTAGCTGCCTATGTGATCACATACCAATTCACATCACCAGAGCTTTAAATCCATTGCCACGACCTCACTAGTTTTCCAGCTTATACAATGTTGTGCTCAGAATACAGTTAAAAGAGAGATGAATTTAAGACTTCCTTTTTTCTGTGTTTCACTTTTAATATCTCATTGTATTGGTATTAGTGAAAGAGGAACTAGTTTGCTGGTCAAACTAAGTTGTGTGGGTGTTTTTTTTGGTTTTTTTTTTTTTTTAAATGGAGAAATGATGATCCACTTGTGAAAGGGATGAGCTTTTCTTTTAAAGGGGAAAAAAACAAAGTGGGGGAGGAGGGGGGAAAATTCTGTTTAGTTTGCAGCAAATTCCTATTTAAATATATGTGTCTTGAAAACATTTTTATTTGGGGATACTGCTGAGATGTTTCACTAATTTTTATTGGACTGAGGTATCTGTTGTATTAGTCTATTATAGTCTCTGTAGGGATTATATTTCATAGCCACCATATAGTCCCCATAATCCAATACGACACCCCTCTTTTGCTGAATCACTGATATCATCTTCCTGTTGTTTCTTGGAACACTAAACACATATAAGCTACAACTTTCTGTCACACGAAGCTTTTAAAATACATGTTTAGTCTCAGAGGACTTGTCTTCAGCTGAAGAAGCCTGAATTTTCTGGTTGTTTTTTGTTTGTTTGTTTTAAATTTTAGAAGCTAAAACTTTCTACTGGCACTAAAATGAAACAACAATTTCCAACCTCTCATTATTTTTCTGTTGTATTGGAAATCAATTCAACACATGCAATTCTTGTTTTAGTAATCTCAGTGAATTAATTTTTTGTTTTTATTGAATAGAAGATAAGCTTCAGTTCATACAAAGATCAAGTAAAAATTAGTGATTTTCATGTCCAAGTGAAGACTCTTAAACTATGCAATTTGCAGTCATTTCAACATTATTCACTTTCAAGGCTTATTCAGGGTTTCAGAGATTATTTGCTCTGCTTACCAAGTTAAAAAAAAAAATTTTTTTTAAAATTTTATGCTTGCAGGATAAATTCTGTATGAAATGAAATTTAGAACTCACCTGCTCTTCCTAGAATACTCCTGAAAACTTGTTTTTCTTCTGAGGAAGTTTATTATGACTGGAAAAAAACAAAACACCACGTATACAAATCTTAATCTTTATCCCCAGTGGAAAGCGGGTTATTTCCTCCAGATATTAGCTGATGCTTTTCCAGCTTACATTAGAACGGTATCCTACTGTCTACGTTACGCGGCTGCCTTTAACACTGCGTGGTAGGAATGGCACTGTACAAAGGTGGCATTTGTGTCTGCTGTGCCAAAGCCACAGACTGCGTGTGCTGCTCGGGGGTCCCTTTCCATGCAGTTTGGCTTTGTTAAAGATTACTCAGTCTGAAACTTATCAAGCGCAACCTTCTCTTAGATTTGATTATTACTGTGGGTATTGTTTCTCTAGGACTTGTCGGTCTGGACTCTTGTTTACCCTTGCGATAGGGCTTCATTCCTCAGGGTGGCATTTGGCAAGGTCTGTTCTCTAGAAAAATTCACTGCCGTTTCCAGACCTGTCAACAGGTTAGGTCACGAGGGGCCTGTTCCTCTGTTAGAGGCGGCGAGGTGCTACCGGCACAGTGCGGCTCTTTGGTGCCTCTGGGATAAGAGATTGCAGCTGCGATACTCAGACTCTCTGAGCAGACTGACGATGTGCTAAACTGAGGTGTGCTCTAATACTGCCTGGTCGCTGGTGCGGAGAGGAATGTACATTTTAATGTTGTGAAATATGCCTTCTGGTGGGGAAAATGCACATGTGTTTTCAGTGTGACTGCTGAATTAAGGTACCATGTTCTCATGGATAGCTTGTTGGAGCTATTTCACATATGTGAACTTGAGAATGTTAAATATTAATGATTCTTATCAGCCCTCTGTAAGCAGTAAGCCAGTGCTCTGTTTTAACTTCAGGTAAATGAACAAACACTCTGGGGCGATTCATGAAACTAAGTGGTTCGTGTAGCAAGATTCAGCTTGTTTCACAATTCCTAAATGCTAGTGGAACACAAAGTCCCATTTTAGTTTAGGGTTGGTGAGGAACTCAACCAGACACAAGTACCGTACTGCTGTGGCAAGCAAGTCTGGGTAATTCCTGAAGTTTGTTGAAGACAATTTCTCGTCACAAGCACTCAGTGAGCCAACTAGGAATGATTCCCTCCTAGACTTACTTGTGAGTAGAGGAGGCCTTGTGAGAGGTGTGATGGTAGGTGGCTGTCTTGGCCACAGTGATCATGAAATGGTAGAGTTTAAAACTTTTGGTGTAATAAGAAAAAAGGTCAGCAGAGATGTTACTCTGGATTTCAAGAGAGCAAACTTTAAGCTACCCAGGGAGCTAGTTAGCAATGTCCCTGAGAAACTGCTTCTGAGGGCTTAGGGGTCCATAACTGTTGGTCAGTTTTTAAGAACTACCTTTTTGTGTTTTTTTTTGTTTTGGTTTGATGTGGTTGGTTTTGTATTGTGTGGTTTTTCTTTTTTTTTTTTTTAAGAACCTTGCACAGCAGCAGGCAATCCCATTGTGTCAAAAGTCAAGCAAGTGGGGCAGATGACCAGCTTGGCTGAACAGGGAACTCCTCTTGGATGATCTCTGGAAGCTAGGTCAGGCTCTGCAGGAAGATTACAGAGCTGTGGTTTGCCAGCGGTGTTCCTCAGGGCTCAATCCTGGGGCCAGTGCTGTTCAACATTTTTATCAATGATCTGGATGCAGGAGTTGAATGCACCATTAGCAAGTTTGCTGATGATATGGAACTGGGAGGTGCTGTTGACTCTGTCAAGGGACAAGAGGCCTTGCAGAGGGATCTGGATAGATTGGAGCATTGGGCAATCATCAACAAGAAACTGAACAAGTCCAAGTGCTGGATACTGCACCTAGGACGGAGTAACGCCAGGCACAAGTATAAATTGGGAGAGGAGTGGCTGGAGAGCAGCCCTGCAGAAAGGGATATGGGGGTGCTGGTCAGCAGCAGGCTCAATAAGAGCCAGCAGCCGTGCCCTGGCACCAAGGGGGCAAACCGCATCCTGGGGTGCATCAAACACAGCATGGCCAGCCGGCCAAGAGAGGGGATTGTCCCGCTGTATTCAGCGTTGGTGCAGCCTCACCCGGAGTACTGTGTGCAGTGCTGGGCCCCACCATTTGAGAAGGATGTGAAGGTCCTCAAATGCCTCCAGAGGAGGGCAACAAAGCTGGTGACAGGGCTGGAAGGCATGTCCTCTGGGGAGCAGCTGGGGACCCTGGGCTTGTCTCTCTTGGAGAAGAGGAGCCTGAGGGGCGACCTCATGGCTCTCTGCAGCTTCCTGAGGAGGGGATGTGGAGAGGGAGGTGCTGAGCTCTTCTCCCTGGGATCCAGGGACGGGATGCCTGGGAACGGCTCAAAGCTGCACCAGGGGAGGTTCAGACTGGACATGAAGCACTTCTTTACTGAGAGGGTGGTCAGACCCTGGAAGAGGCTTCCTAGAGAGGTGGTCGATGCCCCATGGCTGTCGGGGTTTAGGAGGCATTTGGGCAATGCCCTTTATAACACACTTCAACTTTTGGTCAGGCAGTTGGACTAGACGATCGTTGTAGGTCCCTTCCAGCTGAAATAGTCTTTTCTAAGAGGTGTGTGCACAAGCTACCTTGGTTCTATATTGTAATATGCATTAAGTGGAAGTAAGAAAAAATGGGATGGTCTATGTTGAATTTGTGTGATAATGTGATCTTGCAAAAACAAGCTATGCCCAGAATGGCACTGAAAAATCCAAGCAGGATTAGTTATCTCTCTTCTAACCATGTCTGGTTTCTTCCTATTGAAGCCATGAGAAAATAGCAGCACTCTGTCAGCTGGTAGGACTACTGAGCATTAGCCGCACGGTAAGATCATATGATCTTGGGATAATTCAGGTTGGAAGGGCTGTCAGGAAGTCTCTAGTCCAACCTCCTGCTCAAAACAGTTAGCTCTAGGGTCAGACTAAGCTGGTCAGGGCTTTATCTAGTTGGATCTTGAAATCCGCCCCAGATGGAGACTGCGCAGCCTCTCTGGGCAACGTGTTCCCGGCTTGAACAGATGTGATCCTGTAGATCAGCTGTGTAACTACCAGATACCGAACAAAACAACATCAGATAAGACAACTGCTCTTTGACCTGAAATATTCCCTAGGAAACTGATAACGCAGTTGCCTGGTTTTGGACCTACACATAGAACATCAGTTCTTTCTTTTCAACTTTCATATGTCAAACCATTTTAGGTGCGTTGCGTTGTCAAAGAGCAACCTACTCAAATCAAGGGACACTTTCTACAGAACGTAGCAGCTGCAGACACCTCGGTTCTGGAAGTCTGCAAGAAGTAACGGACAGTGGCTAAAAGGCCTGGGTGACCAGGAATTGCATGCTTTGTTTCACAAGATTATCAGTTTTGTGGGTGGGTAACGCTGGCCAATGCGTTCTTCTGTCTGCTGATTGAACAAAACCAGAATGTCTGAAGTGCATGCAGTGAAAATGATGGTTTCTTCCGTAAGGTTTTTACAGTTAGTAAAAGATGAATGAGAACTTGATGAAGAAGCAAAAGGAAACAATGAGAATTTGCATTCTTTTAAATACACTAGCAGCCTACCTGCCGTGGTGTGTTGTGGTTTGGTTTTTTTGGTTTTGTTCATTTTTTTTTCTTCTGGGTGGGTCATTTGTTTCTTTTTGTAGCTTCATGAAGAAAGAGACAATACAGAGGATTTTGAAGGCTGCTAATGCATCAGTAAAAACCAAGTATCTGTTTTATCAGGTGTGAATGAAAGCACTTCATTAAAAATTGAACTAGCAGGTGATGGTTCCTTGTCCAAATGGTAGGCAGAGCTGACATTTCAGTGTTGAATGAGAGTGGATAGCTAGCGTGAGGCGAGGCCACAGAGGCTTTGAGAAGAGGAAGAGTTTATACCTGGGCTTGGGAAGGTTTACAAGGAGCAAGATCATGTCATCAAAGCAGCAGCGGGTGAGAAACAGTTGAAACAACATTCAGCATTGGTTTTTCCTTGATTTTACTTCCTAAGCCTGCTGTTTAGGAGGTTCCTTACCACCACCACAACATGGGTAGTGATACTGCTTTCTAGGGGCCATAAAGAGGAAATGTCAAATAGCATAATTGTTAGGAAAAACTGATTAAAAGGAAGATCAGAGGTAAAAATTAGGGTATCACACACTCTATTTTCTGAAGTCACTTTGAGGCTTATTTCAAAATCTGAAGAATATTGACTGAGAAGTGAGTTATTTGTATTTTTACAGTTAAAGTCTTAAAAGACATTAAGAAGGGGGGAAATTCTACTCTCATAACTTTTCTCAGATCTGTCTCAGACTCTGTTACATGCCCACAACAGCAAAACAGTCCAGAGGACAGCATGTCTCCTTTCCAGGACACACTGCAAGGACTTTCAAACTTGCATGATTTGTTATTTGTAAAATTCCAAGCCTGGGAGGGGATGTCTTGGGCTCTCCAGGCCTTTTTGTCAAACCCACCTGCACTGCTGCGGTTTTTGTGATTCTTTGGGAGTAATGGATTTAGCAGAGCACTGGGTACTGCAGGGGTGCGCAGGAAACGTAACGAGGGAGCGCCAGGGCCGAGGGACCGGGCAGGGGCGCCTGGTCAGGACCTGGCTGCGCCACGGCTGAGCGCGTGGCGCGTGAAGGGAATTGTAACTGGTTGTTGTGGCCTTGGTTGTGACGGAAATTGGTGAATATTCTGGGGAAAACCCCATGGCAGCGCCGCTGGCGGAAGAATTCCTGATGACTTCCATAGGGCCTGGATTTCACCCAGTATGTACTACTGCAACAGACAGTTATAGTATGAATTAAAATTATTCATTTTTATGCTTTTCTGCAAAATTCTTTATATGTGAGAAGCAGCGTGAGATGCAGTTATCTCTAAGTCAGGCAGTGTCAACCACAGGTTCGCAAGAACTGACTGAATCACCTCTGCCCCAGAGTGAGGTTTTCTTCAAATAAAATTTTCCTGAAACGCATCATTGGACAAAATATTTCAACTCAAGTGGAAATTTCAAACCTAAAAAAAGTTTCTATTTGATTTGTAACTGCATTTTTATTTAGTTCTTGAGAGCTGGCATGAATGTTGCAGTTTGAATTAAAATGAAAAATGTTGCTTTTTAAGTGTTATTTAAAATTTTTATACTTTTATTTGCATGATGTTTTGGGGGTTTTGGTTTGTTTTTTTTTTTTTTTTTTTAATCCAGCTTTTGGATAGGATGGTTGGGAGCATGAGGAGAACAGGGGGAAACTGGGCGCAGACCAGTGAAGGGTACTATGTATTGCTTATTTGAGTTGTCCGATCCAGCACTTATTGAAGGGATCCAAATTGGAAGTGATGGGTATTGGATTAAGTCTGTAATTTTTAATAGAAATCAACATTCTCTCTCTGTTTCTTTAATTCACCTATTTTAAGGACAAATTTTTCAGTCCAGAGGACCTTGTGTTCCACACATGACCATTTTAACAAGTTTATTCGATTGGCCTGTTAAAACTGGTGGTGTGACGCTTCATATTTAAAGACTTCATTAATCTTGTTAGCTATACCTCATGAATGAATGTATGTTCCTAGCTTATGTCATGTCTGACAGACTATAATAAAGTATAGAAGTTGGGGGGGGGGGAAGTACAATACTGGGAAAAAGTTGGAATGCTTTTGTATGGAAAAAATCACGCATCCCAAATCTGAAGAATGCCATGGCCTTCAGAGAAGGGAAATCTGCTTGATATGGGGCTTTTTGTATTTGCAAGAAATCTAACAAATTCTTAAAGTACTGAAGCTGACAGGAGGTAAAAGGGGAAGTTTGCATATAACCAAATATCAAGCTATAGGAGAGGAAACAAAATGGAGGCAGTAGTTGTCAGTTTGTCTGTAGGAATTTCTCAAGGATCTATAGTGGGCTTTGCAATGTATTTTTAGGATATAATTCACATTTCACAACGTCAAAGGTTTTGCTGAATCCCTGGCTTGAGTTTTTTGGGTGTTGGTACCCTCCCGCCCCCTCTTTTGGTCTGCCAGTAGAAACTGATAGCCAAGAGCAAACAAGCGACTCGGTAGATGACCAGATGAACTGACTGTTTGGTCGTTGGACTCCTGTCCTTCAGGATATGGACAGATGTGCTCAAACAAAGCTATTTAAACAGATGTCAGTGGCACAGATAAAAGGTGGTATGGATATATATGTGTATGTATACACACATCAGCCTTAGAGCAAAAAGGAAAAATGGCAAGAAAAAAAGGCGCTTTTTTTTTTTTGTTAGTAACTGTCCAACAGGAAAACCTGATGACAGTTCTTTCTGCAGATTGACTTAAAGTTGCTGTGACAGTCAAATGAGTCTCAGTTCTCTCTGTTAAATGCCACTCACACGGGTATTCTGTGTTGTTAGATATTGTTAAGTTTTAAAATGTTCTGAATTTTCTTAGGTAACGCTGATTTGGGCATGCAGTAGGTGTAGAAAGACCTCTGACTGCCCTCAAGGTTGTGTTTGCTTCCCTCGTAAGTTGTGTCCCTAGCAGCTCGGTGTGCACCGCTACTTACACTAGCGGTCTGACCAGTTCGTCCTTCATTTCCCACACCCCAATACTGTCTTATGTTGCCTGGCTTCTTTTTCTGGGCAAAAGATGCATGGGTCCATACCAGAAATATTTCCATAGAAGCTGCTGTAGATTGAACTGTCATTCAGTACAAGATGTAAGAAACTGTTACTTCCTAAACTGTGGTGAATATAACTGCCCTCCAAAGTGCTTTGAATTGCTTCCGTCCATTCTTTTTTTCTGTGAGTTTAGAAATTAGTGATAGGCTCGGTTTTGATAGTTATTTGTCCTGTGAACAAAGGAGTAAGAGTAAGGGATGCAATATGTTCGGACTTTGTGAACAAGAGCTAAAAGAAGCTTAGGAGTGGATGTAGCACGGTTTCTTCATCCCTTTCTTTTCTTGTAGAGCCAAGTGAAAGCTGTGTAAGGCAATGTTAAAAAAAAAAAATTGGATCTGTGCAATGAAGTTAGAAGGAATGTTCCCATCAGTACTGCTCAAAGCCAAGCCTGACTCTCTGTTTACTGCTCCATGCAACTACAGGGGGTGAAAAATTATGCTTTTATCACCAGAAAGAAAAAAAATTACTGAGCTACTTGTACTGATGCTGTTAGAAGACTGTGCTTGCTATGGAACAAATAACTTCATAGTAGGAATAAGCAGAAATTGAGATGATGAAGGTATACTTCACAAATCTATAATTGTTTATGGTAAAATTATCACTATATATTGGGTATGTATCACCAAACCATGTTTCAGGGATTTGATGTGCTCTGTAAACACATCAGAGACTTGGGATCTGGATCTGATCTGAGTTTTCTGGCTCCTGCATTCAAGACCTGAGGGGCTAGACATAAAAGCAACTGTTAAAAATTCCAAGGAGAAGGGGTCTCCTTGGGAAGCAGGGGTATTTTTTCATTTGTTTTTCCTCTAAGTCAGAGATGACGCAAAATCTTGCTTCCAGGAATCCACGTTGTGGGAGACTAAAATTTGGGTCCAAACTTCTGGTTTGGAAGAACTGATGCTGACTTTCTTTAGTGTTTGTCTCTACGTTTAAGTCCCGATTAATTTCTCTGTCTTCTAAAAGCCACTGAAGGAAGTACAACGCTGGTGACAGTTCACCATAAAAGGTTTTCTTAGCAAATGGTACGTCAGCTTCTCCATTATTCTGAGAATTCAGAGTTCAAAAAATCTAAAGATAGTTGCATCTTCTAATCTTACTGGAGTTCTTCCTGGTTCTTCTCTGAGTCTGTATGCTGCCCAGCTGTATTTCTTAACAGCAGATGAGCACAGAGCCTTTGCACCTGCACTTAAACTGTTCTGGTTTGTATTCTTCTGGTACAGTGCCGCTGCCCACGGGCAGGCCAGGAGAGCATTTGTCAGATCTCGGTTTCTGAGGGACGCTCTGGTTTGTCTTGGGCTGCTTCCGTGCACTGTAACGCTACCTGCCTTTCTGCCTTGGGGGTTAATTCTCCCGGAGCATTGGATGATCTGCAAACTCTTGTATTAGGGTTCATACTGTTGTTACAAATAAAAGGCAGAAAGGAGCAACAGGGAGATGTCTCCTGCCTCGCTATCACATAACAAAGTCCTTTATAAATTCTTTTTTTCCCCCTTTTATAATTTGGACTGCATGCTCCTATTTTTTTCTTTCTTTTTTTTTTTTTTTTTAAACCTAGGGGCACAATGGGGAAATATTGAGTCCAAGATGTGCATGTTGTAACAAGCCATTGAAATAACAACATGTAATCACAATTTCTACTTACGTTATGATTAAATATTCAGAGACAGTGAACCATCTGCATGTTTGATTAGGAAGCAGAACTGCTTAAAACCTGACAATTTTCTTAAAAAGCTGTCGTCCACAGAAGTAAAGCACTGGAGCAAAGGAAACTACTGGGATGGTAGGGAAAATGTTGTCAGTTGTGAGAACAAGTAGCCCTCAATTCCCTGACCTCTAGATGGACTGCAGAGGAAGGAGATTCCTGGACTTGCACAAAACAGTAACCTCTAGCTGCTTCAAAGTCTCTCTTTGTTTTTGTTCTGTGTAAAGGAACCCTTAAAACTAAAAATATGTTCTGCATCAGCATACCGAAATACTTAGAGGTATGGCAGAGAAGTGTCTGTCCACTGCATGCGATTAGTATTTGCCGAGTATTGATCCAGTGTCCGTCTCTGTTATTCTTTAACTTCAGTCCAAGGTTCAAAGTTTACCTTTTGTTTAAAAACTGATTTCACAGGGAGGTCGTGTCCTCTAGCTAATCCAGTAGCGATAGAGGTCTGTAGAATGAAAATTGGGTTTACCACAATTTGGAGGAAAGCTCTGAAGCCCATACAGGAGACCTCTATGGCATAGAGATGTGTGTATGTCCACAAACACAGCAGTACATAGTGAAGCTGAAACAGTGACAGAATGGAGCAAGTAATTAGTACAAATTAGCAGAACAAGCAGAAGCCCCAGGTTTGTCCCACCTGTTTCTGCACAAAGGCAGCAAAAATGAAGTTGTGTTTATGACTTGTGCAATTGCATCTGTGCTAGCTTAAGCTGGCAAGACTAGATAATAAAAAAACTGGAGACCAGAGTACAAATGTTATGTTCATATCTTTGCACATATTACTCTGACTTTGGTACTTGAATTACTCGCACCAGTTCGAGGCAGTGGTTATTGCTCACTTTGCTGTGTAAAAGTGCGTTACAGCTAAATTTGTTAGCTGAGAGCGAGTGCATTTAGCACTCCACAAGATCGAGCTCACTGTATTCAAGTCATAGAGCCACAGACTCACAGGGTGGTTGGGGTTGGAAGGGACCTTCAAAGATCACCCAGTCCAAGCCCCCTCCCGTGGGCAGGGACATCTTTCACTAGGTCAGGTTGCTCAAAGCCCCATCCAGCCTGGCCTTGAACACTTCCAGGGATGGGGCATCCCCAGCTTCTCTGGGCAACCTGTGCCAGTGCCTCACCACCCTCATCGTAAAACATTTCTTCCTTATGTCCAATCTAAGCCTGCCCTCTCTTGGTTTAAATCTGTTGTCCCTTGTCCTGTCACTACAGGCCTTGGTAAAAAGTCTCTCTCCATCTTTCTTATAAGCCCCTTTATATATTGAGAGGCTGCAAGGAGGTCTCCCTGGAGCTGGCTCTTCTCCAGGCTGAACAACCCCAACTCTCAGCCTTTCCTCTTAGGAGAGGTATTCCAGTCCTTGGATCGTTTTTGTGGCCTCCTCTGGACCTGCTCTAACAGGTCCATGTCTTTCTTGGGCCGGGGACCCCAGAGCTGGACACAGTGCTCCAGGTGGGGTCTTGGAAGCGCAGAGTAGAGGGGGAGAATCCCCTCCTTTGACCAAAGGATAATTTCAGTTTTATCAGGTCTGAGCATCTAAAAGCTAGGCAAAAATTAGATTTAAACTTGCATGGTTAACCTGATTGCTCTCCCTGTGAATATGTATCATTCCCTATTTTATATTCCCAGAGTCTTCTTTCTGGGACCTAACTTGGAAAACAGGCTTCCTTGGCTTCGGCAAAGTCAGTGGCAATTGACTGAACAGCCACCACACAGCGTCCAATAATTCCTTCACAAAGTCTTCAGCTTCCTGAACGTTCAGACCTGCAAACCCACCATGTGTTGGTCTCCTGCGCAGGTGTCGGCAACTACCAGATCTCAGAGAGAGCTAGATACCCGCCTACCCCGGTGGATCTGGTATGGTGGGTGTTTCAGCCAGCTTCGAGGTTATTAGCAAAAACATTGTGGCAAATTATTAGAACACTTAAAAATTTGATAATATTTGAATTTGAAAAAGCATGCTACAGGCATATAACTTTAAAGTGGTTGCATTGGTATACACTATTGATAGGGAATTATCAAAGAGAGGAAAATGCACTGAAATGGAAAGTCAAAAACTTGTATTAATACCAGGTTGAGATATGACGGGTTAAAAGATAATAGATTTGTATATTTGTAATTAATATATCTTAAGTTTATAATGTATTGCACTTTAAACTTGAGTCTAATCTGTCAAGCTAATGAAACACCCCCAGCAAGTGGCAGAAAACAAGTCAGATGAAAATAGCAGATGCATTTGAGCAAGAATAAATTGAATTTGAACAAGGCTTTCAATCAAAAGCTGGGGAAAATAATCAATGGCAGTCATCAAGCGGTTATTTATCTTTGGGATCCTTGTAATGGAAATGTTTGAAACGGGAGCGGTTCCTGTTGGGTTGCTATAGCAAACCCTGGGTGCCTTTCTCGTGATAGTATTACGTAGGAATGTAAATGATAGTGGGGTTTATGTAGAGTCAACCTTGGAATGAAAGAAAAGCGTGAAATCCAGCTTGTCATTCAGCTGGATTTAAAACACTGAAAATTGCTGAAGCAGAGAAGAGGTTGGCTTTGCGAAGAGGGTATGGGCCAGATGTTTTAAAGGCATTTCCACCTTTTGTGATTGCCAGTAGGTTTTCGATGACCAAATACCCGTTAAATATAACTGAGTCTTCAACAATGGCTGTAGTTCTCACGTGCACAATTGCTCTACTGCATTATCCCTACCTAATTAACGTCCTAATATGCATCCGGAGCTTCTGGGCATTAGCATATACTAGTTGCAAGGCCTGTGTAGCGCAAGGTGCCAAGAGTTAATGCACAAAGAGTGGCAGCGGGTGCCTGATGCTGTCTTTGGCACTCGTGTGCCCTGTTTTCTCTAGCTACGCCCCAGAAGTCGTTTTGCAGCAGAATTGCAGTAGGCGATTCTAAACGTTACCACAAGTTCTTTGCCAGCCTGCGGAGCTGATGGACTCGCTGCTCAGGGTGTTGCCAGTGCCATGGCTGTGCTGCTTGTCGCTTTTATCTCCCCTTGGCGGGGTCCCGAACTGCTGCTGGGACTAGTGCTCCCGGGGCCGTTTGCGTCAGGCTTGCTTCCCACGGGCCCGTACTCAGCCCTCATTTGAGAGACGTCGCGTGAGGCGCGGGGGAGTGTAAGAGCCTGCGTGACATCCGCACGAGCTCGTGGGAAGGGTTGCCCTGGCAGCCTTCCGGATTGGAAGCCGTGGCAAGCGAGGGAAAGGAGACCCCTGGGCTACGTACACAGGGAGAGCGAGCAGGGCAGAGGTGCCCAAGGAAGACAAGGATAGATAAAAGATAAGAGGCGTCAGGTTCAAAACAAAGGGAGATACTCCTTCACACTGCTCAAGCAGTAAATGCTAGAATTTCCCATGACACCAGAAACTATTTATTAAAAAAAGAAAAAAGGTCTATTTATGTGCAAAGAAAAAGAAGCCATCACCGCCGCAGTAGGTCCCTGAGCTGCACGTCACTCGTGCGAAAGTGCATTTGCTGGAAGCACTACTATTTGCCCTATTCTGAAGCTGTTCTGGCAGAATCTGCAAATCGGATACCTGTCCAGCTGGACTTTTAATTTGATCTGGTATGGATGTTTTTATTAATGACAGCAAGCTTAAAGACAGGGAATTAATTTGGGTAGTGTAGGATTTTTCCCTCGTCAGGAGCAGGAAATGTCAGGGCAGGAAGCAACCGAGTTCCAGGGCTGGAGATGCGAAGGTGTTCCCGGCTGATGCAGGTACCGCGGCGTCTCCTGCGGCGGCTGCAGGCGGTGGTGGTGCGCAGGCATTGATCTGGGATTTGAATAGATCGACGTGGGGGCTTGGTTTGTTTGTTTGCTTCTTTCTCAAGGGCAACAAAACCTTACTAGCCATGTACGAACAGCAGGTCATAAGGATTTGTACAGACGTTCTTTAACAACTTTAACGCTACCTTGCCAAAACTCATTTTTCATTTCCAATTAGAAACATAAATGGAATTGCTGCGTTTGGTGTGGTTTGGTTGTGTGGGGTTTTTTGTGGTGTGTGGGTGTGGGTGTGGGTGTGTGTGTGTGTGTTTTCTTTTCTTTTTTTTTTTTTTTTTTTTGAAACCTATGGGATGTAACTACACCAAAACATTAATACCCATGTAGGTATCACTGGTAGAGATGTATGTCGAGGTGGGTTTTGTTTGTTTTTAAACTTTTGTTGTAAAGAGTGCTGGTTAATTTTATGTTTCGGCATTACACAGAGTTTGTCACTTTACAGCACAAGGATGCTCGCTCCTGTAAAGGAGCGCGTTACCGGTTCAGCCGAGGTGGTTCCGGCACGGGGGAGGCTGTGATACCGGCTGATGGCATTGACGTGAAACGTGTCGCCTGGCTGCTCTGGCTTAGGAAGAGGTGGTGGCTGGAAGAAAGGGGAGGAGATGGGCAGCCCTTTCAGAAACCAGTGCCCAAGGGAGGAAAATGCAGATAGGCACAAATAAAGCTTATACAAAGTAAATGAGTTGCTGCTCTGTGGTGTTGATACAGCTCAACAGTAAAGAGATTGGTGCATTCATTAATAAAGCAGAGTAAATGACGCTGCAGTTGCAAGTTGGGATGATGTACCACCGCGTCACGCGCGTGCACAAAACCAGCTCGGTTGCAAAGCTTGATAGGCTGAGTCACCTGGGGTTTGGGGTATTTAAGGAGTCATGCGGCAGCATCAGTGAGCTCCTAGTAACTTGATTCGTAACAGGTATTCGCATCTATTGCTAAGTTGCAGAGTATTTCTGGTGGCCGGTGGTGCTTCTGGCTCGTAGGGAGAGATTTCTTTTTGCCTTGGCCGCCCGTGTTCCTCTTCCAGATCTGGGACTCCCGGACACTTGCTTGAGTGGATGGGGGGGGGAGTGTGGTGGTGGTGTGCTGTTTTTCATTTTCTTCAACAAATCGCAGCTGAAGGTAGCTGCAGGGGTACGCTACGTGAGCCTTGAGGTGCATTGGTGCAAGTCCGATCCGTGTTGCATGTAGGCTGTGCTTCATGTGAAGCTCAAAGCCAGGAGACCATTTGTTACGTACTGATTCTCTAGTAAGACTAACAGACCATTTAGTCCATCTGCAGCTCTCTTAAGCACTGATGTTGGCTGAGGAGGAACGTACTGGGTTCCTAAAGCGAGCTGTTAAGTCAGAAACATGACTTGTGGTGGGTGGTGCTTTTTTTTTGTTTTGTTTTTTGTTAGGTCTGTGTGTTTTTTGTTGTTGGTTTCTGGGTTTTGTGGGGGTTTTTTGTTTGGTTTTGTGGTTTTTTGTTAGGTCTGGGTGTTTTTTGTTGGTTTCTCGTTTTTGTGGTTTTTAAGTTAGGCATTCACACTGATTAACAGAAAAGGCAACATTAGTCCCATTGCTGTTAATAAGAAGTTGTTCTTAGCAGTACATCGGAATTGTAACACTGAAAATCAAAGCAAATTTACCCGTGCGTAGACTTGCATTGTTAAACTGAACTGTGTCGAGTTTGTTGCGAGCAGGGTATTCTGTTTGCAGTACACGTGTTATTGCGGGCTGCAGAATTTGCTGCAGCAAACATCAAATGATAGAACATTCGCACTTATGTTGGTTATGGCTTAAACAGGAGAGGTTTGTAAGTGTGCCGCTTTGTATGGTCACTGCGGGACTGCGTAATCCAAGAACAGGACTTGTGGAAGCCTGATGGGGTACCGCACTTCTGTACTGGAGATGAGGATGGAAGAGGAGATGACAGATGATGCAAAAATTGCATCTCTCCCAGCTTCTTACCGGTATTTTATCGAATGACACATCTTTAGAGAACGCTGCGTAGTCGCTAACCTTATATTAATTGTTCAAATCCTTGTAGAGAAAAGTTGCCTTGACTCGTGCCTTCCGAAGGTGGCTGTGCACCAGTGACCGGTACCCACTGTAAGCTGTTCTCGGGAACGCGCGCGTACTCAGCTGAAAATCAGGTTATACACGGCACCGTGTCAGGAATGCAGTGATGATCATGGGGGGGGAGTTGGGGAACCACTTTTACAGAAGCCGAAATAGGTGGACGCTGTGCTTATCGCTTACAAATCAATCCATCGGGTACAGACGTGCCTGCACGTCGGCTCCCCCAGCCACGGCCCAGGTTGGGAAAGCCTTCCTGCAGGTTGTGACCTTCAGGCAACGTTTTATTTTTTTAACAAAACAAAACAAAGCTTCAGTTAGACAAAAATATATTTGAAGTATAAAATGCTGTAGCTTCCATAATTCTTTATTAAATATTTAATAAAGTTGCATCATTTCGTTACAACAACTTCATTTTGTCACATTGAGCTTCTGCTGTCAGGAGAACAAACTACAATTTCTTTCACTGCTCCTCAGAAAACAAGTGGAAAAAATGACTTTTGTCCATAAACAAATCCTTTCCCCACAGTGTATCAAATCCAACCACAGTTTAAAGCTGAATTAATTGTGAAAATGAGCATTATTTAAAAGTAGTACTTTTAAAATAAATTTTAAGGTAGTTTAGCATAATTTTGAATAGCCTTCTAGTATTCGTGATTTAAAAAAATATTACAGTGTGAACTTAATCTGGAATGTTTGACACTTTTTTGTGTGTTTGAAAATATTAATAATCTCAGTTTTAAATTTGATTTTAAATTTATGTTCACAAACACAGAACACGGCAACATTGTTTTCTGGAGTTTCCCGTTTGGGTTTTGAGCATCATAACCTACTGCTCCCGCAGGGGTGCGGCAAATCTGCGGCGGAGGCAGCTGAGCGGAGCGAAGTACAAAACTGCACCACGTACCGTTGTATGTGGATGCACACGTGTATGTTTTTACAGCTATGAATTAACAAAAACTGGGGGGGGAAGCAAGGCCTGTGTGAAAATAATATAGAAAAGGGACAAAACCCCAACACCTAAGAAGTGGAGGATGAACGTGGACAAGCAATGGTCGGAGGTGCGCAGCGACAGACAGCTGCCTGACCGTGGCTTGCACGGATGGGGGTGCTGGGCGCACGGTGACGGAGCGGAGGGGTATGTGACATTAATATGGTTAGATTCCAGTTTTAGAAGTTTCCTGTGCATTTCAAATATGCATTACTACTTAGTGCAACATCCAAACAGAACGGTGAAGGCTGCAGGGTTTTTCTTTGTTGTTGTAGTTTTACATACAAAAAGAAAAGTTTTTCTTAAAAAGATAGGTAAGACAATCAGTGTATGTTTTAAGATGTCCAACCTGTTAACCTACTTTACTTTCTTTTCTGCTATACATACTGCTAATTAGCCCTTGCAATCACATGGGTATGAGCACTTATTTTTAGCTCTTAGAAGTGCAGTCGACCTATCCAGCTTCCCCTCCCTGGCTCCCTCGTTGTCACAATTCCTGGCCCTTTAGCGCCATGTAAAATGCTTCACCCAAAGCACCGGGAACAGCTTGCCGCCGACCGCTGCAGGCAGCAGCGCCAGCCTGGCGGGGCCGAGCACCCAACCGCAGTACCTACCGCGGCCGCCGCTGCGCGTTTGCCCGCTCCCACTCGGAATTCGCTGAGGGAGCGGTCAGCATGAGAGACGGAGATCAATCGTGTGGTAACAGAGGGGGGTTTGGTTTTTTTTTTTGGTACTTTTGGACTGAAAGCTAAAAAGCAGCAGTTTCCAGCAGACAGGCATGCAAGCGGGAGTTAACGTGATCGGTGTGGTGTACGTTAGCTACACCCCGGCAGGGCGCAGATCTCTAAGCCTTAATGTCACCAGCAGGTGACGGCTGCAGATCCCGTTATTCTGTACTGTGACTAAAACTTTTATGAATTATTTGCCTTAAGGCTTCTTAAAAGCAAACAATGGTTTAGGTACCACCTTTATGATTACCATTTTATTAACAAAAAAAAAGCCAAATCGAACCTTTTAAAACACTGTTGGGCCATTTTGTGGTGAACGGGCTAAACTCTCAGTATAGAGGAGCGTACTGTGTTCAGACAGGCACAATACCATGGTGCAAGTCCCACGGGAGCGCAAGTTGCTTTGTGTTTTAGGTGTTTTAAGTAAATGACATCTAGCTACCTTTTTTCCTAGACAGGTTCCTTCAAATGTAGCTTCAGGAGCTCCAGAAGGACTCCTAGATGGAAAGCCTGGACTCCAGCTTAGGATCTCAGCACCAGCATTACAGCGTTATGGTAAAAGAGCCCTGCAGAAGAAGGCCCCTCTCCTCGGCCCAGCTAAAGCCGCTTGCTCGGCCTCACGTAGTTTGATGCAAAACTGAAGGTAACTTCCCGGGTTTTGTCATAGCACAAAGTTCTTAACTTTTTGGCTGATGAGAGAGAGGGGCGTATCTGCCCAAGGGTTTAGCCATCAATATGGCCACCAATAACAAAATCTGAGTTGTGTGGGTATAGTACATTGTTTAGGGCTTCCATCTGTGCAACTACCAGGATGCCCAGCCCGTCAGTAACAGCCCGACGGTTCTAGCTGACAGGAAGGTTTCCGATACCGTAAGAAAAGCTTTATGTGACGAAGGGACCGGGCCGAGCGATTCCCTCAGCTCACCCCGCCCGGGGTCTGGCTCGCTCATGGGCCCCAACGAGAAACGGACGCTTGCAGAGCGCAGGGAGCTGCAGCGCGCCTGTAAGGCAAACCACAGGGCTGCGTGCTAATCGCGTAGCTTGCTCCGGTAACAATGCGAGCGAGCTGGCTCACTGCGATGTTGGGCATAATTCTGTCATCGAGCACTGAACAGACCGGTTCCGAAACAACAGCTAACTCGGATAGCTGCGCGTGGCGCTCTGCGGGCTCTGCAGGGTTGCAGTGCAGGTGAGCGCTGCGGTTGCAGCGTCTAGGGCACAAGCAGCACAAATAGCATTTATTCGGCTATTTGCATTAATTGCAAGGAAGCCAAAATAGCACAAATGTCAGCATGAGCTGTACAAGCTGTCAGTACCGCCCGAGTTAGGTCAGGTCTTGTTCCTGTGCTGCGCTCAAAGCTGCCACGGTAACAGCACACCTTGAGGGAGGCGAGGGCTTGCTTTTAATATTAAACCGTTTCCTAAAAATGAAACCCCCTTCTCTAAAGTAAACGACAACAGTTTAACGCACATTAATTACAATTCATACGGTGGAATTTACCTCGCTATTTTAATACCTAGTGACTGCTTTTGGAGTGTCTGTCAGCTTGTGAGGTGAGCGGATCTGAGTAGGAGTGGATCTGAAAAGATGTTAAACTAAGTTATTCCATGTTTCTTAAAAAAAATCCAAACAACAAAAATTTCTCTTCTTGTCAGCTGTCACTGTGTAATTCTAGAGAGCTGGCAGGGCTTTGCTGTAGGTTAAGTATTGGTAAACCTGTTTCAGAAGTTGAGGGAAGGGACCAAACCAAGATGACAGCAAGAGAAATGGCAGATTCTTAAACACAACCTGACTTTAGGTTCTACCTCAGCCACAGCCTCCATCTATACATGAGATTACATTTGGGTTTCACAACCAAAAAAGCCTCAGGAGTTCTTAAGGTTCCGATACCTGGCACTGGACATGAACGGCACCTCCCAACACACCAGAAATCCTCCAGGGTAAGACAGAACGAAAACACATTTTGGAGTACACCACTTCCCTCAAGGGCGGCCACGTCACAGCCGGCTGGGCCTCACATACCGAAGGTCAGCGGCTTCACCTCCTTCTCTCCACCTTCCCCACGCTCCTTCCCACAGCTGAACGACCGGTACGCTGGTTCTCTGTCTACTCGGATGCAGTACCTTTCTCATGTTCAAGCTCACTCATCACAAGTAAAAGGTCAGAAAGGAATGTCAGGAAACTCACTTAATAGGAAATGAATCTTGACCTGTGTTCAAATAACAGAATAACCCTCCTAACTTTTTGCTAGCACGCAACCGTTTGCTGAATGTTATCAGCATTAAAGCTTCTTTCCAGTAGCCTCTTCAGGAGAAGCGTTACTGTATCAAAGCTTCCGCAGCACGGCTGTTCATTCTCAGCTGCAGATCGCGCTCGCCAGCGGGTGCTGGGGCAGGGCTAAAAAAGCTGGTGGCAATGAGGTGACATTTTGTTTTGGCATGCGGCGTCATCTTGCTTCCTAAGCATTAAACGGGTTCTCGGGGGGAAAAAGCCTGTCTAGAGGTAAGTATGTGGGCAAAACCGAACACTAAATGGCTGAAGCCATACCCTCAAACCTGCTCCAGGAGTAGCGTAACCATTTAACTTCAGTGGATCAAATACAAATCTCTCACTTTTAATCCATCACAAAAGAGATGCAACTCAGACATTATAGTTTAAGCATGCAACATGTCATAGGTAACAAAATTGATTAGATAGCAGTGTATATTAAATAAATCTTTGTGATTAAGTAAAAAATAAATCACAAAAACAATTGCTGAGGAACGTGTCTGCAGGCTCAGCTCTACATCTGTTTGTTTTTTTTCTTTTATACAGCAGCAGCAGCCAAATTCACAAGTGATAGATATTGCACCAGAGAGACATGTGCAGTGAGAAGGAATATAATCACATTAATGTTTATGATAAAAACAGATATGACTTCCATGTGTTACATAAAGTGCCTTTAGAGTCGGTGCAGTTAGAAACAACCAGAACCCCCGTTGTTATTTAGCTATCGGTAGCAAACGCGTACAAAGAGGAGACACAACAGACCTGTTTTCCATAGTGCCAAATCACACAGTGCCAGGTTTCATTCAAATGCCTCCGTTGCAAACGGTAACGAGGAAAGGATAATAAAAGAATCACTATACAAAGATAATGACAGGGTTAAGCATATTTTCCTAAAATGATTAATGCCAACCCTACCCCAGAATGCTTTATAGTACATGTAAATATTACCAATAACGAGGCAATTTCTGTATTGAACATGAGATTTGGCATGCTATGTTACGATTCTCCCTTGACTTGTAACTATTCTAATATTTATACAAAAACGCAACATCCAGTCCATACTTCTGGATACGGAAAAATATTTATGTGCTCAATGAAAAGAGTTGCTCTGGGTACATAGCCCACGTAGAGACAATTTCCAACGCAGCTTTCTCCTACTTTCTTAATGGTTTGGGAACACAAGGCTCAAAATGTGCTTTGAAAAAATGACACTGGCATCAAGTCTGGTATGAAATTAAGAAAAATGCTCATTTTTCCAAGTAGATGATATTTAATTGTAATGAAATAAAATCGGAAAATGTCTAAATCAATTAAGAAGTAAACATGAGTTGTAATACTATACCTGTAAAATGATTAATTCCATTCATTGTCATTAGAAATTATGTAAAATATTTATTAAGGGCTTTGCCTACAGAGGCACAACATAAATAGAGTAAGTCCTGCTGAAATGTGATCAGAGTTCACGTGAAGCAGTTGGCAATCTGCTGTGGAAACGTCGGGAAAGCCACCCACAGGTTGCAGTTCAGGCTTCTGGGTTCGGGCAACTGCGCTGCCAAAGGGTTTGCTCCATGAACCAGCGCTGTGCAACTGTTCTGCCACGGGCACTCACGTCCACCAGGCGGATGCAAAAGTGCCAGCAGAACTTGCTCGGAAGGGGGAAAGGTCGGCGTTTTAATCCACTCCTTCAAATCCTTGAGCGTTTTCAACTGCCATAAGTAGCTTCTCTCGCAAATCTTCAAAAGATTCATAAAGAGGTAAGTCTAGGCGATTAAAGCTGAAAGTTAGAAGGAAAAGAATCATTTACTAATCCGTTGAAAAGCACACATACTTTTAAAGAAACAGAAAATGTTAAATAATTTGGGGGCCTTAACAGAGGCTGTATCTCATCGTCCAAATGGAGGCAACCTCCACAGCGTCCTTTGCAAACCCAACGAGCGCTTGTGTTCCCTGCAGGGCGCTTCTGCCACCACCCCTGCCGGCCCCCACGCGAGCGCTCAGGAACAACTGCGTGCGCCTCCTTTTCAGCGCTGAAAGCGGGAATTTGTTAAAAACCACTGAGGAAAGGACAAAACCAACAGAACCCCCCCCTTATTTAGCTGACTGAAAACATTTCATCTTTGTCAAAACGCTGGTTCTCTATGGCTCAGCAAAGGTGTTCTGAACTTAGAGGACAGACTCTCTGCCCCCGGGGGAGAAAGAAGAAGAATAAATGTCCAAAGGAAGGTCTTGAAAAGGTCCTGTAAAATCTAACAGATAATTGAAATGTGAAGAGGATGGGTCGATTTTGGAAGGTGTTTGGGGTTTTGTTGTTGCTGTGGGTTTTTTTAAATAAAACTTTCTTTCTATGGAATGATTATTTTTATGCAAAGATCACCATTCTGTACCAATGTTCTAAAAATTAGTTCTCCTATACAGCACAATTTAAGTTACCTTAAAACCAGCCATATTATTGATATGCAACAGAGCAAGACAAAGACTTGTACTGAATGCTTTCAACATTTGCAAATTCTATAAATTAGGATTAAATTAAATCAGCTGGACTATGACCTTAGATTTTTAGTGAACTGTCCAACAATTTATGGCCTTTATGTAGCATGGAAAACGAGAAAAGGAAAACGATGGCGAGAGAAAAAGCTGCCTGCAGCGAGGTGATACCTGAAGTACAATCACAGCACCAAGGAAAAAAAGGCATCAACCCCTACTTGTACAAACGGTTTCTTGCTTTGCCAACTCACAGATATCCTTCAGTTTCTTAGTTTTCCAGAAGGAAAGAGGAAGAGGTGACAAATTTCTAAGACGTACAAAAGAAGGCAACGAGTAGTATTAGCCTTACAAGCTGAGGCCCTGCTTTTCCTTCCAGTGTGCCCTGCTAAACTCCTGCCACCCCTTTAACCGCCTCCCTGGGACAGCCCAGCCTGTGTTTTTCAAAGCCTTCAGACTGACAGAACAGAGAAGAACAGAGCCGATGTTTTAACATTCACAGAAACATTACTGAAGCGTTAAGATGCAATTCCTTGTGCTGTTTCTATCAGAAAGGTTACGATGGAAAGAGTTTGGATTCCTTTACCTGCATTTACTGCAGAACACCTACACCTACTTACTCTTAACGCAGCCTGTCACGCCCGTGAGAAGGCAAACCCAGCGCTGCTTAGACACTGGAAGCAGCAACGGCATGGCTGCCTCCCGGAATTCTTTCCCCCTTTCTTGGCAGGATAACGATACAGAAAAGCCATATAATGCTATGCTTTTACGACTTACCATGTGTGAGCTCTGGGCAGTTTATCAGGACTTCCCCATTGCTCTATTGTAAACAGCTGAGGACCATTTGAACCTGGTAGAAAAAGAAAATCATGTGAAATATGAATTGCTGGACACTACAGAGACTACCTAAATATTATTTTAAAAATTAAATGTTTGCATCAGTTTGTGTACTAGGTTTTTCAACTGGTACAAAATACCCGGTTACAAACTCTCTTAATTAAAACTACATTAAAGGAAGTAGGAATGTGGTTATTTATTTCCAAACCCAGTCACCTTGTTAAGTTTATCTAGCGATCTTTGCATAGGCTATGTATAATGCAAAAGAAGTAAGCTCAGACATTAACACAGAAAAATTGAAGTGCTTCGTTAAACACGCACTCTCCTCTTCGCCATATGACGTGAATATTATTCCTGTTGACAGCCAAAATGTTTTCCGTGGGAGCGAGGAGAGCGTCTACGGAACGCCCACAGTGCACAGAACGTTGCTCCTTCTCAGCGTGCCCCCAAATTCTCCCGTGCTCTTGGCACCCCGAAGGAGAATTCTTACGTGGGCCTCAAAGGTTGGCTATGTCTAAATGTCAGCCGTGCCCGGGTTCGCGCGACCTGCGGGCAGGCGAAAGGGAGCTCACCGTAAAGTTCAGCAAATCCGTTCATAGGCACGCGTGACGTCCCAGTAACAAACTGCAGTAGTCGAATCCGCTTTTCGGCATCCATCAGTAAAACGGCCTACGGACAGACACACACAGTCACCGTCTGCACTTCCACAGCTGCAGGCATCCTTGTTACAAACCCAATCAAAACCTGAGTAAATTCTCTGTATTAGACTGTAACAGAGGTATAACTCTGCACGATGTGGTACAGGTCCCATACCCGGTTTCATTTCATTAAAGTATTTTACTTCACAACTACTGCAAGACACTTTAGATAAAACCGAAGATGCAGACTTCCTGCCTTCCAGTCCCTAACGAGTACCACAGCTCTCGTTTCCAACGCATTAAAAAAAAAAAAGAAAAAAAAGAAAAAAGATTTCGTAACAGCCTCAGCAAAACACTACAGGAACTTTCACTTTCAGCAACAGCCGGAGAAGCCAAATGCGGTAAACAATATTACCTTCCAGAACCACTGGATAACGGGATGATTTGGGCAGTAACCGTTTTTGTAGATTGTATGTTGTCTCCAGTCATTAACATCAACGTCGCCGAGGCCACACATCAGTAACTACACATGGAGGTAAATTGTTACGGCGTCAGTTCAAGACGGCATTGTGTTACGCTGCACGCTTTATCAGAAAAACAGGGTTGCACTTCCCCCTGTTGTCTGACCTTTTAAACAGCTAAGCAGTGCAAAGATAAATGCAAACCTAAAGGAGAGTTGGGCTTCTCCTCAGGAGAATTCTCACGGAATATTTCATTTTACCGGAGCAACACTGTACACCATGACGTGTATGCTTCGTGTGACAGCATCTTTTATAGTGTTTTGCTCAAAACATGACCGGTATCGGCATAATGGCATCCATTCAGTAAGCTACTTACATCCTTTTATACGCACATACCCAACCACCTCACTGAATAATTACAATTTTGTGTGCTTTTCTGTGATCAATAGATTTATTAATTAGGGAGAAAAATCTCACTTCCCACTGGAAGCAAAGCATCTCTGTCTGCAAATTCACTTACGATGAGTAAGCGATGAATGATGAGCCTAGAACATAACGCATCTTTTCGTGATGAGCATTACTGCCCTGCTGTCTCTGGATGTCAATTAAACAAACTCACCTCGAGTTCATTTTCATCAAAGATTTTAATCAGATCAATAGGAAGAAGTTCTGTGAAGCCCTAAAAGAAAGCAAACAAAGTTAAGGTTCTCCTGCCACGTAAAATTAAGAACCTAAGTAAATGACAGAGGACGAGGGAGGGTTTAGAAAATGAAATACACAGTTGCTGAAGTATGAGTCCCTAATTTAAAAAATTAATCACAAAATTATTTCAAGCTCAAATAATTTAAGGAGACCACATTCTCATAGAGGAAAGATGATATATTGTTATACACGGTAAAACTGTGAAATCATAAAACATAAGCATTCCGGAGCTTGGATAGTTATGCAAAGCTCCCCACTCCCTTAACGCACTGATGTAAGAAGTCTGCATTAAAAAAACAAAAAATCTGGGGGGGACAAAGGCAGCTAAAGAACCTTACCTCCAAAAAAGCGTTCATTTGCTTTTGAACTCTGTTTACAAACCTCCACTGGATGACCAGGCTAGAGCAGATAAACAAAAACATGTAAGCACACTCATTAGAGAACTGCAAACTAAGTTTATAGATTTTAGCAACCTTAATAGTTTCCGTTTCTCCTTTACAACCTCAGCCATCTCCCAACCACACTCTGATGTTAAGGAAACCGAGCAACTTTCCTATTAATTGTTCAGATTTATCTCCTGTGACTGACCGAAACGCTGAAAAAGATCAGTGACTAGGAACAAGCCACAGTATGGGTATTTTCACCTCAGCACGCAGCGCAAGCTCTACGCAGGCACTTCCATGTTTTACAGCGATGACTTTCCTACGTCACCACGCATTTTTAGCGAAACGCTACCAGACAACATGACAGTATCCGCTTTGTGCCGAGGCAGGCAAGGGTGGACACGGCAAAAAGGCTCGCCTGTGGATTGAAACAGCCTGCAAATTCTTTCCTATGCTTGCTTGCTTTCTAAATGAGGCTGGCACCTAGGCTCTGGATGAATAAAATTCCCAACGAAGTCTACAAAATGTGAGGACAGATGTAATTACATGTAACAGCCTGCCTATAAATAAATAGGGATGAATAAAACCTGCAATAGCAAAGGAACAGGCTTGTATTTCAGTGTTACCCCCTACAGCATAAACACCTCGCAGGTTCTAGAATAATGCTTTCGAAATCCAGTTCCTTTCCTACTGGAGCACGTTTCCTTCCTAATTTGCATGAATACAGCAACTGTAAGGTTTTCTCCCCTCTGAAGAGGCGCTAATTAAGAACGCCAGCAAGTACAGTTGAATTTATTATTTTACATTCTGGTGGGCAGAGAAACAGAGGAAGCTTAAAATTAAAGGCCAACAGCCCGTTCAGCTGTGGCCGGTTTTTGACGGCCACGCTGCCAGCGCGGGTCTGGCGCGTAGCTAGCGGCGGCGGCGGCCAAGGGCCGCGGCCACGCGGGAGAGCAGCTGGGGCTCGCTGGGACCCAGGTGCTTGGAGCCACGCTCTGGGGAAGCACGTTCCCTGCGTGGGGATTTCAGGAAGCCCAAGCAGTTAATTTAAGTTACTCTATTCTTGTTCTTTATTGGCCAATGCTATGTAAAGGGAATTTTCAGAGAAGGCATTGCAGCACCGGATACTGTTCGTTTCAAGGTTACTAGAAAATTCCTAGCGTGATTTTCTCATAATGCTTAAAGAAATGACATTGATTTTAATTAGCAGCTATTTAGTCAGTTTATCCGTTTTCCTTCATTTCTGCAATAAACGTCACATAATACAATAACGCAAACAAAGCACCAGATTTTCTATCAGACATCGATGCTTCGTCACCTACGTGATATCCATAAGCACTACATTTCCGTGAGAATGCATCATTTGGATGCTGTGTGAAGCCACAGAAGCAAAAAAAAAATAATTACATTTGTGACTACACCTGCAGTTTGGTGGGGTTTTCTGTTGTTGTTTTTGTTGTTGTTGGGTTGTGTGGGGGGTGCTTTGGTTTTGGTTTTTTTCCCATGACAACTAGAACAGTTCTATCATCATGGAATTCTGGGAAAAAATATTTGACAAATTTTAAGCTGCATTAACCATTTCCAAATTAGAGTCAATACTTGTGTGCTCTCAAGTCATAAAAATACTGTGACGAGCCATGAAAGAATTACCGAGATGTAAACCTGACTCGGTTCTGAATTTTGGACCGCACTTTTTCAAAGAGCTTTTTGTTTCTGCACTGTATTGAGGTGATGGAGATAAAAAAAGTTTACGATGTCTAATATTTTGCATCTGAAAGCTGAAAAAAAGGATATACCTGAAAAATTCAAGAGCTGACAGTGCAAATACAGTAAACACAAAGTAACAAAAAAAATCATAAAAGCAGAAATTTCTTATTGTTCCCCCATTACACCAAATCATTGAACACAACCTTGCAAGTGAGATTACCGAACAAGTGCAAAGTTCTCCTCTCAGAGGAATGCTTAAACATTTACAGAGGTCCCGAGTTCCTCCTCGAATGAAGACCACAATGGCAAGCAAATACAAACTTGATAAATTATACAGACATCCTATTGTCATTCTTTTTTCTAGACCCGGTTTAGCACTCAGATCGGCACTCGTTCCTGATTTGCATTCTGCGACCCAGCAGTTCATCAGGAAACGCCGAAAACCCCAGGGTGGAAATTCACCCCCGCTCTGGGGACCCACAAAGCAGAGCTAGTTACCCCAGGCACGCCGGCAACAGCCAGAAGCAGGCACGGAACTGGGCAAAATTCAAAGGTCTACTTTAACGTGGCAAGTACCGCACCCAGGAGGTGCCAGCTCTTTTCATCGAGTAATTTAGATGCAGACGTCTGTCACTCAGAGCGACCCCATCCCTTCTTCAACGTTCCTCACGCCTACCCATCAAGAAAATAGTTTCCTATTACATGACGGAGCCCCTGATTAGTGCAACTCATAGAACAGTAAAGGTTAAAATTCAAGCTTTCTAAGGATTAGGGTATAAACAATCTATGTTAACAGGAAGATTTTCTTTTAAAAGGATCTCTGATGAGCTAGTGTAGTACAAAATACGGTAACTGCAGTAGGGTAAATTCTAAGACAAGTGTAACCGTGCTTTCTTACACTCAGGATAAATTCCGTAAATGTATACGTACTCAATATATTCCCTTTTGTTTTCATTTGTTACCATGATTTCTGACCCATTGGGCTTCAGGTCAACTTGATATGTCTGCATTTGAAAAGAAAAAAAACAAAACACAACATGGCATTATTTCAGGACACATTTCTCACTAAATCCGCTCTCCTTGAGCAGCATTTTACAAGTAGCATCAGAAAATTATTATGGCGTAATAGCTAATGAGAGATCAAAACATTCCACATTTAAAGGTGGCATCACAAGGAACAAATTATTATGTGATCACTTCTAAGAATGAATTCTTGTCATTAGCAACGGAACAAACCATTCAAAAGCAAACTTAGTCCTGAACAGCAGGTCCATTTGGGTAGAGACAACATAAATTCCATTTTAATAAGGGCAGAAAAATGCCTTCTGATTTTTCAAAATGCTTGGAAGAAAATGATTACTTAAACTCCACCCAGAAACTGTTTCATGAAAAAGGCCAGAAAAGTAAAGTAGAAAAATAGATTATGAAATGGTTGAACACAAACTTGCTAAGGATGGTGTCACTGTGGAGCATAAGGCTGAAAAAACCAAATTCATTACAGTTCACAAGAAACTACAGCAAGTCCAAATAATGTATATATTTCTGAAGAAAGTGATTTCCCCGTAGGAGTTCACAGAATTAGTGCTGGGTAGGTACCAGGAAAGCTAGAAGCTGGTAGGTTTTATCAGAGAGTGCCCACACAAAACTGTTACAAACCATACGCTCCGCAGCTGCGGCTAGGAAGAAGCATTTTTCTGACTGCAGATGCTGGTGTTTACCCACAGCATAGGCACACGACTCGATTAAAGTCTTGTAAAGCGCGCGTGCTTGCGTAGGAGAGAAGGAAAGTCAAGTATTTTGCTGCTTGTACATCCTCGCTCTGTTCCAGCCAACCTGGGCCATCGCTTCAAAACCACGGCTCCAGTGGAAGCAACCAAGGCCCGACTCTGTGCACCCACATTCAACCAAGCCTATTTTTAAAGCTGTTACTAATCTTCAATAATTAAATCAGATGTTGTGGTTGAGAGTAACAGTGAGACAGTAAATTCATTAGCTAATAAACGGAGCTGTGAACGGAGGAGGCTGGAAAGCTCTTTTCAGGACTGGATTAACACTGAATGCTTCAAGAAGGAGAAAAACAATACAATAGTTGTATTTGAATAAACATACCTATTACTGTATAGGAAAAAAGAAGATGACTATACTAATAAGGAAAAGTAACTAATAGGGAACCTACACAGCTCTGAAACAGTAGCTTATTCGTTCCATGAAGACCAGGGAAGACAGTCCAGAACCGGTAAGGAAAAGGCCTGCCATACTGTCAAAGCTGAACGGGATGAAGTTACGAAGATCCCAGACAGCCTGGCACAAACAGAAGGCTGCTTGGTGCTTGTCTCTCCTGCCCACCAGAAGACACCTTGCTTTTAGGAAATGAGAAACAGTATTCCAGAGCCATTAGGAACTTAGGAGAAGTACAGACCCTTTATTTCTCTGCTTTTTGAAGACAGTTCTCCATCCTTTCCATGTTGAGAATATCTACTTTGTATTTCTTACTGACTTGTGAGAACTACCGGAACCATATTTTTGGTTATTAAGTAAGGAAGGGTAACAAGAAGATAAGATTTATTAGAGGTTTCTTTGTTTTTCTCCAACTCCAGAAAAGGTTTTGGTGATAGATGAAGTATAAACAAACACAGGAGCTTACAGCAATGCAAATACATCCCTCTTACATACACCACGTCCTTGTGGAAGCAGGATCATCTCCTCCTCAGGTTCCCAAGGGCACTTTTCAGCAGTTCAGCAGTGGATGAGGCAAAACGAGTGCCGTCAGGGTCCCTCGACTTCCAGTAGTCCCCACAGCGCTGGCAATGGCCAGCGGTACGTGCAGGAAAGCCAGCGTAGTCAGTATTTGCCAGAGCTGCTGCATTGCCGGAAAGCATCCTATAGGCGTTTGGACTGATGTTTCAATCACGCGCTAGATAAATTCCTCCTCACTACAGCATATCCTGCCCTTGCGCTGCTGAGCTTATTCAGGCTTTTCTTCGATAAAATCTGTCCTGCCAATTTTGCATCTCACCAGCAGTATGATGGAAACAGTATTATTATATCTACCACTACTGGCATTTGTCTGTAACTCGGTGGGCTTATATGTAAGTTGAAACAGAAGTTAGCCAAGAAAACTTCAAATGCATTCATCGCTACTGCTGCAGAGCTAGCCAAAACCGCCTTTGCCTTCTGAGACACAGGAGGACTGTGATATCAGCTCAACACCTGGAATTTACGTTACAGCAATTAGAACAAGAACTGTTATTTCTGTTAATAAACTGGGCACTGAATGAGCACATGAAGTCGGTTACTCATGACGGGTGCCTCCAACTTGAGCTAAGGCGTCATCAGGGAACACCTGCACGGCTGCGGCAGCATCCTCTGGATTTCTGCATCAACAAAGACGTGAATCTCCAAAGCCTGTAAATACCCGCCATATTATGAAGGAAAACTCTGGGGGTAAGAAGGTGAGTAGAAATGTCGAGAACAGTAAGACAGATGCTTTTGATGCCTTTATTCCACCCACCCGCAATATACTTCTCTAAAGAGGACAAAGCCCGCCTCATGTACTCTAACAATGATATCAAGGGAACTTCCCAAACAACCCCACGTATATTGTAAGAGCATGGTAAAATGTTATGTTCAAGAGAAAGGAAGTCATAAATGCCATTAATTACTTTGCACCCGTGATATACAGAAACAACACAGGAGAGGTTTAATAAAAAGGTAAACCAAGAAATGAACCAGTGAGCCTCAAGCTGCAGCTGTTTTTAACACCAGTTTGTAAAGTTTCCCCGAGAGCACGAACACTTGCGGACAGTCTGCAACTTTTTAAAACGATGTGCTGCACTTTAGCAGTGATCTGCTTCGTGCCTATACAGTGCTGAGCTGCTGAAGAACGGCATCTAAAGATTAATCCCTTCTGGAATCAGATGCAGCTATTGTGAATTAAACAAAAATCCATCTTGCTAACAATGCCAGAATTAGCTATTTGAGGTATTAAAGAGTTAGGAGACAAGCAGAAAGTATCTCCAAGTAAGTTGATTTATGCTTTGAGTCAGAGAACAAGCTTCTGCCAGCAGAAGTGAAAGCTGGCAGTGAAAGGCTATCAATAATTCAAAGTTAAATCGTTACAGAACAGCAGACAATGAGAATTCCCAACAAACAACCCCGTGTATTACAAAAACCTTTCATCCTGTGGCTTTAATGTTCTTCCTAATTTTCCACGTAACCGATAAACTTATGTTGCTTCAGGAAAAAAGTAATAAGCACTGAGAAGTGGATCAGAATGTTCTTGACAGTACGTTGTGTGCATATGTTTTGAAATTTTGAGGTCAGCTTTTAAAAAAGGCACGGTGGTCCACAGTACCAGTGGCACTCGGAGCCACGGTATCTAGGTGTAGGAGTTAAACGAAGTGAAGACACTAGAAAAGGGCATACAAGCCTATAAGCAAATTAATTTAAGAGACACAGGTAGGTATTATTAAGTCCCAATATTGTACAAAATCAGTATGTTTTAGTCATTACTTGTGTGCATGCATTACAAAATGGTTCAGCTCCACAGCTTGTAAATAAACAAACAAACAAACAATCATGGCAGGCAAGTAAGTTCCAAGCTCATGTAAGTAGACTCATGATTTGTTTGCCTTTAAGTCCTCAAATTAGATTTAACACATATACTTATGTACAAGACATTTATCTGCACCCAAGTTATTTCCATCCAGAAACAGATACAGATCTCTGAAGTTTGTTTTAATAGGATTCTCTGTAAAGACCGACTATAAATCCAAGGCAAACCGTACCATACGCTGTTCTTACAGCTTCTACTGATAAAATGAGTTACGACTTCGGCTGATGGATTACATTCCCACCTACTCACTTCTCAGTTGTTAAACGTGTATCTAACATTTTTCATTTGTAACGGAGAAAGTTATCCGCAGATTGTGAACCTTTTTAAACCAGGCATGCTTGCTTTTGTTGTCTCATCTACCTGCATTATATAAAAGACACTAGGAACAAAGCACTTCACTGATTATCATTCTACCGCTTACTTTGTCCTTTGAGAACATCTTCAACCTGTAAAACCCCAATCAGTCCCAAGCCGAGACTACTTTCTAAGATGGACCGTGTAACACCATTATTACTCCTCAGTGCAAGTATTTTACTCGGCCTCGGGTACTGCTTTGCACAAAGATGTCATGTTGCTCCCTGACAAGAACATTATTTCCTTCTTCGGCATCCCCGGTCTTAGACAGCCAGGAAGAACGAGAGGTTAATATTCACAGTCTGCCTATACTGATCATTAACATTCATCAGTCCCATGATCATCAAGTGCACAACCATGAGATACTGCTCAGTATTTAATTCCTTTTTGGCAATAACCAGTAAGAAGATGGAAATACGGACTTTTGGGATAACATTTACGTACCTGTCCGAAGTTTTCCTCATCTATGCAAAACATGAGATCCAACTCTGTCGGGTCATTTTCCAGGATCCACTTCAAAGAGTTGTAGTATTCACTATCCTGCAGCAGATTATAATTAAACAAAGCTTGAAAATGTGAACATTAAAGGTATAGTTTAACTTTAAATTGAACAAATAAAAACATCTAAAACTAGAACTCCAAAGGGACTGGAAAGATGAGAACTCATTTATTTGCCCAGCTACTGTAAAGCAGGGTAAGATGGATTACTTTATGCGTATGTATTTTTCTAGAGATGCTACATTTTTAGATTCATGTAACTCTTCTTAATTGACTTGTAATTACATTATTATGCAACACAATAAATTGACTCTACGCATCTATTTGGTAAATATGTATATAGCGGTGTGAAATAATTCATTAGAAAATGTCTTGATAAAACTGTACATGCTTTTCAACACAATTTATATACCACTTCGTTACATCGATAATATATTGTACAATAACTCATTGCATTGTTATTACTAAAAGCCTTAAAGTTTGCTGAATAAAAGACCCCTCTAATTTCCTAAAATGAAGTTAAAACATTATTTACTCATGTATGCTTCAAGAGAAGAATGGCCTGCCAAAATTTGGTGACTATGAGACAGTGGGAGCTGGAGGAGGGACTAAGCAGCTGAACCAGCCTTTATGTCAGTAACCAAAAGTCTGTAAAACTCGAAAACATCAAAAAGAATAAACCGCGTTTTATTCTTCTCATACCGAGTACACTTCTGACAAGACCAAGGACAGCTATTGCAGAGCTAAGAATAAGAGGAGAAGGTTTCCCAACTACTTGTAGGAATACAAGAGCCTGAACTTCCTTTTAAGATCCTTCTGGATACGTGTCTCAGGAGCTTCGTTTTAAGCTTGTACTTGAGCTCAAGCTCATCTTCTCATCTCATCTTCTGTAATTTTGCTTCTGGGCTGGGCTTGTGAGTCAACTGACTTTGCTGTTGAAGACAGTCGTAGGAAAGTGCAGGATGTGAGCGGCCAGGCTCACAACCAAGTCCGGCCCCTACAGAGGCAATCTGGAGCAGTCTTATCCAGGTAAACTACGCCGTATAATGGGTAACAGTAAGACGTTAGAAAGGGGAAAAGTAACCGCTCCAAGGTTCTCCGAAGTCCATAGTAGTGGAAAAAATGGACAGACCTCCAAAGGTTAAAAGGACAAACCAAGTATCATCCTGCTAACTTAATGGAAACCATTTGTATTTAGCTATTGGACGTATCTGAAATGTACTGTGTTTCAATACCGGTACACTGCACATCTAGACTGGGCATCTGCGGGATCCTATTTACTGTTGTCCTTCATCTTACAATACAAACTTAGAGATTACCAACTTGTAAAACAATTCATTTTTCTCCCAGGGAGTGCCAAACACAAAAGTACTTGATTGCAATTAATGTGGAAGGTGTGAAAGCAGAGGAAGTGCAGGGAACAAAACCACAGGGATATAAGGGCGTAAGTTGTGCTGCGTTCATTAAGTGTATTTTGGAGAGAACTGTTTATCATTTGGCGACCCTTTCTCCTGCCAGCACTGTGGGCAACTTCCCGCGTGCCCAGGTCAGAAGTGAGCCCTTGCACCCCTCTCTCCCTGCTCCACAGCGTGATAAGAAAGCTGCAGGCCTTGGTGGTGGTGCTCCTTCTAACAGGGAGAAAGCTGACCCAGTGGAAAAGCTGGAGGTATAATTAGACATCTTATGTTGCGTTTCTTACTGGCCTACTCCTGTCTCTCTTCCCTTGTCCCTGTCACCGCTGTTAGTGCACTGGTACTGAAACAGCTGTCCTACCAGGGAAAATGTGTTTTATTACAAAAGTATGTACATATCTTTCTAAAGTTATTGCAACTATGACCTTGTGTTTTCTACCATGCAGTTTACCGGAACTGTTAGCTTGTATTAATTTCCTCAGAGGAAAAAAAACACGTAATTGCTAATGCTGATACGGCTTAAACGTTATCTTACCACTGACTCCATGTCTTTCAGAGTTATTGGTTTCCCCAGCATCATCTTGTAAAAAGGTCTGATGAAGAAGCCTAGAAGAGAGGAAAACGTGTTACCTCCACTGTTCTGCATTTTCACCCTACATAAAGATATGACCGCTCAAGGACAGTATTTCCTAGGGTGCCAGCAAGGAAGAAACCTCCTGAAAGTAACAGCGTTGTAACCGCTCAAGTTAACACAGAAGGCTCATTTTTTGTTTAGGCACAGAAGCCAAATTTTTCAATTACAAGAATTATGCCATTAATTACCATATTCCGTTAAACACCATAACGTTAATGGCAGAGAGACACAAAAGGTGGGGAACTGAGCTCAAGGTACTCTAATCCATTTAAAATTGCCATTCTTGCCTCAAAGGAGATGCTAGAAAAACAGGACGGTGAGCTTCCTCTTCTAATGTGCTGCACTATTGCTAAATAAAGTCAGTTTATAACGTTTGCTTGCTCGCTTATTGTGGGATTTCAAAGTTTGGCAGAAATCATATTTTCTCATGAAATCACTCAGTAATAATTTCACAGATCAAAATATCCTGCAGTTGACACCCACACAACTGCTTTGGCTGCAGGTTTGCATGGAAATGGCTGCTATAAATTTAGTGATTTTCCTTTAGGGATAGTGATTATTTAGCAATGCTGATTCTGTAGTTTTAACACAAGTGGAGAAAGGAGCAAAACTTTATATGAAACGTATTTCTTGAGTAAGACACCATAATTTTTGAATTGCCATTCACATCAGGAATGCAATTTCCAATAGTTCCAGTTCCACTAATTTCTCTCAGACTTTGCCTCCAGAAATACTACGCTCTAAAGTATATGAATTATTGAAGTGATGCATTTCATTTAATAAAAAGCCAGTAACGGTAGCAGAGCCATACAGCGTAATAACTCACCATCCAATAGCTTCCCATGATACACTGCCAGACCAGCAACCCGACCAATAAATGTGAAATACGACAGATGATCTTCGTTACAAAGACCTGAATTAGGATTAATCTGAAGTGTATAGTTGTCCCTTTTTTGGGGAAAGAAAAAAAAAATCTAAATAACCAAGTCTTTAAATAACCAGATATTCAGATACGTTAATAAATAATTTGAGCTTAGGGCCATTTCTGTTCATTTTTGCAAGAGTGTAATAATGTAATTGCTCCCTGCGTTCCTCAAGAGAAGTACCTGCCAGTTTGCAGGCAGGCTGACCTAATCAAAACTGTCTTGCTACGACCATAAGGATTATTTGACCGAGGTAACTAAACC
Source organism: Platalea leucorodia (assembly GCF_965183815.1). Classification (NCBI taxonomy): domain Eukaryota; kingdom Metazoa; phylum Chordata; class Aves; order Pelecaniformes; family Threskiornithidae; genus Platalea; species Platalea leucorodia. The sequence continues at coordinate 479,571 of NC_138858.1, forward strand.
TCCTGCTGGGGGGTAACAGGATTCCACCTGTGGCAAGCGTAAGAGGGCTGTGCTGACCTCTTCAAAGGATAAAAGCCTGGCATCATTGAAAACACTAACAGTTTGCCATCAGCTTCAGTGGAATGAGAATTTCAGCTAAGTTCTCTCTTCTGCCAGGCTTGATTATTCACTCCTTCCAGCCAAATTTCAGGGCTTTAAATTTTAGGACTCTTTTGCAGTCGTTGCTTTTAGTTCTTGAAATATCTGAAGGTACGGAAGAGGAATTAAGCTTAGGCCCATGGTCCAACCGTCCTAGGATAAAGAATGTTTTCTTACTAGCATCTTAAACTGCACACACTAGAGAGCATCTCTGAAACACGCTTAACCCCCAGGATACGGGAAAAAGCCGTCGAAGGACTAAGATCTTTTAACTGGGTAACAAAGCATTAAGACTTGTTGAAAGTGTGTGTCGCAATAAGAAATTAGTGTAAAAGCAATATGTTTAATTTGCAGTATATTCTTAATCTGTGAAGACAGATACAGGGGTTTTAAGTAGATTTTTTTTTTTTTCTTATTTCTTAAAAAGACTGGTTAGATTTCTGAACCTAAAATGAACTAACATATTTAAAATATCTACAGTGACCTATATCCCATAAGTGAAATATTTCAAAACAAATGTTTATCCAGTGAACTCTATTAACACACAGGCATTCCATGCTAGTCGATGTTGTTTAAATTTCCCTTTGACAGCAGAACGTGTCTTTTCTGAGACACAAACGCGAGAAAACTCTCATTATACAGTCTATTCAACACTTATTAGAGAAAGGAGTGAGCTTGATATTGACTTAAAAACATCAAAACTACTGTCTGCAATTAAGAAATCCATCCTCACTGTAGCCAAGTACACAATGCGGAATTACATACAGCATATTAAAACAAATGTACTTTAAGCAAGAGACTTGCTCTCTCATTTACACTGATGGATTGCTCAAAGATTTTAAAATTGGACAAAAACAAATTCAAACTTATGTAAGGCCACTGCTGTGTAACTCCTGAAATGTAAATGAGAAGCTGCTTTATGAGCTAATTATAACGCAGCACTGTAATTCTGGACAGCAGGTGTTTTACAAGGTAATGGGAGGGCGTAAGAAGTATTTTGTCTGACATTGCTCCTTTCACTATTACTAGCCTCAAAAATGGCAGTTTTGCTGCAAGCAAGGCAACACTGAATATTGTCTTAATAATGAAAATGCTTTATGAGATTTCAACTACAATTGGAAAGGTTCTCTGACAAGCAAGTAAGAAATGATAGTGCAGAACAGAGAGATCTGACTGATAAGAGTGCATACCGATGCACCGTGAAGGATGATCTAACTACTTTCTAGCATAACTTTGCCTCTTATGCAAAATCTAATATATATCCCTTATGAATGGAAATATTTTAGTGGACACTTACGTTGCTGAATATTCGAAGAGACCATAATAAGGGTTAAACATCTCCTTGGACAAGAGAAAAAACCATTCTCTGGCCACACCTCCATAGTCAAGTCCTTTTTCTGACTCAAATTCAATCCAGAGCCTGGCTTTTAGCACATCAGGTCTCTTCACAGACATGATTCTTCTGTAGGACTCCTCAAAGATATTATTTCTGTGTAGCTTCATCTCAAATCTGTTCGGTATATCAGCCTACGTGAAAGGAGATTACATTATAATAGTTAGTCTTAATAAATAAGTTTTCAGGCAAATTACTGACCCGTGGTAATAACTAAATGACAGATTAGACATCTGATGTGTAAAAGTTTCCCCTTATTTTTGTTTTCCAGTGCTCTTTAAGTCTACAGCTTGATAGCATATGGAGAACTAGGGAAGTTCCAGTATAGTGGTTCAGAGCTTGCTATGGTATTTGACAGAACAATGAAAACAAGAAAAGTTACAAACAAACCAAAAAGAAGTGAGAAAACGATTGATATTACTATGCACTATTTCAAGGGCGTTTTAGCTTAAAATGGTAATAAATGCACAAGATGTATGCAACCGCTTTACTCACGTATCTGTCAAGGCCAGAACAGTTTCACAACAAGAACACCTACAGTACCATACACACAGAACTGAACGGCAAAGATGTAAACAAAAGAGAATTAGGCTGCCAAAATGTTCTAGAAGTTCTGTCTAAATAGGAGGGAGCTAACGCCCAGGGAGCTGAATTCAGAAAAGACAGAAGAGAACCGAGTTAAGAATTTGTAGAAAGAAGACTGGGTCAACAGTTAAACAGGGCTGCTACAGCCAGGTACAGTTTTCCTGATAAAATTGACTTGAAACAACTGTTTCAGAAAGTTCGCTTTTTCCTGACATCTAAAGTGCTTATTGTGTGCAAGCACTGGTCAAACTCAAGGTGAAAATTCAAGGAGCTATCAATAAACAGGCAAAGACATTGGCAAGTTGCTCCTCGAATTATAGTTGGGTGTTGCCAAGGCTGTTTACTGTTAACTATGAGTCAATATCCCATGCAAGCTAATACTGAGGGCTCTCTTACGTTAAAGATGTTACTGAAAATACTTTTTTTCACAGAACGAGAACACTAGAAGCTTGTGCCAGATCCAGCACAACTGTGGGCTCTGCTCTGCCAACTTGTTCCAGCTCTGCCCTTCAGAGGCCACTGCTGAAGACGAAGGAGAAATATCAATCCTCAAGCCTGTTTTCAACCTACAGGCTTGTAAACGAACACACCGATTAGTCTCAGTTGCAATGGGAAATAGTGAATCACTGCTACTTCCTTGCTGCCTCGTCACTTTGATTTTGCATTCAAACAGAAAAATGTGAGCTTTAAAGATCTGTAAATGTTTTTGTTGAGAAATCAATCAAATTCAAACTTTTCTTCCCTTTTTTGGTTCCTACTTAACCTCTTCAGGAGTAGCACAATCAAGAAAAATTGGCAAGTGCGTTATAGCAAGATACAGCGCCATTCTGTATCTATGCTTGGGATAGCCTGTTGTTTCTCCCAGACACAGCGTACTTGATTCCAACACAAAGCAGCACGTTTCTACTCACTGGTTTCTTTAACTTCTTCCGGAAATAGTCGTATTTCTGTTTGAACTCCCTGGAATATGGAACTGCCTATCAGAGAGAGAATCATAAATATTGATTATTCCAGCTATTTAGCAGTTTGATATTCCAACATTATTTAATAAAAAAAAAAAAAAATTAAAGACATACTATCTCCATGTGTATGCCATAGGTCATCGAATAAAACCTGCCACGCATGAAGTACAGCAGCCAGAATTTTCCCATTTCTCAGTGTGTCATTTCAGTTAAAAGGCATGAAAACTTTCAAACCAGTTCTTCCGTTGATCAACTACTTACCCTCATTTTTTTTCTTCTTTTCGGAACAGAAAAGAGCAAACCCAATTTTTAACACAGACAAAAAAATATGGAATGCATTGCTGCCATCCACGTGTCTCCCGAGGAAACAGTGCGCGTGCCATATGACACTGAGTTTTGAAAATGAGCGGTGTTACCACAGACTGTGGATTTGCACAGCTGAAAGTGCTAAGCATTGTTAGGTGCTACTCAAAAGACAAAATTCAAGAGACTTTGGAAAATGAACCTAAGAACAAGGAAAGGGGCTCCAGTAAAGCTACAGCATTAACAACAAACACTGTTTGCCCTCTAAAAAGTGCAGGACACAATATATACCTACACAGCAGAGTTAACTAGGCAGGGGAATGTCCATGCCTAGAAATTATCTTTTCAGCCCAATGTGAATGAATCTAATTCTTAATAGTTATCAAACTATCATCAAACTATATCAAAACTATTTTGTAAATTCCTTATAATGAAAATATACACCTTCATAATGTCTTTAATCCAGAATCCAAAAGCATTTCATAATCAAATTAACATTCATTTGAACCAAGTACAAGTCGGTGTGTAATATTTATCTGAATACTCACTCAGTGCAGCTGCTTGTGAGCTAGACCACATTTTTAAGTAACAGCAGCATAACAGAACAATTTTAGAAGTTTAAAAGAAACAAAAAGGCACAGTGAAGGTTGGTAGAATTACATTAATCAGCAGAGCTGGAAATTGGTTTCTGGCATATGTAAACACCCCTTAACAGATGCCACAGGTCTCTGAAATATATACTGGATTTCCAGATACCCGAAAGGCCCCTCAGGACGATTCCAGGCATGCACAAACCAAGGTTCAACACAGGTTCTCACAAGCTCTGCCATTCAGAGTTTCGAAAGACATTTCTGTGCCTCTCTTTCCTGCTAACACACTGTATAGGCAAGCAAGGACTCGACACCACGCTAGAAGACTGCCACGTCTGATGGCAATCCATACGCCACTCGCTGACCATCACGGTAGCCAGTAAGACGACAGTGTTCTCTTCTGCTACCTGCTTCTCTTCATCCGACTCCTTTGCGTTGGCGCCAGATAGGAAATGCATACCAACGCCCCCAAAGGCCAGGCCTCGTAAGGCAGCAAGCTGTACCCGGCACAAAAGCACTGAAGTGCATCAGCCATGGAGCGGGAGTACAGAGAAGAGCCATCCATGTTCCTGACTGACAGTCCTATGACTGCAACCTACGTCATTCAGCCTTCAGGTGAAACGCCCATAAAACAAAGTTGTCAATTAAACGGATGAACAGGAATAGGCTGGAAAAGTGATACCATGACAGGTACAGGTCTGGCTCTAACAAATAATTGCTATATATTTAAGTAAGAATCCTTAATTCTCTGTGGTTTTTTTGACAAACCATTTTTTGAGAATTAAGAACCTTTAATTCTCTGGTTTTTGACACCGTATACAACATCAATTTAATCAGGGTTTGGAAAGAACCTTGAAGAAAAGAGAGGAGGGGAAAAAAAAAAAAAAAAAGCTTCCTGGCCTTGCTCATAATATTTTCCAGCTACATCCTTACTTTCCCTTGCTCTACTGTTCCTTCAAGATGAAAGAGCAGACCTGGTAAAACAGCTAGCTAAGCAAATGAAGCATGATTTCTTGGGAGCAAAAGAATGATTTTGAATTCCACAGGACTGCAAAAGTTACATTCTCTGTTCCCCGAATCACAAACGGCAAAGCTCTGGTTCAAGTTCAGTTTCTGGGTGAGGACTGGGACTTTGAGGGAGGGAAGGTACGGGCTGGTCCTTGACGTGGATTCATGACTGGATGTAGGTGAGAGTGGGAAGTGGGAATATTTCTATGTGAGTTTTCTCCTATGGACGATGAGACATGAAAACATTAAAAAAAAAAAAAAAAATCACACTCAATCATTTTAGTCTGCTGATAATATGACTTTACTGCAGTCTTTAAATAATCTTTCAACATGTTTCCACTGTTTAATGCAATGTGAAATGCAATTTAAGTGGCTCTTTGTTTTTGTCATGGCACCAAAAATACTATTAAAAGCATTAAGATGAATCCTTAATGCTTATATGGCTGTAAAATGGATTTGATCTTGCTTTCTCTTAAAAAAAAAAACCCCACACAAATAACTGTTATTTACTTAATCGGATCATGATTGACCCTTATTATCTCGAAACAAAATTTCCCAGGTAGTCTTTCTCATTTATGCTTAACATTTCTGGGAAAAAAACCATTAAGAATTTGTATCGCATACTGTGTATTGGTATCTCAAGCATTTAGTACATGATAAATGGGTAAATGACTCCAAAACTAATTATGTTCAAACAAGTGATTATTATTAATCTTATTAACAAACAAGAGCAATTGGAATTACACCATGCAGTAGTTAATCTGCTGTGTCCCGAGACCCTTAAAAATTCTGCGGATTTACCCAAAATAAAAAGGTATTCTTGGCACCTGGAAACATCTTAGGGTTGGAAGTCTGATCGTTCAGAATACCATAAAATGGCATAAACCAGCACAAAAAGGTCAAAGAATTACTCCGTACATTTGATGTTTTAAAAATTTGATATTAAAGTAAAAGCACGTATTTAATTTTTCTAAGGATGATTTCTGAAATCTCTTCATTTATCTGCAGTAAGTTTTATGTCTCTTAAAACTGATAGACCCAATTTTTCTTTCTTACACTGTGAATCCACATAGTTACAACTCTCCCACATTGAGTGGAGACAGCTTTTTATTATCCAGAAATCCAAAAATTAGTAGCACAGTGTCTCAGCTCAGCAAAATTCTATTGTCAGTAATGACCCAGATAATGGCTAAATACGAACATTTCTCCTATACACACCCCTAAATCCTTACAATCTAGGATTCAGCACAATGAACTCGGTCCAAAATTCCCAAGATGATCCGACTTACGATTCAGAGCGGACATGTGCTCTTCACATAGCTTGATATAGAAATGTACTATTTTACCACAATGGAGGAATAAAAGATAAGATGCAAAGATTTAATACTGTTTGTTCCATACGAAGTAATTTAGAGTATCAGGAAATGTGGAGAAAGAAAAAATCTGAAGAATATTTTACACTTACATTATTTTAGATGTAATTTATTTAAAATCACATTTTTTTCCCTTGATTCGTCTTTCTGGATGTCAAAAGTAAGTTAAAGATATCACTCTACTACTTTTGTCCCGGAATTTCATCATCACAATAAGCAGCAAATACAACAGCAAAACCCATGCTGAAATCTTAATTTTTTAATTTTTCAGCCAGGGATCATATGAGTAATGGATCTCCTTCAGAAACCACATTCATCATCATCACTTAGTGAAGAATGCTTTGGGTTGCAGGAGGAGGGAGAATGGAACAAATGAAAATACTGGGATTCCCTGTGTTTCAGAGCATGAAACACCACTCAGACTATTTAGCTACGCAGCTTCTGAACGGATGGAGCTTCACTCAGAAATAACAATATAAAAAATTAAAACCATCCAAACAAAAGAGTCTCTATCCTTCTGAAGAGACTTCTCTTCCTCCCCGCTGAAACAGGGGTATTCTGCGATTTACTGTCCTATCTACCGGTGAAGAATGTTTCCTAGACACTCCAAGGCAGAAGCCAACTTCACATGCTAATGGCTACAAGGCAGGAATCATACTGTACCACTGGAAGAATTCCCTAGCGAGGTAGCTACTGCTAGGAAAGCCTCCAAACCCATCAAATTCCAACCTATTGTCTGACCTGGGAATAGTGTGCACAGCACTGGAGTTCCCAATGTTCCAGTGATTCCCAATGAGCCCACTACTGCTTTGGACCACTGGCAGCTGGCAGCCTGGACGTCCCCACTGCGCTTGAGCCTGTGCGAAACAGAACAGGGTCCCCGGAGTGGTACAACCATCTGAATGCCGGGGACGAGGCAATGGTTTTGGGGCACCTTGGCAGGCTGTCACACGATGGCAGCTCCCCCTGCCTTTGCAGACTCACAAAAGCTGGCACTGAAGCCTCCCATGTCTGTCAGGGAAAGGCAACGCAAGGCAGAGGTCCTGCCTCCTGCTCTGTTCATCAGTCTGACCTGATCTGGAGAACAGGCATGACCTGCTGCTCGATAATGCCTCCTGCCTATACCAAATGTACGTGAGTCACAGCATTTAATGGAAAAAAACCCATAGCAGTACTTACTGGACCAGTAATTGCCGGGTTCTGCAGTCTGGGGTCTTCCCACTGGGTAATTTTATTATCTGTAAATAACAAAAGAAATTATATCATTACTTCTCTGTTACCACACTGTGAATTTATGTTGTTTTTTTCTCCCTACAACTGTTTTCCCTACCATTTCCACAACTTAGTATTTCAGGGTTAGAAAAGGCTGCATTCACCCATCTACGTCAAAACCCCGTCACACTGTTTAGTTGAAAACACTCATTCAAAAATGCAAAACTACAACAGAATCCAGTGTATTTACACTGCTTTTATTTCAACGTCTGTAGTAGTAAACATGTTCTCTTTGAACATGGTCTTGGATTCAACTCAGATTAGAAACACACAGACTTCATGCCTGAAAGGTAAAGGAACCCAAAAACTCTGTCAAATGACAGACTAAGTTTACTTTTTTGAAATTTTGCATAAAGATAGCCAAAATGTAATACTTATAAAAGACAGTGTGTATTTAAATTTGGAGGGCGTAACATCTCTTTAAAAAAATATGTCCTAGACACTGATTTAACGAAAAGGTTACAGGACCATTAAGGGAGGCAATATTATACAGTTATGGTAGACGAGATCGCTCAGTTTTGACCAAAGGAGATTTTGGCAGTGGCACGACAGAATCCAGTTCTTTTCATCTACAGCTTTTAAGAGCACCAGGAGGGTGACATGAAAGCTTATAGAGGACCACGGTGAAACTCTCCCTGTCTCCAGACAACTGCTCCTCACAAGATTCTGAACACAACAGAATCACAACAAAATGATGATGTTGCAACAAGAAGACAATGCTCCAAAAACCAAACTAGAGCCACCTGCAATGGCAAGGTCTAAGTCATCCAGTTCCTGCGCTGAGAGGGCAACAGTAACACAGCTGTTTGTTACATGCACTGCTTGGATTTATGAACTGCGTATTAAGATAGTAGTTCAGATTTTAAGTTTTGTAATTGCTAGGTTTGGGAATAAACACACTAAGTTTCAAGAAAATTGTTTTGATGGCTCCTATAGGTAAAAGCAAAGAACCAAACCCACTTGTATTAAGACACAAGCACTTTCCATGTTCCTACAGTTGGAAAAGACCCGGAAGTTTTGAGCATCCCAAGCTAGTTTTAAAATGGATTGGGATTTGAAAGGTGACATTCATTAAATGTTAGTTGAAGAACATCTAAAAATATCACAAGCACATTTCAAGAAATTTGATCTTTCAGTTAATTTAATATTAAAATACTATTTTACTTCCCCTTACACGTTAAGTCTATTTAATGCTTATTGAAATCATGGAGGAAGGCCGTTAGACTGACAGCTCCAGAAACCGCACGAGATCCACAGCCCAGAGCCTGCCATAAAGGCGTGACACCTAATCTGGCCCTCTTCATCTCGCTTCAACCTGCTCGGTCAAGTTTCCTTTTACAAAGTTTACTGGTTTTATACCAATTCATTTCTTATACCTACTTGCAACTGACAGCCGCAAATCACAGTGGCAACTTTCTATGAAATCAAAGATAACAGAACTGGAAATGGCTGCAAGTTTGTCAGTTCTTTCTTATTGCCTTACAAACTTAAGAGTGTACGATGTTACTGACAAATCTTTGTCGAAATTTTGTTCAGAGTATTACGGTGACAGGGACTTCATATTATCAATGCTATTCCAGGGCTTAAATGCCCCAACAATTAGAAGGGTCTAACCTGAACCACTCTATACCCGGAATCGTAGCTCAAGATTCTCTGTCCTATCCAAAGAGGATGCGGATAACAAATTCATTCCTTTTGCAGCACATTTTTGAAAATCTACCATCTCTCTTGAGTTTTCACACAAATACAATACTCTCTCTTTCCTCATAAATCGGGCTCTAGGGCCTTTGAGGAATCCCCCTTCTCCTCTGGTCCCCTTCCAAGTGGTCCACCCTTTTCTCGACGTTTGGGACGCCATGCTTGATACAGTATTCTCATAGCCAAGACATTATCAGTGCCGATGAGATTATCAGGATTACTTCAGGTCTCATTTAAGACACTCCTGTTGACGCATCACAGGATGAGTTAACTCATGTTCAGTTGGTGATATTTTTCACGCTCTTTTAAACCAAAATTCTGCTAATTATTCCCATTCTGAGTAATACTTCGCAATTCTTATTAACGAGCGTCTTACTTCACACTACAGCGGCAATTTGGCAGGCTCATTCCGACTTCTCATCCTGTTCCAGTGAGCACCTCTCACCTCTCCTACACTGTTGGTTCTGCTGAACTAATGAGTACATTCCCCCTAATTCATTGTTCAAATCACTAACAAATATATTGAGAAATGGTGGATCCAAGACAGACTTTGAGGGGAACCCATTTAATATCTCCATCCCTCTGTCAGCGAACCACTGGTAACTGCTGTGCACGTGGCTGGAAAACCTTTGTGTTTTCCTTCATGATACCTTCCAAGAGGTAGATCCTGTTTTCCTATAAGGCTCATAGAAACGCAGAAGTATATGCAGGCTACAATGAACAGAAAACACTATTTAATTCATGGGGGGTAAATAATGTTGACTCAGCTAGCTGAGGACCAATCATGGAGAACTAGAGACTGTTTTTTTTGTTTAAAGATTGACCGCTGCAGAAATTAGGACTGTTCACAATTAAGATCTAAAAATATTATATTTTCAGGCTACTATGTTACAAGTAATACCTGAATTATTTTAACAGTACTTTGTTTTACTAGTTTATATGGCATGCTTAATAGCAGTTTGTATTGCTCCGCAAGAGGAGGTTTCTGTGCTGCTTGCATTAGACTTTTTTACAGTTTCTCTCAGGGATGAGAAAAACATTTCAAAAATGGGACGACGGTATTGGATAATTATGCAGAAGAACTACAACATGTATCTGGGGAACCAGGACATTAATAGTGGCTGAATCTGTTAACACTTTCAACATTTATACTGTATTCTCATCATGAAACCAACTACATTTGTTGCATCTTAACTGATCGCTTTAGCAGAGAATGACTGAAATGATGGCCCGTTTATCATAGTAATGGACTACGGAGACTTGCATCTCTAGGGTGAGTGCCGCTGATCGCACCCCTGCCCGATTTCAGCGTACACTCCCCAGTCAGTCACGAAACAAGTTAAGAATCGGCAGGCTCTGTCACAAACCTATCGTGACGGTCAAACGTCGTTGCACTTCCTTATCGACACTGTGAAAGCAAATGCTACTGTTGAGATGGCTCAAGCCAAATCCCCGAGCACTGAGTGCTGTTTGCAGTCATTCCCTAAATACTGAGCACAACATTACCACAACGGAGCTGCAACGTGCCCACCGTAACACCACTGGCACCACCCTGCTCCTACAGTCCACTTGTGATTGTAGTGGTGCGGCACCAGGTTGAGACCAAAAGAATATTTGCTGGAAACAAGCAGCATTATAAAAAACCCCTCTGAACTTTTGTAAAAACTGCTATACAAAAAGCTAAAAAACCTCACATCAAAAGAGGGACTAGAGAGAGATTGCAGATGCAAATAAATGTAGTTTTATAACGATTCTAAATTCTTTGGGGAATTCTAATTAACATACAACTTTAACATTCCATTTACTTTTAGAGACTAACACATGCTTAAGTAGATTTGGGAGACTGAAAAACTGAAACTTTTTAAAGGAGGTTGGGAGGCTCAACAATTATACAGATATTTTAAATAAGACAGTTTTATTCTGTGACTCTTCAGTGGCAGCAGTTTAGAATAATTTGCCATATTTAAGTTTCCAGATATCTGTTGGGAAATACAATTACAGAAGGTATAAAGAATAATAATTCTGTACTGATGTTTGAAAGAGGTTAATCTTGTGCTTGATGAGTGTATTATTTCTAATTTTTGTTTAAAACTATTTATACAACTTCAAAATTTGTATTACTTTAGAGACAGTCTTTTAGTAATGATTTAATAATGTCATATATACAACTACAGATAAGCACAGGAGTCTGTTACTGATACTGAAGGAAAAATGTAATTCTATCAAATATGTGTAATAGTTTAAGATTTTAATTCTTTAAGTTTTGCCTAGTATATGTACCCTCTTCTAATGGTTTTGGGAGTTATCTATTTCTGAAGATTATGCCATCAGTAGAAATATCTCATTAAAAAGTCCAGCTGAAGTCTTAAAAAAAAAAAAAAAAGAAGAAACAACCCAACCTTTCTGGGCTGCTTTATTTTCGAACAACAACAAAAACTCACACGGTAGTTCTGAGATGCTGTAATCAGACAAGTCTACAATGAAACATCACTTACACTAGAACTTCACTAACAGAACTGAATAATATTAATGGGCTGGGTGCAGTTTAACATGCTATAAATAGGAAATAAGATCAGAATCAGCACTGCCACAAGACCTTCTTAAAGGAGAGGAAAGAGTACTTATCAATGCTAATTTCTCCACTGCCTATGTGTGGAGTTGTGGCTATATGATCTTTTCTCATCTTATTTTCTATTCCTAGTGTATATTTTAATTTATTAAGTGCAAATAAGCCATGGGATCATCAACAACAACAACAACAAATCCAAAATATCAACAAGAACAAAAGAAACCACAAAGAAGAAATGTTAATGCTTCACAAGTCAGAGAGGGACAAAGCTTGATGAGCCAATTAAAAGCAAGCTTTCAGTGAATATACAGTACCGTATGAGGGCACTAAGTCTCTGGTATCAATGTCTCCACATATCAACACCTGGCTTCCTAAATGAAGAGTAAAATTATAAAGCTTTCACTTCAATATTTATTACCTCCCTTTGTCTATTTGCTGTAGTACCTGAGTGCTTACTTACTATGGTCTATATAAAACGTTCTTCCGTCCAAATGTATTCTTTCCTCCCAGCCAGGCTAGAATTGGGAAATAAAAAAAAAGAGAGAAAATAAGTGAAATACTACCACTCTCACACAGCATGAAGCAATACATTACCCACGCCTACTTCAATTGTCTGATAGATGCTTGTGAAGCAGAAAACACAAAATGATCACAGACGCGTTATGTCAAGGCCAAAAATCTAGGAAGATCCAAAGAACTGGCTATTTATACAGGTAACTGTATCCAGTACAGTAAATACTTTTAAAGCTTGGAAGTGGAAACTTCTTGCATCAGGGTTTATACCCATTTCCTACTCTGAGGAAATGATCACAAAGAATACATTCTCCATCATTGCTTAGGTTGAGTTTCTGCTTCTACTTCTGAAACACATGTGGGTTATTTACTGTAAATACATAAGCCAGGATCCCATTACAGTGGGACAAGAATGTCTAACCTAGTCCTCAATTCTTCCCTTTTTATCCATTCCCTTTTCTCATCTTCCAAATGATTACGGCATAGAAAGGAGAATAAATGGCACACTGTTAGTATATGCAATGCTGTCCAGTCTAGCACTCATTCCACTTGTGTGCTCTACATGAGCTTCAGATTGCTATAAAATATAGATGAGAAATTATTTCACCTCAATCTTTTTTTGAGAAACTCTTGTTAAATTCTGTAGTCATTCTTACCTCACTCAAAAATGGATTGTTTAACTGAGTTTAAGTCTGTTACTAACTATATATTTCCAGGGATATATGTCAGGCTATCCTCACTTCACTGCATGTTCTGCCTCTTGCAATTAACGGAACAAATTGTAAATTGGCCCTTCAGTTACTCCCATGCAGTGCCTCCTACCGAAGCAATGTGTCCTTGAAGATGAATGCATCCTCAAGGTATCTGAAGCATTGCAAAAGAACAGCTACTTCCACAGCTGTTTTCTTAAAGAAGTGCATTAAAGTGCATTACTGCTGTCTTGTAACCAGGAACGCGCCATAACAAGTAACCGCGCGTAGTTTTCGATCCGATCAGTGATTCAAGGCACTGGGCCTGACAAACGGCCTAGCTTGATTTAAATAGAAGGCAAAAGTTTTTGCTAAGCAAGACAAGGGCAGCGCGATGTCAGGATGCTTTAGGGGAGGATGTCTGACCATAGGTGGTAACGGAGGTTACCGCCCCTCACCAAAGGCAGCATTTGTCACCGCTCTTGCCCAAAAGCAGCACTTGTTTTGGTCTGCTGGCAGAGTGGGTCATCTAAGCAAACTGTAACCCAGCTCAATGAAAATGGGTAGGATTAAAGACTCCTTATTCAAACTGTTTAAAACTAACATAATTTAACCTGCCATGTCCTGTAGGAGGGGACAATAGCTTCTTCTGCTGGCACAACTGTTTGCAGACAGCTTGCCCGTAACACATGCTGAAGCACTGAGAGTGCTGGTGACAATTAGTGGCCGTTGTCACTAAGGTTTCCAGTGTTGCAAGTACAGCTTCAAGGGCAATTTCTCTAAAGTATGCTTAGTATATATGAGGCAATGAGCTGAATTAACACTACACTGTAAAAATCAGCACTTTAGAAAAAGTGCTAGCTGTCATAGACTAGCCTCTGCCATTAAGGATGCAGTTTTTTAACAACAAAGCAAAGCTCTGTATTTGACATGGCTGTAAATCAATATTATACTTCGGTTACAAGTGTGAGAAAACTTCTGACGTTAAAATGATAATTTTCTCTGCAGAATGTGGAAGTTTCATTGAAAAGGCAAAATTTATTTAGCTTTCTGAATGCCAATATATGCTGGTACATTAATAGAGCTCGCTTTGAACAATCTGCTCCAGCAACAGGCAATTCTCTAAAAGCACATAGTCAGAGATAAAACCAAGCTAAGCTTCTTCAAAGCTCAAAGCTTTAGATAAGCAAAGAAACATGCGATCATGTCAGAAATACTGTGGGATGGCTTCAAAGAGCCTGACTGATTCACAGATCACAATAAAGCTTTTTGGTGCTATATATGATAAATAATAATAACGCTTTAATATCTTCAGAAAAGCGATGACAGCAACGTATGTGTCCACATACAATATATGACTGCAATAATAGATCAGATCACATAAGATAGCAGGTATATATTAAAATACATACACATTATCACTTACAGGAAGAGGGCCCAAATCATTAGGGTTCAAAGATGCTTTTGATCTCAAATGCACTGGAAATTTCAGTCGTGGATCCTCCTGTAGCAGAAATATAGAACTGTAAATCCAACAGATCAAGTTAGGTCTACATACTAAGTCAAACACAGCATTATCTGGAAAAGAAATCTTCCTACATTACAGTTATTCTTTCATTCTTTTTTTTTTTTTTGAGAATAAAACATATAAAACAAAACATATGAAAATGATGGAACATTTAGTATTTGGATGTGTCACATCATTGATTAGGATTCATATATTGAAATGATTTTTTAAATGTTAAGAGTTAGTTAGGGTGCTGTAAGACTGACTTCATTAAGTGTGCTCCATCCAGAGAGGTGCTTCAAAAAATACAGCCCTATTCTTAGCAATGCATGCACTCCCGTAAGTGGCTTTTAAATACATATGCACATTTTTTGGCTCTTAAAAACATAAGGGAAATAAGCCATCCTATCACAAAAAGGCTTGAAAAGGACGAAAACGAGCTTCTTACAGTTTTATTAATGCACAGGTATTATTACATCAATATCCAAATGAGGCAAAAAGGGGCCAGTAAAATTGGTCACAGAAGGCAAATCTAGACAAAAAAATGCTTGAGATTTCCACACACATAATTTACCCACAGGCACCTGGGAACACCATTAAGAACCACCATTAAAAATATGTCATGTAAATAGTGGTCACTGGGAATCTGAATGATGCTTCACGAAGTGCAACTCGTATTTCAACGGTGATGTGAAATGCTGGGTCATCTTTGACATTTTTTCCTAGTGTAATTTTGTTTTTTCAATTTGTTGACCAAAGTTGCAGAATTATTGAAAAATGGATCCTCATGACATAAACCAAATAATAAAATGGATTCTGTTAACTGAAGAAGATGAACATGTATTATATTAATAAAAAAGCAGTGCTAGTCAGTGAACTACAATACAATTATGGACAGTCTCAAACTAGACAACAATCCAAATCTCCATTGCACTGCAGGCCTCTCAAACTCAGATTTGGGGAATTTAAAGGACAGTACTTGTATGCAATGATTTGTCAAGTATAAAAAGGTCAAATACAAAATGCTAAACACTCTCGCATGGTATATGACGTACAAATGCACCAAAATCTAAGAGGATATGAACAAGTAAGTTTCCTTTCTCTGAGCGCAGCAATGGCAGCGCTACAGTAATTTCACGAAATTAGCTGCTCGGGTCTACTGCTACTGCATGTTACTGCATGGAGAGTTCCGTGAGATTCCTACATCAGCTTTATGGAAAGTTAGGCTGACAAATTCCCCTTGACAAGACAAGGCAAATGCTACAATGAACTGGGGGGTATACAGGCAGGAAAACAAAGACAGAAACATTTAAAAGATGGCAACTGATTTAAAATTCATTATCTAGACTTTGTCTTACCCACGTAGTAGTTTTAGTGTTGTGATCAATGAAGAAGGGCCTGCCATTGGGTGCTATTCGCATCTCCCAGCCAGGAGGAAGGAAGCTTTGTGCAACTTTGTGTTGTGGTTTAGGAGAGTTGTAAGGTGAGGGCTGTGGAGACTGTGGATTGGAGAGGGTGTCCTTCACCGCTCTGCGCACAGGGGAGTCCTTGATACCCTGAAAAAAATGAAAGGTATTAAGATTTGTCAGATGTCACTCAATACTGTAAAATGAGTTCAACTTGGTATCAGAGCAAACAGTTTTTCATTCCAGATGTAATTAATACTAGAATTAAGTGCTGGGACTGATTTCCTAACTTAGCTAACGTCTGCTCCTTATAACATACCAAGCTTTTTGCTGTGATGGACACAGGGTTTCATCACTTCCCTCTGCAATGATAATGTCCACAGTATTTACATCTGATTATATATTTTACTGCAGCTGCCCTGTTCATGTCAATATTTCATTTTACAAAGGAAAAAATAAAAGCGTTGCTTCGTGCTTCATGGTGCAATGTATCTCACTTTACAACAAGAGAGCATCCTAAACGTGAAGCAATGTTATCCACTTTTCAGTGCATTTCTCAAACACAACTTCAGAGGAAACATTTAAATATGAACTTAAAACAAGTTCCTAAAAATAAATGAAGGTTTGCAATTACAGATTTTGGACAGGTTTGGGTTTTGTTTTGTTTTGTTTTTTTAAATAAACGATCACAGCCACAAAACTGCTTCACTGATCAATCCCTATGGGTTAAAAACAGGAGTTACATGAGATGTGTTTGTTTTTTTTTTTTTTTTACTGTCACTGGGAAACTGCACATTTAGATGCTTAAACAGCTTGAAAAATTGGATCCAGATTTATTCACCTTTGAAAATACAGACTATCACAATCAGAAAACAAGACTTAAGTACTGTATTTAAATCTTGTTTGCATTTGTACTTTTCAGTTATTTTCCAAAAACACGTTCTCATTAGCTGACATAACAGTTTGTGTTGTGGTTGTTTTACTAGTTATTAAGGTTCAGTATATCTATGCATGCTTATTTTGGCAATTCTCTAACTTAGCCTACATTTAATTACTATTTTTTGAGTATTATATTAGAAAATGAGGCACCAACATGGATATTTACAAAATTATTCTAGCCTTATTTGTGGCTTGTTTTGAGCTGCATTTGGATGGAAAATGCAGTTAGATTACAGTGTCCAAAAGCAGCACTTAAAAGAGCTTGCATTAAATAAAAGCTTTCCATATGTCTTGTACACAAAAAAGTTGAACATTTTACAATAAAATAACTATTTAAACAAAGAAGGTAACTTCTAAAAAGTTGAACTGTTTTTTTTTCCTCATAGTTATATCCTTTAAGATTTTAATATTAGTAAGTCTACACCCTACTTTTTAAAGAAAAAAAAATTAGTTCAGAGGTGGGGTATAAGAAGATAAGTTTGCGCTCTTCAGCACCCTTGTGGGTGCTAGCCAACAAACTGATTAGCTGAATATTCTGAAGTGACGAGAAAATGGGTTTTGTAGCTATGGAATAGGTTATTGCCCTTAAAAGCTAGCTTATCGCCCCGAGAAACTCAACTTTCAGACGCTTAGTCAGTGACTTCCACCAGCTCAACTGTTTGAAATGTCAGTAGGGAAAGGAATGCCCCTCATGTTTTAGTTTAGGATATTCAGAAGCTTCTAATTTAATTTATTTAAATTACAGTAAATTTCGTCTTCAAAATTAACAATGACAAGGGCAATCTTAAGCAGTTCATTGTTACAGGGTTTATCTGAATTACCTATAAGTAGAGATAATTTATTTTAAATATAAACTATAGCCACCTCACTACAATCTGTCCAATAATCCTACCTTTGTTTAACAATTTGCTCAAGAGTTTGAGTACTTTTCAGCATAAGGAACAAAGAATAATGATGCATAAAATAAACTAAATGTTACAATCTCCACTTGACTGTTGGCAAACTTTTGCAGGGGCAAAGGGGACACAAGTAGGAAAGAGACGGTGAGAAGGAAGGATAAATAAGGTGCCATCTGAAGAAGAAATTCTTGTTTGAAGAAGAAATTCTTAAGAATTTACTCTCCTCAACACAGCCATGTTTAACTGATTCAGGAGTTATAATCACACTTTCAGAAGTAAAACATCGTCTTTGATTGCATTTCTTACGCAGTATACGCATATAAATGAACATCATTCAACAGTATTCTGAATTACTTTTAAAGATACTTAAAAGAAATTAAATGTCCTTTTGAAAGACAAGGAATATAAAACGCAATCAGTATCTTAATTCAAAGATTTGCCAAACTCAGTTGCATGTATTATTTTCAAGGTTATCAGCATCACAATGAATCTTTCAACTTAAAAAAAAAAAAATCTTATTTTATACATTAAGAGCACTTGGAGTCACAACGTGTGTTCCAGACACGCACGCAGATTACATTTTAGCTGACCAAACTAAATAATCACATATATATTACATCATTCAATGACCACAGAAGTTAAGTAATACTGTTGTACAATACAAAGAACCGGACAGAAAACTGCTAAAGAAAACAGCAATGTGTTATGGCAAAACCAGTAACAGGGAAAAGGGGCTGTGTTGCATAACTAAAATGAAATAAGAAGTTACAACGCATGAGAAGTCAGACATAAGTGATCTTTGTTGGTAACAGCGTTTCTCACCTCGAGCGGAGCAGATAAAGTTACTGTGGGTGAACTGAGGCTACGAGGCCGCCTTATCTGGGGTTCACTTAAATGGTTGCTGCTGTTTGCTGTTGACCCAACCATGCCATCTTCTGCAAGCTATTTCAGAAGGAAAACCGAGTTAGCAAGTTGTCAGAAACACAGTTCATCCACAGTTAGGACACTTAAAAAATGATATAATTCCATTGGAAGGGCAAATAATGTATCGTACTATTAATAGATCAACACAACTTTCAGATTCAATCCTAAGAATGCATTTGACTCCCTTCAGTGGTTCATATGTACCTCTCTGTAAATTCCTTCCATTGTAGCAATCAACTTAATCTGCACCTTAATATAGTTAAAAGAGGTAACAAAAAAATCCCAATCATTGCAATTTTTTATGACTATCCTGAGTTTTTTTAAAACTTTAGAGTTCTGAAGAGCTGCTTCAACTGACATTATACTCAACACGTGCTAAGTGTTTGCTGTCTAAATCGAGCCTTAGAGCGGATCTTCATACCTGCATAATGGGCCGCGTCCATGTTGTGGTTCGATTGTTATGATTGACATAATACGTGCGTCCCTTCGCATCCTTTCTTTCTTCCCAGCCTGAAGGTAAGCCTGGTGTAGTATGTACATAGGCCACTGAAGGCTGTTCAAGCAAGAAATTACTGTATTGTTATTTTATAATAGCTAAAACAAAATTTCATAAGTCTGTTGTTTAAAAAAAAAGAACTTGTTAACTTACAACATTCTTAAGCACAACTAACACACAGAAAAATACAGTTTCCGATTCCATTTAATATAAGCTCTTCTTCATGTACCTTTGAGTCAAATAATTTTTTCTCACAGTAGAACTTTTGATTCACTTTTGCACAGATTCAGGTATCTTGTTCAGAAAACAGCTAAGCTTATACGCCCTCAAACTTTTTACTTTGTAGATTACACATAATGACAAAAAGGAACTTTGTGTTTTAATGATTTTTCCTTAAAAAGGTGGATGTTTTTTCCTTTTATTAGTATGGATAAGTAAGAATTGAAGTAACTGTGCAGTCGAGTCAAGATCTCCCAAGTTCTGTTTTTTCTTTACCATGGGCGCCTTCAATCAGTTGCAAGAAACTATTGTGGGTTTAAAACCTGAAGTTCAACCATTTTGTTACAGTTACAAATGTTGCATTAGGGTTGAGAGTCCTGAAGACACAAGACACACCCCAAATTGGAACCCAAACTTTGGTGTGAAAAGATTTTTTTACTAGGAGTTGCACAAGAAAGACATTGTTCTAACGAAAATATACAGGTAACTGTGCCAAAGGCACTAATTGTCATTAAACAAGTTATGTCACTATTCAACACAACAACTATATTGCTGTGTGTTGCTGATGATGTCTTGCGTACTTTCTGTGTGGGAAATATTCAGTGCTTGAACCAATTGGACATTTTTTCCTGGGACATGGGGGGGGGGGGAGCATTGTAGCACAAACGGAAAAGCTTCTTGAAGAAAAACAGCCCAGAGAGCATTTTTAACACTGATCCTGTCTGCATCTGAATATGTATTTTAGAAGGGGAGGGTGCCCAGGGAGTTACAGTTTTTAGACCATAGCCTCTACATAAATCCGCACATTTATTAAGCTGAGTCACTTTCTAGTTTGGGACCCCTCTCACCACATCACCTGCTTGTATAACGGAGTAAGAACGGGTATCCTCGCTGGCAGTGAAGCAAACAAGAAAGTCAGAAAACTCGGGATAGGTGTTTCTCTCAAGTAACTGATGTAAGAGCTAGAGAGACACAGGAATTTCTGTCATTCACAGCAGACAGAAGCAAACTCCTAAAGTCGGCAGGACAGTGCTTCTGGTCTCTAATGAAGCCCATGCATTAATAATTGCATTGAAGACTTGGCACGTGCAAGGTGCTTTTCAGTATCGACATCTAGATCTTTGGATCAATATGCATTTGGTTTAATTATTAGATTAATCACATTAAAATACACATTCATACATTAATTATCAGAAGTCTACAATGCTAGACATTGCTTCACTCTTTCAAAATATCTGCCTTGATAGCAGAAGGATGGTGAAACACGACAAAGTAAAAACCAGTGCTTGAACTGCACTGTCCTAGCAGTTGGTGCAGTGCTTTAACTCATCACCAATAACATTAACTCCTTTAGAAATAGGCAGCTTTGTAGCGCCAAGAAAACAAACCAAACCGCCTTCATCTACCAGGCTGCTTTTATCATGGCTTCCCCTGAACAGGCTGTAGCAATGTACATGGCATTTTTCTTAGGGATGTAAAATGTGAACCTACTGGCCCTTAAAGAACTTCAAGTTTAAATGCTGACAGGTAGAACTGCACTGCAGACAGAAAGGCAAAACTTGTACTTGAACTGCTAAACTTACTGTGCTTGTTGCACCTGAACATCAAATTTTCTGTAATGCTGCACGTTCTTGAGCTGATGCAAGTTAATGCCAGTGTTCAGACTGGGAAGAAATGGTTCTGACATCTGAGCTAGAGAGAGGCCTTGTATCAGCGTCCAAGATGCAGAAAGCAGCCCTGCTTGCTGCCCCTTCCACCCTCAGCAATTTGCTGCTTACAAGAAAATTTATGAACTCTTTTTAGACTGCTTGGAAAAGAGAAGACGTGTTTTATAAGAACTTTCCTGAAAGAAGCAGGACGCTGTATTTAAAAACATGGTTTGAAGACTGACTGACTGTAAAACCAAACGTCTGACAACAGGCAGTTACTGGATGTAACAAGGGAAGAGGGCTAAGAAACACGTGCATACCATGAACTGTCCTTTGCTCTAAAGGTCAAATTACTCCAGTGCTCATTAATCCATTCGCTTCACAACGGACTACATATTTAAGGTGATTGCCTACCGCAGGAGTCAAAGGCATGTGTTTATTTCAGACAGTAATATTCTTTATGTTAAAAAACAAAACAAAACACCACCACCAAAAAACCTTTTTTTAGGTGGTAAGCCCGAAATGGAAAGCATTCTGATTTACAGTCATGCTTTCATTCATTCTGTCTTTTCACAGAAAACATGCTAGCATGCATCAAACATGAAGGTGTATCATTTTCACTGCTGCAATTTCAGGGCATCTCATGGAGAAGATGTGCTGCTGTGCTAGATGAAGGAGAAACAGCATACAGGCTTCACTTCTGTGCAGTACACGACATCTTTTGCTGCCACTTCATATGCGGTCTTTGCTCATTTTGTTAATAACAGGAGTCACTTTACTGAGAGACAACTTCAAATTTGGAAGTCAATACAAATTCAGCACAGCACAGTAACAGTATGATTTTAGCATCAATATTTTTATTAGAGGTATAAAAGAATTGCTGGGAAGAGCTGATCACTAGCACAACCTCTGAAGAGAGTCCTGTGTCTCAGCCTCACATCAAGAGAATGAGTAAGCCAATGAACTAGGGGTAGGTACGGGGTTTTCTTTCATCCAGTCTTTGGGAGCCTGAGTTAAACCACTGTAGGTAGAGACACATGCGTATCACGGTAATGATATCAACAATTTGGCATAAGCAAAGGTGCCTCTGCTTTTTTGAGTATTTTGCCCACATCTGAGATGACCATCAGAAACACAGCCTCTGTGTCAGGGCTGATTCATAGCCAAGCAGCCTCAGTGCAGGCAAGAGGAGATCAGCTCTACGGGCAAATGATTTTGGTGAGGATGACTGACTGAAGACAGTCCTGCCAAGTACCAACGTTCATCCATGGCTCCGAGCTCTTCCATTCTCACTGGGGGAATGCAAATTGAATTCCCCGAGCACCTGGAATGAACGCTGGAATACAAAGCAGTGCACCTGAGTAAGAGATTAAAGATGTTTAAGGAAGACTCTTTCAACTTTTTTAGTATGATCTTAAAATAAAACCAAGGGAAGAATCAGCCTTGAAAATTATCAAATACCTTCACACAGGTTAGGAACCAATTGTTAAGCTTTCTAGTTTTAGAAAGGAGTCTTCCTGGTAAAGTGACAACTGCACTGATGACCATTCTTCTGATGAAAAAAAGCTAAGTATGTTTAACATAAAAATTTCTAATCCTTGTAAATAAACTAAAAATCCAACACATTGTGAAGAAGTGTTATTCCTACCGTACCATACTACTGCTGTGAACATCTAAAGAAACACTGAGACTGGCCTCCTGCGAATTCAGGATATGTTCTTCCTCTTACCTGTCATGGCTATCTGTAGTAAACCATTCTTTAAAAAATTTTTAAAAAGTAGCCTGATAAAACATTTGTTTCTATCCTGTGGCTCTGTACTTTTAATATTCAATTTATTTTAAACCTCAAGTAGTCACTATGAAATTATATACGCAAGCACTATTTAAGAAATATATATGCCGAAGTGGTGAACTACAAAACTGTAATGAAGTGGGATTAGCGAGATGCATGAATTCAGAGTTTGATGCACTCAAAGCTATATTTTTTCCCCATGAAACAGTAAAATAAAGAGCAGTAAAAGCTTAAAAGGACTGAAATTTAAAGTCACGTGAGAAATATCACACACAGATTTTTAATTATATTGAATTTATATTAATTTAAAGGAAATATTTTTTTGCCAGATTTAAAAAAAAAAAAATCATTAGCAACTGCATTATGGCTGACAGTATAAGAAAAACCTGTAATCACTTACAGCATACATAGGATGAATAGGGTGAATGCAAAATTAATTGGTAAAACTTAGAGGGCTAAGTATGATTCCATTTTCCAGTTCAATACCTGCAATCCATTCATTAATATTGTAAACTCTAGGAGTTCCACTGTTTTTCCTTATTTTACTACTCAGATTCCTCAGTGCAAGTATTCTACATCTTACTACGAAATATATTTTCTTTTCCTAAAGTATATACTGCCCGTGCTTTGAGTCACTATGCAGACTCCTAAGAGCATGGAAGTATTAAGCCACAACTAAGGCTACTTGGATAGCGACCTCTGTCTCTACGTCTTTAGCTTTATTCACCACACTAACCACAAAGCAAGCAAAAAAGTCACTCTTCCCACGTCCTTAAAAACAGTGATTTGTGGTTTATGATCATTCCATTTAAAAATACGTATACAGTGGAAAATTACTACCCAAAGATCGAAGATGTGAATTAGACTGCACAGTAGAATTTGATAACTCTCTTTAGGCCTCTGAAAGCTCTGGCTGAAATTGAGGATACATTCTTTTTCTACACTCTACATTCTTTGCTCCAGCAAAGTAAGTAACTGTAATTCTTGCTTCATATTCTTAAGACCTCTGTTCCAGGACTCCTCCTTAAATCAGTATATTTGCTTTTTAAGAGAAGAGATACTTGACACACTGAACTGGAGACCGCCTAGATAATCAAGAAAGGAAATGAGAAGAGACACCGAATGGGTCAGAAAGGTGACATACTACAATAGGAAGTAGAAAACAGAGGAAAACAGATGAGGAAACTAAGTAATACCCACTGAAACAAACTACGAGACTCTGATTTCTTTCTTTCCTGAACAGTCAAGTGCTGGAAAGACTATGCTATTTTTCCCCGCTCGTCCTAGTTCACAGAGCTGGCAGGCAACGATAAGGCGGCTACCCTTCCCAAGACTCTTCTAATGGGTTCCAAACCATTCATCAGTGGTCAATAAGGCCACAGCAAGTGGCCTGACAACAGTCCACAGACGATGTTTGATGCATCAACACCCACATTAAGATCCGACATTACCACATACAAACAGCAAACATACCACATCTAAATCATACTTCTTTCCCTGAAACAAATTATCTAGGAGCCCATATATTCATAAAAGCTATTATGAGAGTTACTGTAAAATGATTTCTATGAAATAATTTGCTCCAAGACTGACGTTTAATCAGGTTAAAAAAGTATGGGATGTTTTTGACAAAGTCCAATATAAATTAAAACCATTTTCCTTGTATTATGCTTTCAGAAAAGCAGTTCCAGAATTTTATTTGATGATCAAAGTAAAAATTCAGCTTTGGACTGCTGAACAACTACTGGAAAATGAAAACTGGCACTAAATAAGACCATTAAGAACTCTATGATATATCACTGTACCTCCACAATTCTCAAATTAAGATGAACTTTAAGAATTAAAATGAATTAGTCTAATGGAGAGTAAGGGAAGCCAGAAGCAAGCTAAAAACACAGCTACATGTATACTGATTTGATGTCTCTAATCCCCGAGTCTTTCAATATCAGTTTTTAAAGAATTAGGTATTGTATCGTTCATTTTTCAGAACCCTGAGGTATTTCCTTAGTGCACGACTCTATTAAAACTCAGTGGCATATCCACATCATTAAAACATGCTAGTATTTGAGTGAAATTGCAGTGTTTTGAGAAATTTTGAGACAATTTGAAACACTACAAAGAAATATAACTATTGATTCAGTGGCTGTACTTCATTCAACACACTGCTGCTTTGTGAAAAGAAGTTCTTTGTTGTACAAGACCTAAATCTACCCACATTTTATTTAGAGATAGCGCTTGATAAAGAGTATTATTACCGTTGGTTCCTCACCACCTGTGACAGTTGAAGAACGAGCTCTCCTAGATGGACCACTCTGCTGTTAAATGATAATTAATGTTACAGGTAAGTATATTTAGTGATGAAGGTCACAGATTGCCGTCACATCTTTAGGAGTAAGGAATCACAGACACTCAAATTTATTAAAAGAGAGCAATTAGATGGAAATAATGTTTAAGATAATAGCAAAAAACTGAGTCATCAATCACTGATAACCAAGTCAGAATCTCATACAAAAACCACCAAAGGAATTTCAAGAGTTCTTGTATCCAATTCTATATGTTCAGTATTGCTAATCATAATAAGAAGAACATTTACTCTAAATGTAACATGATCTTATTATTTTTTCTTTCCCCAAACAAATTTTGCATGTTCTGCCCACAAACATGGTATTTAAAACCAAAACGGATACATTCTGGTCATCACTGAGTGCACAGAAAAAGTCAGGCGAAAAAGATGGAAACGGTACTTTGAATTTTCAGTAACGATTAATACAGTCAAGAACAGCACTGCATTTAGAAAGAAAGTATGTATTTAGTTGCTAGAAGATAAATTATCATTAGCTTAGTAAGGATTAAATATGATTACAATCAGGTAACAATGTTGTTTTAGAGCAATGCCTTCAATTCTGCTGTTTTGAGCATTTGCTAATGAAATGAGTGTTCTACAACAATAAAGTGAAAGATATATCACCAACCCCAACCTGACGACATCAGTTAAAGAAGCCCAGACTCCGTAAAGTGATAAGAAGCCCAGAATCAGAATGTAAGTGATATGAAATAAAGAAGCAGAACACCTCTGGAACAGACTGCGTGAGGAGACAACTGTGTCTAGTAGAGAGCGAGGACAGTTAAGGTGTAACCGGGCTGAACCCACACCGTTGTTTACCCAGAAGAGAAAAGCAAAGAGGGATAATACTTCAGAAGCAGTTCTCTGAACAACAGCTATTACATGCATCTGTAAGCAGCAAATGTGGGCACACGAAACAACTTACAGAACATGTGAAAAAACTAAACAAAGAGAAAACCACTATGGTTATTGTAAATGCCTGCCTAAGAGCGACAGAGAGAACAAGCAAAGGAGAGACATCAGCTTTAATAACAAACTTATTGATGTACAGTATTTATTCAAAATTTCCATTAAAAAGATAGACAAATTTGCTATTTGTAGATTCATATGTAATACATATATATGTAATATTTCCAATTAAAAATTGGCAAAAAAAAATCCTGGAAGAAAAGTATAATTTTTAAAAATATTAAATTATTACATTATTTTGAAAATCTGAACACGTATTCAAAAGCCTATCTTGCACAATCCTATTTTAAGTAGTCTCTCTATAGCTTACTACATTTGCAATCCTCATACTTGGGTTGTAGGACAAAATATGTAGAACTTTCTATCAATTAGATCAAAGGTGTGCATGGTTATGATGTGAGAGAGAATCTTGTTTTAAAAAAAAAAATCTTTGTATCTTTTCCTGTTTGAAGAATCTCCTTAAATAAAATTGCAGAAGCAGCCACTTAGCTAAATCTCTGAGATTAAAAAACTACAACAGATGCAATTCTATTCAGTTCTATCGTACAAGGACTATCACAAAAAGGCTCCTTTTAACTACAACTACGTAAAACACGAATCTTTTTTAACGTTATACAGATTTATATATTCCAAGTAAAATCAATTTACAGGACACAAAAATACACCCGATAGGGGAGTCCTGTGGCTGCTACAGTTCCAACTGTAGATGGTGCTGCTGCCCTCTCCTACCCCTTGGAGGATTTTCTCTCTCCACTGACTATATATCTACAGTTTAGTAAACTAAATTTCTATGCTAGATAACTAAAGTTAGTGTGACTATGCTCTCAGTCTCAAAACATCGTTCTCTCTCATGAATGTCCTCAGTTTAGTTGCTGACCATGATGATTATTAATTTGGTATCCATTACTATTTGGGATAGTCATATGCCCACACTGGTTACTGTTCTATATCTGACTGGAACTGACCTAAGAGAAGATATTATTCAGTATCAGAGAATGTTGAAACAAAAAGAAAGAAACAGAAGTTAGCTTTGGCTTACCAAGGATAACTGAGACTGTTCAGCAACTGTATCTGTTACACTGCAAGATCTTAATCTTGAAGAAGGATCTCTTTGCTGGAAACAAAAAAAAAAGACAGACGTCTTTAAGTTAAGGTGTCTTAAAAAATGGACTTTTTTTTCAGTAACTTTACTCTTCTCCCATTTAATTCAAACCCCTAAAAATATTTATGTTGCAGTGTCTTTAGTTATAATATTTCTAGAGAAACATGGCAAGCAATGAAAAATCTAAATTCTCAGCATTCCATCCTGGACTGTTTCAGATTAACTGAGAAAAGGAAAGTACTTGGATACACATCTTGTACTCATCTCTAGCATCCAAGTTACAATGCTTTATTGACCTAATCTAGGAGAAGAGGATAGGCCATCCCATCTGGGAAAACATGCGGGAAAATTAACAGTTGTGCAATCAGCAATAAAGGGGAAGATTAACTAAAGACATAACGGGACATGAAAATGCCATGGAACTTTTGGGAAACTATTTTCAAGTATCTTTGGAAGACATTTTAGAGAACGTGGCGGGAGCACAAGCAGCATAAGGAAAATGCAAAACTTCTGGCTGCATACTGGCACTGTGGTCCTTGGAGAACCAACAGGCTGGAGTTAACAAATTCCTGCACGCGGCGTACTGCCCCGGTGAACCCCTACGTTCGTTACTTGCACGGGGCAGGAGAGGATGCCAGTCCTACGCGGGGGATGATTACGTGGTTCTCGTGCCTCCGACATCCCGAGCCCGTGGCTGGGAAAGCAGCAAGTTCTGCAGAACTTTCTCTGGGATTACAGCCACGGCGGGAGCCTTGCTGAGATCGTCTCTTGGCATATTAATAATTTCCAAATCTGCATCTTAGTACATGATGCTTAGCTTATTCTTCAATAACAACATTAACAGCAGCTTTAAAGTTTGCTGTTTAACAAATGACAGAGAAGTGCTCAGAAGTTTGCTGGCTGGAGTTAATCCAGAAATTCAATATGAAAGCAAACTAATTGCTAGAGATAGAACGCTATATTGTAATGATCATTAGGGCACCTATAAATATAACAGAAATAATACCAAAAGAAAAGGACATTAGAATATACCCAATTACTTGACAGATTACTTATGTTTTACAGGGACAAACCTCTCTGTAATAAAATCTCCCGTATTAGTATCTCCTCCTATTTTACCAGCTAGTGGTATATGTAATTTCTCTGTTGACAGTGACCCTTCATATATATTATAAAAAAAGGGCTCATTCATTTTACTAAAGCAGAAATGTCAACATGAACAAATTCCGATAGAAAAAAGATGTGATTTTTTTTTTCCCCCTACGATGATAAAACCAGTGGCAGAATGCAGCAGCATTACCCCAGGTGAAAATCCTGGCTCCAGGAATTCTGGTTTGAACCCAGTGAGGATCAGGTGAATTGCTCTGAATTTCTTTGGAAAGGTCAAATAGAAAGGGCAACTCTTACGTTAAAAATCCTCTGTCCCACATGATTTTGTAAGTGACGTGAAATCTTAACATAAAAGCAGGCCAAGTTGTCCAGCAAGAAAAAAATTATAAGAGGGATGGAAAAAAATCCAAACAATTAAGCTAAGAACATTGTTTCTTAGCCAAAAATTAAGCAGATAACACTTCTCTGTAAAACAGACATTGCAATAAAAACTGTAGCTGTAATACAGCTCTTCAGGCAGTGAATGCTTCACCTCGGTTTTCATTACCTCATGGTGAAATTCACAGATGGCATGCATTATTGACAAAAATCAGGCATTAAAAACCAAATCCAAAATCAAATACTATGGATGAGACCTCAAAGTCTTAAAAATTTATTTACTTAAAAATTTACAGTATTTCTTTTTAAAAAATCAAGCCTTAATTTTCTTGTTTGCCTTGTAGTTGTTGAACTTCCCAATGAATCAGAAACAAAAAAGCCCTAAAAAAAGCAGATATGCTAGCATGTCTGCTTGATACTAAAATGTAATTCCTCACAAACCTGTGAGATTTATCAAAAATAAGGTGATAAAGCACAGTGGTGTCAAGTGACTGAATTCCATTCCATGAGGGACAGGCTCAGATTATAAAGGGACAGCACGTGGGAAGTGACAAGGATCAATAATGACATTTTCCACTTGCTACGACATTGGTTTTGGGACTCACAGCCACAGAGGCTTCTTCACATCACAAAATTACAAGGAAGACGTCCGAAGAGAATTTCAGCTTTTACTTCTTGATAACAAGACGTTTGCTACCCAATTAAAAAAATGTTTCAGAAGGAAGTAATGTGCCATGCTCATATTCTTTGTATTGAAGAAGGAACTAATGTTCTGCCGACATCAGTTAGCAACCATTGCCCTGCAGCATTAATACCTGGTCTACCAGGTGTAGTCCAACATAACAAACACGTCAGCATTACAGTAAATTTGAAACATTCCCATAGCTGGTACCAAGACATCTAGAAGACATTAGGCATGGCATCAGCCATCATTTTTTGTTACTCATTAGAAATCCCATATAATGAAAAAAATAATAAAAAAAAGACAGATACTGTAGTCATGAGAGCTGGCAGCAAGGAAAGCCATGAATAGAGTGTTTCAGTTGGAAGGGACCTACAAGGACCATCTCGTCCAACTGCCTGACCACTTCAGGGCTGACCAGTATTCAATAAAATACAGTATCTGTACAGTATTCAATAAAATCAATCAGCATCTAAACAGCATTTCACTTCAAATGCATTTTCTCACACAGCTTTTCTCTGTGGTTTGATTGACACTGTAAGTTCCATGTACAGAAACAAGCCTTGGGTAATTCTTAAACTCATTATTTTGCATAGCTGATACCTCATCTTTAATCGAAGAGTAACTAGCATTACCCTTTTCTGGATATTAATGGTACGAGTACGAATGCACTAATAAACAAGCAGATGACCTAGCCTATTTATAGCCACTCACATGGGCACCCTTATGTACCACTGAAAGATAACGAAGCAACACCACGAAGCAAACTATTTGAGAGGCATATCAGAAACCCCAACTCTTACTTGAAAACATCAGTCCTAAGAGCACATTCTGTTAAAAGATCAGTGTTTAAAAAAAAATATAGAAAAAAAGACATAATTACACCTTGCTTCTATGTTATGCTAAAGATTAATGTGAAAGGATTGGTCTGACAAATGCATTGACCAGCAAGTCTGAAGTGTTTTCTGGCATTACACAGATACACGAGGAGAGTGACAAAATACCTTAACACACACACAATCACTCCTCAACTATCTGTTGGCAATTCAGCTGTGTTGTAGATTAATTACGTATGGATGTAGAGACACTGAAGCTGTCTCTGTGTAAACCACTCGAAGGTCAGGCTGGATATACCAGTATAGGCACGCTGCTGGGGAAAAGCAACTGTAAGGGCTTCTAGTTTCAGCCCACAACCTGCAGACGGGGGCCAGCTTTATGTAAAGCCAGTTCAGAGCTAGTGGGTTTGGGAAAAGCTTCCTCCATGCAAAGTCATGAAGCTGATCTCACAAGCCTTTGGGAACCTGGATCAAGAGGAACCGTCACGTGGACGCCCCTGAGCACGTGGATCGTAGCTTGTGCTCAGCTGGAAGGGCCAAACTGTTCCTGCCGACCCGGCTCAACCCAGATGAAGCTCTTGGATGTCTCTGTACGGCGCTTGCCAACCTCCAAACTGGGGGATTGATTAGCCCAGGGTAAGCACTGTTCACTCCCATGGAACCAGCTCAGACTTAAGTGCTGGGTCAGGCCAGCGAGCCCTCAGAGGGGCCAGAGCCGTGGGAGGCACAGCGGAGACGTGAGCTGCCTTGGCGGACACGCTGAGGCTGCACGCTAAACGCTGCTGACCACTCAGTCTCTGCTTGCAGACTCTGGGGGCCTCAGCATGGCATCTCAGAGGAATCTCACTGTCTGGTTTCTTCTGCTACCTTCAGGGCGCCAACAGCCTCTTACACTGGATAATGCACAGTAACAGGGATTTTAAAGGCTTTGACAATCTCTTTCTTTGCAAGTGTGGTCTGATTGTAATTTTCATTGCACGGATAAGAAAGATGTTATCACTCAGTGGCTCATAAAAGAGCTAGTTTGCATAGGAATATATTATTGAATTATTTTAATTAAGATAACTTTGCAGCTATACCATTTATTTATTATTTTTGGTGTAAAAAAATGTAAGCCCTAATCTTGCCACTGAAACTATTTGATTAACCTCTTGCCCTCCAAGTGAAGGTCTACTAAAAGCTGCAGTTATCTACAAAAGCACAAGTGACTCTTTTGCACGTGGTTAGCCATCAGAGCTGTAATTTGCTAACTAACCTCTAGATAACATACAAATCATTGTAAGACACCTATTGCATAAGCTCTTTGTGAAAAACTTGCACCTAATCAAGATTCTATTTAATCAGAACAAGAGTAAATATAATTTCTTATCTCTTGAATTGCAAAGGTACCTTGATGGCATATACCAAGAATTAAAAAAAAGAATAAATTGCAGCACGATGTTCTGTTTAAAACTTACAATTGTTTTTCGTAATCAAGAGAGACATAAGACATTCCTGCACTTGCAAGCGTATTATCGTTATTTTTTGTGGTATCATCAGTCTGACAAACTACTGGATAACACAAGTATAGAGAACAATTTTTAGTTTTACCTCAAGTAAACTCTTATGGTGAGAGACAATTTTTTTCCAGACTAGACACTTAAAAACTTATGGAGGATTTCACCAGAACCACCTACGTTCAACTCTAATAATTTGTTAGTTTTATAATAGTTAATCCAGTAAACTACGAGGGGTTTATAAAATCCTAATATAAGAAAGCACATGCTTTAATATAGACATGTGCAGTTAAAATACTGAACTTCAGAAAAATTATCATGTAGTAAAATGGATGATGACTGAAAGAGCGTTAGCCGTTTTTCCTCTTTCCTTTGGGAATTCTTAGCTCGATACTCTCTAGTATTACATATTTTGTTTCACTAGAGGTGTAACAGTAGCAGAGTCTGAAGTTAAACTCACAGATGAAAACATTAAATCTAAACTGAGGAATTCTCTTGTTCAAGGCAGTTTGCTCAATGGTGAAATTATGATGCATTTTTTGGAAGATAATTTTAACGGTATGCTCGGGTTTTCCCGAGGCCAGCAATTACTACCCATCTGTGTAAATGATTCAGATTAGGTCAAACTAACAGAAGATTACAGTAACAGAGGTTTATATAGCAAGAGCAGCATGTCACGTACAATCAAAGAACTGAGTTGTTCCCCATTGGAATCAGGAGTGACCTGAAGTCTTCTGCTCAGTTCCTCAGATAGCTCCTGAGGACTGGTACGGGATACTGGAGATGCAGGAGGAGGTGGCAATGACAAGCTTAAGGAATCTCCACTTGCACTTGCCTCCTCTGAAATGGTTTCCCAAGGCTAACAAAAGAGAAGAAACTACGTTAAGGATTCATAAAGACAGATAAAGTCTTCTTTCCCTTTGCCTTCTATGTGACCACCTCATTGCCGCAAACACAGGTGTGATAATCAGCCTTAATATTTAACAAAATAAACCAATCCCTAGAACACACAAACAAACACTCCACTCAGTGTGAAGTACTCACAGGGAAAAATGGTTCTCATGTTGACTTCAAAACGGTTTTTACGTTGATGATGACACAATGCTTTACAATTCAACACAGAAAATGATGTAGATGAAAAGATGCATAAAAAAGTGCTCTCATGAAATAGATCCTATTTGAAATTTTGTTCAAAATGTAACTAATTCTGCACTCTTACTAAAACTTGTAAGAAACAACTGTTAATTTTAATTCAGAATAAAATGCATAATAGAAAGGACTCATTAGTATCTGCAAGTCAAATATTAACAGGTGACGAGTGCAGCAATAGTTTCAGAAATCTATTTGTTGCTCAGAATAGCATTTAGCGAACCTAAACTAGCTTTCACAAAGAATTTTGTCTGTGATTCACATAATAAAATATTCCTTAAAGTTCAATCGGATTCGAGCTTTGCACAAACTCTCACTTAGGCCTACAAATATCCACCAAATTTAATTTATTTAGTCTAGCTATAAATTAAACAAACACTCACCCCGATTAATAAGATCTCAGAATTCTAACTAAAAGCAAGTATTTTAGGAAAAAACCCAACAGCTTCTCTTTCTTCTAAACCAAGACACTAAGAAAATTAAAGTACATGGCAGTTCCAGCCAGTATGTTTCCCTTCTTTTTACGACTCACTGTTATTCAAAGCAGAATATTGAAAGTGTTTCTGTCAATGTAGATAAAAACAATGCTTGGAATTATAAATGTTTCTCCCAGCATTTGTATAGTATTTAATATTGTGCACACATTATCAGGCGCCCACAAATGCACGGGTCCCTGAAAGTATAGCTCTGTTTAGGATTTTTATTGTGTCACTGGTATTTTACTTGGGCTATTTCCATAAACACCATGTAAAAACATCACTACATATGTTGTATAGTAATTAGCTTACAAATGAGAAACACATCAGCTTGAAATTTAGTCAACTTCTTAAAACCAAGACCTTTACGTACCTCAGGAATGTCTCCAATCTCCATAGGTTCTGGTTCCAAATCCTCGCTAATGTGTCTCCGAGAGCGGAACCGCCTATGGGCTGCTTCTTGGTTTATTTGTCTGATATTGTTATCTGAATCAGATCCCACGTCACTGGATAGCGGGCACACGAAAGCATGGGAAGGAGGAAAGAACAAGAAAATAATGAATGTTAAACTAAAACACCTACTTTGTCCATTGCTTTCAAAACCTCATTAATGCTTTTGATTATAAAAATCGTTATTTTTGCATATGTCAGGCTTCATAAATAGGAGACCGTTTAATTCCTCGATCCAAAGTAAATAAAACTGGAAGCACTTCACAAATGTCACGTAACAATGGAAATTAACATTCTTTATCCATCAAAGCTGGGCGAGCAGAGATGGAAGTCCACGCTCAAATATACTAACCTATCATTACTCATCCTCTCCTGTGATGACCAGAATCATTCCTCACCCTGAGATTCTACCTTTGCCCCATCTTTATGTCTTTACCTTTGCCCCTGTCTTTATGTCAACTATTGCTTTCCTTTTTTTGATAGCCAAAGCAAATCCAAGCTGCTGTGGTATGGACAGCTTTTTGACTGGCTGCAACCACTAGCGTGGCTCATGCCAGCAGTGGTGGAAACGGAAAATACCCCAGTTCCCTCATGGAGACCTGCCTGGCTTGTGGGACTTCCCCATGTGCACAGCTACATACAGAGCTCTGTTGCAGTACTCGATGGGCAGATGCTGTTAGAAGGCAGTATTGTATTTGAACCTCTCCTTCAGGATGAGGGACTGTAACTTTGAAAGATGTTTATGTTCAGGAAAAACTTCTCTGTGCAATCATTTCATCATTGCACATTTTAAAGAACTATGAGAATGAAATACTCTCATCTTCCTACTGCAGACATGGACTGTGCAGCATTCAGTGTTTTTCCTTGGTGACTAACTTAGTATCTGAGTTACTAGCCTCAAAGGGAGAGGTTACGTATCCTACTTTCAACCTCATGAGACCTCCTGCTCCTAGTGGTTTCATAAATTCACAGAATTTGAAGGCTAAACAGCATCATTCTGAAGTCTTCACTCTTCAGCAATCCTCGTGTCATGTACAGAGTTTATCAGTAGTAATTATGCATTTGTTTCCAAACTACCTGTGATGATACCTAGCTAAAAGCAAACCCCTGAGGCCTTCATTTTATATACCCATCTGAGGATGATGCTTTCTACTGATGATTACTTTTTGGTATCTGCCAGTCAAATATTTCTGAATCCATGTACTCTTTACTTCATTTAGCGTAATTGGATTACAAGGAGGTGCTAAATCAAATAATTTATAAAACGTGCTTTTCTTATAGACACTTATTGATTGTTACCAATCATAATGATGGTAGTTAATGAGATTTACTTGACAAAATGCACATTGCTTAGTAAATAGCTCAAATAGTTCAATAATAAATAGTTCAAGATACAGAACAAAATTTAATTCAGTTCTAACTAAGAGAAATGCATCAGACGAACGAATAGTGCCTTAAGGAAGGACAACAGACATTTGTGCAATTTAGCTATGATTATGAATATTCAAGAAAGAATAACCATTACTATTGTAATAAACAATAGTGGAAGATTAGTCACTACATAAAAATAATGCAAGATGTTTACCTAATACATGATTTCAGTATCCTCTTAACGTTGTCAATTATACGTACTTTTTAAAATGTAAGCTTGCCACAGCTTTATAAATCTAATCATAAGAAACATATAATGAAGGCTTGAACAGCAACTCCACATAACCACAAGCAGTGTACATAGGTACAGAGTCTATACACTGAATAATAATCAGGATCTCCTCAAAGTTAATCAGTTTAACTTAATTAAAACTTAGAGTTGAGTACTTTTTTCCTTACCTTTACAACAGTCTCTACAGAAGAAAGTAATTTATTCCTGTTAAATTACTTACTGAAAAATTCCCTATCTGTCTCCCAATATTCTAAGGTACATTGTTAATGCAGTGACTTCCCTCCCACCCCTTCAGGTTTCCTAGAATTTTCCAGAATACCCAATGTGTATATGTGATTTGCTGGGGGTGGGGAAGTCTCTTCCCATTCTTTTTTTTTTTTTTTTTCTTAAAAAAAAAAAAAAAAAAGGTTCCTTTTTAACTGAAGATGTCCAGGTTTTTGTTCTCAATTTATTAGCACATTTGTGAAAATTTTTCCATGAATAGTTTCAGATATGTAGCACAGTTAGCACCAAAATCATAATTAATCTGTTACTGAAAAAGAATACTGTTCCTTTATAAACTGCTTTATCAAAGTCTTGCTTAAGACTTTTTCTAGCCTTGAATTTGTAAATTCAAAATCATTATGTTTGTTGGAAAAAATCACTACTTATTGATAATTGTGCACACATCCACAAAACATTGCACTACACTGCCACTTACATTAAACTTGGTCGATGCCACTGAGTAGTCCTGTTGTTATGGTTCACATAGTAAGTCCGCCCCAGGTTGTCCACCTTTTCTTCCCATCCAGGAGGCAGCGGAGGAGGTGGTAACTCCTCCTGACGTTGAGATGCGGAGTCATTGGAATCAACTACATCCCATCCGTGCTTAGGAATGAAAAAAGGGAAAAAAAAAAAGAAAAAGAAATTGTAAAAATTTTAAAGTTCAAGAGAAGTTATTTCATTGTTGCTTACATCAGCATATAGGTACAAATTCTGAAAATTTTCCAAAGGCATGTTCAAAATTACTTAAATGTAAACCATACAGAAATAGAATAAGCTCTGTGGTTACAGCGTGCACCTCGCTTCAATGATATAAAACCTAAAATCCCATCAGTCCATTACAACTGGGACTCCCAACCGTATTTGGGTGGTTGCTCATTCTAGTGATGGCCAGGTGCAGATTCCCAGTCAAGAAGCCAAAGAGAACCAACTGCTAACTTTGAACTCGGAGATGTATGGCTTGGGACAAGAGCCCTCGTTCCCTAGTTACAGATGACTGCTGCACACGATTAGTAAGGCAAACTCGGGCTGACATTCACTCTGTCAGCTCTAATTGCAGCTAATTCTTAAAATGGATGATGGCTGATAAGAGTGCTGAGAAGTCTTTAAACCTGCTGTGCTTGCATGAGCTTTATTGTCTGCAAAGTCAACACTGCCAAGGAAATAAAGAAAAATGTTATAACACCTGTTCCGAAATGGCCTCTGAAGAAGAGGTACCTAATACACACCATTATGTTTACAAATTACTTGCATAGACTTTCTAACTTCCACTTGCTCAAACTGAGTCAAGACAGACTTTAGAATTCACTGTGGCAGCCGAAATACTTTGAAATACTTGAAATGGTTGAGAAAACACTAAGTTACAGAAGAAAAAGAAAAAAAGGCAAGCTGAGGGGAGGAGAGTAAGCTGCTACTAACACTGCTACCAGGGTTTTATCTTTCAAAGGTACTACTTTTTCCACAATTATACTTGAATCTCTAATAACTTGAATGCTTCCGCAAGCATTAAGCCTTACCTCAGATTCATCCCTTTGATCACTGTTTTCTTCCTCCTGGCCACCATTTTTAGGCATATAAGCCATCTTCAGTCTCAAGAAACCCTTTACACGAGATTTGTGGCTAGAAGACAAGGAGGTACATTTCATTCAACAACCCTTAAACAGTGGCTAAATAACAAACCTTGAAGTAAGAAATGTTTTTAAATACGAAGGTCCTCTCCCTCACCTTCTTGGTCTGAGAAGGAAATCCTTAAATGTGTATGGCCTTTCCATGGTTGGGTCTTCAGTCTATAAGCATTTAAGAAAATGGCAAATTAAAGGGCTTGCCCACAAGTACAGAGACACATAAAGAACATTCACATCACAGATGGGGTAGAAATGCTAGAGAAGGCGTTTAAACAAGGAGGTTAGAGCAGGCAGAGCTCTACCAGCAGCAGCTCCCGTTACCATTAGCTGTTCATACAGAGCTGCAGAAGCAGCCCAGTAGATGTCACTGCAAAGACCAGTGATGGGCTGAACCACGTCTCCTTTGTAAGCATACACACATTCACAGCTCCGAAAAAGGTGGAAAAGACCAACTAAACAAACCCCTTCCAACTTCTTCCAGTCACCCAAAAGCAGTGTCAGAAAAGGGTGCATCCATTTTGAAGCAGTATTCTTTCTGCATATTAGCAAGCGACGAGATAAAAATCATCCTCAGTTGGCTTTCATTTTTTATTTCAAACCAGTCCAGACTTCCAAAAATAATTAAGACTTTGAAATCCTTTATGAAGTGCATAAGTAATATTACCAGCTCGACAGATTACATCTTTTGATTTCCATTTAATTGTAAGTTTCATAAAGCCTTATATCTTGAAAACTTTCTGTTACATGAGAATTTCAGCTTTCCTATCAAGTAAGTTACATCCTTCATGTCTGTGAGAACAGGGACTCCATGGGTACAAATCCAGGAATTTTAAAATGACAAGGTAAATAAGAGAATCAGAAATCTGTATGCATACGTAATCTGTTGACTGTTTGGGGTACTTTATTCTAATTGATCGTACGATTTGGGCTGACAAAATTAGAAGCACGAACTGCGTTACACTGAAAGAGTAAGCATGGTATCATACACACTCCACTGAGACTAGAGCCCTAGTACCTCAGATTAACACCAAACTTTCTCAAAATGAGCACAAAGTTAGCGGGCGCTTCTCAGAACGTTGCACCTGTCTGCCATCCACTAAAAAAATGATACTCTACCTATAAATCCCTTCCCAGCCCTAGCCCTACTAATAGGAATACTTCTCACGTCCAATTCTTTGGACCTTTCTAAACACAGACTAATCTAACTCCCAGACTGTTACTCATGGAAAGTTTTGTTCTCTGTTGGATTTCAAAGTCAACAAACAAGAATTTAAAGATCAATCCGAACTCGTTCTCTCAGGTATTATACCAAATACCATACAGACTTTCACTGAAGGAACTCCTGTCCTGCAAGGCATTTCCTGCATTGAGAGACGGGCTTCCCGTTCTTTCAGAGAGACAGCAGATTTTAAGCAAATCAACAGGACTTCAAAGCATGCATCATTAAGAAGTACTGCCTTTTAGTACTCAACTGTAAGTAGCGTACATAAAATAAGCAGCTGTATAGTTTAACCAAGGTTTGTAGATAGTAATTAGATAGTATTAGAGAAAACAAGGATTTTGACAAACAAATTGGCAGCACAGCTAGAATGAGAAAGCAAACATTTGTTAATAAATACATGATGTCTCTTATGAAGGTACTGGAAGGACGAATGAGGAAAGTATCGATCAGAACATAAAGATATACAGTATGTTTCCCTGAGCATCAAGTTAGGACACACACCTTAATATGCATACAGGTAACTAATTGTAACAGAGTATGAGAACACACCCATAAGCAGGTAGGTAAGCCCCCTGCGGAGACGCTGCTATGTTACTGCTATAGAAAGAATGACCGTTCTGAGGTACGTATTGCGAGTTTTCCCAGAGGAAAATTTTGGGGAAAAGAGTGGCTTCTGGAGCTTAAGAAATTTTCTGCAAAGTCAGAGAGTGAGAAAGGACTTTGCACAGCAATCACATTCACTTTCTAGTGAGTCTAGAAGAAATGGGAAGTTCTGGACTGCAAAATTTCATCATTTTAGCATAATGGATTTTATTCTTCAATGGCAGTTAAGTAGCTGAACTAGGCAATTTTACAGTCTTGGATTTTCTATGTAAAGACAGTAGAAGACTTTAAAACAATTTGGAAAAGTTTAGCATTCCACTCAAATATGAGCTAGAGAGAGAGATGCACACTCATGTTCTACCTAAGTCCCCAGTGAGAGGAGAGTTGTTCTCTTCCTACAGAATGTGGAAGGAAAACAAAAAGCTGATAATTCCTGAAAACAGCTCACAGAAACCGTGTGACTTGTCTATAGCTCTAGCTGAAATCTTGCTGATCATGTTTAACTACTAAAAATAATGTTTACTGAAAAGGAACTTTAAAATACTACCTGATTCTATAAAATAGGCATGCACTAATATGTTCCCCATCATTTCAGATTTCATAGTATATTTTTTGCAGGACACCTGTAGCTTAACACTGGAGGACTTCTATAGTTACGTACAGGCTATTTAAATAATGTCTGTGCCTATGGACACATGTAAATGGAAATACACACACAAGTACGGATAAAATAATACCACACAATACACCTCGTATGAGAATGGAACGATGCATTTTTCATCTGAATACACTTCTGATCGTTCCATCATATTTTTCAACTATTATAGCTTATAAGCCAACAACAGCAGCGTTATGACTCAAGATCAACCATAACAGACAGATCTAAATAAGCATCACTGTGAAAGTCATTACAAAGCCACCTTCTTCCTACAGTAACATCCATCAACAGCAAGAAGTCAAATCCAGGCACAAAGAGCAACGGTCATGCTAAAATTGACACCTTATTTTCCTGTAAACATTTTCAATAACTTCCATCATTCCCATGTTCACCCATTCAGATACAAAAAAACCCCTCCGAGTTCATGGAAGTGAGTAAGATTAACATGTACAACATTTTAAAAATACCAATTATATCCAGACAATGTTAGTGATCCCAAACATTACAGAATATCAGAAAACACTTATATCAAGCATAGAACAATCACTGTATAAATCTACACATACATATGCATATATGTAGAATTTACTAGAAAACTTTGTGAAGTAGAAAGTGTACTTTTTACTATTTACAAAGAAGATGAAGAACAACTGCAGTGCTTCATGCTTTTTGTGCCCTGTGACCTTCTAACTTCAGTTCTTTTGTCAGTGATTGAATTCAGCTTTGAAGCATAGGGTGAAGTATAATATGAATACAAAAAGACAAAATAAATGCTTTTTTGGCACAAACATTTTCTGCAAAGTTCATTTCGGATTTTTGTCTACTAAGTGAAAAAAAAGAAAGACCATAAAACAATACTGAAAAACTGAAACTGAAGCAAATCTACCCATGAAATAAAGAAAACATTTTTACTTATCTTTGAAAGTAGTTTTGACTGAGGCTTTTGCAGCATGGGATGGATGGTAGCACTACAGACATACACCTAGCATCGTGTAAAGTAAGTGTTCTATGCAATGTATAGGCGTTATCTGCTGCGGGCACAAATTGAGGTTAACTGCAAGCTTCATACAATTAGAATGCCATATGGGCCCTCTTTGCTCCATCACTTCACCTTCTTTGACGGCAGGCTCTGTCTAAAATAATTCCTCATGAAATACCCAACATCACCAAAGTAATTTCAAAAAATCTTGATTTTTAGTTATGTCTTTTTCACTACAGCATCCCTACAGAATCTCCAACCCAGCACAATGTCTTCAGCCCCTTCAGCAGTTTCCGATAGAAAGAGATTTGATGAGGGCCCATCAACTGAAAGCAGAGGCACAGACCTCTGGCTTAAGACTTCTTCAGTGAAAAAGTCTGGCAGTGAAAACTTGAATGCACGGGAGCCAGTAACAATTCTGCCACTGTCTTTATTGGACTATGACTACATTTAGGACAGTATTCACTAGTCTCTGAATGTCGAGCATCCTTCTGTGGACAGATTCTGTGCGCAATCTATAAAAACCTGAAGCTGGAGTTTCACATCATAATTTACAGCCAGCCAGTGCTATGTCAATTCCATGCTCGTAGAATTAAAGGAGGAGAACCTCACCCTTGATTATATAGTAAACAGAAATTCCACTTAATTTAGGCTGGAATTTTCCTAGCTGTGTGAAGACCATGCAGAACCCTGGCTGCCAGGAGGAAAGCAGACAACTGGAGCTTTACAGAATTTCAGAACAAGCTTTACACTTAGAATCCCTCCATTTATTAAGAAACAAAAATAGAGACAACGTTACCACCCTCCAATCAAACACCTCAAATATTTGATTGCTGACAATAAAATGATTCAAACTCTGTGCCAATTACTGTTAATTTTTTGCTATTCGAACTCTTACTGCTGGCAAATAATTCAATTTTAGCTAAAATAATGAATGAAAATACCACATAGTTATTGCAGCCTTTAGATTTTCCATGCCTTTGCTGAAGCACATCTGCTAAAATGAAGCTTAATTTAGCTTATCTGTACTACCTGTTTTTTTTCCCCTTCCCATGCAAATCTGATGCAAGCCAGCAGAACACACCCCTATGTCACCACTTCCAACAGTAACGCAAGTTGCTAATTGCAGTAATGAGCGTATCTTTCAGCAGGGGCGCTGAATGAGTCTCCCCTCCAGTGATTACTCCTGCCCCAAAGCCAGTACAGCTGTTTGCATGGCCGTCTCATTAACCGGACCAAGGAAACAGCCTAAGTGGAAAAAATAAACCATCCAAAACTACCTAGTTGTGAGCATTAGACCCAGGATAATTAAGCAGGAGATGAGAGGGTGTGAAAAAACGGCAGGGGCCTGCCCAAGCAGACGCCACTGCTTACAGAAATGCGCACTGAAGTAGCCACCCAGGAGACAGCGACGGCAGTACCTACAAAACCTGGATTTGCATCCACAGTACGCCTGTCTACCGTGAACGTAAGCTCTCCCTCTCTAGTCAGAGTTCACAGGGCGCGAGGAAGAGCAACCAGCCAGGCACACGCTGGCCCAACGCAGTGGGGCGGCAGCTCTCAGCTGACGCGCTCCAGTCATCTCACGGCTCGTCTCTTATGCGTAACGGGGATGCCAGACGTGAAGGTGTCTTCCTCAGTAACTAAGACTTTACCTATCTGTATAAAACAAACTGAGGTACCTGTACAATGATATGTTTGGTGTTTCAGAAAACATCTGTAAATAAATGACACTGAAAGCAGGCAGTAACCCAAGTGTTTAAACTCTAACTCTTTAAAACATAGAACCCTCCAAATATCAGCTTTTCTAAGCTTTTCC
This sequence comes from Platalea leucorodia, assembly GCF_965183815.1. Lineage (NCBI taxonomy): Eukaryota > Metazoa > Chordata > Aves > Pelecaniformes > Threskiornithidae > Platalea > Platalea leucorodia. Next base: position 522,317 of record NC_138858.1, read on the forward strand.
AAGTTAAATTTGATTCATATTTCTTTGCACAGAATGTATTTAAGCTGTTTAAAACTGAGAAAACATCCAAAATACATACTTCCCTATCACATAGGAAGGGCAATAGGCGCCTACTTGCCTCTTACAGAAAACATCTATTTATACATGTGTAGACATTAAAAGTTATATGTATGCATATTAAAAGCTATAATGTATGCTCTGACAATATCACAGCTTGTATCATCATTATTATCAATGATGTCTAACGTCAATGTCTAACACATGTTGTGTGTGCTATGGCACTCATGAATATCTCACTACTTCCATTATTACTTAGGAGTCCTTCAGATAATTTTACTTTCCATCAGTAATAAATACAATAATTTCACTAAATATTCGCTAAGAAGATCGGTAACTTTATAACGTTTTCAGAAGACCTGAATTTTTGTAACTTCTTAAGATCCTGTCATGCTGGTTCAGCCATTTCTCTGGTTTCGGCCTGTGGCCACAAGGTTTGAAGTAGGATCAAAATGTACTTACTATCCACTTTCCCAGACAGAACTACTATCCCATAACCTTAACAGCATATTATTTAGACAGAAAATCAGACAGGTAAATAGGACCCAAAAAACATGGGTTTTTTTCAACGTTTTAACAAAAGTTCTGAAGGAAATGGAGTTTCCTCAGGGAGAATAGAACTGTTTCAACTGTAAGGGAAAATCATGAAAAGGCAGAAGCCAGAAGATTAATAGGACAATAATCACCAACGGTAAGGGGATGAACAACCAGTCTATTGGCCACATGTCGTTCATCAACTGACTCAGACCAGACAAGGATTTCAGAGAAAGAATCAGGATGAGAAGTGAATCCTGGATGTTGAGGAATTTAACCGATACCAGAGACCAACTGCCTTCCTTGTCCCTGCAAAGGGAACCATTTCTCCCAGTTCCTGTGCACGGCTGGGCTTTGTTGTCCATATCGTTTTTTGTAAGCCTCTAGTGCTGTGCTGGGAACAATTGCTTTAAGAAAATTTAACTGGACTACTTATGGAAATAAATTCTACATAACGTCAGTTTTTCACATCTGGTGATAAGAAAAAAGAGCACGCTGAGACAAAAGCACTGCTTACCGGAAGGTGACTGAGTGGCACATCCACTTGACCCAGGAAGTCGTCTCTAGTCTGTCAAATAGGAAAAAAGGCAGAAAAAGGAGTAATTTTACCTCTAAGGTCATCTTTACATCAGCAAAGCAAAAAATTATAAACATCAATCCGGTCACAATGAAGCAAAAATAAAGATGGTTGAGTACCATTATTTTAGCAATGACTGGCTTCTACCCCTTTATTGTTGCACATTATCTGTTGTTATAATTTATCTATTTCAGCAGAGCATTTTCTGTGACAGTCCACAATGGCTCCTTAGTCCACCACGTGTACGTTAAGTACTGACGAAATTCTGTTTCCTCTGACAACCTATGCATAATTCAAAGCACAAAGCAATAATCTACTCTTTCCATTAATTAGTCTCCAGATGCATTAAAAAGCAGAGCGCAGTTACTGTTCACCACGTCGTCAAAAAGTTCACGTCAAGACTTGGTGACTTTTTCTTTTTTCAAGGAAAACCTCATATGCACATCTGACAGGGAAGGGAGGGGAACCCAACATCCAAAGGGTGAAGATGGAACTGCATGAATTGTGAACATTCTCCACCAGAATAAAAATTTGTTTTGTCACTTTACCAAACAGAACTTTTTAGAACTATTAGAACTTTTTGTTGTTTTTTTTTTAAAAGAATGCTGTTCCATTAATTCAGAATGCTTACTTTGTAAGGAACAGTTATACACCCTTATAACCAGCCTTCTGAGTAATCCTGTATTTCCCACTTGAAGACTTGACCATTCATACACCACTTCAGGTTAAGCATGTGGATATGGTTATACCAACGTTTGGGCCGCACAGTGCCGTCACAATTTCACTTATGCACAGTTAGGTCCATATAGAAGCGATAAACACTACTTTTCTGCGTGTTCTTCACTGCCTGTTCCATCACCATCTTCTCTCAGAGTGAACAATCCAAAGGCACCATCTCCCACAAAGGCAACCACCGACAAGCTGACTGTGGGACCTCGTCTCCATCTAACTCTACCTTTATTACTGGGTATTTGAAGCATTATTCGTAACTCCACCAACTATATTCCATACCCATTTTACAACTATGAAGATGAAAGGACAAAGAGAGCCCTTCAAGGTCTAGAAGTTCAGAGATCTATCCGACCCTTGCAATACTCAGTGATTCTTGAGGATGCTCAGACTGGGCTGCATGCAGCGGCCTAATCATCCATTCATACCTACCACTTCAAAGAGCATGAAAATTCACATAAGATATCTCAGTGCACTTCCAGCAATCCACTTACAAGGACAGACAGAAGAAAAGGAATATGAAATATTAGCAGAGGTGGACAAATTAAGGATAAACTTTGAGAGGGATATGTGCACTGTTATCACTTACTTTACAGCTCAATAAAGCCTAGAAAGAAATAGCTCTCATCAATTTTCTCACCAAACAATAATGTCTGTTAAATCTATATATTCAATTACACTAGATATAACATTTCTAGCTGAAAATATTTCTGTACTGAATGGACTGTAATTGCTTTAAATAAATTATAACTTTAAAGCACTGCTCAGGTGTTATCTTCATCACTTAGAGACACCTCAAAGCCACTTCAGCATTTAGTGATTTTTATGATTAACAGTGTCACCTGAAGAGCAGAGTTGCACTGGTACCTTTTATTGTCAATTAATCTAAATCTCAGGGGTGATTTTTCTTTAAAATGTGGCTGTTACTATCCATCCAACTTCAACACATCCCTGTGCAAACCAAAAGTGCAGGCCATCTCCCTGTTTGAATCGCATACACATGGATCAGTTGATCTTCCCTGCTGCTAAGTACAAGAGGGCAGCCCAGAAATAAAATCAATAGAAAGCAGACAGCATAGTCAGGCCCTGCACGGAGAGATTCCTTTCTGTCTCTTAGCGCCGCATTACCTCAAGACGCCATGCGTCCGAGTAGCTTATTGGTATTACAAAGCACCCCGGAACGTGAGACAGTTCTCACACAGTGAAAATGAATCAAGTCACAGGCTCCCACCAAAATACAGTCCCTAATGAGAACGAGACCACAAGCAGCAGCGTACTGGCCTGCGATGCCTGGCCCAGGCGCTCTCAGGTGCTGTGAAGAGGAGGAGTAGTGACTGGACCAACGATATTCAGAAGAAGCTGCGCAGCCACTAGATAAATATTCCCATTTCTCCCTCATAAACAGTTTACCTTTCTGATAGATTTTCATCAACGTGTTTGCGCTTAACCTAACTGAACATACAGCACCACTTTGGACAATATCTAGGGCGAGTCCCTTCAGAGCTCTAGGAGGTTGCCTACACGGTAGTGATGTGGACGTGCTGAAAGTCAGCTCTGCAGCTAATCTAATCTACTCATTGATTATGATCGTCATTTGCTCATTTATAACAGCAATTCACTGTTCTGGATTAAGACTCCTTCCTTCCTGGGATGACAGCTATTAAAAGCATGGCAAACACCCCAACAACCCAGAAACTCCACAAAAGCGCTGAGGAGCCCCCAGGCGACTCCTGGTTGAAGGGAGAGGCTGTGGGAACACAGTCCCAACCCTCCCTTCGTGCAGTCAGACCCCCTGAGGAACTGGGCGGCTTCTGACCCCCGTGGGGGCACCGGGGGTCCCTCCTCCAGCCCCTCAGCAGGAGGAGCCATCTCCTGCTCTCGGAGGTTAACCAAACGCCTCCCCTCAGGGCTGGGGAAGCTCTCCTGAGGCGAACACAGCGTCCTCACAGAAGGGATCAAAAGAGGGACGGCAGGGATGTCACGCTGCTGTCTCTACACTCTCAATTCCCACGAGTGCCTATTATTTCTTTCACAATCCACCCACGACTGAGGAAACCTTTCATCTTATAATAATTTTGGCCTGAAACGTGGCCAACCCTGAAACAAACTATCTGAAATGCAGATATTTTTTCATAAATCAAAAATACACAGGCTGGGTAACGCAGTGACGTGGCTGTATGGACAGCTGTCATGAGGAGACCTGCCCAAAAGCACCATGCAGACAAAATGAGGCCCGGGCCGCATCTGCTCGCCTCTCACCGACCAGATGAGGCTGGGATGGGCCGGAGCAGCAAGACCAGAGATCCCTGCCGCGGGGAGGCCAAGCGGACAGCTCTGCCGAAGGAGCCTGGGCGGCGTCTGCCCGGCCCCGGGCTGTGGCACGGGCAGGAGAGGAGAGGGGAAACGCAGACGCGCCGCAGGAAACTGCCAGCAACCCGCGCCACGGGGAGGCGGCCACGGAGATCGGCCGGAGCCCCTCCACTGGAGACCGCTGGCGGCGTGCCGTGGGAGCCGGGGAGAAGCGAGGAACGGAACCAGGCCCTGGCGGGGCGCGCGTACGCGGGTCCCACGCGGTGCAGGCCGCTGAGCCCCAGTGGAACCACCCCGGCTGCCCGGGGAGGACACAGGCCGCGTCCCTGAGCCCACGGCTCCAGGCACCGCCGGGCCACCGTGGGCCAGGCGCCCCCGGGCCAGGGCTGCCCCGGCCCATTCTGCTGGGTGCCCGCATGCAGGGGTCGAACAGAAACCTCAGGTGAGAAACCACCACCCGCTCGCAACGCCCAGGTTCTATTAATACATGAAATCTAAAATTTATGCCACTGCATGGGGTGGTTTTGTTCTTGCAGTTACTCCACCCCAAATTCCCCTATAACCATGACGTTATACATCAGATTACAGTAAGTTAATAAAATGTAACAATGAAGCAGAAAACGCTGATTCTTGTAGCTTAAGAGCTTGAACAACGAAGGGAATACTTTTCCTAAGGTTTTTAAGAGCCTATTGAATTGTATACAAATACATAATGTTTCCAATGCTATAGACACATGCACAGATAAAAGACAACTCCCTTTAATTTATTTGAAAGCCAGACTTAAGCCATATATTGACAATCCTACACTTATCAATTGTTTTAGTATCTTACCTAAAAGTGATGAATTCTAGCATTTTGATCTGGATTGGAAATGTTATATTCAACAGCCAAAGGAATGGAATTTTGGCAACAGATGAGGTATAAAGTAATTAAATAGCATATATGCGTTTGCTTTGCATATATGCGTTTGCTTTGCAAGCTGGTCACTGTGCTTGATGTATACTTGGTGTTCATCAATAAGATATGAATTTTCAAAATAAAACATATTGCATTCTTCAAAAATCAACTGTCTGTCAGGGAAAACAATTTCTCCCAGATACTGTTTATGATACCAGATATCAGCCCTAGTGATTCCCAAATAACCTGCTGCTTATTTATAACTACGCTATGCACGGAATTCCAGGAAGTGCATACTGCTGCTCCAAAGCCAAGTTTACATATTTCTCATAGCAGAGCATTAGGTTTAATATTAAAATTCATATTTTATATGATAACATCGTAAGAGTTCTGTTTCTGCTACAAAGATACCATAAAGTCCCGTGATCCCCAAAGCATGGACCCATACTGCTGTGCTATATGCCCATGGAACAACACAAGAAGAATATCTGCACCAAGGAGCCTGTGTTTTTTCCAAATTTTAGTAAAAATAGCTAACTGTTTTTTCATTACAGAATTTTGACTATCAATCTTCTTCCTAGCAACTACTGGAAAAACCTGGTAGCATGCACAGCTTTTACAGAATTTCTGCCTTAATACTGGCAAATACCAAGTACCTTCCACCTCCTGCTTCAATACAGTTACTCAAATATCAACTACTCAGAAGAAAATATATACCTATTTCTAGATCTGTTCATGCAGCTTTTACTTCAAGAAAAACACAACTCATGGGCATGGAAAATTTTCAGGTTGGTTAGAAAGAGAACTTGGCCCAGACACGGACGCAGTTTCTGTCTGCGCCTGAGATGGGGAGGAAACCCCGCTACGGGTTGGTGCAGATGGTGGGGGCATAAAGCCGAGCCTACAAAGTTCCCTCGGGGTATTTCTCAACAGACACACACAGAGGTGACTTACATGCTAGTACCGAGCCTGATCTATTCTGTAAGTAGACGTGCTGTAAGTATACCACATATTCATCTGATTTTAACCTATCTAGGAATCATGAGAACTGCTGCATCTACACTGAATAGCTGATTTTATCCGGTATTTTCAGATGCTCTGCAGCCTGGCTGTGGCTACAGCCACAATGGTAAGCTGGCCTGTAAGAACTGTGCAAATTCCAGACTGACGTTAAAAGTCTTCACTTCTACCCAGACCAAATTTTCAGGAGTAAAGAGTAAACCTGGCCTTAAAAGCAGCTGAACCAACAAAATCTGTTTGTCTGTGGTGTAGGGTGGAACTGGAAAACCCTTAGTTCTAGCCTGGCTCTGCCAGTGAGCTGCCGTGACACTTTAAAAAAATGACTTCCCCCACTACTCCCAGCATGAGTATGGTCATCTTTACCAGTACTAAGGTTCCTGTAAAACTGAATCTGTATGCAACACTTGACTATACACATACATTTATGCAAAAAAATATTTAGGGGGTGTTAGTATATTCATACTTAGCATTTTTGAACATTTTTGTGCTGTGAACAGAATTTTGCCTTGTAGGCCTCCACATTTCTAATATTTAGGCATTCTCTTCTTGGGGTTTCCCGCTTCCAGAAAAGCACCTCACGAGCCACACGAGCCTTCTTCCTGCTCTATCATGTCCTGAATTTTCAGTATCTTATTTTTCACATTTCTCATTATAACAATGTCTGTTCCAAGAGCCTCCTTCTCACTAAAATAGAAAGGGCTATCCGATCCACAAGCTTGTCTGTTTAGTCGCATGTTACACTGCCAGTTCCTGCTCAAGCCCGATCTTTCCCCCCTCCCAAGACAGTGCGCAAGCCACTCTTCACAGTAAAGACACAGGGTGCAGATGCTTATCAACCTACAGCTTGAGACAGATTTCACCAGTTACTGAACTATTTGTCAGAGCTGTTGGGTAGGAAGTGATGCTTAGATGTATCATTATAAGCTTTATTTTATGTAGGTTGTTATTACGAAGGCAAGCAGCTATTTCATTTTTTTAAGCAGTAAACAGAAGGAAAAGCTAGTTCACTGGAGAGAGACTGCAGCTGCCAGCAAACTCTTTACTGCCAGTGTTGTTGTTTCAGGTTTATGAGGAAATCTGAACGACCCGCTGGAGTTGCCAGCAGCAGCCGCTCTCACCATATGCCTTCCTCTCTAGGATGCCCCGGGCAGCGCCTGGAGCCGCTCGGCCTCCCCGCGCCCACGGCTGCAGGCAGCAGGATCCCTGCCGGACCCTGAGGGCGCGCTGGCCCGACTGTCACGTCTGTGTGCGGGAAACAGCTAAGCATGGCCCTGGGAAGGACCACAAAGGGACAATAAAACCGCCCGCACGCGTTGCCTTTTGGAGGGGCCAGCCCCTGCTTAAATGTCATTGTTCTCGCAGATGCGTTCTGTGCTGCCTGTAACGCGGCTGCTGTGTGGGCCAGGTAAGATAGGAAAAGCACACGGCAGGGAGGGCTAGAGGCATGTCTGAGATGCTTCATAACAGTCTTGCTGCAAATCCTAAGACAAAGCATAACAAAAGCGATCCCAAAATGTCCTATTTAGCCTTCAACACTCCAGAGCAATTTTAAAAAGTTACGCCATCCTCCGTTCCAAACGACCACTTGCCAGCAGGGTTTGTTTGGTTGGTTTAGTACATCTACTTCTGAAGAGAAGAAAGTCAGTGAAAAGATGAACCAATCTGCTTGGTAAAGAAGAGACTCCCAGAAAGTTTTATTTTTAGTTGGCATGCCACATCACAAACTGACAAGTATTCCTCACCATCCTTTTTAATTTGGAATTAAAGGAGGATAAAACCCTACTTTAGAATAACAACATTTTTAAGTAACAAAAAAGCTCATGACTATTTGAGTTAGTAAATAATTATTATTTTTAAAATCTGATATTTATTCGGTTTTACAAAGGATGTAAAATCTCATTACTTCAAATACCGTCCTGTGTTCCTGCTAGCTCTCTCAAAATGAAAGGTTATCACTTCTGGTCTTTGGCAGAGACATAAATACATCCTGCCTATTTAGGAAACCCAAATCTGTCCCACCACCTAGTTTATGTACGCACTGATCTTGTAGAAAAGCAGTACTAATGCAAGAATCCTTTCATTTCTCTTCTGCGTGCTCAAACGCATCAGGCACGTTATGTATTCTGTACACTGAATTTTCTTGAGTGTGCGAGAGTTACCCGTTACATCAACACGGACACTACAGCGAAAGCTGGTCACTATCACCGAATCCCAAGCGTAGACAGAACCTCAGATATCCAGCAAATTGCAATGGGAAAAAGGATGCTTAACCTGTTGAGGTTCATGGAACCCATCCAGCACAATAAATTTCTTTTAAGCAATGTCCAACATAAGGGAATTAAAGGGACACATTCCTGCTTCAATACTCAAATAAGTGAATTCTACATTAAAATATAAGATAATAATAATAGTCTGCGAGTTAAACTGATCACTGAATATCACTCACCTCAAAAAATGATACCAAAAATTCAGTAAGTCAAGCAGCTGCTGAAATGGTCAGGACCAAACTGCAGTACAAGAACGACTCAGCACAGGCCCTCAAAGTTCCCAGAAGTCCCATGCAGAAAAAAATTAACGACCCATTCTAGCCCGAAACTCAAAAATCCAACTGCAAACCCGCAAAGACAGCACACAGGTATGCCGCCCCATTGCAAGGAGGACTGAAGTTGCATGGCGAGAGCCAACAGGAGAAAGTATTTCGCTGTCAGCTACTCAACCCTCGTGCGTATCTCAGACGGCCAGTACAGATGGTAGCAGAAGCTGAGAAAAACCAACAATTCAAGAATGATTCACTTCTTCCTTGATGCCTTCTATTCCCTCCCGTCCCACCTCCCACCCACTGGGAGCAGCAGGAGTGGCAAGGTTCAGGCACCTGATTTTCCTTTTAATTTAGAAAGGTAATACAGAAAAGGAGATATGTGCAATCGAGGAGCATAAGGACAAGTAGCATTAGTGGTAACTGCTGGAAGAAAAAAGATACTAGTTTAAAATAGAACAGAGTAAACATATGTATAATTTTACTATGTAGTAAAGTTTGTCTGTATTTTACCTATGGTATCATTGAAGATCAAAATTAAGAGAGCTATCATTAAAGGCAATGGCAGGAGAAAACACTTCATTACTGTTATTAGCAGTCAGTGACTTAAAAAACTTTTAAAAACAACAGAACTACTTTAAAATTCTAACTTGTGCCAAACAACTTACAATGTGAAACAACTGTTCAGCATGTGAAATTTAGGTGACAAGGTGACACGCGCAAGGCAAATGCATGTAAAAATTAGTCTGCCACTTGATATATACCCAAGCTGCAAAGCCAGTAAGAAAAGCCTGAGATAAAGTTACACCACCCTAAAAGCCCTTAGTCTAGTAAAAAGTATAGAAAGGAAAGCAGCCACCAACATCTAGGTACAAAACATGAAAATTTAGTTGAAACTTAGGACGTTATACACGCACCTCAATTCTACTTGGTACTGACACAAAATGGGAGTCGCATTTAAAAGGAAAAAGTATGAATAAAGTATTGTATTCATCTTAATTTCAAACATTTAAGTTTGTTGCTTTGCAGCAGGGAAAGTGTCTGTAGTTAACAGTTGAGCTGTTATGGACCCTTAATAATTGACAGCTAATTTTTAAACAAAATAACAGAATAATCTCAAATTCAGAAAGATAACGCTTCGAGAAGGCTTCTAATGAGCTTCCAAGAATGAGAGAGACACTAATTTGTCTGAAAAACGGTCACACAGATAAAGCAGCTCTTTGGAGAAGGAAATCCCAAGTAAAACTGGAACACTACTCAGCACGTGTGAGACTCTAGATAAGCACGTAGCAATGAAAGTCTTCCTCCCCTTATATTTTCTTACAAGACATGTTCTTGCAGGAGTACCTGCTTACTTCAGTTCTGGAATAAAAGATAAATATTACCTCAGATGTACACCTATTATTTAATCTTAATTAAGTATGCCTAAATATAGTATTCACTATAAAACAGGATATTACAGTAACCATTGCAAAGACAGACAAGATCTGAGTAACGGCTGAGCATCTATGAGTAACTACTACAGGCAGCTTAAGTCCGCTTAGCTTTATTCCAGCCTAAATAGAAATCGGAAGTTCAGAAAGTAACAGAGGTACAAAACAGGTCAGTCAGGACTTTCATCGCAAGGCTGCACGAATGATGTGAAGGATGTGCAGGAGGAGCGGGCAGATCTTGTAGGTCGCCAGCTGGTTGCCGCAGCTGGTATTCACAACAGGGATTCAGCTTTTTCGCTATATCTGATTGAGGGGAGTAAAGAAGATTAAGCCAGAGTCGGCAGTGCCCAGCGACAGGACAAGCAGCAACAGGCAGAAACTGAAACACAGAAAATTCCCCTTTAATTTAAGACAAAACTTCCTTACTGTGAGGCTGGTCAAACACTGGAACAGGCTGCCTAAAGACACTGTGGATCTTCCATCATTGGAGATGCTCAAAACCCAACCAGAAACGGCCCTGAGCAACCCGCTCTTTTGGACCCAGATTTGAGCAGGGGCTGGACCAGACAATCTCCAGAGGTCCCTTCCAGCCTCACCCATTCAGTGATTCTGTGACTACTAAGTAGGAAAAAAATCCTCTTTTTTAATTAAGTTAGTTTGGGTAAGAGGGTATGGTCACATCTGACCAGCTGCAGGCGTGTTACATTGGAAGAAGGCCCCGCATGCAACTGCAGTTCTCTCCTAGGACCTGGGTTCACGCAGAGGCTTCCAGCTCCAGACACTCAAGACCTACTTCAAATCCTGTGTTGCATCTTCTGACCCCTAAGATGCACTTCCATCATCGACAACGGTCGCAATAGCCCTGGGTCTTGTACTTTTGAAAACCTTCCTGTTTCTATAAACAGAGTAATATACCATGTTGTTAAAGCTGATCACAAATAGTGCAGCACGAACTTCTGAAAGCGCCTGAAAATTTTACAATGTCCAAACAGCAGTAAAAAAACCAAACCATGTTGGCTATGCAGCAAAACTTGAAAAATATGTAGTTATGCCAAATGCACAACTCGCTCTTGCAGATCTTAAGACTTTATTTCCACGTCAATGAATTCATGTCAGTGACACGAATCTGAAAAGTCAACAGCCAGGATACTTTGAGCGGTTTACAAGCTGTCACCTGAGATGTAGTACCTGGAACACCTACACGTTGTGATGGTATCAATGCAGACATATGCTTGTGAAGCAGTGTAACTCAGGCATTCGCACGCTATTGTAAAAGTAGCACATCAACAGCTGCATCCAGTCATTTACTAAGTAAACATAAGAAAATAATTTAGATAAAGGATTGACTGATGTAAGAGTTCCAATCCATGCAATGAAATTCCCATTTACAACCATTACAATTAGCATTTAGCGACAAAAGCAGATCAAGTCATTCCTGATCCCATGCCTTCTGCTCGTTTCCTCCCTGGCACAGTAGTATCTTGCACCTCCCAGTGTGCTCGCATGAACTAGATCAAGAAATTAAGCTGGCTTTAAAAACAGAACATTAATTGCTTGATCTAGTTCGCTAAGTGACTCTATTAATAATCTCACTGGCATAACTGAGGAGGATGGATGGTCCAGCACAGAGGCAGGAGCCCAAGCAGGAGGGGCAGGACAGACGTGTTGGGAGGAATCACAGACGGCTTCCCACTGCACGCTCTTGTCGTGTCAAAACGTGCTGCTGGTTGCCTTGGCCTGGGAACCAGCAACACCTGCAAACCACTGGAGCGATGTCTCATCAACATTTGTACGTGAAACTGAAGTAGCGGACAGAGAGACAGGGAAGATGCAAAAAGAAAAAAAAAGATACAATAGACTCTGTATTGCTGTGTGGTGACACCCCCCCGCGACATGGAGGTGAGTCCCGATCAGCTGTGGATATCAACAGTCCCACAGAGGTCTTCGGAGATGTTTTGGTTCCCTGGCCAAATACCAGATTGGGTAATAACACTCCACCCACCTACGATTCCCTTGGCATTTTCAGTTGATCATGATGTTCCCAGCTTCCTGACCTAAAAATTGTTGTGTACTATTTCTGTGCCCTGTTTAAACAGATGCCACATTCCAACCCAGATATTGCTTGATTTCAGAGCTGGCTGACACGATCCCTATAGTAAATTTTACTGGTTTTTTTTCATCCCTGCAGCTTCTGCTCAAAGTAAATACTCAAAGTCCACACTCTTAGACCGCAAACGCCCCGCACCATGTTTCGGTGCACAACTATGTGCCTAAGTTATTAGGGCCTGGACTACCCAGGGCTGACGGCAGAAACATTCTGATGAGGTTCAGAGCCCACCTTATATTTAAATTCATTCTAAATAAATTAAAGCTATGTTATTTCCAAACTTTTCAAATCATTGAAATACTAGTGGGCAATAGCTAACGTGCCAAGACTGGTTGTGTGAAGGACACTCACGCGACCATAATTTGGTGGCTGTGGATCACAACATGGGTGCCTGCGCAGGCAGTGATCTGATGGACGCGCTTCCAGGGTCAGGCGATGGGAAAGGGTGTGCGATATTGAACCGGTCTGAGATCATCCTCTCCCAGCAGTGCTCCATCACAAACGCGTGGGATGGAGAGGTAAGTGCACGGAAAAGACTGCAGAACTCTGCGTGTGTGCCCTTCTGTACTGTACTCATCAGCTCTGACTGGGCTGCACTGGAGGCATGGGAATGCAAGGCCTTCAAGCCGCAAACAGAGCTAGATAATAAAAAATACAAGATGTTTTGTATTATAAACTCAGATCTCATGTCCTGTGGGTGACTATGGGTCAAATCTTTATTTTCTGTTGTTTAGCTCCTCGTCTTTCCTTCGTGCCTAACACCAGGAGCTCCTGGCGCTAGGGGAGTGAGAAAGTCCCATCGGGCAGCGATGTGCCCTGTCCCGTAACCAAACAAGGCTGAGGGGCTATTATCAATATGGGACAATTTTAACACTGGCAGCCTTAGTGGCAAAGAACGATCAGTATGTCAGCGTAAATCATCCCCCGAAGGTGCAGAAGTACATGAGGCTTTGGGGACACACAACCAAGCTTTAAGCTGATGTTTTCTGAAAGCCAAAAGCTAATGACACAGTTTAAGCTGGGAGGAACTGGCAAAATAAACCAACCTGGCAAAGAAACACAAGAGACTGTGAAGAGGTGATTACCACCACCGAGCAAATTCAGCAGCCAAATTGTTAGAATACAAGTGTAAAATTAAGCAAGAATTAAGCAAATTTTACTTACGTATTACTTAAGCTCTGCACTTGAGATATGATGTACCATCACTGCCAAGTGCCAGGGAAACTATTCCAAGAGTTTTAAAGACTGTCTTGCTTATATACCACTCAATTTTCACAACAAAAATATAACACACATACCAAAACGAAAAATACCAGCCCAACAGCAGAGCATACCTGCTACCTTTAGATAAAACTACATGAAATTACACATTTTACCTTGAGAGGGACCTCTTTTCCCCCCTTAATTAGCAAACAGGAAACACATTACGGTGAAGTAACAATGTAGCAAAGTCCTGGGTTTGTTACTTTATGAACTAAACCAGCATTCATTTCCTAAGAGCAATTATCCTAACATAGGAAGCCATTGTTGCACTAAAAATGCTTTTACCCATGACACAATAAAACTCAGTCATTTTGTCCCCCTCAACAGGGGAACGTGTTTGAAGAAAACAACAGAAGCCACGACAAACTAAGACACATATGTTCCCTTCTCCCCACAAATACAATTGGATCTCCAGTGTCCTTAATTCGTCTCTTAACTCCTAGAGCCCTTAGCTTTATAATAAGGGAATTTATAATGGGGAAAAAACTGAACTTTACTTTCACTGAAGGCTTTAAAAATGAAAGGGACCCTGAAAAACAAAAGAGGATTTGCATTCATCTAAGTATTTTTAAATTTTTTTTTAAACTAGCAGCAAAACATGATTTTATTAACTGATAAAAAGCACATTCATCTTTAATTGCTTTTGACTATAATCTTAAAATATTAATTAGCCATCACAGATGTCTTTCTACACCCAAGGCATATCAGCTCCCTGATCTCATTCGCATGAAAAGCGACAATGATAATTTTATTATAGTCATTTATCATTTGATGAAAGGAATGCCAAAATTAAATTCGTAATTGGCAACTTTCAGAGTTTTTTTCTCTCTTCTTACTAACTGAACTGCAACAAAACTCTTTTCATTTATGTAAACTTAAAGGAATTCTGTCAGTTGCCAGTGTAACCTCTCTCCTAAGTACAATATTTTGATCGGTACTGCCTAGTTCCCAAGCATAACTAAAATTCCGTTTTTCCATTTGATAATAATGGCAACTTATTGTACTTTTGCAGTTAATTTATGCAACCTGGCCACAAAGACTTTTACTAATCTATTCTTAATCAAAAATGTTCTAACCAATTAAAGCTTTGAACGGTCATACCTTAAAATCTGAGCTGAAATTAAACAGGGTTATCACTTTAGAGTAATATATAAGAAAACAAAAAGTCACTCTCCCCAGAAGTTGCAAAAGTTTAACTGAAAAATCTCATTTAACGAGACATGAATTCAAAGATCACTTCTGTGGCAATACCTGAAATCGTTATTTTTCCAGTGTATTTCCAACACAGTCACCTGGATTTGTACGACAGAACCTTAAACTCTGGTTTCAGTTAAGGAGGAAACCTCATACACTCGCCTGATTCTCTAATTCATCTAACCGCACTTGCAGTCTCTCCTTCCTTCCACAATCATGATAAAAATAGCTGAAAATAAAAAAGAAAAACTGTCCCTGATTCTGCATTTTAGACCAAATGAAACACTTTCTTCCTTGTAAAATTATTCCTGTACCAAGCTTTCCTTAAAATTGCATCATTACAAAAGTAAGGCTAAGCTTTTCGCATACGGAACTCGTGCTTCATTTCTGTACTTAAGACGCGACAAAGCAGGAACTAAAAGCAAGAGGAGGAATAGTTAACACTAAAATGATCAGATTAGAAATCATTAGATTAGAACTAATTATAGTTTATTACTACTGGAATTATAGAACTTTTATCTTAAAAGTGGCATTTTAAATTGTATTCCAAATACTGACAAAATAGATAAATATTCATACATCTAAACTTAGCGTTCTTAAAAGAACAACTAACATGGGGCAGCAGTTACATCAGTCCTTACTAACTGCTTTCGTATTTGGAAAGGCATTGCACTGTAAAATGTTTTTCTCATTACCAGTGCTGCCTTCGCAGGGAGCTATTTCAACAGCAAATCAGCGATACCCTGGTTCCAGCCTCTCCAAATACAGAGGCTCCTCGTTAACATCCTCTCCAGCTTTCACAAATCTGACTACCTTAGCCGTGTCAGATACGAACTCACAAAAAAGGTACTATTAGCATTACTATTAGCACCTTGTATCTTAAAGAAGTCCCTACTGAGCTCTTCTCTTTCTGTAAGCCTCAAACCCGCAATCCTTTGACTTCATGCCAGACTGAGAGAAGGCAGAAGTGTAAAACAGGCAGCGACAACTCAAACGTTTAACCGACTAAAAACTTCTTCAGGTAGTACCTTCAGTATGACGTACGATTTGACTGCATCTTTCTTAAACGCATTAAAAAAGCTTTCCTTCCCCCTTGCTGCCCTTTGAAGGAAACGCCAAGCATTGCTTTGCGCCGTGGCACAAGGCAGACCAGGCACCACCTCTGGTAACGCCAGCCAGCCCACCACGTTCGCTGACATCCCCGCTGCTAACACACCCGCTCCCCTTTCCTGCCCATTACTGTTGAACACGCTCTTCTCAGAGAGAATAAAGCAGAAGCAAGAGGCAGCCCCTCCATCGCGCAGTGCAGGGCACGAGAGCAGCGAGTGCAGCGAGTGACTAAAAACGACGCTACAGAAGCGGATACATAAAATGCACAAATCATTTGGCTTTTACTCCTAGTTGTATCACATAGGGTGATCACAGCTATGGGATGCTAATTATTCATACGCAGGTTGCAGATTGGCTATGTCCAACAAAAAAAGAGAGTTACTATCTTCCCTGGTATAGTAAGGATGCAACTAGAAAATTTAACTCCTAAATAAATAGTGCAAGCTTTGTGTTTCTGTAGAACAAGCTTACGATCCCAAAGGCTTGGGATCGCCCCTATGCTAAGGCAGGCGCCCAAAACAAAGAGGGGGTGCCTTTTTCTACTGACCACAGCCAGATCCTTGACCACAAGGATCACAAAATGCCTAATCTCTAGGTAGCTGAAGTTTGGTAAAATTATTTTCATCCTAAATTTCTGACTTCTTTTTTCCGTGCCTGATCCAACGTGTTGTTCGTGACATTCGAGATAACAGTACCTTTAATGAGCCTGTTTCCTAACTAATAACAGCCGACCTGACAGCACAGGTGGTTTATGGAGTTGCTTCTGTCAGATTCTTTGAGTATGTAAACACTATCTTCCATTTTTCAACCAATATATCTGAATGCTGGATTTTTAATTTTTAATCTATTTTTTCTATTTCTTTTTATGACATAAAACATTTGAGATTTTTATAAAAATCAGTAATCAGTAATTCTTTCTAGAAAGCAAAATATTTTAGAAAAAATATTTTACATTGCAAACTTCAGTTTTGTTGTTGACTGTACAATTTTGGGGGGACTTGGTATTTTCTATTTTTAATTCACTTTTACAAATAGTTCTGCTGATAGAGGCTCTACATGAAATTTTGATTTGGGGACAGAATTTCCTACCTAACAGTAATATAAAGTTATTCGGTGTTTGTGTTCAACTGCAAGGTATACAATTTAACCATGGAATAAAATAGAATAAATTCTGGTGGTAGTGGTTTTTCCTATCCCAAATCTCTAAGTGAGGGTAAAGCAAAATACGAAGACTAGTTTTATTTCCTAAACAATCACCTCCTGTTATCCATTTGTACAAAAATAAATGAATACTTACTGTTCCTCTAATAGCGTTCATGGAAACGTAATACAAGAACAGTGTCAGTGTCCACAATACTTTCTTTCTCAACGCAAAGGCAAGTCTGTGGTGGGGACACATTAATGTGAACAATGCCTTCCAACTACGGGCTAGCTTTTTAAAATTTGTCCATTTACAATGCTTTGTAACAACTTGGAAACAGTAAAGAAAAAACAGGGTCCATCAGGTGTATTAATAGACTCCAACAGATTTATATGTATTACTCTGTATGTGTTAATGACACCCCCTAGAATACTGCTGCACACCAGAATGAATTTATTCGCGTTCAACCAGATCTATCACGTCCTGACTTTTACTTTAAGACTTAATTACTGTAAACCCTCTGGTATCATTTCCATCCACGAAGGATAGTTAATAATGAGACGCTGCACAATTGGTTCCCAGGATATTAGATGCACTTGTGCGTGCTTGCTCAAGACCGATGATCTTTGACGAGATAAAGACGTGTAACACGCAGACAGAGGCCCTTCACGACTCAAACTAGAAATAAAAGACATCGTGTTTAAGTTGCAATTTCAGAGATGAGGCAGTAGTACTCCAAAATTGTCACAGCTGAGTGAAAAAAGTCTATTTCCTAGCAGGCACGGAGAACCACAACAACCAGATCCTTACCTAACTGGATTAAGCAAGCTGCAGTATATAAGCATAAATTATTTAAATTCTAAAAGATTTCTCTTGCATTGCCACTGCTTATTTAAACATACTAAAAAACACTGGGCACCTATGCCAAGATCTGATGCATTCCTGAAACGTGAGTAACATCCAAAAAAACTCTGGACGCCGCCAGGGAAAAGACAGCAAGTTAAAGATTGATTCCGTTCATTACAATAAAATGGCTTCCTATTTAGATCCCTATTATAATTAAATGTATGACACACAGGAGTGCTGGAAACACTTCTATTTCCTCGCTCTAACGTGGGTCACAGTTATAAAAGGCTATATCTGTGACGTACGACAAGAGTGAATACCTGCTATTATTAGTATTACTGCATAACCAACAGCCTCTGCAAAGATGAGAATCCGTTCTTCTTTAGATATCGAACAGACCAAATGGGGAATAAGTAAAGGAGTAGCCTTGGCAGGAGGAGGGAGTTGATGCCCGAGAGATCCTTAAAACAGGCCTGAACTGTGAGAGGGTTTGGAAAAATAGGAACAGAAGCAATGTGCGTAAGTGAAAGAATAGGTAGAAAGTCCAGAACAAATTAAATGTGTTTGGACCGTTTCTGTCCCTTGTTCAATTAGAAATGAAGGAATTATTGACAAAAAAAATCTCAGAACAAAAATGAAATAATCACAGAATCGTTTAGGTTGGAAAAGACCTTTAAGATCATCAAGTCCAACCGTTAACCTAGGACTGCCAAGTCCACCGCTAATCTGCTTACGAAGTTTCATTATAACTCTTCAAGAAAGAACAGCAAGGCACAGTGAGAAGACAGCACTGAACTGGACTACAGATTCACAATGTGATCATCAAGTAAGCACCACTAAGTTCCAAAACATTCAAAATATCGCGCATGAGCTGATTTCACTTGCATCCCAAGAGCTGAAATCATGCTAGTGACAAATTAAAATGAACAAGCGAAGCCATGCGTTTATGGCTTCTCATTACAATTAGGATGGGGAATCACAATTAGGAATTGGGGAATTACAATTAGGATGGGGAATCACCACACAGAAGGAGCCATTACTGGAATCATAACGCTGAGAGAGTTTTACGTTCTTGATGACAGAAGCTCCTCTGTAATTGCAAAATGGAAGACAAAAACATGGCAAAAAATGGAACCCTTACCAGTAAGTTCCTACAGCCTTATTGATGTATTGATTTCAAGTCACTCCCACCAGCTTTTGTTTTGTTTATACCCTTCTCCATCCCTGATGGAAAGGCCTGTATAAGTTCCTCATGGCAAAAGGGGAGGTATTCACCAACAAGAGTACAGCTGGACAACCACAGCTCTGTTATGGAATACACTTAACCTGTTAGTGACATTTAACAGTAATTTTTCTTTTAACCTCAGTTTCCATGGTTGAAAAAAGATGAGACAAATGTCTCTCCATCTTTCCGCACTAGAAGCGGCCAGTAACGCAGAAGGAACAATAAGAACTGTAAGCTGGCGGGGCAATTCTGTACAATAACCTGGTCTATGACAGGTCTATGAAAACTTCTCCAGACCAGTGCATCTATTCAAAATCACCGGATTGCATGTAAAGGTATCGCATTTTGATAGCCAGTTTGCAAAAGTGTGTAACAACGTAAGCCCATCTCAACGTGTTTACTTCACGCTGGGTTTGGCACATTTATGAAAAGGGCAGCAGGTAAGAACAGCTTTCCAAGGAACTCTTGCTGACCCCCCCTTTTTTCTTGACAGAATTACATGAAGTAACTTCAAGTTACACGAAGTACAATCTTGCATATATACCTAACCTAATTGATGACTGCATTTTAAATCAAGGCATGTATATATTTTAGCAGCATTAGGACATGATGCTATAACCCGCTTTGTGCAAGTCAAATCTTTTTAATGTCACTGGGACACGAAAGCATTGCAAGCAGCCAAGATTTCAGAGCCATCCTCCAGCTGGAGGCCAGTCAATAGTGGCACACCCTAGGCATCGATACCGGGTCCTGTAGTGTTTGACATCTTAATTAGCGTCCCGGATGATGGGACAGAACGCACCCTCAGCAAGGTTACAGATGATGCAAAACCAGGAGGAGCGGCTGGCAGACCAGGTGGTTGTGCTGCCATTCAGAGGAACCTGGACAGGCTGGAGAAACGGGCACAGAGGAATCTCGTGAAGTTCAACAACGGGACATACCAGCTCCTGACCCGGGGAGGAAAAACGCCGTTCCCCAGGAAAGGCTGGGGGCTGAGCAGCTGGAAAGCTGCCCTGCGGAGAAGGGCCCGGGGGCCCGGCGGACACCGGGCGGACACCAGGCTGACCGCGGGCCAGCAGCGCGCCCTCACGGCAGAGGCGGCCGACAGCCTCCTGGGCTGCCTCCGGCAGAGCACTGCCAGCGGGCCCAGGGAGGTGATCCTCTCCCTCTGCTCAAAGACCTCAAGCCTTCCTTCCCCAAGCTACAGACTCAGAAAATAACGGAAGAAAGTAACATTCGCTCTTGACGTCAGGATTGGAAAACGCTGCTCTTCAAAACAGCAAAGAAATTTTTGTTTTATGAAGCAGAACTACATAGAGCACATGCAGTGCTCCAGGCAAATGGTATAGAACACAAACACGCGCACATCTCCTAATAGCCGAGGAATTACTGCATTTCCAAAAGCATACTACTCTGACTTAGAGGCCTCTCCAAGACCAGTTTACTAAACTGTGCTAGAAAATCTTGGGTGTTTCAAGAGATGAAGAATCAAACATTGAGGAAGGTATCTTAGCTATCTACCATTATCCTACTATTATTCTTTCCATTAATATTCTAATGGCTCTAAAAATTTTTACTGAGTGCCCCAATACTTTTTGCCCTCAAAGCTGTATGTCTGCTGTCTTTATAAAATTAAATATGTATTGCCACTGGTACGGGGAATAAAGGCAAAAGCATTTTTCATACTGTGAATATGTTTGAGACTGCACAGAAGGTTTCACTAAGGAATCACTATCCCTCGTATCCAACAGAGTAAACTTTATTCAAATTCTGTATTTTTGTGTATGAAAAGGTAAAGAATTTAGAAAACAATGGTATTCAAAGTTGAAAAATTTTAGATGAGAGGCTAACTTGGTAAAGTCAGAGAGCAAAACGAAGCCAGGTTCACAAGAGGGGGACTGTTCCAAGGAAGAGAGGCTGGTGTCTCTCCGAAGTACAAACAGCTGCACTTTACTGCTTGGAACCTTCACGGAGGCCCGAAAATTCTTCATTTGCTCAGACTCATATTTAGCATTGCTTCTTGCCTGGGAGAGGGCAGACCCTGGGGAGGATGCACAGAGGCACACCAGAGCACACAGTGTTTGTGAACTGACACACAACCAACTACAGCCCCAGCGACTTGTATCATGTAACTAGTAATACAGGTGGGGCACGACCTCGAAATTCCAAGTTTATACCATAGCAAAATGATGATAAATCAACACAGTGTGGAACACAGAAAACACCAACAACCTTTTTTGCGACCGTGTGAAGAAAATGACTAAACAATTATGACATTTCACAAAAACTTGTGAAATACAGTTAAAGGGAAAGTGTCAGATCCCATCATTGTGGGATCCAATGCGGTCCAACGAAGGGTCAGAGAAACGCATTTTGTCTTTCAGATGTGTGGACTGGCAAAGGTCTAAAAGACTGAGAACCTAGGCCAAGTTTCCTTCTAGCCACCTTGGACCTCCAACACAGAGGGGCAGCTGCCTTCAGCTCCCTCTGGCAGCGAAGAAATGCAGTTCAGTCGATTAACAGATTTTTAGATCTGCCTCACACCTGCAATGACAACAGACAAAAGCCTCCAGAACTGCATTTCTCCGTCAGCTAGGTGCTTCAAGTCAGCTGCCGCAAATGCAGGACCTTGCACTCACAGCACATGAATTCTACGATCTTCCCCACAGAAGTGTCTATTTTATTTAAACTCGCTCCGTGTGTATTAGCAAACATAGATTTTACTTCCTTTCAGAATTATTCGCTATGAGGTACTGCTGCTCACATAGCTCACCTTCAAAAACCAGTAATTCACAAAACTATAGCAAATGAATTTCTAAAGTGAAGTACAGCTGTAGCTGGGAACTATTTCTGCTAATACTAGTAAGCAAGTGAGAAAAAGGCTTGGGCAACTCTGCGATAGCGTACAATATTAAGCAGATTAAAAAGAGGATAATTAGCTGGCCAACTGTTCATTAATACTGCCTTGTGTTGCAGACACTGAACCATTCCAATGACACAGAGTTTTTATTGTCTCTATTACCATTTCTTCTCCTCTTCACTAATCTACTTGTCCTACCTTTTTCTTTACTCAAAGACATGTCCTGCTTTTTCTGTTTCTCTTCCTCATCCAGAGCAGTTCAGCCTTTTATTCAGACTTTTGGATTTCACTATACATCTGTCATGACCAATTCTTCTATATATGTGCTTTCTTGGCAGAAAGCAATTAAGAAATATAACCCTCAGAAAAGCCAAGTACTGTTAAGAGCATAAATGTTCTCCTGTGCTACGGGGATTTACATTCCCTCTAAAGCTATTCCAATGCTTATAATATATCCTGGAGAACTGCAGCAACTGAGATCCGAAAGATGGAAGAGCTCAAGATGCAGAATGTATGCAACCCTTGCAACCATGCTGAAAAGTCCAGCAATAGGACGGCAAAAAAAGTTAAAAATGGACATCACCTTCTCTTAAAATGTTAACTTTTGCCTCCTGCTGCTTCTTGCAGAAGGCAGCTGAAAAGTATGATAGCAGTCTTTTCCTGTGTCGTCTTGACCATACGCTAAGATTTGACAAGGGGAATCACGGAGAGGTTTAGAGCCTGTTGGAATACAGCTGCCTTTGAAAAATGTTAAGACTGTGACTTCTGTGGGAACTGAACACGGACAAAACTGAAAAAATCCAGAAGTCATAATTTCTTTCTCTTAAAATCGGTCAAAAATGGAATTGCTGTTTTAATAGAGAGCTCAGAAACAGAGGGATTAGTGGGGTATCACTTCCATAAGACATAATGTATGTGTATTCTGTGTACGCACGTGTGAGCAAGCAAAACGGTGTACTTCATAAATTTTCTAACCATTGATTCTTCTCTCTGCAGCTCTTCTTCCACAGTTTCTGGTCAAATTTACTGGCTTTCTCCTTATAAATTAGAATAATATTCAAGCAAAGAACTCTGCAGCAAAGAACCACTGCAACCATGCAAAAGAAGTTCTTGAAGAACAATCGTATTTTTAGTCATCCATTGCACACACATCATCACACTGATGTAATACTCCTTTATTACTGAATAGTATTCCCGAATTCGTTTTCCTTAATATGTACACTACCGTACTAATTTCAAAGCAGCAGTAAAATATAACAAAACATGACTCAAGGCGAAATAAAAGTCCCCAATTTTCCATTCAGTAGACAGACTAATTTCTGCCATTTCATACTCTCCTTAAACATGCTATACCCTTGGGCATAAGCCACTATAAACAGTTCAAGGCAGTTTGAAAGACCAGTAATCCCCACAGTGCTTTGAAATTCACTGTAACTTGACCACATAACACAAGGTACTCAAATGACCAGAGACAGTTTTTGAAAGCCACTAAATGTTTATCTGACCCCTTGTGAACTCCTAATAAAATACTTGGCTGTAGGGGCAGACAAACAACAACTAACATTTATACAAGCTACAATTCCCACTGAGAGCATATCGGTTATGTCCGGCTACCAGCACTACAGCTCCTTCACCTCAAAGCTGGATTCTCTCTTGGCCTGGAGACGCTGACGGTGCCGTAGCAATGTTCTAGGAAACGGCAACTGAAGTCAGCCTCGCTAAAAACGCAGGATCAGGCTTTTGTTTAAAAACTACACCCCAGAGCTCCTGCAGTACTTTGAAAACTCTCTTCCTCCTGAACGATGTGTGAGTGTCCTACAACTTGCCAGGGATGCAAGGGAGCAGAAGGCGCCTTAAGCACCTTCTCCAAGTATGCAGTTATCTTACATTAGGAGCCATCAACATGTTTATCTTGGACTGTGATGCAGTGCTTTAGGTATGTGGCTGATGGAAGAATTGTAGACCGAGGTTAAACAAAAGAGAACCGTGACAAAGAAAAAAAAGTCATGAAAGTATCAGGAGGCAGAGAAACGAGATAGCAGTAACAGAATCAGAGACAGCATGCTGACATCTATTCAGACGAAATTTTCCAAAGGTACTAAGTACGTTCTTCCAGCCATATGATCCGAGTAGCACTTAGTTCAAGAAGGCATTACACTTGGCAGTATTTGACGTAATATTTTTGCTTTAATGATTTTCCTAATCTTAAGGAAAAAAACCAAAATACATTGTAAGAATTCTAAATGCCACGTTTATCTGACAGAAGAATGCATTACACTTGTTATTTATTAGGACACTGAGGAGAAACATGGCTATGCACTGACCGGAGAGAAAACAGAAAACTACTTTATGTTGAGGCCACTGAAATGCTGATAGCAGACAGCTAGCCAGTCTTCATAATGTCTTTAAATGAATGCTCATTTACACCAATACATGTTCAACCGCTTTTTTTCTTGCTGAGACAAAGAACATTGAGGCTTGCTACGTTTTAAAGGTTAGAAATAACACATTTGTTCGTAACAGAAAGGACAGTCTGGTCTTTCACATTTCCAGCTCTGAAACAGGCATGCCCATGCTTCCCTACGAGACCTTCTTCGGGAGCCCCTTTTCAACTGGGATTATGTTTTGCGTAGAGGAAGAATGCAGTGCCTTAGTTTATACTGTGGATTGTTTGATGACTTACGCTGTTGCCAGACTATTCCTCAGCAGGGACCCTTTGGCGAGTTCACCACCTGATACAAAACAACCCCTCCAGACAGTCTATCTTCCTACCCTAGCTCATACCTTACGACAGGAAACCAAAACCCTCCCCATCTTACCTATCTCATTTGGTCAATGATTTTTTCCCTCTAATATAACTTGTTTCCGATGGAATTTAGGAAGTTATGAAAATTCAACTTAGAATAAGATGAGTTTGTGTTTAATTAGTTCTTCAAGAAAAGGCTAGTTACTAGTTCATGTAGATCAGTCAGTAATATTTACTGCAAAGTCTTTATGCGGGGTAATTATTCATTTAAAATTCAGTTAAAAAATACAGTAGGGTAACTGGTAGGATAATCTCTCAGGGTGAAAAATAAAGAATACAGGAAAAAAAATCCTGAAAATTTGTTTCGTGTCACTTTTTTTTTTTAAATCAGCTACCAATCTATTTTGTTTGTAGCCTGAAATTCTGCACAATGAGTTGATGGTTATATATTTAAAATTTGATTGTAACAAAAAGCAGGAAGGCCAGAACTCCAGAAATATTTGCTGCAAATGTTTGGTCAGAAATGCTAATCCCTGTAAAATTCAGGAATATAACAAAAGGCAAAGAGGAGTTCTCTCCAACTCCACGCTCGCAGAAACTCATTTGAAGGAGGCTGCCTTTGCTGGGGCAGGGAACACAGCACAAGGAAAACACACACATCAGCTCCATGGAGAATGGAGCTGGCGCTGCAAACTGACGACTCCGAATTCTTTTCTCCCTCCTCTTCCCGCATCTGTTTTGGCTGGCATCCGACACAAGAAACCCAACTGATGTCACCTGCCCAACCCAGCACTGCTGGAACTCACTGCTCAAGACAACAACAAACCCGAAAAGCAGGCAGACAGCTCGGCACTTTGGGGACGGGAGAGGCAGTTTAGGCGGAACCGCTGCCCAACAGCGCAGCGCGAGCTCGCCAGCCCGCCTTCTCTCCGGCCGCAACTGCTGCTCTGCCGCCTCGCAGATCCCCAGCTCCTGCTCTTTAGCGAACAGGTCCAGGCGGCGCGTGGTGGGTCACAGAACAAATAAATCAGTAACAAATACTGCTGGTAACAGATTGGGGGGGGGGGGGGGGGGGGGATCAAGTATTTTGAAGTCACACGCAGGGAACAGGTCACATGCAGCTCCCAGAGCCAGCGTCTTTTGCAAACAGTACCACAGCCTTGGGATCTCCTATAGGGAAGGAAGGCGTTGTTCGCTGCGTAAGGCTCTCAAACAGAGACGCACCTCGTTGCACACCCCGCCGTTAGAGAGTTTAACTGCCCCCTCTGTTTCCACATGCTCTAAGCTTCACGATAGAGGAACTATTTACGGTAAGATTACACTCCGTAACTCCAAGTAAGTAATAAATTAGATGTGTATTGTAATAACACCCAGTTTTCAGTATCAGGAAACATTAGGCAGATTGATAAATTTCAAAGATACCAGGTCCTCCTGTGGGATGAAGATGCATCTATTTAACGGAAAATTGAAATATCTTACATTTTTACGTGCCGATACACTCTGCAAAGTCAGGCAGTTAATTCACAGTATTTACAAGTCTATACAGGGAGAGCAACCAAATTCTCTACAGAAAGCCTTCTCCACCCTCTTTGTTTGATATCTCCTAAGTTAACAGAAAACTAAATATCACAAAACCAGCACGACGCAGTGCTAATTCCCTAAGATAAATCCACCACAAGGTTTACTGTGGGAATGGCAACAGTGAGACACAGTTTTCTTTTCGGTACTCTTACTAAATATAAAGCAGGTAAAGTTTGCTTTCACTTAAGATGTTTGCATGAGGGCAGATGTTGCAAGGCCAAAAAGATATTAGAATATGGTGACATCAGACAAAACCACATCTCTTAAGACCAGTCTCCCGCATCTGAACGGTTACCCTCGGGTCTTCCCACACTCGGCTAGTCTGTCATTACCCACAAAGCCCACATCTGCAAAGAACAAAAAAGGTATATGTCACTTGCTCAGTTAAGGTCAAACACTTTAATACAGTAAATTAAAAACATGTAATAGACCTCAATTAACGTCACCACAAACTAATTGATTTCTGAAAACCCCTTTGGTTTTGGCTTTAAGCACCAAATTGTGGCTGCTTTTTTTGCATTTCATACTTCATGTATTACTAAAAATTTTCAGAAGTTGCTAGTATACAGACTCACTTCAAAGAAATGGGAAGCGCTTGAAAATAGAAATATAATTTATTTTGTTATGAAATTTTTATTCCCAGAATTGACCCAGTATTTAGGCCCCAGATTACATCCAAACCGATAATTAACTATGTTTTAAACTCTACTTCCATTATAATTCCTACCATTCCTCATTTTACTTGTTCTTTTTTAGTGCTGTACGTGTGACTGCACACAACTGATTAGAGAGCAAAAAGGGCAGCAACATCAGAAGCAAGGAGAGAGCCTGACTATTCAATGGACATACGTTAAGAGACGAAAGTAATCACAGCACTGGCGTCAGACTTGTTTTCCAAAATTCAGAATCAGAAGATAAGTCTTAAAATACAATGGCTATCTTTGAGGTACTTACTGAATCATAATGCCATAATACCATTCATCCTGGGATCAAGAGAAAACGTTCAACGTATTTCTGAATGTAAATCAATAAAACAAGCAAATATTAAGTACATTAATATCTCACTGTCAAAAAACCAACAAAGTCCACCTTTTCAAAAGTGCATCAGCATGAGCAACACCAGGAAAATGCAGACAGATTTGCATGTCTCCTTCAAAACAGTTTTTCTTCCCTGATGGTTGCTATGCAAATAGAAGCAATCTTTTATTGAGAGTACAGATTGTCCTTTCAGACGAACGACCGTCTTCAGCACATTTCCTTCACTCGGGAGCATTCCTTTAGTGAATCTTTGCCACAGAGAAGTACGTTCAGAGAAAGCTCAATTTACAGCTCAGAGTGGTTTTGGTCGTCGTCCGCCCCCCCGTCCCCCCCGAGCTGAAGGATAACACTTTATATCTGGAGTAGGAGACAAAGCAGACAATCTGCAGCATGGTGCCAATATACAAACCGACCAAAATAATTTGTTATTCTAAAATATGTGAGAAATTAAAATTCTTCCAATGATTCAGAAAGATTAATAATCACAGAAGTTGACAGACGTAATCCTGAGGACTAGAGGACCTGCTACCACTTCTGAAGACGTCAGAAATTTCTGCATGCTTATCTGTCAATAGAGACCAGTCTGCAATATATAGTAAATTGAGACCTACAGACTCGTCACTGAGCAAATAAATTCTGCAGCATAGCTGTGCCGACTGGCAAGCTTTCCTAGTGGCAACCAGACAATACTGTGCTTTGAAGGTGTATTGTCTCAGCAAAGCTTGTATCTGTCCCAAATTGCCCATCTCTCCTCATCCTGTTTAAAAGGATTATTTGTTTGCTGCTCTGCCTCGAAGAGGGCTTTGGCTGGAATTGCGATTATGTTTGGGATTACGTCCCACACTCTAGCATATAGGTGTTGTAGAGTAACATTTACGTGTGGACCGTACCTATGGTGAAAATGAGCTCTGAGCAGCCCCCGTCTCCCTCAGAAGAGCTGTTACGCTGAAGCCTTTGGAACGACTCTGGCTAAACGTAAGAACGTAAGTAGTAAAAGGAAGTTCATCAGTGCAGCTTCAACCATACTAAAGTCAACAGCAGAACTCCTAACAACTTCAGATTAGTCAAGATTTAGCCACATGCTTTCCAATCATACAAACCAGCCAAAATCTTATACTGCTGCCTGAATCTCCAACACGCACGTGTGACAAACACAAGTGAGTTGGAGCTCCCAGAAGATCAGGCACAGAGAGGTTTGCCACCTTCACTAAACAGTTTGCAGGGCTTATGATCAGCTCTTTACAGGGAGCAATTCCTACCCCTCTTTTTCGCCGAGCTCGTTTCTCATTTCTGCTTGGTAGGTTTTCCCGCAGCCTGCAGGAACAGAAGCCCGCTCCTCTGACTCACCCCGCGGCGCGGCCGGGAGCCGGTCACACCGCAGCGCAAAGCGCTCCCGACATCAGAAAGGACTCTGGCGAGACTGGAAGTGAATCGGGAAAGCTGATAATGTCACAACTACTGTAAACTATATAAATAAATAAAATCTTTCAGAGTTACTCTGTAGCTTGATTAGCACGCCGTGTAGAGTATCTCTTGCAATCCTATACCTTAAAATGTCAAATAGTACATAAAGCCTTCGTGAATTTGTGTAGGGCTAGAAACCCGTATTATGGATTGCTGAATTCTGAAAAGCTGAATGTGAGTAAACACACTGCTACATGACTGCAAGCTGCATCACCACAGATACCACAATCATTTCCCAACAAGTATAGCTCACTTGTGTTTATAATAATTCAGTGTGCTGGCAAGCACCCTCTGATAGAGTTTCTAAAAATAATGAAGTGTTAGTAATACAGCAACTCCAGCAGCCTCCGCTTTCAAACCTTTGGAGAGAGCACAAGACTCTGTGCAGGTTGAAGGAGATTCTGCTCAACTTTTCAACAATAAAGTTTCATTCCACTTTCATGGAATTTGAAGCAAATTAATGCCTTGTGGCAATATGATTCTGTGAATATAAAACCATGCTTGAAGCAGATTTCAAATAACTAAATGGTTAGCATATTTGAAATGTAAAGTCTTTACAACACTAAATACTAAAAGATAAATGTATTACTGCTAAAATGCACAAAACTTAGAGTAGTTTTTCACTATCCAAGGTGACATGTGCAAATGTAATGGATATAATTCTTAGCTTTGATAAGAATGCTTTAAATTTTATTTAGCAACATGAAATTATTTTAAATAATTCTAATTTAACATAATCCCTCAAATAATATTGCTATTCCCACATCTTGATATCCTGTGGTTTATATTTACAGGATGTGGAGTAGAAATAATTTTAAAAGCAGAAAAACTTTGTGTTGTTTTTTTTTTTTTTTTTTTTAATACATGAACTGTTTTAAACACTCACTTCCTGTAAAACTTAGGCTATAACTTTCTCAGGAAAGGATTATTATCAGCCTCTAATGTCTCGCTTGAAAGGATTTTCACTGTTGGATGAATACCTTCCTTTTTCATTTTGAAGGAGCTTGCTTTTGATACTAAAAGCATTTCAAATACCATACTCCAGAGTTTCATGCTTGTGTGTCCAGCAATCTGTTGAATACTAACATTAAAGATGAATAAGTAGGCTCCTGTTGCATTATTTATCATAAACAGTGATTATATATTATTCTTTGCCATTAAAAACAAACAAACAACTCTCTACACAGTAGGATTAAGAATATAGGACTTCAACAAGTAACTGAAAAGGCAACCAGTCAGGTCATAGACATTTATAGTTGAATCTCTCTTTTACCGAAGATAAAAATCCCACCTTACAACAAAGTTGATATTCTAGAAAAGAGTAAGAGAATATATAAAATACAGCCTGGGAATGCTAGTCGCCCAGGAGGTTATCCTTTCCAACCTGGGATGAAAGGGAAGATGAAGCTTTCTACCAAAGCAACGGAAAACCTCTGAATTTACACCACAGTATGCAGTGCAGTATGGACTTTATTTGCACAACTCATCTAATCAGAAGCAAATTTTTCTTTTGCCTTTCACTGCCCACACACTGCACCCCCCTCGCCCCCACGGCCTGGGGAGTCAGCACATGACAGGCCTGGAAACCGGAATGGTATTTTGGCAATGATAATGCCTGGGCCTTTAACGCTAGAATTAGCTTTTCCCACCTATATAAGACACAGCCCAGCATTTTGCTAGGTTTGTAATACCAGAGAATTTAAATACAGCAAAGATGAGGTTTTTCCTTGTTATTTATTCATTCTTTTTGGAGACAGAAACCTGCATGGTCATACTGCTGACTTGATTAATGTCTTTTTCTGTACATAATTGCTGACTTTTGGAAGCTACCAATGCCATCCTGTTAGATGAAAAAAGAGATAAAAGCACCACATTTTATATGAATGTATGCAGTAATACATTTTACAATGAAATTCAATCTGGAAACTAAGTAAACAGGATAGATTTGGATTTAGAATAGCTTTTTGAACCAGAAGAGTCATAAAACATGCACATTCCTAAATTCTTCATTACTTGACAGCTTTTCTCAAATAGGAAAACAGCTAGATAGTACAAAAAGCAATCAAGACTCTCTATCTGGTTTATTATCTGCAATGTTCTGTGGCTAGATCTACACCAGAGCTGCTCTGGCTGGCACCGTCAGTGTTAAGACTGTGTCAGCATTTCCATTATAAATTGAGGGCCTTATAAACTCAGCTTTAAAGAGATCACTGCGCACTGAAACTCAGCATACCATTTTTCCATGCAGCAGCAAATAGTTTATTACTGCTATTAAAAAAAGTGATGTTATTTCCAGCTCTTCTGCTCAAAGTTTTATTCTTGTTTCTTTACAGAGAAATACCAAAAGATACAGCTTTCAGGGAGAAAAACGCCCGACAATGAAGTCTAATAAAATCCAGAATCGTTTCCCAGGGAACTTTGAGAATGTGTAGGGATAGGGTGAAGGCAGCACTGCCAATTCTTGACTCTCTGAAAACTTGACCAAAAATTACATATGGATTTCTTGATTCTGCAAGCTAATTTACACTACTTGCAATGTGCTATTTGTTCTCCACTCACATGAAAAAAAAAAAAACCCAAAGCCAAAACAAAAATCAGCCTGCTCCTTGGTACTTTCCTTCTTGTAAAACTAGCTTCTGCTCTGCCCATGTCTGAACACGATAGTCTGCCCTTCCAGGACAGGAAGGTCTTTGAAGAACAGATGTGCAAGCCGATGGGAAGGCTAATTAAGAAGGGGGAAAGCGGGGGTGCGTGCGGGGATTACACAGGAACGACAGGCCTGGAGTGGGCTGTAAGCGATGGCAAACGCCTCAACAGAAGAGGATGAGAAGAATGGCAATCTCTAGGCCCGGTCTACTGTGGTCAGGGAGATACCTTTCTCTGAGTGCAACCTAGAGGAAGGTTTGTTGAGGAGAGAGGGGGGACGGAGAACTGATTTTGCCTTGACAGAAAACCTAAAAACACTTGAGGAATGGAATTCATCACCTCTACCTGCAGATGTCAACAAAGTCCTTATCTGCACAGAACAGAGGCTTTCCAGATAGTCATCTGCACTCCTTGTATAGCAAGGGGAAAGAAGGAAATTCATAGCACTATTCATTCGAGCTATTTTAAACATCTAGCTAAGGGCAACATGAATTATCTGCTAGAAATTCCTATTAGAGTCCAGACAGCAGCCCCTAAAGTAGGTCTCCAAACTTAGACATGTGTAATATAAAAGATGAAATTGTTGTGTAGCAATTAGTCCTGTGTAGCACTGGCAGAGAAAGCAGCCCTTGAACACTTCCCACACCGTTTGCCTACCAATGCCGGTGCGCAGGTGAGCTGTGCTGATACTGCTGTCCTCGAAGAGACGTGGGAAGAAATACTTGCTTCTCACATAGCTTTTGCCTGTTTTAGAAGACCTCTGAGTTTTCAAAAATATGCTCCTGTTATAATGAAGGCTAGCAATTAAACTGTTAATAATTTGGCTTTTCTTGTTTTGTACCATTTAGAATGCTGTACCGCGCCCAGTCATTGCTTCTGAAATGGAAGATGCAGAAACAGCTCAGCATGGCTCAGCTATGAGCATCACACACTGGACACCAGAAGCGTGAACGCAGCCAATTTTAACCTTCTGCACAGGTAACTGCCGCTACGCCTGCACGGATGGACGAACAGACAGACAGAAGGAAAGTCTTTAATGCCAAGTGCATTTTCACTCTGCGTGTTAGATCTTAATGGAGTGACTGCTGGTTCTACTACTTCATCACCCCCATGAAAACAGGACAGGCAGATAAAGTTATATATACACGTTACTTAGGAACAGGATTTGTCCCATTTTGTTCCATTTATTCTTTGCAGTTCTCGGACATTTAGACTTGGTTCAGAAATTATAAGAGAAGCAATTGAACCTCTTTTCCAAATTCAAAAGCACCACCATTTTCCATACCACCTCAAGTCCTAGAAAAGTACTGGCATGGGGGCTAGTTAAAGATGATGGATGACGTCCGATGAAGTGCTGAATGCTGTGTCAAGGACAACATTGCCCGCAGAAGTGGGCAAGAAGAGCAACACCAAAAGAGGAAATTAAGCTCTCTCTCTGTGGACTGCATTGACTAATCTGAAACAAACTCACTCTTGCAATGGTTATTTGAATGGGCGGGGGGGAGGAATCACTTTTCATTTTATTTCATCTTTAAAGATGGCTATCAGTTTTTTCTTGTGCTGATCAGCAACACATAAACCATTTGGTGCCTCAGTACCACCTCAGGAAAGAGACTTAGCCATAGTTTACACTGAAGATTGAAGGATTTTTTTTTTTTCCCCTTTCTTCTTTTTAATCAGATGGATCAGTTTATGTACAAAAGTAAAAAACCAGAAAATTCAATCCAGAATTCAATTTCATACTAACCACAATATGTCTCTCATTTTGCAAATCACGCTGGTAAAAATACAGAACAATGTTATTCCTCCACTGCCCTTTTAAATTGTCGTACCGTGGTACGGCCCTTATAAATTAGGGCTTAGCACAGGGCAAGTACAGACAATTGCTACTTGCTCATTAGAGCTAGGTCAGGTCACAGGAGGGAATTGCTAGTTCAGAAATTCTTCTCTTCCAACCCACTGGATCCAAGACAGACTAAAAATTTGAAACAAATGGATAAGGAAAGTGAATACTTCAGAAATATGGCCTAAAGATGTGGCCAACAGAAGCTCCTCTACAAATTCACCCTCTTCAAAGGACTGCAAACAATGAAATTTATTTCACCTTCTTTTGCTTCTTGCAGTGAAGGCTGAGCTAGCTAACGGTGATTCGGATGTTTCTTCCGTGAATATCACTGTGCACAGCAAACTATCTCCCGTTAAGAGAACAGTGATCCACAATGCTCAGAGTGGTAACGCATAAGGCAGTGATAGATAGAAAGATAAAGAAGATAGCATAGTAGCACTAAAGCAGACACTTGCTATTGAAAACTATCTAATTTGTGAGACTGTCTACAGAATAAATATTCAAGCTAAAAAAAGCACTATGTTTGTCATCCCTTAACTAGTCTTTATTTTTTATTTAAATGTATTACATTTTTTCCAATGTGTAAAATTGAATAAAACTGTATTTCCCTCACTTGTTTTTCCCTCCAGCCATTAAAAAAATCATCCCATGATTTCCATATTATAGACTGTGAATGTCAAGAGCTTTTGACCAAAAATAGAATAATAGTAAACACCAATCTAAAGGCAAGTTAATTGGCATTTTTTCCCTTTAATTTGATAACATATGATATAGTATGTCATCATCACATCCCTTTTCTGACAAATTGCTGGCAATATATACAGCTGATGGGGCAGCTATATATACTTTTCTGCATAGAGGATTTGTATTCATTTCTGAACATAAGTTCCTATATATCTGATATTTATTCACAGTCCAACTAAGGTAGAAATATAGTAGGGTTTCACTGTGTAAGGAAGGTCTATTGAATTCTTTAGATAGACATTTCTAATCCTAGACAGATGTGCATCTTTTATATACACGATTTAACATGAGATACTATTTTAGTAACACTGTTGAACACTAGAAACTTTTCACCATCAGTTCCTCTACAGCAATCAGCTCTCTCACTGCTTTCTCTCAGGTCAAACCCACAAACAAATAATCCCCAACATGATTAAACAGATTCGACTCATAGCTCTCCTAGTGGGATATAAAAGAGGATGGGTCAAGGTTTTAAACTCGCCTAGTAGTAGCAATTTTCTGAGCGGATTGCTGTCTATTCTTTGCAAAGCTTCGCCCTCGCGGCAATCTATTCCAAATCACGGGAACTCACCAGGGTAAGAAGGGGTTACTAGCCGCTTTTTTACGGCGAAGGGGTATCGCCGAAACTAAGAAGAATGGCAAGTGGAACAAAAGAACTGAGGAGCATTCATCCCCTCTAAAAAAAATAAACTGTCAAAACCCATCGTGCTATATGTCATAATATAATAATGCCTTAAAATGCATTATGGTATGATTCTGAATAAGAGTTAAGATTTTTCCTCATCTGCACTGCAGTCATGTAATTGTCAGTTGCTAATTACTAATTTTGTAGAAGGCTTCTAGCAAACAACTCTGCCTTTCCCCTACACAGCTTTATCGACAGCGGTTGGCTCTGCTCTGGGTGATAAAAATTATTCCTGATCAAACACAAAGCTAACCACTGACATATCTGAAGTCCACTGCCTCAATGATACGCAGCGGTCTCCCATGAAAGCATTTCCAGTAAAAAATGGAACTGGAATCCCTTTCCCCACCAAAATTCAGGGTATCCACAGAAGCGTGAAGTTCTGAGTGACCTCCGACACAGGGAAGCGGACCTCGCAGCCTTCGGGGGAGGCAGCACCCGAGGAGCAGCCCTTCTAGTTCCTTAATTCCACCGCGTTCCCCATTCTGCAGATGAACTTTTTAACCACCTCCCGGAGTCCGTGTGAAAGCCATTACGTGCGTTGCACGCGTTAACCCAACCCTGCTTCCGCTTTCCCATAATGGAAATTTTGCCCAAGACAGTGTCTCAGCCAGAGTTTAGGCAACCGGTTGCCGGTTTGCCATACGGCACCAGCCCGAACGAGGCGCGCGTCTTTGGTGCCCACATGCAAGCCTGCCGGCCGCTGCGCGATGCAGAATTCTGGCCCTTCGCGACTGCTGAACTGTGTTTATCCTAGCTTGCTCTTTTTGGCTTTCATGCCCCAATCCCAGCTGATATCTTAGGAGCATAAGTAGATTCTCTGTACTTCCACAACAACATTTATTCTAAAATTATTTCTAAGAAAGGAAAATAAAAGCCGAGTTGTGAGAAATTCTAAGAAAGGAAAATAAAAGCCGAGTTGTGAGAAATGCAGACTTGCAGAGTCGAGAGTTGCCATTTCTGTTTGTTAACTAAATATAATACAATACTACTACTACAACGTTTTGTTAAGGCACTTTGTATTTTTATCACAACAGAGATGCCTTTGTCAGGTCTCTAAAACAGTTGTCCAATACATGAGATTTTTGAAGTGTTTCCCACAAATACAGCTATGCACTCACAGACCCCGAATTACAAACAATGCGCGTATTTGTTATATGCCACAGTACACATACACACTTAGCAGTAGCCTACTGCGTTACGTATGAAATATCATGGTAGTCAAAAGAATTTGTAACAAGGCTTCCAAATAAAATTTTTCACAATTGGACATAAGCTCACACGGTACTTAATATTTTATAATGACTTGTAATGAAATACATCCTGCTTGCCCAAAAACACTTCTGTCTAAAACAGAAGATATTTGAAAGGTCATAAACACTTGGTAGCAGTAGGACTGCAGACGCCGCTTGAATGTTTTCACTCAAGATAAATAAGGCTGTAGCAGCTGCTGCTTACAGCCCCAGGCCCATGCCCTGTATCAATCAAATACACACAAACTTGTTTAACTGGAAGAGTCTAGAATTTTTTTTTTTTTTAATGCTAACAACAATAAAACATTGCAGTTTTTCCCTTCAGCTTAATAGAACAAATATTTCAGGCACACCCTTACTTAGCATCGTAGGTCCTCCAAACAAACTTCTGTGGGATAGATTAAAAATGACACCTTGCTAAAGAATGTTTTATATGTAGACAAAATAAAGCAAAACGTTCACCAAAATGCTTTCATTCCCCACACTTCCTATGGCATCTTGCCTAGCCAATCACCTCTACCCACAGTATTTCTGGGCTTACTACAAATATGAGAAACCACCACAAAGAAGTTTTAAGTTTCAATTAATTCTTTATTTTTGAAACTTTTCTCACTAAAGAATGCAAGTACCATTTGGACTGAGCGCCTCTGTGACTGCCATGCTTCATGGCTGACTAAATTGATTCCGCATGGTAACTAAAACTAAGAGCACATAGGAACAAATTTCATAATTCTCCTGTGGAAACACTGAAGTATGTCTTTGGTATGTGAATCGTTACCACAGCGAGGATCAAAAGAAGTGACTCTGGGAGTAGATCCTTTAGGAAAACGAGCACTACTGCAGAGACACGGGGGCACATCCCTGCAAGGTGCACAGATCTGTAAACCTCTGACGCTTTCGTACTAGGTTTGACGTACTGTAGCTACTCACACAATTGGTTACGAGGGTTCTCCATAAACAGCTATTATTGGAAAGGAACAAGGGATAATAAATAGGAAAGAGAAAAATCAGACATACTTTTTTCCCCTTTCATTTTCAGTATGAGATTTAGCGTCATTTTAGCATGAGAACACTTAACGTACTGTACTGCACACATGAAAGTCAAATGAAGAAGAAAATCCGTGAAGTTTCTGCATTCCAGATTTCCTGCTGAAACGTTCTCAGGCTGGCAGGAAAGGTACTAGGCACTACTTAACAAAATTGCTAGCTTATAGAGACTGAAATGAAACCTGTACTGGCAAGGGATTTTTTTTTTTTTTAATTTTACTTTTTTAAAATAAAAGCTTAGAGATACTTTGTGATTTTCTACCCCCAGTGTCTACTGAAGAGCTAAAAGGAGGTTATACTGGAGTAACGTGGAGACTATTAGCTTTTTCATAGGAAAGCTGCAGAGTCATCATATGGCCTTGCTGCAGCGAGCAGCTGTCTTTCTGTGCTACATTTCACCGAACGAAAGCGCAGGAGAACGAGAACACACAAGCCAGGAAGACCAAAATCTCTTCTAGTGAATCTGTTTTCACAGCTGGAGACAGAGTGCTTACTATTCTATATACAGCATCTCTGAGCTTAGGAACTCAAGTGGGCAGTGTTAAATTGCACAGTAAAGCAATTTAAGCAAATGACTAATCTAAACCCTTAAGTTTCATTCCTACTTTGGTCTTTTAAAAAGTGGCTTAAAAACATGAAACATCAATCCTCTCCCATTGCAACAAAGGAAAACCAGAAGATTAGTCTTGTCATCTTAAAGCAAAATCAAGGCAAATACAAACAACAAGACAGTTTACTAAGTTGTGCCAAGCTACTTGTACAGTTGTTTGATCAGGACTTGTGGCACACAAAAACCAGGACACGGTTTTAATTTCCAGAAGGTGTTCCCCCCCCCCCCCCCCCCCCCAAATTACTATAAGAAAGATTCCCCCCTCCAACTTCTTGGTACCTTATCTGCTAAGTCAATATCTTGATTGGAATTATCATAAGATTTCTATAGTCTTAGCTATTATTGCGTTACAATACACATTTTGAAATCGTGTAGAAGTACGCACGTGTGTACATTATACTTAGAAAGTATCAAAGTGTTTGTTTTTAAAAACAGTGCATGAAGAATTCTTCATGCAGCAAGGTCTCAGCCAACTAACGCGAACACTTAATTTGTCATTTGAATGTTCTAATTTTTAAAAATCTTTCCAGCTGATGTAACACTGAATTAAGAAACATGCGTGACATTAGGATCTCAAAATATTACACTGGATGTAATCATAACTGAGAGCAAAGTTACATTAGATTAGAAATAGAGATGATTCGGGGCTTGCTCCAGAGAAATGCAGAACATTCTAGCACTGACAATGGAAGTGCTTCTGTTGCCTCAAGCCTTTGTACGGCAATCCCGTACTTACTAGCATAGCATATTCAGCATCATACTTACTGCGGTGCTGGCTGTTGTGGGACCAGGGGTGCCACGACCCTCTTTACCAACAACCTGATTTTGTTCCTCAGGACCACGGGTGACAAGAATTCTGAAGTGCTGCTGCCTCGTGTTTTGATCTGGTCTGATTTTAAACAAGCATCCCTGCCCTTGAGGAATCCGCTCTACCGAATTGCTTCTAGACATTTCTGACCCATTCCTGCCATTTCCGTGCAGTTCTGAATTCAATCCATCATCCGTGGGGCTAACTTCTTCTGCTGGCGGCTGGACAGGGTAGGAAGTACTCCTTTCTAGCCGGATCCGAGGATACCTGACCAATCTGTCCCCTTTTGTCCCAGTAAAACCAAAGTTATATTCGCCTCCTGCTCCCGTACTACTGGTCTGCGGTTGCTGTAACTGGAGAACAAAGAACTTTTTCCCTGAATTTGCTGACATATCTGGCACATGTTGCAAAGACCAGCGCCGGGGTTCAGGGGTGGGAGCATTATTTTGAGCCTCAGTACCAAAGGGCAGTAGAGTAACCTGAGGCACGTCTGCACTGGAAGCCCGATGCTGAATCCTCACACCGCTTATGTTTAAACCCGAAGCTGCTTCATTTGTCTCATCTTCTTGGGTTGTTGAAGCATCCTCACTCTGGTTATTAGAAGGAATACTACAAAATATTCTGCGATTACAGCAAACAGTTCCATTAATCTGTTGCCCTAACTCTTCCGTCAGCCTGGGTGGAGAATTTTCAGGAGTCACCTCTGGACTGCTCGGAGAAGAAGAGTGGTTTTCAACAGGGGATGCATAATGCTCCCGAAAGTCTGAGAATTTGCAAGGAAGCGTCTCCTCAGGAGATTCCAGGGTCGTACACTCGTCCGCGCAGCCGTTCGCAGCTTTGCGCTGAAGAGAGATCTGCATTGACGAGCTTCTCGTTGGACGCACATCAATACTGTTCAGCAGCTGGGGAATAAACATGGATGTACTTCTCTTTAAGGAGCCCACTTCTTGCAAATCGCCGCCACCACCATAATCTGCTCCGTGCCGGGAGAAAGCGTGAGGACTGTTTCTTCTTGGCAAAGTGTGGAATGCCATGAAAAAGTCATCTTCTCTCTCCCGGTCGAGGATCTCCGATTCGGGGGCTGTGTTGCTTCGCCCAGAGCCAAAATGAAACCGCAGCCGATGGGCCATGGTTTTACAGAGAGAAGAAAAGGAGAGGGAGAACAGCAACAATTCAGGCACTGCCAGAAGTTAAAAACCAAAGACATAAACTCCAAGAAAAAGTGTCCCATCTGCCAAACTGTTAGCACTGCAGCCCTGATAGCGACAGATAGCAGAAATAGCCCAAGTGGCAAGCAGCATTCCAGGCATGATTGGGTAAGAGCAATCAGCGCTCCTACACACTGTGACATAGGGTAGGATGGTGGGAGTCACGTGGCCTGGTTCCCCCTCTCCAATGTAAGCTGGTGGGGGTTTTGTTTTTTCTTTTTTTTTTTTTTTTTTTTTTTTAATGCCAGCAAGAGCCTGAAACAGCACCTTCACAGCTGCTCCTTTTCCATCAGAGAGGAGCGGCCCCAGCGGGAGAGCTCTCACAGCTGACTAAGGCAGCGAACACACTCGGCACTGCTATAAATCTAAACCACATCATATTCACAAGGCGCATTTGTATAAAGCACACACACAAAAATTTAACTACAACAAGCCCACTTCGATTTAGTGTTAAAAGTTTAAGTCAACGCCACATGCAAATGAGAAATATTATTTCAAGCTTAACATTTTGGTGTGTGTTACAGCATTAGGCTATCATGGCAGAACATGAATAAATATAGCACGGTTATGCTTTCAATTTTAACTGTGTTCATAACATGATTAAGCAACAAACTTCTTGCCTTTAAAAAGCCACAACTTTTACATTGTCCCTACGAACGCAACATAACCTACACTACCCTGCGCAGTCCCTTTTAATAATTAAAAATTACGACAAACAAAGCAATCGTACATATGGCAAAGATTTCTCACACAATAAAAACAGCAGAAATGTGCAAGATGGCAGGAGATAAAGTTTCTTTTTCAGTTTTACCAGGCAGTAAAGACGAGTGAAAACCGGAGACGGGTGTTGCATGTCGTTTTGTACCGATTTGTCTTAAACACCGTACAGAAACTCTGCCCATTGCTGGCCAGCCTCCAGTGAGAAAGTTAGCAATATTACCACGAGCGTGAGTGCCAGCACGGAATACAGTTACGCGCTCCGAGAGCCAAAAGACCTCAGAAGAAGAACAGGCAGACAGGATACACCCGAATGTAAAACGAACACCCTAAATCAGCTCCATTACAACCCCGAAACTCGGTGGTCTGAGGATACTCACATTTGAAGTGTGCTCACAACAGCACTTGTTAGCACATACTAGAAAAGAAACTGTTTAGCAAGAAGCGTAGCTTCATTTCAATACATGGACATTTGTTCCCTGGGAGAACTTGAAAGCGTAAGTTTTGTCAACGGCTCTGAAAATTCGTAGGTGGAGGGTCAATACTCTATCCAGACATTTAAACCTCTGTGTGCAAGCAGCTTGTTTTCAAAGACAGAAAATGACCAATCACAAGAGAAATGGGAGCTTGAAACGATGTAACTGCCAGCAGACAGCACAATCCCCTATTGTTTTAAGTGGACTGTGTGCCAAGAAGACGAAAAACGTGAATAGCTTCTACACAGCAACAGTACTGCAGATTGCCTCGTGGTA
The DNA here is from genome assembly GCF_965183815.1 of Platalea leucorodia. Lineage (NCBI taxonomy): Eukaryota > Metazoa > Chordata > Aves > Pelecaniformes > Threskiornithidae > Platalea > Platalea leucorodia. The sequence goes on from NC_138858.1 coordinate 563,302, forward strand.
GCACAGGTGTCGATATTATTTTATCACATTTTTCAGATAAAACATATTATCCAAGGACACAGTCTCTCTTTGCACCGAAGATGAAGCTCACATCATGTATTCTCTATTTTGATTGGTGGATAGAAAGGAAAGGGCTACTGCAAAGACAGAAAGTGCTTTGATAATTTGGGAACGTGAAGAAGAAAAGCAGTTCTTGTGAGAAAAACCATGCAAGTATTGACAAAATGTATTTCAGAGTAAAGCCAAAATAATCAGTTCATTCTGTAAACATAACCCGATGGAAATCTGCTACTCTCAAAACCCCAATGTACTTGGCTTTGTCAATCGCTCAGAAGACCTACTGAAAGGAGAGCAACGGCTCTTAAAACGCAGGTTGCTGCCTTTGCCAGGAGGTTACAAGCCCAAGGGCAGACTGTCCACAGAAGTAGGATCACAGGAAGAACGAACAGAAAACGGTTCAAGAATAAAGGAGTACCTAAACTGCCCGTATAAGGCCAGCACTGCATACAGGAACTCAAAAATCTGAAGCAATGTATCTGAAACGAGTACACCAAAACTGACATTTCTCAGCTGCCACTGCATATAGTGTTCCCCTGAACCGCCACCCTGTGCTGTCCGCACGGACGTCCCCGGGCATGCCACCGCCCTCTGCGGGCCAGAGCCAAGCCTCTTCCACCAGTTCTGCCCCGTCCTCCACGCCAACACGAATGTCTTCCAGCCATCGCCCAAGACACGCGAGCCACGCGGTAATGTCAGCACAGCCCTGGGCCCGGCCTTACAGACTGTGCCCTCACGGTTACGGCTCCAGGCTTTCTGCTTCAGCGTTGTCTGCATCAGCTGGCAATGGAAGAGGACCTTAAAGCTGGGAAGAACTGACCAACGATCTCCTTAAGTTCCAAAGGTATAGGACAGTTTTAATAGTGCAAGTGCTCATTACCATCATTATATGTCAATCAATATGGTCACAGTCAGCCCACTCTCAATACACACTGTCACAGATTTACCAATTTACTTCCTCCTAAAGGAGGTTATGATCATTTGGCTGTAAGTCCTTTTTTTCCCCCAAAAGATTACAGCTTGTATGTTTTTCTTCACATTTAACAGGAGACAGAGGAAAAGAATATATTTTTTGAAGGCAGATTTTTCTGTACCTTTTTTTTTTTTGGAATAAAAGGATCTTCGCAATACTGATCCTAATCTTCACAAAGCAAACAAGCTTAGTAGAGATTGTACTGCACCCAACCAAGAAAACATAATACTTGATCTCGTAAACAAAGAGATGGTGTTACAATTTTCAAAAGACAAAAATCCAAAAAAAGTCATTCACCCAGTATACCATCGCATTGGCGTATTTAACCTAATATGTTTAGAATGCCAGGGTCACTTATTCCACGTATGGCTGCATGTAAACCTTTTCTACTTAATCGTATTTAACCATAACGCACCATGAGGGCGGTGAGGCACTGGCACAGGTTGCCCAGCGAAGCTGTGGATGCGCCATCCCTGGAAGTGTTCCAGGCCAGGCTGGACGGGCCTTTGAGCAACCTGGCCTAGTAGAAGCTGTCCCATACCATCTTTAAGGTCCCTTCCAACCCAAACCATTCTATAATAACAAAGCAAGAAGCAGTAAGATGTGGGAAGACTTCTCTAGAAGAGTTACTGCATGAGACAAATGAAGTTCAAAACTAAAACCACTAACAACATGCTGAGCATTATGAGGCAGAGAACTGAAAACATAACAGAGAGCATTATTTTGCCATTACCTTAGACCTTCATACACCCACATCTTGAGTACAAGGTGCAGCTCTGGTAACCGCATCCCAAAAAAGGATGCAGAAGTATTAAACGGTACAGGAAAGAGACACTAAAATGATCAGAGGATGAGGCAGCTGCTTTGTAAGTGACTAAAAAGGTTGGCACTTTACCAGTTTGCACTGGAGAAGCCCAAGAAAGAATGTGATGAGGTTTTCACTGTCAGAATACTGGGTTAAGGAGAACCATTTTGGTTTGACCCAGCAGGGTACTACTTCTGTGTTTAATGCTCTGACTACTAGTCCCAAAACCAGATGCTTTTTATGCTTCTGTCTGCATTTCTTAGCACACTGACTCAAACAACAGACAAAAATACACCTTTAAGATATGCTGTATTTTCATCACCCGCATTACACGGAGCCTTGTGACTAGTACAATGCAATCAAGACAAGCACTCACCAATCTGTTTTCATCAAACACTTCGAACAGGAGACGATGATTGGTTGGGTTTACCTATGAGAAAAGTCAAATAATGTCACTTTAGGTTCACTACCTTGATGATAGCAATATATAGGTACTAGTTCATACAGTGATTAAACCAAGGCAAACAGAACAGGACTAACAGGTTTTATGTAAATCTTCAGTTTTACTTAAACTGGAGCACTAGAACACTTTGTTTCTAAACCCTACTGCAACTAGAAATAGCCTAGCCCTTAACGTTAACAGCTCTCATCTACTGTGTTCAATGCCAGACAGTTACTGCATTTCTCTTACTACAGAAAGCTCCGAGGAGGAACGGCAGGGCCGCTGCATACCCTCGAGCTGCAATTTGGAGAGGACATCCCTGGGCAAACCACGGCTGCTGCTTCTCTCTGCTGTCACCCCCGGCGCGCGCCGCAGCCAGGAAGGGCTGCCGGGGGCTCTCTGGCTGCCCCGAGCACACCAGCAAAGCCAAGGTGGTCTCAGGAAGGGTGGCCTGGCCAAAGTGACAAGCTCTGTGTTTTGGGAACAGGTCCCAGGCTGGACAGACTATCAGGGCTCCCAGATTTTTCTGCTGTGCAGCTGCAATGCTCAACTGAGACGCAGGGAGCAAGAGTGTTACTGCATTTCTTTCAGAATTTCATAATAATCTATATTTAGGACTGTCTATCGCTCACCGTTTCTAGCCCATTTATCACACATGCCTGTGGAAAACCCAACAGAAGTCTCTCCAACACTTGAAAACAACAAATATACCTCCAGAAAATTATTTACATTGAAGTAAATTTAAGCAGAAAGACTGCCAACATTTAAAAGGAAAAAACCAAAGAACTCTGGCAGGAAGACAAAACAGCCACTATTAAACAAGAAAAAAGTTCTATAGTATTTGATCCACTTGATATATTTTTTCAGAAAATCTTTGTAAGCCAGGTTACTATGTCCAACTTGTTTAATTAAGAAAATTTAGAAATAATATTTGCAATGGACCTATGGTTCTGCGGGGGTGGCGGTGGACTTCCTAGTTTTAAGAAAATCAGAGAATTGTGACACACAAAGGGGTATGCATTACTTTATATATCGACATTATTGTTTAGGATTTTCAAGATATTTTAACAGAGCTTCTATGAACTGTATCTGTAGCTTAAGCAACACAAATTGTAGCAGTTTTGTGTAGTCTCTTTTCCTGGGAAAAGTAAATGATTAAAAAGGCTACCTTGAATAATATCAGTTAAAATTATAAGCACAAATATACATAACAAGCTTGCTTAGTCCTGAGTAAATATATTTCACTTCAGAACACATGAATTTGTTCCTTACAGTCTGTCTTGCAACTCGGCATGTTTATGAGACCAATATTCATAAAGATGGGCTTACGGAGGTGAGGTCACCCATTTCTGAATCACGTATGCAGTCGGGATCAAATCTGGGGGAGCCTGAAATGTCTTCAGACAGATAAGCAGTCAAAAACTTTCTTTCGCTTCCCTTTCCTGGGCCATGGTCATGATGGTTAAAATTCCTCTGCATTTTTACAGGCAGGTAGCTTAAGTTATCCCACGGCAGAGCCACCTCTATAATGAGAGGTGTGCAAACATCAAAAACCACTGCGATGAAAATAGAAAACCTTAGGTCTGGTCATAATTTAGTGTCAAGACAGTTCCTATGGCCTCTGCATAACCTACAAAAGTGTAAGTCCTTATTTTCCCCTCTGAGTACATCATAAATATCAAAATATTTCATTAGCTAAAGATGATCTTAGATATGTATTACCCAGCTGCAAAACCTAGAAAAGCTGTTTGGTACATGTTTAAAAATAAAAATTCCACTTAAACCTCAAAAACCTGTGTATTAACAATTATATTGGTGGGAACTATCTATCTATCTAAAAAATCCTATTAGCAAGACAGTCACTTGCTAAGACTCTATAAACAACGTTCCATATGATACCCGTTTTTAACAATCTACAATGACATCTTTTCTCAAGCAGCTGTTTAAGATTAAATTTTAAAAACCACTGAAATTCTACCTAACCGTCTTTTTTGAAAGCTACAGCTGCACTAAAATTAAGTCATTCTTCTTTGGAAACATATTTTCAGCAACTAAATAACAAAGTTGTTATTGCCCTTCTCATTTATATTATGTTGCTCTTGATAATCACTATTTTAACCCCTCCTTTACCACTTTCAAGTATTTAATTTTTTTTTTCTGATAAAAATCACTCAGTTTTAGCTGTAACTTGGTTTTCCTTTTAAGCAAGATCTAGAAAGATTAAAATGAAACTACAAAAAACCACCCCCAACATATTTTGACCTTTTTGGCAAGTAACATGAAGGCCAAGAGAAATTACTTTTTCCATCTTCCTTCTCTACATTTCTATTTCATTATTTTTTGCCATGATAAATTTCATACAGCTCTTAGAAGTGCCTCTGACTATTTGCCACTGCATTAACATTTTAAAACCACAGCAAACATGCTCGGCTAAAAATACTTTTTCAAATAAAAACATTTTTTTATTTTTCAGATGAATTAACTCAAAAGTTACTCTAAATAAAATCTCAGATTGTGAAACAGTCCATTTTGAATTCATCTTATGCCAATTTCTGCTGATCATTGCATCACTACGGAGACAGAAGAGCAATAGCATCTGGACAAACATTTTTAATGTAAACGTATAAACAACATAAAAAATAAGCTTCATCCAACGTTACAAAATGCCATGCGATTAATTGTACGTGTTATAATAATGATTGCAAGTAAAGGGAAACTTACTCTAAAATAAAATTCTTCATTCCATTTTGGATTCAGTGTCTGTAAAAGAAAAACATATTTACGTACTAAAATTTCTTTAGGTTTGCCATTTTGCAATCATCAAAACGTGCATGCAAGTGACAAATTTCTAGGGGGGGAAAAGGGGGGGAGAAAAAAAAATAAAAAAAATGAAAAAAAATTGCCATCGAATTATTATAGAAATTCTCTACTGAGTAAACCAAACATGGGAGGATATTTGAGTCAGAGGACCCTAAAATAGATGTTAAGTATGAATAGGATTCCATGAGTAACATGCAGATCGCTGAGAACCTGTAGAAATAGAACCTGAGGACGTTTCATTCTCAAGATTCATTTAAACCCATATAAAAAAAAATGTATTTTTTTTAAACACAAGGACAACTTTAGGGCTACAAAAATAAGGACAGATTTAGACTGTAAATTAAACAGAAAAAAGGAACAAAAGGAAAGGTTATTTCCTCTGAACAGGTATGACACTCTTCCTAACCTCCCCCAAGCCTATGGAGGATTTTAATTTTGTCTCAATAACCTGAATAAAATGTACAGAATAAGATATGCATATAGATTGTAATCTGAAGGGAGCTCAAGCATAAAATAATCAAATTGATTAAAAAAAGATATTAGAACCACAAACATTAATATTTTGGGCAATTCAAATTTGGATAAGTTTAAAAAGCAAGTATGGTATGTCCAACGGTTTTTGTTTTCATGCCAAATGATTCCCTCATTCTCTCACATAGCAGAGATTTACCAAAGAGCTGACAGTAAAAATTGGCTCTACACCCACCAAAATTTTGTTATAGCAGAGAAGGAGAATCTTGGCTGTTTATCTCAACTCCTTGATATATATACAATAGATTTATCATGTCCAGGACACAGGGGCACACTACACTGCATTTCTCTACAAAATGGAAATACAGGAGTCATATTGTAGCTCACCATGCACTGGCACGATCACATCACGCTGACAACTGTACATCCTCCTTTCCCCTTTAAATTGGGGCTGAATCTCAACCCAACATATATGTAACTGATCATCAATGAAATGGAATACTGAAATTTGAAAACGCTGGTCTAGAAAATTTAGGGGAAAAAAGGAGGAGAAAATAATAGTATAAAAAAAAGATCAAACTCTAAACCTACATAAACAGCTATGCAGGTGGTTAACAGTTGCACTCTCAGAAAACTTTTACCTGTTTATCCTGAACAATCTTATGAGAGAGCAGGAAAACGTTTCATGAAAGAGAAGACCATTGTAAAGGGTAGATGAACAGAATAAAATGAGTGTAGGTGAAGGGCAGGGATACGGGTTGGGGGCAGAAAGAAACTTTCAACTTGTTTGCCTTAAGGAGCACAAATGTATTCAGCAAAAAAAATTACGTAATAAGAAAAAAAAAAAAGATACTTTTAAAGTACTTGTCTTCATCAAATGCGGCTGTTATTGGCAAGAGAGGTTCCATGTAATTCAACAAATGAAGCACGGTCTCGTAATAAATTTGAGGGCACTACTGTCCATCAATAATCCATTAATTTTGAATGCTGCTTAACCACAAATACAAATTTCAGGAAATATTTGACGTATTAGGCAGCACAATGTTTGGTAAATGCCCTGGTAACCGGCAGAAATTTCTTCCACCTTTGTAAGTCACCACTAGAATCCCAGCAAAGCAGAAAACCACTTACTTGTAAAGAAAGGCTCCAGAAATAAAGGCATGAATAACTTCATAAAGGATATTAGCAGGGAAACAACAGACTCATCAGCAAAATGAGCTATATCCTAAAAAGGGCAAGTATAGTAGAGATAAAGAACTGCCAAGAGTCAAGCTGAGTTAGATCTTCCACAGGATATTAGAACAAACACAAAGAAGGTTTTTCAACCAGATAAATAAAATGAGAACATGGAAAGAAATGATGCTACTAAGCAATGAAGCTCAATGGGGAGACTAAGCCTGTTTAGATAGGGAAAATTATGTTTAGCGTTACATATGGGAAAGGCAGAATAACTACGAGGGATCAGTACGAAGGTAGAAGCAGTCACAAGTGATGTAGAAGTGAAGTCTTCAGAGCTCAGCGCAGTCAAATTGACACATGAAATCACAAGCCTAGTAGCAGGAATTTAAAAATCATACTAAAGCATCTTACAAGATCATAAGATGGCAAACAGCAAATGCAGCCTTTTCTACCGCAGACAGAAGAGAGCATTTCTAGCAGGCCATTCAAAACACAGCTCCAAAAGGCAACACAAGGCATTAATCAAATTTTACAGTTGGAATAATTAAATGTGTGGAGGGAGGTAAAAAAAAAAGCCTCAAAAATTCAACATAGCTAGATCATGCCAGATGAATCTGAACTTCTTCTGATAACTTTATTTTTTCAGAGTAAGGCAACACTGCTTTTAATCCCTTTGGCTGTAACCAAGCACACTTCATAAGGCTAGGTCCAGCTGCACAGTAGGATACGTATCAGACAACTGCACAGGGCATGTAAAAGGAGGATAAGAAGGGGAAACGGCAGGCTCTTCTGCCTTCTCGAAGGCACGTCCTGCAAGACAGTGCCAGACAGAAAGTTACCCATTAAATGGAGGAAGACAAAAATGAGTAGACAAGTAAGAAACTAGTGAAGGGCTAGACGCCGTCATATTAAAGGAAACGTTACAGAGCTGAAGGAGATAATTGGCAGTGTCTTTCAGAATCACTCCTGAGACTGAGTTTGCTCAATATTTTCTTGTTAATGCCTAACTCAAAATCAAGATATACTAATGGCGTTTGGTATTTACGAAATAAACAGAGATTGCAAATTGCAGAGGAAGAATACTGTTTTGAGGGCAGAAGTCTTGAGATGAAATTTAACAATTCAAACCAGAAACGACTAACTAGAACTTTCCAATAGATGAGTTAATAGTACTATTATGGAAGTGACTGAGAAAGTCCAGGCTTGAAGTGACAGTTACAAGAAACAGTGAAAAAAGACAGATGCAATCCCAGGAACACATCATACAATCACAGAATCGTTTAGGCTGGAAAAGACCTTTAAGATCATCAAGTCCAACCATAAGCCTACCACTGCCAAGTCCACCGCTAAAGATGAGCATCACCATCTCATCCTCAGTCCTCTGTCTACGGCCGGGTTGTTGTGCAGACACTGTCCTTTTTCTCTTCCTGCCTAGGGCAGCACTAAAGCCATGAGCTTCTCTCTTCCTTGATACAATCGATACAATATTTTCACACCTTTGCTACATTTTTTTTATTTATGGTGGTCTTCTCAGAAGCTTTCTTATTCTCCTTTCACATGGATGCTGGTAAGTATTGCTTCAGATCAGCAATAATGCTACAACCTTCTTTCCGATTGAACGCTCTGATTTCAACCTCTCCTAACTTTCTGCACTATAGCCAGTACGTTTCAAATGTGTAGGAGCCAAATATGCCGTGTCTTTAGTAATCATGCTTTCATACCAGCAACATTCTTTCAAATAAGGACAATGTCATTCTAATAAGAATTTTAAAAAATAATTTTAAAAAATAATTAATTAATTTTTTAAAAAAATCAGAAATTGAATAAAATGGATGCGATCACCATTATTGCCTAAGAAGCAAGGGGGGAAAAAAAATGAAGTGCTATATCCATGCCACACTTCCTACCTCCTCTGCCCCCATTTCACAGACTTGCTACCCAGGATTTCTCTCGAAAGCCAAAGGATCCTTGCACCCTCACCACCTGCTTCACATCCTCTCTGCTATCGCAGCTGTCCCGAGTTCCAGTCACAGAGTCACGAACAGCTGGGATCTCCAGAGGTCCCTTCCAACACCTAGGCCATCCAGGCTCATGCTACCGCACGCTGAAATTCTTCCATTTCACTGAAGTGAAAGGGGAAGGATGAAAATCTCCCTCCCATCCTCAGGCATTTGCGGTTAACAGAAGCTACCATACTATTTTAAGACAATAAACAAGCACTACAAGAACCGGACTCGTCTAGACAGTTATTTTTAGGTAAGCCATTATTTTTCAGGAATCCTGAAGCATACATTTTGCAAACAAGCCCACGAAAGCGAATGCATAGACTGTTTGTAGGGTGCAACTGTTCACGTGTCTCCGGCCTCCACCGAGTTCTCTCAGATGAAATGAGTTGCCCATCTAGTAGCTGGGAAAGTCTGAGCCCATATCACTATTGATCCAAAATTACTACAGTGGCCCAAATTATTTTTTAAATAAGAAAATAAACCTTCACCTACACTCATTTTATTCTTTTCATCTACCCTTTATACTCTAAGAAAGATTTATCAGCACACAGACACAGGTGTACTGATTTAATAGTTTCTCATGAACATTGCCGTTCATAATATGACAATCAAAGGCAATCTTGCACTTCAGCAAGAGCACGTTAGTTAAGATTATACCAGAATTCTAATAGCCAGGTGTTTTATAATAGCCTGAAAATGACCTATCGAGCCTAAGCATTTTCCATTCACATGATTTCAAGAAGAGGACTTAATTCCATGCAACTACGTCCCAGGAAATGGCAAGACAAGCAGCACACTCTCTAGGAAAACAAGATACGCGTATCATAAGAAAACCTCCCACGTACTTGTATGGAATTAGCGATAAATCTGGCACCTATTTAAGGAAACAAAAAATGCCACAGTCCATGTTGTTACTATGGCAACAAACTAGGTACTCCTTTTTGAAAAAGTTAACATTTTTCTCACAAGTTTTAATGTCTAAAAACTTTACATAAAACTAAGCTAGATGGGCTATAAAGAACTTATTTAAAAGGAGTCAATGAACATAAAAATGCTATTGTGAAACAAGCAGCAGTGGTTAACCAGGAAATCTTTTAAAAATTACTTTTGCTTTCCAACACCAAACATGCCCTGGGTCCTGTGAAAAGTTCTGCTCGAATCTTCCATGCTTCCAGGTTTTCACATCGGTTTTCTCATGACATCTGATGTTCTGATTTTAGAACAGCATCATTCGATTTTGTGTTTTCAATAACAACATTTTCCTCACTATACTGTTTTGCAATAATGATTTCAACTGAATCATTATTGATTCTAAATATCTTCATAAAAATGACAACTCATTTTTTTTTTTACTTTTCACACAGGTTATGACCTTTTTCTGCTATGCCATCACTACCAGCAAATCTAAAAAACTAAAAAAACCCCTTTCTTAGGGCCCTCGTGACAAATATCCCCTCTTAGAATTTTTGCGTGTGTGGAATGCAATTAGCAAACCAAAGAAAATTTAATTTTGGTTCTCATTAAAAATGAAAACATTTTCAGTGCATTTCCAGGCTTTTATTACAGCATACCTTCCATCATTTGGCTGTTTTAAATTCTCATATTAGGAAAATATATTGAAAATGGAAATTTTGAAAGGGAACATTAAAGAATGATAATTTTTGCTAAAAGTCAAATAAATTATAATTAATGTCTTTCATTAAAATGAAAATGGCTTTGACAAAAGAAACAGTGAAAGATAAAATGAGATTTGATAAGCCAAGGTTTAGAGAATAATATGCAACATATTAGCATTTCTTTTCTCTTTTGTTTTTCTGTCAACAGATCATGCACACTGAAGATGCACGCACTTCTTTTCTTATTTTGGTTTGGAAAAAAAAATAGATTATTCAGTTGCTATACACGTATGCAACAATTTAAATAAGTGTTGTATTATGTTATAGAATTGTGTTCCAGTATTCTTAATATTTCCAAAGCCATGGAATAAAAAAAGAGTACATACATACCTTTTTAATAGTTTTTGTCTGCACAAGAGCAAGTTCTCTGTTCTCATCTGCTACATACAAGGAAAGTTTCACATACGGGTCACTGCAAAAGAAGACGTCATATTTAACAGGAATATAGTTTTACAGACAAATATAATTTCAGTATAAATCTGTCATTTAATTGGACAACAATAGCAGTTCTAAACACTTTTAGTGAAAGTGTTTTCAGTGAAACCTAGTAACTGGAACAAGCTACTGAAACATTTAAAATGTGTTTGAATATGCTCAGTTAAATACTGACGATAGCATTAAACATAATTTAACTTGCAGCTTTGTCCCATTGCTATGGACAAGAACCACTTGCTTGCATACACCTTCTGCTCACTAGCATGCACGTGGCAGTCCATGTAAAACGAGTCAAGAAAAAAGCTGAGCCATGGGTTTTAGAAGAGCCTCCCTGTAACTAACCACTGGAGGTTGACAGGAAAGGGAACAGGAATTATCTTGAAGAAGTGGTTCCAATTTCATTGACCCATAAAACCAAGCTGCATGGTATCAGCGGTGATACCAGCATGGCCTTTCTGTCCACGGACACCCCTGCCCAGACCCTGAGCTCTGCTACCCATGCCACAGGTCTCCTCCTCGCCAGCTGGTCCACTGCAGCGCTCGCTGCAAACAGACGCTTGTACACTCGTCCCACAGGCAATCCACACTCGTGGGTGCCCCCGCAAATGCTGTCATGGACCCTCTCCCCACCTAGTACCCCTGCCCGGACCCAGGCCTCCCACCCCCGCCTAGGCTATGCTAGTGAACGCCACATGTACTCTGCCACGCACAGCAGGTCTGGGAGAGACACAGGCACTCACTCTGCCCCACCAACAGCCGGCACCCAGACTGTGACCAGCAGCCCCACTCCAGCCACTGGCACTCAGCCCCTCACCTGCATCTTGGATAATCTTAATACAGCAGATGCTCCCGCCTTCCGCATACCCTTCCATACTGAACACCTGCCCTTCCGTACTGAACACCTACCCTTCCATACTGAACAGCACACTGACCCTGCTTCAGCCTTTCAGGCCCTTCTCATGACCAGCTCGCTGAAGATCAAACGCTATTGTAAAGGTTTGCACAAACACTTCAGCCTCCGTTCAAATCCAATTTCCAAGGTCAATGAAGCACCGTGAACGTTAAGTTTGCAGCTATGGGGTATTATAACTGCTACCTTGAGCTCTACGGAGTAGTAAGTAGAACTACCACGAGAGCTATTTTCCATTAGAGTTTATCTGCACTTAGGGGAAGTCTTGCCCACCGTGCCAGAGCCAGCCGGCATAGACAAATCTGGTCTCGGATCTCCCCCCGGCCCTCCTCCTCTTTGCAGAAGGAGAAGGAAGTAGAGAGATTCCAGAGACCATGCAGCGCTCTGTGTCAGATACCTTTCAGAGATAAAACGTGCCACTAAAGAAGGTCACTGCTTTCACCCTAACTCCAGCTGCTTCTCACTATTGCTGTGCTGTAGGTTTCTACCCTCCAAACCTGTGCTTTCTGATTTCTTTCAGCAGGGAGACAGTACCTACCAGTAAGGGGTGATGTGGAGGAAGGCTCCATGACACCAGTACGAGATGACAGTCTGCTAGATCCTTCCCAGTACCAGCAGAAGAATACTGCATCTCTTGGGAGCTCTAAATGTTAAAGGGCTCCATAAGATCTGAAGAAGGCAATCTTGTATGCTACAGCAACCTTAAGTATGCTAGCATGGTTTCCACAGTACTCGCAAATAATACACTCGAATATAACCTTTCTTTTATGGCATAAACTAGCATGGTCACGAAAATGATCCAAGGACTGGAACACCTCTCCTATGAGGAAAGGCTGAGAGTTGGGGTTGTTCAGCCTGGAGAAGAGCCAGCTCCAGGGAGACCTCCTTGCAGCCTCTCAATATATAAAGGGGCTTATAAGAAAGATGGAGAGAGACTTTTTACCAAGGCCTGTAGTGACAGGACAAGGGGCAGCAACAGTTTTACACTGAAAGAGGGTAGGTTTAGAATGGACATAAGGAAGAAATGTTTTATGATGACGGTGGTGAGACAGTGGAACAGGTTGCCCAGAGAAGTTGTGGATGCTCCAGGTTGGATGGAGCTTTGAGCAACCAGATCTGGTGAAAGATGTCCCTGCCCACGGCAGGGGGATTTGACTAGGTGATCTTTGATGGTCCCTTCCAACCCAAACCATTCTACAATTCTATGACTCTATGCTGAAAGGACCCAACTGGGAGAAAAACCTCCTGCAGCAACAGAGTAAGTTCATGCAGGTATAATGTCAGCAAGTAGAACTGGAGCAGTGCCTCTGCTTGAAGAGGGGAAAGGGGCAGAAGAGTAAAACGAGGACACTCAACTGCTCCAATGCTTCCTTTTCAAGACTGCGGCACAGTCATCTGGATGCCAATCTAAGGGTTCTTGAAGGAAGGATAAACAACAGGCATTCAGATTACCAACCATTTCATTCAGAGATTCAGACACTCTCAAATACATTTCTCTGATGCTTTTTAAATTTAAAAACCAATTTTGTGACAGAATTGCTACAGAATAATCAGCAGTTGAGTGTTCATTAAACTAGATGCTTCCTTTACTTGGAAAATAAAATACCAGAGTAAGGTGAAAATAAAGTAAGAATAAACAAGACATCATGTTGGATTGATTATTGTATCAGTAGATGCACATAAATGCATCTACTTAAATGGCAATTAAGTTCAGCATTACGTACCAAGGTTTAAAAGAAAACAAAGCATCATTGTGATTAAAAAGAAATGCTGATACTACTTTGAATTGCTTAATGTACTGTGCTGCCTAATATTTACTGGCAAAATAGACTATTACAAGAAGCGGTGGGAACCAGATATTCATTGCAGCTTGCAGATTGCAGTGTGGGGGAGGAATCAAACGGAGCCTTTCTGACATAAGGCAACGTGAAGAAAGAAATTTGTATGGAAGGAGGATTATAAAAGGCAAAATTAAGGACCTTGTAGGGTGGTGAAATGAAAGTCTTAACCCCAACACTGCACAACATTAAGAAACTAAGACTGACTGCTAACATTTGAATCCACAGAAGCATTTATTTTGGGGATCTCATGTTCAAGCTTTTCTGCAGGTCTGGCCCTCAGTCTTAATTCAATGCTTAGACACTTAGTCCATGTCTAAGAATGTAGTTTTGCCTTTAGTTTTAGCTGGTCTAAGTCTGATGCTGCTGCTGAAGTTAGCCTATCCTCTCCTCCACCTTTGGCCACATATTCCTGCATCACTGCTGGTCCATCAGATCAGACAGCTGATGTGACTGAAAAAAACACTACAGAAATAATAACAGTCATAATTACAAAGTACGCGTTTTCAGATATAAAATTTCCCGGAACATAGGGAGGAAAACAAATGCGCAGCTGGGATACGGGGAGGGTAGGACTTCACCTTCAATGGAAGCACAGACTCAGCTTAGCTTAAGCCAATTGTAAAACCTCACTCTTAGTTACTTCTGGAATCGAAGCCTATAAAGTATTATTTTTATACTGCACAGGACATTGACAGTCATATGTAAAACTGAAACAAAAACATCATATGGGTATAGTTGGACCTGCACCTAAACATAACGCTACTAGCTATGCACACTTGAAAAATGGGAAGATTCTTAAAGAAAAGACTCTTTAATGCTAAATAGGTGGGAATAACATCCTCCCGGTTTTAAGTTATCAATGCATACTTGGGCAACACTGTTTTCATGAACCCTCAGAAATACTAGAATTTCTTAATCTTAAAATATCCTGGATGAATCTTCTGTCTACAGAAAACAAAGAACTGTGAAGGTGGCAACAGATTTTTTTTTTTTTTAGTTATACTTTACTTTTTTTTTTAAACAAGAGAATAATTACGTTTATTACAAATTTTCCTAAGAAAATTTTGCCTTTACTAAACAGACTATTGACATCTCTGCCTGCTCTAGAAGTGGGACAGACTGAGTCAGACTAAACTGTACCAGCAAAGTTCTCACTCCTGAAAGTGAGACAGGAATTTATCTGAATGATCAGATATTTGAGACTGTTTACTTACGTGCACTCATTTACTTAAAATGAGCACGTAGCTGGACAGATACTATAGACCAAGGTAAGTCGACACTGCTCCGAGTAAAGCGGCCTCGCACCTCCCTCTACCCTGGCCACTTGTTCCGGCCTTTGTGTGGCCCCTTCTGCCATGGCAGAGCCCCTCTGCATGGAGGTATGCACAGAAACGGATCAGAGCAAGGGTTCGAGTTAACCGCGACAGGCAGCGGGGAAAGAAGGGGTCACTTTCCAGCCCAGCCAGCACCCTGGCTCCTCTCAGTGCCCGCAAATGTGCTAACGTTTGCTGTTCTGGGCAAGAGGGGATAGGCAGCAGAGGCAGGAAGGGGCATCAAGGGAAAGGGCAGAAAATTGTATTTATTTGTTTTTAAGTCACAATGTCATCTTAATGTTTTCTAAAGTCTACCATCTGACTTAATCCTTCAACAAATTAAACATCGCAAATAAACAGAAAACAGCACTTGTTAAGGACATCTTTAAGCCACGCACTGCCAGCTTGGTTTTTTGTTTTTAGCTCTTTGAATAGCAATGACCATTTAAAAAGAAAAAAAAGAAAACTATTAAATAGAACATAAGGAAACAAGTACAGAGGAGAAGAAACAAGACCTGAGATTTACCACTACAGTGTCTTATCCAGAACCTGTGACTGATGTGATTTGATGACAGCTTACAGAAAAAGTTGTTTACGTCACATTATCTGCTTTACATCCTGCTAAATTCAGCATTTCATTCACAACTCTGGAAGCTGCAGCTGCCTAAACAAACCTGACGGTAATTTTTTTCTGTGCTTTGAACTCATGATCTAAGGAGCTGTGAAACTTCACGTGAAGCTCTAGGAACTGAAAGATCAGAGAGCCAAACTCATTTAGCAACAGTGGCAAAGACAACATCTCATTCACAGATTGTAGCTTCCAGGCCAAAGTTTCCTAAAAGAATTTAGTTATCTGAAGAATAATCACCACACACACAACTTCTGTTCACACCATCAGAAAATAAGAGGACGTGAGTATCGGATACCACAGAACAGAACACTGAATTTCTAGCAGTTTTCTTCTCCACTTGGAATTAGCTGTAAATAGCAAATATTGTTGAAGTCTATTAGGTTGCTTCTCTCACCATATAGTTCTAGATAACCCAGCAAAAGTTTCCAGGAAATCATCTGATTTTTCTTCATTAGGATGCAGTATCACGGTAATCACACTGAGTCATGGCAAGGGCTAAAACCAGACATACTTCCAAAATCATGGATCTGGGTATCGTCTGTGCCCAGATAAAAGACAGACTAAAACTTATTTTCAAGCACCATACACACTAGTTCTTAGTTTAAGAGATATTACAGAAGCCAAATGCTCAAGGAAGCATTTCAGTCAATCCTCTTGAGCTACATCGTTGCTCAGAGAAAGCTGTGTTTTTACATTAGTCAACGCAAAGGAAGGTCTTAGTGAAAACAAGACAGTTTGTTATAGCTTACAGGTTTCAGCCAATTCCAGTGGGGACAGGGTTCCATCACATCTAATTTCAGTGAAGTTAATGCTAAATTAAGTTGAAATATAGCAAAAGAAATTGTTTCCAAATCAGCAGATCTTTAAAAAATTTTTAAAATACGGGATGACTCAGGTGTCTTTCTACTGCAGTAGCTAGCCCTCCAGAGTTCAGGAAGACTTACTAGTTTCGGCGCAATGCTGGACTGAGCTATTTCCAAACATGTGAATGGGGTTGTGACTCGGCTAATAAACCCACCGAAAAAGAAAATGCCGAGAAGAAAGCAGATGCTCCAAGGTGGCTCTGCAAAAACCGGCTCTGCCCAGCAGGGCCGATGCCAAATCCACCGGATCCAGGGCTGGCACTGCAGCCAGGTGCCTACGCCCTCCCATCTCCATAGCATCACCCACCCGTGCTACGCAGGCAACAGGAAAACTCGGACACGACGGGACTTACTTCCCACAGCTCCAGGTAACAGAAGCAATCTGCAGAGAGTAAGCCTCTCCATTATTTCCAGTTTTTATCCTGGACAAACTTGGTAAATGGCATCAAGGTAAATACTTACCGCGACTTTTCTCTAACCACGTCTCTCTTCAAAATACTGCTAAAATTACATTTCCACACGGATTTCACTTCCCTCCCATACAACACCTGACTGATTCTTACAAGAAGACTGCTAAACAAAACTTCCAGAAACTACAAAATTGTGTGTGAACAGAACACCTCATAGCCAGCACGTGCCAGTGTTAAAGAGCACAGTCTTTCTGAAGAGAAGGAGCCATTAAAGAACTGCCACCGGAGAGGCATTACTGTACAAGAAATACGTCGTCACTTTTTTATGCTAGGAACATACTCTGACACTTTGAACTTAAAGACTTCATAAGCTCAAAGACCTTTCCATGAGAAGCGTTGTTAAAGAAAAGGTCAAGTTTACAATAATTAAGGTTGGGTTTCGTTCGTTTGTTTGGTTTGGTTTTTACAGTTTCTTTGTGATATTCCTCTTACACCCTGCTGCCGTGCCACCTTTAAACTTCACTTGCGATCAACAACAGAAGGCTCATCCTCTTGCATTACCTGCAAAACTTCTTCATGAAATTCAAAACTTAGTTCTGGGCAGAGACACAGGAGACCCAGGATACTGAAATATCTCCATAATGAAAACATACCCGAGACTAGGAGCCTTCTAACAAAGTGAAGTCACTGCATGTTCAAAGGCCTGTAACTGCAAATGCCACGCCCCTGTTTTAGAAAAGTAACTGCAATTAAAATTTAAGCAAAACATTCAACTGCTCTCCTCGTGAAAACATAAGAACACCTGCTCTCTGATGTTGATTTAGCTAAAAAATACAAAAACCAAACAAACACAAACCACCACCAAACAAACACAAACCACCACCAAACAAACACAAACCACCACCAAACAAACACAAACCACCACGTCTAACCAGACCAGTTCTTTCTGGATTCTGGAAAGAACAACAGAAACACAAGAAATTAAGATGAAAGTTCAAGACTTCAGAATGCCCCCAAATATATACATACAGTCAGCATGCCTGCGTTTCTCATGGAGAGATTGTACCGTGGAAACAAGCTCCTCAATCCTAATCTCAGGCAGTTTACTTAAAGGGCACCTTAAAAGCCATTAGCAATGGTTAACCCTATATAGAAAGTACCTGTTACCAGGCACCGATCAGAACAGATCTGCCAAGCAAAATTCAGACTACTCTGTCTCTCACGTGGACTCTCACCATAGGACTCTTAATACCCATACATAATTGACCAGGTTTACACGAAGACTCGGAACTGACCCATAGCAGCCTTAAGCTTGCGACCCACTAGAAGCTACAACGAGCACCAGCGTGCTGACCGTCAGGGAAGGCACAGCCGAGCAAGGAACAGACTGGCTGCAGCTCCAGTAAGCGTGAAGGGCAACGGAGGCACAACTGTGACGTGCGACCGAGCGCACACATCACAGAAGGAAGTGGGCACGCGGTTTACTAAAGCAATGTTTGTGGGTGGAAAATACTGTTAATACCAGGGAAGGTGGAAAGGGGAAGAATGGTAGATGCCCTTGACACCCTAGAGCACCATAAAAGAATACGCTTATTATTCAAAGCTTGTTTACCGAAAACTGAAAATGAATATATGGATTCAACCAAAACAAAGTCAAACCAAAACCCAACAGGGTATACACATCTCTTCCCAATTAAATAGTCTACTTTGCTTTATGATTTCAGCTTATCCATTCAATTCTGGATGGAAGGTATACTGGGTATACCTGGATGGTGCATCTATCTGAGACATGAACATGCACAAATAACCCTCTCCGCTCCCCTTCCTCCCCAAAAGCTGGGATCCTCCAAACCCAAGGTCACAGAACAAAGCAGCTCTGGGGGTACTATTCAACCAAACCCTGGTAATGCTAGGGAGCCAGATGACTATGAGCTGGATTAAATAATAACCAGTGGATTATGAAAAGACTTTTGGAAAAAAGAGAAGTCAACTTGAAAACAAGTGTAATGGAAGCATGATTTTTTTTTTTTTTTTTAAAAAAAACAGTGCAGACAGAAAGGAGGGAAGAAAGCAGCAGCCAAAACCTGGTTTGACACTGCCAGAAGCTGCCCCACTGGCATCGCCACCTCTGTCTGGGCTGGGCAGGGCATCCTCCCCACCGGGCACCACGGGTACCAGACAGCCGACTGACCGTCCTGGCTCTGTGTGCGTGCGCACGCCACGAGCAGATTATAGGGGACAGCCCGGGTGCACGTAAAGCTCCAGAAGCTACATCTCCACAAGAGGTGATTCAGATCCCCAAATCCACATGCTCCAAAGGGCTGAGGGCTGCTTCTAATCCACACTGCCAGCAACAGGGGCTGCATGGGTGCACAAGAGAGAGACTGAAAAAGAGATGAGAATTTGGGGGGATCGCATGTGGACAGGTTACAGGTGATCACTCACACTTTGTAAGCATCCAGGATTGCTGCAACCTGGTGTGACCACACAGCCGACCCTGCGTTGAGAACCAGGCTGGACTAGAGACCTCCTAAGGTCCCTTCCAGACTGAATTTTCCTATGGCCCTATGATTATACTCAAGCAAAAATATTAGCACTCACTGATCCCAGCGTCAGTTTTTAAAAACACACATCCAAACAACTTCATACTTGGTCGCTACCGCCAGCACCACCATTGTTTAAACTTTCTTGTTCCAAATGTAAAGTTTCAAATCACATTGTACGTGGCTCATTGATTTAGATTATATTCTATACAAAACAGTTAAAACACCTAAAAAAATGAATACTTCTAAGTGTGGTCAAGGAATTGGCTAAGTTTTTTTAGAAATGAATAAATCGGACAAAAAAAAAAAAAATCATTGAATAGTCTGAGTAATCATCCTGAAACTTATTCCATAATCCAGCACATTAACACTTTTTTTTTTTCTCTCCTTCTTTTTTCCCCCCTTCTTCTTCCAGTTTTGATGCCACTCCCCAGTTTCCAAAGACTTTTGATTACATTTGGCTCCTCTGCACTGCATGTTTCAGCAAGCCAACCATGCAACACCGTGATCATTCTTCAACAAATTTCTCCAGTGACATGACAGAGTTTCCAACAGTCATAAATATAATTAGCCAATTCTTTACACTGCAGTTACATAAACTCTTAGTGACTAGAATATAACTAATATACACTTCTTGTGTTTGGAAGTCTATAAATAAAACAGTAAAGCTTTTAAGACACTTATTACTTAGATTCAGGCTCAGATTGCAACAACTACGTAAACGATCTAATTTTTAAGTGCCACTAATTCAGCAGCTCCAGCTGAACTATACAGGTTTGCACGTCCCCAGAAAGAAAAGCCTCACTTGTCCGAAACAACTGCAGAATTAGAGCTCTGTTAGCAGAGCAAGGGCACTAAGACCACCTTATAGGATTCAACATTAATCCTCCCAAAAGGCTTGCAGAAAATGAGAGAAGACTATCAAAAGTAATTCATATTATAATCTGCCATTTCATCCTGAGTCACCCAATTCCATTTTTAAAAATTAAATACAGGTGAAAAATGCACAGTATTTTAAACATTTAGCAAACACTACTTTTCCATTCTTGTGGAAAAAATACTCAACAATTTATCTTGTTAAGTTTCTAAATAATCCTGCATTTGTTAGATAACAAAATCATTACCAGCATGCACGTACTGTATTCAGTTACAAAGGGAAAGGATGAAAGCATTCATTCCACACTACCCTTAACTGTTCCACATTTTGATGTGTGAACATCTTAAATCTACTCCTTGCCAATAATTAATAATCTGAAAATCTCTTCCTGGCATTAGAATATGTTTGTCTAGAAAAAGTCAGAACTGACTCAAATTCTTAATAAACATTAAAATAAGCCTTCCATTTAAGAAAGAAAAACAAAACAAACAAAACCACACACAAAAACCCCACAAAACACCCACCACAAGCTTTTGTTGCATAATGAATCCTTAGTACAATAAACCCCCAGATACATCTTTTCCAAGGTCATCCGTATTTATGAAGCAGGTGCTTCTGCTCCTCAGGAAGGAAACATCGACCAAAATTCGCAGAGCATTCACCGCGCAGCAGTGCACGTCGTCACACCACGTGCACTCAGTGCACGCTGGCATTTCCAAGAACAGACCTTGCTCCGCACTGCCGTCGGGTACGTTGCTGCTGGCAGCAGCTCCTGCCTGCATGAGCGCACAGGCACGGTCACCCAGCCGCTTCGGGAGCCCGCGTGCACCGCAGCCCCCAACTCCAGGCTCAGGCTGTTGAGATCTTCTGCAGGGAATTAAGGTGGGGTGACCACAACACGTAACTCCAAAGGCATGGCTTGCTCCTGCAGCAGTGCTAGTTAAGCTGCTCCCACCTCAGCTCCCTAACAGTTGAAGTTTTCTTCTTAGCATGTTCAGGTGAACCAGCAGTTTGGTTCACCCAGCACACCTGGCTGCAAAACACAGCAGTTCAGCTGGTACACCGCAAGCTGTTCAGCTGTCACTAACATGGGGAACAACTGCGGCAAGGCAGACAGGACAGAGAGCTGAGGTGAGCAACCCCTTCAACCCAACCATCGCAAACTGCATGCCAGCAGCCTTAGAGAAGGCCTGTCCCACCTCCTCGCTGCAGCCAACACGTCAACTGCCACAGAGCTCCCAGTGCCCCAGCACTACAACCACGGCTTCTGGATCAGCTCCTCTCTCCGTTACAGCTGATACTTAACCCACGGTGACCTTACAGCACCCAATGCCTAACAAAAACAGGGCTATGGAAAAAACCACACGGACCGTTATCAGTAATAGCCCAGTTACAAGGGTGCTGAGACAGGATTTTATAACTCATACTTCAAGCCTGCATTACCTCAGAGATCTTGCATGACCTCTAGCAAACCTCTTCTCTCTCTGCTTCTCAGTGTTCATAGCACTTGGTCACAGTCACGTACGCAACTAGATGGAATTCAACAGGGTGTCAAGCAAAACCAAACCAACTGTCATTACAAGTAAAATGCAGTCTCTTGTTTCTAAGCTCTACAGCTGCCAAGTACACTGGACATCATGCAGTACCAACAGGTTTCCTCAAATACCATGAATACACGCAGCCAAAATAATGTGTGCCTAACATTGAGACATAGGTTAATACCTGCAGAGTGATGCTGATTGGTAAGAAATCTCACCCCATACACGTCTGTCATCTGCTCTGTTAGTAACACGACAGAAGTTCCTGAGATCAATCCATCTACTAAGAAAAACTAAACAAGCTACAAAGTAAAAGAAGACAGACTAGCTGAGACTTCTTGGAGAGCAGACACAGTAAAAGCATTGAGCAAACGGGTGAAGAAATCAAAGAATGAAATGGGAAAAGAACGAAAGAAGCAGATCCATGATTAAGAATACAACTACAGTAGCAAAACGAGATATAGAAAAGGTATCCCAGAGAACAGACACTAAATGTCAAAGTAGTACCAGAAGCACTGAAGGAACTTTGCAATGGCTGATCACACCCTGAAGTCCCATCTAGAAGCAAGTATTCTAGATTTACATGGCATCTTTGCAAGGTAAAACTGGTACTGACATGGAAGATTCATTAGACAACAACATGAAGATCAGTAAAACTGAGGAAAATTTGCAGAAGAACAGAATATAGCATCTGATCTATTCAAAAATCACTGGAAAAATTATCAGCAAATTAGAAAGAAATACACACGAAGACAAGAGGAAAGACCAGATTGCTGTCTAAGGGCAGTATTTGTAGAAGTGCTGAAGAAAGGCAATCCTGATGATCCAGACCACAGAAGACCCAATAATAAGTGAGACACCTGCTGAGAGTACTCAGAAAAACAACAAACCAACTAAGGTTAGAGGGAACTTTTGAGCACAGAAAGCAGACTCAGATCAGTCTGAAGTTGTATTTGCCAGATATTTTCACCCTGAAATTGATGGATTAAAAGGAAGGGAGTCAAGGGATTAAAATATTGTTTTCTTGACTTTTATAAGGCAGACAGATTCATTCTTGAAGAAAGCACTATGAAAACCCCCATATGGCACTCCTAGTAACCACAACTACAAGTGATGTATGAATACTTTCATTATGCTCTAAAAATAAGTTGAAAATAAAGCAACTCATTCCACAGTTCCTTGTGAGCATCAGTCTCTGACTTGAATCACTGCTGATTTGCAGGTTTTAAAACTGAATGCTAGGTAAGTTTAAGAACACGACACTGGGTGAGCAGAATTAAGCCCTTTAGTTCATGTAGATGACATCATATATCTGACACGTTTGAACTAACAGTTTTGCAATTTGCTTGGGAAATTCGCTGCAGAGGTACCTTTGAGAAAAAGTACTGGTTTTGTCTTGGGAAGACGGTAAAAGATTAAATGAAGAGATGTAGCAAAATAATAAAGTAGGAAACTACAAGTAGAAGACAATCTGTATGAATTTTTACACCAGTAGCAGTCTTAAAATGCAATCTTAATGAAATATGATAAATTGCAATATGATAAATTGACAAAACCATGGACCTCTAGAAAGCTGTTGAAAGCTGTTAATGTAGTTAATATCCAAGTGAAAATTCACACAGGTTTTCTACTAGAATTACTGTAACAACAGAAATGGGATACAGAAAATGAAACATAAGTCTGGAGGCTGGGGACAGTACAGATGGCAGCTCTTTACAGCCAGCCCTGTACCCAGTTTTACACTGGCCATCTTTCACATAGGATTACAAGCCCAGGGACTCCCACGAAGAGAGAGGACAGACTGACAGAGAAAGCCACACAATGCAAGCAAGGTCACCGTGACCAAGAGGCTGGCCACTGAAGAGACGACCCGACTGTTACAGCAGGGCATAATAAACGTACATTTAGCAGAACAAAGAGTAACGTTATAATACCCTCTTTATCTGTGAAGGTATTTCTTGACGAAAGAGAAGCTCTTTTTATAATGAAGATTTAGTGGGGAGGGGGATAAGGTATGTAGAAGTTTCTTTTACCCGCTGTAGGGCTCTCTCTTTCCAGATAGTGCTGCAGAAATTACACCGAAAAATCCACCTCAGGCACATTCATAATAAAGTGCAACAACATAATAAAAGGGGCGAGGGGGGGGGGACGGGACGGGACAGGACGGACGACACACACGACACACGCAGTGAAGGAGACAGGCACAGCTATACTCACAGTCTGAAAGGTTACAGTTTTTAATGCTTTAAGTATCTTATACTTGACAATGTCATCACCCACTAATATCAGAAGTCAGTGGATATATTCAGTATGTATTATTAGGCATTCAAAGGACTAGGCAGGGTTCTAAAGCCAGGTTTTTGTAAAGAGAAATGAGCCCAGTCATTATCATACTAATGACTGGAGATGAATGGGAGTTGATTTCTTGAACACCTATCTATAATATTCCACTTTACAAAATCCCCAAATGATTAAAAACAATAATCTCCTCTTATCCTGACATCATCTGCCTAAACCTAAAGAGGATGTCAGGGCCTGCAGAGATTAGCAGAACTTTGAAGCCAATAACAGTTCTTTGGAGAATAAACTGGAATCCTAAGAATATGATGTTAATAAGAAAAGTTATGTTAATCATAATCACAAGTTAGTGCAAAGAGAGTTTGGCAGAGCAACAGCCATGGGGGGGGGGGGGGGAGGAGTGAGGTCTTAAGAAATCCTTTTCCTGACCTTCTGAAATCCCTCAGACATTCAGAATTATCCATTTGCCATGGTTTTGCCAACTCTCAGTATTTGGTATTTTCTGAAAGCTCAAGCAATTGTAGATACACAATTATCAGCTTTCATTTGAACCTCAGCTTGAAAAGGCAAGCTTCCAGTTCTTCTTCTTGTGGAGGATAACAGAAAGCACTGACTTAAAAACTCTGAAAATAAATTTAAAAAAAACCCAAAACACAACAACAAAACCCACAAACAGATCAGCATCCTTTAAAAACTGTTATTTCAGAGTACGGTGAAGCTAGGGCCCATGAATAGTTTCCTATTTGTTCACTGGAGTCTGGAATTGCATCTGCTATGTATTCTTAAAAGAGCTTTGAAAGCAAGTTTCAAAACATCTTTTGCCAGAGACCCAGTGTTATTATTTATTTATTTTCAGCCACGAAAGAAGGGGGTGGAGGACACAGGCGTACGTGAAAGAACAATGAAACTACTAAGCCCTACACTGCTCTATTTTTATTTTAAAAGCTGAAACCGCCTCCCCAAGTATAAAATTTAGTATCACTTGTTACGCAAGCGCGTGCATGCCAAGCTTGTCACATGAAGGCAAACTTCGTATTTCAGAATAGCCTTATTGTTTCAAAGGAAACAAGTCTTGCACGAGATGATAATTTTGCTTCTGTAAGAAATGCAGGCGCATTCCCTTTGTGCCATCCCTTTCCCACCTCTGTTGCACGTACATGAAAGGAACTCATCAACAGCTCATGTAATTCTCTCTAGAGAAATACTAACGCCCTCAAACGTGACGGCAGAGAAGACTTTTTTTGCAGCAACGTTCAAATTCAATTCTTTCCACAGTCTCGAGCGGACCTCGATTTGGCTATCGGTCAGTTTTCATCCAACACCTTTTCCCACCCACTCACCCCATCAAACCTACCTGCGCTCTCTGTAGTGTCCAGTGATGCAGGGATGTAATAAAATCCTTCTTGAGCCCCTTAAGGCCCATACCTCCCTCTATTCTAGAGTAATATAGAGTTGAATGTTTTAACATTCCTCAGAATTACTAACTTCAGATTTAGGTCAAGTACATTTGTAGACCTCAAGGTCATCATCTTCCCATGGAACTGGGAACACCAAGGACCCTGGGCTTGTCTCATTTGGAGACAAGGAGGCTGAGGGGCGACCTCATGGCTCTCTGCAGCTTCCTGAGGAGGGGATGTGGAGAGGGAGGTGCTGAGCTCTTCTCCCTGGGATCCAGGGACGGGATGCCTGGGAACGGCTCAAAGCTGCACCAGGGGAGGTTCAGACTGGACATGAAGCATTTCTTTACTGAGAGGGTGGTCAGACCCTGGAAGAGGCTCCTAGAGAGGTGGTCGATGCCCCATGGCTGTCGGGGTTTAGGAGGCATTTGGACAATGCCCTTTATAACACACTTCAACTTTTGGTCAGGCAGTTGGACCAGACGATCGTTGTAGGTCCCTTCCGGCTGAAATATTCTCTTCTTTCTATAGCTGCGACTCCTTCATGCGCAGTTCTAACAATCTATACGCAAAAGACCGATCTGTTTCTGCTGTTCAGTTTCGAACTCCGAGACTTGTCAAGAGACTCGTTCACATCACTTTGCAGAAAGAAGGAAGCAAGCATCACCCTACCTGCCTGCAGCCCTAAGCCAGCCGCTCAGCTGCTGCAGGGAGCAGTCACTGCAACCCCTGCCTTTCACAAGTCAGGCTTAACTAACTGAGGCAGACACCAGGACAGACAGAATTCCAGTATTTTAACTTAACCTGCTGTGAAATTTGAAGGAAGGAGAATAAGGAGAATGTGTTTGAAACTGCTACTGTCTTACACTATTGCACTGAAACGTGAGGAAGCTCTGCATAGTTTGCCAGTGCTTATCCCCGCTTAACTGGAGCACCAGAAGCACACCAGCCTGCCACCTTCCAGGCAGGACGGATAAAACACAAGAGAAGTAAAATGTACAGGTACAGGGAAAGGGGCACCAGTGCAATTAAACCTGCCAGAACTCACTTGTCTTTTTTTTTTTTAATAACGTATTTATGTTACTAAGTCTTAAAGCAGGTAATATTTACTCTCACCAGGATATTGTAAAGATTAGAATATGCCAGGACTAGTACAATTCATTAAGATGCACAAAAGAATCCTCCCAGTTACTCAGGACAAAGCAAACTCTGGGCTACATTTCATGCCAAGATTTGTGCCTTACAAGCAGCATCTCCTGAACTGTAAGGCATGCCTGCTGGGGAGGCAAAGAGCCACGCTAGGATGTGGCTGAAGGCCGCTGCATGTTCCTCCAGACCTGCTCTTTTAAACTGGCATGGGGGTATTATCTGAAACAGCTTTCTCGAGAAAATATTTCAAAACCTTTGCCATATAAAACTTCCTAGGGCAAACGACCATGCACATCATTCGGTACAAGCACCTAGAGATACACCTAGCTACAGCTACAGAAGTAGATGTGTAAAGGCATCTGAGTTAGCTCTGCCCGCGGCAGCTCAGCCCTTCCCGTGAACTCATTTACTCCGACAGGACGCTCAGGTAAATTTGCAGACTGTGGTCTATATGTACTATGATAGATGCACTTTTACAGCCAATATGCTTTCAAAAACATAATTTACAAATTCAGATCAGTAAAATATACCATCTTCAAAAACATTCATCTCAATGAATCTCCATAAAATTATGGCAGCCTCGTGAACAGCAATTAACATCAGGGCTGAAACAGATTATACCTGGCAAGAGGAAGTTCCCTGAACTTGAAAATGTTTTACAGAATCATTTAAACACACTTAGAGACAACTCTGTGTGCGCATGCATTTACTAGATCTTAAAAAGTGATCAATAATTTTTGAAAGTCCCAGTTTTACTTGGTGCTTTTTAGATTCAAAGAGATGATGGAAACAAAGCCCCAAATACGCATCATTAAATAAGCTTAGAATAATAATGAGATACTTCTAACAGTTTTATGAAGAATAATAGAAACAATGTGATAAGGCAGAATACCTCTTAGAGTCAATAAGCATTCTTCCTGGTGAATTTCCCCATTCCCGCCGCCGTAAGAAGGGAGAAGTACAATGAAAATACACAGAAACTGACCACAAGGAGTGCTTCAGAGCATATCGTCTGCATTTCCTCACTGGTTTTTATTTTAGCATGAGCCTTCTGGGGTTCATCTGCCTCTCTCTACCATATAAAATCCAGTTTGAGTTTTTCTAAAAGAGAAATCAGATTTTGCTCTCACCTTCATACAAGTCTCATGTACTGTGACTAAAGCAAAGCATGAAGTGACTAACCGCACTAGAATAAAGGAACATCTGCTGCCAAGAAAAGAAAACCTTACCTTATCCTTCACTGAAAAGCCAAACTTGCAATCCATTGTGTCTAAGCATCCTAAAATCTCACCTCTCCGTACTAAATCACAGAGCCATTTCACAGGCCTCACATTTCTGTTCTCGTTTTTTATTTGCCAAAGAAAGGCTCACACCTCATCTGGCACTACAAGAAATTTAGCAAGGCTCTATTCAAAGAGCTGCTAGAGATAATGACTCACATCACACACAGCTGCAAAGAAATGCCTGTGGGTGAAAAAGGGAGTTAGAAATTATACATCAAACTCCACCTACAGTGTCTCCACCTTCCTAGGCTGTTCCTTTAAAATATTGTCTTCTAATAAAGAGTAACAAGACCAAATTCCTTTTGCATTTTTCCTGTACTGAAAAACTCCCAGAGCATAAAGAAAAGCTCAGTTTTCTAAACATGTCTCAAAAAAAAAAAAAAAGGTAGCTTTTTATCTTATAAAAAAGATGTAAGTGTAAACATATGTATTTTTTCATTTTCCTTGATGACATTTCTTGTGATTGTAAGGCAAAGATAAATGAACGCTCTAACAGAGAATCTGCATACATCAGCCCCAAGATCTGAATTCTTACTATGCTGTTTCACACTCCCAAAATATCAAGTTCTAAAATCCAGCGGGAGGGGGAGGGGGGGTTGGGAATCAGTGACACTGACTTTTGGAACAGGAAAGTTCCGCACAGGAATTCCAGGCAGCACCCCTACACTGGCTGCGTTCAGGAACAGGCTTATCCAGCTTGACACAAACAGACAAGAGAGGCCACAATTTCAGAGACACTTGGAACGACCTAATTGAGCGCTGCTGCTAGAAGCTGGCTCACCCCACCACTTGCTCCTGTCCCTGCGCTCTCCCCTCTTCCGTCACCAAACAGGTACCTCACACAACAGAGGTGAAACCGCCAGGGAAAGGAACTTGGGTTAAACTTGGGTTAAGGCTCCCTTCCTTCAGTCCAGGCTGTCATAAACCCAGACCAGGTCCTTCATCCAGTTCACCGCAAGCCCCATAAATGCTTGTGCTGGTTGGTGGAAGAGTTGGTGGCAGGCGGAATGAGCAGCCAAGGCAGAGGACGATGGGGCTTGTCCCCGCCACGCGATGTGCAGGTCTGGTGAGGCTCTCAGACAGAGCTGCTTTGGTCAGTCCCTGCTGCTGCCGCCACCCCCTTCGTGTCAGATGTCTGCTGTTTCACAGGACCAAACTGAAGACAACTCTTAGCTATTTTCACCAGGTTTTCTTCTTAGCAAAGGAAAGAGTGGTATGAGCGAGACTCTGGCAGTACTGATTTAGCAGGTGTAAATTGTCATCCTCAGAAAGGCTGGCTCACCGCCGAGGCTGCTAGCCCATCCACCAGCCATAGGTCACAAGAGGCCCCTGCATCCCCAGCTGCTGCAGGCAGACACGTGAATCCTGACACGGGAGCAGAATGATATTTGACAAAAGTAAAAGGCAGAAAGCAAAGGAAACGTATAATTAGTCTGCGGAATTCACTGTGGTTAGGGAATTAGCCAGGTTCAAAAGGGACCAAGTTGGTCATGTGCATAATAAGAGTAGTCAGCTAATTACTTCAAAAACTTTGGAATCCTCTAAACCCAAAGTCTGATGTTAATCTTTAGTTACTGAGGTAAAACAAACTTACGAGAAGCATATTATTTTCTTGCTAATATAGAGTTAGCTGGTAGAGATCACTGTGGAGGCCAGACTTCCAACAACCTCAGTTTAAAAAATCCTGAAGTCAGACTTAAAAGGAAATTTAACTCAGGACAGTCTGTTAAGCATGAGGTTTTCAGTGCAAAATAAGGAGCTAGCTATCTTTTATCTAAATATATTCAGTGATCCTCGTTCTGCAACATGCACTAGGAATGAAAATAATCCCCTCGCGGGCAGGGAGGAAGGTTATTTTTCTCACTATTTCATCCCCTTCCGATATGAAGTCTTTACCAAGAGCAAGCAGGTTTCATGGTGATTTCTCCTCTTTTTCAGCACCAAATACACCCCACAGTCTGGGAAACAACACTATAGGTTAAAGAGCACTAAGAAACAAGAAAGAAGAAAACATAACACTGGAAATCACTTATTCCAGGGATGCTACTTCTACCAGTCCGATTTCAGCAGAGCACAGAGCTGCTGTTGGCGAGCCTCGTTTATGTCTTTCAGAAAGTCTTTTGTTTTGCGCAGATGGAAACAACGCGAAGTTTGCTACTGAAGAAAGCCCTTTCGCAAACGCCCCGAAGCGCGCTGTGTGTTAGTGGGGATGGGAAACAGTAACCAGACCACTAAAGTAAAAGCAATACGGATTGCCCCCTATCCTATAATGTCTCGAAGTGCAAAGTGCTGTCATGTGGTTACTACTGGACAGACACGTTTGGCAGCTTCCTCCAAGCATCTGTACTCGCAAGGCCCAGAGACTTACCGGCAGCTGAGCTACCATAATCCACATTGCTGGGACAGACCTAAGGGACAAGCAACGTGCCGTGCTTGAGCTCACGTCCTGACTAGTGCTTTCCAGGACAGCCGAGACCACCGGGAGCATCTACCTTAAAAGCAACAGAAACTGATGAGTTCTACTGACTTCCAAACAGAGACAGGTCTGCTAGTCTCTCCTACATAAATATCTACCTTTGCAAACTGTAATTCTTATGGATGATACAGTCACATGAAACAGGTAAATGAAGATCCCCTCACCTAATATAATTTATCATTAGAAACTTACATGGCAGATCCCAAATAACTGTTAACTTCCACTGCAACAACTTAGAACACCTAAGTCTCTAAATTTGTCTCTCTGAAACCACATACATCAGGCCGAGTGCAACAGCAAACACTCTGCAAAAGAAGCAATTGTATTTCACATTGTGTTAGTCTCAGTATTAACAGAATAAACCGAGGAAGTGTCAGTTGATGAAAGGAAACACATCACTAAAGCCAGTGAGGTTACCCCTCCTTCCACTAACTGAAGACTGGATCTTCAGCTATTTCAGGAAAAAGCCCACATACTGATTGTCTCAGAATTCAATGTACATTTCTAACCAGAAATGTATATGTTAGCAGTACCAACTTGAGAGTGACATCTTGTCATAACCAGCCACGGGAAGTTTGTATAGAACTGAGTCAAGCGCAAGACGTAGGCAAAATAAAGGAACTAAAACGCTGTTCAGTAACTTCCACCCTCCCCTCAGTACCTCCAGCTCTCTGGGGCTGTGTCAGGTGTATCAGAACAGCTACTCACGCCTGTTCTTTGTCACCCGCATCATGCCATCACTATGGTGAATCCTCCTGCTGTCTTATTCATGGGGACACTCCCAGCACCGAACAGCCAGCCTTAACATGAGTGAATTTACACAACGACAATGAACAGCGCTCTCACAGATCCTCTATCCTTAGCCTGACCCAGTAATCACCCCTTCAACCCACTCCCAGCTGATGCACCAAAGAGATTTTTGGTTAAGAAAACAAAAGAAAAAGCAATTCTTTTCCTTCTGCGGCATGCTCCTCTGTGGAGGATAGTCTCAATGAAAAGATATGCAGTGCTGAAACTGTTCATCAGACTGGACGCACCATTCCTCAGTGTTAAACAAAACACAATATTATTCTACAGGAGCATGGTGTAAGCTGAATCATTAGCATGTGAAAGAAGATAAAACATTCAAGACAATCAGTGGCGACAAATTACTAGTAAGTTAGGGATGGTCAGCATGCTGAACACTAGGACAAATGACAGAAGAATACAGCAAAGACTGAAGAATTAATTATTTACATTGTACAACACACAACATCTTTTAAATCTTGACTTTCAACAGCCACAGAGGACACGGATGGAGACAAACTAAAAATTCACAAAATAAATGACTGACATTTCTATTATGTTTACATTTTAAGGAAAGCAGCAGAAGGAAGAGTTTCTTGCTATTTTTCCCAAGCACAGAAGAGAGAACGTTCTGTGGAAAAGCACTGCCATTAAGAGACTCGAACCATTGACCTCTACAACAGGAGGGGAACTCGGCAACAAGGGTTGGGTTCAATGAATTCAATTCCCCAGCGATTACTGTGTCAACAATTGAATGAAAAATGCAAGTTATGCAAACACCTCATAGAAGGCAACTGGCCTCTTTTGTTTCCAATGAGTAGCAGTCACGACATCCCACAGGTTCGGCAATGACATGCAGCCGCGTCCCTTGCTGGCGCTGGCCAACCCCATTCACATCACCACACAAATGTCTAAATGGCACATGCACCATTAAGGGCCGCAAACCTTTAAAGCCATTAGTAGATAGAACAACTGTTAGACAACATGAACATTATTCAAGCAGCCTTTTTCCACACACCCCCCAGCTGAGAGGTAAATGTCTATCGCCATCGTTTCTCCCTGAAATATCCAATTTCATTATTTTCTTTCCTACGTGGAAATCGAAAAGGTTGTGATCTCCAGGGTCAGTGTGCTCTCTTAGCCACTACCCTTGGCAAGCCAGTCTTTAACCAATACTATTGAAGGATGTGGCAACACAGCTATGTAAAATTCTCTACCCACCAGAAAAGGAGATGCATATCATGTGCTATTGCCCAGAAACAAAATTTCATTTATTACTCCTAAGAAATGCCACGTTACTCTTTACCCAGCTGTATGAAGTAAGTCTGAACTTCTCTATCTGTCTAAGCAGCCCCTTCCTAAGGGCTTTCTCCCAGAAACACAGGAGACATACTTTTGAACAGAACTTATCCCTGCTCTGAAGATTTTTTTTTTATCTCCTGGTGCAGACATAGCTACAGTTTCAAGACAGCTCACATTTGCTATCCACAAGACAGTTTCCGAGACTGCAGTTTAATTAAACTGTCTTTCTACATCTAGAGTGACCAGGAACCCCAAGTTGCCAAAAGCTCCCAGGAACCAACATTTGTGTGTGCCACTGGAAGTCTACTTAATTAAAAAGGAGTTACTAATAAACAACTGAGAGTACAACACTGAATACCACGGCAGTGAAAATAAGTATAACCCAGCCCAGCAACATCTTGATCAGGATCGTCCTTTCCTGAGACCCACACCTCAGCCCTGCCTCGCTTTCCACAGTCTCCCTCCAGCCTCAGCAGACGGCAGCTGACCGATCCTCTACACGAAGCCGCGCTTCCAGCACAGTGCAAGGCCTGAACTGAACACAGTACAGGCACCCGGTAGCTGGTGCTATCGATACAACCGAGGAATTCCTCACGCAAATGGGTGACTGATTCAGTCTCCAGCCGCCCCTGCGCTGCACCTGACGGCCACGCCGCAAGGCCCTGCGGCCAGGAGCGCTGCCAGGGACGGCCTGGACCGCCGCTGCTCCTACCACAGCCACACAACCGCTGCTGCCAAACCCGAACTCCCCAGACCTCTGTTTTAACCATAATTCTTTGCCTTTTATTATAAAAATGCATCAGAAACTATATTAACCGTGTTATTACCTTCACAGAGCAGTTAAAAAAAGGCCAAACCGCCCACGCAACCCTCGTGCGCAGGCACTGCGGATCTGCAGATACAGGGTCACGCGTGCTTTTCCCTCCCGCAGCTGCAACTTCTGCACCTTTGCACACAACGTGCGCCCACGTTTTGTATTTCACCCCCGTTTAGTTTATTCAGTGTTTAGCCTTGTTCTGAAGACTGAATGATTAATTTCCTCATAGACTTTCCTCAGGCTCCGACTTCCAGGGTATTGGGCTATTTCACAAGCATTAATCCTGCCCCCGCAACACCCATGGAAACCAAGGCCTGGCACTTCTCCGCATTTTACAATTAGCTACCCGAGACACAGAAAAGGAAAAGAAAAGGAAAGGAAAAGGAAAAGGAAAAGGAAAAGGAAAAGGAAAAGGAAAAGGAAAAGGAAAAGGAAAAGGAAAAGGAAAAGGAAAAGGAAAAGGAAAAGGAAAAGGAAAAGGAAAAGGAAAAGGAAAGAAAAAAGAAAACCTCATACAGTAATTTTCTGTGCTGCTTCTCCGACGTCGACGTTCGCAGCTCTGTTTCTCTCACTTTTTCCCTCACTCCTTTGCCTGTGCGGTATTTTTGTCGCCCAGAGGCGCCCGGCATCGCTGACAGGCTCGGCTCCGCCCTGCGGGGGGCTGCGGAACCGGCCAGAACCGGCGGGAACCGGCCCCGTCCGGCACGGGCAGCCCCGGGCTCCCCTCACAGAGCTCCCCGCAGCGCCGCCACCAGCACCTGGACAGGGGCACCCAACGTCCCGACACGCTTAAAATCCAGTTTGTGAAGAGTACTTAGTATTCCACAGCATTTATGACTATATTCATGTCGTTTTTGCAGGCAGATGTAAGCTGTTTCTGTACTCCAAGCCATACAGATATCAACTATAGTTTGCGTCAGGTCTGACGCTTGTCAGACAATATCAGGAGCTGACTCAGTCAACTAAACTCAATAAAAACCGTTTTTTTCCCCCATTTGCCACCCAGAAAGAAGGCGGACCGCTTTCTGCTGGGTCAGTGAACTAAGCTGGCTCGGCACGCGGCCCAGCAGGAGCTGGGTGCAGGAACCGGCACGGGGCAGCACGCCCGGGGCGCGCGGTGAGCGGAGGGAGAGCGGGCAGAGACTTCAGGCGGGGAGCTGCAGGGCGGGGGCAGGCTTTCACCCCTCCCCACCATCCTGCTCAGAACCAGCGGATTACAGGAGACCGGAGCAGGCCCTTCGGGTTCACCTCCTGAAGACAGCACTTAGAGACACAAGGCCACCGACAGGAAAATCTGTTTCCTCTCTATCTCACAACAGGATTTTAGGTACTAAGTATTCACCCTTACCGCAATCACATCCAAAAACCACATGTAAACTTTACAGGGTTAAGTGAAATTGTGCCATTAGAGGAGCCAAGAGGACCATGCTTTAGGACGTTCAGAAAAGGCATGGCTTTCATCAAATGTCTTCATCCAGCTACAACTGAAGAGATCCCACCCACAGCCTGCCCCAGTCGCTCACCATCCCGTCCCGTCTGGGACCAGCAACCCCCCAACACCTCCCCACCTGCCCCGCGTAGGGGTCCCCTCCTGCCCCTGCCCCTGCCCGACCGAGCAGCCCTGGCAGGAGCGGGCAGGCTTCAGCAAAGCCAGCCCCCCAGGTCGGGCGGCCGTCACGCACCGGCGGTTTGGCTGGCAGGTCCGCAGCAGCAACCACCTTCACCGGGGGAGCAGAAGTCATGCCAGGAAAGGCAAGCCTCTTCAGCTGGTATCACGCTAACGGCACTCAAAATACCCGTTCTCCACGGCTGCATTAGGAAGGCAGTTATAGGATGAACTAAGTGAAATCTTGAAACACGCGAGGCACCTTTAGTAACAGGAATAACACCTTTAGTAACAGAAACACACTTGACAGCAACATCTTGTATGCCAGAACAGGAGGAAAAAACAAATCAAGCCAAGAAAAATTCTTCCCTATTTTAGAGATTATAGGAAATTTGCCATGAGTCACCACCTAAGATTAAGTTCTTAGTTACAAAGATGGTTATTTGTCATAAGAATGTGTTTATGAAGATGGAGTTAAGAAAAGCTTGTGTGTACAGGGGTTAGTGGTTGCCTGTCAAAGCTCTGCAGCTACATGTGTAAAAGAGAAGGCAGCTGCTTTCAAATAAGGCAAAGGCAGGCTGCAGACATGAATTACCAAAGAGAACAGCTTCAAGAACACTAATCAAAAACCGCTGAGAGGGGGAGTTCAGTTTTGTTCTTGTGTGCTATTACTCATTGTTGCAATGACGTTTTGATGAGATTCACCATCACGCTTTCCATCTTCTCAAACTGCTCCTTCTGGCAAAGAAGGTACCAGGGAAGCAGTGAAGTGCAGGGCTAAGATGAGCGATTTCCCCACAAGACAGTTTCACATCAGTCTAGTGTCCCACTCAGTAAATATTTACCCATCTCCTTGGACATACAACTAACTGCTAAAATTAATAAGTGATCTTTTAAAATGGTTAGTTTTCCAACTCTGGTCATATAGGTCAACATTATTCTCCCAAATATAGGGCTCCTGAATAAGCTCCATTCTTCATTTTATTTCTACTCTCTGTAGATATTTATAAAATTTGTATAAACTTATAAAACATTCATATGCAACACAGCATGTTAAAACTCACACAGTTTGCTCTGTTAGTAATGGGCATTGGGTAGAGAAATAAGTGACTGAGCAGCATTTTGATTGCATCCAAATTACGCGGCAGAAAAAGGAGCATGAAGCCCTGTCACGCTAAGCCAGCTGTAACGCAGTCAAGCTTACAGTCACAACAGAAATACCTCTGACTACTCTATCTGCTCAATGAACTCATGAAGAAAAGGACCTGGGGTTCCTGGTGGACACCAAGCTGACCAGGAGCCAGCAACGTGCCCTTGCCACAAAGAAGGCTAACGGTATCCTGGGCTGCGGTAGGCAGAGCGTTGCCCGCAGGCCGAGGGAGGCGATCCTTCTTCTCTGCTCAGCACTGGTGAGGCCACATCTAGAGTACTGTGTGCAGTGCTGGGCTCCTCGCTACACGAGGGACACGGGCATACTGGAGAGAGTCCAACAGAGGGCCACAAAGATGATAAAGGAATTCTCTTGTACACGGACAGAGAGAGATCTGGGAGCGTTCACCTGGAGAAGAGAAGGTTCAGGGGAACCTTATCCATGTGTATAAATACCTGATGGGAAGGAACGAAGATGAGGGAGCCGGACGCTTCTTGGTGTTGCCCTGAGACAGGACAAGACACAATGGGCACAAACTGAAACACGTGAAATTCCATCTGAACACAAGAAATCTCTTTTTTACTGTGAGGGTGGTCAAACACGGGAACAGGCCGCCCAGAGGCTGTGGAGTCTCGGTCCGTGTCGATACTCAAACCCAAACTGCAGGCAATCCTGCGCAACCGCCTCTGGCTGACGCTCCTTGAGCAGGGGCTGGACTAGAGGCTGCCAGAGGCTCCTCCAGCCTCAGCTGTTCGGGAGTCTCTAAAAAGACTGAACAGAAAGCTTTAGTGGCCTCTCACGTCAGAGAGCTCAATTTTGTACCTCAGAGTTGAGAAACATCTCACAGCACTGTTAGAAACTCTAATTTAAAGAAAACTGCACCTCTCTTCTCAGGCACCCTATTCAATGGCGAAGCCATTTACTATAGGATTACCCTGTACTATCAAACGAGAATCAGCTCCTGAAAACCAGCCTTGGTCTTGGGTTTCTATTTCACAATCAAGTTAGGGGAAACAAACTTTTAAATGAAATCTATAACTATTCAAAGTATAATAAAATTCTTAACATCCAGATATGCTGGAAGTTAATGCATCAAGTCTGTGATCATTTCTATGGTAAAGTATACAAGTACAGATAAAAGATATTGAACGTTACCAGAATAACATTTTTATCTTCTGACAATCTGTAAACAACAGTTTACAACACTTTAATACCATCACAGGCTTAAAAAAAAAATGTTATGTTTAACTGCATTACATTATTTATTGATCTATTTCTGCATTAATTTATTCACAATCATTTTCAATTAAAATACAGTATCTTACATTTATTCACAAAATAGTTCTAGAGCAGCACTTCCATATACCTGCTTCAAAGCTCTTTACAAAGGAGCCCAAAATTGCAATCCTCTTCATACTGTTTGGAAGAGTAAGGAATAGAAAAGGCGAGCCAAACCTCGGTCGCCCACCCAGGGTCTTTTACTTTTGCTACACAGCTGAAAATTTGGCACTATGTTTCCTGATCAGTATTATTGAAACATCTTCTAATTTACCTTCTATTCGTAAAACAGTTCAGGGACATTATTTTATTTACTTCTCAGAACAAGAACACCAGCATCTTGGTTTTCTGTAGCCCAGAAAACAGTAATCCCATAGAACTGCTGCTTCGTTGAAACATCAACATCAAACCCAGGCCAGCTTCACTTTAGCTAGGGTAGGGAAAAGGGAACAGAGTGGATCTTTCTCACAATTTTGCCTCACCCCCTCCCTAGGCATGACTGCTATACCCAGTCACGCGGGCTACACGCAGGCGCGCGCTTGCACGCTCTTTGCGGTTCTAATAAGCCTACTAAAAAAGGGAACCCAAGTGACGTCTGCCACCCTGTCCCTAACTCACCCCACGATGATGCCATAGCAAAGCCCTCAGAATACAGAAAGGCTGCCTGTTTCTTGGCAGCGCGTCCAAAATAAAGCTTCGGGCTGAGAGCGCACATCGCCCTCCTTCCCCCAGCAGCAGAACAGTATTTATAGAGAAATAATACACGATTGCTTGCGGGGGACACCCAGACAGGCTTTAAAGCAAGATGAAGTGGCAGCTGCGCAGTCACGCAGGCAACAACCGTGCAGGCCCACCGACGTTATGAAACGGAGCGTGGTTACCTGGGCGAAGGGAAGCCACAAACTCATTCAGAACAGCACTTCGTGGACCCAGAAGCGAGTCTGGTCCTTCCAGGCCCCCGGAGCAGCGAACCTGTCCCTCAGCAGGGCTCTTCTCTTTGCAAAAGAGGGCAGCTACCTCCACCTGCAGCACGCCTGCCTGTCTGCGTACCCCAATCCCCCTCCGTGCAGAGGGCAAGTCAAGGGCTGGCTTGTGCATCCCAACACCCCAGGTGCCAGCCCAGGAGTCTTCTGAGACAGAAACAGAGAAGTGAGTATTTACAGCATTCTGATTAAACTTGCATCAAAAAAATTCAATTTAGAGGGCTAATTCGCAATTTGTGGCCCCCTGAAACACAGACAGAGGTAGCCAGGCGGATGCTTTTCCTTCTCTCAGGTAGTGCTGGCAGGCATGAAACAATAAATTGCACGCCACTATATTGAAGCTCCTTGAGATATTATTTTTAAAATTATTTCAAAAATGGAGCTCACAAGTAAGGACAGACTGAGATGCATTTATATCTTGCTTTTAATATCCACAAAGAATAACTGGGATACACGAAACTTTCTGGACAAACTCATCTTGACTGAAATCTATCCTCTGCAAATACTAAACCTGCATCAGGATTTCCACTGGGGGAAGTGAGGAGGGAAACAACTCAGTTCTTCAGCTCACTGGCAATGACAAGTGCATATAGAATCTGTTGTCTTTTAATGCACATCAGAAGCACTTACAGCAATAGAAACTATATTGGCCAGCAGCAAAATTGCAAAAAAAAAAAAGGAACAAAACCTAACCACCAAGTTATACCTGCTCCAGTTATTCCCAGAGAAGTCGAGAAAAAACCGTTAGTGCCAAAGCAGTTATTTTTGGAAGTGTCTGCCTTCCTCTCTACTTTCTTCTCTCCACGTTTGCCTACACTGCAATGGCTCATGCCACCCATAGCTTTCTACAGATCTCCACCTCAGCGGCTCCCATGCCTTTACTGCAGTCAGAGCCTCCAGCCAAACCATGCCCCAGGGCTGGCCGCCCCCAGTCCTGCTCTCCTGACTCCAGAGCTGGGGCGAAGGCACTCGCCCCCTCGCCGCAGGCAAGGTGCTTCGAGCCCACCGCGGAGCGGGCACGGGACGGGAACGGCTGCCGCACTGAGGGGCACCCGCACGCATGGGGACACGCTGACGAGTCAGCGTGGCATCGCAGTCTGTCTTGAATTGACCATTTGAGGAAAACACCTCAAGAGACGCTGGCTCCCATTCCCCGGGATCAGCTCACCTTTGCACCCACAGCTATCGCTACACCAGTCACCGCACACAGCTGACGGAGAGGGTCCCCGACATCAGGCAGCTGCGGTCCTCCTGTCCATCCTGCTGCAGCCAGGGGATGCGCCACATCCACGAGCAACCAAGCGGCTTTCATCATGTGCTCATTTTCAGCCAGACCATCTCCCTGAACCGACATGCAGTCCTGCTCACCCTTCTGCAAGCAAGCAGATCCACGCCATCAGGCCACGGCAAGCGGGAAACAGGACCACAGCAGCTGCCACTGAAGTCAGTGTAAACTGCCACGGGTTTGCACCTAATGTCCAAGAGCCAGCCCTCTTCAAAGTGACTAAAATCACTGTTTAATTGCATCAACATGTGTTGCTCATCAGCAATTACTGTTCTGAACTCGTTACCGCTAGTCCTGACCACACATGGGCACACCTGGCTGCTCCACATCAATGGCAACACTGAACTGCTGCAGTAAGGGCTAGGTTTTATCCGAAAGCCTTCTAGTAACTTCATTAGTTTGAACATGGTTATGTAGTGTCAGTATCTCCTCACATCTTAGATCAATAAAAAAATAACTGTTGTGCTACCAAGATGTGCAAAATGTTCTTCCAAGTTTTCTCAGGGCAAAAAGCATTGTTTGCAGCACTTGCATTCCCTATTTCACTGGTCTTACCTTCCAGAAAATTAGGAGCAACCATAAATTATGATTTTATTTATGTATTTATTTTTACCAGCTAGGTGAAGATTTGGACAACTGCAAGAGAAGCAAGTAAGCAGTTGGGACAAAGCTGCAGGAAGAGAGTACTGTCTGGGGCGGCACGAGGGCCCCCACGCCACCCTCCCCACCATCTGGGTTTGCTGCTGCCCCAGCTGTCCCCTCCTGGGGACATCCACGCCAGCGCTGCCTGTGCTGGCAGGCACCCGCATGGCGCAAACCACCGCCCCGGGCTCCCTCAGGCCGGCCGCAGCCCCCCCGTGGCTCCCAGCACTCGGGTCAGTCTCCGACAGTTCTTGGCAAGTTACCACACCTTATTGTCACTCCAGGAGACACTCAAACCTGAAAATTGTCCTTGTTCTTCACTTATGTAAATTATTGGTTCAATTGTAATTTCTGTAAAAGCAAAAAAATCGCTGTGGTGTCTTCAAATATGCAAAAAACCCATGTACTGGACAAATACA
Organism: Platalea leucorodia; assembly: GCF_965183815.1. Lineage (NCBI taxonomy): Eukaryota > Metazoa > Chordata > Aves > Pelecaniformes > Threskiornithidae > Platalea > Platalea leucorodia. The sequence continues at coordinate 603,963 of NC_138858.1, forward strand.
GAAGAGAAGAATGGTCCATGACCCTAAGAGGGGACAACCCAAGCATGAGATGAGATACAGCAGAAACAGACGGGTGAATACAAGGAGACAACAAACAGCACCAGACAGCACGACGGGATGTATCTCAGCACTGGTCCCTTCGGCTATTAGCTAGGCATTTGCAAGCTTCACCACCAAAACAGAGCTTTATGATGACCAACACAGCTGAAGTGCAGTAAGCAAAACCTTGTTTAAAAATTTAATGGATTTTTGAGAGAGCCAGACCTCACGAAGCTATCACTGACAGCAGCTAACAACCTCAGGCAACTGAGAGCAGTAGTTCCAAAGAAAGTAGGGTGACAGGGTCAAAGCAGCAAGTTAGGGAAGTCGGTCCCTCTGCAACAACCGAATCAAGGTATACCAACCCAAGCAAGAAAAGCAGGCTGTGGAAGTAACCGAGATGTGTGATGGTGAGAGGCAAGGAGGGCTCCAACTTATTAATTTATGCTGAAGAAATCTGCAAACTTCACAGACTGGACACGCAGCCACAAGCGATGCAGGCGTGCAACACAGGCAGCGATGCTGCTGTGAACAGAGAAACGCGAGGCGGCACAGGGCTCGAGTCCAAGGGAGACATCAAAAGGTTCAGGTAAGTTTGAGCTGAAGGCTAGACATCCACGAGAGATCCAAACCAAGATCATGGCATCTATCTTGGACAAGAGAGGCATGACCTGCACCGACATTTGGACTCCTATGTTATCAGCACAGACCTGGCTGAATTTGTAACTGCGGATGGGAAAACGAGTATGGGAAAAGGGAAAAGTCCAGGAAACGGACGTGCCCAGACACAGATTGTTGTGTTTCACCAGCTGGTAGGAATATACTGAATTAGTAGATCTATCTGCAAAAACTAAGTTATTTGGCAGCAATACCGCTTCCTAGCCATGACCCTGGTCTTGTGGCCTGCTCACTGCCTTCCTATGAAACTTCATCCAGCTCTCCATTTCTCAGGGCCTCCTTCATACCTCAGGGAAGCGGAGGGAAGACTACCTGGGAGAAGGACAGGATGGGAAATAGAAAGTCACAGAGCCCTCAGCTGGTCGTTCGTGCTTCAGAGCTAAACGCCCAGAGAGGTCAGTTAGCAGGATCAAGGGGAGCGGCATGGAAGGAGAGAGTCCCCAGCCATCCTGCTGGCCTAAAGGTCTGGTTGTACCTCCGTACGAGCAGTGTTACCAGCCCGTCTGGTGCCAGGAGCTGTGGATCCTTCACATTCACGTGGCATTTCACCTTACTAGTTCTGAATCACGCAGGGAGAGGCACCGAGCACCTTAAGGATACATGTGCTGTTACCAATAACGTTTGACTTCACTAAGCTGCAGCGTTTAATGGAAAGGCTTAAGCAAAACTTTAGAAGTTAATGACTGAGCAGCAACTTTATTTTGCCACCTAAGATGCACGGTTTTCCTTCCCAAGATGCTTTAATATTTTCTTCTTTTAAGGCAGTAATTTCTGCCTTCCTTTTACTCAGCCCCACAGAGTAGCATATGATTATGAGACCAGTGTTTTTTTTAAAAACTAAATGCCTGCCCTCATATAATTTCTTTATTAAAAGTTGGTTTTACTACTTCTTAAAAAACAAGAAAATTTTCCTTTTTGAAAGGAAAAAGAAATATCAAATTGCAATAGATTTTTCCCAATTTACAGGAGCGACATTTCACTGGCACTTCAGCGAAAAGCTGACGAGCGGTCAAACACGTTCAACTCATCTGGGAGACCTGCACAGGTTTAAGAGAAAGAGACACTGACATAAGATAAGCACCAATTCTCATTAAATAAAGACTGAAAATAGAAAAAGAGCCATTTGAAATCTAAAGTGCCAGACATCCTTAAATGTATGCGCGCAATCCCAGGCCTGAAAATTTAGGATAGAAAGAAATACTTCACACACAAAAGAAAATCTCCACAACGAAAGCTTCTCCGAGTCCGACAGACAGCTGTTCTAGCATCACACTTGCAAACGATGGGTAAGCCAGCTGGACTTCTGTAATAAAATACCACCGATGGCTGTGGTATGCTTTCCATAGCTACAGGAGGAAAACACAGTTATAGGCTCGCACTGCTGAGCAGCGTAGCAATGTTTATATTCATTTACCAGAGGAGAAACAATACAATTATGCTGGGACTGTTGATTAGTTCCAATGAAGTAGAAATAAATACACAATGCATCCTGGGAAATTATCAGATACGGACAATTTTTCAACCATAAGATATGAGGCATTACTAAATTTAGGAGGAAAAAATTGAAATATATAATAAGTAGAAGCTGCTGATCTTTTCAATCCATTCTGCTTAATGAGATCAGTAGAAGGGGAAGAAAAGACAGAAGTTCTGCCTCAAATATTTAAGACCAAAAGGTTTTCCATAGAAGACTTTGTCCACGTGCCTCTCTTTATTTTAAGGATATCAGATTCAGGGGAACTGGTAGATCATAGCGGATAGCGGGCAGGTGGAAAAATTGAGTGGCTGAATACAGGCACTTCCTTTTCAAACAATGAGAAACGTTTTAAATGTGTATATCCGTACACAGAAACTTTTCTACTGAGCAATTAGCTGATGAAAATTACTTTTCACTACGGCATTATAAAGTTCAGGAATTATTACTAAGTCCTCTTACTCATTAGCAAGACCACATACTCGAATAAGCAGTATTTCTGCATTTACAGCTACTGAAATACATACCCAGCGCGTCCTGAAGAACGTAATATGTATAAATGCACAAAACCCTGCTGATTTTGGTGAAAAACATGACAGCCTCGTTTCCTCGAAAGCCATCCAAGCACCAGTTCGTGGGAACAGCTGAGGAAATTCTCTGGTGCCCTCTGGTGCCGGCTACCAAAAGCGAACCCCCGCTGGCCTGGCTGGCTCCTCGCGTGCCCTGGGCACGGCACCCACTGCCCACCCACCCTGCCGGGACCCACCCGGCACAAAACTAAGGCCACCGCACCAATTTAGTGAATATACTGGTACACCTTATGCCCACGCTTGGCAGCCTAATACTCCTTCATTTCACTCACTTGTATGAGGCAAAATCAACATTAAGGTTTCATGAATAAAAATATCTTTTATCCAACGTACTTCTTCTGAGCAGGCTTTAATCTCTTCTGATAACATCACCCCCGACTATCCTCTAGCCGTACATTTCGGACAAGTCTTTGTTTAGCTCTCCCTTCAAATGCTTTCTTGAAGGAGAGCCCAAGACATGTCCCGTGTCTGAGATGAGGTGCCTGGAGCTCCTGGCTCGCTCTGCCATTGCCTGCTGCTGCTGGGTCGCTGTCCCCCTCCGTCACGCCAGTGAGGCCAGGGTTAAACCCAGGCACCCTCCGATCAGCTGCGGGTAAAGCGACAGAGTAAGATCAAACGACGCTGCAGGGATGAAGTGAGCCGCTGGAGCAGACAGACGGGGACTTGGGCTTTCCGTTGCTCGCCAATACACAGGCGGCAGCGTCTTTACCTTTCTCTGACACCGCCATTGATAATCTCTTGATAAAACTGCTGAACAGCAGAGAAGGGTCTGCCCCAGGACTACCTGACACCACAATTATTTGAGCATCTCTCTTGCAAATCTCTCCGGAGATGGTTAACAAGGCAAGAAATTACGAGGGGACTTGCCGAACAGCAGGAGCGAGAAGGAAGGAGACCGCTCTGGCTCTCGCCGTTACCGAGGTTATAAATTGTGTATACCAAGGATGTGCTACCACTGACAACTTCTGCTTTCAGACACCACCCACCACCTCTGCCTGCGTTTGGCCATTGCTCCCCCTTCCAGGCAGGCACGCACGCCTGCTTTCGACACAACCCTGAGCGAGTCCATTTCAACACTTGCCCAAGGCTGCTCTGATTGCCTTCTAGCTTTTATTTAAGCCTACTAACTGAACAGGTAAAGCACAAGCTGCATGTGCTAGCTGAAGTAGTGCAGGTACCACCTTGTCAAAGGTACTTTCTTCAGGACATCCTCACCACCTAGTATTTTACTGGCAGCCTCTAAAGTTTTTTGGGTTGTTTTTTTTTTTTCTCCTTTACCTTCCAAAGTACAGCTTGGTTTAGATTTAATGAAGCTCTCAATTGGTTTCTTTCCCTTCCCCCCACTCTGTAAATAACACGTTCATTTCTACTATTCTAGAAAAACTTTCATTTTTTCATTGCAAATCGAGCTGTCATTTAGAATATATTGCCAGCAAGCTCCCCCCCAATGCAATACTACAACTAACAGCCACGTGTTGAATCGTTCACCATTTTTAAGAAAGTAAAGACGGTGGTTTCATCCCAATGCCTACTAGAGCCCCCATTCAAGTTGGCAAGAATAAAAAGCCTTATTTGATTCTTATTTTTGTTGAAGACATCAAGATTTTCTAGGGAAATTCGACTTGGATTACCTGGTCCTCCCTCTAAACATGGCAAGCACGTGGCAAATGAGAAAATTAAATAGCGACAGCGTGCACAAAGCAGAGGCAGAGAGCAAGGCCACTACTCTCTGGGCAAGACTAAACACTTACTGATCCATGGCACCGCACAAAACTCAGAAAGTGGAAGGTTTGTATTGCTTTGAATATTCCATTTCTCAAAGCCTTAAACCAGCAGAAGAGCGGTTTTCTATACTTTTTTTTTTTTCCCAACTAGAAAAAGGAAAAAGAAACCCAGTATGAACTCTATCCTACTTCAGCAACTGCCATCTCGTCCATTCGGCCGGCCGAGAGGCTTGCCGTGCAGAACTCTCCAGCTTTGCTCCACCTCCAGGAGCTCCCTGAGCCGCGACACAGGCAGTACTTTCACTCTGGCATATATGCCGTTCTGCACTACTGAAACATTTCTCCAGAAATTACTTCTATGAATCTAGCTAATGTGACATTTTACTGGGTAAGGTTTTTGACTAATGGCTGATGTCAAAATCCATTTTGCTGGGCCCACCACAAAAAACACTTTAAGAGCTCGAGTTGTGTCTGTTTTTACACACGGTACGTAGTTTTGAAGGAACCAGAAGCTATGGAGGAAAGCCCTTCCTTGCGGAGCTGCGCGTGCCAGAGCCAGCAGAGGGAGCGGCCCTGCCGACGCCGACAGCTCCGGGAAGCGCTGCGGAGGCCGCTCATCGTGAGCCGGCTCATTTTAACAAACCGTTTGGTTAATTTTTGAGAGACACTCACTCCGCTCCATCTGTCTGTGCTCGACAAAGGCGGTATCAGCACGAGGAGGAGAACAGGCCGTTTGGAAGACCCAGCTCCGAGGCAGCACGCTCGCTAGGGGGGACGGTGCCAGGGGTATAGCTGACACCAGAATTTTTCCATTAGTTAAAACAGGATATACCCTAACTCGCGTTGGACTAGAAAGAGTCATAGTGGCCTGAAAAGAATAACGAAAAGGTAAACATTTGTCATCTTTGTCATCTGCAAGGGATATTCACAGCCATACGTGCTCTCCTTCCATTGCCGATCCACAGCGACGGAACACAGAGGAACTAAAGAGTTCGGCCACCTTTCGAGCAGCCTTGTTCTCAGCAGGGCACGCCGTCTCATTTCAAATACCCCCAGAAGCCTGGAGCCTGCGTGACCTAGCCCTAACACCACCACCGCTACACCACCGACCTCGGGCGCAGGCAATCGGAAGAGAGAAGAGGCTGGCATCCTGGCTGCGCCTTTCAGGCTGCAGGCTTTTCAGAAAAGAGCAGGTAAAAGCAATAAACCCAGAGGCAACCCGTAATGAGTTATCGTGTCATTAGAAGTGCAGCTTCCCATTAATGAAAAACATCCGTGATTTTAACTGAAAAGCACTTTACCTTTTTCAACTTCCAGCCAGCCACGATTTCTACCGACTTCATGACTCAGAAGGCAAAAGCAGGAACTAAGAAATTCCATCAGATATACCCATTTAGAGTATACACACAATCCTTTCTTTCCCAAACTGTTTAAATAAGAATATCCACACCGTAGTGTCTTATTTCACCCAACCAGTAGTAACCAGAAGACATTTTCTTCTCGTTTGTACATATGCATTCAGCTTTATCACTTGTGAGTGCATCTGTGCGCATATGCAGAAACTGTATTTATAACAAGTGTGTCACCACTGTGCCAAATAACCCAACAGCCAGTCCAGCGCTACCTTCCGAAGTGCTGTCTTTTACTTATTTGTATTTTTTAAAAGCAGAAAAAAACCAATCAAAAACCCAAGTCATAGAATCACAGAATCGTCAGGGTCGGAAAGGACCTCTGAGGCCATCTGGACAGACCTTCAGGGAAAGACCGAAACTTGTCCGCTGAGGCAGACCATGCTCAGAAACAGACCCAGTCACTGGAGAAGTACTGCTACTTCGATTTCAGTAACACGTAAAGATACTCAGGAGAGGAAATTTCATTTCACATTCCAAGGTTCTCTAGGCAGTAATTGCATTTGAGTGCAGTGACTTGCACAGTGCAGCCTCAGCCAGGATGATACTCATAGCATCATTCCTAATACGTGAGTAAAAACAAAATAGTAGTAAGTAATAATAATTGTTCAGTATGTTGCGTAACTAAGATTAATTACATTATAATTTGCATTACTTGATTACATGCAAGAACACAAATACTAGCTGAATTCATGAAGACATTACATTTAAGACGTTGAGAAGAAATCAGAAGGAAATAAGTGTAAAATAATAACATATATAATACAGTATATGTCAGGTGGTAAATATATGTGCCAATGCACGAGAGAGTAACAAGATTATAATGTGTCTTTCAGAGTTAAGCAAAGCTAATACTAAATTTACAAAATCCCAGTCTGCAATATCTATTAGTTGTCAGTATATATCAAGAGACTTGTAATTTTGCAGGGCAAAATGTAAAACAGGTTATAAAAAACCCACTTACATCTACACTGACTAGCCACTTAACGTCCACCTCAACGAGAACTATGTAGATGAAATTCATCCCATTTAACCGTCACCTTGGGTTGCTCATAGCTGCTATTTCATTCTACGTTCTAGTATACTTTGTGTCACTGTAATCATAATTCTATAAATTTCTGAACTCATATATCATTAGTTACTATTGAAATGATTTCATAAGCCAAAAAGAACTTCAAAAAAGCAAAATCAAAAGCATTGGGTTTTCTTTATTGTTACAGTCTTCAGAAGAAAAATACTAGTTTCCCTAGTGCTCTACGCTGGTAGGAGACTTTGCTTGGATTTAATCAGGCAAGAAGTGGCTTACAGACGCTGCAAGCCTACAGGCAGTGGCTTATAATGGTAAAGTTGATTAAAAACGGTGAGGAAAACCCGCTGAGATGCAAAACACTATGTGTGCCTTGCAGTTGCTCTTTCACAGTTACACGGTAACTTACTGTTCTGGCCCAGCATGAAGGCCTGCGTGACTCTGCCGCGAAGAGGCACGTCAGCTGCTGCGGCCGCTACTTTGCTATTCTAACACGTTTTCAAATGACTTCACATTAACTCATTCTAAAGTGTGTAACTATCTAAAATATTTAGCAGTCACTTGACCTTTTTTCTCCAAAAAAGGACATTACAAAGATCAGGAATTTGTCCCCGACACTTGATTTATTTTCTGAAAAGAGACAAAAAAACCCACGTATTTGTCCATACTCCAGAAGTGCTGGTTAGGAACGACATGCAGAAATCCTAATGTTTCATAGCATGGAGGATACCACGAGTGTGTTAAATCCTCAGACCGATGGGGGCATTGACCGATGACTTCTCTTTGCTGTGACAGCAGCAAACGCACAACGCAAGCCCATAAGTCAACCCTGTCCAAATCTACAGCGGGATGAATCACAAGGCATTTTCCTCTGCTCTCAAGTGTTTATTTTTCAAAGCAAGGCCTATTTATCCGCACACTTCTAAAGACAGAGCCCACTCATCGTGCGGAGCTGCCTCAGAGCTTCGCTCCTGCGCCTCCCTCGTGTCGTCCTTGCTGACGCACGCCCGCGGCCTTTCCGCGCCGTCCCGGCACCTCTGGCGCAGGAGGGACGGTCGCCCGACGAGAGGCCGCAGCGCTGGGCTGCTGCTCCACCCGCGCGTGCCCTCGGTGGCTGGGAAGAGACCGTCTGCCCTGCAGCTGGCACCCAGGCAAACCCAGCCCCGACCCCGCCGCCTGCGCGACCCCAGCCTCCTGCCCGCCGTCCCGCGGGAAGCTCCGGGAGGACCCTTGGGTAGTCACCTCCCAAGGGCAGGGGCAGGAAAGGGAGTTTTGGGGCAGGCGCTCTCCAGCTACTGCAGACAAGAAGAAGGAATGAGGGCAGCAGGAAGATTCAAGAGGAGACCAGCTGCTGCGAGAGACACCTCCCGTCACAAGCGCGGAGAGGACGCTCCGGAGCGGAAGCGCAGCGTTCAGCCGTCCCTCGCTCCCCGGCCGCGCTGCCGACCCAGGGGTGCGCTGCGCCGCCCAGGACGACCCTCAGCACGGCCCCCTCGGGTACTCCATCCTTTGCCGCGTCTCGGTTACCGCGCAGCGCCGAGCAGCCAGCGCCCGCTGCACTTACCGATTCAAATGCTTTACTCTCACATCAGATATTAGCCTGCGGCTGTGTGCTAGAAGTTACACCATAACAAAAATCAACTTGAAAGAGATTTCTGATCTCATGGAAACTATTCATGGGAGAGGGAAACAACAGAGCATCAGGGTCTACACACATCCACACCGAGAGAAGAAAATACACGTAGACAGGATTCATTATTGCTGGTTTTTAGGGATCCCGAACATACACTACACAGTAAAAAACTACGTGTACAGTTCTAATGCCAGTAAATTTTCCTTATCCCCTTGCTCAGGTCAAACGTTACATGTTTCTTCTCCATCGCTCCAAATGAGAATTTAATCACCCGATCCCTACGGATCCTCAGCAGAGCCGTTAATGGGATCGTTGCTACACAACGCACTCTCGGCAGCTGTGTTAGAATGGTAACACCTGGAGCAACTTTAATCACACTTAAGATTCAAGCAGCACGACACGTTAATATCTTGGCAAGGTACGCAAGGCCCCTAAAACAAACAGAAAAATTAAACTGGAACTTTAGCCAAAAAAGAAAACTTTCTGAAAGCTTGCCAACACAACACCAGAAACATTTCACAAAGTTTGTAATACATGATGCTGTTAGTCTCAACTTTTACTAAAGAACTGTTTAAAACCAAGTTTAAGACATAAGTTGGGAATATGTTTTAACTCTCTGGAAATCCTACTGACAAGATCAATTTACTGAAATATTTAAGGGCCACATCAATAAAACTAAGTGAAATTTGAACCGAGTTCTAACTTTATGCATTTTGAACAGTAAGAGGCATTTTTACAATTTATCAATTCCTAAGCAAATTTTAGGAGTTCTTTTGAACACGACATCTTAAATATTTACAAAAGTTCTATGAGAAGTATGGCTGAAGGAGATACTCCAATGCCAGGGATTCAGCTGTAAAGTGTCCAGTGTATCCTTTAACAAATCAAATGAACCCTGGAGAGATTCCTGCTTCTCTCAGATTACCTCTGTGAATTTGCCACAGCACTTCAATATTTATGTAAAGTTCCTCTTAACGAGCAGATTCAATATTCCAACGACTAGCTTTGCTTTTTTCAAAAGAAGGGGTAAAATTTAAAGCTCTGGAAATAATGCAGAAACAAAACCCAGCCAATTAAATATATCAAGTAAACCAAAAATCTGTAATCGTATGAAAAGGCCAAACGAAACGAGATCTAGAGAAAGCAAAGCTAGCACATAAATACAGCAATTCTAGGGTTAGTATTTGCAATAGAAATCTTGTTTTCTCTGTGCCTTAGTCCCATCTCTTCTCTAGAATTTGCTCCTCCTTTCTTTTCTTTTGGTACTGCAGCATCTCGACGCCAGCTGCAGGAGCCTGTGCGGTAGATGCTAACGTTGCGAGCGAGCAGCAGTACTCCTATAGGGCGACCCAGCGACGCTGCTAACAGTACTACAGGTACTAACGGGTCTCCTCAGCAAGCACCATGTGTGCGACTACATCGACGCACGAGCTGCTTCTTTTGTTGCTTATGGTCAGCATCAAAAGCTGTTCTTCGAAATAGCAAATTTGGGTGAAGAAAATAAAAAACCTTCGTCTTACCATATTCTGCACAGAGCTACCAAAGGAACGTTTGTTGCAAGTTTCACAAAAAAAATTGAAGTTGATTAAACTTTTAATTGCTCCTTTCACTTTCATGTAGTTTCAAGATAGATATGCAAGCTAATGAACAATTTGTAAGCATCATTAAAGAAATACAGGAAAATCCATAGGGAGACTCATTTATACAGTAAGAAATTAGTCATTTCAATAACAGCTAAATTGGATACCACTTATTTCAAACTGACATAAAACTTCTAAGTAGATGGGAGCATTTGCAGTAAAAAATTTCCACACACTTAGGCTTGAGATAGCAAGAATGTCAAAACTGAATTAACCTTTGGGGGGAAAAAAAAAAATTGTTTTCCATTTGTTTTGGCTTCAGAACCAGCGTCTCCCCCAGTTACTACCCGATTTGATTCTATAAGTCATTGCACAGCAAGCCTAGACTTGGAGAAAAGCTATTCCTACACCTGTGACCAATTCTTTCAAAACAAAAGACTTGAGAACATACAACGTGACTGTATCTGTATCTTTCCATTAGACCATTTAAAACCAGTTCTCTTGTTTGACAATTGTTATTTTGGCCAAAGACCAGTGCAAAGTATGCTCTGTTCATCCCATCTTGTGATACGCACATGAACAGGGAAGCAATCGCGTGAAGACTGCCTGAGGCACTTCAAAAACTTCTCTTTTCCCTCTCAAGTCCCCAGTTTAAAACTCAAGGTGGTTCAAGGCTCAACTGGAATTAAAACCTGGACTTGCCATAGCCTAACAGAAAAGCAGTAAGTCAGCACAGTTCACCGAACTCTTTTCTGCATTAGTACTTACTGCCAGCCTTCTCATGGCATAGGCTGAGCAGGAGAAAATGCTTTTATCGCCTTTCTCTCTAAAAGGTGGACTCAGTGGTCCTTATGGGTCCCCTTTCAACTTGAGATGTTCTATGATTCTAAGCTGCCATCCTGAGGAACCGCAACAGCAGCACCTGGACACGTCCGAGACCAAGGAAATTCTCAGCCTGCCTGCCGAGTCAGACCTCGGTGCCTGGCACCTGAGAGACTGGGACTGAGAGCCAGCAGGGAAAGCAGAGCTTCTTCAAATAAGACAGAGGGTGCTGCTGGCTTTTGGTCTTTCCTGCATGCTGTGGGGCACACGGGGAGACAGCTGGGAGTCATTTTAAGTACTGCCAAACACTGCCCCAGTTTGAGCTGCTCCTCACAGAGCGAAGGCAGGCGGTGAACTCGGGAACGGCTTCCTCTGGTGGGAGAGGGCACCAACAGCCACCGCTGTGATTAACGGCTTTCTCGCCAACACAGAGTCCGTAATTTGCATTGGTTGTAATGAAGTAATAGGATCTCTCATCACATTTATGAACAATCAATTATAAAGCCGCCTTGCTCTGCTGAGTTTATTCTGTTTAAACGCACAAAATAGTCAATGCAGAGCACCTACCTGGCTCCGAAGATGTCCTTTTTCGCTAGATCAATGCCAGAAACCACCTTTACCCTGAGGATACGAGACTCCTCCTGTTAACAAAAAAGAAAAGGGGTTTAATGTTTATTCTGTAATTCATTTTGAAGATCAACAGTTCGCAAGACGTTAAGCTGTGAATGAATTCTCGGGCTTTAGATAGCAGGAGTCTTTCCTAGGTAGGATTCTGAAAAGAAAAACCTCTTGGAAGGAGGTATACACTTTCTCTGCTAAAGAACAGCCCAAATCCAAACATGAAAAGCATCCAACTCCAGTCAGGGCTGTTAAGAGTTAAATAAAAGCAGAATAAGAGTAGATAACAGTAATAACGTCATAGTGATAATAACGTAACAATAATAGTAATAAAAGTAGAAGGTAATTTGCCAAGCAGGGCCGCTTCAAATCCTAAATGATCCATACTACACAGAAATTCATTCTGCTTAGACTCTAAAGCTGTCTCCTCAAACACAAAGGAAAATATTCAGAACAATTTTTGTCCAATAATGCTAATACCTCTCGGTCAGAGAGATGTCTGCAGTTTAAAAGAAGGGTGCAAGATTAAAAAGAAATCCTGAAAATTACGTTGTTTAAACCCGTCTCATCACCTTGGTATATACAGAGCTCAAAACCAACTTTCAATGACACGTGGCAATTTCTGAAGATGTGTCTTAGTAGGACATCAACCTGATGCTCAGTTTATCACTTCATGACGTTAAGCTCCTGAGGAACACTGGTATAAACAGTATTTTTTACTTTATTTTTTTTCATTCTGTTTGACCAGCTCATTTTTGCTACACAAAGAGGCCACCGTAATTAAATCTGGCAAGGATCCTACAGAAACAGGTTCTGCAGTCACCCGTATCAGTTATACCTCTTTCTCCTCTGATAAGCCTTCCAGAACGGCAAGATACAAGATTCAATTACGGTAATTTGAGACTCCGTTCCTTGAAGCTTGTTCAGAAAACAATAACATTTTCCCACAGGTTTATCCTGGCACGACCATACTACACCTATTCTATTTGCTTTAGATAGCTAAAAGCGAGACACAGATTTGTTAGCTGTATCCGAGATTTTCGAGAGGGTTAGGAAGGTCAGAAGCACCCCAGAAGCAAACCCGTGCCTGTCCAGTCTAACACCATTCCCCTGGAAGGAGTCAGGTCGCTGCAGAGAAACACGACGTCTCACTGAACCCGTCTGCGGGGCGAGCTTCATCCTGACACGCGTCCCGCCACCGAACTGTCCTGCGTTAAGGCAGCAGCCCCAGGATTTAAATCCTTTCCGAAAATATGTTTGTTGGTACTCCTTCCAGCAGCACTCAGCACTGTCCAAAGTAGTTTCTAATTAAGACAACAGGATTCCTTCCCAAAAGAGCCTAAAGCTTACCAGAGAGGTGAACCAAACAGTACGCGACAAAGAACAATTGAACGGTGTTATCTTAGTGGATATTGATTTTTTTTTTCATATGTTAACTTTTTTCAATCTGTTAATGTCAATACAACATGCCTGGTCTTCTAGAGCGGTTTTAATAGATAAAAGGCAACGAACTTGCAAATTGCGATCAAGAAAATTCCTTCATTAAGAGAAGACAACATAGGGGAAAAAAAAAAGTCAGAAATGCCGACTATTCTGACCTTACTGAAGGAGAACGGGAGGATAAGAAGTTGTAATACTAAGTAGAGAGGGACAGAAGGAGGGATTATGGACAGTTACTATATTATCAATGCTACTCAGATTTCCTCCCACAAAGCCAGCATCAACTTTGCTAGAGTGGCATCTTATTTCTGCACTAAAATCATCTTTGTGTACTAACTGAATTAAAAAAAAAAATAAAAAAATAAAAAAAAAATCAAGAAAAAACGTCAGAGCAGGAGGAAGTCCAGCTACTGGAGGATCCATAATTTAGGTTCTGCACGACAAAAAAGATGATGCTCCAGACTACCTAAATAGATAGATTCTCAAAAACATACTTGAAGTTTCCCTTTGTACTTTAAGTACAGGAGAAGATGGACCCTGTTCCCTCACTGCATGCAGGCTCTCGGCCTCTGCTAAATATGCCATTTACCAAGCAGAATCAGTGCTTTTGCAAATATTTGTTCAAATTTTCATATGCATGAAATATATGTAATATTTTAAAAAATAATTAAATTGCCTCAATTAGTAACAAGGCCCCACCTATCTACCCTAGAAATTTTTCCTTCAGTCAGTAAGATACTTACTTTGATAACAGCTACTGTATACACGGAGCAAGGCGGATTTTGGATGATGGCAAATTTTTCTGCAGAACATGACAGTTAATATACAGTACTCTGAAACATATGAGTAGCTGTGCAGACAGCTTGTCTGTAAAATAATTCTCTTGGAATGCACCGAACTTTTCTTATCTGTATCATTTTGTCTAAAAGCATTCACAAAAGCAGCGTAACAACACAGGTGCATTCATGTGCACGCATATGCATGAAAAGCATAATAAAAGCATGTTCTAGCTCATGCAGCTACACAAACCCTCAGCCGATAGAGATGAAGGATTCCCAAATTAAGCTTGCTCAAGCATCACCACGGGTAGCAGTGGGAACCGGCAGCAGCTCCCAGCTTCCCACCTGTGCGCAGGCTGACACCTCCAATTCCTGTTCCTCTCATCTCCAGTTCCCTAGCTGGGGGGAACAGCAAGGCTGAAGGGCAGGAAAAAAAGGTTTTCATATTCCTATGCTTGCTCCTTCTGTCCCAATTTCTTCGTTTATCTCCAAGTATGCTGCGTCTAGGTAAAGAAAGGAGTTAAATTTTCGCGGCAATAGAGAGGTGATCTCACCTCATTGTCCACCAAAAGAATCAGATAAAGGATTGCATGGCTAGGCACTGCGAGAGACTTGAAACACAGAGCATCCATTACCCCACACAGGTTTCCACCCACCCTTCTCTGAAAAGACTGTACAAGAAAAGAAAATTAGGATTTTGATTTGTTTTTCTTGTAAACCCAGGGCACAACAACAGAGAGCAGCCAAGACAAGACCACTAAACGTGGAAAAATTCCGAGTGAGAAGAGCCAGGATCCAAACCCCAAATAAAGTGAGCCCTTTGCAGCTTTGAGCCTGAGCTCATCTGTAGTTAAGCAGCACTTAGGCTTGTTGAGATCAAGGACACGTTTACAAATACATTTCTTCCAGTGGAAAGTGCCAACTTAAACAGCTCTCCCCTCCAGTTTATTCCATTCCCACCGAGGTTCTTCTGAACCTAGGTCAACACCTTGAGCCAGTGGAGGCCACAAACGGCACGCCAACAAAACTGAAGGTAAGGGGAGGAAGAAATGGACAGCCAGAGATGAAGGGCAGATGGAGGCAGCTGCTTAAAAGCCAGTACTGCTATGCAAAGATATAGATAACAGATACTAGGACGAGAGGGAATGGCCTCAAGCTGCGCCAGGGCAGGTTTAGGTGGGATATCAGGAAAAATTTCTTCACCGAAAGGGCTGTCAGGCCCCGGCACAGGCTGCCCAGGGAAGTGGTTGAGTCCCCATCCCTGGGGGTATTTAAAAGCCGGGTAGATGTGGTGCTTAGGGACATGGTTTAGTGGCGGACTTGGCAGTGATAGGTTTATGGCTGGACTCTATGACCTTAAAGGTCTTTTCCAGCCTAAATAATTCCGCGATTCTGTGATGTATGTAGCACCAAGACCAGAAATTCAAGGCTTCAGTCTACAACACTCAATAATATTGAGCTGAGTTTAGAAAATGCTGACTTGCCTCCTTTGGTTTTTTTTTTTTACTCCAAATACCTAGATTGCCAGGACAGGGAAGTCCTTACATACAAGCACGGAGAACGCCTTCACTGAGTTCTGTGTCATTTGGACACACCCTCCAGATTAAATAATAATAAAAAAAGCCAAAGACTTACCCATCACTCCAGGATTAGCTAACTATAGACCAACAGCACTTGCCAGTAAAGCTAACAACTCCTGTAAGCCTTGGGCTCATTGCTCATGCTCTGCACAGCGTCTACAAAAGCCTAAGACCTGAGTCAGTAATCCAGCACAGCAAAGTTCAGTGCCACCAGAAGTACCTGTGTGAATGCTCACCGGCACCCAATCTGATATATCCCGCAAAGATTGAGCTGACTGTATTTAGTAGGTAGGAAAACCCCAGACACAAGTAGAGAATGGGGTGAGGAAACAAATTTGGGGGATTAAGGAGAAGCGGTATCTTGCAGAGCTATGGTTCTTGCCGGGATCCTATGCATTGCAGACAGGGTGTGCAGTGAGGTTGAAGGCTACATGAAGGGACGCACGGTTGGAGTTGCGGTTTGCAAACCGTGTAAATGAACAAAACCACACAGGGCAGGTTAACAAGGCTGATCAGGAGAGAGACATTCACAAGCCCAGATCTGCAGGGACTTGGATCGGAGAACCAGACACGCAACCCACAGAAGCAAAGCTCCCTAGTGAGGGATCCCTCCCTCGCTCAGTGCGGTGGCCGGAGACCGACCAAACGGGCCATCAGAAGTGGGGAACGAGGGCTGCTTCAGCACCACCGCCGCTGAACCACAGTACATACTCTTCCTCAAGCATCAGATACAAAGCAGAAAAGGATGGTGGAGAGGTCCTTGACCAGAGCAAGATGATTTTTTTGTTGGACTTAAAGGTACTTGCTTAATTAGCGTGTGCATATCTTAAAACATGCCACATGACAATACCGAGTTCTTTACAGATAGATAGCTTTAGGTACCGCATCAATTGACATGCCGCTGAGCGGAAGGACAACCTTAAACTGTCTAGACAACAAGGTGACATACACAAATCCAGTAGAGCACAATTTATTGGCAGTTAAATATCCTGACTGCAAGACTTCCATGAGTAATCAATCACGTAATGCACTCTCATAGAGCAGTTTTCCCAACACAAACTTCCATTTTCTGGCAACTGCATCTAACATTCCTCCGAGTCAGTACAAAGTGAAAAGAAGAAATCGCTTACCACCTCCCACGGTGGTCAGGCTGAAGGACACAATCCTGGGACGCTCCCTCCCTCCCATGCACCCCAGGGGCCAGCACCTACCCTCACTCGCTCACATCTTTCCACTAGCGGTCAAATTTTCCTTCTCGCAACATCACAGGGATCAGGAGGTAGGAACATGCAAGAGGGGTACGGTAAAGGGAGGACAAGGCTAGGAAAGCGGAGAGCACCTGACAGAAACACTGTCCTTACCGGAGGACTTTGGCTACTTAGAAGCCACTTGCTGTTCGAGTTGCCATTCCCCGCACACTCCAAGGAAGAGGCAGCAGCCCACAAGCGCACTCTAGAAGCAGTTCATGGTCCACAGTCCCCACTAGGCCACCCTAACCTACCCAAAATGAGTTAATACTTGGTGTTCCAAGGTCACTTTATTCAACTCTGCGTGTTTTCACAGCTTCGCTCCACGTCAACGGGAACCAACCACTACACTGGTTGCATGGTCATACCCTTTCCAACAGCATCTGCACCAGAATGCAAAAGGGAATATGGGAATATTTGAAATCAACAAGATCCATTTTCCTCTCCCAACTCCCCCAATACCATGGATGGGAGCTTTTGACCTGGATTCCTTCCTCTTCATTTTATATTTAGTAATCACAGACAACCGGTGCTTCGATTATTTAAATGCTATGATACTGACAGTGCTTAATAGCAGCAACTTATCTGCTGCATCCATCTTTAAATCATTTTTCATAATCTTGCTAAGTGGGTATATAAAAGGCGCTCTTCTGGTTCCACTCGGAGTTGAAAATATATATCAAAGAGAAATACTCGTCTGGTGGCAAGATTAAACTGTATCCACCTTTTGTGCCATTCCTGTGCTGTCTGAAACTACTAGTATTAACCACGGACAAGCAGCAAACTAGACGAGACGAACATCTAACTCTGCAATTTTTGTATTCCGCTGAATTCCATTCATTTCAAAAAGCACACATCCTAAGCTTCTTTTTGAAATGTGCTGTTTGAAAAAGACGTTAAGCTCACCCCCCAGAGGCGTTTTTCCGTCATCATAAGCCTTTGCCTGTAGCACACTGGGCCCAGAAGGGTCTCCTTAAAGCGCCAGGCGCTGCCACTCCCTAGGCCGCCCAAGAGCTGCAGCGGAGCTGCCAGCAGCTCCTGCTTCCAGAGGACGGGGCGTGCTCCTCCGCGGCGCTGACACCGGCCCCGCTACAGCCTCGGATCCGACACGGAAATTGCATTCCTCCCTCCATCAGTTTTTTCAACTGCAACGCAGAACATGTCTCGGAATTTAAAGCTATGTTGTTCAGAGTCCTTTGATTAAAAAATTTTGCAACACTGCTGCTAGAAATCCAAAGCTGTGCACACACATCAGGGTGGCGGTTGTTGGCTGGCTGCTAGCAGTTAAGCAGTAAAATGCTAACATTTGTGAAGCCTCACTTGTCGAAGTTATTTAGCCTATATTCTTTCCATCCTCACTGCACTAACCCTCGCCTACCTCACCCACGGCAGCAGGGGTGCCATAAAGCGCTTGGTTAGCTATTAATGTTGAGTTCCACCGCTAACCACATTCATACTTACTTCTGCTTTGTCCAATGATTAACATGAAGTTTATGTAGTCTTGCCTCCCTGAAAAATGTCAGAGGTTACATAGTTTTCTTCTTTACTGAAGGATAACCTTTATACAGGTCCTGTTTTCCCATCTGTAATTCACACTGCCATTTTAGAAGACATAACTGATTTAGGCGGAACCAAGCTAGGAAACCAAAAGCCAAACATGCAGCAAAAACCAGACTTCACTGACAATGAACAAACCACAATTCACCTTAGAAAACGGATAAGACAATACAGATGTGTCTACAGATTTAGGAGACTTTTGTTATGTATATTTATGTGCATCATTCACATTTTTTAATTAATTTTTAAATGAACAACACATCTTCTCCAGGTGCTTTGAAAAGCCAAGTAATTTCTAACACCTATTAAAACATTCATATAAAGAAAATTTATTAAAAAGTCCTCCTGCCGTTGGATTAATAAAATATCCTGGAGCTGGGAAGTTTAGGGAAGAGTTATGGAAACAACAGGGGAGGAAGGCAGGCAAAACGCAGTGCCCTGAGCCGTGCGCTGCTTCCCCGCGGGCGAGGACGGAACGCCACCCCGCAGCTTCGCCCCTCCAGAAAATAACCCAGGAGGGGTGGCTTAGTCCAGACCACCTAAAGCAAAACAGACACGCTATAAAAACCAACCCCAACGAGTTTTGGAATACGCATCCATATGTTCTAAATACTCATAAGAAGAAATCCACAGTGATCCGCAGTCCAGGGTAAGAAGAAAAGCTGTAGATGTCAACTTCCTATAGGACAGAAAATCGCATGACACATTTAGAGTATGCATTAAGAGAATAGCACTGAAATAACAATCGATATGGGTATAAAATTAGAAGCTTGGCTTTTCTAAATGAACAGACAAGTGTGAAAGGCGCAATGTTTGGATCAATGCAAACCAGTATTTGAAGAGATGCCACGCAGACCAGAGAAGATAAAACATTTAACATGTTCTCTTCCACATTTCCCGAGCCGCACAACCCCCCAGCCAGCCTTCGCCTCATCTGCGTCAGGGACGCCAGAGCCAGGCAGTCGCCCGAGCAGCGGCGGCGTGCCCAGACGTGACGCCGTGGTCTTCACGCAGGCACCGAAAGCCGAACTTACCGAGCGCTGCCCGGCTGCTTGGGCGCAGGACCCCCACGCCACCGGCGGGCCGCGTCTGCACCGGCTCGCGGGGGCCCTGGCAGCCTCCGACGGCCAACGCGGAAGTTTCGCTGACGGAGGCAATAAATGTCCATCGCCAAGGCAACAAGGTGAAAGGAGAGCAATCTAGGATTTCACCTGAAGAAAGCTTAACACGTACCGCGGCGGGGGAGTGTTGGGTTGCGTTTGTTTTTTTTTTTTCTTTTCTCTGTGTAGAGACATTTTTGATTTCAAACCAAGATAGGCGTCGGCGAGGTAAATTTCCACTGGCTGGAAGGAGAGAAACCAGATCACACTGGAAAGTTACCTGCTCGCAGGGACTCTCTGAATCCGGTTTCACCCACTGAGCACCTCGTCTCTATTTTTATTACACCTGAAAGTTTGCAAAACATAACAAAATAGAAAAAAACAACAGATCTTTAACTCATTGTTTTGGTTGCAAAACACATCAGAATGGAAAAGACAACAAATCTTTAACCCAATGTTTTAACTGTTGGAACTTGTTATCCTGAATGAAAACACACACAGAGCCCCTGGCGTGCTGGACGTAACAAAAACATACAGTCCCCCAAACAAACTGCTCTTTAATTCTCCCCATTATTGTGAAAAATCAACTAGGATTTGCAGTTTCAAAACAAAATAGAATATTTCTCATCTACTTAAAAAAAGAGCAAAAGTGTTTTCTATAGTAAGCCTAACATTAGGCTGCTCCTAAATCTTTTAGCAATTGAAAACGCAGAAGACAAGTTAGATTGCAGAAGAGTCATGCTGATTCTTACTTTGATTTGTTGGTGGATTAAACCAACCCACGTTACCGCTGAGTGAAAAAACAGCACTCTAGGAAGCTACTCCACATCAACGCCTTACCCTGAACGTTACCACATCGGACTACCCTCTGTTCTGACGTACAGCCACCCGCCTACCATCAAACAACCTGAGGGCCACCCAAGAGGGAGAACCGAAGCGGGATGCCCTATCCGACAGCCGGCCGCCACCACCCCCGGGGCAAAGCCAGCCGCCGGCACACCGAGCCAGCCGCCGGCACACCGAGCCAGCCGAGGAAAAGCCACGCTCCCGGGCTGCCGACGCACAGCCGCTCGGGGAGGGAGAGCGGCCGCCCGGCGCGAGCCGGTCCTGCCTGGGAAGCGGCGAGGTGAGACCAAGCGCCCACCCTGCCCCAGCGCTGCCCAGCCCCGCCGTCTCCCCTCCAGAACGCCCCGGCCCTGCCAGAAGGCCGCCGCGGCTCCCGCCCAGCAAACTCCAGCCACCGAACACCACGGCCCCAGAAACGCTCCGCTTTCAAATGACAATCTCTGCGTACGTTTAATGGAAAAACAACAAAACACCACAAAAGCAAGCACAGTTTGGAATGAAGGCCATGAGCCAGGCAAGGAAGTCAGTCGACATATTTAGTACCGCTACCCTCGTTACCTCCCAACAGCACGGGCAGCTGGGGCAGGACGAAGCTGGCTTGACTTTCTGGAGACACGGGGAGGAGAGGGGCATCCAAAGTGAACAGCTCAGCCTCTGGGGACATCACAGTGATTTTCTGAAGGCCGTAGCAACAGTACGTGATAAGTCTCAGTATAATTCTTGTGATATCTTAATAATCTTGATATTTGTCAGTGGCAATTTTGCAAACAGTCTTTGATAAAATCTCAGTTCTGCAATGAAAACAAAAACAGGCACCAAGGGTACGAACCACATCTCCGCTCCCCTCTGTGAAGTTCAGCCCGGGAAAACCAACTCAGAGTACAGGTCACTAGGTTACAACCACGTACCTATCCGGCTCAAGCACAGAAATTAAAATCTCATTTCAGGTAGCTTCACCACGAGCAGCTGGGAATCCAGCTCAGGTCTTCCTCCCTTCAAGCGCTGAGCACATTCCCCCTTACGAAGTCCGAGACTAAAACAGATTTTGCCTTTTCTTCCCTGCAGAATTCTCAACCCTCGCTGCATGATGCCGCATATTAAAAAACAACCAACCAACCAACATTATTTTGTCTAAAGCAGATCTCGAAATCAGAGCAATTAAACCTAGCTTTTGGAGGAAAGAATGCCACGTAACTGGGATCAGAGAGACCCTCGGCTACACGGAGTCGGGCACAGAGCGCCAGCACCCGCGGTGCTCCACGGCACGTCGCTAGGCTGAGGCCACGACTCCCCCCACGGCACGGCGGCAAAAGCCAGAACAAACCCAACTTCTGAGGAAACCAGAACTCTGCTGCTAAGCAAAAACCCGACTTCTCGTCCTCACAGGACGATGCCCCAGGTTGAGGGGGGCGAGCTCTCTGTAGCACCAGAACAAGCACGTACCCGTCAGCTCCCCGCGCTGGAGCTGGAGGAGGCGGCGGCAGCTTTGGGAGCACGCTCCTTCTGCGGGCGAGCCTGATCGGCTGGCAGAAGAGACGAGGGGTTTAAGTTCACAGGATGGCTGTATGAAGCCAAGTTGCTCAAGCGTAGCCACAGGCCACCTCAGGCTACACTTAAAAGCTCTGAGTATCCCACAATGCTACAACATTTATTGAATTACATTTTACTGAGTATCTTACTTAAGGCACACCAGAACCATCGCATCAACAGATGAAGCAAACGCCAGTAAGCATTAAAAGAACTGCAGAGTTTGGGGAACTGTGGGAATCTTAATCTCATCCAACAGAAAAATATTACATGTTTTACAATCATGATTCAAGTCCTACTTCTAGGACTTGGGACCTCTATGAAGAGGCACCACATTCGTGTTTCCCTTGGCTAGACGGACACCGCTGGGGAGGAAAAACACCAGGCAGAATTTCAGAACGGCACAGCTTTGTCTTAGAGGGACAGCACCGCGATGCTGCTCCTGCACGCGGACAAAACGGCACGCAAACCTGATGCGAGCAAGCTAAACGCACGCACATCAGGAGCCGTGTACGGAGATCAAAGATACACGCGTATCAGCAACAGGGTTAGGAACCAGGACTCAAAACTCCCAGTCCAACGCTGAAAGCACACTATTAAGAAACAGGCTCAAATCACAGTGCTGACCTCATGAAA
Organism: Platalea leucorodia; assembly: GCF_965183815.1. Classification (NCBI taxonomy): domain Eukaryota; kingdom Metazoa; phylum Chordata; class Aves; order Pelecaniformes; family Threskiornithidae; genus Platalea; species Platalea leucorodia. The sequence goes on from NC_138858.1 coordinate 626,269, forward strand.
ATCTGCTAACGAGGTATTTTTACTGCATGTTTAAAAAAAAAAGTGTTCCAGGTGAATTGCGATCTATTTTTATAAAAATCCATGCAGCTAGATATACTTGAGCAATTTTAGCAAGCATGTTGAACCAGGTCACCTGTGGTCTTTAGAAATACCTAAGAGAACGCAAAAGAACTTTAAATTAATGGACTCGCTGTACTGCACAAGACTTTATTCTCCTTATTTAACATTTAGACCTACTTCTATCACTCACTAAAGGAATTCATCTAACGGACACGTCGTTTTCTGCACAACCTAATTCACTGAATTCTCCAGAAGGCTCACGCAGGCTGCGCGCAGATGTCATCTACATCTAGCTGCGCCAGTGAAGAAAAAAATTCTTACCCAACAACTGTTTTCCTGGTTTCTAACACTGCCAGAGGTTACCATCTCCCCCCTCCAGCTGACAGCAGAGACCACGACAACGAAAATAAGCCAGGTTGGTTTCATTAGCCTCGCTCCCTTGGACGGCTTCAAGCTCCTGAGTGCTCAGAGCGGTGGCTGGGGAGGAGACATGGCCTCTACCACAGGGGCTGCGACTACTTACTGGTTCCCTTCGCTTGCCACCACTCTGGGCTCAGACTCGGTGATGACTTGGATTTCCACTTTCTTGGCTCTTCCATCTAAATAGGAAGACTATGCTCTGAACACCTCCTCCCGTCACTCACACAACATGAAGGACTATCCCTGAGAAGCTTCCAATACCAACAAGTTTGCCATAAAAAGCACAACGATCACTCGTATCCACTTAATTTAGCGCCATTTTGTGGCAAGTATCTCAAAGGAAAGAAAAAAAACAGCGTCGTATGAGAAAGCAGGGTATGTTTGCTGAATCATCTGTATACGTCATGAATTTATGCTATGGGAAATTCTCTTTCTGAATTCTCAGTCTGCTTTTCTCAGGACAAGCCAAGAGAAGTATGTAATCTTCGGGGGTAGCCACAAAACAGGAAAAGCAGCATTTGTTACATGCTGCTGTTAAAAATACAAACAAAGCTTTGCCTAGGAGTTTCTGGTGCGTTTGCAGAAGTCTGTGACCTGAAAGTGACTCTCCTATACAGATGTAGTTTTAAAAGAAAAACAAACAAACAAACCAACCCAAACCAAACCACCCAACCCTGATCTTGCAGAGATCAGCACGAAGATCATCTGCATCCAAACTGAAAATTTACTGCAAGTTTAAACAGAAAATTCATAAAGGAAAATCTGACAGTAACTTCTTTTCCTTCCCTTAGGGGAGACAGAAACTCAGCTGATTCATTAAAACCTCAACCTTTTATTGAAACAAATATCTGATTTTCTGGCATGCAAAAATAGCCCTTCAAGTATGAACTATCATGAAATAAAGGAATGATGTTTTTACATGTAGGATGATTACGTTACACTGGCCCCGACACTTGTAAAAGCTTTGCCAGCCAGAGAGCGACCAGGGCCAGCTGGTTTCACTTCAGATATTCATTATCTTCGGGTCAACGTCCAGGCAGATCTATTACTTTCCAGCACACAGAAGAGAGCAGTACTTCAAGACTTATTAGTCAAAAGAGAAACACAAAAAATCCAATTCCCCAGTGAATGTCTAACAATTTTGCCCAATAATGAAGAATGGTCTAAATTCCCAATTAAGAGCCTGCAGTAAGAAGTCACAGAAGGATGCAGGAGACTTGTTTTCAAAGCATCTTTTCTAGCATGACCATTAGGTTTTTGCCTTTCACTAAGCTAACCTCTGATACAGTTAAATATTTCTTCTTTTTTTAAAAACTAAACATCTTGAAGTGGTGTTTTTTGATATGATGAAATCCACCAGGCCGTTAAAGCTTTTTTAAAGTGAAAAATCATTAATTACACTTTATACAACTCTCTTCATTTTCCCCTATGCAAAATACAACACAAATTCAGGTGTAACTGTATTTTAGACTACCAGTCCTCATAAAAATCCCATTTATCAGAAAGCCTCCATGAGTAAGCAGTACATATGACCTCAAACAGAATCACAGAAGGGACGAGGCTGGATTGACCTCTGGAGATGATCTCGGCCCGCCCTGCTGCTCAAAGCCGGGGCAGCCGGAGCAGGCTGGCCCCGACCGTGCCCAGTCCGTCCTGCACATCGCCACGGACGGAGAAGACGCCACCGCCTCTGCCGGCGATGCTCTGCCTCGTGCAGCCCCGGAGGCTGCTGGCCTTCCCTGCTGCAAGGGCGTGTTGCTGGCTCGTAGGCAACGTGTTGTGCGCCAGGACCCGAAGGACCTTCTCTACAGAGCTGCTTTCCAGCGGGTCAGGCCCCATCCTCTCCTGGAGCCTGGGGTTATTCCTGCCCAGGTGCAGGACATGCATGTCCCTTTGCTGAACTTCACGAGATTCCTGTTAGCCCGTTTCTCCGGCTTCTCCAGGTCCCTCTGAATAGCAGCGCAACCCTCCGGTGTCTCAACCTCTCCTCCCAGTTTGTATTTCCTCCATCTCAAAGTTTGCTGACAAACAGCAAATTAGACTGGGGCACAAAGGGGAAGGCAGTGTTTTCAAATTTAAATAATAATACTGCAAATGACATGTTAGAGATGACTTGGAAACAGATAAAAACAGAATTCCCAGAAAAACAGCTTCAAAACAATTGTGGTTAGGAATCGGGCAGGTAGGAGAACAGGTTTAAAACAACCGTGGTTAAGAATCAGGCACGTAGGAAAACATTAAGCTCAGGTTTTCTTTGTAGGCAATGACATGTGCAAGGCTCCAAGGAGATATATGCTGGCCTGCTGGACAAAGGGCAACTTGCATTTGCACGCAGTCGAAAGCTGTTGTGAAAAAGGACAGCTCTTGCTACTGCTAGGAATGCTTACCTGGTTAGCTGTATCTGCGCTTTGCTATGCCTCGTGGCTTGCAAAAGCTTTCAGCATCGCCGAGAACAGCACCAGGTCCAAAGTACTTCCTAGGAACTCTATTATTAAGTGTTTAAACTGAATTTGAATAGTCACAATATCATCGCAACTGTTCTGAGAATCAAAACCACGCTGAAGTTCACCAGATTGGTGAACGTGGCAAGATTTATTGCAAACCACCCAGGGAAAACCATGCAGTAAGAATAAGGTCTGTTTAAGCCTCTGCAAATATCACTGCATTTATGTCCGGGGGAAAAAAAATAATCTTAGCACAATTCTTTTGTAATTAGCTATTATACATTGGAATGACTGTCTCGGGATGTAGCGCAACAACAGAAACTCCTGGTGCAGCTGAGGAGCATTTTAAATAAGGCCAGAGAGAGCGAGTGCTACCAACCCTCTACTCGCAGAGCAGGGCAGAGCCGGGGGGCTGCCCCGAGTAGCGCCGCATGATCACAAGCCATCAGGTCCTAAGATTAATTTGAACAAGTGCGATTTTAATGCTGTTGTCTCACTTCCTATTTCCAGGTTAGGGCAGGCAGTTCATCCGCTAACCGCCCGACAGCAGGTCTAAGTCTTCAAGTTACAACGCCCGTGGCTGCACCTGCAGACTGAGCAGCGCCAGAAAACGTCCCCAAGCAGCGGGGCTCGGCCGGCCGCCCCGCTGCCCTGCGGGAGCGGCCCCGGGCACAGCGTTGGCTCGGGCAATTCGCACACTCCCAAACGAGGTCTGAGCACGGTTCGGGAGGCAGCAGGGGATGGGGACCGTGCCCAACACTGTCTGCACGTGGCCAGCGGGACCTGAACAGCAGGCACACAGGCCCTTCCGTGCCCACGGACCCCAGCGTAATGGCACGGTCTTGAATTTACTGGCATACACGCAGGCAACGACTGCCACCTGCAATCATGGATGTACACAGCAATCATCAGCTGTAAGAGGTGGAAGTCTCCTATGCATATCGGAATAAATCATTACATATATAAAAATCCAAGGAATTACACACACTTCTATGTTTACACATGGATATCTTCTTTTCCATGACCAAAATTATAATTTTTTTGGCATTTGACTGAGACTTAAGACTTGGGCACTTTGTTTGCAAGACGAACAAACACAACAACAGTTCAGAAATGGGAATGTTATTTTACCAGTCAAAAGAAGATCATTATGAAAACGTGTTACAATTTTGTTAGACGTTTAGAGGTGGGGTTTGGGTTGGGTTTGGTTTGCAGCGTTTTGGGTTTGGTTTGTTGTCGTGGTTGTTTTTTGGGTTTTTTTTGTTTACGTTCACTGAGTCTGAAGACCATGACCCACGTATTTCAAAGAACTCATAAGAAAAGGCTTATATATAATTTTTCACATTGGAACAGCAGTAGAAGACTATCTCTACAAGATCCTCTTCCCTCACAGAGGAAATAATCCACTTTCTGATGATCACTTGCTCCTTTCCTGAAGAGGAGGAAGATATTCAGTAGAATACAACTTGAAATCACCTACGTTTCTGTGAAGGTGATACAACCCTGACACAACCAATGCATGCACACACACCCCCAAATTCAGCAGCAGTATTAGTTTGATTAATAGTATTCTGTAACACTTGCAGGAGCAGAAGAGATTTGACCAGAACTTGAGCTGTACCCACAGCTCAAGACCCAGCCCATGCCCGCTGAAGCGGATCAAAACATTACTGGAAGCACACCGAGCAGAGCTGCCGTATTTCTGCGGCGCTCAGCAAACAGAGACCTTGTTGGGACAAGGTCCTGGTCTTCTCCTTAGCACTGCCCAACAGCAGGCACAAGCGAGGCCAGACGCACGGAAGAGGGGAGCAGGTACCCCCATCCGCTCGCTGCTGAGCGGAATGGCACCTCCTTGCTCTTTTCAGCTGCTCATCCCTACCAGCAATTAACACCGTCAACCTAACGGAGGAGCCCTGTCCTCAGCTGCACGCCTGACATTACGCAGGCTTGGGCACCTGCATCACACGCGGGCTCGTGCCGAGCGACCTTCGGACGCAGAACTGAAAATGGCGGGCAGATGCGTTGCGGTGTATCAGCCGGCGAGAAGCCTGCGTTTCCTGGCAGAGAGGGATTAAATGCCTTCCTTCAGACCATGGTATGAGAGCGTTTCCTCAGAAACTCATTTGCGAGTAATAACCAGCGCTGAAGATCCAGACATTTCATGAAAAGTGGGACTAAAGCTCAGATTCATGTATTTCAAATATCTTCCTTAAGAGCCTCTGCAAAGGCCAACAGTTCATTTTAAAAGTTCTTAAGAATGGACTATTCAACAGCTAAGCAGAAAAAGCCAACAAACATCCTAAGAAAACGATGCCCTTTTAACACACGTTATGCTCACTATCAACCTGTATTTTATCCCTGCCATTTCACACCCCTCAAAATGCAACTTTAAAGCTTCTAGCATTTCACGTGACACCTTGAAGACAAGTCTTAGCTGACAACTTTCCCAACGCAGCACAAGTGACAGGCTGTTAACCGCGCACCGTGAGCGAGGACCCAGCCCATCTGCTGCCAACCAGCCAACAGCTAAGTCACCAGGATTCCCTCCCGCTTACCGCTCTGAGGAGGAGACACTTCCATTCCCCAAAGAGGCTGTTTTCATACACGTATTCTGATAGACCAAGCGTCAAGATATTTATGTTTCAGCGAAGCAACTGCTTCCTATGCACATAGGCTATTCTAGCCATCATTTGCTTACAGCAAGTTTTATGAAAATTCTGTTATCTTCTTTCTTTGAACTCTGAGGACATTGACAGCTGTGATTAAAAACTCATTGTTGATTGCTATCACGCCACAGGTCAATAGTCACACTTCCTTAGGGAAAAGCCTAGGAAGTGGCTGTAGATAACTAAAAAACCTGCTATCTTACGGTTTTATGCATAGAAAATGTACATTGACAAGTATGGTGCTGGGCATCCGCTTAGGTTTTTTTCTTTTTTAAAAGACATGCAAATCACAAATACATACTAAACTTTTCCCCGTTTTTGAAAGGCTGATTATGCATACAAAACATACAAAAGAAGATCCCGTATCAAATGGGGGAGGTTTACTTGCACTCATTCCAGTAGCCCAATTAGTTGCCAACTGATCACACAAGCATCTTTATGTAACCACAATCTATATTCCTGTTAGATATTTAATGATTTTGGACAATAAACAGTCAGCTTTATCACGGCTGCACTGTTTAATGACATAACACATTCAATAAAAACGTAATCCAACAGAAACTGTGATTGGAGGCTTATTCCTGACCCAGATAACTTGAGCGATCGTTCCACAGCGCACACCCACAGACCAAGGTTGCACCACCGGCTCTTTCACCTGGAGAACGACCTGCAGGGCAGGCGAGGAACACGATGAGGAATTCCTTACATAGCTTTGCTGGAAAAACCTTGATAGCAGGAAAACTACACTAACTGGCAAGAAAATGCCAGTGACACTCTTAAAACCTGAAATACCTCCAAAAGAGCTTCTTACTGCAGCACTTCAGTCTCAGACAATATTGTATCGGGCACATTTTCAGAATGTGAGTAGATATTAGTCACCTTTAGGATCTGTTGCTCTGAACATCTCACAGTGCTTTAGCAGAGGGCAAGATGCACTTTATCTTGGTGCACTGGGATGCATAAATTAAACCTCGTTTTCAAAAGATTTTGTAGAGATGCACAAGTAAAATACCGCAGACGTAACACATGAGCTTGACTGATTCCACGCACACTTTGCATCAAGAGGAGGGAAAAAGATCTTGAAAACTGAACAAAATTTGGAAAAGAGCAAAACATAAAGAAATTTCCATGTGTTTTAAAAATAGTTTGTTTTTTCTCTTCTGTTCAAACCAGAGATCAAGTATGAGTGTAATGTCAATAATTACGCCTCCCAATCATGAAGTATTAATGCTGGATTATTCCATTTACTGTAATTCATCCCAATGCATTCAGCAGCGGTAACTTGAAGCATACTAAAACAACAGTACCATAGCAGATTACTGCTTAACTAACAACATGGTAAATGGTTAGGTATAATGTGATGTATTCCTATTCATCCTGGTTTGAGCTGTGGAGGAAAAATAAGCAAAGACATTAAAAAGCAATATGCAGTGCTAACAAATCCAAAACACATATCTGAAAGCAATTTTAGAATGATTAGTGAACATTGTTGGCACTAAACCTTATTCTACAATTTCAGCGCTCAGTGTATTAATTTACTACAAAAAGACCTTGTTTTAAACTTGGTTCATAGCAAGCCTGATGAACTGTAAAAGTAAAAAGAATGAAATACAGGCTGTAATCCCAGAATCTGAGCTGGATTCATGCATTTTGGAGAGCTTCACCGATTTCTTTGGTGTTCTGTAACTGGAGCGTATCAGATATTCTCCAGATTTACCTGGCTAAATGAAAACATTATACTAAATCAGGTGAATGCAAAACATCTGTGTTTTCATATATATATACACACACATGCATGTGTGCTGCCTAAAAGAATATTATTTTAATTACTGTATATTTTACCAAAACAGAAAGGAAACAATTTGTTTTCTAGGGTGGAGAGAGAAGGAAGTCTGCAGGCGCCCCATGATTAACACAGTCAAACAAAACATTCATACCATAAAATACTACCAGAACTGTAACAAGAGAAGAAATCTGCAAAAAAGAGGGCTGTTTTGCAATACAGGAGATTGGGAAGGCACCCAGCGAACACATGCCATCTAGAACGCAAATAGGAACTGCACACGGTGTATGAAAACCAGAGCGTTAGCTGTGGCAGAAGATAAGTCACAGCAGCTACACCGTCTAGAAAATAGGCTGGAAATGCATTGCACGGGCGACGCAAAACAGTCAGGATGGGTAACGAAGACACCCGATGTCTGTATAAAGCACGGCGCACCAGGGTCTTGGGTACCTTACTTTGGGGAAGGATGCAGCCCTCCCACGTGCTCCCAGTCTTTCCAACACAGGTCTGTGACACGCTGCACAGCGCGATGACAGGCGGCAGAGATAACCATTTGCCAGAGGGAAGAGCTGCTTACATTACAATTACTTTGGGATATCAGAAACCAGCTGTCACCCACCTTAATGGCCCTGTGAATGTTTGATGTGAGCCACTGCTTTCGTTACTGTTTTAGAAAGACCAGGGAAAAAAGAAAAGCGTATTTACTCCTGTCAGAGGCTGCCCTGAGGGGCAGAGGGTGCTGGAGGTAAAGGCGGGAGGAGAGGCTGAGGGAGGTGGGTTTGTTCAGCCTGGAGAAGGCAAAGGGGCTGTAACTGCTGCCCACCTCACAGCCCTCCCCGGGGACAACCCAGTCCGCCTCCTCACAGAGCCTGCAGCAAAAGGCCAAGCAGTAACCATCACACCTTGAAGCAAGGGGAATCCCAGCTAAATAAAAGGGCACATTTTCCACGGGTGGCTGAGGACTGGGAGGGGGCCCAGAGGCTGTGGAGCCCTCACCGCTGGAAATCGGCAACACTGGATTGGAGACAACCCCAAGCAGAGAGGAAGGTGGACTGGGACAGACGCGTCTGCTCTCTGCCAGGCCTGCTGAAGAGCCAGGAGCTGCTGCACGGCGACACTGCGACCTGCAGAGCCCCTCAGCTAAGTCTGACCGCTGGTCAGCATCCATCTGTCCCCGCAAGAGACGGACGCCTGACAGACTCAGGACAGCAGTGTTGCGAGCCCAGCTCTGTCCCCTGCGCAGCCAGGTGATGCCGGCGGGTTGCTTTCCCACTTCGTGCCTCGGTTTCCCTGGCGATGCAGCGAGATGCTGGTCGGCCTGCCGGGGCCGGGGGGCGGGCCAGCAGACAGCGTGAAGCACAGAGATACGGAGCCAGAGGCCAAAGACAGACCCCAGCCTTCAGAGACACTGACAGCCTGATGCCTGAAGGGGATTCAGCCTGTACTTTTCACCTATTTGTTGCTACTTTTTTTAACTACTGTAATAGCTCAACGGCAGTAGACTTCAGCTCAGGGCAGAAATCAGGAATGTCAGTTTTCAGAGAAAGACTCCATTTTCTGACACAATTTGTTTTCTTGCATGAATCATCCTATTATCCAACCAGAAATGAAATTAGATCTTCCAGCTCTCAACTGAAGTTAATAATTAATGTTACAGTACGAGTTGCCAGTCTTCCCTGGTGAAGAAACTCTTTTGAAGACATTAACATTTCAATGAGTGCTGCTGTCAGTCAACCCAGCAGTTCGCTCCTTTGGCCTCCTTCTCCATCTTGATCAAGTTTCTTTTGTAAAAAAAAAAAAAAAAAAAAAAACAAAAACAAAAAACAAGTTCTATCCTCCAGCAGTACCTCTTTTCCCTTAAGACAAACCCGACCCTAAGCTCTGCTCCCCAAGGACTTCTCATTTTGGGGAATGAATCATTCCCGTTACAGTCTCTGCCCAGATTAGGGGAGGAAAAACCAGCCGCTCACACCAGTGCCCGAGCCAAGCTGATGGAGAAGGGATCCACTCTCACCACAGACGTCTCGTGCTCAGGCTTTTGTGACCTGGTTGTATTCTAGCCATTTCCAACATACTTGCACGCTATGGTCCACCTCTTTCTCCCGCCCTTTCTTTCCTACTCACCTCAAAACCACAGCAGCCCTTGGACAAAGATTGGACTTTTTTTGTTTGCAAAGAGTATTTGTCATTTAAATGTATACTCCAGGGCAAGCAGGGTCTTACAGTTGAAAACTATGGTGTCTCATAAAAGAATGAGAAAACTGTGCAGTTTCTAATTCAGGCTTAGACTGATTAGATTTGGGAAATGAAGCAGTGAGCAGACACAGACCCTCCTGGCTGGAAGGACAGCACACCCCGCGGTGGAAGTCGGCGGTTTCCTTCTCCCAGCGCGCCCACTGACACACACAGATACGTTATCAACAGCCAAAGATGTGGACAAAAGTTAAGGCACTGTGAAAAATCGCTGTAGTTAAAAAAAAAAAATGTATTAACAAGAACATGACCAATGCAGGAGACTAAATTTAAGTCATTTAGCTATAGAAGTTATTTCCTATGCATACATGCATTTAAGATGCTTTTCAGGAGGAAGAAAAGTAGTTACTATCTTTCTTTTCATTGAAGGACATACAATCACTGCTTAAAAATGCCAAAGGTGCACATGAGTTAATATACACAGTCAAAATAATCAATTACAGCACGTTCATCACTAGCAAATCAACGGGATTAGGTAAAAAATACAAGTATTTTTCCTCCAAGCAGAAGTAATGTTAAATGGTTAACAAATGGTTTACTGTGGTTTTTTTTTAAATTAAATTATCCAACTGCAGAGTTGTGTCAGCATTCATTTGTCCATACGATCTTCAGCATGGGTTAGCAGCATTTCGATCCACATCTTATTTTCAGTATGCAGACCGGTGAGCAACGCACTCAGTGCGGAGGCAGCCAGAACACACTTGTACCTGTATTTGCACCATGGAAATACCGTTGATACCCAAGGCATTTTTTTTTTTCCCATTAATGAAATATGCTCATCTTTTTCACATTGCAAAAGAGACCCATATTTTAAAAAAGGGGAAAAAAAAATACAGTGATACCGGGAACTTTTTTGTTTGTTTTATTTACATAATTTCTGCACACATTGAGGGTGGAAGGCTTGGGCTTTTTTGGTTTTGGGGGGTTTGGTGTGTTGTTTGCTTTGGTTTTGTTTTTTTAATTGTATTAATTGCTCATAGGGAACTCCTTAAGAATTTGTGAAATCCTATAAATAAATGGATTGTTGCTGGACAAAGCTCAGAGGTTAGCTCAGTCACTTGTTCCCAGAACCGTACTTGACACTGACTAGACTAAGAAACGCTCATTAAAATATTCAACACTCGTTATGGAAAACAAAGGATGGACTTTGTGTTCTGCCAGGCATTCTGGACGCAAAACGTGGCCCAACGCACCGAACAAAAGCCACATTCAGAATCAATGTATGGCAGAAGATCTGCAATAAGGTCAGTCATTCAGCGTCTCGGAGCAGGACCCCATCCCAGGGAAGCACAGATGCATGTTCGTGGAAGAAACAGAAAAAGAAGGGAGCAGAGGGCACAGCAGTTCAGAATTCCTTAGCCAAGTTACGAGGCAACTGAGCAGCTTCCACCTCATCTTCTGTGGTTAGCAATGCGATGCAGGGTCAGGAACAAGCAGGTAGAAGCAATAATTTCTTCACCACAACTGGTTACAGTCCGAAAATTACACAACACGTATAGAGTTTCGAAGATTTGGAGTTTCATATTAGTTTCCTTAGCCGTATCTAACCCAGCAGCCTGTGACTACAAATATAAGCCATTTTCATAACTACTAACATCTTAGCTCATCAGTTTAGACACAAGCGTTTTAGATTAGTCTTCAGCCTAGTCCTGAAGCCTAAGACATCTCTCCCTGGAACAGCAGAAACTCCCCAGTGAAGCAGCACAGGGAGCCAAAACACAGAACTGTTTGTGGAGGGTGTGCTTCTAACACTATAAAGTCTTTTACTTTTAGAGACCTCAGTCAAGAATGGGATTTTTTTTTCCAAGACAACAAATGAATATTATGGTGAATGAAGTACAGCACTGAGAAGCTCTCGGGATAATACAAATTTGCAGAAGTAAGCTGAAGAATAAAGTCAGTTTCCTCCAGGAAGGTTTAAATGAAGTTATGTCCCCTTTCAGAAATCACAATCTACAGAAAGTCCAATTTTGCTTCTAAATTATTACTGTGGCTGCACAAAGCGGAGGGAGAAAAACAGCTAGGAGCTGCTGCAGAGACACCAAAATCCAACTGCACACAGAACTGCCTCCTTTAACGGGCCACCACTTCTGTGTACGTTGGGAGTTTCGAAACAATACATAGCCTTAGACATTTAATGTAATGTTATTTGGCCTATACAGAATTCCATATTACAGCTGCTTATATTGAATATAGCACAATCTGCCCAGAGGATCAGGTAACAGCTGCAGAAAGTGCAGCTGCTGGTAAGGAACTTAGGACACTAAAAAAAACCCGCTAAATCGATCAGCAAAAAAAGTCAAGCGAAGTTGACAGGCACCAGCAGTGCTGTGAGGCAAGCAAAATAAAACCCTGCCTCCTTTAGCTCTTCTCTCCCCCCGCCACACTTGTTCAAACCTAACTAAAAGCAGCTTTAAGTTGTTACCCAAAGGAACCCCAAACCTTAGGAAATGCACAAGTTACCCCCCAAAATACACTGCCATGGCCCTAGATTAGAACCGAAGCCATCAATAAGCAAGGGAACGCAGCTGTAGTATGTTCAGAGATGCCACCATGAAGGACTATGAAGAAAAAATTTCCTAAAACGATGCGCAGGCAGTGCTAGCGAGCAATGCCAGGGTAACCATTTTGTTTGTTAAGACTTCAGACAGACTGTGTTAAATCACTAAACACAAGGTAAGAATGAGGGTGGCTGTGCTGAGATTTATTTGGCAAGCAGAAAGTTTAGTGCCAAAAGGAAAAAAACCCCCAAACTTCCCAGAATTGCTATACAATCCAGGTCACTTCCCATTCCCAGCTGAATGCCACCCAGACAACACCAATTGTCTCCAAAGCAAGAGCCTTCTCACAGGTTCAAACAGCGGACTTAGCGGGGAGAACCAGTCCAGCGTACACGAACTACACTACTAAGTCGAAGTCTGTTTACAAAGTCTTCGGGGCCTCCTCTCCTCCCAAGTTCCGCAGGGAACAGAAGTGAGTGCCGAGTACTCACTTAAAAACACGTTCTCTCTGCACGCAAGATCTGCAATAAACAACGCGTACAACTCGCAAGCAATCGCCAAGAAAGTTCAGTTAAGGAAAGTATCTGAACATTTTGTCAAACTTCTGGCTTTTTCATAAATCCTCCCCAAAGCATCATGAAGAAATTTAGCTGAAGTTGTGTTTTGCAGGTGACATTTCAAAAGACAAATTAACTTTGAACACTGAGAAAAGAAAAGATGCAGCATTTTACCCTGTGTGTTCAATCATGAAAGAGTCCCAGAGATGAATTTGCTAAAGCAATACAGAGAGACTGGTGAAGACAAATCTTCTAAAATGAAAGTGACTTAAGCACAACCTCCTTTTTCCAAGAGATCAAATAGACTTTCAGACCCCTAAGCTAACCTACACAGGTATCAACAATTTATAAGCAAAAAGGAAGCTTTAACACATCAAAAACAGAAGAAAAGACTCAAACACAGTGGACTCTGAGTGACCAAACTGTATTATATTGGATTAAGCCTAGCCACAGCGAGCCCAAAGAGCGCCTGTCCCTCCACCGCCGTGCACTCTCAATACCTTCCTTGCGTCTGATCCGCCGCTCCTACAGGCACAGGGTAGGGAACGACATCGGAGGGAAGGGAAGGGGTCAAGTCAGGTTAATCAAGTCAACGTGACCCTACGCTGCCCTAGCTTTATCCTTGTGCTTCTTGGTAGAAAGCTGTAGCATACACATCCTCGCTGTACAGAGAAGGGGAAGAGAATGGTTTGAAAGGTTTGCTGAATACAAAATAAGCGTTTTGCGAACAGGTGAGCTTCACTTGTTCAAAGATGTGCAACCCTCAATCCAACGTTGCATCAGGGAACCAGGAGGAAGGACGAGGTCACAGCTGCAGCAGAGCCATCTTCTCTGGGGCTGGTCTGCAGGTCCACAGCAGTAATTCCTAACCCAAGGAATCGGCCTGGCATCCGGGACTACCTAATACCTGCTGAACCTGGCCTTGCTTTCCAACACAGGGCGCAGAGATCAGGGGAACAGTCCCAGCCCTGGGCAGGGAAAAGACAGTAGCTTGTGGCACAAATCGTAGCCTGTTCATCAAGGGAGGCTTCGTTACCAGCGGAAATCTGAAAATCACTGGCCTGGAGAGACAGACTGCCAAATAACAGCTCTATGAAGCAGTCTCCTGGCTTTGGCTGGGACAGTTAATTTTTTTTCCCCTAGTAGCTGGTGTTGTGTGTGTTTGGATTTAGTATGAGAATAATGTTGATAACACAGTGATGGTTTAGTTGTTGCCAAGCAGTGCTTACACTAAGTCAAGGACTTTTCGGCCTCTCATGCTCTACCGGCTGAGAAGGCGGGAGATGCACAAGGAGGCGGGAGCGGGCAGAGCCGGGAGAGCTGACCCCAGCTGGCCCAAGGGCTGTTCCAGGCCACGCCATGTCATGCTCAGCATCGAAACGGGGGGAAAGCTGGCCGGGGGGCAGCGATCGCTGCTGGGGGACTGGCTGGGCATTGGTGAGCAACTGCATCGTGCATCACTTGCTATGCATATTCTTTTATTATTATTACTGCTACTATTTTATAGCAATTAGTAAACTGTTCTTATCTAAATCCAAGAGGTTTTTTTTCGCTTTTACTCTTCCAGTTCTCTCCCCCATCCCACAGAGGAGGGAGCGAGTAAGTGGCTGTGTGGTGCTCAGTTGCCGGCTGGAGTTAAACCACAGCAAGCAGGTAGCATTCAGAGCTATTTATTCTCTATTCCTAAGCATTTTCATAGCAAGGGGAAAAAAAAGGGGGGGGGGGGGGGGGGGCAAAACTTCGATACCTAGTCAAACTGGTGAACTCAGAGCAATGCTGTAGGGAATGACAGAATGAGCAGGCTGGAGAAAACAGCGCTAGAGGAAAAGTACAAGTTCCTCCCATGTAACAAGTAACCGCCGAGGGATGGGAAGATGACTAAAACAGAAGAAAGTCACAGCACAATAGGTAGGCTGCCAAAGACCCAAGGCAGTACTGAGCGCGAGAAATTACCATTAATCACTAAGCCTTCAGCCTTTTGCAACAACTTTGTCTTGTTTCATGTTGATCATCTCGGAGGAAGAGGCACAGCAGCTTTTCAGCTCAGTAATTTTCCAACTAGACCGTACTCCATCCCAGCAGCAGCACAGCCAGAAGAACTACCACTAAATTGTAGTCAGCTGAAATAAATGGAAGAATCTCACAAGTCACAAGAATCTTTCCCAAGTCATTGCTTGAATGCAAAAGGGTAATTTTTATTTAATGTTGTTTAAGAGTGCTGGGCAACCCAGCAGACTGTTTCACCGACATGCAAAGGCTACTATTTAATTTGCTCCTGTTTTCTGAAGGGAACATCTAAATACTTCTGCATCCATCAGCAGTAAAGTACTACCTTCCTCACAACATTTTTAGCTCTCAAATAGCGATATGGCCACAGTATTCTTTCCTCATCCACCCTTCCCTAAAACCTACAAGTGACGTCAGAAAATTGTAAAAGATGATAGTAAATCAATATACCACCTGTCCTGTGCTCTCATATACGTCCTGCCTTTAATGCACCTTCCAGGTATTTAAAGCATTTATGGACTATTGGGGGTGGGTGGGGGGAAACCTCTGTGTGAAAAGCTTTTCTAAGGTGATCACACAGTGCAGATCATTCTCTGCTTCCCTTACCAATAACCCCATCTTTCCATGTGACTGCAGGGCTCTTGTTCAAAAAGAAAAATCTCTGTAGTGTCAGTAAAACGACAAGTATGTTTCAGCCTGAGCTACATAAGACTAGGGACTGACACGTCATTAACAGCCAGTTTAACAGTGGAGAAGGCCTTAAACCTCTTCCGAGAAGTGCGATGAATACTACCTTTATCTAAGAAGACATAAAGAGCACGGATTGCAACCTGAGATCGGACGTAAATCCAAAGGTCAAGAACTGCGCCCACCCTCATGCACCAGTCCTTAACAGCAAAGACCAGATACGCTTACTCGTCAAGCCTTTGTTCATAGCTCAGTGTTTAACACCGACACCGGTGACATGGAGCAGAAGAATGCAACCGGCTGGTTTCACAGGTAGCAGAAACGAGATCGTGATATTCGGCAGGAAGAAAAACAGAAAGGGTCTCGAGATGAAAAAAAGCTGTTGCTAGGCAAACACATGACTTGCGCGAATGCCAGAGCAAGAAATATTCATGAAGTCCAGATAAGAGCTGCGGACGGCTTTTTCCACACAGAGGTCCTGGATTTTCAGAGATCACACTGACAGGGAACATAAAACCCACACAACACGCGTTCCTGATAGTGGGTTCTTCTCACACACGATCTGTTGTCCTTACCAAAGGCGGCCACGGCTGTTGCCGCAGAAGGGCGCTCCGGCGAGGAGCTCCCGGTCAGCTCTGCCCTCCGGTGCAGCCCCGGCCCGCCCACAGGGACAGGGCGAGGACAGGGTCCCAGCCCTCGGGGCACAGCACGTCCCCACGGCGGTTCCAGCCCGCCCCCGGTTCCCCCACAGCCCCGGGAGGTAAGCTAGCAGAAGGCGCCTTGGAAAGCAAAGCCAGCCCCAGGACACATCTGAAGACCGTTTGGCCTCCTGACAGGAGCTACCTCGGGTCAGACATCCAGCAGCAGCGGCGCGACAGCCCCGACGTCCACCAGCCCTGGCGCGCGATTCCAGGCTGGTGGACGTCAGCTGCAACGCTGCCTCACCTCTCCGATAAACATCAGGATGCCAAGCGTTAAAACACACCGAAACCAGCTGGTGCTAAAATTCAGGTTTCCACAGCAACGCCAGCAATGACACACAGTGCTTCTGTAGTGCATTCCTGCATTATCAACCACTATCGGCATGTGTGTTCCAGCCTGCAGAGTTACACCGGTTTGAAGACCCTAATTTCGTTTTCCAAATGCTGCAGTCCTGGCATTTGAAGTGTAGAGCCTAAGCTGCCAAAAAACCAAAGGTGGTGACAGTGCTTAATGATGTCCCTTACCAGTTACAGGCTGCCACAGTCATTTCACCGCTCACCTTCAAACTCCCTCTCACATGGGGTTTGCTGCACAGGTTAATGGCTTTGCTTCTTGTGCAGGTTTTAGGAATTCGAAACAAAAACTCCATCCCTCGTAGGGCACGGACAAGCGGGGGCACGCAGCGCACAGCAGCCGAGCCAGCTCGCTGGTAGCTGCGCGGCGCAGAACGCACTCGCGCGGGTTACGGTTACCTGCACTGAATTACATCTAATCGTCTCTCGCTGGAGTGAAATGAAGAAAAACAAAAGCAGTTACAAGCAGTTCAGAACTGAACTGACCGGACTTAAAATAAAATCAGACTCCATGACAGCAGCACAATGGATTAAAGGTAAATTTTCATAGTGTCAGCAGGATGAGAGAACCACACAAGTTTTTGCTAAATCAAGTCAAGCAAGTGTCAGAGGCATTTCTTTAATAACAATATCAATCAAAACACAGTGACTGAAGTAATGACTTAAATGCTTTAAAATATGCACCAGTTCCAACCCAAATTTTGGGCAATATTCTAAGGAAAAAAGTGACACAGGTAGGCACAGGATACCAGAAGATCTCCACAAGACTTGAAAACACATTAGCTACAAAATTTACCATCTTAACTGCGAGGACTTTGAGGCTGCTTGTTGACAGTTATGAACCACCCGTGGCTTTGGCAGCTTCCAAAATGGGCTCTCCCAGGATCCCGCATTAAGACCACGCAGGCATATGGTGACAAATGATCTCGTAGGTAATCCGCACCCAGCTTGTAACCACTTAGCGACAGCGTGGTTTACAACATTTTTTTAAACTACAATAGAAACTAGTAAGACAAAACCAAAACCTGACTGCGCGGCTTCACTTGGCACAACAGCTGCGGGATGTCCCTGGAAAACAGCTCCAACCTCGTCCCCCAGCCCCGGCCGGATCCGGCAAGCCCAGCACCGGCAGGACAAGGAGGTCTGCTGGACCGTCCTCGCCGCACCCATCTCTCCCCCTTCCCGGGGTTCAGGAAAAGCACAGCCACCACCCTTGTGGGTGCAGCTGGGCCTTGAACTGAATTAGGTACAAATGAAATCCCATCCTCAAATCAGGGGAGAAAAATGGGAGAGCTTCTTTATCATGCTAATTAGACCACAGAACGAGAAGGCACCTTCTGCACAGAAGAGGCAACAGGATAGCACCATCAGGATAACCCACTTTGTAAAAAAAAAAAATTGCAAAAAAAAAATATGTAGTGTTACATTACCTTAAAAAAAAGAGAAGGATCCATTCAAGTTAACTGCCCATTATTTCTATTAAAGGCTGTTTTGAAATGCTACCGGCTCCCCGATTTATGTCTGGTTTTCAGACCTTTAGCCCAGCCTTACTGGTGGCCCGGTTATGCCCGCTTCTGTTTCTGCCCAGCTCCGGCGTTGCTGCGGCCCTGGCGAGCACCCACGCAGCGCTGCCGGAGCCCTGACGCCGCTGGTGCTCCACCGGCAGGCTCGGGCAGGCGCACAGCCAGCCAGACAAGGAGGCCCAACAAGCCAGAGGCCTCCACCGATTCCTTCAGCAGATGGTCACTGGGCAGAGGAGGCCTTCTTAAACTTGGCTTTGACAGCTATTACCATCAGAAAAGCACTCAAAAAAATAACCAATTTGTTAGTCAGCCCAAACGCGCCTCCTAATCAGTAGGATAAACCGAGGGACACAACACGAGCCTAGAATACAATAAACTCTGAAAAGTGGAAAAAACATGCTCTGAGAAACTATACATCTGTCACAGTACTTCAGCAGCCCTGGAGACTTCAGGGTCACCAAATAATTTGGACTGGAAGGGACATCTCTAGTCAAAGCTCCTGCTCGGTCAACACTGACTTCAGACCAGCTGGCTCGGGGCTCCGTCCACTTGGGTCTTCAAAAGCGACTCCTCAACCTCTCTGCCCAGTGCTGAAGGGTACTGCAAACTGAGACAGAGGCACGGAGATACACGGCAGGTAAAACATCCCGGGCTTACTAAAGGTAGCACCGCATGAAGTTAACAGAGCGTATTTCTTTGATGAGTTGAAAAAACATTGCTGCACAAAGCGTATGTTGCAACTCTTACTCATCAAGACTTCAGTGAAGCAACAGTGACATAGCACAGCAAAGACTACTGTTGGTTAAGCAGCCAGGTTTGGTCACAACCAGAAAGAAGCCTGTGAGGCAGGAGAAACACCTGTGGTACTCTCAGGCTGCTAATACCCTAGGAATATCCAGTTTTTCACAAAAACGCTCGTGGACTTGTCTCCTACAAGCCTCTTACCAACCGTTACTGTTAGAAGAGGATTAGTACCAGAACTGTGGGCGAGAACTAGCAGAAGATCTAGCCGAGGAGACGACAATACAGCAGAAGCAAGCCCTCCTGCTGGGTAAGACCATGAGGTTCAGAGGCAGGAAGGTGCCACCAATGGAGAAGACAGGAAACAAGACTCATCCTACTCACGGTGCTATCCAACAAGCCTCTGCTCAAACAGCCAGTACCGGTGAGTCACCGTGAAGGCCGCTGTCACGACACAGGTGTGTCTCAGTACCGTTGAGACCAGCCTAGCCCGTCACGGAAAACAAAACCACAAAGCTCCTTCACACAAGAAACGGAAACGAGAAGTGCCTCCTCAGGCCAGGGCTGCGGGAACAGCCATTACTCACCCCAAATCCGGGCTGAACTTGCACGTGAATTTTTAGCATTGTGTTTGTTATTTCCTACCTGACCTCCAGGAATTAACTTTTTTCTACAGACACTGGAAATGAGGAATAAAATATTAAGGGACAAGACTTGACCAGATGGAACCAAACCAAAACAGACAGCAAGAATGAAAATAAAGGCCTTTCTCCCACCCATCCAACCACACACCTCCACCACTTATCCGAGACAACCACAAGACGGTATGCCTGCATAGCAGGCAAATTTAACTCACTGGAACAGCATAAAGCTAATCTGCCCTAAATTGTGATTTATTTTTAATCCTTTTTAGCTAAACTGTTATCAGTTTACCTTGATATCAGAAGAGTGCCAGCACCAACGGCAGGGAGGGATCACAGCTGGAGCTAAGGAAGGCTAAGGGGAAAGCAAAGCCATCCATCCTCCCCACTTCAGCTGCAACGAGATGTTAATTTAGCTCCTTTGACGTACAAAAAATAAATCACATTAAGAGCAGCCATTTTTGTCATAGTTGGTGAACGGCTCCTAACCGTAAGGAAAATGCTACTATTCCATCAGTAACTTGATGAGATTCAAGAAGTTTCCACAAGTTTAGATACATAACTCTACCTCCCAATGCCTAGGCTGTTCGTGCCTGGTTTAAATCTATTTGTAGCCATTAAAAATGGTAAAATTCCCTACTCAGTAGAATGCAACATATAGTACTGATGTACTACTTAAAAATGCAAACACAATACTTAATTTTTGGCATTCCAATAAGAAACTTATAAATAATTGAAAAACCAGCCCAAAACTTCTAGATACTTAATACTTTGAGTGTCTCAAAGTTTACCAAATGCCGCTGCAGGCACCAGCGAAGAGGTATGCCTGAGGATAGGGAACGTAAGCAGCGAGCAGCTCCCTCACCATGGCACACACCTCCTCAGGTGCACTTGCCACTCCCTGACCTTCTAAATCAGCTTTCTTGGCAAGTGCAGGGAAGTTCACCATCTCCTCAAGTGTCTGTTCTGCTGATCCATTTGTGCGTTAACTCTAGCACTAAGACTGCATTTTAAAAAAAGAGAGGGGGGGAAAAAAAGGCACATGCAAACAGAGCCAGGGAGGAGAGCCCAGTAATACCGACACTTTAAACCATTACAACATTACCACAGCTATAAAATGAAATTGCACATATGCCGTTTATGTATTCCATACAATCTGCAGCTATCATTTAGTTCACTACAGCAAGACTTGTCCAAAACAGCATTTTCAAGTTCTTTTGGCTCAACAGTTATAACCAATGGCTAAGCCAACATTTTATAATACATGTAACATCATCTCACTAAGAACAGAGGTTAAGCAAGTACGTTGCTGCTTGCTCTTTCAAAAGCAGCAATGCTGTTGCTTTGTTAACAAGGCTAAATCAACATAAGCAGAAAGCACAGAGATACGGTTTTGTCCCCACACCAAGTACTCCTCTCACCACTCCCATCACCACAAACGTCACCACAGGCTAACTCAAGAAACCTTTATTTTCTCCACTTGTTTGCTAGGGAGTTCGTCCATTTAACATTTCCAGAAGGCTACAGATGAGCTGTCTTTAGACAAACTTACCACAGATTTCATCAGGGTTGGGATTCTAGCCAAAACTTTAGATTCATGAGGTCCAAACAGCCAACTTGATAGCTCACGGCCACCACACAGTCCTGCCCTCCCTTCTTCGCACGCACCCTCCACCACCACCCCGGCAGCTCCTGCCACATACCTCTGACTCTCATCACCTCTCTGGCAGCTACTGCAATTCAACAGCCCAGCAAAGAGATGGGCAGCTGTCTGCACATCAGCAGTTTGTTTCACAGAAGGTCCCGAGATGCACAAAAGCAAGCAAGGCCTCCCTTTCAGCAGGGCAGATCCACTAGATTCGTTCAGCTGCTCAAGAAGCCATCACCTAACACCAGCAGCTCCAACTCCCTCTGCTCAACAGAGGTGGGGCGCAGGCAGTGCCCTAATGCTCAGCCACCGGTCCCACCTAACGAGTCGCAGGTGCCAGCACGATGGACATCAGCTGGAGGGCCACACCACACCCAGCGGCACCTGCCCCAGCCTCCCCAGCAGCAGGCAATCAGGGTAACGAGGGAGCCACCGCATACAGCCCACTGCATCACACTGAACCCGTGAGTCCAGATTTCAGTTCATTTTAATAAACTGGGCAAAAGGACCTCTTACAGGAGCAGCCAATTCAGCTTCATTGCCAGGTGCCTGGGCTGTCTCCATCACCTCAGCCTGGCCCCCTCCTTCCCACCGCAAAACCTGACACTTGCACACCAGAACCCGTGGAGACTTTACCTTCCTCCGCTTGGCACAGAGCTGGCATGCTGGGACCACCTGGTCACCTCCCCTCCACCAATTCCTCGCCACAATGGGGAATTAGCTTTTCTAACAGCTTCCCACTTTGCCATTTGACAGCTGTGTGAGGACCGAAAAGCTTTAAAGATAATTTTGAATTCAGTAGCATATTCGAGCGACGCTCCGCGATTTACTAGACACACAACGTCAGCCGAGATCCGAGGCGATGATCTCTGTGACCCTACAAGGCCACCCATCGAACCCTCGGCATGAGGTACAACGCACACCTCAAAGCTGCGCGGCTTTCCCAGCAGCTGGGCGGCGGTGACGGCAGCCTTCCGGCGATCCCCACATCAAACTGCCGAACGGATCCGGCTCTGCCTCGCAGATGACCGGGTGGCAGCGCCCGGGGAACCCGTCCGCTCGCCTCGCTCCAGAGCGGACCTAGTTCACCCAGCAAGTCCCACCACAACGCTGCTGACGTCTGGGAGCTAGTCCAGAACAGCCTGCAACTTCTGTGGCCTTAGGGGCAGAAGTTGGCTGTTACAGAGCCAGACGACCTACTGGCCCTTTCCGATTTAAGTTCTACAGATCTATATTACCTAAGGAAGTACGCAAATAAATATGAAAAACCAGGAGGACGCAAAAAGACATCCTTTAACTCACAAGTGTAGCCGTACCAGCCAGAGGTACAACTGGGCCAGCAAATGGCTTCCTGTCCTGACTAAAAGCAAACACTAAAGAGAGTAAGATACAGGCAAAAACCTGCAACATCAAAATGGTATTACCTCCTAGCTTCCAGGGACTTAAGGCTCAAGGACCTTTCAGACACCATATCTGTATCTCTGAATTCAAAACCCAGAAAGTGAGGCCATCTGTTTATAACAGAAAGTCAGTCTTTCATTTTCATTCGGTTTTGTTTTTTTTTTTTTTTTAATTACTATTATTTCTTTTTTGACACAGCAGAATCAGGATCTGCAAGACTACGGTTTCCATTTCACACTGGCCAGAATACCTTATCGCTAGCTGGCCATAAGGAGGAGTGGTGAAAACTTAAGAAGTCAGCCAAGAATTTTTTTTTTTTTTTTTTTTTAGAAAATAAATGATCACTTATTAAGTTTGTTCAAACAAATAGACAAAAAAGTTTGAGTGAAATGTCTCTGCTTTCATTTAGCAGAAGAAATGAAGCAAGATTTCATATAGACACACCAAAAGCTAGGAAGAAAAGCTGCCTGGCTGGTGTTCAGCAGAAAAAAATAAAGCATTGAGAATGTGAACCAATGTCTCTATTGTAATTTCTCAATGATTAAAAAGTTAAATACTTTGTTGACTTATTTCAAAAGTTGATGACAGTTTACGTAAGTTACTCCATGGCATGAAGGAGACCTGCTATTCTCTCTCTCATCAGAGAAACTGGATAAATAGATAGAGGAGGACAACCGCAAGCAGAGCACAAGCACAAAAAAATTCCTTTGGCTCTCCTCCCTTCATTGTATCCCAAAAACCATCTGCCTTGCTGTTAGTTTATCTTCCAGATCACTTCATTCTTGGAAGATAAAATGCTTCTTCATCCTCCAAGGACCTTAAACACAACCAAAACCCGCCCCGTAGGCACGGGGAACATTAGAGTAAAGCACCCTTTGAGCGGCGATGGCCACCCCAGGTGCACGCGGACACCAGCCAGGGCTTACAGAGCAAGACCTCACGCTCAAGACCTCACGCCCAGTCTCGCCAGGAAGAGGCCAGAAGCAGAGATTTCCCCCCCAGCCCCAGTTACCAGACAGGGAATCATCCCAGGATGCCTTCTACTGAGAGTTACTCATCACTCCCACCTCTCCGAAATCCTGCCATGAACGCAGTGTGATCATCGACATAAAGATGCTTAAAAAGAGTGAGACTTCGAACTGCTTTCAATTAAAAACAAACACAGAAAAGCACAGATTACATGAACGTACTTCCATCCTCAAGCCAGGATTATTCAAAACTAGGAAGTGCCAAAGGAGAGAGGACGGCATGACTGTGCACCACTCCGAACAATTCTGCTCTTCTCCGGCAGGCAAACTACATTCAAAAAGAGAAAACCTGTCTTGAGTTGGCATGACACCAATAAAACACCACCAATCCATGCAGTTAGGCACAAAAATAAGGTACGATAGCTTAAGTGCAAAGCACAGCTCATTCATGGAGTTATTCCTCATATCCTGCCAGTGTTCTTGGAATTGTAGGTATTTCTTTTGATTACAAGTAAGGCTCCTAATTCCTAGAAATCAGGATTCTGACAAATATCTACATCCTGCCAGTGCACAGGAACTAAGGTTAAAAGAATGGAGGGAGGAAAATATGAACAATTACAAAAATACACATTGAGTTTGTTGCCCAGTCAAGACATCATCTGGAAGACAGCCATTTCATAATACATTTCAAGAATCAAGTTTTTGGATTTGTTTTGTTGGGGCTTTGAGTTGTTTTGGTGGGGTTTTTTAAAAACTATTTTAACTGCAGTTAGCTTCCAGGCCTGTGCAATTTAACCACATCTCTTATTTTAAAATTAATTACTAGTTAATTGCTGCTGCTTTGCAGAAAACAATCCCTTTCCTAAGGTTTTGTTTTTCTTCCTTCTTTATGGGAGGGCAGAGGAAGAGACGTAGGGAGCAGGGGAAGGGAGCGCTCCAGCATTAGGAACTCGGCAGTTTAAGAACCCCGTGCTGGAAAAAGTTGACACGACAGCGGGTTAAGTACTTCTGAAAGCTACGGCTCTAGTCCCGGCTGAAGGTAAAACCCCTGGCAGGTTTTAATAATGAAATGGCAGCAGCCCAAGTCACTGCTGGCATGCTCAGCTCAGCCTGGAAAACCACATTCCTTTCTCCCGGTGCGCACGTCGGAGGAGTCGCCCAACCTGCCGCTGCATTCTTACCCAGCTTACCGAAAATAACAGCGTTTACAGGATTACACTTCATTTCTTCCTAAAAGGGGACAGAGCTGCCTCGTAGCATTGCTTTTACTGCTACAGTAAAACTCTCTTATTCGACACAATTAAAACAAACATTTAAGAGGAAGTAGCAGTGAAAGCAAAAGATGGAGAAATTTACGAAAGCTGGTGAGATTTTCTGTTTACTGACACCAAAATTTACAAAACTGTTACCTAAAATCAAGCTGCTTCTGCACATTGATATTGCATCTACGATGTTTCATTGACTGAAGCTGTTAGATAATCCATCCCTCACTGCTATTAAAAGGCCTAGAGGTTTCCAGCTCGCTCAGAAAAGTCCCAGTTTACATGCCACAGAGTTTAATTAAGCAAGAGGTCCTGGCCCCATATAATCCTCTGGGGCTAAGAGGTTGTCAATTTAGCCTGATTCAGCTGAAATCAGTTAGCTGCCAAACAGGCTGCATCTACATCAGATCTTGCGACACAAGCACACAGCTGCTTCACATAGCCCCCACGGCAGATGCCTTGTTTCAGCTTCATGCAACATTACCCACAAGTATGACATGAATAAAGATAATAGCGCCGAGTCCCACAATCTCTGATGTGATCGTACAGCACCTGTGGAGATAGTCCGTATTGCACAATGAGCTGCATTTGGTTTAGAAAGGATAAATATTATAACCCACTGAACCTCTCATTGTCTGAAGCTGCAACTCCACCCTACAAGGCGCAGTGGTGCACTCTTCCTTCCCACAACATCCTAAGCCATTCACTTTATTCCCTTCTGAAGGGCAAGCTCATTTGGCACTCACATCAGGCCTGGTTACATTTTCAAAACAGAACACAAAAAAACCCTATTAGAGATTCACTAAAGTTAACTCCCAGCAAAAGCTGTGCCCCTGAGACCGAGAAGACTGCTGTGGCAGCAGAAAGGCTTTGCTCAGCAGGTGTGGGGCTCACAGTCCATGTTTACTTCCCAGGAAAATGGTATCTGTGCAGAAACAGATGATAACCTGGAGTTTACATTTACCATTACACAGTGCCCTCCAACGGCCAGCCCATAACATACTAAAATACTAAACCCGAGGAGATGCTTATCGTCCCTTCCCCGACAGCAGGGTTCGGGCAGTGACGAAGGCAGCGGCCGAAGCACCTGCAGCCCCATCCCTCACCCGCGCTGACAAGACTCCCGAACCTCCTCCTCGCTTGACAGCGAGCGGGGGCGGAGGACAGACAGGGCCACCTCTGAATGGGCACAGGCATAAAACTAACATTTCTTCGCTCCCTCAGACCCACATTTGAATACAAACCACCTGAAACGTCCTTACATTAATTTTACATTAAAACTAGAATTCACTTAGTAATAGTGGCCAAAATATGCTCATAACTCATTAAAAGCAGGTTTAAAACGTAAGCTTTTATAAAAATCTATCGACCTACTGAGAACCACAGCCTATTAATTTTGTTATTATGCCACAAGTAGATACGCAAGCCCTTTCACTTATGAAATGCTTCCTTATCTGCACTTTTTCATCATCATCTGAAGTTTTACCTGCTATCCCTGGGAAGCCAATGCACTTAGAATCTATAAAACCAATACAGATTTTTGTTTCCCATTTAAAAAGTCAATAAAAAAGTTACTATCCTGAATCGCTTATTAGTAAGACACTGCGTCACTGCTGTGACCGAGGGAGGCCCCTGCTCACGCTCCCATGAAAGAGTTATGCTTTTATATAACCAGAGTATTCAGAGCAGAAAAAACAGACCTCTCTGTTTAAAGCGCCTCTGCTGACGGTGCTGTTCACAGAAGGTGTATCTTCCCAGGAACTCAAGGCGGTTTTTCTACATAAAAGCCTCCTGCTTCACACGAGCAGCGGGCTGAGCGGGGGCCAGGGGAGCCGGACGGTGCAGGCGGCGGCGGGCTGGCCCCCTCTCGCTGCTCTGCCACCCCACAGCTGAGGTTCGGCAGCGCTCGACAAGGGCCCGCGACCGTCTACGAGCTGCTTCTCCGGTACGTCACCCGCAGCGATGCCCAGCGCCCTGGTCATTCATCCAACACGCTTCCAGTGCCACAACGCCCAGCCCGCGCTGCTCCGGTCCTCCAGCGCTGCTCCAGTCGCCGAGCTGGGAACCAGTGTGACGAGGGGACACAGCTTGGGAGCCCCTTCTCAGGGGCCAGTCCTGGCAGGGGCCCCGCGGGGACGGCCTGGGCTCGCAAAACCTCTGGCCCTGCAGCCGCAGCGCAGAAGCAGGGGAGCAGCAAGAGACAGTTTTACCATCGAGGCAATGTATCAGGAAACGTTACCTTAACTCTAATTACAGCCATCTAGAGCACAGACGCTTCCCCCAACAACTCACCATCAGGCTTATTTCAAGTATTTATGGTTTGCTTAAAATGCAAAGTAGAGAAATCCAGCACTGAACTCCCCTATGTCACTGCTTGTCACTGAGTCAAGTGGGGGAGGAAAAATTGAAGCCTTTTTCCTCAGTAATAAATCAAGTTAATCGGTAAGCAGTGCGATAACATCTTCCTTTTGAAGCCTCTGCAGCCCCGTCTCACGGACGGCACCAAAACACACAAACTTCATCTACATGACATTCAAGTACAGGGAAGGAGACACCCTCAAGGGAGATCACTCCAGAGCAACAAATCCATCAGGAACATGTAAACACAAGACGGACAAGTCAGCTTCCCAAGTCGTGCAGCCTAACTTATTTTCAACCAGCTTGCCCCAAAGAGACACTTTATCCATTGTATTGCAGCCATATTCCTTGTCACCTCACGGCCCAGGCTGTACTTCACCATAACATCATTGTGGCAAAGCTGATCTTCATTCTTTACCCTGATGTTAGACAAAATACAGATAAGCCTATGCTTTGCAGGAATTCATCCCATCCACAGGTACCATTTCCATCATACCCGAAAACCGTCTTTGCTCGTATTTACCAAAAGCACGTCTCATGAAAAGCAGAGTGCCACAGAGGCTCCCGAGGTCCTGGAATCCTTCAGGATTCATTTCTCACAAAAATGCTTTGCCCAGTAGAGTACACAAGAATTAAGGTGAGAAAAAAATGTTAAGCTGCAGTGACTATATCCAGAACTATTTATTTTAAGGCATATGCAATTACATCTCACGCATCAGGATATGTTCATGAACATAAGCTCCTTTTTGACAATTTCTAATGCATGACAAAATGTCACCTCAGTAGGAAGCCTGTAATTTCAGTTCATTCAATCACAAGTCATGGAAGTTAAAGAGACGAGAAGAATGCTGGAACCGGAGAGAGCAGTTTTCACACGCGAACGTCTTTTTTGCCTCTATTTTAAAATATGAAAAGCTACTCTTTCTTCAAGGATCTTTTTCTTGAGACACATTATGTATTCAACCAAATGAGAGACAAGAAGCTGCAAGTTTTTCTTCCACCCAAGCACACTGAGAACGGGGAAGGGAATTGTGGAAACTTCCACTTCGTTTGGGCCACATGCAGTTCCAGGACTCCAAAAACCCAAACTGAAACGAATGACAGGTGTGCTTCTCTGAGGGACACATTAGTTCCTTTCTTCTTGGGGGGGCGGGGGAATAAAGACAGTTAAAAAGTAAATTCAGGTTATGAGATGACTCCAGTAATTCCCAAAAATCAATGGTGCTGAGTCAGTCAATGGTTCAAGAACTCCCTAAGCAAAGGAACGCTAGCAGCTGGGGGAAATCCCTTACGTCCCTTGGGCTGGTGCTCCCCGTTGCGCCGCCCTTCTCTCCGCTCCCGAGGCCAGCACTGAAGACCCCGTCGCTGTTAATAACAGGAGCGTTTGACCAACGGCCCTCTTGCAAACCACGCGCGTGCAATGGATACGCAGCTTCGGTTAGATGGAGAGGGCTCTGTGTAGGGACACAAGCATTTTCAGCTACTAAAGGGTTTAAGTTTTTCAACGTACTTGTATTTAAAGATTGCATGAGAGCACCTGAACTTCCAGTAGCCTATGTAAATATCACTGCACGGAATCACAGGCTGGCTGAGGCTGGCGGGGACCTCTGGAGCTCATCTGGCCCACCCCCTCTGCCCCAGCCAGAGCCGGTTGCCCAGGACCACGTCCAGGTGGCTTCTGAACGGCTCCAAGGATGGGGACTCCACCACCTCCCTGGGCAACCTGTGCTGGCACTAAAGCCACCCTCACAGTGAAAAATTCGTATGAAGAGAATTTGATTTACAGCTAATTTTAACTAAGAGATTAATCTAAAATTTTTTATAGCTCATATTTACAAAGAGGCAGATTTATGAAAACAACATTTGAAGAAAAACATAGTCTGACAGCGGCTAAATGCAATGGTTGGCTTGTCATCTGTGACTCAGTAAGTCCCTAAACTACCGAGTGCCTTAACGCCTATCAGAGTATTTGAACAAAACAAGAACAGATGTCCATATTGAAGGTATCCACTAGAATTATAGCTATTTACAGAGATTAATGTAGGCACAAACTCTGCAAACGCTTAAGCATATGCTTAATTTAAGACATGAAGTAGGCCTACCGGCATGTACATCTACTGTGCAACTAGAAGTTAAGCCTATGCTTAATTATTTGTAAGAGATACTGCTATTTTTATGGGAAGCCATTAAGCAAGTCTAGCTTCTATTTAAATAATTACTTTTTCCAATCAGCAAACAGTAGTAGTTCAGGAGAGGCGGTTCTACGTAAGGCCTACTTAAAACCCTACGTAAAACCGTATACAACAGAACTGCAAACTGTACTTCAAACTGAGGTAGGAACAAGGAAAAATTAATAGCCTAAGCATGTCCGCATACATGAGTCGGCCTCTCAAGACTAGCAAAGAGATTGTGCTTTTCAGACAAGTCCAAGCCAATGCTAATGGGACGTCATTATCCGCAGAAGCCAGCATGCAATGGAACAGCAAACATACCTGCCTTTCTCAACCACTCTTTAGGTTTACCTTTAACGAAGCTAGCTTACAGCTGCCTTCCCAAGGGAGATACTCCTCCTTCAGCGCTTGCCTTTGCCCAGACGTTTACCACAGACTCAACAACGGTTTAGGCTGTTGGCGTATTGGAACTACAGCCCATCAGGCTGCGTGATACCACCCGCGTTCTCCTCCACGCCCTTCCTCACCCTGTCCCTTTTTCCTCTTTCTTCCACACTATTTCCACTTGCGGTCTCCTGTCATATTTTCAGATGATCACTGCTCCGTTCTGTGAAGTCTCCAGCAGGGTCACACTCTACAGCAATACAGAAAACAAAGAAGCGGTCCGCTGCTCCTCACGCGTAGGGCAGCTGCAGTCATCACGGCATCCGTGACGTGGGACCACCACGGGTCACTATGCAGAGACCAAAGGCTCGCTTTTCCAAGCCCTTCTTTTCCAAACAGCTTGGTTTTACCTCGGGAGGTGAGCGACAGATGCCTCTTCTTACCTGGACTGCCATGGCCACCCTTTAGCAGGCCAGGTCCCTCGTTATCAGCAGGGGATGCGAGCACCGTTACGGCAGCTGCCCTTGCTCTCCTGAGATCCCTTCCACCTCAGAGCCAAAGCGGAGAGCGGGGTGCTGAGCAGCACAGCCAACAGCCCTGCTTCTCCATCCAGTGGATTTCTCCGTGTATTCGTTTCTCTTTAACATTCCGTGCAAGTACCAGCATATGTCGAGGAAGGAGGCAGGGACAAAAGATACCGGCGAGTACACAACAAAAAAAGCAGCAGCCAGACTCCAGCGTTATGTTCCCAGGCACCTATTCGGGACACGGCAGGGTGGCTCACAGCTCTCCCTTCCCCTCGCAGACCACGCTTCCTAATACACTCAGAACTGCGAGAGCACGTAACCGCCACCGTACGAGTGTTGTGGGGTGCCCGCACTGGGACAGCGAGCCCCGCTGGCCCGCTCCTTCCTTCAGCCCTACAGGGCCGCCAGCACCCCGGGAGCAGGCGGGACCACCGCAGACCTCCCGGCAGCGGGCCCGGGCTACCTGAAGGGTCGGGCGGCGCAGAAGCGCTCCTGCACAGGGGAGCCGGCCGGAGCGAGCTGCCCGGGGGACTCCGGCGGCCTCGGCTGCTGCCAGCCAGGCCTGCCCTCGCGTCAAGGCTCGTGAAAACAACCCAGGGACGAAAGGATCCTCCTCCGGTTTTGTGCTCGCTACCTTAAGCGCCCAAGGCTCTCGCAGTGTGCTCTCTTCTCCCCTACCTTCGCACACATACAGAGCATTTTAAATCAGACTGCGCTCATAGCTTTATAAATCAACAAAAGCAGAACTAACCATCCCCCCCCTTCATAACAACACCCACTCCAGCCAAAGAACCTCCTTTCCAATTGGAATTAAACGGTACAGTCATCCAGATTTGGTGCCATTCAAACATAATAGGTAATAAAATCGTCTGGCAGCTTCTACGGTCAGAAGATTTTATTTTTTTTTATGCCAGTTTCTTCTATACCACGGGAAGACTGACAGATAGCCCTTCGTGTTTAGTCCCATAAAACTGGATGTAATATTGTTATAATTATTATTATTCACCCTTGTAAAAATACAACCTGGGCAAGCAATGTGCGCGATACTAACAGCCGATACACTGAAATCACAGAACGGTAACATAGCTCGTCGCTTTTCTGGTGCTTTATCACGCTGCCTGCTAAGAAAAAGGAGTACCTCACCAAGGCAATGAAATAAAAAGGGCATTAACTGCAATTTTTAACACTTAAGATAAAGTGCACTGTTCTGCTTATGCATATTTGATTTGTTCGCGCTGCGTACGGTTCTGCAGAAGACGGCAGTTGATAAAGCCGGAATAGGGTGATTAGTTATCGCCGGTCCTACCGAGTTCACCGAGCTCCATCGGCATTAGGCACCAGGCTGCGTTTGACACCGGCTCCCGCCGCGGCGCGGCCGGGGGCCCGGCGGGGCGGCCTCTCCCCCGCCGCCTCCCGGGGACAGGGGCAGAGCCTGCTCACCGGGCCCGGCGGCGAGGCAGCGGCTGCCTCCCACCTACGGCCGCTCCGTCGCCCGCCCCGGCTCTTTGTTCGCCACCAGCCCCCGGCGGAGGCGCCCCGCGGGGCGGCGGGGGGGGACCCGGCCGCAGCCCGGGCCGCGCTGTGCGGCGGGGCAGCGCCCGCCCGCCCGCCCCGCAGCCCGCTCCCGCGGCACGGCGCGGGGTGGGCCCGGGCAGCCGGGCCGCGGGGCGCCGGGGGGCTCCAGCCGCGCCCGCCCCGGCCCCTCACGGGCGGCGGCGGGGCGGGCCGGGCGGCCGCCGGGCGGGCGCACCTGCCGGGGCGGCGGCCGGCGCTCACCGGGCCGGGGCGCCCCGCTCGGCCCGCGGACCCGCCGCCACGTCTCCCCCCGCCCGCCCGCCGCTGCCGCCGGGCGGGGCCGCGGAGCCCCGCGGTGCGGCCGCGGGAGCGGGGCGGGGCGGGCCCGCCGGGCGCCCTCCCGGACCGACCCTCGACCTTCGCCCGGCCGGCGGGGGCTGCCCGCCGGCACCGGCCGCCCGCAGCCCCCCCTCCGCCGCGGCGGCTAATGGCGATGGGGCGGCGGGCGAAGGGCGCCCGTCCCCCCGCGGCGGGCGGGGCTCCCCGCGCCCCGGCACACACGGGCACGCCACCGCCCCCGGCCCCGGCCCCCACCCGCGGGGGCGCCCGGGCCGCCCCCCCGCCCCGACCCACCTCGTCCTCGGAGAGCCCGTAGACCGGCTCCACCGCCGCGGTCGCCATGGAGCCGCTGCGCGGGGCGTCCCGCTGGGCGCCGCTCCCCGCCCGCCCTGCCCGGGGGCTTCGCGGGGGCGCCGCCGGCCCGGCCCAGCTGAGGCGCCCGCCGCCTCCTGCTGCCGCCGCCGCTGCTTCTCGCCCGCGGGCGGCGGAAGGCGGCCGCCGGGAGCCGAGCGCCGGCGGGAAGGGGCCGGGGGCGGTGCTGCCCGGGGCCGCCGCTCGGGGGCGGCGCTGGGGCCCGCCGGCGGCTGAGGCTCGCGGCGGCCGCAGGAACGCGCCCTCCCCGCGGCGGGGAGCCCCGGCGGCGGCCCAGCGGGGCGGGCGGAGCGGCGGGCGGGCCCAGCGGCGGGGGCGGCTGCCGGGGGCGGGAAGCCCCGCCGGGCCGGGCCGATCTGCTGCCGCCCTGCCCCCGCGGCCGCCGCGCGGGAGGGTGAGGGCGGGCGGGAGCGGCACAAAGCGGGGGCCGGCGGCGGGGCGGGGGGGGCACCGAGCGCCGCCCGCCGCCCCTCCCCGCCCCCGCCCCGGCCGCCGCGGCGGGAGCGGGCGCCCCCCGGCGGGCGGGAGCGGCGGCGCCGGGGCTGCGGGCGGGACCGCCCCCCGCGGGCGGGGCGGGGCGGGGGCGGCCGAGCTGCGCGGGGAGGGCGCCGGCCACGCTGCCCGGGGGTTCGCTGCCGGCGGGGCTCCGGCGTGCTCCGCCCCCGCTGCGGGGCTCCCCGGCCCGGCCGCCGGGCCGCCTCTGGCCGCGGCGTGGGGAGGCGGCAGCTCCGCGCTCGGAGCGTCCCCGCGGACGGGGCCCGCCTCCATCCCAGCCCGTTACCGGCGCTCGGGGAGCGGTGCCTCTCGCCCGTTTGCGCCGCCGCGGGGAGAGCAGCCCTGCCGCCGGCCGGCGGGAGCGGGCCGAAGCCGTGCGCCGAACGGTACCGGACCCGAGCCGGACGCTCCCGGGGGCGACCGGTTCCCCGCTCGCCGGCCCCGGGCCTGCCCCGCTGCGGGGCGAGGGACACGGCTGCCCCGGGGCTGCGGCCGCGGGTGCGGCCGGGTCGCTAGGACAGATCCCGGCCACCGCGCACCGGCAAGGGCGAAGCGAAAGCCGCCCGCAGGCCTGGGAGCAGCGGCGATTATTCACCGTAGCTTCCTCATCCCTTGGCGTCGTGATGTTTAAGGAAACAAAATATTCTGGGCGTTGGAGCGAGGCTCCTCAAGCCCCGCTTCAGTGCTAAATTACTTCCTCCCTCGATTTCTGCTCCTTCCTCCGTTGGCTCTGGTCCCCTCCCGGCCCGCGCCCCACCCTACGCTCATCTCTCCTTGATCGCCTCCCTGGTAGCTTTCGGCAATATGGTGGCACTTAAGCGGAGGCTAATGAGCAATAGGTTACGTGAAAGCTGTTATCAAACCCATTTATGCTTTTACAGGGCAACAACTGATTTCTACTACGTTTACTTTACGCACGCGCTGCATTAGTAAAGCCACGTAGAGCCAACGACACAGGGAAGATCTGTCCCGCACCCCAAAAGGCGGCTGTCCTGGGTGCTTCAGAAGGAGGTGCGCAGCGGCACTCGCTGGCTTCAGCTTCCCCAGCCCGCAGCGGGGCTGAGCGCGGCCGGGTTCGGTGCGCGGTCTGGTTCGGTACGGTGAGCGGGAGCCAGCGGCCGTTTACGTGAACGCCTCGGGCTCTGAGCTGAGGCAGCACAGAAACTCGGCTCCTCTCCTGTTACCTGTGTCTCCCGTTTGGCAAACTCAAGGGAAGCACTGGGGCGTCCAGTCGGAGGAATATGGCAAGTAACCGGGGGATGGCGGCCCCTGAACCTGGCCTGCCACGAACACAAAACGGTGATGATGGCCCAGTAACTATTTTCCCCTTACTGTGTTTTTACAGCACAGGGTAAATCGGCCACTAACAACAAAACCTCAGTAGAGGAGCTTTCAGCTAGCTGCTTGGCAGGCATACCAGCCTCGATGTCCAGATATCATCTTACACCTGTTTTCTGCTCCACAGGGCCGAGGGGAAAGGGAAATAGGAGATCCCTTTTTCTGGAGAGATTCCACAAGCAGTCCGTAAGCCAGAAAGCTTTTTTCCAGCCTTTATGAAAGCTTTTCCTGGGGAAGGAAGGATTTGACCTCTGCCCAGACAACAGTGCACAAGAGCTAAAATGGCAAGCTGTTAAAGTACAGCTTATGAAGGCATTAGCCTTTGTACTCACATGAACGTCTCCTGGTCGTAAACTACATGTGATGTAGTTAATCATGGGCAGGTCTAGGCAGGGTCTTCCCCAGCACCGTCCTCTGAAACCGCTCGTCCCCCCTCCTCGGGGGATCTGTCAAGGCGTCCCCTCGAACGGCCAGGTCCAAAGGAGCACCCGGCCACCAGGCTCGTTCAGCCGTTCGCCTGTCAAGATAAATTCAGTTTTAATACTCTTTCCCCTGAGCTCAGCAGATCATTCTCAAATCTGGATCCAGCTTTTTTCCCATGCTTTTCAGTCACCTACTTTGATTCCGTAGCAGAAGCAGCTCCACCACCTTTCATCCCCTGGATGCCACGGAAAGTCAGGATTCTCCGTCAGGATTCTCCGATGGTTTCCTCCCCAAGGGTCTTTCTCTCCAGTTACCTCTGTCTTGCTTTAACTCTTCGTATTACGGCTCCAGAGCTCTGAGCAGGAGCACAAGTCACTTCAGGCTTTCTCAAAAGGCCACTTCTTCAATAGTCTCCTGCGCCAGTGTGCCGTTATGCGAGCCCTGCCTCGTCACTGGGGATCTGACCACAAGGCAGAGGTCAACCGAGTCCCAAGCATCTGAAGGGCTAGCTCTGGGAAGTTCAGGTGATACCTGGATGTCTCAAACTGCATGATTTCAGGAGTCCTTAAAGGATTTTCTTCTGAGGTCAGTTTCATAAACTCATCTCAGTTCTTTGCATGCCTGTATCTTCAGGTGTCAGCAGCTGAGACCATTAGCCGTAACTGGAAACTGCTGGGAACCTGGCGTGCGCTACAAGGAACATTTATATTTCTGAAGCATAGAATGAAAAGGAGAGAGGTGACTGCAATCCAGACACTGCAAAGCTGGTGATCGCGGAAATCTCTGAGTCTGGATCCTTTCTGCAACGCGCCATCGCGAAGGATGAGCTCTAGCCACGTGCGCGCTGCCAGGCCATCTCTGCGCCCCTGAAACCAGAGCAATGGGATTTTACTTCCACGTTAAAGCATCTACACTGTTGTTTTTGTAAAATCAGATAGCACTCCCATCAACAGGTTCTCCCCAAGGGAAAAATATGTATGTACATAAGCTGAATGAAAGGATCTCTGATGACAGAGCCGAAAATGAGTACTCTCTGCCACTAGCACATCACCTTATTGGATTGTAAAGCTTTAGTATCAAATCCGTGATGGAGATTACTTGTTTATTTCCTCCTGCATATTACATGCATAATTCCTCCTCAGAATTGTATTTGGAATAATAGATGGCCCCAGAGAGATCTAATTCATTTGAGAATGCTGACATCAAAAATCTCTAGGTGCAGCTCAGATGATTTATAACTGGCCTCTTTATATAACAAAGGTCCATTAATTATTTACAATTCTCAGAGAAAAAATAGATTAAATATATATTATGGATGGCAATTCTGAATGAAAGATTAAGCTTCGTACATCCGTGTAAGACGGGCTGCACTCGGGAGCGAGGAGGCCGCGGCGCTCCCGGGCAGGTACACACGGAAAGGGGTAAGGGGAGGCGTTACTGCTCCGGAACAGGCACCTTGCCCCGGCAGCCGCCCGAGGTTGAGGATTCTTTTGAGCCTTCAGCAGCGGCCCCAACCGAACGTGCAGCACGGGCCAAAACGGCGGCGGGGGGGGGGGCTCCTTCCCAGTCCAGCTGGTGATGAGCTATGGCCTGGGGCCGGAGGGGGACATCCCTCCTCATTCCTTTAACCTCACCGCTGACAGCAGACGCTACTCCTGTTCATGGAAATGACTGATCCTTTTCTAAATCTAACCACTTCCTCGGCAATATCCTCCAGCAGCAACGTCCCCTGGGCTGACTATACGGATTAATAAAAAAATGTCGGCCCTTTAATGCATGCACGTGCTTGCCGCCCATTCTTTTGCTCAGACTAAACAGCCGAATAATGCCAGTAAGTACTTTTCTGTAGGAAAAAGGAAAATACTTTATCTGCTTTCCTGCATGGACGTACAGTCCATTGGCTTTTAATTCTTTCACGTGGCAAATAAAGGTCATAAAAATAGCTGAGCACGTGCCCATTTTTAGCCTCCAATCAGTTCTCTTTGGAGGAGATTTGCTCAGGAAATTGTTATTGTTAATGTGTCTTTTTTTCCCCCTTGGTATTACAGTGTAAATGCTCAAACATCCTCCAAGTACAACAGGGATTTTTTTTCTGCTTCTCAATGCCAAGTGATAGACCATATTTCACAAAAAAATGTCTTTTAGTGGGAAGGATCAGAACTATCAGCTTCTGGACTAGCTGGAATCAGCAGGGTACTTTCTTGCAATCCAGCAGTCCCCTGCTGGACGACAGACAGGGTCTGCGGAGCAGACGAAAAACGTAAATAGCATTTTATGTTTTTATCAGGTACCAATGTATATCATGGGGAAATTAAGGTGACAATAAGCTGGTAAACAGGAAAACTTCCCACTTTGGGTTCAATATATTCTTAAAACCCTGCTCATGGAGCTCACTCTATCCCGATGTACTAGACCTCTTCCCAATCTCAAGCAGGCATTTTAAATCTCTTCCTCAGAATGTGTGTGACAGATTAAGAGGAATGAGAGCAGAAACGAAGTGCCCATTTACCAAGGAACACACTTGCTCCCTGTCTCTTTCAATTACTTTTTTCTGTATACTCTGAACATAAATTTTGTAATATACTTTTCTTTTTTTCTGCATTGCACCATCAACATTTGTTTATATCAGGTATATATTTCTGTTTCCTTTTTAGCTCAGATAGAAATATAATACTGTACTCTAACAATATTGGTCTTATCCCTTCCTAGGTAATTTTTCTATTTTTCCCACAATGAATCGATGATATTTGATATCACAGTCTATGAGCTATGAACTCCTCCAGTGGGAGAAAGCTTACAGCCCCATTGCACTTGAAGTGAATTATTTCCAATTACAATTATTACAATTACAATAATTACAATTAATTTTTTCCTTTAGCTTTTAGGTTTTTTATTACTGAGAAAACATTTATGGGAGGTTCATGACATTCTGCAATTTTCAAATAGTTGTATCGGATTTAATGAAGTAAGCAGATTTTACTTTTCAATCACTTCAGCTCTGCGTTTTACTGCTGCTTGTTTCTAAAGTTCCATTTTTATGGATACAAGGACCAAATTCATCTGACCTTGTCACTCTGGGATCCTTTTATCCCCAACAGAGAGAATCAGGAGCTTTTGAAATGCAATTCATCTCGTCATCCTGAAGCAGACATCTGAAAAAAGTCAAATGAATGTTACCATGAAAGTGCCTCTTTCTCTCTATCGACTGTAAGAAAGCCCAAGGCAACGAGCTCCAGTAAAGGCATCCACGTCACAGGCGTCCAGCTGCAGGTGGGAACGGGACTGTCCTTCACGGGCAGCCTAGATTCACCCGACCCAATTTTCGTAATTTCTTAAAACTAAATGCAATAGTTTAAGAACGCATTTCCCTTCAACGTGTTGAAATTTGAGTATGGAGTAGGGAGTATTTTAACTCAACTTCTTAACAAGTGGAACAGCAGCCCATCTAGTACCTGAACAACAGTTCATGCAGAGAAAACCAGAGGCAGAGTGTAAACCCCTTTACTTCTGTCAGTGCCTGCCGGACAACGTTCACTCCTTGTCACTTAGATTGCGTCACATTAGCAGGCACCACGGAAATGCACTTGACAGAAAACCTTTCCCTCAGAACGAAGCGGTTGCCAAAGCTGCTTGGCCGCAGTTCAGCCGAACACTTACGTGCTTTGCTAAACTGAAATGGATTTACGCGTGTGCTTAAGATGAAGCGCTTGCTGTATTTCTTTGCTACGTCAGGGCCCCGAAGATTAACTCCTACATTTTTTTACATTAACTTGGAAATAGTTCACAAACTATTCTGTATCAATTGCATGTTAAAAGAAGTTAAAACAACACATCCCCTATTAGTAGTCCGATCAGGTTCACTATAATGAACACCATAAAAAGAACTAAAAAGATGTTCCAAGCTCTGCCAGTCGTCCTGCGCTGCCAGTATACCTAGAGAACACGTGAGCGCCTGAGCAAATCCTTAACGTCAACATCAGTGTCATGTGGAAAATAATTCCTGAAATTTCCACATTTCGGGAGGCTGCTTTGCTGTAAGAGCTCGTCCTGAAGCCCTTCTCAGCACAAGTAACCCCAGTGTGAGTGCAGAGCTCGTTCCCTCTGGCTCGCGCTTCCAGAGGGTGCGTGACACTGTGCTGGCAAGTTACGAACGCCGCAGCATGCTACTTCACACAGAGCAGGGAGGTAACGGTAACCACCGACAAGTTTGTCTCCGTGCATTTCTTGGCTGCCCGGCTCCTTGCATCGGCTGTCACACAGCAGCTCCTCTCGGGACGGAGCCGCTACGCTCAGCCC
Source organism: Platalea leucorodia (assembly GCF_965183815.1). Classification (NCBI taxonomy): domain Eukaryota; kingdom Metazoa; phylum Chordata; class Aves; order Pelecaniformes; family Threskiornithidae; genus Platalea; species Platalea leucorodia. The sequence goes on from NC_138858.1 coordinate 665,104, forward strand.
AGCCACGACCCGACCCGTGTGACACCATCTTCCCCGCCTCAGCCCATCCGTCACGCTTTAGCGTTTTCAGAAGAACACGTGGAAGGAAAACCAAGCATCATGGCTTGGATTTACAGGCGACGTGTGTTTGCGTACAGCCCGCGCTGGGCTCTCCAGCTGACGTACTGAAGCAAGTCCAGCCGAGGCTGCTGAGATGAAACGGGGCTGGGGCGCACGGGGGGCTGAGATGATACGGGGCTGGGGCGCACGGGGGGCCGAGACGATACGGGGCTGGGGCGCACGGGGGGCTGAGATGATACGGGGCTGGGGCGCACGGGGGGCTGAGACGATACGGGGCTGGGGCGCACGGGGGGCTGAGATGATACGGGGCTGGGGCGCACGGGGGGCCGAGACGATACGGGGCTGGGGCGCACGGGGGGCTGAGATGATACGGGGCTGGGGCGCACGGGGGGCTGAGACGATACGGGGCTGGGGCGCACGGGGGGCTGAGCCGTGTGTGCTCAGCCTGGAGAGGGCAGGGCTCAGGGTACCTCTTACCGCTGACTACAGCTACCGCTACAGGGTACATCTTACCGCTGACTACCACTACTAAGTGGGTGTAAAGAAGATGCAGCAGGCTCTTCTCAGAGGCCCACAGGGACAAGACGAGAGGTGACAGGGGCAAGTTGGAATATGGGAAATTCTCATTTCATATGGAAAAAAGTTTTTACCATGGGACAGACCTTTAGTGACTGCTTCATCATTTGCCTAGAAATACCATGCATACTTGATACAAAAATGTTAACTAAACGTTGCTGTGTAATTAACAAGAAAACTTCAGCAATTATGAATAAAACAAAAGCCTAGTGAATAGGCTGAAACACTGCAAAAGCTTCGCTATTTCCACTATTCACAGTCATTATACACTGCAAAAGCTTCGCTATTTCCATTATTTGTAGCCGTTATTTGTTTTCCTGCTGGACTTAACTGCACCAGCTGTTACTCAAATACTGGGAGACGCTACTTAGAATGTCCCTGTAACATGCCAATATATACACTTTACACTGTAAATCCCCAGTACTTTTAATCATCCACCGACAGCAGACACAAAGAAAATCTAAATACAGTATGATCTTCACAAATACAGATGGTTTGGGTTTTATAGAATTGGCTTGAACAGATTAATAGAGCCACAACCTAAGCAGAAAATGCTCTTTAGGAAATCAGATGGATGCTTCACTGGCTTACCAAACAGCATTATGAGAATAAACTGCTGCCAGCGTCTGTCCAAAATGACGTGCTATTCTGTTTACTGGGAGTTGTAAATTCACGGCAACGGTTTCTAAACAACTGCAGTGAAACGAGAGCCGACAGCACAAAGTCGCCAGCCAGAGAGTCAGCGAGCGCACCGCGCGTACGCCCCCGGCCCGGCTCCCCTGCCTGTAAACTGCTGAGCTGCGCTGACTGCCCGGAGGCACCGGGGTTTAGAAGTCCCCAGTTGCTTCTGCTGGAGGAAATAGTTACTGCTTTTCTCCGACAAAGGTCTTTACTGTCTCATCTGGCTGCTGCGGGACTGCGGACATCAAGAACCGGCACGGGACACCAAAGCTGTTGGTCAGCACTTGTCAGTGCCTCGCGGGGAGAGCGCGCAGCCAGGACGGACGACGGCTCCCAGAGATGGGAGACGGGAGCAGCGGCGAGGCAGGGCTGGCAGCCCCGGCTGTGGGTCCGGGCTCCCAGGCCCGACTGAGGCTCGGGGCTGGCAGCCCCGGCTGAGCCTTTGCTTTGCCTCCCGACACTGGGGTGCGGCTTGGCAGCAGAGCAGAGGCCAAAGCCGGCCGCCGGCCACGGAGGACCCTTCCCGCGCGGCCTGTCCTGCCGCACTGCACCATGCCGGCCACCAGCCCACGGAGGCCATCGCAGGCCCAGCGCCAGCGGGGAAGCGTTCCCTCTCCCGCGGGCCACGGGGACGCGGCCCCACCGCCCGCTCCGCTCCCGCTCTCCCTCGAGTCCCCGACCCGGCCCCGCGCAGAGCGCCGAGGCGACAGTGCCGTCACCGACGCGAAGGCACCTCGTTAATTACATGAGCAATCGGGCTGTTTTTAAGCACGCGTTGTTACGATGGAGGTATTGAGCGACAACTGCGGAACTGATTGATTGACTACCCAGCCTCGTTAGATGCAAACCGCAAATAGTCTGGTGTGAAAATAGGGCAAACTGCATCCTCCCTCTCCGGCGGCTTTAATGTCTTTAGATGCTGTGTACGACAACAGTAGTTAAAAATCACGCAGACAAGACTGCGTTTCATTGGATGGGGTACTAGCTGCATGTTGATTTTTGTAGTTCCTTTGTCTTTTAAATGATTATTGCACTTTAGTGAATCCAAAGGGGATTTTTAAAATGTTCTATTCACAGTGTATTGCTACTCCCACTGAGCTTAACAAATCATGAAAGTAATAATGGAAAGTTACAGATTTTATCCTACTGTCTCTTCAGTCCTTAGTTTAAAATAGAATTTCATTATTTCCACAGAGGAGGAAATAAATCTACATCATACTGAGCCGAAAGAAGGCTGTTTACAGACACACTTCAACATAGTTCAATATTTAATGTTGTTCCTGAACAATCTTTTGCTCAAAAAAAAGGCTTTTCTCACTGTAATGCTTGTCAACAGTGATGATTTTTCTCTTTTTTCTGGAAAAATTTCATAAGAAATTTTAATATTTTATCAGGTCTATGTTTGAATGACAACATTGCATCTATATTTTCAGTGTGTATCTTTCTTAAAGCATTATTAAAATGTCTAGGGACTGAATATGATTCTGAACACAGGAAAGTGGTTCTGAATGTAAAAGATTAACTATTTAAAAACATGTTAGTATTTTGTAATGTGTTATTGAAAATGTCACAGAAAACTCATCAAAGTTATAAACCAAGTTGAATCAGACTCCCATAAAACATAAATAGCTTTTAATATTTTATTACTAGGGTTTTTTCTCAATTCTGTTCTTTCCTGGTTTCATTACTTTAGGAAGATGAAACAGTAATCCCCCGGCCTATATCAAGATATCCTTTTTAAGCAGTTTGTGGTCCAGTGTGGTAAAAACACCCAGGTAAACACCTCAAAAGACAGAAACCTTCCCGTTGTTGGGATTGGACTGAGTGTCCTCTAGTTACGGTAACATTTGTGTCAACCAGTTAAAAATCCCACACTAAAATTTCCTTTAGCTGTATGTCATCAGCGGATAATGTTAAAGTATGAAACAGCTTTTGAAGTCAATCCGTTTCATCAGTATTATCCACTAAACACAAAGGGTGGATTAATCTCACCTTTGTGCTAGGCTTTACCGTCTCTGCAGTCAGTGGAATTTTTCTAACTGTCTCCAGTGGTAGAAAGGTCTGACCTGACTTTTGGCTAGGTTAATTGTTATTCAGTTTCCAGTAACAATATAATACTTGAGGCATGAGCAAGATGCTTGCCCCTCCTTCGACAGGATTTTACTGTGTTGTAACTTCCCTGTGGTTTTGAACATTTTGGATGTACGTCAAGCAGGGACAGGCAGAAAGTGCTGATACATTATACATAAAGATCTGCTTTCATAACCTCCCACCTAATGTCAGCGGTAATGCAAAATAATCAAAACAATTTCAAAAGCAAGACAAATCATTTTCTTTCTCGACTCAAGATCCAGCACAATGTCGATGAGTGCCGGTGTCAACAAGGGAGGTGCAGCAGAAGCACGTGGCTGGGGATGCCATACGGAAAGAAAGCAGACCAACAGCAGCAGCAGCAGCAGCAAGCCATTAGACCCCCCTAGCTGCAAGGTACAACTGACGCTGCGCTGCTAAATCCTGCCCGGGCCCGGCGCTGGCTAACGCACTTGAGGATCCCTCCATCTCAGGCCTATGGCTTTTCTCTTAATGGGAGAAGGGAACTGTCATGTAATCAGTGCCTTATTCAGGGGTGACAAGAAGATGGATTAAACACAGATTTAAGGAAAACAAAGCTGAGAACATTCAGATTTACTGGAAAAATGTGTTTTCTTGGGAAACCACCAGGAGAAAATCAGTATAAGCATTGACAATTATTTTTGTCAGGCATTTCTTTACAAAGTTGTTCCGCTTCTGAATTAGTATTTATGCTACTGTGGCATATTGAGACCGCTATGAAGATTATATAATTTTTAAATAAATATTTAATAAAATCTACCATAAGTCACCTAAGATCAAACATTTTATTTTTTTTTTCCTTCACTTTTATCTCATTTCAACAAAGCATTTGTTTTTCAAGTTGTCTCTTTTCTTGCTAATTAACTACTTTCTTCAATGGACAACGAAACTTTGTAAAATTCATGTCAATCTACTTTGCTTACAGGGAATGTAGGATTAGTCAGGAAAAGTGAGTTGATCTGCTTGATTTTCATCAACCAAAGGAGGCTTTTTTGTTTTGTTTTTAAGAATGATTTTTAGGTACTTCTACATGCTCCTAGTTACGACCTGAACTTACAAATACTGAAGTCCATGAAGCCAATTTTGTACTTAGGATCACTCTACCATGTGTAGTCTTTTCCTCTTAGAGCAAGGAATATAATATATAACCTAATTTTGGTTATTGTGCTAGCAATATAGTTCTGTGCATTTATCTCCAAAGGAGTGGGTTGAAAATGCATGTCTCTAATGTTTCCTGGAACAGTATTTCTCAGAAGTAGCAGGTTTTTTACCTTCATGACAAATTTCAAAATTCTCTATTTCTTTGTAAATTTGAGCCAATAAGCAAAATTAACATGAAAGAAGTTGAGAGAAGGTCTGTGTTTCTATGAGTAATTCAGAGTTTACAGGAAAGGAAAAAAAACCACCACATTTTTGGGATATTTTACAGAGTCTTAATAGAACTGTATGGCCTAATCTGTGAGGTGTGGTATCACAAAGGCTTTGAAAAGTGGCTGCTAATTATTCTTAAAGGTCTTTGATGTAGTCAGTGGCCTGTTTTATGGACAATACAGGAAATCCTTACAGTTTACTGTCTTTCCTGGTACGTCAGTTTTCCAGTCAGTGGGGTAACTTGATAGGTTGGGTGAATGGAGGATACATGTCCCCAGAGAGCAGTGTCATGCTGGCAGAAGGCCCCAAGCTGATGAGAGACAGAGTATTGCTGTCACGGAGGCTTTTCGTTTCTCTTGGTAATTAAGCTGAGAATGTCTTACCTTGCTTAGTTTATGAGAAATGCAAATAATCATGAGATTTGTTCTGCGAACTGTTTCTTTCACTTGGATTTCACGTTCTGTCTGCGTTTAATAAATCTTGGTTTGGTTCAGATGACTGTGGTACTGATAATCCCAGGCAGACATCCCTGGGGAGGAAAAAAAAAAAGAAACCTGAAACCTTTATGGAAAAGTGATGAAAAGTAACATTTCTCAAATGTACACATCCTGTCAGGCTCGCTCAGCAACGTATGAGTCTAATCTCCATGCGACGCTCACCGCTGCAGGTAGGTGGTAGGTGAGGGAGAGCATCCAACAGACCAAAAGATGAGATCTGATGATAGATTTCGACACAGAGACATTTAACAGATTCACTGAGAAATACAGTTGTTTCAAATGAGTCATACAGGACACTCACCGTAGCACTGCCTGATTCAGGGCTATAGCCTCTAATCTCCGTGGCGTCTACAGAGCAATGTCAGGGCATGTGCCACCAGGCAGGGCTGCTGCCCGTTCGGCGCCCTACCCGCTGCCCTCCCTGTGAGCTGGCCTCACTCACGCTCTCTGTACTGTTCACCCCTTGCGGGGAAAAAAAAACCACCTAACCCATAAGACTGGTGGCATTAATGTTCAGGCTCATCCAGTTTGGTGTCTTGTCTCTGCCGGCGGCCAGCAGCAAACAAGGCAAGCATGCAGTGACACTTCTACCGCGTAACCTCCCAGCTTCCAGCAGCTGGCAGCTCAACGGCTTCCTCAACCAGAGTCCGTGTCTTTGTATTTTGTAGAGTTTGATAGGTTTTTCCTCTCTGAACTGGTCAAAATCCCTTTGGAACCTATGTAAATTTTTGGGATTATCGTGGAATAACAAATTCCAATGTACTGTATGAAAAACTACCTCCTTCTGCAGGCTTCTCTATAATTTTAACTACTTAATTTTATTTCTCCTGTTTCTTATATTATGGTTAATAGGGAATAATTATCAGCTGTTTAGCTTCTCCAGAGGTTTATGCTTTTACTGGCTCATAACCCGTTCTTTCAGTTCCTTTCTAGGCTGTAGACCTGTGGCACACCCAGTCCCTCCAAGTACACAAGATTTTCTTAATCTTTGCTCATCTCTGTGGCCCTGTCACACCTTTTGTTAAGCCTGTTACACCTTTTCTAGGCTTTAGTCTCTAGGATTTGGGGAGCTGAAGACTGGATGTGACCACGGTGAGGGCACAAAGGGATTTATACTGTAGCATTTTAGTGTATTCTGTTCAGTTTGCTATTTCCTTCCTCGTTATTGTGAACCAGCCTGCTTGGGAGGGGCTGCTTTGGTTGTGTTTGACAACTACAGGGTATTCAGCTGACGTTTCCATAAACCTGCCTACAGCAATGTTAAGAACCTGAATAAGTAGGGCAGAACATATCACTGAATTTTTGTATTGGGGTTGGCTCTCTGTGTTACTTTGCATTCATCCATATGAAATGTCATCTTGCTGTACTACTGCCCACTCATTCAGTAGCATGAAATGATCGTGCAACTCTTCTCAGCTGGCTTTTTTAAAAATTATCTCTAATAATTTAATAATCACCAGTAAAACTTTTCACTTCATGATCTTTAACAAATTATTTACAAGCATACCTAATAATAGGTTGCAGCACAGACCCCTAAGAAACTCTGCTTGTCATCTTTCTGCATTGCGAAAACTGATCATCCTGGCGCTTATTCTATAACCAGCTACTGGCCCATGGAAGGAGCTTCCTTTTCCACCTAGGACCATCTTGAAAGTTTTCATAAAGCCCAGCTCTGTCAGGCAGATCGCTCCTGTCCGCGTGCTCGGTCACTTTTTCAGAATGATGTAGCAGACACATGAAGGCAAATTCCCACTTCAAACGCTGTTAAGTCTTTCCTGCTATTTTGTATTTGCCCATGTGTTTACTGAGGTTACCATTTCTGCTGATTTGTCTACGAAGTTGGACCTGTTGGAGGGTGGTTCCCAGGTTCCCCCCGGAGCCCTTCCAAAACTGGTGAAACCGTTGTCACCCACCACTCCTCTCCATGAAGAGCGATTTGTTATCGCACTCGGCACTTCAGCAAGGCCTTACTTCAGTCTCTCCAACCACTGGACTCCAGCAGTTCGCTGCTGTCTGCTCTCATGGCGTTGCTCCAGAGCTGCTTCTGCAGATACCGGCCACTGGGAGACACCTCCCGCAGAGCTCTCCCTGGGGAGGAGGCTGCCAACGTCGGCACCTCTTTGAGCTCTCCGCCGGTGACCACTGAGGCAAAGACTTCAGCCAGCTTTAGTGCCAGGACCTTATCGTGGGGCACTCTCTTACATGGCGGCCATCAAGTGATGCTGCAAGGTTTCTTGCTTTCTGATGTGTTTGAGAAACGTGTATGAGCTTTATACCTCACAGTCTGGTCTTGATTGTCTTATTATGATTTTATATTTAACACAACAAATCTATGTTTCTCCTTTCCTCAACTGGGCACAATCTAAAATTTGGGAGATACAACCTTTTACTTAAAGAAGTTTGTTGTTTATCCAGGCTTCTTTGCTCTTTTCAAAGGTTCTTTCAAATCAGAAATATACCCTTAAATTCTAATACAGTTTTTTTAAAATAATATCCACCCTGCCTGCATGCAGTCTGCCCTTCTGACTCTTCTTTTTAATTACCTTTTCTACCAGTTTTCTGGATCTCTTTCTGCATCTAAAAAGGTATTCAGTCTGAGTCACTGTGTGACCTTTAGAGTGATCCCTTAAAAAATCCTTTTCAGCATTTTTGGTTCTAAGCAGTGCTGGGTTGGGTCTTGACTTAAAAATAAGAAGAGGCTCCTCTTCTCCATCCTGTCCATACATAGCCGATGGAAGGATTCATGTTTTAGACCCTGGAACATTTTTATTTCTCTGTAAAGTATCACGTATGATTTTTAGGTCAAGTATAAGATGGACAATGTCATCAATTGTGTACTCAGTTACCATGCTGAATGCATTATAAGACTGAAAAAAGATCAGAAGATGTTGTTTGATGCTATTGCCCTTCGAGCAGTGAGCCTGAAGCTCAGCTATCTCCCTTTTTGAATTTCCACATGAAAGGCTTTTCTGCTCCTAAACCAGACAGCTAGTTTCTACATTTTTAGCTGCAGAGGATCCATAGCCCGATTTAGAAAACAGGTGAAAAAAGCAGCTCACCAGATAAGCCCCCCACTCTGCCAGGGTCTGCTGCAGGCAGGAAGGTGCGTCTGTCCCCCATGCAGGAAAGGACTTGGGAACAGAGGACATGCTCGTGAATGCCCATATGCATCATTTCTGCCCACCTACACTGGCAGGTGCACAGCACTGGCCAAAACCTTTAAAAGACAATATGCAGGATTTCTGTGAATGATTGCCATGCACCCGCTAACAATCCAGCTTCAAGTTTCATGGTAACAGCAGGCTTTTTTCTTATCAATTTCCTTTTATTTGTCATCGGAGTGCAGCACGGAGGCAGGTGACCCATTCATTAGGATCAACCACCGAGAAATGGCAAGCCTGCTTTTGCCAATTTAAATAGCCAAGTCAAAAGTGATGGCAAACATTACGTTCAGTATGGATCTAGATAAAGTCCTGGGGGCGAGCACATGGTTAAAGACTGAAAATACACCATGCTCAAGCCAGTATTTATTTAAAAACTCTGCTGGCCTCCTGCATTTTATGGCAAATGCATAACTTGTATATTGGGAGATAGTTATTCAGCTGCTGTGATAAATCTTGGCCAAAAGTCATTATTTGCCGTTGTCATGCCTTAATAGGCTGTGCCTCAAGGCTATGGTTTTGTGCAACCATGTTCTGCTGTCCCTTGTGTTATTAATAGATTTTGTAGGCCACCTGCCTCTTTAATCCCCCCGTCCTCTTTTTTTTTTTTTTTTTTTTTTTTTTTGCTATAGCACAACCTCTTTGATCCCCTCCTAGCCTATTACAGGTTGGCTATTTGGGAGTAAGAGCACTGACAAACACAATCCTGGGTCAACAAGCCTGCAGCTTTCTATAAAAGGGACTTCTGGCTGAAGATTTGGTACTTACAGCATTAGGAAGGCTGCCCTACTAAATATGTCTTTTCTTAGCACATATATCCTATTAAAGCTGGTGTACCACCTTGAGAACTGGCATACCGCCACTCTAACACATGGGCATGGTGGTACACTCTGTATAAGCTTGAAATATGTTTGCCGAGGGTAGGATTTCAAGCCCAGGATACTGCAATGATATTTTTGGCCGGCATACCCACAGTGAAAATCCCAAGCCAATATTTTCAATGTTCACTAACCTCCAGCACTCAATTTTAGGCATCTCATGTCTGATTAACAGAGACAGTAAGACTTCAGCAATTCCAGCTTGCCTTAACGTCCCTAAGCAGTATCTCTGCAAATGCAGAAAAGCTGAGCAGTAGCTTCCTTTCCCCCCACCAGGCTGAAGCTGGTCTGCAACACTCGGGACAACGTACACAAGTTATCTGCAGTGAAAGCTGCTTTTCACTGTTAAGAATTCAACAATAAACAACATTTATACAGCTGAACACAACCAGCTCTGGGCTCTGGCCAACTGGAAGGAGGGAGGAAGAGAGGGGGCAGCTCGAGTTCTGGAGCCCTGCCCATGGGAAGAGGGATGCGTGCATTTAGGTCTCATGGAAGTTTCCTGATCATTGCCTATATTGCTCATTCTCTGCAGGCTTATCAGTGAGGAAATTTGCACTGTTTGAACTTGACCAATGGTAAAAGGTTACATTGTAGGTTACTTAATTTATGAGAAGAAGTCAAGATGGGCTAATTCACTTACTTATTTTCAGAAATGCATAGTCTTGTACTGTTGGGCACCAGGTACAGCTTCCCTGTTCACAGGCCTCGTTCAGCAAGCACTGTCTAAAATCCCTCACTCTCGAGCTTTCTAGAAGCACACATTACTGTGTTCAAGCTGGGAAGCTCTGGGAAGGAGCACAACCTATCTAAATCCCCTCTCCTCTATCATTTCTGCCCCAAACAGTAATCAGCAAAACCACCCCACCCGTCCCATTTGAATTCCAAATCAGGCATGCATATCACTTGTTTCAGGGCAGAGATCTCTCCCTGTACTTTGGGTTTCTAACATCAGTGTTTGTGTCGCAGATGACAGTAATTTCTCCTGCTGTGTCTGTAGGGTGCTGAATGGCTTCTCCCATTCTAAGTGCAAAGTGGCAGCAGAGTAGCTTTGGAGGGGTTTATCCAAGTTATGACAAGTCCTTCTGCTACTCCTGGGAGGTTTTAGAAGCAGAAGGACAGCTATTTCTCTCGGCTAATTAATTCTTTGGCTTCTAGCTTTTGGTAACTAGATTGCACAGCAAGTGTACTCATGTTTTTTGCTCCTACCACCGCCCAGATCAAGGGATGAGGCCAATGTGTGCTGCAGCAACTTGTCATCCCGCAGGCTTGGGTATCCTTCCTAAGGCAGGCCCTGAGCACGAGGAACAGTGTGGGCTTGGGTCTTGTCTTGACACCTGTCCTGGTTTCGGCTGGGATAGGGTTAATTTTCTTCCCAGAAGAACAGGGAGCTGGGGGACAGGCTGTGGTGTGCACCAGGGTCCCTCGGGCTTGTCTAACGAGGAGGGGTGCCTGTGCTAGAGGGGTTTTCCTGCAATCCACCAGGCCTAGGACAAACACACAACCGGAGCAGAGGAGTAACAGTTCCACCGAAGCAAACAGAGCCGTGGGAGTTTGCACCAGTTGCTCGTTTGGCCCATGGTGTCACTACTCCGCATACACACACCCACAGTGAGTTTGCCGCAGAATAGTGTGTGGCCATAGGAGTATCAAAGGGTCACGCACTTACTAATTTTTTTTTGTATGCTGTTCTGCATTACTTTTTGAAATCACAGAAGCTGCTGTAGGAGGAATCATTATCCTCAGCATATAACATATGCTAATATCTCCCACCTTTCTTTCAATATTTTTCAGTTTCCAGCAATGGCTGTGGTATCAACTGGTGTTGCGGTTTACCCTGGCAGGCAGCTAAACATCACGCAGCCATTCGCTCACTCCCCCCCTGCCCAGTGGGACGGGGGAGAGAATTGGGGAAAAAAATTATAATTCGTGGGTGGAGATAAAGACAGTTTAACAGGACAGAAAAGGAAGGGAAAATAATAATAATAGTAATAATAATAATAATAATAATAATAATAATAATAATAATAGAATATACAAAATAAGTGATGCACAGTGAATTGCTCACCACCCGCCGACCAATGCCCAGCCAGTTCCTGAGCAGCGATCGCTGCCCCCCAACCAACTCCCCCCAGTTTCTATACTGGGCACGACGTCATATGGTATGGCATAGCCCTTGGGCCAGTTGGGGCCAGCTGTCCTGGCTGTGCTCCCTCCCAGCTTCTCGCTGGGAGGGCATGAGAGGCTGAAAAGTCCTTGACTAGTGTAAGCACTACTTTGCAACAACTAAACCATCAGTGTGTTATCAACATTATTCTCATACTAAATCCAAAACACAGCACTATACCAGCTACTAGGGAAAAAAAAATTAACTCTATCCCAGCCCAAGCCAGGACAACTGGTCAGCACGGAGAGGGACGCTTCAAAACAGCAGAGAGGTGTGATAACAGTCCCACTGAAATTTCAGATTGGAGATAACAGGAATTACAAACGGCAAAAAAGGAGTGAAAGAGAACGGGAGTTTAGTGTGCACCTCTGCACATGGCATTGCTTGTTGTTTAAGTAAAAGGTAAGCTGGATGCAAGTGAGAGAACATGAACAAATTATCCTAAGAGTCGGTAACTTTTATTTCTTACCTTTTGAATTATTAAGAAATACATTGCTTTTAGTAACCTTTTCCCCGATATGGTTCCAGCTATGGTTTTGTGTGCAAACTGCACTTGGTTTGAACTCTTGGGGGTGTTTTGGATTGGCCTTGGCTGCAGCATCAGGCAGAGGGTGGCGATTCTCTGTTGCGCCGTGGGCTCACAGATCACACCTCTCAACTGCTCTGTGTTAGGAGGGCCTGCTTTCGATTTAGAGCATATTTGCCTCCATCCCACACAGATCTTATGGCATCTTATTTTCACTACTCTAAATGACTCGTGTGATAAACACAAAACTAAGGTGTCACGCAATGTTATTTACATCAGTCCTTCACGTTTGCTCTTTTGCCTTATTCCTGAAGTCCTTTATCTTGTCTCCATCGGTAATGATTATTGCATACATTTCAAAAAAGCCCACTATGCTGAGGTGAAAAGATATCACACAGTAGTGGGAGACAACCAGCACACCCCTGCCCCTCACCTCGCACCCAGGCTGTACTCTTCTCAAAGGAGACCAAACCTACAGCACGGAGCCAAGGCTCCTAGACTCTTCCAAGCATTCCATACATAGGTATCTGGTTTGTCTTCCTTACTTCTTTCATTTTGTTAAAATAAACTAACATTAAGAGCAAATCAGGAGGAGAGGGACGCTTAAAAATTCTACTTTATAACCACACCAACACGAAAGCTAAGTACAATCACTCATGTACTGTTACGTGAGATCCTATTGACATAACTCAGGAGATTTATATATATTTTACAATCTGATATTTTTTTCTTGATCAAAATCAATTCAACGGGCTTTTACAACCACTGAAATTCTTGATTTTAAGAGCTTTTATAGCAGAACTGCCCCTTACTACCAGGTAGTTAGGTTTATTGCTAACACCGTGAATGAAATGAAGAGATGTTGTAAGGGCCAGGTGCATGCAGACACTTAAAGAATAAGGGTGCTTATGGTAGGAGTGGCTTGTAGCAGCATGCCAGCTCATTTATCCAAAGCGGTACAAAGCGGTGTTCGGTAATTACAGAGCACGTGCATGCGTATTCAACACTCCACATGTTAATAAAGGGCATCCACATATGCTCTGCCAAGAAAGTGCCATGATCTGCATCGTGATGATGAAGGCAGAGAGGAGCTGCAACCAAACTGCTGCGAACGGCAACAGACGGGAAGTCCTGGTCAACAGCCATGAGGCAAACAGGGACTTGCTAAAAGCATTTGTATCTAATCACTGCCTGAAGGGCAAAGCAATTATCATTTGCAAATACTAGTGACTGTATTGTTCACTCATGTGGTACTCGGTTTTGTTCTCACTCATACTGAGCTCTACTGTTTCTATGAAAAGTCCAGGTTGGGTCAACGTAAATATTCAGGGAGTCATATATATCTTGATTTATCTGATGGGATTTTCTACAAGTCTTGTGCACCCTTATCTGATTTTTCTTCTTATGTTGTAGCTGTTCTAGATCCAGTAATTAGAAATACTACAGCCATTGCCATCCACTCTTTTGATGAACTGTTTATGACTGCCTCTGACCAAGCTGAAATTTTGCATGCATGTGCACACAGACACACACACTCCATTTTAAGACCATTACATTAATACCCATTAGAAGTGTTGTTTCCTACTTTGTTAGTGCAGGCAGTCTACTAAGAAATGCAGGATATATTGCAACTTCTTCTGTGAGAAATGTAGGAATTGACGGGGAAAATCATTAAAGTTGAAGCTAGGAAGGCTAATTAGATAATCCAACCCTCCTCCTAGTGTACACCAGTTTATATTGATAACGAGATACATTATTAGGGCTCTCCCTACTTTTTTAATGTCATCTTTATAAATGAGAATTTGTTTGCTTACCTCAAATTCATAAGACCTCAGGAATTTGCGTCTAGTAGAATTCAAGGCAGGTCAGTCAAAATGGATGTTTTCCACAACCTTCTCTGTATTCTCATGGCAGAGTCACAGCCCCGCTTGACCATGCCTGAAGTTTCAGGAGGAGCCGCAGTGATCCCCAAAACATGACCTTTTAGACCCTTTAAAATGTGACAAGCATACAGTTAATAACATGCAAACTACTTCAAGGGGATATGTCAAGAAATTTCACCCCCACTATCTTTGTTCCCATCATAAAGAGAGAGGTTTATCTCCCTCTCTCAACAATAGCAATGACTTTACCATTTCTGTGCCTTCATTTTGTGTATGTAAATTAAGACAATCTTAACAGAGGCTCTGGAGCATTTCCAAGGCACAGGGAGGTCTTCACATGAAAAGCCTCAGATATAGAAATGCAAATCTGTATTACTGTTCCCTACAGTTTCTAATGTTTGGTTCTCTACATCACGGAGAAACCAGCCTTTTTTCTGTCTTCTGTCTCAGCCATCTAAGACCAACTGACACACCTCTTAGAGTAGTTCTTGAATTTGTACATTGAGCTGCTGCCTGCAGAGAAGGCAATGATCTGAGAAAGCCTGAGGACTTCATTCAGATTACACACTGGTGTAAACAGGAACTAATTTTACTGAAGTCCAAGAAAACAGTAAAAGGATTACTTTTTTTTAAACGAAGGACTCATAGTTGTTTCTTCCCTCAAAGCTGTTATCTGCCCTGCCTCCCAGTGGTGCTACGGCTCGGAGCAACCCAGGAAATCTCATGGAAGCCAACATCCTTCAGCTCACTTCCAGCAAAAGCAGCAACAACGCTGACAAACTCACGGTGGCCAGGCATGCTCTACTGGAAACACCCTGCTCCTAAACAAGGTTTCAAGCTTATTAATACAGGGCTATGAAGATGTGGAAAAAAGTGACCCGTTGTGGTTTCCTCCAGATAATGTCCCCAAATAAAATCTTTCAGAAAATACATATTCCTGAATAAAACATGCTACATTAAGAGAAGCACAATTATTCTTATGTTGGGTGGTTTTTTTGTGAAGCCAAAGGGTTTATTTGTCTCCCAGCTATAGCAAAGCAAAGTTCTGTAAGGAGCAGGTCACCTGCCTTCTCTATTGTCCGGCTGCAGAAAGCCAGCCTGCAGACCCTGGAAGATCCTCAGGCACAGAAAACAGCAGCATCACTCTAAAAGGGATGGAAGATTAGGCTCCAGCCCCATGGAGTGATTGTCAGGATATGGCATAAATCCCATCAGCTCAAGCAGAGACATTTAGATATTAGTGTTTAATGAGCTGTTTGGCTCCACTTAGTATCGTATTGCTTTTAAGAATTTCTGTGCATTCAACCAAAGAAAATTGTAATAGCACAATTTATTAAATGAACTTCTCAAAGAATCTTAAAACGTGGCACTACTATAGCAATGAATACTGCAGCAATAATATTTTAGAATGGAAAAGAAGCTTGTAAGTATTTCGATAGAATTTTCATTAGTGTGACTGCAGCATGAAAATTAATCAGTCATCTGTATGTTAGTAGAATTATCTTTATAAACAGTTCATTTGCAGACTGAGGAAACTGGGATGCATACCATGAAATTAATGATGTGTAAAATAGATCTGAAATATTTTCTGTCTGTTTTCTCACACTGTTTGTCTCACTTAAACTCAAGCTGCAAATGCATTTGTGGATTATCAATAATACTAGCCATAAATGCAGTCTGTATGTCTGCCTGTTAATGAGATTACACCAAAAATATAGCTGAATGAACGTGGAGCTGGGCCAGCATACAGTACTGTGCATGTGCTGCAGCAGGAGGTGTGTGTGGTGGGTTAACCCCGGTGGGCAGCGCAGCCCCCGCAGCCGCTCGCTCACCCCCAGCGGGACGCGGGAGAACCAGGCGTGCCCAACGGGTGGGTTGATGCGAAGGCAGTTTATCAGGTACAGCACAAGCTGCGTGCGCAAGCAAAGCAAAAGGAGGCATTCCTCCTCTCCTTCCCACCGCGGGCAGGCGTTCAGCCACCCCGGGACGGCGGGGCTCCATCCGCCCGACGGTGACTGGGGAAGACAAACGCCATCGCTCCCGACGTCCCCGTCCTCCTTCCTCCCCCAGCTTTTATTGCCGCGATGCCGCACGGCCTGGACACCCCCCGGTCAGTGGGGCCAGCTGTCCCGGCTGCGTCCCCTCCCGCCCCTTGTGCCCCCAGCCGGCTCGCTGGCGGGGCAGGGTGAGGAGCAGAGGCGACCCTGGGGCTGTGCAAGCGCTGCGCAGCGACAGCTGAAACATCCCTGCCTCATCAACGCTGCTCTGGGCGCAAATCTACTATGAAAAAATGTCTTTCCCCAGACACTGGAGGTGAAGACGATTTGTGAGAAGCACTGTCTCTCTTCAAAACACAGATTCAGAACCTCCTAATAATTAATTGAAAATACCTTTTTTTTAGTATCCTTTATAAAGACCTGCCACAAAGACATTTGATGCCATATTTAAACGAATAGTATGCATGCTGCTAGAAGATTACACACCCTTTTTAATATTAGATTACATTTGGAATTTAATTATGGAATGCATTTTAAAAACCCAATTGATTTGTTATTTTATTCAGCTTTTCCACATTTTGACTATAAGGTACAACCAGTTTTGATACATCGCTTATTTGGATCTATCTGCCTGAAAATTGTTTTACTTTAGCTTCATCTTTCACAAGGATTGTATTCTGACGCCAGTATGATACTTTTGCTCAGTAGTTGAATTCCAGGGTTTGTAGGCTGGTTTCTCAATAAAGAAGAAACGTGAGATGCGGTGCACTCTAAATAGACTTTTTATGTACCACAAGCAGAAGGCAATCGCACCAGTTCCTTGTTCCGAGAGAGCAACTGTACTTCAGGAGCCTTAATTGGAGATGGCCCTCACTGATTACTTACCAGCTCCTTTTCCAAGAGCTACCATCTCTAAACAACCTCACATAACAGCAGGTTTCCTCAACCCCAAGCATTCTGTGCACATGAGAAATAAGCACTTCAGGAATACGCATCACGGGGATATCTGGTGATAGCTGTCATAACAACCACTATTACCTACACAGATCTGTAAGTATATCCACAAGGCTGACAAAAGCCATCTACAAGTCTTGCTACTTAGGATTAACATTACAAGAGAGTTCTGGCGTGGGATAAGGAATAACAGTTAAGAAAATTCATATACCAAAATACTCATGGAAGCACTCAGTGTGTTTCAAGCAGCTCAGAAAGGCACTTCACCCTTGGTTGTGAAGTCCACACCAGACCCTCGGCCAAGCATCCTACCTGCTAGACACTCCAAGCACCAGAGATGAGCGAAGAAGAAGAAGGAACGAACAAAACAGAGAAGAGGAAAATGAAATGAAGGGATTAGTTAGAGGAGAACTGGGAGGAGTGTAGTGAGCAAAAGGGTGAGTAGGAGGAAAATAAATCTGAGATGTAGGCGGGTGAGAGGTACATAAAGCCACGAAGATGATACCAGATTACAGAGTCGTGAGTCAAACACTGAAGCATGAAACAAGTCTACAAAGGGTATCCCAGATTCTTCTAATTCACACAAAAACTTCTGCAAATAACACTCTCTGCCAGAGATATGTTACGCAAAATCAATATTCATCTTTGTGGGTTAAGTAATGTTTAAAGAGTGAGTCACATAGCTGATGCATGTACGGCTACATAGGTTCAAAATGCGCGCGGAATACAATGAAGGAAAGGAGTGGGATTAAATATTGTGCAAAGCATAAAAACTGAAATTATTTTGAAAAGTCTCATCATGAAAAAGGAGGAGTTTGCATGGGTCATACTTACGGGCCAGGCAGGTCCGGTTTTTCGGGATCTTGCCACTGTCCCACAGGTCTAACGCTTCACTGAAATCAACTCTGCAGAATATAGAATTACTTTCCTCTGGACCTGTTTTTGCCTCCTCAGTAGGCTGGTATTTGCGTACCTCGGAGCAGGGATGTCTTTCTCCTAAACATGCCTGCAAAATAGGGAATAATAGAAATGATCTTTCTTTTGAAATGACGGCCATGCCTACAGACACGGCCCGGGATGGCCAGGCAGGGCCACAGGGATGGGGCGGGCCAAGACCAGGCTGGGATGTCAGCCCACTGAAAAACAAGCTCTTCACCACAAACAGCAAATTTAGGCTCTGAAGAGGAATCAGTTCAATCCACCCAACCGCTCACAGTCATCGACATTTCCTTCTTCATCAACCATACAGGGAGTTAAGACACTTAATCTGGCAAACAAAAAATGGCCAAAACCACATTATGTGAAACCTGTGATGTTTTCTCTTGACTTAAAACCTTATCTACACTTACTATTTATTTCTGTAAGTTTACACTTCTTTACAGCATCTCCTAAACTTCTTGGCTTCACGGACAGCAGTCAAGTCAATTTTCTTCCTAAACCACCCAATACTCCTATCTGTAATTACCCTTTTTATGTTTCCTGTTCATGTGGGCTCTTTCCCTGTACCTAACCCTGGACTCACAGACCACCACTGCTCTGCAAACCAGAGCACTTCAAAATGCAATCCTGTATTAAATACAGCGTGGGACTAGTCCAGCGTTCCTAAGCTGCTCATCCTCTATGCTGCTAAGAAAATCACTGATTTTTTAGACAAAAACAGATTTTGGTACAGAGAAATTTGACTTCCTTTGTTAGGTGCTTTAGTGGGTATTTCAATTCTCATTTCAGAATATTGCCTGTGTAGAAATTAAAGTAATTCAGGATTTCACTTCATGTTTATATTTTCCCAATATCCTTCTTCAGAGTTGCAGAGCCACGGAGGACTCATTAATAACTAAGCACTTTCTCGGACTGAAAGACTTTTAAAAGTGGAATTAATTTTCCTAACCTGTCAGCCTCTGGTGTTGGCCCCTCAATCCTTGACCTGACAACGTGCAACATCAAAGCAGCAGCTTTTTGCTGGCAGTGGAAGCGGCAGCATCTGCTGCAGCAGCTATTAGCCATATCGATTGAGATTGTACGCCTCTCAGCTAACTTCTGCTCGGTCCTCATTCACTGGAGATGGTGTCCCTGCTGACTCTGTACTGCGTGTATGCAGCAGGGGAAACATTTTATCCATCCTGCAAAGACAAGAGTAGAAATGCTGCAAATTTATGCCAGTATCTTCTAGCAAGTATTCCTTCAGTGTTACTGGAGCATATTCATTATTTTACCTGAAAATAAGACTGAGATTATAATCAAGCCTACTAAAATAATAAGCTATATAAGTTTAAAGAAATACAGTAGCTGCAAGGGTGTCATGCAAAAGTCGAGTGTTTGGCAGTCAGAAAACCTGTGGTAGCACAAGGAGCGCTGCCTGCAGCAGCGCTGGGGAAACGCAGCATCCGCAAGCGGCAGCTGGAAGGAGGGGCAGGGCGATGTTGCTGGCCCAACACCAGCAAGGACTGCGGGAAGGGCTGGGGAGGGTAGGAGCAGAGCTAAAGGACAGGTTCTGTGCCTGAGCAAGTACAAGAACGGGCTGCAAAGCCAAGCCCCTTTGATGTGGCTCCCAGGAAAGAGAGCAGAGGTGGAAGAAGCACAGCTCACCAGGGGCGATTTCAAACAGGCCACTTGGCTAAACCAAATCACCTCCACCACGCCTTGCCTTGCAAGGACTAATCCCTCTCCTCGTCCTTCTCTTCATAAACATTTGGGAACGGCTGTGAGGCAAGCCAGGCCTTTCTGCCCGAGCAGAGAGGTATTTCATTCAAGGACTGTGCCGCCCAGCTCTCCGCTTCCAAACACAGGTCAGTAACTGGGGCTCCCTCTACGAGTGTTTTCTACTGGCTCAGAAACAAACCAAAACAGAACTAGAAGGTATCTTTGACAGATAAAACATCTCCAGTCATTTTTACTTATTCATGCTGCTCTAGGTATTTACATTGCTAGCTTGGGACGTAACATTTCCAGTGGAAAACTGGGGGAGATGTTTCTGCAGCTCAGAATCACCCTGAAAGCCTTGCAGGATTGTACGTAAATATTTTCAGACTGGATCTGAATGGCCTATTCTCCTCCACAGATAAGATTAAAAGTACAGGATAGTGAGGTATAGTAAAAGATGATTATACAAGGAAGCGCTCTCCCCCAAATTCTTTAGAATTCACAGTCAGTGTATTTCACCAGAAATGTAAGGTCTGCTTTTCAGACTGCAGCTTTACCTCCACACAACCCACGCTGGTCTCCCTAGGAAGGTCCACACATACAGAGAACGCTCAGATGTGCACGCGAGGGAGGACAAGTGTGCGGAGGGGTGAGTGGATACATAAAGATATCATGTTCAGCACCCCAAAACATCTGTGCAGGACAGTGGAACACTAACAAGGATCCACTGATGAACAAGGTCTTCATCAGTGCACGGAATTATCACCTATATGAGTTTAGTGATATAAGCGAGAAGCTTAATTATGCAATTGTAACCTGTGGAGAATGACGAACAAGCTTAGCCCAGCTTTTATTGCTTTGCTAGGAGGAGCTGAACTTTAGCTTACTTGTGCAGCCACTTGGGATCCACAGACATCCCAGCCAGGGCGCTGGTAAGACGTAATGCAAACTATGTGTGAACCAATTCAGCGCCTGGGTTTGGAGTATCGGTGTCTGTTCTGAGCTCCACCGCTGCTCACGGCTGAGATAAAGCCGTTATTTCCTTTCACCACCAAGGGCACAGGAAAAAGCAAAAGCTGAGCACAGCTGGGGCAACAAACTTAGCATAAGTTCTTGTGAAATAAGACAAAGTATTAGTAGCAGTGTATCCTTATCTATTCAATTCCCATTCTTGAGTCTTGTTAGCACTCCCTGTGGTACAAACGTTAATGCACTAGAACCATAAACCCAAGCGAACAAAGAGTAAAACAACTCTGGTATTTTCAAAGGTGAAACACTGTGTGCTGCAGGAGAGACAGGGTGTCAGCTCTGTTTGAGAAGGAGTTCATGACTCAGGATGTTGGTCTTTCCGGACGACATCCAGTCCTGACTGGCTAAACATCATGTGGAGACTGTTCTCCTGGCGTTTCTATATTCATCTCCATCTGGTGTGCTTGGAAGAAGAGCCAGAAGAATACAGTGAGTGATACCTCTTCTTGCCAGAAGACCCTCCAGATAGCAGATAATGCCAATGGCAGGACACGCTCTTCAGGGAGGGGACCACATATCCTATTGACTCAAACAACCCTCAGAAGAGCAAACTCCTTCTCTGACACTGAAAGATCTGTAGATAAATCTTCATCAGCAAGGGAGACCTACAAATCCATTAGAAATACTAAGTCTTAAGCCACCTAAGGTTCAGCAGGTTTGCATTTCTGTACCAGAGAAACATTTTTTGTTTGTCTATTTTTTAAATTCTGAACACAGTCTTTTCTGCTGACACTTACAGGGATGGTAACATCTGGCAGAGGGAAGCTGGGGACAGGACATCTCAATCCACTAAAGTCAGGCTCTTCAGAGCTTCTCTGCCGAGACAGTAATCTGCAGTAATTCTGAGAGCAAGATGGTTGCCATTTACATGCTGCTGAAAGACAGAAAATAGTACGATATACATGAAATGTTTATGCCATTATTTCCTTACTGTTTATTACCAATGACTTGCAGCTCCGAGGCTTTCCAGCAGCATGACGGGGTCACCAGCTGGGCAGCATTGCTATGGAAGTGGGGCCTTAACTGAGAATTCCAGTTTCTGGGGAAGAAACACACGACCTGGGAGGATTCTGTTCGGCAAACACTGTCTGCAGGCAGCGTGAATCGGCCGGTGTCAACCGGAACCTAAACTTTTTCTTTATCTGAGGCTACAGGTGGAACACTACAAGGAAGCCAATTTTCAACCTACCCAAGCAAGAGCCAGGAATAATTCTCCAGAGATCTGTTAAATTATTCTATAAGTCGTCTTATAATGTGGCATTTGTGTAAGTCTTTGCACTTAATTTTCTTGACGAGTGAGAGGAGGATTAGTATAGAGAGAAAAAAGACATTAGTTAACGTGTTGAGTCTTCTGTGTTGTTAAAAACTTAAGTATGCGTAACTCTGTAGATGGCTATACATCTTTTTCTTTACATAGTCAACATAGATTTCTGCGTGGTTCTGCCCGATTCTTAATCAGCCATAGCTTTATTGTATACCTATGATTTTCTGTCTCAAAGCTAATCCGTCATATGAACTCTTTTTTAATTATCTTAAATAGAATTATTGGGCTTTTTTAAATTAGAAGATTAAAAAACCTGTGGTTTTACCCACCCATTACAAGCACCTCAGCAAAAGCTCTCTGGCTTCAAAGCAAACAAACTGACACCCCCCCCCCCCCCCCCCATTTTCCAGAAACCATCATCCTTCTTTAAAATTGTAAATAAATAAAAACTCTGGGATGAAATTAAGTTTTCTTGACATCATCTTCCGCCAAGGCCATGGTAAGGCAGGTTTCTCCCTCCAGGAACACCACACATTTCACTGGTGCAGAGATACCACCCATCTCAGATCTCCTAGGAAAACCCAGACGTGCCAGCTGGCCCCAGCTGCTCTGTGTGCTTCCCGCTTTTTACAGGGCATCTGTGCAGAACAGGACGAAGGGTCTTGCTCGCAGCCAGGCGAGCGGGGCTGCGGCAGGCGGCCGAGCAGCCGCGAGGGCGCAGGTGCCGCGGCGGCAGCGGCGATGGTGGGACAGGCTGGCTCCCTCCCAGCCGCCCGCCTGCCGGCCTGCGCCCGCTGAAAGCGCCTGCAGCTGGTATTCCCTCCACCACCTCTGGATCCCCCCACACTCCCAGTATCCTCACCTAGCCCTCGTCCTACCGCTGATCGCTGTCTGCATTCCCCAAACACACAGGCCCTCTTTCTCCCCAGACCACTGGTCTCGGAGTAAGAACGAACGCCTTCTCCTTCTCCACTCCTCTCCCTTCTGTCTTGTCTTTTCCACTTGAGTCATCCCCTCTTTTCTCTTTCCCACTAGATTTCCCCAGCTCTTCCACTTCTCTCTCTCTCTCCCAGACTCCCTGTCTCCGTAAGTTATTTCCCTCAATCATATTTTTATGCTTTGATGGGCATATCTTCATGCTTTGATGGGCATATCTTTATGGTTTGAAAGCCACAGTATACTCAAGATAGACCCACACATGTTACTTCTAAATACCATCCCCCCGCAAGCAGCCCAGATTGATGGGCTGTATACCAGAGACAATCTGGTTTAGCTAAGCAGCAGCAATAGCTGAAATAATTAAAATAAATATGCCTTTGAAGCAAGCTAAGTCAATAGATGCTAATTCAACAAATCTAATAATGACATGCTTCCTTCTGTGAAACTTGGAATAAAAGGGTCTATTTCCAAGACACTGTATCTAAGCAAATCAACAAAGAGAAAAAGAGAATGCATGTTTACATGGGTGCACACATGTAATATAAATATATTATTGAATATTTTTTGGTCCAAATAGCAGCACTTTTGGAGAAGCTGCAAAAATTTAATGCAGATGTGTCTACATTAAAATTGCTGACATTTTTATAGAACACCATACATAAAGCATAAATCACATTTACCAGCAATCTAGTGCTTAGGCATTTCTACTTTGCTTACTTTGGGAGTTTAATCATGTCAGTTTAGCAGAGAATGCTATCAACCTCTAACATCGTAAATCAGCCATTTTAAGAAGTAATGGGGGCTTAAAGTAGTATGAGTGAATGAATTTCTAGTTAGCTCATGCTTCTCTGCATATTAAGTCTTGAATTTACTCCAAATGCCTATTAAAAAAAAAAAAAAATCAACGGGGGATACATTTTTACTGTGTAGATGTCTGATAAGAATGAATTTTCATTTATTACAGCACTAAACATGTGATTCTCTCTGCTTTGTTCAGAGAGAACGTAAAACTGAGCCAGCTGTAGAAGATGCCACGCTGCAGCACTGTGTACAAAGGCTCCAACACCACCTTCACCCCGTATGAAAATGGTGACGAGCCCAGATGTTACAGTCCAAGTTCTTCTAGTTCTAAAAAGATGGGCTAAGAGTTACACTGGTGAGTAGAGCACCCCAAGGTCCCAACTATTACTAGCACAGCCGGTTGGCAGGTACCACCTCTTCCTCCCCTCGTTATTTTTTACACCAACCTTTCTCGCAGCTCAGGGAACTTAACATGAGCTCTGCTGTGTAATTTCTTTTATGGAATACTTTCCCCTTAGTTTCAGGCTTCAAGCCATGTCTATAGGGAACAGCATTTTAACTTTCATAAAGCACCTTTCTGTAGAGATGTGGTACACAGAAAGAGGAAAAAGACCAAAATAATTTATTTTCACTGTGCACGAAGTGTAGTCAATCACATCAGTGCTTCCCGTCTTGTTATATTTTAGCAAAGACTGAACAGATTTTTTGACTACGGTTAAATGGATGCAAACTTGCCATTACTACTTGAAATCCTTCTTCATCTGGACGCGTGTGCTGCGCTGGCTAATTGCTAAACAGCACAAAACACCCAGCGGGAAAGTTTCCGCTGCCCTGCTGACTCTCCTTGTAGGTACGTGTGTTGAAGTTATGCACAAAGCTCAGTACCCACAAAAAATGATATGCAGCCTGCAAAAGTACCACAGAAGCTATAAGACAGGAAAAGAAAAAGGATGCCATGACAAGTTTTTTAGAAAGACTATATGTGGCCACTTTATTCTGATGCCTCTAAAATATATATAGCCATGGCTGTTGATATAAGCCCACTCATGAAAATGTTACATAAAATGACTCTTGAGAGGTTGCTAAAAGCAGTAACTTCCCTTAAAAACAAACAAACTGACTCACTTTCACATGGCATGCCTCTGGTAAAACAGAGAGATGCTGCTACGTGATGGATAAACACTGTGAATCCTAGAGACAACGGCAGACCCAGTCCAGAGCGGAACCGTGCAGGTCCAACTGCAGCGCCCGGTGCTGCCCTGCGGCAGCACAAACGCGGGCTGGTCCCGCGTACGGCAGTGGCTCCTTACCTGTTGCCCAGGGCTACGTGTCCAGGGGGCCCTTGCTAGAAATCTCTGTGAAGGTATGATTTATCACACAGTGCTGGATGTCCTCCTTACAAACTACTCTTGAAACAGAAAGAAAAAAAAAAATCCACATAGCCTATTATTACTTTTATGTCTTAAAACTGTGGCAGCTTGTCCAGACGTGCCAGACCGCGTGGCAAGAGAGCAATTGTAGGGCACGAGTCCACGACATAATAATCCATTAAAAGCATCTGGATGCATAGCCTGCAGCCACAACCATTTGTCCGCGGTATTCTTCCACTTTCTTCTTTGTAATCCTATTCAATGCCTGCCAGAGTGTGCAGTAGCATTTAAGTCACTGAAATTACTTTACTAGAAGGTACCTCTTGGAATTGCTTTAAGGGTTATTTAATGTTTGTACAATACTTTGAATTTGTAAGTAATATTATTGCTTTAATACCTTTCTTTCTCCTGGGGGATTCCATTGTTACAGGGAATTTTCATAGAATTATTGCTAAAATTGCCTGGCAGACTAGTTTCTCCCATCTTTCTGGCAGGCCAGCAAGTCAGGAGTACACTAATAACCAATGCATACCATCTGGGATAATGGTCCTAAGTAAACCCTGCACAAAGGACTCTATGAATAATGTTAGAGTATTTTCTGATCATAGAAGCGCCTCCAGCAGTAGCTGCAGGGAAGCACAAGCCGGATTGCCTTTGTAAGCTACATAAAATAACAGCAGGTTTTTGTTGCTGCTGCAGTCAAGCCAACATACGTTACCTCCTCTCAGAAAGTATGAAAGCAGCAAATTACCCAAAATGTGCAGAGTTTTGTGCATCCAACCATGCGGGTCACAAAACCAACAATATACAAAAACAATCGCTCGGAGATGAACAATGAAATACATTACGCCTAAGCTAAACAAGAATAAGGCTCCCTTCAGGAAAGACGCATCAAGATCACAAAAGACAGCTTGCTATACAGATTGCAGAAAAGAAAAGTGACAGAAAATACTGAATTTTGATTTGCGGAAACACAGACTCACAAGCAGAAAAAACCAGAAAAAATCCTTCTGCAGTTAAACAAAAACAAAAAAGGGCAAAATTCCTAAGTGTACTCTGATGGTAAAACTTCAGTTTTCAAAAGGGTCCAGTTCTGTAAGAAAATCTAAGGCCTAATGTAAAACTTGAAGTCTGTAACACAGGACGACAGTCTTCACATCTTTTCCTTTTTCAACCAGCGAAACAAACAGCGGCACTCGCACAAGGCAGGGGCCACGCAGACCACGTGTGCGGAATGGTCCCCACGCTGCTTTACACAGATGGCGAATGCTGGCCAATCTGTAAGCAAAACTCCATTTCCCACTGAAATACCAAGCGCCTGAACACTTGCATGGCTCCACGACTAATTCATTTCAGCTCTTTTTTTTTTTTGGGGGGGGGGCAAGAAAGAGAAAAATAAATTACCTCCCATGAAAACTGTATTAGAGACTGAATTACGAACCTGCATGACAAAAACCACAAAGGTCCAAACTGGGTCCCCACCAAGGTGCAGGAGCAAATGTCTGCCTGTCCATCTCCGGAGCGGTTTAATGCTGGCTGGCGCACACGGAGAAGCCCCTACTTTGCTTCCCATTCCCTTTGCACCATCCTCTCGCCCGGCATGCTGTCACAGAGTCAAATCCTAACGGTGGTCACAGGCAAGTTCCCCAGTTCAGAAAGGAAATACGATGAAAACAGGCACTCGCTTTTCAGTTCCTTGGTCTTATCCACGAGTCCTTCATCTCCAAATATTTCTGTGAGAGCGTGAGTATATTCTACTATTCTGAATTTATCATTGAAACCAACATCATTTGTAATTTCACAGACTTCAGTAACTCACAAAGCACTGCAACAGCTGAACATATGTCTCAAATGTGTCCAAACCGAGCAGGATTTCCATTCCCTTCTGCTTCCTGAACTAATCTTAAGTGACAGTAAATATAGCTAATGCTTTAAAAGCATTATTTTAAAACTTCACGGTCAAGATTCTCAAAAGTGTGCAACAAAGGTAGCCATCTTGAGTTTCAGATATTTTGCTCGAGCCTGTACTTAGACTGAATCTCCAGGTGGTTCAGTACCTGTCCCCTGAAAAGTCTGCCTTCTTCTAAGTGTCTTAAAGGTGAGCTCATAAAAACCTTCTGAGCAAATAACAACTATTTTCCAAAGCTACTTAACATGACAATAGGATCATATTGCAAATCCAGTTCCAGAGGACCAAATTTCCAGGGAACCATCTCTGTCATTCCACTCATTCAAGAAAAATCTATTTTATTCTGCATAAAGCCAGGCTGCTGCTAAAGCGGGTGCCCGCACCTTCCCTCTTCTTGTGTCTGCCCATTCCTGCCAGTTCTTTCCGACGGGGCCACCCTTCAGGCAGCCCTGCGATCAGCTCTATTAGGCAAGGGATCCAGCTGAAGATGAAGCTTTTTTCTTGGGGTGGGGAGACCAAATTCGTTTTCAGCCTGGTCATTTTGCGGATCCAGCGCATCGCAGGGATGCAGAAACGCTACTGCCAGTATAAAGGAAATGGCCAGAACTCGCAGACACTGGGGGGAAAGACAGCATGACCTGCGGGGTGAGGAAGCCGCAGATTTACGGCCTGTTGAAATACCGCGTAACCTTGCCTCTGGAGCAAACGCGCTCCCTGGCAAGCCGCAGCAACCCTAGAACCAACGGAAGCGTCAGGCCTTGGATGTCGCTGCGGAGCTGCCGGCGGGGAAGTCGGCGGCGCGGCTCTCCATCTGTTGGCCGGGGGGGAATAACGCTGGTCCCGGTGCCGGAGGGAAGGCGACGCGCTGTGCTGTCCAGGGCTGGCACCGCACCACTGCGGGGAAATGCTCTACTCGGGCCGATCAATATGTACGGATAATATGCTGAGTCTTTTC
The DNA here is from genome assembly GCF_965183815.1 of Platalea leucorodia. Classification (NCBI taxonomy): domain Eukaryota; kingdom Metazoa; phylum Chordata; class Aves; order Pelecaniformes; family Threskiornithidae; genus Platalea; species Platalea leucorodia. Next base: position 692,874 of record NC_138858.1, read on the forward strand.
TTTTTTCTTGTTGTTTTGTTTTTTTTTTTCCTAAAAACCTCCTTCACTTTAGGAAAAGCATTACTACATAAAATGCACAGAAACAAGTGGTTTTGAATGATACATTTCTTCCTCTCTGCAAAAATCACCTACTGACTTATTCTTTCTATTTGTGGTTTATAAAAATAAATCTCAAATATTTTGTATAGTTTTCGGAGACGAGATTAAACATTATTTGCTGTAAAAGCCAACAATATCATTGTAGATTTAGAAGCCAGATGGAGTCAAGGGTTCTTTCCGTATCTGTTAGAAACGTTAAGCCTTGATTTTACAACTAGATCACTTTGGGACAAAAGTTGCTCTCCTCATGTGAAATGTCACTAGCTTGCTTGACTGCAAAGAGGGTTTTTTTACAGAAACAGGAACTCCCATAAAATCCACGTGTATATACTTGATGGATCATAGTCAGAAAAGCAAATGTAAAGGAAACAAAATTTTTTGAATAGTTGGCATTGGAAATTAATTTTATTCTCTGTAATGGATACAGTTATAAATTGAGCCCACTGTTATTTTAAGCTCTCTTGCAAAGCTGCTACAGTTTATACTACAGCCTCTTACCACTGAGTCTTCACGTTATTAATGCTCACATACGTTACTAGTACAAGCTGGAATCGCACTGGCACCGCCAGCGGAACTACACAAATACTTGAGTAAGAAATTCAGGCATGCGCAGGTACAGCAAGGCAAAACCGAGGAGGCAGCGGGGTCTCGCACAGCTCCATCAACACTGCTCACCAGGGAAAAAACCCTCGGATTTGGGTATCTCCGAACCTATTACAGCATGTAACACAGATGAGCAAAACGTGAACTCCACACCGCGGAGGAGTCCACCCTGCGCAGGATTCCCGCTGCGAAGCGGTTCACAGCCGCACTACAACGTCTGCACAAAGGAAACAGAGATCTGTACATCATCTAATTGACACCTTCAGGTGTCCCGTTCCTGCAGGTAGAGTGGGAAAACGATATCGTTATCAAATATCCCATGAGTATTTCAATTAATAAATACACCTAATCCATTCAATTAATACATTAATAAATCAATTAATAAATGGGTAATAAAATTAATTTCAAATAACAAATAAGCAACAGCTACCAGTCTATTAATGGAGCATGATCCTTCTATTTGTGTAGAATGCAGGGGTCAAACTTCCTCCACATCTCTATGACTATGCCACGAAAATTGCATTAGGGTTTCTTTACGTGTGTAAGCATGATATAAGAGAACATCCCTTAAAACAGGGATTAATGAGGCACGCTCTAAGTGCAGTTTAGCAGGCACTTCATCTTTGTGGAATTCCCTGCTGAGCTGCACTAACCCCAACACTGCTAATTAACAAGCAAATTGGAAAGGATACCTCATTTAAAGCAGAGCTCTCTCTAGCAAGTGCAAAACATCGGGCAGGAAAACGTATCTACACAGAGATGACCTTCACAAAGAAACCTGTGTTACAAACACACAAGTCACCTGTGAGCAAGCAAAGGTTAGCAATACCTGCTGCTATCGTTTGCGAGATGACCGAGTCCCTGCATTATAAGTTGCTGCAGAAAAGTCTCTTTGCCCATCCAGTTAATGCCACTTCCATTTTTACAGTAACAAGCTTTGAAGAAAAACCCACAAAAAACCGCCTTGCAAAACTTGAGACTATTCTGTTATTAGAAGAATTTTTAAGGTTGTGGCACAAAATGAAACCCCCCCTTTTCTTGATTCTCATGACTACTATTCCATCTGAAGTCACATTACTATGTGAAGAGACATGAAGGCATGGGTATTGTTATGCCCTGAGAATTATCTCTAGAGTTCTGTCTACTATTGATTTTTTTTGGTTCCTTCACTTTCAAATATTGACTTTAGGATATTGAATCTTCCAAAGCTGAAGCAGTAAAAGATCTGGACTCAGCCTCTTTGACACTGAAACAGGGCTTTAACCTAGGAAGACCTCTAATCTATCAATTTTGTCTGAAAGCTTTTAATTTAAATGGTGAAAAAAAAACAGAAAGAGGAAAAAAATCATAAATATTACAAATGCCTCATTCCAGCTTTAGCTCCAAGTAACAAATGGTTAAACACTGCCTATCTTCCACTTCTAATTAACTAATGCAATATGCAGTGAGAAGGAGGAGAAAAATAGTTATATAAAAACCCACAGAGTATAAGTAGGCAGACTACTTTGGGGCTCTCAAATGTGTCTTCAGATCTGAAAGAGAACCAGCAAACCCCAGACTAGGTACAGGTAAGAAACACTCACCCGCAGTCTAATTTAGGATTTACATAGTTCAGTTAAGCCCCACAAACTGTCCCCAAGCTGCACTTAGCCTGCAGTCTTCTGTTTTTGTTTCGGAACTGAGGAAGGGCTTATGTACCCCAGCAGCTGACTGTTCCTCACATACAAAAGCTGGTATTAGAAGAAGATACTACCTCTCTGTACAAGCCTTCTTTTTCCTTATAGCCTTAACCATTAGAGCCATAAAGTTATCATTATTACAGGATGGATACAATTCTATTTTTTACGTTTATGACTGCCTCACTTTGGAGGGTCTGGTGCTCACTCATGGCATTGCAAAGTGTGCCTAGTGATTCAGCCTGGATCTCTGCCATGCTGGATGTAAGCCGTTCGGAAAAGATAATCTAAGAGTAGAAATTTCTTAGTCAAGTTACCAAAGCAGGTCTGAGTAAAATATCCCAAACAAACAGATCTAAAAACATGCATCTTGCATGTAATTGTGGCACACAGAAAAATCTCCACACAGCTTTTATGAAGAATGGTCGCAGCAAATAAAAACTTGTACTTCTGAAAAAATATCACAGCCAAATCTTCATCTAAATCAGAAATACCTTAAATCAAAATACTTAAAATCAGATTAGATTAACCTTTATGAATACGGAAAAAAAAATCCAACCTGTCCAAAGCTGCCTGTGAAATTACAACATAAAGTTGTATAATTGTAATAATTATAGAGATCCTATAATTATACATTTTCAAAACAGGCAGACCAGTGCATCTTTCACACAATTTTATCAACATAGAACACACACAATCTACTTTAGCATACAGTGTTATCACAGTGTTATTTATGTTCTGTCTTTACAAACAATACAAGTTCCAGCATCCACATTTTCCTCAAAGTAATAATTTTCAAAATTGCTGTCTAAATTACAGCCTCCGGATTAGCTAAAAGATATAGAGAACTCCCCCCCCCCCCCCCCCCCCTTTGGATTATTTGGTAGAGAAACCAATGGAAAGATGAACAGGGAAAAGATCGCTTTTATAGCACTGCCTGTGAATCAGCGAGGCCTCAAACTGGAAATGCAAAAGGCTTTGAGCCGCGCTGTCAGAGGCACCATAGCCGGGTGTGGAGACCGTCCTGCTCGGGGCCCCACGGGACGGCTGCGAGGCTTGGGGACCTCGTCTCTCCTGGAGCGCTGCAAGAGAGAGTCCTACCAGCTGATGGCTTCTGCACTAAGAAATCTGTCTCCGAAGATGATGGCTGGCGCAGAAATAATTGGTCATTTCACAAACTTACAGTTGGTCTTTGTTTAACAAAAACCCAGTCAAAGTAAACCGAGAACATGCCGGGACGACGTAACTTTGTTATCTGTTTAATACCCTGACGGTAATGCCATTCTCAGCCCCCCCAAAAAAGTTTTTCGAGTTGAATGGCAGGTTTCAAACATGAGGTTATATGTAAAACATGAAAGAAAAGAAAAGCCACATCATGCCCTGTTTTCTGCATATTAGGAAATGATCCAAATAAGAATGTGAATAAATATGTGTTACGGAACTGCTTAAACATACCATTACCAATATGTATAACCCTTGATAAACAGGAACAACTATTAGTGTTAGGTACACATCAAGTGCCCATCAATGTTTTTGAACAATTAGCTATCAGCAAGAGCGAACCCTGCTTTGACTGTGCTCAGTTACTTAAACCAAGATCTGCTCATTGCTTTAAAAAAACCCGAACACTAAAACTGACAACCAAGGGCTGTTATTGTAATACTATACACTTATTTTATACAGCTCATTCTGAGAAGGACTGTATTGATGATCAAAATAAAAGATAGCTTTTGGTTTTGAGAGACTAGACCAATACTCGGAAAGTTGGGTGCGATTTCAAGTTAAGCCACAAACTGCTCGTACGATTTCAAGAAAAAGAAATTCAGTGTTTGTGTCTTTTTTTTTTTCCCTGCGCGAAATGTGGCTGTAATTCCCACTTCTCAAAAAATAAATTAATTCCTGAAGTTCTAAAACATTCTGGTGATGAGGAACACAACAAAACCAAACAAACTCAGGTCATGCACCTTTATATTCAAAACATTACTGTAGCTGTGCTTGTTTTCAGTTTGCTTATCTCTAAGTGATTATGTTTATTAAAACCAAACTTGCTTTCCATCCACCAGCAACTAACAGATGCCAAGGTTAACTTCTTCAGGCGACAGTAGCTCCTTTTGCAAGGCTTTGTGCAGCAGGGCGAAGGACGCACCGGTTTGCTACGGGGGGTTACATCCTTCCACAGGATGCTGCCTTGTCCCCTGTACTCCCTTTCCTAAAAACTCCAGCGGAGAGCAGAGCAGGAGGCTGATCAGGACGCAGGAGTACAGCAGGGACGGGGACATACCGTGTGCCGAAATACTCGTGGACACAGCAGCGGGACTTGGGTTTCCACTGGACTGGCAGCAAGGAGAGGGTAGGCAAGAACCATTTCTGCGTAAGTCCTCCCAGCTTCCCAGGAAATCTCATACCTGACGTGGTAAGTCCCAAACACTGACAGAATGGGACAAACAGGAGTAGAGGGAGGGAAAGAGAGAAGGAGCAATGGTGCAGAAATGAGTGTATTTTTGACTAGAGCATGTTTCTATTTTGGGGCAAAGGGGCCTGAGTGAAAGAGGAGACTGAGGAGTAAGGGAGAGGAAGGAAGTATATAGGAGAAAAATCCAGAAACAGAATTAGAGACATTTGCTGGGACCAAGCGGGATCAGGTGAGCGGCAGCAGCATAAGTTCCTTCATCATGCCCACAATTTACAGAACGGCTGCTGCATTTCCTTCAAGCACGGACCAGTACTTTGTTAAGTGTAAAAAGTAATACTTGGATTGGGCCATTAATCGCTACTTAGCAATTAACCACTGTTAAGGGGCCTTTTTATCTCTATAATCTTCTTCCTGGAAGGGCGTCATGCAAACCTAGCTGTGCATACAGCTACCTAATGGAAACTGATGTAGAAACCAAATATTCAGCCCTGGACATGAATTAACTTCCTGCACAAAAATGGAACTGTCAAAGGCATAAGTAAACCTCTGCTGCTTTGTTAAGCCAAAATGTTACTGATTTTTAATTAACTTTGGTTTTATTCCTGCGTGAGGAATTTGAGGCAGGTAGCAAAAGAGAAAGGTGCTGAAAGACACAACTTTGGAATCCAGCATCGCATTTTAGGTCTAGGAAAAAATAGTCTATTTGAACAAGACTTTTTCTGGCACAGGAAAATTGAGTATTGTTGCTACTGAAAAATAAACCAAGCAATCTCTTACATATCTGTCAGTCCAAAACAAAGATCGCTTTTATTATAGAGCAGCATCCACAAGTGGGCAGATTCTTTTTCTGCAACAGCTACTCCCAAATGAATAGCTATACAGTGCTAACCTCAGCCAGGTTCTCCCATATACATAATGATCAAACACACTTTTATTAGCTAAGCCTGCAGCAAGGGATCAAAAGATATGATGGTTTGATGGTGTATTGATTAAAAAACTGCAAGATACCATGCTTTTTCTTCCCTCCGCCCCCCGCTTGTATACCTGTTCAATGATAAGACTAGTGTTATGCCAAACGAAGAATGTATGTTAAGGTAGAAAGTACATTTCTCATTTCAAGAATAGAAGAAATTCTACTGTGGTCCTTCTCATTCGTTTTTGTAATATGACTCGAGTAACAAAGGTGCAACAGATCAGATGCTGGTATCACTACAGCCACACGGAAACTATTTCCTGGACACACTCACCTGAACCTCACCGTGTTTAAACATGGGTAATGTCCTCTTCAGGAGGGGGCCTGCATGAAGGGGAGCAAACCGGATGCCTTCCAGGGAATTAGGTTTCCTCCTCACTCATTGAAAGACAAGAGGATTTTGCATTACTAAAATATTCTGATGGACGAAGAAGCTTTTCATTCCACTTAGGTTTGATCAATATGGAAAGTTTCAGCCCAAGAGGCAGGTGGTTATAAAACGGGTGACAACGTTGGAAATTCTTGCAAGCGCTAGCCACAGCTTTGACACTAGCTTCTGTGGGTAAGAAGTGGAGTTGGAATAGAGCAGCTGGTTCTTGAGGAGAAATTAACCCAAACCATGCAAACTGACAACATAGCAAAGACCCCAAAGCCATACTTGGTGTGCATTTAAACCAGTATTGCTGCCCAAATGTCATGTCTTTCCAATTTTGAGCAACTTCCCCAACTGTGTTCCTCCACCACTGTACCGCTCTCTGCTCCATACAATGGAAACATTTGAGTTCATGGATAATCTGAACAACCTGGATCAGGGAACCAGCCCTGGTGAAATTTTAACCAGCAGAAAAACAGAAGTGATTTTTTCAGCCTCATTAATCCCCTTGATGCAGTTTACTGTGACAGCACAAGATTTTTGCCACTGACAAGCAAGGCACTGTAAGGAGATGGTACAGTGTAACTGGGATGCGAGAGCAGAGACAGCTACTTTGTGTGGCAGCAGCCCCAGCCTGCCAACACACCCAAACCTCCCCGGTCATCACATCAGCAGGACAAAACAACAATCTGGTCACAGCGCCCGGCGATACAACTCAGTTCTCCGCCCAGGAGTTCTCACAGTGTCTGTAGGTACCGCAGAACACATCAACAGTGGCAACACAAAGCATAGAAGAGAGAGACACGCACAAGAACGGATCCAAACATCACAAACAGGTATTATGATATCATAACAAGCAGCTTTTACGCTGTCTTTAACAAGATATAGTACTGTGGATGCTGGTAGATTAGTCCCCATTTGCATTAGCATACACAGCTTTAAAAACGGAGCTGCCAGGAGAGGTGTCGGAAAACAAAACCAAGAACAGAATGCATTGAAACTATTTCCAGTGGAGTTTTGGAGGTTTCACTTATACAAATAAGGTCAAATAAAAAATAAATAAAGTTTCATTTAAAAGAAAATAAAGAAGCTGTACTGGTGTAGAAAGAAAACATGATAGAAGCACGTTTAACTTAAAGTGGCCAGCCACGGAGCGAAAAATGGAAAGCTTTATTGCAGAAGGAGCATATTACACACCAGAGCATTTGGCTTATGTTACAGTTCCCATCATTACTTCAAGAGACAGCTAATATTTTCCATTTTTTTTATTTAATCAGATCAGTACACATATCTGCATTTCACTTGCCATAAATTGTATTATTTGTGAATAAAAGTGCATGTAAAAATTTCATAATAATTAAAAAAATATTTCTTTATTCTTTAGGAACATTTAGTGACCATTTTGCTCTAAGCTGGGCTATATAGTAAACTTTTAAATTATAATGGCACTCCAGGAAACAGATTTCTGGAAAACAATAAAAAGTCTAGACAATTCTTCCTGTGACAAAGACTGGTACGGGCTACCATCAGCAGCTTCACAAACAGCCCTTCCTAACACCACCATTCCCGATACCTGGTCCAAACGTTAATTTCTTGGCTCCTATCAGCACTCTGCACTGTTTCAAAATTGCCCTTGGGCCTTGGTATGCCCAGGACATTTGTGGGGTGGGAGTTAATTAACTCAGGTTATGCCCTAAAAACCTCATCTCCCCACACACAAAGGAGCACAGGAGATGGGGCAGGGGGGCATCCAAATGACCCAGCCAGAGAAACAGAGCTGCTGCACAGCCCCGGCTGGGGCTGTCACTGCAGAGCTACCAGCCCCGAGGTCCAGGGGTGACACCCATCACGGCAGGTCACCATCACCATACAGACTGATGGGGCTAGTGCCTCAGGGGCACGAGACACCTTACAGGATGCAGGGAAGAGCCTCTGGGGATAGCACGGGGTGGGATGGTCGGGGGGGAAACCACACGTGGAGAAGGGAGGGATCTGGGTGGTCTGGGGAAGAACTGCCTGATCAAATTCTCATTAAGCTCCATTTCTAAATAGTCTCCTGGGTGAGGGACTCTCTATTCTGTGTGCACCAGCGTACATGGAGGTCAAAGCACCAGCAGGATGAGGCCATTGGTGCTGTTTGTTCTGGGGCACCTGCTGCAGCCAGGACGGTTGCCAGGGCTGCCACATGAATGCAGATACAGGGTGGGTGCCTGTCTGTGTGTGCGGCAGCAAAACAATAGCATGAAGGCCTTTGAGACAGGGTGACCCGATCAAGAAACCCAGGATACAAACAAACTAGCAAAAACTCTCAATCTCCAGATTTCAAGTCAGGGGAACTAGCAGCCAAGTACAGCAGCATCCAGGATCACATACTAAGGCTTATGAAAACTCACTGAATTAAAACTTACAGCCAGATCTTGTCACATTCCTTTGACGAGTTCCCAGAAGGCTCCTGAGATGTTTATATGTATTTTGCTGCAGCCTGAAAGAAGAAAAATACAATGAAGAGGATTGCAAATAGATACAGCATGTAGCAGAATTGCAGTACTGTCAACTCTAAACGTAACAGCTTTATTCGTTACTTAATTAATAAGCAAAACTATCAGTCTCAAGTCTTAACAATATCATGATTGAGCATCCTCCAACTCTCCAGTCCTTCCTTAAAAGGACTTGGGAACCAGGAGTCCGTTTTGACCTTTTACAAGGCCAAAAGGTTAAAGTCCTGTACCTCTTACAAAGTTTTCTCTGTAGCGCTGCACAGTCCTACTAATTAAGATGGGATAAAGTAATCCTGTCACTTAAAACAACACCGGGAGGGAGGCCCGGTGCCTCCTTGGTGCCCGGCATCTGTTCCCCCAGGCCGCAGCACCCCGGAGGGCCCAGCGCCCTGGGACGCGCCGAATGCGGTCCCTGTGCCAGACAGACCGCTTCTCCCGCACGCAGCGGGGTGACGAGCAGACGGCGGCAGCCATCACCCAGCCGCCATTGGCATGGCGCTCCTTTCCTGTCAGTCGCCACCGGCGCTGGGGCCAGGCTCCCTCAGCGCAGGCCTGAAGCGACAGAGCTGCGCTCTGCTTGACCAGCGCCGGGCCTTCCTCGGCGGGGACGGGGGCCTGGGGCTGCCTCCCCTTCCTCCCGCCGCCGCTCAGGAGCCGCTGCTCGCCAGCCCTCGGGGCGAGGTGGCCCACAACACCGCCCGAGTGGCCCCGCGCTGGAGTGCCGCGCTCCCCCGGGGCAGGGCGCTGCTGGCGAAGCGCCCGCAGCACCTCCGCCGGCTGACGGCGCGGCGCGGGCAGGGCCGGGGGCGGCCTTGCTGCACGGCGTACCGTGACAAAGGGGGGAGACGCCTCTTTGTCTTCGGTGATGGTTTGTGTTTGTCCTTGATTACCGCTAACACCATTTTCCCCTCACGATGCACCTTTCTGCCCTTGCGGCCCACCCCGCTGCTCTCAGCGCCTGTGTGGGACACGGCGCCCCTCCCGCCTTCCCCGAGGCCGCGAAGGCGGGGGGCTCTCCGCAGGCGGGGGGTCTGCAGCCCTCGGCGGGCGCGGGGCCCGCTCACGGCCCGGCCCCGCCACGGCGGGCGGCGCGTTCCCAGCCCTCACCTGCCGGGGCGGGGGCGGCATCGGCCGGGGGGAGCGGCCGCGCTGGGACGGGGACGGGCACAGGGACAGGTCCGGGGCCGGCGCGGCCCCTCCCCTCCTCCTGCGCGGCGGGGCCGGCCCCGCGAACTGGGGGAACCCGTTCGTCCGGTCTGACGGCGGTTGCCGCGGGGAGGCCGGGCGGGAGCGGGGCCGTCGGAGGCGTGCGAGGGCCCCGAGCGAGCGAGCGGCGCCGGGACCCGCGCCCACAGGTGCTGCCGGCGGGCGGGCTGGGGCCGCGCCGCTCCCGGGGGCCGGGCGCTGCCTCCGCCGGCTGCACCCCCGAGGGGCGGCGGCGGCTCCGCGGGGCGGCGCGGGCGGCTCTTGCCGCCGCTCGGGCGCCTCGGTACCAGGGGAGCGGGGCCGGTCCCCGGCCACACCCGCGGGGCAGCCCCGCGTCCTCTCGCTTCCGCGCGGGTAGCGAAGTCCAGCGAGGCGCGCTGCCGTGCCGGGGAGCACAGGCGGGGCCGGGGCGCTGGGGGAGCCCCTGGAGCGGCCGCGCCGGCTTGGGGCGCCCAGCGGGCCGCCGTCCGGCAGGTATGTCAGCCCCGCCGGGCAGCGCGGGGCGGCGGGGCGGGGGCTCCAGGGCAGAGCTCTGTCAGAGGCCGCCCCGCCGCCTCCGCCCGCACCTGCCACCACGGGAGAGGTCAGAGCTGACACCAGCGCAGACCTGAAACGATTTCCTTTCTCAAAAGATCTCCTCCTTAATCTGAAGCCTGATGGGTTTTCGTTGGGAGCTGAAACGCCTCGATCTGCGGGCGCGGGCTCGGGGTGCGAAGGCGGCGGGGGCTCTGCCTCCCGCCGCAGCCGCCGGTTGCTCGGGCGGGGCTGGGCCCCAGGGCGCTCTTTTCCCTTTGGGCTGGGCAGGTCCAGTCGCGCTGTGAATATGTCAGCAATTAAATATTAATTCAGAGAAGAGCGGCTTCGTCAGGGGGCTGTGAGGCGGCTGGTGCCGAGGCAGTCTGCATGAGGGCCCTTCTGCCAGGTGAGGCCTTTGCTCGCGGGGCTGCGGTGGCTACCGCCTGGGCTGCGGTGGGTGCCAACCGGGCTGCGGTGGCTACTGCCTGGGCTGCGGCGGGTGCCAACCGGGCTGCCGACACCTTCCGCACGCCCAAGGGGCCCTTCTCACCCCTGTGCCTGACGGGACAGCACGTTTCGGCAGTGTCGATCTAAACCCTCGCGGTGACTGCAGTTTCTCTCTCTCCCCCACCCAAAAAGATGCGCGTCAGTTGATCATCAAATTTACCACAGAGTCTCCCCAGTCTGAAACTTTGGGTTAAGGAAAGAATAAGTATTTTCTGGGAGGTAAGACACAGGGGAACAAATGCAGCTTAGCTTTCTTCCTGAGCACTGGCAGATACCGCCGTTTTATTGACTTGCTTTTGTGGCCTTGGGTTAGTTGCGCTGCTTCTAGGTGGTTTTTTTTTTTTTTTTTTCCCTGCATATCTATAAATGAGGAAAATAGCTTTCATGGTTGTGGGGTGACTACTTATTAGTCAGTGTTATACAGCCTTTAGAGCAGTAATAGGTGTCCGTATTAAGGAATCGTCGTAATTCTGCAACAGAAAATACTGGAAAAGTTACTTCTGAGGTCAGTCACTCACTTGGGAGATGAAAAGCATTTTTTGACCCCCCCAAAAAATCAGTATCTCAGTCATGTTTCCTACTTCTTTGTGTCTATAGCTTAAATAGCATCCCTTCTCTTAGAGTCTGAATGGAACTGTGTTAAATGGAGCAGCTAATGAAGGATTTCATCACTGGCTTGAATGTCAGCAGAAACGTTTTGAAACTGAAGAAGGCATACTGTACAGGGAGCTTCTGGCGATAAATAGTTTCTGGTAATGAGTAACAGTGCGGTGTCTTTTGTCTTGCGTGTGGTGGGGGGTCTGGATGTAAATGGCCGAAGAGGGCCCCGGGCAAGTCAGGGGGACTTAGAGCTGACCTGGTTCTTGTACAGTCCCCACCTCACTGCTGCTGGAGTCCTTGGGTTTAACTCCCTGCATAAGTGTCTTTACTGGCTCAGATTTGCTCACAATTTTCTGTTTGGTTCTGTTTTTTTATTCGTCTTTCTCTTCAAAGTCTGGTTCAGGTGTCAAGTGGTATTTGGTCATTTTTTTTTCCTTGTCAGCTTCTGCATTGCTGTTACTGATGTTCACATTAGAGTGTGGTTGCTTTTGTATCTGTCCCAAACTGTATTTGTCTCTTTGATAACTTGTAGGTATCATAAAAATTACTTTTGGCAACCTCTAAACTGTTCTCTTCATTTAATTCTCCCTTGTGAGACAACTTGGGAATGTTCTAGTCCCTTGTTTTGCAGTTTGTGATAGTGAATTCAAAAAGCCACTTGCTTGGTTTGCATTGAAGCCCTCTATTTAAATTAGCTAGAACTTATTTTCCATGCTCTTTTGTTGTTGTGGCTTTTATTTTGATGGCCTAGGTAATCATGTTGGGCCTGAGTGTAATGTGCTACCTGCATTTAAATGTGGGGAGGGGTTTGACTGATTTTCTTTTAATTATGAGGGGGTTTGATGTTCTGCCTTGGCTGTTTCCTTTATCTGGCCTCTGTTAAATGAGATGCTTTGTGTAGATGCAATTGAATGCAGGATATTAGCCAGGAGCTTCTGAAACCTAACCCTAGGTTTGTCTGTGACTTAGCGTGTGGCCTTGGGCAAATCACTTAACCTCTGCGTGTTTCTGTACTTGTCAGAGGTGAAGAACATGGTTCTCATTATATCCCTAGAGACTGACGGTGCATGAGCTCTCATCCCTGCTTTGAAGGTGCTGTGCTCTGTGACAGAGCACTGCTGCTGCACCTTTGCTTTTTGGCAAGCTTACAAAATTATTCTGTAACGCGTAGTGGTGTGTTCAGTGCCGTGTGTTTTTTCCTCACGTGTTCTTATATAAATTAGAAATATATTTTTAATTTGATAGTAGAGATGGACAGTTTCAGGAAGTTCATGGATGCTTTTGTTTACAAAATGGTGTACAGTTATGCACAGGGAGACGTAAAGCAAAAGCAACATCTAAAAGAAAAAAAAAAGGCAGGGGGAGAATAAGCAGTGTAGAGAAAACAGGAGACAAATCAAGGAAAGAACCAGGTCATTTGCCAAAGTGACTTTCTGCCTGAGAGGAGGAAGAGGAGGTAGTATGGAAGGGTTTGGAGAACTAACCAGCAATGTCTCTTTTTGTTAAGAAAGCTTTGCAAGGCAAGTTAATTTCACTATTTGCCCAAAAGAAATTTTCTTTTGTTATTGCATGCACATAGTGTCGTGAGGTGCAAGTCAGCCTAGAAACCATTTTCTAACATTGTTTCGTTACAGATGGAGCCTAATTTAAAGTCTGATACAGAGGATTCTTCTTGCGCGGCTGGAGGTCTCTGTGCGCTGACGGTACAAGCGTTTCAAGCTACCTCTGTAATGCAGCCTCTTGGTTCAGTGACAAACTGCGTTGGATAAAGGTCAGTTTAGGAAAATATCTTTAGTGTCAATTTTAGATGCTGACAGAAAAGGTGTATTACTGTGTAATCTCCAACCTTGTTAGCAGGAAGTAACCTTTATTTTTTACAGTTAAAAATACCTGCTGGTTTTGATGGGGGAGGGTAGTATCTAGGAAAATAACTCTATTTCAAGTTCCAAAAAATCTTCCACGCCATATGACACGGTTTATGTGTGCACAAAAAGAATTCTTTTTTCCGTTATTAAAACAAAGATATGCTGTTTTATAACATGAACCTTGAAAGGCAACACAATGATCTCTGTAAAAGGCAGGTTGAAACCCCTTCAGAGTACACTTGAACCTACAGCTTGAACAAAGGTTACCAACTTTATTATCTTCTGCAAAGATAACTTGGCTTGGCTTGGACTTTAAGTGATGGAAAGTCTGCATATCTGTTAATGAAAAATCCTAATGCAGATAATGGGTAAAATTATTATTTTGTTTCTGCAAGTGGCCCATCTTCAACCATCCTTGCTTAGCCTCGGGCAACTTGGACTGTAGGCTAGGGGCCTCTCTTTGTTGTTATTATTTTCTGTTAAATTGTTGGTGACTAGTTAATATCATCCTTGTGTAGAGTCCTGTTGGCTCATAGTGATCAATGTACTTATATTGGAGTGTCCTTCATATTCATTTTCATACATAGCATTCTTAAAATTTTAATAGGTAGTTATATTGGTGAGTACACAATGGCCGCTACTTTAATTCTAGTGCTTCCTCTGTGAGGAAGGTGTGTTGTTTTGTTTTTTCAAATGAGGTGCTTTTCTCCAGTTGGTGCGATCGTGCAGAACTGAGATGGGAAGCGTTAGGAGTGAAGGCATTTGGAAGCTGGTGTCCCCCATGTTTTCATCTTCTTCTGCTGATGCTGTGGGATTTTTTCCTTTCTTCCCCCCCAAGACTGGACTTGGACATCTGTCAACAATACAAAACTGTACTCCCTCCTTCCGGTCACCTCTCTGCAGGGGGTTTCAGGGTTTTGGTGCCTCAGCTTGTTCGGCTGGGGCTTCACTATGTTCATTGGAGAAACTGTCACTTCCTTTCAACCAAGTTTGGAAAGAACAGCTTTTGGAGAAAGTAAGATTTCACAGAGCTTGGTGGTACCAAAGTGTTACGGTTTTACACGGGTGTTTACCTCCTGATGGTGCAGGTAATTAGGGTCATTATGGCATCTGAAGAGGGACTGGAGTTGATTCCTTGTAAAAGAAGGATCTGTGGATATTACAGGGTTGGCTGTGTATGATGCCAATAAAAAAACCTCTTGGAGCTGGAAGTAGTCCAGTTTGTTAAGTCCTTGATCTCACAGTTAAAAAGGTATAGCTGAAACACCTTTTTGGAAACACCTTTTTTAATGAGTGGTTGCCCTCGGTACATCATACAGGGCTGGGTGTGTGTGTTTCCGATTGCAGTATAAGCTGAAAGAGATGCCGTAGCTGTCTCTCAGTACTGTGCCAAGGCATTTCTTCCTGGCAGAATAGCCTTATTCTAGTACACGTGTTTTGCCAAAGCAGTTTGTTTATATAGTGGGAAATAACAGTGCAAGTTTTCTTATGTCTTTATTTCTCCAGTGTCCTTATTCTGCGCAGCTATGGCACTTTTCTTTTCCCACTTCAAACATGGGTGAGTTGATAAACATAACGTTCAAGTTTTGAGCGAGGCACTGTGGGCTTACGGCGCCTTAGCATATAGCTGTGTACATGCAACTCTCCATCAGTTGTCTGCAATGCGGTATTCCCAGATCTTTATCTTGGCGCTAAAATTTCAAAATTGGTGGTAAGGGGAGATGAGGAAAAATCAATTATTCACTAGAGTGTAACCATCTTCAGGTCTTCTTCCTCTGGTGGATATTAATGCTGATGTTATTGCTCATTCTCTGGTATGGTACAGATTGTGTAAGATGCATAATTTCTAATCAATACATACAACAAGATGTTAACTTTGTGATGCTAATGCTTGCGGAAAGTGAGATGAACCTCTGCTATTCAGACTAAATTGTAAGTAGCCTCTGCACAATTTGTGGTCACAAATTGCTTGAAAAGACCTTTTTTATAAATGTTTTCTGTGAGATGAGGTACTGTTGTGAATCAAAATGTATATACTTTATATTTAGAAATTGTGTGTGTGTGTATTTCTACATGCAAATGTGTATAAAACTTGGGGCTGGGTGAAGGACAGCCATAGATAATACAACCAGACTGACTCATATGAGACCTGTTGCTTACAAAACAGGTTCCCCAAGGATTTCTGATGTTGCAGTGATAGGCTGAGCCTCCGAAAGCGCTGTTTGAATCTTTTGTGGTTCTGTTGTGTGGTGAAGATCTCGGACTCGTCAGGTATGATGTATGTTCTCGTGTCCTGGGATTTGTAGGTGCACTACTTCGCCATGAGCCTGTTATCTGTAGCCATGTTTTAATCACTTGAATTTTAACCTTTTTTGATGAGAATTCTGAGTCACCTCATGTTAGGCATGTGTTGGCCGTTTCAAGGTGGGAACTTTCTCCAGGGTCACAGTGCAATGAAGAAGGCGTGTTGGGTCAGGAGTTTGTTTCCTTACTACCTTGGTTTTGATTAGCTTACGCTCTCAAGTGTGGTTTGAGCATACTTATTTCAGAAAAGCATGCCTGCCCCAGAATGTCTTTACTGTAGGTGGAATTGTTGAGCTGTGGGAGCTCTGACAGACAAGCAAACCTCTGCTTGTTTCCTCAGCTCGGATGTATTTCCGTTGGAGCGGTTTGGCTGTAAGCTGACCCATTTGCAATGCGTGGTGGAAGCGTTCAGAGTTCTGTTTTCCTGAAGCAGCCCTGGGCGCTGGGGCGTGCCTCTGCGTCAGCTGCCAGCCAACGTAATTGTCCGCAATGTCTGGGCAGAGCCTGCTTGTCAGTTGTACCAAGCACCAAGCCATGCCGTTTCCAATAGTCATTGGGAGCACTTAGGATGATACGAAAGGGCACACACTGTCTATGATACGTTCTGAATTATAAGCTATGGTTTTTTGCCTAGTGCAAAGTGTACTTGGTTGGCTTGGAGGAGTTGTGGCTTCAGCTTTGGGATTCAGTTTCCCCCACTTCTAATGTACTACATTGATGGTGCTTGATGGAGACTGCCTCAGATGAGCAAGAGCATGCCTCCAGTCACAGCTGGCTTAAAGTAGTTATCTAAACTCCTGAGGTTGCCTTTCTCCAAGGCATTTCAAGAGCTGGGCTTTACCACAGTCATGGCATACCATAAGGATGCATACAAAAGTCAGTGTGTTTCAGAACAAATGACTGATAGACATTGTTCCCCTTGAAGATGTAATTTTGGGGGTGTTCAGTTATTTAAAGTTGTCATTCAATGAAGTAAATATAACTGTTATGTATGAAGTAGCTATATAAATTGATGAGCTTAAAGCATGTAATTTGCATGGCAATCTAACCAAAGCTTAGTAGGGTTTGGAATGAAGGTTATTTCCTTGGCCCATTTGTGCTGATTCATGCTATTTCAAGTAACTACTTTTTTTTCTTAAAATGTTATAAAGGTTAGCTAGAAGATTTGAGTTGTTCAGAAGATACTTCTATCTGCCTGTCCAAGCACTTGTTACCCGTAAAATTTCATGTCTGTTCTGTCTCTTATATTTTGGAAGCAAATTTAGTTTTATGTTTGCCTGTTCCCTTGTAGAAACTTTTTACCGGTAGAGTAGTTGATTAATACATTTTTAATGAAGGACGATACTCTAGTAAAGCATTTGGCTGGGATCACTGAAGTGAGAATAGAAATGCAATATCCTGCCATCGAAGGACTTCAGTTCTGACTGCTGCTGTGTGAGGATTAAATAGCGAGCAAGAACTGTGGAAGCATTAACTGAACCCATGTTACCAATTTGATGATTGTCAGGCTGGGAGGTGGACTGCCTTGCAGTGTCCCAAGGTAACAGTTCTTCTGGATGTCCGGTAATGCTCACCTACAGCTGTTACCTCAGTTGTTGTTTGTACCAGCCAGTGGAAAGCTGGGTGGCAACTACTTTTGTGGCTGTAGGAATTTCACTTTACAAATAAAACAAATAGTATTTTCTCGGCTCCCTGATATTTACAGAACCCTCTGAGAATTTGTGTGGTGAGAAGTTGGGCTCCTGGTGTGGTTTACTACTCTTTCCTCTGTGTTTCATGGTATAAAACCATCTTGCGTTTAAGCAACTGCATTGGATGTATTCATCTTATAACTCATGGGAATCTTCTTCTTATTCCCTAAAAATAGCAATTGCTAATAATAACCATATGAATTGCTGCCACCAGGTGGAAAAAAAAAATCTTTGCATGTCAACTGCATGAACCATCCATATGCTTTGAACTGTGCTGTTTATTGCCTCTGTTCTGTTTTAAGGTGATTTTTTTCCTTCTGTTTGAAGCCCACTGCTGTCTTTTTAGATCGAGAATGCTCGCCTTAAGACGGAACACGTGCGCCTCTGTGTACCTCCTGCTTTGCTGTGCAACGCAGAGCTTCCTTTTTCCGAAGCAGTCTCTGTTCCTTGGAGTTCTGCTGAATTTGCTGGGTTTGTTAGTGGTGTGAAGAAGTGGGGATTACCCCAGTCGTCTCTCGGGATGCACTACGTAGGTGTTACAGAGTCCCTTTGCCACAGTCAGGTTTACGAAATGGTTATGTATGTGGATTAAATACCTTGCTTTATATCTGCATTGTCAGAAAGGATGGATAAATTGATCCTTAGGAAGCGGTTGTTTTGTTTTGCTTGCACAGGACTTGATATCGGTGACCAGGTTATTTTAAAAGAAACAAAACTGCAACCTTACCCAAGAGTGGATCGTGAACTGTGTTTTCAATTACAAACTTCAGTACTCAAACATTGTTAGAGAAGTTCTTTAAACGTTTGCCCATGGATGAAAAATCATTCTTAAACCTAACTGGGGTATAAGCTGGGGTGGGGGCTTGAGTCTCTTGAATGCAGGTGTCTGCTTTGATAGAGCCATCAAAGAACTCTGTGGGCTCTGATTTCTTTTTTGGTTGTTTGAATTGCAGTCCTGCAAGCGTCCATTCAGCCGCTCTGTTCACCTAACAGGCTGTCTTTGTTTCACGCTCCCTTTTTAGCTTAAAATCTCGGCTATTGGCAAGATGAGCAATGTGGTACAGCTGAAGATGGCAGAATAATTACTTCTGTCTCTTAGGGGAAAACGTAATTGGAGTAATCGTGCATCTGCTAGAAAGTCCTGGGGGGGAACCCTCACTCCAGAGATTAATGTTAGACATGGCAATCCAGCTGTAGGTTTGGAAGTGCATATTCAGTCCTCCTGTGAGTAGGTTTTTTTCTTCAATGTTTCTTTCTCCAGTAACACATAGTAAAGAAATAAATCTAATAATTATAGGAAAGCTTTTAAAAACATGCAAATTGGTGAACATGTAAGTTCTACCTGGGTGGAGAAATTTCAAAATTACTTTTTTTTTTTTTTTTTATAACTGTTACTCTATTGCAACACTGCTGACAAGGAGAACAAGTATCATTTGACTAGCTCTTTGTTGGAGCTCCAAGTAGAGTACTGGCTTTAAACTGTTTGATGGAGTTTCCCAAAAGAGATTGAAATACCTTCCCATTTTACTGAACAGGACATTGGTGTTACTGTGTTTTATAACTATGGCTTTGCTGTTGTATTGGAGAAGACTTTCCCTACTGGTTTGGCAAAATGCGTTTCCTTGTTTCACAACGATGTGAAGCTTGACGGCTTTGTATTTGGATTACATTGTTAATGGCTCGGCAGGTGATCACGAGTCAATAAATGCAGAATTGGTGCAGCTATGGAAGTTTCAGTATTTGCCTTCTGCCTGCCAAGGCAGTGATGAGCCAGCTGCTGGTTAGATTTCCTCTGGCGATCCTCTCCACGGGTGCCCAACAAAGACTTTGCTCGGGGCGTACGGAGGCAGGAAGCTTGTTTGCATTTACCTGTCCATGTCCCACCCCCCACCCCCCCCCTTTTTTTTTAAATATGTAGTAGCTCTTGTAATCTTTCTAGAGTGAAGAAATACGGGACAAACCCCAGATATCTGAGGATCAGGCTTTTCATTTATTTACTTTTTTTAATACATAGTTAAATATCAGTGAAACATCTTGATGTAGCTTTTTTGTCCTATTTTAACTCCCGAGACCTATAGTAGTTCAGAAAGGTCTCTCTGAGCTTGCTTTTTGTACTGTTTGAGTTTGTTTTATAACTCTTGCTTAAAGTATTGATGTTGTTATGTTCTAAAACAACAGTCCGTGGCAAGGTTTGAGGAATTGTTGTACTAGGCACTGCATGAACATGTGAGATTGTTGTGCAGAACAGCATGCTAAGGAGACGACGGCAGGTTGTAAGCTGTGCACATGTTGCGAAGGGACTGATGACTGACAGGTATGCAATTGTTAGGCTTGTTCTGCTTCACGCTGTAGGTTTTTATATCCACAATAAATAAAAATAACAAATTCAGTAGCATTTTAATTCTTTTACTATACATATGCCTTGTTCTAGATGGATCTGTAACTTTGTTTTAGGGCCACTTTGAGTGACTGTCTGATTTGTGGCATTATTCTTGTGACCCCAAGTTCTTGCAACAGTGACATATGCAGTGGCTCTCCAGAGAAGAATTTAGAGTAAGATTTTGTTGTTGTTGTTTACAGCCTTCAAACAAGTGCAGTAAATGCTTTTTTTTTTTTTATAAGGTTGAAGTTATTCCCAATTAGCTGGTACTTGCCCTGAAGCATAAGCAGACACAAAACCTGAGTGACCAAAGCACTGTAGGAATTGCACCTGAGCTTTCTGCCCTTTTAGTAAATAAACTCAGGCAGGTATAATTAAACTTGTGTTTAGTACTATTTTCCTCTCCTTTACCTCCCCATACATCAACCCTGCTGTTGGATCAGCTTAATTTTCTACGATAAGGAGACTGTTAGCCTGGTTTATGCCTGCCGTGCCAGAAGCGGGGGCTAACCATCCCCTCCCACCGGCCCAGGAAGCGTGGCCGCCCTGCTCAGCGCCCGCCTGGGCTCAGAGCCGACCCCAGCCTCGCCGAGGGACACGGTCTTTGTTGCCGCACTGGCCGTCTCGCTGCCAGCGAGGTTAATGCAGCTGCAGTTCAGGTTGTCGGTGCTCGGCATGCCCGCTCCCAGGGGCTGGCTGGTACTGGTGGGTGGTTGCAGAGCCAGTGGCTACTGGGCTGTTGGGGAAACCTCATGATTTCTTATAAAGCTTTCTCTAGACTGAAGTTTTGTTTAATATAAGGGTTTCTGCTTTTCTGACTTATCTGAGATGGAGTGAAAACCCCTGTCTTCAAGTCAGGAACTAGAAAATACGGACCATACAACCAGCTGTTTTAGGTGTTCTTTGAGTATTTTATCAAGCACTGTGTAACAACTGTGTTGTTCCATCTCAGGCCCTCCAAGAACTGTTTCCACAGGCACCAAAAGCTCTTTTTGTAAATTTTGGCAGCATTAGAAGTTAATTCAGAATTTAGGAAAGTTACTTGTGTGTAACACTGCTGGTGGGATGGCGTTTGCTGCCCTTGAAAATGCATAGCTGAGTCCCCACGCAGCAGGATCCTTTGGGGTTTAAATGTGTAGTTTGCATTACACATAGTCAAGTAGATCTTCTTTTATGAAATGCTCATCCTGTCTCTGAGAGGAACTGTGCAGCTTTTCTTGTGTTGGAATTTTGTTTTGCTAATTATTTTTCTTTCCCACTGCATATGTTCAAACATTACTAATTATTAGTTGAATCTAAGCTCGATGTGAGAGATGATGCCTTCAGAGAAATTTCTAAAGCCTATTTATTTGTAGCTTTTTTAATTAGTCCAGTCAATGCACGATCTGTAAAAGCAGTGTTCATTTCAGGTTATATTATTGTGAAATGGAAAAAGCAGGTGGGATCTTGTTTGAAACAGTTTTACCCTCAGCTCCAGCAAACCAAGCCCTTCTTTTGCCTTACTTGAAAGACAAGCGATTGTTACAAGCAATTTGTAAGCGATTGTTATTTCAGCTCAAGTCTGAGCATAAGCAGTGCACAGAAACATAAGAAATTGTCTGTCTTTCTTCTGAGAGTAGATTCTGTTAAGAATGGACCATTGCTTTTATTTTATTTCAACATTGTTCATAAATAGTTTGTTTCTCCTGCATGGTGTAGCCTTTCTAGATTTTTTTTTTTTTTTTAATTGCGGTGCTTTTTTTCTCCTCCAAATAGTGACTGCTGCAAAAATCAGTAGCAGCCACCTCTCTTCTTGTCACGTTTAATTCACGTTTGGTTTCCGTTGTGTCCATCCTGCATCCAGGTGCCGGGGGATGTGCGCTCTCCTCTCTTTCCATCCCCTGCTGGCTCAGTTTTAGTTGGCATCCCTGCTGCTCCCTGCTTTTGGTTCCTCCCATCTCCTCTTTCACATCATGATCACTCTCCACCTTCCTCTGAACTTCTGACATCGCTTTGACGTCCCA
Organism: Platalea leucorodia; assembly: GCF_965183815.1. Taxonomy (NCBI): domain Eukaryota; kingdom Metazoa; phylum Chordata; class Aves; order Pelecaniformes; family Threskiornithidae; genus Platalea; species Platalea leucorodia. The sequence continues at coordinate 714,581 of NC_138858.1, forward strand.
GCTAGCCCTTTTCATGCAGACTAGGTGTCAAGAAACTTAACTCTAAACCAGTTTGTCACCCTGTCACTGGAGGACTCCTTCACCCTCGGCCCCACAACACCTCTCTGCTCTCTTCCGACTGCGAGTGCTTTTCTGCAGTCTCCTAGCCAGTCCCGGGCTCCTCCGCTGCCACGCGCTCACCGATAGCCCTGCCTGTGCTCCCATCAGTCGGACCACCGTCCCCTCGGCCGCTGCTGGTCCCCGAGGGCAGGGTACGTACAGAGCAGGCAAGCAGCGATGCTTCCCAGGAGACTCTGCCGGCCACTGGGGTTGTTAGCGATGAGGTCTTTGGGTGCAGAGACGGTGCCCTCTGCATTTCGTGGTATCAGGGTTAGCAAATGCTGCCTGAAATCACTGATGTGTGCGCGATTTCATTGCCTTCTGCAGAAGTGATAGTGCCTGCAGCGCAGAGCAGCTCAGCGGACAGAGTTGTGCTGCCTGCAGGGTTACAGTTAATGAGATCTCCTCTATTAGCGGGGTTTTCCAGTTGGCAGTTTAGTTCTTTGAGGAGGTAAACTGAATCCAATTAATTGGAACTTCCCCCCAACAAGCCATTGCACTGGTGTTCCCAGCTAGCATCACAGGCTGCTTCTGTTTGTATTGTAGGTATTTCCATTTAGCTATGCATCTATAATACAAAACAAATGCAGTGTTTTTTCTGACATCTCATCTAACCCTTTGCATGATTAATTAGTTCATTAATCATTAATCAGTTAATCAGTAAAGATTAATACACTGAAGGCTGAATCTCTGCATGCCAGGGGCATGAGCTTATTTTGTTTGTCTTAGAGTGAGAGCGATTCAAAGACCTGGTGGTGTTTTTTGTTTTAAGGACTGTGCACGTAAGGAACTTCAAGTCTTCCCCTCCAGCAGTCCCCATGTAAGGTATTAGCAGGGCAGAATCCTTGACTACTGCAGGGCTTCTTGCAGTCATGTCTATTTTATATCTATTTCAAAGAGGAACTGGGCATTACATCCTTCTCTAAAGGGACTTTGTCTAACATTCAAACAAATTGGGATTGAAAACAAGGAATTTCTTCTTCCTGAAGAGACACTCAGTGCAAAGAAAACCTAAGTGTCTGTAAACCCCAAAGTAGGTATGTGGTTGAAGAGTCTGACCCTGGCTTGCTTGCAAAGCTAAGGCATTGTGGGCTAAGGGCAGGATTGTCCATATCCCTGTTTGGACAGAAAAAAATTGGAAGAAGTCAGTGTTTGTGTTGGCTGTAAGTATTGCTCAGCCAGTCAGAGTTTGCAGGATTGTTAAGAGGCAAGACTGATACCCAGTTCAGCAGCGTCTGCCTGGCTTGCCGATAGAATGAAACCTTGATGTAACCTGGGGGCCCCTGCGCCCTGCCATGGGTCGGGCAACCACCCGCCTGCAGCCGCGGCACTGCGCTCAGCCAGGGCTGTCTAGCCAGCTGAGCTGTATAGCCAGGGCTGTGCAGCCACGAGAAGCTGCATGGATTGCATCACGGACCGGTTCCTGTCATGATGTCTGTGCAAGTTGTCCTGGCCCCGTGTCTTACGTCGTTAATGAGTAGGTTGCTTTGGAAATAAAGTTTTGGTGCAGGTTTCTGGTTAATACTTTTCTTCCTTTCTGTATCAGGTGAAATATGAGATTTTATGGGGATGGGGTGGTAGCTGAGAAGGAACAAAAGAGGTCAAAAGATGAGATATAACCAAAATACCACAGTGAGGTGCCTGAGTTTGAGCTTGAGTCTCCTGCGTCTTGAGGTGAATTCCCTGACTCCAAGGCTATTCAGGAAAACAAGTGATCTTTTCACAAAAGTTTCACGTTCCGCAACTGTGTTAGAGCCTAGCTGTCATATTCCTGGCTAATTGCGTCAGCGAGCAGCCTCTAACAGTCTGAGTGGGTCTTGGGAGAAATTGTATTAATTCATATTACATCAAACTGTGTGTTCATATAATACCTGGTGGTTTTGGTTTATTTTGTAAACTGGCAATCTTGAAACATTAGCCTGTGTGCTGGGCAAGCACTGCAGTGCTGCGGCTCATGAGTGTTGCATGCTTTGGGCTCCCGGCCAACAGTCGTGTCATTTGAGTACCATATTAAGTGTTCATGTAATATTTATGTCTCTCTTGTAAGAGATATTAAGGACGGGAGACAATTCAGCTTTGCAAAAACAGAAACTAGCGTGGATATTGACAGGGTTTGGTGTCAGCCCTAATGATTGCTGGTTTCAACAGCATATGGGGTATAGGGTGGCCCTGGCCCTCCTTCACAAAACCAGGCTCCTTTTGCAAGATGGGTCAGCAGACAGGTGTGCACGTTATGTTACTTGGCTTCAGCGATCCTTTAACTTGGTTTTATTTTGAAGTTGCCAGGGAGCAGCAAGAGCAGGGCTGCTCCCCATGGGAAAGCAAGCAGACGGGGGTCCCAGGGCTCTCGAGGCAGTCAGGACAGACCCCGAGACGGTGGCCAGGTCCAACCAGAGTCCAGGCCGTAAGGCCACAGTGATGAGGCAGGTCCAGGGTCAAGCCGGGAAGCTGATGGGTTAGGATCAGGCCCAGTGATGGCCAGAGAGGTCCATAGTGTCAAGGCAGAGCTGAAGGGGGCATGGACGTGGCCACAGCTGAGCTGGAGACCGGCCCTCCTACGATGCAGCTCAGACAAGGCCTGCGGGCTGAGCCAAAGTGTGGCTCCTGGTCCCCTGGGTGTGGGGGGCCGGTGCGAGGCTGGTCGGAGCCAGAGAGGCTTCCTGGTGCCCTCGGGGCCCTGGCAGAAATGGCTGAGGTGATGGAGCCCCCTCCTCTCCTCACGGTTTTTAATTTTATTACAGTCGTCGTGGTGCCTAGCACAGACAGGACAGAACCTGTTTGGAAGTGTTGATCTGCAGAAACAAGTGCAATTTAAGCTTCAGTACAACAAATTTGGGTATTGCATGATTAGAAATGAACAGGACGCGCTCGTCAGAATGGCCTGAACCCTTGTGCCACATCAGTCATTAAAATGCCAGGACACCCAGCAAGGCGACTAACTGGCCAAATGTAGATGAAGACCACCTAGGAATTGTGCAGGTGGTTACTTGTAGGTGTTGGTTGGAGGGGAGTTACACACGAGTAGATGGTTTCTGGATTTTGTTTACAAGCAGTTAATCGGATGCTGTCTGTTGCAGCAGATAGCTTAAGCTGTAGAAACTGTCTCAGTGATCTAAAAATGCTGGAGGAGGCTGGGATCCCCTATTGTGTGTCTTGCTGCTGTCTGAGATCACAGCCAACTGCAACAGCCCAAGTGACAGCTATAATTTAAATAAATTTTACAGAAAGTGGAGATCCCAATTTGGGACATAACGTGCTATAGTTCTCAAGGGTTAGGGAGCACGTGCACTCTCTGAAAAGCTTCAGACAGAGGTATGCATGCACACATCACAGCTTCAACTGACTGGTCTTGTGTGTTGAACCACAAATTAGCTGTGAACTTCCTTGGGTATTTGGACACCAAGATGTGGGATCTTGCAATAAGAAATGCTGACGTTCAGCCTGCGGGGAGGGGAGAGGATGTGCGGACTGGTTTGGGTGAGACTGGGCAGACCGGGATGGAGGAGCAGCTGCGTGACGCCAGCCCTCGATGGCGTGACTCGCGCTGGCCCGGTGCTCAGTGCCCGATGCCTGGCCCCACTGTGGCCAAGCGGGGCTGTGGCTCCTGTGGCTCCACAGGGGATGGTGCAATGGCCGCTGGGATTCAGGTGTTTGTGGGCTCCGTAATTCCTACATCCCACTCAAGGTGTGCTGCGTCACGAGCACAGGGCGTTCCTTAGTCTGTCATGTGAGCACATGTAATTACACATAGCAGAACAGTAATGAGGGATTTGCTGTGAAAATAACTGCCTCATGACTTTGGTCTGTGCTTGAAAACTGAGCCCGTGCTCTACGCTGTTCCAGGGAAACTGGTTTCAAGTGTGGGTTTTGGTGACCAGCATCAACAGAGTAAAATTATGGAGACATCATTTCCAGCACTTGCTACGTTAACTCCTTTCCCTAACTTTTATAAAATGCTCGCAGGGCGCTAGCAGCATGTTCTCAGAAAGGGATTTGGAGACCACTTTTGAGGAGGATTCCCAGCCTAATGATGAGGTGATGCCATACAGTGACGATGAAACGGAGGACGAGTTGGACAGTCGGCAGCCTGCGGTCGAACCAGGACAAAACCAAATCAACAAAGATGCCAAGGAGAGCCGAGAGCCGTTGAAAAAAGGTAACATTACAACAGAAATTTGATTTGGGTAGCAAATGATCTTGAATACAGAGGCTAAGCCACACATGGATCAATTTTATTGTTGTGCTTATTTGTTAGGCAGGATTTGGAATGGCTTATCTGAATCTGGGGAGAAGTAATTGATGTCAGTTCAGTTTAACAAATGTCAGAACGAAAATCAGCTTCATTCAAATATGCAACCAGAGTTCTGTGCCACTGCTTGTTGTGTAAAGCTAGTGATCCGCACAATGACCTCATCTTAATTAAGGCAGGGCCTAGATGTACGTAGCCTCTGGTCTGAGAACTGCTCGAACAGAACTTCAGAAACTTGTACTCATCATCTGGAAACTTGAACCACCATAAGACAATTTGCTGTGTTTAGTCAGTTGGTTTGCATGTATATCTGCTTTCTAAGTCTTGCGCAGATGAGATTTCAGCTTCAATGCTAATTTTGTAGCCTCATGATTTTCTTTATTTGCAGTAGTTTCAGAATCACAGAAAGGTAAGGTGAGTAGGAGTTCAAAGAAACCCGTAAAGTGCAGTGTGTGTGCTGCCGCCAGCGTAGGAACCTCTCTGGCATGTTTTAGACATACCTGTTCTTAACCTCTGTCCAAGGGAAGTCTGTAACTCACCTAAATACCTTTTTCTTCAGTGTTGCAATGTGAGTACTTTTTATTTAACCACTGCCTGTTTAATATATATAGATTTCTTCCTGTTTGTGTGGCAATAGGGAACAGTTGATCACCTCTTATTTTATAACCACCTATTACGTGTTTTCATTTTACAACCACCTATTACGTGTTTAGTTTTGGGGTTTTTTTTACGATGACTGAGGTAACATAGTCTATAGAATAAACTCAGTTTTCTTAGCCTCTCATAATCCGTCATATTTTCTTGAGTTTTCATCATAACTGTTGCTCTCTCACCCTGCTCCCTCCTCTTATTTTATCCAGACATTTTGTTTCATAGACACAGTACACCAGCAACCACAGGTTTGCTTTGTGGCCTAGTATAAGCACAAGAAAAAGAAAAAAGGGAGAAATAAAACTAAAACAGGACCTCCTGTACCTTCAATTTCTTTTCTGAACTGTACCATGGCTTTTCCTTTATGCTGGTGAATTGGAGAGAATCTGAAAGCAAGGAGATGAGCTTTGATTCTGCCCTCCAAAGGGCTCAAAGCTCCCGCTAGTTCAGTGTAACCACAAGTCTCTCCTGTCTATACAGTTAGCATTACCCAAATTATTATCCAAAATATGGGCTAGAGCTATGGATATGGCAGAGTTCCTTTGAATTCCAAGCTAGGGCAAAAGCTTTAAGGAGTTAAGAGATGTTACCATGCAGGCTTGGTAGGCCAGTACTCTAATCATAGAGCTTGTAAGCAGCTGACAAACTTTGTCAGATTTTTCTTTTTTTTTCCTCTTTAGATCCTTTGGGGTTTTTTGTTTGCTTGTTTAAATCCTCTTTGCCTGCTTTTTCTGGTTAATCGATAATTTTCTGGCATAAGTTGCAGAACTTGTAGAGTCTGCTAACTGGTTCAGTAGCTAATTATATTCAGGTAGTGCTACAGAAACTTCATTCCTTTTGCTTCTTGTTTTTTCCCCTCAACAAAGATGGTTTTCCGTTTATGTTCCTTTAAAGATGATGAATTACTGATGCAGCTTCCCAAATATTAGGTATTAATATCACTTTCAAGCAGTTAAAAGTAATTCCGGGGAGCTTCCTTCCTGCAGGTTGTATGTAAGACCTAATTTGCCAGTTTTCCATCTGGGATGGTAGGGTTTTATCAACACTGCAGTGTTTTTGTGAATGCGGTGAAGAAATGTTCTTGTAGGCATGTTTACAATTTTCTTCAGTCCTGGCATTAATAACTTTCTCAATTCATGCATTTCAGTAATGCTTATCTTCTTTTAAACCAAAACCTGGTCCTCCAGTAATTTTTTTGTAAATTTTATGTAAGGCAGCTAAAACCCTGTGACTCACAGCACTTCTATGTAAGCCCTGACGGGGAGGCACAATGTATCTTCACCATCTGCTGTATGTTTTCATTTATGCAATCTTAAATACAAGTGCTACAGCAAGGTAAATATGTCTCTACTATCTTCTCAGCTTGCAACCAATATGCTGGAAATGAAAGCTGTATAGTCACAGTGAAGATCCTGGATACGTCAAATGAGAACTTGCTTTATGTGTTGGATGGGGAGAAAAAAAAAAAGGCTTTGTGTCTGGATTTGAGTTTATAAGTCTGAGTCAGCCTTATCAGACAGGGCTACCTTACAGCGGCCCTTACAGCAGCCCAGGAGCACCCTGGGCTCTGCTTCCCTGCTTCCCGCGGGTCCTGGCAGCCTGTGCCCACCCCACCCCACGCCTCTGCCTCCGGGAGTTTCACCCCATCCAGGCTCTGCGGTGCTGGATGCGCCCAGGTCACGAGAATCCCCTGAAACCAAAGAGAGCGCCCATTAAGGACAATTACTGTGGGTTGGAAAAAAGGGTGAGATACTTGGCCGATGAGTCAGGAAAGGCGGATTTCAGAATACCGTCTGCCTCATCCTTCCCAGGCAGGCAAAGCGCTCCTGTCAGATGGCTTAAAAACTTGCTGAATGAGTTCAGCGGGGAGTTTCTTTGATGTGGGCAGGGCCTGAACTTGTGGGTGTGGGTAGCAGGATTAATAGGGCTATCCGTGATGCAGGCTTGAGGGCAGGAAAGGGGTCTGAAGGATCTTGGAGGAAAAGAGGTAGCCTGTGAAAGAGGGGGCATGGAAAATAACTTGGCAGCAGGAGGCATTCTGATAGTACCTGGTGGTCAGCCAAAAGCTGTGAAGGTCCCAGGCGAACCCCATTTAAAGATGGACTTTGTAGGACTTAAATTAACGATAGGGATCTTAAGGTAGAGATGGATGGTTTGTTAGCAGGTCCTCTGGAAACTTTTTCCTTAGGGAGGCTGTACGTCAAGTCAGGTTTTAGATGCTAAGTACCAAAGGTGGCAGAAGGAGGCAAGATTGCTCAGCTGCTTTGTAAGCAATTTTATCAGCTTATGGTCCAGAACTTCAGAAGACTGTTGCAGACATGGCTTGTTTAGTTTTGTTAAATTTTACCGCAAAATGCAATTCATATTCCTGAGCTTTCAAGCAATCAAACAAAATTGATGGCTGAAGAAATAAAATGAGCGCTTCAGATTTTTGCTTTTTTTATGGTTGTAAATGAAAAGCATTGCACAGTATGGTTATATGAAATAATTGTTTTGAAAAGTTGAGTGGACGTTTTCATTTCTAGAAAGACTGAGAAACCCTGTTTTGGGTGCTTAGTGCTTCACAGGTGTAACAAAAGCAAACCAAAAGAGGGGAAAGAAGGGAATTTAGCATGACTAAATGTTACTCTGATAGGTTTTCTGTTTCTCATAGAACTTCCAAATTGTTAATCACCACTTCTTCCTACCTCAGATTATATTTTAATTGTTAATAAAGACAAATAGCCTGGAAACTTCTTGAAAACCTTTTTTTAGACTATGTAAAAAGCAGGTACCAGTCTTGTTTCAATTGAAAGTACCTTTAAAACGCGGCATTTGAGAGAAAATCTGAAACTGGCAGATTTGTTCCCTCAGGTTTGTAACAACCAGGTGTTGACCCATTTTGCCTTGTCTCTTCCAGAGTGCAGCTGGCAAGTTAAAGCAAATGATGAACGCTTCTACAAACAGCCCCAGTTTAAAAGAACAAGATTTCTGTGCTTCAAAAAAAGCAAATATGCAGTAAGTTTTCTTTATCTCAGTTATATGCTAATAGTACTTGTCAGGGTGAATACTTTCTTAATCTCAGTAAGATCTTTCCAACCACTGCTGATTAGTGTAAAAGCCACTATTAACACTTCCTTAGGATTTCCATCGAAGATGGGGAAGTATAACTGGTTTTGGGTTTGTGAATGGAAAATGAAGGTATCAAGAGACTTGTTTAAGATGAGATAGAGAATTAGAAGCCAGTTGTCTTCAGTCCAAATTCTTACCTGCTCAACTACGGCTGTTGCAAACATCCGCACAGGTGTCATCTTTTGTATCAGGAGTCTCTGTAGTATTAAGCAATGTCCTAGACTGGGACAGTCTTAAAAACAGACATTTGGGAATGTCTGATCTTTTAAACAGTATCATTCTAAATCCACCTAATGATGATAAAGGAGTCATTTTTATCTCATTTATCAAGACAACAGGTTGATTCCCCCCCATCCCGTTCCTGATCTTTTAACTTTGCTAAGCAATAAAGCTATGGTGTTTGTATGTGGTGCTGGTTGTGAGTGACAGAGGCTTGGGCTGCAGGGTTACACGTGGACTCTCCAGCTTTATCTGTGATGCACTGGCTCATGTGGTTCCCTTGTACCTGCTGAGGTACCCGCCTTACGGACTTGAGGGAGTTTGGATTATCTCATGCATGAGTATGAACGTTTAATAGTAAAACTGCTACAACTGGAGCTATTCAAATGGAAATCGTTCATGCTTGGACTAGGTAGGGACTGATGCTCATGAGAGTTAACCTTTGCTGGATCTGCCATTGTCCCTCCTGCGTAAGTCTAATTAACAGTCCTCTGTATCTGGATTCATTATTTGTAGTTTGATGCCTGAGACCAATGATATCCCTAATAGTACTATCATGTATGTAGCAAATAATGTTGAAAGGCATTACAGGGAAGACTGGCGAGGAGGAGGAGAGCACTGAAGTTTCCTCCCTTTCTCTGTGCTCATCTGGCAGTGCCATGTGCACTGTGTCATTTACCTGGGGAGAGGCTGTAACCTTTCCACACTGACTGTGCAGTGCCCGGTGGTCCTCGGTGTAGCTAAAGCTTCAGTCTGAGATGCTTTTTGGGGCCTGTTAATGTCAGTGAAACAGACCTTTTTCATTAAGATGGTGACCCATGTTAAACTGTTGAGGAAAGGTACGTCTCTTAACAAAGTTCTTAAGAAAGATTTCACTAGTAAAATGCTTTACTTAAAAATGTGCAGTGTACATTTGTAATGTAAGAAGAATCTCCTGTTGTGAATGACATTTGGTTTTCTTCAACAGGGAAATGCAATTAAGACATACAAGTACAACCCTATCACTTTTTTACCACTGAATCTGTTTGAACAGTTTAAAAGAGCAGCCAACTTTTATTTCCTCGTTCTTCTCATTTTGCAGGTAAGAAAGAATACTAACTGTGAAGGGAATTTGAGGTGCTAATCTACTGAGCTGAATAATACTTACGATACAATTCAGTGCTATACTGTCAGGCAATGGCAGGGTACTTCATAAGGGACTGTATCTGAACTACTACAGGAACTAAGCCCATCTTAACAGAAATCTGGAAAAACCTACACTAGCTTTGTATTAGCTAGGATGAGCTAGTTGCAGAGTTCATGAATTTCATGGGGAAAAGATGTTTGTTTTGCTCTGTAAAACATGATGGCCCTTAAGTTCCACTCATGAATCAGAAGCTCCAACAGAAAATATGAGCAACTACAATTGTTAAAGAGAAGCCGGTGCTGAGGTAGGGCAGCACGGTCGAACTCTCCCCCGAGAGTTCTGTTCATCTTCACAACCTGACTTAACATTCTTTCTGATGTGTTGGTTTTCTTTCTTATGTTATAGTCAGACCACTGTTAAATGTCTCTGAATTGAGCTTGATTGATAATCCTGTATTGAACTGATTTTATTTGTCTTTTGTAGTCGATTCCCCAAATAACTACCCTGTCATGGTATACGACACTGGTGCCCTTACTCGTGGTGCTGGGAATAACTGCAATCAAAGACCTAGTGGATGACATTGTAAGAAACATGTTTTGTTAATATTAAAAGCAAAAAAACCCAGTGTTGTTCATTTGTTTGATTGTGATACACAGCAGGGAGTACATTCTCTACTCCTGGTTTTCAGGCTCGTCACAGGATGGACAACGAGGTTAATAACAGGACATGCGAAGTCATCAGGGATGGAAGGTTTGTACTGTTCCCTTCCTAACTTTGTAAGTAATGTTTGTTGCCTTGTTACTAAGTTTCATTACAGATGTTAAACCATAGATGATAGGGAAAGTTGAGCTTTTTGTTCTCTACTGTTCCACGTGTCTGTGTGAAAACCTAATTTAAAATGGAAGAGAATTGCCCAAAGGAGTAATTTAAACTTAATTCGGTGGCACTAAATCTGTGCTAAGAGCAGCTTCTTTGGAGTGAAGGATAGAAATTCATACGTAGGTGAAGAGGGAAGAGAACAGGGAGGTTGACTTCTAAGTTATAGACTCCCAACTAAATTGCAGTTTCCGAAAAGAAAAAACACACCTTACCAAGATGTAATGTTTTTGTACTAAGGAAAGTGCAATATTTCAAGATGTATAGAGCGCATAGTGTTCTAGACTAAATAGTAATAATTATTAAACTGTCTTGATCTTAGGTTCAAAAACACAAAATGGAAAGATATTAAAGTTGGTGATATCATTCGTCTGAGGAAAAATACTTTCGTTCCTGTAAGTGCTTTAGATACGATGTTTCTACAGAATTCTGTACGAATCTTGACTTAGATTTATTTGATGCTTATTTGTTTGTGTTTCTAGGCTGATATTTTGCTGCTATCCAGCTCAGAACCAAACAGTCTCTGCTATGTAGAGACAGCTGAACTAGATGGGTAAGGGTCTATTTAAGGATTTCTTGGATTTAATTTTGGCTTACTGGTAAAAGAGCAAGAAGTGTGTATTTCAGACTCTACTTGGCACTTGTTAAGTCGCACCTAGAAAACTGTCCAGTTTTTGATTCCCACAATTCAAGGATCATTAAAAATTGGTGAGGGTCCGCTGGAGTGCCACAAAGATGTCTGAAGTGTTGGAGAACATGACATAGGAAGAAAGGGTGAAGGACTTGGACTTATTCAGCCTGGAGAAGAGAAGGGTGATTTAATCAGTCTTCCACTGTCTCAAAGAGAGTTACAGAGAAGATACTTGTTCACAAGGATGCACATTGACAGGATAAGAAGCAATGGATATAAGTAGCTCCAGAGGAAATTCTATCTGCATGCAAGAATAGTTGTTCTCGTGGTGGATAATTTTTACCATTGGAATAGGTTGCCAGAGAGGTGGTAGAATTTCTCTCACTGGAAACAGTCAAGGCTTGGCTTGACAGGGCCCTGGATAACCTCATCGAACATCCTGCTTCCAACAGGAGGTTGGACTGTTTATTACCAGAGGTCTCTTCCTACCTGGACTTTTCTATGATTTTAAACTTTTCTTAGTCCCTGTCAGTGGGAAAACAAAAATACATGTTTTTCTGTGGAAGTTTTTCATAGAAACTGCTTAGATAGCATAAATCTTACTGTCTCTGTCATGTTGCTTTCTCATTGTTGTCTTAGTTCACGTTGTCAGAAAAGCTAGTGCTGAATTCTTTTAGAGAAGTCTGTAATGATACAGACTTCACTTAATGAGGTGAAATGTCAGTTTTTCTGAATGAGCAGTGTATTCCTCACTCAACCTTTAGTAATCTTAAAAATGATGACTTACAACATCATCCAAAACAAGGATCTATTTGCAAAAGGTTCGTTCTCTATTGGAGCTTGTAACAGTATCAGTTATTAAATATTGCTTTCAAATAACTATTACTTCAAACTTGATTATTGCATTAGTAAAATAATGATTCTGGGAAGCTTCACTTATCTACAGTGAGCAGAGGTAAAGGGGTAAGATTTCCCTTGTGAAGAAAAGCAGCCAGTGTAAGAACTAGTCACGTGGTTCATGAACGCTTCATATCCGTGCAAATGCCTGGCTTTGCCATTGCTTCAAAGTAGGAGGTTGGTACTTACGGCATATTGATTTGCTTAGTTTAGTTTTGTTCAAACTCCTTTCCTATATCTGTGTTTTTAATAAACTGACCTTTTTATCCTTTCTTCTTAGTGAGACTAACTTAAAATTCAAAATGGCACTTGAGGTAACACACAGATGTCTTCAAGAAGAAAGCGCGATGGCAGACTTTAATGGTTTGTACAGTTATATTCTTACAACTATTCAAACGTTGCTCAAGCAGTTTACAGTACAAGTAGATGAAACATGGGTGGGGATGGAAGCGTTGCCAATGGTGGTTGTGATTCTGGAGTGAGTGGCTTCCTGGCTTTTGTCACAAGGCAGCGTAAGCAAGTTGCACAAAGGAAACTGTGCTGCTGAGCAAAATACAGTCTGTCTGAAGATGAGACCTTGGCCATGAATGAGCTACGGCATACTAAGTGGAGGTGATGGAGCCCTTTATTTGTGTTTGCCTGCCTGTTTTCTTTGGAAAAAAGTATGTTTGCTGTTGGGATTGGATCTGGAAAATATCTTCTATTGTCCTTTTCATATTTTTCATTATGATCTAGCTGCTTTCTGTGCATGTTGTGGAAACGTGAAGGGCAGGAATCCCTTCTCTTACTGAGATCTGGCACAGAGTTTTCTTTCAAGCTGAATTTTTTAGCCATTCTAAAATGGCAAATGCTTAAAAAAAAAAAAAAAAAAAGACTTACAACAGAGTGACATGGAGAAGTAAGCAAGTAGGGACTGTTCCTGGTTTCCTCCCGTATGAGAACTAAGGAACACGAAGCGAAATGAGCAACTGACAATTTCAAAATAAACATAAGGGAGACCTTTTTCACACAGTACATAGTTAAGCTAAAATTCACAGTTTGCCAAAGGATGTTGTGGATGTAAAAAGTTGGTGCTTTCAAAGAATATCTCTTGAGCAAATTTATATGGAAGGAGAGCCTGCCCACAAAGACATTGGCTCTGCTTCAGGAGATCTGTTGGCTGCAACTTGCTGTGAGACTGAAAGCGTTTCAGCGGCCTGCGCCTGTAATTTTACTCTTCCTTGCACATCCACCAGTCTCGATGAGAGACAGGGTTCAGGGCTAGAGACAGCAGTGTTTTGGCCCGAAACTGCCATTCTGTGCTCCTCTGTAGCAATCGGCAGTTATGCTGACATTTACCTTTATTTATTTATTATTTCTGAAACACAGATTTGATAATGGTAACTGCAGCATGAACCAAAATTTTAGGATGAGCTCAGTTTTGGGGATGGAGGTGCAAATATGTAGCATCAAGTGCCAGTCATAAAGTAGGCAGTGGGAATAGGGCAAGTCCTACGAGTCAACGTAAAATGTCACTTTTTCAGCTGTAATATTCAGGTACCTGTGCAGTGTAGCAATGTGTATCTGTAGCGACATATTGCCTGAAGGTTGTCTTCCCCTTGTGGGATCATTGCTAGTAAGACTTCAATGGCAAAATGAACTGAACACTATGTTCATGCTGGAGTGTAAGATCCAGAGAGACACACGCTCTTGTAGGCAGGCATTTGTTAAAACTTGAGACACACTAAAAGAAAAGGTGAACAAAAAGTGCCCTATTTGGCAGTAAATGCTGTGTGTACTGGTCTTGGTGCAGAAATGAATTCTTTCTGCTATTTCTGTCTGGAAAGCAAAATACCACCCTAAGATACCATATTTAAAATATCAGCAATACAGCACTGAATATTTCTACACCCTGAATTCCAAAGATATTGTTTATTCAGAGCACTCGTTTTCTCAAAAAAACAACCTCATGAAGTAAAGCTTCTTCTATGGTGGGTACAAATCAATGCATTTTTATTTAACTGTTGTATATTAAACATATTCTTCTCCAAATTTTTTAGGTCTAATTGAATGTGAAGAACCTAATAACCGACTGGATAAGTTTACAGGAACATTATTCTGGAGAAAAATGAGTTATTCACTGGATGCTGATAAGATTTTGTTACGTGGATGTAAAATCAGGAATACAGACTTCTGCCATGGACTGGTCATATTTGCAGGTATTTATGAATTGAACATGTGTAATACTCACCGACTAAAAGCATGCCCTATTGAGTGAAATGACATCTTTAAACATCAACTGTATTTTATGTCCCAGTTTTGTAAAATAGTAATACTAGCACTTGTTTGCATATTTTATCTTTTCTTTCTTTTTTTTTTCTTTATTTTTAGGTGCTGATACAAAAATAATGAAAAATAGTGGAAAGACGAGATTTAAGAGGACAAAAATTGACTCCCTTATGAATTACATGGTTTATACTGTAAGCCTTTTTGTTTAAAATTCAGATGTTTGAGTTCATTTTAAGGTGAATAGAGTGAATGCAAATTTAGGAAACTTGTTTTTTTTCTTCTGGTGTAATCAGTATGTTTCCACTTTGTTTTGACCTGATGAGTTGGGATGAAGTAGGAGGGAATCTAAAACAGTGCCTCACTGTTGGTGGAATCTGCAACCCTAAACTGCAGGTGTAGGGCAGCCGGCGTGATGCAGAAAAATGCTTCAAACCCGGTGTTGCAGGTGATTCTGTTTGTCTGCACTAAACTGCTGGCCAGAGACCTGAGGACCCTGGTCCAGAGGTCCGTTCAGCCTGAAGGGTTCAACACCCGTGGTTCTTGTCCTTGGTCAGCACCCGTGGGGTGTGGGTATGCGGAACACTCGCTGTGCTGCAACCCGCACTCTAGTGGGTGTGATTCCCTGGGAAGAGGAGAGCGGAGCTGGCCTGTTGGCAGGCGGAGGCACTTAACTCAGTACCACTGCGGTTCTGCCCCTGTACCGAGCATGTTCGCATACCCTGTTTGCTGCCTGCTTAATTAAACGTAAAAACATGAAAATGATGCTTGGGGGATAGACTAAACTTACAACCCAGATTATTTGAAGAGACCATTTTGTGGGAAAGGTTTGCTCCCCTTCTTCTTACTTACAAATACACATAATATTCTATTCTGAACATGAACCGTTGGGATTTAAGTCGAGGAAATGTTTCTGAAGTGTCACAGGCCTCTCTGTGTACGCTGTAGATTTTTGTCGTCCTCATCCTGCTGTCGGCTGGCCTTGCCATTGGACACACTTACTGGGAGCAGCAGATTGGCAACTCCTCTTGGTACCTCTACGATGGACAAGACTTCAGTCCTCCGTATCGAGGCTTTCTTAACTTTTGGGGATATATCATTGTTCTGAACACCATGGTTCCCATTTCCCTCTATGTGAGGTAGGTAAATACCTTGGCCTTTAATAGCTGAGCTGGTGATAGGGTTGAATTACTTAACTTACAGATTAATGGTTAATGGACTTAATTTCCCATTGGTGGTAACAAATGCAGCTTCACATTGGATTGGGAAAGCATATTAACTCTCTGTCTTACTGAAAAGACATTGGATACGCTCACCCTCTTCACTGAGACGTTACAAGAAAGTGATCTGTATTGCCTTCATGTAAAGTCATCACTCAAGGATCTTTGACTCAGAATTTACAGATATCAAGCTTTTCTTACAGTATTAAGCATATCTGCTCTATACTTCGACTAAGGAAAAAATTCTCCCAAGCAGTGATCTCTGACAAAATTGGAGACTTGATCCTGCTAGTATTTAACTTCTCAGTCCAATTCTGCAGTGACAGTGCATGAAGAAAACTACTTGGAAAAAAAATTAAAATAGAAAAATCATCTTTTCCAGATTTATTCTCAAAAGAGAGGCCTTACTGCTCCATGAAGTATGAATAATTTTGCCTTTGACAAACCTGTCTGTAACATATTTGAAGTCATCCAGCCTCTTACTCGCTCTTCTCCAAATTGTATTTAAAATGCTATTCCCAAGTGGGATTTCTATTTGTTATGGGAGCAGCACTGTTGTTACTTTTGCCTTGATAAGGCCGTAGAGGCTTTTCCCCAGATACTGCGGTGTTGTTGAAGCCGAGCTGTGTGGTCCGACATCAGTTTGAGTGGCTTGTGTAGGGGCGATGGCACTCTGTAATGCGCGGGTAAATGTGATTGCTTTGTCTTAAGCTCCTGGGCAATGTAAGCAATTTGAGTCCTGAAAACTAGTCAGAGTCCCCTGGATCTGATAACATGTCATTATTTTGAAATATGCAATGCAGCTGGGAGTGAGAAAATTCATTTCATTTCATTTAGTGTCGAAGTGATTCGTTTGGGCCAAAGCTATTTTATAAACTGGGACCTGCAAATGTATTACCCCGAGAAGGACACGGCCGCGAAGGCCAGAACCACCACGCTGAACGAGCAGCTGGGGCAGATCCACTACATCTTCTCTGATAAGACAGGAACACTTACACAGAACATCATGACGTTTAAAAAATGTTGCATCAACGGCCAAAGATACGGTAAGTCTGTGCCACGCTGCTGCGTCCTGTAGTGAAAACCATGGCTAGCACAGGAGCTCTGATTTGTGACAGGAGCACGGGGGGAAGACCCTGCAAGTCCCTGTACAGCACAGCTGGCAGCCTCTGACCGGTCTGTATGAACGAGTAGGGATTTTAATGCTTGTTTGAAATCAGATGCATACCCGTCTTTTTAGTTTCAACTGAACTTCCACGATTTAGCCCTGGCATTGAGTAAAGCTCCAGTAAAATTGAATTGCTGGCGTTTTCCCACCGTTTTCCCCTTTAAAAAGGGGAAACTGATGGACCTGAGTGGAAACTTCCCGGTAGAAATGTCAGAAATGAATAAGTTACAGAATGTTTTACTTTTGGTAGAAATGCTTCAGGGACAAAATTAATCTAGAAACAAATAAGAAAATTGAATAAGAACAGCAGTTTTTAATTTCGGTGTTAGTTACTTCCATTTCCAATCTTGTCTGGATTTCAATATTTGGAATACGCAGCGTATGTGCTCCAAAACTATTCCTTGGTCGGTTCAAACAACGAAGAACGCAGCGTGCTAATGCCATGTGGTTTTGAAACATCCTACCTCTGAAGAGAGATGAGGAATTTCTGACCGTGAAAGCTGTGTTAAGCCAACATGGATGCTTTATGACAATTCCACTGCAGTTTTTTTTTCTTGTATTTGCTTTGGTGTCACTAGTATACAAAGGTACTGTGGCTGTGAAAGAACTTGCTTTTTTTAAAATCTGAGCTATTCTATTGCAGTAGATATTCTATATATTTTTTTACTTTCTGAATGAGTTGTAAAAACTTTGTTATTCTGTCCTGTGCCTTCTAACTGATGGTGCTTGCATTGCAGGAGACTGCCGGGATGGAGCAGGGCAGCTTCAGAGCCACCCAGAGGTAGGTCGGTCCGACCTGGCGCTGAAGTCCCCACGGTCTGTAGAACAGGGAGTGTTCCCTTGCCAAAGTATGAAGAGATGCAGGTAGGCGCAAAGCAGTTGCGCATGAGGTAACCCAAACTCTCTCTTCCATTTTCTATCAGCAAGTGGATTTCAGCTGGAACACGTACGCAGATGGAAAGTTCTCATTCTATGATCACTATCTGATAGAGCAAATAAAATCTGGAAAGGACCCAGAAATTCAAAAGTTCTTTTTTCTGCTTGCTATTTGTCATACAGTCATGGTTGACGCTTCCGATGGTGAGTATGTTTGGGGTTTGTTTTGGGGTTTTTTTGTGTAAGGGGAAACAATAATTCAAATCCAGTTGCATAAGGGAGAGATTCAAAACTAATGCTGATCCCATACGTGAGAAGGAGTGCTAGGCTGCTTAATTAAACAAAAGTAAGAGCTGGTGCTACTCCCTGTGCTGAACTTACCTGACCCGTTATGGAAGGAGGACTGTCTTTATGACAGTTACAGTTGTGGCAAATGCACATCTTGAATAACAGCAGATTTAGAAAGGTAGGGGAACAGTTTATACAGAGGTCTTGTGTTTTCATGTGATGGGTCTTCTCTCTGTTCAAACACATCTTTAAAATCTCAAAAGCATGAACCTCAAAATGATAATGACACTAGCACAGTCTCTGGTTCCACATACGTATGCGAAAGTACAAACACATTTGGACACTTGTTTTCAGTGTGGAAAAACAAGTGTTTTCAGCATGAGGGCTTCATGCTCTTACTCCTTGAAGCACAGCCCCGTAGACGTATACAAATCTTGTATGTGTGTCCTAAGAGTATTGGCAGCAAATAACCAAAATGAATAACAAAAATGTGACAGAAACTCATTTTAGAGGTGGACGGCTATTGAAGAATTCATGAATGGGAAAACAAGGTTGGAAGATTCAGTTAAAACATTGAAGAGTAATACTGCTTTCCTCCTGTCTTTGTAACCGGCCGTCTCCTGTCCTTCCTTGCTCTTCCTACTAATCCTTTTGGGGTTGTTTCCACTACGTTACAATGGTGTCTTGGGGCCAAGGATTTGTCCTTTGGAGCTTCCTTTGAAAATGCTTAAATGAATGTATTGAGAAATTAAAATATTTTAAATTATATTTGTTTTGAGGCAGGGAAATTACAGTCTTTGCTTATAAACCTGGAGGGAAGAGGGTTCAGTGACTTGCCCGTTTGGAAGGCACACGTAATAAAAAGGAGGGGGTCCCCAGTCCCTCTCCTCTGTGTGCACTGCTCCCAGGTGCTGCAGCCGTGTATTAGACCTCACTTCAGAAAAGGAAAGGATGTGGCATTGCACGCCCAGCTCTCACGTACTCTAAAGAACGGGTGTGAATTTTTTAGCTGTGGTGTCCGAGTGCCCCTGTAATGCTGAGGTATATCCTGGCTTTCTCCTCTCTTCACTGTTTCAATGATACAGGTCAGCTCAATTACCAAGCAGCTTCCCCAGACGAAGGGGCCCTGGTCACAGCGGCCAGAAACTTTGGCTATGTTTTTCTTTCACGAACACAAAATACCATCACTATAAGTGAAATGGGGATTGAAAGAACTTACGATGTCCTTGCTATCTTGGATTTCAACAGTGATAGAAAACGGATGTCTGTCATTGGTAAGCTGATTACAACCCACCTTTATAGAAAAGATCACTTGTATTTCATAGGTGAGAAAGTAAGTGCAAGGGAAGTTGAAGTCAAGAATTACAGCTGTGTAACAGACAGTCCTATGATAGATTTTAATCCCCATAGCTCTGTATAGCAAAAGAGAGGCTTTGTAATTAAGTGCAAATGTGTCCATTAGACAGTTCTGGTGTTCAGATGCAGCCTCTGCTGAAGACAATCTTAGGTCTCTTTAGTAGAAGCTTGAAGAAATGCTGCAAAGATGATTTATTCCCCTTTTTCCCCCAGAGAACAAACAAATCGTATGTTCCTCTAACTATTGGAACACTAGGTGTGCAGGTGGAGGTATAAATAGCTCTTTAGTCTTATTTTCAACTATCTTTAAAGAAGTCAGCCTTGAATCAGTTAGAGATCTGTTGTTTTTAAGGCTGTAATTATGGTGCATCATATCTCTAGCGTATGTCTCTGCCCAGCTCCTATGGCAATTGAGATGTTAATGCTCTATAAACCATTATCAAAAACACAATCCTTGGGAGTTTAAATATCCTCTCCTGTCATGAAAGAGAAGAGGAATGCACTTGTCAACCAAGTTACTTAATTGAACAATATTAGAGATGATGAAGAAGAAACGTGATCTTGTAGTTTTGGTACTTAACAGCAGTAGACTGAAGAATCTAATCTGAAACTATTCCTTTATTTAACTGTACTCTAACATTTGTCTAACCTCTCCTATTTTACTCCACAGTAAGAGAATCAGGTGGAAATATCAGGCTATATTGTAAAGGGGCTGATACAGTAATTTATGAACGGTTGCACCCAAGGAATCTAAAGAGAGAAGAGACAGAAGAAGCACTAGGTGTATGTTTGTATTTTATATGCTGTTTTTAATTTAAAAATTGTTTATTTCTGACTATAATCTAATTTTATTAATTTCCTTTTCCTAAGCTATTAAAACAAATGCAGACCTATAATTGGTTCTACAAGTCATCCCAAACCTGAGAAATAATCAAAGCAATATAAGTTTTCATGCATGTTGTTAAACATGCATTCATTGTCTTTTCATGAGAAGTGAACTTAAATTTTGTCTATGTGCCTTTTTTTTTTTTTCATAGTTATCAGCATTCCAGATCACCACACTGTTCTATTTGTCACCTCTTCAGTCTTTCAGTTCAGACTGCCTTGTTAGCTATAATTTAATTTTTGGCATTTCTGAAATACCCAGGACTAACTGTGCAGTCAGATTTGTTTTAACAGACTTACCAAATGCTTATGATCTTAACTCTTATGTCTGGACTGCAAATGAAGAGTTTTGTTTTGTGGATACGCTTTTTAAATTATTTTTCAGATTTTTGCAAATGAAACTCTTAGGACACTCTGCCTGTGCTATAGAGACATTAGTCATCATGAATTTGAAGCATGGAATAAAAAGTTCATGGAGGCCAGCGTAGCTACAGCTAATCGTGATGAAGCTCTGGACAAAGTATATGAGGAAATAGAAAAAAACTTGATTGTAAGTCAAGCTTTCAATTTTTAGTGTACTTTTATTCTTATAGAAGAAGAAACAGATCTTTTTGAAAATAAATTGTCCTTGTTTATTAGGACATTTTGATTTAGATCTTTTCAGTATTTCCTTGGCTTTAGAGCCACACCAAATTTTAGAGTTCAATCGGATGAAGGGAAATGTATTTCAATATGTGTATTTCAGTGTGGTCACTTCTATAATGCAAGAGTTTCTTTATTGAATTCTTAGCTTGAGCTGCACCTTGGCTTGAAGACATATCCAGAATAGTTTCATTCTCTACTGAAAATAAATCAGTTTTCTAAACATGTTTATCCTACTAAATACCTGTATTTCAAAAATCTTCCAGCTGCTTGGTGTGACAGCTATTGAAGACAAACTACAGGATGGAGTTCCAGAAACTATTTCCAGACTTTCAAAAGCAGACATTAAAATCTGGGTGCTTACTGGTGACAAAAAAGGTGGGTTTACTTACAGCCAAAGAGCTAGTAAAAACAGTATAAGGGCTAGAAGATAACCTGGGACAAATGCAGACTAGAAATAAAGCATATGTTTCTAGAAAAGCTTAGTATGAAAGTCCATTTAAATCAAAACCGGAGGAATTTCTCCAACATGCAGAATTGCATCCCAGCTGTTCCCAGTCCAGAGGTACTGGATGGGCTTCTGTGTAACTTCTGTTCCTCCGACAGATTAGCCTAGATGACTGATTTTGTGACTGTCTTCTCTAGGGAAACATCCAGCTACTGCTTTTCCCAGTGCAAGGCAAATGCAGGACTACTCGCTTTTAACATCAGGCTTGCTTGGCTCTGAGGGCAGATACCAAAACTTGTCTTTTTAGAGTGAAAATTTACTTTTCAAAGAATTCCAAGTGCTGCTGACAGACACTGATCTGCTTTTCTTTTGGTAGTTGCTAGTGTGCAGTCCGGCAACACATTTTAAGTCAGTTCCAAAAATGGCATTAAATTTCTAAGTAAGAATGGCTGTCCTACAGCCTGGATGGAGGTGCAGCCAGACCAGCATCTCTCTGACACTGGCAACAGCCTTGGCTCAAGGAATCCAGAGTAAGGACAGGGCAAGATAGTGTGGCGTACCCTGTGGTTGATTCTTGCAATGCCTTTGGTGTAATGGCTCTCTGACATGGAGACAGCAGCTCCACCGTCGACTTAAGTAGGCCCTGGTAGATCTTTTTTCCACAAATTGGCTGATAGACTTTTCCAGGTCACTAACAGTTTTTGCATTCAAAACATCTTGTGACAATGCATTCCACCACAGTAACGTACATTTCATAGGAAATGCTGCATAGGGAATATAATTCCCTGTTGTTGACTTTAAATCCATCACCCACTGCACCTTCATTGCCACACAGTTGTTGTATGACAAATGTATGACAAATAATTAACAAGCATTCCCCCAGCTTCTCTGTGCTATGTATGATTTTTTTTTTTTTTCCCCTGTTCATCCACACTGTGGTGATGAAAGGAAACTCCTTGTACTGAAACTTCAAAAATTACTTAAAAGGACTTCAGGTACTTCTGGCTGCTCCCAACAGCTACTCATGGCAGAACCTTAAGTAAATACTTTCCTCTCTTATTTTTTATTGTAGAAACTGCTGAAAATATTGGATTTTCTTGTGAACTCTTAACAGATGAAACAACAATCTGCTATGGAGAGGACATCAGGCAAGTGAAAAGCACAGATTTCTTTTGTGGGAATTAAAAACGTTCCACTTTTAGAATTAACCCAGCAGTAACATTGGTTTATCCTACAGTGACTCTTCAATGACTGAACAGTATTTCTTGGCAGTTGTTCAGCTGTACATTGTCTGCTTCTTTTGCTTTTTATGGAATTGTGATTTTACAAGGCAACCTCTTAATTGTGGGTAGAGGTGGTGATATCCTGTTTGCAGGAGGTTATATGTTGTAGGTCAACAACTGTTGACATTAAATTTGTCCTGTGGTTCAAACAAGTCTGGAGCCCACCTGGAGTGGCTAAGCAGATCTCTCCCTAGTCCAAATCTTGAGTAGTTGCCAGGTTTTGCTCTCGCTGCCTGGCCCTGAACTCCGGCATCACCGCGGTTGGTCTTTCACCCTATCCCCTGCTCCTGTACGCAGTGCAGACCTGTGCAATAAAGACGCAATGGATCACAAGGTATTCAGCGCTTAGTCATAAAGAATTTGTCAAAATGGTTAGACCCAAGGGAAAACAACATGGAGCTGGGAGAAGAACTAGGGCCTTGTAACAGTGTCACAACTACCCCTGATTTGTTTTTCCAAATTTTTCCTTATTTGCAAAACAGCAAGGATATCAAACCAGTGTGATCCTCTTTTCTCTGTTGCTCTAGCACTGCTTACAACATCACCTAATATATGGCAAAAAAAGTCCTTGCAGCATGTATTGCATTTCTTTCTTGCAGATTTTCAGTTTTGGACTGATCTAGCTTAAAGTTTATCTTTGATTTTTCTGTAATAGTATCCACCTCTCTTTCCAGTGCTCTTCTTCAAACTAGGTTGGAAAACCAGAGGAACAGAGCTGGATCAAGTACATATTCCTCTCTAAGAATGAACGAGCCCTTCTTCCAGGGTAGTAGAGATCGTGCGTTAATAATCACTGGCTCCTGGTTGGTACGTACAAAAGATACTCTCCTGTGTATGTGAGATTTTGGGAGTACCACCAAGTCAGTGTCCTTCACTGAGGACTCTGTTCATTTGTCTGCTTTGCTAAACCAATCAATGAAAGTTCTTTGGCCATTGTGCCGCCAGTTGAACGCATCTGTTTGATATTTAGGTTCAGAAATGCTTTTGGTTTTGAAAGTTGAAAATAGCGCTCAATAAAAGAAGGAATGTCTTGGGCCTTTCAAATCACCCTGGTAGCTGCCATCAAAGTAAAGCCAAGCCCCTGCAAAAGCACAGTCTGATTATCAGCATTTATTCTTCATGGGGATTCTGGTCTAATGGAAAAAAGATGAGAAAGAGCTACTGCCAGTGCTACATGGTGCATGGCTTCAGTATAAGCACAGAAACTGTGCTTGAAATGAGAAATGGGAGTGAAAGGGTAGAAAAAAAAGACAAGTTTCCTTCTCAGTCCTGCAATATAGTGCTCTCCCAGGAGCTTAGAAAGCAGAAAAGAGCTTTTAGCAGAGAGGTGACTCGCAGTAATTCAGTGACTATTACCCACGCTATTGGCAGGCTGCTCTTAGGGAGACCTGTAAAGGAGAAAGTCCAGTGAACAGCTAAGGACCATCTGCTGCATTTCAGCGTTCCAGCCTTAAACCTTTATTTTGTAGAAAGAAATGTACCTCTGTGTATAAGCCATAGGAAGCAGGCTGGGGATGCCGAAAGGTAATCTAGCAGGAGTATCAGATGAAATTGCAGGTCTCTGTTACCCCCTACTCCAGCTGAACTGCCCCAGAGCTAACCCGGGTATTTATAGGACACTTCCACATGTGCTGGGCAGGGTCGTGCTTCCTTTAGGAGACGGGGAAATAAGAGAGAGGGACGTTTAAATACCAGAATGTTTTCAAAAGTGAATTAGTTCCCATCAGAACTTCCCATTCCTTTGAACTCTGCAAGAAGTGCTGTGACACTAAATACAAGCATTTTGCTTTTGTTAATCCCAGCAAGTACATTCTTTTCATTGTTTCCGTAGCTCTTTGTTCACTCCTCTGCACGAGCATTTTATTAAAACGCTATAAATGGGTGACGGGAGCATAATGAAGTTAAGTGTGTTGTATAGGCAGTACTTGGAGTGCAATTTGAAATAGTGTAGAAGGAAACATACAATATTTTTGTTACACAGAATGAAATCCTGCTAGAGAAGAAAAAGAAGAAAAAGAAACTTAAACTGAAATTCCCCAGAACAGCAGAAGAGAAAAAAAAGCAAACTGAGAACAGAAGAAAGGCTGAAGCTTACAAAGAGCAGCAGCAGAAGAACTTTGTTGATTTGGCCTGCGAATGCAAGGCTGTGATCTGCTGTCGAGTGACTCCAAAGCAGAAAGCCATGGTGGTCGAGCTTGTGAAGAAATACAAGAAAGCTATTACTCTGGCTATTGGGGACGGTGCCAATGATGTGAACATGATTAAAAGTAAGGCAGCTGTAAAACTTCTCTCGGTAGGAAAGATCTCTTCTGGGCATTCTTCTGCAGTCTCTTCACTATTACCCTTTGTTCAGAAGAGACTACCATCTATTTCATTGCCCACGTTAACGTTACTTGGGTTTTGTTAGCTTCTATCTCTGTGCTTTCCCTTTCTGAGGAAGCCCTTTATGAAACGGTTAGTGGTTTTTGCTGATGTACTTTAGCTTTTTCTGTAGACATTCCCTGAGAAGGGACTTGAATTACATCTGTTATCATGTTGTGGGTTACAAAAGTGTAATATAAAGAACAAAGCAATAGCTTAGTTGCCCCTTGCTTGGAGGCATTAGCCGTGCTGTATTGCAACTGGTGCTCTTTGAACTGCTTCCTGAGAAATCCCACTGAGAAGGAAACTTCTGGGATATGGTTTATGTTGGGAATGTATTGGTAAACTGCCTAGCCAGTTCGTTCAGGCGTTTGCTTGCTCTGTCTCATCGCTTAGTTCTCCCTTGGTGAAATTTCCCAGCGTCCATTCTGACGGAACAAGCACTGAGAGACAATCCACGCAATGGTGGAGACGTGAGCAGTGAACAGCAGGACAAGGAAGGGCTTATGCTCCGTTGTGTTAGTCTTCAACGCAGCCTTTGTTCTGTATACAGAAATAAAGTGAGGCAGGAGAACCTGAAGCAGAGAATAGGAACTGGTAGAAGATTTGCCCTCGATCGTGTTGTTCCTCTCCCTTTGTTCAACATAGTGTTTGTTTCGTTACCTTAGCTGCCCACATTGGAGTTGGAATCAGTGGCCAAGAAGGGATGCAAGCCGTCATGTCAAGTGACTACTCTTTTGGGCAATTCCGCTACCTCCAAAGACTGCTCCTAGTCCACGGACGATGGTCTTACATTAGGATGTGCAAGTTTCTAAGATATTTCTTCTACAAAAACTTTGCTTTTACCCTAGTCCACATCTGGTTTTCATTCTTTAATGGCTTTTCTGCCCAGGTAAGAAGGCATGCTCATGTAATATTAACAAGCAGATCTTCCTTTTTGTCAGTGCAGAATAGCAAAGGCTTAACCTGGGAAGTGATGGGAACCTGAAGTTATCATCAATAATTTCTGCAGGAGAATAGGTTGTAACTACAAAGCTAGTTAGTTACAAGCTAAGCAGTTGGTTATGATTTTG
Organism: Platalea leucorodia; assembly: GCF_965183815.1. NCBI lineage: Eukaryota > Metazoa > Chordata > Aves > Pelecaniformes > Threskiornithidae > Platalea > Platalea leucorodia. Next base: position 740,305 of record NC_138858.1, read on the forward strand.
GAACTCTAAAGTCAGTATCATGATTGTACAGGGAGGAGGGGAGGAAGAGACTGTTACATAGTGGTTTGGGAAACCTTTCCCAGCCCTGCTACTTAAGATATTCCGAGGTGAAGTGAGAAGGTGCATGTCTGTATCAGTAGGAAACCAAACTCAATTTTTTTTTTTTATCTTGAACTGCTGGCTAGAATGGCTTGAAGTGTGCTTGTTGTAACTGGCAGTGTTTGAAGTTCCTATAGCGTTGAAAGGACTTTAAGAGTTGAGATGCATCTCCATGGGCATAACCAAAAGACGGGAGATGTCATTGCGTGGAGCAGCACGGAGGGTCAGGGCCGTAGTCACGGACAAGCAGCCCTGCCTGAGGTTCATGCTGTCTGCTGTGATGGAAACTGTGGATGCCTAGGACAGAGCAAGAAAAGAACATAAAAAGAAACCAGGGTTCCCAAACTTGTATGTGAGATGCCAAGTGCTCATCACGGTCACAAGTGCAGCTATAAACCAGACTGAGACTTAGTGTGAGGTGTTCGGTTTTGAGAGTGTTCCAGGTCAGGTAGCACTGATGGTTTGTAAGGAGCGGGACAGCTCAATACAGGCTAGAAATAGTTTCAACAGAGCTGTGAGCTAAGGTGCTGCTTGCCTTTTGGGTAAACACCGAGACAGATAATTTAATGCTATAGTAGAGCACATGTGAATTTTCTCAGGAATTGGAAGGAAAAGGTGCAATCAAAAAAAAATAATTAACTACTGAAATTCCTCCTCTCCTTGCAGACAGCCTATGAAGACTGGTTCATCACGCTGTACAACGTATTGTATTCTAGTCTCCCGGTTCTGCTAGTTGGCTTGCTTGACCAGGTATTCTCCACGTTGTTAACAACAGATGAATCCAAAGGCATCTAACGTCAAGTCTTTAATTACGCTGAAGCTGGTTGCTTTGTTTTATGTACAAGGCATTTTGGGGGTTTTGTTTGGTCTTTTGGTTTTTAAAAATGTATTCCTCTTCCCAGTGTGTGAGGTAATGAGACAATAAGCAGAGGGTTACTGAAATAGCCAAAGTTAATCGGGTCAGAGTTCTTCAGTGCTATTAATGTTTGTTAAAAATGTCTCTTAAGTGCCTGCTGTTCCACGACATCATTCACACAGCACAGCAGCAGGTGGCTTTGTTAATGGAAAAGATATTCCTTGCTTACCCTTCTGACCTGAAGATGTAGGGACTGCACAATTTTAAATGACCGTATTTGACAGGAAGTCTTGGTGTGTAGCATTGGCTTTAATTCAGTGGGACAAGTGCTTTTGGCCTTCTCCACTTGTTTTTCCATATAAGGCTTACCTGCTGATTAGGCAAATCAATGTTTCTGCTTTCTTTTGTGATAAAAGCTAGGAAATAAATTCAGTACCAAATTAAGCACTCACTTGATTATTTGTTAGAGACTTAAAGTCAGGGCACGCAACGATAGCCCCCATCTTCTGCTTATTCACCATGTAGGGAAAGGACTCCAACACAGCACAGAGCTGTAAAGAGGTGTGCAACTGCAGACGTTCTTGTCTTTGCAAATAGTGGGCTAAAAACTTAGAAGCCTGGAAACGGGATATGTGATAGCTTTGTGAGAGATGTCCTCCCGACTCGGTTCTCCCTAGTTGCATGCATTGCTGTGTGCAAAGTCCTGCTGCCCAAACTGCTCTTTGACAGAGAAAAGAAAGCTGCCGTTTCCTTGGGGACATTGTATAGTTGAGCTTCTTACTCTTCAGTGCTCGCACTGAGAACAAGAAATTGCAGCAACTGTTGTTTGTTTTTTTTCTTTTCGCCCTTTATTAAGGATGTGAGCGACAAATTGAGTCTTCGGTTCCCTAGACTGTATGTTTTGGGACAGAAAGATTTACTTTTTAACTACAAGAAATTCTTCTTAAGTTTGCTTCATGGAGCTGTAACTTCATTGATAATTTTCTTCATACCATATGGAGCTTACCTTAAAAGTATGGGCCAAGATGGAGAAGCACCTTCAGATTATCAGTCATTTGCTGTCACAGCAGCATCTTCTCTTGTATTTGTCGTCAATTTTCAGGCAAGTAAGCTTAGCTTCCTGATCTCTGTTGCTCTGCAAACACTTTCTGGTCATGTTTCTAAATTGGTCTACTAAAAACGTAACAACATGTGAAAAGCTTCCCCTTTTTGCCTTCTCTCTTCTCTGGTGATGCTCTCTCTCTGGTGGATGTTTAACTGGATGAGAGATGACTTGACCAAAACGCTGTCAGTCTTCAGAGTAGTTGACATTATTTTGAGTTAACAAACTCATTTGGAGCTTTTGTTTGCTTTCAGATTGGCTTGGATACGTCTTACTGGACTTTTGTTTATGCTTTTTCAGTATTTGGCAGTATTGCACTTTACTTCGGTATCACATTTGACTTCCACAGTGCTGGAATCCACGTTCTCTTTCCTTCTGGCTTTCCCTTCACAGGTCAGTCCTTGTGTTTTGCGTTTCTTGTCCGGTCTCACACAGCTTTGTAACTTGAGCAGAACTATGGCCAAAATGTCATGGCATGAAGCTGATGCCTGTGAAAGGAAATGATGTTAACTACTAATTCACTTCCAAGGAAGGGTTTTGTTTATGTTTGGGGCCGTCTTGCTTTACTGGCATATTTCTTTTCTTTCAATGAAAATGAGCTGGAACTTGACGTTGCCCAGCAGTAGGAGTCTGCAAACAAAAACTAAGTTAAAGTTGGTGGGGCAGCTTAAAGTGAAGGGAGTGCGATGATCTGGCAGGGTATGCGTTTGCCGGGTTGCTCTAACTGATCAGTGGAACATAAAAGCCCGAAGACAGACAGAGCCAAATGTTGTTATAGCAGCTCCTTGGGATTTTGCTGGAAGTCCGGAGAGGTGTAAGTAGCAGCCATTAGCAATTTTTTCCTGAGGAAAACTATGCTTCCTAATTTTCCTAGTGACAAATCTTTCTTATGTTGCCTTGGATCTAAATATCCCCCCCAAAATAACAAGCCCCCTCAATTTTATGTTCTCATTTTTAAGCTGAACCCAAGTGAAAAAAGGTAGTTGCCTCTAATTTAATGTTTTTCTTTGGCCTTTAGTAATGTTTTACACTTCTTTTATAACTTCCTTCTACCTGAATACTTTATGCATTTCAAAAGTTTATAAAGATGGGGCTGCTACTTAGTTTGATAGAAAGTTCCATGAGATCGAGAGTTTGGCTACTAAATATCGCTTGCTTTCTAGACCGCACACGTACTAATGATACCAGGAGGAGTTTTTCTTGCTTTGCATGTTTTAAAGCAGGACAAACGCCATGCATCTCAGCCAAGCCTTTGTCTTGCAGCCTCCCATAGCTCTTGAAAGGGCTTTGACACGAATGTGGATGTGTTGTAATAGAAGTGCTTTATGAAGTTCTTTCCTGTTACGCTCTCTTCATAGCAGAGTCTCTGAATAAAAGCTTGATGTTGTGATACACAACAGAATACCTGAATGTTAGGCCCTCAGGAAAGAAGCTGTGGCTTTTAGTATCTTACGTGTCTTTTAGAACTAGTTTACTTGATCGTGTCATAAACTAATTTTTGCTCTTTTTATTCCTAGGAACTGCTCCAAATGCTCTGAGACAACCGTACCTCTGGCTGACCATGATTTTATCAATTGCTATTTGCTTACTTCCTGTAGTGGCACAGCGTTTCTTTTCAGGGACAATTTGGCCTTCGGAAAGTGATAGAGTGAGTGAAGTCTTGACGTTATTTTGGTTAATTTGTCATGTATTTACTTACAGGAGTCAGTATTGGTGCTAATATTAGAGATAAATAAGTGAGTGTGCCCTACAGAGAGCTACACGAGACTGGAGCTCGGGGCCCGTGGCCAGGGAGGGTGGCAGCAGGGCTCTCCAGCGGGCAGACCGAGCCTGCCTGCTAGCTGGGCGACGACTGGTGCTGCGACGTTTTGCCATCCAAAGCAGAGCGTCACTTTGATGTGTTCGTATTTCCCGGTATCTTCCTTGTGCGCTTCTGTGCGATGCAGAGGTACGCGTACAAGCTCAGCACACAGTTCAGCGTGGGCTAATTCATCGTTTGTCTTGGCTGAGCACCTGACTTTGTAAAACCACAGAAACCTACTTTGAAACTACTGATGGCCTGACTTTTGTCTTTATTTGGGCTGTGTTGGCATTCCTTTGTTATCTCTCAGAACATAGTGGACAGGTTTTGTTTGCTTCTGTTCTTCCTTGAGCTGGCAAATAGCATATGGGTATGAAAATAGTTAAAACGCGGTAGTGTTGTTGAAAAAGATATTTAAAAAAGCGTCAGCATGAGAATACAGGAACAGCTTTCAATTGCATATCTTCAGTCCACTTCAATGAAAGACACTTAGAGATAAATGAAAGTAATGAACGTCAAAATAATACAGTAAGTCTTCCTGAAACCGTGATGTGTTACTGCATATATTCTTGTTTCTAACAAAATCAAATTTAAACAAGAGAAACCCTCCTTTTAAGCAGTTTAAGGATGTAAAAAAGTAGTGGGTTATTTCCCCAGACAGTAAATGCAAACAAGCTGTTTTCCCCTTCTAATTCATAAACTAATCTGTCTTTGCATGCATGAAGATTCAGAAGAACCGTAAGAAATACATGGCAGAAGAGCAACAGTGGATGCGAAGGCAGAGTGCTTTTCGCCGAGGGATATCTGGCCGTCGTTCCGCTTATGCTTTTTCCCATCAGCGGGGATATGCCGATCTTATTGCTTCTGGACGCAGCATACGGAAAAAACGGGCTCCTTTAGATGCAGTCCTGGGCAACAGTGTGACGGAAGTCAGAGACGCTCGTGAAACAAGCTGATTTACTGCATTTTGGGGAGAAGCTTTTTATCCTGATAATTGCACAAAAAAAAAATTTTTAAACAAACTCAGGATATTTTTTTAACCAAATGGCATAAGGATATGAAGATTTTTTATGTTTTATCACAGAACTTCCTGGTTTTGGACTACTGGAAACATAGAAAGGCCAAGAGTTTTCTATGGAGCTACTAATCCTTGTGCAACTGATTTCAGTTTAATGGGAAAGTGAAGGATATGCGTGCTAGGGTATGAAAACCCAGCATTGTAATTTTTTTTTTTTTTTTTAGTGATGTCTGGAATTGCAAACTTTTTTCATATTTTAATAATATGTTGGTATAAACTGCAGCTACATTTCATATTTTGTCTTTGAAAGGAAACTGCTCAGTAGCAGCTACCCTGTGTGTGCCGTTTCATTAAATTGCACGGTCACAGTGGCAAATCAGAGGATCGGTCTTTTGAGAGGGCCCTAGATATTCTCATCTGAACTCGTGCAGCTGAGATTAAGGTATATCTGGTGATAAACTTTAGTCAGTGTCAGATTTTATTGGGAGTTCTGACATTTATAGGTGTGGTTTCTCTTCCTTTCTTTTTTCAACGGTTGACTACAGCTTGCTGCACTAAATCGAGAGAGATGGTTCTTTGCATCTGGTTAGTATGAGTGCTCTGCCATTATTCCTTTCATAGCCAATTCCTTGATTTCCCCCGGAACAAAGAGATCCGAGTCAACAGTTAACAGAGGGTTTTTTTCTCACTTGCTCTCTGTTCCTCTGCCTCTCTTTCCAACTGTAGAATATGTTTGTGTCTACTCATACAGTGTATTTATGGACAGATATATCTGATCTCTGGCAAGCTGCCCTTTGAGCTGGCAAAAGTTTGGTCATTTCAGTTTTAGATAGAGCAGTCAGTGACGGCTAACTAGAAAACAGTCGCTTGTAGGTGGAACATACTTCAGTTGCTAGTGAGTCAGTTCTTACAATGTACAAAGTGTTTGTATGAGAGTCTCTCTACATTTGCACATACTTCTACTCTTCCAGTTGAGATGTATGAATGTTTCACTTTTATCTACTTCCAGCTCCCGGACTAAGGTTGATGACTGAAATGGTTTTATAGTAAAAATCATGATACACGGCTCTTGTTTAATGGAATGTAAATTTAATGCAAATAAATATCCTAAAGTTTACAGCTTCTCTTCTAATAAGTATATGGGTAAGAATAGAAGCGTGAGAGGAGTTTAAGTAGGAAATGGAGATAGCTAATCTCTCATTGAGACTTTTTTTTAAAAGAAAAAAACCCAACAAACCCTGCCACGTGTTGGACTCTAAAACCGGGTGTAATATTGAAATATTAAATATGTAAATTGAGGTGGGTATATTTATTTCTAATGAGACTTACTAAAGACAAACATTTGTCATAGATAATGATTGTTTGGCTTTGACTGGTCATGAAAAGCAAAGCTGCTTTAGCTAAGGTTTGAGTGTTCGAAGGGTGACCAAAAAGTTAAGAAAAAGTAGATGAGAAGGGAGCTTGAGAGCTGGCAGGCTCTGAGCCTGCCGAAGTGTTCTTCCCCTGGTGAGGAAACGTTCCTGCTGTCAGTACCAAAGGAGGGAATAGCAGACTTCACTCTGCTACGAGATTGTTTTAGCAACGTAGTTTCATTTCTTGGACAAAAAGACAGGGTATCCAATACAGAACTATGAAGACCAGCGTAATTTTGAACCAGGCTTTCCAAAGTCTGAGACTTGGAGGAGCTGAAAGGGAGGTTCTGAGTTTCTAGGTAACAGCCGCTATTCCTCAGACAGCTTTTCTGGGACTCTCTCTACTGCCGAACGCGTCTAAGCAGCGATCTGATGGCGTGCGGCTCGCTGCTGGGCCCTCCGCTGCGGGGGGCAGGCCCCCTACTGCGCCCACCGCCTGCGGGCGCCCGCAGGCCGCTGCGCTGGGAACGGCGGCAGCCCAACGGCCGCCTCCCGCGGCGATCGCAGCCGGAGACCGACACCGCAACGCGGACCTCGGGGAAGAACAGATCGTGGCGTTAACGGCCCGTCCGCCGCGGGGCTGCCCTCAACCGGCGCTCGGACGCTTCCGCCGCCCCTGCCGCGGGGTGAGGGCGCTCGCGGGGAGCCGCGGGGCGGCGCCGGTGCGCTGCACCCCGGGCGGGGCGGGGCAGGGCTTCCCGCCGCGCCCCCTCGGGGCGGCCCCGCCCCCCTCGCGCCCCCTCCGCGCACGTGACGGCGGTGGCGCGCCCGCATTGCGCAAGCACTGCGTCCTATGCGCGCTCCGTCACGTCCGTCAGCGCCCGCCTGGGCAGGCGCGGGGGCGGGGCCCCTTGACGCCACCGGAAGCCCCGCGAGGGCTGGGGCGGGGCGGGGCGGGGCCGGGCGGCTGATGCAAGGCGGCGGCGGGTTGGCTCAGGGCGGTGGGGGCGCGGTGACGGCACTTCCGGCGGGGCGGGCGGCGGCCATGGCGGGAGAGGTGCTGGGCAGGACGGCGGCCCTCGTCCTGGGTGAGGCCCGGCGGCGGGCGGCCTCTGCGGCGCCGCGACTCGGCCGCGCCCCGGCGGCCCGGCGCGGCGCGGTTGGGCCGGCCCGGCCCGGCCCCGGCCCGCGCCCCTCGGCACAGGCGGAAGATGGCGGCAGCGGCGGGCGGCCGCCGGCCGAGGGGGCGTGGGCGTCGCGGGGCGCCGGCTGTGGGGTGGGCAGCGAGCGGCGGGCTGGCGGGGTGCCCTGGCGAGGGGCGGCCTGGCGCAGCGCGGCAGCGCCGGTGGGGGAGGCGGGTTCTGCGGCGGCCCTGCGGTCGGACGCGGGCTGCGCCCGGACGCTGGAGCGAAAGGCGTGGGCGGGCGCGGAGGGGTTCGGCAGTCCGTCAGCGCAGCGGGGGCGCCTGGGCCGCGGTGCCTGCAGGGGTCCTGTGCCCGGGCCTCGGCTGCTGTCCGGGCGCTGGCGCAGGGAGAAGGGGTTTGCTGGGCTTCTAACTTCTGGTTCGTTTCTTGGCTCCGAGCGAGCTAAATGTTGACCTGAACTCTGACTTTTCTAACTTACTGTCTCCCTGCATGCCTAGAAGAAGTTATTTCTGTAAAAGGCTGCTTTCTGTCTGGTTCCTGCTGTGCAGCCAGTGACTGTCAAGAATTCAGTATCTTGGGAGTCCACGATGGACTTTAGCGTAACGCATTTACCGCATGGATTGGTTTTTAGAATGGAAAACATTAAATAATTGTTACCCTGTCTGACCAGCTGGTTGTTTTTGAAGGTTTGTCGCTGCTGATAACCATGAAGACTTTATATCCTTGTGTGTGTCCAGTTCCTTCCTGAACATTTCCCTAGCTGATAATTTTGCTTATCTTGAGTAATTGCCTGTATTTGTTATGTGTTGCAGAAGAGCTGTATGTTTCTGAACGAGAGGGCAATGATTCCACTGGTGATGGGACGCAAAAGAAACCATTCAAGACTGTTTTAAAGGTAATTCTGGAAAACACCTGCTGTTTGTTTTGAAGAGCTTTAGCTCAAGTGATTGGCCTTGTATTTCTAAATGTAAATTTTGTACTGGTTTTTGCAGCTCTGACCAGAAGGATCAGAAGTAGGATGTCTGCTCAGCCTCTTTAAGGATGACTTTAGCGCACTTGCAGTGCCACTGATTCTGTTGTTTTCTCCCCCTTCTAGGCTTTGATGACAGCAGGAAAGGAACCATTTCCTACTATTTACGTGGATTCGCAAAAAGAAAACGAGGTGCTGTAGCATTAGAGCTTCCTAGTAGAAATTATTTTAATGCTCCATTGTGTAAAGGGACACAAAAGTAATCTTTTATCTTCTGCTCTCTCCTTGGATTGATTTAGAGATGGGCCATTATTTCAAAGTCACAGATGAAAAACGTCAAAAAGCTGTGGCACAGGGAACAAATGAAGAATGAAGCTAAGGAGAAGAAGGAGGTAGGTTGCAGATGATGCCAAGTTGGAGGAAGCATACCACCTTTCTTTTCCAAAAAGATTAAACAGCATTGTTGTCATTCCCACAGCTTCAAAAAAGCTCCAATTTGTTCTTCATCTGTGTCACTGTTCTATACATACGTTATTTACAACTTGCCTTTCTTTAGATTAGGACAAGCACATGGCTGAAACTGGGTGAGGTTTGAGTAATCGCAATCTATTGCTTTTAAATTTTCTGGAAAAAAACATGAAATGCGTCTGTGCATTGTTTCTCATCCGGGTCTTGAATTAGGGCAGGCTTAGGCCTCAGCAGGGTAACAGCAAGGCTTTTTATGACATCTGTGTCTGTAAGTGTAGATTGTAGTCTCCAGTAACTGTAAAGAGTGGCAATCTTACAAAGCCTGGTTACAGCTACTTAATACTTTTTTTTTTTTTTTTTAAACCAGGCAGAAGATCTCTTGAGGAGAGAGAAGAACCTGGAGGAAGCTAAGAAGGTTGTTATCAAGAACGATCCTAGTCTTCCAGAGCCAAAATGTGTGAGTAAGATCTAGTGCGCTTGATACGTGGCCTGTGTTACAGCGTCTTGTCTGCACAAAGATTGAGTCTGTCTCTGCTTTGTGGCTCTGGCAGCTGTTGAAGGTTGTTTTGCTGTCCGTAACTGTAACTTTGTTTTTCTGGTTATCTGTGTCCTCTAGTATATAGACTTTGGTCTTTCTTGTGCACTTGATGGGTATCTGGAGTTTCTTAGTTCACATATCAGACTTCTCTGTGTCTGTGTTTGTCTGCTGGTAGAGACCATATTTCTGTTTGAACAAGTTCATTAGTTTTGCTTTGTTTGATTATTGTAGTGGTGGAGAGTGAAGAAACAGTGCTGGTTAGAGGATGCAATCTAAGTTATTGAGTTCTTATTTGGCTGTTTGTAGAGTCCTGCTGGATTTGGTGATTTGGTGCAGTCCTTGGCTTTGTAAGCAGGCATTGCATATGTGGCTCCGTGATGGGTTTTTGTATACCCCCTGTGCAGAAGATGGTTTTGATTGGAGCCCTGCACTCTGGTGGCTGCTCTTTGGGAAAGGAGCAGCCGGGCCCCACTGTGCTGAAATCACAGTCTCTTCTACACCGGTGCACTGTAGCAGTCCTTGGCTGCCTGAGGCTGATCCGTTTTGAAGGTGCCTGCTGGGTTAATTGTTCTGGCTATAGCAGCGTCAGTACCTCAGCTACATGTCTAGATGGACCTGTGTCGGATCCAGGTCCTCTGCTGCTTTGACTGCTAACTGAACTCATCTGTTGAATGCCTCTAGAAATTAATTCAGAGTGCATTCGGAGTGCCAGAAAATGGCATCCTTTCCAAGTCTTTTGGTGATTTAATGCACCTTGGTTTTCCAGTAGGACCCAAGTACTCTAGTCTTAAGGCGTGAGCTGTTACGTGTTTTCACTTCTCCTTTTGGTCAAATGCAAAATGAGCTTCTTTAAAAGCTGTCACAGTCCTTAGTTTCTACATGGTAAAGTAAGCCTGCTAAATAGAAAGGACTCGGTGTGAAGTCTGGAAGCGCCGTTCAAACGTACTGCCTGTCCTGGCTAAAATACTCTTTCCTTACTAAACAGCTGTTCAGTATTGAGAGCTGTGCCTATGCCCTGGATGGAATTTTGCTTCAGGTGCTGCTGGGAGGAGCCATTTGGGGGAGGGAGATGCCATATACGCTTGTATTCTAAGTAATTATGTGGAAAATGCTGTCTAAATGGTGAATCATTTCTCTATTTCATTGCTTTACAGGTAAAGATTGATGCTCTGGAGGCTTACAGAGGCCAGAGAGTGAAGGTTTTTGGCTGGATTCACAGATTACGGAGGCAAGGTAAACCACAAGCATTTAGAAGTTATTGAACCTGTGCAGAGAGATGGAAGAAATTCAGTAGCCTTCAAAATTTGGACACTTAGGATGAATCAGACAGCACCTCTTCTTATATTTTTAAACCATCAGTTCGGTGTCCTCTTTGGTTTATCACAGTGGTCACTACAGCACTGAAAATTCTGTATGATCTATGAGCATATAGACATTTCTTAGTTGAAATCTTGTGGGATTTTCAGTTTGGAGGCCAGTCCAGAATTTCTTAAAAAGACGTATTTTGTGTTTTAAACTAATCCTGTAGACTGAGGAGTTAACTAGCATCTGCTCACAGTGACATCACCAAACTGGAATTTTAAAATTCTATGAAGTAGCATAACTTCTTTTAAAGTAAGTTTAGCAAGTAATACTTGCTGTCAAAATGATTGGTATTCTATTTAGCAAGGTGGCATCGGTCGGGGCATGGAAGTGCACGGCAGAGGTGGTTCTGACTCCACAGGTATTTGTTCAGATTATCGCAGAAGAACTTGACTAAGTGGTTGTGGATCTGGATATCATGAGCAGTTCCTAGCAAATTATTTTTGTAATTGGATGCTTTTGTGGAGAGGCAGGTGACCAGGGTGACATCACTTTGTCCGCATTAGGTGTACCCTGGGCCTGTGCATTCAGCGTTTCTGCAGACAGACTTGTGGTCGCTCAGGTTCCAGCGGGACGTTTGCAGTCATGGAGTGGCAGTGCAATCCCCGCCCTGTTGAGGCTGGAGCACGCTTTGCTCTTGATGTCTGTTGAAACTTATTTTAACTTGTTTGACAAAGTACAGCTCTGTGAAAGGCTTCTATGACTGTGCTATGATTCAGTGCTTACCTGAGGCATCTTTGTTTTTTAAAATGGAAAAATGTGATTGCAGTCCTTCTGTAATAATCTGCACATCAGTTATTAATATGTCTTGGGAGTGGGTCTGTTCAAATGGATTGGTGAATGAAGCTGAGGCTCTCTTTTTTTCTTTTTAACTAGGAAAAAATTTGATGTTCATTGTTTTGAGAGATGGCACAGGTTTTCTTCAGTGTGTCCTTTCAGATGAACTGGTGAGTTGTGATGATTTAATTCTGTTTTGTCATTAAATAAGTGAAATGTTCATACCTCATCCGTCTTTCTTTTATATAGACAATTGGAAGTTCTCCTAAACCTACTGATTAAGTTGTATTCTTGTTAAATTGTATCTCCTACCACTAGAGGGTTTTTTTGGTCAATGTGAGTACTATTTAGAAGTGACTATGAGTTAATCTTGTCTGTGACTCCAATAGATGGCGTAGGAAAACTAAAAAAAAAAATTGCCTTAACTGTGCCATTGTCTCTGTTTCTCTCTGCAGTGTCAGTGTTACAACGGGCTAGTTCTCTCTACGGAGAGCAGCGTTGCAGTGTATGGTGTGCTGAACCTTGTTCCTGAAGGCAAGCAGGTATGGGAGTTGGTGTTTGGGTTCTCCTCCTCTTTAACAGTTGCTATGGTTTAACCCCAGCTGGCAACTAAGCCCCACCCAGCTGCCTGCTCACTCCCCCTGGGTGGGATGGGGGAGAGAGAGGGAACAGTAAGAGTGAGAAAACCCATGAGCTGAGATAAAGACAGTTCAATAGGTACAGCAAAAGCTGCGTGCACAAGCAAAACAAAACAAGGAATTCATTCCCTCCTTCCCATGGGCAGGCAGGTGCTCAGCCATCCCCGGGAAAGCAGGGCTCCATCATGTGTAACCGTTACTTGGGAAGACAAACGCCATCACTCCGAACATCCCCCCTTCCTCCTTCTTCCCTCAGCTTTACATGCTAAGCATGATGTCATATGGTGTGGGGCAGCCCTTGGGTCAGTTGTCCCAGCTGTGTCCCCTCCCAACTCCTTGTGCCCCCCCACCTGCTCGCTGCTGGGGTGAGGAGCAAAAAAGGCCTTCAGGCTGTGTAAACGCTGCTCAGCAGTAAGGAAAACATCCCTGAATTACCAACACTGTTTCCAGCACAAATCCAAAACATAGCCCCACACTAGCTACTATGAAGATAATTAACTCTGCCCCAGCCAAAGTCAGCACAACAGTTTATCATTTTCCTGATGGAAGGAGAAGCAGAGGTGGAAATAATTATTAGATGATTTTGGTGGGAATTTGGTTTAGAGAAAAGAACAAAGCTCCCAAAGCCGCTGCTGTCACCCACAGTTCAGTGTGTGACAGGTGAACTATGTGACTGTTCTGCTTTTCTCTGAAGCAATTTTCCCCTGGTAGGTCCCATAGATACTTCCTAGAATATAGTAGTAGAAAATTATGTTAAATAAATGACATGGCTTTATTTTCCTTAACAAGAGGTTTATTCAGTTTTGATTTTTGTGAGGCTAAGAATTTGGAGTTAGCTCTGTTCTTTTACTGGGATGGGTTTGTAGGCTCTTCACCATCTTGTAGTTGTCCTCCAACACTTGGCAGGTGTATGAACTAGGCAGTTCACTGTAACTTGTTTGGTAAAACTTGGTTTATAATGGTGGTCTCGGATAAAGGACTGGGCAGGTGTGATTTTTTAGGTCTCAAAATATGATGCTGCTTATGCCTTGTGACTTTCTCGTTCCAGTCTAGATCTGCAAACTGTTACTGTTTGGAAAATTGTTTGAATCTGGAGTCAGGGCTAAAGCCATGCTAAGCAGCTGTGCGTGAAGGATGGCCCATAACAAGGATTCAGACTGAAGGCAGGAGAGAAGCTTTTAGGAACCATTATCTGTGACAGTGCCTCTCATCAGGACATGCAGGCCTATATCAGGATATTTATTGAAAATTATTTTAAGACTTGTGTCTTGGTTATTAAGAGATGACTGAGAGACAAAAGTAAGTTGTGTCTCTGTTGCAAAACTTAACTTGTGATGCAGAATAAGCAAGCAAGCTCAGGCCACATTTGTTCTTTTAAATCTTGAGTCATCCTTTTAAGACATGAGCTCTTGATAGCTGCTTATAGTAAATTTCTCTCTTTTTCTGAAGGAGAAAGCAAAGCAGTAATGTTGAGATTTAGAGGACAGATGTATGTTTAATCTTGCTAGTCTGTAAGCTTACCTCTTCCTTTAGATATGTATTCAAAATTGTCATCCACTCTTGCGGTGACAGTTGTTCTTTTGTGTGGATTGGCAATCTATATTCTCCTGTCTGGTCTCTTGAGTAAATGTACTAACTCTAGTAAGGTAACAGAAGAAAAAAGTCTGGGGGGAAAAAAAAATCAGTTTGGAGTGTTATATTGCTTCAAGCAATGTTTCCAAGATGTATTAGACGATATTTGAGCAAAGTAGCCCCTCACTGTGGCTGCCTGTAGTGTGTAAAATAAGGTCAAAGTGTTAACCTTTTGTGGTGCTTTGTAGATAATTCAATATTCTTGTAAGCTGTGTACTGTTGGCCATTACTGGCATGTTTTGCAAATGAAATTTGGATAGGCTTAATTGTTCTAGTCGGCCCTGCCACCAGGGTCCTGTCCCCAAGAGATCAACCTGAGATTAGAGAGCCAAGCTCAGTTAAATGGGAATCCACTCCCTGTTGTGTTTGCCAGTCGGAATAAGATTTCCTTTCCTTCGCAGCTTACGCTACCAGGACTTCTAAAAATAAATGCAGCCAAACAGGGATCGCTTTTTTGAACAGCTTTGTGCAGTTTGGTAATCATAAGTAACTCGTAGTATGTTACTGCTCATAATGTTTCGGACATTGAAAACACGTCACGTTTTCATGTCTTGTCGCAACGATACAATGGTTTTAGTGGAAAAAAAAACCCAAACCACCAGATTTGCAAATCTGCATTTATACCCTGAAAATGCTGTGAATGAAAAAAGCACTCTTTTAGGGGACAGACTGTGACCCACACGGGGGAGCTGGTGAGACCAGAAAGGAAGAGGTCTGTTCTGCAGCCCGGGCAGCCGGACGGGGCTGAGCCCTGGCGCGGGGACCTCCGCTTGCCGTCTGGCAGCCAACAGGACAGGGGAGATGCGCCAGCATGAAACTTGCTGTTTTCTCATTGTGGCGAGATGCCACCTAGTGCAGAAAGATTGCTCAGGTGTCTCTGACAGACAAACTCAGAAGTACCCATAGGGAGCTCGTTCTTCCTCTCTCGTGATCTAAGCCGCTTCTTTCAACTTTTTTGAAGTTTGCCATCCAGTAGGAGAACGTGGGTCAAATAGTACAAAGAACAAACTACCTTGAATGTCGTACTGCAGTCTTGGGTCTGCGCTTTTTTCTAATAGACAGGAGGACTCTTCTCTCTGTGTGTGTGAGTAGTGTTCTGAAGGCATACGGGAAGGTTCTTTGTGCCAGTGTGTTGTGCTGTAGCACCCTGTGAACTACTATGAAGAAAATTCACTCTATCCCAGCCAAAACTAGCACACAGTGTAAGTTACCACAGAATGGTTTTGATTGGGAGGAACCTCTGAAGGTTACCTGGTCCACTCTTTTCTTGAAGATATAACGTGAGGTCGGGCTGCCAAGGGTCTTATCCAGATGTGTTTCTGAACGTCTCCAAGGATGGAGACTGCAGTCTGGCTTGGTCTGTGCTCTAGCATTTCACCACCCTGTGAAGAATTTTTTTCTTTATAGCCAATTGAAATCTCCCTTGCTGCAGCTTGAGACATTTGTCCTTTTGCTGGACACATCCAAGAGAGTCTGGCTCCATCTTCTCTATAACCGCCCATTAAATAGTTGAAGGTAGTAAGTAGTTTCCCCCTGCTTAGCTTTCTGTTCTTCCAGCTGAATAAACCCAGCTGCCTGTGATATCCTGTACTTAAACTGAATGTATACGGAAGCTTCTCATTATCTGCCTGTAGTACGCAATCCCATTCACGTTAAGTCCGAGAGACTCATGGTGGCCCATGACAAATGGCCCTTCCAGGCATGGTATGACTCAGTTGCAAAGCAGTCACTTTGAAAATACTGAAATTAGGATTTTAGCATCTTTTGTTTAAACTGGATTAACGTCTCTGCCGCGATGCCAGATGGTGACATCCAAGGGGCAAAAAGTGGACTTCTGAGATTTTTGTTTCTCTTCAAACTGGCAGGCTCCAGGAGGCCACGAGCTGAACTGTGATTACTGGGAGCTTATTGGTCTGGCCCCAGCAGGAGGGGCTGACAATCTACTCAATGAGGATTCGGAGGTGGATGTGCAACTTAACAACAGGCATATGATGATCCGAGGCGAGAATATGTCCAAAATCTTCAAGGTGCGCTCCATGGTAGTACAGGCCTTCAGGGATCATTTCTTTGCCAATGGATATTATGAAGTAAGTATATTTTCCTTTGTCAGCAAGTGCTACGTTCATGTCCTGACTTCAAGGCTATCTTTTTCCTGGAAAAACTGTGTAGACTTTCTAATTGACCTGAAAGGGGCAAAAGAAAAGCTGTTTATTAGGAAGCTATTATTTGATTGCTTTCGTAGACTTAATCTCAAAGGTGCGTAGCCACTTCTGAGGCGTGTAAGCATTGCAGGGTGATTTGCAAACGGCCTGCATACCTCTTTTTAGGGTGCTGAAGGATATCAGACCAAAGTACTTATGTGCATGCATACAAAAGCTTGGCAGGTGGCGTTCTGGAAGAGTGTGCCTTACATCACTGCTCTTGTGTTGTCATCACTGCCCTTAATTCTTCACTCAAGTAATGACAGTCTTGTTCTTTAACAGGTCACACCACCAACTTTAGTCCAGACGCAGGTGGAAGGAGGCTCAACCCTATTCAAACTGGATTATTTTGGTGAAGAGGCATACTTAACACAATCGTCCCAGCTCTATCTGGAGACCTGCATTCCAGCGTTAGGAGATGTCTTCTGTGTTGCTCAGTCATACAGAGCTGAGCAATCCAGGACCCGCAGACACTTGGCAGAGTATGGAGAGAGTATATGTCTCTGTTAGTTATGTATAAGTGAATTTATAAAGCAGGGGAGTAGCAGGCAGTTGGATGATGTAACGTACAGTGAGCAGACAGCATAATACTAATGCGGAAAGACTGATCAGAAGTATATTTGGGGGTAACGCCTTGTCTTGGTGAGTGTCCAGCTGGTCATAATACGTTGACGTTTAGTGAAGGAAGATCTGGGTGAAACAGAGCTGTTAGGTTTTTAGGAAGCTTTGCCTGTTTAGAAAGTACAATTCATTCTGTTGTCTTCCCTATTTTTTTTTTATGGCTTTATTTCCTTTACAGTGTAGAAGTGCGAGAAACGAAAAAGGGGACAAAAGAGTGTGTTCTTGGGTTGTGGGTGTGTTTTCCTCATGAGAATTTTTTCATAGCTAAAGATTTGTTGCTTGTGTGTGGTTTTGTAATGGCGTGACGTTGTGTTTCAGGTACACTCACATTGAAGCCGAATGTCCTTTTATAAGTTTTGAGGATTTATTGGACCGTCTGGAGAGCTTGGTTTGTGATGTAGTAGACAGAGTCTTGAAATCACCTGCATCAAGCTTACTGTATGACCTAAACCCGGTAGGTAGCAATGTGGAACGGTCATGAATAGCCAAGAAAATACAGGTTTTAGCCTTTCCTGATCAGCATATTCGTCTGGGGAAGGCAGGGCATGGCAGTGAGCTCTGCTTGCTTACTATTATTAATAATAAGAAAAATAATAAATAACATCAAAGGAATGAAAATGCTGCAAGGCTGGTAATGACTCTTCCAGAAGCAGGGGGCAGCAGGGAAAGAAGTTCCCTGCTAGCAAGTTCCCGGAGCCAGCAATGTGCTGGGATTTATTGCAATGTGTACTGTACCAGTGGAATAAAAACCTCTATCCCAGAGCTCGTAATATTGATTGGCTGGTACTTGCAGATTGAGCACAAGGGAGCAATGAAACAACTGGTGTTTTACTTTCTGCCCTGGAACGTGGAGCTCTGTAAAGCCATTTTCATTTGTTAGAGACCCTTTGTCTTCTGTTGCCTTTGCAAAGAAGACGGCTTTAAGAGACTGCTAACTTCATCTCCATCGCTAGCTTTTCTCTCGGAGCGCATACAAACTCAGTCATCCCTGTTATTTTGACCTGTTTCCCTGATGAACACTGGGAGGTTCCGTTTTAAATTTGGGCTGAGACAGGGGGCAGGGGGTAGGAAACAGCGGAAGCACACCCCACCTCAAAAAGGCGGGTTATGAAGCTGTTCTGTGCACAGGGAAGCAAAAATGTTCTTCTGTGGCCTTGTGCATGGAACCTCTGCTAACGGCTCAGTTTGAAACGCCTACCTGTGCAATGAATTCGTACAGAAAAGGAAACAGCTTTGAAAATACTTCCTCTCTCCTGCCATCTTTTTCAGCATCTCTTCTGTGAGCTTTACTGGGCTTGGAAGATGGTTGCGTTTGGTTCTGGCTTTTCAGTGCCGAGCTTGATTTTTTTTTTTTTTTTTATTTTTTTCATAAGTAGCACTCTGTTGATGTGTGAGCTGGAAAGAGTAATGTGTATGCTTCAAGTCTGGAAGTGGACTTGCTGATCAACTAGAAAAGTATTCTTCTTGAAAAATGGTACTTTTACAACTGTCTTTGTCTACTCATTTACAGGGCTTCAAGCCCCCTAAACGTCCTTTCCGACGAATGAATTATACCGAAGCCATTGAGTGGTTAAAGGAACATGATGTGAAGAAGGAAGATGGTACTTACTATGAGTTTGGGGAAGTAAGTCTTTCTGAGGCTCTTTAGGAATTAAAACCACATAAAATCCCCTGGCCCTGCACTGAGGGTGTGTAAGGGCCTTGAAGAACGGTGTGTTTGGACCGGGATGCTATTGGGCTTGCTGTTGCTGTATGAATCTGTTGTGTCTTGTTTGGAATGACAGGAATAAGGAGTGAAATTCTAATCCCATTTAAGTTAAAGGGAGTTTTGCTATAAGCTTCAGTGGGGCCTGGGTTTTTGTCTGAACTGTGCTGGGAGACGTAGTGATGTCGTACTGGGGAAGGCAAGCGTGGGCTGGGTTTTCACATAATGTCTTTGAACATGGGAATCAAAATCTATGGTGTCATCTGTCCATCTGTTCCCTGTCTGGCTCTTCTCCAACATGGAAGACAAAATTATTTGAAGGAGCTCAGGAGGACTTGGTGGTGTAGCCATAGTCATCAAAGGATTTAAGAGAAGTGAGATTTTTAGGAGGAGATCATATAATTTAACTTCAAAGTCTACACAGCATATTCTGAGGGAACCTTGGCAGCTCAAAATCAGACGTGTTGTGGTTTTTGCTGTTTCTGTTTTTCCCATCTGTATCGGAGATGAAGGGAGGGAGAGGCCTTCAAACTGCACTGAACTTCAGATTCCGGAGGGAAATAAGAATTCTTACCTCCTGTCCCCCATTGCGGGCTGGCACTTACGTTGTGAGCTGCCCTTGCACGAGGCCGGTGTTCCTTGCGCTTCCCTCGCTGTGCGTGCTATAGGCGGCTCCTTTCTGCCAAAATCTAATCTTCTGACTATAACTCAGAATCTAAGAAAAGTACGATACCATTGGCTGAATAAATAAAAGTTCAAATTAAACCTTTTAGGGATAGACAGAGTTTTTTGACTAAACAAAGTGTGTTTGTTTAACAAGCCACGATCACATCATCAGCGATGTTCCTGTCTCTCATTGTAACTGTGGTGTCATCCTTGACTTCTCCCCAGTTTTTAAACAATAAAAATGCTGCATTGATCAAAATGAAACTTCTGCTAGGTGTTTCACAGTTCATGAAATTTAAGTCAGAAAACTTCAATAAAAACCAAATAACCTCGTCTATGTAACTGATCGGTTGAGGTTTTTGAGAAATAGCCGATGTACATAACAAGGAAACACTTAAACTCCTTAGTCTTAAGGTTTGTGGAAAACAGTATTGGGGAGGAAGGAGATTAGGCTCTTCAGTGTTTACTGGATGTTTGGAAAGCCTACACTTCAGGTTAGGTTTTCCTCAGTTTTCTGTCTGAAACACTGGGAAGCCTTGGATTTTAATTGAACAGACTTTTTTTTCCTCCTGACACATGTTTTTATGTATAAATATAGTTTCTTCTAAGATAAGATTGTTTTAAAAAATGAAGTAATTAGGATGAATGTGTGAATACGTGTGGTCTGAAACTGTCTTTGTTTCACGCCTGATACATGTGGAACTCGAGGTATTGGAGTGGTTTCGGTTTTAAATAATAATAAAGCCTTCTTTAACCTTAGGATATTCCTGAAGCTCCTGAGAGATTGATGACAGACACCATTAATGAGCCAATCTTGTTGTGCCGATTTCCTGCAGAGATAAAGTCTTTCTATATGCAGCGCTGTCATGATGATTCCCGGCTTACTGAATCTGTAAGTTGGTATTTTACATAGTGCTGCAGGCTTCTGAAGAGTGGGGAGTGTCAGCGTGAGTGAGCATAAAAGGAGTAAGTTCTCCAGGAAAATCTTGGAGAATTCGTACCAGGTTTTGTTTCGGGTGTCTCTTGGCGCGGCTTGTTGATCCTATAGAAATAAATGACGCAACTCTGAAGTGCTAATGAAATGTTGGTAGATCATAGCGAGCGCGCTCTGCACTGACCGCGGGTAAGTGCTGGTCTGATGGCAATACTTCTGCGACTTCTTGGAGACTCTCTTGTCTGAACACCTGCTGTCTGGCAGCCGGGACGAGTGGTGGTTGCTCGGAATGCCGCGGGGTTTGGGGTTTGGGCGGGGTTCGTTTGTGTTCTGCAGGTCAGCGTGGCCAAGAGCATTGGGTATTAAGTTAGAGCACCTAGTCAGTTGGTTTATTCCATCTATAAATTGGGTCTGGAAGGAATTGCCTTCCTTCCTGTCATGGAGATTTAAAATGACATGGTAAAAGGTGCTATGGAAATACAGTTTTAAGTTTGGGCTATTTTTCCTCCCCCTCCTGCAGGCATCTTAATTGTAACAGTTTGATCTCATGTTGTGTGTTTGTAGGTTGATGTGTTGATGCCTAATGTTGGCGAAATTGTTGGAGGCTCTATGCGTACCTGGGACAGCGAGGAGCTACTCGAAGGCTATAAGAGAGAGGGCATTGATCCCACGCCGTACTACTGGTACACTGATCAGGTTTGTAAAACAGATTAGATGTGCTGCTTGTCAGATATATTTGATTTGGTTTTTTTAATCTGCTCTTAAAATGATGCAGTCAAAATCGGAAGCACATTTTTGGTGGCCCAGAGTGGATAGTCATTTAACCATTGGCAAAATGCAATGGGTGACAGTTTCCATTCTGTTAAAATTGCTGCCCCTGCCAGATCACCTTCATTAGGCTGGTCTGTGCGGGCCTATTCCTCTCGTAAAATCGTCTGCAATCTTTGTGAAGCCCTTCTTGTTAGACAAAGAGAGGCTGGTCTTTACAGACTTGAATGGCTACGCTCTAGCTAGTGTCAGGGGAGGAGGAAAAGGAGGTGGTTGAAAAAGAATCGTTAAGACTTTCTTTTTCACCTTCCTTTTTCCTCTTCTAGTCCTTACGCTGCCCCAGGAAACTCAGGACAACTAAGCACAAATATCTGGCCTGAAAAGAGCATAGTCCATTTTCCTCACCATTCAGAAAATAATCTTGGAAGGGTTTGTTGCGGTGGTGTGTGGCTTTTTTGGTTTTTGTTTTTTTGGGGGTTTTTTTTGGTTTTTTTCTGGTGGTATTACTGCAATTATAATACAAATAACAAGAAAATGTTTAATACCTACTTTCCGATTTTAATTTCACAGAGAAAATACGGTACGTGCCCTCATGGTGGATATGGTTTGGGATTAGAACGGTTCCTAACCTGGATTCTGAATAGACACCACATCCGAGATGTCTGTCTCTACCCACGCTTCGTCCAGCGCTGCAAACCTTAGCCATCCTTGCGATACACTCCTAGAAAGCTGAGCAACTGACGCTGGGAAAAGAACGATACACACTGCTGTACTGCAGCCTGTCTGAGAAGACGACTTATTGCAACCTGTTGCTAATACAAATACTAATTTAGGGTGTGAAAAGGAAAACAAACAAACCCCTTTAAAGGAAAATGCTACTAATTAACTGGAAGAAGCCTTAATAAAAAAAAATGTTAGGTGCGTTTATGCTCTCAAATCAACATAAAATGGAGATCATGATAAGCTGTCATTTAAAAAATGAGATACGCTTCTGGGTTTAATTTTGGTGACTTAAAAGAAAATATGCTGGGCATTTGATTTTTTTATTTTTTTAATTTGCTTTAATTTTAATCTGTTTTCTCTTGTGGCTTCTTGTTGGAGAAATCAGGAGTTCAGGCTCTTTAAATTCCCAAATACTGACCTCAGAATGGTATGAAGAGACATCATCCTTAGAGCTCAACAGAGTACAAAAATGAGAATAATTATATTAAGCGCTGCACTTTTTTTAGCTCCTACTGTTTTTAATGGAAGCTCTGTTTATTTAGGAGCAAGGTATGTAGTATTGAGCACAAAATTCCAGTGCAAGAGACGTGGGTTGGGTTTTTTTATTTCCAGGTTATTTGTTGGTTAGCAGCGATGAGGCCGATGGTGCGGCAGGCTTGGCTACTCCTCCCCGATACCTGTGGATGAAGCGCTACAGCGGGTCCACGCACACCCAGCCTGTGCTGAATTACCGCAGGAGGGGACGCGTTGTCAGAGCACTGGGGTAGCTGGGGGGCACTGGGATGTTTGGTGCCTTCCCAGTTAAGATTCTGCTGTCTCTTTCAAACCAGAAATGACTGATTGAGGACCCAAAGAAACTGGTAACTTAGGAATACAATTGGATGTCAGCGTTGTGTGCTGCCTGACTTGCTGTCCTCTCTGGGTGAACTGTAGTTCAAGCAGGGCTTTCCCAATTCGTGCTAAAGTATGGTTTCATAGTAGGGCAGTTCCTTGTTTCCTAGCTGGCTCCATGTTCTCTTGTGCTACTGCATCTGAGCAGATTGTCTGGCTGTAATCAAGTTATCAAATAGGATTAATTAAATATTTAATGTGTTGAGTCATCCGTATGCTTTTTAGTCATAAATAAAGTGAGTTCTTTTACGAGAGAGAAAAAAAATGGGTAGGTGCGTCACTTGCTACCTGCACTGAGCCTTGGTCTGGATTTGCCATTCATAGAACTGTTGAGCTGTGTGACATCCATATTTTTGTAATAAATGACTGGTTTTCTTCATCTTGCATGTTACATATGTAAACTGGTCTGAATCAGCAACCAATAAATTATGGCAACACGAGCTGGTGTGCAAGACAGTAGTTCTTGACCCGCGATGTCGGTTCCTTTCCTTTCACTTAGTCCTTACAGCTTACTCGCTTAACGTAGCCTGTCCTGGCGTAGGCAACATCGGTGTGGGCAAAAGCATGGGAAAAGTGAATTTTCAAGTGCAGTAAACACATATTCCAAAAAAAAAGGAACTAGCTTTTTTCTTTTTAGACTAAATCCCCATTAGTTAACTTAAAGGCATGCGTGTTTATAATTTGGACAAACCACCTTGGCTGCCCAGCTGAAACGTCCTGGAGAGAATAAATGAGAAATGCGGTGCTGAAGAATTGGTTGCCAAGGCAGCGGCTCCAGGGGGAGCGGCCGTGACTGCTGCTGCTTGTAGCTGCAGCTGCCCCAAGCCGGGCCGGGTTTGTAAGCGGAGTTAGCATCTGCCTCGCCAACTGGTACCGCTGGAAGAAGTGAGGTTCTTTCCAGAGCTCTCAAGCACCTGGGCTGAACGTCGGGGTTTGCTGGGGGCCGCTGCGGCGTCGCTGTCTGACCCGAGGGGTGCCGCTCCGAAGCAGGGGAGGTGAGTAGAGGCTGCATGGGGATGAATGAAAGGCGCTCTAAGAAATGCGCGTTGCTGGGATAGTTTTCTTATTCGCCTCTCTTTGAAGTCACCCTTTCCACCTATTTTCCACTCCTTTTGTAGCCACAATAGAAGAAAATCGCGTACAGTAACATGCCTCAGCTCGCTCTCACGTTTCCCCTACTCCGTTTTTGATGGGTTGTTCTTTGTCTGAGCATAGAACTTAAAAGATACTTTTAAATCCCTGCGAAAGTGTAGTCAGCCGTAAATTTCCTGTGGTTTGGGGTATCGTTGCGTATGTGTTAAGTACATAAACTAGAGGGAGAGGAGAAAAATTAACAAGCTTGACTGCAAGGAAATGCTAGCAATTTCTTACTTCTGAACTTACATACTTGACAGCTTACTATCGGTGAGCTGCAGGAAAAATCACCCCGGTCCAACAGGTGAACGTGCCACCAAGTAGTAATCCCCCCCTTGGCGTTTGGTTTTGCTGGGATTTTTGGGGGGGGGCATGGGGGAAGAGCTCAAGAGGCTTCTGTAATTCAGAATATTTAAGCGTTTATGAGCACATAAAGGCTTTTTATAAAAAAATTTCCTTCGAGTGCCTGAAGTGATGGGAAGGGAGGAAAACGGTTGGGAACAGATACTAGAAAAAGCTCGCTTGTTGGCAATCAGTTTTCCATCCTTAAAACTGGCAGGGCTGAGCTGCTTTGTAAAGGTTAAACGCCTCCGTATCAGGGGAGCTGCGAGAGGAAGGTCTGAGGACTTAAGAGGTGCTCGTGGAAGAGGCAGATCAGATAAGGAGCTTAAAAGGTGACGGGGATGAAAGATGCTGTCGAGCGGAAGGGAGGCTGCTGTGCAGTTCCATCATCGCCGGCGGAGCAGAGGTGGGGCTGGGCAAACCTCCTGCGTGGGAAAGATCCCCGAATGGAGCAAAGCCGGTGCAAATCCACCGGTGGAGTAAGAAGGAGAAATTCCTTGGGCAGCCACTGAAACCTAGTCGACAGGAATGTGGTAATGGTGAAACGCCGCTCCAAAACAAACCGTCGGTACGTTAAATAGGATTGGTGTAGTTCCTGATTTATCATCGAGGCTCAATTCAGGTTTTTGATCATTAAGAAAAAAAATTACTTTTAGAAATTGAAAAATGACAAATGTATCTCGGTTTTATGGTGGCCCATCAGCTGTGGTTTTGTATGGTGCCTTATTTCTTTTTCTTATTGTGTTCTTACAAAATTTGCCGAGTTCGATTGTCTCCAGCGATTTAAAACTGGTGCTGGTCCTGGCTGTTTCTGGCAGCTATCCGGAAAGCTGCTTTCTAGGCTCTCTGTCAGTAAAGCTTTCTGATTGTAAGTTCTTATTCAGGGCTGATTTAATCACGTTTGCTTCTTCACATGTGCTTTGGGCTAGCAGCGTTCCCAGGTCCTTCCCATCCGAGTTCGATGTTTTACGTCCTCCTTAATGATCCAAGCACTTTGTATACGTGGGCAATACTGGTCAGATGCTGGGGGAAGCCAGGCAGCTTGTTGGTCTCAGCGGCTGTTAGGACTCTGGGGACCAGAGGGAGCAGCAGCTTCCTCCGGGCTCCGTCCCGAATTCCTGCGCGGCTTACGTCCCTTGCAAATCGCGGTCGTTAGTAACAGCTCCCCGAAAGGCACTGCAGCTGCCCGGAACACAAGAATACTTGGGTCTATTTTTATTAGAAAGAGTAAACAAATCTGCAAAAGAGGAGAAAAAGTGCAATCAGAACTTGGATTTCTCCTCATCCTCGCTTTCGTTTTCCCTCAAGGTATCTCCACGCAGTCGGGTTGGTAACTGGTAAACGGGACTGCCAGCACTGGCTCCAAGGCCCTTTCAGCCTTGTAACTGGCAGCTTTGGGATCGCTATCGTGTAGCCTTGTTTAGCTCACATCTCCTTACATGCGTTATTTTATATTTATCTAAGTTGAAACTCATCTGGCCACCCTTTGCAAGGACCTTGTGACCTTCCTTGCCAGTGGTGTGGCATTAACTATCCCAGAGAGCCCCGCATCCTTCACAGACGCGGTGTTTCTCCTCTTTGCTCGCTTTCCCACCGGGCAGCCGGGACCAAAACAGCCGCCAGTGGCTGGGGGGGCGAGAAGCGTGGTGCTGCCAGGCCCTGGGCGGCGAGAGCTGGCTCTGCCTTGGGACGGCAGATCTCTGGAGAACCTGCTGACCGGGAAAGGAGCCGATCCCGTGGCGGGTTTTGGTTTCCCCACTACTCTGCCCAGGCAGCCGAGCTGCCAAACCCCCCGTTGTTGTGCGATGAGGTGCCAGCCGCCTCTCCCCCAGCTCCAAGAGGAGTAGAAATTTATGGACAGCTCAGGATTTTATCAAGCACGGAGACTTTCACCGGCTAGCGTAAGGTTTTGCTTTCAGATAAAGGCGCTGTCCCAGCACCGGGAGCCGGTGGGGGGCCTGCAGCCCCCTCTGCCCCGCAGTAAGCAGGGCAGCCATGCGAGGGGCAGTGCCTCCGCCCCGCGGGGTGCGCCCGGCCCGGGGAGAGGTGGGGTGCGCCGAGCCTGGAAGCCTTGGGACGGGCTTTGAGGAAGCCGCTTGCTGCAGGAGCTGCAGGCTGCAGGTGTGTCGCACCCCCGGCCCTTCCCGGCTTCCATAAGCTGTCCGCGGAGCGACTGACAGTGCCGCTGAGAAGATGTGGGATGCAAATCAAACATTCGTGTGCAGGATAACTGTGCTGGTATTTGTTCCTTTGCGTTTCTACCAGGAACGGAGGTTACCAGGCAAGCTCTGCGCTCCTGCTCCAGCGTGTCTGACGAGCCAGGAGCCCCGACGCAGAAGTCAGGCCCTGCCCTGGCGCGGGGCTGTACCACCGCAGTCCGTTCTGTGAGCTGCCGTTAGTCCTTGTTCCACCTGAGCTGGAGCTCTTCCCGGCCATCCTGCTCCTCGGGCACAGGTCCTGCAGTGCTGCTGTCTAAATTGATGACGTGGAAAAGAGGGGCAAGGACTACGGCGTCAGGGCCAGCAGCGAGAGCCCCAGAGCGCACGGAGCACCTCAGCAGCAGGGCCAGCAGTGCCCCCCTGTCCGCCCCCCCCTGCCCACCGAACAGCCGCCTCGGATTCCTAGCGCCCGCCAACCGCGCCGGGCTGTGACCGTGACAGAGGAGCACAACTTGCGCCGTAACGGTGCGCAGAGGTGCTGCTGGTCATAAATCCAGGTCTGCGGGTATTGGCCTCCAGCCGAGAAGCGCTGTTCCTCCCAGCATGCGAAGGAAATCTCTTCACAAATGATGCACACCGCAAACACGGTGCGTGTCCCTGTGTGCGAGGTGCAACCCTGTTGCAAAGTGTTCCCGCCGTGCCCTGGCAGATGCAGAGTTTGAGCTTTGAAAAGCCTATTCTTTCCACCTCTTAGAGAAGATTGCAGTCTGCAGAGCAAAAGCATGCCCATCACAGTAAATAATAATTTAGGCGTTTTTTTCCCAGTGCACAGGGTTGAGTGTCACTTGGGAGCAAAGGCAGAGCGCCGGCACTACCCTGCCTGTGCCGGGCCGGCTCCTGGCTCAGCGCCTCGGCCCTGCTCCCTGTGCAGGAGTTGCCGCAGCCTCTGGCTGGGAGAGGCCGTGCTTCCCCTGTGCTGGTTTTGTCGCTCTAATTTTATCAGCTTTTTTAAAGCAAGTACCGTGCTCTGGGTACCAATTTTCCTGCGGTCGTTGTAAAGGTGCGCCAGTGCCGCAGGAAGCGATGCTGGGTGCTGGCGCAGCCAGCGCTGCCCGCTGCCGGCACCTGCTGCTGCGCCGAGCGCTCGGGACCGGTTCGAGCACTGAGGACCGGTTTAAGCGCTCAGGACGGGTTCGAGCACTGAGGACCGGTTCGAGCACTGAGGCCCGGTTTAAGCGCTCGGGACGGGTTCGAGCACTGAGGCCCGGTTTAAGCGCTCAGGACCGGTTCGAGCACTGAGGACCTGTTTAAGCGCTCAGGACCGGTTCGAGCACTGAGGACCGGTTTAAGCGCTCGGGACCGGTTTGAGCACTGAGGCCCGGTTTAAGCGCTCAGGACGGGTTCGAGCACTGAGGACCGGTTCGAGCACTGAGGCCCGGTTTAAGCGCTCAGCACCGGTTCGAGCACTGAGGCCCGGTTTAAGCGCTCAGGACCGGTTCGAGCACTGAGGCCCGGTTTAAGCGCTCAGGACCGGTTCGAGCACTGAGGCCCGGTTTAAGCGCTCAGGACCCGTTCGAGCACTGAGGCCTGGTTTAAGCGCTCAGGACGGGTTCGAGCACTGAGGCCCGGCTTAAGCGCTCGGGACCGGTTCGAGCACTGAGGACCGGTTTAAGCGCTCGGGACCGGTTCGAGCACTGAGGCCCGGTTTAAGCGCTCAGCACCGGTTTGAGCACTGAGGCCCGGTTTAAGCGCTCAGGACGGGTTCGAGCACTGAGGACCGGTTCGAGCACTGAGGCCCGGTTTAAGCGCTCGGGACGGGTTCGAGCACTGAGGCCCGGTTTAAGCGCTCAGGACCGGTTCGAGCACTGAGGACCGGTTTAAGCGCTCAGGACCGGTTCGAGCACTGAGGACCGGTTTAAGCGCTCGGGACCGGTTTGAGCACTGAGGCCCGGTTTAAGCGCTCAGGACGGGTTCGAGCACTGAGGACCGGTTCGAGCACTGAGGCCCGGTTTAAGCGCTCAGCACCGGTTCGAGCACTGAGGCCCGGTTTAAGCGCTCAGGACCGGTTCGAGCACTGAGGCCCGGTTTAAGCGCTCAGGACCGGTTCGAGCACTGAGGCCCGGTTTAAGCGCTCAGGACCGGTTCGAGCACTGAGGCCTGGTTTAAGCGCTCAGGACGGGTTCGAGCACTGAGGCCCGGCTTAAGCGCTCGGGACCGGTTCGAGCACTGAGGACCGGTTTAAGCGCTCGGGACCGGTTCGAGCACTGAGGCCCGGTTTAAGCGCTCAGGACCGGTTCGAGCACTGAGGACCGGTTTAAGCGCTCAGGACCCGTTCGAGCACTGAGGACCGGTTTAAACGCTCAGGACCGGTTCGAGCACTGAGGACCGGTTCGAGCACTGAGGCCCGGTTTAAGCGCTCAGGACCCGTTCGAGCACTGAGGCCCGGTTTAAGCGCTCAGGACCGGTTCCTAGCCCCTGTGGCCCCACGGGGCGTCCTGCCCTGCCTTCACCCCGGCACGCCGACCACCCTCACGCGTGTCTTCCAGTAAAACCTCAGGTGAACGCATGCCCCCGGTCGCACACGCAGGTACCCTGTGGGCGGCCGCCTGCGCCGATGCAGACTTAAGAGCGGGATCGCCGCGTTCAAACTGCGCGTCCGTGTGCCGTGCGATGGACGAGGGCCCTTTGCGGGCAGGGAGACCTCCAGCCCCGCAGCCTCAGGACTGTCCGCAGGAGAGGGGGCTCACCCGGGTGCCAGGGCGTGGGAGAGGAGAATGACTAGAGGGGTCTAATAGTAATAATGACTAATAAGGGGTCGGACGGTGGAAGAGGCACCCCAGCCGCCGCCGCCCCCCCCCGGCACCGCCTCCGCTGCCGTACGGCAGCGGAGGCGGTGCCGGGGGGGGGCGGCGGCGAAGGCGGTGGCAGGCGAGGGGCGGCGGCGGGGCGACTGAGGGAATGCGGGCGGCCGCCGCCAAGATGGCCGCCGCCGCTGGGGCTGCTGCCGGCCGGACGGCGCCTCATCGTGAGTCCGCGGGCGCCGTCCGCAAGCGGCGGGAACGGGGGAGCTGAGGCGGGGGGGGGGGTGCTGAGGGCTGCCGGCCTCGCCCGCGGGGGGCCAGCGCCGGGGCGGCGTTACACAACGCCGGCGCGGTGCCTTTGCGTAACGCCGGGGCCTCCGAGCCCCGCAGCCGGGCTGGAGCCGGCGGGGCTGCCGCGGGGGTGGCGTCGGTAAGGGCGCTGCGGGCACCCTGAAGCGGGTCGGGCTTCGTTACCGGCGCGGGGCCGTGGGGGTCGTTCCTCCGCACGGGCGGCGATCCTTGCGGTCCTCTCGTCTGGGAGAGTTTTGGCGTTTGCTGCTGCCGGGCTCGGCTTTTTATTGTTTGGTTCCCCCCGCCCGGAGTTGAATTTTAAGCGAGGCATTTCCCTTTGCACAAAGCGTTGGCGTGAAACTCATCCGCGTTTAACAGTTCGCCAGCTGCGTTGCCAAAATAAGGGCAGGTGGGGAGGAGGTGCGGGTCACAGCCAGCTGCAAGTCAATTTCCCAGTGCTCCCAGTGCTCCCAGTGCGCGGTGTAGCTCCCGGCCGCGCGCAGGTGCGCGCCGCAGGTTTTGCGGCGCGCGGTCGGTCTCGCGGGCCCCTTCGGCAGCAGCGCTTCGCCTCGCTCTTTGCCAATGGAGCGCGTTGCCCGCCGTAGCTTCGCGGACCTCCCGGGCTTTCCCTGCGGCCGCTGGAAGCGCGGGCGCGCGCCGGGGAGCGGTTTTGTCAGGCCTTGGCTCCGGAGGCTGATACGATAATGCCATTTCCAAAACTTATAAAAGAACGCTTTCGTCAATGCTCCGTCAAGCTGGAATCATCATCGTCGTTGCGCGTCCTGCGCGTTCTGTGTCATGTGCTTGATGGTGCAGATGGAAATGTGCCCAAACCTCGCCTTAAGTAAAGCAAATGCTTTCCAGTATTTATTTCCAGCACAGAAGGATCAATACAGCCATTGAAACTTCTCTTTTCCTTGTTCTGTGTAATTAACATACAGTGTCAGTGCTTCAAAAAGCAATAACCTAAGAACTGGAAGAAGAATATAAATATTTGAAAAGAGTCTTTCAGGCCTCAGCCATGCTTGAATTGAAGTTTGCGGCCTTTTATATCACTGCAGACCCAGGCATCCACAGCTACACCCTCTTAATCCCGAGTAAGAAGCTGGATTTGCAAGATGCTTTTCACTGTCGTTGATTTCGGCAGGTTTTGAGGGCGTTGGGCATCTGTTCAGGATGTTATTAGGGACCCGTGACCCGTAAGATGCTCTTCTCAGCGGGGGGATCGGCCGCTGCGGAGGGCTGTGCTATTGGGGCTCAACTGCTGCTGGAACTCCTGCAGTCTGGCCAGGGAAGCGTCGCATCAAACGATTGCTGGAGAGCTGGGGATGCAGAATTTAACAATTTTTTTCATCTTGGGCAATTCACACTATTGTTGCGCTAAAAAATATCATGTAATGACTATGAGCTCCTGAGGAAAACAAAGCGTGCTTTTGAAAAAGCAGGCTGTAACCAGCATGTGGGAAGACTTGACTTCTAAAGTATCCTGGGTTTTGGCTGATGCTGAAATCCAGGAATAATAGAAGTCGCCTGGCTGGGTAGCGAGAAAGAAGGCCGCCCGCGTCCCTGGGTAAATGGATTCTGAAATTGCTGCTCAGTGGACCCGACGCAGGGTCAAAGTAAGGAGCTGCGTGCTTACGGCTCGCAGGCGCTGGCCTGCGTTGCTGAAGTTTGCTGGGGACCCTAAATTAACAAATGTCTAACCTGTATTGTAGAGGTGGTGCAGAAATATTTTGCTTGTCTAGAGTTGGCCCAGGTATGTCTGTACCATTAGCAGTGACGTAGCTTGACATACTTAATTCCTTAGCGTGTCAGCCCTGCGTAGTTTCTCTTGTGTTGTCGCCCGTTATTTTGGACTTAGGATCTGAGCCTAAAGATTAGCGAGGTTTTTGTTTGGCTTTAGGTTACTGCCTGGTGTCTGAAAAGCTGTTAGTACACAAAGTGTTTAAAGAAAGGCAGAAGCTTGCAATTTCATAACTTTCTTTGATTCCAGGACCTGGAGCTTAAGGGAGAAAATGCCAAGCAGCGCGGTACTGCCAAGCGTGTTGATGTGGCTGTTGGGGGATTAGTGCCTATTTGGTGAAGAGGCCCCTCGGCCCGCTGCAAGGTTATCAGTGTGCTGTTATCTTTCTTCCAGTTGTCAAAAGCAGCAGTCACCTGAGGGTCCCGGTACGATGGAGAGGTCAGGCAACTGCCGCCGCAGTGACAGAAAGCACAAAACCTCAAATTCAGCCAGAAGTGCGGTAAGTTTGCAGCGAGGTCTGGGTGGGCGTGACCTGCTGTCGTTGCCCTCTGTCTCGCTCCGATATGGTATGCTGCTTTACTTGCATAACAAAGCTGGTTATGTAGTAAAACGTGGCAGTCGCAGGACTTGGTCTAGTTTTTTTGTGTGTGTGTAATTGCCTTTATCTGGCTGGCTGCATTCACCGAGCCTCGTGTATTCGCAGTTCTGCGGGGCAGGGATCGCCTGCCTTGTTCCCTGCAGAACGCAGGGAGGCAGCGGCCCACGGTAAGGCCTGAGGCAGCGCAGAAGCAACAGAAGAAGAAACAGTAGGATATTATTATTAAGTGAGGTTCTCGTTCCCGCTTCCTGGGTTTTATTCAGCAACCTCCTGACAGGCACTCCAGGAGGAAGGGAATGGAAACTGAGGTCCCAACCCATCGGGGCAGGCCTAGGCTCCTCTCAGTGCCCCTTTGTAAGACTTTGGCCTTAACAAGAGGAGGGCAAACTCCCTGTGCAGCCTTGGCTCCGCCTGCTCAGGAGGTGAGAGATCCTGGTCACTGGGCTCCCTTGGGCAGGGGCAACGATTCGGTGGGGAAATCCACCTCTTGGGTGAGAGTTGTGATCCGCAGCCACTTGTGTAAAAGCTGACACCGCCATGTGCTGCACTCTGCTGTGCTGGGAGGGACGTTATCCTTAGAACAGCGTGCTGGACCTGCACCTGGATAGAAAACCCATTGGGGGGAAAAAAACCCCCAACAACCCAAACAAAACCAACCCTGCACTTATTTTAGGTGTAGAATGGCTCTTTGCGGCTTTCGCTGCTTCGGGAGATGAGCTGTGTCTCCAAAGTAACGAAGACAGAGAGCCGTGTGGGTAGCTCGTCTGATTTCTGTGGGAGCTGCTGCTTGGTTTGGCTGGAATCTACAGCTGGCGTTCAGCTGAGGGAGGTCCTTAGACCCTGTTTTATAACCTCCCTTACAGCCTTCAGCTGCGAGATAATTGTCTCGGTGTATTTCCAGTTAAACTCTGTGTTGCAAAGTGATTACGTTTTTATAGAAAGTAAAGATCATGTAAATACTTGTTCTCTGCCTATTCATGCTTGTAGGTCATATTTTTACATAAGCAGGATGAGCTTCTAAATAGGATGCTGCTTTTGCAAAAGACAGATGCAGAAGGATGAGCTGATTGTTTTGTAATAATAATAATGATGATGATGATGATAAAGCAGTAGGTCGCTAGGATTTGAAATATTTCTTGCTTCCACAGGAAGCCTAAAACAGGAATCTTGATGTTAAACATGGGAGGTCCCGAACGGCTGGATGACGTGCATGATTTCTTACTTCGTCTCTTCCTGGACAGGGATCTAATGACGCTTCCAGCTCAAAAGTGAGAAACACTGTGCACTCCTGCGTTACAGTCAGTGTTGGGTGTTGCTGTCTTAGCTGTAGGCTCGGGCACTTAACTTCTGTGTATATCAGCATTTCTTAAGACTGTTTCATCTTGGGACCAGTCAGTGCAAGAAACGGTGTTATAATTCTCTGGAGATAGGCGTGCTCTATTCTGTTCTAACTGCAGATGGTGGTTTCCTCTCACCTGGGGGGTTTGGGAAGGGTGACGCAATGTAAGGTTAAACAAGCCGTGCAGCGCTGGTTGGCTGTAATTGGGGAGATTGCCATGGAAAACCCACTGCAGCGGAGAGATTTGGGGAAAGGGTGGTGATTTGGGTTATGATATTAATATGTGTGCCTTTTGAATGCTTTAGTAAATTAGCACCATTCATTGCCAAACGCCGCACACCGAAAATCCAGGAGCAGTACAGCAGGATTGGAGGTGGATCACCGATCAAGAAGTGGACGGCGGTGCAGGGAGAAGGCATGGTGAAACTGCTGGACAGCATGTCGCCTCGCACCGGTACTTCTTTTCTCTGCTGTGCTTGTTAAAAGTTTCTTTTGCTTCATGTGTCAAAAGTACACGCTTGTAAAGCAGCTTTTACTTCTCCATTTTTATTGTGAGTGTGAACAGTGTTCTCAGCCCTACTAGGAAATCATGACAAAGATACTGCAGAAGTTCTTCCTCGTTCAAAACTAAGCATATGCAAAAGCATGGGGTTCCCACACGTACAAATATATTTTTGTGCTGTGGTCACTTCTGTGGCTGCACTGGAGAACGGCTTTGATTTTGGAGAGTACTGTCGGTACTCGTTCAACCTGCAGTAGCACAGTGTGGCACCAAAAGCCGACAACCGAACATTTACCCACCTTCTCAGGCTGGATCCAGTACGTGCTGCGGTCCAGCTGCCGCTCTGTCTGTGCCCAAGGTAACTAGCTTAAAAGCTGCCCGGGGTAAGCCCACCCTTGGATGCTTTTGGCATGTTTCATCTTGCGTAACTTCAGCCATCAGGAAGTTGGGCATCTGGCCTAAACTGGTGGCCTCTGCTCCCCCTTTAACCGAGAGAGAGTAGGGCTTGGAGAGAAAGTGGTTTGGTTCATCCTAAGGTTGTTGTCAAAGATGGGGGGGTCACCCTCTAAAGGTACACTTACCTCTCCCCTTTGATTATGGGAAGAAGTCTGGATGACTATGATAGACAAAGTATCGTATTTTCGGATGGCTAAAGCCAGGTGACAGGAGTCTCCGTTGGTGTGTACGACTGCAAGGTGTCATACCTTGCCCTGTAAGCCCTACTTGAGCTTGAAGAAGTCTACACTGAAGACAAGTGGTTGAGCCTTAGGTGATAAGAAGGGGGGATGTATTTCATGTGAACAAATAAGGCAGGCATGGGAGAAGGGTGTGCAGTGTAGCATTCTCACTAGCATAAATGAGGTGGAGATTTGCGACCGTTGGCAGGGGCAGCGTAATCTCATGTAATGCTGTTATCTCTTATGGACAGGTAGAGTGGGAGAAGGACGCTCCTCTTAGGCTGCGCGTGTGTGCGCACGCGGAGTAAGAAACATCTGTCGATCTGGGGTTTCCTGGTTGTTCGTGTTCTGCACGCTGGTGCTATTGAGTTTCACAGCGGGGTGGGATCTCCTGCTGTAAAACGCAGAGCACCTTCTCATGGCTGCTCCTTGTAGCTAGCTGCAGGACGGTGTCGTTCTGCTGCCGCGCGCTCGCGGCAGCCAGCAGTTAGGGCTCAGAGAACGGTGCGGCGTTCCCTGCTCCTGCTGCTTCCTCCAAGTGCCCTTCCCTGTTGGGGGCCAGCTCGGCCAGGGTGCCGTGCAGGGACTGTCTGGTACAGAGCAGCTCTGAGGCCAGAGCTTAACGCTATAGAGCCTTTTGTATTTGCCTTTGTTATGCCAGCCTGAGCCTAAAGAATAGGTGGCTGCATGGCAGGGTGTTGGGAGTCTGACGGTTCTCCAAAGCCGCAGATGTCTTTTGTTCCTCTGAAATATCTGCAATTATTGCTTGGATGTATCCAGAGCTTTTGAAACTTTGTCTGAATCTGTAACTATTCATAATGGATACAAGAACTAACACCAATTAGGCCTGATTTCAGGATGGAAGAGGAGGTTGGTTGGAAGAAAAGACAAGGTTTTGTAGCTGAACGTTGCAGGGCTTGGTTGAGCGATAGTGGTGAGCCCCACCTGAGGACATGAGCAGGAGATAAGGCCTAACCGTTTGCCTTGGGTGGAAGTAGATACAGTCTTTGCCAGGTCTTCCTTGCTGGTAAGAAAACTTGAAGGGTGAATACAACTTCCCCGCCCTCTCTCTGGATTACGGAATCTCTCTGAACCTTGCTTCCTCACGGCAAGGAGCTGTGACTTGTATGGATTACCCTGTGCCAAGCCACCCGGTAGCACCAGTGTGATGGGAAACGGGTGCAGACGCTTCCGTGAATGTCCTTTTACTAAGGGCTTCCCTAACACGATTTATCGTGCAATTGCAACGGGCTAGGTGTGCGAACACAGACAACTGTGGTCGTTCGCATAATGTTAATTCGCCGTGATTCAGCCACGTTCAGTCTCTCTCCTGAAACCTTCAACCAAATTGATACGAGTCATTTTTCACCCAGGTTAAATGCATTCATGGTGGAATTTGCACCAGTTTAGCTAAACTGCTTTCAAATTGGTGGTTAGTTGGATTTGACTTCAGCTTGTATTGTTGCTCGGTTAGCGGCTGTGATGAACTAGAGGTCTGTTTCTCCTCTGCTGCTTGCTGAAGGCGATAGATCATTTGCTTACAGTACCTTTTACGCTACAGTTTCTTGCTATGTGACATTAAAACCATGGTGTTAATAAATGTGGGTGGCAGCACTAGAAATTAAACTTATGCATTCACGTAGCAGCTCAAGGGTGATGGCCATCTTCTGTGTCTTGCCTCTCATGGGACAGACAAAAAAAGACAGTGAACCACCACTGCTTTGACAAAAGCCAGGAGAAACAGTAACGTGAGGGTTGGTCTGTCTGAAATGACCTGTCTGGGGGTCGCCTTTGTTCTGATAAGGTGTTTCTCTGCATTGTGCTTTTTGTTCTGGCAGCAGCAGACTGCCTTTGTGAGTAGAAGGAATTAACGAGATCACCAAGCTGCCCGCTGAATTCCTCACCAATGTGTTCGCTACAGATAATACTGCTCATCCTGCCGCTGCAGTAGGAACACTAAACATTTTTAATAGGGAAACTGCTGGAGTACAAGAAGCCAAAGAGGAGAGCTCTCCGTTCTCCTCAGCTCAGCAGCTTTACAGCGCGTGGTGCTGCCAGCTGCCGTCTCCCTTCAGTTTCCGTCACCTTTGCTGACGTGGTGCTGGCGTGTCACGGAATCCCCCTCCATGTTTGGCAATACATGTTATTTGGTTCCTAGCTATTTTGTAATTCTTTGTGGCACCTGCTTCAGACTTGGGTAGAAAAGGGCTAGAGGTAGAAGATCGGTAAAAGGCTCTGGAAGGTGAGAAGTAATGCTCTTGGAAGGCTAGAACCAAATTTATTTCATTTGTTCAGCACGTAACGTGTCACTGATACCTTCATTTGGGTGATGTTTGATCCTTTTTTCCACAGATGCTACTCTCTAGCTTAATTCCAGCTGTGGTCCCCGCAAGTATAGTCAAAGCCTGAAGCCAACACTGCGCCGGGCTGTGGCATCCAGGGCAGCGGTGTTTTCAGCAGCAGTAGCCCCTGAAGGGTCAGGCTTGCACCAGGTTCCGAAGATAAAGCTTAGAAAGTTTATCTGCTTTTCTCAGCGTACCACTCCCGCTTGCTTTTGTTTGGTGACCGCTTTTTGTGAAGTCACGCCCGCCTGCGTGCAGTTCTTACACCTGATAAGTCCTTTAGAGACCTCCTTTTTTACCTATCAGTAGCTGCAGGTTTAAAAATTGAACGTGCTAACCATTGCTAACAATTGAATTGAGCGCTAACCGTTTCCTTAAGCGTTTTGAGTAACGTTGCAGCCCTACCGAGTGCTGTGTTGCTTCAGAATAGCTTGAAGCAGTTGGATGTGCTTCCAGGCTGAGCTGCGCGTTTCGGAATATCGCATGCTCACAGGTAGCGGTTTGGGAGCACCGAGCCCCCTTAATGAGTAGCTCGCAAGTTGTGGTAAGACTTCACACACAGGGCAAAGAAAAAACATGTTGCTTACTTGCTTCACTTTGACTTTTGGGGCGCAGAGTTTATAGTTGCTGTGTATTTGCAGTTGGTGAAGAGCTCATGTTAGGCAGTATCAATAACCACCTGTGAAAGTCCCTCCTGCGTAAATTAATCCATCTACTGATTTACTGACTTGCAGTATGCATTTGACACGGTACACTTCGGCAATGGGACTAATATAAAGTCGTAACTAAAGAGCCTCACCCACGTCATCTGGGAACAATATAATTTTAAAACGAAGCTTTATTGTTACAGGCAGCTGTCTGACAGTGAACAAGAGTTCTTCCCCCTGAATGAGTGGGGTTGGGTGGGCTCGGTAGTCTGTAAGAATAAATCACACAAACATGGTGATAGGAAAATCCATTTCTATTGTTGGGGTTTTTTTTTAGTGCTGGCACCAAATAGGCTAATGTCTTGCAATGGTAATTATGTTTTAAGAAGGCACATCTTGCTTTTTTGTTGTTTTTAACTATGACAGTTCTTAGTATTTCTTACAAGCTGTATTGTAGCTGAGATTCCCTTGTCAGCAGAATGAGAGCTCACAGGATGAGGGAGCCACATCGTTTCTTTAGATTGGCAGCTCTTCGTGGAAGGAGATGTCACTCTATTTTGTTGTTACAGTTAGAGTCAGAACTACTGGAAATAAATATGTATACAGACATGAAAATCTCTCCTTTGCTGCCTGTGATCCAGGACAAAACGTAATGCTGTGAGAGTACTGCAGGAAGTTTCCAAGTTGGCCATGTTTTTTCCCAGTATGTCCTTCCCCAGGTTAAACTCCTACTGTCTCTGCTCTAGTTAGTCAGACTTTCGTTTTTAATGCCATTTAAAAATGTTAATGAGGTTACCGGCTCCCGGGGCTCCTGAAGTCGGGTCATTATTTGCTACTGCTCCCAGCTGGGAGCTCTTGCCTCCTGCGGAGAGCTGGGGCTGACGAAACGTGTTTTCTGAATCCTGTATAAATGTATGGAGCGGAGACCAAGCACGGGACATCTGCTTCCTTCAGAAACCTGTTAAATGTTATTTCAGAGCTAGTGACCTGGAAACCCTGCAAAAGAAACTTTGCTTTTGTTCTCCTAAGAACCTCTGTCCTCTACTTGAAAAAAAAGGCAACACAAAAACAAAGGAAGAAACCTGCCCTCCCTCACTCCCCCTAAGCAAACTGTACTCCCCAAACCTTGAAGGCAACACCCAAAAGATGAGAGATGAAAAATGGAAGAACCTAAAATGTTGTCCTTGGAGAGAATAATACTGCCTCCAAAATAAAGTGTTTAAAGGCATGAAGATTTCCAGAAACCAGCATGAAAGAACACGTGTCCCTTATTCAGTACCACCGATCTCCTGCCCCAAACAACAGTCCCGGTCGTTGGGGGTTTATGGGCAAAGGGAGCAGGCGTACCAGGGTGGGGGAAGGCATCTTCTCCCGTGAGGATGGGGACCAGAGCAGTTGCATCAAACGATGGTTCCACCTTGTCTTGGTTTTAGCTTTGTTTTTTAATATGGTTAACTGGAGGCAAGGAAGTGGAAGGAAGTGAAATAGAATTCCGTCTGCATAAAACGATGAAGGAGAAGATTGAGTAGGTGAGGGAAATGCAAGCGAGCCAGGTCTTTGCTGACGCTGAAATAGGAGTTGGAGGGCAAGGAGGGCGCGGGCAGCAAGGGGTCGGTACCTGCGAGTTCTGCCTGAACGCCCCTGCGGCGCTGGGACCGAGGGCCTGATCCAGCAAAGGCGTATGAATCCCTCGTGCACTGAAGGCATCCTGTTTTGATGACTTCTCTGGTGGCACCTGGAGCAAGAAAGGGATAAAATGGTCTGATTTTCTTGCAATGCCTTGTAGGCAGCTAATGTCTGCAAGGTGCAGGGCCTTTTCCTGTTTGAAGCTGATCCCTGTGGAGCACAATATCTCAGGGCTGGCACACAAAATTGCAGCCCAATTATGTTTGAAAGTTTAGGTAAATAAAATTTCCTGCAACGTGTGAACCGCTTAAGCAATGCGTTTGCTTTTGTACGGCAGAATGAAGAAGGCCTTGTCTTTCCTAAGGTTTTGGCATTTTAATTACATTGGTGTATTTAAAACATCTGACTTCTGATTTCAGTAAGGGAGTTGAGCTGAGCTGTTAGGAAGCCCATAGCACGTCTGTAGCTGTGGTCTGTGTTAGGGCATAGTAGTGTTCATTTAGCACCTTGTAGCGACACTTTTTTACCAAGACATCCCTTAAATCAGACCTTGCCCAGTAAAACGTCAGAGCTCTGTACAGTCTGGAAGCCATGCCTCTGCTAACTAAGGAAAAGCAGAAGTGATGCTTCCTGCAGAAGCAAGCAGTAGTATAAATCACTTAAATTCTAGTAACAGCACAGTGAGTTACCAGAAAAATACTTGGCCGAAGAAAGATGTGTTTATATGGCAGTGGTTTAGAAAAGTAGCCAGAAAATTATCGACAAGTTTATTTCAACACTTTCAGTCTGTCTGGTTCTGTCCTTTGTACTTACTAATGACATGTTATTGAGAGGTCTTGGGGTTTTCTGCAATTTCTTTCCCTGTGCTTTGGCTGGCAGCGCCTCACAAATACTACATTGGCTTCCGGTACGTCCATCCTCTGACAGAAGAAGCAATTGAAGAGATGGAGAAAGACGGCATCGAAAGGGCTATCGCTTTCACGCAGTACCCCCAGTACAGCTGTTCTACCACAGGTGAGCGTCCGTGCAGGGGCAGGGCACCGAGGCGAACGTCGGCACGTGTCTGCGAGCCTTGAGGGAGCGCGCGGAGCGTCGGCGCAAGCTGTCCCGTCTGCCTCTGAGCGCCCCTTCCTCTTGGCTTCAGTGCCAACTCAAGGTCCTCTGTATTTCCTATCATTCCGAATTTTAGGTAGGAACTTCTTAATTCAGGATAGCTTTATGTTACCATTGCTGTTGTGAGATAACATAAACTGAAGGCTCAGGAACACAACTGAGTAAGTTTTCATCATGGAAACTAGAGCAATAATTGTTCTTCAGTTAAGGAATGGTTTAGCAAATTGTTCTTGACTGGTACGTTGTATGAACTTTGATATAATTGTTCCCATTTGAGGCTATCAGTTCTGATTTGCAGTTGCATTTTAAATATGTAGCATTTTAAAATATTATAATACCTTGCTACAAAACTGTTTTCAGCTGACAAGTTGCTGATGCCTTCGCTGAACTTACGTTCTTAATTCTCTGCATTTCAGGAAGCAGTTTAAATGCCATTTATCGCTACTATAATAAAAAAGGGGAGAAGCCAAAGATGAAGTGGAGTATAATTGACCGGTGGCCCACACATCCCCTCCTTATTCAGGTATGGATTTGTATGAGAGCCTTTGAAAGGAGAGGTGTGAACTGCGCAGGTCTGATACGTTATCAAACTGGCCTTCCCTGGGGTTTTCTTAGATTGGTTGATGTAGGAGAAACTTGGTATCTTCGCATTGCCAGCTGACTTTAAAACAACAAAGAAGTAAGTAAATACAGATGTTTATTGAGGTTCCTTTTTAGAAATATTTGCTACCAGTAAAAGCACAGTTTAATGTTAAGCAACAGAAACATTCTGAGGAAGCACTTCACTTAGATCAAGTCTTAGCTTCTAACAAAGCTTACAAGATTTTTAGCTATAGACTGTACTAAAAGATGAACTTATTTGCTGATTTAGGCTGCGTTTATGTGTTTTCTTTAAAAAAAAAAACAACTTAAGAAGAATAAAAGGAACACTTCAATTTGAGGGTACGTTTTAGTTCTGGCAATGAAATGTGTCTTGTCTGCTCTGTATGAAATTACAGGAGAAGGGTGGTGATTTCATGCCGGATGTTTTGGCGTGATAATGTGTGAAAGTGACCACGTCGCACCTCTTGTTTTAAAAGCATAGAGATATTATCAGACCAGCCTTGGCTGGAAGGGACCTCTAGAGGTCATTCGTCCAAATTCCTGCTCAGAGCAGGTCTGTGGCCGACACAGATACAGATCGTGTCGGTTTGCCAGGGTCTCATCTGGCAGCAAAGGGGTAATTCTAGGCACGGCACTGGCTGTGGCAGGAGCAGTTAAGGGAAACCTTCTTGCTCCTTCCTTTTCAGAGAAAATGGCATTTTTATCTTTGTCGGGGACCTTCTCCTCTAGTTCGGGTTTGGCAATTTTTGTGGTGTGTGGAACGGGTGATAAAAACGACTGAAGGAGGGCGCGGTGGAGCTGCCCGCACTGTGTGATGTGCCCTGCCAGGCTGCCTGAGCGCGATGCTGTCCTGGGACGTGCGCTGTCATTATGCACTCCCCCTGCCTTCAGTATGTGTTCTCCTTGCCTTCAGTGAAACACCTCAGCAGACTTCAGGAACCTTTCATATCTTCAGGGAACCTGCAAAACGGTTTCTATTAGACAGAGTACATACAACCCCTCCTTTTTTTTTTTTTTTAATAAGCCCACCAATGTGCCTTTCCTTAGGCCTGGGTAGGCTGTAATTGAAAGGGCTGGCTCAGCTGCTGGTTAGAAAGTTGAAATGGAAATAAATTTTTTTTAATGTTTCTGATCTGTTGTTCACCGCAAAACACTTAAGAGAGAAGCCCCTGCAGGCAGAGTTATCTCCTGCTCCTGCAGCACCATATCCCAGCGGTGACGGCAGCTGCTTTTCTCCGTGCGCTCCCTCAGCCTAGCTGTGTGTATGCAGCGCTGCGGCTCTCAGCTCAAGCGCTGGCGGAGGGAGTGAGGGGTCAGAGGTGTTGCCCTGCTTTTTTGTGTAGCACTAAGAGCGTTTCAGGTGTCGATGGACAGAGGCGGCCATCTCTCCCATGGTCTCTGCCGTCAGCTGAGCTCAAGGTGGAGGACTCTGGATGCAGCTGAACACAGTTATCTCAGGCTTGCCTCAGCAGTGCATTAGGGGACACCTTTCGCAGAGCAGGCTCTTCTCCGATGCCCTGCGAATGGACTCTAATTTAGTCCAAGTGTAATGGGGCTGCTGAGAGAGAGCGGTTGTGCCCATTCACCATTCCTCTCCCCCCTGCCCCAGCAGCTGCACGCTTGTGCCCTCCGCGGCCAGGGAACTGCTCGTCAGGGGCGGCAGAGGGGAGCTGGGTTGGACTGGTCAGAGTCTTTCAGTTTGTTACCAGCACCTTAAAACCACTGGGATGATCAAAAGTTCACAGGGGCCTTTGGTGTGTTGGGACTGGGCAGCGTGTGAGACTGTATACGGGACGGTATGTAATACGTGCTGTCCCTTGCTATTGCCCCACGCATACCAGAGGGAATTTTGAAGTTCTTAAGGCAACCTGGAACATGGAAACTGCCTGTCTTGGGTCGTGGGAGATCACATAATGCCTCTCAGCGTTTCTGATTCAGGTCTTTGCTTTTTTTTCTGAACAGTGCTTCACCGATCACATACAGAAGGAACTGAACCTGTTTCCACCTGACAAAAGGAAAGATGTCATCATCCTCTTCTCGGCTCACTCGCTGCCCATGTCTGTGAGTTACGTCAGGTCGTTTCTGTCACTGTTAGACCAGAGTCACGCTGGCTGGGCCGAATGGAAGGGGACGCGGCTCACACAGCCGTGGGTAGGGCCACAGTTGTGGAAGTGCCAGGCAAATCTGAAAGAGAAATATGAAGGCGAGTTAGCGAGTTGCAGCTGGAAGCCTGATGCAGAGCTGAAGGCGAGGCACGTGAGCTGTGGTTACTCTCCTGCACGCTTACGCAGATCTGCGCTGTTGGCCACCATAGAAGATGGGGCGCTGGGTTAGGTCAGACGCGGTACAGCTGCTTTCATGGCCTCACGAACTTGCCAGCTCAAACCCGGATGGTAATGGAGGGGAAAATTTGGTTATTTTCTCACCTCTAGAAAGCAGTAACAATACTTTCCCTGAAGGAATGAAAGTAAAATCTTTGCAAGGTTGCAACAAATGACTTGATCCTCTGTCAGCAACCAGCAACTGCAGTGAAATGGCTCACGGATCATTTTTCAAAAATGCAGTGCTGTTACCAAAATGTAAGCGTATCTGTATACGATGACAGAAGAACTTTTTATCGTGCGAAGGAGGAGGAATACATGGTCTCATAAAGCAGCTTCATCATAGGTTTTGCTGGGCAAGAACGCAGTTTTTGCTCCCTGTTTCGGATGAGCCAGGCACTTGGTACGGCCCGTCCCGGGCACAGCCGCGTCACGCGCAGCGTGCTCGCCTTTCCCAGCCTTGGGGTGGTCTTTGGCCAAACACGTTCACTGGAGGAAAAAGGTCTGGTGTTTTTGTGTTGAAGGTGGTGAACCGTGGTGATCCGTATCCTCAAGAAGTGGGAGCTACAGTCCATAGAGTCATGGAGAAGCTGAACTACTCCAACCCTTACAGGCTTGTGTGGCAGTCCAAGGTATGTGCTCAGGGAGGCTGTAAAGCCACCTGCCACTGTAAAGCTCTTCAGGTGATGGAGTTTATGATCTTCCAGCTTAAGAAGATCAGAACCTCAGTGCCTTTTCCCCATTTTCAGCAAGTATTTCTGCTAGAACAGAATCCCCATCTTTTGCTCACATTCAGTCTTCCCAGATACTCTACCCACAGCTTCTCGCCTTTTTTGTATATTGTGTCATTTTAAAGTAGATTTTTGATGTGTCTGTTAGAAAACCTGTGATCTCATACCATCTAGTTTGGCATTTGTCTGTCAGAAGGAAGAATCAGGCACTCACTGGATTTTTGAGGTGTTGCTTTTTGAGGATCTCTGAGCGATGTTTCTGAAGTAATTACTGTGATTTAGGCATTCTTAATAATAATATGAGCCTAATCCAAACAGGCTTCATTACTCTTGACAAAGACTGCTTGCATTACTTTGTCCTTATTATTACTACTGCAAATAGCAAGGAACATAAGTTTTACCAGAATTACGTAGTACAAGTAACCTTATGTCTCAAGGGGATTACACCTATCATGCCATTTTTGTCTTGTTCTTAAAGTTGCATATTATGGTACATCAGCACTGAATACTTCAGGGATAGTAAAGGGGTAAGGACAGTTTGCTACAGAACGGTAACTTCTTTAAAAGGCAGGTAAACCCCGT
Source organism: Platalea leucorodia (assembly GCF_965183815.1). Taxonomy (NCBI): domain Eukaryota; kingdom Metazoa; phylum Chordata; class Aves; order Pelecaniformes; family Threskiornithidae; genus Platalea; species Platalea leucorodia. Next base: position 784,124 of record NC_138858.1, read on the forward strand.
GCAGTAGTGGTCAGGGTTTTATTGAACTGAAAACAGCGCACCTTTATATAAATTTTCATTTGTTTTAATGAGAGTCTCATTTAGGCGAGCCCAGGTTCTGTTTCTTCGGGATTTAAATGACAGGACATTATGTCTTAATAAAAAAATTAATGGAGAAGGTGAGAGGCACTATCAAAAAAAGGTAAAGACAAATAACTGGCTCCATCTTAAGCATAATCTGGTCTGTGTTGTCCTGCTTGGGAAAACGTGGGTGTTCTTTGTAAGAATGATTGAATGAGGGGAGGGTTTTCTTTATTTCCCTCCCTGTTTTCTTACAGGTTGGACCAATGCCTTGGCTTGGTCCGCAGACAGATGAGGCCATTAAAGGACTGTGCCAAAGAGGAAAGAAGAACATGTTGTTGGTCCCGATAGCGTTTACAAGTGACCACATTGAAACACTTTATGAACTGGATATTGAGTATGCCCAAGTTTTAGCCAATGAGGTGAATGTTTTATAGTTTTTATAACTGTTTGGATAGTGGTGCTCTGAAATTACTTCTCCTGTTTTGAAATTTGCTTTGTAGTTGCTTCTTGCAATACGATTTAGAGCAAATTTTATTTCTCTATAAACTGAAAATTAATCTGAACTGGCTTAACTCAAATTAATTTTTAGCAACACAAAACAGGTGGGAATTTGTCTTTCTGGATTTAACTCTTTAAGCCACTGCTGTCCTTACTAAAAAAGAATCATCAAGTTTTGGCAGCAAAGTGAAATTTTGCATCGTAGCTATTTTTGCTGTATTGAAAAACATGGTACTGCATTTAATTCCATAATTTTGGGGCAACTTCTGAATGAAGTAGAAAGGGAGATATTGAAGGCTAACTAGTGAAGGATCTAGCAGACTTAACTTTTTTCCTCCTTGTTTTTGATTCAGTGCGGAGTTGAAAATATCAGAAGAGCAGAGTCTCTTAATGGAAATCCACTGTTCTCCAAGGTATCTTCTTTGTTGCAATAGTTGTAAAAGTTTGCAGTTGTGTATTTCCTGCTGAATTATGGATGTCTCCTTGTAGTTCTAAAGTATTTGGAGTTTGAGGGGAAAAATGGAAACCCCTGTACTTAATCTGTATACCACAAAGTGTTTTCTTTTACCACACTTTGTTTTGTTTTTTTTTAAAAAAAAAGAAGTTCAGAAGTTTGGTTTGACAAAAAAGAAAAACAGTTTTGTATTCATTTGTAGCAATCTTTTAATGAAATATTTCTCTTAAGATATTATAGCAATGCAGTTTTAGAGCAGGATTTTCCCCTGAAGTAAAGGAGGGTAGTGCTTAAAGCGTGTAGTCTGATGGACACGCAGTTTGGCAATCGCTAGTCAGTGTGACACGTGTTAAAGCATTTTTTAATTTTATGCAGATAGGTTTGCTCACTTCTGATTTTTAATTAACTGTCTTTCAGGCTCTGGCCGACTTGGTCTGTTCGCATATCCAGGCGAATGAAATCTGCTCTCGGCAGTTAACCCTCTGCTGTCCGCTCTGTGTAAATCCCGTCTGCAGGGAGACAAAAGCCTTCTTCACCAACCAGCAGCTGTGACGGGCGGCCTGGGAGGGCACCGCCGCGTCGTGCAGGGAAATGGCCCTGGCGAAGCAGCGCGAAGGAGAGAAACCACTTGACGAAACTCTCCGCTGTTACATGCTCACGGGCTGGTAGCCTGTGATGTTAACCTCATGCAACAGTGAGGAGAACTTGACTCTTTTGTTTTATTTTTTCTTATGTTTTCTTTGTTTGAGAAGAGTTTGTAGAAAGTAGGGAAATAAGGGCGTTTATCCTGTGAGATGTGAAAAGATCTTGTTTCATCTGATTCTGATTGGAATTAGCATGAGCCCATAAGTATGCACTAAAAAACTCAAAAAGCTTTTCTACAAATTAGCTTCTATTTCCTATGCAGGGATTTATTTGTATGCAATTTTGTCATGAGTGCATTAATTTCAGCTTTCCAGGTCAAGCATACAATTATTTGTTTTGTTTCTGCTTAAGGTACAGTATAACCAGCATAGTCACCGATCGTCTCTTCTGAGAGTGACTTCTCAGATGGCTTTGAAGATTGAGTGACTTCTAATGCTTTTTAAATAATGCGTATACTTTTTTAGAACCTAAAGATAAGGCTTTGTTTTGGTTTGGTTTTTTTCTCCTGCCAGAAGCTTCTGGTGAAAGCTTAGCTGGGATAGTAGGACGCACAAGATTTGTTTACGTTTTCTAGAAAAAACACCCTCGTTATCTGCAGGAAAGCCTCTGCATTTGAAGAGCATAAAATGAAAGGAATAAGCCTGCTTGGGTGACGCTGGAGAACGTGCTCAATTGAAACGAACTGCGCGTGTTTCCAGTCTAGCCGCTATCAGCGGCCTGTATGGAAACGTGTGGGTTCCTCTTTTAAGCAAAATGGCTTTTAAAAATTATTATTAAAAAGGGCTTTCTCTGTTTGGTTAAGTAAATTTAGGACGTCAGGCTTGCTCTCCAGAAGGTTTATAGATCTGCTCTGTGCTTTCTACTGTGCCACAGTGCTGTGGTTTTTGTGGGATACCTATGGGGTTCCATAGGTACAATTGATCTCGCTGAATTGATGTTGTTATTTAAAAGGGAGCGGGTAGGTCAGGAGTGATGCACGTTGCAGATGCCGGAGAGCAGGCAGCCCCGCGGGCTGGCAGCTGTGTGCTTGTGCGTACCTTTGCCAAAAGCCGAGTTTTGTCTGTTAGATTTGTGACGTTGATCGTGGGCTGGGAGTAGGCCCTCGTCACCCAGCTGAACTTCTTGCTTGTTTTGGCAGGCGTTTGGGTGCATCAGGACTGCTGAATCCACTCCTAAGCAGTGGCAGTTTTTGAGAGTGAAGAACCTTTTTAGGGCAGTGTTCCCTCACTGTCAGCACCGGGGCCGGTGTCCAGGTTAGACTTGGGATAGGAGGGGGCTTTTCTGAAAGGCTGGTCACCACGCAGCATGCCTGAGCTTGGCACTTGGAGTAGTTCAGGGCAGAAGTACCGCAGCACCTCAGTCCGTGTCCTCTCGCACAGGGACCTCTCCTCCGGGGCGGGCCAAAGGGGGAGCAAAGCTGTGACCGTGTTCTGTGGCACTGAGCCATACGTGTAGTAGTCTAGCTGTCAGCTTCATGGGTATAAATGTTTACTTGACGTCATTAGCACTGAAATGCCACAAATGTGGCGATGCAGGTTGTTTTCCATAAATTGATGATTCAGCTCATCGTGATGTTTGAGAAGCAGATGCCATGCTGCTCAGACAGTTTTATTTGCTTATGTAATTAGGAGGCATGAACAGTTTGGACCGCTGATCTTTCAAGGATAGGGTTGTTTCAAAAGAAAATAGGCGTCTTGGTATAACAGGGGTTTATCTTCTGGTTTATGTTGAAAGAATTACACATGGAATACTAAAGAAATGAATGGATGCTGTGTCGGTCAGCCAGCGGGCCGAGTACTGCCATGGAGCGATGTAAACCCTACTGTACAGCCTCGCTAGGGCCTGTGGCCTCATACGTCTTGAGAGTCGATTGACGTCTCTCCACTGCCATACTGCAGCTTCCGAGTGTGATTATGGTGGGACAGAGTTAAATTCCTTCGGTGCCAGAGCCTCCGACGTTACTGCTGCCCCTCGTTGCTTTAGCAGAAAGAAGTCTTCCGTGACCCTTCGTGCCTGCGCCTGTTTCAGTGGCGGGGGCCAGGAGCCGGGGCTTCTGTTCTGCCTTTCTCGCTCCGTTCTTGGTCTCTGCTCGCTGCCTCGGCAGGAGAAAGGAACGCAAAGCCGATTCCTGCCCTTGCTCAGGTGGAGTAGGTAGGGTTATCGCATGTGTACGGAAGGGTGAAATTCTCGTGGAAAAGCTTTGAATCGACGTCAAAAGAACAAAAATGTCTGCAATGTGTCTGGGAAGGGAACGCTGGCCTTACGTCTCTCGTTGGACAAAGAACTGTCTCTGTTCCCATTTCTCTGCTTGACGCTTATGGGTCAGTGGAAAATCTGTTTTGTAAAATCTTCCTGCTCGTACCTCTGTCCTACCAGCTGAAGGGTGGACTGACCTCCAAATCCAGGTTGTGGCCAGCACATTTAGAAGTGTGGCTGATGCTGGAAAGTGAAGGTTAACTTCATACGAACATTGTGATACTATAAATATAGATTGGCTTTTTATTTCCATACTGGAAAGAGTACTGAAAATATTAGCCGGCACTAATTACGAGGCATTATGTTTGTCCCCAGTAATAAAAGGTATTTAAAATTCACTTTTTAGTATGCTAACCACAAGTGAGATAATTACTAAGCCTATTGCTGCTATTAGACCATAATGTACAAAACACTTAATTTTCTAGCTTTTAGCAGATGGATCTTGTCTCATAGAGTTGGTGGGGTGGTTCATTTTGCTGAACAGATCACGTAATATCACTCTGTCCTATTTAACACACATTATTTTGTCTTAGCACAGCATCAAAAGCCTGTTGGAAAACTACCTGAGCAAGTTAGCTAGCAGCTCTGCTAAATATTTTTAATAGAAATCAAGATAACAGTGAGACTAATAACAGTGGGAATTCTGCTGCCATTGAGATCGTCTAATCCTGGTTTTTCTGTTTGGGAGCATTTCTGACTATGCTAACTAACAGTGGAATTCATTTGACCTTACTTTAGATGCTTCCGATCTACGTGCTGACATCTGAGCTGGTCTTGCAGGTACTATTTATGGTCAAAAGATGGTTGTAATACGCGTTTCTGAGAAATTACTCATCTCTCAAAGTAGATGTCCACACCGGGTTGGATGAGTTCCACTCTGTAGCTGCCTCTGTCCGTGAAGGGAGCGTGGTGCAGTAACTCGGCGGTAGTTAGCTGCGTTGCGTATGTCTAACGTGAGATGAATCCCATCCGTTCATGTGCCTTCTTTTTCAGCACTCTGCCAGTGATGTGTAGCCGCTGCATTTGGGAGATTGCAGTCTTAATCCTACAGTTATGCATTCAGTTTGCCCCTCTGGCAGACTTTAAACATTTGGTGCTATTAACTCAGGACGCAGTCTCGTCAGGTCCCGAGCATTTTCTGCTCTGGTTGAATTGATTTGAGCATATGGAGGTGTCAGCATCTGGAGACTCTAGTCCTCAGACAACAATCTAGTTTGATTTTTTCATTATCAGTTACACTCCTTTTGCAGTACTTTGTTTCATTTGCAAGTGTTTATCATTTACATGTGCCCTGACAAAAAGCAACCAGTTGCAAGTGAGCTTGAGGGATGTGTTGAGGCAGCGTTGTATCCCCAGATTTCGCTGGTTCGAGCCGAGTCCTCAGGCTGGCCTCGAGCCGCGGGGCCCTCGGGGACCGCGCGCGTCGCTGTCCCCGTGCCCAGGCTGCTCGGTCGCGCTCCCGCTCGCGCCGGCGGCGGCGGCGGCACAGCCGGGGCTGCCCTGACAGCGGGAGTGAGGGCGGGGGGTGCAGTCTGCACACCAGCACTCCCAGCGCCGCGGAGCTCTGGCCTGAGGATATCGATTGAGAGAGGAGTTCGGAAACAGCCCTTGCTGTCCTGAGGAAAGAAGTGGGAAGTAAAGGTGTTTGCGAATGGAATGATTTGAAGAATTTGCTCATGATTAGACTGTTCTCCTGATTTAACTCGCTGCAATTTTGCTTTTTTCTTTTTTTGTTGAGTTGAAGTTTTTTTTCTTTTGGAGTTTATAAAATGTCCCTTATTACTGGCTGCATTTTAGAAAAGGTGATAGCTTCCGAAAGTGGTGCTGCAATATTAAGAGGTGTGTGGGTAGCGTCTGTGAGCTAACCTGCTCCTTCTGGGGAGGAGGGTGTTACAGCCGAGTTCAGTGGGGCCGGGGTTTTCCTAGGAATATCTGCAAGCTCACTTTATTTTCCCTTTCTGCCACACCCAGAGAGTTGGAAATCAATATGAAGTGTAAGATGCAAGAGAGAGAGAAGTTGCTTTTATTTTTTAATGCCAGATGTGTACAAATACTTGCTTTTAGTCCAACATATGTATTTCAGATTGCACGAGGACTTCCATTTAATGTAACACAAAAAAATTTGTATAATCTTACTGTGTATCATTTGCCATAAAGATGGAATTTCAATTAAATTTTTTGGAAGAACTGACTGAGCTGTGTGTCTTTAGTAAGAGCCCTTTATGATGGTATTTGACGTCCTTTCTGTTCCTTTCCTTTTCTGTGCATCAGAAAGCAAAAGCATTTGGGCACGTACGGGGCAGCGTCTTGATTCGGATCAGCAGTGAACTGTGAGGCGGTGATTCCCCCGTGACAGAGCTGGTTCGCTTTGTGCACGAGAGGGTCGCACTCGGACGCCTCTGGAAGGGAGCCCTCCAGATGTGCACGAGAGGGTCGCACTCGGGAGGCCTCTGGAAGGGAGCCCTCCAGATGTGCACGAGAGGGTCGCACTCGGGACACCTCTGGAAGGGAGCCCTCCAGATGTGCACCAAACGCTCCCGCTGCACGCAGGTCTCAGCCAAGCCCTGTTTGAATGCTCGGTCCAAGGAAGCCGACTGACGTTCCCTGGAGCAGGGCCCCAGCACCCGCTGAGGCACGCCGCTCTGGTCCTGGTGTGCCAAATGACGGGCCGCAGGAGCCAAGCCGTGGTGGGTCGGTCCCTTAGGTTTTCAGGGGAGATAACGGCACGTCAGCCCTCTGGGCTCGCAGTCCTTCAGGGTCAAGGCGGGCACGCGCGAGGGCAGAGTTCACTAATGAAGTTCTGTGAGCAGCAGCCGTTACCTGGATATTTATGCCTTTTTGAAAATTGATGTCCTCGGTAGTCAAAGCTGCTTATTCTGCTCACGCAGAAGTGTCGGTATACGTAACCTTTCAGCAGTTAGCTGGACCCAACGTTGGACGTGATAATTTCACGCTGCCCTCACCTCCCTGACTTCCCACCCGAGGTAACAAACTCCGGTACCGGTGACGCTGGTCCCTTGGTGGAGGTGACAACTGCGCAGCAAGGCTTTCGCACGGGCACCTGCCTACCCCTGGCTCGGAGAGCGGTGCCGTCGTCCGTAGTTTTCTGCGTCGGGGCTCAGGTTCAGCCTGAGCCTTTGTTTTGAAGGCGCAGCCTGTTCCTGCGCAGATGAGCGTGTTCAGGCTGGGGTGTTACGCCTCACCCTGCCGCTCCGGCTCCCTTTGCCGCCATCTCGCTCAGTGTCCGGGGTGATGCTTCAGGATGGGGGGGGACATAAAATACACGGATGCGAGTGGTGCGGTCTCCTCGTGCCGAGGTCCGGCTACGCGCTTGGAGGAGGTGTGGAATTGAGCGTCAGTCTGCTTTCTGTGAAAACGGGGGGTTTGCGGGCTCAAGAAGATGGTGAATAAAAGATTTGCACTAGTTTTGAATCCCACCTGTGATTGTTAATTTAGTCAGTTATCTATTAGCAGTCTCTAGGCAGCTTATTTCTTATGTTAAAAATTAAGTGCTTGATTGATTATTTTCTAGAACAGTGGTGAGAGTTGTTGTATACTTAAGCTGGTCCATTAGTGAACTCTCATTACGAGATGGTGATGGGGAGACCGCTGAACGGATGGCAGATGGGAAGAATGAAGGAGTGCCATGAATTTACTTCCTTTCTTCCCTCTGGTATTTAAGTCAGTAGCTGCCATTTTGCATTTGAATGGAGATTTGGCTGAGTAAGCATGGCAGAACTTAAGCAACATCCCATTTATTTGAATCCAAATAATCTGTTTGGAAGCATTGGCTCCCTCTCCCTTTAGAAAGTTACAGTAGGCTAAAAAATTGCCAAGCATCAGTTAGTCTGTGGCAAGCGCCTGCCTGCTGGCTTTTACCTTCTCATTTCCCGAAGGCGGCAGCGAAGAGAGAAGTTCCTCCGTATTCAGCAGGAGCGAGGGTCCCTCCGCTGCTCTCGCGGCAGAGAAGCTGATTTTTGGCAACTTCTCGCCTTGTGGTAAATCACCTCGTTGCTGGTTTCTGCTGAGATTTGTATGGGGAGCCGTGACCTCAGGGGGTCCCTTCCGCAGCTGCAGGTGGGCTCCGCGCTCCTCGGTGCCCCGCTGGGGCCGGCGGCGAGGGCGTCCGCGGGGTGTCACCGAGCGACGGGCGATGCTGCAGGCGGAGGCAGCTCAGGCTCCCGGCGGCTGCACGGGGCTGCACAACGCATGTTTTCCCTAAACTAATCCTGGGAAGTGACGGGATTGTCTTGGCAGCAAGGTTGCTTTGTGTTGGATAGTCGGGGGTTTAGGCTGCAGGAGGACGAATGAATATTCGTGTCCTGTTAGCAGCAGGTAAGCTGCACTCCCTGCTACCCTACAGGAACCCCTTAGAAATGAAAACCAGCGTACCCGCTGCGAGTGCAGAGTTTCAGAGTCCGAGGAACGGCCCGTGTATTTGCCGGTAACTGCAGAGGTAACGTGTCCACCACTTTCCTGTTTCGCTGCTTTCCTCGTGGAGGGCGGGCAGACCCTGAAACTGCGGCCGACAACTGGGTCCTCGCACCTTTACGCTCAGCACGGGCTGGTCGAAGGCTTGAACTGATTTGTACCTCCTGGCTGGGTCAGACCACCATCGGGGCCATCCAAGCACGTATGGGCTGCGCGGTCTTTCGTCCTCTCTGAAAAGTCCTCATCTTTTAGCGCTGCCACCCGTGGTGCACTGGGCAAGTGATTTATTTATAGTTCATCACTTTCAAGCCCTCACGGGCAAGTTCTGCTCTTGCACATGGAGCACAGGGATTTGTAAATTTGGATGAGGTCTAAAATGTGTCTTTTGTTTTCCTGCTAAATTTGTGCTCATCTGTAAGTGCCAGGCAAAGGTTATTTAATTTGCATCCGTTGGCCTGGCCGTGCAGCGTCCTTTACGTGACTGCACGGAGATGGATCGTCTGGAGATGGATCATCTCTGACACACACGGCCTTTTGTCCCCCCGGGCTCAGAGGTTGCATCGGGAGCGGCCGCCACTGACATCTGAACCCCAAAGGCCAAGAGATCACGAGGCCGTAACGTGGGGAGAAAGCGCTAAAGGTGTCGCTGCCGTTGTCCTCGGAGGAGGGGGCCGCGCCTGCGATCGCGTCGCTCACAGGGCAGGAAAAAGGGCCGAACGCCACGGGGACGGGGACGCCCCGCTGCATTTCGTAATGCGCGGCGGAGCTGATGCCAGGCGGTGCCGGGCGTTCCTCCCCGGCCCCAAGGGCGGCTGCGAGGGCTCGTCCCTCCCAGGACCGGACCCATCGCAAAGGATGCAGAGTTCGAAGTCAAACCTCCGTCTCATTACCTTGATGTCAAAATACATTATCCACAAAGTACTAACGAGCGACATTACCTCCGGCTGATTTATGGCAAGGTTTCCAGGGTCTCTCAGAAATGCATGTGAAGACACATTTACACTCCCTGGTGGCGAGGAAAACCTGACACAGCGGCGGAGAGCAGAAGTACTCCGGCGGAGCTGAAAGCATAACCACTGCACATACGCTGCAGCGCCTGGAAAAAGCCATTATAAATAGCAAACTCTCCCCAAACAGTGCTCCCGGGCCAAGATGCTGGGCACCTAATGCAGTGCCAGAAAGGCTTTGAAAGACCTCAAACCGCAGAGCAGATGGATGCAGCTGAGAGGGAGAAGAGGAACGGATCAAACATGGTTCTCCGAGCAGCAGGGGCTGGGGCCGGGCTGCTGGGGATGCTGCAGCCGGCTGGGGACCGCAGGCGTCGCCGGACTCGCACCGCAGGCCTGCGAACACACCGCTGGCAAAGGGGAGCCTGCCCGAGCCGCCGTCATGGCAGAGCTTCATGTGAGCGCAGGATTCTGCTCAAGGCGTTCAGAATTTATGTTGGTGTTTGAGATCATTTGCTGCTGGTAATTTTGGCTGGGGTAAATAATTCAAAGTCAATATCCCTGCTTGAATAATTATGTCAGCATAACTTCAATCAGAAGAGAGCCTGCTACATTAAACTGCAGCACCGTGCTTCCATTAACAGAGCGAGAGATAAACTGAAGATATTAAGTGAGATTTTGGGATTATTCAGCCTGTGCGTATGGTTTAGACTAACGGTATCTCGCGTTACCCTGCCAAACGATGCGCTGTTTCCCAGCAGCGCGGCAGTGCCTCATTGCGTTGGTCTGAGCTGCAACCGCTCCAACGGGCGTAGAACACACTCAAATGCAGAAAAACATGGCAAAACCCCCCCATGTTTCTGTGAAATCGCTGGAAACGCTCTGATGCTGTGTCAGGTGGGCTCAGAACAGGCAGTGGGGACAGATGGGACTTAAATGTCCAGTAAATAATGTCCTGATGTCCCCTGCGAATGTGTTTGCTAATTGCAGCTACCAGGAATTTAATTAAGACCCGGGCTGGCGCCTGCTGAATCACTGGGGTCTTCCCATGCCAGGGGGCTACAGCCAGGCCCTGAGGTGACGGGGAGCACGGTTTCAGACGATGGTAACGGGGTGTTGCAGGTGTTGAGCTCTTCCCTTCCCTTGGCTTTACGGTCAGGGCAGGCTTGGTATTGTAGTAAATAAACCACAAGCTCTGTAGTTTTGAGCATTGCTTAGAGCCGGTGTATTTGTATGCTCTCCCTCTGACATGGATGCTCATACGGAAGAAAAATGCTACTTTCACAAAAAGGAAAAAAAGTGCTGCCTGGCAGCCCATCGCTGGGATTTTGCTGGCAAACTATCTTCTCTGGCAAACTCTGTTGACTCCTTCACGATCCATGTTATGTCCAGGTCCCTTCAAAAGATGCCTGAGGCATTTTCCATATTCCACATTTCTCCAGGAAAATGCCCCACGTTTGGCACGGAGGCAGTGTGTTGTGCCAGTGCCCTGCTCCAAGCTGGCTCTTTCCCAGTGCTCCCAGCACCGATGCCTCCCTGCCTGGTAACTGGTGGAGACTGAAAAGCTTGCCTGCAGAACATCGAGGCCTGCCAGTGGATTATTGGAAATGGAGGGGGATCTGGACATGAGCCTGCTTAGCGGTACACAGATCTTCTCTGATGGATGAAGTCGGCATTAATCCACTGCGTCTCGCCCGGGAGATGCTTTGCTGACAGCGTGGTGTGAGCACCGCTCCTGCCCAGAGACCGAACAGGGACCCAGCGGTGGGACCCAGGAGCAGACAGCAGGAAGGTGATCTGAGTTGTAACCTCTGGAAGCATCGTCAACGCTTAGCCCGTGATGCCAGCTGACGCGAGAGCAATGCTGCAGTCAGCTCAGTTCAGCTCTAGGACGTACAATATGCTGCGGAGGTGAGAAGACAAAGCGGATTTGGGGCTGAGGGATGGAGAAAAAGACGGCTGTATGCGGAGCTGAACGAGAGGTGTCCCTGGGGAGGCTTTGGGAGCTTACACAGGAGCGGTGGGCACCAGAACGGTGTTAGCAGCCATTGCAAACCACCCCAAATCCAACCCAACAGCCGAGTCGGCACTGCAGGTTTATGGTTCATAGTGAAGTTGCTGCAACCGCCTGCTCTCACGGAGAGGACTGTCGCTCCTTTGGTTGGCAGAACAGAGTCTGGGAATAATTCACTGCTCATCGGGGACGCAGTAGCCCAAAACGGCTTGAAAGGGGGATTGCAGCTTCTCAGCCAAGAAAGCGCAAAAAGGCTGTGCCCTTTGAAGGGTGCCGGGCAGAGCTGGGGGAGAGCTGCAGCTTCGGCCCCACGTCCCAGCACAGGGCCCAGGTGTCCCGGGGCTACAGAGAGAGGAACGGTAGGGAGGACCCTGGAGAAGGGAGTTTCTCCTTGAATTCTGCACGGAAAAACCAGCCAGCTACTGTGGGATGACTGGGAGGTTTAGACCCTGGGTTTGGTGTTAGTTGACGTTTGTGCGTGAGGTGCTAAGAGTGCAAGAAGTGCCCTAATGGCTGCTGGCACTTTAGATCTTTTTAAACGTCTGCGTACGTGTGAAGGTGTCTGGGGACAAACTTAGGCTTCACCTGGCTGTGTGTGTGCACGGCGAGTCAGAGAGTGTGTGCACGCAGCTCGTGCTCCGAAAAGCGCCAGGAAGCAAAGCCTTACGGAGCGACCGTGCCACGCGAACCGGCCCCGTCCCCTTCCGCGCGGCCGCCCGGGAGCCCTGGCAGGGCTGGCCCTTCCCTGCGGCCCAAGGACCCGCGCGCACCCGGCCCTTCCCCTTCTGCCGCTGCCAGCAGCCCGGGCCGCCCCGCGGGGCACAGCGCGGGTGCGCTGCCGGGGGCTTGGGTTTTCTCCCGGGATGACGGGGAGGGAGCTGTAATGCAGAATCCAGAGCCCTCGGTCATTCTTTTCCTGTCATTTTTAAGGATGATCCATAACGTGTGAACATCACCCGCAATCCAGGCCTAATTACGTTTCTCAAGTGAGCACGTTGCATTTTCGAGGAAGCCTTAAACGAGCACTTAAGCTGTAATGCTCCTGAGTGCAGCGCTGCGGGTTCCAGGGTGGCTCCGCATCCTGCGGGCCGCTGGGCTCCTCGCAGCCAACTCCCACAAGCGCTTTTATCACAGAGTTATTAGCCCATTATGGTCTACGATTGTCTTTTACTGCCTTTGATTTCTTCTGTTGTCAGGCGTGAGGAAAGTGATGTGTAATATGATCCAAAGTGTTCTTGTTTGTTTTAATCTACTGTTTTAATATATTATGGCTTCCTGCCATTATGCCTTTCTGAGATGGGCCCTGGAGTCACTCGCAGAGGTTTTATATGTGCAGAAGCTGAAAGGCATTTTTCCAGTGGGTACATCTTATGGCAGGCAGAGCTAATCTTATTTTTTTTTCTCCTCTGTGTGCACGTGTGCGTTGATGCTGGCTGTTTCCACCTGAGCATCGACAATCCCACTGCGGTGTCCCACCGCGCTGCCTAGCACAAGTGTTTTTTCCTCCCGGTTGTTTTGCTTAAGCACCTCCATGCCACATGTGCTGAAAAAATATCAGTGGCATTGCACAATCTTCTGCTCTTTTCCCCCAAAAGAAAGCCAGCTGCCTTATAATGACGCTTTGTAACGGGGTGCAGCTTCCCCTGCGTGCTGGCTTCCAGCCTTTTCCCCTCAGGTTCCCTACAAGGCTTCAAACCGGGGCTGAGCGTTTGGATCGAAGAAGATGGCACTGCTGTAAGCTAAGAACCCCGCTGGCAGCACTTCATCTGCAGTCAGGAGGGACCCGTGCCATGATCACTGCGGGGTCCGACGCAGCGGATCGTTACTGTCAAGTTCAGCCTGATGGATGCACTGCCGTCCCCGGCGCTGCCGCACACCGGCCTGCCCGAGGAGGAGGAGGAGGAGAGCGTGACGCCCGCTCCTTCGGGCCGGGCTGTGCTGCCGGGGGCAGCTGGGGGTGAGCGTTTTGGGGAGCACCCCGGGCTCCCCGCCACGCACCGTGGAGCCCAGCCAGGGAGCAGGGGCACCAGCCGGGCTGGGCTCCCTGGGTGCCTCTGCGTCCCCGTGATGTAAGTGCGGTGTTTTGGAGTTTAACATTGGTGACAAAACTGAGGGTTTTTAAGGTATTTTAACCTGGAACGATCGTGTGAGCCCCGGCAGGGTTAAGAAGCAGCAAGTCGAGCAGAATTCACAGGAATGAGCTGCTGCAACAGGGACAGGGAAGTTGGTGCCCTCGCCACGGGACGCAAAGTCTGGCATGGACCCGAGCGCAGAGGTTACAGCCCGGCCCTGGGAAAAGCCGCAAAAGGAGAGAGCAGCGATTCCTGGCTTGGGAGGCTTCCAGCTGCTGCCAGCCGGCGGAGGGGACCGGGAGAGGTGGCGGAGGGGAATGGGAGAGGCGCAATCGGGAGGTGGAGGCAGCTCTGCTCCGGGGACGCCGCTCCAACCACTGCAGCTCCTGTGCTCCCTGCCCTCGGCTTGTCAGGAAGGGTCGGAGGAGGGCGTGCAAAGAAACACACCGCAGCTGTTTAACGCCGTTCTGGGTTCATACTGGCGTGCTTTGCAGGCCCAAATGTGACTCAAACATAAGCCGATAAACTGAGGTGGGTGAAGAAGAGTCTCGTGTAGGTGGTGTGGGTCCCCCGGTGCCACACGGGGCACAGCCGGTGCCGTGGGTGCCCTGCCGTGGCTGCAGTGTGTGGACAGGAGCTTCTGCCGGGACAACGGGAGGATCCAGAGCGTCGAATCCTCCTTGGGTTCCTCGGCTGAGCGCGGTCGCTTCTCGGTCCCCTGGAAGCGCATGTTGCTGTGTGCGCAGGGGGCCTGGCCGCGGCCGCTCGTGTGCTGTGCTGCGGATGCTCCGGCAAGTCTGCCAGTGCCGGCTTGGATCCCTCACCCCGGTTTCACGGGTCAGTGAGTGATGCCCAGCATCCGCAGCACCGCTCACTGCTGCAGCATAGCCCGGTGCCCACCAAGGCCAGTGGCTTCAGTGTCAGCGCAGCTGAGCACCGGCAGAGCTGAAGGCGTCCCTTTGCCCGGGGGATTTTCTGCAGTTAAAGCATTTGCAGGAGAAGCCGACCAACGTGCCGTACCGACACAGCATTGCAGCCCGGCTGAAATCCTGCCACACACTCAGGTCATCCTTCAGCTTTTTGTCAGCTTAATGAAATGGTCCTGTTTCCTTCTTCCAGATGTGCCCACTGCTAAGTGCCTGGAAAATGCATTCCCAGGGGAATGATCCCGCAAGTGAAATGGAAATGACCTATTGTGGGCTGCATTAGTCTCAATGTCATCGCTTTTATCTTTTTGCTGTTAAAGTGTTTTTACCCTTCCCGTGGTCAGCTACCCTCCCGGCCATTCCCCGGAACCGGCAGCCATCCCGGCAGCACTCGCTCCCGCGGTCCTCACCACCGCCTTCTCTCGGAGAAGACCCCTCTGCCAGGGCGGTTTGCTACCCATGGCAGGAGCCCGGAGCTCTGCACGGGGAGGGGGCTCGGGAAAACACACCTAAGCCCAGCTTGTTCCTCCGTGCTCTCACCGCAGAGCCTGAGCACCAGGGTCTGGTTTGGGTCAACGCGGGGTGCGCGGGGACAGCGGGCTTAGGGTGAGGCTGCGTTCTCGCTTCCATTGCCCCTGTACGTGGCCCAGCCGGCCGTGGCGGCGCGAGGGGAGCGTGGGGCAGGGGCAGGGTGCTCAGAGATGCTCAGGCCCATGCTTGGTGGGTGCGGGAGCTGCCGGGAGCGCGGGGCTCGGGGGGCTCGGTTCCCTCCCCTTCCTCGGGACTCCCCACCGCACCCCGCGCCAGAGGGTGAAGGTGGAAAGGAGACCTGAGCGGCAGCGTTCTGGGCTCTTTGACACAAAATGCTGAAGAGGCAGGTCTGCTTTTATTTGCACCGGTAGCCACTCAGCAAAGTTAAATGAAGCAGCGTAAATGTAATTAATGGCAGAATCTGGGTCAGTGTCGAGAGAGGGATATGAAGAGAATGAGCATGAAAACGAATTCTTCTGTGATTTCATTAACCCCAAGGTTAAAAATCAGTGCTAAGGTTAGATTCAAGATAATAAAACCCACAGTGCCTTTCTACCGGCGACAGTGCCGCAGCTCAGCCAGCCGCCCTGCGTGCGGCACACGGTGCTCGCCGCCCCGGGGACGGGACACGGGGGTTCCCGGGGGGCTGCAGCGTCCCCCCCGCCCGCCCGCGCCCTCCCAGGGCTACGCCTGGGGTCCCGAGGCCGAGGGACAGCCCCTGCCGGTGCCTTCGGGGGGGCAGAGAGCGGCGTGGCGTCTGGAGCGGCTCTTCCAACGCTGACGAATGGTTAAGGAAGGAAAAGGCCATTTTTATGTTTTAGGGTTTTTTTTAGCAGCTAAACATAGGAAAGTGGTTTTCCTTGTTCGTTTAGTTTTGCATTTGATCTACTTATGATGAGATTACTCAAGGAGAAAAAACAAAAAACACTTGCCCATAGCTGGAGCAGAAGGAAGGAATGAATGCAAACCTGCTACATTCTCCTTGCCCTGAAATTTCAGCTGGAGGAACCTCCTGCCTCCTCCGGTAGTGCTGCTTCAGGGAGTGAACGTGTGAGAATTTACTTAATTTGATGGTAAATTAAGATGCAGTGCATCATGTAATTCCATGATCTACATAAATATAAGGCGATTTCTTCTTTAACAAACGCCTTCACTGCTGCAATGTAGACAGCGAATTACCACCGACTTAACCAATTTTTGGAAATTTATTGGGAAAACCAGAGGCCATTGGAAAAGGAAAAGGACGAAGGAGCTGAGGTTGATGCCCTCTGTCTTTGCTGGTCCCCCCTTCAGCTGGTTTGCCCTGGGTAGCGGCGCGGGCCCCTCTGGCAGCGATGCCAGCGACTGTTGCTGAAGGACGGGTGGTTCCTCAGATGCGTGACCCTCTCTGAACAGGACCTGATCCATCCTGGCCAGGCTGAGAGGATTTTGCACACGAGTAATTAAGCTCTGCTTATAAATGCAGCTGCTCCTGCCTGTCCCACCTGCGAGACCCAAACCCAACGCCCTCCCCCAAACCAGCGCTGAGATCAAAATGCCTGGGGAGAACGGTGGGAGCGTGTGGGTCCCGCACCCCGCTCCCGGCACAGCAGAGGAAAGACGGGCCGTGTTCCCGTCGCCTCCCCTCCGAAGCGCTGCCAGCGCTGTCACCCCCTGCCCAGGGGGCAGAGACCCTTGCAGTGGGAAGGAGGGTGCTCAGCAGGCAGCAGGGCTCATCCCATTTTCTTCTCTTGCTCTCAGCCTCTAGAGCAAAGCCGTATCATCACCCTCTGCTCGGGAGCTATGGCGTGAACAGATGCGACTGCAGTGCTCCGTTTCATTTTCAGTCAGCCTGCATAATTATAGGATTTTTCTTTACAAAAGACCTTGAATACTCCCATGCCAGAGCCCCGAGTCCCTTCACTGCCCCGAGCAGTGGCACTGAAGTCAATGTGTATGCATCGTACCACGCATGATAAGCAGGAGTAAAGGTTAATGCACTGGAAAGTCTGTGCAAGAGGAGACGTGGGAGAGAAGGTTTGCAAAACGCTCATCTGTGGGATAACGACGCTGCTTCTCTCCATGCTCTGGTTTGTCCCTCTTCCATTATAATCGTAGATTCACAGAATGGTTTGGGTGGGAAGGGACCTTAAAGATCACCTGGTTCCAACCCCCTGCCATGGGCAGGGACACTTTCCTCCAGCCCAGGTTGCTCAAAGCCCCGTGCAACCTGGCCTTCAACACTGCCAGGGATGGGGCAGCCACAGCTTCTCCGGGCAACCTGTGCCAGTGCCCACCACCCTCAGAGTGAAGAATTTCTTCCTTATAGCTAACCTAAATCTCCCCTCTTCCCGTTTAAAGCCATCACCCCTTGTCCTATCACTATGGGCCCTTGTAAAAAGTCCCTCGCCAGCTTTCTTGCAGGGCTCCTTTGGGTACTGGAAGGCTGCTACGAGGTCTCTGGCACGAGCTGCACGAGCTGCGTTCAAAGAACGTGTCAGATCTTTTTTCAAGCACATTTTGCTCATGCTTGGCCAGACCTTACACGCGATGTAGGGCCTGCATTAGCCTGGCCGCGCTCGGCTCTGCTTTACCCCGACGGTGGTAACAGCCCGCGCCTGTGCCGGGGCCGGAGCAGCAAAGCCCCGCTCCGCCCGGGGCGCGGGATCGGGCTGCCGTCAGCAGCCAGACTCTAGGAAGGCACCTGGAAAAAAAACAGGAACTTTTCATCGCACAAGGAAGCAAAAGCGTTGTTTTCCTCCTTTATTGAACTTTGGCAAATAATATGTGTGTGTGGGTTTTACATCAATAGCTATAAATAAAAATTTGAAAGCAATGTAATACTTGTCATTAAGATAAAGGACATCTATTGGCACAAATCATTGAGTAAAAACCCTTTAATGATAAAATAACATTCACTCTTTAGCTACTTTATTTGTCTGAAAAACTCAGCTTACACTCAGTTCAACATATCACCTTCCACAAAGTTAAAAAATGACATAAAATGACATAATAAAATATACCTTAAATTTCATAATACAAGTACCTTGGCAAATTTTAGCAAGCTGGACCATCTACTGTGGGCCACAGTAGTGAACATTGTCATCGTCTCACATACCCCTTGTTGCCTTTGGACTGAAAAATGCAGGTGAACTCAGCGTGTAGGTATTACAACAACTGCGTGTCGTCTGAGTAGTGTCTGGGATCTGCTAGCATGAGTCGAGTCTGCCGAAACAAATATCGAGTCTGCTTATTGCGGAAGAACATATAAAGCTTTCTGGAAGATTAAACACTATTACAATCATTAACTGTCTTACAAAAAAACCTATTTAAAATTCTTGTATCCATTACTGTCTTTGGCAGATAAATAAGAAAAAAAAATAAACAGACTATATTACAAAGCTTTCATTATCACAATCTACCGTATAAGGCCAAATGAAAATATGTGTCTTTGCACTAATGAAAGCACATCTCTAATATATCCTTAATGACAGACAATAGAAACACTCTACCGACGTTACTTCAGATGCCTCGTTAGAAGACTGCGACTTTCGTACTCCGGTTCCCCAAGTGGCACTCTTCCACACAGAGTAAAGTGTATTTAGTAGTTGATTTGGCTTTATGTCCAGTACGATCAGCGAGTCAGGGTTACCTTAAGAGCCTGAGGCTGGACCCAGATATAAAAGACAACCAGTTTGCCAGTCCGCTAGCGGTACTGGTAGACCGGGGGTCTTGAGCGTGGGACCGGTGTAGGACAGGAGGGACAAATCAAAGGGGGCAGAACACATTTTAAGAAATCTGAACCCAGAGCGGAGGGGGGTGAGTGACGGGGCTGCCAGAGCCGGCGCCCGTGCTCCCTCCCGGTAGGAGCGCGGCAGCGGGGCTGCGCAGGCAGGAGCGACGCAAGGGGTCTGGCTGCGCCGCCCGGACCGACGCTCCACGACAGGCTTGTCCGTCGTGACAGGCGACGTGGCTGGGAGAGCGCTGCTGACCCCCAACCCGTCTGTGTCCTGCCGAGCGCCCGCCGCGTCGCAGCACGGGGGATGATCGGCCTGGGCAGGGCCCACCGGCGGGGCGAGGGGTGCAGGCAAGGCTCCCCCGCGCCCGCCGTGCCCGGTTCCCCGTGCCGTGCCCGTGGGTCTGCCATAAAGCCAAAGTAACTCCTCTTCCTGGGAAAAAACGCACAGTTGGCTCCGTTTTGAGCAAGACGTATTTTCAACTGACTGACTGACGCGTCGAATTGGCCGGGAAAAAGCTGCTAGTCGGCCAAACTTTTCCTCTAATAAAAATTTAATTTAACTGGAATTCAGTTTGAGTCTGTGTTTAAAACACGGCTAGATGAGAACTGATCTAAGTATCGGTTCTTATCAGTTCTTAATCGTATGAGGCAAAACTGTGCATGTTTTCACAGCTGAAATGTATACACAACTGCGCCACAACTGCTAACGGATAACAGGCTCCATGCATAAATAAATACCATCAAACCAAAAGACCTATTTTCAAATTCAAAAAAGGAAGTTGCCATTAAGAACCACGATGCATCACACTGCTAAGGTTTTGCCTCATGCATAAAAATGGTAGCGCTGATTGGCAGTTGCTAATTATAATACTACACCGTCACACAGAACAATTAGCTGTTCAGACCAAGTAGCACAAACGTAGAAAATAATCTTTTTTTTTCTTTTTTTTTTTCAACAGAGCAAATTAACACAGATTGTTTCTTCAGCAAAATATGAAACTGTAAACTTTGGGCTCATTCTGCAACTTTTCCCCAATCCGTAATAAACAAAAAAACCCAACGGGAAGAAAGACTGACGTACATTTTTAAGCGCACCTTTTCCGTCTATTACAAAAGCACAACCTAAAACGTATAAAGCTTTTTCTTTTTTAAATCACAGTTACCAAAAAGAAACAGTGAATAATTTATTACATACGCTATAATAACATTACTCTAAAGAACTATTCTCTATGAGGTATATCTGAGAAAATTCGGTAAGGGATTGCACGGTCTGCGTTGCCAACATGCCCAGTTTTATATTAAAGCTTTGGAACCATGAAGAAATGGAGAAGGAGAAGGAGAAGGAGAAGGAGAAGGAGAAGGAGAAGGAGGAGGAGGAGGAGGAGGAGGAGGAGGAGGAGGAGGAGGAGGAGGAGGAGAAGGAGAGAGATGGAGAGGGAGAGGAGAAGGAGAAGGAGAAGGAGAAGGAGAAGGAGAAGGAGAAGGAGAAGGAGAAGGAGAAGGAGAAGGAGAAGGAGAAGGAGAAGGAGAAGGAGAAGGAGGAGAGAGACGGGGAGAGGGAGAGGGAGAGGAGAAGGAGAAGGAGGAGAATAGAAGGAGGAGGAGGAGGAGGAGGAGAAGGAGGAGGAGAGGAGGCAGGAGAGGAGCCTTTGGTATTAGTAGGAGTTTTGTTCTTTGCAGGGCTGCATTGCAAAGCACCACAGTACAAAAAGCCCACCAGGTACGATTCGGCGGCCCAGTTGAAGCTGAGGTATTCACAGGAAGAATAAAAAAAAGCACAGAGAGGTCTAGACTGGCAAAATCGTTGCTTTGGTTCAAGCAAGGCACTCGTCCCGTGGTAATGTCACACTTTGCAAGTGAAGCATGAGTCTGGTAAGAAACGTGACTGCTGCAGAGGACCCTGCCAGCTCTGGGGATTTTCTGTGTCCAGCCTGCCACCCGTCCGTGCTGTGCAGGGGGTGCGAGGGGCACGGCGGGAAGGTTTCACCTACCACAAGGACAGATCGTCTCCTCCACGCCCAGAAGGCATCCTGAGAATCATTATAGCTTTTTATTGAAGGAATATATATATATATATAGATAGATATAAAAAGCACACTTGTCAAGTCCCTATCTTTTCCAATACAGACTTAAAACCAAAAAGAAATACAAAATAAAAGGCAACATTTAATTAAAGTGGAGCTTTTGTGTTGAGCTGTTGGTAACCTGCCTGTGTGAATCCAAAGGCGTTGCTCGGGCCGATTTCCTAGGGAAAGGCTCAAGCCCCCGCAGCAGCCGGCGGCGCCGGCCCACGGCCCCCGTCCCGCCCTGGATGCGGCTCATCCGCGCTCTGCGCCGAGGCGGGGTCTCACCAGCGCAGGAGCTGCTGTGCTGGGGTGAGCGTCGCCTGCCTTACTTGTCCTTAAATCGAGGTGTTTGCACCCATGCGGGGCAGGGCCAGACACTTATAAACCAGCTTTTAAGCTCAGCCAAAAGTGCATACCTGCAATCTGATTGAGTTGGTTTTCTCTTTTCAATTTACCTACCAGCCAGTGCTCGCCGCCTTGTTGTTTTTACTGCGGAACAGGCTCTGCTAACGGCAGGATCAGCGGGGCGCCTAAAGAAAAGCTGAACTTGCGTCTGAACGGGCCCCTGGGAAGCTGCGGAGGTACAGAGCGGTGGGAAGGACAGGCAGTGCCCAGGAGCGGAGTCAGCTCATCAGGGCATTTGGTTCAGTCGCATAAACAGGATAAAACAGGCTAAAAGAAACAAATGCTAAAGGGCACCACTAATTCCCCAAAGACAAGCAACCAACTTTTAAGTAATCGCTTAGGAACATGATACTAATGGAGCTTAATGTAGCTTTGTTTCATTGCTAACTTGAGAAAAAGAATTAATTGATTTTCATACGAAAACGGTAATTGCGAACAACGACAACCAAATGTTAGCAGGAGAGAGCAGCCGCTGTGCCTGCCGTGCCCACCGGGTTCACCAGAGCCGCAGCGTGGGCGCGGGGGCCAGGCAGAACTGGCCCGCGTCCCAGCCAAGGGCTTGCCGCTTGGCGTCCAGATGGCCAAAATTAGGAAGAATCCCCCTCCCCTCGGACTAGCCGTCAGCAGTGGGTCTGCTAGCCTGGCGGCCCACAGACCAGCCCCTTAGATTATGTTCAAGCATGGTATTGCTTGAAAATAATAATTTCTAATGTTACTTTCTGCTGCCGATGCACACTCATAAATACTTCAGCGGGACCTCTGCAGCTGGCAGCGTGCAGATCCCTCTCCCCGAGGAATCGGCTGACGGACAAAGCCTGGATTCAGCTCCAGGTCAACACAACTGCTCCATCCACCGGAATTTGGCGTGGGGAAGGACGTGAAATGGTTTCACGTCTCCAAACGTTTTTGGCTGGCAGGAAGGCATAAGGGAAACACAGAAAACGTCGTCACCAGAACTGGCAGCTTCCCCAAGAAGTATTTCTTTGGGTATCTGGGTTGCAGCGGTACATTACTGTATGGAGGAGAGAACAGTTGAAACTATAAAAGAGCACAAGCAAAATGCAGACCGCACAGAGAAAGAAATCTTTGGTATCTTTGGTATCATCAACACGATTAAAATTACAAATGGAAAAAGTCAGTGAGGTAGCCTCTTTGGTTCTCACTAGAAATAGAAAGGTTTTTTCGTTTTTTCTTTTTTCCTTTTTTTTTTCTTTTTTTCTTTTTTTTTTACACACACAGAAGTTCATTCTTGGAAGCAGCTAGGTTAAGGGTTTCTCTCTTTTTGCTTGGCGTGTATTATTTTGCCCCCAGCTTAAGTTTTAAGAAGCCACAAAGTTCAGGCAAAGTATCCCAGTGTCTTTTTTTCCCTATTGTTTCTGAATGCACAGTTTTAGGTTGAATATTCATTGCTTGTCCTCCAAATTCGCTCTGTTGTTCTTACAGAAAATCAGCTGTAGTGCTTTAAAGGTAATTCTAAATAAAAAATAAAAACTATACAAGGGCATCCTCAGACGATGATGAATAAGTTAAATAAATAAGTTATATTACGAAGGCTTTATGTGCCATAATAAAGGTACATCACACTTCTAATCAGATGGGAAGAGATTAACTTAAATAATTTAAACTTTGATATTTCAACGATTAAAATCAATTAAAAGAAGAAATCAAAACTAGACTCCTTTTTTGTTTTATGTAACTTGTTATTTTTCTCCCGTCTGTAGCAGAGCCTGGCTGCTCTGTGAAGCAATTCTAACTTTTAAGTGTATTTACTAACATAGGCTTCGCATCTCTGATGCGCTGCAACAGTAAAATGGATAAATAAGCAAAATTAATCCCAAATTAATTCATAAATCATTGAATTAAATAGTTACAAATAACTAACATTGGAGCCTGATCCCGCAGCCTATATTCAGGCAAAACTCCCATTGAATTTTAAAGCTAAAATGAAACTCAATGTGTTTAGACTGAACAGAGATTTCGGGACCTACTCTAAGACTAAATTAAATAAATTACATTATTGATAGATAATATATTGGGTTAAAACCCACAAATGTCTGGAAAAAAATAAAACCATTTTAAGCTTTGCCTTTTTAAAAAATTTAAACAATAAAAATTCCCCTTAATAAATATAAAGGAGGCCAAGTATAAAGTTTCCCCATGTCTTAAAAACACTTAGGTATTGTGACAAGCAAGAAAAACATGGGTTTTTGTCCGAAGCTAGCACACCCTTTGCAATACCATGTCGTTACCGTGTCTTGCTTTGGAAGAGGAGATCCCTATTCCCTTATGCAGGTTTGAGCGTAGTTTGCTGGTTTAGTCCTTCTCAGGTCTTTGGATTCAGCTTTAGGTAAGAGAGATCCAGAATAAAGCTATTCAACCGAAGTCATCAAGCACATTCTTTGTTCCTTCACGGATGATTAAACAATATCCAAGGTTTCTTGAAAGTTGAATTCATCTTGGATGTGCCCATGGTAGTAACTCCAAGTACACGGTACGGAAGATGCTGGGATACTATCTGTACATACTAGTCTTTCGTATCAGAATAAATAAAAGGAACAAGTTACATCATTACACGGCTCTATAGATTCATAAATATATGGTATATAAACGTAACATATCTATTTGAGTTTTTTTAGTATGGGCAGAATATAGCATATATTATGCTCATACATGTACATACAAATATATCTACCCACAGTATATGCTATCGACACTCCTCTTCTGAGATAGCTGCTACATAAAAGCCTACCAGAGTTGACAGTGAAATGGAAGACGTAACACAGGGCCATGAAAGATGCAGGGATAAAAAATGCAGCAGTATTTTCAGCTGTTCAAATGAAAATGATTTTTGTCAAATATGGAGGAAGCGTGGGCGTTGATATCTTTGCAATCCCCAGCGCAGAGAAGCCTCACGCATTTTGCTAAACAAACGATGCCGCGCGGGCAGTAACATCAGGGTCAGTACTACTCAGCCCGTGGAATTATATTGTTCCCAGTGTGAGACTGCGGATCAACATTTGAAAGATTGAGGCAAGAACTTAAGCTATAGTATTGCATAACAAGAACTTCCACAATTTGGAGAAAATTAATGATTTCATTGAATATACATACTTTTATAATTCAGTAGTTGTTCTGGACTTACTTCGTTACGGCTATTGGGATGAACCCTGAAGAGAAATAAAAAGCCCAGGTCTTTGCTCACAGACTTCACGAGAAGCCCAGGGCAGGCTCCTCGCTGCCTCGGGAGGCAAAACCGCCCGTCTGTGGATGTCCCTACCGTGAAGCGTCCGTGGTGCCCACCTCTGGGGTGGGACACCGACGGCCAAGCGCACGCCCTAGAGGAAGCCTGGGACTCTCTTCACCCGAGATGCACTTCTCTGCCTTGCGGCTGCAGTAAGGGAAGGGGAGGTAAGGGACGGCAGGCTGGGTCTCACTGGTGGCGCGTCATCTCCTGCAGCGGCTGCAAGGGCACGATGGAACGGAGCATGAGAAAAGCGACTGAAACCCAGCATCGCCTGACGCTGCTGCAGATCGCGGGAGGACACGTTCAGAATGAGACATTTCCCATGAGGGCAATGCCACGTTCAAAATGCACATGGAGAGGCTGGTTTTGAGGGGACCCTCTTGGGTGGGAATGAAGGTGAAACTTCAACATGACCAAACCACCTCAGCTGGGCCTGCTCTACAGCGTGCTGACGCAGAACTTCTCACTCAAATGCCTGGAGGTGTCGGTACGCATCAGCCCAGACCTGAACCGTTTTTTGGCAGCTTTATTCCATGTCTGACCACGAGGCTTCTTTGGATTGTTTTCAAATCATGCACGATCTCTCTGGAAATCTATGTTGAAGGATGTTTTGATTCCCAGAGCTGGTATGTGCTGTCAGTTTAGCTGTGAGGATCCTGAATTTACTTTTCAGAAACCTTTCCTGTCCTGAGCAGACAAGGCTTTTGGATTTTATTCCTCTTTTTAAGTGTAAGCACTGGAAAATGATTGCAGCAGTTTTGCGAAGTAGTTAAAATGAAGCCCTCGTTAAAGGCAGAAACGGAGCAAAATGAAGATTTTGCTCTAAAGATAAACTTGGACCTAAGGCTGCGTGCCGTGATTTGGATCATCATGACTTTGATCAACCAACGCAACATGTCTAATATGACAAAACGAACGACTGAACTGCCACATGAACTGCTGAAACCTCAATTTCGGTTCAGATCGGGATCTGATCTCAGTGAGCCAGGCTGTGGTGGTGCTCGGCACTTAACAATGACATAAATCGGTACATATATATTGCAAGTTTTATCCCTGGGGAAGAGAAAGAAGGGTGTAGGTTACTCAACTGATTTCACATACAGAAGGATGGCTGTTCAAAGCTCTAGACATACAGGAGACCAACTCTACCCGACAAAACAAGTCATACCCAACCGACACGTTTTTCCTACGTGGTTCTGGAGAGAGGAGACGTACCAGCGTAGTATCCCAACATCTTGCACTTGGAGTCCATGCAGCTCTTGGAGAGATCCCGTGTGGGGCAGAAACAGGAAAAACATAAATAAACCCACCCTTTTGGTTGCTCAAAGAAACAGAAGTGATTACCTGTACACAGATCAATGGTACTATATGCATTTAGTCGTGCAAGAGGAGACAACGAACTGAAACAAAAGTAGTGAGAATCCTCATCTTTGGTATTGTAGCTGTTGAGGTTTTGGTTGCTCTGTTCCTTGTTCTTTTGAAAAAACTGCATAGGCACAAATTAAAGACAATCTTCAACTTTAAGATGACTGAGTTGTCAAATGAAGCAGCAATCGTACTGGCTTTGCTTTGTTCTCGTCCTTGTCAACCCTTTCTTTGAGATCTGCTTCCTAAAATGTCCAAGATGTCTGTCAAAACACAGTGTGTTACTCATTTGCTTCCTGACGTGCTTCCTTGTTTTTTTTATTTTTATTTTATTTTTAAATGGAACAGTTTGTTGCAGAAGAAGTAGGTGCAGAAAACGTTTCTTTGGTTTCGATTAAGTAGTACATAAAAAAAGTCTCAAGTGTCTCTAAAGATCCACGACCGCGCTTGGCTTGCTGCCGGGGACTCGGCCGGTGGTCCAGGAGGGGCCATTCACTGGTAAGTGCGCACATCGAGCAGCCGCGGCCGTTTCGGCGACGCGGGTCGGGGCTGCGAGGCGCAGGCGGGGCCGCGGCGTCGGTGTGGCTGCGAGCGCGGCGGCTGCGGCCGGGGCTCCGTTGA
Organism: Platalea leucorodia; assembly: GCF_965183815.1. Classification (NCBI taxonomy): domain Eukaryota; kingdom Metazoa; phylum Chordata; class Aves; order Pelecaniformes; family Threskiornithidae; genus Platalea; species Platalea leucorodia. The sequence continues at coordinate 810,380 of NC_138858.1, forward strand.
CGTCGGCTGCCAGCGCTGCCTGCCCGCTCCGTTGCATGGCAGCTGCCGGCGGTGGAGAGAGGGCTTGGAGTTTGTGAGGCTTCCCCATCGCCGAACAACCAGCCGCACCAGCGATGACGGGAAGAAAATGGCAAGTTATAAACATCTTTGGCTTGCAGTAATCCTGTCTCTTTGGTGTGCTGTGTTCCCGCCAGCTTGGGTAACTGGTGGATGAAAGGAACTTAGGGATGCAACAGATCTAGATGGCATATTGAAGCCATATGCGGCACATCTAAAATGGTCAGTGGCATCTGAAGGGCTTGTTTCTGGTTTTTTCCTGCTTGAAAGTACCATAAAATACCAAAAAAATGAACAAAAATACACTGAACGCTGAACACGTTTCAGTAACAAGGACATTGTCGAGGAGAAACTAGATTCCTGGTAACGAAAAAGGACGTATTAATGACCTAAAAAAAATCTAGATCTTTCAAAACGTTGTGTTTGCTCCATGTACTGTAGCAGTTAAATTGACCTCCTGAGTGTGCATCTGCGTTAGGTACAAACACGGAACTTGTGACAAACTGCAAACTGTGCTTGAGGCTCGTGTGGTCACGGAGGTGTTCCCTACCGCCCCGGGAAGCGAGACTGCGTCTCGAAACAATCCCTGCAGCGAGTCCGGGATCGTACCTATTCCTGTAGCTACTGGCTTTGTGCTTGATACTTTGAGCTCAAGTGAACTGAATTTTTCTGATCCGAGATCAAGCTATACTCGCTGATTAAATTAAACAAACTAAAAAAAAAAAAACAAACAAACAAAAACTGAAATTTGATCTTTTTTTTTCCCTTAAAACACTTAACAAAACCATGCCTGAGTTTTAAAAACAGGTTTTTGGATTCTTTAGCGTCTACGTGTCAGACTTTGTGCTCCGTTCTCGCGTGGCTGCGCCACGGCGGCGAGCTTTGGTGCAGGGCGGTGTGGCCAGCACCGGCGCCCTGCGGGCAAACACTGGGCATGGGCAGGCTGCCCAGGCTCGCAGCGGCACCCCGCCGGCCGCGGCTCTTTGGGGCTCAGGAGAAACTTGCCTCACAAACGACTCCCCTATGTTTCAGACCTGCTACGCCTATCCTGAGCATAGTATTGTATAGAAAGAGGTTAATTTTTAACTTGCGCCTGCTAAGACTGACTAAAAGCCGTAAGAAGTGTCCTCTGTTACAGCTGGGCTGGGGTTCGTTTCCAGGAGGATTGTGCTTTAAGTCACCAGTGAAGGGCCCCGCTGCGAAGCCGCTCTCTCCGCCTTGCCGCGCCGTGCCGCACCGCGCCGGCCGCTCCCCATCACGCTTTGGTACAGGTGCTGGGGGCTGAGGAGGAGCCCCCGGAGCTCAGGTCGTCCTGCCACTTCTCCAGGCTGCGCCGCCGGGCGTTCATGAAGAAGTTGCTGACGGTGGTGAGCTCCAGGCCCAGCTGCTGGGAGATGGTGATCTGCATTTCTTTGGAGGGGCGCTTGTTCTCCTTGAAGATGGCGAAAAGCGTTCTGCGCTGGAGGTCTGTGAAAACCAGGCGAGATTTCTTCTGGGAGTTGTTCCGCTCTTTGTTCGGCTCTTGCTCTTTGCGTTTGCAGGCTGGGGAAGGGGTGGGCAGAGACAGAGAGAAAGCGAGCGTCAGGACGCGCGTGGCTGCCCGCAGACCCCGCTGGCCGCTCTGGGCACGGAGACCGGTGCGCGGTGGGCGCGAGCTGTCACCCTCCTGCGGGACCCGCAGAGCCAGCGGTGCACAGCCGCCAGCTGAGCCGGCGCCGCGCCGGCACGCGGGACCCAAGGGCGCGCGGAAGAATCCCGGGGGGCTACGCTGGTGTTGGCGCTCGCATTCCAGAGACCTGCGTTTTCAGGAATTATTTTGGACAGGCACCTGGTTGTTAGGCATTCGGGCACTGAATTCCTAGGCACTCGGAGCGCTCCCCCCGACCATCCCCAGACAGAGCCCTCAAATTCACTTGCCATTTCTGGACGGTGCACAACTTTGAGATTTTCCACACGTTTTATAAAGCCACTATCCGAGAAATGTGTTGCTTTTCTGTTACAGCAGCATTACAATGAGCAATTTAGCTTATCTCATGTCAGTCTAGGAAAGAAAACGCAAAGCACATCCTTTTTTTCTCCTCAGTAGCTAAGACAAAGATTAATTCTTTGCAGAAACTTCTCATGTGCCATAGCATATAACAACGGCAGATTACTGTTTTTTAACAAAACTGTGCAGGCCACTATTCCATAATGTAAACTCCCCCCCCGGGTAATGTATAGGACAGAGGAAACACAACTGGAAATTGCTGTTCATGCATTTAGAATAAATCTGTCCATATTTTGGCACAAATAGCCTTTGCTTTGATCTGCCATTCCAAACGCATACTTAAAACAATTACCCCGGCACAACGGTGAAGGCAGGAACCCCCCAAACCCGCTTTGTTACTACAGGGGAGAGAAGAGCTGAGCAAGCAGAAACTGCCCCCGCCCTCCCCACGCTCCCTGCACGATTTGCAACAAAAACGCCCTCGGTCTGGGGCTGTGGGGTGTTTTCCGGGCACCAGTTGAAATCCCCAGCACCCTGGGCTGCTTTCCTGTCTGCCAGCGAATGCGGGTGACTCCCGCCCAGCATTCCCCCAGGAGCTGGGGCCGATGCAGCCTTCTGCACCCGCTGTCCCCACTCGCTCCCCGCCTGCGGCAGCGAGGGCTGGCGGGGCGGCCCTGGCCGGCAGCAGGGATGCTCGCAGCACCCGCGCCAAGGCATCCTCTCCCAGAAGATGTCCGCAGGACGGAGAGGTGCTGGCGATAACGCCCGCGGACAGAGGGATGGGTAAAACCCCACGGCACAGTCGAACTCCGCTCCCAGCTTTGCTCTGCCTGACCCAGCACAGGCTGCTCCGCTCCCCACATTCGTCTCCTCCATCCCCAAAAGGAGGCCTGGTTCTGCCTCCCCAGCAGACAGGTCTAACATTTGTACAGGAGCTTTTTTTACTTTAAACACCCCAAAGCAAACCCCAGTCAAAGCTCCCGTGGCAGCAACTTTGTGTGACCACCACTGGGGAAAAATCATGTTCAACAGCACGAACTGCCACCGTCCAGCTGAACCTTCTGTTTGCTTGTTTTCTTCCGAAAGAGACCTCCGTGGCCACTTTTTAACCATTTACCAATTTATTTGTGGTTTCTATCCACTGCTGCAACAGCTGCTGTCTGAAAAAGCTGCCCAAACTCCAGACATCTCTTGTGAGATAAACTCATAACTTCTGCTGTGAGACCGTTTGCCGATGGCCTCGTGTAGAAATAACCAGATCTCCTAGTGGGTCTCAAGTTCTACAGCTCTCTGCAAGTTTGTACTTTCATGTGGTCTCTCACAGACTACAATGTTGAAAAGCTATGAAAAAATGGAAAGAAGTGAAATCACGTATTTCCGAGAGGTCATGGCAGCAGTACCTGCTGTTGAGGCAACGTCCCTCGTCAGCAATTAGCTCTCCACGCCTCCCGAGATCACGCGCGCATCCAGGCAGTCCCCTGCCGCCGGCAGCTGCCACCTGATGCACGTGGTTTAAGGCCAACCAAAGCTTCTTCCCCCCGCCTGCAGCCTCCCCCAGGCACCTCACACCCCCTGCCCAGCCACTGGCTTCCTCCTCTTCATCACTGCTTCACAGCGGGGTCTTAAACTGCAGTGACTGCATTTTCTGCAAGCAAACTCGGAAGCCTCACTGAAAGCAGGCATGGCATTACACGGCACGATAGGCTCACCCTGCACGATGCTCTGCACCAGCAATGAGGTAACGCTTCCCAGCGGAAAGCATCTATGAACGTGCTGCTTTGCTGAAATACACTGGCTGATTTTTTCCCCAATGTCTGCCGGCAGCGGTTCCCAGAGCCTGTCTCTGCGGAGGCGACAACACTCGGGCTTCCACAGCAGCGGGTCAGGCACTGGCTCGCCTGGGTCCTTCTCCCCCTGCTCCCCTGGGGTTTTTGCCCCAGCGTGATTCCCGGCGGTGTCACCACCCCAGGGCTCCGTGCCTCTTCTCCCTCCACCCCACGCAGAGACCGCCGGGGCGCAGCCGCGGCAGCAGCCCATCGCACGCCGGGGGATGCCTCTCCAGCGCCGGCACAGCCGGGCTGCGCAAGGGGAGGCCTCCAGGCATGAAGCCAACTGAGCTGTCTGCAAACCCGGGCCCTATATATTTGAGTTGATCTGCAGTTGGGTTTACAGGCTGGGTGTGAAGGGCTGCAAGCCACAGCGCAGCTGCAGAGCCCTCGGGCTGGCCGGCGGTGCTCTGCGGGCGTCAGCGGCATCTTCCCGGGGCATCTCCCAAGGGCGAGGGCGAAGCCAGCCAGAAATGCCCGTCAGAGCTCAGGTCAGGCAGGGCAGCAGCGCCTGACCATCGCTGCGCCAAGCGATGCTAATGGATCCTAAAAAAAATCAGCATTAATAGCTGATGTGTATTTATTAGCACAGAGAGAACATCAAGTGCTGAAACTAATACCGCTGCCGTAGCATACCCAGATTTAAAAATAGCCTGATAAGGCTGCCTACACAGGGCAGTAAGATAAAAAAAAAAAATCCATATGTTGACATGGTTAGGTAATGTGTTGGGACAAAACAAGTAGGGGGAATTGATAAGTGGACGGGTTTTTAAGCAGCCCTATTAAATAGTTCTGCGCATCTAGAATGTGAAATGAGAACCTGCTCCAAAATGTTAAGCTTAGGCTGTGGAAATGTCTGTAATTAGCCCAGACTCGGGGCCGTACCCATCCACCTGTGCCTGCTCACGGCTCCACAGGGAGCCTGGTTCAGCCGGCTGCGTAACGCCTACGCTGATCCATTTAGTTTTGTGCAGGGGACGGTATTTAACAGGATTTCTGCAGGAAACTGGCATATTTTGTTGGAGTGGCTGATCCTGGCCCCTTCTCTTGCATCCGTTCTCAGCTGCCAAATTCCAGTGGCTGCAGCAGAGCTGCCTCTGGGAGGAAGGTTGGGGTCGGACCATTCAAAATACCCCAAGAGGGCCAAAATGTGAGAGGAGGATGCCCCGGAGAGCCGGGTCCAAACCCAGACTTACGGGTTATGGGTGAGCGATTCACAGCACGGCCCCGCCGGAGGCAGCGGCACCAGCACAGGGTTTCCGCTGGGACCCGAGGGAGCGGGGCGGCGGCAAGGAGGCTGCTGCGTGGGCACGTCGGAGGCTGCAGGGTGAGCCCGCTTCTGCGGCCCGATGGCCGGGCTCGGGTCTCTGGAGGCGATTAGCCCAAAGGCATCACGCGGGAAGAATTTGGGTTCCTTCTCTGCATCTCTAACCTACCGGATAACACACTCCACAGATAATGTTTTACTGCTTGTCTGAGATGAAAAAGCAGATTTTAGGCTGGATTTCTGCACTCGACGCTTTACTTTTTGCCTTTTGTCTGGCCTCCACGTGGCGTTACACCCAGCACTGGGGATGTGACGAGCGTCTGCGTCTTTGCTGCAGTTTCTAATAGGTTCCGGGACACTGGGAAGAATCTAGTGTTTCCTAACATCACTAATTTATGTCCAGAGATACTCTGTGTTTTACAGTTATTGGTATCTTATAATAAATAATGCAAAGGTATGTGCTTTTCAATGCATTCAGTAAATACTTTCCTTGAACTGTTAAGTTTGCTCTTGAAAAGGCACCATAAAGGCAAATGTTGTTCCTTGACACGCATTTATCAGAAGAGAAAAATGGAGTGAGCACTCTACTAAAATAAAGTTATTATCCAGGAAACCTGCCTACAGAGAGAAACGTTTTAATAGTAGAGGGAAGGGAAGCGGCCATCTTGATTCTAAGAACAATTTGATTTATTAACTGCAGTTAATACTGAACATATTCTATGGAAGAAAATGGACAGCTGGCAAGAATTGAAAGCCATAACTGTGGGGAAAAAAAACAAAAAAAAAAACCTTCCCTTTTCTTCTACACTGGACTAAAGACGCTTTACATAGAAACAATATAGAAAGAGCTCAGAAATAGATTCAGTGCTGGCTCGCTTAATGTTGACTGAAGTGGAAACCCACCGAATTAGAGGGCATTAGGAGCGGTGCAGAGACCTGACACCGCACTGCGGGGCTGCGTCCCCAAGGAGGGACAGTCTGTCTTCAGTGAGCGTGGTTTTGTCCTGCAGCTAAAACGAAGGGAAGGTTTAAAAAATGTTGCTTTCAACTGGAATTAGGTGTTGCTTAGAAAGAAAAAAAAATCAAATAAACCAAAGCACCCAGAGTAAGCGTGGAGAGGCAGGAGGCGAGCCAGGCGAGGCACCGGGAGATGACGGCAATGAGCCCCAGAATCTCTGCAGTTCTCAGCGCTAATAAGGTTCCCCTCCACAAAGACAACAACTATTCAGATGTTCAACTTCAAACATGCAAGACACTCCATTGATTTTTCATTAGCGTGTTTGCAAGCCTGAGGTTAAGCACGTACTGAAATATTTTGCTGGATGCCAGAGACAGGGAGAGCAGAGGCAGGCAGGCAGCCGTCCCTCCTGGCTAACAGACACAGCAGCTCTCCGAAAGCTTCACCCAGCCCCACCTTTCTGCGCGAACGTTTGGGCCACCCAAGGACCGTGCCCCGTGTGTCAGCCAGGGAAGCCAAATCCAGCCGTCGGTCCAGGCTGCCCCGCGCGGCTGCAGCCCCGGGTAAAAGCCCACCGCTCTGTCTCCGCAGAGCCTTGCTAAGGGGCTGTCTCCCCAAATGCCCCGCGCCTGTAAGCCAGCTCCCCGATCAGTAAGGCTGGCACTCATTTCGCCTAATGTGAGCCAGGGAAAAGCAGGGCATCCCATGTCCCGGCTTCCCCCGCAGCCAGGGCACGAGCGTCGGATGCAGCTGGGGTGCGTCCCCTCCTGCGGGCAGGCGCCCCGCTGCCAGCGGTGACGGCGGGGAAGGACACGTCCCCCGCTCGCGACTGCCACAGACTCCATCGCGTCTTGGGACACACCTCGCCCAAAAATCTGCTCTAAACTGCCCGCCCTTCATAGCTTTCAATACAATTCACATGGAAAGAAGAATCATATCACACTGCTTTGGAAGAAATCATGACCCCGCTGTAACCAGGAGCTACCGATGTGTACTGTACCAACCTGCAACCCCATCTGCTTGAAAGGGAGCGCAGGGAAGTGGTGATCTTTCTGATTTTATTTCTGCAAGCCCGTCTGAGTTTTGGTTTCCTTGTGAACCTCACACGCTTCTAATTTAAGCTCTTTTTTTTTTTTTGTCACTGAGTATCATTAAACTGAATATTTCCACTAATAGTCCATTTGTCTTATTTTCTGCAACAATAACTCTTATTTTCCATCTTCTTCCTCAGAAGAGAGGCACCTAGCCAGCCCCTGCATTACAAATAGATATAAATCCTGAAAAATATGTAGAAGTAAGTATTGCCTTATAACTGCCGTTTATAAAGACTGAAGCACTGGAAAATTTACTCTATCATTAAAGACGAATGCATGGCAACTACCAGCAATAGGCAGTGGATTCACTACCGCCGCCGTGGGGGTCTCCCTTCTGCCCTTCGACGATGAGAACGCTCATCCCCCAGGAGCTGCAGTGGTCCCCAGCGTCCTGCCCAGCCCTGCCCAGCCCTGCCTGCCCTGCCTGCCCTCCTGCCAGGCTGTGGATCCCGCCGTGCCCCAGCCCTAGCCCAGCTCACTCGGGAGAGCCGCGGCAGCCGGTGGATCCTGCGGGCTGGGACCCACCGTCTGGGGCAAGTCCGCCACGGAGCTGGTGAAAGCGTGACAAAATAGTTCAGATCAGACAATTTGGCATTTTCTCATGACAGTTTTTTTCACTCAAATATATCCACCGGGCTCCATCGTTCATGGCTGAAACAATGTGTGGCTCAGAGCAATCAATCCGCAGTGTGTAACGCTGGCTTTATGAAACCCAGCAGCAGCGCTGCCTGTCCCTATAGGCAGCAATAGTTCCTATCAGCTGTTTATGCAGGCACAGAAAGACCAGTCCTTTCTATAGAAACTGCTTTCGCCATATGTAGGCCAAAATTGATTGATACGGAGCTCACCGCTCTGACCGGCAGCACCGCAACAGCATTCAGCCAAATCCCACCCTCCGAACCCCCAGGATGGGGCAGGGATGCTCACGGGAGTGAGCCGGGGCCCCTCTCCTCCCTCGGCTCCTCTGCTTCCCTGCGCAGAGACGGGCGTTCCAGGAGGGACGAGGACATGAGGGTCACCAGCATCAGGAGGAGGAGGAGGAGCAGGACAGGGAGGGAGCCCACGTCCCACACCTGGGAAAGAGGGTGGGGACCGTGCCGCTGGCAGAGGATGGGGCGAAGAGAGGGACCTGCAGAGACTACGGACCCATCCCATTTCTCTTCCAAGAGCCTGACGCCAGTTTCCTTTGGATACTGGAAACGTCAATGAAAGAGCTCGTGTGATTTCATGTCCCGTGAAGCGCAAACACAGCGCAAGCCCAGCACTCATACAAACAAACCCCACCATAAATCTGACGTTAATCCATCTCCCCCCTCAGGTATCTCTACTTTTCAATCCATTAGGCGAGGAGGGGGTAACCAGAAATCCTGGACGACTGTTTAGCAGTCTGAAATTTCTCAGGGCCCTACTTCATGGTCCACTTTCACTGGAAAAAGCCTCCCTTTGTCCTCACCTCCTCTAAATTCAGTTCCCTGCAGCTTCTCGAGTTAACTAACACCCTCAGAGAATCACCGGTTTTACAATGTTTTTACTCTAATGGCAAAAGTGACTTTGGAACTATGAAACAAAAAGCAAATGTTAAGAAGGAGCCAAGTAGAGAACAATATTCCCTTAATCCAGCAGTGAGTCATTTCTCTCTGTCGTTCATAAGGATAAGCCGTGAATATTGATCTCCTGTATGTGGTTTCATGCGGGTGTAGTACAAAGTCAACTAAACCCAGTTATCTGTCTGATGGAACTAAAAAATGTTCCTCAATTTGATTTCAGAGAGGACTCAATGTGAAGGAAATTTAATTATGCTAGTAATACTGAACACAATGAAATGACCATCAAAAGGTTTCCAAAGGTTTAAAATGTTTTTCTTTCGCTACGATTCACTTAAAGCAACCTCTTGTATATCTGTGTTACTACAACCTCTTAAAAACTAGGCCTCAAAAATCAATTTGATTACCTCTCTGAATTAAGTATGCACAAATGAAAGCAATCGAGATCAATACAAATTAGGTTAAGTACTCCACTGTGTACAAAATCATTATGTAACAAGAAACAATTTGAATGAAGATGCAAATAATCACGTTGTCGGGGTGCGCAGCCGGCGCGCCTTCACCTGCTCGCTGCCATCTGCCCCGCACCCACAGAACCCTCCCGATTTTTGTAATCCCTACGAATGCCCTCCGATGGCCTTTACCCAGAAAAAACAGCATATCCCCCCTAATGAGAAGTGTAGCACAAAGTGTTAATTCTGTTCTTCTAGAGAAGATCCGCCATTATTGGAGATCTCTTTGCTCGCCCAAACCTGTAACGGCAAGATGTTCCCTACACCGCAATTCCCTTCTGGAGAGCAGGGATTCCTGCAGCACGCCGAGAAAGGAGCGCCCAGCCTCGCCGTTTCTTCCCAGGAATGGGCTTTCTTGGTGCTCAGCCTGATTTTCCTCTCTCTTAATTCTGTCACGGAGGGAACGCCTTCCTCTGTCTAGGTCTCGCATCCTTCAGCTGTTTGAGAAGGAAAGATGGATGGGTTTGGGGATTCGGTCCTTTTATATTTCTATCTGGCATGCAGCAGGTCTCAGGCTGTTTGTGTCAAATCTCCTGTAAATCTGCTGGGTGGCTGAAATTGGGCTGTAAATTCTGCGGGGCAGGGGCTGCTTCCTCCCATGCAATGCCGTAACACCCATCTCAGCGTGGGATCTCTGACAAGGGCCTCTAAGTACTATTGTAATATACTTCCATCATTAATACAGAATAATAAATAATAGATGGGATAGGGCCAATTTATTGCACTCTAGGGTGAGAATGAGTGGAGGCTTGGTAAGCACGCAGCGCAGTTTCAATGTCCTCCTTGTCGCTGAGCGGCTGCAAGCTCCAGCCATGCACTGAAGCTGTGTCTGCAAGGCAGCCTCCCGGTTTCTCTTCTGTGGCCGAGGCAGGGAGCGTCCCCTGACACTCAATATCCAGCCCTCTTTACAAACAAGCTTTTCTGCGAGCTGCAAAAGGAACAGACCCGATTTCTGACCGATTTCTGTTTCAGAGTTGATCGTGAGCTCGTAAGGTCTCCTTTCCAGCAGCTGGGGGATGTATCAGCTCTCCCTCCTGCCGGATCACGGCCCAGCGTGGCGCAAGCTCGTGCCGTAGCCTTGTTGCAGGGCAGGCACGCACTTACAGGATCTTCCTTCTCTCCACAGACTTCTGCTTTCACAACAAGGGTACAACCGCCCACAGTTACCCGTGAGACCTCTGCTCCTGGGCGCAGGGACCCCCTGGGGCACCCCGCAGGGGACCAGTGGCTTTGTGCGGAGAGGAGCAGTGGGGCTGCAGGGACAGACGGACACACACCCGCCATAATGGCATCAACCTCGCCGAGGTGCCAAAATACACTCGTGCTGGTTCAGAGTCCCAGCTGCTTTCAGAAGCACAAGCTGACAGAAACTGTAGAAGCAGCAGCATTTAAATGCCATCACCCGACTGCGATGAGCCGTGTCGGCCCGCCTGCAGCGCTGACGTACCGCTCCCCGCACCACCAGCTCTTGCAGCAGCAAGACTGCTCGGGTACTCGATCCAGCCACAGCAAAACGTTGGACCCTTCAAACTGCACTCTGCGAGTCCTTCACTTCTAGCGCCTGGGAGATTTATCTTTCCTCTTGTTCTGGAGATTCTCCCTTTTGAATCCCAAAATAGTTTCCACCTGAATTATAACACTTTCCTGTAATGAGGATTTATATTCCCTTCATCAGAGCACAGAGCTGAAACCAGACCTTCCCCACGCCGCGTGCTCTGCCTGTTGTAGCAGCATCTGCAAGCGATGCACCAGCACACCCCCTCAAGTACCAGAATACAGCTGTGGCCTTCTCCCCATGGAGAAAGGGAAGTGCTTCAGGCATCTTTTCCAAGAAAGGACTGGGAATTTCCAGTTGCGGTAGGTGAGCAAGCACTGAATAGGAGTCTGAAGCCTTAGAGTGGATTAGAATTTGAAATATCTTGCCTTCTTGTTTTCTGCTGATCACGTCCAGCAGCATTCCCGTAGCTATGTCGCTTTGACACCCTCCCATGCTGCAGCTCCCTCCTGGCACCGTACCGTAAAAGTCAGAGTCGCGAGCTGAGTCCTGTGGGCCCTGCTGCAGGGAAAGGTATGGGTCTACTGAGCTCTTGCTGCGTGCCTCCAGAACCAGCTTGTTTTCAGAAATTCTGACTCACAGGAGAAAGGAGGAAATGATTATTTCCTTTTAATGGCTGTTATTGACAGGGCACAATTATGAAGAACAGGAGAGGGCAGGAGCAAAGCTCTGCCGACTTCTTGGGAAAGCCAGACCTGTGTTGCTCTCCTGGCTCTCCGAGCTCTCCTTGAACTTCAGACAACGACTGCCGAATACGGAACGCAAGAGCAGGCCTGGGTGGAGCGATGGTCTTTGCCATGAAGTCAGGTTCACGTTTCCTTCTTCCCAGGGGCTTACTTCACAGTAAGCTTCAGCAGGAGAGGTAAGCGTCCTCCCTCCCCGAGCACCACCGAGGTAGCGCGTGGAGGTGAGGAAGGGAGTGAGCTCCCTCCAGGCAGAGGGGCCGTGGGTCTCCCACCTCCGCAGCGAACCTGCTACCAGGCAGCTGGTGGATGGGAGATGGGATGGCTCTTCAGCAGGCTACGTGGGTGATGATAGCAGTTGCATCCTACCACCCCAGTGGTACGAGCTAGCTGACGCCGAGCGTGGCTCTGGCGTCGGGTCCGTGCAGCCATGACCCACAGGACACCTCTTCTGCAGTGCACCGTCAGGGCTGGATGTGAGAGGAGAGCCAAGACGCTGCACCCTGGCAGGATCCGAGCATGATAGAGGAGAAATTTGGCACTAAAGATGCCAGACGGATGGGGGAAAGCTTTGGGACCTTATACCTAATCTGCGTGAGTCTCTTCACACCGGGAGCCTGTGGTGGGGGCTGGCGCGGTGCTGTGGTGCCACTGGTCCTTACCAGCAACAGCTCGCGCTGTGACACCGGCTGCCAAGGAAAGCAGCGGTGTCCTTGCCTGATACGGGAACGAGAGGGCAGGATAAGCACAGAGGAGAGGGAAAACGGAGAAGCAGGTGTGTGGGAAGCTCTCCGAGGAAGACTTCCTCAAGCTCTTCCTTTACCTTCTTCAGCCGTGTGCTGCTTGCCAAAGCTTAATGCCTCAGCGCAGGCCCCTCTTCTTAAATGCCCATTATGACAAGATGAGATCTGCTGGAAAATCACCACTACTCATAAATATGTTCCCTGCTTACTTAGAGATATTTTGGTCTCGGAGACAATTTGCGTTTTGGGAAACTGCCAGCCTCTATCGCTTGTCTAATAATTCCTCCGTGCAGCATTTACCAGTGGTTTGAGTCCCCTTTTTTCACAATGGAGTAGTTTGATTTTATAGCTCAAAAACCCCAAACAACCCCAAAACACTCCAATTTCTGTTTTGCTTGCATTTCTATCTGCCATCAGTGAGTTGTCTGGTTGATCTTATCACTGAACCCATTTGAGATTAGTCTATTTTGTATGATTTCTGCGTGCAAAAATCCTCTATAAATCAGAGAGCCTTTTATGCAAAAGTCTGCAAGATTGATAGAGCTGGATACAAAATCTTTTGCCTTGGAAAAAGAGATGTATTATCTGTCCCATTGGACATAATGCTTTCTCTGCATATTCAGCTCCAAAGTATGATGGGGCTTTTTCTAGAGAAGACAGGAGACAAGATAGTAGTCTTAAATACAAACAGATTGCTATCAGAAGAAAGAGAGTCATTTTTTTGCTGTGTCTAGCGGGGATAAGATGAGAAGCGAAGGATTTAAAAGACAAAAAGGGAGATTAAGGCTAGTCATTAAGGATTTTTTTGTACCTGTAAGCCCTGGAAGAGATTGCCTAGGTAGCCTGAGAAATCCCCATCACTGGAGATTCTTGAAGAATGGGGCAGACTGTCGGGACAAGTGATGTCTCAAGTCCTTTTCAGCCCTGCTTTCCCCGTTAGATTAATTCTCCGTACACCTGCAGAGCCCTGTTTCCACTCTGAAGGCAGCCACAGGGGAGCTCCTCTGATGCGAGGAGTCTGCTACTTTTAGTGCTCGGAGACTCAGAATAGACGTGTTGGGTTACCGGCAAGAAGCTTGTCATCTCTGAGTAATGTCTAATTGGAAGGGATGAAAAAGCCACTTGCAACTGGTGGATGGCAGGAACATCTAGGACAAGATTTTGTGGCTAATACAAGGGAGGAGTGCTAAGGATGAGCAGTGGGGCCACGGTGCAGAAAAAGAAGCGCAAAGTTTGAGTCAAAACGCCCCTATAAAGAGCGAGGGAAGAAACAGCATCAGTTACTGGAAAATAACCCTTTTGGCAAAAATGTTCTCTCCACAAATAAATTCTATCAGTTTTCAAATGCAGAGGAATATTTGAGTTTGGGATATTTCAGTTCAAAGGGTGATGGCCAAGAGATACTAGGAAAGAATGAGATGCTGGGGAAAAAATCTAATAAGGAAATAGTGAAGAACAGATTGGAAAAGCTCAGAATGAGTAACACATGTTGATAGTCTAACTGTTTCTTAAAAAAAGTAGAGGGAAAAAAAGATAGAAGTGCATTTAATGACAAATGTGGTCAGATTTATCTTTATCAACCAGTCAAGAAACTGATAAAAACTGGTTGCTTAACAAAAATGGTATTCAAATTTCTGCAGGGCAGAAATGTCTTCAGAAATAATGTGGAACAAAAAGATAGGGCAGGATATTATTTCAGAAAGTTGGTACGCGAGAAATATAATTTATCACCCAGCACCACAATTTACCACATGGATTGTTCAAACATAACCACTAATCTATATCTGAAGAGAGTACTAATATTTCAAGCCACTAAGCACCTTTCAAAGAATCTTTATGTACCTGTATATTTAGTTCAACACTAAGAAATAGTTTTATATATAGATAACGCACTTGATACAGATGTTATTACGCCTTAATTTTTAGCTGTACCTGCAGACAACAAAATAGTCTCAAAATCCAGAGAAAGCAGCATTAGGTAGAACACGAAGAGGCAGAGGACGGATGGACAGCATTAGGTAGAACACGAAGAGGCAGAGGACGGACGGACAACAGCCCGCCTGCACACAGCCCACCCCTGGCAACCGGTTCCAGCTCAGGGGCTGTCCCGGGCGCTGGAGGGGTGGCGGGTGCGGTAGGGCCAGCCGCACTAGCGCAACCCTGGCCCTGGTGGGATGTGGGGCCACCAGCCCTCGCTCCTCTCTCATGGCCCCCCACGGCTTACCGGGCTCTGGGCCAGGGAGAGGCCGCAGCCACTGCCTGCTCCGGGGTGCCTCGCCCCTCTCCTGCTCCCCTCTCTCCTTCTTTGCCTGTCCCCTCCGTCCCTCTCCCGCTCCACTCCATCCCTCTCCTGTTCCCCTCCATCCTTCTCTCTCTCCCCTCCATCCTTCTCTCTCTCCCCTCCGTCCCTCTCCAGCTCCCCTCCTTCCCTCTCCTGTTCCCCTCCATCCCTCCTGTTCTCCTCCATCCCTTTCCTATTCCCCTCCATCCCTCCCCTGCTCCCCTCCATCCCTCCCCTGCTCCCCTCCATCCCTCCCCTGCTCCCCTCCATCCCTCCCTGTCCCCTCCATCCCTCTCCCGTTCCTCTCCCGTTCCCCTCCCTCCATCCTTCTCCCCTCCATCCCTCCCTCTCCCCTCCATCCCCCCGTTCCCCTCCATCCCCCTGCTCCCCCCATCCCTCCCTCTCCCCTCTCCCCTCCCTCCGCCCCGCCCCGCTCCCCGCCGCTCTCCGTGGTGCTGACGGACCGCGCCCGCCGCCGCCGCCGCTGCCGCCCCGCCCCGGGGTCCGCCCGCGGCTCCGGCAACGGGGCTTGAGGGGCACGGCCAGAGACCCCCGGAGGGGGGAGAGAGACACCCCGGGGGGGGGAGAGACCCCCGGCAGCCGCCGCTGCCCCCTGGCCGCGGGCAGGCGACGGCAGCGGGGCTGGCGCAGCCGCCCCCCGCGAAAGGCGCTGCGATGGCGGGGACGCAACGGCGGCGAGGCCAGGGCGCCGCTTTGCAGAAAGGAGCCGCTGACGGTGTTCTGGCACCAAAATGTTTAATCATCGGTAACGTGATTCAGCAGCCGGGAAACGTAAACCGGGAGTGCGAGCGCTTCGCTGGTCGGCCCGGAGAGCGGGTAACGGCCCCGCGGGGCGCGGGCTCGCCCGCCGCGCCCTGCCTCGCCCGCCAGCCCCGGGCGAGCCGCACGAAGGGACGGGGGCGGAGCGGCCCCCCCCGCCCCGGGCCAGCCCCGGGGACACCGGCACAGCCCCGGGAGTTATTTCAGCCGCGTTCCTCCCGCGCTGCCCCGGCGGGACGCGGCGATGGGCGCCCTGCGGGCAGCCCAGCCCCGGGGACGCGGCGCCCTGCGGCAGGGACGCGAACCGCCGCTGAACCCTGCCCTCCGCGCTCGCCGCGCAGACACCGACTCACCTAGAGATCGGTAAGGTTTTTCACCCCGGCAGAAATTTAGGGACTGCCCGACGGGGCCGGAGCCGGTCAAGGCTTCACCGAGACGTTCCCGCGGCCGCGGGGGCGGGCAGGTCCCTGCCCGGAGCCCCGACCCCCGGAGCCCCCCGCCGCCCCGGGGCCGCCAGCCCGTCGTGGGGACGAGGTCCCGGGGGTGGTGCCGCCGTCGGGGCAGCCCGGGAACCCGGGTGCCTGGCGTTCCGTTTGCTTTGCGGGAGAAGCCCTTGCCCGGAGCCCAGGGCAGCTCCCCAGAAGCCCCGTCCCTGCCCCGGCGGCCGGGGGAGCCCGGTGTCCCCGGGAGGGCACTCGCCGCTTTCCCCGGCTGCAGCCGCAGCGACACTCGCACGGCCGCGCCAAAACGATGCTTTTTTACTCTCGGATCCCCAAAGCACGCACCAAACTGCCCGCTCACATGGTGAGCTGCCCACACCTCTGCCTGCGCTGCCTGCAGGCAGCCCTCCCTGCCCGGCCGTGCTTCGGCACAGGCGGCTGAGCACCGTCCGCCGGCTCAGGAGGCGTTTAAAGACTCCCAAGGAGGGACAATAAGCACAGAAATAATAAGAAATAATAGAATAGAATAGAATAGAATAGAATAGAATAGAATAGAATAGAATAGAATAGAATAGAATAGAATAGAATAGAATAGAATTAGAATAGAATTAGAATAGAATTAGAATGAGAATAGAGTAAGAATAGAATAGAATATTATTATGTATCTTCTATAATAAGAACAAATAATAAGCACACCCCACTGCTACGGCTGCCACGGGGAGAGGGGGGATTTCCCTCAAAGGACAGCAGATTTTCGTCCCGTTTAGGAAAACTTACAGGAGCAAGGGGCAAATTGGACAGTTTTCAGAAATCTGAACTACTTTTGGCTTATTCCCCTTGCTCAGAGGGATTTAAGCAGGCGAGTAAAGGGGAAGAAGGAAGCACCGAGGCAATGAGGCTGCATATTCACACGTGGTAATAAAAAAAAAATATCGATTTTCCGAAGGGGACGGTAATTTGCAAAGGTCTTTCCCGCTCCGGCTCCCACTCCACGGGGAACCCGCACTCACTCGGCCACCAAGCTCTCTCCAAACTTTACTCCTGGATGCAAAGGCATCACTGTGATGAATTCAAGGGGAACTGGGAAAGCGGAGATCCAGAATTATACATGCATATCTCCGCGTGTGATTTCTGATTTTCTGCCCAATATGTACGGCTCCGTGGGGAACCCCCCACCCGGGACCGGTGCTGGGAAGGAAAAGCACCAGCAGCATTACTGGAAATGAGCCGGCTCAGGTTCCAGATCAATGAAAACTGGGTCCACGCGTTTATGCTCCTGTTGCCAGCATTAATGCTCTTTTAATCTTCTAAACATTATCTGCATCGATTTCCCTCTAGATACGTTACATCACCATGTGCGCTGGCAAAAAAAACCCAAACCCTTTCTGTTCCCCTGATGCTCCCCTTGCAGACAAACCCCGGGACCTTCATTTGGTTGATCATACAGAAGAACTGGATACCCGGGGGCTGTTGGAAAGGACGGGAGGAGTTTGTAGCTGCCGTTAGAGCCGAGGAGGAGATCAGCATCCCTGTCCTGGCCAAGCCAGGCTCTGAAACGGGCTGCAGAGCCGGGCAAGGCCCGCAGCCCAACGACGGCGGCCCTGCAAAGTCCCCTTCACCTTGAGAAAGCCCTAAGCGTCCTCCAAGAGGCTTTTGGAGGCCCCAGGCCGGTGGCTGGTCACCCCACAGCATCCCCGGTGGGGGGGCAGGCAGGGATTACGGCCATCAATACTTCATGGCTCCTCGTCCCCCCCGCTCTGCCGCATCCCACCCCCGCATGCGGGGACCCCCTGCCAGGGGGGAAGAGCATCCCGCCGCCTCCAAACAGGAGCGGGAGAGCGGGCGGCCCGGAGCCCTGCGCACACTTGTGGCAGGGGGAACCCCGCGGCAGACGGGGAGATCTCGGCGCGGTTGGGGTGCGGGTCTGCAGGCGGCCCCCCCCCCCCCCCCAAACCGCACTGTTCCCCCCCGTCTCCGCCGGGGGCAGAGGAGGGGCGAGCGGCCAGCGGGGCCCCCCGGGCCCCCGTCCCCGAAGCCCCGCAGAGCCCCGTCCCCGCGCCGAGCTCCGCGGCAGGAGCGGCGCGGTGCCACCGCGGAGGGCGGGGAGGCCCCGGCAGGGACCCCCGTCCCCTCCGCCCCCCTCCGCCCGCGCCAGCAGAGCGGGCCCCGGGGCGAGGGGCCGCGGCCTGCCCCCGCGGGCACCAGCGCGGGGGGGATCTCCCCGGACCGGGATCGACCGAAGCAAGGGGAGGATGGGCCCGCGGGAACGGACCTCCCCGGCGCTCCGAGCCGCGCTCCCGGGCGTCCCGCTGCCCCGCACGGCGCCCAGCCGGACACCGGCGCGCACGGGCGTCCCTGCCTCTGCCCACGCGTGTCCGCGCCTGCCGCAGCCCGCCCGGTTACCGCACGTCCATGCCGGCGAGCTGCGCCGTCTCCAGGAGGGAAGGCAGCCGCCTGACGGGTACGTTCCGCAGCAGGACCGCGTCCTGCCCGGCCGCGGGGCCGGACGGAGGCGCCAGCGGCAGCGAACGCGGCTCTTCTGCCCGCCGCCGGCACGTCCCCCGCGGGAGAGCCTTCGCCGGGCCCCCCGGTGCCGGGGGTCGCTGCCGGGGGTCGCCGCCGGCCGCCCCGCTGCCCCCCCGCCGCGCCCGCAGAACAATGGGGGCTGCGGCGCCCCGCGGGCCCGGCAGGGGGCGCCCGCGCGGCCTCCGCGGGACAATGCGGCCGGGCCGCGGGGCTGCGCGGGGCTGCGCGGGGCTGCGCGGGGCTGCCCCCCCCCCCCCGCCGGCCCCCCCGCTGCGCCGGCCCCGCCCGCCCCGGGGGACGCGGTGCCCCCCCGCCCGGCAGCGGCCAGTCCCCGCCGGTGAGCCCGGGAGCGGCGCGAGGGACGCCCGCTGGGAGCGCGGAGCGGTGCGGGAGGCGCGCAGGGCGCCCTTCGGCACCCGGCCCGGGAGCGCTGCACCGGCCCCGCCGCCCCGGGGAGGGGGGGGGGCTCCCGGGCGGCGCCGGCAGCGGAGAGCGCCGCTCCGCCGGCCCGGAGCCCCGCCGAGCCCCGCCGGCTCCGGGCCGGGCGCGCAGGAGGCGGCGCGGGGGGAGGCGGGGGACGGGCCGGCCGCCGGCCCCGGGCCGGGCCGCCGAGAGCGCGGGAAGGGGGGGCCGCCCGGGCGGGCCGGGGCCGGCGGGCAGCGCCCCGCGGGGCCGGCCGGGGCCGCGCTCGGCGCCCCGGGGGTGGCGGCTCCGCTCCCCGCGTCCCGCACCTACCTGCCAGCCGCAGGGCCGACATCCTCTGGAACTCCGGCTCCTGCAGCCACTTCCACATCCTCCGGAAGGTCTCCCGGCCGGACTTGAGTTTACTCCAAGGCTTAGGGTTCCGCAGCAAGTCCGAGAGGGTCCCCTGAGAGCGGCACAGCACCCGCTGGGCGAAGATGGCCTGCGGGATGCTGTAGCGCTTCAGCTCCGCCGTGATCCTTTGTGCCACTTCTTTGGTGTTGATCTCCTCCAGCTGCCCCGAGCCGCTCACCTGCGAGCCGGAGGAGGAGGAGGGCGGCCGCTCCCGGCCGGCGGGCAGCGCGGGGCCGTGGGGCGGCGGGTGGCCGGGGTGCGCGGGGTGGTGCATGCCGTTCAGGTGGGGCATCATGGCGGGGGGCGTCCCCAGCCCCCGGGAGAGGTGCTGGTCCCCCCGCGCCAGCATGGCGGCGTGGGCGTCGAAGTTGGGGCTGAGCATCTTCTCGTGGCCGGGCGGCCCGTAGCCGTGGAGGCCCTGCTGGGCGTTGTGGAGGGGGCCCAGCCCGTTGCCCAGCGGCGAGAGGCTCTGCCCCATGCCGGGCATCTCCTTGTAGGGCCCGTAGAGGTTGTTGACGGCGGGCAGCCCGCGCTCGTCCCGCATGAGGGCGAAGCTGCCGCTGACGTTGCCCGAGAGGCGCTGGTGGTGGTGGTGGTGGTGGGCGTGCGGGTGGGCGTGCGGGTGGTGGAACTTGTCGGAGACGGTGGAGATGGGCGGCAGGGGCTGGAGTGGCGTCAGGGTGGTGTAGGTGCTGCTCATGCCCATGCCGGGCGGCGAGGACTCGCAGGGCATGCTCATGGCGTGGTGCAGCGGGATGGAGAGCTCGGGGCGGTACTCGGCGGCGCCGTCCAGCAGCGAGGCCATGCTGGACACCATGGCCGGCCGGGCGGCGGCGGGGGCCAGCTCCTGGTGCGGCGGCGGCGGCGGCGGCGGCGGGGGCGGCGGCGGCGGCGGGGGCACCCGGAGCGGCCCGGCGCTGCGGCCGCCGTGGTGGGGGCTGGGGCTGCCCATCAGCTCCGGCTCATGGCCGGCCGCCCCGTGCAGGCTGCCCAGCGGCTCCATCGCCATCTCGGGGTTCATGGCGCAGGCACCCGGCTCCCTGGCGAGGCATCGACGGGCGCTGCGGCCGCTCCTCATTCACTCATGGGGGCGGCGGCGCGGCGCGCCGCGGCCCGAGGCCGCCCGCTCCGCCGGCCCCGCGGGCAGCGGGCAGCGGGCAGCGGCCGCTCAGCCGGGCCCGCGCCGGCCCCGCGCCATGTCCTCGCCTCGCCGCCGCCGCCGCCGTCTGCGGGCGGCGGGAGCTGTCCAGGGCGCGCCGCGCGCACCGCCTGGCCGCGCCCGCTGGGCCGGGCCTGCGCGACTGACAGGCGGCGCGGCCGCCCGGGCCCCGGCGCGGGGCGGGCCCGCCAATGGCGGCGCGGCGCCGGGCGGGGCGGGCCGGCAGCCGCCGGGCCCTTAAAGCTGCCGCGGCCCTTTGTAGCCGCGGCGGGGGGGTGGCTCGCCGCCGGCCGGGGCTGCTGGCGGGCCGCCGCGGCGGGGGTGCGCGGCCCTGCCCGCCCGGCGGCGGCGCGGCTCCTCCCGGGCCCGGCCCCGCAGCCCCCGCAGCCCCTCAGGCTCCTCGCGTCCCCTCAGGCGCCGCAGCCCCGCTCCAGCCCCCTCAGACCCCCGCTCCCCCGAAGGGGACCGCGCCGAGTCCCGGCAGGCGGCAGCCCCGCTCGGTGTCCGTGCCGGTGCCGCCGCCCCGCGCTCCCGGCTGCCCGCGGTGCGGTGCGGTGCGGTGCGGGTCGGCGGGCCGGCCGCGCAGGTGTCGCCTTTGTGCGGAGGCGGCGATGGGGGCCGGGGAGCCGCGACCGGCTGCCGGAGGGCGAGCAGGGGGCCCGGACCGCCGGCCCCTCCGGCCGCCGCGCCCGCGGGGAGGCCGCCCCCGGGGCGGGCAGGGGCCGGGGGCTGCCCCGCAGCGCGGCCCCCGGCTCGGCGCTTCCCCGGCGGAGCGGCCTGGGCGGCGCGGGCAGCCCCGCACCCCCCGCCATCCCGCCCGGCCCGGGCGAACGGCGCCCGCGCTCCTCTGCTCCACGATGTGCTTTTTCAAACCGAGGCGCAGTGCTGATCCGCGTTACTAATTGCGTTAAACATGGCAGAAAGTACGGCTTAGGAAAAGCGCGTCACCAACATCCAGCAGTAAATGACCCGATACGGTCACAAAAGAAATCTCTGTCCCCGTGTCAGTCTGCTGTCACCCAGCTGCGCGATTCCTGTCGCGAACGCGCCCCCCGCCATTCGCACCCGTCTTCCCCTTCCTGAGGGCGAGGGGCTTCCCCGCGCCCCCCGAGCCCCCGCGGCCCGGAGGCACAGCGGCACACCGCCGCTCCGCGGGCACGAACCGGCCTGGTCACCGCCAGCCGGTTTGAACTGTCTTATCTCTGCCCTCGCCAAAGCCATCTGGCGTGCCATCGCGGGGCCATGGCTGCGGAGCTGCGAGCCCCCGTGCCCATCCAGCCTGTTACCGGCAGCCAGCCTTGCGCTCATGGCTCCGAAGGCTGCTGAGCACCCCGTCCCCCCGCTGCGCCCCGTCCCCCGGGTGCGCCGTCGCCGTCCTGCCCCAGGGGCTGCGCTGGAAGCGGCGGCGGGAAACAGCCTGCGAGTTCCCAGAGCGGCCTCGAGCGCGGCCGTAGCCTCGGCGCACGGCACGGTGTCGGCACTGCGGGGGCTGTGGGGAGAGGCAGGGAGGGATGGGAGCAGGCAGGCAGGCCACGGAGAGGCAGGTGGGCAGCCAAGGAGGCAGGCAGGCAGCTGTGCAGGCAGGCAGCTGTGCAGGCAGGCGAGCAGGTGGGCAGGGGGGGCCCAATGGGAGCAGGGGCCATGGGGACAGGAGCCGCCGGCACGGAGCTGGCAAGCAGGGACCTGCCTTCTCCAGCCAGGCCCTGTGCCGTCGGTACGCTCCACTGCCGGGCACCCATGTCGAGATGTGCTGGGCCGTGCTGTGCCACCCCAGGCTGGGCCGTGCTGGACTGTGCCGCACCGTGCCAGGCTGTGCCGGAGCGTGCCATGCCGTGCCGTGCCGAGCCACGCTGTGCCTGACCGTAGGGCTGTACCGTGCCGTGCCGTGCCAGGCCATGCAGCTGCTCCCAGCCATGCGGTTCCCTTCGCTGCCTCCGCGCCCCCCTCCGCTTTAATCAGTAACGCAGAGACGTGCATTTATGTCATCCTTATCTCGGGCCCCGATAACCATCTCTACGTTTGTAAAGGTCCCACCCCCGCTGTGTCTTTCCGGTAACGAAATGGGGAAAAATGGGGGGAAATGTCACCTTTTGGAGAGGATGAGCGAGAGTTCAGCCTGGGCTGGACACCGGGGAGTAACATCCTGAAAAGGGCCAAGGGGGAGAGGCGTGCAGGGGCGGCACGGCGGGGGCTGCGGGGAGCCGTGGGCAGCGTGGGCAGGGCGGTGCGGGCAGGGCGGTGCGGGCAGCGTGCCGAGCCAACCCGCCTGGGCCCGGGTGCAGGCAGGGATGGGTGCTGGGCATCCCTCTGCTTTGGGACATGCGGAAATACCGTGGGGCTTGTAAAGAAACACAGCTGTTGAGTGAGAATGGCTGAGTCCAGTCCAAAAGTGGCCATATTTTATATTCTTCTGAGGTAAGGCACCACTCGTCACCAGGCCCCTCGCCGGGGCACCCAGGGTCTCTTTACAGACAGGTTGCGTATGATGGCACCCAGTTTTCCTACAGTTTTCCACTATGGATCCCACTAAGGCTAACAAGCCGTTTCTCTCCACGCTGCCATCCCCGTGTGTCTCTGGAGCTCACGGTATTCCCAAGCTGCTTTTTGGCACTAACCAAGCGGGTATAAAATGAAGCTCCCCCCACCGCAGCTACCCCTGCTGTTGTCAGCCTGTGGTGGAAAACAAAAAAGGAAGGAAGAAGAAAAAGAGAGCCCTGGCGTGAGGTGCCTTTGTTCAGGGCAAGTTATGCGTGAAATCTTTTTGTCCTTCTTAAAGGAAGGCAAAAGTTGCAGTTGATTTGGGGAACAGAGAGGCAAGAGCAGCCCTCCGGAGGCGGAGGTGCCGCACTGGGCAGGCGGGGAGGGGAGCGGGCGGGCAGACCCCGATGGGAGCCAGGTGCTGCAGATGTGCTGGCGTCCTTTTTTCCTTTTCCTTTTCCTTTTCCTTTTCCTTTTCCTTTTCCTTCTCCTTCTCCTTCTCCTTCTCCTTCTCCTTCTCCTTCTCCTTTTCCTTCTCCTTCTCCTTCTCCTCCTCCTTCTCCTCCTCCTTCTCCTTCTCCTTCTCCTTCTCCTTCTCCTTCTCCTTCTCCTTCTCCTTCTCCTTCTCCTTCTCCTTCTCCTCCTCCTCCTTCTCCTTCCCCTTCCCCTTCCCCTTCCCTTTCCCTTCCCCTTCCCCTTCCCCAGAAGAGCTGAGGTTGGAAGGTACCTCCTGAGACCGGCACTCCAGCCCCTGCTCAAACCGGGTCACCCAGGCGTGAGCTGGCGGCAGGACACGCTTTTTTAGAGACTCAACTCCATCCCCTCCTGCCATTCCTGGGAAGTAACCAGCACTCTCTTACAGACTGGGAACAGTTACCTAGAAATTAAGATTAATCATACTTTGAATTTTAGCTCCATAGGATTGCAAAGGCCTTCTAACACGTTTCATAACTTAAATGAAATACAACTTTTTGTTGAACAAAAAATGAACTGCACTGTTTTACTTGATTGTGTATTGATCCCCTTCCCTTTCAAAAAGCCAGCTGCACTCAGCTCGCTCAGTAGGCACCCAGCCCCTCTTTTTGTTGGTTGGGGTGGTACTCGGCTTTCGTGGGGTCCGTGCCGGTGGGCACGAGGCTTGGAACTTCCATAACCCAGCAGGAACCCTGAGATTTGTGGATAATGTGGCGGTTTATTACAGCTGCAGGTGAATATATATTGCTTGGTGCTGGGGACTGTCACCCCCAGCTGTCTGAGCCTGTCTCCCCCATCTTTAAGATGAGCTGGTTTGTTAAGCATTTTAAGTCGCACTGGGCAGCTGCTCTGTGTGAGAACTGGTTGCTATCACTGTAACTATTAAGTGCTGGGTGCGTTTTGGCTGCCTTTAGGTTACTTTTTTTGCTTAAAGCGCTGCAGAGTTTTCTCTCCTAAAAATAAAAAAACCCAAGGCTCCCATTCTGGTCAATGCCCACCGGTGACGTGGCTTTCCCCGGCTGCCCTTCGGGGGCTTAACAGGGGCTGGCAGGCTGCTGGCCGCTTCTGGCCAGCAGGCAGGACCAGCCAGCCCCGGCGGAGCGGCAGCAGCGGTGTCCCGGCGGCAGGGAGCACAGCGGCCGGGTGCCCGCCGCGGCGGGGCCGCCGGCTGGCACGGGCGTGCAGGGGGACGGCGCGTTTGCCGCGCCTGCGGAGGGCTGGGCTGCGCCTGTCGTTTCGATCCATTGTGCTCCCTTGAAGTTAACGGAGGAAAGATGAGAAATTGATTTTTTTTTTCCTGACAAAATGATATTTTCAAAATTCAGGAGATAAAGCCTGACTTTGACCTTTTCTTTTTAAACCTGCGCCTGATTATTGCGTTCCATGATTATATTACGCATGGTAGTGTCTAATTCTGGCGTCTTGCCAAATTGATGTCAAAATCTTCCCGGTAATCAACCCACAAACGTATAAATATCAGTGCACAGTGCAGTTGTGACCAACACGGCGGGTACATCGTGGTGTGGCTCGTGTGCCGTGTTGCCTCTCCTCTGCCTGCCGTCTCGCAGCCGGGGCAGCACGGGCGCTGCCGGGGGGCTGCGGCTCGGTGGGGGCTGCG
This sequence comes from Platalea leucorodia, assembly GCF_965183815.1. Classification (NCBI taxonomy): domain Eukaryota; kingdom Metazoa; phylum Chordata; class Aves; order Pelecaniformes; family Threskiornithidae; genus Platalea; species Platalea leucorodia. The sequence goes on from NC_138858.1 coordinate 835,178, forward strand.
AAGCCCAGGGCTGCCATCAGCCCCACTGGAGACAGCGCCAGGGAAAACTCTGCCCTTCTGTCCACGGGTGCCGCCTGCTTCGGCATCCGCCACGGGGCTGCCCGAGGCCCCCGCGCCCGCTAACCCGGTGCGATGGAGGGTGCTGGGGTGTCCTTTGGCACCCACGCCAAACAAACCCCTGCCGGCAGCCGTCTCGCCGGCAGCAGGCGCGGGCACGGCTTGCAGGAGCAGTGCCGGAGGGCCAGGGCGGCCGGTCACTGCTTCCAGCCTAACGAGCTTTGGCTGCCCAGCGGGAAGCGGCGTTCCCTGTCTGCATGGCTGCCTTTGCCAGAGGCTTTCCCTCCGCTCTTGGGGGAGGGAGGTTCCTTTGTTAGCTTTCCTCCTTCTCCCTGCCTGCAGCCAGGACTCTCGGAGATGCTGCCGGGTGCCCTCGCTTCCCCTGAAACAGGCAGCGGTGCGGTGCCTGGGGGCCACCGGGATGGGATGGACCTGGGGGCTGACCTGGCCCGGCCGCATTTGCCCCAGGCTTCCTTGCTCAGCATCCTTCTTTTTTTGGCTGTGCCTCCCCTGTGTATTTGAATATTAATTCCTCTTCTCTTTTATTCACCAGGGGTTCAACTCCACAGTTTTCTCCAGCACCCACACCCGCCTCTGAGCGCGGGGAAGAGAAGGCCCTGGCCCTTCAGTGCCGCAAAACTGACTGGCTGACCCAAACCGCCCGTAAAACGGTGAGTCCAGGGGTTCATCACCTGCGCTCACAGCCCTGCGTGCCCTGCTCACGTTAGTGCTGGACGTGGCGCAGGCACAGGTGAGCTTTCCCTTAGAATAGCTAGCACGAGCTGGCCAGGGATGGCACGCACAATTTTCACCTGCTTTTAAACAAATATTGCAAGTGTTTTCTTTTGGTATTATGAAATTGCTGTCGCAAGTCTGTTCTTCTCTGCAGAGGGCAGAGGGGCCACCTCCAGCGCCCCGTGACATCTTCCCAGTGATGGCAGCGCAGCTGGACGCGGGTCCAGAGGGGACGTAAACCTGTATTGGCCCCAGGTGTATCTGCTGCCCAGGGACAAAATTTTGCTTGTGAGAAGCAGAACCAACCTTCCTTGTGATTTTTTCTCCTCCCAGACAGGATTTCAGTTATTTATAAGTAAAAAACCAGTTGGACAATATGGGATTTTTTTCCCCAGAGTTATTCAGGGGGCAGTTCAGAGGGTAAAACAGGCCTGAGAAAGCTGTATCCAGCTTTATCAGTGCAAATTGATAAACGGGGGCTACCTGGGGGAAGCGAGGTCCCGGATGGGCTGCTTGCCTCCACTGCCAGCACGCTCCAGCCCCGGCACGGAGGGGCAGAGGCTCTGGGGAGCTCTCCTCAGGTTTATCAGTGGGAAGATGAAGGAAAGGATTTTTCCTCTCCCATCACTACACCAGAAATGGGGTTATGGGGCAATAAATCCCAGCCTGAGTGGTACTTGCAGGGCTGCTCTTGCTAGGGGTTCCCCGAGCAGCCGCCAGCCCCATTGCCCCCTGTTCCCTGGTGTCCTCGCCAGGCAGAAACAGCAGCTCTTTCAGGGATGGGGAGTGCAGTCCCCATGGCACGGTATGGGAAAGCAGGAGGTGCCGGGTGGAGGCAGGGGCTGGGGCAGCGGGTGGGTGATCGCTTGCTTGGGGGTTTCTGCTCCACTCCTCTCATGGACAGCCCCGGGCTCGGTGCACCCCGGCCCCTGCTGCGAGAGGGGCAGCGGGGCCGTCCCGGCGTGGCTGATGGCACACTTGGCTGGCGAGAGCCATGGTTAAAGATTAAAACTGGATCCAGTTTCCAATATTTATCTTGGGAGCAGGAGGGCCCCAGCTTGTTTGGTTTGTGGGAAGCGTTGGGAAACGGTGACGCTGGTGTGGAGAGACCCGGCAGGGCTGGCCCCCGCGGGGGCGCGGGGTCCCGGCAGTCCCGGCGCAGCGAGCGGGGGACGCGGCGGTGCTGGCGACACGGGCAGGACGGGACAGAACCCAAGGGAGGGGCCCACAGCGACGGGGGCACCCCACAGTTAGGACATGGCTGCTCCCCTCCCACGCTTGTGCAGTGTCCTGCCTCTGCAATGGAGACAGTGGCACCTGCCTCTCCCCCACGATCATTTCAAGGATAAATATATCAGATTTATTAGATATTAGTGATGGGAAGCATGCAAGTAGCATAGGCAGATAATGCTTTTTCATTTACGTTGCACTAAACATTACCTACTAAAACATTTTTCAAAGATTAATAACTGGTTGCCCAAACTGTTAGCCCTGCTCTGGAAACATCCCCACAGGTGTACCGGGACAGCGAGCCCTCCAGTTTATATAGAAGTGTGGGGTTTAAATATATTTTGGTGGTGAGAGTGCCGGATGTGCGCAAGAGTGACAAACGTTATCCAGGAGCTGACTTGCATTTGTGCTGCGCTGGCCAGGCAAACCTCTCCAGAGCAATTTGTGCAGGAGAACAAACCCAGGACAAGCTGTCCCAGGCAGCGATGTGCTGAGGTGGGTTTGAATACCAGCCACAGTCAGAGCGCAGAAATGCTCCGAGAAGCAGGGCTTTGGCCAGCGCGGGCAGGAGGTCGCAGTCGGCCCCGTCCATGCGAGTTTTACCCCGACGTTCCTCCTGCCTCAGCAGTCAGCCGTTGTATTGAACATCAGGCTGAAGGAAGTAGTATAAAATGTGTTGCAGAATACTGTCAAGGCATTAACTGGGAGGGAACCAGATTATGACAGCTGATTTCTTGTTTTCATATACATGATTTTACAAAGAGTTGCTGGAAACCTCTTAAAATTTTTAGATATTCTGGTTAGCACCTAAATTGTCATTTTTTACATAATTTTGGCATTCGGTATCCCCAAAATATCCCATAGCGACTACTGTAAGGCAATAAACGCTGACGATGTAGATGGATTTGGCAATTGTTTAGGCTTCAGTAGCGGTTAGAGGGAGAACGCCTAGCTGGTGTTTCCCAAGAGCCCCACCGCCACCGGGGCTTTGGTAAGTCCTAAATTGGGACGGGAGGGAGCCGGGGCACTCCTGCACGGCTCTCACAGGCACTGAAGCAGGCAGTAAAGAGGAATTTGTAGGTACAGGGAGAATGTTCCCATTGCTGGACATCCTCTTAATTTCGTAAAGGCACAAAAGGATCCGATACCCACAAGCTCCCTGTAATAACAGACTAGAGATCCAAAGCACATCTTTAATGGTGGGGAAAAAAACACTATGAGAACTTAAAAATAAGGCAGCGGGCTCTGCAGCAGTACAAGTCCTTACATCTGTCAGTTTACAATCTTAAAAGCCTTAAATCAATCAGCACTGCCTTCCAGCTGCGGCACAGGGGCACGGCACCCGAGCCCCCGCGCGACGCGCTTGGGCAGCGCAGTGCGCCTCTGGCCAAGGGCCCGCTACGGCCCCTGCCAGCCTGGGAGAGTCTGTTGCCGTGAGTTCATGTGAACTTCCAAAAACCCACAGCAGAGTTCCTCCGGGAGCTGGTAAGGACACCAAGCAGTGTTGGGGCAAGCAGCAAGTCCTCTCTTGGCCTGGGAACTGGCCACAAGGCAGAAATAGAGCAGGAAGGATCGACCGGCTCTGACACAGCAGGGTGGCAGCTCCCGGGGCTCCAGACCCACCTGCAAGGAGGCCAGGAGGGTCACGGCTCAGGCTGTGGTCACATACGCGAGTCCACTGAAATAGCCACGGACAGAGGCGAAAGCAGGAAAAGAGCGGTGCTGAGCTCCGGGGCTCGGGGCAGCCTCCAGCCCCGCCGGCGAGCCGGCTGCGCCCTCGGCCGGGTGCAGGCGCCGTCCCCGGCAGGGCTCCTCGGCACGTCCCACCGCCGGGACTGTCGGCTGCTCTCCACCACGGTGTGTGCTGGCTGGCCGGCTGGCCGGCCCCTTCCACGGGCAGCCCCCTGCCCGAGAGCGCAGCGGGGCTGCCGCCTGCTGCAGGGTCTGGCGAGAAGGCATCAGGACAGATGTGCCATCCTCAAGGTCAAGGGCTGCTGTGCTATGGCCTCCGCTGGAGCAGAAGGTAAAACTCAGGCTAAAGCGGGGCAATCTGTCCTTCTTACTAGTGTTTTGTAGGTAATGGAAGTGGGTTATGAGATGTTCTTGGGAATGTAATTCACTTTAATGAACAAATGCCCTGAGCCAAGCTGTGTACTGATTTACATGCCTTGTAATGCCACAGATTTAATGGGAGTGCAGAATTTGATCCATCGCACTAAGCGTATTGCACTGTATAATGAAATATTGGGAGCAATAAACAAGACCTTTGGCAACTCTTCGGATGAAGTTTTCCAGTAAAACCTTTTGTGGAAGACCAGATCCACAGAAAAGCTGACATGCTGATGTGCAGAACACAGGCCCTGGAGTCCACAGTTTAGCCCTCAAAATCCCTGCCTGCCCGCTGCGTGCTGCCCAGGGTGCCCGCTGCCCAGCTCACCGCTGCTCGCAGCACCCGCAGGCACCCGCAGGCAGAGACCGGCCGGCTGGGAGCCCGTGAAAAGCAGAAGAGGAGAAGTTGCTCAGCGTGTCCAGCAGCCACCTCCAGACAGGGGGTCAAGGGCACAAGCCCACCCTGCCCGGGTGCAGGGAGAGAGGACAAGAAGGGTGCTGGGGGAGCAACTTAGTCACTAACTCTCCAAAAACCCGCAGCACAAGCAAGTGGTGTGTAGTTGATGGCTAAGGATGAGTATAAAAGCACCAAAAAAAGTGGGAACACTATCAGAAAGCCTGAGGCACAAATGACGGCCAGCTAGCAAGGGAGTTTAAAAGCACCAGTAAAACTTTCTGTGAGTTGCTAATGGGGAGAAGGCGACGGAGGAGAGTTGTTGTGCTGCTCTACGGGGAGGGAAAGCTGTCCGTGGGGAGCAGAGGCTGCTCTCGGTGCCTTGCCATCAAGATGGGAGGAGGTATCGGGCAGGGTGCTGTGGGGGTCTGTCCTTGCCAGCCACTCTCCGATAGTTTCATTAGCAGCCAGCATGGTGGGGCAGGGAGCGCGCTTATGAAACTGGTGGGCAGCGCTCAGCTGGGGGGAGCTGCGAGCCCACCGGAGGATGGGATGAGAGTTAGGAATGATCCTGCCGTGCGGTAAGGAGGAGCCCGAAGGAGCGTAGCTGGGATTAACATCACAGCCAGGGACGGGGATCAGCGCCTGGGTCTGCAGAAGAGCGGGCGGCCGGCCGCAAGCCCAGCGTGGCTCAGCTGGGGGAGGTGGGCAGGAGCAGGCGGGGAGCTGCGGGGCTCGGCTGATGCCCCGAGGGAGCCCTTCACCCTGCAGGGCTCCCTGTGTCGAAGGAGAGCCTGAACGCGGCCCCGGGGACCCCTCCTCACCGCCCCACGCAGCCCTGGGCTCGCCGCTGCTCCCCGGACCGGCTCCTTCCCGGCCGCGGGGCCAGCAGGGACGGGCAGGTTTTTGCCTGCTGCTTGGCAGGATGCTGCTTCCCACTCTTTGCCAACCAAGCCAACGCATCTGCAGCGTGGGAACGCGCTAAACGCTAGTCTGGTCCTTTGCAACCACACCACTGGTGCTTGTCCCATGGCGAATACTGTCGCTCACCCAGCATTACCCACGCAAGTATTTCCGTGGGTCAGTTATTCCCACGTGGGGATTTTTGATGGGGCATTTTTGGTGTTACTTAATATCGGTTTCACTGGCATAAAATACGCCTGGAGCTTGCCAGAAACAGAATAACTACAACTCCATATACCAGCTCGAAGTGAGAAACACGTAAGTCAAACTTTACTCCGTACTACTATCGGTGTCTGGCCGGAGGTGCGTGGGGCTGGGCGCCCGGGGCAGCTCGTCCCAAGGCAGGTGTTGGGAGCGGGGCGCCCGAAGCGCGCCCGGGTGCCTGTGCCTTCCCACCTCGAATTTGGGAACTTTTCTGAAAATGGGACTTTGCTCCCTTTTGACATGTGCGGTGTTGTGGATAATTATTTCAGTTGGATGACTGTCGAGCCGGTAAGTGTGTTTGAATCTGCGAATAGTCTTCATATTTACCCACTCAGGAGGAAAAAAATCAGTTATAGTGGGAGACAGCATTAGCTGTTTGGGCTCATTAGCATGAAGGGTAATTTGCGCTCATCAGCGTGCCGAAGGAGGCGGGGGGGACTCTGCCCGTTGGCCGGGTGGCGCGGGGAGCTGGGATAACAGCAGCCGGTCTGCCTGCCCTGATGCGGCCACAGAGATGCGGGGCTGGGACCGAGGGACGCGGGGCCGAGCCCACGGGAAGGGAGCGAGCCCGGCCGGGCGGACGCTGGGGCGCGCCTCGGGCAGCACCGGGCCCTCCGTGGAGATCCGTGTGCCAGGCACGGGGCTGAGCAGAGCACAGCTTGGGCTGCACGAAGCCGTGCTCGTATTTTGCTAGGGTGGAGTATCCGTGGCATGCTTTCATACAATTTGAGCACATTTCCAACCCCACAGCGTATCCTTTAAAATACGGAAGGCTTTTTGATTAAAATTACAATCAGCAGAGTGCGCCCACAGCGCGGAAGCCCTCCCAGTGCAGGCCCGTCATTATTATTGATATATAATGAGAGAGAGAGATATATATAGATATATAATTGATAGCAGTTCAGGAAATAGTAAGAAGGAAGAGGCAGACACAGCTGAGTTTTACAGACTTTCAATGCACAATAAAACATTTTATTTAAAAACAATGCATTCAATATTGTGTTTTGGCACATGAGTCAATGTTGCAGGCACATTCACACCAAAGAATCACATTGCTGAGAGATCCCGAATGAATCGTCGCGTTGTTCTCCACAAAGGATGCTCACGAGGAGGATGCGGTACTCCGTCACGAGAAGAGCCAGGGCCCTGCTCACCAGTGTGCCCGCGTATTTACAGGCACGAGGCGCTGCGCCGGCCGCGCTCGGGCCTCGGGGCTGGGGCCACGGCCGGTGCGAAGCGCGTCAGCCTGCGGGCCCGATCCCGGTCCCACCGCCGCCACAGAGGCCCTCGGTGGGAGCAAGGCTGGACGGCGGCTTTGCTTGCAACGTACTTCACACCGTGAGCAGCTTTGCTCTCCACCTGAGACCGTGCCCTGGCCCTCTATGAACATTAGCCATTTAAAAATAAATAATGCTTTTAGTATGGCCATTAAATAATGAAACCTTTATTACAATTATGGCATTTTTTTTTCCTTTTTTTAAAATATTTATCTTTTTTTATTGAAAACAACTCCATCAGGCATTGAACTGTATAGCCATTAGAATAAAGACACATTCATTTACAGAAAACCTGCTTTTTTCTAAACGATTTGTTTTTGCAACCTCCATTCACAGTTAGTTATATTTCACAAACGCTTGCTTTTTGGTATACTCCACAATTAAAACCGGTAGCCAAAATGACTTTGTGTTAATGTATCTTGCTACCATTCATTGAAAAGATGCAAGCAACGAAAATACAAACCCAAGATGTATAAAAGAAGAGAAGGTAACGCACGTATTTCCACTCTTATGTACACCCCATCTTCACATCCCCTGCGGGGCGGCCCGATCCCCCCGACCGCAGCACCCAGCCCCGCACAGCGCCCGCCCCGAGCCCCCGCTGACGGTCCCTGCTGCGGGTGCGGGTCCTCAGCACCCATCCCGTCGGCAGCGGGGCTGGAGCAGGATGCGGCCACTGCTCGCCTCCGGCTGCCCGCAGCACCTGGGGCACTGTCCTGGCAGCCCGGGGTCTGCGTCCCGCCGGACCCGTCCCTTGGAGCTAGTCAGGACCTCTCTTGATTTTGTAAACTAAAATGTTTTGTACTTACAAATATTGATCACGTCGCATTACGCATACTTTCCTTTAGCTGTATTCGCTTGTCTAGACATTCAGTAATAATAGCGAGCATTTTCACTGAACCGTCAGGAATTCGTTCAGGTAGACAGAGGCAGGAAGGTTTTGGGCCAAAGAGAAGGGAAGGAAGAGCCTAGCCAAGGCGATACCGAATGCAGGCGCCGTTTGCTGTCCCGAGCAGGGAGGGCGGCAGCCACGTTCGCTAGAGGGGAGCAGCTCGTGTATTTAATGAAAGGCATTTTCTGCCGGAGAGAGGCAGATCCAGCGAGCCTCTCCTCCTCAGCCGCTGTCTTCTCTGCACCCTTTGGTCCTCAGCTCTCCATCAGACCCCACCACAACCTATCGCCTTCCTCCCGAAGCGCCGCAGGCCACCGCGAGCGGCCGAGCCTGGCCCTTCTCGGAGGGCACCTCCGGGCTGAGGGACGCCAGCCAGCGCCGAGGGCTCCTCCAGGGCTCCTCCCCGCCACCCAGCACTGACCTCCTCCAGCTCAAGGGGAGACCCGACTTTCTACAAAACCAGAATGACACAGGCCATAAGCCTGGCGCGGTGAGACGGGGACGCCAAGCCCAGACCTGTCAGAGCAAACACGGGGGGGTCACCCCACTTAGCTGCTCTGGGATGCGCAGTGCCCTAACGCGAGGCCCTACAAGAAAACCAGCCAGAAAAGGGGGTTTGGGAAAGAGCCCAGTCTGACGGCGAGGCCTCGGGAGGGTCTCTCCCTGCCTGGGGGAGCAGAGCCCCCCTGGGCCGCTGCTGGTCCCACCGGGCAGCGCAAGCTGCCCTTCCCCTCTGGTCCCTCTATAACAGCAGAATTCAAAAAGCATCTAAGAAAAGAGGCAAAAACAAAAGATGCACGTTTTAAGATGGTTTTCCACATTGCAACGGCTCAGACAAAAAATATTGATACTAAGAAGCAATTTACTTTGGGCTGTATTGCGCCATTGATTTTGGGGCAGAACTCCCCATTAAAATCAATGATTCTGAAATGTTCAATGTGGTTCTGAAAAATCGATGGGGAGTTTTGCTTAAAAATCAATGATATAATATGGCGCTCTGTCAATAATTTTTCTGTATTCCCATTTCCGAATATTTGCAGTCATTTTCTTCCTTCCTTCTCTGCACTCGGTGCCTCTTTGTGCCTCTGGAAAGTTCCAGCTGTGCTGCGAGGGCCGTCCCCCGGGACCGACGGCGGGTCCTTCCCTCCTAACGGGACCTCGCCGCAAGCGGGATGAACCTGAGAGGCACGCTCTGTTTGTTTGAATCAAGCAAGATCAAATTAAGGTACGGTGCGTTAAAACACCTTTCCATCGCCACCCTCCCCACAATCTGCGGGCACCCGGGTGCTCTCGGGGCTGGGGGCGAGCGGGGCATCGCAGACGTCCCGTGCACAGCTGTGGGAAACAGGCTGGGGCTGCGAGCTGTGGGAACAGAAATTCCAACTATGGGCAGTTTTCCCAAGTTCATTGTGATTAGGAAGGGAAATCAAGTTTAAAAAAATAAACTATGACAAATACAAAAATTACCCCAGGGCAATTTAGGTTTTTGGTTTCAACTTCTAATTTTTACATTGTCTCTTCTCTCCTGGGTGCTCCAAAGCAGGAGTTTGAGCAGAGAGATGTGCACTGCTCAGGAAAGACCGACTGAGGCCCTGGGGCGTGCCAGCACTGACGCCCTCTCCTCCCGCACGGGCTCTCGGGCAGAGGCAGGATGCTGCAGCTCTGTCTGAACCAGCTCCACGCAAGCTTTGCAGCAGCCACGCAAGCCCTTGCAGCACCTTCAGCGCGGGGAAATCCACTTCTGCCAGCAGCCCTCTCCGGGGACGCTGGGGACAGGCTGGGTCACAGCAGGTGGCCCATCCCATATGGCTTCCCAGCATCTCACGGCGCACCCGCGGCCGGTTTGACTCTGGGGACCTTCCCATCCCAGTTTCAGCATGCAGTTACGCGGCAGGTTCATCTGGTTCCACGCTGGACGTGGCAACAGCCGATGCCCTTGCCAGTGTCCGTGCCCTGCCAGCGGTCCCGCTGCCATCGGGGGGGAGGTGCGTGGAGCCGCCGGGGGAGATGTGCAATGAGCCATCTCGCCCCAGGCTGAGCATCCCCATTGCAAAAAGGGCCTCCTGGAGACACATGAGGTGCATGGATGGAAATACGTTTGTTTAGGCTAATGAATGTCCACTTGTGACTACATCTAATTTAAAGTAGTTATGTCATGTAAATGCCGTGCAGCAGCCAAGCAGGATCTGCCAGTGCAATTTCCCATTGGGAGCCAGCAGCCGAAAATTGTATAAAGTACATTTGCCTCCACTTTCATGCCGATATAATGATAATAGTTCACATTTCTTTAATTTGCTGATTAAAAATGATCGCTCCCTACAAGAAATTGATAAAATGCTTAATTAAAATATCTGGCATTAAATGCTTAATTAAAATATCTGGCATTAAGCACAAGCCAACAGGCATCACTCGGGGTTCGGGGTGACCCTTCTCCGCTGGTGGGCTCTGTGCCGAGCTGGCTCCTGGCCGCTGGGCCCACCTTCACGCACCTCAGTGACCTGCAAAGCGATCCCCCTGCCTTAGCGAACATGCATCATAGGAAATGATATCGGAAATGATTAATTACTGTACTTCATTAACAACTAGTGCAGAACTCTTCCTTCCCTGCGCAATTTCTCTTTTTCTGTTTTTGGGCAAAACCAACCCGTGTGCTCCAGCACTTAGAGAAGGTTTCCCGCAGGACTCGGTCAGGACTGGTGCTGCCCGGCTGCTCCTGGCCCCAGCAGCTCCCCACTGCCTGCTCGGACACGCGGTCCCGGCGTCCAGCGATCCCGCAAACCTCGCCGACAGGGCCTGCAGAGGTCGGGGGGACTCAGTCCTTCCCCCGGGGACGCGGGCAGCTGCGAGCGCTGGGGACAGCCTCTCCTTGTGCTCTGCGGTGGTCTGCGCCCAGCACAGCCGAACTCCGCTCCCTGGCCCAGGCCCTCGCGCGCGACTACGACACAAATAATACGTGATAATATCAAGAACAACTCATATGGCACCATATGGCATAAGACACCACCATCACTGCACGACTATGTCTTCATAATAACAGTTGCTAGAGGTCGTACTCTGCTGTAGGAACGGCGATGAGCGCAGGACCGACACGACAGCACGGAGAGCCGGAGCTCCGGGGAACGCTGAGCCAGGCTTGGCAGCTGGGGAGGGAAGCGCGCGGTTCCCTGCGGGAGCAGGGCTGCGCACGCTGCGGCACGGGGGAGACCCAAGCCCCTCCACAGCGCGCCCCAGCCCTAAACAGCCTCTGAAAAAGCAAAAGCCAGAAAATGTGGGATAATTAAAATGGGGAAGAAAGCCTCCAGCTCCTCCTCCACCCGGGGCACAGGGGCGAGGGGGGACACGGCTTCGGGGGCCGGCGGAGCTGCGGTGCCGCGGCGGGGCGGCGGTGGGCACCGGAGATGCTCCGGGCCGCTCAGGTTTGGTGTTGTACTCGAGATCTCCTTCCTCACCTCCGACGTCTGCTTGGAGGTAAAGAGGCAGAAAAAAATTAAAATGTGCCATTTTAAAGTATGATTTTAAATTGGATTTTGCATCTTCTTTCAGCGTATAGTCAGTTCTCAGCATCATACAGAATAGTAGAAAAATGTTAAAATACTTGTAAGTATACTCGCTGTCATAAGAAACCCAGTTATTTTACAGGCTCCTTTATCCTGAGACAAAATGGCCAACGTTTTCAAACCGTAAGTGACCCTAAGGTTTGTCCTCTCTACAAACAGCCTGGTTTCCAGCGGTACCGAGGAAGCCGTGCCTTCCTTTGGCTGCCTTGGGTGGCTGTTGGTGACCGGAAAATGGGGCCACTCATTTAGTTGTCTGACCGTGGATTGAGAGATGTAAACGGGGAAATCTGGCAACTGTATTTCCTCTTCCCTGCACTCCTGCTGCGCTCCCCTCCCTTGAAAACCATTTTTAAAAATCCCGGCACCTGGCTGCCGTTGCTGCCCGGCCAGTCGGACCCTGCCCAGCCAGCCCCGCCGCGGCGGGGGCACAACCCAGCACCGTTAACTGGGCTAACGAAGGCTCTTACCGCTCCCTACGGACCCTGCATCGCTGGGCAATGCACCCCATCGCCACCACGGGAGGGACGGCACTTTGGGACATACCGAAACGCAGAGAGTGCCGACGCGTGCAGCTCTGCAAAGGGAAACGCTGGGTACCGACGGACCCCTCGTCGAAGGACGAAGGACCCCTCGTCGTCGGAGGGTGCGGAGAGCACAGAGGGAGGCGCGCCCGCGCTGGGCTTCGGCGCTCTTCTCACCCACCACACCTCCAGAGACACCTAACACTGTTTGTCCTGGTGGTTTGACTTTAAAATTAAAAGACCAAATAGTATCACACAGATAGGAATGACCATGTTTCAGCCTGGCTAATTTGGGCTAGGATTTGGCCCAAATTGAATTAAAATGCTGAAGTATTCTGAGAGCGATATAAACGCCTAGCTAAGGTACAAGCCATATTGTGACCTTCTTCTTCACATTATTCTTAAAAAAATGTAAAATTCAGTAAATCTGAAAATATGCAAGTGGTGGAAATCTGGATCCACACTGAAGAACTTGCAAGTGAGGGTGAACTGGAATTCTGAGTGGCTTTCTCCATCGGCCACAGCAATATATGTACGCTGAGCTATTGATAGCAACATATACAAGAGAAGCAAAACCTTTTAAAATTAGCATTTCTAATTCTAATCGGGAAAGGAAAATAAAATTAAGAGATTTAGGGCATTTAGTGGAATGCTAAAATATGAAAATATCTTAAAAGTTACTTAGTAGCATATCTATAAATGCAAAATATTTCAGCTTTGCTGCTGCATGAATAGCATCCACAGAACTTGATAAATGCTTCTGCACTGCTAAATACGCTTAAACCCTTTGATGAGCAGTGACAAGGGTGACTAAAAAGCATCTTTAGATTATGGAAAATATTTTAGGGCGGGGTTTTGGTTTTTTTTTTAGAATTCTATCTGAAGAAGAATGTTTAATTCGGTTTTGGGCACTTTTTAGACAATCATTTGGCACTTCAAGATTTATGTTCTTAGGCACAATGCGACAAGGTGAGTTTGGCCAGTCCTTCACCGTGCATCCTGTAGAGCAGCTGGAACTCTGCAGGCAGCTGGTGGGACTCCTGCCACTTGGTCGTGAACTTTGTTCCCTTCTTATCATAGTAGTGGTACGGGAGGTCCTCCCTCGTGTTGGGGTCGAACCCAAAGGGCCAGAATCCGTACAAGTGGATCTCTTCACATATGGCAGAGGCAAGGGTATACATGAGAATACCTGTGCTCAGCCGCTTGGGTGACAAGTGTTTGTTCTTCCAGTATCTGTGAACAAAAGAAAGGCACGTTAGTTTGGGGTGCAAGTAATGCCACAGGTCTGCTGTAAGAAAAAATAATGTTACTGCCTGGAGAGCATCAGTGCTGACAGCTGACAGCCTGGATAAGGCACGGACTGCTGTTCAGGTCAGGCTGTAACGACCGGCAGCGCGGAACAGCCTTAGCAGCACTCGGACCGATGGTCTCCTGTGGTCCCCTTCTGAATGCTTTTGGTTTTTAACCAGGAGAGGTAGTGCCTTATCCAGAAAAGTACAATTCACTGGCTCCTGCTCGCACATGCATTTGCTAAAGAGGTGGCAACGTTATCCTCCTCTGATTTATTACAGTTTTCCTTGGACCACCCTGCAGCTGTCTGTCAGCATCCCTGTTCGCTAGCCGAGAAGAGCAAGCTCTTCCGTGAGCGGTGCTTCGGTTCTGCAGCGTCTCCCTCGGCTCCCCCGTACTCCTCCCGTCCGCGGGAGCAGCGGCAGGAGCGGAGCCCAGTGACGGACCGTGCCCCGGCGCGAACAACCAACCCACCTCTGCTCTGCTGGGCACACAGCTGTAAAGAAATAACCGCAGTACTTACTGAAGCAATAACAAACCCACATTTGCTCTAAAAGCAAGCAGTGTCGGGCCCTGACTTGCTAGACAGTGCCTAGCAGATCAGGCATGAACAGAAAAATAAATACAGTTGTATTTGTACAGAGAGAGAGACCTATTTTGACAAGTTAAAAGCAAGGCAAAAATCCACACCTGTTTACGTGCTGCATGATATTTCCTGGCCAAGCCAACTGGACCTTTAGTTGCCCTCTGTGCTCAACAAAGAAGTCAACCAGCGTTCTCGTGACTGTTGCTGACGTGTGGAAGAAAAAAGCGGGGATCCAAAGAATGGCCCCATCAAGCTTTTTCAAGCTTAAAAAGAAGTTGTTGCGATCCTGAATGGTCAAAAGATTGTTGTAATACTTTTCTAGGATGCTGGGGTTGAAGGTTGTAAGATTGGTTTTCCTTCCAACATCTTTTTGGAAAGCCTCAGTTGGAGCAAAATTGCAACGAAAAACAAAATCGGATTTATCTATTTCTTGCCCGCACTGACTCCCGGTCAGGATCCCGCTGTTTCCAACCACGGCGCAGACGTTGTAATGCTTGTTCAGGATGGGCGACACGTCGGGAAGCAGCGATCGGAAGTTATTGCTAATAGAGAACACATACTTATGGCTGGAATAATCGTAATGCATCAGCTGTCCAATCCGAACACTATTCTTGGTCAAAGAAAAATTTTTTATTACATCGACATGCTGAAGGATTTCTTGCCTGAAACAGAACAGAAAAAGAGAAGAAAACATGGAGTTATATTTCCCCTCTTTCTGTGGTGGAGAGGCTTTCTTTACAGCTAGACTCACGTTTTTCTTTTATTTTTTTAAATGTAGTAGAGTAGTTTCCTGAGCAATGTGGTGCAATGGCTTTTAAATTAATATAAGTAGTTAGGAATTCTGGAGCTGGCTCCTTACCTAGTACTCCGCCTGGCTTTATCGGGCGGTCCTGACTGACGCCAGCTAAGGATGTGTCCCTGTCTCTTGGAAAGGCGTCAGGATTAAAATATTGGATTCGCTGTGTAAGTCGGAGGCGTGGGGCTACCAGCACAGCCCTCCCCCGGCCGCCTTGCCGAGGGGGGCGCGCAACACGGGGCTGCTCGTGCTGCCGTACGGGCCGGGTGGGCGAGCCTGCTGCTGGTGCTCCCTGCCTGCACTTCACTCGTGGTACTGGACCGCGGGTCTTTGGCAACGATGGGTTTGCCGTGAGGTATGCGAAGCAAAACCAAGCAGTCCAGGAAATGCGGTTGAATTAACAGTGGCTGATTTTTAAATACATATATTTTTTGTGCTCTCATTAAGAAGCTTTGAATCACAAAAGCAAGTGACTGTCGCTGTCTCCATTTATGTAAACATAATTCCGTAATGTCTTATTTGGGCAAGCATGCCGGCATTTTTACAAGGGTTATTAGAGATACTTAAAAACCAAACAAAACCAACCCTGCTCAGGAATTTCCCTCACAGGGCATAAAATTAGAAAACCAATACTACTTTATTTGCTCATGTTTATGGAAACCAAACAACCTTTCTTCCAGCTCGCATCCTCCAATGCCTAAGCATTAATGGAGGCCCACCGGGTGCCCTAATTAGGGGTTATGGCTAACGGACAAGTGCAAAGGCAGCTCCCGAGGCATCAGCTAACATCACCAGAGGGGTGGCACAGGGACAGGCTTAGGAAGGATGAGCTGGTGGTGCCAGGAATGCGGCAGTGCCGAGGGGCGGCCACTGTCACACCAGCCTGGCAGGTCCTGGGGAAAGGACGGGGCAGGCAAAGTGACGTCTCCTCTCTGTGGCCCACAGCTCCTTGCAGAGCCGAGGGGCCGGGGTTCCTGCTTCTGGGGCGGGATATGTCAGCCGAGTCTCTAAAACAGCAGGCATTTGTCAGGACACAATTGCAGTCCAAGATGGTAACAGCTATCTTAAATGGCTAAATGTTTTTCTTTTCCTTTACAGAATTTTTTTAATATATAGATCAGTAAGTATATATATATAAATTGTATAAAGTATATATTTACTGATCTCTCTCTCAGTAAAGCCAATAAATAAGAGGCCGGCCAGACACCACCACGTTCACATCACAGCGAGAAAACTGAAAGCACATTTTACTTCCCATGAAGTACGGAGCAGCTTTGAGGAAGCAGAAGGAACCGGGAAACCCTTTCCATTGCCACAGAGCAGGGCAGCCAGTGCAACCTGCGGGCAGCAGGCAGAAGGCGGTGCAGAAAGCGAGCGTCTCCGGTGGATTCGGGCTGGAAGGCCCCCGTCGGCACCCCTCGCTCTGCCCGCCCCCTCAGCCCGAGCAGCGCTGGAGGCAGAGCCGCACTGCACTTGCTCAGAACTGCCGTTGGCTGGGAAGTTTAGCTGGGCCTGTGTTGGCCCACACAGCATTTCATGGCATTTCATACAGTCCGATTTGTTTCAAGTTTTAAAAACCCAGCCATTTATCTTGAAGTAACGACAATTTCACTTGCACACCGGGAAACTGGGTCACGTTCTGTTTGGTAAAATAATGCGTGTTGCAGCCTGGCGCCCTGCTCTGAAATAATCCGTTCTTCCAAGATAGCTGCAACCATCTGGGGAAATGCTCTGATTCAGCCTTTGTCTCTCACCGCCGGCAAATTACTCAGAGTATTCAGCAGTCCCTGACTGTATTTTCTGAAATCCTGGGGGGGCAGGGGGCAACCTCAGGTTGGTGGCCGCATGCTCACCTCTGATGCGCGAACGCGGTCCGGTTGAAGGCCCACTTGGAGGGCTTCTCCTGCAGCTCGTGGGTCAGGGAGTTCGTAATGGGGACGAACGAGGGGTCCAGGAACTTCAGCGCGAACTGGGACCTGGAAAGGAGCGCAGGGGCCCACGCAGACAGACAGACAGACAGACAGACAGGCACGGACCCAGGCAGACACAGACAGAGCCGCAGCCCGTTACCGGCCGTGCCCGACCCGCAGCCCGCGCCCGCCGCCGTCAGCACCGCGGACAGCGCCGGCCGCGCCGCGCCGGGGGCACCGGGCCGGGCCGGGCTGCACTGGGCTCTGCTGGGATCTACTGGGATCTACTGGGCTGTACTGGCCGGGCTGTACCGGGGGCACCGGGCTGGGCCAGGCCGAGCTGTACCGGGCCGGGCTGCGTCGGGGGCACCGGGCTGGGCCGGGCCGGGCCGCACCAGGGGATACTGGGCTGTCCCGGCCGGGCTGCACCGGGCTGGGCCGGGCTGTACTGGGCTGGGCCGGGCTGTACTGGGCCGGACCGGGCTGTGCTGGGCTGGGCCGGACCGCACCGTGCTGTGCCGGGCCATGCCGTGCCGGGCAGGGCGGGGTCGGGCTGCCCCCGCCTTCCGGCACCCCCGGGGCACTGCGGTTCCCACGCCCGGCCCGGGCCCCCCGCCCCGGTCCCGCCGGCCCGGGGGGCCTCTCCCGCTCCCCGCAGGCCCCGGGGCTGGGTGCGGGGGCAGGGTGCGGGGAGGGGGGGGAGCCGCATCCCCGCCGCGGGCGAGGGGCTGCGCCGAGCGCTCGGGCCGTGGCCGCGGGGCCTTGCCGGGCCCGCCCGCCCAGCCGGGGCTCCGCCGGGAACGGCGCGGGAGGCGGCGGGGCCGGCGGGGGACGGAAGGGAAGGGAAGGGAAGGGAAGGGAAGGGAAGGGAAGGGAAGGGAAGGGAAGGGAAGGGAAGGGAAGGGAAGGGAAGGGAAGGGAAGGGAAGGGAAGGGCGGGCCCCCGTGCCCCAGCCGGGCCGGGCCGGGCCGGCCACGCCGCGCCGCGCCCTCACCTGAATCCCGCGTGGAACATGTACATGCGGGGCCCGCCCGGGCCGGCGGCGCGGGGCGCGCCGAAGATGTTGTCCTTCTTCAGCGAGACGTAGCTGATGAGGGAGAGGATGAGGAGGGCGATGCTCAGCATCACCAGCCCCAGCACGCTGGCCACCCGCACCATCTTGCAGCTCCTCATGCCGGGAGGCGGCCCCGCTCTGGGCGTGTGCGGGGGGGCCGCCGCGGGGCTACATGGGGGGGCGGCGGGCGCGGGACGGCGGCGGGGCCGGGGCCGGCAGCGCCGGCAGCCGGAGAGAAAATGGAGGGACGGAGCGGCGGCGCGATGAAATGGCAGCCGGGAGCGGCCGCCCCGCCGTCCCGGCCCCGGCAACCCCGGCAGCGCCGCCGTGCCCCCCCGGCGTGCCCCCCCCGCCGGCCCCGCTGCACCCCGGACAGCCCCGGTGCCACCCCAGCAGCCCCGGTATGTCCCACTGACAGCCCCGGTGCCACCCCAGTGGCTCCGGTGTTCCCCCAGCAGCCCCGGTGTGTCCCACTGACAGCCCCGGTGTGCCCCCAGCAGCCCCGGTGTGCCCCCCAGGAGCCCCGGTGTGTCCCACTGACAGCCCCGGTGCCACCCCAGTGGCCCCGGTGTGCCGCGCCGACAGCCCCGGTGTGCCCCCAGCAGCCCCGGTGTGCCCCACCGACAGCCCCGGTGTGCCCCGCTGACAGCCCCAGTGTGCCCCACCGACAGCCCCGGCGTGCCCCCCAGCAGCCCTGGTGTGCCCCGCCAACAGCCCCAGTGTGCCCTGCTGACAGTCCCAGTGTGCCCCCCAACAGCCCCGGTGTGCCCCGCCGACAGCCCCAGTGCCCCCCCCCAGCAGCCCCAGTGCCCCCCCACCAGCCCTGGGTTTCCTCCGCGACAGCCCCGGGGTGTCCTCCCCAGGTACACGCCTGGCATCCCCGGTGCGCCCACCCCGACATCCCCGGGGTGCCCCTGACAACCCTGGGGTGCCCAGAGTGCCCTTCCCACCGCCTTGGGGTGCCCTGCAGTGACTCCCCAAAAGACCGGGGGTGGCCCAGCCTGGCAGCCACAGTGATCCCCCCGACAGCCCCAGTGCCGCAGTGACCCCCGGCCCCCGTGGGTGCCTGTGGGGGCTGAGCAGGGCTGCAAGCCGTGCCGCTGCCTGAGCCGTGGGGAGCCCGCGCTGCTTGGGACCCTGTGCCTTTGCTGGGGGACCAGTGTCCCGGGGGGTGCACGTCCCCCTGCTCCCCAGCACAGGGCCGCGGAGCCGCAGCGTGATGCTATACATTACCGTATGGCACGTACAGCGCTGCGGGAGTCTACGCCACAGCCTGCACCCGGGCAATGCAAAACCTGAGGCTGGCTCAGGAGACCCCTCGATCTTTAAAAGCCTGGTGTTTAGGGCACGCTACCACCTTGAAGAACCCTACTGGTAATTAAACTGCCCCATAAATCACACCGCACATTTCATGTGAACTCCAAGAGAGCCTGACTTCTGTAATCTGAGGAATGTCTCTCATGAACATGACTTCTGCACGCTGCAATACTTTCAGTGTTTCTTCAAGCTACCTTTTTTTTCCTTATAAAGCTTGCCCCCATAGACAGTTCTGCCTCTGAGCCCCGAGTTCATAGAAGTGCCTTATAAATAATAAATACTGTCTTTGTAGCACCATCCTTGCTCTGGGCTATATCCTACCAGCTCTCCATGCATGAAGCTCTCTTTGAAGAGGAGGAACAAGAAGAGCTTGCAGGGTTGGGTTTTACGTCACGGCGTGGTTCTTCAGCCTTCGGTGGGAGTTTGGCTTGAGTACGGCCTGGAGGGCTATATCCCGCTCCTGTGGGATACTTGTGGCTTTGGTGGAGAGAGAAGAGGATGGAAATGTAGAAAATAACACTGTTTTGAGATAGGAGATAGGTTTTTTACATGACTCTCTACATGGTTTCTGTTGTTGTCCACCCAGTGCATGGTGTCCCCAGCTTCAACATGCCCACCCAGGCATCCCAGGATATACCATCCACAACTTTTTGCCTTTAGATATTTTGGAAATCAATTCTATACTACTTAACATTGTCTTGCATAGTTCTGACCATGCGTCCTGGGGCTGGGTATAACCCCGGAGTAAGAGTGTACAGCCCCCGTGTCATACACGTTTCCACTTTTCTGGCACTCCTCGGGCAGAAGAAGAACTCCCAGCCGCCGGGTTTTGTAAACTCCCAGCTGCCTCCATGAAAGTTAATGAGCGACAGCAGAGTATTTATTGCCAGCTGGACAAGCGGGGCTTTCCCCCTTCTGCGGCTGGCCCTGCGATGCCCTGGAGCACACCAAATGCGTCACCGGCGGTCGGGCACAAGGTGTGAGTGGATCAGAGGCTTTTTATCACGAGAGGGGGAGCAGCATGGGAAGGGGAGGCTCTGTCCCGCTGGCCTGGGCAAAGCGCCTGGCAGCAGATGAACCCTGTCAGGAGACGCTGCCTAGGCAGAGCTTTGATGCTCGAGGAGGGATGTGTTGGCGATGGCAGGACGGCGGGAGGAGCAGCAGTGCTCCTGTGTCACCGCTGTTGGGGACAGCTCAGCCAGGACAGCGCGGAGCTGGAGGAAGGAGGTCGACGGCACGCCAGCCCCAGGTTTGGACTCATTTTGCCCCCTGATCCTGCCCAATCTCTCTGCAAATGAGAACTGAGAGGCCATTGGAGAGGTGCTTTGGCAAGAAATGTTTAAAAACCCTGCCGTGTGCCGCAGCTGCTCTACTTTTGACCCCGTTGTGAGCCCCAGGCCCGGCAGCGCCGTCCCCGGTGCCTGCGCACGCCAACAAGTTGCAGTGGAAACAAAGGCAGTTCTTGCTTCAGATTCTTCAGAGATAGCAATATGTCAGGAGCCCCTGGAGAGGCTGAAAGTAAATGAATCAGTGCTAGAAAGTGAAGGATATCATCCGCACTGAATGGTGAAAAGGAGTCCTGAACAGTATCTTCATTGATTTTCCTGTAATTGACACAGAAGCTCGGCTCGCCGGAGGCTGCGGGTGAGAGGAGTGGGGAGGCCCAGGTACCGCGCTCCCTGCCCTGGATCCTGGGAACGTTTCTCCTCAGTTAGGTGGCTTGTATTTTGTGTGAAGCTGTGAAAGAGGCGGTGGGTTGGTAAGCCGGCATTTGTACTAGTCACAGGGTGTTTTGCAAGCTGCATCGAAGACAAGGGGCACAGAAGGATGTGTCCCATGCCTTCACGTCACCAGCTGCTTCCCACCGCCCCTGCAGGAGCCGTGAAAGCCCCGGCGTGCAGGTTACACCGAGTCCTTGGCTGGTGATGAAGAGCCGTCCTTAAGTGAGCGTTTGCTAGAAAACACAACAGTGGCACACAGTAGGAAATTCGTAGGAACAGCTGCTTAGATTAGATTTGAGGCTCTCCAAGGAGGAATGTGCCTTCCATATGAAAGCCCTGTGCCTGCGGCTGCGGTGCCCCAGCGGGGGTGGCAGACCCTGCTCCCCGGGTGCTCGACGGACCCCCTGCCCCGCCGGCCGGCAGCCGGGCAGGGGATTCCTGGAAGGAGATGTCCCCCCCGGCCCAGAGCGACTCGCAGGAAGGGGTGAGCGCTCTTTCCAGTGGCTCTGACGCGCTCCGCGTGCTTGGCCCCGACGAGGAGGTGCTGGATTTCCCTGCAGCCGATGCGTGCCTGGCAAGCGCTGGGTGGAGTATTCCTCCAGACCCCTTGCAAGTCATGCAAAAATCCAATCTTCTGCAGCAAAACACAACGCGGCTATGACCTCCCTCCCTGCACCCGAAGGAGGAGAGCGGCCTGTGGGGCTGGCAGCGCGCAGACCTCCTGCGGCCATCCGGGGCAGGCAGGGCTGGCACCGCCGAGGCTGCTTGGTGTGATGAGAAATGGAGCCTGCGGTGGGTGCGGAGAGCAGGGGTCGGGAGAGGGAGAGGGCCTGGCTCTGATGGCGAGCGGCGTTAGCATCGTACCCGGGGCAGCTGCCAGGGAGCGGTGGGTGCTGGGCAGGGCAGGAGGACCAGCCTGCAGGTCCTCACCAGCCATCAGCCACGAGCAGCGTTTGCCCGGTTGCCAATAAGAAAACAACCACCAGCAGATGCATCTGATGGGATTTTTACTGGCGCTAGAAAAGAAATGTGTTTGAAACAGGGACGAGGATTCAACCAGCCAGAGCAGAGAGATGGCATTTCAGTGGAGGAGAAGTGCAGCTTCATAAAAGAAACCAGGACCATCGGTTTGCTTTCAAGCCTGACCAAGGAAACACCCACTGGGCCGGGTGGGCGCTTAGGAGCGGTTCCTACTTTTTGACTTATTCATGGAAATGGGGCATGGTGTTTTTAACTCTACAGGAAAGTTGTGACTTGAAGATTTGCCCCCACTGAAATCAACGTTTTCAGGACTATCTTTGCGGTTTCCTTCCCTCCTTTGAAGCTGGTGTTTAGGGTCTCCAAGCATAAGGGGGCCTCGGTCTGACTGACTGCACCCAAAATAGTTTTAAAGTCTCTTTAAAACCAGGTGCTTGTCAGCTTGCTGGTGTGTGAAGATCTATGAATTTATTACCAGCAGCATTCTCCCTCCTCGGCCGCGTTTAGCAGCCAAAGCTGCTGGTTTGCAGCATCTCCACTTGTACTGAAAACGCGTTCCCGGGGGAAGGCGGCGAGGAGCGAGCCACCTGCGGCTCCCGTCACGCTGCCGTGCTAATGAACCACCCTCTCCCCAAGTCTTAGAGCAGCTGCAGCAGCCAGCAGAGGCAGGAGCCAGCTGCAAACAGAGCGGCACAGGGGACGGCACCGTGGTGGGTGCTCAGGGCCTCGTCCTCGCTCCTGCAGGGCCACCCAGAGCCCGGCCTGGGGCTGTCATGGCAGGAGGACACAGCAGAACTACCTGACATGGGGTGGGCATCCCACAGGCTTTGCTGCCTATGCCTGGCAGGGACATCGCACCAACCATGGGCCATGACAGCAGCAGAGGATGCCTGCAAAAATTGCTGTTTAGTGGCCGTATAAGCATGAGAGCTGGACCCAGGCAGGACCCAGGCTGGACCCAGGTGGGACCGAGGCAGGACCGAGGCGGGACCCAGGCGGGACCCAGGTGGGACTGAGGCAGGACCGAGGCGGGACCCCGGCGGGACCCCAGTGGGACCCCGGTGGGATCGAGGCAGGACCCCGGCGGGACCCCGGCGGGACCCCGGCCATCTCAGCACCGAGCCCCTGCGGTTTCCCTGAGTCACTCCCCTGAAGGAAGGCCCCGAGGTTTCTGCTGATGCAGCGCTGGGGCAGCTAAATGCTTTGTTGAATGCCTGCCCGAGTGTGCGTAAGTGCTTTCAGCCTGGGTGGCTGCTGAATTGGGTTTCCTGGGACAATTATTTTGCACGTAAGTACCCAAAGTCTGCTCCAGTCCTTTTCTAAGTGCTTAAGTTATTTTGTTTTAAAAATCTGGCACTGCATCCTTATACCTGCGGTCAGACCAGTCCCAGATATGTATTTATTTTAATTATATTTGCAAAAATGCTTGCTGGACATAAAGGGCACGCATCTCTTTCTGACTTTACTACGTACAGGATTTTCTTTCAGCCTTGGAGCCCTCACTTTTCTGGCAGCCCCAGGAGCCTGCTGCCCGTCCCCCCGAGCCCCAGGCACGCGCTGGCCCATGTGTCGCTCGCATCCCACCGGGAATGTGCGGGAATTCAGCCCCCAAGCCTCAGCGGGAAACAACGTCAAAACCGAGGAATAACCCTGGTGTGCCAACGGGGAGGGAGCGGTGTACGTGCAGTTGCCTCCTCCGCTCGCTGCTGCTATAAATGCAAGACAAGGGTTGGTTAAGCGGGGCCTCGCAAGCCTGGCAGGTGGGAGTTAGGCAGAAGTGAGAGCCCTGCAACGGGGGGAAGCTCACACGCACGCAGGGGATGGGAACAGAAAGGCTGCAAGCGTTCGCACCAGCCTGGTGGCCTCCATCTCTTCATCCCCACCCGCAGCCCTCGAACATGTCCCACGGCTGGAGGTGGTGCGGGCAGCAGGCAGGCTGCCTTTGCCTGGCCAGCGGCTGCCTGCGACAGCCGAAGGAGATCCCTGGGGCCTCAGGGGAACACAGAGACAACTGCCCTAGGTCTGGGGAAGTCGCCAGCTCCCAGGTTATTATTCACGCTTCACCTAGTTAAACCACCAGGAATTTACTGAAGGCTTCAGGATTTAAGCTAGTCATCTCTTTTAATAGTCTACTATGCTTTAAACCAGCTGGTCTGTGGCACTGCATTAGAAGTTTCCCATGCTAATTACTGCACCTCCCTCGCAAAGCAAACCAGAAAGACCCCAGAGTGGAGAGCGCGAGTGGTCCCACGCCAGAGCCTCCTCCCTGGAGGGGAGCAAGAGGCAGCGAGCCCAGCTGTGCCCCCAGCCTGCTCCGCTGCTCGCTGCAGCGATGCACGGCACTGCAGCGATGCACAGCTCTGCAACGATGCATGGCACTGTAGTGATGCACGTCACCGCAGTGATGCACGGCTCTGCAGGGATGCATGGCGATGCAGCAATGCATGGCACTGCAGCAATGCACGGCACTGCAGGGATGCATGCCACTGCGGTGATGCACAGCACCACAGCAATGCACGGTGCTGCAGGGATGCATGCCACTGCGGCGATGCACAGCACTGCAGCAATGCATCGCGCTGCCACTCTCCTGAGCTGCTGCTGTGGATGTTGTGCTTTGCCTCCTGGGGCAAACCCCCGTGGGCTGGCACATGGCTGTGGCCCTCGGGGACGCGTCTGTCTGTCTGCGTCGGCCTGACCTCGCCAAGGGCGAACAGCTCTACGATGGAAAATACTAATGAAAGGGCTAAAGCTGGGAAGAGTAAGGGAGCGATTAGTGGTGTGCATACAGCTGAGCTTCCTGCAGATTACTTGTATTTAGACCTAATCCTCTGCATTGAAAAAAATCCCAAATCTCTTCATTTTTTTATGGAGTGATTATCACAGACTCCGGAATGATTGTGTAAAAATTAATCCCGGGGGATGAGATCGGTTTTGGAGCTGCAGTGTGGTGCTGGCCAGACATAGAAGAAGCTGGTAAACAAACCTTTCCCAGAGCGAGGGAATTAAGCTCTGGTCGGGCTCCCTTGATTTCAGTGCGTTGTGGGGGCTTATCTGATCGCTTCAGCTGGGTGCTCAAGCCCGCGGGGGGCTGGGGGTGCCCTGCAGCCCCAGGTCTCCAAAGGGCTTCCCAGGGTTTCCCCGCAGGCTGCGATGGAGGCGGGTGGGGGGCTGCAGAGCGGGTGGGGGGCTTTGATGGGAAAGAGCCATGCCGTCAGCGGGGCCAGCGCCGGGCACCCCAGTGCTTTTGTGCTGAATGTGGTAGTGATGGGGACATGGGTGAGACAGGCCGATGACACTCTGTGGTGGCCCTTGTCCTCTCCCAGAGACCTTTGCCTTTTCTTACCCGAAACATCTCAGAAGGGACTGTGGCCTCGTCGGCACCGTCAGACAAGGTGCCCGTGTCCCCCAGGCACCACCCGGCCACGGCGGGCATCGCTGCCCACCCGCCCGCTCGCCGGGCCGAGCTGTGTGGTCATCCTCAGGGCTCCGGTTCAAAAAGGTGCTTAAGCCCAGCATTAGGAGCGCGTGCTGTCCTGCTGCCAAGCGTGATGGATCTGTAACTATTCTGAAGTGATCCATGAATATTGCATGTGGATCCACTTATTGGAGCCTCTGCTGCATGGATGCCTGGGTCTGCTTTAATAGGTGGCTGTCAGGAAATGCAAGCAAGGGAGGAATAGCTCGAGATAAGCCCTTTTGCTGCCAGCAGCGGAGGGCTATTAAGAGGCAGCGAGCAGCAGGGCCGGGGAAGGAGAGACCGGCGGGTTACCCGTTGTGCTGAGCCAGGGGGGACACTGGCAGGCATGGGTGCTCTCGGCTGTTTTAAAACCTTTTTCCTCCCAGCTGTTTGATTCCTAGCCTTACAGCAAACCGCACAGGGGTTTGGGAGGGCTGCCTGCTGGCAGAGCCCCGGGCAGGAGCGAGGGGCCGGGGACCACCAGCATGGTCCTGCCCGGAGCCGCGGCACAGCCTGGGTGGGGGCGAGGAGGGACGGAGGCTGCCAGCGTGGCCCCGCCGCAGCACCCAGCCCCGGGCAGCGGGGAGCCGGTGGGTGCCCAGCTCCAGGGGCTGAGTGTCCCACAGCTCCGATGGGCAGGGAGGGAGGAGGGAGGAGGAAGGCGAGGTGACAGTGACCTCGGCGTCCCACTGCAAACTTCTGCAATCATTTTTAATCCCCAAAAGCAAAGCCACAAGATCTGGCACCCGCCAGCGCGCTGGCAGAGCCGCTGTGGTTTCCACAGAGGCAGGGTTTCATCTCAGCATCGGGGTTCAGTTCGGTCACCGCCTCGGTGGCCCAGGGCGGCTGGAGGGCAACGAGCAAGAGCTGAACTGCGCAGGGAAAAGCCACTCCGAGTGGGGCTTTTGCAGTAATTTGCTCGGTGACATTTAGTCAGAAGTTGGAGATTATGCCTTGGTTTAATTTTACGCATTAATCAACAAGAGAGGGAGCATGTTATTTTTACGTAGATGGCCACTATTCCTCTCCCATTTACACCGTCCGGCTCCATTGATTTCATTAGGATCTGCCAGGCAGAAATGAGAGTGGAACTTGGCCCCCTTAATTAAGATGACTGTTGCTAAAGGCAGAATGATGGAAAATAATTAACCCTGTAAAAAATACACAATGCTGAGAAGGAGAAATACATAATTTAGGAATCAGGAGGCTGTTATGCAATATTAATTGCAGACAGCATGTCTGAACAGCACGACATACTGAGAGTCGTGCCGCTCGTCACAAAGCCGCTGAAGAAGGCCGATTTTGCTCTTGACGTTGAACGAAGCGCCCAAAAGATGCACCTCTAGAGGAGATGGCCGGGGAGGGGGGTCCGGCTGCGTTGGGGGGAGCTGGGGGAGCGGGGGTCTGCACGGCTCTGCCCACGGCCGTGCCGGCCAGGAGAGCCCACCGCCCCGCGGCACGGGGAGCTTGCGTCTCCCCTCCTAGATCTCTGCCGGGCAGGGACAAATACGCTGCCTCCACTGGCGGAGGCTCAACCAATTTCGTTAATTAAAGTTCTAATTGTGCTAAGGGAGCTTTGACCTCCTAGGAGGACCCTTGCCCTTCTTTGCAAAGAAAATTGGATTATTCCTACTAGTGCTGATTGTCAGTGCCTTCTTTGCTGCTAAAATATTCTCTCTGCTTCCTAATCAAATGACTTGAAAAGGCCAAACATGGAACTTTCAACAGCAATAACGAATATGCCTATTTATTTAAACAGGCACAAGAAATAGTAATTCAATAGGCAATTTCTACAGAAGACTATAAATGAATGCAAACAGAAGGTCCACTTGTCTCTGATGATGCTTTAAGGGTTGGATACTGGATTTAAAAGCTCCTTCAGTGCTTCCTTTTTAACACAAAAGCATTACTTAGGAACGAGAGAAATGCCTTAGAGACTGGGATTGTTCGTCACACCAGGGATGGGGGTAACAGCAGTCAGTAGCTGGATAATTTCAGGAGGAGGACATCACCACGGTTGCACGGCAAACGGGACCAGGAGTGTAAACTCGCTTGTGCATCGTATAGAGGCAGCGGCAAACGGGCGCTGGGGGCCTGGGTGCCGTGGCAAAGGCAGGGCTGCAGAAGCGGGGCAGGGAGGGCTCCTGCCCCGGTTCCTGCCGGCTCCGGCAATGGATGCTTGTACTGGCAGGGAAGGGCATTGCGGCAGCGTGGGGGCTATGGGGCAGCACGGGGCTGCGGGGTGGCACAGGGTCTGCAGGGCCCCATTGCTTGCTCTGCCCATCTTTTCATGCGCGATCAGGCAGGGGCTTCGTGCATCATGTGCATACCTCAGCTATAAAGGCAAACTATGTCGCTGCCGTGCTGCTTAATCACTTGGCCTGGGCGTTATTTCACCAGAGATGGAACTTGTTTAGCATGTCGGCTCCAATATTTTACACTCAAAGGCAGCTCCATAATTGTGGGAGGGAAAGATATTGGTGAGAAATCAGTTAATGCTCATTTCCTGTATCATTGTCATTAATGGCAAAACTGGTAAGAACCATCTTCTTGTTTAATAGTTAATAGGTAAAAATTACGCGTTAAGGAGGGATAGCCATTGCAAACAGAAGCAGGGCCGTGCCTGTCCCAGCAGCGCTCGGTGGGGTGGGTGACGTGCGTCGTGGCCCGGGTGCCCTGGGACGTACCCGCCTTCCCTCAAAACGGAATCGGCCCAGACCTGGCGCGCGGGGAAGGGCTCGGGGCACGGAGGGAGCCTGGGCTGAGCCATCAGGCTGTCAGCCGATGAAGCAAACCCTAAGCGAAGTGCTGCCAGGGGTGTCTCCAGCCAGCTGACCTGGCTGCTGATCTGTAGGACACATACACACTGGCAAACTCCCATGCTTTTGTGATATTTGAAATCTTGTCTTGATTTCTGAGGTTGGACAGGAATCTCGGCTCCCGGTTGCCTCCTACTTAGAGAGAAAAGGCTGAGGATGTGACTAGCACAGGAATGCAGACGTAGATAAACCAACAAGAAAATCCTCAGATTGGCTTAAAATCGCACCTCTGTTAAGTTGGTGGGCTTCAGGGGCTGAATCGAGACCGTTGAGCAGTTTAATCTGATGAAACTCTGTGCTCCTTTGCTGCCTTATGCACTTCAGCCTAGAGAAAAACACATTGCCTTTTATCTAAATCTCAACTTCTGAGGCTGGCCCCAACCTGGAATTCCCCAGATTTATGTTTTGCTGGTATACCAGAAGACATCTTACTGTAGGGAGCTCCTTCAAGGTCGTCATTCTTCATCCCCGTTGCAGTACCCGGCACAAGGTTGTTTGGCCCCAACAGCAGGTGCATGGGAAAGACCTATGCGATACACGGTCGTATTAAAAAGATGTCAGCAATTACTCATGATAATGAAATAACATGATTACAAAATTGCTTCCAAGAAAACATAACTTGACTTAAGAGATTTCCTCTGCCGAG
The DNA here is from genome assembly GCF_965183815.1 of Platalea leucorodia. NCBI lineage: Eukaryota > Metazoa > Chordata > Aves > Pelecaniformes > Threskiornithidae > Platalea > Platalea leucorodia. Next base: position 863,691 of record NC_138858.1, read on the forward strand.
TCCTCCTGTTGCCGACAGTCCCGTTGGGCAGCAGCTTTGAGGAAGCCGTGGTGCCCACGCAGCGAACGCGCTGGGGCCGTCAGGGCGGTGTGGAGCGAGGGGATTTTGAACTTGCCACACCGAAGGCTCTGCGCTGGTCTTTGATGAGGCGCCGGGTGTTTCCGTGGGCTCCTGGGCGGCTGCCGTGATTGTTCCCCACCTTTTTGTTTACATTAATGAATAACAGGCCAAACTTCAACCAGATAGAGATGTGTTTCTGCAATTAAAACATTACCTATTATTATCCACAACTTTTAACAAATTATTTATGGTAGTTTTATAGCACAGGTGAGTGCAAAGGTGAAATGAAGTAGACGCTTAGGGTTTTAGCATTGGTGAGTCACTGCAGGGCTCACAGTTAGGAGGACTTTGGAGCTGAGGCTGGCGCTGCCTCAGCTGCCGTTAGTCCCGAGGCAGTGCCCGGCGCTGGCTTTTCTGCGTGAGCCGTCACATCCACAATATGGACGGGTTCCCGCGTACCTGGAGGATGCCATCCCTCACCCGGCGCATGGCGACCGGCGCCAGCTCGGGCGTTGGCGAGCGGGGCCGATGATGCTGGCGAGACCCGCGGCTCCTCCGCGGAGGGGACCCGGTGCCGTCCCGCCGCACGCGGGGTGCGCAACGCGGTGCCGGAGGGGGATGCAGTGACCGCAGGGCGGAGCTGGCTCTGCTTTCCCCTTGACAGACTGGAAGAGGCATGGCTGTGCCGAGGACCCGGGCCTTGCGCCGAGCCCCCTCCCGGCAGCCCCCCTCCCCGGGCAGGGCTCCGCGGTCCCCGTTGGGCGGCACACGCTTCCTCTGTCCTGCAGCCTCCTTTTCTTAAACACTAAATCAAGGAATTATTCCTTAAATGACTGTAATTTTATTTTCTAGTCCTAGCTAATGAGCTCTTTGTGTAATGAATCATAAATTACTTAGAGCAAGATCTTTCTTTTACTTAGAATGGGTAAAAAATAGGTGGCGTCTCCAGCCTGCGCCCGCCGTGCCCACACGGTAGTGGATTTTTCCAGCTGAAGCTCAGATATGAGCAAGCCCTAATTTTGCAGATAAACAGCTTCTATTTCATTAAATGAGCTCTGCACGGAATGTTTGTCTTAGTTATTTCCAGAAAATTAATTCATAGAGTTTAATCTGTTTAGCATCTGATTAATGGGATTTTTAATCACCCATAATAATGATAATAAAAGGCTTAAAGTAATAACCGAGGAAGAGGTGTGTATTTGTCTTTGCTATTCCCATTGTCCTGACAGTCATCAGTGCTGCACAATAACTCATGATATTTGGCATTGTTTCTTTTGGATCTATTGATCAGATGAAAAAACCAGACCTTGTTTGAATCTGATTCATTTAACCATTTTTGTAAAATTACCTATTATCAGGAGAGGTAGTTTTGAAGCAAACATTTCAGTCTCCTTGAGTCAAGATACATCTGTACCGTTCACTCCTGTGACACAAATACCATTAAGCCCATGTCTCCAATAATTAAATGCCTGCTGCATGACACCTAAAATCATATTTGTTGTCAGATATGGCACAGGGTACAATAGTGATGTATTATAGCATAAATTTAGTGTAAGAGTAACCACACTACGGCAAAGACGTTTGCCTCTAGAACGTTATGCTGGTGTGTATTTGACTTTTATTTTGTTAACCCTCTAAAAAGTATATGTGATGCGGCATGCCAGAGCCCACACCGCCGGTGTTATTAGCGGTCCCACCTTGCAGTGAAACTGTACAGAGCAGCTGAAATCAAATGCAACGCATTGAAGACGGGGACAGGGCCCGTCCTTCTCCTTTAAGGGATTTAATACATTTGCTAAATCCTTTCTATGCTGTTGCAGAATGGCCAGGTCCTGGACGGCCAGCACGGTGGCTGCCGCCGTGCCGGGGGGGCTGGGGACAGCCCAGGGGCTTGGCTCTGCCTTCCCCCGTCCCCTTCTCCGGCGGCTCTGCTCCGGGAAGCCTTGCTGCGCCGCGCTCCCGACTGGCCCCTTCCCTCTCGCCAGGCCATTCCAGTGCCGTACGGCAGGGCTGGGCTGGGATGAAGCTCTTCAACTGCGAGTGCCTGTCAGGGTTTGTCCCCCTGGTGCAGATGGGAGTGACTGCTTGAGAAATGCGCTTATTTTTAAACTTTCTTTCTTTCTTTCTTTCCTTATTTTTTAAAGGAAAAGATGGTTTTCACAGGATTAATCAAAGATGGTTTTCACAGGATTAATCATTTTCCTGTAGGTGCATGTCAACACGGTGCAGGAATGTCACCGAAATGCAGAACTAATGGAAAGACGGAAAAGGCGGAGCAGCTCTGGTGTCCCTGGGTTGCCGGCGTTGGCAATCCCGCGCAGCCCCGGGGCACACGCAGCCGCAAGCTGCTGGCCTGGCTGGGACAGCCTTCACCTTCTCGAGTGGAGAAGCTGCGGTTTTTTGTCTTGCAGAGATTTGAAGCTGTGTATTTTTGGCTCTGGCAGGGTGAGCTGGAGGTCAGGGTGCGGGCGCAGCCTGCTGCACTTTCCGGGGAGGAATCAATACTCCCGACCAGCCGCACCGGCGCGCTCTGAACGGGGGGCGTCGGGAGGAACGCGCAGAGGCATGTGCTAAGAGCGGCAAGAGGCATCCTCTGCCTCTCACCTGGCTCCTTCCCTCTCCCGACCTGAAATTGGAAAGAAATGGATCGATTTTTTACTCTTTTCGGGGTGAGGGGAAATTGCAGAATGAAGATGACTTGAAAGAATGAGATGGATGGGAGTAACTGGAGCTCATCCTCCACGGGGGAGAAAAATGCAGCACAAATGATGATGTTAGCTATCCATCCTTCAGTCAGGGGTTTTATATGGAGGTCCATCACGGAAGGACCCGAGCGCGGGATGAGTGGGGGCTCTGCTAATGCAGGCGCCTGTGCAACCTTAATAATCCATCGCCAGCAAATATTCACAAATGGTAAAAAAATTAAAATCCCCATGGGGTTGCCCGGGGGCTGACTGTTCCCTGTCCCCTGGCTCTCCCCCGGAGCATCGGTGTCTGTGGCCAGGCCATCACCCCAGCAGCGAGGGGCCAGGGCCAGGGTTTTGTAAGGACTTGTTCGTGGGGGCAGTGCCAACGAGCAGGCTGGGGGACCGCCGCAACCCTATGCCAAATCACTCTCTTCCATTCATCCCCAGGCTGGGGAGGGGAATGAAAAGGGCCACGGAAAGCAAGGGGAGGGCACTCGCCATCCCTGTGACGTGCCCAGCCAGCCGTACCGCTTTGCCAGGAGCGGTTCCGATAAATATAACCAATAAACCACAACCACCATTTCCCTCCCCTGAGCAGTGGGTGGGAGACATGGCTGCTGCACGCAGGTTTTCCCCGGGGAGCGCTGGGGGCACGGTGGGACACCCCGCTCCGCGCAGGCCAGGCGGCACCGCAGGAACCGGGGGGTTTCCACCGGCGGGTGCAGATGTCCCCCCTGCTGCGGGCAGTGGGTGCAGACCGTGGGTGGGCACCCCAGGAGGGCAGTAGCCCAGTTTCAGTGCTCCTGGCAGGTCCTCGCAGGCCACGTGCCCACGGGAACGAGGAGGCATCCGTGCCGGGCTGCAGCGAGACTTCTCCAACCACGAACACCCAGGCCTACAAGTCCTTCTCCAGCACAAGAGGCGACAGCCCGGGTGGCACCACCAGGTCCAGAGATTATGCAGCACCTCCCAAATGCACTTTCCCCCTCTTTTTTCCATGAGAATTCCCTTTTGCCCACTGGGGACAGGAAGGCGTATTCCTAACAGAGGTGCTCCCAGCTGTTTCCACGGATGGCCGTCTCCCAGCAGAGGCTGGTTAGGAAGTCCATCACCTTTTTTAGTCTCTGGACTTAGGGCTGCTGGGGGACAGCGGGGCCACTGGTGGGAGCGTGCCCCCGGAGCGGGTGCTCCACGGGGGGATGCGAGGTCCCTGCGGCTCCCGGGGCTGCCTCCCGTTGCCGCTTCTGCAGCTCCTGCTGAACGCAGGGACGAGCTCTCCCTTGCAGAGCAGTTATAAATTCCCAGCTTAGCAGGTTTCAAGCTGATTGCCTTTCCTCACGGTGTCTCTCTGTAAATGAGGCTTTTCACAGATGACGGATAGAGCTGCTCCTCCGGAGCATAAATCCTCACCAGCCCAAAGTACCGCCACAACCTGTTTAACAGCCTGGCTTCCCAGCCAGCCCAGAGTTCAACTCCTCTGGATGACACAGCGCTCTGATGGCAATTCCTCATCAATTAGCCCTGTCCGCACCGCTGGGCCTCCCCACCTCAGCCTCTGCTTCAGGAGTCTCCCTGGTCGGAGCCGGGTACTAACCCCAGCTCCTGAATAAACCTCCCGCAAGGGTTACCCATCTCTGCCTCTGGCCAGTCCTCTGCTAACCACCACCCAGGGACGGGGATCCCTTCGGCCCTGCAGGCTGAACTGCCTTTCCCCTCGCCTGTCAGGTTTTGCAGGAGACCTTCCTCCCCCTCGTCCTCCCCTGCCCCGCAGGCTGTCAGACCGCAGTTTATCCCTGTTGCTGGCCTCTGGAGAAGGCGGCACTGCAGGGTCGTGGTGCTCCCCGGGATGTCGGGGCTGAGCGGCCGGCCACACGCCCCGCCACCAGCACCGTGCAACGGCCGCCGAAGCCTCCCCGCTGTAATTAGTCCTGAGGGCCATCTACCCCAATTAGCGACCTGCGCAGCACCAAAACCTTCCATCACTGCTATCGAGTTCCCCCAGCCTCGGCATCCACCACGCTCCCTTGCCACGGGGCCATGGGGATGGGGACACCCCAGCCCCGGGTGCCTGCCCAGCCCCGCTGCCCCCGCAGACCCCGACCCTCTGGCTTCCTGCTGCATCCGTGTATTTTGAAAGTAATGCCTGTCCCCTACCGCCTCCTCTGCTCCTCCATCCTCCCCAGCTCCTCTATTTTTAATGCCTTCAGCAACACCCCCGGCTTCGGGGGACTCAGCGACTAATGACCGTCAGCCCTGCTCCTCCCCTTCGTAGCCTAAGCAGGACATTAAGCTCAGTATTTCTTCACATTATAATTTAGTGCCATAATTTATACAAGTTTCATCTTTTATTTATTGTTTGAGCATCTTTCCCCCTAGAGGATTTCAGAGTAGTTTTAGTCTCAAGGCCCATTTTTGCAGGCTTTCAGAGAGCTTTCCCCATGTTATTGGCTTCATTTATTATCTTTGGTTCTTCTATTGGTGCACACAGATTTTCCCTGGGGTTTCAAACCCAACTGCTGGAGGAGAAACCTCCAGCTTAAGCACCAAGGTCGCCTCGTTCAGCGCAGGTACAGCCTGTGAAGCCTGGCCTATACACACACGTCGCCTATAGATGGGTATGTACCCAGCCTTGTGTGCGGGGCACGGTGACGGGTCCATGCTGAGAGCTGCCGACGTGGGCACTCGCCCCGGGAGCTGCGGGGAAGGACCACGCTTCACCCACACGCAGACAAGCCCTCCCGCCCTGCGCCGGCGCTCCTGCGGGACCGGGCTCGGTGGGGGCCTGCAGCGCGCTGGCTGCTTTACTGGCAAAATTGCTGTGATTTTTTTCCTGCTCCACGAGTCACATCAGGCCTGATAAGACCGGTGTATAAAAGCTTCGTAATTGTTTTATAGCAGAAAAGCGAAGCGATTCCACTTTGTCTGTGCAAATCAAGCCCCTTCCCTTGCCCAGGGCTGTGGAGGAGCGGAGCCAAAACCCACGACGCGCAGGGCTGCAGGGGCTGTGCGGGGCTCTCCCCATGCGTTGCTCTACCCAGCGTGCATTTATTTACCTGGCAGGGTGAATTTGCACGTAAAATCATGGGGTCACCTTTAAGAGTGACCAAGAGCTGCTCGGGGAGCCCTGGCAGAGCTGCAGGAGGGTCTCGGCGATGGGCACCCAGTCCACAGGTGATGTAAATTGCTGTAGTTCACCTGAGAGCAATGCAGCAATGCTGATTTACACCCAGGAGAGTGTTGCCAGATATGCCAGGTCGGAAGGCACCACATAGCATCCTCTTACCCCATAAGCACAAAGCCCAGCCCTGAGCCCCGTCTCACACTGATCCCGATCAGGTGTGATGCTACCGAGGTGTGATTTGGAGGAATCAATTTTGCCAGTGATTCAGCATACTTCTTTCTGCAGGACCACGCCACAAAGTTTGCAAAGGAAGACAAACATTTATGAAATCATCTCCATTTTCACAGGCGAGCTGGTTATGAACCTGTTTGCGAGCGAGCCCGCATTCCTGGCGAGGCAGGAGGCACAGCCCGGTGCTCATTACTCTGCTCCCAGATGAACAGTAAGTCTCTGGAACAGTACTTACAGTCTGTAATAATATTACTGCTCGGTCTGCTACATGGTCCCTCAGTCATTTTTTCAATTAAAAAAGGACCAATGCTCTATTAACCTTTTGCCTGCTACTCCATTCTTCATACAGCCGCTGGCCTGAGATTGCAAGCCATGTATTAAAAAAGGCATATATTACTGTAAACCATCTCCAAGTTTTCTGTCATTAGAAAGATGAAGTATCATTTTTTCATTTAAAAATATGAGACAGTTTATCAAATTCACAACCTCTGAACTCGCAGTGAAATCTCTTTGTTAGCCGCGAGGCGGAAGGTGGCTGGCGTGAAGCCTGCCTCGCAGCGCCGGGGGCTGCCCCGCTGGCCGGGTGGCCCGTGGGCTGCTGGGGCTGGCCGGCGCGCGGGACCGGGGGTGAGCGATGCTTCTGACAGCCTTGGCCATACGGACAGATGTATTCTGCCTACAAAGTCCTTTGGCAGGAAATGTCAGCAGCTCGAGTAAATAATATGAATAATACAACTGTTTTCATCAAGCCGGTGTACGGATCCCAGGAACGTTCGTAATTAGGAGCTGCTGTCCCTGGCCGTCCCACGGCAGCGTGCCTGGCCTGCCCCTTCCCAACAGCCCGGCCTCGCACCCCTGTGGCTGGACTTTATTTCGCTTATGATTTGACGAGGGTTTTACGGGCAGAGTTTGGCATGCAGACCTAGGGGAGGGTGCCGCTGTCCCCGGGGGCTGCGGCAGCGATGGCAGGACCCCGATGTCCCATCCCCACCGCCACGGGTAAGCACAGCCAACCTCCCTGGGCCCTGAAGCACGCTGGTTTTAATTTTGTTTCGAGGTTGATTTGTTGCTTTTATTCCTTTTCTCAAGGCACCGGCTACCGGCTGTAACTACAGAGACCCGTTAGACAACCGCTCATATATAACAGTCCCAAATAGAACCTCCCTGATATATCATCCCTCTGAACCAGCACAGTGCATCCACAGGGCAATCTTCTCCGCACAGCACGCGTAGGGGAATGGCCGCTGGCTGCACCGCTAAGCGACGGCTCTTGCTGTGCCGCGCTCGCCAGACCCCGCGAGCCGTCCCGCCGGGACGTCCCTGCCTGGGGACGGTGCTGCCAGCCCCGCAGCAGCCCTGCAGGGCTGGCGGGACCTGAGATCTTGCTGGCATGAAGTCCTAAAAATTATGGAGCTAATTGCTAGAATTGATTACTAATTTTGCAGAAAACACAGAACCTGATTGATGGTGCACAGATCATGCTGGAGTTTTTGCTTGGCAATTTATAAGCATTTTAGAAGTTGTGTTTGGTTCTTTCATACTTTCCATGGCATCCATGGTAAAGTATACAAATTAACTATAAAACTTTGGGGACTTTTCCCTTTATTGACATCGGGAACGTGTAATGGTGTGAATTCCTGATCTGGGCTTTTTCTTTTTGCTGACACTGTTACACCTGCGTTCTCACCCTGTGTTTTAGGGCTTCTCCTTTTTGCTGCCGTAAATTTGTGCTGGCCTCCTCCACGCTGACTTGTGTGAAGCCATAAACACGTTTTAAACAAAGTCCTTTGGCCGGTGCGGGGCTGTGCCGACGGGCGTGGGGCCGTGCCCCTCAGCCAGCCCGGCCGCGGGGCTGCGGTGTGCCGGGAGCAAGCCCTACCCTTCCTCTCTCCCCTGCTTCCCAGGTACTTAACAGCGCTGTCCTGAGCACCGACCCACAGCTGGGGCCCCTCTTTACCCCAAAGTCCAGCATTTGAGATCAGATGTCCCTCCCTCTGTTTTATAGCCCCCCCTTCTCTCAAGTCTCCTGTTGGGGTTTCCCCTAGCCGCTGGCTGGTGGAAGTGGCCCGGGCTGAACGGTGAGCCGGTGACGGTGATCGGCGTTCAACGAACACCGCAGCGGTGGGCAACAGATACATTTTTCAGGCAGAAACATCAGGGCAAGTCCCCTTTTAAATTAAATGCACCATGAGACCTTTAGTGCCAAGGAAAGTGCCCGGGAAAGCGAAAGCCAGCGCCGTGGCACCGACCCGTGCTGCAGAAGGGGACATGGCGCTGCTCACTGCTCCCTGCTCCTGCTGCGTGTTCAGTCTCTCCTGGCGCTCCTGCCGCTGCCCATCCGGGCTGCGCGGCCCCGACAAACCTGCGCTCGCCGTCCTGGCCTGCGCCCCGAGCCCGGGTCCGGGGAGGCTCGGGTACGCCTCCAGCGCTCAGAACTGGGCACGGGTGCTGCCTGGAGCCAGTGCCCGGCAGCTTCGGTCCTCGTTATTCCCCGTTCTCATGTAAAATGGAGGATAAGTGTTTTATTTTAAACTGTAAGCGACCTCTCTGGCTGCTCCTGCTCCTGCTCTGCTGGCTGCCCCAGAGCCCGGCGGCACGGCGGCAGCTCCGATGGGGGTCTCTGCTTACCTCCGCATGGCCTCCCCCTGCCCGATCTGCATGGCAAATAAACCAAAAGTATTTGTGCACCAAAAGAGCAAGCCGACGTGCTCTGGCAGCGACCAGCTCCTTGTTACCAGAGTCTGCTCTTAAATAAGCGTGTACTAGCGAGACCCGGACGCTCCGGTTCGATTTCCAGGATCCACAAGTAATGGTGTACAGTACATTGTTTGCTAGAAATTACCCGAAGCTCTGCTCTTCCGAGATCACTCTGCCGTACAGAAAAGAGACCTTGTTGCAATCAATAGGTTTTCCATGGTCTCTGACTGTCCACTGGCCATTTTTTTACTGGTTTTATTTTGCTTACGGTCCCAGCAGCATCAATATAAGCATTCCAACTGTTCCTGGTTTAATTGTAGCAGCAGTGATCAGGGTGCTTTTTTTATTTAAGCTTTAACCCTTTCCCTGGCAAGGTTACAGGTCCTTCATCTGGAGAGAAGCAGGCATTGGAAGACAGGGAGAAATGCGCTCCCCGAGCTTTGTCCTGACTCACGGCGGTTCCTCGTTTCTGGAAGCACCAGCCCCCTCCGGCCACCGCGGCTCCGCACAGCCCTGGGCTCCCGCTCGCCTTGCCCCCCGTGGCTCCTCACTGCCAGCAAGGACGCATGGGAATGAACGAGCCAGGTGTATTTGGAAAAGATGATGCCCATACAATACTGCTTCGAAATGGTCCAGCTATTATGCGGGCAAAAATACACAGCTCCATCCCAGCGGTGGAGAGTGCAAAAGAACAGATAATTTGCAGCATAGTCTCAATTTTGGGCAGTTCTTACATATGTCTGCTTCCCAAGGATGTATGAAATGACTCAGACTAAACGAGAGTCAAACCAGTCAATCTTATGCACCATAAAGCAGGAGATAACTCAATATGAATATTGCTATTGAGCTTTTATACTACAATGCCGTATTGAAGTTCATGGATTGTTCATTTATGAAAAGTCTTTGAACTTCACTCATTAATCCTAGGTCGTGCCCAATAGTTTGTCCCTGTGTAGAAGGTCTGTGGGGAAGGGCATCCAGTCTGGCAGAAGACACCAAAGCTACTGCCCCTCGGGTATTTTGCCCCCATGGCTTTCATTTGGGCCCCTCTTTCCTCGTGGAGCTGGCCTCAGGTTAAAGACGCCTTGTTATTCCATCGTTTTTTCCTGCAGAAGTTCCCATATTCTGTAAGCAGGGCATCTTTCACTCTTTTCTTGACAAGCTCAACAGGTCAGGCTCTTTTAGCTGGTTTCTGTGCAGTGTATTTTTGGCTTGCAAGTAGTTTTTATGGCTATTTTCTGTTCCCTCCCCAATTTCTCAACATCCTTTTGGGATGTAAGTACCACAACAGGCTATAGCGCTGCAATATCTGTCTCTAAGTGCCACATGCTGAGATAGGAGCAGCTCACCTCCTTCTCACCCACCATGTTCACACTTAGCCAGGGCTTCCATTAGCCCACTTTTCCACAGCAGCTTTTTGGGTATCATGTTCCATTATTTATTTGAGGATAAACACCTAAAAGCTAGATGTTTTCCAGAGCCGTTGCTCCCCAGAGTAGCCTTCTCTGTGGTGCCCTCCTATTCACGTCCTTTGCAGTAGACGATGTTGAAATGCCTGGGTCCGAGTGACTCTGTCGTAGCAGGAGATCCGTGCTCGTACACGGCAGCGGCCGCTGGTCCCCAGGGCTGTGCCTGGCACCCCACGCGCCTGCCAGAGCCCTCGCCGGGGCACATCATAACTGTTTAATGGCATGGAATGCTTATTTTCATCTTCAGGTCTTACTGTTCCCCTTCCAGCTCCTCGGCTGTCTCCCTGCTTTTCTTCTTGCCGGGCCGGCCGGTCTGGGTGCCGCTGGGTGGGCAGAGCCCGCTGCCCCTGCCCCAGCGGTCACCGTCTCACCCGCGGGCTGGTCACCTCTTTTCATTTCTTACCTCCTCTCTAACCATCAGAAGCTTACGGTGAAGATCAATGTGCCTGAAGGAAATTTTATTTACTTTTTCTCCTGCGCGGGGAGACACTGTAGCCAATATCCCCGGCAATAAATTTAATTCAGGTGCTTGCGAGGACTAACAGTGCTCCTGAGAGGAGCGGCTCACACTGTGAGCGCTCAAAGGGCTTCTTTTAACTTTCTCCATTTGGCAGCACCTTGCAGCATGGCATTTTACATCCCAGAGTGCTGGAACCCAGCGTGACACAGAGCAATGCGGCCGAGGAGCGTGCGGGAGCGCACAAAACCCTTAATAAAAGAAAGACGACCTCCAGGAGCTGGCAGCGGTTCAGCCCTCTCTGTCATCTGCCAGTCCCCTCCGCCTCCTCTCAAAGCCGGGCCCTCTCCCAGCCCCGGCGACCCCTTCGTTCCTGCGCCCCACGGCCCTGGCCTCACGGGCGGGTTTGGCTGGGGAGCGCAACCCGGCTGGGTGGCTGTGGTACCCAGGGATGCTCGGCTCTCCGCAGCCCACAGCCTGGGCACCGCCTGGCCAGCTCGGGCTCCTTTTCCTGATTTTAGTCCTGTGCCCCATCTCCCTTGTAATCTCCTCTCTCTCTGAGAGCTTACGTGGATTAGCAGGACCCTTTGTATTAGCCGTAAACCTCCTTGATCCCCAAATGACTCCTCTAATGGGATTGAACCCACCTTTTGCAGGCTGGCTGCGTACCTTTTGTCTTTGAGACAGGCTGACCTACCTGCTGCCTGCGCCCGCGGGGCTGTCAGCGTGGGGACCCGGCTCTGCGCGGGCTGCGGGGGCCGTGGGCTGCCCCCCGTGCCGCAGCTCGCCCCTCTCCCCAGCCGCGTCCCCCAGCCGTGCCGCGCCGCGCTGATAGCCCTCCTTTTACTTCTTCGCCCCTAGATTTATTATTCTACAGTGATTGTGTTGAATTGCATTTGAAATCAATTAGCACAGGTACTCAAAGATGAATGTTCATGCTCTGAAAAAAGGTGATGAAAACATACCATTTAAATAGAAATCAATTTCCCTTTCATGTATTTCTTCCTAGCTGCTGCCCGAAATTAATAGTTTTTAGATATTTGTGTGCGAAGAGGAGACTCTCCCCTCGTAAAGCACTTCCCTCTCCTCCTCCTGCCTCCCCGGGCTGACCAGGCGCAGCCCACCGCCGCAGCCTTTCGTATCGCGCACAGCAAACCAGGCCGTTCTGTTTGCCTGAGCGAGAACGGCTAGGTCAGGAGCGGCTGTAATTGCCTCCTCCCTCCTCATATTTTAGTGACATCATTAGCCATTTCTCCATGGGAAACTATTTAATTCTAGCAATAATAAACACAGGAACTGCAGCAAATGAACCCCAGGCAGCTACAGTACTTGCCATTACCCGGTGGGCTTGATCTTTATCATAAACCTCGATGTACCAATTAGACTAACAATGAGCAGGGAGCCAAAAAGGAGAACAAGAGAGGGATTAAGCAGCCGTCCCTCTGGATCTCGGGGGCAGCGCCAGCCTTCCCAGGCACGGCAGGCAAGAGCGGGGCCGCATTACCGAGCCCGCAGGAGCCTCCCCAGACCTCCACCGCTGTCCAGGCACCCCTGAAAGGGAACTGCAAAGGTCTGGGGTTGGGTTCCCACCTTGGGTCTAGCTCTGATGATAAGTGGTGCCACTCAGGCCATTTCTGCGCCCAAAGCTTGTGACAAAAGCAAGGAAAAACCAAAAAACCCAAAGCACCTATTTCTTGAGGGCAGCTCTCTGAGTGTGAAGGCTGGGGGACAGCCAGCCGAGCTGACGGTGCCCTGTCTGTTCCCGAGGCTCGCTTTGCGGGGAGCAGGGGGCCCGGGGGCGCAGCAAGGACAGCCCCGGAGGGTCCCCGAAGCTGGGCTGAACCCATGGCGGGTCCGCGCCGGCTCCAGCACTGTCGCCCACTCCTGCCTGTGCAGCCTGGGCTCGGGGTCTCCGCGCATCCTCCCGCCTCAATTACTCCGGTAAGGTGCTCCTGTATCTGCCTTACAGTCATATACCTAGACTATCCCACTAAAATCATGCTTTTACCAAAGCCTAAAGCCCAAATAGTGCAAGAGCCAGATAAAAAGAAGAGAGGTATGTTGTGCTAAACTTTCCTCCAAAATTGTGGCAAAAGGATTCTCTCCCCATGCCCTGGGAACCCTTGAAGAATGAGTTTTCACTGGGCTAAAGTACCTCTCTCACATCTCTTATTTATTATTTTACTATTTGCATGAGCATTCAAATAAGTTGCTAAATAAACAACTGATGAACCCAGCCCGTCTCTCAGTTTTACACATTCAGCTCAAACCATTCCCACAACCTGACCACTGGGCTGGGGATGTCGGCACCGCCACTGCACTTGGCTGGCAGTGCCCTAAAACTCAGCCCTGCCTTTCCCAAGGACCTGCCCCCTCATCCCCAGCTCGTAATGACAAGGCCCTTTCTAAACTGCTTGTCCGCTGGAGACCAATGTTTTAATACTGTAATCATTTCATTTATTATCTTCTTTAGTGTACAAAATCTAATCCCCAAATTTAAGCAAGCATCTGTCCTCTTCATTTACCGCAGAGGCGTCACATTATTGTTCAGCCCCTCTGTTACGTCCTGATCCCTTTGATCTAGTTTTCTATCAGTGTTATTATTAATCTCCTCCAATGATTTTTCTTTACCATCTGTTTTACAGCAGGAGTCCTGTGCTTAGACTGGTTCAGGCGAAGGACCGGGAACCCTGGGACTCGCCGGCTCTAATCCTGACTGCCAACAAGGCACTCGGTGATGCTGGACAAGCCGGTCCCTTGACCTCCTCGTCACCCAGATGGAGCCAGCGTGGAAGTAGGACAGCACCAAAATTGAGGTGCTGCATTGCTGCTAATGAAGTGCAGGGAAGATTTAGGTTAATTTTCTGGGAAATGTGGGGAATGTTCATAATGGCGAGGATGGCTAAGCACCAGTGCAGGTCTCCTGGAGAGGCTGTGGGATCCCATAGCTGCCGGCCTGGAGCCTTCCACCAGTGTGGGGTCTGGTCGAGGGCCCCAGCATCTGGAAACAAGAAGTCCTGCACCGTAATTCCATGCTGTATGACACCGCATCTCCTCCTGGTTTGAGCTCTCCCCTGCTGGTTTTGTTTGAGGCCCCCAGTTCTTACTGTGGAAGAGATGGAAGAGAGTTGTTCCCTGCCCACCATCTTTGGTGATGCTCAGGACCTCATGGACCCACAGGCTAAAGGTGGTGAACCACACACAGGCCACGACCCCTGTATCTAGGCACTTGAGCTATATATAGCCTTTTATGAAATAAATATGTTGTTGCCTTTGCATCCGTCCGATGTGGTTGGTTCTGCGCTGTATTTCCCGATGCGCCGTGGTGCGGCCGGCGCAGCCGTGCCGTGGCTCGTCGGCCGGGCTGGGTGAACACGATGGGCACAGCTGGCTGCGGGACGCCGGCCCTCGCCTGCACGCAGGGAGGTCGTGCCGCCTTCCCCGCTTCCAGGGCGGCAGCCATCAGCCGGTCACTGTTCTGGGACGGCGGCACATTCCTGTTGTGTCAGGACCTCCGTCCAGGCTGGCAGCGTGAAGGGCTCGGGAGTGCTAAATGCACTGGATAGACATTGCAGTCGATGCCCTCATTTAGATCTGTTTCTTTTTTTTTTGAGTATGCCTACCCTTTTTCTAAGAGAAAACAGTTCTTCAGCTCAGGCCCTGGTTGCATAGGTCAGGAATAAAAATTGTTCACAGTTGTCTTTTTGTTTCTGGCCTTCAGGTATTGATCATCTTCTCCATTTTCCCCACTCTCGGCTTTATTCCTGCCACTGCGTATTTTTGGTTTATGCTTCTTGCCAGCAGCTCCTTCTGCAGCTTTTCTCAGGCATTTTTGCCTCCCACTGTCACTGCAGCACCTAACAGCCCTTTCCAGGTCCTCCTTGCTGGCTCCCCACGCAGCCCCGGCCCCGGCCGCTCGGGTTTGGTCCCCAGACCGTGCCGATGAGCCGCCGGCAGAGCGGGTGTGTGCTGCTGGTGCCTCGCATTTGCAATTACTGCAGAGCATATCTTCAAATAGCCTTTCATATTTTAATCCAGATACCTAATTCATCTTCTAAAACTCCTCCGTATCGCTATTGCTTAGATTTGTATTCCCTTTTTATTTTTAGATATAGATATTTGCAAAAAGTATGGATTTTTACCTCGGACTTTCACATGGACTGGTAATCACTGGTGGGTTTGGGTAGGACTGCAAAACGGTTATTACACCTTTCCATACCCATGGTACCACGTTAAAGGATAATTTTGGGTAGTCACCTGGGTTATGTTTGTTTATAAGGGTGTAAATGGCAAACCGGTACCCAAATCTCTGTTTGTCCTCCATCTCTTGTGCTGAGGGTGTGCTTGATGCATTTGTTTTCCCGTGACTGTAATCTCCTTTTTGATTTCCTAATTTTTCCTTCTCTTCTCTGTGTTATTTGTTACCATCTTCAGCCGAGCACAGACTGGTAGAGTCAGAAATCAATTCAGCGCTGGAGTTTCAGTCTCAGAAGAGCTATATGGGAAAGGCCTGCCACCTTCCCAGGATAGCCTGTGACAGAAGATAAATCATCGCAAATTTTTCGCCAACATGCCATATTTCAAACTCATAATCAGTCCACTATCACCCTTAGGTTTCCTTCAGCACTGTGCGATCTCCTTCCAACTCCATGTGATTTATGTTCCCAGGTACCGACACCAATTGTACATTTCTAATCCTCTCTTGTATAATTTCTCTTTGCTGCATTTCCTTAATTACCCTCTTTCTGACCTTCCTTTTCCTTCCTTACTCCTCCTTCCAGCTTGGTCTTGGGCTTCCTTGCCCTCCATTGACTCCTTCTCTCAATTTACGGTGTGAGGATGGTTTACGAACGGCCTCGAGCCCCGGTGACGCTGGGGTTCTGGGGGCGGTGTGTTCCCCAGGCCGGAGCGGAGGCGGGAGCAGCCCCTTGCCGGGCTGGAGCCGGGCACGTTGCTTGACAAAGACCCACAGCAAAGGACGTGGAGAATCACTCATTCGGGGGGTTTAAACCACCGCCACATGCCTTCCCTGTGTGTAAACGACACCTGGCCTTGGTGTTGGGATTTGTCACCTCTGATGTCAGTAATTCCCAACAACAAAAGCGATGAAGACATCCTGCTTGTCCGGCGTGCAGAGGACCTTGGCCAAAGCGGCCAAAGCGACCACCCAGTCTCAGCGCTGCAGGGACGCTGCCGAGCCCGCAGCCAGGTTCTGCGCCTCAGCTCTGGGATCCTGCATCAAGGAGGACGTGCTTGATGCATATTAAAAAGTTTGGGCCGGTGATAACAGGGAGGGGAAACGACGTTATGGCCCTTTTCTGACTGGCTGCAACGAGCGGTTTGGCAGCGTCCTGCTGTGATGGAGATGCGCGTCCCGGGGGGAAACGGGGATTGTTTGGGAAAAAGCAGGCAGGTTTTGAAAATCAGAAGCGCGCAGCGGCCCGCAGGCTCGTCCTGCTTTCTTCGTGGTGAGCTGCTTCGGCCTCGGCGGTTGCAGCGAACACGGGGAGGTCTGTGCTGGCTGCAGATGGCTCGAGCGCTGTCTGGGTTGCGTGGTTTTATGAAGATGAGTTTCTTTCCCTCTGTGCTCATCCAGTGGAAACCCTCAAAGCATGGAGGCAAAATTGGTTTTCCAAGGTTGACCAGTGATAGTGCGGTAATTAAATCATTAGGCTGGCAGACGTGGGGCAGCAGCTTTAATCTGTAGCTCTGCCTCAGACCTCCTGTGTGACACCGGCCAAAGCATGTCATCTTTCCGTAGTCCTAATTTATCTATAAAATGGTGCCAGCAATTCTCTCTGCCGTGTCCAAGTAACAGTACATGCTCCAGGGTGGAGCTCGTCTTCTGATGCTCCTTTTTGTCACGCCCTGACCTAGCCTAGGATGCCCAAACCAGCGAAGAAGCAAGAGGAGAGCAGCTGCCCGGCGGCGTGGGGAGCAGGTGGGTGGGCTGGAGGAGCCAGAGGCTGGGCTGGGAGCGGCGCCGGGCTGAGCTGCCTGAAATCGGAGGGATTTGCTGCTGATGCTGAGGGGCAGGGGCAAGGCAGGGCAGGGGAAGGGCAGGGCAGCTCACTCTGCTGGGCTGCCGTCATCGCAGAGATGGCCAGAGCTGCCCGAGCCAATGTGCCTCTGTCCCCTCACCCCCATGTCCCCAGCTGATTTTGCCTATCTGGGCTATTGGGTTTTTTTTTCCTGCTTTTCTCTCTCCATCACCTTCTGGCTCCGGCTGCGGACAGGCGAGGGGCGGAGGTGCCCAGGCAGCCGCGGCATGGGCTGCCCTGCACTGTCCCGGGGCAAGCAGCAGCCCCACGGTGGGGGGTGCCCTGCTCAGGGCTCACAGCTGCTGCCAGATGCTTTTGGGAAGAGGAGGAGTTGGATAACTCACTGAGAAAAACACCCCAAGCTGCCGTTGCTCTTACGGGATGAGCAAGCTGAGGTCCTGCCAAGCGGGTTTGCATGCCGGAGAGGCATCCGTCCTTGCAGCACTGGGGTCTGCGCGGGCAGAGCCTTCCTGCAGCTCTGCAGCCACGCCGGCTGGGCTGGGAGGGCGGACGGGAGGGGGAAAATCACAACAGTTAACTTTAAGAAATCACTGGAACATCTTCTTCATAATTAATAAATGAAAAATGTTACTGCAGCTAATCAATAAAGTTGTTAGAGGGAATTGATCGGAGGGGGAACTCTTTTTGTGGGTACAATTTTTCACCTATTCAGAACAAAAGGCTCCCCGGGGTGCCATCAAACAGATCGGCGCTTGGGAGCCTGACCCAAACGGTGAAAAAAATAGAAAGACAATTAATTAAAACCTGAGAGAGGGACATCCACCGAGAGCCACAGGAGGGGACGGACCCAGGCGCGGTGGCCGTGCACGTGCCGCTCTCGAGGGCAGCCCGGGGTACATTTCGGGCGGTCCCAAGCCGAGACGAGGCACCTTGGTGCTGCAGCTGGGGTGAGGGGCTGCGGGACCTGGGGTGGAAGGCGAAAGTCCTCCTGGAAAGGGCCGGGCACCCTGCGGTGCTCTCAGCCAGCTGAGCCGTCACCAAGCACGGCAACGTCGCCAGCAGCCACGCACCGGGGCGGTTTCCCAACGGGAGCGCACACGTCGCACGGCCTGCCTGCCCTGCTCCTGCTCCTGCTCCTGCTCAGCCGGGTCAGCTTTCCCGCAGCAAACCCGGCCGCCTGGGCAGGAAATAACCCCTCTCGCAGGGAATTTATGGGGTGATAATGAGCATCAAAAAAACCTTGGGACTGACACTTGACATTCAAGTATTTGCCTTGGGAGATGTAATTTTAAGATCTAGTTAAGCTGGTTGTTGTTTTTTTTTTTTAAGTAAGTGGTTTGATTGTTTTTCCTCTTGGAAAAACTGTGTTTGGGCCATGACAAAATGCAAATCTATTTTCAGGTCAGCCTTTTAGGTCTCATTTTTGTTCCTGCTGAAAGCAGACGCTCCTTGACTGCAGCAGGCACAGGAATAGCTCCTCTTCCCTCGCGCGCTCTCCTCCCTCCTGCTCACCGAACACCGCCGCAGGCCGTGAGCCCGCCGGCGCGGCAGGATAGGCTGGGACTGCTCACACGTACCAGGCAAAACCTGCGCATAGACTTCTGCAAGCCCAGGGCCTTTTTCATCCTTTCTATCATCTCTATTCATTTTTTTGCATGGTTTTAATTTTTCGTTGTTTTAATATGTGCAGCTATGAAGGACTAGAAGAAAGGTGAAGAATTAAAATAAGTGCTCGGTTTAAGCTTTAACGTGACACCCGGGTTTTGTGGTGAACTGTGTAACCGACCTGTGGGAGTCTCCTCTGGCAGCACTGTTTTGCAGAGGGATGCCGTGCTGGCCCCTGGGCTGGGGGCCTCCTCCCGGGCTGCTCCTTGGTATCCTCGCTTGGCCCGCACTCTTCTGGTTAAAGCCACCTGCCAGACAGCCCCAGCAGGCAGGGCAGGCAGGGCAGGCAGGGCCGGCAGGGCCGGTGTCCCTGCTCCCGCGGCGGGGCTGGGCACCGCGGGCCCCCGGCCGCCCCTGCCGGCAGCCCTCACCTCGAGGCGCAGCGGCTGAGAAGCACCTCGCAGACCTCGCGTCAACCTGGGGGGATCAATGAACAATTAATTACTGTCATCAAGCGGGACTCTGCTTGGGGAAGACAGCACACTTATATTTATCAATTACTAATTAGTAGCTCTTGCCTGGCTGGCAGTTGTCTGTCAGCCAAGAGGAGTGCGGCGGCAGGGCTCATGCGGGGTCACTTTCTTAGCAGTAATTAAGGATGGATAAACTTGTTTGGAAAAGGCTGGAAGCCTGAACTACAGCTGGGAGGGAGAAAAAAAAATCTGAACAATTAAGACTAGGATCTTTAAAAGAGCTTTTAGATGTCAAAGCCGCCAGCATTTTACTTGGGTTAAGTGCCTAGCTCCCACAAGATCATGAAAATCCCAGCCCCAAATTAATTTTTTAGATGAGCGTTGGCTCAGAAACAAGGTGGTTCCTTTGCTTTCTCCTTCTGCCTCCCTTTCCTGGGGAAGGGAGCCTGCCCGGGGTCTCTGCCGTGGGTGCATCCTCCTCGCCGCTGCCGGCGGGTCTCGGCACAGCACCCTGGTCCCGGCGGGGCTTCCCTGCCCCACAGCCAGCCGGGGTCCCCAGGGGTGACACTGGCCCCGCAGCGAGGCTCTGCAGAAAGTGAAACGCATGCAGATTTTTCCCAGTTTAGTGGACTTGCAGCTCCTGCTGTAAGGGATGTCGGCTGTGCTATGGGATGAAGTGCTAGAGACAAGGGTGGGTGCTTTGCTGAAGGGATGACTCGGCTGGCAAGTTACTGTGCTGACAAGCTCGGGCGAGAGCAAGAAGATGCTGTAAAAGTTTTTTATTTGTGTTGTTTTTGGAAAGAGACACAAACTGGGAAGAAACTCTGGGAGAAGGATGGATACGGGCGTGCTTGCTCATGTCCCCACAGTGTCGGGGCTGGGCAGGACTGGCCCCAGGTCTGGTTTTTGCAGAGCCCGGCTCTTCACCCGACTGCCCAGGTGCGCCCTCCTGGCCGCTGCACCACGGCTCGTGACCCCGCGTCGGTGGTTTGGTGATGTGCCGCCGCCGTGCCTGGCGGGGACGGGGGAGCCAGCCCCAGGCTGCGTGTGCCTGGCCTCGGCGCAGGGAGGACCGAGCCCCAAAACGGCCTCTGGGAAGCCTGGCTGGGCCTGAGACGGGAGAGGAGACCTAATGCTGCTCAGGGACCCTGGCCAGGAGGGTTTTGGAGGGAGGTTATGGGACAGGCTAAGCCGCTGCTGCAGAGGACTGGGGTCAGCAGCCCGGGGATCCCTGCCAGCCCCGGCTTTACCTTTTAACAGCCCTTTCTGGCCACGTTCTGCGGGATGTGCAGAGCTGCTGCCTCTCTCCCGAGGGCTGGATGTGCCCCCCGGGGCCGCCGTGCGCGGCTGTCCCCTCCCGGGCTGCCCTTCGTGCCAGCGCCGCAATGAGCCGTCCCGCAGCTGCCACTCAGGCAAAGCTTCTCAACCTGCTTCCCATGTTGAAAACAAATGTCAAGGGCTACTGTGGACTAATTTTTCTTGTAAAGTAGAATAACCTCACCGAGGTGTTTTTCCCTTTTGTCACACCAAGAATAAGTCACCGTTTAACCATCTCCTTCTGCTGTTTGAAAAGGAATGTCCTGACCGAGCCCATCCCAAGGAAGTAATGCTTTAACTCTGACTTCGCTAAATCCTCTAGCTCCACGTCAAGTTGATTATTGATGGTGATAACTATTTTATCTGCCGCAGGTAACTGATCCCAAACCCCGCGGTGAACTGGACACAAACCAGTATCTTATCACTTTGCCGGCGTTATCGCCCCCCGAGCGGCGGCAGCAGGACCTGGCTGCCGGGCTTCCCAGGCAGCCAGGACAGTAACTTATTGTTTGTAATTAACTCGATCAAGCAAAACTCCTATAAATCAATCATAGCTTGGCTAATAAATAAATCTTTGATCAATTACTACCTGCAAAATGTGTAGACAAGGGTCAGTATCTCTGATTTACCACTTTCCTTGTGCTGAATTGGAAGATCAAAGATTAATGTCAGGAGGGACATCAGCGATCTGAATGCAATGCATTATTTAAAACTTCAGAGATAATAAAATTTTTGAGGAGACTGGCCCATTAGTTCAGCGCTCGTATTGACATTTCTCCCACTGTATTAGGAGTTTTGTTAATGATTTTATATTCCCCCCTGACTCCCTACTCATTTTTCTTTGTCCTTTTTTCATTTTTAATGGGGTGGCCGGACGCGTTCCCGCAGCGACACCCCAGCGGCCGGGAGCCTCCGTGGCCCCTCAGGGCAGAGCGCCCGCTCTGGCAGCCCCGGCTCTGCCGGACGGCACGTGGCGGCTCACTCAGCTCCTCCGGGCCCCGCGGGAGCCGTCGCGCTGCCGTGTGGCCCCGACTCAGCATCACACGCGCCTTTACTAATTCCGGGGCCGCATTTCTTAATCTGACGACTAATTCCAGGAACCTGGCTGTGCCGTAATGGGCTGCTGCCTCCGGGGATTCGCCAGGGGCGGTTTTGCTCGGTCTGGCGCTGAGAAGCAGAACAGCGGGGTCTGCCTCCGGAGGAGGGAGGATGCTGCAGGGCTTTCAGACGTGGGGGAAGCTGGCCAGCGTTGCCTCATTAGCTCATTAACTAGCTAATTGTGGGGTATTTGGTAAAGCCCAGAAAATTTCCTGGAAATGTAAGAAATGGAGGGTGCACCCCAGCTAGGAGGAGCAAGGTACCGTGTGCTCCACGGGAGGTGGCACATGTGCTGGGAAGATCTGAAGGGGTCTTAGCCCCCAAAAAATGGAAGTGCACCGTCCGAAACGTACCTTGTTGGCACTGCCATGAGGAGGGATGGGTCCATGGGGTGGTCCACCCTTTGGCCAGCTAAGCGTGGTGCAGATGCCACCAGCTCATCTGGTACCCAGAAATGTGGACCTGCTCTCTGCTGTATCGTCGCTGGCACATAGAGGTATCCCAGGAGCCTCACGGGAAAGGACCTGTGCAAACATGGCATGTGGTAAGAAATCAAGTGGAGGAATAAAAGAGAGTGCTTATAGCTGAGGTGTGCACTGGAGGAACGCCGGTTTGGTCACGTGCAAGCCCTTTGCACTTGTGATTTTCTGTGAAACCCAGTGCAAGGGGTGGCACTCCTCCTGAAGGTTGGAGCTCCCTCCCTCTTGTTGGCATTGCCACCCTGAAACCCAAGCCAGCTGGGATTTCAGTGAAGCAACACTGCCAAAGCACCAAATGGCTTTCAAACTGAAGACTAGAGATGCTCCTGGCCATGCAACACCTGCGGCGCAGGAGGGATGCGGGCAGCGCTGCGCGGGACTGCCTTCGGCTGCCCCAGCCACGAGGTCACCCACCGTGGGGACACGTCCTGAGTGAGGCCGGTGCTCCTGTGGGGATGCATCCCTGCCGCTCGCTGGCCAGGGGCTGCCGTGGGAGGCTGGGCCGGGTGGCACACGGGCATGGGGCCGGGGGTGGCAACACCGGGTGGAAGAGCAGGAGAGACGGCAGGAGCAGTTGGTGCTGCTTATCTCTGCTTTAAACAATGCAGTCCTGGCTCATATATTTTTCATCCCAGTTGAGGGTACAGTGTCAGCGGATGACCTTTGTCACACCCCAGTGCTTTCTGGGATGTAAATTAGGGGATTTTTTTCCCCATCTGGACAGATAAGATGGACTCTTACTTGTACGTCTTGGAAGCAGATATTTATTGTAAGCCCACTGCTATTCTCAGCAGGTGGACAAAGATAATACTGTCATTATGTGCTCAGAAAATGCTTTGTAAAATTTGGTAAAGTATGCAGCGGACTCTGGAGCAGATAACATCTGCCTTAAAGGACTGTACTGCTGTAAACAGGGTTTAGAAAAATAGCACCCACTGCTTCTCCACGGGAGTATTGATTTTTGGTGTTGGAAAGGGTCAAATTCAAATTGCTGGCACAAAGAGCGGCTGCATCTCCTCAACTGTGTGTCTTTTAACAAAGAACAAAGTCATGCGATGGGAGGGAGGCAGAAAAGGGGACGGCAGCCGAGGGCGGCCGCACGCCAGCGCGTCTTTCCCACGGGAGCGGCCAGCTGCTGCCCCGCGGGGACCGTCACCGGGCTGGGGGCGGCGAAGGCTCCTCGGAGCGGCACTGCCTTGGGGGGGTCCCCAAACCACCCCCCTGTGCAGCCCCTGCCCTGCAGCAGCCCTCGCCCACCAGAGCATCCCGCAGGGAACTGAGGGGCAGCCGCGGCTGCTGCAGAGCAGAGAGGGCTGGCCGCAAGGCACAGGGGATTTTTCAGGCTCCCTTGCCCCCAGGAAAGCCAGAGCCCTGCCCTGAGCCTCGGTTTCTCCAGCTGAGGCTGGAGATAACTCCAGAAAGGGCTTTGAAACCTGCTCCTGACACAGGCTGGGTGGGAGCCTGGTGTATCTATCGCTGCATGTGAAGGAGGAGGGAGATCTGCCCTCGCTGCTGCATTGCACCCGGCAGACAGCTGGTAATGATGACATTTTATTGCCTGACTCCGAGGAGCAAAGGGTTTTCCCTTTCTTTACAGGTCAAGAAGAGCTAGAAGTGTCTGCATTGCCACTGGAGATCCTGGGCAAGCCTCTCACGAGCTGGGAGAGGGTGAAAAACTGGAGGAAACCACGGAGTAGTGTCGTATGCCCTGGTGCCCCAGGTACCCCTTGTCCCGAGGGACTGGGCTGCGTGAGACACGGGGACATCTGCGCCCGTGGGGCAGGAGGCAGCGCTCGCTGCCCCAAGCCCCGGTGGGATGCAGCCAGCTTCACTGAGCCATGCCTGTGCCCTGCTGCAAAGCTCTGCCTGCGCCTGCCCTGCCTGCCCGAATGCCCCGTCTCCTCCAGACCTTCCCCAGCAGATGCTGTCCCACTGCTCTGCTTAACCCCCAGCGGCCCTGTGCCACTCGGGGGGCTGTCCCAGCCACGAGCGTGGCTTCTGACCCAGCCTGGGACCTCGGCTTCGGCTCGGTGCGAGCCTGGCGTCAGCAAACGCCGCCAGCTGCTCGGCTGCAATGCCTCGTCCTTCCCGAGGGCACCCGGTTGAACCTTCCCGGTCGCTTCGCTTTGAGTGTCTCCTGGAGTAAATGCATCTGGAGGCTATGCAGGCAGTGACAGAAATTACAATAAAGAAAAGATAACCTCACCTTGCCAGGAGCTAAAAGCCTTTCTGTGACCTTGGCGAGAGCTCTCAGACCGGGACAGCGGTCCCTGGGAGCCCTGTGCTGCCGAAGGACCCTGCTGTGCGGGATGCAGCAAACCAGTCTGGTGCGAGCAGCAACAATCCTGTCCCCAAAGCGGTTCTGCAGGGCATTGGCAGACCCAGCCCAGTTCAACCCCTTCCCTGTCCCCGCTTTGTAGGCGCAGCCCTGGACAAGCCTGGTGAAGCCCACAGTTGCCTGCGAGACCCTCCCCATCCCTCCGGCACCCGGTCTGGGCAGCGGCGCAGGACATGGGCAGCACCTTCCCACGGGCACCTCTTCCCATGGGCCGTACAGGCGGCTCTGCCCCGGGCACCCACCCCAGCGAGGGACGGTTACCCCAGCCGCTGCTTCGGCTGGCATTTGGGCAACCAGATACGGCCCGGCAGAGCAACTCGGCGTTCCTGTTACCCACACTGGTGCTAATGCACGCTTGCTGTGATGTAAACCAAGCCCCTATAGCGAAGCATCACCCCGCAGCGCAGCCCCAGGCACAGATGCTCTTCTCTGCCTTTGCGTTAGGTACAGGACTGGCCGAGCACCTTGTCGGCCTCGGGCCTGGGGCTCAGCGCTTGCAGGCGGCCGGCCGGAGCCGTCGCTGCAGCACAGCAAGTAAACGAAGATCAGGCTGCAGGTCCTGGAGCACTTATACCATAATGTCAGTTGTGGAAATTCACCATCCAAGTTATCGTCCCACAGGAATGCCTTGAAAATGTTTCCTAGACACAGTCTAACGGGAAGCAATATCCTCTGCAGCAGAAAATAAAATGCAGAAGTGGCACATGCAAAGGCTAATGTTTAAAGTAAAGAATTTTACCCAACGAGCATGTGACAGATCCAAATCCCCTTCATCCCAACGTCATTATTTATTAATATTCACATTGTATATACTGTTGGTTTGTAAGAGAGACACAATCGATTGCTACCTCTCATAAAGCACAAAAAAAAGGAAACCTGCTATGCAGGGTTAGGCTGGAAAGCGAAGGAGAAACGGCAACGGGACCTCAAATCTGAAAGTGAAATTCCAGATTTTCTGCAAAAGAAGAAATGTGAACGACGACTGGAGTGTTGTAAAAATTAAAAAGAATAACAACTGGTACTGTTGTTCTAAGCCTGCAGTCACATCTCTCCCGGCAAGAGTACCTTCCCTGCAACATGCTTGTCCCCTTGGCGCAGCACGCCCAGCTGCTGGGAGCAGGAGGACGCAGCGTGTGCCGCAGCGTCGCCGGGACTCGGGTACCGCAGCGTTACGGCACCAGTAGGTGCCATGGGTGCGGCGCGATGGCAGCCCCGCGCAGCCTCCCGGGAGCCCTCGGAGGCAGGGACGTGCCACCGCTCTGGGGTCCCCCGCTGGCCCCACTTGGGTCAAGAAGGCACAAGCAGCAAAATAGACACTGGAGAATTGCTGAGCACAAACAAGGCGGCTGCCTCTAATGAAGATGCAGGAAATTAATGATTCGGGGTGCTGTGACCATCCTTGCCCACCGGCTGGAAGCCCGTGCACCACACACACAGAGCAGAAGGAGCCCATGCTCTACACGCAGGCGCGGACACGTCCTGAGATCGTTTAAGCGGAGCCCGGGCCGCTCTCTCCTCGCGGGCAGCTGCCCCAGCCCGCAGGGAGCAGGCTGGGGCCGGGGCTCAGCCCGCGCTGCACCAGCCGGGGCGAGCGCAGGCTCCCGCCCTGCCCGGAGGATGGGGAGATGATGCTCTTTGTGGTTACGGGCAGGAGGGAGTTGGCGTCTTTTAAGGGGAAAAATAAATGTCTTTCCCACTCAATTAAATGTAACTTAAGGCATTGGAAAAGAAAATGGGCTTCCATTTATGGCTTCGGGATGGCAGGAGGGCAAGCATTTGATAACAAAATCATGCCGGAAGCCCATTTGAGCAGAGAGAGAGTTGTTTGTTTAGCATATCGATCGACTTTTATCGTGCAAGTAATTAACACGCATTACTCAAACTCCACATTTTTCTAAAGCAAACTACTTCATACGATATTTTCAAGCGACGCATGTTAGCGGCTGGCAGCACAAGCAAAGAGCAGGAGGGACATAGCAGCGGTGAGAAGAGCTGCAAGGCAGGCAGGGCAGCAGCAGGGGCACGCCGAGGTGGGGCTCCACCCCGAGCGGTGGCCGTCCTTTAGGATACTTGCCCCTCATAAGACAGAGGCACGGGCGTGCACGGGCGTGCGAGGGGCGATTTCCTTCTCCCCAGGGCCGGGGAGCGGCTGGTGGCTGGCCGGCAGGGATAACAGCTCAGCCATCGCCAAAGCTGACAGCAATCCTCCGCGGCAGAAGCTGCCCTTCACCCTGCGCGATGTGAAGGACGGCCCCGGTCACGCCGTACTTGATGTCTGATGCTCGTTCAAAGCACAGCCCATGCCTGCCTGCATCCCCCGAGCGCTGCCTGCTCCCTGCCTGCTCGGAGGGACAGCGGGAGCAGCCAAATCCGCTGCCAGCCGCCCGGAGAAGGGCGATCTTTCAACTTCATAAAGCAAAACCCAGGCAGGTCGCCCCAAATCCCCCACGCCGCCGCAGCAGCTGTGAAGAGTGGGTTTAAGCCGTTTAAAAATCCATCTCCCGGCTCATTATTATGCAGACCAATTTTTCATTCATCGGGAATCTACGGCAGCATTTTAATGTGAGAAGCTCCCTACTCTGTTTCTCTTCCCCTGAAGAAAAATAGCTTAATTTCTCCAGTTTGATAGATTTTCCTGATCCTTCAAAAGGTAGAAAAAGACTCTTGAAAATCGGTCGTTGAACTATCCACAGGCATTTTATAATGGCCGTAAATAGGTCTATACTGAATAGCTCTCCAGGCATCAACTTGAATGGTGTCCTTGACACTGTTATTATTATCCCCACTGAAAAAAAAAAAAGAAAAGAAAAAAAGAAAAAGAAAGTCTGGGAGCCTCTCCACACCGCAGTTTGTATGCCTCTGTGTCGCGAGAAGGCTGGAAGAGCTAAATTCCCCTCGCCGTATATATGCCCCCAGAGATGGGCGATCCGTGCCATTTTTCACTTCCCAGAATTGTCATAAATTTCATGGAATTTCATGCATAAAAAAATCAATGCACATGAGAAATTTTGCAAACTCTGGAGCAGATGAAGTGTAAGAAGAAGTTTGGGGTAATTTATTTTCTGTGTTTTGCCCCTTTGTCCCTTTCCAGTTGTCCATCTAAATCCCCAGTTAGTTTCCATTGGAGAATACATTTTTATAACTTCTCGTGCTATTTTTTCACGTTGCTCTTTGCTGATGAACAGCTACTGAACTCCAGCATCGGGGTGGTTATTCTTCAGGGTAACCGTTTTATAGCATTACAAGACATCACCACATTCAGGAGCTGCAGAGGTTTTTCTGTTGTAAAACCCATTTTGGCCCTCCACCACACCATCTTCAACCTTCTCCCCTAAACCTGTCCTTTTAACCTTAGATCTCGTGGGATTAAGTCTTATGTCATGAGAGACATTGTGGAAAAGCTTGAGGTTAATCAGTAAAAGCTATTTTCTCAGAATAAATAAGGTGCTTTCATTTCTTGAAAGCCACTCTGATTTTTCCAGCCCACTCGTAAGGCAAAAATAGCGTGCCCTAAAAATGTCACCGTGCGCGTATAGATTTCTCTCTATTGAAAACAAGCACAGCGATCAGCTCCTTCTCTCCTGGGGCAGCCCCGAAACCCTTCCCAGCTCGTCCTCCTGAGTGCGGAGCGAGGGGGGCCGGGACCCCATGGCCCCCGGGTGGGAACCTCCGAGCCCTGGAGCCGGACACGGACAGACACCGCGATCCCGGCCCGACCGTCACGCCTCCAACAGGAGGAGAGGGTGCTCGGGTGGGATTACCTGCCATCAGATTTTTGCAGAATATATTTACCTAGGGTGGAAAATAGGTAATAAATAGAAAATACAGTGTAAGGTAAGGCTGCAGATATCTGCATAGGTTGGTGCATAGTTAAAGTGTAGTTAAAACAAGGCTAAAGTTGCAGAGACGTAGCATCACCCATGGACGTTTACACATTTAGCAGAGAGAAAGTAGTTTCTCTAAGCTTTGAAAGCCAGGAAATTCAGAAGTTAGCTGAAGCCTGCAGAAGTGACTTGGGGGTCGGGGTTGGTGGCTGCAGCTCCCGTTTCCCTGCACTGGGCTCAGCCCAGCTCGGCTCAGCCCAGCTCAGCCGTGCAGCGATGCTCTGCCAGGGCATGGGCTGTGCCCCCGGGCTGAAAGTCCTGATCCCGTCCAATGTATCTACTGAAAGCTGGGGAGCAGTGGGGGGTGCCGGTGCCCGAGCTGTGGCAGTGCCGCTCTGCAAGGCAGGCGCGGGGCAAAACCCCGCCGTGCGCCAGCGGCACAGGCCCCCCGGGCAGACTGCGCCCTCGCTGCACGCCAGACACGGGCACGTACCCAAAGCACCTACCTGCTCCCTAGATTCACCGCCGAGAAGACTGTCGCCGTGGGTTGTCCCCTCTCAGAAGCACCACGCAAAGCTGGGAAAAGCAGACACAAAACCGGCTCAGTTCACAACACCGCACACCCTTGGGCTCCCTCTTCACCCCAAAACCCTCCCCGCATCCTTTGTCGCCCCCGTCCTCCCCGCACGCCTGCCCCAGGAGCCGTCCCTCGGCTGTCACCGTCTCCCATCCTCCCCCACGCTTCCCAGTGTCCGAGGAATGACTGGCCGCAGAAACCAAGGAACGAGTGGCCGCAGAAACCGCAGCTGGTTCTGTGTGGGCTGCAGCAGGGTTTGCTGCCACTGCGTTGGACTGCAGAGCGGCTTTTGGCAAACACTTCTGGCTTGCGGACTTCCCCCTGCTATTCACACGCAGGGACCTCGGGCTGAGGACTTCAGGGATTTATCTTAAAAACATGGGAAACAAATGAAACGTGCCAGCGAGCTGTGGCCAAGAGCCCCTAACCCATGATTTCACTTGCGCTGGGGGTCTCCTCGGTGCTCGCTGGATGCCTGCCTTCACCTGCAGCATGTCTTCTCCTCTTCCCAGACGTTACGAGCTGTGAAACAAAGCCGTGACTTACATTTATTCATTGGAGAATGAAGAGCAAAGCAGCTTTCTCTGGATTAATTTTATGCATCATTTTTTCCCCTCTCTCTCTCATGTTTTAGCATTGGCCAAATGCTAAATTTAAATGCAATGAAGAGGCCCAGCGCCTCTGCCCCAGTTTCAGCGGGAGCAACGAGCCCAGCTGCGGCTGCTGGCTCTGAAAGGCAACGGTGCTGCAGCATGCGGGGGCTTCGGTGTCCTCATATTTTTCCGTGCGAACCGTTTAGAAACAAAACAAGATAGCAAACACAAATCAATTCAATTGTCCTAGAATATGACAGGTTGACTTGCGACCTGTCTCATCTGGTACATGACAACGTTGTTTGCATCCTATTAAAGCGGATGACTTGTGCACTATTTATACAGAGCAGAGGTTCCTCTTGGTGACAGCTTTTGAATCATGGCGCTTTCTTCATCATACAATTCACCACCAAACCCCTCCGCCAATTGACATTGTAACACGGGTATCACCACGCAGAGCAGTTTATCCTTCAGCACCAGCAATGCCAGTGGGATTTTTTTATACCCTTTGCTCTCCCCAGTCTGCAGCCTTGCACCGTTGCAGGCACTTCATTGCTCTCCGGCGCAGGCTGCGTATTGCTGGTGCCTTCTGCTAGCCATGGCCCGCTCTGGCAGGCCTCTTCGTAAAGTTTACAGGAGTGCCTCAGAAGATGTAATATTTAATCTAACATCCCTGTGAGTCTTTTATAATCGTTAGGTCCGAGTAGCCTGTCTGGAGCGGGGTCCGTGCCTCCAGCTCTTCTCTCGGGGCACTGTGCACGGCTTGGGTGCCACCCTGGCACGCAAACACCGGGGAAGAAACCGATTCATGCACAAGGACTGCATGGCACAGGGTGACAGCTGTGGGTGCAAGGACATTTTGCACCTGAGAGCTCACATTTACACCCTTATGGCACACTAAACTCTGCTGTAGCTCTGGGTGCAGGCTGCAGCTCCACCTGCGTCCGTGCCAGGACCGTCCCCTACCCCGAGGAGCAGGAGGTGCCCACCTGGAAAAACTGCTGAGCAGAGGAGCTGGCCATGCCCAGCCCTCTGCCACGGCCAAAGCAAAACTGCTGAGAGGCACAGTCTTGCTGCAAGGCTGAAATCATAGATTCATAAATAATTAAGGTTGGCAGGGATTTCTGGAGGTCTCCGGCCCAACTGCTGGCTCAAAGCGGGGCTGGCTTAGACCTGGCAATGCCCCCGGCCGCCCAGGGGTGACCCTGCTGTCTGCTGGCCGAAAGCTGATGAGACGCTCGTCCCCTGGCCCCGACGCTTGTCCCCTGGCCCCGGGCGATAGCGGGGGTGCTCCCCAGGCAGGACCAGCACCGGGGGCTCAGCCTTCTCCCGGGGAGGGCTGAGGCTGCGGCGCACCGACCGCCCTCTCCCACCGCTTCCACGGGGCCAGGCCCCCCCACACTCTGCACGTGCGCATCCCCAGCGCCTGCAAAGCTTGAGATTCCTCCTGCTGGGAAATGCGTAAGCAAGCGATGTGCACAGCTAGCTGCCCTACATCTAACACCCTAAATACAGCTGTAGGGCAGATGCATCGAAATTCATGCATGCTCTACTTTGCTAATTTGCAGTTCAAGATCGATATTTTTTAATTTGCTTTATTTATTTTTAAATCTCAGATTCTGTTAGAAACTTCTGAATTTTCCTTAGTTAGACAAGGTCAGATCTGAAAAGGGTTCCTGCCTCCTTTGCTCTTCTGGTTCTCCTCCCTGAACCTCCCCGTGGATTGTCATCCTAGGCTGCACCGTGAGGTTAGCAAAGCCGAACAAATAATTCCTAATCACTGATTATCTGGCAAATTTTGACTGCTCCTGTCTTCGGACTGCTCCTGCCCAGGATTTGGACTCCCTCTCCCACCTATAACAGTAAGCAGGTGGTAACACGTGCTAGTTAATAGAGCTGTGCCACAAGTATGGTAATTAGGTTAAAACTACTTCATTTTTTTGGATGCCTTCACTATGTGGTAGCCAAGCCTGGGGGCTGCTCCGCACCACCTACCCTTCCTGCGGAGTGGGCAAAAAGAAATAAATCTGGATTCTACCTCATGCTCTGGATTTTAGAATGAATAAAAGCAGCCCAGCCCGGGGGTGGACCCGGTCCCCCGCTGCGAGCAGCAGAAGAGTGCGCCGAGCAAGGCAGGGCATGGTGACGTTACAGCCGCCCTGGGTCGCAGCGGTGGCCCTGGCAGTTCATGACAGGAGCGGAGCACCAGCGTAGCCAACGTTTGACTCTGCCCGTAAGCCTTGGGGACCACCTCCTCCTGACACTGCACTGCCCTTGGGCCGCAGCTGAGGGCAGGTTCTGCTCTTTCTCCTGGCAGTGGTGGTGTGTACAGACAGACCAGTGCACCCCAGCGCACCCCAGCGCACCCCAGTGCACCCCAGCGCACCCCAGTGCACCCCAGCGCACCCGCTGCGTTCGTTCTGACGCTCCGGGTACCAACCCTCCTGCAGCCTCCGGCTCAGGGCAGGGGTTTCCCACGGGCCGGAGCGTGGGGCCGTCGGGCCCTCGGCGCAGCTCCGTGCCTTGCTGAGGGTTTCCCCGCTGTTCCCGTGTTCCTCCATGACGATCCTCCCCCAGGAGAGTGCCTCTGGCCGAGGTTTTGGCTTGCTTTGCAGCAGGT
The DNA here is from genome assembly GCF_965183815.1 of Platalea leucorodia. Classification (NCBI taxonomy): domain Eukaryota; kingdom Metazoa; phylum Chordata; class Aves; order Pelecaniformes; family Threskiornithidae; genus Platalea; species Platalea leucorodia. The sequence continues at coordinate 895,339 of NC_138858.1, forward strand.
GCATTTCTCTTGGGTCTCATGCTGATTTTTATTCCAAAACATGAAGTTTCTTATTTTCCTCCTTGAATTAGTTCAAATTCTCCTTTAGCTGGAGTCACCCCCGTGAGGTGAGAGCTCTCTCTTTCCCTCCACCCCTATGGCTTTTCCTTTCCTGACAACGCTGCTGCTCCTACCAACACACAGGCTTGCGCGTCTGTGTCCCCATTGAAATGAATGCGTGATCCCTTCCCTTCCCTTCCAGAGGGACGTTCCAGTTGGTCTGCTGCTGCGGCCGTGTACAGCAGCAAATCCTCCTGGCTTTAACTGCTGTAACACCATTTTTTCTATTGCAAGATGCTCACGGACCTTTACAAAGCGCTCCCTGCATCTTTCCTCCCATGGCACGCTCTCCTGGCTCACCCTGGTCGTCATGGTGTGTGCCCATCCCTGCGCTGCTCTTTCCCAGCTCTGATCCCAAGCCTTGTCTGTTTTTCAGCTCTGTTGGATCTTTAGCTGCTTCTTTCTCCCAGCCAAGTTTTGTTTGGCTTTGTTTTGGTTTAACTCCTGGTCCCGCTAATCACTGTGGACCTGGGCCCCTCGGAAGCCCCTGTTACCCCCTGCCCGCTCTGTCCCTCCAGTTGTCCTTAGCTCTGTACTTCTTCTTTTGCCTTTCGCCCTCCGCAGGACAGCTGTGGCTCATATTTGTCTCAGATATTTCCTCTCACGCTGCTCTGACATCTCCTCGGTGGTTAATCACACACGGGGATTCTCCGGACTGCGGTTTCCACCCTGCCTGCTATGGCCGTAAGCAGAGATGCTGAAGGACAAGCAGTCCTCCTGGCCTCCCGTGCGCACAGCACCTCATTTAAATGAATCACAACTCAGATTTGTGGCTACCCCACCACAAATTACAGATTTTCCATGGACAACTTCAAAAACCCTAACTAGCAGAACCCTGACAGAAACCAAACAGCGGCACAGAGGCGGGGGGCCGGAGGCTGTCCCGGCAGCGGACCCGGCCCCCGGCTGGCTCCGTCGCCCCGCAAGCACCCACCAGCTGGAGGGCGAGCGTGTAACGGGCGGCGGAGCGGGTACGTGTCCTCGTCTGGGCTTACCAGCATTACTTTCTGCCTCAGCCTCTTCAACTTGCCTATTTTAAAAGGTGGATGTTTTCAGATGGCTGGGATCGCGTGTTTTACCTCAGGCCCATCTCTGCTGGCATCGTTAGGGTCTTCGTTCATTATGTCTGTCTCGGGCGATGAGATGTCTCCCACGCCAACAGCACAGCTGCCTCTGTTCCCCGAGGGCGTGCATCTGGCAAAGGTTCACCTCAAGGGACGCAGGAAAGCAGCAAAGCTTATCGATAGCCCCAGAACTTTTGCCCAAAAAAGCTGGGCTTTTTTTCTCTAGAAAAAGCAAATTCAGCTTTACTTTGCAGAAATACAACTAAGTTAAAATGTAACTGTGTAATACCTGGTATCTAAAGCAGAACCTGGCCTGGAGCAAGGTGAGTGAGACCCAGTCCAGGGAGCTGGCAGCAAAGCGGGCAATCCCAGCACTGCCTCTACGATCCGCTGTTTCATCCCTCTCCCCATCCTCTGGGATCCACTCAATCCCTCCACACCCCCTGGGATCCTCTCGGTCCCTCTGCACCCTCTGGGATCCACTCAATCCCCTGCAGCACATCCACCACCAGCTTATTCAGGCGATGGCTTCACACGCCTGACAAATTAAAGCTGCTTGATACCGTGCCGGCTTGGCAGAGCAGACGCCCTTCCCGTCAGCGACAGCCGCTAATCGCTCCCGGTTCGTTAGGGAGCGACAGCCTCCCTCCCCTCACGTCGCGTCCCTCCCCGGGGGCTCCGGTGCCGCCTTTCCTGGAAGTTTTTCCTCCCCGACCCCTGCGTTTTTGCGTCAACCCGTAATTGATACCAGGGTGCGATTTGTTGCCTGGAGGTGCCCCGCCAGTGTGGAAGCTGAGCTGGGCTTTGGTGTGCACGCGTTTTGGTCAGCCCAAGTGATGGAGCGCATCCTGCCTGATACCAGAAACCACCCACATAAACCTCCCACCGCCTTCGCTTTATATACGTGGGTAATACGTACGTGCGTATGTTTGTATGGAAACCTGCCTGCGGTGTGCTCGTTATTCACGGACTGATACAAACGATGAGGCTCGGGGACTGGAAATGCTTCACCCCGAGACGCACAAGCCGAGCTGGCAGCCAGCGAGCCGCGGGCGCGTGGCCGAGGTCAGCAGAGCCTGCGACGCGCCCGAGGGACGCTGCCTGGTTGCTGTTCGGCCTCCGTGGTTCACGTGCTCGGGGCAGACAACCCGTGCCGAGTCCCAGCCCGCCCTGGGGATGCAGGGCCGGCGCTGGGGGGAGAAGGGCTTTGGCACAGGGCACGGCGTCCCAGCGCGGCACCGGGGCTGGCACGGCAGGCGCTGGGGAGGGCACCGGGCGGAGGGGACGCTGCTGCCGGCCAGAGCATCAGCACGGGGAGCGCCAGCGGCCATTCCTCGTTCTGCGAGGCCTCGGGGAGGTCAGCAGATAGCAGGCTGTAAGCAAACAAAAAGAAACACATTTTTCACCCTGTGCCTAACGAAACCTTGAATATGGCTTCCAGTGGATGCTGTGACAGCTTAAAATGGGCTTGAAAAGGGCTCGGACACACGGCTGGCTGGGGCAGCTCACCACGACACTGCCGTCCCACCAGTCCCACGCCAGGGCAGCTGCCCATCGGCACTGCTCTCCTGCAGGGAGCCCTGTCCCCGCAGCCCCTCCTCGCGCAGTCCTTGCCCCCTCTCAGATGTGCGTTAGGACACGTGGCTGTGGCTGGCATCGCCCCCACCGTCACCTTGGAAGGTGGCCCTGGGACAAGTCCCCATCCGCGGCACGCTGCCGCCGCTGCCGTGCCTGCCGAAGCGCCGGGGCCCCACCGAGCGGAGCAGACGGCATTTGGTCAGGGGAGTTTAAGCCCAGCAGGATTTAGATTAACCCAGAAAGAGGAGTGGTCAAATTGAGAGCACTAAATTGGGGCGTTTAGCTGCAAATTACAAACTAAAAACTGTCTAAGTGAGGCACTTGTCTGAAGGCAAAAGCCTCCCCATTTGGCAGACCAGCCCCTCTCCGTCAGCACCCCGCGGCAGCCTGGGGCGGGGGACATACACGGGGAGCTGCGGCTGCTGGGGGGTTTCGGCAGGCACGGCCTCGGTGCCGGCACTGGGCTTCGATCGGCTCTGCCTTGGTGCGGCACAGCGCCCAGCCAGCCCCCGGCTCGGAAACGCACGTGGCCGCAGCCTGGCCGCCCTCGGCAGGGACACGGGCTTCCAGAGCAGTGACCTGCCGCCAGGATTACGACACGCTGGGAGGACGGGCACAGGAGCCAGGCACGCTGATGGGAGCCGCGGTCTGGCCTTTTCATAGCGACATTCCTTCTCCCAAGCTCTCCGAGCAAAGCGCCTGCCCCCGGCAGCCGGGGCAAGCCCCCAGGCACGGTCCCTGGGGCTGGCAGGGAGCATTGCCCCACAGCAGCATCGCATCGCCCCGCAGCAGCGTCGCATCGCCCCGCAGCAGCATCGCGCTGCAGCAGCATCGCATCGCCCCGCAGCAGCGTCACATCGCCCCGCAGCAGCGTCACCCCGCAGCAGCATCGCATCGCCCCGCAGCAGCATCGCATCGCCCTGCAGCAGCATCGCGTCGCCCCGCAGCAGCGTCGCCCCGCAGCAGCATCGCATCGCCCCGCAGCAGCATCGCATCGCCCTGCAGCAGCATCGCGTCGCCCCGCAGCAGCGTCGCCCCGCAGCAGCATCGCATCGCCCCGCAGCAGCATCGCATCGCCCCGCAGCAGCATCGCGCTGCAGCAGCATCGCCCCGCCTCGCACCACCAGCGCCCAGCACATCCAGCCCAGCACGGGCGGCAGGGCAGCTGGGTCTGACAAAAAGCAAATATGGCTTTCGAATGCCAGTTTTACTGCTGGTTGTTCTTTTTTTTTCCAAATTTGGGCCCAGATTTTGCAGCTACCTATTTTATATATGACTGGGAACTGGATTTTCAGCTGTGTCAATCCTCTGCCTTGCTGGGAAACCTAATATCCCAAAATAAAAATCTATCTTTAATACCCTAAGCGCATCCAATAGTTACATAATTCACATCTATTAGCTAAGTACGGTAATGAGTGCTCTGCATTTTTAAAACATCCGTTAATTGTCTTCCTCCTCCCTGGCAGCGCAGCAGAACAGACAGAAAAGGCACAAAATGAATCCCACAAAACCACATCTGACAGGCTTAAAAATCTATTTTCCTACAAGGAAATATGGGAAGGATGGCTGATTAATGAAAGACTATGAAGCAAAGGTTTTATCCAGCAGATTAATTTCAACGTGTGTTTAAATCCTTAGCGGAGTGGGACAAGACGCTCGGAGGCGAAGCGGTGGGGGCTCCCAGGGGCTGAAGGGCGGCCGCCCTGCCCGGCTCCGGAGGGAAACCTGCGGGGGGAAGCCCATAAACGGGGTGGGAAGATAAAAACCATCTCTTGTCAAAACATTGGATTCCTTTGAGAGGTCTAGGAAGAGGCCCAGTAAATTTGAGCCATGCTGCAATGTATTTATCTTTGGATTTTTTTTTGTAGACACCTTTTGTTTTGCAGCTCACCTTCCCCAGCAACGCGTGGCTTCCCAAGCCAGCCGTGCTCCGCATCCAGGGGCTCCTCTCCGCGCCCTCCCCGGCAGCATTCCCGGCCGCGAGTCCCTGCCTCTCCCGGGGCACGGGCCCCGCGGCAGCCAGCCCCGCTGCTCCCCGACGCCCGCTTCTGACAAGCCCCGCGCGAGGCTGGACGAGAGCACGGCCCTGAGCGGGGCGAGGGGTCCCTGCCCGGAGCAGCGTCCACGCTGGGGGATTGCAGCGGGGCCGGAGCTCAGCCCTGTGGCGTCCCGGCGTGGCACAGCCCGCGAACGGCTATCGCATCGCCGGAGAGCTCATGGCCACCGTGGCTAATCCCTGAGGATGCCGCTGTCTCCGAGAGCTCAGCCCGCAGCACCGATGCTCCTTTGGGGGGATTTTTTTCTTTTTTCCCCTGTGGGAAGAGGTCTGTTAAGTTGAAGGGTGGCGATGCTGGGGAGGGTGGAGGGTCGGGGTATTTAGGGCAGAAAGGGATTGCCATCCCCTCCTCGGCGGCCGGCTGCTGGCCTTTGTCCTTCACAGGTGCAGTGCTGCAGTGGCAGTTGTAAGCGGTTTGGGTGGAATTTGTATGAATTCTTAATGTTAATCATAGTATTGATTTACCTGGAAAATCAAGTAAGCATAACTAGCAAAATTTTAACTTTTTAGAGTCAACCCCTGTTCTGAATAATGCTGACTCTGTTTTACAAAAAGAGAAATATTGTTAACATCCGCATGTGTTTTCCCCTGCAGACACAAATAACGAGGGCAGGAGAATGAATCTGGCATGTATGGAGGGCAATCATTTAAAGCTTTCATGTTTAGGGAGCAATTAATTATCCAAACCTCCAGTTTTGGAGAAGAAGATATTTAATCTCTTTTAATCCCTCGTGAATCAGACCTCTGACCTGAAAACCATGACCTTCGGCATCCCACGCTGCCTCCCTCGGGACAGAACTGAACGTAGGACCGTTGTTTTGGAAACAATCCTTCCGTAAATCCCAGGAAGCCTTGCCCAGGAAAGCTTTGCTGTCGGCTGCCTCACGAGGTGGGCTCTTAAAAATAGAACACGGGAGCGAGGGGCTTGCAGCATCGCGGATCCTGCCCAGTCCCGGGGCCCTCGCGCCTGGGATCCGCCCGGCACGCGCAGGGCTGGGGCTTTGCCCTTTTAGTTATCGGTCATCAAACCCGGAGCAACGGCAGGATTTGGCGCTGCATACACCTTGCTCGTGGCGTATTATCAGCTGTATTGACATCAATTCTAATGACTTGTATCGTCCCTCACCTACATAATTCAAAGCTGACATTACCTTGTGCAAAATAAACCTGGCTACACTCGAGCGGGGGCTGCATTTCCTAGCATAGCCCTTTCCTTGCCGTCTGCTCATTTAGCTGAAGAGCTAGGGCAGGGGCTTTTATCTGTTGTTGTGTGAAAACGGACTTTGATGAATGATTGTAAAAGCTCTGGGAAGAAAACCCGAACATAAATCTGGAAAACCACTCAAGTTTTAGGCTAATCTCTTTCAAAATAACAAAAGATGGCACAGTCTGGTTTTTCTCCCGTATGGTTTTCCCTGCATCCTCGTGGTACCAGCGCATCCATCCGAAGGCGCAGGCAAGGGGATTTCTTCCAAAGCGGCCGGGAGAGGCTCGCCCGCGCCCGACGCGCGCCCGGGGGATCGCGAGGGTTGGGGCGCTGAAGGCCCGCGGGAGGCGTGACGGGCAGGGACAGAGCCGGCGCGATCCCTCCCTCCCAAACCAGTCATTACCAGTCATTGCGGGAGGAATAAATAAGCTGTCCCTGATAGGCGGCTCGCGGTTCCAAGTTCACGAGTTCCATTTATGCTCCTTCCAAATACCCTATATCATCTGTAAGACAGCAGACCATTAGGGAGTTGATATTAGCCTTACCTGCAGGCTTATACGCGAAGATGAATTGCTGTACATAGTCAAAGTATCTCTTCTGTGGGAAAAACAACACGGGGATACAAGTGAGGAAAATGAGAACACCGAGCGATGTTTTCATCTAATTTATCCGCGGATGGCGCGATGCGCTCCCATTAACCGCGGGGTGGGATACGTACGTTAACCACGGCGAGCCTCATGCAGGCTTTGCTAATTAACGTTTGGCTCGTGGAAGGGAAGAATCTCCCTCCCGCAGCCAGAGCTCTGCAACACCTCGTGAGCAGGTGGATGTCTTCAGCAAACTGAGAAGTACAGAAAATTGACACTGAAACAAGTAATCACGGTGGCGTTGGCTGAAGCTCGCTCTGCTTCCCGCTGCCCGTGGTAAGCGTTCCCCCGAGAATGCGTGCGCCTGACCCTAAACTTTCCCCATTTTCCGAGCCAATGCACTTGATGGGAACTCATCTTGCTGCTCTCCCCCTGATTACATCCCCCGCCGATCTCCAGGGGTGGGACCGCTGCCAATTTAGAGGTGGCTGAATCCATTTCACTGACGCAGCTTTTCAAAGATTGGGTTTGGGTTTGGGCCCTGGGCTTGCTTTGTTTGTTCCCCTGGTAGACGGCCTCACCTGTGAAATAAATGCCATTTGGTGGTACCCTCACTCTCATGGAAGGCACGGATACATACATTGTGTTTCCTTTAAAACGAACCCGTGCTGGGGAATGAACCCTCAGGAAACGATGTTTTAACGCCAGCTTTTTAAGGGTTTTTGCTCCCCCTTTTCAATTTTTAGTAAGCTAGTAAAAATCAATAGGCCTGTGTTCCCATCTGCACGCCACCTGACATCCCGTGAATGATCAATGGGGCTCACGGAGGGTCTCGCAGGAAAGCCGAGCGCTGCAGCGGCCACGGCAGACCGAGAGCCCGGCGCCTCGGCTTCCTCCTGGCCCTGGTTCGGTCTTTGCTCCCATCGGGCCATGGTGCTCCCGTACGAGCCCAGCCCTGGCGATGCCAGAGAGCACAAGCAGGAGCAGCAGCTCTGCAGACACACGCGGCCGTCAGCCCCGCTCGACGCAGCAGAGGATTTTCCCAGCAGCTCCAGAAGCAGCTCAGTTGCGCCCAAGCGGCGGCACGCAGCCAAGCTCGGCGTGCGGCGGCTGGGAGCGAAGCCTGGCCAGGGACGCTGCGCAGGTCCCCGACCCGCGCTCCCTGGGCTCGGCAGAGCTAGTGGCATTAAAAACCCAAAAGAGCACGGTGAGCTGAGCATCAGGTGGTGCCACACAGCCCCGGGGCCACAGAGGCTCAAGCATTGCTCGGGGAAAATCGCTTTCCAAGTGGTTCCCCAGCGGTTCCTCGGGGAGCCGGGGGTGCTAACCGCGAGGAGGCAAACCCCACTCAGACCCAGCCGAAAGCATGACCTCCATCTTGGCCTGGAGCTGAGGCTCCTGCGCCGGTGGGAACGTGGGAAGGGGCTCGCGGGGGCTGGCAGTGCCGGTACCCGGCCAGGGCTGGTCCAGCAGGCACCGGCGGGACGCATCCCCGGGGGCAGCCGCAGGGATGGGGGTGGGAAAGGTGGGAGCGGGAAGGCACCTCCATCTCACCTCTCTCCCTGCCGAGACGAGCGGTATTTCTGGAAGCAATTTAATGGTTTGCTGATAACTTTGATTGGTTTTGTGTCAGGTTAGCTTTTAATCTCTGCTCTGGTCCGCTTCATTCTTTAAAATAACTGTGATTAAAGGATGCTGTTCCAGTGTCGCACACGCTCACGGGCACGCGTGTGACGGTGTGCAGGCCGATGGCTGCTGTCTGCTGACCCTCCCTGCCCGCTGCCGACACCTCTGTGACTCAGGTGGTGACCGCGCCACCGCCGCGGCTCCTCCTGGGGAGGAACGGGGAGAAAATGGCCACGGAGGAAGGAAAGCTGTTTGGGTGGAAAAGGTAGCAGAGACACTGATAGCTACTGCCCTGCAACATGCAGGGCGGTGTACCCCACCCCAGGGCGGTGTAACCCCACCCTGCCAACCCCGACGTTGCCCACTCTGCCCCCATCCCCGCCACCGCGCACCTCTCACCCTCCGCCCCAGTCCCCATTCCAGCACCAGCCCGGAGGACTCTCACGTGCTTGTGCATCCTCTCCCGTTGCCGCTGTACGTCCACCTTTGTTTGCCAGGTCCCTGCAGTGAAACAGCCGGGCGTTTGCACTGCACTCCAGTGAGGCAGACGATGCTGCTCTTCCAGCGATGCTCCTTCAGCTCTGCTTCCCACCTCCTGCCTCCTTCCAAATCAGCCCCGTCCCAGGAGGAGGCCATCCCATCCCAGCCTGGCTGCCTGGGCTTGGCCAGGTCCCCGGTGGGGATTCAGCCCCCGTTTCTCCGGGCACCCGCTGCCACGAGGCCGGATGGGCAGAGCGCGCTGCTGCCGCTCGGGGCTGAGCTTCCCACCTCTGCCTTCGCCTGGGCAAGGCAGGGGCAAACGCCTGAGTCCATCCCCCTGGCCGCGAGCCTTGGACACATGCACAGCTAAATATCAGCATGTGCTGGGAAGAGTTAGGAACGATGGTTTCGGGGTGCAAGACCCCCTGCACCCCTCGGGCAGACCCTTGCTCCTGTGGGGCCACCGAGCAACCTTTGGGAGAGGGTGCTGCAGGCGGCTGTGCCTCTCCTCGGCCCCCCAGCATACTGCATCTCTCACACCTCCAAACAAATTCTCTTCAGATGCACCCTCCAGGCAGAAAACGGACCTGTTCTTGACAAACACACCAGGAGGGGAAAGAAAACCCCAGCCTGAAGTCCCTGGGCATGCTGATGGTTTCCTTCACTCCGGGGCAGATGCAGATTTTAATCAATGAGATCGATGGTGAACGCTTGCAGGCTGCAGGAATGGAGAAGGGGCTGCGGAGAGCGGCCGCAAGATGGATGGCCAGCGGCAGAGGACCTGGGGGAGGTCAGAGGTGACCGTCACCTTGAGACCCAATCTGCAGCTCGGCCCCTCCGTGCTGGCCGCTGGCCGGACTCGTACGGCAGCTCCTGCCCTCTTGCTGCCTAACCACGGGCAGCACTTGCCTGCCCTCTCCCACGGCCCCACGCCCCGGTCCGTGACCACCTTACGTTTACACACACGCCTCGTGTGAGCGAGGACTGCCCTTGAGCCGCCATCCCCAAGCAATCACCAGCAGACCAAAGCACTTCTTCAGCCAAAAGCTCTCTCGTCTCCTCCTTCTCCCTTGTTTGCCTTTACCTTGCCCATCCCGGCTCCCCAGGCGCCATCAGAGAACCGTTCCCGAGGCCCAGCCACCCTGGAGCCACCCACCCCAAAGCCCCGCGCCGGGGGCCGCCCAGGGCCACGTCCAGTTGGGTCTGGAGCATCTGCAGGGATGGAGAGGGCCCAGCCTCCCAGGGCAGCCTGCGCCTGTGAGCTCCCTCACAGCCACCTCCCTCCCCTTTCTCCCTGTTTTTGGCTACCACACTCTGCTCAGACAGCTCACGTGAATGCGAAACCCGGGCTCAGATCCCCACGTCCCTGCTCGGGGACAAGGACAAACCAGGCTGCCTTGGAGTTCAGAGCAGTGGGGATCGCAAGCACTGGGCAAGAAGGTTTTCTGGAGAGGGTATTTCCCAGTCTCTCCCCCTGCAAACGTTCCAGCCATACGAAATGCATGAATACCCGTTCAGCTTCTTCCCACCTCGCTGCATGGGATGCTGCAGTCCGAGCATCCTCTCCACATTCGGAGGAGGCTGAGGGCTTCCAGCGCCCAGCGCCTGCCCAGCCCGGAGCATCGCACCCCCTCCCCAGCCCCGCAGCCGCCTGGTGCGGCCAACATCCCCCGCAACGCTCCTGGTTCGTCTCCGCCTTCGGCATCGATGGCGAGCGCTCTTTGCCAGCGTCACCTTGTGAATAACCCGGCTGCACAGAACGGCGTTTTCCAGAAAAACAACGATTTGCTGAAATGACTTTGCCTGGCCTGAGCTTTTTGGCAGAGCTAACAGGAGGCCTAGCAGTCCGCTCTCATAAAAAAACCATTACCCAGGTTTGACTCAGCGAGCCCAGGGAAATGGCTCTGCGCGCCTTGGCGGATCGCGCTGGGACTGGGGCTTGGCCCCGGAGCGTCTGGTGCTCACCCCGAAGGCTCCTGCTCCGCTCCGCTCCCCGTCCTCCTCCCTCTTGCCTTCCTCCTCCTCGAGCCGGGCAGCCCGGCAGCTGGCAGAACCATAGCTGCATTTGCTTCTGCAATAAATCTGGAACTGCTCTACAATGGATTTTAATCCACTTTCTGGCTAAACTGTAAACAGGGTGAAAATAGGCAGCCTGCCTTAATAACTTCTCCGTTATTAAGCAGAGATAAATATTTTTTGCGCCCTTGCGGCACTGCTGTGCATTGCTGAACAGGTTCCTGTTTGGCTCACGCTGTTTTGCATTTCATTGCAATTCATTACCGTACAATTTCTGTCTTGAAATATCATAAAATCCACCTTGGAGATCCTCCTGGACTAACAAGATAATTAAAAACGGGTCAACATTATCCTTCAAGAGAGAAAGGCAGAGAACACCTTCTCCCCCAGCTGCCCACGCAGCCGGGCGGCCGGCTGACTGCAAAGCGGCTGGTGGCACAGCGACGGCCCCGTCTCCAAAGGCCACCTCCAGAGCACCCGCTCTCCTCCTCAGCCCCGCCGAGCCCCCGGGGGCGCGGATTCGGCCCTGGCCCGTCGGTGGGTGGCTGCTCGGATGTATTGGTGAAGCAAGATTACCATGAAACTGGACCTAACGGCTCGCAGTTACTCTTAGACCTTGCAGGCTGCTAGAGAAGACTTTCTCCTTTAATGAGACCTGAATGAAAGGATTATCATTCATGCTATAGTCTGGGCTCAATTTATAAACAGTGTCACCCCACTCCCTTCCGTGGAAGAGGATGAGGGCTGGGGTTGGACCCAGAGCCTGAACGGTTTTTACGATGGCTCTATTTAATAAGATACGCGATGTTTCATCATCTATAGTATAAGAGCAGTCAGGTGCGGTGAGAACTGCAGAAGGGTATCCCTGATGCTCATCAACCATCAAAGGTACCTCCACGAACTCGACCAACAGCGACGGTCGCGGCAACCCCAGCCGTGGTTTTCTTTTCTGGCTTTCCCTTCGGCTCAGGCAGCTTGGTACCGGCAGTCCGATGGTCGGGGCAGGGGCTGCGCTCTTGGGCAAAGCCACCGTCGGGTTTCAGACACGGTGGGATGCTCCCTCAAGTGCTCTGTTCTGCTGGACCGGCCTGAGCAGCGTGGTCCCAAGGTACCCACACACAGGCAATGCCGTACGTAACCGGGGGTGGAAGAACGTGGCCTACTAGAGAGAAACAGAAAAAATAAAGCCAGAAATATTTGAGATACTGAAGATGTAAATGCCATAATACTGCGCCAGGTCCCAAGTGGGTTCCTGAAGGGGACGCTGGGTATTCTGGCAGTCACGGCCCAGGTAGGGTGCCACCCGATCATCCAGCCACACATAGCCAGAGCTCCGTCACTTGAACATCTCATCAGCTGTGTCTTTGCCGACCGGACTGGTAAGCAAAGCCGGGATGAAGTCAGCCAGGCTGCCGAGACTGCAGCCTCCTGCCCGAGCCAGCCGATGGCAGCTTGGAAGTCCTAGGCCCGCAGAAGCTGAAGAAATTTTAAAATAAACTTGCACCAGGTGAGATCTGAATGTGAATACTGCTAAAACCAGGAGTGCAGGCGACTTTGCTCCCCCTTGGCTCTGGATTAACTTGTAAGAAGAAATAGTCTTGCTAAAACCACTCAGACTTGACCGCAAGGTTTGCTCTGCCCGCGGAGGAAGGCTGACCTTGGGGGAAGACGTACAGCAGCCTTCCCTGGCGGGCAGCCCCGGCCGGGAGCCCGGCTTTGCCAGGACGCCGGGCACGAGGGGGTGGCACCGAGCGGTGACGCTGGCAACGCGGTAAGCGAGGACGCGCGCCTGAACGGCGAGGGGCAGGAGGCACTCCTTGATGTCAGAAAGGTGGGCTTTTTTGCTTGAAAAACCAAATTCAAACTTGCAAGATATGCAGATTCCACCATCATTTTTATGATAAAACCGGCGGTTTTCTTTTACCATATTGTAAATTGGGAGTAGCTCTACAGGAGTGAATAAACGCCTGTTTAAAGTCCGTTACTTCAGTAAATAAATATCTAACACCCCCCCCCCCCTTTTAAGCTACTCCAGTCGTTTGTAAATAGGTTTCCAATTTACAAAAATCAATTAAAATCATATATTCTAAATGTAACGACCAACAATGATCTTCCCGTAGATGTCATTCAGCCTTCATTTTAAAAACAAAATCAACATTCAAAAAGCTATGCTGCTGCAGCAGAAAGTTTCACCTTTTAATTTTTCATACAGGATTAATTTTTAATTTTCAGACATCAGAGAGAGAGGGAAGTTCCCCAGGAGCCCTCCTGTTCAAAGAGCACTCCAGGCAACTATTGCCATCAAGTGTCAATTTATCACACTGAAGGCTCTGATGCAGATTTTTACTGATATTTCTGCTCAGAGAAAAGTATTATCGCTGGTAAAGTTTTGGTGCTTGCTAAAAGCCAGGCAGGGCCCGGACAGCTTGTTGGGAGAAGAGGAGCAACCCCTGGCCGGCGCGCTCCCCGGCGAGCCCGCTGAGCGCTGTCCCTGCCCCGCGGCGGGCGCCCGGGGCCTTCGGAGTTCCCTTACCGCACGTCGTGCCAGGAAACCTGGCTTTGAAATCGCAGCGGCGTAGACGTTATTGGACGCCTACTCCTTCCACGCATGCTCAGAGACCTTAAACGCAGGAAGGACCATCGGAAAGGCTTAATTTACAAATTGGGATACTCTTGAGTTTCTTACAGAGCCGACGTCCCACAAGTCCCACAAAGGGTCCTGACAATTTTGCAAACCTTTGAACTGCAATTTGGGACTGAATACGCGCGACAGCCCGGCTCGGTTTGCCGAGCGCTCCCCGGTGCCCCTGAGCTCTCCGAAGCTCCCACGCAGCCTCCCGCGCTCCCAAGACAGCAAACCTGGCCCTCGCTTTTGCCGCCTCTGCACGGGAGGGAACGGGCAGGACGAGGAACTCGGTCCCTGGTTGGGCTTTCCCGGCATCGGAAAGAGGGAGAGAGGCAGGGGCCGCAGCTGGCCGGGAACTCTCTTGTCCAAAGGGAGAAGTAGGTGGCACAGCTCACGGAGCTTGCAAGGTGATGTGCAGCAGATATACGCAGTCTTGGGTTCTGCACATGGTTGCTCATGGAAGCTCCCGCAGCATCCAGAGGACAAAATACTTTTGGGTCCTCTCCAATTTCTGCTATTAATGCATTGGCTTTTAAATATGTAAGCTACTGCTAAGCACGTTAAAGGCCTTCTGTTTACACTTCTTTGCTTGCATACGACTCATCAGTTTGAGAAAGACCAGGGGATCCCAAGGTGAGCCTATCCCAGAAACCTGCAGCATACCAGCCGCACCGAGACCCGAGTCCTGGCTGCGCCCGACGGGGCACAGCCTTGCCCGAGGGCGCGGGGAATCCTGCCGGGCGGCGGGAGAGGCCGTGCCCGCCTTCGCAGCAGGCTGGAGGCAGCCAGATGCATGGGGACGGATTTCTGAGTCAGCCAGAAGGAATGCTGATGGTCGGCAAGACACGCGCCGCGTACAACGGTAACATTATGCTCTTTGGAAAAAAAATCTCTGATCGATACATTTGATGGAGTTTACCCTGACCTCAGTGGTCTGCATTTTCAAATAGCTTTGGTTTTAGGCATGATTGACGTATTTTGAGGACATCAACCAAACACGCACGCACGCTTCGAACGCGACCTGGCTCCCGCTGCGGCGGCAGCGCTGCGGCGGCGCAGCCGGCGGGACGGCGCCCCTCCACGCCAGCTCCCGGCTCCTCCGGAGGAGAGGCACGAAGGCAGCGCCGGCCGAGCCCCTTGGTGGCCCAGCGCGACCCCCGCCAGCCCCTGGGCGAGGAGCTGTGACATGGTAAAGCGGGGGAGCCCTCCCTCCTGTTTTAGCCAGCTGAAAGCAGCAAATGAGAAGTCCCTGGTATAGTTTTTCTAGATTTTTTTTCTATAAATCTCAAGGGACCTCTCATTTCCAGTATCTAACTCCAAATAATGCTAATTTGTGGACAGACAATCTCCGCTGCCTCACTTTAGGCAGAATATTGTGTGACAGTTGGGAGACAATCGCCCATATGCAATTAATAATGCACAAGTCCATCGCTCCGTATCTCAATCACCTTCTCTCAGGTTGGCTCGTTTCCCTCAGCCTTAATGCATGCTCTTTCAAGCCGGAGAAGGGAGCACCTGCCCATTTGATCTCATCTGCCCCTTCCTCTGCCTCCGCTCCTCTGTGCCAGGAGCCGTCCGTCAGTCCGTCCTCCCCGTGCTGCCCCGCCGCTCCCCAGCACCTTCTGAGCCCTGGTGCAGCCGCTCCGTCACTAACGACGTCCCCTTTGGGCCCCGGTGCTACACCTCCTCGGCCCCGACGCCTACCAGGGCTGCTTCTGCCCCTGCCTCTCCTTACCTTTGGCCGCGAGCTCCTCGCTGCTGCCATAAACGTGCCGGTCGGTCCAGCCGTGGCGCGGGTACCACCTCCTCCCTCCTCCTCCCAAGGTTACGCACGACGCTGCTTGGCTTTATGTGATGCTTCAGGGCGGGTTCGTTACTTGGGTCAGTATTAAACGAGTCCAGTGCAACGTCCTAATCGTCCCCGCTACTCTGCGCTGCGTTGCCTTGATGTGATTTTACCCCTCTCGGCCAAAGGTGCGGTTTTATGTCCAGCGCCAGGACGGGAGGGACATTCCCAGCCAGCGCGGCGTAAAGCCAAGGAGGGCGACCTCCCCCTCGCGCCCCTCGCCCACCCCCTGCCCGCAGCCGCAGCGGGGAAGGGGTCGGCACCACGACGGCCCCGCCGCCCCGCTCCCTCGCTTTGCCCGGTGCAACGCGCCGACGGCGGAGGCACCTGCAGCGCCAGGCACCGCAGAAACACCGGCAGCGCGGGCAGCAGCGCGGGCACTGCCGGCGCACGGCTCGGTCAGACCTAACTCACCCGGCAGAAACCGCAGGTGCTGGGTGCCAACGAAGCCTTGGTCAAGGAGTGGAAGAAGGGCCGTAGCGCTTTTGACCACTTCGTGTAGCACCCGAGTACACAGCCAGATATTTAATTATCAAAAAATGATGCCGCATAAATGAAAAAAGTATTGATCTTTTTGCATCAAAATGTAATCACGCCAAATCAAAAACAATTAATGTCCTGGAATGCAGATATATAGCAGGAAATAGGCACATACTTTTCAGAGGTAAATTGCTTAAGGTATAATCTAGGCTTTAGTGTATTTTCATTTCTACTAAATGAGGAGACGGCGGCGAACACTGAGCTCGCTACATTTGACCATCTCTCTACACAAATCAAACCGTTTGCGTTTTGCGAAGTAAACAGCAAAACCAGCGCATCTCATTTTTGAAATTCTTCTGGCTTTTCTTTTTGACCTTTGGTATTTGTACGTATCGATGCTCTCTCTAAACCGTTGCACAAAAACACCTTGAAGTGTCAAGCTTTAAAAATGAGTCTTCTTTTCTCTTTCTCCTGTGCAGCCTGGATTATCTTGGCCTTGTCAAAATACATTCTCTAGTTAGAGGTTGGAAATATTTCCCTCCTGGCTCCCAAGTATTGATTTTCCGAGGCTCAGCTCTGCCTGTCAGCCGAGGAGGGGAGAGGTGAGAGTTCGCCCGGCGCTGCCTGGCTCTGCCTCCTGCGCCGCCGTGCCCTGCCCGCTGCCGAGCCGCCGGCATCGCCCGCCCAGCCGCCACCAGCGCGCCTCACCTGCAAGGGAACGCCGGAGCCGCCGCCGTTTTAACAGGTTCACGCACCCCGAAAATGGAGGATTCACCCAATTCCTTTGTGGGTTTTTCGCTTTGAAGGCTGCTTAGGCCCTGCCCGACCCTCGCCGGCTCACCGTCCCGCGCTCACCCCACGCCCCTCTGCAAGCCGCGGGCACCGGGGCCGCCACCGCAGGCAAACACAGCTGCCGTTTTTTAAAAATTACGCGTATCGCAGATTCCAACCCAAACACAATGTTACACTAAATACACTTGGTAATCCTGCACGCCACCTCAGAAAAATCTCCGTGTTTTATTTCAATTACTTTCTTTGGGGGAGCGCAAACCGGAGCATCACCGGGCACACCTGGTGCTGGTGAATTCCTGGAAGATGAATATCCCCTTGTCTGCCTGGACACACTGCTTTGGGAGTCAAGAGAACCTTACTCTCAGCATCCTCCTACCTCCGCCGTTGGTACCGAAGGCGACATGACCCCCGCCTGCTCTGCCGGCGACTCGTTCTGCTCTCAGTCATCCCGGTTTGCAAATGGAAAGGAAGACGTTTCTTAAATGGTGAAAAGACTTCGGATTACCGGCCAGTAAATCAGCAGCAGGAAATTATTTACACACCATCAGGCTGATGCCAGGAAACCAACGCTCTTCAATACGATTCAGTTTTATTTCACAAGCATATTTACACCGGGAAGCTGAATACATACAGAGGATGGGGAGTGGGTTCGTCAAGAAGTTGCGGGAGAGGCAGCCACTTGAACCATTCACCACACACGGTGACTTCAATCATCACAACATTTTCATACAGGTGTCTCATCATGTCATCTTTTGCTTGTAAGCTGCCAACGAAGCCACATACGTCTCTACGTTTACAAGGACAAGTCCAAATACAGTACTAACAAATCAATAAAGCACTAAAAGCTTACACTGGAATGACAATACACATTTCACTGCGGTGCTGAGAGCGCGAGGCTGGGCTGAAGCTCAGGACTGGGCTTAACAGAGCCACCGAAGCGGCGGGCTGGGTTTAATGGGCGTGTGCATCCCGGTGGGACAGGGCTCTCCATCGGGGACCGCGGGCGCCGGCCCCTCGCCCAGCCCGACGGCCGGGGCGGGCTGGCCCCAGCGCCGCTCCGGGGCTCAGCGACTCCTCGGCAAACGAACCACGCTTCGGCTCTCGCGCCGTGAACTGATTTTGAGGCCTGCGAGGAAAATTACCAGCTCCCTTCTGCATTTGAGAAAATCCATTACGCTTCTAGCTTAAAACAAACATTTTAACGCATATATAATTCAAGATGTTTGATCACTATACCACAAAGGAAGTCACTGCAGGGGCATGGTCCACGTTCCTACGGGGGCCGCATTTTGTTTGGGAAGCCCACACCTACGTACACGCGGTAGCTACCGCAGGCTAACGGACAGGAGCCCGTGGGACACGCTTACGGGGCACCTCGGCGCTCTCCTCGTAAGCCTACGCTGAAAATCACAGCGTTTCCTTCTGCGGATGACAAGTCCCTGTTAGCTCTCCTCTTTTTTTTCCCTTGATCTCCAAGGTTACATATATATATATATCTGTATAAACACAATGTACATGCACGTTGCATTAATTCACTTAGAAAAGACCCTGATATTCTACTACAATGTTCTCCACTATACACTACATTCCCGCCAGATAAAAGATTAAACTTTACGGCAGTTTGTGTTAAACATTCCTAATGGTCTTAATTTCTTGCTTTTTAATTTTTTTAAAATTATTTTAAAACAGCAAACAGATATGTAGCTTCTGGACTGTAAATCTCACTTTCATGTACAGTGTACTACACAGACCACCTAAAAAAAAAAATCAATGCTTTTTATATTTAGAAGCCATTTTAAAAATTCATTTATTCCTTTTTGGGGAAGGGAAGATTCTATAAGTACCATTTTTACTTTATTACGTAAAGACAGCCGCCTTAGTTCTGTGAGCTTTTCAGACAAAAATGGCAAAGAAAAAGCTATACAAACATATACATCAATATGTTTAAATAAAATAGTATTTTATAGATTTTTTTCTTTACTGTGAGCATAAACTAGCATACTTTCACACTATTAAATATTTCACAAAATTAGATATGTAAGAAGAGGGAAACACAGTCACAGCTAGTGTTACACAGGAATATTCCTACTGAAGGAAATGTTTCGATATATCCATTCAAATAACTTACCTTCTACATACTTCTCATCATTTTTCCAGCCAGAATTGCTCCCCGCCGATGCCATTTGTGCCGCCTCCCTCCGGGCCCGTGTCCTTCCCCTCTGGTCCCCCGGTGAAGCCACCGCGGGAGCCGCGGCTGCGACACAAGCTGGGGGTGGCACGGCGCGGGCACGGGGGCTCGCCGCCCTGCGCGTCCCGGCACAAATGGGAGTGGCTTTAGGAAGAAAACACTTTTTGTCCTTTTCTTTTTTTAAATAAATACCTGCATTGGTAGCAAAAAAACACCTTTATATATAAATACTCCTTTTTTTCAAGTTTGCTATTCCATCTTAAAGAGATTTTTTTTTTTTTATTTACATGTGGACTATTATTCTTTCTTCCAGACTACAGCAAACAGTGACTGGGCACAGCAGCACTTCCAATTCTCTGGAAAACTGAGACTTTGTATGAGGAATCATCCCCTTTGGATCAGAACACAGGCCACCCACCCCCCGAAACGCCCTCCCTCTCCACCCCGAGGCAATGAGCCCCGCATTAACTAACCCGAGCGGCTAGCTCTAAGACGCATCACCTGCCATCATTCAGTGGTCACTAGGAGAAAGTACATGTAAACACGAGCCTTTTTGGTAAACACTGAGATTCTGTGAGAGTCTCCAAAGGAAAAACGTGTTTAATGAGGGCTGCTGCGTGAACTCAACATCCAGCGAGGAAGGGGCCGGGTTCAGCCCGGCTGCAAAGCCCGGTTTGATTCCTGCCGCTGCGGATCTGGCCGAGGAGCGCCGTCACAGTGTTATCGATCCCCCGCTTCTGCTGCGCCACGCAGGAGCACGCTCCCCAGCGCCGTCGCCTTCCTCCTCCCGGCTGCAAGGAAAAACCAGCCGGTGTCAGCGCAGCCGCCCCGCAGAGCCGGGCAGGAGCCCACCGGCGGTCTGCAGGCACCGGTGCGGGCATCCCGCGCGAGGAGCACAGAGACCGAGAGAGGGAGAATTACAAAGAACTTTGAAACAGAGATGGGTTTCTAGCGTGGGGGATTTACCCTAGACCATAAAGCGATGCTCCTTGCCGTCGTGAGCCATGAGGATGACGTTTCGGTTGGAGGTCCAGATGAGCCGTGCCAGCCTGAGGGCGTTGTGGGAGCCCGGCGAGGCCGGCTGGACGGGGGGCACCTGGTAGGTTTTGATGCAGCGGAGCTGGGGCGCGGAGTTCAGCATGCCGATGCTCCCCAGGAGAGAGGTGTTCATCTGCAGAGACACCCACAGGTGACCCACCCTGCCCGCGGGCTTCTGGGGAGGGTCACCATGCGCCACGCACACCCGGACCTCCCCTGGAGCTCCAACACCCCTCCGATCCCCGGGACCAGCGGCTGTCTCAAACCAGGCTTAATTAAAATGCTGTTAGAGTTGGGCCAAGCAACGCCGCTTAACGGAAAGGGAGCTGAGCGTTTAGGGGATGCGCTGGGTGGTCTGGATGGTGGTTAACGACCACGGTACACAACTGGGCAGACTGGAAGCGCTGATGGACTCGGTGGGCATACCTTACTGCGCTCCTGGGGGCAATTCATAAAGGCACGCTAAGCATAAGCATACATAATCAGAACTTAAGGAAAACCCATGAAGTATTAATACAATTATATTTACGCCAGAATATTATTTATCAAAATCATAAAAACACTAGAGCTAAAGATATGCAGACTAAAGAGCAGTCGTCGTGATAGGTACAAACAGAAAAAACCCAACAGCAAGGGCTTTTTTATTGTCTGGTAGATGAAGAGGCCGTTCAGAAGAGATCAGTTGAGTTATTCTTCGGAAAGCAGGCCAATTATTGCTGCTGCATCTTGTCTAGCTCCATGTTTTTAAAAATGAGATTCTCTGATCTACTCCACAGAGATACACAAAATCCTACACTTTCTGAAACGCTGCTTTACTCTCAAAAACCTTTCCATCCGCATGCATCGCAACCCTAGGATTTCCATCAGCAGGCGGCCGGCCGCATCCCTGAGACGTGCCCCACGAAACCTTGGCAAATCCTGGGACATTTAAGGCGCGTTATTGCTGATGCCACGTCCTGAATTCTGATCAGTACAAAGTACAAGCCATTACTTTTTCCTGGCTCTTCTCGGCAGCAGAGCGGTGTCAGAGAGTGTAAATCATGGCATCTCTAGCAGGGAGCATGCAAGCACCGCTGACATTTTCACAATTTAAATCATCTTGAGTAATAACCCTTTTAAGATGACTAATGTTACTGATTTTCCTGCATTAATAATAGTGCCAAATAGAACACAGAAGGGAAAAATCACTAGTGCACGAGGTCACATTTTAAAACTAAATGTGTAGGTATATTTAACTCTTTATGTAAAAGCCACTTCAACCTGAACATTTATACACCTGGAAGAGCATGGCAGATCACAATTTAAAACTCGTGCCCGACTTCTTTTCCTTGCCAATTCTAAAAGATCTGGCCCGACTGCTTTCCAGATTTTCCCTGAGCACTTAAATTGAATGAACGTAACTGATGGATGAAGATTCTTGCTGTTCTCATTTACTGTTTCAGAAAGCGCACAATATAGCGATGGATAATCATTTAGTAATTTTTTATGGCACCTGTAGAACTACTGAATGACAGAAAACCAGGGAAGTGCGTTAAAGAGTATAACTGGTACTTACGGGTGTACTGAGTTCTGTTTTATAGTCTGATTACTGCAAGACTCAATGATTTTGATAGCGCATGTTGCCGGATCAGATCAGTTTATTTTTTAAGTCTAAAGCCATTTGAAGGAAGAAAAAAAAAATCCTGCTTGGGGAATGTAGACAGCAGCCTACAACTGACAAAAAATATTCCTACCGATATGGGATTACAAAGAAAAAGATTGCTCATACGTTAAAGAAAATAAACCTCTAGGTACTTCACAAAATGGTGGCCTGACTCTCTGTTTTTGATGTGAATGTGAACGGCCCCATCCCTCACCAGGGACAGCTGCAAGAAATGCTGAAATAGGAACAGTAATGGGAACAATCCCCCGCGTTACGGGGACACCGCTACTCAGAGCTGCCTTCCCGAGCCCGCAGGGATGGCGAGGGAAGAGCTGCCCAGCGGAGAGGCGCCGGGGACGGGGTCCGACAGCCGGCCCGGCCCTGCCCGCGCGGTGCCTGCCGGCAGCGGAGCACGCTCGCTTCGGGTGGGGTGGGAGGGCAAGACGGGAGGGCAGCACGGGGCGGGCTGGTGAACGGCAAAACCGCGTGCTGAGGTTTCAGCTCCCGCCCTAACTTCTGGGCCTTTCCTGTTGCCAGCATTTCCTTAGGTATTACACCATGACTGAAAACAAAGTCCCAGATGTGAGTTCGTTAGCCATGTGCGCGCAGACAGACGGACGGTAACGCACCCTTACCTGCCAGAAGGAGAGGTGGCTGTCGGAATTGGAGTACGTGGCGAGGTACCGGCCGTCGGGGGCGAAGGCCACCGCAGTTATCGGTCCTTTATGGCCGTGGATAGTCTGGCAAGAGGGGGAGAGAACAGGAACGTAGAAGATTCACTACCCGTCACCATGATGATGCTGAACAGACTTTTAAGCAAACACAAATGCACGAGTACATGAACGAGACCAAGAAAGCTTTTTTTGAAGACCGAGGGACACCATTAACATCAGTAAAAATTAAATACCATGGGGAAATACCTCTTCATTTTCACCTGCGTTTTCTGCTATTCTAGCACTCATTTTCTGACCGTCATTGTGCCAACCGGCAAATACCCCTGAGGAGCAAAGCAAAGCCCTTTCGCAGAGGCTGGTTCCCGTCGGTCGGGGAGGACGGGACGGCGGCACGCGCTGCTCCTGAAGGATGGGCACGAAACGTAACTCCTGCCGTGTCACACGCAGGGACTTGTGCTCAGCACGGAGAACGCCCTTTCCTCAGGGCACTTAAACGCCTCCGGACAACCCAAAACATGAAAGCAGACCACTGAAATGTCTTATCAGGTGGGACTTAAGCACATGCTGCTCAGTATTAAATACCGTGACAATTTTTTTTAAGTGTTCTAATAGCTGCTTAGCCAATAAAAGGGAATTAAATCACCATATGAACACATCCCCTGCCAAAAGCAGTTTTTAAACCAAAGTAATTTGTCAGGTATGTGAACATAAATGTGTCTTTAACGGGAATTAAAAAAAAAAAAAAAAAAAAATCTAATACTTGTACTCCGCAAAGGAGGCTGTAAATTGGATGGCTGGGAGCCTCCAGCTGGCTAGGCGGCGGGCAGGGAACGGTAAGAAGCACAAAGCCACCCCCCAGCTTTACCAACAGCCTTTCCAGAAACGTCACCTATTCAGAGTGCAAAGCGCTGGTAGCGGCCGCCTGGCACCAGCGGCAGGGCCAGCAGCCGCCCGGCACCAGCGGCAGGGCCAGCGGCCCCCTGGCACCAGCGGCAGGGCCAGCGGCCGCCCGGCACCAGCGGCAGGGGCCGTTGAAGGGCCGGCACTGGCAGCAGGGCTGGGCAGCCGGCAGGGCTGCAGCCCCGGTGCTCCAGCACCCGTGTCCCCACCGCCGGAGCACCATGGGGGTTTAAGTTAAGACGACGGACTGCAGACTTACGTCCACCCACAGCCGTACGAGCTCCTCCTTTACAGCTGCACCTCTGGGTGCACAGGCAACCGTTTCACTCAGTCCTCTCTACTCCAACAAACAACAGAAATATTTCCACTGCGACGTAAAGGATCCAGGTGTGCTTCCACAGAACATATCCTGAGCTCGGGGAGTGGACGTGTCCTGACAAAGCAGGCACGGCCGCCCCTCACAGCCTGCGCTGAGCGAGGGCATCCTTTACACCCAATCTTGATTCAAATACGAGCGTGCAATTAAAATCCTTTGGGCTACTGCCATAATAAATGTAATTAAAAGTTCAAACCTTATATTGTAGAGGAAGCGTAAGAGATTTTTTTCAGAAATAATACACCAACTGGAAGGTACCTAGTATTTTCTCAGATTAGAGCTTGAACTATAATTTGAAACACATACTTCTCATGGCAGTGCATGACAGATGCATAGACACGCAGCACGCATTTGTGATGCACAGCTTTTGCCATCAAAAAATTTTCCAAGCCTCCTAGCTCTGGACAATCTTTGACAATATTCAACGTTACATACCGCGCTGCCATCGTTCCCCTGCAGCGCACCCTTCTGCGCGGCGTCACGGCAGCGACGGGCTCCCCGCAGGCAAGGCAGGAGATGGGCGCTCTGCCCCGGCCGTGCCGCCGGTCCCTCGCGTCAGCTCAGCAAGTCGCACGTCCTTCTGCTCACACGCCACACTTACAGCTGTGGTCTCACCAGCATTAAATACTTGTTTCTTATAATATCCAGCAATATAAACACGTTTGTCGGAAACACCATGAACAACTACTCACTTATTCCATGGTCAGAGTCACCATTAAGATGTTATTTACTCATTACCTGAGGTTACTGTTTAAACTGTAAAATACGCGGATGCTTTACACAAGACAGACTCACGCGTGTTATGTCTTCTCTAACGCTTAAGGCATCTTAGAACGGGCAAACCCAGGTAGCTCACCTCCCCTCCCGTCTTATACCCCAGCAGCAGGAGCCCGAGCGTCGGGGAGAGCGCCGGCGAGCGCCGGGGCTGGTCTCAGAAGCGCACAAAGTATTTCTTTGAAAATACACAAGAGCAGCTCTTTCTGCATTACGAGGCTCTGTGCCAACTTTAAATTGGCAGGGCTTAACTGTGCGAAAAAAGACTTTGTCATGCTCATTGAATAAAATTAGGCTGCAAAAAATAAAAGTAGTGCTCCTGTACCCAGCCCTGGGACATGAGAAGATGAAGACCTGCTCAGAACGGTGCACTGCATCTAAAGTCAGCCCTCGGTATTACGAACCCATTAATATATTCATTTCTTGTTTATCGTGTAAAAGGCGAGTGAACTCCAATAGAACCCCAAACCCATCTCTTCTATGTAATCACCGCAGCTTAGGATGAAAGTTTGAAAGGGCAATTAATTAGATGATCCGATGTTTAGACCCATCAAACTCTTTAGCACTTAACAAGCAAGTAATACTTGTCAATAAAATATGTTTTGGTAATACAAAGGTAGAAAATCAATAGTACTAGCACACTTGTTGCTCTTTTTACTACTGAAAATGTGTTCCAATAAGTACAATCCTTAAGGGAATTAATCTGCTTTGTTATTTAAAGGAAGTGCTTCTCTAATTGATGCTAATCCTTTCAAGCCAAGATTTATTTCTCAGTGCACCATCTAAACGTGTGCTTTGCAATGCTCATCTTGCGTTTCCGAGGCCAAAGAGTAAGCATTACAAAACCAAATTATTGCTGCTCATTCAAAATATTCTGCTTGCACCCATCCATTTGGTGCTTAGACTCCCCTGGCCGGCCCCGTTTTGCTGCGGCGCTGAACACCGCGTTAATGGATTACAGCACTAATGCCTCAAGAGAGAAGGCATGCCAAACACGCCGTCTTTGGCATTGCTTTCGAGTTACTAGGTGCAGTGTTTCAGCTCCGAAGCAGCTATACTAGCACACAATGAAAAGTATGCAAAAACCTGTGCGATCCTGGTTTGGAAATAGTCTTAATTCTGAACGGCAGAGACGGTGGGACAACGCGCAGCTGTGTGCAGCTTCCTTCTGCCCAAGCAATTGTTTTTTAATGGGAGGATGCTCCTGGGAGACTATTTGACTTCTGCACCTGCCACCATCGCTGTCCTGTAACACATGATATACTGAAGCTATGACAACCTAATTCTAAGTCCAATATTTGGTAAACTCTACATTGAACTGCAATATTCTGTTAAAGGTGACATAAAAAATAAACACTGTATCACTGCAGCAATTTTAGTTTAATAAATATACTGAAATGCATACTTTAAATTGATAAAGTAACTTATGTACTGCTATAGAGACATACTAATATTTTACCACCTTTATTATTAGATATTTATATCCCTAATCTCTAGGGGCACCTTAACTAAAGCGAAACAAAAAAATCCCTCGCTGAGAAAGCAGCACACCCAGCGCATCCCCCAGCAGCACTGCCCTTCCAGTCCCCATCACGTCAACGACGTACAAAAGCCGAGGTTTGCCCCAGCTAAGCAATGCCCTTAAAACGACGTGCCCGCTTTTAGCACGGAGCAGGAGGAAAATACCAGCTCCAGCTTTTGCACGGCATACAAATCCTCTCTGGGCAAGGAATGGGCATTTGAAAATGAAGGAGGCGGCGATTCTGTAACTCCTCCATCGATCAGCGAGGAGTCCCTGGCCACGGTCTCGTGGGCATTTCAGCAGCCAAGCGGGGGTGACCTGCCACAGCAACCACCGGGAAGCGGCCTCCAGAAAGCAGGCAGAAACGCAACTCTATACAAGAACATAAATAAATCACAGATCTAAAGCTCATTATGCTAAAGGCAAAGCTTAATAAGACAGTTAACAACTGAAATGTTAAGTTGAAAATCATTGGTGTTGATAGCACTGAAAAAAAGTACCTCTTTCTCTACTCCCCCCCCAGCTAAATAAAAAATAACGCGCTTTTAGAACAGACCTTGATAAACAGAGCTAGGTCTGACAGATCAGTCATTCCTAGAAATGAGCCACAAAGAAAAACCAGGTTAGCAGCGCTTTACTGACATGCATATACCGCTCTGAGGTCCCCGGCAGTGGTGTGCACCAAGTGATTCCACATCACGCCAACAAAAGTTTCTTTCTTTTTTCTTCTTTTTTTTTTAATTAAAAACTAGAAGTTAGATTTTCACGCTCATGTAGGGTGCAAAAAAAACCCCCGCAGAACATATATAGAGCCCAAACCGAGCAGAGGAATAAACATCGGCCTTCGAGATAACGATAAAAATGGCAGACCTAGAAGTGAATATATAAAAAGAAATACTTATGACGCCTGCTGCTAAGGTAGACAGCAGCCCCCGCAGCGCCTGCTCGGCTGCTCTCACTTCAGGCGCACGGAGATTAAGAGCACCTTCGCCGGGCTGCGATGTACCGTGCCCAGGACCCATTTTTCTTTTTCCTTTGGAGACTGTGAATCTTATCTGTGTTTGCAGCAGCACTCCTTCCTGGGCTCCTGCACATCTGTCTTCTTTTGCTATATGGTTCTTCGCATCATACTTTCATGTGACAAATTTGACTTATTTCAGAATATGAATAATAATGAATATAAATGTGACTTTTTTCAGAATATATGCACTCAGGATCGGTGCCTACAACGGAGGGGGTACCGGGGATTTTCAACAGATGGTAGGAAGTCACCGTTTGCCATTATGTTCCCGACCTTTCGTTTCCAGCAGTGGTTGCTATAGCTGGGATATTAGCCTGCAGTCGGAAGGGTTGTGGGATCTGCAGCCCTTGCTCTCCAGGAGATGAGCAGCGCGGAAAACACGGAAACCCGCACGGACCCTACCCACGGAGGGTCACACAAAATGAGTATTTAAACATAGCAGATGTAATCTACTCACGCGCCCCCCCAAGCAGGATTTATGTAGCTTTTTACTATATTTTAATTCTGTTTTTATAGAAATACGACGGATTCAGAATAATATGAAACTTTAAAGTCCCGTGCTTAAAAGTCTCGGATAATGTAAAGTCAGTATGCTAATTTTGCGCTTCGGCAAAGGCGGCAACCCGCCTGTTCACAGCTGTCCTCCCTGGATGCCCCAGCCAAGCGGAGCCGCTCCCTCGCGACGCGCGCTGCCGCAGCCACCGCGCTGGCCCCGCGCGCGGCCACGGCCGCGGGAAGGGGGCAGGCAGGGGCAGGGCGCCCTGAGCTGATGGTTTTTATAAAAACCAAAGTTCTACAAAAGTAAACGGCTTCACCTGAAAAGATATCTAAAATATGGTCTCATTTTTCATACCGAAAGTAAATTCTTTCAAGATGGCCCTTCAGAGGTTTTTATGAACACTTTAAAAAAATAAATCCCTACTTTCCGAGCAATTTAGTGGAAATATCTAAAATACTATTAACTTAAAACAGTTTCGGTATCTTTAATAATTTAATTTCTATGTTAGTTCCAGGAATACTAACAATTGCAGTAAAAATTTCAGGACCGTACTGAGAAAAAGAGTATATTTGCATCTTTAAATTAATTTTCTTCCTGTCCTTCAAGTGGCTTCTCAATACTATCAAGATAAAGTCAAAGCGCATGTATTATATTTTTTAACTTAATAAAACATATAACTTAATTTTTAACCTTACAGTAATACAATTTTGCATCAGCCATTACAATTACTCGGTATTCAAATGTGCCACGCGTGCTCTGACAGGCAGCATTCAACGGGAGCAGAAAGTGCCCTTGAACGGCCGCGTGTAAAAATACATTTATCACCGGCGTGGCAGGCCGGCTGTCGGTCAATATATGCCTCTCATTTGTTAGGAGGTTCTCCTGCTGTGAGTCCCCCATTACAATTTGCTTTTACTTCCTGGGCAAATGACAACCAGAAAATGAGGCAGCTTCTTTCTCGACCGGACTTAATCCAGAAAAAACGAGATGACAGCTGCAGCCACCCAAGTGTCACGGGACGGTTTAAAGCCGCCGCAAGCCACACGGCTCCAGCCCCAAACCACTCCATGACGCTGCCCAGGAGAGCCGAGAACCGGTCCTCTCTTCCCCAAAGCCAACGCCGTAATAAAAGCGTGCGCTTGGGTCTCCAGAAACCAGCGCAGCCTGCCTTTCCAACACCCCTGCCTCCGCAAACCTTTGAGGGATGCTCTCGCTTAGGAATATACTTGTCAGTTCAAGATCTTCACGTGGACCATCAAAATCCATAGGGCAATTAATTACCCCCGAACATGTAAACCAGCCACTCCATAATATCAGCAGTGATTTTTTTCCTCTGCGAGACTAATGCCGCTGTATTTTATTTAAAGGTTCGTAATGCTGTAATGTAACCTTACAATATCTGCATGAGTACGTGTTAGACAACTTGCTATTGTTATCAAAATCCGTATCTCCTTGACAATTACCATTTTAAAAGAGGTTTCAACAGCTCATAGGCTAAGCTTTATGCTTTAACTTCTAAGAGAATAATTTAAAATATGAATTCTGAGTATGATCAGGATATTCTTACCAATGAAAATGGAAGAAGAAGGTGCTTAATATCTTCTCCAGTGTTTTTAGTAGTATTTTGTGAGATATGGAAGAATTCATTTAAATCCCTGCTCAACAGGGTATAATAATAATTACAAGCAGTTTGTGTAAGAACACCCCAAGAACTATAGATGGGAATCTAGACAAGAGTTCATACTGGCCAAGCACCAGGTCTCTGGGTTTGCAGACACTCACTGCTGGGAAGCCCTGCAAAGCTTTAGGTCTTGAAGCACCGGTCCCTCAAGGCTGACGTTCAACGGTAGCGAGGAAGTCCGGGCTGACACCCCAGCGCCGGAGCGCGCTTTACGGGGAGAAGAGACCCTGAACGCTCCCCAGAAAATCCCAGCACGGACCAGACTTACCATTTATTATACAGACTTCATCTAACCAACTATCAAAATGCAGATCAGATCCTTAATGGGAAGAGTTGTATAAATTGTCTGAAAGACAAAATTAAAGCACAGTAAACGACAGCAATCCAAGCAGTGCGGTGTAAGGCTGCTGGGAGGTGGCATGGCAGCAGAGCGGCGCGAGGAGGGAGGCAAGGGTATGGGCACGCTGGTCAGACGGAGGTCGTTTAGTGACTACCTGAAGGGCTTAGGGAAACATACTGACTCTTTGTGAGAGCTCCGGCAGAAGGGAGGAAGCCTGTGGAGGCTACCGGTACCCCCAGCCCGGCACAAAACGCGCAGCAGCGCTGCCCCTGCGCCCCGCACAACTCCTGCCGCGGCAGGGCAACGCTCCAAGCAAAACCCAGTCCACTCCGTTACTCGGCCACGGGACAACACACAAGCCATGGACACGAACTGAGCAGAACAACGGATTCCGGCTACACGATTCAGGCACGATTCGCGATTTTAAAAGGAGAGAGTAAAAGTAAGAATTATTAAAACAGAGTTCAGAAGCAGATAGGATGGGCGACGTTATCTGCCTAGCAAACACCTAAGTTTGATACAACCCTTATCAACTGTACTGAAACAACCGAGTTAGCAGAACAGTCTTTTTTAAACATAAGAAACTTAGGTAAAGAAATAAATCGTTACCTAGATAACCCTGTATGGCTCTCAGCACCAGACAGTGACGAGAGAGAGAATGCGCTCTCTTACAGACACTGTTTGTCAAAACCTCACAGTTTTCATTAAAAATCAGTCCCTATTGAAAGAAAAAGCTATTAAAAAGTCTAACTAGACTAAGAATGAAATGTGCCACAGTGAGTTAACGGGAGCCGGGAATACAGGGAGCATCCCCTCTTCCTACGTAGTTACTTACTGTGAAGATGCAGCTCTTCCCTTTCAGCTCCAGCTTTACTCACCCAAGTTTTCAAGAAAACTAGCTAGAACAACATCACAGCCATTGGAGCACCAGAGTGTTTTTAACCTTTGACTTCAGAGCCTTCAATGCACTTGGCAAAACACAAAAATCCCTAATTCCCAAGTGACCCGAGACTTTAAAGAAAAGTGTTCTGCAACTCCAACGGAGGAGGAAAAGCTAACGAGATCAGTGCTTCCCGCCAGGACGGTGGGGTTTGGGGACTTAATTATCCTTCTAGAAGTGTCTTCTGCCCTGCGGACTCTGGGAAAGCAACTCTGCTGTCATTTTTGAAGCCAGCCTTCTGATTCTCACCGCTCCTTGCCCTGATTTTTTAATCAGCACCGGCCGTATCTCCAGATCTTCAGCAGTTCCTGGGCAAACTGTCCCCTGCCGCAGAACTCCCCGATGCTGCTGGTTCTTACCGCGGTTCCCACTCGCATCCTCTTCCAAGGGTCACGAGCATCAGCATCAGGATTATCAAAACAAGTGGAAAGTTAGAAATCGCAGTCCTCAATCTAAAAACTTTTGGAGAACATTTGCTTCCAAGTCTAAGTCTTTCTCAGAAGTAGTTTGCGTATGATGGTTTACGCTGAGCAATGCAATGGCATTGCGTTTGAAAAACACAGCAGCTTCTTGACCTTTTTTTTTTTTTTTTTTTTTTAAAAAAGAATTTAAGCTTCTTTCGAGACCCACCTTACCTAACCGGGAACACTGGCTAGAGCCCCATGTGCAAATATGCAGATCCAGTGATCTCCACCAGGACGCCGTGCCACCCTCTCGTCACCGCAAGCGGTGCCGGATAGGAACACCAGAACTGCGGTGCGTAATGACCAGTCCTCCCGGCCAGTACATCCCAGTTTACTGCAAAAAAAGTCCTCCACCTAACAAGAGTTTCACTTCTCTACTGTCAAACAAGCAAATATCTTTATATTATGCAGATCACGGACATTTTTGCAATTAAAACACCACTAAACAACGTCTGGGACGGGTGGGGAGGAAGAGGGTGAAGCGCTCTGGGCCTTGCGTTCAAAATGCATCCGGGTGTTCAGAAACCCTGTGAATAGTATCAGGGCCACATCATTCACACAACTGCTCTAAATTTTAGGAAAATTCATTCACGATAATAGTAATAATACCTGGAGCATTATACGCTGTTGTACAGCTATAAAATCTTAAAATAAATTAGTGATCAATAATTACTCAATAATTGACAAAGCGTAAGAGACGATATGTTCACAGATTTTTCCGGTTATGAGTTATTAAATATATTAGGGATACAGATTAGGTCTTGCACTTAGGGATGCGAGAAGCAAAGCAGAGAGCAATCGGGCACAAAGCCCGAGTTCAGGATCGTGGTTTTCCCTAACAGAGAACAAACCCCCGAAAGCAAAAATGCTTTCACAAGGTCATGTCTAGATTGGAGAAACAGGTCAGTTAGAAAAACGTGTTAGCAACATCGTTTTAAACAGTTCTTTACATCTCCAGAGACTCATGTTTAAATATGTGCTTGTTGGCCATGGGCAACCCTAAAGGGAGAAACCCAGATTTGACCATCACCACCGAGTGCATATTATAGCTCTATTTATACTTAAAATAAGGAACATAAATTAAACGTGATTTTGCAAGTTATGAATTGTGAGTTAACATTAGACTTAAGTTTTGTTTTTAAAAGGTATTCACATGCCCTCTTGGTTCAGCTTTTCTTTACAGAAGTGACAGGAGAAAGGAGGACAGTTCTTACACACAGAGGTGACTGACGACAATTTATCTGGCTAAACACTGCCAAATCTGCATGGGGTAATCTAGGGATTCTCTCTTTAACAAAACCAGCACATCTGAGAAACTATTTTCTATGAAAGTTATAAGAACAATGTAAAAAAAAAAAAATCCTTATTCCCCTTCGGAGCTGGATGGTTCCCTGGACAGCTCCAGGAAAGTGCTTTAGCAGTGCCTGAAAAGCTTTTTATGGAGGGGAAAAAGAAGAGCGAGGCCACTTGTTGTGTAGGAAATAGTGTCTGAATAGGAAGTAACAGCTAAATTAGATGTAATTTTAGATACATGGAAACTCAGTTTTCTTTACAGAGCTCGGTATACAATCTGCATACCTATCTTTCTGTCACTGCTCCTTGGGACGCTGCTAACTCAGTGCTGTAATAAAGCTGTAACTCAGCAGGGGGCTTGTGGCAGCCGAGGCTGGCCAATAAGTTTAATATCTTTTTCCAGTCGATTTGACTTTTATATACAGAATTGTACCACTTCAAAAAGAAAAAAAACCTTCGTGGAATGGATTACACTGTTGGCTGAGGCATAAGAGTTGAGTAGAAAGTTGTAGCTGAATCGATGTTTTATTTAATTTTTACTAACTTTGATTATTCAAGAGCAGTCCTGATTTCTGCTCTTGGACTCGCAGTCCTCACTTGGCATCTGCCCCTGCTTTCCCACTTCCAACAAGATGCTCCTGTATCTGCCAACGCGGTACGCCTGCAAAGGCAGAAGAGGCAAGCTCCTTTAAACCACTCTCCAAATCAACTAGAAAAAAAAGTACAGAAAGAGAAAAAACTGTCTTTTAGCAAACTAGCATTGCTGATCAGCATGACCTAAAAAGCAAATTTAGTGATTCCCGAGGCCTCATTACTTAGCCTACCGAGGCTGGAAAGTTGGAGCGGAGTTAGGGTATGAATTTACAGTGACTCGTTAGGCTGTACGTGAGGACTCTCAGTTTGCATTTGTTACTTGTGGCTTAATGCATATATTTATATGTGCAAAGTAGATTTATCTGTGATGCACAGAAGCAGATTTGGTGCAGATCAACAATATCCAAGTGGAGAGTTAATGCAGAGGGGTTAGTGTGCTGTAAATTCACACCTTGGCTAAATCCCCACCAGCCTCCTGTGTAGAAGCATATCAGCATAGTTTACTCTCATAAAACACACTGTAAATTACCACCAGCTAACCAACTGGGCATAATTAAACACTGGTTTTAAAAGACATTTGAGAAACTTGAAAAAAGTGGCTATTTTGTTATTGCATCCCTAATGTGGCGGGGATTTGCTGTTGATAGGATGAGACCATTTCTAGTTACAATGAAAATGAATAAAATCCCTCAACTGTATTATTGGGCATGTTTAGAAAATCGGGGTAAAGCTGCTGCAGCCTGTAGGGAAAACGGGTCTGCCACGCACAGGATAGCACGCCGCCGTCCTGCTGCTGCCAGGCCACCTTGCGCTGGCAATACAAGGTGAGAACTAAGGAGGGAGGCTTGCATCTCTACCACTGAGGATGTGGAAACGTAAGTACGGTGAAGTCCTGGTGCAGCCGAAGCATGTCCCCTGAAATTCCTGCCCCGCTTGCCAGCGATGCACTCATCACTACCTTGTATTACATCACTCTGGATTTTCCCTTGTGAACTTTGCTATCGCTTACGTGAGTCAGATTCCAAGCAAAACCGAGCAGAAAGCCCCCCGGCCCCCCGCCACGCTGGCTGAGCCCAGCCCGGGCACAGCAGGGTATGCCTAGAGCAGAAGTACCCGGCACGACACGCGCTGGCACGTGGGCTCCGTGCCCGGAGGACAGCACGGCAGCACTCGCGCTGCAGCTACCGGCTTCCCTTCCCTGCCGCCTCCGGTGAGAAAAGGATTTTGGCCTATCAAGTTAAAAGGTTATACTCAGTAATTATCTTTTATCTGCAATTTGAGGATGCCTGTTTCTAGCAACAACTTTTCCTGCCTCTTCTGAACTCGTCAGTGCGACGGTGTCAGTAAATGCACTTACAGGTTCAGATTGCAGGATAGCTATCTTTCCTTTTCTACCTTTAAAATGCCGTATTTGAGAACAGTGTCTTTTATTCAGTAATCAAACTTAGCTAAAACAAGTCATCTGACATAAGCAACTATTCATTACAAACATAATATGAAATAATTTTCTGCCTTATATAAGAATAAAAATTTGCAAAGGCATCTAGGTACTGAAATAAAATAATACTGTGCGCAATTCAATTACTGCTTTGACTGCTGAAGCTCTGATTTTAATTCTGCAGTGAGCCAAATATAGTACCCTGGACCAAACAGTATTGATTCTAGCCAATGTTTAAAAGCATCTTTTCCTTTGAAATAAACCGAACCAAACCTCAGCCTTCTCTTTAATCTTCCAGCAAAAATGATGGAGTTATGTCCAAAAGCTCGTATCTGCATCATCCGCAGATTCCTTGCCGAAGCAGCGATGCTCACCGCAGCGATCCCAGCGAGGGGGGATCCTCCGTCGGCCGCCCTCCCCTCGGACGCGCGCCCGGGCAGGAGCAAGCGCCAGGGTGAGGGAGGGCTTACAGAGGAAAACACCTGAAGAATGGGATACTACTCAGCAAAACGAAGCATTTGTTTCCACGACAAGCTCTTTCCGCATCCAGTACTACAGGCGTACAGCAGGTTTACACTAAGCACGGCTCACTTCAATATCAGTTACCAGTATCTCTACGAAATGCAGTTCTAAATATCTATGACGAAACCCAGGATTTAATCAATGAAAATAGAGCATTTTATGGCTTTCTTGACTATACCGAGTGCTTTTCTCTGCGTGCACTTTACCAAGCCATTCTCTATTCGCAGGGAACGCGGGCCGGATTGCAAGTCCCAGCTGGCGTCCAGGCCCTGGGAACCCCTCGGTGTACACGTAACCCTATCAGTAACAGCAACGCCACTGGCTTCAGCAGGTTTCTTTACAGGAGACAAGGTTTTCATAAATTACACATCAAAATATATACAGCCACCTATACAACCCTATATCATCTATAGCTCAGTGCTGGTGAAGAGTTTCTGTTTTCCGAGGGAATTCTCCATGCTTCCAAGACTGGAGCTACCAGCCAACAGGGATGCACGGACAGGCACGCAAAACACCCAGGCTGAAGTCAACAGCCAAAAAGCCCCTAAAAACGAGAACAGTACTGGAGGTAGACTGGTATTTTCCCATGAAATTCATGGACCTGCTCAGTTTGAGCCCTCTCAGTGGGAAGAACAGAAGATGTATTTTCTGAAAAAGGCTTCACCTCCTACGCCGGTAAGGGGCCCAGAAGATGTAACAGCAGCAGGCAGCTTTCGTTCTCAGCTTTTCACCAAAGTCTTTGATTTGTGACTCTGTAAGGGCCAGCCTCTCATTATACACCCAAACACATTTCTAAAGGAAAAGAAAAATTATCGGGTAGCTTGTATGTATGGATTAATTGGGGGATTTTGGAGTAGACTCTCTTACCCAGCAAGAATTTACCTGACATGACTTTGAATAGAGATAACCACACCAACCCCAAGTTTCTGGGCTTCACGTGCAGGCAGTGAGAGAAAGAGATACTCGAAAGCCTCGTGCCGGATCTCGCGCATCCCTCTGTGGTAGACACCTTACAAAGCCAGAAGAAACGCCTGCTGCTTACCTGCACAAGAGGGAAAGCCCCCCCCAAAGTATGTAGACGAGTTAATACTTATGGATCATCATGATTATAATTCACGAATAATGACACTGAATCTGTTTTGGCTCTAAAATAGTGCTAGAGACTCTGATGAGCAGAATATCACTAAGCAACTTTCAGACATTAATATTTTCCCATCATTCCAATACAATCATGTACCTGAAAATCTAGTTACCTGAAATATATCTCTACAGTCTGATAACACTGATTTAGTGATCAATTTGAAAAAAAAAAAAAAAAGTAGCAGAGTATCATTCTTTTTCTGTAGTAATACACCCCTAAAGAAAGGAATTTCAACTGCATGTTGATGATAATTTACAATCTTATGCAAAATATTAATTGTTTTGAGGTTAACATGAACCTTTAGTTGCATTCAATCTGCTGAGACTGCTTCTAGCCTAGCAAAAATGACTATGCATTTTTTTGGTTCGCATATTCTTAATAAATATCTCTCTTTAAAAATAAAAAAAAAGAAAGAAGCACATCTCCTGGGTCATGACTTTGTGCAGTACGTAAGTCACTCCAGAAACCCTCAAAACTGTCCGTTTGTAAAATCAATGACAAAAGCGACGTTTGGACCGGGAAGCGTAGCTGGGCCACGCCGGGAGCACGCTGCGGCGGCAGCAATGAGCTGCCGTGTGGCCCGTTTATCATCAGATAATCACTCCCCCGGAGGATTAGCAGCACACAGACGAACCCTGGGCCACGCAGCACACTTGGGGTGTCATTAGCTCATGATAACCCCACTCCCTGCCATCTCCTATTGCTTAATTAGGGGTTACAAAGGTTATAATAGGACTAAAAGAACTTGGGCAAACAGAACTTGCAACGAGCGATACCTTAATCAATTCCAAACGGGGGGCTGCACGTGTGTAGTCAACAAAGGCGTAGATGGGAGACCACAAGTGTGCATCGTGTTTTAAATTAACGAGCTCAAACTTCAAGGGAATGAAGAAATCTAGACAGACGCTAGGCCTTATTTTCCCTTGACAAATCCCAACTTTTTCAAGTGCCATTTCGCCATGCATAAATACAAGAGAAGGATTTTAGGATGCCAGCTCACCAGTAATAAATTAAGTGCATCCCAAGCAGAAGAAACGAGATCTCCAGGGTGCCCCAGCAGAAGCACGCTAAGGTACATACACGTTCAAGAAACTTCGTCGTGACTGCAAAATTACAAATCGTGCTTCTTGGTGCAAGTGGTTTATTTTTGGTTAAAAATCGCCAGCCCCGCTGAAACGGCGCGTTTGGCGCAGAGCGCGGCGGCCGAGAGGCGTCAGGGCATGTCTTCTGCGATGTTTTGTAAACAAAGGCCACATTTGCAGATGGAGCAGCCACAGATCTGCTGCACTCAGAACTGCTTTCCAATTCACTGTGAAACATCAATTATCTTTATCAAATAACAGTATCTCATCTCAGTCCATTATCAAGATGGAGTCTTATTTTAGCTGGACTGCAGCCCTATCTGTATATCAAGGCTGGCCGCAGTGCCAGAGTGAGTGAAAGGCTGTGAAATAATCAATAATCATCATCAAATTGTGGTCGACAGGTTGCGAGGATGGAAGTTTTTGATGAAACCTCAACCTTTTTTGTGCAGCTGATAAACTGCAATACCTGATAACTATGACTCAGTTAAAGGCAGCTCTGCATACGCTTAAAAGCTTTGACTGCTCGAAACCCCGCTGGAATCGCTCGGTTGAAGTGGAGAGCACCTTCACGCCATCAAACATCCCTCTGGTGCTGAGCAAGTCAGCGGACACGGAACCACCGCAAACCCGCTCCGGGGATTTTTATACCCAAACCATTGTCTTCCAAGAAGGGAGAACCGCGCTCGGCCCTAAAGCCGTACCGGTAAAAGGTCAGCCTAAAAAGGACAACCTGCGCATAACAACGAACAGGAACAAGAGAAAAATTGCCAGCAAGCCTTTGTCTATTTAAATGTAGGCAGCTTTCTGTTATCCAGAATAAAAGCGGGATGAGATCACACAGATAAAGGAAAAAAAAGTATAAAAATATACATCCATTAGGCTAATCGCATAGCAGCCTTTCTGTTAAAGTTGTTATTCTTATTCAGCCCTTTTCTTATGATAATTTCTTTTCAAAATAGAATTACGGCACAGAATAAGGTTGTAAACATTTTGTACTGGGTTTTCATTTTTGAGCAGAGCATGAGTAATCTTCAACCTGAATACAACCTCCCCGTGAAGAACGGAGAGGTGATTCAGCCATACATTTTCCCTTTTAGCTATCCATCAGTTTCTCTAGAAATAGAAATTTGAGGAAATTTGTCAAAAGTCACATGAACAAGCAGAATGGGAATTTCAAGGAGAACGTACATCTCTAATGTTCGGGGCTGGAACAGCATTTAGGTAGAGCAGGGAAGCAGAAGGGGCACCAGACAAACCACATGTAAGCACAAACCTAGGGCTGTGTTTACATTCATGACCTTAAAAAAACCCCCAAACACAGAACCGAACCAAACCAACCCCACCACCCTGACCAGCTTTCTCAGCACTCAAGACCACTGTGGAAGTTCACTGCTGGTCAGACCGAGCAAGTAACGCAAAAACTGTCTGGCATTTTGATGAACATGGCCTTCATAAACCTTCAACAAATTCTGTGGGATCTGGCAATACCTTTCAGCATTATGACTGAAAAACGGGTCGTACATCTCCAGGCCACCACAACACGTCGACGGGACAAGCCAGCCCTCGCGCTGCAGAGGCCCGGCCGCGAGCAGGACGCTCCAGCCCAAGGGGAGCTGCACCAGGAGATGGGGCGGGAGAAGGCCCGCCAAGAGCTCGCACCCCACCGCAGTCTCCGTGGGTCCCAGCTACTCCAACAGCCCCTCTTCTGCTCGTGGAGGCTCTTGAGCTCCTCAGCGGTGTGAAGTTTTTGTCTGCCTCAGTTGCGAGAGCGGCAGCCGCCCTGGCTGCACGCACAGAATTGCAGCTCAGCACAAAACCAGTCACTTGGACCCAGCAGAAAAAAAAAATAAAAATTACCTCTTCGGCATTAACTCCTCAGGCCTATCAGGGCATGAAAACTGATGTAAAACCAACAATCAGTTTAGAATATATTTGCATTTCAATTCGGCAAGTTATCATCAAAACACCAAATCCGTGGTCCCTTTCCTACACCAAACTCCTGTTACGTTGTTTGGCCCATTTCAAGATCTCAGTCTCAACCTCTAAGAGGCACATGGAGACACTGGAGGACTAAAATGATAATTAATGTCTATTTCCTGGCAAAACCAGAACTGATATGCAAGATTAAAGACTGATGGAGAGCAGCCTTGTGGAGGAGGACTCGGGGGTGCTGGGGGATGAAAAGCTGGCCACGGGCCGGCAATGTGCTCTCGTAGCCCAGCAAGCCAAGCGTCTCCTGGGCTGCATCCCCCGCAGCGTGGGCAGCGGGGCGAGGGGGGGGATTCTGCCCCTCTGCCCCGCTCTGGGGAGACCCCCTGGAGCCCCGCGTCCAGCTCGGGGGTCCTCAGCACGGGAAGGACAGGGAGCTGTGGGAGCGGGGCCAGGGGAGGCCACCGAAATGATGAGAGGGCTGGAGCACCTCTGCTATAGGACAGGCTGAGAGCTGGGGGGGTTCAGCCTGGGGAGGAGGAGGCTGCAGGGAGACCTCACTGCGGCCTTGCCGTGCTTAAAGGGGGCCTACAAGAAAGATGGAGAGAGACTTTTTAGCAGGGCCTGTAGTGATAGGACAAGGGGTAATGGCTTTAAACTAAAAGAGGGGAGATTTGGATTAGCTATAAGGAAGAAATTTTTTACCATGAGGCTAGTGAAACACTGGCAGGGGTTGCCCAGAGAGGTGGTAGATGCCCCATCCCTGGAAACACTCAAGGCCAGGCTGGACGGGGCTCTGAACACCCTGATCTGGTTGAAGATGTCCCTGCTCGCTGTAGGGGGTTGGACTGGATGAGCTTTAAAGGTCCCTTCCCACGCAAACTATTCTGATTCTATACCCACTACCATTTATTTTCAGAATTTGGCTTAAAAGTGCTGCGTTTTCTTTTCAGACAAAAGAATAAATTGCAACAGAATCATTTGCTTTTCCAAACAAAAACACAAAAATTTAGTCAAATGTGCACTAATAAACACAGCCAAACATCGGAGCTTCGAGTGAAGCAGCCAAAGAGCTCACAGCTCGTTAACACGGACTCCCACCAACCCTTAGGAAAACGTTCAGGGGAAGGGAGAGAGCTCATGGCATTCGTTACACCCAAGTTGTACCTTCAAGAGCAAAGAGAAAGACCTGCATAATTAAAAGCCTACCTACCTGCTGCAAAACCCCCCAAAGAAAGGTATGCTTCACGTGAACTTGATGCTAATGGAACGTTTATATAAATACAATCTAAACATTGTCAACAACGTAGTTTTATAGAAAAGAGCAAGCAAGCTTACTGAAATGTATGGTTTGGATGATAAAAGTCAAAACTCTCATGTGGCAAGACTTCTGAAAGGTGTTTGGTGCAGTCTCATACATTCCTGGGAGAAATGAAAATGATACATAACAAACTGGTTGGCTGTTAGATGGATTAAATATTGGTTAATCGATGTGGTTTGGAATGCAGCTGTAAACAGAAAAACTGCTGAATTGGTGCATTTCTCCTGGGGTCCCAGAAGGGCCTGTCTTAAGCTAAAAGCCACGCAAAAGCTGCTGCTGCTAGAGCTTGAGGAGAACGCCGAGAGGGTTTGGGGAGGAAAAACGCCAAGAGCGCAGTCCTTGCGAGCATGCCGGGCTGGCTGGGCTTGCCAGCGGCCCCCCAGCCCCGAGGAGCCTCATCTCGTCCGTTTATCGAGTACGATGGTGGGACTTTGACCGTGCCCAGAGCACTCGCGTGCCGAAATAAATTCACAATTTCTTACGCAAATTAACAGTTAAATGTAACATAGGACCTACGTTGGAGCTAAAGGAAAGTCAAACTAGAAACATAATATAGCTTTAATAATGAAAATCAGCAACTACTGAAACAAACGATGACGATTCTGGCAGATTTTCCGTGACCGGAAAATTTAAGATCAAGACGGGGTGATCTTCTGAAGACAGCCATTGCCCAGCGATGCTGGGTTTAAGCACCCTGCCCCATGCGGGAGGTCAGACCCGACGGCCACAGAGAT
Source organism: Platalea leucorodia (assembly GCF_965183815.1). Classification (NCBI taxonomy): domain Eukaryota; kingdom Metazoa; phylum Chordata; class Aves; order Pelecaniformes; family Threskiornithidae; genus Platalea; species Platalea leucorodia. The sequence goes on from NC_138858.1 coordinate 935,912, forward strand.
CCCCTCTCACTTCGCCCCTTCCCTCCGCCCGGGAGCCGCCACTCATCAGCTCCCTCCATTTACAATTTTGCTTTCCTGAGAGAGACGTCACCTGTGATGAATACACACCGAACTGCTCGATGCCGCTCCGGAGACCGCTGACGTCACGCTGATGGATGGGGCACCAGGGACTATTAACAAAATAAAAAAATCTGCTCCTAGAGGGAGCTTGGGTCCTCCCTAGGTGTGGAGGGGGCTCAGCATCTCCCAGAGGGCTGCTCCGCATGCCGCCGGACCGGGAAACCCTCCTGCGGAGCCTTGACCTCCCATCGTCTGTCTCAGCACACCGTGCTTTGGAAGGGTTCAAAAATACTCTGGTCGCAAACCCACTACTTCTCCAGCAACGGAAAACGCTAAATGGATTCAGCAGCAAATATTGCTTGAAAATATACTGAAGTTTAGCTAGGCTTTTAAATAATTCTAATTTCAACTTCAGAACAGAGTTCCTAGTGCAGTTTAATACTAGAAAATTGCTTACTGTGGAACAGTTCTATTGATGGAAGAAACAAAGAAATCCCCCCCCCAGCAGCAGTTCATGGTAATAATCTAAAGCACAGTGTAAAATAATATTAGTGTAAAAGACAAAACTATTGCAAAGGAGTCCTCCCCAGAATCTCCTCCAAGATACGGCTATTTAATAGTAAATTATACTGTAAAGAATTTGAAAAAAGCTGGTAACTTACTAACTGAAACAAAGCAGCTAAACTGTTTGATATTTCTATTTGTCATAATTGTTTTGGAACTTAAAGCATTTAAAATTTTAAGAGTGATCTTGACATTTTATATCGTCTCACTTCTCATAACAGGGTTTTTTTTGTTGTTTCTTTTTTTTTCCTTCCCTTAAAAACCTCATGAATTCTTCTGATTATTCAAACATTTCCAAAGCCGTGCTGATAGAGCCTCGCGCAACCTTTCTCCGAGATCTGCAGAAAGCAAGCACAACCAGACGAGCCCCGTTCCTGCAAGCCCTCTGCCCCGCGCAGGACGCGGCCCGAGCGCGGGGCACGGGTCCCCCTGGACAGGAGATACAAAGACAACCCTACGACGGCTCCAACGCTTGCCCCCCGTACAATCAAACGCTCTCCAGAAAGGCGGCAGTTGCTCCACGGGTAGATCGCTTGGCTTCCAGAGCCGCGTAGCAATAAGATAGTATGTTTTATTATGAGTGTCATGGAGACGGTGTGAAAAATCAAGAGCCATAGGCAGTAAGCGGCAATGGGTCAATACTGTTCACCGAGACATTGTGTAGATAATCAACAACAAGGCCCTGGGTTCTCTCCGCGCTGCAAACAGCTGAAGGGCAAATCAATACCGCCATGGGAAGGACACTGCCCGGCTCCGCTCCCCACAATACACCGCTCCTGCTGCAGGAAAGCGCCCGAAAAACCAAATGAATTCCAACTTGGCTTGTGTCTAACGCTGGGCGTTGGGAATACCAAGTAACCCTTGGAAAATATCTAATAAATAATTGACTAGAAAAGAGAAAGAGAGCGAGCGAGCCTAATCTCTATATTAAGTTATGGAAAAAATTAGATAAAGAGAGATATGTATTTGGAATACTCATGATATGATACAAAGGGGCTGCAATTTTCATTCCCATTTAATGTTTTAAAAATAAGCTAAAATCCAAAACACCTGAAATGAATTAGGTATTTCCTTGAAAGTAAGACTACATCTAGAACATTTTACAATTTTTAAATATTATAATTAATAATCTATCTTTTAAAATATTAGGTAGAATTCACATGTTAAAACGCCTATCTGAACAATGGCAACAATGCAGACCAAAAGCAAAATACTGAAACTCAGATAACTTTGGCTTTGAGGCAACATTTTACTGGTAGTATTAATAATTGACATCTTGTTAAATAAGTGATACTAATATAGTAAATTTTACTGGAAAAAGCCTATCATATATAAATGTTGATTTATTATTTGTTAAAAAAGGTGATTCTTGACATCCATCATTCTATTAATCATTAGATGTAATTTCTCGGTCAGTACATACAACCACCTTTCTGGAAAACAAAATAAACATGTGCTGGAAGGAAAAACCCATACAAAATGTTTTTATTTCCTACTATTTCAGTTAAAACGCCTCCCTTTTTTCTTCAAGCAGATCACAAAATTCCTGTCATTAGCACCTTATTTCACCTATAGCTTAAAAATAAAGTAACCACATTTAGAGTGCATATTCAGGCCAGCGGTTTGCTCTACTGCTGATAATTACTACAAATTTTTCTACCAACTATAAACCGTGTTAAATCAGTGACATAATTTCAGTAACACAAAACCCCACACTGCTCAGATCCAGCTATCGACTGAACTTAAAAGGGATTTTTAGGTTTTTTTAGCATGGCTGTGTGATGTGAAAAACTAACATTTTAAGCTTTATTTTCATCACCATAACTATGTTAGCATGCACAGTGCTAAGTTACCAGATTATAGTTTCATGAATTATTCAACGCAAACATCACAAAATCAAAAGCAACTGCAAGCAAGGGAATCTCTTTCTTTTATGGAGATTTCTGATATTTTCTTCAGGCGCCTCCAGAGCGACGCGGCTGCGGCGCACCGGGGCGGCACGCCGTCGGTGCCAGTGACGCCCCGATACCCGCCCGCGCCGCATCCCCCCGTGGGGCGTGGGAGCAAAGATCTCGGAGCGAGGAACTCATCTCACTTCTGCGCTGAGCCAGCGGACAGGTCTTACAGCAACCGCTGGCATCCTTGGGGACGAGAAGCCTGCCTGCCCTCCTGCCTGCCCTGCCTGCAGCCCCGAGCTGCCCACTGGCACAGCTGCTCCCCAGCCCAAACCTGCACAGAGGGATCCCCAGCAGCTCCAGCAGACACGGCTCAAACGCCCCATTGCAAACAAGGCTGCTACAAGCCATCACAGCTCACCTGGGCTTGCTTTCTTGAGCTCAGAAATGAAAAATGTTGCCCCTAAAAGCAGGTTTCCCGTTGGAAGCAGCAGAGCAGAGATGCTGCACAGACCAAGCAGGAAGAAAAAGACGTTCAGTTCAAGGGAAGAGGAAGCAGAAAGCCCTTTGCCGCCTGCAGGAGGGATTGCCTGCTCTGGCACGCGAGCCAAAGGAACGGGAGCGCGTTGGTACGGGCACGGGTTCCCTCCTGAACGGTCTCACGACCGTCAATCAGACGGCTGTCGGAGCACGGTCCTCTACTGCACATCAAGTGCACCAAACTACACCGCCCGGTTTTCGGGAAAGGTAAGCATGGGGAACCTGGGGCGAGCCTGGAGAATCTTACTGTTCAGGTTTCTTGAAAAGCCGAGTGAAGAACAACATTTTTTAGTGATAACATATCTAACTCTGGTTTATACACGCACGATGTACTGAATTCAATGCTTTGTAAATGCTACCAGCAGGTCCCCCAGCGCCGCTCTCCGAAGGTGACGCTCAGAGGGGAGGGGCAGGGGCAGCAGATCCGGACGGACACCGGGACTGAGCTGGGGGACCGCGCGCTGACACGGAGCGGGAACCGCACAGCCCCGCTGCCTGGGAGATGGGTGACATCCCGGCGGTACCACCGGCCACAGCACCCCGACCCTCGGCTTCAGTGGGGCCAGACAGCACCCGCACGCCCTGGGCCGAGGAGAAGGATGCTGGCTGTCTCCAACGCCTTTTGGCGTAAGCCAAGGGTTGAGTTTAAGCTGCAATGCTTTAACTGATGGAGATCTTTATTCCCTGAGGCTCTTCATAGCCGCGGCTCCCTGGTACTCCCTGGGACCACAGAAGGCAACAGTGGTTTAGACTGGCTTCGGTGTGAAAGGAAAGCGAAATTCCAAGATGTATTTCCCCATGTGAGTTCCTGAGGCGTGGGGGTTCGACGACCCCAGACCCGCACCCTACGCTAAGGGACGGCCTTGGCAGTAACTGGGTAACAAACCACCAAAAAGCGCGTCAGGAGCGAGTAACAAATCCAAAGGGAGAAGAGGAGGTTATGCATTGCGGGAACACACACGGGCACTACAGGGACGCGTCAAAAACGCGAGCCTTGATGTGCAGCTTCATCTGGCAAAGTATTCAGATAAAAAGCCTTTCAAAGTGCTGCTTTTGTGTGGTTTCATAAAAGGTGAGAAGGGAAAGATTTGAGGAAGCTCAGCAGTAAGACTGGAATAATAAACACTGAAGTCAGTCTGTGTGCAGCCCAGAACATAAACGAATATTTTGCCTACGAAGGATTAAGAAAAATGGAGAGTACATTACAGGGAAGGAGTTTTTACAGTCCTCTGTTCTTTGCACCTTTCAAAACAAAGGCTGAAAGTGAGCATTAAGGCTGCCTGTAAATAAGGCTGAAGGGTAGAAACCAAGAAGAGGAACTGCTTATTTAAGCTAAAGGTCAGTGCTGGTACAAAGACTTAGATAACCATAACTATATACTATATACTATACTATATATACTATATTTGGTCACACCAACCCCAGGCACCGCTGCAGGCGTGGGGAGGAGCGGCTGGGAGCTGCCCGGCAGGAAAGGGCCTGGGGGTGCTGGTCGACAGCCGCTGGACATGAGCCAGCAGGGTGCCCAGGTGGCCAAGAGGGCCAGTGGCATCCTGGCTTGTGTCAGGAACGGTGTGGCCAGCAGGAGCAGGGAGGGGATGGTGCCCCTGCGCTGGGCACTGGTGAGGCCGCCCCTCGAATGCTGTGCTCAGCGCTGGGCCCCGCACCCCAAGGCGGCCATGGAGGGGCTGGAGCGTGGCCAGAGCAGGGCAGCGAGGCTGGGGCAGGGGCTGGAGCACAAGGCTGGGGAGGAGCGGCTGGGGGAGCTGGGGGGGCTCAGCCTGGAGAAGAGGAGGCTGAGGGGAGCCCTCATCGCTCTCTGCAACGGCCTGAAAGGAGGCTGGAGCCGGGGGGGTCGGTCTCTGCTCCCCAGGAACAAGCGATGGGACGAGAGGGAACGGCCTCAAGCTGCGCCAGGGCAGGGTTGGGTTGGGTATTGGGAAAAATTTCTTCATCGAAAGGGCTGTCAGGCCCTGGCCCAGGCTGCCCAGGGCAGGGGCTGAGTCCCCATCCCTGGGGGGATTTAAAAGAAGGACAGACGTGGTGCTCGAGGACGTGGTTTAGTGGTGGGCTTGGCAGTGATAGGTTAACGGTTGGACTCTATGATCTTAAGGGTCTTTTCCAACCTTAATGATTCTACGATTCTATAACTATATATAAAGAAAAAAAAAAAGATTTCTAACTGTTGATATTTCAACCCACCAATATTCTGGAACAGCCTTCCACTGGGTGTTGCGAAGCCCCAGGCTTTTTCGGACAGAGCTGGCTCAGCTGTTAGATATCGTGACGCCTGCTGCAGCAGAACAAGCCTTCATGTCCCAAGGAGGTCCCACCTGCAATAGCCACGGCTTATTGCTCTCCCCTTCTGCTTACCTCAGCACTGGTCTCAATTAACGCAGATCCTTAATGATAACTATTAATGGGGGGGGAGGGGAAAGCAGTTCCCCCTCCTCTTATCCAATAAGTAATGCTGATGCCCGATTAAAAACAGCTTACATGTGAGTTGTGATGGGGTAACTAATAAAACTTTCATATGTACTTCAAACTTTTACTTTCAAAACACTAACATATCTACTAAATGCAAAATTATGTTTATGGCTTCAGGAAAAGATTCAAAGAATCCTCTTTTTTTAAAATAGCGAATGACTAAGTCAATTTTTTGATACTGTGTTTCTGGTAATGCTGTTCAAGAAACATTACAAACGGAAAGAAACAGCTTAAGCTAGACAATGGCCTGCGTTAAACAAACATTTTTCTTGGTAGAAACGAAGCAGCAACTGGTACAGAACGTGAACAGGCCCCGAGGAGAGCAGGAGGGAGGGAGGGAGGCCAAGGGCTGCGGCGCAGCCCCCCAGCGCTGGCGGCTGCTCGCTCCGCGTTAAGCGGGGCCCTGAGCCGCACGGGTACCCCCCAGGTAAGCGTCTAATTCACGCTTGATTTAAACATACCAAGGCAATTAAAGTGTTTTGATAAACATTTTGGAAGGCTTTAATTTTTGTAAAAAAGTTAATTTAAAATTTGAGCTTTTTTCCAGTTTCAAAACTTTTTCATCTACAGAATCCTCAAGTTATTTCACGTCTTCGGAGCAGCCTGAAATCTGCAACTGTGAGAAGTAACTTAAAAGATCAGATTTAGAATAAGAAACCTGTATCCAATAGATGGCATTGCCCCCTAATAATCATATATCTGGCACTCACCAAATTTTCCTGTCTCATGAATACTAATAAAATCTGCAAAGGACCCTGCCCTACTTATCCTGAAAGTCCCTTCAGTCACCCCCATCGCCGCTTCCCGTGATCTGTGTGGAAGCTTATTAAGAAAGTAAGAAACCAAGTGCTGTGGATATTCACCACCACATCAGATTAACCGAGCTAATCATTCGGACAATTTACTGGTAGAAGTCTGGCGTTAGTTCCAGGAGCCCAAGAGAACAGACTGCCAGCTGACACGGAGGAGAGCGCGCTTTGGAGAAAAGCTGGCCAACGTCAGCTCTGCACAGTCCCCTTCAACCAGCTGGTGGGTATCACACAGAATCCGTTTTGAAAGAACCGACGGAAAGAGTAAAGAAGAGAAAAAGAAGGTATGTTAGCACGCCTGCCGAACCAAGGGCAAATCAAGCCAGAGGGATGGCTTTCATGGAAGATTTAGCCCGAGACATACATGCAGCTGTTAGCACGCTTTGCTGTCCTGCCTACCAGCACCTCTGGGCTTCTGCAGAACTGCTGCGGATCACCAGGCTGTCTCAGGTGTGTTACAGACCCCCCCGGAGCTCACGGTAAAGCCAGACGTGCCAGGATTACGCCCTATACCAACAAACTCCTCTGCTCACCTTGGAGCCAGCTCAGTAGGTGAAGTAGGAATCAGACAGAGTTAAAAGTGCAATGATGACGGCACTGGTGAAACGCTGCTGCTACGTGGAAGGACGGGTTTTGTCACCACTCTCCTTGTGCTCTGAAAACAGATGTAAGGAAGCGTACAGCTGTGCTCTTCACCTCTCCCTTCCAACAGCATCAGGAATTAGCTATTAGTTTGAGATGCCAAGGCTTCCCTGACATATCTGGACTTTGCACTCTCCATTTCCAGTGCGATGATGCACACTGGAAGGGATTGTGGCCAGTGTCTCCTGATGGCCAGCGGGAGATGCTCAGCTGCCTCATCACGCCGGCTGCTGAAGAGGTGGGAAGAAAGCCATGCAACATGCCCAGGGCGCTCACGCGGACAATCAAGGGAAGAGAGGGCTACGCACAGCTCTGCAGCTCGGTGGTCATCTCGGCCAGGACTGCAGGAGAGCAAAAACGCTCAGTGACATGGGACATATCCGTATACAGCAGTTCTTCTGGACCCATTTTCTGGTTACATTAATAAGTCATGATCCAAATGACTTCAGCTAAAACAAGATCGAGCAGCCCACATTTCCTATTTGCCTGCATAATATAGCTGTTTATAAAATAAATCTGGCCATCTCAGCTTCCATAGGACAGCAGTCTCAACAAAAAATACCGGAACATACGATGTTGTCAGCTACTAGAACTGGGCAATAACCCCAGAATTTCAGCACGGACAACGAACAGCCAGGTATAGCTAAGCACGTGGCTCTGCCAGCGGAGTACTGAGCGACACTGCAGACCTAGCAGGAAGAAACCTATGCTACCTTCTCCAAAATTCACATCTTGTAAGGACTAAAGATAACAGCTTTTAGAAACAACAACAAAAAAATATATTTACACACACACACACACACAAGAATAAGGCAGATTCAAAATACAGATATTTTATCCAAGCTTTACATCAAGACTATTGAAATTCAATGAGAAATAATAGCTGACCACATAGTACAAGGAATAATAAAGAACATTACCAATGAACTTTTCTGAAAAGAAAGACTTTGTAATTTAAACATTTTTAATTCCAAGCACTCATTTCAACATTATCCTTAAGTATATCCTCTTCTAGGTCACTGGCAACTGGTAAGAAAATATGTATCTTATATACACATCAGAAAACTGTAAATACCTCAAACATAAGCACCATGGCATTTTGTGGAGAAAAAACCCAAACCAACCCTCAGTGGATTTTCTCTGTGACTTCTATAGTAGATAAGTACACTGCTATAAACCCCAACTTTCAAAAATCAGATTTTTTCATTTATTTCAGAGCAGGGGTATCCCCTAACTTTAGGCTTTCGCTATTAACCCATCTGTGGCACCCATTCAGTTCCAGTGAATGAAGACAGTAGGGCTCTATATACTTTGAGTCCTTCATTAAACTATTGATCCCCTCAGCATTATCCATAATGTTCCAGCAGCTCAGCATGTCAACCGATGCAGAGCTCGCTGCTCTTTCCTTTCAATAACTTCCACACTTTATGGGGAGGAAGTCACAATGATTTATTTACCTGACATTTCCCAGTCCGGATGTCGTAGAGGGCCACTGAACCATGGCGAGCTCCCACTGCTATTCTGTGACTCCGCTCGTAATAGCTGACCATGTAGAACCTGAATTGAACATTATAACAAGTAACAGGTGAGATCTGACCTGCCTGCATGATGGCAAAATTAATTTGCAATGCCATTGGGTAATTAACATTAGTGCTAGAACAGAGATTTGATTTAAAAATCCATCAGCTGCCAGTTTTCATACTTGGCATTCAGCAAACAAAGCCAATTGATGTTTGATACATTACCGCAGAATCGTATCAGATTTATTTAGTTTTATTACACAGTGTTGAGCACTTCCATTGAGTTTGGGAATAATCTATGCGATAATCACCAGGTCCCTGAATGTCCACGTGTGTATCTTGTTTACAGTGGAACACCACAATCATGCTGGATGGCGCACGGTTAAACAGGACCATCTCAACACCCTGAGTGATTGCAAAGCACTTTTCCTTGAAAATCAAATGGGAAAGAATGAGAGAAAGCATAGGGAAAAATATGCAAACTCATAAATTGTTGTTTGGCATGGGGGGGGGGGGTGGGGGAGAAGGAAAATTTATCAAACACTCTAATAACATCCTTCGGGTGAAAAGGAACTGAGAAGCATGCAATAGTCCCTAACATTCAGGCATCAATTTGAATTCAAACAATTGCAAAACTCAAGGGATTTCTACACCTTGAAACACAAGAGAGTCAAAATCCTTATTTTAAATTCAAATATTTGGGAATATCATCATGCCATTCTTCTAAAAGGGACAGCAGACCTGTGAAAACTGCCGACTGCATTTCCAATTAAATTTTAATTTTACAGTTAGATTTTACTATAACAACGTCTGCCAGAGATTTCTAGAATCAGTCTATAAAAACATGTTGCTGACCATATTTATGGCTTCAAACAGCAAATCTTACAATGATCTATCTCCTTGTTCTTCAGGATTCCCAGAGTGCCATAGCAACTGCTCTCATACAGGTAGGGTACACTTGTTCTGCAGTGCAGGATAGCAGTCGGGAAGAAAAACAGCATGAAACATGGTGTTACGGGGGGAAAAAAAATAGAAAAAAAAAAAAGAAAATCGCTAGTTGTTGTGCAGAAGAAAGGGCAAGACTAAGCAGCTCAGATGCACTTTTGCATCCCTGTCCATCCGTCCCCGAGAACGCCTGCCATGCCCATCACCCCTCCCCGGCTCACCGCCTGCAGTTTCGCCCTCGGACTCTCAGGGCACCTTCCATGAAACATTTCCCCTTGCCCTTCAATACCTTCCCTTGCGCTTCCCCCTCCACGCCCTCGCGCGAGCCCCCGTCCCCTCCTGGAGGAGGGCGTGCCACCCCACGTCCTCGGAGCGAAGCGGGGCAGAGGCGGGCAGGCCCCTCCGGCGCTGCGCCGTGCCGCAGCCCCCAGCACCCGCGGCCGGGTGCCTCGGCCCAGGCTCACCAGCTGCACCCGCACGGGGGGTGCCGCAGCAGAGGGACGCAGGTGACTTCACGCAAGACCAAAGGGAAGGCGCCGACCGTGACGGACCCGGCAGCCCTGCTGGCAATTGCCACGCGAGAGGACAAGACAAAGGCAAAACCTACTTGGGCCACGCCAATGATTCCTTATCTCACTGGGACTCTGCCAGGCACGGCCAACCAACACCGCAAAGAGCTTCGTGAAAGCCTCCCAAGCCGTCAGACGCGCTGTCCCGCACCACCACGCGCTGGGGCCAGCACAGAACCCTCCCTTCCCAAAGCTCACGAGCAGGATGACGGGCAGCTCTTCCACACTCCCTTTTCTTGGGATATGGAAGTCTTTCCATACCAGCTCTGTTCCTTCCTTTTGCAGCCATCTGCCTCATCAATCTGCTTTTCATATTCCTTTGGTCAGTGGTGGCCACGCAACTTATTTATTTATTGTTGAATAATAATAATAATAATAATAATAATAATAATAATAATAATAATAATAATAATAATAATAATAATAAGTTTCTCATTTATTATTAAGACAACAAAAAGGAGTGCTTCGAAGAAAAACCAAAAGCTGTTGGTAAATAGCTAGGGAGCAGGAGAGGCAGGAGGCAGTCACGAGAAAAAAAGCAGAGGAGAGAGGTAGTGCTGTGGGCAAGCCGGTACCCGCGGGGGCTGAAGCCCGCCGGGCACGGTGAATAAGGCCCGGGACTGGAATAAGTGAGCATTTGCATTTTTCACCATTGCATGTCAAAATGCAAACACCTCCACCATTAAAGTGGTGCCCCAGGTGAACTGGGAGGGGGCTATTTTAAAGGCTATTTTATATAGCCAGCAAATTCAGGATTTATATATAAACTTATAAAAAAACCCACACACTGCTTGATCATTACAAGTAAAATGGACTACAACAGAAAGTTTCTATATAAAATGTTTTATCTCCCCATTAATTCTATCACACTACTGAACGGGCACAGTCCACTTGTCTCCTCCAATACATTTCGGAAGAGAATATCCCATACTATTACATGTGAGCAAACAGCATTTCTCTCCTTACGGCATTTAAATGCCCATTTAGACAGAGCGCCGAGTCAGTATTTTTCTTTGAAAAGAAGAATCCATCAGACTACATAACAACAGAGGGTCTGGGGGACAAAAGCTTCAAGGAAATAGATGTTTTTGAGTTTCATTTTCTAAAAAAATTCCCCCTTAAACTGACATTCAGTTGTCAGCCCTTTAGCCTCATTCTTTATCTTTTAGTTAGCTTGGCATTGCTACAACCACTCACAGATTTAAATATTTTAATCCTCTGCACTCCTTTCTAAAGGTCTGTATGGTAGAGTTCAATAGCGAATGATAGGCCAGCACACATTTAGACTATCCTACAAATTCATTTTTGCAAGCCTAGCTGGTGCATCCATATACATTGTCGGCATCTTAATGGAGACCCCGCTCGGAGCGCTGCCCCATTACTGCTCTGCAGAGAAACCTCCGTCGGCCAGCAGACCATTGCTTCCAGCTTTTGGAGGAACTCTGCTGGAACCGCCGGAACCGTGCTGCTATGGCTGGTTCCAGCTAATCCTCCGCAGTAACGGACGAGCTGTGGCCTGCACAGAACCTTTCCCCCATCTTTTCCAAAGGAAAACCGGGTACGTGAAGATAAAGACGGTCCGGTGTCCCCCCGCGATCTCCTCCCCGCCCCAGTCTCTTCCACGCGCGCCTTCGGGCCCTCTGGGTGTCGGGCAGCAGGCTGACCGCCCGGCTGGCACGCTGCAGGGCGGGAACCCGGCGTAAGCAAGCTGGGTTAGCGACTGGAAAGGAGAACGATCTCTCCTCTTCCACCAAATACTAGCGGGCACGCTTGGAAACGGGGCTGCTGGGGCTGGATTGCCTTTAGCCTGATGCTGGAGCAGCCAGCAGCAGCAGCACTGTGGTTCGGTGAAGGCCCCCCAGCTGTTTTAAAACCTGAATATAGCCATATAAAACACTTGTTATTTTAAATTGAATCTATCTTCCCGTGTGAGAGTAAGCCGTTACACAGACCGCTTTAACTCAGCAGCTAAACTCATGTACTAAAGACATGACCTGACCAAGCAGAGGCCATCAGGGACCACTCAGCTGTAATGCAACTGCTGAATCTGGAAAATGCTCAAACAGAATTTTGCAGCCTTCAATATCATCCTTCACAATTTTAAAGAATTCAGAAATATTTCATATTTGTCGCATTGTATTTCAATGCTTATTTTATTTTGATAAGAAATGGATTCGCACAGAGCATGCCGAAAGGTATTACGATCCTCTATAAAGAACAACACTTACGGGAAAAACAAATAGGCACCATAATCATATGCTGTAAGACACGATATCCAAAAATACCCACGGCCACGGATTTACCTCATCACCACCCATCAGGATTGAGTCACGCTCACAGCAATTAACAGCATGACTGCTACATTTGTACAACAGTAAAAAAAATCCTGAAAACCCGAGAGGAATGCTAATCAGGTACTTTAACCCAGCACACCGCAGCTCCCAGCCCCGGGTGTAACGTGCTGCTGAAACAGGGACGTCGCTTCCAGGAGGCCGCAGAGGCACCAACAGTTTGCCGTTATAACCACGAGCCGGGTCCTTCCACAACGTCCTCCGAGGAAGAGCTCGCACACCCGGCACCGAGACACCTGACTGATTTTGCCACAACAGGGGTGCACGCAATGCAGTGCAGCCGAAAGAGCACTGCGATATTAAAAGAATTAACAATGGGATTCTGTCAAAGTGCTTCCACTTGGAATCTCTCCAGAGATTCAAGCACTCGCTAAAATCTGATGAAAATTTCCACTGGGCTGAACGATCCCATCGGGGGGGTGCTGTATCATTTTTACAATGGCTATAACTATGTAGAATAGGCAATATGACTAGTAATTTAACAAAATTTTAAGATAATGTAGAACTATAAAAATACAACAGGAATAGGGAGATTTTTGCACTAATTCCCACTTACCCTTGCGTTTACATTTTAAGGCAAGCCTTTAAAGTATCGGGAAGAAGGAAGATTGCCTCTATCAGTATCCTACCTGTCAACAGGATAATTGTTCTTTTCTTGAAACTATTCAATATTTTAATAGCTTATTAAATTAAAAGGTAATGGTCGACAGATGATTATTATAATTTATTGGTTGTACCAGTTTAACAGTATAACTGCGATATTTATCATAGTCTAAAGGTACTGTAAATGTTCCCATTTCATAAATCACATTTTACTATGCAAAAGTACCATTTGAAGCGTGAAGTAGAACTAGCCCAGGACAAAGACGACTGACCAGGCCGAACTCCCGCCGAAGGGCAGCGGGAGCCGGCGGCTGAACTGCGCTCGTGCCTTTCGCGCCCTCCCAACTGCCAAGTCACCGACAACGCGAGCACAAGACAGCCACTGCGCTTCCCTTGCCCTTTGATTTTGTGCAAATTCATACTTGCTATTTTACCGAGCTGCCTGTCGCCGCAGATGGAGAGCTTTAAACGCTGCCGAAGCTGTTTCCACGCGCCGCAGCGCGGGGCGGCTCTAAGCAGCCAGCACTGCTCTCCACGCTTTGCGAGGTTTCATTTCAACCGAACCTCCTGCGCCCAGCGCGAGCATCCCAGAAACATTTCTAAAACCGGGGGGAGAGGGCGAGGGTGCTACTCGCTGCCTACGACGACAATTTTGGAGCACAACCTGCTCCCTCGGCGGACGCCTGGGAGACAGCCAGAGGGCAGAGAAAGCAAGGCTCTAGTCCAGGAAGGCACCTGGTACTTTCTGTTCCTTATCGTCTCCATTTCACTGACCTTTCCTATGGGGTGGCACTGCTACGTGCCTGTGCGAACAGCTCAGAAGGACCTGGAGGTACCTGGTCAGGAGATGATCTCCTCCGATAACTACGCCCTCCTGCCAGCTACTAGGCGGATTACAGCAGTTAGCTATTGCCATAAAGGAAATAGCATTTATTCTCAAAATTCTCCATAAGAGCACATTTCGGGGAACAAAACACCGTCAGGTTTAAGCTTCCTATGAATGAAAAGTTTTTTTGCTATTTGGCTAAACTCCTGGTACGAGAGCAGGCTTTGCTGAAGGACTGTGCTGCTGACAACAGACCCCGAAACGCGAGTAACGAGCTCCTGCTTTGACAAGCCCTGGCTCCTCAGCGCGCCGGGAGATCTCACTCTGACCTTACCCCGGCTGCTCGCGGCTTGGTCTGAGCGTCCTAATGGACAGCAGCCAGCTGCACGGTGTTTACGCAGCCACCGCGACGCAGGCCGCCCGCACGGGGTGTCTCCGAATGCCACCACGCCCCCCGAACCACATCCTTATTTTCTGCTGTCCCCATTTCTTTGTTCCCCAGTCGCTTTGATGGTGGCAGCTACGGCACTCAGGCAGGCTGCGCATATTGGAATCCAACTTATTACTCAAGTACCTTATTCTCATTTTTAACGATGAAGATATTGATAAATCCTTTGGAGGAAGCTGCTCAGCTTGTGTGGCTGTTCTAATGGTAGCTAGGATATATGGAGGGGTAGCGGGACAGAATTTCTCATGAGATTACACAATATTTTCCTCTTTATGGACTTTTAAAATATCCAGGCTTCAAGGAGTGGTTAATGCTTTTCTCTTCTGATGCACATCTCTGTCAGACGTGGCAGAGAACTAAAAGCCTACAAAGGCTTACGGGTGAGCTAAAACCACTCTTCTCATTTGCTCTTTTAAGTGGCAAGAACCATGTAAAAGATTGTTTCGCTCTTAAGTAAGAAATCCATCCTGCTGGTGACCCTATGATTTACGTGACAGTATTCTTGGAGGAAGAGCTCACCTGCAGATGGCTGGAAAGCATTCCTGAAGACCCTTCTTCTTAACTAAAGATCCTTCAAGGCAATACATGATGATGTCCATAACCTTGGAAACAAAAGTTAAAATCATTTAATGTACTGTATTTTATGTTTCATAATACAGGTTCTAACAGGCAAAACTAGAGAATTGCTGTGCCTGACTGCATCTTAGATATCTAACTTTAAGATACAACTGGGATAAAACAAACAAGAACTGTCTTGCACGTGATAAGAGTTTACAACAGCAATGGTACTGGCAACTGGAACCAGAGTACCTGTGAAGAGTCATGGAACAACAAACTACTGGTAGACATAAGCTATTGGAGCTCTGTCAGTAGCTCTGGGGTGAAAAAGGCCTCTGGGCATCAGTATCAAAGTTACAAATCCGTTACATCATCTGTACCATTCTTCAACAATATTCATCAGCATCAGTGAATGCAGCAGATGAAAACATCCACGTGATCCCCCAGCGTGTCCAAGCACAGGGCCACGAGCACGCCATACCTCCAGCAAATTCTCTTGCTTGGGTTTTTTCTCCCACAATGCAATTTAATGCAATTTAAATGCAATTTAAGCTCTTAAAGTTCAAAAAATGAGCTGGGCGGTATACAACAAATCCTCTTCACACACAAAAAGGTTTATGGTCTCCAGGCTAACACATCATTCACTGCTGCATCAAACCCACAAGCAGATACGGCAGAGCAGCCTTACCTCCACAAGAAGGTCCACAACATCGGTCGGCATCTTCTCAATAAGTATCTCAATGACTCGCAGGATCTCTCCTTTGGCCCGAGCGAGGGTGGTGGTGTGAATATTCTGCTGAGACTGCGTGTTCGCTGCGAGGGCAGTGTGTCTGTGCACCTACCAAAGAGCAGGGTTACACGTGGAGACTGTGACTCTCCAAGTATTCTCCACCTGTGCTTACTGTTATACACATGTGTTACATTAAGAAAGTCTGTACTCTGCAGAATGCTTTGCTTTACTTTGAGACCTATGGATTACTCCTCCCTCCCCCGTTACTCATCATCCATAGAGTCACTAACGGTTATCCTTGATGCAGTTTTTAAACAAGGGCTTACCTGCTTTAAGTAATTTTTAATCTCATAAAACTAAAGGTCAAGATAAGCAAATGCCTGGGTCTTGATTACATGATTTTCACATACTCGAACATCCGTCTTTAGGCATTAGGCAGCTGCTTTATAAAGGTCTTTTTTTGGCCAGCCGCTGAACACGGTCCATCCTATTGCTTTAGCTCAGCCAAAGCTCCAGGCTGCATCTGGGTTCACTCAGACAGACCGTGCCCAGCTCCACTAACCTCACAGCAGCGTCCCCTCCTCCTCGCGCTCCAAAGCCCAGGGCTAAGCCTCCACTCCGTTTTAATTCATACTTAATGGGGTCACGCGTGCATCGCTTAAAGAAAGCGGGATTTTACAGGTTGCTATTGGAAGTTTCTATAACCAGGGTACAACAAATTAAGACAGACACGATTCATCAGTTAAATATCGCTCCTGCCGTAAATACTGGGCAATTTGGATATCTGCAGGCATACAAATATTACACTTGCTGTCGCCCTTTTTGGGGAGGAAGGGAGGGACGTTCGATCCTCTGTCTCCATTTGTAAGCCTGGAGCCTCACAGCTCGGGGGGAAAGCTGCGGCAGCCGAGGCGACCGGCCCTGCTCACCTCCTTGGCGATGGTGGTGATGAAGGCGGGTGGTCTGGCGGTGGCGATGAGGGAGAGAGCGTGCCGTGCCGAGCGGGCAGAGTCGGCGGCCGGGCTCAGGGGCAGCCCCATTGTGATGCTAAACAGGCACCAGACAAAGAGGGGAGAAAGAAAAGGAGCATTAGAAATATAGAGTGAAAAGATTAGAAACAGCTTATAATGTCAGTTCAAGGTCAACGGGAGCACTCAAACAGTTAGAATATAATGGACTTCCAACAATGAGCAGTGATTAGGAGTCAGGGTGTTCTATCATCAAATACAAAATCGAATAATTAACCATGAAGATTGAAAACAGTATGTGCATCTGTCCAAAGTGTTAAAAAGGCCTTGTTAACAAATTATCTGTATGTGCTGAATACATATCACCCAACTGAGGACAAGGCAAACGAAGAATGTCTCCCCAAGAATTTATGGTTTATTCTTTCACGACATTTTAAACCCAGGCTGAAAAATACCCTTTTCATAGTAATTCTCCTTAATTCAGCTAAGTGCTGGTTATAGGAGAGCAAAACAAGAAGCTTCTTGAAGAACGAAACCCACCAAATCTATTTGGTTTAATTTTCTTTACTGCATGACTCAGTTGCAGCAGCATGATGAGATGACAGACAGCCCCACACCTTCTGCTTTCTGATTCCTGAAATTATTCAAATGCTCTTCAGAATTTCTAACACTGAGGTTTTCACTGCAATTCTTTGAATCACACCAAGGGATTAACTGGCATCTAAATTTGCCATACACAACGCTTTTATTTGGTATGACAAGATAAATGCAAGAAACAACAAGGTAATAACAAGTACCCCATAACTATATTAAGAAAAATAAAACCTAGTATTTGGTAATTGAGAGAATACGTACCTGACAAAGAAGATACATAAGCTTATTTTTGTCTGAAAGCTTCCTTTCTTAAACTCGTACTATTTAACTACCACTGGTGCGTACGTCACAGCAGAGCCCGGTTTCGTTAGGCTGGTTGTACCTTATCCAGCAACGCCTCAAACCCCTCTGCACTCCCATCCACGGGCCACCCAAGGCGCTCCGAGTCCACGGCCCAGAGCACGGGCACCTCTCCAGGCTGGCGACTTCGTGCCTTTAGTAAATCAACCTGACGCATAACGATACACCTGATCTGTGTCTAAATACAAGAGTACGGGACTCGGCAGCACGCAAAGGCACTCGGACGACGAGGGAGGAGCGGCGTTGCGGCCAGGCAGTATTTCAGCGCTGGCTTCGATGCACTGCAGGCACACAGGTCTCCCTGGGAGAGGACATTTGACCAAGGGAAACTGCAGCAGTGTGGGGGGAAGAAATGCTGGGGAAAGAGCTATGGGGAAGACAGGGAGGAACGTGCTCCGATACGGAACCGGGCTTTGACGGGGGGGAGGGAACACCTGGGGAGCCGTGAGCATTGGGATGAACCCGAAACATTCAACCTATCCCACCGAGGAAACTCTCTGACATGACTTGCAGCAAGGAAAGAGACCACAAACCAGCTTGCCAGCTCTAAAACATTTTAAACTTTTCCTATAACATACAGTCTGATCAATCCTGCTGCTATGAGCGCACTTCCACCAAGCAGCAAGCAGTAGCCCTTGAAGGCTTTTTAAATAAAACGAAAAAAAGACAAAACAAAAGATCATTTCTTTTGGTTATTCCTGGTATCAGTCCACCATTTGAGTATGCTGCAATTCCTCATGGATTTTGCTAAGTCATGAAAAATGATCTTTGCGAATGCATTAAAACCCCTCCTCAGCTATCCCTTCTCTGTGCTGGTTTGCTTAGAGATTAAGCAAAGGTATTAACCTGTGAACAGCATACATAGGTTTACTCTTTCTCCGTGGAAACGCGGGACTTTCCCGCACGCGGCCATCGCCGTTTCTGAGGCTCAGGGAGGGAGCGGATCCCCCACGCCGCGCAGGAGGTGGCTGCTCCCCAGCACGCATAAGCGAACGGCACGGACCGGCCCACACGCAGGCACCGAGTTTTAAAGCAGCTCCTACACCTTAGCTGGTTATAGTACTGGTATACGTGAAAGCTGAGTGTTAATAAAAGCGAAGCTTTTCGTTAAAGCAACTCTGTCATTCAAGTGCACGTTAACAATACAAGGTAGTTTTATTATATGAAAAAAGATACAATCTGCAGCTTTCTCTACCATCGGTGTGATTTCAAATGGTTTAATGCTTTGACGGATGTACACGAGATAAAAATACATCCAATAAAATGAGTACCAGTCCAGTGAAATAATCTTATCTAGAATCTGCAGTTGCAGGAGATGCCACGCATTTCCAAACGCCGAGGCTGGCCCCGTTGGGTAAGTTACGGCTGGTTACCGCGTACAATGCGGTGACAAGAGCGCGCCAGAAAGCGCCGCGAGCGGCCCCGTGCCGCCGGCAACCCCAACCAGACACCTCTCGTTCCGCAGCCTTCGCGCGCCCGCGCAGCCCCGCCGCTGCCAGAGGGATTACTCCTTCGAGTCAGGGCTGCCGCTTCCAGCTCTCCCGCTGCATTCATGTTACACGTTTGATGCTATTAGAACGGCCGAACGGGGACGTGCGGCTCCAAATCCCCAGCCCGCCCGCGCGACTTCAGAGGCCCAGCTGCGCCCGCCTCGCTCAGCGTACCTGGGAGGCAAAGGGCCAAAGGAGCTTTGTACTCCTCCAGACCTGCTGGGCTGCCTGGCGTAGCCCTTACTTACACCCTCGAGGAGCCTCGAGGCTTCTTTAAACCAGAAAGCTGCCAGCAACCTCTATGGCAGGCAGGCCACAGAAAATAAAAGTGGAGTCATGGAGAAGAGTATAATCGTTCCCGACTTCTATCCCTTTAGCATCTCTATATGCTTCCAAACTTGTAAAAACTGGTTTATCAGGGTCAACAAAGTTCAATCTGCTCTGAAACCAGAGTTGGACACAGCTTGCTCTGAAAAGAAACGAGGGAAAGGAGAAATGGAAACAACCCAAAAGACGTGGCAATCGCAATGCACGTGCCTCGTATTCCAGGCGCACCAAACCCCCCAAACAGCACAGCCGCGGCATTTCCATCACACTCTGCCGCAAAGCCCATGGAGTTCAAACCCACAGGGCTCAAAGTGGCAAGAAAAAGCATCAGTTCTCTTGTTCAAACTCCAGAAATATTTGGGTTAGTCTGTCTGTTCGCCTTGTGACAATAACATCTGAGAGCTTCTCTTCTTTCAGGCTAAACCAGAAAAATGACTTACCTTTGGCAGAAGTTATTCGGATGCTTCTTAGGCTAGACTTTACAAGGACAAGATTCGGAAGCAAGACGGGAGGAAATCTGCATTTCCAGAGCCAGGATGAAGAGCACAAAAGGTGGGTTTTTTCCCCCCAACACTTCAACAAGGGACACATGTGAAAATGTGAGTAAGAAAAGGAGCGTGAGGGGGCACTTCCCCAGATGCGCTGACAGCCTCCCCTTGGGCCCTGCTTGCAGGGGCTTCTCTTCCCCGGTGCTCTGAGACTGGCTTTTTTTGTAAAGAGCAACAGAAGTGCACAAACCCAACGGCTTATTGCAAGGTCTGTTTATGCTCTTGTAGAGGATTTAGGTAGCATGCGGCACCTGACGTGTTACTTTACTTATTTCTTTAATTTAGAGAGAGAGGTGTCTACAGAGGACAACACATTCTCTGTTTCTTCTTCTTTTTTTTTTTTTTTAAAGTGTCCTTAAATATAATTCTCTATGCAATATCTGATTTTATGTTGTGGAAGCTTACAAACTAAATACTTTGCAACAAAGAACTTCAAGGTTGTTAATGCATTCTCTGCCAAATGAACTACTTTTCCAGAGCAACAACAAGAGGAGGCACGGATCACCATTTTACAGACCTGAATTCGCATAAATACAAACCAAAGTTTGTTGTCACTTTCTTCCCCACTCCTCACCATCATCGTATGCATTAAAATGACTGAATGTGAAAACCAATAAAGTCTCTGCAACAACAAAGATGCCCCCACGGGCCTTTTACTTGTAAAACCACATTTGAATATAACTTTAAAAAATCCTGTACGGATGGTGCAGACAGAAGTGATGAACCAGGACGGAGGAGGTATCGGAGCCAGGCTTTCAGAGGGGCTCATTATCTCCCGAAAGCGAGCAAACCCCCAGCGCCTCAGGACTTTTTTCTCTCTAAAAAGGCTTCGTGTTTCTGCCAGCAGTATTTTTCCTTACAGGGTGCTTGGTAAAGCGTGCGTTTTCCTGAAAAGCAACAGGCTTTTCGTTCATTCATTAGCACAGCTCAGCAGTGGCAGTATGTGGGCAGAGATTACCCCCCGGGGCGGGCCAGCTGCTCTGCACTGTCCTCTTTCAGAGCCAGCCCTGCGCGATGGGACGGGCACACCGCACCAAGCCCCGGGACAAAACCGAAGCAGATGCAACGCTAACGTACGGGGGGAAACGCTGCCTTTCACACCCAGGCTTCTGTTCTTGTATTGATGAGTTTTAGGACTTCTGTACGTCCAGCAAGAGCCGGCAGCGCGTGCTGTCCCTCTTGTCCTCATCCTGCCCCCCGACTTCCCACTGCACCGTAAGCAGACGTTGGAGGAATCACTTCTGTTCGTCTAACAGACAAAATGGATGCAGCTTGTCCTGTAACGCATGCCTTTAACACCAGAGATGACATTCTACCTGCGAACCACAGTAAAAAGCTTAGATTTATTACTGTATTTATTTGTGCCCTTGATTTGTGCCTTTTAGCTCATTTCTAGGGGGCCAGTATCCTGCATCATCAGGGAATGATGCTCTCCCCCTTCCCAAATCCATCACCAACTTCCCTCCCTCCAGTAACCTGAACATCTCGCGTTTTTTGGGAACCGCTACACTATTCGAATAATGTTTTCAATGAAATACAGATTATTTTAAGAGATAACATGTTTATATGTTTAGCACAAGTTATCACAACGTCAGAGTAATGTTTATGTACTTCCCTATCTACCAAAAATAAGGAAGATGCATTCAAAAAGCTGACTCTTAAGACAAGTGGGGAAGAACAAGCTCCCTGGGCAGAGCTGTAGGTCATACCGAGGAAAAAGGCAGGCAGAAAAGGTTTCGATGGCGGTGAACAGAAAATGTAGCAACTGGACCTCTACATTTCTTGACTTCCATAAAGCGATGCCAGATGAAAACTTTGTGGGACTACCAATGTGACATTTCAGCATAAAAGGTAATGGTCTTGATTAATCTCTCTTTACTACCTGGACTCAAAGGAGGAGGCCAAGCACTGACCCAGCTGGTCGCCCCGAGATCCGAGCGGACGTGTTTCCCAGGGATCTGCTGAAGGGTGCAGAGACGGGGCCGCCTCGCCTTTCAGGGAAAGCCGCTACTCTGCGAACTGGCCATTCAGCCCCCTTTCTCTCCTCTGGCCGGAGGCTTCGCTTTGATGCCCTGAAGCCAGAGGGAGGGGAAAGGGGAAGACGGGTATATCCCATCTTATTTAACAGACACCTCTACATCAATACGCCTCAACAACCCTCTTGTTGATAGAGGCAGCCTTGAAGTGGTGGCTGAACGAACGGGAGGAACCAAACTCCCTCTGCGGCATAAAGCCGGCGAGTGTGGTACTCCTCTTCCTCCTCCTCTTCCTCGTCCGCCACGAGAGGCTGCAGGTGCCGACGGACTGCTGCCCTCCGCGTGGTACAGCTGCAGCTCATCCAGCCTGGGCTCCAGCCTCCCGGAATCCGAGCTCTAAACCAGAACCGACAGGGACACAAATCCCTGCTATCTCCAGGTTTAAATCATTTCTGTAGTGGCAGCGCGTGGTAAGTTGCCACAGCACCTTCAGGACCAAGTACCCGGCTCACGTTTCTCCTTTAAAACCCTCAGTTTCAGCAATTGTTTACGCTACATTCTAAAAATGTTCCACCAACACTGCAAACTAGGGATGTCCCTACTATATATCCTATGGCTCTGCAGATAGAACCCATAAGAATATAAAAGTATAGTAAAGTTTTCCACTAAACACAATCAAAACTAAAGAGATTCAGCCTAATTATTTTAGTACACAGAGAGAGAGAGAGAGAGAGAGAGATAAAAAAACATATGGATCGATTAGAATGCAATTTGCTAATTTTGGAATATTATATCACCATCTATATCAAACTGTAGCTTGTAATTTAAAGAGCAAAAAATAACAGACAGCAATGATCCCTATCATCATCCATGCCAGGAAATCAAAGCCTAATAAATGCTAGAAAAATGCTCTTAATCCTCACAACTGAGCAGTTTCATTCGGTATGGCAGGCTAGCACAGTATAATCTTTGGGGACCAGGATGAACCGGGAGAGCGGAGGAGTTATAAATACCTGAGTTTTGGATAACAGCTCAGATATTTATTTAATTCAGAAGGGAAAAAAGAAAAACACTGCTATTTTTTTTTGGTCAATAAATGTGAAGCGATTTTTTTTTTTTTTTTAAAGCAGAAGCTTGACATAAAAGCTCTTTCATAAAACGTCCTTAACATCAGGGAGAGAAGCCAGGCGCTGTTATTGTGTACACGGTAAATCAGGCACAAAAGGGGCAGCTCAGCAGGGCACCGGGAGGGTAAGATGCACACTTAACCCCCTGCACACATTGTTGCTCTATTTCTTTCCATCTTCGTCTGTCTGCAGTCGGTACTGTATCTGTCATGAATGTAACAGGCCATTTTCAATCTAAATCTTGTTATGGATTAATAAGCAAACACTTTCTCGCTTATTATGCAATTTATCATGATGAAAATTGCATTGGGCTCCTCAAGGCTACATGCTGATACATTCATTTATTCAGTGCTCTGTAGACAGAGAGCCATACTAATCTTTATGACAGCTAAGGCTGTAATCGCAAGATGAAAATGACTTTCTGAAGAACTGTGTTTGCTTGGCTTCTGTAAGTCTGCATTTACATACAAGAGGGCTTAGGAGATTCTCCGGGAAGGCGAGCGTTTTGGCTTCTTTGGGCACACTCCAAGAACTAACTGAAGTTCAGACAAATAACAGCGGTCACCCAATTTGTACGTATTTCTCCAGAACCAGCCCCCTGCAACACACGGCAATCATTCATTCTTTAAATCTTGAGGAAATTAAGACTGCTATATAAAATTGGTCCTATCTGCCTTAGGATAACGTAAAAGAAAGTCAGAAACCTTAACACCCCCACAAATGGATGATAAAATGCATACCGGTATTAAGACAACCCCGGTCAGTTCCTTATTCATCTAGCATTTAAAATGTGTGTGTTTATAAGCAAACATTTGTAAACGCATTTGTGAAGTGAAATTCATTCATAACAGAGCAGTTTTCAGAACCGTAAGATCTGAAACCACGTTCTAAGGTTACATGCTACGGCGTGTGAAAGTGCTCGCGGCGTTAAATGTTATTGCTACAAGCAAAAGAAATTTTTGGCTAAAATAGAAAAGCAACTGAAAATACAAATACACAGTTTAAACACTTGACAATAATGCTTATAATTAAGATATCTGTAATCATGAGGCCATTGTACAGTTTCATAGATTGCAACATAAAAGAGCAGCATTTACTGTGATTTAGCAAACAATAGCCTTAGAATAAAACGGAAAACTGGCTAACTGTTAAAGGATTTTTTTTTTTTTAATATCTAAAGTAATATTATCATGGCAATGCCGTCAACAAGAGCATCTGTAAGCTAAGCAAACCCCCTCCTTCTGCTGAGCACAGCGTTCCACGTGCAGATGAATACCCCCCGGACCACCGGAGGCCTACTGCAGCTTTAAAATACTTTTCAAGTACTGCAGACGTTTCCTTCTCCTTCAACGTAAAACTCTCCCACACGCTTCAGGACACACCCAGAAAGCTTGACAGGCATGAGCAAGGCCGTCAAGTACAATATTACCTGATGAAAAGTGAACCTCTGCATTTCATGAAAAGAAATACAGTAAAATTAATACCTAAATAATCAATTACGATGGCCTCGGCAATTTCAGGCACTGGATTCCCCCCCCCTCCCCCCAGCAAAAACCTTGCAAAGAAAATATCACAGACCAGTCAGCCGTCTTCCTAAAGGAAGGAAATTCTTTCCCCATTAATGAACGGTTTCTCAATTACTGAACGGTTTACAAATGAACACTTAAGGGACACCACTCATTAAAATATTACGGAGAAAGCACTACCGAAATTAAAAACAAAGCATCAAATACGTTAAAAAACCCCTAGGGAATATTCAGACGGTGCTTGGGATGCCGGACAACGCACGCCGGCCGAGGGGCCGGCCAGCCCGCCAGCACAGGGGCCGAAGGCAGCGCTGCCAACGCGGTAACGGCCCGCGCGCGTACGAACGTCGACGTGCTTCACAGCAAAAACGTGCTGAGGCTTTATTAGAAGAAAGATCAATGATTTCTATATTTTATATGATGAAAATTATTATTAAATTTAAATATTTTTAGTAACAGTCATTTTCCAAGTGGGTGTCTGCAGAACTTTAATACTACAGTATTAATTCATACTGACAACCAAATAAATAGGAAATTGGTATTTGCTCGAGGCGATCCTCCACCTAGAGCAGGAGCTACGCGTTTCGTATGTCCTAACCGGGGATTAATTTGTCCCTATGCAAAAGCCCTGTACCTATCAATGAGGAATTTGTCTCAGGACACTAATGTATATCCACTTATATTTTTCAAGGTTTTCCATTACAAGCAGGAAGCTTGAAATCACTTTCAAAGCCAATTACATAAAGCGTAGGATCATTGTTTTACTTCATATAAACAGCCTACCGTGGTTGCTTCTTACAGTGATGTTTTAGATTTTCTTTATTTATACATAGAAATCAGAGCCTCTCCTTTTGCACGTTTAAGTGGTGTGCTTTCTTTTATAAAAACTAAATACAGAAAAAATTGCTCAGATATTTAGAATAAATTTCAGATGATCAATTTTACAACAAACAATAATAAAAATAAGGACTATATTGCAAAACCCTTTCCTGTGCAAATAGTCCTGTTGTCATCAACCAGATTAACAGTGTGAGTAAAGACTGTTCATGTGAGAATCAGGGCCCCAGTTGGAATTTATTACCTTTAGGCCTCGCATCATAAAATTCACGGATACTTAACAAAAATGCTACTCATGTCCCGCAAAGCTGCACACGTTAAATAAATCCCAAACACTAATATTCAGGAACCCCATTACCTTAATACAAAACGCATCAAAAAAAGGAAAGACGCTACCTTTATTACACAAGTCATCTTAATGACTTCGCTTACGCATTTAGCCGTAATTATTTGATTTAGCCATGATTATTTGATGGCATGATTGATAGTACGTAGCACTATCAAGTGTAACAACTTGCATACGTACTTGTGTATGCACAACTACAAGTTGTACAATTATAGTAGTTTTTAAGAAAGGGAAGAAACACGCACATAGAGTTCCATGCGCAAACCCCCCCCCACAAAACCCCCACAGTAATACATTTTTTCCTGCGTATTTTATGTCAAGGTGTCAGACTTCCTTATGAAATTTGCCCCCCCCCCCAACCCCAATTACAAATACCTAATTGAAAGAAGATTTTATTTCAAAGAGGTTAGAACAGAGGTCCAAGACAGTATACCATATAAATCTTGATTTAGGACACTTTAATAAGTTGTTCTCTGACCCCGGAGACAGGCTGTGGTCTATTGAGTTTATGATTTCTTAGCAATCCTTAAATCTACAAGTTACCTCGATGCTATTAATAGCGGTACTGTTGATAAAATAACCACCTTTTCCAAAAGGTACCTTCCAAAACAACTCACATCCTGACTGGATGGCTTGTAAAACCACAGGGAAAAAAAAAGAAATCCACGTATTCAGACACACCGGTGGAAAACACCTTCTGAAAATACTATTTTTGCAGTTAAGAAAGGGTAAAAAAATATTATGTTAGACAGATAGACATATTTTAGATACAAAAATGTTTAACTCGCTTCTTTTCTCAAATTACTAGCATATGACGGGAAGATTAATGCTGTGTAGCCCCAGGCAGTGCCTACCACGTGTGTGGTGTCTCCCGGCTTTAGGTGGGGTGCCTCCCCGTGCCAAGAGAAGCCAGCACTGCAGTGCCACCGTGCACAAGTGACCCGATCTCTCCCGCCGTGGTTAAACCCCCCCCTTCCTGAGACCGGCCGTCAGAGCCGCTCAAGACCGCAAACCGAGCCACGCTAAAGCAGACTTAAAATGGTAATTTTGATGGTACTGGTTCAAATGCAAAATTCGAAACAAGGAGTTATTCCTTGTCCCACCTTCTTGCCAAGTACCACAGCCGTCAGGATTTGAACCAACTGCTGCAAATCCTAGATCCATAGCCGAGAAAGGATGCACGTAAGTATTTGTAAATGAATAAATGAGACACCTACTTCGCAAGCTGTTTCTCCGCGTCAGCGCAGAGCTCCAGAAGGCCCATCAGCACGGCCGAGACGTCCATGTAGGGCTCCCAGACGGTAAAGCCGCGGCCGATGAGGTCGATGGCGGTTCTGCGGATGGTGCTGTGCGCGGGCAGCTTGGGGCTGGGCGGCTGCAGCAGCAGAAACGTCAGCGCCTTGCCTGCCGTGCGGAGCGGGAGAGAAGGGGACAGTGAAAAGTGAGCTGCGGAATTGAGTTTGCCTTGTTTCCAAATACTTGCTATTGAGAAACACATGGAAACCTGCTCCTAAGTCACCACATTCAGGCGTTGTCTCACCAAGAAAGTGCAGAAGCTTACAACTGCAGGGTCTTCCCAAAGCCAGCGAACAAGGGAAAGATGTGGTTCTGTGGGTATCAGTTACATTAATTCACCGCAGGGTACGTGATGCCCAGAGACTCCCCGTGCCATGGATTTCACGCAGAGCCCAGGATGGCAACCCACAGCAGTCCTCGAACACGGACACTAACGACACTCGGAAAGGCAGGGATACTGGTACGGACTGTCTCGGACAAACGGTGTCCGTGCTCCCTGTCGTCCCTCTTAGCGCAGCGAACCGCAGACGGCAGGGAGGCTGGTCCGGTACGCAGGAGCACAGGATGGATGAGGAGCGTGCGCCCCGTTAGCAACGCTGCACCCCGCCAGTCGCCGCCCACGAGAACTTTAAAGCTTTCCCAACAGCAACGACGGCCAGTTTGTTACTGGAACGCATTGGTCTGTGTGGCACGGTGATCTGAATCAAACAGGCCCGTGCCGATACTGCCAGTGTCAAGCCCTAAACATAGTATTTTCACTACAAAAGAAATAGTACTACATGTATTCTTGGAAAAAATATAAAAAGTCTACATGCCTAAATATTTCTGCCTGAAAATTCTGCAAAAAAAGTCAGAATAAATCAAAACGGAAACGATAAAATAAATCAAAACAGAAACGATAAAAAAAATCAAAACAGAAACGATAAAAAAAATCAAAACAGAAACGATAAAAAAAATCCTCCCTTCCATAGACACTTGCTAAGAAAACCCTGAAAATCTGTAATAATATTAACATACATAATAAAATTTTCAGAAAAAAAAAGGTACCTCGTTTTGAAAAGATGTCTAAGAAAAACAAGCTTAAAAGATTAAACCTGGGAACATACCAGTTAAAACAAACCGTGCTGAGATTACCCGCTTTTTCATCAGTGTCTTGGCTACAGCTAGAAGCGGTTCCTGCCAGGCCTGCTTAACTGAGTGAGACACAGCAAAAACATCACCAAAACTCGCCACCAACACAACTGCTCATTTCCAAAAGTGCCACGCGCCTGCTCAGATGAGGTGGCACAATCGGCTCTGTTCTTCAATTAATTAATTAAATTCATTAAAATCCTGTGCTACACCACGATGCCATCGCCTCAGTGAGCAGCAGAGATGACGTTTAATTTAAGCGAACTGACTATCCGGGGACTAACAGTGCACGAACGATGCTGCCTCGGTGCGATGCGGTATTGCCCCTTTCCCCGGCGCCCCCGGCGAGCACGGCTCCCTGGCAGTGGGGCCGTTCGGCGCTGCCGCCCCGGCGCTGCCGGCGCTGCCACGCAGTCACCCCCCTGTTCTCGCCCAGCGAACCTTCGGCAAGGCAGCTCCCTCTCGCAAAGCAGAAAAAGGAACGCGCAAGCGAAACACGTATCGACAAGCTGATAAACGGGGACCAGGAGCTCGGGGGATTTGCCTACTTGGCCTGCTCTTGCCCCCGTACGATTTTGAAGGGGAAGACGGCAGAGAAGCAAGGCTGGGCGATAATCCACCAAAGCTCCTCGGCCTGTCACCGCGATGCTCGGCAGCATCGGCTCCCAGACACGGGCGATTCGGGACCAGATACCCAATTTTAAAGCAAGGATTTTTTCTTCCTTGCAAAATATGCTTCCTACTGACACCTCCTCAACGGCAGACGCGTAGGGATTAGTAACGCTTCACTTGGGAAGGGGAACAAAATTATTTGTAAAGCCTCCGTCTCACTCTGCCTTGGGATGTCGGCTGTGACCGCTTCTGCTCCCCGATCTCAGCACCTCCAGAACCGTGCCTGGGTCTTCTGCTATGGGAACACTTGACAGCACGTGAGCACTTAAATAACGCCACCACCCTACGCAACCGAGCGGGAATCTCCCCAACGTGGGCCCACAAATAAGCTGTATGTTGAGAAGAGCTGCCTGAAAGTTCGCAAGCAGATGTATAATTTTCACCGTTCCGCTGTCGCGCCTCAGTAAATGAGCATTAGACTTATATTAAAAAAAACAATTAAAACTGAGAATCGGCTCTCAAATAGGAAATGTACTTTGTCCACTTTAGTCCATGTTTTATAGACCCACTGCCAGTCTTGTCTCATGCATATCTTACACGTGAAGATTTTTGTTAAATTATTATTATTACTGACGCAGCGCTCTCGGGTTTTGGGGCAGGGCTGTTGTTTTGAGCCGTGCCGTCTTCCCCGGCGCTGGGCCCTGGGGGATAAAACAGGCAGCTCTCAGGAGAGGGCAGAAGCACCCCGTACCGGGGCAGGCTAGGCTGAAGAGCTGCGCTCGCTTTTGGACCTGCAACTCTGTTTTCAGAGAATAACCACGGCCGAGTTTCAGCGGGAACTGCCGGACACACCTCCACCTTTGAAGGACTCGGTGTTCGGCGGTTAAGGTCAGTTAGAGACATAAGCTCAAACATTTTGCTCTCTAGGTGAGGGAACTGAATTTTGGGTCATTTCTGTTCCATTTGAGTGTCCTGGCCATTCAGACATTCACGTTAAAGAGAGACTCTGCCATCAGCACTGTCCCCTCTGGTCCCCTCTTGAAAACAAACAAGAGCTGGCCGTGATCCCCCTCCTTACCGAAAGCGGCAGCAGAGCCTAGAGCTACCAGCCAAACGGGTTCCCCAAATCAGAAGCGGGATGTTCAGATCGCTTCTGATCGCCGCAGAGCACCGCAGGCAGCCGGCGGGGCCGGGGGCACCCGCCACGCCGGTAACCCACCCGCAGCATCGCCTCCCTCTGCGTTTTACTACGATTACGTCACAGCATCGGTCTCCGTCCCCATGAACTGACTCTCCCGCCTCCCCACAATGCCTTTTTCAATTTTTTTTTTTCTTTTAGAGAGAAATACAGCTCAAGGGCGGGGGGGAAGAGAGAGAAATGATGTCCCAAACAACTTCAACATACCTGAACTCTGATCCAGGTTCTGCATACTGAGGAAACATGATTAATTTCATTTAATAGACTATTTTTTATACAAATAATTACATATATATATATACACATATATAAATATATATAAATGTGTAGGAGGGCTAAAACAAGCAACGCTCCCAGATAAAGATAATTTATCATTATCTCTAAATAATTATTTGTTACCTCTTAATAATGTTCCTTTAGCTCGCTATTGTGATAAAGATAACCTATTGATTTTAACAGATTTTTCTTTAGTTTTCACAACTGTCCTCTATGAGTTGCTGCTTTTATTTGTTAAATAAACCACCTGTCATTTTAGGCATTCAGAAAAGCCAACAACAAACACACTTTTCTAGTCCATGCACACTAATCCCTTATACGGGTCTAACAGAAGAACTGAAAGTTTCTTCTTGAAGTGAACAGCAGGCCATGAAGCTCTAGTTTGTGTGAGTTTTATGTCTCAAATATAAGAGCCTTATTAAAAAGCGTGACTACTCAAACATTACTACAATGAAATACGCCTACCTTTTTCACTGAAACGCTCCTAGCGTCGCTCCTGCTGACACCTACCTTGTGTATATTGAGCTAAGGGAAAAGATGAACTAAACAAAAGTAATTCTGCTGCTCGTTTCTCAGCCTGGACATCTTTGTTTAAGCTTTGACTTGGCTTAAATGAACGAATTAATATTGACAAAAACATCAACTAAGCTAATGAGTTGTTAGTTAAGGCAATAAACATGTCACATTAGAGTCAGCGCAGTAAAGAGGTAATTAGCCCTGGAAAAGCTCTGCAGATTGGGGCTGCGGAGATCCTTTGCTCTTAACCTTTGAGCCCATTACGCGGAGCAGGACAGGGAGCGGCCACGCTAACGGGCGTCCCCAGGACCGCAGCCTGGCCCGCGCAGCCCGCGGCAGCTCCCCGCTCACGCCTGGCGCCGATTCGCCGTCTTTTAGTGGACCTACGCGCTCGCGCTACCATCGAACAGGCAGGAGGATACCTGTTTAAAGGTATTTTAGCAGAAGTTTGGGCCACCATGGTGATGTGACGGGAAAGATCCTCCCAAGCCAGAATGCGGCTTGTGACCGGACTTCAGCGCGCTCCTCCTGCTCTTGGAAGGGCTCGTCCATTCAACGCATACTGGAATTACTATAAGCAGGGGGTGCTGTCTTTCTTGCTGGAAATCTAGAGAACATCATACTCTTTAAACAAAAAATAAAAAATCTGCCCTAGTAAAAACTAAGTTTTGATGATTTACACATACCTTCTGTGAGAAAAAGTCATTAAGAAACAAACCGACAAGACATTAAGAAATAAAAGCTCCTTTCCTTAAAAACGAGAGTGCGACTTACTAGACGGAATTACTTCAAGCAGTAACTTAGCAGAAAGGTAGCTCAGGAAATGACATTCCCATACAAATTTATGTTAAAATATAATTTTGTTCCAGATGCTTTGTTCTGCATTGGTACCCGTATGCCACAAGCGTACGGAAATAAAGAGAGCAGCACAGGAGGAAACCCAGGGAGCAGGAGGCAGTGGTTTTGTCCCTGGCCAGAGCCGACCACCTTGGCAGTACAAGGGAGTCATCAGCAGTACCAAAACCAGACTGCATTTTTGTCAACCAGTAGAGAAGGATAAAATTTTGGACGCAAGTAATGAAGTGCTTTCAACGTTTAGGATAGAGATAGCACATCTGCAGCTCTCTGAAACTCTTTCTATAGGTCCCAGCACACGGATACCCCCCCCAAAGGTACAGCCAGCAAACTGTGGCGGAGTGAAAAATCTGCCTACTTTTCCACATGTTTACTTGAACGCTAAAATAAAGGTTTGAGTCTTTGATCCTTATGCCATTTTTATTAATGGAAATGTGGCATGAATACTAAAGCTTATCAGTTATTTTCAATGCATACACCCGCTTGGATTTCTAAAACGTCTTTCCTTGCTGAATCTCAGGAGCTTTAACCGTATTACATCAGTCAGCATTGTTACCCCCATTTTGCCGATAGATTTAAAAAAATTAAATAATTTGCTCAGGAAAATCAATAGCAGAGGCATGAACGAGACACTGATAACTCTGATTCCCATTCTCGTAATTTGCCACAAGATCAAGTTCCAACTAAATAAAAATGATGGACTCCAAGAATATGATTTAACTTGCTTTGCATCTTTTTCTGATTTTATGTTAAAAAAAAAAAAAGCAAAGAATCATAGCTCTAATTTTTTTCAGTCTGCCCTCTCTCCCTGTGTCCGCGGGCATAGTGTTTTTCTACAAGAAATTAAACCAAATTGTGACCCTTTCTGGATGATTTGATGTATACCTGTGTGAAATGGCCACAGAAAGACAGAAATATAAATTTGGATAGCTGGGTTAAAAATCCATATCCCTTAATCCCTTCCTACTTCTAGCGCAGTGAATTTTTATTACATATCTCTCTCATCTTTCAGACAGGTATAAAACCAGAGGATATTTTTAGGCCTAAATTAAAAATTAACTAGTCATATTATTTGAAGAATTTTTTCCTAAAGACGTAATGATGAAAAGATTTTTTTCTTTCTTCAATCACGCTCAATGTCAAATTTCCTAATTTTTATGGAATTTGTTTTCAGCATTATTTTTGGCCTTTAATATAATTCTGACACTTAGAATCATAGAATCGTTAAGGTTGGACTTAAATTCTTTTAACTTCTGCTAGGAGAGCCTTCCTTTTTGCTGAGGACCTCTTCGAGTCATTTAAGTACTACTCTTACAACAGGTGCAATGCTTGCAACTTCTAAGGTAATTTCAGAATTGACTTGAATAAGTAGTTTTTTATTTCTTTTCAAAAGTACGGTCTTAGAGTATATTAAGAAGCTAAGTAGTTACTGCGCATGACAGTACCGAGACTGCATTTTACTCGAAGTAAAAAACAATTTAGAATTAAATTTGAGTTGCTCCTGCATAAAAGGAGAAAAGCAAAGGGGCTGAAAAGCAATAAACCCCGATTCCTACACGTCAGAAATTCCTCACTTCAGACAGCCTGGATTGCTGTGCGGCCATTTTGTCCTGCGGATCAGACGCGATAGCTGCGAGATCGCTACCCGCGGCTCGCGCTCGGGCGAGGACCGCTGGGTCGCGCCGCCGGTCGCTCCCTTTGCGCCGATTCATTCGCTGTGCAACAATTCAAAACGAATCCTCACGACTCCCGACGCGGTAGGATTTTCCGGGGGCGGCGCAGGCTGCCCCTACCTGCCGGCGGCCGAGCACAACGGGGCACGGACCGCGCAGGCTATCGGCAGCCCCCCCCGCTCCTCCCGCCACTGTAAAGGCAGGGCAACGATTCCCACTCCCGCTGCCGTCGGGGATTTGCTCTTCCGAGGGCTGACGGACAGCCCCGTTACCACAAACCCTCAAGAAGTAATACAGTTTTGTAAAACATCTAGAGAAAAGGAGTCCCTGCTTCTTGGGTCAGTACATTTGTTACCCTAGGCTCCCATTAGCTGAAAAAGAGCAAAAGTTGGGATTAGCAAAAATGTACATTTTAAACGACATTTAGGACTCGCTGTAAGTCCTTTTGCTCATTTATATTGGAAAGGTAAACGTGGGCAAATACATACGTCGCACCAGCAGGACGCCGCGAGGCCCGCGCTGCCGTCCCGCCGGTGCCGCCGGCTCCCAGCCCGCCCGGGGGAGCAAAGTTTGTCCTGAAATTTGTAACAACCTCTCAGGGTTCTGAAAATTAAATGCTTCCTAATCGAACGTGTTTCCGTAGCACATAAATAACTTTACTGGACAGTTCAGATTTCATTTTTTAACAATACAAGAAAAAAAAAAGTTTGTTTGCCTCCTCTCTGATCAGAAGGGAAGTTTTCTCGTTCACTTTGAAGGCTTAAGAACATCAGAAATGTGATTTAATCTTAAGGGGAACATTTCCTCCGTGTTAATTATCCATGTAAATTCTGGAAATGGAACAGAGGTTTACCGGGTCAGAACGCCCAATCCTCGATGCAGCAAATTCCCAGCATTTCTGTTAAACAGCACAATAGACATTGGTTTTTACATGAAGCGAACAGCAAGCAAAGAACATTCCTAAGTGGGGCCAGACGAAGGCTGCCCCGAAGTTGTTTTAAAATTCTGTAAGATTTTTGCATAATTCATTAGAAAGGGAGACAAAGGAAAAAGAAGAAAACGTTTATAATAGCCGGTTTCCCAATCTTTTCAGTCTAGCTCTGGCCTAGTTACACCGACCTAACAACGCCGTTTTTCTTCCTCTCAAAATCTGCAGTGGGGGAATCAAACGTGAAAGCAAGATCAATTCTGTTCCAAGACAGTAAATGAGTTTTAGATCAGACTTGTTTCAATTTATGGAGAGAATCCAACTATGCTGGCTTAAACGCATTCTTCCTCTAACTATGAAATTATATTACAGTGCTGTAGAAAGAGTAAACTATCATTATTTTAATCCAAAATTTGTTTATAATCTAGCAGGAAGGAGAAAGCCAATATGACTCAGGTCATAACTGCGCATTAAACTTTGTATTTTCATTCCTGTTAATTGCATAATTCCATTAAACCATGCTATTTATTTTAATCTAAATTACATAATGTTTTCTAAATAAAGCTATTTCCATAAAAATGATCATAATTTCATAGGAAGTAGCTGTTTTTTCCATCACAGTGCTTACTAAACTATACGTTAATCTTTGAAGTTTCCTCCTGTTACACATAATTGTAATGAATTCTCTTCAGCGGTTTGGGCAACCCGGGACCTACGTAACAGTGGAAGACGCACACTAGCAACAAAATAAGTCAACGCAACAACTTGCAGGAGTCAGGGGTCACAACTTAACCTTCTCCATAGCACCTGATCCATAAGCACACCCCTACCAACAACGATGCGCACTCTGTTCTCAACTACTGCCAAGCCACGTGAGCAATACGTGGCAGTCCAGCTATGCGAAGCTGCTCCTTTCTCCCCCGGCTCCGTCACCCCAAAGGTGCCTGTCCCCTCAATTTTAGCAGCGCACCTATAGCCGGGTCTATGTTGCAGCTGATCTCACCCTCATTAGGCTCGTTACAGGGCAACCCGGTCAGTGATTCAACCAGATTTATCTTTGGAGAAAGTAAAACCTGAGTGACCGGGCATTACCGGAGCAAGGGGTTACGTCTGCGTGTACTTGAGTAGTTTTGAAGATGAAATCAAAGCTCTCCAAAGGCCAGGACACAGGGTAAAAACACCTGCTTTTCTTTTTACTTATCACTATACATTTTGAATTACAACCCGTTCGAGCCATAGCTTGAAACAAAAACACCGGCAATAACATCTCTTATGCTAAAATGGTAACTACAGCAACAGAAAGATAACCGCACAAGCAGCGATTAGTTTTCCAACACGTAGATCTCCGAAACAGCTTACTAACGAGTCAGCCCAGTGCTGGTGCTGATGGATTGCTTCCCTGGCAGCAGCTAGCTGCGTTAGACAGTTTGGAATTGTGCTCCTAGACACCGTGCCATCGTCTTTACGCTGCGGGGGACACAAGGGCTAGCTGAAGGGCCGACTGAAGGAGCTGGGTCTCTTCTCCCTGGAGAAGAGGAGGCTCAGCGGGACCTCATCACAGTGCTCCAGTACTTAAAGGGTGGCTACAAAGAGGACGGAGGGTCTCTCTTCGCATGGAGGCACACGGAGAAGACAAGGGGCAACGGGTACAAGTTGTACCGTGAAGAGTTTCATATTGACATAAGAAAGAGGTTTTTTTACAATGAGACCAATCATTCCCTGGAACAACCTCCCCAGGGACATGGTGGAGTCCCCATCGCTGGAGGTTTTCAAGATGCGATCGGACAGGGTGCTAGACAGTGCTAGGCTCCCTGTCCCACGACAGGCTGGACCAGATGATCTTTCGAGGTCCCTTCCGACCTGGGCTGTTCCGTGATTCTATAATTTTTACCGCTGTTCTCCTAGCAGCTTATTGCAACCAGCTGCATACCATCATCTCAGAGACGCCCCCCAACGTGATACTCAAGTCGTACACCTTTGAGTTGGTTATCTGCTCCTATGCCATGACATTTCACACAGATGAATGCAAATGCTTATAAAACATAAAATTAAAGAAATTCAAAGTTAACAAGGGATGTATATATTTAAACAAGTTTTGTTTTGTTTTGTTTTTTCATTGTTGTTTTTTGTTTTTGTTTTCTTTTACACTCTAAGTGCTGAGTACAGCCAGTTGCACAATGACACAACTTTGGTGCCTATACGGAAAGAGCACATATGTGATGAAAAGTTGGAAAATAACACTGATACTGTGTATGTAAAATAAAACACTTCAAAATTTATGGTCACACATATGCACTCACATACATGTGAAGAAAGGACGTGCCATTTTGGATTAGATGAAAGACTGAAAGCCACTGAAATAGTAGCTATTAAAAAAGTTCCTGCTGTAGACAAGTAGATAGGGGAACTGCCCCAAAACCCCCGAGCTCCCACTCCCTAACTGCCAGCAGGCTGGACTGCATTAAGGGTTATACCCTTCAACATACCCTGTATTTATGGCAGTTTTCACCTCTCCTTGTTATTCCATAAACGCTTAACCCTGCTTACACCTTCAAGCAGTGAGCTCCCCGGGCCAGTCCCATGTGCTCGGTGCTGGAGCAGCACCGGGAGCCTGGGGAAGAGACAGGGAAGCGAGGGGGGACCCGGCAGCACCCCGACGTGCCTGTGGTCCCAACGCTCACAAGGCTCTGGCGGCAGGACCGCAGCTTGGGATCGGAGCCCTCCTGCTTGATCGCTGGTTTGGCACGCAGCCGGTGCTTCTCTGAAGAGCAAGGGCAACAAAAAGACAACTACGATTTTCACACATTTCTTACTCAGCAAATCCTCCCTTCTTCCCCATGAGTGCAAGAGCTCCCAGCAAAGACTATTAATTAAGAGCTCTCAGCAAAGACTATTAATTAAAAAAAAAGGTCAGGAGAAACTCCCAAAGAGTTAAGAGAAATAATTTCCAGCAATTATAATACTAAGCATTAATCAACCCATCCACTGTAAATCCAAATCCCTAGCTGCCTCAAAAGCAATATTATGCCAATTATTTTTGTATGTTTTCTCCCACTTTTCTCCTTCCTAAAATGAGTAAGTCTAATGTTCCACAGGTGTTTTCCTGAGTTTGCGATTATTCTTATCACACATATCTGTGAGATGGTAAAACTCTGATTCCTCTCCTATTCTTTTAAGATAAGGATGCTTGGGCTTGGCATCTGCAACCCTAATGAAGGAATAATGTTAATTTGTACGATGAATTAAATTAGTTTCTGAGTTTCTCTTCATCTCACTCATTACAAAGGCAAGCACAGGCTGATTTATTGACTTGTCACAGCTTATAAAGCAGCAGTTCATAAGAAAAGTTATTCTGAAGTGTTCTTTTTAAACATGCAAACTATTGATTGACAACGTTTGGGCACTATTTCCTTAGATACAGACACTGAACAGCAAAAAGCATACGTAGCTTTGGTTTTCCATTTGACATAAGAAGAACACATATTTTAAGTTGGTTACATTGCATGTACATAATGTAACTGAATCCTCAAACACACTACCGCTTGCTGGTTGTTTAAGCCGCCTGTAACATTTAAATACAACTTCTCTGCCATGTCAAACACCATCTCTAAATGTTACATTAATTAAGAGCAGGTATC
The DNA here is from genome assembly GCF_965183815.1 of Platalea leucorodia. Taxonomy (NCBI): domain Eukaryota; kingdom Metazoa; phylum Chordata; class Aves; order Pelecaniformes; family Threskiornithidae; genus Platalea; species Platalea leucorodia. Next base: position 973,681 of record NC_138858.1, read on the forward strand.
AGCCATATAAAACATAGCAAAACAAATCTACAATATTTTCAGATTTTTTCCAGGGAAAGAACGCCTCTTTTCCCCTTAGCACGGCTATCCCAGCTAGAACACGTGCGTGACCACTATGGAACGATAATCTAGACTTTGCGCATGATCTGTCTTGCTAAAGACCGTTATTGCTTGTCGCGCCATCAAGGGCGGCGAGCGCATTTCATCAGCCTCCCAACCGGCTGGCTATTTGTGCAAAATGGAAATTGTAATCAGATTCCAATAGAGAAGGCCCTTCACCACCCACATCAGGAAGGAAAGAATGAATCTCAGATAATACGCCCAATCACAACGCTCTGCGGCCAGAAAACATCTATCGCAATTATGAACCACGGCTGCAAAACACAAACCTTCTCTAGCACAGCAAACGGGTAAGCATCCCTGCTTCCAGTTCTCTCTGTTACCTGACCCTGGAGCTGAAGCTATCCCTCCCTTCAGATAGGCATAGGACTGGCAGCATCACTTCTGCTTCTCTGACAATCAACTTCTTACTAACAACCAAGCAAAACAGCTGTATAAACAAAAAAAGGCATACATGTTTTCCTGAATTTCCCACCTAAATGCAAAAATTGGTATTACAGAAACTGCTTTTAAATATTCAGACGCTCATAGGCAAGGACCATCGATGAAGACGATGCCTCCGGGAGACGGGGAGGAGAGGCGAGCCCAGCTGATGGCGCGGGTGCCGTCTGCTGCTGCCCTGGGCTGGCACACCGGGCAACCCCGCAGATCTGCTCCGCGCCGAGAAACGCTTGCCACTGGACTGCGATCCTTACACAAATGATGTTTCTAAGGAGCCCAAAGGCATACATACTCGCAAACACGTGGAAATGAAACCCATTCGAATTAACCACGGTACATCCCGCTAGCCTGATACGACATTTACCCGGGCAGGTGTTCTCCTCTGGAACTACAGCCGCTTCCCATACGTACACTTCCCCCAGGACCTGAAAACACACAGCTGTAAGCCTGAAGCCGTAAGAGCTTAGAACAGGAATTACACACCTCACAAACGCCGCGAGGTTTTCGGCAACGTTACACTCCCACGTATCTCGCCCCGGCTCAAGGAGGGGCTGGGAAGAGCAACGGGAACGGCACCGTTGTGGGACTGGACCTAACCCAAAGGGCTGATCCCTCAGGTCCCCCGTGCAACACGAGGCACTCGGCCGTGCAAGGCACGTTTCGGAGAATAAGGGGCTGAAGTGAGACGTGACTGGAGCGGGGAAGGGATTCTGGGATGTCAGAAGGGAGCTCTCGTGTCTGGACTAAAAAGAGAATCCCACTTGAACCGCCTCTCACCCTAAAACACCATCCATCCAGATCGCCAAAAGCCACCAGGGCCGTGCTCTCCGTACCTTTCCATCGGACACCAGCACGATGCCTACACCTGTCCAACCTCCCATTTCCACAGGAACTGCAGAAAACAAACATCTCCGGCTCTGCTGGCATCCGCAGCGTTTTCAAAGGGCACTAGGGGATGGCATGCTCAGACCAGCAGCAAAATCATACACGTTTTGTTTTCTTAGGAAAAGACGAATGCGGGTAACTCCTGTGACACTCTTCGTTCAAACAGATACCCGAGTTCCCCTTGCATACTTCTACAAGAAAAACTTCTGCTCCTTATCTGTAAAATGGGAATAATATTGTCCCTTTAAGTTTTAAAAACCCCCACCCATATCTGACATATTCGTAGAGCAGGTTTTTCAGGATGTTTTGTACTACACCAAACCTTTTCTCTTCAACCAGCTTCCCCCGAGATCAGCTGCTCCTGCAAGCACCCAGCTGCTGGCAAAGCGGCCCCAAGTCCTGCCGAGGGAAGAGCACGAGAGACGGGGACCAACCCGCGGCGCTCAGCACGGGGCCCGCGGGGCAGCCAGGGCCTCGGCGCCAGGGCGCCGCGCAGGCACGCGCTTCGCGCTCCAGGTACCGCGGGACACGCAAGCGCCTGCCCTCCCAGCGCGCTCTCCCGCACGCTGGGCATGCTTCGCTGCACCGGGGCGAGATTGGGGATTACCGTGAAACTGCAGCCTGCGACAGGGTGCGAGCACGGAGGAGTGGTGCTGAAGGCTGAGCTTTAACTCTTTGAGCGTACAACCTCGGTGTTCTTCAGACAACAAGCCTGCGCCTCCTCTCCACTGCACCGGGCTGCTGGCCGTCGCTGGCGTGGGCAGAGCGGCTCCCACAGCCCCCGGCAGGCTCAGCTCTCCCTCAGGCACCTTCCCAAGCCTCCTTCGTTGGGTTTAGCCTCTCCCAGCCCCAGCTAACGAAGCTTTGCTCTGTCTGCTCGCGCGCACCAGCACGCCGGGTCCTCTGGTGCTGCCACCCCATAAGCGGCCTAGAAAAAACGGGCTGGTTTCGTTTCTTTCACGTGAGATAAAAATGTGTTCTCTGGTAGAAGTGTCCGCATTTTGTCCAGTATTTCATACAAGAACCTGTGCTCGAGCGTTTGGAAACAGCAAGGAGATAAAGGTCCACGGACACAAACGCGGTTATGGCTGCCCATCACCAAGACCCTTCTCGGCGGGTCTGACGCCCTCCGGGGAACAACCTGCGGCTCACCTGAGCAGCCTGCAGGACTCTGGAAAGCTGAAATTGGAGGAAAAAATACAGTATCTTGAATTTTTATTACCCCCAAATGGGGTATTGGTGACAAAGCTGAGCCTTCACTTACAGAGGGGCACGGACCGGTGGAAAACAACCGATGGGGACTTGTTTGGTGCTGAGCCTTCCTCACAGTCCAAACACAAACAAGGGAGATTTTAGTTCGCTGAGACACAACCCATTACAAAAGCCAGGATGTTAAATATGCAAGAAGGAAATCTCTGATTAAAAAAACATATAAATTCAAATCACTCACCTTCTATAGGATTTGGGGGAAAAGGTGAATTTAATTTTTTAAGATTTGATTTTTTTGCTAAAGCCAAAAAACAGATTTAAATTAGAGCATAATATCTGCCACAAAGATTGACTGTTTTCTGCCATACAGACTGACTGTTTTTTCTAAATATTATCTCTAAGGCTAAGATATAGATTTTCAGAAACCACTGTTTTTCCCCCCCCCCTTTTTTTTTTTTCCTTCCTTCAGGGACAAAATTCTGCTCGAGACAGTGATCTAATCACACTAACTCGGGGGGGGGGGGGCACACTTTAGACTTAGTAGTATAGCGAATTTCACCGCACGCTGACTGAAACATACTGACCCAAAGAAGGAGCATAATGTCACGAACCACGGGACCCATGCAAATCCGAGTAGGTTTCTACATAACTGATATAAAAATACAGCCAACAAACCGGCATGCTCCGCTAGCAGGCTCACTGCAAACAATAAAATCAGCTATTTGCTTTAATCACACTGTTGTGTTTTTGGTTTTGTTTAAATTAAGTTACTGAGCCAGTTTGCCTAATTTGCTCTGAAAGGCTGCTGTTCGGGTGCTCGACTGATTTATTGCTGCTGTAAGCGATGCTCCCAAGCGCTGGCGCCCGCGTTGGCCGCTGCTGCTGGCCTGTCAGCTCCGCAGGAGGTGCGCACGCCAGCGGGCAGCCGCCTCCTCCGCCCAGGCCTGGTCCTCCTTGCCCGGAGTGGCGATTTAAGTATTTTCACAATACCGAACTAATGATGGATCAAAAGACATTAGAGAAGGTTACAAGGTAATTGACAGAGTACAAAAAATCCTGTGTTTGCCAGGAGTCTCACGTTTAACCCCACGTTAAATTCTATTTTCAGATTAAGCGCATTTGGGGTACTACACAAAAATCTGTAACGCTGGAAACCCCAATTTAACAAAACACGTGAAATACCTGACTTTGCACCCCAAGTAATTTTGTGCTTGCTGACTTTTTGTGTGCCTATGTATGTGTAAAAATGGACTGCAAAGCCACACTGAAAGGCAAACCTCTTGCTAACACACACAGACACAACTCCAGTAGCAACAGAAACATTGTGAAAATAAATATATTGCTTAGAAAAGGCACTCACAGGCTGCAGTGACAAGACTTTTAGGAGATACTACTGAGTGGTGAAGCCTGAGTATCAGGCAGTAAGCAACACACAAACGCAAAAATCCAAAATTGAGGGAAATAAGAAAAGGCGCACGGTCTCACCCACTTCGTATGGCAACAGTCCCGTACCAGAACCAGAGAGCTGACCCGCCATCCCCATCGCACGCTGCTTATCCTCTCCCACCCCGCTTAGCTGGATGTGCTAAGTTTCCAATGTTATTGAAATTGTCTTTCCTTTACAAAAATAAATATTTTCTTCATCCTAACCTAACGACTTAACTGTTTTGGCTGAGGGTTTCCAGAGACATGGCTGAACAGTCCAAAGGTAACTGCTCAAAGGTGTAACATTTTCCAAACATGGCTCTGTAATGGAAAAAGCGTCTTCACACCAGGCAGTACAACCCTACGCAATTATGCAGACACGTATATTTCTATTTCTGTCCATAAATGTCACTTGTTTCCCCTCCTGCCCAACAGGCAAGAGGGTCAGCTGCTGTGAATTTGGGACATCATAATTAAAAAATGAAAAATGGTTTCATGCGTCTGCGTTAGGAACCTAACCGCTGGCTAGTTCATTTAATCCTGAAAGCAGCAGAACCGGAGCGACCGCCACGGATTACGGACCGTGGAAACCCTACAATTCGCTTCGGAAGGAGTTAGGTACACGGAGCCCGCAAACACAATATAACTAACTCGATGCCGTGAACATGCTGTCGCATATGACACTGACTGAGCTAAAGGGCAAAACGCTTATCATTAATAACTATATTGATGGCAGATGCTTAGAAAAATATACTGCATTAACAACAGAATCAAGTATTTTCATATTCAGGACAGAACAGTCATTCAGATTTATCAGCCCATTAACTTTATAAACACAGCATTAGCTGCAGTTTAAGTGTGATGTGGTGCATCTGTAATGAGAAATTCTTTGGGTGGCATTTTATAATTAAATATCTCATGAACTATTTGTAAGGTCAACAGAGATTAATGCAGGATGTCAGGCAAGGTCACCGCGTGGATTTCTAGAGAATTCCACCCTCTCAAAAAGGCATTATTGCCATTATTATTTTCTTAAACGCGGTAAATCACAATGCGCACAATTTATACAGCGAAAACTCTACACGCATTAGCAGTGTAAATGAAGAAGTAATTAATTTTGATAACTTATTTCGAAATAGGAAATATGGTGGCTTTAGGCTACGTGCAATTTCTCTTGTTACTCTGGGTAACTCACAGCACAGTTTCAGTATATGGTAACAAAACGATGATTAAAAAGGTATCAGACCTTAGACCGAAGGGGAGGAGAGGAATCATCGGAGAGGTGTCCGGAAAGGCTGCCACGTGGGCGGCCAGCGGCAGCGGGTCCCGGCTCGCCCCGGCCCTCGCACCCCCCGTAGCGAGCGGGGGAAGGCAGCCGTGCTCGCCCGGCAGCGCTTGCAGGGCAGCCACCCCGCAGCAGCCTTCGCCCCGCAGGTACCGCAGCGCCGGCACGTCAAAGAAACAGCTCCAAAGGGAGGGAAACCAGTAATTTCTTTACCTAAGTGTTGCTGGTTGACACCATCACTTACATCCTACAGCCAGCTTTCACAAGACCAGACTACACCTGATCAACTCTTCACCTGTTCTGAAAGGCTAAAAATATTTTCTGTGTCACTGGAAGACAAAGAAATAACCGTATGCATTTTACTATGGTGTCCGAAAGTTGTAATAGGACACGTATCAAAAAGAAAACATGTAAGTCTGAGCATATACTAGGAATTTTGCTTGTTCTTGTTCAAAGAACCGAATTTCTGAACAACTGTCCAGTGCTCAAAGTAACTCCTTCTGCAGTATTACATACGGGGAATAAAGATGAGAATGGCCTTTTAACAAGTACGATCATATCAGGAAAGAACAATGTGAGAACATCATTTTCTGGCAAGTGATTATTTCCATTTTCAGAGAGTCTTTGCCTCTCCTGTCCCCCCCTTTGGGGGCACCTTGCTGGGGTACGATCCCCGCAGAGCTGGGCTGGGGACCAGAGCAGACCTCCAACAGCAAACGCCGGGCCGGGCGTCACGCCGACACCCTCCTGCTTCACGGTCATCCGAAGAACCCGCTCCAGGGGAGATGTGCCACAGATGGATATGGTGGAAAGGACTCAAAACAAAGCCGATCCTAACACCATACCATACCTGCTGTTGGAGGTGCTGGCGTGCCAGGACTTGGACACGGCCAAGATTACGAGCTCATTCATCTGAGAGGAAGAGGAGTTCATCTTGCAGAAATTTCCAAAGACTTCCCCAGTTCTCCTCGCCTCAAAGAGTATAGCTTAGAAATACTTCAGGCCTACCACATACAAATCCAAGAGACCTGCAATACTTCTAAAACCATTAAAATGAGTTTTCTTGTTCTGTGATAGTGGTATATTAGGGAAAAAAGGCGCCATTTAAACGACTGTATTTCCTGTCAGGCTACCTGTAACTTGTGTTTGCTTGTCAGGAAGGAGGGCTCTGTTTCTGACTAAAGCAAATCATTATCGCCAAAGCTCATTAGTGGTCTCTGCTCCCTCAGGTAATTACTCCTGCCACTGAGGAAAGTGCTCTCAGGCTTCCTAAGCTCCTCCACACACGCAAACAGACCCAGATCTAAAGAAACGAATATTATGGTTATGACTGAATTTTCCAATTCAAATTCCTCTACTTGAGCAAAATATCTGAGAAAATAGTAACCTCTCCCCTCTGCGGAAATACGACATTGCACTGGGGGTTCAGGGCAGGTCACACCACCGAGACAGCAATACTGACTTCAACCAAATTCTTATAGTAAGGGCTGTATGTAAAAACGTGATGAAGATAATCAAATTTACTGCTGATGCCATCATAAACCAAAAGTATAACCCAGTACCTCCTGTATTTTTTTCCTCCACCTAGTCTTTATTTCTGGTCTTCCTCTGGCTCTTCATCCATTTCAGATATGACTTTACGGCCTGGATCTAAGTTTTCAGCATTTTAGCACGTCAAGCTTCATCTACATTAAAGACTGAATTTCGAGCTATCAGTCAGTCAGCCAGACAGTTGTGCAGTGTTTCTGAGATTATGATTAATAGGAGTTCACCGCTGGAGTTTATAACTCTGCTAACAAAACCAGCTCGCAAACAGATAAACAAAGATACTGGAGGAAAGAACTTGGGAGGATCAAAGACGGGTCCAAGCGTCTCGGCCATGCTTCTGACAAAGCAACACCACCAACTACCAACTCACATCAGACCTATACGACTGTGAGAATGGCAAAGACTGTTGATGGAAAGGATCTCTTTTCAAGGAAGATTAGGCAACGCGAGGCTTGATGGCCTTTTGGAAGCGAAGCATAAATGAAGCGGACTCTGCTTGTGGAGTGTGCCACTGGAAGACTGCAGAAGACAAAGCCAATCTCTGCACCACCAACAGCTTCCAAACAACGCAGAGAGCACTGCACTGCTTAGAGTCTAACAACGATGTCAGCATCCTCTTATTTTAGGAAACTGAAAGACAAACAAAGCTTAGTTTGACTTCGTCCCCAGATATCAGCCTGGAAAGATAAGAAGTCTGACTCAGCCTTGCACTGTAACAGAAAAACAGGGAAGAACCTGTTTTGTCCAGCTGCAGATCCCTTGTGCTGGCTGATCCAGAGACACGGGAAAGTCTTCTCCATCCTTTCATTGCCTGATACTGTTTGAAGAGCCAAACAGCTTAGAAACTTAAACTGGGCAATAACGCAGAACGCACGAGAAAACAAGTAAAGACACAAAATGCCCCCCAATTACCCCACTTTAAAAACCAAACCAAACCCAAGTATTTAAAGCAGAGTTCTGTATACGTGTAAGAAACTGCAAAAGAAGAGGAAGCAGAGAACTGCCAGACTCTTTATCTCTGTTTGCAAAGGGCTGACAGAACAGCTCTGTTTACTAAAGCTGTGGATCTACAAATGAGTTATATGAAGATGTCGGTTGAAAAAAAAAAATGACAGACCTTTCCCTAGGTTTCCCAGAAACCTGCCTTGGTTTGTGAGGTGCTGCACAGCCAACCCTACGCTTCCACACTGTCACCGCCAGGACTGCCCGTTTCTCAGATGCGAGCGCCATGCCGTGTGCGTGCTCTCTCGGCCAGCCTTCCCTTTGCCTTTCCACAATCAGTGGAAGCAGCACCACGCTTCAGGGAAGACGAATTTCAACCATCTGCTGCGTGGAAGATGGAGGCTGTGCCTATGCCAGCGACTTAAGCAGTGCTCCGCGATGTTCTTGAGCTGCTGAATAGGATCTTCTATAATTTAGCTGAAATGGCTGCTAGCTCAGTGCTGTCGTGTGCCAGCCCTCCCGCACAACTCCCGGGCACGCTCAGGGCTGCACGGGCAATGGACCGTTCCCCGTGGGCAAGCTGCACACCACCACCCTTTCTGGAGGCTAAGGGAATTTATCAGCATGGGTGCAAACCACCCCACGCCAACAGGCCTCAACAGAAGGGAACGGTCTACAGTACGTTTAATCTATTAGTACAGGAATAAAGCTATGTTTACCTATTATTGTTATGGTATTACGTTACCATGTAACTAAAAAGGCAGCACTCTCCCTGCACTTCATTAAAACAAAAATATAAAATTTATCATCATTATGAAACTCATTATCTGCATATTTTATAGGAAAATGAGTGGGGAGTAAAAAATGACTAGGAAAAAGAACAGAATAAGTTTTGCACCTTTTCTGACCAGAAGTCTTTGTAGCCTGATACAGACACCGGGAGCGAGGCTGCTCTCTCGTACAAGCAAGCAGAAACATAAGAAATGAAACCAACACAAGGCATGTCTGCCGGAGCACGACTGAGGACAAGGCCTTCAAGGCTTCTTGTGCTAAATGGACAGAACAGGGCCCTGTGAGACAGTCAGCGCTTCTCCAGATCGCTTTTCGGTTTGATGCGCTGAACAGTGCACTCTGGAAGTAAGCGTGTACAGCTCACGTAAGCAGGGCTGCAGGCGGCAGGACAGTCCCCCTCTTTTATCATTACTACCAGGTCCTCCCCTGTAATAGCTTTGAGCTGAGACAATACGCTGGTTTTCAATGGTTTGGGTTCTTTTCACTTTTCCTCAAAGGCACTTGGGCATCCGGCGAAGACTGAACCGGTGCAGGAGGAGAAATCCACCGCTGGGGAATTCTTTTATAGCTTACCAGATAGGGGATGATTTTTTCAAGCAATACTGGCAATGAGTCTGTGGTGCGTCAGAGAGATCTTACAGAGATGACAAAGGGGACTTTTGCCAGACTCCACATAAAACAAACAAATAGCAGCACGCTCAGGAACCGGGCCAAAATAATTGTATGAACCCAGGGCGCTGTAGTTGCATTTGCTTCTACTAGATTTTGCAACATTAACATCGAATAGTCAATGCGCAGTTATGTTACCAGCTTAGGTAAGATCACGTTTACCATCCATAATAAGGATAATTACATCAACATTGCAGTACTAATTTTGATATAGGACCAGAACGTAACACTTGATATAGCACACCTTGAATTCCACCACTTCCTGTTAAATGCATTTGTCTTTGATTTTTACATCAGACATCTTGCACGCTTCCCTGTGCCCTCATCCCTCCTCATCACCGAGTACATTTTTCCATAGCCTACTGATCCACACCCCAAAATGCACGCACGTGAAGTAAGCACCCTTGCCAGCGCTCAGTTACAGGGGAATGACTCCAGCAAGAGCAAGACCTACCAAGTGCTGAAAATGAAGATGAGTCAATGGAAGAGGCAGGATGAGCGCTGACTGCCTCCTCTCTCTCTCTCTACTAGCCCAAGGAATGTTTTCAGGATTAAAAAAAAAGAGTGAATTACATAAATGCAGTCTTAAATGCAAGCATTTGGGTTTGACTGGAGGAGGAGAAAGGATGGCGGAATTTCAGCAGAAGAGCTGGCTGATGCCAGGAAGCGCCGGACCGGTTCTCCCCCGCGGTCGGTGCCTCCCTCCCAGCAGCACCACTGCAAACCCCAGACCCTGTCACCAGCTCCACCGCTCCGTCCCGCTCACTCCATCAGCGCTGACTTCTTGGCAACTGCTTATTGTACGCTCAAAACTTCTAATCTTTTTCTTGACAGTGAAAGGACATTTTAAATGAACCAGTTTGTACTGAAATGTAAAGAACACCCCTTCCTGCCCGCCCCCTGCCCCAAACACCAGAGCAAGGGAAAACAGTATCCTGGGTTACTCACATGTATGCCTTGCCAAGGAATAATTTGATCCACCGCTAGTCAAACCAAATCCCTCGGGAATTTGACTGGAACTACGTGGCCGAGTGAGAAGTTTTGGAGGTTCGATTTCAGCTCCAAATTCTGCCCCGATCACCCCCAGCAGGACAATGGCCGTGGCTTGCTTCCGTCTCTCTTCATAGGACGTAGATATTTTTTTCATTTGTGGGAGACCAGACAGACAACCTAAAATGAAAAGTACGAAATATGAGAAAAATCAAAAAAGCAGGGATGTTCTTCAATACTCCGAACAACATCGTGTTTCCCAGAGAAAATAAAAGAGGTTTCCATTTAACTTAAATCACGTCTCCAGGACTGTTACTGCCCTTACCAGGATTTTCGGCTGCTGGAGATGATTCCATTTTACATCTCAAAACCTACAACGTACGATAAAAGTCTAAATAATGCTTATTGCCAGGTCTGTCTTCAGTGACACCTACCCTTCAGAAACTGTCAAGATCTCACAGAAAAAAAGAGCCACCAGAAAACTGTCTCATTTCACAGTTTTATTGGTTCAGCTGATAAAAGATCTGTGGAATTCTGTGTTCCTCTACTTTTTGTGAAAGGTGATTTTTGGTTTGCTTCTTGTTAATTTTAAATTTCTGTAACAAGTTATGATTTTTTTTTTTTAAAGAAGATGGATTTTTAGAAGAACTTGTATTATATAAAAGCATCTTTTTGTTTTAGGATCCCTTATCGCATTCAGATTCTTACTAAATTTTAGCTAACAGTATATGCCATTAAACCAAACTAGTATTTTTGTACACTAAAATGTTATGTATGGTGTTTTAACAAACATTCTTAAAAACAGTGAAAAAACCTCACTGTATTATGAATTTTAACTAAAACTGAAATTCACGTCCTTAGTCTAATATAGCCCAGGGATTTTTAATTTCACTACGCAGATGAAGTTTATTTTTATTGGAGTAAAGAAACCAAAGCTTCGAAGAAATTGACTGGAATGAAAATACCGGATTCATTTACTCTGACAAGTACAGCTCACTTTTACCTATAACACAAACTCACAGCATACTGGGAAATGCCCTGCCTTATATTCCACAAAAATAATGAAGTCTTAATCCTTCTTACAGCACGCCGCTGTTAAACCTGTGCCGAGGAGTCGGAAGGCACCACCTGGCACCGAATGAGACTTATCGGGCCTGCAGATTAACGAAGGGTGAATTAGCGAGTCGCGCCGTACGTCTCTCTCCGCTAATGACATTCACGTGGCCGATAGGAAACGGAACGCTGCCTACAAGAAAGCTAACCAAATTTCAGAACCTGCGGTAGAAGCCCATCCTCGTTCAGGCAACCATGCTGCAGCTGCGACAGCAATGTACCAGCCAAAGGGGAGAGAAAAACAACAGAAAGCTTAACAATGGTAGGGGAGAAAAAAAAAAAAGAAAGGAAAAAAAATCAATAGTAACTGCCTTCAGAGAAAGAAGGATGAAAATGGGCTGGAACAGACAAAGCAAAAAATGTAACAGTTGTAATTGTTCCGCAATCGCTTATCCCGCTCCCGCCATCTGCAGACACCGGTTTCTCGCTCCCATTTGCATACAGCCCGCTGCACATCGCGCCGTACTGCAGCCCCGCTGCCCCAGCGCCCGGGGAGCGCAGGAGCCGCACGCGGGCGCGCGCCGCGGCCCAGCACGGCCCGTTTCCCGGTGCCCCCCGCCGAAGGGCATCGCTGCCGGCCGGCGAATGACTGATGGCGGCTCCCTCCCCGCTCCCTGCGGCCGCCTCCAGCCCAGGTGCTCAGACAGAGCCCGGTGTGACATCTTAGATCAAGATGAATTGGCACAAACTCCTGATCCAAGATTGTTTTATACCATTTAATTTAGTTTCTTCCCCTGCTTGGATGAGCACAGCCCTGGTTATGGATTTCTATTCTAATGTGCTGCAGCAGGCGCGGGGAGCAGGCAGCAGAGCAGATGCTGGAGCAGGGGACCGCGGGATGCTGATCAATAGGCGAGGCGCTGACCCCGGCCGCGCCGCCCGCGCCGGCCACGGCTCCCAGGCGGGGAAGAAAGGAAGAGCGAACACATGTGCTGCTTCCAGTAGGAAATTAAACCACGGGGGCACTCGGTGCTGCGCCCTCCCCCCGCCCGCCTTTCATTTGATTACAGCAATATGAAGTTAACCCTTCATTAGATCCCGAAGGACGGATTTCAGAGCGTCCTTAGAATTATAGGTCTGATTCAACAGACCTTTCACGTTTCAACTTCAAACAGCAAATACCGAACTAGCGGGCAGCCGCGAGCTCCGTCTCATCCCACGGACGGACGCGAGCGCTGCCGGCGCGCGACGACACGTTTCGCCTGCGGTTAACAGGGGATCCAGCAGGAACAGCCGCGGGCCCGCGGCTGCTGCGCGCTCGGCGGAGACTCGCAGCTGAGCTAATTCCTACTGCTGACCCCGCGACTCCAGCACCCAGATGTCGCGGAGATAACTCTTTGTTAACCAAACAATAAATTCCAACCGGAACAGGGTGGGAAATATTCTCAGAGTCTTTCATTAGCAATCTGGCGTATGACGGTCTTGCTTCTGCTCGCTGCTGCGGCGTAGGATTTTCTACCTCAAAAAAACAAACCCACGGAACTAAAACCCAACAAACTAAACCCCCAAACCAACGAAATCCCAGCTCTCCCCCCAAACCTCTAGATGAGAGGGGAAAAAAAAACCTTAAATATTTTTGTCTTTACTTTTTCTTTTTTTTTTTTTTTAAATTACTAGCGGAAACACACAATTAATTGCAATGATTTCCTACAAATAAACTGACAGCCATTCGGGAGAATTTAAAATGAAATAATGTCTATAAAAGTAGTCCTTCCTACAGTTTCATTTGTCTCATGAAAATTTGGTATTTTCTCACAGCGACGTGCCTCCATTTAATCATGCTAAAGGGTGACACAGAGATCCATTTTCTTGACAGGACGGTTGATCACCCTATCACAGTAAGAAAATTAATAACCTCAAATAGCTCTATGTGGAAAACAGAAGCTACGCTGGTGAAAGGACAAAAACGTTCTACATTTTAGTTGTAAAAATAACACACTTCCAGATCCACACGCCAAGAGAGAAATCTATCGTGTCCATGCGTTTACCCAGCTGGGTTTTCTTCGGACAAAATGACCATATTAAATATTCGAAAATATCTCCCTTTTTAAGAATTAAACGTCCACAACTGCTTAGAGGAGACAGCTTTACAGATAGCACGAAGCATATTTATGAAGTGTTTAAAATATAGGTAAAATATTTCAGAAGTTTAAATTGTTTAAAAGGCTGCGAGATATTGATTACTTCATTTAAAAAGCAGTCAGAGAGTGCAGCCATGAGGTCAGGATAAATTTAACAGTTTGAAGCACTTTACTCTAAAGATCACGTTAATTGGCTTTGCACAGTTCTTGGGTAAAATTAATTTTATCCTAGCTTACAATAAAAGGATTAAAAGACAAATTAAGTTCTCCAGGTTTAACTGGAATAGGAATCAATGGATTTGAATTAAGGCTGAAGGCGGTTTTATGAGAGATGGACTGCTACCAGGTACTTTATATCTGCTATTAGGCGCATACTGATGGTCCTCCCGGACTGTATCAGGAATTAAAGCCCCGCAGAAGTCAGTGCCAGACCCGTTTATTCCTATCAAACGTACCGTCTGCACGTGTGGTGCTGCTGGTGTGGTTCTGCGCCTGCAACGGTCGCCTCCAGCGGCCCCGGTCCGCCAAAAACCATGCCCCGGCCCTGCTCCATCAAATGGCTACCGCCACGGGGAGCCTCCCAGCCACGGCGCGGTGAGCGGCAACGCCACACAGTTAACTACGGGGCTGCAATTACGTCCGATAATTTAAATATACAGGTGATCACTGAGATTTAGTCACAGCATTTAATGTGCATAAAATTCTTTCAAGTGAAAAAACCTAGGAAAGGCGTTACGGTAGCCCCGTTTCCATTGCCATCGCTCTGATGGCCGAGAGAGAATCCTCATCTGCGCTCCAATACAGCACAGATGCACAGCGCCAGGTACACCACAGCGAGGGTCTGCGCGCTTTCGGCAGCGGTCAGCCCGTCAAAATAGATTGTATTTTGAAACTACATAATACATTTGAAACGAATAAAATAATTTGCTCAAGACCACAAACATATTTGGCATCAAATTTGGAAGAGAGCTCAGACCTTGCCTGCCAATCTGGTATTTTAAGGATACAAAGAAAACCGACAACCAAAGCCCTCGGGATTTTTGTCACTGCAGAAGTCACTACCTACAGATGAAAACTTGCCAACTAAACTCCATGAAAACCTTCATCGCTTTTCCCTCCTATCTGCCACGTCTCTCGTTCTGCATTTCTTTGGTCAAATTTTCTTTTTATTTATGAAGGGGAGAAATTTGTAACTGGGTGGGTCGGGATAAGGATTTCTATTCATCCTTCCTTTTCCTCTCTCTCCAAGACCTGAAAAAATACATAGTTAGTTAAATTCAGAAAATCCTCACAGTCCTTCCATCAGATGCCAGGGAGGAAGCAAACACACGCCAAAATGGGGCAGAGACAGAACTTACGGCAACAACCACCGCAACTGTTCACGTTTGGAACTGTAATAGTTTCTCTGTACTAGATGGGATGTTATAGAAGAACGCCCAAGAGCTATGGGAGGGAAATGCAATTTTGCTTACATTCATCTTGGCTGTCAATAATTTAAAATATTTCTTCATGTCAATTGTACTGTTTTCTTACAGCAAATAAATTTACATAATGCTCTGCTTGTGACCGAGAGAGAAAACAGCAAAAACCTTTAAGAAAACTGTACACTAAACGTGCCTATGAGAGATACTTGTCTTTACCTTTAATTGTTCAGGATTCTTAAACCAGTCAAAGCCACGCGATGGGTTTGCCTGCATTTCTAGTTTTTAAGATCATATACAGAAGAATAATAACTAATTTCAGCAAGCTTATAAGCCAGAGAGTTCACAATAAATCAGAACTGAAAAATGTGATAAAGAAATAGCACCAAGAGAAAGCGACCACGAGGAAAACGCAGAAGGCCAGGAAGCAATCTGTTTTATCTGGCCTTATGAAAACCGTGGTTACTCATTGCTAACCTCAGGTTATTACGAGTATCTTGATTGCTTGAAGCGTGGCCATTCCTACAGACACAGCTCCCTCCACTGGCCCCGCAGAGAAGGGTGCTCCCCGCGCCCCGCACCGGCGCCGGGTGCTGGGGTCGGGCGGCAGCGGCCCCGGCGCGGTGCCCGGCTGCGCGGTGCCCGGCTGCGCGGTGCCCGGCTGTGCGGTGCCCGGCCCGTTCCCCTGCCTCTCAGCAGGGACTGCACATCACCACCCGCCTCCATACAGCCTCTCCTCATCTCCAGCTCGGCTTAGTTTGGAACAACCACCTTCTAAGAAAATTAAGCACCTTCCCATCACAGCAACCACAGCAGCGACAAAAACCGAACCAAGAAAACCACCACACCCCAAAACCCCCAAAAGACACCGTGGATTTTGGACGCGGGTCTTTTGCACGCAAGTGCTCTTTGCTAAATACACTTCTGGTAATTCAAGTTACATCCTCTGAAACATTATTTGTTCCTCCTATCAGAGCGTAAATGCAATACGCACGAGAAAATCGGGTCCACCAGGAGCAGCGATAACGCTGTGCCTGAGGCTGCCTTTTCCGCGACGCCTTCCCGCCCTGCGGAGCCTCGGGAGCTGCAGTTCCCGCCGGGAAGCGCCGACGCCAAGGGGAAGTTCGGGAACTTCGCCCGGGAAGCCCCGTCGGCCCAGCCCCAAGACAGGGCCTTCTCACAGCGGCGTTCCCGCCTTCCTCCTCGCTGCAGGCGCTCGGGACAGCGCTGAGCCCCACGGAAAGGCCTCTTCCGATGAAGTAACGCACCAGGAAAAACCGGGGAAGGGCCCACGCCCGGTGAAACGCCCGCGCTGCCCCAGCTCACGCTGCCTTTGTCGAGTCTGAACTTAGGCACTCCTCCTCCTAGCGCTTACAACAAAAAGGCAAATACATAAAGCTTTTTCTTTGGAGCAGCTTCTTTCTCTTTTCAGTCTTTTATTCATTGATAGCGAAAAAATACCTGCAAATATGGAAAACCTGACACACTCCTGAAGTGACATTCCCTTACCTCTTACAAACCACAGCAATTCCAGTGTCTTCAATATATTTATCAGATTTACACGAGCACAGACAGAAAGCTCAAGTGTTTTGTGAAACTAATTTTTTTTTCCTCCCACATAAAAAAAACCCAAACCCCTATCTTCCAACTTGCCTGCCACCACGACAGTCAGTATGTGGCGGCCGAGCACAGCACCGAAATCTGGCAATGCAGTGGCAAGTTAAAGAGACCTTATCTGGGATTGCTGACTCTGGCATCTAATATTTACCTTCTACCGTTATTAAGCATTTTTTATCGTTTCCATTGTTGGTGTTTTCACAGTACTTCACACTGGGCTGTTCCAGGGAGCACATAGGAGATGGAGAACCAAACACAGATTTCAAACACTAGCTTGCTTATTAAGACAAAACACATTTTGTAATCAATCTTTTTACTATTCCTATCATTGAGACCAGAACTATAAAAGATTAAAAATGAACTACACCACAGCGTTATCTATATATAGTTCAAATGCACGCTCTTTGAATTAAATTTGCTCAAGAGAAGAAACACAGGTATTTTGGTATCATAACAATTAGTATTTTTAAATTAAATCTTTTGCTGTGTTTTATAAAGATATCTGCTTTCAAACCATTAGATAGGGAACATGGTCACATAAGAAGAAACCAAGACCTTTTATGGAAATTTCCTGCACATTTTTATAAGATACATGCGTTTTAAAGAGAGACATGTGTATGTTTAGATAATGAAAGAGGGCTTGATAACACCGCTTGAAAATAAATTTAGGTAAGGATGCACAAAAGAATTGCTCTGGAATCAAAACAAAAGCTGGGGTTTGGCTTTTTTTGGTGGGTTGGTTTGTTTTGCCTTTTTTTCCTCCCCCAAAGGTCTCCTCCCTACCGGCACGCTGAGCTGATTTATTTGATAATGCCTGTCTTGCTATTTTCTTTTCGTGTCTGCAGCAAAGTCTTTGGAATAATGGAGCATTGTTACTACTGTAAAAACTGGAAGTATTTAAACTTTAATATTTCATAGGACGTCTCACAGCAGACAAGTTTAATTATTAAATATCAGGAAGTCGCATCGCTTTGTATTATTAAAGGCAGGACATTTTCTGGTTTACTTTTGGATAATATATTCCCTGTGTGATGCCAGTAACATGGTGTCATGCAGGTAGCCAGCTGCAGCGACTTCGAAAGAGAAGAGAATTATAAAACCTGTCATGGTGAATAATAATATTTATTAGGTGAGTAGAGTCTTATTTTTAGAAAAGACTGCTGCAGCCACCAAGAGATTTACAAAAACTGGAGAAAAAAGAAAAGTTCACCTTTGTTAAATCTTTCTATCGAAGACCCTTCTGACCCCACCACCGCCCTGAGGTCAGACACCCGGGGAGGGCAGACCCACGTGCAAATCCCCACCGTTCAGCCCCACGGTACGCTGAAACGTGCGCTACTGAAAAACGGCAATGGATTTGTTCATTAAAAATGGTAGTTTTCAGGATAACGAAACCTGTCCGGAATCTGTTAGCCTCCAACCAAAGCATTACATAGTAGCTACCGGCAGCCTTAAGGGTTAAGACGCTGATTTTCTTCTGCATAGGTGGTGCTATTTTAAGCCAATAGTGTGTTTAAATCCACACCAATGAAATCAATACAGCACTGCTCTACTCAAGGTGAGACCAAATAAACCTGTCGGAAGCTCTGAGAAATAGGCTTTGCAGTACACACCGAGCGCTAAGTGCCTTTCAGTCCAGAGATCTGTCATTAAATAATCATTAGCCATCATTCATTCTTCCTAAAAAGCTCAACGCCTGAACTTGCTCGGCATCCACCAGGCGTTCGTACAGCCCCCCCGCGCTCACGAGCGCTTCGGGATGGGCGCACCGCTCTTGAACAACGCGCTGCCGGGGTCCGGCACACCTGGAAACCACCGCTCCACCGCAAACACAGCGCTCACACGCCTCCCAGCCTGCCAGGCCTATCGTGTGCACCAAGCACGCCCTAAAAATTTTACAAATGAGCGTTTCAGTTACCCGGCTTTATCTTGCAACGAGACAAATGTGTAGTACGGCTCTATTTGTGCTTACCCACGCACTTAGGATTTACCAAAAGCGTTCTGCACCTTGGAAAAGCTGGAGAACACTGCCCAAATCCCAGGCTGCATCACACGTTCAGGTTAAAGCTAGCGAGAGATGACATGTATTAATTACTTTCTACAATTATAGATTCTTACCTGGCCTCACTGCAACTTTGTTTTGCAGTAGGAAACGTTGACCTGAGTGCCAATTATTACTTTATAACGAGGCTATATGAAACCAGCAGCAACCCGATTTCATCTATGTAACGGCAAATACTGAGGTTGCTGTTGTCAGTCACCGTCTGTCTGTAACACACTAATAAACCAAAAAACGTTTAATAGTTAGTGAATACCTGAAGTAAAGCAATAATAAATTTCCCTTTTGGAATACACAGGCATGGAGGTTAACCTGTGTTCTCTTAGCAATAAATGTTCCTTTTTCCACTAATGCTTTGTGAAGTCTGTGCTGAAAATGTCTGTCTGCTTTCAAAAAGCAAGCGAACAAATTAGCCGTTCTCTTCAGTATGCATGGGTTTTCACCAACAAGCTCGACTAAGCAATCATCACCTTAAACTAATTTAATCCCGTTGTAAGTCATATAGCCTGAAGTATTTAATAACTTGAGAATTAATTTTACCACAGTGACATTTGATTGTTTCATACCACATCCAGAAACCAGAGGCGTCAGTTATGCAAGCATTAATTGTCGCCTAACCTTGCCGCTTCAATTTTTAGGTGCGGTTTTGTGCTGCAATTTCCAGAAACCTGGATTTCTCTTCGTTACTGTCTACATAAATGAGTCATTAACTAAAAGCATTTTAAATGTTCATCACACCTTTGAAATTTTTGATTATAATCGCTTTAACGTCACTTCTAATAAGGCAAGTTTTGGTGCATTAACTGAGTGCTTTATAAACAGCCAGTCACAGTGAATAAAGCGTGCCTGGCATTCCCCCATCTGAACAGCAGAATCCATTTTGTCTTTGACCGTTTCCCTGCTCTCAGCCCTGCACGGAAGCAGCATCCTCACCCATTTTGTGCTCCCAGATGCTGCAGCACAGTGAAATATTCTGTCATAAAAGGAACGGCACAGCAGAAGAGAAAATTCCCGTAAACTGCCAGAGATTAGAACGGTGGCTGCAAAAAGTACGTACTCGAGGTAGAAAAGCACGGTTTCTACACGAGCCCAGCAGCCTTAGGAAAATTACAGCGACGTCTGTCTTGCAGCTTTCTAAATGTATCACAACTCCGAGCATTCAAATAACTCTACCATCAAATTATACACAATTTGTGATTCCGTCGGGGAAACCAAATATTACAGAATAGTGAGAGACTGCATTCTTAACATTTGTATCAGAAATAACTAATTTGCACATAATTAAAGCCAGATAAATGTAAACATAAGATATATTTTTTCAACAGCGTTTAATAAGCTGTTAATAAGAGACAAATAAAGAAACTTGTTGTTTCAGATCTCTCTAGACATAGGTAAGACTTCAATAAAACCAGTACAGATCTGGATTTCACATTCTGAAGTAACGCTATTTTATTGAAAGGAACGTTAAAACTATTTTACATTATAGTAATTTTGAAACCCAATGGCAACTTTTCTGATGCTTCATGAAAAGATGTTGTTCCTATTGGAAATCAATAGGAAGGCAGAAGAAATTAGATAGCTATGATTTGCCAAGAAATCAATAAGAAATCGAGCAATATCAGAACCCATGTTCTTTAACTTTTGCATATTAAAATTCGACTTGCATGTGGAACAGAACTTTAAGTACTTAGAGGAGAAAACACGTGAGGACCCATTATATTTTTCTGACCTATCTATCATATCTTGTCTGACAATTTAAGGTATTTTGCTTTTAAGACCTTCCCGATTTTGACAGATTAAAATACATTCCTGCTGCTTAAAGACATTATTTAGTTTGAAATGATTTAATACATCCTTAAGAACATTCTGTAATGCAACATCACCACCAGATATTTATTTGCAGGCACCTCCTACGATGCCTGGCATCAGCCGTCGCTGGGGGGGAGTTTTCAGCTGCGAAGGTCCCAACCCGGCACTTGGGGAGCGGCGGGGGGGGAACGGTGCGCAGCGCTGAGCGGCACCCCCCAACCAAACAGGTTGTTCTATACAGAAATACTCGGGGAAAAAGGAAAGCTTATAGCAGCATAACAAAGAGGATTTAGACGGAGATGAGGGTTGCAATTCATCAGGAGTTTTCCCCCCAACTTAACCCACAAGGAAAGGCACGGGGAGGTACTGCTCAGCGCTGCTCCAGAGCCTTCGCATACAGCCCTGGAACGCCGGCTGCGCCCCGTTACGGCAGCATAGCTACGCAAACACATTTCAGATCTCCCCCTGCACCTACGGATGGAAAGGAATTCCGCCAATACTGTGAAACCCGTATTTTAATATTTATTTGTTGCTTGTTTAGCAATATAGAGAGTCTTTAGACCGATATTCTTTAACAGTCATAAAAATTTTATTCAAACTGTAGTAGACTTTACCTTTCAGTGGGATGATTTCAATCAAATAGCGAAACCAACGAGACTGAATTCTCATTTTCTGAGTCACTATCACCTAGGACAGCTAGACACGGGCAGAACGAGCATCCCTTTCAAAGGCGGGTGCCGGTTTGCGCGGGAGCGAGAGGCAGCAGCGAGGAGGGAGGATGCTCCAGGGCAGCGCCAGAACCACGCCAGCGCTGCAGGAGCCCAACGGCCTCCGCGGCGGCCAGGGAGCCCAGCCGGCGCGAGGTGCGACGCACGAGGCCGCGGCGCGGCTCCCGCCCCGCGGCAGGGCCATGTCGCGGGCTGGGGCAGGCAGGGAGGGACCCGCGCTGCCTTTCGGCACGCGCGATTCACAGACGGCTTTATTGAGGGCGCCGGCGCTGAATACAGAACACACTCTATTTGGCTTTCACTCAATTAAGCTTTAAGCTGTCAGCAAACAAGACTTTTAAGTTAATTTTGAATCACCACAAATCAAGTTGAAGGTTGTGAAAGGGCACGCTCACATGCCGGCATGAAAAAAGGCAGTTTAATTGCCTCTGAATAGCTATTATATGCTGCAATTGGCCTATTGAATCTTAGATGATCTATTTATTTATCAAAGTGCAAAGACTGGTAAAAGAATGAAATGTATGAACTTTAATCATCTTCTCTCTTGCATAAGTAGGTAAAATTAAAGTTTTTGCATACAAAAAGTACTATTGAAATTGTAATCTTTTAACAAGTATCGATATGTTTGCATTATATTTTATTTTTGAATAGTTACAGCTGTCCACCACTACAGCAGAAATGTGAAAACAAATAATTTCCAATTCAATGAGATAATGCTTTTTTTTTTTTTTGTTAAACTTCCATCAGGTTTTTCACATACTATGTAGATAACTGATGTTTTGAACCTGCTAGCTTGAAAACCTGACTATCCAGAAGGAGGTATAGAAAACTGCTATAAAATGCTATAAAACCAGCTGCTATTAAAACGTGGCACAAAAAACTGCTGTACTTTTCATACCAGACCTCTGTCTTCATGAAAAATACTTTTGTTTAGAATAAAATGACATCGGATAGCACCCACAGGAATGGGTCTTCAGAACGTAAAAGTTGTTTTCATCAATCTACCTAGAAAAACTGCAACACAAACTAAGGAAATACCATTTTATCAATACAACTACTTAATTTTAAGAATAACATCCTCTAACTTTGCTGTGACTAATCCTATGCTTAAAATACACAGTTAACCATGGAAAGGGTCCAGCTGGATTCTTAAGACAATGCATACATATATATATATACACACACACACACACAAACACATCAAACAGTGAAGTCTAGAATTATTACAAGCGAATGGACACAATTTCTCTTTTTGTAGCTACCTACAAGAAGATGCTTTCAAAGGTGACTAGTCCAGCCAGCTGCAATTCTTCACTTGTTAAATAATGCAAGATTTTAACTAGGTATTCGCCGCCCCTTCAAACGGCGCTCGCGGAGCAAGACAGCCTGGGGGAATTCACATCACCGTTTCAGGTGCCTGAAGGACAACCCTGGACCCTGAGGCACTGGAAAGAGGCAGGGAAGGAAATTCAGAACAGCAGTCGGGAGCCTGAAGGTGCAGAGTGGTACCCACTGTTTATTGTTCTAAATGTCAGCCTGGTACCTCTGACAGCTTTGGTTTTTCTTCGCTCCTGTCTCCCTCAGGGAAGAGTCACAATCTGATATTGTGATAACGACTCCCTTGTCCACTTAATATTGACGTCGGCCAAAACCCTCCATGTTTCATGTTCTTCTTATCATCAGGTCCTGCAAAACTTGTGTCAAGAAGGGTGGTTTGCACGTGAAAACTGAAGAATTATGCATAGCTAATAAAAGCCTTCAAAAAATTATTGAGAAGTAGTGAAAAAGATCTGCCAATGATGGAAAAAAGTAAGCAAAACTAAGTGTGTGAAGTTTACTCATCCAGCGCTGGAAGAGACCACGTGTAAGGAAATGATGTGGTTATGGCTACATCATCGTAGGTGGGTGAGGCACAGGCTGCCCCGGGAGGTGGTCACAGCGCCACGCCTGACAGTATTCAAGAAGCATTTGGACAATGCCCTCAGACACATGGTGTGATTTTTGGGGTTGTCCTACACAGGGACAGGAGCTGGACTCGATGATCCTAGGGGGTCCCTTCCAACTCAGGGCATTCTATGGTTCTATGATCTCTTATTTCACATCTGCATTTAACCAAGCTGTCACATATCATGAGGAAAGTCCAGCTGGAGCCCAGGAGAAAGAAGCCACCGCTACAGCAACGGCTCGGGCTCGGGGGGGCTGGAAAAGGGCAGAGGAGAGGCTGGCCGCAGGCTGCGGCGCAGCGAGCACGGGAGGCAAAGCCCAGGGCGGTCCTGCAGGCACGGTCTCACGGCGGTATGGCTACCTCCTGCTAGCTTCGAGCAGCACAGCTCATTACACGGCACGAAAAGAGATGGGCCAGGAGGCTTTTCTGGAGAGAGAAGCAGAGCACTTTGATTCACGCAAGAAGGATGAATGTTTAGGGCAGATGAGATGCAACAGCTACTCGCTACGTCCAGGTGACCACACCGGAGTTTCTTTGGGCAGGAAGGTGAAGGACGGGGTTTTTACGGGGAACGTTTCTGATCTCGTTCTGGCATACCACGCAGACTGGTACAGACCACAGTCCCACTATCACAAACAATTATCTGGTCGACAATTTCTGCTCAGCAGGTTATTGTGCTACTGGACGGCCGTGGCTGGCTCTGTGATTTCAACACACAGAAATATTTTCTTCTTAAATCCAACATAGACTGACTTAGCGCTGAGACAGCACCTGATATTTTTGAGAAGGAAAACAGGTCAGAGGAGGTGATAAGGCACTGAAGTCACAAGAACAGTACACAGAGCAAATGTGTTTTATACAGATGGAGTGGGGACCTCTGAAAGGATTACCCCAAGAAATGCAGTCTGCATATTGCTGGGCTTACAGAGAGCGTTCAGACGACGCCTGAAAGGCTTACGCACCCAGGGGTGAGGAGACCGCCGGCTCTGCGCAGGCCTTATCTCTTCCTTCACGACTCCAAGCAGGCCCTAAGGCACCAGCAGTTTAACTCTGAGCTATAAGAGATGTTTCTGCACCCACACAGTAAACTCTACCGATGTTTGGTTCTTTTAATAAGCTATATGTAATTATAAATGAAACTATGGCTTGACATTTTAAACATCATTTAATATCTATACCATTTTTCACCAGCGAGTCCAAAAACATAAATTAAAAAAGTGCACATGTTTCAGGTCTTTGCTTTACATCAGTACTTTGTTGCCTCAGGAATTAGTATAACCTCAGGGCAATAGCTTTTAGATATTTAAGTAATAAACACAGCAATTTCAGAATTGTTATTACTGCTGTTGACGCAGTAAATTCATGTTCTGCAGTGAACTTACTGGATTACAGATGGAAAACAGCTCACTTGTTGCACAGAACAGAGGACAGCGATCTCAAACTACCGATGTCCGGTAAACTTAAAACAAACAAAAAAAACCTTCCCAAATTTCAGAAGTTGCTTTCAAGACTAAAGGAAATCTTAAAGAAGTTCTACGTTATATTTAACAACATACTGGTCATCAAGTAAACGATTCATGTAATAATAACCAGCACAAGCTTCTGGGAAAGTACTTTCCACACAGAAATTCATCGACTCCAGTAGTTCTTCTTATGGTGACGTCCGTAAGAACCGTCTTCCACAGGCAAATGGTTAATTGACGCAAGTAAATACTGCTAAAAGCCACAAATACCATGCATGTTAACAGCCAAACAGCTTCTTAAAGCATTTAGTCCGTGATTAAAGCTAACTTATCCCAAGACACTTACACCTTGCCAGCGCTGTTCTATTTAGCACGCGCAATCAAGCTTAAACTTACTGAGGCGGAGAGATGGTTGCAACGGTTTGTCACCGCGCGCCCTTCTGAAAGGCCGGCCGTTAGAAGGAGCCGCACCGACGCTGTCGCGCGTCCCAACGCCAGCACGGGAGCGACGTTACCTGCTGCAGCTGCGTCTTACCAAAGGCCTGGGGGCCGCTGCGCTCCTTGCCAGGGCCGCGGCACGTGCCGCAAGGGGCTTCCCTGCCCGCCGCCTCGCCAGGGCGCCACGCGGGGAGGAAAACCCCTCTGTCCAGCACCAAAACACAAAGACTTGCTGTGCCTCTGAAGGCATTCTTCAAATGCAAGAAAAACATGACAATATAGCCTTTTTTTTTTTTTTTTTTTAAGCAAAACAACTGCCGTAAAGAAGCTGGCTGAGAACGGTACCAAAGCTGGTGGCCTTGACGCGTCCCAAACATCGCCCAGCAACGACAGAGAACAGAAACTGTTGATACGCTCACATGCCTCGACGATCACAGAAAACACCGTGTAGATGTAAGCGTAATCCTGCCACACACTTTAACATCATTACACTATTATTAGAACCGAAAAAAAGAAAAACCCAAAAGTATGAGACTTATGAAGCTTTTGGTTGCAATGCTAACCAAAAATGAAATATAACAGCATTAAAAAGTAAAATATGAGGACTTTCAAGAATACTAGAAAAAATGCATTGTAACACATTGCTTTTATAACCTATGGCTCTCTAAAACTCCACTTCTACACCCGAAGAGATTATTCTAAATAATTTGCTTTTGACTGTAATAATTGATCAAAAGTCTTTGACTGAGTTAAAGAAAACATCACGCTGAAGCGTTTCTGCTTGCTGTCACTAAGAAGAACAGCCAGAAGAACACAATTAAGGTAGAAATGTTGCTCTGAGACAGAGAGAACTAACTTTTTCCAAGTTAATACGATTTTTCAGAGTAACCGTGGCACAAAGGGAGACTGTACAGCGCTGGAAGAAGACATCTGCCACCAAAACAACAACAAATTTCAGACAAGAGTCCCCGATCGCCTTCCACACAGTACTGACCTACAACACGCACAACGATGCCGACTTCCCACTTTCATGCGCAAAGAGGGACGGTGTGAGGACCGACGCTACTCAGACACACTATGCGAAGCTTAGTATTCAGCTGTATACCATCAAGTAAGTGCAGATATCAGAAAGTATACAAAGCTAAATGAAAAAAGTTACCTTTATCAAATACAAAAGCAAGCATTTGGAGATGAATGCATGTTGAAGACCGTTTCTCATGCTACACTAATGAGATCAGTATTTAACACAGTCTTTCTTCAAGACCACACTATCTACAAGTATAGCTTTCAGGTAGTATACTGATTTCATTGAAATATGTGATAGATAAGTATTTTTAAGTTTGAAAAGTTACTTGCTCCTGTGATATAAGTTGCGGCCTCTAAATTAGTACCTCACGGTGTAAATGCACAGGTATGGAGGGAACGCTAAACTTCATCAACACACCAAACGTCCCCCCTCCAAGCCAGCAGCTCTGCCAGGTTTTTACCCTCAGCGGACTGGGGAGGTCGGGGGAGGCCGGGCTGTGCCCTGCAGCCCCGGCCGGCCGCGGGGAGCAGCTCTAGTTCTTGGTCTTCAGCGACGCAACACCTGCAGCACGCGGGTACGTGCAGCCAAAGCTCTGCAGGCCCTTTGGAAGCGGCTCCTTCCAGCCGGCCGACGCGCAGCTGCTGAACACACGTGTCCCGCTGCCCGAGTTTTTCTGTTCTCAGCTCCGTGGCTCACAAGCTAAAGAAAAACTGATGTTGCTTCCCACGGAGGACAAAGATATTTAATAATGCTGCAGTCCCAGTTAGAGCTTAAAACCTATCTATATTGCCTTTTGTTAAGTAAATAATTTTGAAATTTTTATGCAAGTTTGCTAGCTTTTTCAGCCAAGGCACTTTTAATTTATTTATTTTTTTAAATCTACAACCCTTTTAGAAGTGTCCGTTATTTCTAAACCAATAAAACTTTACAACTAAGCACAAGCTGCCAGCCCGGTCTGTATCTGGCTCGGTGGCAGCCCCGGCTGAGGCCGGACCCCGCCGCCGGGCGCCGCAGGGCTCAGCACGGCCCTCGACTCTGCAACTGCTCTGCGCGTCTCCGTTAATTAGAAGCCACCCCACCAGCCCCCAAGCAAACCAGTTTTCTTGGATTAGTACTTCCTTAACGAACACACGGAGCCCTCTCCCAACGCTGACAGACGCCATTCAGACAGATGTCAAGCCCATAACCCCCTCACAGAGAGCAGGGCTCCTAATGGCGTTTACGGGGTGACATCTGCTTGACTGGCAGATGCCCATATCTTTTCAAATACATGCAGCTTTGTTGAAAAAAAAAAAAGCACGTGTTTTTACATGAATTATGTTTCCTTAAAAAAAAAAAAAAAGCATAGAATTTTACCCATAATTTCACGCTTCCTTGTAGACAGCTAATTACAAACTGTAGGAACCTAGATTCTCAACTAACTTTGTATACAATTATCTATTAGACACATTTCTCAAGGTGCTTCAGAATTCCTGTTAGTACACCTGAAAACTCAATTAAAAATTAACTTTTACATGTTAAATAACCCACGTCTGTGAATTCACATTCCATTTTTAATTGTAACAGAAAAGACCAAGTGACAGACATGAGTCAGTGTGTATTTTCTCTGTTTTCATAATTAGCATCTGAAAGGGATGAAGTTTGCTTTAGATGATAAAACCCCACTTTTCTGGTGTTCTACACAATAGGCAGTGCATGATATGGTAAATGGTTTTCCAATGAGTGATTAAATACAAATTAAAAGCTGCTTTGATCTCTCTATGGCGGGCTTTGGAGATACAAAAATGTATGTGACAGGGTTTGTGGAAGGTGCTCAGGTTCAGTCTAACCTACTTAAAAGCAACCCAGCAGGAACTTTGTCCGGAGACTGGCTCTTTTGGCACCCTCATTGTGCTGAACAGCGGGCCACTGCCTCGTTTGCTGGCGATGGCAGATGGTTTCATTTGTTGCGTACCTCCACGCCACCCCAAATTTTCAGCGGAAGGCTGGCTGGGAACGGGAGGGACGCAATGGGCAACGGCACCTGTCGCTCCCGCTTCAAAGAAATCCAGCTCCAGCAGTAAGAAAGAGAATGAAGAGAAACCACCAAAGCAGTCCAGAAGCTCAATATATTGTTAGAAATGTAACAAAAGGAAAAAAAGCAGAGTATATGACTTAACAGGTGACTGTCCAC
The DNA here is from genome assembly GCF_965183815.1 of Platalea leucorodia. Lineage (NCBI taxonomy): Eukaryota > Metazoa > Chordata > Aves > Pelecaniformes > Threskiornithidae > Platalea > Platalea leucorodia. Next base: position 1,001,861 of record NC_138858.1, read on the forward strand.
AGCTTTCAGTTTGCGGTTTGTTGAAATATTTCTTCTGCTACAGTGTAAGCCTTTGAGTAAAAAATTGTCATACCACACAGAGAAAAATAATACAGCACCTAGAAACTAATTTAAAACTACCTGGAATAGTTAGATTGTACCCAAATCAGAAAGTCTGGACAGTGGGGGCAAAATAAGAAGTGCTCAAAATACGAGAAAATACTGGAAGTTAAAAACGCCTGGAAATGTATTCCACGTACGGCTGCGCTTCAACAGCGGGAATGGTGCCGCAAGATGCAAGGCGAATCACAAGAAGACAATCCCTGCCCTTACACCGCTGCATCTTTAACACAAACGCTGTTGCTGACTAAAGAGCTGCTTTTAAGTTTAGAGTATGGGTTGATCTAGCAATATTTCTCGCTTCTGACTTTGCCAGCTAAAGGATAGTTATTGCTTAGAAAAATACTACTCATTATGCACAAAAATGAATTTTGTGAATATTGACAGAAGAGATTTAAAGGATTAAATTGTCAAGTTGACGAACGTTTATCAGTAGCAGTCCTAGATTTTATTTGCCATATAAGCCTTTGTATGTGCACTACTATAACTGCTGGAACTCTCTCATATCAGAAATAAGTGTCTGTACAAAGCACAAGGGTCTGCTTGGCTAAGAGTCCTTTTGGTTACACAGCTAAACAAAGAGCGTTTTTAAAGCATCTGCTTACAGCCTTACCCTGCCACAAGACATTTCCAAACAGCTCTTTCTCTCTCTGTGCAAGGATCACCAAGGGACAAGGGGAGGGCCGACATTATTTCTTCCCGTTCTGTGCACGGACGTGCCACGGCGGCGTGCAGGAGAAAACGGACTGGACCAAACAGCAAGCCCTTATCGCTGTAGCTAAAGCGGTCCACGTCCCCTATCTCCCAGCCTTTTGGGATGACAGATCCTTAGGAATAAATTGCATTTCAATTCAATTCCCCGCTATCCTGACACAGCAATTGACTATGCTCTGTCCTAAAGCGATAAATGTTTATGTTGGCTCAAGTGGAATTGAATGAAAATTGTAACTGTTACTGCTTGTATTTATAGAAATACCCAAACAGAGTAATTGCTCCAAGAAGAGGGTATTTAACTTTGCCACCCGTCGGAGGGTTATCATTTCACAGGCCAGCCCGCGAAAGCGAGCTGTCAGCGCGGCGTTGCTGCTCCTCGGGGCAGCGTTACCTCCCAGGAGCAGGCGCGGGAGCGGGCACAGCCGTCCGGGCCTTCAATTTCCCACCCACCGACACTTCAGTTCCACACAGCTATTAAAAACAAAGCTTAGCCAAACCATAAACTGTGTACTATTTCATAGCAGACAGCAGCTTTTGTAATCAAACCAACGAAGGGGCAGGAAATCCGTTCTCTAAGGTCGGCCCGACACTCCAGGACACCTAGCCCTCCCCCCCCGAGAGCCGGGTGGCTTACACAGAACTCCTCCAAATCTCCCAGAACTACGCCAAACGCTCCAGCAGAACGCGGAGGGCTCGCGTCCGCTTCCACCTCTGTCACTGGATCAGCATGTTTTTGAAAACCTTGTATCTGCAAAACCGAGGCAGCCTCTACTTCTACAGTCTTTGCAGGCGAGGTGGCTGTCCATGCCATGCAGAGTTCAGGGAAGGGGGAAAAATATTAAAAAAAAATAGTGTTTAATTAGAACCAGGGATGGGTTTGTGCTTTGCAAGTGTCATTGTCCATATTAACGTGAATAAGGTCATGGTTACAAAATGCAACTGCCATGGCAGAACTCCACGTTGTGCAACGCTGAAGAGGTTGGCGGGACTATCTAAGCGAGTGGAACCGAGACTAGAATCAGCTCGTCATGGCAAGAGGCACCTTTCGTTGTGTGGCACCATCAGCACCAAGGTCTTAACCAAAACCTGGCACTCCTGTTACAGGCAGCGATACCAAACACCACCCATAGGACATTCGCCTAAGTCTGGACACGGCTACAGTTACCCTGGGAATTCATTAGAACTAAATTAATTCTAAACTTGCTAGAAGCTTCTGTTGATTAGGTGTAAGAGCAATCCCTACAATATTCAGAATATATATCTCATATTTTGCCCCAGTATGTTATTTACGTCCATTACTAAGGCAATGTTGCCAAAGTTTTTGCCTCCGAGCTCTGCAACCTCAAAGTTACTTCCTTGAAGTTTTTCCTTTCCAAAACAGCTTCACGCAGTCAACTCGGTGGATTTTTAAAGACAGTCTATTTATGCTGTCCTGTCATTTTCTTTGTAAGTAAATAAATCTGTCAACAGAGGCAGCGATGCACTACAATGCTGCCTTTTCCACAGCCTCGGTGACATTTGACCATTTATCCCTGTTACGTGCTCAGCCATGTCCTTGCTTTACTGCCCCTACAGATGCTGCTGTACTTGTGTTAAAACAAAGACAAATATCTGTATGTCCAAATATGTAACAGTATTTTGTTGGTGTTTTGTTGTGTATGTGGTTGTTTGGTTTTTTTTTTTCCCCTTAAAGTATCTTGCTCTTCCTTTATTTATTGGAAAAACCTATTTGGATTTCTAAAATAAAACTTAGATGCTATCTTGGATCCTAAAATTACATTGAAAATAGATTGCAAATTACAAAATAAAAAAAAAAAAAAATTGAAAAAGCCCATTTACCATCATGACGAATTGCAAAATGTTGACCACTGAAGCCAGTAGATTTTATGCCCTACTAGGAAAAAATGCTGTTGTCCACGTGTGAATTATTTAGAGCAAAACATTTGCTCCACTTTTTGTTATCCAGAAAAGCCTGTCAGGCATTAAAAATAGCAATAAATACTACTGCTACATCGGAAGACTATTCTTGCATGTATTTTCAGTGCATTTGAAGACAGACTCAATTTTCTAAGCAACTCCTGCGCGTGTGGTTTTAAATGCTTAAGAGGCACTGTAGTGTACTGCTGAAGTATTTTCCAGAAACAGGCTTCAGTGCTTTCCAGCCAGCTAAGCTAAAATGCTTTAATCTCTAAAAGGACTGATGTGAAAGTGATCCTTTTAAAAAATTATTTGGATGAATGAAAGCATTTGGTGAATCTCAATTTGAACTGAAAAAAATCCTGTTGACCGCTGCACACCAGCATTACTTTGTGCAGTCAATCAATAAATATTAGCCTTAGTAGGAGCACTATAGAAAGAAGTGGCATCTTTTTTTTTAAGATAAGGTTAAGTTGTCTCAAAACTTTTTGGTTTTGTGTTCTACCAACACAAACTAATTGTTTTCAATTGTAAACCAAAATTTTGTCTTTACTCAGGATACTTTTTTAAAGCTCAACTGCTTTTAGTAACAGAAACACTTGCTCTGTAAATAAAATTGTTACTCCCATCAGGCTCTAGCAACATAGCCGATAGCTTTCTGAAAACCTCAGAACTTAACAGTCTAGCACACAGCAAAAACACACACATAATTTGGAACTTCCCCTATTAAAGCATCCCATCTTCAATCTCTTTCCCGTGAAAAGACCACACGACATCGAAGGGGCAGAAAGCCATCCCAGATGTAACACACGCTTGTTTATAATACTGCTATTGCTAAAGCTTCCAGAAAAAGAACCAGAAGGTCGCTAACAGATGTGGAGCCACGGAGACGGTATACGTTCCTGAAGGAAACGCTGATCTGATGTATATGCTGGGGAAAGCTGTTTCAGGGTATGCCGAACCCATTCATTAATTTATTTTTGTTTTTTTCCGAGGGTCCATCCATTTGTCGCTGTTTCTTGACAAGTCCTGCATCATCCCCTAGCTGCCAAAGGCATTCCCAGCAGCCTCCCTCCCTCTTGGCTAGTTCCAGTTAGCCTTCTGCCCCCAACCTGTGTTAATGCTCCCGACTCCAGACAGGCTGTTCTTCCGCCAGCAGTAATCCTGTCTCAGGCACCTTCAACCAGAGACGTGACCCCAAACTAGATCTGGCATACTAACTGTCTTCAGGTCAACAGAAATAACTAGTTTTCTTTTAGCCTTTCCCAAAAATCTATATAAAGCTCCGTTATAAAAAAAGATAGCTTTCACGCTCTGTAATCTGCAGTGTGCTATGCTAAAATGCATACTGTCGTCATTCAGTTTCCAAGGATATCGATATTGAGCATATAGATATTTTCCTCATAAGCATGAAAAAAGAATCAAAAGACAACTACTTATAATTAAATGCATGTTTTTGCATGGTCTGTCATTTCAGAATATGCCTCAGTGGACTACAACTCTTGACTTTACCTGCCAGTCTAGAATAAAGTAGAGCACCAGTAAACAGCTCTACGAGTACCGTAGAACTGAAATGCACTGGAGTCCTATGTGCGACAAACTAGAGACACCTCCTTGTTGAAAAAAAAAACTCGATCAAGCAGACTAATGGTAGCACCCTTACATCAGATCTTCCATCAAGGTAAATAATTTAAGGGATAACTACAGAAGATCATATAAAGCCTTTATTCTTCAAGAGCTACAAGATAAACATGTAGGTTGCAGGCAGACTTAAAAGCTCAAACCGCATATATTAAAATACAGACAATGATTCAGAAGTAACACAATAATATTATAGTAGTTAGAGTTAAGCAGGTATTTAGTTTTTGTCTACAGCTCTCTTCTACGTTTGAATAACTTCATTTCTAACAGCACATACTTCCTAAGCAGCGTCAGTATTTCGTTTTCTCATGAAAAATGTGCTATTTGGCAGAAAGCGTTCCATCTCCTCTGCACAGTACCTAGTACGTCAAAAAATAACATATTCCTTATATTAATGCTCACCTGCCGCGATGTCGTCATCAACCAGGTCATGCTCTTCTTCCTGAACCTTTGCTTCTGTTCCCAATGAATCTGGGCTTGCGCTACCAGTCTGAATGGCTTCCGTGGTTACTCCAGCTGAAAGAAACAACCAAACGCCCACAAAAGTCAGTGATTTTGGTAGATAACATCCTTAGATCAGGAAAAAAAAAATTATCTTTTGATATTCTGAACCATGCAATGTAACTCTATGAAACATAGATAAAGCAAAGAGCGACTATTTGCTGGTTTCCCTTCTCACTGAACGCGGCCTTTTCACAAACCTATCCTTTAAAAATCTTTTCCACACTGTAAATATCTCTTTTGTATTTTCTTCTTTTTCTGCCGTCTTCTAGCATCATTAAAAACATCAGATACACATAGCACACACTAACAACTTATTTAGCCACAAGATGCAGAGTTCCAGCAGGACTTCTCTTACGTGCCCTCGCAATACTTCATCTCTCGCGCCAAGAGAAGTGCGGTTTTTCCAGGCTACCTTCAGAGTGTGTTGATGTACCTGACTGCTTCCACGTCAGCGGGGCTGGGATGCATCCGTTAGTTGCTATTAGACATTACAGAATGAACACCACATCGTGCCACATAACGCCACGTGATTAAAGCTGTCATTCACCGGTTTATACTCTGCTCATTTATAATCTTTAATTATTCCCTACATGAGCCTTACCACAATTCAATCAAGGCATTATCAAAAGAAGTGTTTTGCTAAGCCTCACAAATAGTCTTCCCAAAGAGCTTTCGGAAAGCTAAAAAGCAGACTGAAGGGGTGCCCTGATAAGACTTCTTTCCTCCCAATGCATCCTCTATGTCAGCTTATACTATCAAAAATCTTATTATATGAAGAGATCGCTGCTTTACGGATTGTGGCATTAGGTTTGCAATCCACAGGGGCATTAAGTCCCCGTTAAAAAAAGCACCACGGCCCTTTGTCAGCACCAACCAAGTTTCAACAAGAAATGAGGTCTCCGTAAATGACCCCGCCTCGCGGAGGGCAGACAGCTCTCGCTGACCAACGCAAGCGCCAGCGACGGCTGGGCACTGGGCGGCGGAGAGCTGCCCGCTGTACCTGCTGCTGCTCCTCTTCTGCCTTTGGATCGTCTTTATAAAATCACTAACGTGCGCTACTTCAGTTCTCGGTAGTTCTCATGGAAAAACTCCCTAGTCTTCTCCAAACACATGACTGTTGATTAATAAGTGAAAAGATGACTGCATCATAATAAATGACAAGGGGGGAATCTGTCGGCTGCGTACAACAAGGTTTGTGAATCCACACCTGAAAGCCATTTAACTCTGCGTCATCTTTAAACCAGTTGAGAAACATCAACATTCTCATGAGTATTCCAGATTTTACTTTTTTTAGTAGTGCTTTTAAATACTAACTATTCACAGCAAAGTAATTACTTACACCTTGTGATAACAGAGCGATTGTCCGACAGCAATTTCTAACCTTATTCTGACATAACCTCTTTATAAAGAAACTAGTACCTTTTAATGACTTTCTGACCATCCTTCTCGTTGTGTCAACACGTATAAAAAACAGCGATAACAAATACACAAGCAGACTGGAACGCACCGCCGAATCAATAGCATAGCACTTCATTAAGCATGCTGGCATGACTGCACAGAGATCGCACGCAATTACAGACTGCACATGCACCTTTTTCGGGACGCTTTTGAAAATCAGGAGCTCGCTGTTGGGGTGCAGCTGCTGCAGCCCCGGGGCATCACCCCATGGGCTCTCCACCAGCCTCCACGCAGACGGCAGGATTCCAGCACCGCTTCGTCAAAATCCTTTTTCGTCTTCACCTTCAAGCACCAACTATTTTCTAACACCGCTCTTTATTTGTGCGTACCCAGTGGAGTCAGCCAGTGCGTTGAGGGGGAGAGAGCAGGTTATTTTTTAAGCGCTGTGTTACATTTTGCGTTGCAGTCAGTGCGAGAAGCTGCTCATCTCTGCAGGCGTAGCAAGCATCCAGCTGTTGCCTAAATATCACTTCCGCAGCCTAAAATTCTTTGCTTTCTTTCCACGCGCAGAGATGGGTGAAGAGTTTGCATGCCTTCTGAAACCTGCAGTATGAAGGCTCCGACTGACGAGCTTTCATCTCAGAGGGAGGGTGGCTGAACACCCAAGCCGGTAGAAGCCAAGGGTCAAGCAGTCCCTAAACAGCAAGTTTAGGCTGCGCCAGAATTTAGTTATTACTTCACCTCTTTCCCTGTTTTCTAGCCCTGAGTTGCTGAAGAGAGGCTGATTTTTCCGTATTAGATGTGCTACACCTTTCTAAAGAGCTTAGTGAGATCAGTTATAGCGCAATGGACGGAAATAAGTGCCTTTGCATGAGGGATTCTAAGTACAGCGTATAAAAAGTTAGAAAAGTTTATTACAATTTTATACAATTAAAATAAAAATATAAGTAAAAAAAAAAATCTATTTAATCAGAATGATTAAACATTCCCCCCAAAACACTGAATGGATAAAGCCAAAAGGGGAAAAAAATAGCCATCGTGCAAATATGTCAGGCAATAAATTATCGTTTCCTTACAATGAAAATCCAGTAAGAAGGAACGTGTATTCCTGGACACAAGTGTTTCCTACATAAGTCTCAGAAAATGTCTTAGAAACACATCTTAGAAGTGAAAAGATCATAAAACCCTGAATGTATTAGAAATAAGCCAGTTAACATATTAGAAAATATTGGAAAATTAAGATATACTTGTAGTAGAAACTTACACCATTATTACAATTTACTATTTACTGCAGCATCCTAAACTCATTATTCATTTAATACATTAAAATGTTGCAGCACAAAATTATTTGCCTTACTTCTTTGTGCTCTTTTAAGTCAAACCTTGCACGAGTAAGATGATCAACCACATATACAAACAGGAAAGTCTTTGGGGTCTAATCAAACTATCCGTACTCAGTGAAGACTCCCATTTAAATCGATGGAAGTTTAATTAAGTTTTACTCAATTAATCTGGCTTCAAATAAAACTTTCTAACAGAAATATAAGCCTACCAGAGAGACATTCATAAAAACTGACAACGGTGTATTCGTTATTATAGACTTTTCATATTTATTTTGCTTTCCAGTGATAACATGGATTATTATACTTGAAGCAGTTTAAAGAGCGACACAATTTAAGGACATCTATTTACATTTCTTCCACTTTGTGCTGCCACGTATAAGATTTTCACTTAAAAAGAAACAGTCGTTTGATACAAACATTTACCTGAATGAACTGGGTTTTAGCAATATGGGAAGCAAGAGAAGTGTCTGTGCTTGATTTCTGGGCAGAATGTATTGAAAACAGATTTCTGCAGAGACTGACCAGCGCTGCCCGCACCCCGGCAGCCCGTGACAGGCAGCCTGCCTGCCTCGCATTAATTCACTTCACACCGCTCCGATCGATCCCAGGCAGCTCCCAGCCGCCCCGCGCGCTGCCTGTCTGCCGGCTCCATCCGCATCCCACGCGCACACAAAGGCCGGGGCAAGATAACCTTTTGCTTTCCGTTAAAGCCATAGTAGCCATTTTTCTATCTGCAGTAACATCACATATTTAAAAACATATCTGTCCCTCCAGGGCCCGGCGGACAGACCCACCACCAAGGGCTTGCAGGTGTCCCACGCCACAGAGCCCCCGAACGATGCCTTCAGCGTTTTAAGCAAACGTTACGCTGGCCAAGGGAAAATAAATAAATAAGAGAAACAAAATAGAAACCTAATATTCAGCAAAGGAACCCCTTTAAAAAAAATAATTTCATTTGCAGAATCCATTTGACACTGAAGACAGCCTTTGCTCTTAAAAATAAGCAGGTAGAAAAAGGCAGCGGCGTTTTTCCCCTTTTGAACTTCACCTGAAAACACGGCCTCGTGGCAAGCGCCCCACGGACCACCTAGCATTTCAGAAACAATCCTACGCTGTGAAAATGAGGAGCCGACAAGGCCATTGCAAATATTTACAGTCGCATGACATAATCTCAGTAGATACAAGATGAAGCTTTGAAAGCTTAACTGTTTTCCTCCCTGTGGGAGCCTGAAAAATACCAACACCTGCAACATCTCTCATAGGTTTAATTCGCAGCATCACTTACACATCCATTCCCATCTGACATGGGGTCAACAAGCCGACATGCCAATTTTGGATTTGAAGGCCCAAATCAAACAAAGATTTATTGTTCCCCCTAACGAGGCGTTGTGAAACGAAGCCCAACGCCTCCCAACGCCTGACCCGCGAAGCGCGCGGCGCGGAAGCCGCGCAGGCGGCCGTAGGCGAGCGGCTCGGCGCAGCGACAGCGGAACCGGGCCCACCGAGGGGCTCGGCGCGCGCCGGCAGGCCCTCAGAAGAGAACATAAGATCTGCTTGGCTTTCTCCCTGCTCCTCCACCCCGCCATCTCCAGGGGACAATAATCTCTCTTGCATCAGTTAAAAGATTATTAAAAGATAACCCTGTGCAAGTCTGCCTGTCTTTCAAGTCTCCTGAACACATTTTATCAAAACGCTGGGAGACATGCCAGGCGCTTGATCTGTCCGAGTAAGGTCATGTCCCAAAATTGCTACTGGATCCGAGCACTGAATATACAAACGGGGAAAGATTTCATCGCTGTTTGCTAGCACCACACGCGTGATTCATTCAAGAGCCAATTAAATGCATAGGACAAAGTATCTTCTATCAGCAGCAAGCTTCTATTAGCGATTACCGCTTGTTTTAATTAAAACAAACCTGTTAATGCACAAGAGAAGCACTGTTTCTACATCATGCATATAAGAACTATTGCAGAGTAATAACGTATGCTGGACACAAAAATATGCTGATGATAATTTATGCCCCTATATCAAGAGGCAAAATTGGGAGAAGTGGAGGACGAAGGAATCAAAGCAGTATCTCTTTCTCTCTCGTATTGCTTCTCCTTACCTTTCTAGCATAAAACTATATTTTCAGAAGTTCAGTGCATCCATTTTGGCCATCCTAAATAATTCTTATCCCCTTCAATTCCTCCCCAGACCTTTAAAAATCATGTCATCTTTTAATCACGTCTTACAACGTAGCTAATATATAGACTTTACTCTTTACCCACAGCGGCAATATTTGTAGCTCCTTATTCTGCTTCTCCTTTCCGATATGGTAATTATCCTCCTCCTTCAGAGCGTCAGCATCTCTGTGTACGTTCATACAGCCAGTAACACTAGTAAACGCCTTCTCAGCCCTGTCATTCCGGAGAACCACAAACTCTGGACCCTTAATTCACATAGTTCTCAAGACCATTAATATAAAAAAATTAATTCCAATTTGCTAGTCATGGCCTGTTTGAAAGGTTTTCAATACCAGTGCTTTCACAATGCTGAACCTTTACATTCAAGTCATTCATTCAGCCATGCTCAGCTGATTTTCTTCCTGTGTTTTAAAGCTTTCTTGTTCCGACAGGTAGAGCACATCCTAATTTAGTGTTAAAACAACTGCTATGCTTTGATTTGCTAATGACTAACATAAAGGCCCAAATACTGCTGCATGCATACTTGAATTGAACGCATACAAAATACTCAAAGCTTTTTCTTAACCCAGCCAGTCCCTGGCTGTTGCTACAAGGATGCATGCCATGCTTCTAACCCCAGCACAAACATAAGCACCAGAGGCAGAAGAAAACAGTATGCTTCCAGCTGATGCGCATGTAAAACAGAACTGCATACTCTTCTCTAAAACCTTCAAATGTCATTGTTTAAGTAAGGAGGAGCACCAGAAATCATAAATTATTGAATCTAATACAAATTACTCGTTGTTTTCAAGTATGTTAAAAAGAAGTTCCTTTTCTGGAAGCAGTCAACTTGGCTACAGCAGGCACTACAGAGTGGTTTATACACACTTCACCAACACAGTTATCTCCGTAACCTTGCACCCAACCAGGTCACTCAGTATCACTCCAGAGAAAAGAAATTAGTAATCATCAACAGTTGCTATAGCAGCTACTCCTGAGAGTAAAGGGCAACTACAGCTGTATTCCTCAAACTGCGCATAACTGACCTCAGAAGAAGATCAATTAAAAAAAAATACATCCTAATATACAAAACAGCCCAAATATCTACCAATATGAATCGAGGCTCTTTGGCATGTATATACAATATGCTTTCACTCATTATCCACTGCTTGGCTGCACATCTAACTGTGCAACAACATCCCCATCCTAAGGCAAAGGCTACGTGGCTAAAGGCTGTAATTAACAGCAGCTTAGTCTTACCAACAAATTCTCAACATCACTTTAAAGTACTGTGTTCCATGTAATTTATGCATTCAATTTAGATTTAATAAGATTATTACACATCTCTCAAAAATCAATTGGTATTTAATAGAGATCTTTCTCTGAATAGAAACTACGTGCTTCAGTGGAAAAAGAATCTCATTTTAAGATGAACACCTACAACTTCAAAGCAAACATTCTCATTTACGACAATATAAATTTTTACTGGTTTGTTATGTAAGGCAGATGAGTTTGGATGTTATTCTACAAAGGCAAGTTTCTAGATGGACAAGTGAATAGCGTATCTCATGATGCTGACAGATCTTCCAAGAATATACTCTTAGAGTCTGTACAACCTCTGCTTTAATAACAATGAATAAAATGAAAATAGCTATTTTGGAGAAAAATACAACCGATTAAATAGTGGTCAGTAGCTATTTAACTTATTTGGAGAATAAACTTTACCCAATATCTCCTTGCAGCACTTGGTAACCAATGGCTTTCAACACCCGCCTGGGCAGGCGTCGCATCGAGTGTTTAACAGACGCTGATGGACACACGCTGCACGACCCTGCATTAGCTCCTTCCGGAATCCTTTTACGCTCTTGGGATGCCGAAGGATCCCTCTATAACAATTTCTATAATCTAATTACACATTCTTTGAAAAGGAAAGTCAGCGTTTTACCACCAGGACCTTGTAATCTTATCAGCCTTTTTCATAGCAGGTTTCTTCCCTGAAACCTCTAAACTACAGCCTAGCCCCTCAACAGCAGCGGCAGCCTTCGCGAAAGGCGCTCCAATCCCAGCGAGACGTACTGAAGCGTTCGATTTGCCTAACCGACATTAGTGCCCTTAAGCGATTTCATGATTGTGAAATTACTTTGAAAATTTCAAGAAACTTTTCTATATAAGCCTAGATTTTTCCCCTAGAACTTTCCCCTCCATCGGTAGTGCTGTTCATAATTTTGTGTACAAAATGCCTTTTTTTCTTTTATCTAGCAACCAAGTTATTTTAGGTTTAACACAGCATTACTTACGTGATATAACGCTGTCAATGTACTGTGGTAAATAAGGAGCCCATGCATCGATGGTTTCTTTCCGACCTGCCTGCTCGATTCTTCTGAGTTCTGCTAGCAACAAGGCCTGGGCAGCTTCTCTTACCTGTAAAGCCAACAGCAACATCATACCAACTCCAATATCAAATATTTATCAGTATGCTTTCAGTACAATTTAGCAAGAACAAAAGAAAAACTTCTACAGAAAACTAACCTAAGCTTTTAGAAGACCTTCTACACAGAACTACACAGAAAAAGGTTTCCCAAATTTAAAAACAAACAAACAACAAACTGGGTTCTTACGTCAACAAATACAAAATACTATCTTGTACTATTTGTCCCCCTTTCATATCACTTGTTCCATGGGAAAAGTTCATAAAGACACATTCATAAATACACATATTATTTTTGGTCTAAAAGATTTAATGCATAAGGAAGTTAAGTGATTTGATCAAGGTGAAATAAAAAATTGTGGACAAACAGAATATAAATATGCTACCCTGACACCTAAGGTATCCAGTAACTGGACTTCTGTTGCTTACAAGATTTAATGAGCTTCAAAGTAATTACCCTCTCAGGAAACCATCTCACGGTATATCCTCTCTAGCAAAAGAACAGGCAATCAGGTAGCAAAAACCATATTCCCAGCTAGGTGCCAGGACCGCTGAGGACCTGCGCCCTACAGCCCAGCTCCGTTACTCCTTCCCCACTTGGAAAGCTGCACAGTCAACACATTTTTTGCCACAACAGCACAGGTGTAGTGTTAAGGCCCACTAGTCATTTATCAAACAGTTGGGTGACAAACCATTTACTGGCTACTGTATACACGCTCCAAAAAATAAAGCAACTCAGCAGTCTCTTGAAAAATATAGGGTAGGTTTTTTTAATCTTAAGTTCCTTAATGGAATCATGGAAATTTTAAATCCAAGAATTTCTTTAAAAAAATATGTACAGCATCCAGAAGGTAAAAAAAAAAGTGTGTATATACATATATATATATATATATATATTTAGACATGGTAACTTTTTCAACATTTTGACAGGTTACCTGGAAAATTAACTTACTAAATATGAAATAAAAACTCCAGGAACTTGTGTCAGAAAAGAATTATATTCTTTTTATACTAAGGGAAAATGTGATCAGTAAAAGACAACATAAACCCCCCCAAACCCTAGCAGTCCAACATTACTACTGAAATCACCTCCAAGCATCGATCCTGCCACCTGCGAGCCAGCATCTCCAGAAGAGGAGGTCTGAATTTGTCCAGTCCCAGCAGGTCGGGGAGCATTACACAGTGCATAGCAGCAAGCTGGCTCCACCCTGTTAAAACACATCACAACAGGAACATAAACATAATAAACAGTGAAGCAATTTTAAGTTCAAAATGCCATCAAGTAAATTTACGTTAGCCACTGGCCTGGTACGCAGTAGGTCTTCAGGAGAAGTTGGGAGAAAGAGGGAGAAGAAAAAAAAAAAATAGAATAGAACCCATTTTGCAGCAGAACAACCGAATTGTTTCTTCTGCCGTGGGAACCCGGGGCTCGCCCCGTCTTTACTGCTGCCAGCTGACCTCAGGGCAGGCTGTACGGTGCATGTGCTGTCCGGATCAGACAGGAGCGAGCTCTTCCAGGCACAAGTCATGCCTCGTGAACTAGCTGGTCAGATCCCAAACACATGCAAGGGCCAAATGAGACATCAGCAGCAGATTGCCTCAAATCGGTCCCGATTAAACACAAACATCCCTCTTCCTCCCCAGCCCCTCTCAAAAAGACCTCAGTATCTAGTTGCGTGCTTGGATTTTAAACTTGCAGCCTTAAGAATATGCTCCACATACATACTAAGTATAAAAAAGTCCCTAAAAGTATTATGGCCAATTTTTTTCAGAAGCATAAGCTATGGTTCCGAGTTCAAGATTTAGATGCCCTGTTCAAACCATAATTAGCATTACTTATCATGATATTTAACGTCCTACATGCAAGTGTGATATAATTCGACTACAGAAAACTTAGCGTATGAATTACCGCTAGAAAAATTACATAGAATTTTCTGTCCTGTTTTAAAAGGTATGCAAATATGTACAAGCGCACATTTGTCTGCTTTCCTTATCTTTCCATCTAAATCTTACTTCAACACGTTTACTTCAGGGGCATTCATACTACAAGCCTGCAATATTGTGTAGTTAAAACCAATAAAGATAAGCACATCAAGCTCAAACAACATAGCTTGTAAAAACGCTTGTAAAGTACTCTAGGCAAAAGAATTCTTTTAGTATTGTGCTCTACATTGACTTGAGAAATACTTCAGGTGAGCATATAGATCTATATTTTTAAATTGTCAGCAATACTGAGCATAAAAATCTAAGTATTTTAACTAATAAAGCTCTTCATGGTGCTACAAGAAAAGAAATCATTATGTCAATTTTCCTTAAAGAAAAATGGATTAAAAAGAGGAATTTCCAATTTAAGAGAATGCTGTTTCTACTGCTTGAGATGCATGAAAGCAGGAGTTTATAGCTTACTAATAAGGGCATAAAATTCTGATTTAAAGCGACTTGCCTACAGGGATACAAGGGGGCTTTGGTTGGTTGGTTGGGTGTCGTGCCAATCTTTTTGGCAGAAAGACATTCTTCATAATGTGGGTAAATACTTATTGGAAAGAAATCACCCCCGACACAAAACCCAAGTGGTTTAAATAAACACTAAGTTTTCACAAGCACCAAAAATAAATTTAAATGACACGAAACTGATTTTGTTTGTTCCATTTTCAAAGGAGCGTTATATTTTTAGTCGTTCCATTTACACCGTGGACTACGGAGCGCTGGTGCTCATTCATCCCAGGAGCGGGTGCTCGCCCCAGCGGCTCCTCCCCGGGCTCCAGGCCGGCCGAGCCCTTCGGCGCAGCGCAGGGCCGGGACACGGCGCCCGCGTGGAACCCGCCACGCGTGCTGCGGCTTCTCTCCCGCGTACAACACCCATGGGGAAAGGCACACGTGCTTGCCCTGCCTAACAGGGGCTGAGGTTTTTGTCAAAACACAACTGCAAACCCGAACAAGAGCCGAAATATCATCTTTGATACGCTGGTTGAGAACTGCATTTACAGGCAGTCCAAGACACAGACTGAATCTGCTCAGCCTCTGCCAGCATTAATGGCAAAGCACACAAACCTAAACTCATTGCCCCTCTTTTTTGCAAAGAAAAATTCCTACATAGATCAAATTAAAGTCATGTCATAACAATGATAAGGGACATTAGTTGAAAGTAAAAGACAAATAGATAGAAAAGTGAGGAAAGAATACCTTCATTGACTAAGAAACAGGTATGTAAAGTAGGAGCAGTGTCAGAGCCAGAGTGACCAGCTTCAGTGCTAGAAGAAACAGCAGGAGCAACTTGCAGAGGAAAGAAGAAGAAAGAAAAGAGAAAAAAATAGGAAAGTGAGGACAGCAGCTTCTGAAAAACAGATTAATATCACTGAAGAATGAAAAACAAAAAACTAGAGGAAACTGTGATAATATTAAACTTAAAAAAATTCTAGGTTTTACAAGAAGTGCAATGCCAGTGAGAGGAAGACATGCAACTGCAGAGAAACACAGATACACTACACAGAAACTTTTATGTTTTGAAGAGACAAAAGTACCTGTAAATAAAGCGATTACAAAGGTGTCTTTAGATAGCTAGATTGGGTTTGACAGCATGGTTGACTACAAATTTAAAAAACAGGAGTTTCACTGCTGCTTCTTGTGCTTTTCCCATGTTTAGATTTGGAATTTGCATTACTCATTAAAAACCCTAGAAATAACCCCTTTTAAACCTGGGCTGCCCCATCTGTCATTCCTAGGTGTCATAGAATGTATTACCGATGGTTAGTTTTTATACAGGTTCATTTTAAATGTGTCTCCCTTCAAATAATTTAAGCCTAGACCAAAGAAAGGGCCAAGAACCTAAAGCAGACGCATACAAAGCGTACAGTGTGGGACCACAGGCAAGCAGCTACAGAAGAGCACCGTTCAAGCGTGTTAAAACCCCATCTGTGACATTTATTTTGTAAACTGCACCGTTTCTTGGTGCAAATGTAACTTAAAAGCGGTTCTAAACGTTCTACTTCCACTAATGCTTCACGACTTAATATTATCACATGAAAAGATGCGCAGACCTTATGGCATACACATGCTACAACCCAGGGTCAAGGCGGAGATTTAGAGGTCACTATCTGACACTTCCTTCCTATAGAGAAATTACCATATGTCATGCACAAGCATCTTCAAATTAATCCCCCGCTCTTATTCCGTTGCAGAACGACAATGGGTTCAAGCTCCTGAACCGATTAAGCATTGTCTTCTCAATGGTCCGTTTGCTTTTCATGCAGTGAACTTCTTTTGTCGCTGTGGGACATCTGCATCAAAACTACTTTTTCCAGACTCGCCCCCCAAATGCATCACGAAGGCACGTGTACAGTGACAGGATGGCTAGCGCCAATCACTTCCTAACAGCAAAACCTAGTTTCGGTAGATGTATAAGAAAAGCTATTCGTTTGATGAAAAAGATGGTTTGTAAAAACACAACCCCACCCCAAACGTCTTACCCTGCCGTTTCTTTTTTGCCTCGTTTTGTTGCAGTTGCCAGCTCTCTTCCAGCAGCAGGAATTACAACAGGCGCCGCAATGGAAGCGGCTGGCCCAGCAGCCGAGCAGCACAGAGCTGTGCTCAGCTCCGGACAAATGCAGGTCAAATTGACGGAGATCAGGCATGTCAGAAAACGCATCAATTGGATCGCCAGTTGATTTTTTGAGAACAATAGCGCTAGAAATTCATGAGTGGCAAGATACTGCAAGCAGCGCACAAGGGGATGTAAAGATAAGACACCGAGGATACTTACGACCTAAGAGTACCACTTCGAAGCAAACCCATCTCCCCCCCCGAGCACGCAAGACGTGCCACCAGACACAGCAAAAGGTGACAATTTAGGACTAGGAGTACTCTTCCGTATTCTGGACACCACAAAGAATTTCATTTTTATCAATTGTTTCTCATGACGTTATAAACATTTCCACTGGGTAAGTAAAGTATGTCTACCCCCAAACTTAGCAAAGTTATTTCAAAGAAAAATTACATCATTGCTATTAGGGAAAGAAAAACCATAATGGAACTCTATCTTTAAAAAACAAAAACACGAACACAGACTCTCTGTGACAAGTGTTTTTTCTCACATTGAATTTGCCATACAGACACCATCTCTGAGAAATCCTGACCTTTCAAATAATTCTCTTCCGAAGCGGAAAAGTAAACGGCTGTAAAAAAACAAAGCAAAACAAAGAAACGAAACCAAAAAAGCCCCACATGTTGAGACAAGAGCCCCAATTTTTTTTTTTATTTCTGCTACTTCTCGATTTATGTAGCACCCTTCATCATGAAAAAAAGCTTGATGCTTACCACTCCTGAAACTGATTTTCCCTTTCCAACCAAAGATCACAGTAAATTAATATTTATATTTAGGGAAAGAATAAATACACACAAGTGTTGCTGATGGGCAAGTTTCCTCCTCAGACATAAGCATCCCCCTTTTTTTGCAGGTGAGTGAAGAAAATCACACAGCTGATGTATACGTTGCCTGTTGTGCTTACTCCCTCTCTAATACAAGAGCAGTTCCACAGTTTAAAGATATATTTTTAGATGCACATATGTCTTTAATGTACGTCGTTAAAGATTGTACATTGTGGTAAACACGACAATGACAAAGTATTTATATTCTGCAAAATGCAATCATTTTACAAATTGCAAGTTTCTCCGTATTCATATAGCTTGAAAAGACAGAAGTTTTAATAGTTAACAGTTAAAAATAAAAGATAATTGCAATTTTCAAAGGGAATTTCAAGTAAGTCCTGAAGGATCTCTGCTTTTAGTTAAAAATAACCAAACACACAACGGAAAAAAAGAAAAACCTTTCCTCTTCTGCCCTACCGTATATGCACATCCACAAGAACTCCGAAAGAACTGCGAGAAGAGCCATGCTGTGTATACCTTTCCCCTTTATCATACAGCAAAACACGTATGACAGGTTACAAACCCACATTCCCCTCAAGCCGTCAACAACCTTCAGTGGGTCCCACGCGGGACTCCACTCTACTCCAGTAGAAAAATGTATGTGTAATCCTGTGTACATCTTTCTTTTACATCACGTGGTGTTCCTGTACTTAACCAGTGTGCTTGTGAAAGGAAAGATACAATGCGGACTATTAAAGGATCCTTATCACCCACTGCCATCTTTCATAACTGCAAGTGATGAAAATAGCAGCAGCAGCGGTAGAAGTAGTGTTAAAATAAATTAATTTCTTCCTCCTTCCTAAAAAAGGAGGGGAAACGTATACATACTACTCAGATGTGTTTACCTTTATGCTTTAGTTTATAACATACATAAACATTTTTGTATTGGGCTGTATAGCCCTTAGTCACAGACTTAAACCTCCTACTATCACCTCAACACCAGAATGTTTGGGAGCACTTAAAACATGCAAAAAATCGTTGTCAGGGACTGACTTCATGCCGGTATCAGCACCTTATATTGATTCTTAAAAAGGTCTTAGTCATTAAAATTTTAATCTAGAACATTACACTACTTTTTATTCCCACGTAGAAGCTAGCAATATTTTTATCACTTCATAGTAAGGTGATAACTTCAGTGTCACGAGCTGAAATGACATATCAAATTGTTCCAAAGCAAGTGATTTTTACCTTGCTTAATTTGTCCTTGGGCTGCATGACTTGAAATTGAAGGGGGTGCCTTCACTTTTGACATCTCAGGAGTGCCTGGCCTAGGTGGCCTAAACACAAAATATACACGAAGGGGGAGAAGAAGGATAAGGGGGGGGGGGGGGGGAACGGAAAAAAAAAAAAAAGATATTATTTGCTAAAGATACTGTGACTAAACAAACTTTGAAAAGCAACCCTATAAAAAACAGTTGGCTTGACAGAAAAAAAAATAAGAAGTATCTCATTTACAATTCCTAGGTAAGCTTATTTTTTGGTGATAAAAAGTTCATCTGTATGTTTTATTTAAAATTTGACCTAGTCATTATAAAAACTCTTTAAAAACAATAAGCACTAAAAAGGAGGACAAAAACGGCCTCTCAGACCTACCGGCGCATATGTTAATACAACTCCAGGTTCTATTAACGTTGTAAATTACATAATTCCATTCAAAGCAATATAGTTATCTTGGCATAAAAAAATACTACATTCAAGAAAGAAGAAATACACTCAATTCCATCTAGGTACCAAAGTTTTTCATAGCTATTAAATACATCAAACCCCACAGTAAAATGAAACAAAATGAAATGCTGTATTAAAACAGAGACTCTGAAAGAAAGTTATCACAAGTTCCAGTGAATATTTGCCATACCTGGTCGGGCCTTTCTTCATGTGGTCTCCGATAAAAGTTGCATTGGTCATACTCATCAGCGTGTTGGCCAGCGAGATAACAGACAGGAGATGCTGCGTGGTGACGGCACGTGATACGCCGTACGTCCCCTTTCCCAGTCCTTCTGTAACGGACATCTTCCTTCCTAACTCCACGCTATCGTAGGACGGTTTGCCGACAGGCTGATTATAGCCAGGAAGCATCAGAGACATGTGGCCTCCTCTAGACAGGAGGCCAAACGACACGGAACAGTGGGGCTTAAGCATCCCAAGACGATCAAGGCAAAGCTCATCTAGAACAGAATTCAGGCCCCAGGCGTGAAGACAGGACATAAAAAGCTTTGCTGTATCCATGGTCAGATTATATTCTAATAAAGTTAATGGTTTAGATTTGCTAGAGCGATATTCTGGGTCGCCGTCTTCTCTTCTCTGCCTTATCGATTCTTCGTCCTCATCTTCGTCATCAAGAAGATGCTCTTTTATATTCTCTTTGATTGTTTCCTTGACCTGCTGGAAGAGGACGGCTGCTCGTTTACCAGTCAAAAAGGAGCCTCCTTTGTCAGACCCGCCAGAGGCTTTCTGTAAATTCTCCGGAGAAATGAGCGCAGTGTTGGGTCTGGAGGCCTCCTCAGTCAGCAGCTGAATAATCAGGGCTTCTACGTCAAAGAAGAGCACATGTATATCTGGATCCGTTAAGTTGGTCTTTATAGCTTGAACCATCAGGGAGTTATGTGAATATTTAGGTAAATTCCCCTGGAAAAAAAAAGAAAAAAAAGAATTTGACATTTTAATTGGATTACTTTCTTAACACTTTTCACAAAGTTAATTCACAAACTAAGGAAGCTGTGGATGATCGAAGTTTGAAAACTCATACGGGTATAAAACATGTTATGATAAATGTTACGAAAATATCAGTGAAGACTTTTACAGCACTTCTCACAATGTCAGGAATGTCAGACTTGTGATCAAGTGTTACACCCCTAAAATACAGGAATTTCCCTTACATAAGTTATCAGATAAATAGAGCTCTCTAGATAAGACACAAGTTCACATTTCTTTCTCATGAATTCTAAAAGATAATAGTTATACTCCAAGGAACAATAAAATGTCAATATTTTGTTATTAAATTTAAAACACATTAAATATTTCATATCTGGATACTGGAGTATAGCAGCAATTTATACTATTGGAAAATAAGCTACTAATATATTTGTCCAGATATGCAACCAGTGTGTCACTTGTTGTTCGCTCCACTACTTAAGTCCATCTTCTTCCTCTGTCCCTTCCTCCCAAGGGAAAAACAAAACAAAAACAAAAAAAAAAAAGGAAAGAAAATTAAAATACTATGGGATAAAAGCTGAAAACAGTCAGAAAAGGAGATCAGACAAAAGAACATTAACATCAGTTTTGAGATTATGCTCAAGTACTTACTTTCTTCAGACAAGTGAAAGAGAGACTCTTAACAGAAATAAACCCTTTTACAATTGAATTAACAGTCTGAAGGACATAAGGTTGAATATTCTTGTTTGATGCACAGAATTACAAAGTCAGAGCAAGAAAAACCTACAGGAGAAGCAGCTGCTGGGTTCAGCGATGAAGAAGCACTCCTGATGCTTGTATTAGTCGCTGCAGAAGTTAAACCCTGTGCTCAACTGACAGCTACGTCTAAGGGAGCACCTAAAAACCCTTACCTTACACAAGGCTAGGAAGGGCTGCAGGAGAAACGGGTTTTTTCCACAACTGGTATAGGCTGAATGGTTTGTTCAGAAAACATCAGCCTTTACTGAAAGTAGAATTAACCCAAATGTTCTTAATATATCACCGATAAAAGCAATACAGTCAAGGCTCCTATGTCTTTCCTCATTTATAACTCAACAGCCTTAACATTAATATAAACTCTTTCAGTTTGGTAGTCTCTCAAATTTCCAGTCCCTGGGGTCTTTTTTAAAACTACAAAAGCACATTTTACAGCAGGATGGTTATTTAGAAATTAACAAGGCTTGCAGTTTTGTGTATATACACTGTATATGTGTTTACAAATATACACTGTATATGTATTTACAAATAGGTATGCGTATATACACACGTACACACTATAAATATACACAGACTATACAAATAACTAACATACACTCTATATAACCTGCAAAAATGTGTACATATACACTAATTTGCAATAGGTTTTTACCCTACACTATATCCATCCCGATATATTGCTCCCTCTGTTCACTGACGTGAAGCAACGTGCACATCTTACGAAGCCTTAAATACCCGGGGCCATAGGAGCGGTCACCACTGAAAATCTGCTCAGCTGTAAAACTATTATTTCTACCAACACCCATTATCTTGCATTTTTCAACTCTTTTCGTTCTGCTTCTGAATACTAACAAATGTATCGATCGCTATGAATCACAGAAACAAATGCATACTCTACTTAACATTTTATAACTGGAAAATTGGACATGCATATGTACCGTTTATTGTCTCTCTCAAGGACTTTTTCCAAGACAGTAAGCATTTCTAGTCCTACAACTACTTGGCTGCTTTAAGTTTTGTACGGACTTCACAGCATGTGTTTGAAAACTGAAGTAATTTGTATACATTCCTTTTCCATTATAGCTGTAAAGACCCCCAAAATGCTGCCGGCATGAAAGAATGTAATATTCACATCATGTTCAATTATTGTTCCAGTGTATGAACCTGCTTTTGAAATAAGCGTACTATTTTAATTCTCAAGGTTCTCCTTCACACAGATTTGTTTCTCATAAAGCACTCTGCTTTTTCTGTGGCTGTATATCCCCGACGAGTGCAACATTGCTTTTTACAGGAAAAATCTTAGAGGAAAAACTGACCTCCCCGAAGTTTTACATTAGCTTTATATTTGGAAGCCAGTCTGCCCAAAAGAGGCTCAGTACCCTGAGCTGCCGTCAGGAGCAGCGGCTGATCCAGCCACGGCTTCTTCGCAATGCGTTTCTGAGCGCAACCTCTCCCCTTGACTGCTTCGCAGCAAGGGGCGTGGGGGAAAAACCAGAGTAAGAAACTGCTCCTTTGATCCCGTCTGAACATAATACGCAGAAAGCCTATTTATCTAAAGCAATCCACCATGTTAGCCTTACTTGATATTGTAATCTTCATTTTTCTACCACACTAATACTTTATTTCATTTGCAGACTCTTAATTTAAGGCTGCTAACATTTTGTTTGCTTAGAATGAATACCCACGTATATTTTACTGTATGGTGTTGAAGTGGAGAAGAGCCAGCACAATTATTGGTTTGCTTGCTATACTCACTAGTTCTTGTTCACTTTCAGGGGATGATTCTCAACAAATACACATAAATATTTGACATTATTCCAATGCACTCGTTTTGTAACAAACAAACAAACCAGATACCAAAAGCACACACACAGAGCAATGTTCAAAACATATCAAAAGACTCTCCAGCAATGAAATGCAGAGCTGGCAAAACCTTCAATACCATTTGCTACTCCACTAGAATCGAATCATTTTTCATTTCTGCCTTTCCTCAAATTAAAATTCATTTCACTTACGTAACAAAGTTAAGGCACTACCAGAAGGGAAATTCACATTTGGGCCCAGGGATTAAGAAAGAAAAATTAAGCAGAGACCATCCTCCTCACTCCCTGTCCTTACTCCTTGCTCGGAGGAGCCGCAGCGCTGGCTAGCTCACCGTGCCAGACAAACGGCCAGGGCCGAACGCCATCAGCACTACAGCAAATGGCCAAATTCTGCTCCTTTCTCTGTGGCCAGCTCGCAGAATGAATAAACTATGCTTATTAAACATAGTTATTATTGCCATGAGAAGCAAATGAAGGATAACTGAAACCAGAATAGAAATAATTAGATGTCAATAAATAATAGCTGCAAATTATATTCTACAATGCACTGATTTATTCACATATTCCTTATTTATTAAAGAAATCTAGTTCATTTCTCAGAATGTAATGTGGGTAACTTTTTATGAAAGGGTCTCCGGTAATGGTCACAATGGTAATATCAAAAGCAACAATTCAACCAAAACATTTTAGCTATTAACCATCATTGACCTCTGGTATAGAGCACATTTCGCTGTGCTGTGCACCATGCCTCTGTAGGTAGCTAGACCTACATCTATAGGTAGCTATACCTTCGTTAGACGCGAGGAACCTGGGCGTAAAACACAGCCGCTTGCACAGCACGTCCAAGCGCAACAGTCACCCTCACGTCCGCCAACAGTCACGCTGAATGCAGCGGGACCAGCAGCGCGCAAGCCTCAGCACACGCGCTGTGCCGAGGAAGGCTCTCTGCAGGCGACACTGCTTTCCCAAACAGAATATACCAGGAGAAGGGAAAATGAGGCAGGAGCCGGCGGAGGGGCAGGCTCTGCTGGGAGCAGAGCTCTGCTGCGCTCTGCTGGCCGCAGCCCAGGCTGCCGGGACATCAGCCGCCTGCGGGAACGACAGAACAAAAGCAAAAAATACTTCAGCTCGTTTTCTTCGGGCTCAGGTAACAGTTTTGAACGGCCTTGACGGACTAAGCAAATTTACTACCTGTCCGCTCTGATGCGTCTTTATTACGAAAAAAGTTATGACGACTGGTAGAGCACTGGAGCCATCAACACGAGCAAACGTAAGCAGGCCGCAGCCGCAGGCTGGCGACCCTTTAATCCGACCCCTGCTCCAAGCGGGAGCCGCTACAGCAGGCTGCTCAGGGCAAGGAAAGCCTCCCACGTACTTCTCAAATACGCGACCAAGGATATTTTTCCCAGTTTCCTTCAAGATAATTTTGCACTTCCCTCTATTAATCTTTAACAGAAAGATAAAAATTTGAAGAGTCAGGGGTCATATTCTGTCTGTGACAAAGGTCATAAAACCCTCGCAAGGTCAGGACTTACCTCTTCTCTATATTCGGCCAAAACAGAAACGCACGATGCAAAGCCCTTCCCCGGACAACCTGCCCTGCCGTGCTATCGAGCCCGCCGGCTAAACCACCGTCGATAACTAAGCCTGTACCTAAAAGTCACGTTTGCTTTTCTCTTCCATCTCTACCACCTCTGCAACGCGATGCTGTTAGCTGCCTGTTAGCTTTCAAAACCAAACTCAGACTGAATAACGATTAGGCACGTTAAAATTAACAGGATATTCAGAACTCACTCTTGTACTGTTCTAGCTGCCATACCGAAGTTCCTTAAAATTTTTACGTTGTACTAGCTGTTCTTGGGATACATGCCATGTTGTACTCTATCTGCTCTTCAGAACAATAAAATTAACGCTAAAATGTACAAATTACTCTTTATACAATTTGAAATCCAAGTTATTTCTTATTGTGAGCTCTCAATTTGGAAAAAGAGCTCATTACTAGTTGTTAAAAAAGGGACTTCTCCACATCTCAAAGCATTTCAGGTGCTTCCAGCTTATGCAACAGCCACCAGGACGGAGAAAAACCACCCTCTGACTGCAGAGACTAACGTGCAGGCTCACCGCCCAGCTACTGCTCTAACACCCCAACTCTTAGCACTCGGTATCATCAGAAAGGTCTGCTTAGCAGGGTTCTTAACCCGAGCATTTACTTACTGCTCAGATGGGAAGGAGCCTGGTGTTGCACTCCGTAAGGCCCATATAAACTGTAAAGCTGTGTTTCTAAATGAACAGACGTGAGCATGCTGTGGCTCACGCGCTCTATTCATAGACACACAGCACTCAGGAACAGTTAATGAATGCTTTTAACGAGTTACTACAGACAGTTCCATTTGAATTCATCACTTAAATCATAAAACATAACTTAAAAAGTCCTTAACATTAAGCACTGAAATATTTAGGCATCAGCTAAGCCCATTAATATCTTCTAGCATTAGACACTTAAAATGTTTCTCAAACCGTAATTAATTTTCAGCATTTAAGTTACTTTGGATCCATTTATATCTATTTGTACATATATTTTAGTAATACTTTTTCTGAACTGTCACACAGCAACAATTACCAAAATAAAATAAAATCGAGCTCTAGCTCCACCTTTAGCAAGATCTGCAGGAACGTATAAAGCATGTCCAGTATGGGGGGAGGAGGGAAACAACAGATCAATGCTGATTCCATTCCTCAAAGCTAGCACAAAACGAAAGAGGGGAGATTTGCTTCTGATGGATGTGGATCACGGGCTGGTTCCTTGTCTACCCGTCAATACTACAAATTAACAGAACATACACAAGTGAGCAAATATTCCAGATTCCATGAAACGCTGCTAAATCCCGATTTTAAATAAACTCAACCTGAAAAAACAGCCCAAAACAAAACAGCAGAATGCACACTGAAGTGGGAGGTAGCATGATGAACAGTAACAAACTGGGGAACAACATTTAGAGAGATACAGAAGGGATTGTGTTAGTTGATATTAAAAATCCATTACTGCCTATCTAGAAAGAGATCAGTTTATTTGGTGCATAACCTCTGTTCTTACTGAACCTAGAGAAGAAGACAGCGAAAGCAGTACAGAGCTACAGACAGCGAAGAGGAAGTTTGAAAGCATTAGACTCCAGCAAGGAAAACCACTACCACTGAGGGCACAGAACAGAAAAAACAAAAATGAAACATGTTCTTAAAACGTAACTCTGGATAACATCACCTGCATTAGAAACTGCACAATGACACTGAAAAACGCTGGTACTTTTTGTTCCAGGAAAGAGAACTCCTAGGACTGACCTAAGGCCAGGTAAAGCTAGTTTAGGTCCTTCTATTAACATTTCAGAGAGCTTTAGACAAGACCCTTTCAGTTACAACAAGGAAGACTTGCCACATTTTAATCAATTATTTATGTAAATAAATGTTTCAGGGACCGCATTCAAAACAGACAAACTGAAACACAGCTTACCTTGTCAGAGGCTTCGGAAGCGAGCAGGTTAGTGGCAAGAGTCTGTAGTTTCTGATGCGCCACGTTTTTCAGAGCAGCCAGGCTACGCCGCGTCATGGCCTGCTTCAGGTTGACGGCGGGATGGCTCAGGGAGTCCACAGCCGCTGGGACTGCCTCATCACAGGCATTCAGGATTTCCACTGCTGTTATTCCCATCACGCACCTGTCCAGCGCACCTGGAAATATGTTGAAAAGCGTGAGTTTAAGCAGAAACAATTCAAAATGTCCAAAATATCCCAAGTACAACAATGGGCGAGAATAATTTGCACCACAGGATGCAATGCACAAAACATTCCGTTGTGTTAACAGCTACTTTCAGAACTAATATTCCTAAAGGGATGGAATTTTCCTAAATTTCCATGAAGCTGAAGCGTGTAAAGAAAAAACACATTAACAAAAGTCAAGACAAGTGTAAAAAACCCACAATGTGATTCTGTACTGACAAGAGAGCGATGACTGCAGCTGCTCAACTTTTCTAGCAGAAGGTTTTCAATCATTTTGAATTCCCTCTCCCACCCAACTACCCGTGTGGATTACATTTTCCACGATAGATCTCAGGTTCCTCTTTGCTTCCTAGAGCTTGAATAAAAAACAATTCTCATCTAGTTTTCACAATAAGCTGAAAGTAATATTCAGACATCATTGCAGGTTTGTGGGTTTTTTCTTAAGTGAGTTAAGGAGTTAAAAGGTCATTACACACTGCATATATTTTGATGCATTTTTTCCCTCACTTTCTCCCTTTCAAATATCACAAAATTTTCCACAAAGCTGTTTTTGTTTTACCCCTTGTTGCCCATTTTGTTAAGGCCCATTTTTACTTTCTTCTAAACTAAGTGTTAGTTTCTCTTTAAAAACAAAACAAACCACACCAAACAACAAGTCAAACAATACAAAACCCCAAACAAACACTTTCTTCACTCTGCAGAGGAAGAAACTATTGTAGGTTCAAGGTGCTGCACTTCTACACCAAGCTTTCAAGAAAACTGCTGAGGAAGCGCGGACACTAATGAACTGAGAGAACACTACAAGTGCAGCCAACACTTGAACTAGTCTCTCTAAAAATAACTACGAAAACATGTGGGGGAAGACAGCCCCAGCAAGCTATACTTCTCCAAACCTGAATGAGTTATTCCAAATACTAAGGTATGTATTTAACAAAGGCTTACAAGTTTTGGGAATATGTGGAGTGCTAAATTTCCAAATATAAATGTGAGAAAAAATTTTAACTCTTCTCTCAGATGCAACTTATACAGAACTGTAACTAAACATTATTAAAAAAATAGTTTAATCGATGTCTTTGAACTTAACCGTACCAGTATCCATTTGCCAGACGTACACAGACCCATCCGAACATCCCACCACCAGATAGTCATCGGAAGGCCTCCATTTTATTACTTGAATAGGAAAAAGGTGACGGGATGCCAGCATGATGCATTTTTTCTCCCGCAGACTCAGAAGCCCTACTGAGTGATCACTGGCAACAGAGCAAATACAGTGCTGGACTCTTGCCTAATAAAAGGGGAAAAAAAAAAATTAAAAAAAAATAAAAAAAAAGAGAGAGAAAAAAGAAAACAATCTTAATCATAAGGCAGACAGTTTGCATTTAATATCTTCTTCAATGGACCAATATGGTGATCAATAACCTATTTTATAAACAAAACACAGGCACGTAAGTCTATGGCTACACTCACTGAGGTCACTAGAAACAGAATTTCACTTGCAGAAGTTCTCTTGAATCCAACCTCTTGCACATCATAAAGAGCAAAGAGGTATTAGAACCTGTTTTGTTGAGCAAAAAAGAGAAACCACGGTTTTCAAGTAAATCAATGTCATTTTGTTCATTAAATTCTACCTACTCATCCAAGTGATGAAAGATAAAATTGCCTTTAAAACCTGCGGGCTAACTGGTGAGCAATGCCTGCCTATCGCATTCGCAAACACCTTCGGGGAAAGACTGCTTCCATGTCGTGGAAATCCTCTCCCACTGTTAATGCTGTATATCATAAAATGCCAAGCATTTCCTTAGCCAGCTAGGTTTTAGTATCCTGTTTTTCTACTATTTTTAATTCTTTATGTAGCTAAAACGTGATGTGAACAAAACCAAGATTAACAGAACAGTTAAACTCTTTTTACGTGTCTGCAGGAGTTATACATTAGGTCAGTGCTGAATTGTCAGTATTTCATATTACATTCACATTCTCAAGAAGGATTTGAGGAGCTGTACCGCTTATGGAAAGTGTGAGAAAGGTTATCAGACACATTATGTAAAACTTACACTACAGTTTTCTGGTGGAACTAGAAGCTGTGTAATTTCTCCACCATGTACACAGAAGATATGTTTCATCTCTCCAGAAAATATATCCCATATGATGACTGAGAAATCCACACCACCTGAGATCAAATACCTTTGATCATAACGAGAAGAAACCTGATGAGGATACAGTAAGCATGTAATTTTGTTTCGATGGCCTCGGAGAGTCCGGTGAGGTGGCCAACCTGAGAAATTGGGTTGAGGTGAAAGGGGGAAAAGAAAAGAAGGGGGAGAAAAAAGAGGGGGGGGGGGGGAGGGAGGAGAGAGAGAGAGAGAAAAAATGTAAGTCATAGAACAGTTAACAATCCAAAACACTTCTTGATTTAAAAAAAAAAAAAAAAAAATACAGACATACTGCAATTTTTGACAGAAGTTCTTATAGAATTAGCCTTGTCTCTTTTTAAAATGTTCACAAATTTTTCTATGGGACATGGACTGAATGATTCTTTTTGCCTTGCTGAACAACCTCACTTTACAGCCTCCTTCCCCCCAAAAAGTACCAGCAAAAAAAAAATTTTAAAAAGGCCACAAAAATATGAAACTATAAATTCCTTTCCCTGTCAAACACAAATTTATCCAACATTATAACCAAAAGGACCAGTACTGGGAAAACTGCCTAATCTTACTCTGCACTGGCCACAACAGTGGCATGCAAGTCTGCAGCGTTATGCATTTGGTGCTTGCGCAGAATAGGTTAATGACATCACATTTAAATTTACAAAGGAAAATAATTTGTGTGAACATAGAGCCAAGAATGGCGAGTCTTCTGCTCACCGAGATCAAATACATTAGTTAAAAGGTCAGAATGAGAGTGAGTTAACTATTGCAAAAGATGCTTAGAAAAACTGTCTTTTTAGATGGCAAATTTGACAAAATGGGCCAAATAAATGCCAGAATCAAGTATTCTATGCAATACCTGCATGATATAGTTGAACTTTTTTCCTCTATGTGATTACGCTTTCTAGCAAGCACAGCAAACCTTACGTAGAATACGCACAGGCACTTCTGTATTTTTACGAGGGCAAGAATCACCAATGCTTATTTGCAGTCTAATGTATCAACTTCGAGGCAACTCAACTTCACATTAAGAAAAAAAATCATTTTTGTATAAAGTCATATGAAGTAAGCCAGTTATATAAAGGAAACAGTACAACCAACAGCCTTGTATACAACTTGTCAAAGCTCATATGTGTATTCACAGAACATTTACATGTCTTTTTCATTTATCAGCATTTGTAAAAAATCAAAACCCAAATATTTGTTCTGCAACTGTGATCACAAAAGTATTAAAAAATCTGGAACCAAAATGTACAACAGCAGGCCAATGTGTAACACTCAACTAACTACAGGATACACAAAGAGGAATTCTCTTTTAGGTTCATTATTTCCCCAAGATCTTCACAGGCACACTGATACCCCAGTGCCCAGAGCAACACTGGGAGGGAGACGGGAGGTGTCCCCGGCCATATCGTTGCTACTGCATCTCAAAAACCCAGGAGAAATAGCCAAGGCTTTCCAGGGAAGGGACCCCCCGCAAAAGTTGATGCAGCTGGCCACAGTTAATTAATTACTTAGGTTTCTCATTACATAATAGAACATCGGAATTGTTAAGAAAACGGTTATGTGATTTCTACCTGTAAAATGACTTAATGCTCGCTTCGTGAAACTATTTCATACTTCAGTACACCTCGTGACAGGCGCACACTGTAATCCAACCGGGCTTTTCCAAAGCTTATTTGCATACCTCTCCTAAGCATGTGCTCTCCTTGCAGCAGCTGAACTATAGCAGTTTGTGTTGCTGGCACAATAACAATGCTTCCATCTTCACGACCGCAAACCAAACGCCCGTGTGCGGGGATATAGACACTGGCTGTAACTTTCAGTGGTTCATTGATGTTTGGTATTAAGCTTAGTTGGTCTATAATCCCAGCAGGGCGAGGAGTAAGTTTATCAAAAGCTTCCTGGAGGGATATTGAAGTTGTTGTTTGCAGTCCTGTTTAAAAAGAAAAGAAAGAAAAAAAAAAAGGAAGGGGTGAGGTGGGAGGAGGATTTAAAGAACAAAAAACCACCACCAAAAAACCCCCGAGAACGGAAATTAGGAATGCTTTTCTGAAAAAATCTCAAAGTTTAAATACACTATGTTACAACACTTTGAACAAAGTAAAAGGTATATACTGGAGATTAATTTACTGACTACTTGAGCGAAGCTACAGCAACACATGGAAACAATATATGTGAGAACTGGAAAAGTACGTGATCTAAGCTACAAGGGGAAGTTACACAGGCAGACAGCAATGACCATAGCTAGTAGTTGGAATAAAGCAGTTAAAACTTAATACCTGAAAAATATTCAGAGTAAATTAAGATTTTGATCATGTATGAAAAAATTAAGTTACTATAACTCTTGCAAAAAGCTAACAATTAAAAAAAAACAACTTCATGGATCTGTAGGAAAAACAGCAGCGCTTTATCCAGCAACAAAAGATAAAACAAGAGAAACAGATGCCCGTTAAAAGCCTTGGTGACAAGACTGTTAATTAGATATACCTTTTGCACCATCTTGTTCAAGAGTATCAGGCACACTCCAAATGCACAGCCTCCCTGAAGAGTCTCCTTGGATTAACAGCTTATAGGAAAACTCCCTGTGTCCATAGAAGAAACGAGTGACTGGAGGACATATTAGTAGCTGTTAAAAAAAATAAATTAACTTCAGAACACAGGCAAACCATGTACTAACGTCAAAATTTGCTTTCCCCACATAATCCACTGTACCTTTTAAAAGCAGGACAAAAACCTAGCTACTTTATGCTTTATCTTTCTTACAGGAGAACGAATAAATACAGCAATACAGATCAGAAGAAACTGTTGCTAGTTACAAAACAAGTCACGGGTTTAGGGGAGAAGAAAAAAGATTTTTATATATATTTGGGTTTGTTCTAAATATATTCATATTTAGAATACTTTATATATGCATGTGTGTATTCTAAAATTGTTAACATTCTAACTGCAACGGTGAGCTGAAGTTACACTACTCAGTAAGGAACATGGTCCACAACAGAAGCAAAACAGTTTTAGTATTGATTGACAACATAAAGAAAAAAACACACAAATATATGTCTCAATGTCCAAATTTGGCAACAGATTAAATGGTTAAGATAAAAAAAAATTCCTACAGTAGTCTTGTAATAACAGCATTTGTAAATCAGGCAGTTACTTATACCTAGTAGTGTAAGTACTAGATATATCATACAGCAGTTGTAGATACATTAGTTTACGGCAGATACAGTTCACAGTACAATATAAAAATGAAGTATAGCTCAAAGAGAACTTTGGCCTACGAAATTTGATTTTCTTTACTTTGCAAGGATTTAAGCTTTCAAATTCAAAGTTGTGATTCTAAAAGCTCTTGCTCAGTTACTGTCTAATCATCACGCACGTCACAACTTGACTTCTGGTTCTCCAGGCCCTGATGAATAATAAACTGTCCGTACACAGGAACTGAAGATGCACTTGACCAGAGATTAACCTCTGCACTTATTTGAAAACCAACAAGAAGCAAACAAAACAGCAGGGAAATTGCATCTATCCACTTTCTCTAGGAAAAGAAGAAATCCTAAAGGTCTACTTTGAAAGAGAAGAACCGGCCATGATGTATGCGTGCTTCAACTCTCTAAAGGAGAAACGCAGTCCATAAAAGAAACTTCAAAGAAATACATTTTACCTGTTTATCTGCTCTGTCCAACACACTGTACAATAAAGGCGGAATTAAATTTTCTACTGCTTTCCCCACATCTCTGCGAAATGAATCGCTAGCTGGTAGACAGCTGGGTTTAAGAACAAAGAGAAAGGAATAAAATTCCTTGTATTACTAGAGAGTGATTACTACATTGCTAGCTAACTAAATAATACTAAGCAAAACCAACCCCCAAGCCCTTAAACATTACATTTTTTCCAATTTATAGCAGATCATTACTCTAATTTTAATGCACAGGGTATTCTTCATCAATTAACAACTGCTCCAAACGTGTCCAACTCAGTTCCCCCCGACAGCCAGCACTGAAGGAAAAAAAGAATGAAGGTAGCCTGGCTTTAGGTCCGCTTTGGACGTAAACACATCTGGCCTCACGCTCAGGACCAAAACGCACCAAACCCAAGGACTGCTCCGACAGACCACCAGATAGATCTGCTCGCATCCTCATGCGCTGATCACATAGAAGCGTGAGAAAGGACTTCTCGCCTGATTTATGTGAGAACACCCAAGGATCTCCAAGATAAAACTATCTCTACCCAGAGCAAAGGGATGTTTGCATGTCATGAAGATGTCAGAAGAAAAGTTTTTTATTTTACTTTTGTCATTCTACGTTTATTGAACCTCTTTGATACCTAATTTTAAATTAATTTTATGTTTTCACATTTACGTGCACAAACTCAGCTGTTCGTGCCTTCCCTTAATGGGCTGAAAGAGTACTCTGTTACAATAATACGATCATCATTTACATTGACTCCATATAGCAAAATCTTATTTCTTCCGTATTTGGGCCTGGTTAAGGAAATACTTAAATTATATTTTATTTTAATTTATGACACTTGTTCAAGAGCAAAATGCACCTCTTCCCATCACACAGCTCCATGAGGAGGTGAAAAGGAGCGTAATATCAGAAAATAGCGTAGCAATCTTGGTTGAGGCAATCTAAATTACTGAGCATTGCTTCAACAGGATACATTTAGGGGACGCAGACTTTAAAATACACTCATGGAATACTAGTTTCTGCAACATCCGTATGATTTTGTAGCAAAATAAAAGCCAGAGATACTCAACATTTCTTCAAAGTTGCTCATGTTTTTATCTCACAAAATAAATAAATGGAGTATTTCATTGTTGACTACCTGGCTGGTAATTTATATATGAAACTTTGTCCGTCTTCCGTCCATACAATCACTTTATCAGCTGACACAAAGTCGCCACCAGTCCAGGTCTGATCGTTTTCACTAGGGACTGAACATAAGAGGGAATAATCTCCAGCATCAAAAACCTGAAAAGAAACAGAACAGTCTGTTGTCATTAACCAATTACAGATTAAAATGCCCAGACAGCGGCTAATTTCGGTTTCAATATAGACACATTAAAAGGACTTAGAGCATCTTGATCTAAATGTCTCACTGGCAATTTAATTAAATCAGCTTCTACAGTGAAAAGCAGCCAGGTGCTGTGCAGCTAGCTTGCCTTACCCTCCAGTATTTGGAACACACAACCAACAACGACCGCTGGGTAAACGCACAGAAAGAAATGCTTTGACAGTTTTGACAATAAATAGGTTTTGACTCCTCTTCAAATACGGGTGTGGTATCCTAAAAACAAACAAAACCAACATTAAATTAACAGCCTTTTATTTAAAATTATAAATCTGAAATTAAATAGAGCCATATTACCTTCTGTAACAACAACATCTTCAAAAAAGATTTCTTGATGGTTTTAAATTTGCTCAAGTTATGAGCTTGTCAATGTTTCTGTGTATTTTAACTGAAGCAAACACTTATGTTTTATTTTGATACTCCTATGGGTATATCGTACCTTGAATACCAACTTTCCTGTGATAGCCAAGTCTGAAGACTTTGTCACAAGTACAAGAGTAGCAAACGTGCAGAAAAGCAGAACTGAAGAAGTGATAAGTAAGAAATTGGCTCGTAGAGACAGACAAAAATGACGCCAACAGGAGGTTATCACTTGTGTTTAGAGAGCATATGTATATAGCCATAATCAGGCGCAAGTACTGACCAGCACGCCAGCAAAGCCGGAGAGCGGAACTGCTGAATACACGGGCCGTTCCCTTCCTCATGTCATGTCCACTAGCGTGATCACGTCTCAAAGTTTTCAGCTGTAGACCGACCCTTGGCCATAAGTTAAGATTCAGTCACTGCTGACCATGTTGTTCTGAGATTCAATTTAGCACTATCAAATAGCATGGGATCTCAACCGTTTGGCCAAACACCCTCCGCTGAGTATCAGGCTGATCTGTCACATCAGTGCTGTACCTTGATGAATCCGGGCCCACCTCAAAGCAAAACTTGCTTCTGCTGGTACCGAGGGTGGTCACTGCTAGTCTGTCCAGACCCAGAACACCCAGACTAGCTCCCAAGCTAATCCTCGCTTCCACTGACCGTCCATCCTCACTCTGACTTGGGATACCTTGAAGGAAGGAGGGACAGCCACGCCATTCATCATCTGAAAAGCTTGGCTTACAGTTGTAAAAACCTGGCTGCATCAACAGAAGGCTGCAGATAACCTGCCGCGGGTATAAACAGGAGACTTACAGAAAGACCTGTCTGCAATGCCAGTCACTTCAGCCAATTTCACAGGGCTCTTCACTTTCGTAAAACACAACCTTATGGAGGCAGGGGAGAGAAAATCGGGATAACCAGGCAATTAAGGCAGAAGCGAGGACTCGGATGTCCTAGATCACAACTCCTTACCCTGTTACAGGTGTCTGTGGCAAGATAGTATTTTCCTGAAATATTATTTCCTCATCTTCGAGATGGGAAATAAGCATTCTGTCCTACACAGGAACCATTTAAGTGCTCAGACAGTGTGACAGCAACCAGTGTCTAAATCCGAGAGTCTCTACGCAGAACAACATACAGATGGAAATCAGATAACAAGAAAATACCCAGCTGACTTTTTCTTCTCGCTCAAATTGAACTTAGGAACATGACAGAGACCATGTGATGGAAAAGGAACTACGCAGTCTCATAAGATGCCAGATGGCCAACTTCTAAGGAAAAACCAAACACTTGTAGCAGTCCTTATTCTATTACTCCTCATAAGAAGATCTGCAGGAGCATGTGGTATCCTCTTTCATCACTTAAGTCTAACAAATTCCCCAGCTGGACAGATTAGTGGTGCCTATTTAGTATCATCACTGTCAATGGATTACCTTGCGTCCAGAGAGTCAGCTGAAACTAAGCAGATTCAGCTCACGTGTCATTCTTTCAAGGCTCCCCCCATCCCAAACAGACCAGACTGCGATAAGCTCCTGTTTAGTTACATCTTTGTGTTTCTTACATTCATGACAGCCAATACTCTTCACTGCTCACAGCTCCCTTTTTCTTTTTTTTTTAAAGTGTAACTGTTACACGTGATGTTAGCTAAAACATTACCAGCAGCGTAACAAGGGTTTTCAGAAAATGCTTTGAGAGCAAACATAATTTCATCAAGTTTGAAACTATGAAACAAAAAACCATGAAAACCACCTCTGTCCCCTGATGGGGTCAGAAGCAAGGAATTCCGTTATATTGGTCTTCCAAAGTAACGCAAGCTGTGCTGCTTTAGCATTACAAATATTCTGGAAATAAACAAGTTCATCAAAAACCAGCTCATTTATATTCATAAGGTTATTCTTCCATAGTTGCTAAGCATCTATAATGATGTATATCTTTTACAAGAAGTTTCTGTGAGTAGCTGATTTGCCAGAGGTCTATGAGGTGTGTGACAAACCTCCTCTAGGGCTTTTATTCATTAGTACACAGGAAGGCAGGAACTGCCAAATAACAGAGCGCGCCATAGATTATCCCTAATAATGAATATTCCTAAAAGCGGGATTCTCTGCTCAGCAAACCCTTCAGGCATCTCCACATCTCACTTCTCATCTTTCTCAAAGAAAATATTACATTTAATAATAAATTTTAATACTAAATAAAATTTAATACTATATTTAATAATAATAGTAATATAGTATGAGATAATAAAACTATAATGAAAAATTTTTAAAAATTAGGTACAGATCTTTTAAGAGAATAAGAAATGTAACTGGACAACTTAATCTTAAAAAAAATGAAGTCTTGTGACAAAGTCTCTTCTATAATGCCACCACCATATTAAAAGACACACACTTCCTATGCAGTCCAGGGCAAGCTTTAGCTCTGTGACTTATTTTTTCTATTGATACTACAGAGAGTAAACATGTATTTATTAGCATCATCTCTTTCAACTAATGAGTCCTTATAATGCAAGCTCTTGCATATAGAAGTTCTGCCTGTACTGAATAAAGTTATGCATGCAGTACAGCATCCGTACCGGTTTGGAAAGTTAAACATTACTGTAACAATCTTTGCTACTAAATTCCCTTTGGAACTCAAAACTCCTGTGGAATGTAGTACAAGGTGACTTAATGAAAGAACAGGACTTTTAGAGAGGGAAAAATTAAAAGACAAATATTTGTGTATTAACAAGAACATTTGTATATTAACACAAATCGTTACATGGTACAAATAACAAAAAAAAAAAGATTTGTAGAAATTGGAGATTATCCTACTCTTAATTTTGAAATTCAACAAGGCTCAGGGCTGGGTCCTGCACTTGGGGCACACCAACCCCAGGCACCGCTGCAGGCGTGGGGAGGAGAAGCTGGGAGCTGCCCGGCGGGAAAGGGCCTGGGGGTGGTGGTCGACAGCTGCTGAACATGAGCCAGCAGGGTGCCCAGGTGGCCAAGAGGGCCAGTGGCATCCTGGCTTGTGTCAGGAACGGTGTGGCCAGCAGGAGCAGGGAGGGGATGGTGCCCCTGCGCTGGGCACTGGTGAGGCCGCCCCTCGAATGCTGTGCTCAGCGCTGGGCCCCGCACCCCAAGGCGGCCATGGAGGGGCTGGAGCGTGGCCAGAGCAGGGCAGCGAGGCTGGGGCAGGGGCTGGAGCACAAGGCTGGGGAGGAGCGGCTGGGGGAGCTGGGGGGGCTCAGCCTGGAGAAGAGGAGGCTGAGGGGAGCCCTCATCGCTCTCTGCAACGGCCTGAAAGGAGGCTGGAGCCGGGGGGGTCGGTCTCTGCTCCCCAGGAACAAGCGATGGGACGAGAGGGAACGGCCTCAAGCTGCGCCAGGGCAGGTTCGGGTTGGGTATGGGGAAAAACTTCTTCCCCCAAAGGGCTGTCAGGCCCTGGCCCAGGCTGCCCAGGGCAGGGGCTGAGTCCCCATCCCTGGAGGGATTTAAAAGCCAGGTAGATGTAGTGCTGAGGGACATGGTTTAGCGGTGGACTTGGCAGTGCTGGGTTAACGGTTGGGCTTGATGACCTTAAGGGCCTTTTCCAACCTAAACGATTCCATGATTCTATAATTTTGAAATAAGTTCTCAGAGTCAAACATCAGAAAGATTAGGAGTTCTGCTGGTAACTTGAAGAATCAGTAAAGCAAAATTAACGAAATTGATTTTCAAATGGCAAAGAGGAAAAAAACCTAATATCATTAGGTAGCTGGAAGAACAGGAAACAGCATTAATAGAAGTTCCCCCTTCATCACAACAGGAAATATCATTAATTCAGAAGCCTTTGTTTACCTGCATCCGACTAACTTCAGAGGTTATTATCCATACTTTCAGGATGCCAGTCACCGAAACTGCTACAACAGTATCCTCTGGGGAAAAACAAGCATTAGGCTGATAAGTACAAGGACGTCTTCATTTTGTTGCACACTTGTGCATATCTGAGTACAAAAATATACTGAGAGTACCTCAACGTTAAAAGTTTATCAAAACATTCCTGAAGTGTTTGCTTCAAAATCAAATGTTTATTTGCGAAGTGGTATTCCAGAAGCACACATGCACACACACACACAGATCTCACGGGTTTGTGTTTACATCTCTCAATTAATACTCAGGGCTCAAATTAAATGGGAGGAAGGGAAGCCATGGTTGTTTCTAGTATTGCTATCAGACATCGTGGGTTGTCCCACCACTCTCCCCACAGGCAAGGGGAGATTTGTTGCTTACGCCTAGCTGTCTGCCCACAGCAGCCTGCGAGGAAGCTGAGGTTTAATGGGAAGCTTACTCTAGTTGTACAGCTGCCCAAGCATCTCTTCGCTGCAGGCTCCCAAAGGGCATCTCTGCAAAATTACTCCATTAGAGTTATTACCTTCACAAAAGCCAAAGTATATCAAGCACTAGTCAAACTTTCTAGACATTCCTGTTTCTACCAGACAAGTCTGGTGTCAGACCAAAATCCAAGGGGTAACTTCTTGATTACAATATAAAAACGACTACAAAACAGGAAATAAAATTAAAGGCAGTATCGGGAAACACTTAATACCAGAGTTCACTTCCAGTTGTTCCAGCAACTTAGATGTTGTGGGGACAGCAATTGAGCTTTCCCACTCCAGGACTTTGGGACCACTCAGTTTACAACTGCTGTCAGCCTTAACTCAAGATAAAAGTCTCTCCTTTTGTCAGGATCTTCTTCCTTAGTGTTCCCCAAACCTCTTAAGAACTACAGCCTCCACAGCGGGAAAACCCAAGTGAGACACCTCTCCGCCTCAGCTGCCACAATTTAAAGCCTAGCAAATTAACACCAGCTAGCAGAGCAACACAGATGTGTGGACAGCTATCACTTCAAACCATGTCAACCAATCCACCACCGAACATGAGCCTACTCACATACCTCTCCGCTAAACTGACTGTCATCACTTTTAGAAGTTCCTCCCTCTACAGTCTTCAGGTTTTTTAATCCTATTGTGTACTTTAATCAGCCCATTCCTTAAACACATTTCCTGCAATAATAGCTTTGAAAATGTTATGACAGTGCTTTTTGTAAAGCTACTAATCACAAGAAATACTCCTAGTACATACATATCTTGTCAAAAATTATGATGTATAGCTTGCCAAATGATCTCGACGTGTACTACACATCATGTTAGTAATGCAGATGACAGCCTTAGCATTTAGAGCGCTTGCAACCCTTCCTCCAGTCTTCTGCCAGCTTCCAGGGTCTTGCTGTCAGAGTGCTCTCCAGAACTCTTTCTCAATTCTCAAAGAGAAACCAAGTTATCACCCTAGTGGAATACGCTTTTATTCAAAATAAAAAATAATAATAATAATAATAATAAAAAAAATCACTCTTCCTGTGGGAAGGTTCCTTGTCCTTCAGGTTTCAGCACACGCACGCACTGCAGATGACAGAGCTGAACCTGTTTACCAGGTGAGCCTGGCTCCCGCCAAGCGCACACGCAGAGGTTTTAGGTTCTGGTCATGAGAAAGCAGTTACATTTTAGCCAGAGCCAAAACTCCCATTTGATGGAACGGCAGCAGAGACAATACTGCGCAGACATGAAACTAGCCTCTTTTTCAGGGACTAGAAACAACTACGTATACTTTGCGTTCCCAAAAGGCTAGTGTTTGCGGGGTGTTGCCCATGGTCACGAGAAATAACATCCTAGTTCCTCCCCAGGTTCTTGAAAAAGCTGAAAACAGTGTTTCTCACAGGGAGGCAAAGCCATGATAAAAGCAACAAAAATAATTACCTTGTGTTCTGTTGGATCGAATGATAGTCATGGAGCTGATCCAGTCGGGAGATATCTTGGATAATAAAGAATAAAGAACTTCAAGGCTGGTAGCATCCACAACAAGAATTTCTGGGTAATGTCCATGGCATAGCAGCCTCCCTTCACGCTGAGTCCCAACTGTAAACTGATAGAACTAAATGGATATTAACAAAAGACAGAAATTATACTCCATGTGAGACATCGGCTACTTCATTTTTAATCAAAATCATAATTTCATAAATATATTCTAACGCCTATTTGTTTAAAAACTACTACTCTGCACTGACGAGGAGAGCTTTCTGCGAGGCCCCCTTTCTCCTGTTACCTTCCCAAGGCAATCCTTACCCTGCACACCCAGCTCCTGGAGCTGACAGGAGCCTGCCTCCGCCTTCCCTGCTAAGGTCATCCTCAC
Source organism: Platalea leucorodia (assembly GCF_965183815.1). Classification (NCBI taxonomy): domain Eukaryota; kingdom Metazoa; phylum Chordata; class Aves; order Pelecaniformes; family Threskiornithidae; genus Platalea; species Platalea leucorodia. The sequence continues at coordinate 1,042,285 of NC_138858.1, forward strand.
GCTCCCACCTCCCCTGGCAGCGCTCCTCCAAACATTTTCTCCCTTTCCTCCTTTCTTTCCAGCCTCTCTCATTAATTATGCCACACTTTTTCAACTGCTGAAGCACAGCACATATTTCCAGCTCTAGGGCATTTGATGATACAGCATAAACTATTTATGAGATACCGAAGTATGTATATAATGTCACCATTAAGCTTAAAAAGAAACAAAACAGCCTTGCTTTGATAACTGATCTATAGTTATCCATGCATTGCAACATAGAATAGGGCCTCTGAAACATACACAAAGTACTAACCTGTATGCCAGTGTGTGTACAGGCTAGTTTAGTAAACTCTATGCATCTCCCATCATTCACATCCCACAGGCACATCTCCCTAAAATATAAAAGGCAGATTAAAACTACATGGAAAATATTTCAGTCTTCCAAGGGTTTAAAAACCATTTACACTGGGGGAATCTTAACCATTTGAACCATTTGTTAGTGACTATGTAAATTGCATTTAGATAAAGGAAACTCAAAAAATCAGCTTGAATTTCCAATCCTTCTATCTGAATCTACACCACCTCTCCTTCCCTACACAGATAAGGGGAACAAGCAAAATGTCAAGGTTCATCATAAACAACCAACGTTAAGTAAACACAAGCACAGAACTGAGAATTCCTCACTTCTCTCACAAATGTTTCAAGTCATTATACACTCCTACTGCATCCCCCGAGTCGTCCAAAGATTGGCTTGCCTTCTCCACATTTGTGAGGAAGAAAACGGCACTACAGAGCACAGAGCTGCGTCAGATGGCAGGGAACGCTGCGGGTTCTCTGCGGGCCCAGGCTGGTAAGGGGGGGAAGCATCACCTGCCACTCTTGGGCACTTCTAAGACCAAACTGAGAGCACTGAACAACAAATTAGAAACAGTACCAGTAGATACTTTTCTGACTTGTCTTATGAGCAAAGATTACAGTTCCCTTATGAATTCATAATAATTAGCAGCTATTTCCCCTATTTACAGTATTTTAAAAGAAAAAGAACTTTCAAAATTTTATATTAAAATTTAATCAGAACAGAATGTCAGCTGCTTTCTCACCTTTTTTCCCTTTACACCAGATATGTAATTCCACAATGAGAACATATTTTGGTTCTAAATCCAAAAGGAAAAGATTGCTCAGTACTGTAATCACTACAAGATGGAAATTCTAAGTTTTGGCACATTGTACTCTCAACTTCCAGGTTAAAAGGTTGTTCGGTCATATTGTTCCCTGCCTTTTCCAGATTAAAAAATTATTTTATTTGGATACATAACAGACCTATACCTGGCCAGCTACATTTATATAGGCAGAGGTTAAGAAATTTCTTCCTCAACCAGAATTGATCAACTCAGCCTCAGCCTGGAGGCCCACTTTTGGTAAACAGCCTTTTAAAAAACAAAGCAAATAAACAAACAAACAAAACCCAGACTCACAAACTTCTTTTTCCTTTCATAAGCTTGTTTTGCACGCCAGAAAAGTTTGTCATTCAAACGGTGAGTTCTGCACATGACTGAAAAAGCCCTCAAGAACAGACTGATGCTCCTGGAAGGAACACCTTTGCAAAGACTTCCAGGTCAAATATTTTGCCTAGTGAAAGACAACTGAGTTGGAAGGTTAACTTTTCAAAGCAAACTTTGAAAAGGTAAAGTGAAAGGCATACTTTAAGAACAAATTACACATGCATCCCACATTAAATCTAAGAGTGTTCAAAGCCTCCACTAGTTTAAGAAGGAATATTATGATGAGTAATGACAACTCCTTTCCAAAACAGTTTCTTTTATTCCAGAACAACAGTGTCCGCAAAGAGAGCTAATCCATTTTAAAGCTATACCGCACCTCAATACATAGCGCTCCCGGTGCTGTGAAGACTCAAGAAAGAGATGCTAAAAGTCAGCAGCGTTACGAAATGGCCTGCCACAGGACAGAAGTGAAGGGCAACCCGTCTTGTTCAAGGCAAGTCCATGAAGACGATTCATTTATAACCGAAATGCTTGTACCTCCACTTTGAGACTCAGAAGCTATTCTAGACTCTCGATAGCAAGAGTAGTTACTTCAACTCCCTGAACCAAAACTAGGCTCATGTTTTGGGGGGAAAGAAGGCTCCTGCCTTCCAGAATGACTCTATCAGAAGAACAAGACCATGGCCCGTTTCCTAGAAACGGCTTGCTGGTAACGAGGACTCACTTTCTTATAGCCAGCCAGAGTAGGAGTGTAGGGACAAGGATACAGGGAACGCATCCTCCTCACTCGTGGGGGCTGGCCTGGGCTCTGAGGAGTTGCTGCCTGGCCTTGAAGAGCTCTTCAGAAAGCGCTGGAAGCTGTCTCGGCAGGGGCTCCCTGTCTCTGCAAGGCTGTTTAAGCTGGGCGCTCTTCCCTGTCCTGCCTGAGCTGCGCTGCCAGCCCGGCTGTGCTGACCCGGACTCCAGCTCCTGACGGCCGCTAACGCCCAGGGGCGTGGGGGGAAAAGCTCTGCATAACCGGAGGGGAACTGCAGGCAGAGGGCAAAAGCTACGGCCTGAAACCACAGCAGAACAAGTTATTTAGCCAGCTGAAAGTGCTCTCCCAGTAGAGGACAGCCTGTTACTAAAGATCCTGTACTCAGCCTGAGGCAGAGGATGGGAAGAAGAGGTGAGGGGGAAATAACGTGTGAGTTATGAACGATGAAACTAGTTAGCCCCAATGCTTTGACCTGTCATTTATCAAATTGTGTATCTTTTCAATAAATTAGCCCAAAATCTAGGCTAAAATGTGAGCGTACAAAGTATATCTTATTGAAAAGTTACAGAGTATGACTTTTTTTTGTCTTATAAATTACCTGACTGCAATCCCCATTAATGTCAATTGCATGAGAAATCCTTCCCCCTTCTGCCCTCCAAAAAGTTGCTCCGATTAGTAAATAAAACCTCTTAAAAAATAAAATGTATTTGCTGACATATTTTTTCTTAAGGATAAAAATAAAACTGCAACAGAAAGACAGATAAATTGTGTGACAGGTTTCCAAGTTTTAAAACATGTATTAGGCATCATTTCCTGCCAACAAGCTCCACTACAACTCAAGCTTGCTTTCGCTCAAGAAACGTATCTTTGATAAGCAGAGAAAAAGAAGCAAAACATGCACCTACTGTCAACCGAACTGACAAACTTGGACAAGTGAAAAGATGACAGAAAGCATATTAGTGCCTTGACTGAAGGCAACAACGTCACACATCTCCTCGTTCACCCAAACGTAAGTCACATCCAGCGCTCCACGTATTGTGTCACGCACAACTGTGCGGTGTCCTGCCACGACTCCCGCAGCAGAACAGAGAACAGAGGAAACCCTCCAGGACCTCGGGCGCTTCCCCGTGCTCCTCTCAGGCCATGAATCCAAAATTCACACCCCGCTCAGTATCTACAGTGCGGAAGTCCCATTATTTGGAATATCTATAGACATTAGATTAAGCAAAAAAAAAATACTGTGTACGTAAACAACCTGATCTCTCCTCTACCCTCAATTTCCATTATTTAACAGATCTGCATATTAATAAATCCTCAGGAAACTCACCCGCTTTCTGATGCACTCACTATATACTGCTTTTCACTGGAAGCAGAGGCCTTTGATAAACAAGTAATTGAGGCTGTATGACCAAACAACAGAGCTCTGGGATTAATCTAGAATCAGGGAAATAAAATGTGAAGTAAAAATAACATAGGCACTATTACTTAACCAGACTATACATACTCCAGATTTCCATTTTACGTATTATATAAATATATGTGTTAATATATATATACACACACACATATTTAATTAGCATCGAGACAGATATATAATCTTGAAAGAGTTTACACAGAATGCTGCTATAGCACATGAAAAAAGAGTTTCTACCTAATGCTGTAATGCAAATTTGTGAAAAAATGCATTTTGCATCAAACTCATGCTATCGATAATTTTAACTCATAGGCTGAATTTGGCCCACCTTGAATGAAAAAATTGTGTTCTACTGCAACAATAGTTTCCTCCCCGATCAAGTATAGGTCACAACCCTATATATTCATAAATAAGGTTATATAAAGCCCATATATAGATTAAAGATAAAAAAAGAAAACTGCCCTTTATTTGTCCTTTCTAGAAAGAGCTCGTCACTTTCTCCCGTTCTTTCTTTTTAAATATACCAGACGTGAACACAATTTATGGGGTAACTCACAGACATTGAGATTTTTAGGTATTCAGTATGAACTTTTCCTGAAGCATGCTGCTTTTTTACAAGAAAGGATTGTTTTGTTATTCCATTCCAAGAGTTTAAAACTCTTTGCACCAAGGCAAACTACAAGACCATATTCAAAATAGACGCTTGCAGATTTCAACTCTAGGGCAGCCACTGGCATAAAACAATTAATCATCAACCTTTCTCTCTCCTACTAGCCTTTTTCCTGTTTCTATTTTCATGGGGAAAAAAAAACGGTTGAATAAAATAATAACCTGAAAAAGTTCTCTAAGTACAGTCCTCCGATCACTGGAATATCTTTTCACAAAACAGTATTAAGCAGCTAAACTTGAAAGTAACAACTAGTTTAGAGCAGCTCCAGAAAAGAGGAAGTAATTACTTAAAAAACTCACTGCGGGAGCAGCAACAAAGTTCAAGAGCAAAACCGTCTCTTTCTAATCTGAATTATTCACTCCGGGAAGCATGTAGTGTCACATTCAGGCCTCATGAGAGGGAGGAAAAAAGGACAGGCGAACAGGGCGCAGAAAGAACTGAAGACCAGAATGGATACTATAATATCGAAGAATAAAATCACACTGGCAACAACAATACACACTTTAAACACAAAGAAAACTAAGATTATACAGACAGTCTTACCTCTAAATCCAAAGAGAGGTCCCAGAGACATATCTGCCCATCGTGGCATCCTGTGACGATCATTGACGCGTCCTCCATGAGCAGCAGGGTGGATATGCAGTGCGTGGGGGCTTTACGGCCCCACAGGACGATGGGCAGCACGAGGCTGTTTCCTGCCATTTTGCTTTCACGCCTGTCGATTTAATCAAGATAATAAACATTACATCTCAGCAGGTACGCCATTCCTGCACTTAGCACATTCTTGCCCTCACAAAAACTTAAAAAATTAGTCTGAAGTGACTTTATAAACATTTTATACAAAAGAAACATAGTCGCTATATATGCCATTCTTCAAATAAAATAGAGTACAATCACCTCTTCTCTCATCAGGGAATGTGTTCATCTCCGCATACGGATTAAATAACATTCTTTAAACAGTCACTCGAAAAAATACAGCGAACTGTGGTAGTATTATAACATCACAGTTTTGATTTCTTACACATTTTGCAAAAGATACTTTTCGAAGCGGCATTTCCCTACACGTATAGGTACCAAACAGCATTTCCCTGTGCACACAGGCACTTTTGCCAAAAATCATTCCTTTTACAACAATCTTGTAGCAACAAGTGCTTTAAGTCCCAGGGCTGCAGCAGCTATTATATGCCCGATAGTGGAGTTGATCGCCATTTGCAAATGCAACAACCTTTAATCAAAAATAGGCTCTGGAGCTTTCTACAGATGACTACGCGCTTTTCAAAAATACTGTTCTAACAGTGTCGCATTGACATAGCTTTTTCACATCTATATTTATGCTGGAACATCTAGTATCCTGCATTAGGTGAAATTAGAGGTGGAAAACATTTCCAAGGTTAATGCCATTCCTTAATTCATACTCTGACAGTTCATTCCCCCTCACGCACACAGCTTAAGATGCTAACTAACCAAATAAAAGCTAATTAAAAATAGAAATAGCCTAATTAAAAGATATATGTTAGTTTTGAACCTTTCCGTTTCTGGTTTCTAAGCCTTGGTGGTAAATGTTTTCAAAGTGTCACCTCCCTAATGTTGGTATAGAAGTAAAGGTGTACTTCTACAGCCTGCCCTCCACGGCAGGCAGAGCCGCACGCAAGCGAAAGCTGCTTAGAGGGGGTGAGAAGGGAAAAGGAATTGGAACAGGCAATATCAAAAGATGCGGTATTAGGGGGAAAAATTCTTCCTAGCACTATCAACACTATTTAGAACTAAAGAAAGCCAGGAAAGGAATAAATACAGCAAGTGCAGCCCCCTTATCCTCCCTCCTTTCTCCAGCGCTGCCAACCACCGATCCCGGACCCCAAACCAGAACTGAAGGGATTCAGAGACCGAGACCTGACAAGTAGGCACTGACTTATTCCTGTGACCCCCTGCACTACAGCACTGCAGGACCCACGGCGTCACCTGTTATTCAATAAAGGTTGCATTTTCATTTATTCTGCATAAATGCTGACAGTCTCATGTAATCCCGTCATTCTGATGCTGACGATTTTGTGACAAGTGCCCCCCCTTCTCCCCTCCCCGGTTTCCACAAGACCCCAGGCCCCAGCCCCGCCGACCCCGGCCGGCTTTAAGCTGCAGAGCGAACTGCTCGCCCACGGACCAGCCTCGGCTCCCAGCGAGGGGGAAGCGCGGCACAGCACAACCGCGGGCAGCGAGCGTGCTGTTCTGTGGGCTGGCTACGCCGCTGAAACCCGAGGCAAGAAAAAAAGCCCTGCAAGTAAAACTCAGGGGCACTGCAGCATGACTTCAGCCAAACCTGCTGACTCAGCAGATTTGACAAGTTTTGTGAAGTTCATCTGTGGTGCTAAAATGCCTTTTTTTCTTTTTTTTTTTTTAAGAGTCAATTTGTACTGAAATCCAAAGCAACAATCAATCGGCTAGCCACGCAAACAGAAGTGTTTTGAGGAACTACAGTAGCACTAGATGTGCTTATTTAATATCTGAAGGCAGATTTGATCACTGTGCTTTGCCATACAGACTGGGTTCTGGCCACTGTCCAAAAAGAAATAGATGCAATGCTATCTTCATGTCAACATTTAATACATTAAAATTTATTGACACAGATAACATGGAGAAATTTTTATCTGTCACAAAGCCCAAATTTTCTTGGTGACTGGGAAACAGCAAACGACAAAGGTGTTTGAATCATAACTTCAGAGAGAAAGAAAACACCGTGGAAACTCAAGTTGTAGTAATAAAAAACAGTTAGGAGGATTAGCGCAAGATTTAAACACCAAAACAAACCACTGTTTTTGTTAGCAACATTCGGAGCTTGCCAACCACTTAACTGTTTTTATAACGTAGGCTCCTTGAATCCCAGTTTGCTTGCAGTGAGCTGGCCGATGCGCTGCCAGTCCTGCGGCCGGGCCAGGGCCGACGCAGGCAGCAGCTCGGGGGGCTGCCGGCCTGCCCGCCCTGGGCCGGGAACACGGCAAAGTCCACGCGCGGGAACGGGAAACTACAAATACCAGACTTTCTTTTGCTTTCCAGGTAACCGGCTGAGCTCGTCATTGGGTTGGCTATACTTTTTAGGTATATTCTGCATTTAATAAATAAAAATGCTGCAATTTAAGTTACATTTCAATTGTACTAACGATAAGTTTATGTAAGACATATGTAAGATCCATTCCAGTTACTATTACTGCCTGAGCAACAACTGAAAACGGTACATGTAACTATGAAGCAGATAAAAGATGTCAGAATGACTGACATTTTCTTATCGGTCTCTTATTCCGGATTCAAACAGCGCTGCAGGAGTTACTCTACTCTGCCGTGGTATGTTTGAATTATGGAAAGTTATTGCTTGGAGCGTTTTGTGATAAATGAAGAGGTGAAACGGTTGTGAGAAATAGATAAATAAACACTCCTATGTACTATCTTGTGGCAGTTTATGGTCTGAACTTACCGCAGCTCAAACCAGAGCAGAATTTCTGATTTAGAGAAGGAGTATAAACACATCAAACACAGACAGAATTCACTGAAGAAATATTTTAAAATGCATGTTTTCCTGTCTTTCTATAGATACCATACACATTCTTCTTGCTTGACCAATCCAGCAACGTTTGCATCTGTTCACAGATATGTAAACCTATTTTACAGCACTTCAGAAGAGGGGAAAAAAATTCTGAGTTACGAGAGGAAAAACAAAGGCCATCCTGAATCTAAGTCAGGTTCGCTGCAACTCCACTTCCCAGAGAGGAACTGGGGTTGTCACGGCGGGGAACATTCCCCATGATACTCTGACCAGACAACAGCGATGGTTAGAAGGAAGGAACCAGCAAACTGGTGGAGCCATGCCGACCCGCTGCCCGGCTACTGCCACACACCACACCGCAAAACAATCTCGCCGGCCCTTTCTTCAAAGGAAGCACAACGAGCTTCAGATTTCCATGGAAGCTGTGGGAATTTAAGTCAATAATCTTCAGTTCCACTGAAAACTATCGTGCAAAGCCTAGTGTCTCCCCTTTGAGACAAACTCGGAGTGGATATAAAGAGAGGCAGCCGCAGAGATCTGGCTTGCACCAACGACGAACTTGACCGTTGGATCTTACGTTACCCTGGCCATTCCCAGTGGTGACTCCCACGCTTAAACAAGTGCTTTCTGCATCAGAGACCTTTATTTCAAAACATTGTTTACTATGCTACATGGAGTTCAACATAAATTAACATCATCTCTCATCTACATAAAAATTACAGTGCAATTTCTTCAAGAAAGTAGGTTTTTTTATTAATTTTGACAAACGCTGCCTATACTCCTAGAGCAAACAAGCTCTGCAGCCAGAGAAATCGAACGTGATAATGTACATGGAAAAATGGGGGAAGGGAAGACAGCAAGAGGAGAAGCATGAATAGCTAAGTATTACAAACTGTAAAACAGCTTACAGGGCCAGCTGGCCGTACCAAGCCTCAAACTCCTGAAAAGCGAGAGATGCATCACGGTTTTTCACAAAATCCATATCATAAAACCAGTAATACCACTTACTACAAAGTGCCATTTTATGCCAACTCATTTCTTGCATCCCATTGGACTACCTTTATTAAGAACTATTTATTTTATTAAGAGCTATTATTCAATAAACAAATATAAATAAATACCAACAATCAAGCATTTAATCTATCACAACATGCTACAAGCTACACTGAAACTAGTAGTTGTAAACCATGCCTGTAAATGTAATTGTTAATTGTTATGCAATGCTGGATCAATTGTTCTGTCTGATCACAATACAGAACCATAAAATCATTAAAAAATTTTAAAGAATACGGTGACCGTACTAAAGAGCTACGATTCTAAAAATACCCGATTTACACGGAAATAATCATAAAAATATAGTGAAAAACAGATAAAGTGTCCACATGCAATACAAAAAAGGCAAAGAACAACAAAAATCGCCAAAACCAAACAAAAATACCCATTCAACTCTTTTACCACCCAATTTTTGTAAGAAAATAAAACAAAGGACAGATTGGAAAAGGTGGGGAGAGATGGAAATTTCTTTGCTTTATATATATACTAAAGCACTTGATACCAATCAAGGTACAACGTTCTTTACAAAGTGTTCTTCCCTCGCTACCTGCAAAAATCTCCCTTCAGCAGCTCCGCTGCTGTGGGCTACAAATGCAAAGCGGTGCCCAGATTAATCCCGAAAGACGCCACAGCTGCAGCCCCGCAGCTAACACGCACAGAGCACCCCTCTCGCCCCTGACTAGAAGACACACTGGTCTAGCAGTGATCTCAAAAGTATGTGTTTGACCACACTTCCTCCGAGGTTTTTTTTTTTTTTTTGATGACAGTAAATGATAGTTTATCATCAGTGTAATCTATGGACTAAATTTTAATGGTTAATAAAGCAATCCAATCAATAATTTCAGAGCTGAAAAATCTAGGAGTAAAAATGCTGATAAGCACCATAAAAATCTCTTCTCCTTCCTTTCATCTCCTGTTGCTCACAGTTCAGGGACCAAGTCGCAGTATTTACATGTCACTTGATTGTTTCAGTGATGCAAACGGCTGCACTTTTGAATAAATATAGAAGCTCCCCTACCAGGGCACAAAATTGTTCCTTGAAATTTTGCAGTCAGTTTAATGCTTCTCCAAACTACTTATAAAAACTTTAAAATCGACAATGCTATAAATACATACTTAAACTGAATTTTCAAAGGGAACGTAGAGGATATTACAACATACAAAAGTAGTAGCACATATAAGTAACCTAAAGGATTTTGTATTTTCCATGCAGAAAAATGTGAGAGAAAGCACTGAAAACGTTAACAGCAAAATACTTTCTAAAGGCATACAGATATTCACATTTCAAAACTTTTATCTAAGAGAAACAGAATTTTTAGAATATTTAATATCAACCCTTGGGAGAGAGAGCAAAAAAGAAAAACTACCTCTTTCCTTCTAGTTTTTTATTATGGTACCGCAATGCCTTCATTAAAAACTTCATTTTCAGGTAATACCACAAGCTCATTTTAACAGCTGAAGAATTCAGGCTACAAAGAACAACCCTTCTCTATCATTGGCAAACACTGAATACATCCCCTGCAAAAACCAAAACTCACTTATTGTCTGTAAACAATCAATAATTTTTTTACATCAATGATGACAAACTACAGCAGCAAATAAGCACTGTCCCATTGACAAATGGTGGGAAAGTACGCAGTAAATCATTACAAATGAAGCCCCATGTTTTAGTTATTTGTACCTCTCTAGAATAAACTATTTTTGCAGAAAAGGGAACTGGAACTTTGAACTGGAAAATGGAGACATCAGAAATAGAGTTCTTCCTGCTTAACGTCCCTCTGTCTTCACTGGGATTGTTAAGTTTTTCTCTATCACTTTCACAGGTGCCAGAATCCATTTTCTTCCTCCAAACACCCAATAAAAGAATGAGTTTGTGTTACTGCAGGTACGTAGGAGTGCATGTGTGTGTATATATATATATATACAAAGGCATACTTGTATTTATTTTGCTTCACTTTCCAATTACCTCTCTCAAAGAGACAACAGATACACAGATGCAGGGATGTGGGAAACAACCTTCCTGAAAAGACCCGACAGAAGCAGAGGCTCTCTTTTTCGTTCTCTGCCCCACAACAATGGACCTTTTCTCTCCCTCATATTTGCTTTTTCGTAAGGTGAGAGTTGCAACGTAAATCACAGCATTACTATCTTTTGCAGCGCCTTCGGAAGTTATTTCCGCTCACTTCTTCAGAATCACAAAGGCCCTCTTCTTCAGTCCCTTTCCACAGCCCTGAGAGGTGCCCCTGAGTATTCCAAACCCATACAGCCTCCCATATCGCCTCTACATAACGCTGGCTCTTCCGCTCCTCGCCTACGGCAGAGAACCGCCACTCGCACCCGTAAGCCGCCAGCCCTTTGAGGACGTACCAGAATGGTCCAGACCAGCGGAGCATGTTTCGCCAGACACGACGACTGGAAAAATATAAAATAAAGATGTGTTTCCTTATTTCATTCAAACTGAAGTATCCTAGATCTCCATTTTTCTGCAGCTGTATCTTTACCTAACTGCGGGCACGAAGGCCGAGCCACCCCGACAGCCCTCCACCAGATCACTCCCAACACGTCAACGTCCTCCTCGCAGCGGGGAGCCCCCGACCGCACGCAGTGCTGCCCTGCAGCCTCCTAAGCCTTCCTCTCCGTTCGGCGCTTCCCTTTCTCGACCTGCTGCCTGCCGTCTTGCTCGTGCAGTCCAGCACCCGACTCTTAGCCACACGGAGACACAGCTTCTGATCTACCGGGGTGCCCAGCTCCTTTTCTGCCCAGCTGCTGCCCAGCCCGTCGTCCCCCAGCCTGCGTGCCATTTCAGATGCAGGACTTTCCGTGGTCACCGGGAACTTCCCCGCCGTCACCGTGGCCTCCCAAGGATAGGTAGCAGCCTCCCAACCACATTAGCCACTGTCTGGTCCTATGTATTTTTATTTTCCCTGTAAAAACCAAGGCAAAAATGGCACTGAGTACCTCAGCCTTTTTCACGCTTTTGTTACTAGGTCCACTAGATCGTCAAAATATAATCCAGTTAGAGTTATATACACGTACGTCTCAGTTATGTCCTTTGTATTTAAAGGGAGAGTGATTCTTTAGATTAGCAAATGATCCAAAAAAACTAAAAATAATACGCTAGTCTGGTAGAATAGTCAAGTGACTCTTTCAACTGCACTGCTTAGAGGCTGGTATTTAGGCAAATTTCATAATCTGGGATAAATTCCTATTTGAGCAAACCTATTAAACTGATTCCTTAAGTACAACGTATTAAATACTGAATCAAGGACTCACATAAACATCTTTATCAAGCCATCGTCCTCTAAACACTAACTAGCAGTTTCAGGACCAGTAAGGTATGGTAAACTATTCACAGCTAACTTACTGAACCAAATTACAATCAGAAAACATAAGAATAATTTCAAATCGAAGTCTGATGATGAAGGTACAAGGCAGATTCATAGAAAATCTTAAAGTTCAAGTTAATAATAGCTTATTGTTCAATATAATCAGGGAAACGTCCAGGTAGGAGAGCCACGGGTATAAAGACAAAGGTCAGATGCACGGTCAGAGAGCCGTATAATCACTGTTTCTGTAACAGATTAAAGGTAGAGTCATGTAATTTTTCTGGTCCTCTGCCTCATCTGTCATATAAAATAAACCTAATATGCAGCAAATCAGAATAACACCTAAACAGAAACATTCTGCATACAAACCACGGCAGGACTCAAAGTCTTTATCATACGGGTTATTACCTTCTGCCACAACTCACACTTGGAAACTAATTCCAGTATTTTAAAAAATGATTAGCATTCCTGTCCGTCCAGTTTTTGCGTATACTTTTATCTTTCCAAGTGACAGCAACAGACAGGAAAAAAAATCCACAAGCCTTCCTCCACCTGCATACAAACTGTTCCCGAAACAGGAACATTTTATTTGCCATTTCCTCAAGTTTTCCCACAGCTTTCAGTCATGATGGGAAGCCACGAGACCTCATTAAACCTTGTAAACCTCAAGTTATTTACCCTGAAAGAGCATCCATAATAAGGATTTTTACAGACAGAAAAAGCACCCAAACAAAATTAATTTATGGTAGGAAGCCCAGGAGTGAGAGCGACTTTTCCCCGCTGCATTGCCTTGGGACAAGAAAACCAGTTTCCTTTCACGCCTGTCAGTAGCAAGTGGATATAATTCTCTAGCTGGTAGCATTTCCAGGCACTGCGTGTGGAGAAACAGTTGTGGCCAGCACAGCATCCGACACATACGTACATTTCCTTGCCCTCATATATTCCAGTAGGTAGATATATGAGGAAAGGCTTAAGAAGAAGCGGGGCTAACGATGCTGCAGACTGCACGAGTAGAGAACAAAGCTAAAGGAGAGGAGGGAAGAACCGAACACGGGATTGGAGACGTCTCCAGGTGAGATCAACGTCGTCCTTCAGTACAACTAAACACGCTGCCCAACTCATTTCATCTGCTGAGGACTTTCGAAGCACAGACGAGGCAGACAGAAGCACGCAAATTCTTCACCCTCTTACAACAGTTAGCACACGTAACTTAAAAACACCGGTAATATTCCTACAACAACAAAACCAGGGGAGTAACTCCTGTTCTGTCACCAAAAAGAAACCTGGTTTAGGTTTAGTCTGTGTGTGTGTGAACACTAAGCAACCATCGCGTTGCTCATCTGCTACGTGTGACCCCACTGGAATTCGCAGTGACCTGGGCACTTTCGGAAGCGCTGCACGCCTAAGTGCTACAGACTGCTCTGGTCTGGAGCAAATCGCAGCGGTACCTCCCAACCAGAGAGCGTCAGCTGCACATAAACCCCGCCAGATTCGCAGAATACTTCCGTATATCCCATTCCAGCACTGTGGCACGACACTGCCCCGACTGAGCTCAGCGAGCCCCGTGCCGCGCTCGAGCCCGTTTCCTCGGGGAGATGGATCCAGGTACGCCAGCGCACGGGCAGGGTACGAGGCAGGCCAGGAGAAAGGAACACTTCTTTGGGGAAAGAAGTAAAAAGATAAATAAATCTACCTTTGTCTTAACAGAGTACAGCAAAACCCAAGAAGAGCTCTTTCCAAACACATTTATTTCAATTAAAGCACGTGCATATAAAGAATTAATCTTAGGATATGTGTGGACACTAAAAGAATCTGCCAAAAAAAATGCATCTATGAATTGACTGTTTCTTTATCATATATGCTCTCAGTATGTAAGAGCTCCAAAATGAACCATTAAAGGCTGCCAAATGAACATCTGCTTTTAAATAAATGTAACCGTGCTTATGTTCAAACAAAGCAATTCAGAAAGGTTAAGAATAAATCATTCCTTTCCCTATCAATGTTTACCACACGTTAATGCCATTTTTCTGTATTTTCAGCAGAATTTAAATTACGTTATTATTCAGATTTGCCACCAGTAAGTACAGAGATGGCTGCCATCCATGACATCAGGACAAACCTTCTAAGTGGATTGCATATTTTCAAATGAACAGCAGTTTTTATGCCTAATATTTTTCATGCATACAGAATCTCTCATTCAAAAAGACATTAGTTAAGCATTGTAACACCCCTCCTAAAACCATTTACATAAAGACAATCATACATTTATGGTAAAGGCTCATTTCTGTAACATCATGGCTTCCATCTGAATAATCCAATGCATTGTATAAAAATCTGGTGATTTTAAATTTAATTACAAATGACCTTTTCCATTTAATACTTGGGGATGGATAAAAAGGATTAATGAGGTAGGGAGAAGAAAATGAAGTACTTTACCCAGAGTAGCAGAAATCTTTCACTATCAGAACCCACATATTTAGACAACGGCACCTTTCTTTAAATAGATGGTGAAGAAATAAACAATTCTGTTATTAAATACAAATGGTCAGTAAAGTTTGCTATGTCAATTAAATTCCGCTTGTTTCTGAAGATTTGTCAGTAATTTTCAGAGTCTTTTGGAATTAGTTTTGACTCACTACAAAGGGACCAAATGCAAAATATTTTTGCCTTCTTAAGCTGTCATTAACCTAACAAAAGGAGGTTGAATCGCAGAACAGCCGAGGCTGGCAGCCACCTCAGGAGATCCTACCCTCCAGCCCCTGCAAAAGCCGGGTCAGCTACAGCAGGCTGCCCCGGCCCACGTCCAGTCGAGTTCTGGATACCTCCAAGGACGGAGACTCCGCCACCTCGCCCTGTGCGACCCGTCCCAGTGCTCGATTACCCTCCAGCTGCACTTCACGCTGCCAACCGCAACCCTTTGAGCCCGACCATTCCGTGGGTTTTCAATCCACTTTGCCGTCCACTTATCCAGACCCATACGTCATCAGCTCGTCTGCAAGGATCTTAGGGGAAACGGTGTCGAAGCCTCACGACAGTCAAGATAAACAACACTCGCTGCTCTCCCTCATCCACCCAGCCAGTCATCTCCTCGTGGGAGGCTATCAGGTTGGTTACACACAACTTGCCCTTTGTAAACCCATGCCAACCGAGAAGCCTGAGAAAGCTTTTAAAAAGGTAATACTTTTTCAGCAAATAAATCCCCAATTTTTTTTTTCTTAGCTAAAAGAAATTTTGGACCATATCTGCAGGACACAAAATGCTATAAAACAATCTATCAGGTCAGGTCTTGCACTTTGACACGTGTAGCAAATCATTATCATTTCAGCTTGCATCTGATAACCACTGAATACAAAACTTAGAGAACGATAGCTGTACCTTTATACTTTATCCAATTAACAGCACACCTTTCTGATTTGCAACTACAAAAAGATTATTGCCACGACGTTTAAAAAGAAGTATTTAAAAAAATGTAATTTTTCACTAAGAGAGTATTACAAGTAAACAGGTGAAGAATGCAATCGTTAGCTGTACAATCAAGAAACAATTTGTTCATGATGACAGCAAAGTCAGGAAACCGGCTTAGCAAAAAGATAAGTAAACCAGGAGTTGTAATGCCACCCCATGCACACGGACATGCGTGCACACCCAAACACACACACACAGTGGGACAGCAGCTGGGAGTAGATGGCAACTACATTCATTTTGATACTCAACCTTACTTGTTTCAATACACACAAAAAAGCCCCCAACAGCTATCAAGGAGAACTGACGTATCCCTACGTAACTCAGCGGTGCAAGGACCTTTCAAAGGCCCCAGTTTCGTAAACACAGCACACTTAATTTTACTCCTATGAATATTCACACCGGCCTCACTAACCCTACTCATCAAAACAGAACTAAGTGTATCTGCAGGAGGGAAGTAACCTACTATTTTGAACTTGGTCAAAACTGTTAGGCTACATTGAAGTTTATGTGAAGTGAAAAGGTGATTTCAATCCAGGTAACAATGATTAACAAACCAGGCCGTCATTCTCATGGTGCTGATCAAGGATAAAGAAATTAATGGCACCTGGCCTTCTTTTATCCCCAGGTACTTTGTTCATTCAAAATTCATCACCTCAAGTCGTCTTTGCTTTTTCCCTTAAATCAGGAGCTTCCCCATAACATCGTGCAACCGGTACCTCTACGTCCCCCTAAGTCAATTTATCTGTAATAGTTATCTCCAAACTGCAATGCTACATCATATAACACATCTGTGTTTCAAGCACCCTGAGACAATACTTGTCACAGGGCTCTATGTCTTGAATTGGCCACAACATGTTACAATAATCTAAACAAAAGGATCGTGTTACTGTCCAACATTCCCAATACACTCAAGAACAAAAATAAATTCAAGAAATACAAACTTGTGTTCCAAAGTAGAAATTGAAAAGTAACTAGTTAAGACACAAGCTCTTCCTTAATTTTTAGGTGGCAATAACAACTGTGACAATCCAATCAAAGATAATTGCTTGCCCCTTGCCCCAGCTGAGTAAATTACTACAAAAGTCTGATTTAAAAGTATTTAACAATGTGAAGGTAAGATTGGTTATCCCCCCAAAAACCCACCACTCCCTGTATATGTAGAAGGTTATGAGAAAGAAAAGGAAATAGTAATTTGGGACTCTTAAATGCTTCATTATAGTTAACAGATACCTTTGAAAGCCATCTGCAGGTTTTTCTGGCACTCAATTTGATGACACATTAAATCCGCATATATTTTTCCTGTTAAAACTGTCATAATCACATGAAGGACAGTTATCCAAAGCAGTTGCAAAGTAAACTCTAAATCATATCCCTAGCTGCCAATAATATCACATGGCTGTCACTGGAAAAGGAAATAGATTAGAGAGGCCGCAACGTAAGGAAATTTGGCATTAAAAGAAATTCAGGTTCCTATAAAGGATTATTTCCCTGATATTTCCGTGTGAAGAGCCACTCCTCAGATAACTTTCCATTAACAGAGGAAGAGCTCTCCATCCCGTTAGTGGTCGCCTACCACCGACTCCCGTACCACATCCAAGCCGTCGCAGAGAAGCGCAAGCCCGCGGCGCTTACCGGAGGGGGGTGCATTCTGGGCTGAAACTCGTGGAAGGAGCAAGCCCGAGGCCCGCAGGCGTCACGGTGGGGGCCGGCACCCGGCCCCGCCGCGCAGGCGGAGCCCCCCGAGCCTGCTGCCGCTGCGGCGGGGAGGGCCGGGGCTGCGGGCCGGGGCGCGGGGGCTCGCACTGCGCGGCTCCCGCCACCGCCGCCCCTCTCCGCGCCGTGACCGACCCCTTCTCCCCACGCACCGACCCCCTGTGCCGCCCCCCGGCGGGGTCAGGCCAGGCCGAGCCCTGCGGCCGGGCCCGCCGCCGCCTCAGCGGGCGGGGGCCGGGAGCCCGCAGGCCGCCGCGGGGCCGCCACCTGCCGCCGCCCCCCGGGGGCGGAGGCCGCCCTCGCCCCCAGGCGGGTGCCGGTGCCGCCGCCCCCTCCCGCACACCATGGCGGCGGCGGGTGCCCCCCGCCCGAAGGCTGCCGGCAGCCGGCGGGCACTCACCTGTCCCCGCCGGGGCGGTGGGGAGGGTCGCCGGGCCCCGCCGCGGTCCCTCGCCCGCGCCCGGTGCGGCGCTCAGCTGACACCGCCGGCTGCCGTGACTCCTACTGCCGCTGTCGCAAAGCCCCCGGCCGTCGTGACTGACGGCAGGCAGCGGCAGCCGGCGTCGCCATGGAAACGGGGCGGCGGGGCGTGCCCGGGAGGGCCGCGGCCGGGGCCTGCGGCCGGTGGCGGGGCCGGGGCGGCGGAGGGGCCGCGGGCTCTGCCCGGCCCCGGCCCGCGGCCGGCTGAGGGAAGGGCGGCCCCTCGGGGAGCCGCGGGGGCGGCCCGGGGTTAGCGGTCACGGAGGGGCTGGGCGCGGGGCGGGAGCGGGAGCGGGGGGGGGCGAGGCCGCCGCGCTCGGCCGCCGGCTCCAGGTGGAGTTTATGCAGAGGCACGTGCGGGCGAGTAAAGCGCGTCGATACGTCGTCAGCGATGACGTTGCAAAACCGGGCAGAGAACGTTCTGGGTTCAATTTTTACCTTGTTTCTCCCGGAACACGGTTGATACGGACGCTTCGCGGATCTCGCGCTCTCTGTTTCCCCTCCCCGCGTCTGGGCGTTTGTGCCTCCTAATTTTGTCGGTTGTTACCACGCTCACTTCGCTTTATGAAAACCGATAGTATCGGGAAACTGGAAAAAAAAAAAGTAATTTCTGTCTGCAAAAGGGAAGTGTCATCCCCATAATGTCACAAAAACTAGTCAATAACAAAGCGAGGGCGATTCTAAAGTTAGCACATTTTGAGAGAATTCCTACCCTACGTTCTCCAATTTTTGGGTGAAATAAAGCAGAGATCTGGGAGATTGCAACCTACCCGAGCTGGATTTGTTCTCTGGGCCTTGTCAGTGGACCATGCTAAGAAGGTGTGGTAGGTTATTGACTTCATTTCTTTATTTTCTTTGCAACCAAAGCACCATTTTTAGTGTTAGCTTTTTGTATGTGTGAATAATCAGGTTTAGTCACATAGAAATCATCAGAGATGCTGATGCTAACGGCACTGGTGGTTTTCCTATCAGCTGTTTAACAGTGGACGTCAATGCATCACAGCTGTTTAGAAAGGGAAAATTATTTCTGCAGTTGAAACTAGAGAGAACATTTTCTCTTGGCCAGAAGTAATTAAAATAGGGAAATTAGTTCACAACTTGCTCTACTATATGTTGGCACATAACGCATTACCTACGTGGGGACTTGGTCTCGATACGTTCCATACCACCGGTTCCCTAAAGACAAAGCCACTCCGAATTTTTATTGCTGTTGAATTAGTAAGCGATTTCCGTTCAACTGTGGAATATAAAAGTATGGCTGAAATAAAAGTATGGCTAAACATCATTACCGTGTTGGTATATGTTTGATGATCAAAGTAACGCTGAGATACATCAATGTATCGGTATAGAGATAGCAAATTGCACACAGCCGCGCGACTCCTGGCAAGTGCGCAGGGATGCCCTGTCATCCCAGCCGAACAGATGCCTGCCTGTACCAGCAGCCTATTTAGCAAGTGAACTGCTTTCAGCTGGGAGAATGGAGATTCTCCAGTTGTCCCATAATAATAAATTCCTGAAGCCAACGTTGGTCAAAGTCGTGCAGCATTATATCACAACAGGAGTAGGTATTTTTTTCTTGCTCTCGTGTTTAGAGAGATTGTTTTAAACTAGCCGCTATAAAAGGCTCGAGGATGCTTTTTGCATTACGGAAGGCATTAAGTTTTCTTAAAATAAGGTGGTAATAAAAATGCTAACCATTTTCATTTTGTTCCTTTAAACATTAATCATACTGTTCCACCTGTGTCACCAATGTATGCGTTAACGAGGAGGCTCAGGGAGCCCTTCTTTACTGAAGGGGAACTTCTTTACCTCGAGGGTGGCCAGAGGCTGGGACGGGTTCCCCAGAGGCCTCCATCTTGGCGATGCCCGGGGCTGCCGGGGCACGGCCGGCCTGGCAGGCTCCTTCCAGCCGCAGGAGCTCCTCGGTTCCGCGTTGTCGGGGTACGCGAGGCGCCTCAGTGAGCCCGGGGCGGTGGGAAGGGGCATTCTGAAAACCGAGGGAGCTTCTTGGCCGGTTTGGGGCACCTGGTACCAGCGGTCTGAGAGGCAGCTTCAGCAGCCAGCGTTGGTCGGAGTGCTGCTCCGCTCATCTTCAAAAACCACAGTAAGGCCTACTGCCCTCTGTTTCCACTCTTGTTAGTAGAAGATTTGCAGGATAAAACACGGCTTATTTTTAATTCCACGTTTCTAGAACCAGCCCTGGCCAAAGCATTGGCGTGGGCCCCGGAGCAGGAAGGCCGCGGGCAGGCTCTCCTCCCCGTTCCTGAGGAAGGGATGGCATCTAGCCGTCTGCCACCGCTCCCAGCCGCCCTGCACAACCCCTCTCCCGCCGGCAGGACCCGCGGCCGCGCTACCGCCGCCGCCCTTCTCCTCAGCGCCTCCCGCCCTGCCCGCCCCTAACTAAAATGGCCGACGGCCTGGCGGCGGCTTCACCCTCCGCTCGCTGCCCTCTCCCAAAATGGCGGCGGCCGGGCGCTCCTCCCTCAAGATGTCCGCCCGGCGGGGAGCGGCGTGGCGGCCGCGCCTGCGCCCTGCTCCGAGCGGTGCATGCCGGGCTCCCGCTTCCCGCCGTGACGCTGCAGATAGCAGGCCGCTACCGCCGCTCCTCAGCGCGGTTCCCCGCCGCCGCCCGGCGAGGATGGTGGGCGTGAAGGTGATCGCGAACGACACCGAGTTCCAACCCGAGCTCAGCGCTGCCGGTTCCCGCCTGGCCGTGGTGAAGTTCACCATGCGGGGGTGAGTGAGGGCGGGATGCGGGCTCCCGCTTCCCTTCACCGCGGGCAGGGGGGAGGCGGGGAGCGACCCGGGGCGGCGGCCGCCGCCCCGGGTCGCTCCCCGCCTCCCCCCTGCCCCAAGGCCCGGCCCCGTTCCCGCTGAGGCGGCGGAGAGCGGGAGCTGGGCCTGACCCACCGGGAGGCGTCTGCTCGCCTCCCCGGCAGCCGCCCTTCCCTCTCCCGCCCCGGCCTGGGGCCGAGGAGGCTCCCCGGGACCGAGAGACCCTCGAGGGGGTTTGGTCTTTTTATTTATTTGAAAGCGAGGCAGGTTTCTTTAGCGTTAGTGACGCTCCCTCTCTGTAGCATACGAGTATAGTCACAGAATCAGATGGTATTTCGTATTTCTGGTGTTAAATTCATCTTTTTGTAGCTGAGCCAACTTCCCCTGCCCTCCGAACCTGTCATCCCTCAGGTGCTCTGAGGAGATCAAACCCTACGCTGGCTTAAAATCCAGTTGCAGGTCAGGAAGCCGCTGTTGAGAGAGCTGCATCGTTCCTGGTTTCTGCTAAAAACATCTTTTGCCTTAACAAAACTTAGCTGGGTCCTCATGCTTTCTGCCTGGGAAAAACAGACGTCCTTTTTCCCCTACTCAGCTGCGGTTTGAAATACGAGTGTGGTGTAATCTGGCTCAATTGGCGGCCAAAGGAAATCTCAGCGATTCAATTATTCACAGTAATCTGCAGAACTAGGGAGAATAGGGGTAGTGTTGGGGGTCCTGGGCTTCCAAGTGCACCTCGTTATCGTCAGAGTCCTAGCTTTTAGTGCGTATACTCTTTTTCTTCATCTTTCTGCCCCTTATTTAAATGTACAGTTGAACCATCCCACTTCCAATGGCTGTTTGGAGCTCAAAAGACTTCAGGTCTAATGTTGTGAAGGACGTTACGCTCGGAAGAGGCCACAGGAATCTCTAGTTGCGTATCTGAATGGGTACTGAAAAAAAGCATTGCTCTGCCGCATCCCATGTCTGGTTGCTGCTTCTTAGTTATGGGGTCAGTTGTGGGTTGGTTTTTTTTTTGTTGTTTTTTTTTTAAGGTAAATCAACTTCACCCATAACTGTAGAGGTGTTGGTGAGCTCAGTAATACCACGTATACGTGTGCCCCGGAAAATGTTTTGGTTGCAGACAACCCCATATATTAGGTTCCAGTTAGATTAATGGCTTGATGTCTTAGAGTATCAATATCTCTGAGTTTGCCTTGCTACGCTGCTATGGATCCATACCCGCTCTGTCAAGAGAGAATAGGAAAGGTGAAGCGGATCTCGTCTGTGCTGTTTTACAGCTCTGTGTGTTGGCAGATTCACATTGACAGACCGCTCTGGTTTAGATACAGCCTATGCTGATATGCTGTTGGAGGGAGTTTCTGCTGGGGTTTTTTGCTGTTTTGCTTTTTAATTGCTTCTTTCACGGCAAGCTGAGTTGTAAGAGTACTCCTTTGCAGGAATAGTTGCACCTGTACGCTTCATATATGCCAGCAAAGGTATAATAACTAACAAGTACGTATTTTCAGCCAAGGTGATACAGTTAAGTCAGCAGAAGTCAGCTCTGTTCTACCAGGGTCAAATAAGTATGGTGGTAACTGGTTACAGTTGTAGTAAGTGAGATTTGTTGTAGTAAGAATTTTATGATTCCTGCGGAAGGTTTGATACGTCATTACTGTTAAATATTTCAGGTCACCTGTAGATTTTACTGTAGATACTATTTTTTCACAGGAGGTAACCTGAAATGCGAGTACTAGTTTTCTGTTAAGAGTGTTTTTTGCTGTTTCAGGAAAAGCAGGCAACTCTTTGCCCTCCCTTATGTCACTTTAGTTAGCAGGACTTCGGCTTGCGGTAAAAGATGCTGGAGCTAAACCCATTAGATGGAAAGTAGGAAGTTAGTATTAATTAATAGGTGAAGCTAATCATGTGACATTGAAGCTGTCTGAGGAAGTGGGAATTAACACTTCATGATGTGTTTCTAAATGTCATTCTTAATTGTATCACCAAGATTGCTCACCATCTGTCAGCCAGGTAGGAAGGTTATTTTCACATGTACCAAGGATATCAGTAAGAACACGAATGTGCTAATTCTATTTGGGGCAGACATTTTTCAAAAAAAGATTGAGTTAAGTTAAACTGTGTGTTGTTTTCACAGATGTGGCCCTTGTTTAAGGATAGCCCCAGCTTTCAATGCTCTGAGTAACAAATATCCCCAGGCAACTTTTTTGGAAGTAGATGTGCATCAATGCCAGGTTGGTATTCAAAAACATATTTTCAGTTGGAAGAGAAAGAGCAGATAATGTAGCGAATGGGAAACTTGAAGAAAAACTGTTCAGACAGTATACTAAGAGTAGTATCCTGTGGCTTTTGACCCATTTGGTGAATCACAAATAGCCATATTGTGAAATTCTCCAAAATTAGGATATGGACAAAGATGTGAACAAACAACACTTGTATGTAGAAAAGTATTCTTGCAGTTACCACTGTGATGTCCTTCCTTTAAGCGGTGTACAGACAGTTTAACGGTTCCTGCTGCTTGTGCTATTTAGATAATACTGTTAAATGTAGAAGATAGCACCAGTGTGAATTAAAAAGAGTAAGTCTTTGCAAACAAATATTGGCGTAATTATTGAGCAAGATGCAATATGCAATGAACTGATCGGATTAGTGGGACTAGGTTCCTCTCAAGTACTACTCAGCTGTTTTTAACAGACATCAGCATTGCAGATGAGCTATCGATTGACTTCAGGGTCGTTAACAAAAATTAACAATATGTTGAAAGGAAGTGTCTTGAATTACCAGGAATTACAATGCAGAGAGGTGAACATCAAAGTGGTAACCATGTTTGCTATATGACACTAAATTATGGAAAGTTTTGGAAGAACTGCTACGGGTGCGTAACAGGTATGAATACAGGCAGGAATCAAATGGGATTCACCTTCTACAGCAGCAGGCCGCAGTTCCTGCGTGTGCGTGAATGTGGCTTGGGAGAGGAAGGAATGCAGGTGTAAAGAAAGCTTGTGAGATAAAAGTGTTAGATTAAGCTGTCCTCTAATTTTGAGAGCAAGTAAGTAATATGATTGTTATGGTATACCAACAAATCTACTGACAATGTGAAGTCCATTCAAGGAATGCCCAAATGTGTGAAGGATTAGGAGGATCTGAAGAATTTAAATTAACTTAAAATTGTTGTCTGAGTTAAAGCTGTTTGTAAAACAACAAATATTGTTTGTGAAGTTTGAAGTGATGTAGCTTGACTAATCTCTAGTGTGTGCATTCTTATCTAGGTGAAGCAAGCTAATGTTTCTGTCTCATATTGGTAATACTCTGTTAGGTAACACTTGTAACTAATTTATGCATTCCAGGGAACAGCTGCTACCAATAATATATCAGCAACACCGACATTTCTGTTTTTCCGAAACAAAGTGCGAATCGACCAATATCAAGGAGCAGATGCTGTAGGTTTAGAAGAAAAAATTAAACAGCACCTGGAGAATGATCCTGGAAACAGTGAAGATACAGATATCCCGAAAGGATATGTATGCATCTCTTATATTAAGATTTTTTTTTTAATGTTTGTGTAACTTGAATGTTTAAAAAGTATCTGTTGCTTTCTAAACATACTCTAAGTCAAATAATACTACTTTAGGCAAAACTGCACGTTTCCCTTGGCTTTGAGTTGAGAAGATTGCTTGTCTGGGTTTCCTTTTTCAGACAAAATTAGAAAATTAAGATGTACCTATTTAGTAAGTATGGTTATAGAACTGTAAAATGTTTTAAGAAAAATCTCCATGCATAGCCCTTAGTTATTAAAATAATGAATTTAATGTTCTATGATGAACTTTTTGCTGCAGCTGCTTATTCTGCTTCTTTCTTCTTAGACATCACAATCTGTCTTCCCAAAACATTTTTTAAAGTGTAAAAATGTCCGTGGGGAAAGACGTCGTTAAACGTGGTTGTCAAAAATGTTGAAAAGTTGCTCTCGTTGTTCCTTAAGAAATCCCCTCTGTTGTTTATGTGGTGCTAGGTTCATGTGGGGCTTTCCTGTCTTCTTCTTGCTCCCTACCCTTAATTAATCCTCTTTACTTCATCTCTTAAAAAAGAAAAAGGGAGAGATTCTGTTGCCAAAGGAATTAATCTTCATAAGAGTTCAGCTCCATTTTCTTCTATAACAGCTTGCCCTGAAAATAGGATGCCTTTGGGAGGGTATTGTTAGATAAACGGTATCTCGTGATATATTTTCTTTTGCCTGATTGGTAATGTTTGCAAAAGTGGATGGTATTACAAAGTGTTCTCTTTAGATGTCTTCTTGTAAAAGAATGACAAGGATATAAAAATACATAACGTAAAAAACGTCACAGGAATACTTGGAAAAGATGACGTGCCTGGTCTGAGTGGCATACAAGAATTACTTCTTGCTGACTGCGAATTTGCTTTCAATTTAATGCTTAATGCATATCACTTTGTTTCTGTAGGGGTACTGCATATCACTCCGGTAATTGCTGATCACGCGTTAGCGGATAACATAAACTAAGTAAATAACTTGTAACTCTTTAGTAATTTGTAAAAAAGAAAAGTGAGCATTTCTAAATATATGTTCTCAGACTGAGTGGTTTTTAAACCTTGCATCAAAATCTCTCATAACTAAAACTTGGTTTTAACGTTTCTTTTGAAGAATTTAAAAACGGGTATTCATGAACAGGCTGGGTTTTTTTATCATTGCGTGATTTGCCCACGTCTTCTAGGTAAACGAAAACTTTGTAGGGATACTTGAATTTTTGGCCAAAATTCCAATAAGGGAGCAATCCGCTTAGAAATATTGGTGCTCTCAGGAAATTGTTTTCACCATGTTCTGCCTGTTTTCATGTTACCTCGAGGCAATTGTGCGTTGCAAATCATAAGCCCGTCTGACAGCTGTACTAACAAACACATGTAAATGAGAACTCTAATGTGACAAAACACTTTCCTAGAGCTGTCGTCCTAGGTGGTGTTCTCCAAGCAATCCTTGGTGTAATATTACTCCTTAAATGAGATTGTCTATTGTTCTACCAAAAGTATAAACACAGTTAGTTATGTGGTGTATTACATTTCGCCTAAATCGTATGTCACAGTTCAGTGCTTAGCTAGTTGCTGCAGCGCGCACATTACTTTGCATTAGCAGATCTAATATGTTGAACTTAGCTGTGATGAGTGTCTGTAGAACCCCAAATTATGTTGTTAAATGCAGAACCAGGTTTTTTGGAGGTTAAGTATTTTAAATTCATAGCTAGCTGTATCCTATCAGGCAAATGTAAGCAGGGTGCGAATCCAGCCGAATGTTTCTCGTTTAAATAAGCTGCCAGGGCACGGGTCACTTGAATTTCTAGCAGTTCAGCTACTTGCTAACTGTTCCATGGCATGCGTTGCACTTCGCTTTATATGTGAATGCTTATGTTTATAGTTATTGTGAAATCCTCTGTGGAACTGTGGGAATGTATAGTATACGTAATGTAATGTATGGTGCCCCTGCGCTGGGCACTGGTGAGGCCGCCCCTCGAATGCTGTGCTCAGCGCTGGGCCCCGCACCCCAAGGCGGCCATGGAGGGGCTGGAGCGTGGCCAGAGCAGGGCAGCGAGGCTGGGGCAGGGGCTGGAGCACAAGGCTGGGGAGGAGCGGCTGGGGGAGCTGGGGGGGCTCAGCCTGGAGAAGAGGAGGCTGAGGGGAGCCCTCATCGCTCTCTGCAACGGCCTGAAAGGAGGCTGGAGCCGGGGGGGTCGGTCTCTGCTCCCCAGGAACAAGCGATGGGACGAGAGGGAACGGCCTCAAGCTGCGCCAGGGCAGGTTCAGGTTGGATGTTAGGGAAAAGCTTCCTCACTGAAAGGGTAGTGAGGCCCTGGCCCAGGCTGCCCAGGGCAGGGGCTGGGTCCCCATCCCTGGGGGGATTTAAAAGCCGGGCAGACGTGGTGCTCAGGGACATGGGTTAGTGGTGAACTGGCAGTGATAGGTTAACGGTTGGACTTGATGATCTTAAGGGTCTTTTCCAACCCAAATGATTCTATGATTCTAATGTCAAAAGGCAGAGGTTCAGCGTGTTACTTTGGAGCCCTAAGCACACTGAAAATCATTCAAGTAGCAAGTTCAGGTCTGCTTAGTTAGATTGGTTTTGAGATGAACGTGCCATCTTCTATTAAAAGTTAATCTCGTAGGAGGCGGTGTCTTACCCCTACACATCAAGTCCTGAGTATGGTCAGGGCTGTATGAGCCAAGCAGGAATTCTGTTTGACCCGTAAGTGGTCGGCTGCAACGCAACTTTAGGATGTGCTTGATCCAAACCGGACTGCCGTTGGCTCCAGGAGAGCATCCTTCTTCTCTTGCGCAGCTGTGCCTTCCTTCTCTTTTCTTACCTTGTATCTACCGAGCTTGTGAGTTGCAAACTAAGCCTTCATGTAGATGTTGGGAGGGGGATAAGTATTTTTTGCTCAGAATAACGTAGTTGCAAGAGCTAAGGGAAGCGGGATACGGGAAATGAGTTGTGTTCTCTCAGCGGCCTGTTTTCAGATTCTGTTTGTGCCATGAAGCTCTAGCCTGAGTTGTTGTATGCAGTCATTTTCAAGCTAGTGTGTGCTTTTTTCCAAGAGTGGTGTATTATTCTCTGGGACCTAATATATGCCTTTAAGAAGGGTATTTTGGGTTGTTCTTTTAGTTTCTTATGTCTGGACTGCTCTACAACTGTAAGCTGATCTTGAATTTGTCCTGTTATGGTGCGAGATGTTGATACTCTGTCTTCAGGCCTTAAGATATGAAATTCTTGATTTTTTTAGCCTGGTTTATTGTGCTTCAGTTGGACTTGGTTTACTTTAGTTGCAGGCAAAAAAATACTGGTTATTTGGCAATGGATGCAGATTATTCTGCCTCTGCAATAATACCACCTTTTAAGAGGCTTGGAGCATGAGTAGCCGCCTGCTTCAATCTGAGAATGCATATATATTAAATCTTTTTGTTGGACCCTTTGCAAAAGAGCTGAGCAATAAACCAAACTGGTTCCTGGTGAATAGTGTAGCTTCTGTTTTCTGTTACTCTGTGTTTTTAACAAAGTATATGGAGAAAGGAGTAGGAAAAGGTTTCATAAAGTTAATTTGTATACAGTGCTGAAAAAGAAGTAAACTAAGACTAGCTTTGCGTATCAAGCCTGTTAAGAACTACAGTGGTGGTCTTTTCATTTGTTCTGCAATATATAGTATATTTTTGGGGATGCCCATTTCTGTTGGTTTTTTTTCCTCTTGAGTTGATCATAGCTCAGTCTAATGTCAGTTTGTCTGTGTTGTGGTGTGACTTGCGATGCTGTAGTCTTGTTTATCAAAAGCGTATGTGAAAATTCTCCCTGTGCCCAATTTCTTAGTCTCAGAATGGCAAGCGCGTGTTCCAGGGGTGCAGGCTTTTGAATGGAGGGGAAAAAATCCTGTTCAGTTACGAACAGGATACATCCGAGCGCTGTAGTATTCGTAGTTGTTGTTTGCAATGTCTTTTGATATAAACCCCTGAGGTTTTGTGTGTGTCTTGTTATTTCAATCTGTTGAATGAAGAATTTCATTCATTCCAATGCTTACTAATCCCAGATGGGTTCATGGCACACTTATCAAGCACTCAGCAATGCTCTTGCTTTTACTTTCAGATGGATTTAATGCCATTTATCAATAAAGCCGGCTGTGAATGTCTTAATGAGAGTGATGAGCACGGATTTGATAATTGTTTACGTAAAGACTCTACCTACTTGGAATCAGACTGTGACGAGCAGGTACAGTTGATATTTGCAACGATGGTCTGGTCTGCAAGCCTTTTTTTAAGAACTTGTCTACTTTATATTGTTATGGTAGTGTAAGTAAGAGTGGGAGACGGTAGCAGGATGGAAGTAAAATGAGTATACAAAGGTTGTTGAAGTATTTCCAGTTTCACATCCCTTTACGTATGGAAAAAATTCCAAGCGGAGTAGCATTTGCTGATGTTTTAAAGTGACAGACTAGTGCGTGTGTGGAATATAGTGAAAGTAAGTACTTAATTTTATTTCAAAGCTCAGACTTATTTCTAGTTAATTACTGTGCTATGTTTGTTTTTAAGGATGAAGAAAACAGTGTTTAACAGCAACCTTTTTCTCCACAGCTGCTTATTACTGTAGCTTTTAGTCAACCTGTCAAGCTTTATTCTATGAAACTTCAGGGACCAGATAACGGTGAGTGAAGTGTCTGCTTAATCATATCTTTGAAACCGAGGCTTTGCCTGTGTTTAGCTGAATTTTCTAAAAATGACACTGTTGTCCCTGGAACCTTTTTCCTTCTGAGAATCCCACAGCAGCTTCGGTAAATTTGTTGTAACTGAATCACATAACAAATTATCTCATTCATTTTTCACTGACCTTGTGCATGGGTGTTTGGTATGACGCCAATATATAAGTGTTTGCTATAGTTTGATGTGCTGCAGAGAGAAACTTACATTTAATTCAAGAATGAATGTGAGAGCTACTGAAAGGTATAGCTTAGTTTTTATGGTAACTCAGTTTACATTGTAAAATTACATAAAATGTTCAGGTGTTAAATGACACAGCAAAACTATTATTTTTAGACTTTTTATTGGATTTTTTTGTGGAATTCTGTCTCTGACGCGTAGACAAGTAGTGCAACTTTGGATGTCCTTCAATGTCCAGGGTGGCGATGTAGGATTGGCAGATAGGATACTGGAATTGTATACTTTATATATAGCTCATGCCTTCCTTGAGCGGTGTCTGGAGACTGTGGTAAGCGAGGGCTTCTCAAGCAGCATTTTGAAAATAATTATATTTAAACAATGGAATACCACTCCTGTATTTTAACACAGGGCAAGGTCCAAAGTACATAAAAATCTTTATCAACCTTCCTCGATCTATGGATTTTGAAGAAGCAGAAAGAAGTGAACCAACTCAAGCCCTGGAGCTGACACCAGATGATATTAAAGAAGATGGTATTGTCCAGCTTCGCTATGTAAAATTTCAGAATGTTAACAGTGTAACTGTAAGTAAAGTTTCTGTTCTGAGGTCTGTGCAAGCTGAACACTTCCTAGGCTTTTAAAGCGCTGTGCATGTTTGTTGATTTCGTTGCAAATGTTCTTAGTGTCTCTCTGCTGATTGCATACTGTATGCTTATGCTGAAAGTATTTCAGGAATTTAAGGTCGGACAGGTCCATGTCCATGCAACGTCTCTTTTGACCTAGCATGAGACGTAAGGTTCGCTTTCACCTCTTCACAGTGTGCTCTTTTTGCTTCTTGAAAGGCATCTTGTCTTCATTTGAAGAGCTGAGGAGACAAGGAATCCAGTTTCTCAGTAATCTGATTGCAGAAATGACAGATTTCTCTGAGTATCGAGTGA
The DNA here is from genome assembly GCF_965183815.1 of Platalea leucorodia. Classification (NCBI taxonomy): domain Eukaryota; kingdom Metazoa; phylum Chordata; class Aves; order Pelecaniformes; family Threskiornithidae; genus Platalea; species Platalea leucorodia. The sequence continues at coordinate 1,072,304 of NC_138858.1, forward strand.
AGTACTTGCAATGTCTTTAAACTCGGTACCTGCTCTCTAGGAGGGTTCTTAAATGCTGTAATCAAAGCACCTTTGTCTTTTAATGAGCTCTCTAATTCTCTTGCTCTAAGAGACTTTCCACAGATTTCACATAGGGTTTTTGACTCTTACGTGCAGGTGTGGTTTCTCCTCTTCTATTTGAAAGATGCAGGTTCTAGTGCAATATGTGTGATGACTAAATTGATGCTGGAATTGCTTTGTGCTTGGCATCTGGTACTGCGCTAGCCGCCTTTCCCGCAGTGTTGCGTTGACCTGTTTTTCCGATATGACCCCTGAATTCTTTTCTGTGGCAATGCTTTTCATGGCCTGAATTATGTGTTGGCAAATGTATGGACTTAGAGTTGATTGAATTAAACTATATTTCAGTGGGCTGGCCACAGAAATCACCAGCTGCTTATGAGTTACAGGTAACTCCAAAACATTGATCCACCCTCAATCTTTTCATCACACTTTTTCTTCTGTAAAAAGGTTTCTGGTAAATTTCTGAATTACTGTTGTTGGACTGCATTTTAGATCAGTCAGCTACTTTCATGTTTAGCAATGTTTTACTAGCAATTATTTTAAATGTAATGGGAGGCAAACCTAAATAACTCCTTTTCATATCTCATATTTCTATGGAGTTACCTTTGCGACCAGCGTTATCCTCCCCCAAATGAAATGGAGATCGGTCACATAGGCTTATATTCTACAAAGCTGTGCTGACAAGTGCAAGTTACGTATTCTTTAATAAAATCCTGTGTCAGCTTTAGCCAGGATGATGTGCAAACAGCGGACAAGTGATAAGGTGATTAAAGAGATGTTCTGCTTGTTTGCACTCTTTGCGTGTGGCACTGCAGTAGCGCTCCCCTCGTTTCCTAGCTAAACCTGGGTTCTGTATTCAGGACTCCCTAGAAAGGAGATGGCCAGTCATCTTGTCCGCCCGCTGGCTTTTCGGTGCAGGTGATGAAGTTCTGCTTGCTTAGAGAGTCCTGTGGATAAGTCTGCTGTGTGGCTCCTAATCAACTGGAGGAGGCACAGTTGTCACATACACAAGTTGTCCTGCTTTTCTGCCATGTATAACCAGACACACTTATTGAACAGTTCCGTGTCAGTATTCGGAAGTTCATACTTCATTTTTATATATATATATATATATATATATATATATATATATATATATCTCACTGCTAGTTTTGCTAGTTAACTTATCTGTTTTTTTTAATTATTAATTCTATGCTCTGTAGTTTCTAGTCCATATAATTCATCCTATCTTATGCTGTTTTTCCCCATTTGTTGTGTGCTTCTCTTCCTTACTGCTGCTTCAGTGGCATTTGTTTTCTCTGTGTTTGTTGAACTTTTCATATCATTACTGAGACAGAATCTCTGAATATGCTGCAGTTCGCCTCTGACAAAAGTCGATCCTTGACATGCTCTTCTGTTTCTTTGTCTGAAGAGTACTTTCTTCAGCATTTCAACCCTCACCTTCCATACGTCGTCTTTGTATAGGAAAATACGTGATCTTCCAACTGCAGTGAAGCCGCTTGGAGGGGTGAATGTCTGTACTGGTCCAGATCAGCAGTCCAGCTTGCTTGTCACGCACTTGCAAGCATCTGGTGTTGTCACAAAAAAATTTCTAAGTGTAGGGCAAGCGTGTAGTGGTGCGTACCCTCCAGCGTCTGGTGGTCTGCGGCACAGGCAATTTCTGAGGCCGAAAGGGCGCCTTCACAGATACTGGCTGTGGCTTGTGGAAAGGGCGCAACGTGTGCTGTTCCTTACCTACCTGTTGTCCTCCCTTTCCTTTTTTCCCTCTGCTCCCGATGGCACTACTCGCTTTCTTTCTCATTCCTTTTTTTTTCCATGCTCACAATAAAGTGTGGAAAGATCCACAAGCACCTCATTGCCCTTCTGACTCCAAGTTCCTTACTAATACTACTTCATGCAAAAAAGTTGTTCTTTCATTTGTCCGCCTTAAAAAGTGTAGTGATTCCAGCAATAATTCATTAATTCGTATTTCAAAAGAAGCTTGATATTTGTTTGAAACCCTAAAATAACTTGATAGATCTAGTAATCATGCTGTAAAACAGAGTTGTGCAAGCCGTAGTAGTAAACTACACACGAATAGCCTTAGGGGCTTCAGCAAGCATAGTTAAATTGATATTTAACTTCATTTCAAGATTCCAGTGAATAGTGGACTGTGACTTCTTAGATCCTCTTTTTGCTTGCTGAATGTGGTCTCGAGTCTGAAGTGGAAGCTGGGGAAATCCAAGCTGTGTGGGGTTTTTAACAAACTACCAGGAAAATAATAACATTCTATATAATCATTATGTAAAATAAGAGGACAGTAGCTTCTCTAAAGGTTACAGAGGCCTTTGTAATTGGAAGATGTGTTAATTTGGTTAGTTCAAAAATCTTGGGCACCGCACGTTTTTATGTATTAATTCAGGCATGGACAGTTTACCTTAACTCTTGTGTTTGGGTTTTTTTCTTTAGTTGTTTGTCCAGTCCAATCATGGTGATGAAGAGACAACAAGAATTACGTACTTCACATTTATTGGAACTCCAGTCCAAGCAACAAATATGAATGACTTCAAGCGAGTGAGTCCTCTTTCTTAAAAGCACTTTTGAATGTTTAAACCTCCTCAAAAATGGGTTGACGGAACAAATACACTTGGTTGTTACTACAGTTCCACAACTTAAGGTAGTTTTGGCATCCAAAAGAATGTGTAGCTTTATCTTACAGATCTTTGATCTTGCCTACGAGTTTTTGTTCATCAGCTTTGTAAAAATTAACTGGTAAGAATGTATATATGAAAACTTGAGGCACTGTCGAGTTATATACACTAGAGACAATGTTGGGGTTTTTAACAGGTGGGAGGTTTATGTCTTGATTTTGAAACGTGCTTTCCGATGGTGTTCAGGAAGTAGAGAAGCAATTGCATGTACAAATGAAACAGACTCCTTGTGATTGACTTGACTTCTACTTTGAAGGATTTTATTCACAGGGCAACATTAAGTAAGCTTGAGATCTGAAAAATATTTGGCCACAAGGTGTCTGTTATATTAAACATATCTGCTTTTTTAAGGAGGAAATGAAGAAGCAAACAACTTGGTACAGAATGACTTCAGACACGCTAGTGCTGAACAATAAGGCACTCCCAATTCCTGATTTTTTTTTTTGAGAATGTGAAACGGGTTTGAAAGGACTGAAACTTTAAAGCTACTTACAACTTTTTCAAAATGTAATAAATCTTTTTAAAATAAACCGCTTTAAAGCTTAGTAGCCTCTGTAAAAGGGCGAATACTGCTGTAACACCTGCCTACAAACTACTGTGTAGGTGACCAATAACACTGAAAGCACCACAGAATTTATTAAACAAATAACCTAAACTTCAGAAGGTTAAAAACACTAACACTCACCAACATGTCAGGTACTTGGAATTTTTCATGTCAAAACTTGATCTTAACTTCTACATGTACAAGTTAATATCTTTGCAGGTAATAGTTAAGTTAATAAGTAAGTTTAACAGGTTTTGCTGCCTTTCAATGAAACTCGAAGTCATTGAAAAAGTTGTTCTAATGTACTAAAATTAACTGGATGTCAATTTTAGACCTTCCTAATATAGCACTTCCAGTTCTCCCAAAAGTAGAAATATGCTAATTGATTTACAATCTGCTTACATTTTTTGGTTTATATGGCTTTTTTGGTCAGTACTTATGGTATTAGGGCATCTCCTGCAATGAGTTGTGCAGTTACTATTTTACCATCGTTAATCTGCAGTACTTCCTGGTATTGTTGGGAGCGGGGTGGGACTCTGACTCGGTATTTGATCTCTGTCTCGCTTTCAGTTCTCTGTCAACTCTGTAAATTAGTTCTGCTTTCTAAAGTACTGAAAGTTTATTTTCACCAAGTGCACTCTTTAAACCTGACCTTCTGATTGTTCAAGTAGTGATATTTTTTTTTTAATTGATAATCTTGATTGGGTGCATTTGGTAAAGCAATTCAGATTTTTTTTGTAGAACGTTACATGGGTTTGGGACTAGTGTTGAGCCTGCACAGCGTGTGTTTCCTGCAGCATTTTAAGTTGCGTGGACAAAATGTTAGTATGGTGGACGCAGCACTGCAGTACTGCCTTGGCCTGAAACCAACTGCTGGAACAACCCGAGCTCCAGTCAGCGTTTGTGTGGGGAGCGGGTTTTTAATTCACACGTGCCCTCTCACAACCATATAAAGGCATTAAAAATAGCGTGGGTCTCCAGGCATCTCAGCCCTCTGCTGTAGTTAGAGGGGATTTGCAGATCTCTCGCGGTTCTGGATGCAGTGTGGATGCTCGGAAGCTGCTGTATGGCCTGGTAAATACCGTGCCAGTTAACAGTTTTGGTTTCCTTAGAGCTCGCAGGTGAATGTCTTGGCACCACCAAGGATGTGCCTTTGTGTCTTGTGACTTCCATTTAAGTGGAAGGGGAGGGAGCGCAAACCTCCAAGACGGAACAGTCCCACGGTGTTAGCGTTGTGCTGGTCGCGTCAGGACGTTCAGGAACTGGTCAGAACGGCCCTAAATAGAGGAGGAGGTGTTACTGGGTTATGAAGCAGCTAATCCCGTGTCAATTCCGATACTCATCAACACTATATGTAATACTCCTATTTTGCTTCCTGAACATGTAGTTTTAATATTAGGCTGTTAAAATATTTCATCATAACAAATGGGTTGTGTAGTCTGGCAGAGTTGCAGTGCTCTTAGGAATTTTAACTTTTGTTTCCTCTCTTCCAGTGATCCTGTCAGTTATGAAACCTTAATATAGCGTTGGGCATTAATTATATTTAGGTTTGTAGATTAACTGGGAAACCTTATTTTTCTTTTCAGCTCCTTGAGTAGTTACCCACACTACTCCTCACGCTTTTATCTGTCTCACTCCCTCATCTCAGTCTGTCTCTACTGTTCCTATTTTTCTTCTAGTTATGATAGAAATAGTATTGCAATATGATTAACAAGATGGGGGAATGCTTTTTTCCCCTGAGTTTGAAAAGCGTTTGTAAGAATCTGCTAAATATCTTACCTGGAGGGTTTGAATTAAGAAGTGGACGTGAATGTGATTCCGGTCATGTTTTTATGATTGATCGCAGTGCTGCTCAGTTGATTGTATGCATGTTCAGTTTCAAGGTAAAAAATAAAAACAACACATTGGTTTGAGTGCCTGCTGCTAAGGATCAGGCTTATGTATTTTGCTTCCCAGTTGGGGCGGGATCTGAATGCCTGCTTTTAGTTATAGCAGCTGATGGTGCATAATTGCAGGTCCCAAGTCCTTCAGACAGGTGAGGAAAACTCATGTTTGCTCGTGTGGTGCTCTGCTAACGCCAACAGGGCTGTAAGAAGAATCGCCTCTTCCGGATCAGGAAGTCAGTTCGTGTGTTTAATGTAAATGAGGCATTGTTCCCGGTACTTACACTATCAAATAGAAAGCTGAAATTCATCTGCTCTGAAGAATAACAGAAGTACTAAGCAGGTGTAGTTAAGTCAGTCCTTCCTTAGCGATTTTGGCCTCAAGTTAGTTCGGACATACGTGGAATCCCAGAACGCCCCGGTTGGAAGGGACCTCAGAAGATCACCTGATCCAGCCTTGCGTGGGGAAGGGAGCCTAGATGTGATTATCTGGCACCCTGGCCAGTCGCATCTTGAAAACTTCCAGCAGTGGGGACTCGGCCACGTCCCTGCGGAGGTTGTTCCAATGATGGATTGGTCCCACTGGAAAAAATGTCTTTCCTTTTCTTGCATGTAGTTGGTGTTGCTGGATTGCGTAGGTGAAGTTATAAAAGCTGCTTTCAAACTTGTTCTAATACGTTGTGTGTATCCTGCTCCTTGCACAACCTGATTTTTATCCTCTGGGGAGGAGGGAAGTCTTTGGAGTGGTGGAAAAGGGGGACACCAAGGAAAAAATGTCTGCTTAGAACTGACTGCAGTGTAGTGAGCTAAGCACGGAGTAGCGGGGAGAGACCTGTTCTTGGCCCTGTTTAAATGAAGAGGCCCTCGACAGCAGAGGACTAGGATGAATATTCCCTTCCTATAGGTATTTAATATGTTCTGAAATGCTTTTGGAAAAGCTTGATTTAAAGGCACGTTTGCTTCTTTCAAAAAACACCCTTAACACTCGAAGTGTTTATGCTGCCGTTTCTTGGCCACGCAGGGTCTGACTCAAGGCACAACTGATCACGCGAACTACGAGAGCAGGCTGCGCTCGAGGTTTGCTTCTGATGCCCAGAGACGCTCAGCTGGGCTGCTTTGTTGGGCAGACAGCTGCCAGTGTAGAGTAAAGGTGCGAGTTCCGTGGGTTTTTTACTATTGATTGATAGCTTAGCATTAGGAAGGTTCCGGTGAATCTTGTGGTGAACTTGTGGTGCTTTTGGTTTTGGGAGAGCATGCAACCATTGATGTCCAACATAGTTCTTGTTTATTTCTGGTATTAATGAATAAAACATAGTGCTGCTCAGTTTTGAGACTGGGGCATAGATGAATATCGACAGGTTTTGAGAGATTTTTTTTTTTTTGTCCCCTCTGGAATGAAGGCTTTCTTTCTACTCAGAACTGCTTATTTGCACTACATGCTGCTGCTTTTTTTCTTGTAACATTTTGTTTGTTTGTTTTTCAGCTTAACTTCCCATTTCTAAAGAACTAAAAAGGCAGAGGAAATTAAAAAGTAATAATAAGATTGAAGTGGTCTTGCACTACTCCCTTCGTTGCTCTGTCTGCTCATCTAGCATCTTTCACCCCTTCCACAATCTCAGCACTGATGCAAGAGCCGCCTTCTCTGCACCTTCATCAGGAAAAGCCTTCTCTACCTTCTGACTCATCAACTCATCTTTCCCCTCCACTCCCCACTCCCCAGCTTGCCTTAAACTCTTCTCTTTGCCTTTGTCTTACCAAACTTCTCTCCCACTGTTATCCTGAACTTGACATTTTAAAGGCATACCATACAGTGCTTTTACAAATGATTTTCTGTAACTAATTTTTCAGCCCATATTGAATTTTGTAAAGCTGTTTGAGATGCGGCTTGTGAAATGCTCTACCAAGACCTGACTTTCTTTAATATCTTGGCGAAGCTTGGTGGTGGTCTTTGTTGTGACCCCTCAGTAAGCAGTAGGCAAGCCAGAATGGGCTGCCCAGTCCCACTCTTTGTTAGCCCTCTGGTGGCACTGAGCACCTGCTCAGGGAAGGCGCGGTGAGGAGCTGGTGAGCGGGTGTACATATGTGGCCTGACTAGGGTTCCCCAACAGCATCCTACCGATTCTCCTTGCTCAACCTCTTTAAATATATATTTAAAACAAACAAAACCAACTTTGCTCCAGAGGATTCAGTAATGAGGTGTTTCCAGTCCTACTCTGGGTCCTGAACCAGAGAGTTGTTGTGGTTTTGTCACAGTCAGGCTCCGGACTGATGCTTGGGAAAAAGCCAAGGGATTGAAGAAAAGCCTGCTCCAGAACCGGCATCTTTTGTGTGGGAATGACAGGCTGTAACCACCACCTCAGGATGCACTGGATGGCAGTTGTTTCTGTAAAAGGAAGGAAAATGGGCCTACTTTTGAGAAAAGACTCATGCCAGCTGTTTGGTTTAAGTTTAACTAGCCCGTTTCCTTTTGGGAAGGTGGAGTGGGATGGTCAGAAAATGGGGCTCTGACCTGTGGTGACAAAATATCCATGTTGATGTGATTGATTTTCACAGATAATACACATGGGCGAGTTGTCAATTTCTGCCTCAGACTGGTATAGCAATATTTGGCATTGATGTTCTACACTTGCTAACACCTAATCTTTAATCTTTTGACTGTGTTTTTTCTTTTTTTCTTTTTCTTTTTTTTTTTTTTTTTGCTTGATCTGTGTGTGAACACAGTTTGGTGCTTTTGAAACACCCAAAGAATAAATATTGCTTCTTGACAAGTTTAACTGTATTTTTTTTTAACTTGATTAATTGGATCTTAATGCAAGTGATTGGGCTTCTGATTTTTTTTTTTTTCTTCTTTCCTCATGTTGTCAGATTGGAATTTTCCTGACCTTAAGCATTAGGTTGAATTTACAGCGTGGTGAAATGCTCCCGGTCAAGGGTGCCTTGGAGGTGAACATGGTTTTTAAGAGTGCTTTTCATCAGTAGATCTCAATTACTTTGTGACAGCGATAACTCAGCTGACCAAAAGGAGCTGGATAGTGAAAAATTCTCCCTCTTGAAGTTTGACAAGAAATGGAAAAAGGGAAAGGATCAGGAAGAATACTTCCAGTGGGTCCATGAGACTTCCCTGGTTCAGGGCTGGGGGGGTTTGGGGTTTTGGTTTGTTTCCCCCCCTAGTTCTAGATTCCCCTGTTGACTGTATGAATCCCGGGTGGTATTTTGTCACTTAACGGCAGAGGTCATTAATACCGAGCACATTTGCTATAGCAGCCAGTTGGTTAGAATACAAGAAAGGTTTTACTCCTTCGTTTTCAGTGTTGTTATGGGTAGTAATGGGAAGTTCCGCGCTCCATTAGCGTAATCTTCCAGTCTCTGTTGATGTGAATTCTGACTACACCGTGTCAGAGCTGTAAGTGCTGCTCTCTAGTTAGCTGGAAATGACTGGGGAATCGGTGCCTCGCCCAAGGTCCCTCCTGCAGTTTGAAGTCTGAAACTTTAAGACTTATTTTCTTTTTATTTTGGTTTGGCTTATAAATGGATATTTTTTTCAACGCTCTGCAAGAGCACTAGAATTACGCCTGAATCTTTTCAGAAAAGCGACTAAAATGGCATCGTTTTCCGCTCTCAGGATTTTGTGTTCAGTTATCTTAACGAGGGCCCTGGATGCCCTTCCGCAGTGACTGCGCTAGCTGTAAGCCTGCACAGCAGTGTATAGAGTGCTGGAGTTGCACTTGCTGCTGCCTGGCAAATCGACTCGCCAAAGTCTGGTGGCAGCGGTGATCTTTGCAGAAAAGGGAAGCACTAAGCTGACTCTGATTGCAGGTGGAGTTTGCAGAATTGGAGATTGGAAGGAGACTTGGTAAGGAATAATGTTTTGACAAGGAATAACTGAAAATCAGGTGACTTCCAGATTTCTTTATGGGTTTGAGCCGCGTTATAAGGTGAATGTTCTCAGCGAGGTACACGGCAAGGATGCCAAGGGAAACGAACAAACTTACATTTGAGCGCCCAGTGCTTCTCTTCCCACTGTAATATTTTTCTATAGCGTGTTAAGGTTGAATGCTTGATAAGTAACACGTACGTTTTTAAGCGTGGTCTGTTCTGCTGCAGTTACTGTCTTCTAACTCTGCTCAAAATGAGGCTGATGCTTTTCTGTACTAAAGATAAGGTTTCTTGTGTGTCTTGCAATCCTCTTAACCCTTTAGAGGGATTCACAGCTTCTGTAAGTGTTACAGTAATGCATGCTTAAATGCATTAACTTAGTTGAAAACTCAGTCGCACTTGTTTATTTTGAGACTTAACTTTAAAAAAATACTTGGCAGGATTTTTTTGGTTAAACATTATTTCTGGTTTTGTCTCTTATCAGGTAGTTGGCAAAAAAGGAGAGAGCCACTAGGACGCAAAAGACACTGGAAGGCCTTATCGCAATCAAAGAGATCTTCACTTTTATCTACAACTCCTGGATAATTGCTTGACCATAACCAGAGACTGTCAATCTGTTTCATTTAATGCCATTACCAATAAATCATTGCTTTTGTTGAGATGGAGTTTCCCTAGTGTGTTTCTGTTGTAATCCTCGTACATGTATTTGTAAATAAAATTCATTACTTTTGCCAAGTTTAATTTTGTTATTGTAGTAACTGTGGCTCTTCCTTTGTTCCGTTTAAACTTCAAAACTCGACCGGCTTATCTTTAAAAACTGAAGACATAATGTAGCTTGCATTTGTTCAGAGAGCTTAAAATGTGAAATAGAAGTAAAACATAGATGGCCTTCAGAGGCCACCTAAAAATAGCATCTGAGCTACTCTGTTACAAGACGGAGCGAACTTAGGATCCTTGTTCCCACGAAATACAGGCACTTCTCTGGTAGGAGTAACTTCACCTGGTTTGGAAATGTCCATTTCCTTCAAAAAGCATCGGAGGAGGAAGCGTGTTTTAAGTTACCGTTCCATTAACTTGAAGATTAGTCACAAACGGCGTGCTGATGCAAGCTGTTCGGCACTGAGAATGCTTGAATCTTTTGAAAGTGTTTGGGTTTTTATAATATTATTAGAGAACATTGACCTCGTTTCCCAGGCAGACTCTAGCAAGCTGTGCAGTTATGGGGATTTTGATGTTTGGGCACCCGAACGTAAATTCCTTATTTCTTTTATTGGGTGCTTTTCCTCTCTCTGGATCTCGATAAGGAAATCTTTATTGCAAATATTAATTTTGCATCTTAATTGGAATTCCTGTACTACTTTGGTGAATTTTCTTGGAAGTGTGCCCTAAGTAATTTTAATAAATTGCGCATTGATCAGTACCGTATACATATAATACTGTATAAATTCCCAGTAAAACTTGCTAAGTGTCCTAATTGGCATAATTAATTTCTTTGTAAAGTTAAATTTGTTACATTTCTAATTACCATAAATCCCACTAAGGCTTAAATCCTGTCCTAATTGGCATTCCTTCCTTGAACGCAGTAGGGTGGTTCTCTTCTGCCTTGGCAGATTTGTACGTTAATACCAAGTGAACTTGCTGTTAGCGTAGAGATTTCCTCCAGACAGAAAACTGGGAATTGTCTAGGAAAAACATTCTTTTTGAGAGGCACTTTGTTGTGGTTTTTTTCACCGGATGGCTGCGTACTCCCGGATGCCCATCTACCTGTATTCCCGCCGGTGGCATGCGACGATGACTCGGTTTCTTTCGTACTTCCTTAATGGTTTGCTTCCGTGGGGGTGAAAGGCATGTAACGCACTGTATATAGAATATAAATCGTTTTTAAATATAATTGAGGGCAATATGAATAACTGTTCCTGTTTATAATTTTGTACACTAATTACCTTTTGGGTTATTGTTTAAGTGCCTCATCTTAAGTATTGCTTACCTCATAATATTTATACCTGAGAGATTTGATAACCTAGTGATTCTCATCTTTGTAAAAGATCAGTCGAATTTATATTGTTTATGAGACTCTTCTGTGATTTGCTTGGTTGCATGATGCATACCTTCCGTAACGATACTGTGTACACAGAGCTCAATAAACGTTGAGAGGTGACCGTCGCACGTTGCGCTTCATGGAGAATGGGGTAGAATTGCGCCCAAGGAGCTACAACTCGCGGCGCTGAGGTCACGATGCCGTACTGCCTTGTCAGCGGCACTGCCCTCGGGTGCTGGTGCCGGCTGCGTGGGGATCTCTCGGGTGAGTGCTTGCGGTGCAGCTGCTTGGCCTGGGGTGTCGGAGCTTCGGTCTGGATGGGAAAAGTCTCACGGAGAAGTTGCTCGCTCTCATAACTGAGCCCTCAAAGGGAGCCGTAACGCTGCGCGCGTTCGCACAACCATTGATTGATCATTGACGCTTGTTGCGAGTCCAAGCTGCCGATGACTAACGTTAGGTTAAAGCAGTTCCCGGCTCAGTTTGCTACTTCTCATATATCCCAAGGCTGACGTTTATATATCCTAAGGTTTTGTTTGCGACAGGGGGGTGAAATAAGCTGTTTGGAAATCTTACAGAGGCAAGTGGCGTGTGTGTGCAAAATTATTTTCGTGCTTCGATGCATAAGCGAGGTCTGACCCAGCTCTGAGAGCGGTCCTGTCCCTTGTCCCCCTCGGCCGGCCCGCCCCTCGCTGCTTTGTTTCTAGCAAAGGTTGATCCGCTGAACTTTCAGCGCAACGCTGAAAGGTTGCTGGAGGTCTGTGGGTGCGTGTGTATTTTATAGCAAACGCCCCAGTTCAACTGGTACCTTAAAGAATAGTTTCAGCTGGAACCTCCTCTCGCTTCCTTCGGGGTTGGCAAGCTGGTCGTGGGGTTTGCGTGGGGTCTTTACCTGCCGAAAGGCTCGTGAGTCGGGGGGGCTCCCCAGGACCGAGCGTCTTGGCCGGGGTAGCAGGCTGGGGACTGCGTAACAGAATTAATCCGCGGTGCGACACCTTAATCAGAGTCTCGCCGTGGAAGATGTTCCTGCGGGGGTGCGCTGAAAAGACCGAGAAGGGGCACTTGAATTGCTGGCAGATCCTGTACGCTGGGAGCCTTTGATGTAGGCTTGTCTCCTCTTCATCCTTTATGTTACTGGTGTATTAAGATTAATAAGCGTACGTTACCAGAGAGTGCTGGACTTGATCTAAAGACTGCTAGAGAGAGCAAATACAGCGCTAGGGAAGTTGTTTATTTTCATGTTTATAGTCGTCAATGTTTTTCTTTCTGATAAGAGTTTGAGGTATTAGAAGGCTAACCTCTAAACATCATCTGGCCTCTAAATTAACGGAGAAAGCGTAAGAAGTAGTAACGGTTAGAAGCTACAGCCTGAAAAAGCGCTTGTGGTCAAGTTGGTACATCTTTAATCTGCCCGATTCCTTCAAAATGCCCCATTTCCTACTTCTGTCGTCATCTCAGTTAGCTGAAGATGCTCGTGGCGTTTTGTAGGCCGTGGGAGACCTACCACGACGCGTCCTCTTAAAACGCGGTGAGAAGGCAATGAAGAGCGTGGTCAGAGGTGACCAAGCAGCAGAAACGCGCGGACTCCTCCTCTCCGTTCCCCGAGGTCGGCTCTGCAGTGCAGGGAGCAACGCGGGGGCTCGGTAGCGGAACTGGTAGGTGAAGAGCCCGTGGCTGCTTTCCCGCGACGCTGCTGGGTGAATGGCTCGTAGGGGCTTGAGCAAACGGCCTGGGCCGCTGAAATCCTGCGTGGGGGGAAATACCCGGGTGGAGCTCGCAAAGCTGCTTTTGTGGACGTGGTGCTTTTTGAGGTACAGCATTCAAAGCACTTTGTATGTCCAAGGCGTGTCGGAAGTAAGAAAATGAGAGAAGACTTCCAATGTCCAAAGGGTTAACAACTTAACCTGAGCAAACTCCACTTTTGAAAAAGTTAGAGGTTTTTTTTTTTCTTTAACAGCCAGCTTCTTAACTGGATTTGGAAGAGTATTTTTGAGCTATGCCAATCAAATACCTAGGTACTGACTGAAATATCAGCACTTTGCATAGCAGAAAGTTCACTTGTGTTAGGGAACATGAGTATTTATCACTAAGTTTAATTCCTAGCCTAGTTTGGCAGGAACTCAAGGGCATTCTGTGCATCTTAACTATTCACTTCTAGGTTTCTTAAAGATTTGACTCTGATACCAAATATATTTTTTTCCTGTGGCTGAAACTTTGAAGGGTCTTTTCTACTTGGGTATTCTTAATAAAGTGTCTTCATGCCGTGCATTTTTGCATGCGCTGCCAATGAAGTGACGTGTTCTATGCGTAATTCTCAACACAGGTATTTCTTTTAAAGTTCAGGAGAGCATTCCCCTGCTCGATGCCGACATGTTGCAAAGGTGGTTTAGAACATACAAGTACGTGTAACTTCTTTTTTTTCCTGTAGCCTTTAACGACAGAATGGTTGTCTTGATACCGAGTCTCCAATCAAGTTCCCTTGAAGAATTGCACAACGTGGAATGATGGAATAAGGTTTCTTCTTCAGCGGTGAATGGGAGATTGATGTTGTGTAAAGGATGCTGTGGATGCGCTGTTGCTCCCCTGCTCTTCCTCACTGCCACACTCGAGGCTCGGCATGCTTTGTACCTGAAATAAAACAAAGTATGCAAGGTTTTCATTAAAAAACAAAAGCGCACGTGCAGAACCGTGCCTGGAGGAAGCTGGATCAAGGCTGGCTGTGTAAAGAAGCGTTTTGCTGCAATGGCCTGACACTGAGCAGTCCAGCTCACTCTGTGCTTTATCCTTAGGCCCTTTCTCGTGCTGCTTTCCGTTCCCTGGCTGCCGTTACCGGGGGTGACCCCAGGCCGAGCTCTGCATCGCCTGCCGGAGCCCCGTGCAGGGCCAGTTTTCCCACCCTTTGCTGGGGAGCTTCTCTGTGACCGTGCACAAGTGGCCGTGAGCCTGTTCCACCTACTTCTGGGCTACTTTTTAAGAGCACTTAACATGTTTTACTGATGTCAGCACGCCAGTTTTTATCAGAAAGCTGAGCAGGAGAGAAGAAATAGACACCTCAATTACCTTTCTGAGTATGGAGTCTTGCTAAAAACTGTGTGTCTAAATTAGTTTGCGTGATGAGGTCTTATTTTTTTATGAAGCTGTGTTGTCTGGCACTAACTGCACTCCTGCAGTGATTGTCTTTTGATAATCTTCAAACTTCCGTTGGTTTTGGCTTTTTTTTGCTTTGGGACTGATGTCAAAGCAACTCGAATTACAAATTGGCCTTGAATACTGGCAGAATTTTTAAAGTTTTTCACTCCTTGATTTTTTTCTTCATCGAAATGCAGGGTATTCCTGAGACAAAGCCAGCGAGGCTGCAGAGACAGCGCACCCCAGCCCTGGTTTCATTCACGTGTTGACGGAACGCCGCCGGACCGCGGCTGCCCGCCGCCCGTGCCTGGCGTCACCGGCACCTTCCTTGTCGTTCTGGGCGGGTACTGGTTTCGAAGCGTAAGTGGCCACAGCTTTCTTATAACGCCTGACCTTATTGAAACATTACAAGACTTTTTTTTTTTCCCTTGTTGGAGGCCTGTTCGAAGAAACAGGCTATTCCTCACAGAGCTGCCAACGGCGCCTCGGCCTCCCTGCAGCAGTTGAGGGCAGCTTCGCCGGCAGCCTGGTGCAGGGCTGCGCGCCGCGGCGTCCCTCCCCGCTGCCAGGCCCCGCCGTGCTTTACCGAGGGCCTCACCCGGCCCCGAGGGCCCCACCGGCCCCGGCCCCGGGGGCCTCACCCGGCCCCGCGGGCCCCACCGGCCCCGGCCCGGCGCCGCCGCCGCCATGCTGAGGCGACCGGTGCCGGCAGGCGGCGGGGCGGTGCCGCCCGCCTCCAGCAGGTGGCGCTGCCGGCCCGCCGGGGGCGCGTGCCGGAGCGGGGCGAGGGCGGGAAGGCGGGAGGTTGCCCGCTGGCAACCTTATAGCCCGCTGGCTGTCAGATTTCCCTCCCGGGGCGGGAGCCTCCTCGGTGCCGCTGTGTGAGGTTCCCCGGTGGGTGGGAGCCTCGCGGCGGGGGTCGCGAACAGGCCCGAGTCGGGGACCGCGGCATCTCCCGTGATTTTGGTTCCAAACGGACAAAAAACGGTCAACGGCCGGGCGCGGGGCGCGCGCTCTGCCTGGCGGAGGCCTAACGCGAAGCCTTGGGGCCGGGGCAGGGCGGACGGAGGGTGTGGGACGGCTGGGGCGGTTCCTGCTGCCCTCCGGGGCTGGGGAAGGTTGCCCAGGTCTTAGCAGCCCTGCGTTCCTCGAAACAACAGAAAACAATAGAAGAAAAGGGACGAACACATCTACGTCGATTAAAAACGAAGCTGGGGCAAGAGCCGGCAGAAGCTGCCTGTGCTCAGACAACTGCGAGGGCCGTTTTACCCAGCACCCGCCCAGCGTCGGCAGGGGAAGGGGGGAGCCCAAAGCTCTTACCCCCCTGGTTCCAGGTTCCCCCGCTTTTGCGTTGGAGGCAGGCGCTGAAAATGCTCGGATGGGAGAGGGCAATGACGGGAGCCGTGAGGCGGCTGGGACCAGGGGACAGCGCCTGGCTGGGCTGGCTCCACGTGAAGATTCTGTTTGCGTATGTAATTAAAAAGAAAACTTCACGTGAACTATGGTAAACAGGAACAAGTAGTTTATGCAAGCTGATCACATAAAAAAAAAAAGTTCAAAATACTCAAAATTAGCACGCAGTTCTCAGATTGAAAAATACGTACCGTGTAGTGCTTCTGTATCGAGCCGGGGTTGGGACAAGGCAGGAGGTTGCTCAGCAGCCTTTTGTTAAGGCTAATTAATAAATCATGTTCCTGTTTGCATTCGGTTGGAACAGCAGTGTCGCAAAGGTTTAGGTGATTAATTTAAGTTCAATCAATTATGTTACTTTAAAATATATCATCTGAATCTTGTACATTCTGAAACTTTGCAAGTGTGAAATTTGCTGTACAATTCGTCTCTTCTCGCGTTGAGCTTTGCCGTAGGTTGTTGTTTCCTTTCCCCACCACCTCCAGTGGTTGGATTTGAACGCTTGGGAAAAAAAAAAATAAAAAAAGCCCCAAACCCATCCCATCAAGCGACTGCGTGGGGCGATGCTGCTGGAGCTGTTAAAAGCCGATCAGAAACAAAGCTCTGAAACAAGTGCACTGCTCCGCTCCTCGCACCGCGCTGCTGACTGAAGCCCACTGCCGACGACCGCTGTGCCAGTGTTGACAGAGAGGTTTTTTTTTCTTGCTGATCGCCTAACTGGAAATATTCATCTTGTGTTCTTATGCCAGAATCTGAAATTGGTGGTCTGCCAGATATTTGCCAAAATGATTTTCCCCTGATAAAACGTGTTCTATCTTTTGCCCTTAGTTTTCAGAGTGCCGCAGAATGCGGAGGGCCGGAGAAAAACAACCTGAATTCAGCAGCAGAGGGTTTTGGCCGTATTTAGTTTAGTAGAAACGGGAGTTTTCATCCAGCAGAAGCTATCACAATTAATCCTTCCCGTGGTGTCCACTTGTACAGCTTAAGAAACCTGCCCTGAAGTTCAGCAGGTGCCTCCTGCCGTGTGTTTGCAGCCCTCCGCTCGAATGGAAGCGGAGATGGAAGGCGGGAGCCGTCCGTTCTGTCAGCCATCGGGTGCTCCTCTTCTCAGTGGCAGTGGGGTTATTTAATAAGGCTTGATCATTGTTTAATTAGGACATGATTAACTTAAGGATATTATTCGCAATGGATGCGAGCACTGTGGGTGCGCGTGTGCATATGTTTATGCAAAGGCGAGCATGGTACGCAACTAGCTCCGCAAAAATTCTCTCAATCAAGAAATTACGCTATTTAAGATTAAATTTGTAAAACTCAGTCTAGACAATACACAATTATAGAAGATGCTCATTACAGGAGTTTTAAAATGTCAAACATAGTCCTACATTGGATACTAATGGTGCTGAGGAATCTGCAGCTGGCTGTATTGGATGTGAGTAGAACCAGTCCTCGGAGAGCGGGAAATGGCAGGAACTGCCTCTAACTATTGTAATCTACAAGATTATCCCATTAATCATATTTGTCTCCGGGAGTACCTTAGTTCTAGCTCTAAGTGTTGTTTTTCCCTCGGTGCGTCACGTGCAAAAAAGCCTCTAATTGAAAACAATGCGGAGGCGAAACCGAAACGCCGGTAAATGTGTGCTGAGTTCTGGCCGCTGATGGGAGCGGAATGGGTGGCACACGGCACCGAGCCGATGGCGTCGCCAGCGTCCTTCCGCACCTGTAAAATGTTATTTTTCGGTTTGAATATTGCCGGTGTTCGCAGTGTACAGAAGGAGCTGACGCTGCTGTTCCGACAGAAAAAGAACCGGGTTTAGGAGGGGGAGATGGCAGAGATGATTTCTTCAGGGCCTGCGTTCTGCACAGGGGTGAAAACAGTGGGAGATGCAGGTAAATCTATGGAAGTCCTCAAAACTACAGCACTGTGAGAGCCAAAACTGCTATCAGTGAATGAATGGTGAACAGCCCTGGCTCTGTTACTGTAGTATTTCCTTTCAGCCCTGCCGTAGCAGCTACATTTTGTCCTGGAAATTTCCTCTCCATTCGGACATGTGAAAAGGAGAGGAAATGATAAGCATCTGGTTAAAAGGTTAACTTGTGTGATTTTGCACGTCTGCGTTGGTTTAAATTAATTCAGCTAAATTTCAGAGGTATCTGAACTATGTGTCTTTATTAGGCGCTCTGACACATCGTCTAATTGTTTTTTCTAATTCAGATCTGTAACTGCCAGAGCAAATCCACATTTAGACGGATTATCCAGAACCTGGCTGCTGCTGCAGGACCGCTGGCGAGGGCAGGTGGGGAATAACTTTCTTTTTGTTCCCGTATCGGCACGCGTAGCCACGAAGAGCATCTCTCTCCGCTGATCCCCTCCAGCCTGCCTCTCGTCTTTTGTTTCGCAGGCTGCGTCTCTGCTTTGAACAGACCCCCGCAAGACTGACAGCTTCGTCCCGGCGTGCTCCTCCGAAGGGCGACTGCCTGCGCAGCCGGCGTCTCCTGCTCGCCGCCCCCGTGCTCCGCAGGCTCCCCGGCAGCGGGAGCGCGCTGACGGTAGGTGCGTAACTTGCCCTGTGCCTCGGTGCCGATGACGGGGTGGGGAAGGTCTTCCCAGGCTCGCAGCAAGGCCTGCCCGGCTCCAGCACTGAATGCTGGTGTGTCCGCGGGATGCTGCTGGGCTTGGCGTTGTAACTGCGTCGGAGAAGGGAAAGTTGGTCCTTGTATTGGCCAAGCAGGAAAACTCTCTGTTGCAGTATTGCTGCTCCCAGCATTCAAAAACTGAGCTAGAGGTACTCCCTGGAAAGCAATAGGTTGATAAATAATAGGTAACATTTAAAAACTACGTGCTCTATTGTATTTGGCCCTGTCTCTTAAGGTAGAACAAGCTTCTATTTCTAAATGTTTTCTCGTTGGGCTGTGAGCAGATGTTAAAGGTGACTTGATGTGGGGAGCTGGGGCTGTAAAGGGCCACCAAACACTAAAGACCCTGCAGCTGCGAGTGGCTAACGCTGCGCTCGTGTGCCTCCTGCACCGTAGCTCACGGCCTCTGCGGCTGCGGCCTGCGAAGGTGCGGTTACAAAACCCGACAGACAGAGGCTGTGTCGGTGCACTCGGGCTGCTGCTCCTGCAAAACCTTCATCCTTCTGTCTCTGGTCAGGGTGCTCCCAATTCCGTCTCTGCAGCTCCTGTCCTAATCCACTCCCAGCCACGTCATAGATGCTTCAGCAAAGTACATATTTCATTAGAAAACTCATAAGCATCCCAGAAGCTGAAGATTAATTCCATAGGCTGCAGCTTTCCCTCCTCCCCACGAGCTGTCGGCATCCTCCAGCTATCCCCCCGGTTAGTGCGTGCCGCCCGCCCAGTTTTATTACGGGATTTCTCTCCTCTGCAGCTCCTCTCACGCCCAAGCTGGCAGAAGAAAAGCAAACTTGCCTTCCCGTCGGTCACAGCGCTGCCGGCCGTGGAGCAAACGGGGGTTGGCGGATACCGTGTCGGTGCTTTATGCTGCACACCAGCCTCTTCTCTTGTGAAAGGATCTGCTTGTTGGGACGTCTGGCCCTGGGTGGGTCCAGTCCCAGCGCCTCGCTGCAGCACGCTCTTGCTGCTAGCAGCGAATTGTTCGCCGTCTCTGAGCGGGATTCCAAACTAAACATGTTCTGTGGGGCCGGGCAGGTACCTGTGTCACTGTGTTACCTCATCGTTGTGTTCTTAGCTAAATCCAGCCAAAAAACCCCAAAACGCCACAAATCCTCATCTCTACTGTCACTTTCCCTTCCCAAGCCCAAGTTCTTCTAACATAAGTCAGCTTTCTTTTCCTCAAAATCAGCAAAATGAAAATTAACTTGGTACATGTGCGTGAGCTTGCGAAGAGCAGAGTACTTGTGTAGTGCTGATACAACAGATAAAACACAACGCTTACTGACAAATGCTTCTGTACGCAGAGAGTTCTGCTGAAGTGACGGCCCTGCGGCTGGTGGGGACTGTACAGGGACCTTTACGGGTGAGGTCGGGACCTCGCATCGCAGCCGGGAACTGAAGCAAGAGCTGACAGCGATCGTGGTGCAACCTCAATAGTGTGCTCGCGTAAGTGTGAAAGTCGTGTGTGTGCATACGTGTATATATATACACACACATGCATCTATATAAATGTTTGTGTGTGTGTAATATATATAAAAAATAAAAATCCCTATGGTCAAATTACAGAAATATTTTAAAATGATAAATAAACCCAAATGCATTCAATACATAACGTGAGTTGATAATTGTTATCAGACACTGATAATCGCCGTTAAGCATTATTTTTTGAATGCTGTGGCTCAGGGCTGCATCAGTTCTGAGTTCTGCCTGAGCAAGGAGTCTGCTTCATCTTGAGATTCATGACAAAATATACCAAACGGGCAGGAAAAACAAGTGTGGTGAGACTGAGGCGTGCCCTGTTGGGGCTGTCTTGGAGGTGCGAATTTGAGTGCGGATGAGGTGATCCTGGTACCTTGTGTGTTTTCTTTCTTAGAACGAAGTGTCTGGCTGGAAAGCCTTCAGCGACTCGGGAGGTGGCCTTGGCCATAACACCTTCAACGCCAAACGGGTGGAACGTGGACCCCTTTCCAGGTGTAGGTATGTCTGCAGTACGCGGTTAAGGCCGTTGTATGTCTTTTATCTTGGTGTGTGAATGTGTCTTTTCTTATTTTTCACTCTTTCGCTTTCCTCTAAATTTTCTATGTCCTTGGTTCTGGAAGCGTTATGTGAAAATGGTGGTGAAGAAGCTTGCTGTAGGGCATAACGTAATACTCGCCTACCTGCAGAGCCGGCAGCGGTTCAGACCGTGCAGGTGAGCTCCTGGTAACTCTGGTTTTAACCCGAGTGCCGATATAGCCAGGTGCAGGGGCACTTCAAAGAATAACGGGGCCAATTTTTCATTCTTCACAGAAACCCCTTTTTCATCCCCTGCTCTAGGCTCTCTGTTTCCCTATGGGCCTAATGGGAGGCCCTGACTGTGGCTGCTCTGCAGCCCCTCCTTGTCCAAGCCCTGGGGTCTCGCTTCGTTAAAACTCCTTACTTGGAGTGAACTGAAAGGATCTGGTGGGGTCCAGAAGCAGGACAACAACAGAGGCCTCGGTCACCTCTGTGATACCGTTACAAAACCTGCTCTGCTTCCCTCGTGCTCGCCGTTCAGCAGCGGTCTGGTGGGTTTGATGGCCAGGTAGAGGGACCGGCTGGAGTTCATCCCGTCGATGTTGCATGAGCTGCGGGGCTGGTAGGTCTGGCAGGGACGGGGCCAGTACGTGCATCATCTCTTTGTTTCTTGACAGTCCAGCCCAACCAGCAGAGTAGGCTGCCTGCAGTAACCAGGTTTTGGCAGCGGGAGTGTGGATTCCCTCAGCAGAGGAGAGAGTCATGGTCTTGGCTTGCTCTGCTAAGTGTTACCATATTTCTTCCAACTTCCATTTCCTCTGGGCTGAGTTTCAGCTCAGCTTTCTTCCTCCAGATGCTCGTATCTCACAGACATCTCGTTACTTGTGATGAAGCTCATTGAACCAGATGAGAAGACGGTGTGTATTCAAACACCCATGTCAACTTGGTGGCATTGGAGATTTAGTCCCAGATCTTGAGAAAGAGGAGGAGCAGGGGATTGCAGTGCTTCACATGCCTCTGGACAGTAAAAATCACCTTCTGTTCCCTGCAGTCTGTCAAAAGGAAAGCGAACCGACAGTGAACCACCCCCTTCAGCTGTGTCTTGTGCGGGAATAAGTAATACGCACGGTGTTGAAAAGCCCAGGTCAGGTCCTGTTTAACTCTCAGAACTGCCCGTCCTCAGCCGTGAGTCACTCAGGATTCAGCAAACACGAGTAAAGGATCCTTCACCTTTGGCGTGAGCAGCGTGGCATGCAACAGGAGGAGAATGCTAATACATAGGAATAATATTATAAAATATTAGTGCCAAGCCCTGAAATTTGAATGTCCTGGTTAGATGCTCAGTTCAGCTCCACTAGACACTGAACTGCCCAAGTTATTGGTTTACCCACGTAATTTCCCGGGTACCTGGTTAGAGGCCAGCTTTGGGCTCCCTCCCTGTGTTCCCCCTAAATCTGAGCTGTTCCCTGGATTCAGAATGCATGAAAGCACACGCAAAACTGCGAGAGCTCAAACGGATTCAAAGCGTTGGTCACGCAAACGGCTAATGCTTGCTATTCTGGACATTAATTTCATAAAATTAATCTAACACATCTTGAGGGAAATTAGTGCATGCAGATGCTATCATTTATCACAATTATTTTAAAAGCCCTAATCTAGCACTTCATTGGATTCTTCACATCCACTTGCACGTCAAGCGCTGCAGGAGCGTCTCTGCCCGGGGATACGTGGCATCCTTTTGCCTGGCCGGCTCTGAGGAGGGGCAGCCGGGCCGTGAGCGGCTGGGGAGGCACGGGGGTGGCAGCGCTCAGCCCCCTTTCGCCCCCAGGAGAGGCGGTGGCAGCACGGGGCTTTATGGCAGCGCCAGGGAGGGGGAATGTCACCCACCCCACGTTAACTATGGAAACTGCGTTGCTGTGTACACGCAGTCCCTCTCTTTTCAGTACAATGTTGGAGTTAACCTCTCTTGTCTCCTCTCCCAATGCTCTGGTGAGCGCCTTCAGTGCAGTTCTGTCTGCAGCTATAAGCCATGCATTTCTTTAAAACCTGGGAAGGGAACTTGCTCCTGGTCCCACTGCAGTTTTCTAGCTTCCAACAATGCTGTTAACCCAACTCAGGGCAAAAACTGCCCGAGTTTCCTATGAATCAACAAACTGAGGGGAAAAAGCTTTGAAAGCTATCAAAATGTTCTTCTATGAACCCTGTAGCGCTTAATTTGAATTTTGACTTTTTCTTCTAGGGGAAAAAAAATTATACCTCAATATGTCTTAAAAAGCTGCTGGTTTGAAAAAGCTGAAATAATCAGTTTTCCCTGAGAGAAAAAAAAATGCAGGCAGGAAACTACTTCTATTTTATGAATCTTTGATTAAAATGAAGAAGCTTTCTGCAGCGATTTTCATTTTTTGGCAACAATCTCCTGCTTACGTCCACTTTTTACGGCTTTGGATGCAATGGAGAAATGCTCCTCTGCAGCAAGCTAAACAATTTTGTCTGCTGCAGTCAGGAGGTGCACGTTGAGCAGAGAGGGTTGTTTCTGGGAGGCGCGAGCAAGCGGCCGCTGTTTTCCCGGGTGCTTGTGGGGAGCTGGAGGGTAGGGGCTGATGCTGGAGCAGCCGCGGGGGTCCGTGGACCAGGTTTCGCGATGGTTTGCTGATCGCGAGCTACAGCCGCGCGGCCGCACTTCGTATTAATCCGTATGGCTTGCTTCTGTCTTAGAAGTGTCGGGGCCGGTGGATGGAGCCAATAGACAATTACCTGGCACACAACCCACTCCTCCGTTCAAGGCTATAAATATGTCAGGGTACAATAGTCCCTTATTACTGTGGAATGAAATAAAGATGTGGTTTCAGATGTCATACTTTGGATATTCAATCAGCGCTTCCAATATCATGCATAAACAATAAATTATCTTATGATGTAATTTAATATAATTCTGCTTCCAGTACAGGCGGCAGAGGGGAGAAAAAAAAAATATATTCAGAAATTCAATCAAACAGCTTGATTTTTCAAAGGCACAAAGCACCTGAGAGTTCCCAGTGACTCCTCCTGTTAGCAGAGATTTTCCTCTAGATAAAGAACTCATGATAATGAGCTGTGAGGCTGAATGGTTAAAACAATTATCCCCAAGAAATTCCCAGAGCTTTTTTCAACAAGTCAGAGCAGTTAAAGCTGGCAGAAAAGAAATCATTTGAACAATTTTTCATTGGAAAATATACTTATGATGAAACTGAAATGGTTTACGGGAACATTGCACTTTTCATAAAATTTTCAGTGAAAGAATTTGGAAAGGATTCGCAAACAAAGTGGAAAATTACCTTCCCAATTGATTTTAGGATAACATTTTGTACTATCTAAAATAATGTATAGTGATCAAAATGCTTCATTTCTCTAAGGTGATGTTGATATTTTCAAACTGAAATATTTGGGAGTTTCCATGACAAATATTTTTAGTATTTGGATTTTCCTGATTTGATACAAAGCCAAATTCTGCCATGGAGGAATTCCTCTAAAGGCAAAAAAATCTCACTTTTCTGGATGCACTTAATTATTACGGTGTCGTGTCGCCTGCCCTTCGTCCACGTGTTGTGGGAGCCTTGGCCTGGTGCTTTGAAGGCAGGCACAAGGTGGGCTACCGTTACGTGATTACCGAACCCCACTCCGCAAGCGCGCTGGGAAAAATAAAAAATCCGCCTTACTGGTATGTTTTTTATTAAAAAAAAAAAAAATCGGGAAAGACTTTAAAACCAACTGACGTTGCTTCTTTAGGTTCCTGTCCCAGGGAGCGCGTAAGCACGGCCGTCGCGCCAGGCCGGTGGGTAGTGCCGTTCCCCTCGCTGGGCTCTGCGCCCAGGGAAGCGCTGCCCCGTTCTGGGGAGCTAGCAGATCTACTTCACTTCTGCTGCTGGCTCCCTGGATCGCTTCTCAGCGCCCACAGTGCGTTTCCAGGCTTCAGTCCCTCTTGGTCTGGCTTGCGCCAACATGGTATTTGCATTACCGACATGTTACGTGTGGAAATGAATGGTTTCTTTTGAAATCGGCCCGAACGTATAGAGTCTAGAAGCAATAGTACAAAAATGAAACCAAACTGTATGCTTCCAAGCTGTGTAATTGCAGAACAAGATGCTAATGTTCCTCAAAAACGCAGGCTTTTGCCTAAATGACATGCTTTGTGGGAGTAACTAATTTGTATTTAATTATTATCTAACTTGTGAAGAAATGTTCTGAAGAAGTTGTATCTTCAGCACAAGCCTTTCAACTTTTTTCTTTAAGATAAATTTCTTATTTAGACTCGCAGCATTTTATATTTTGTGTGATAGCACCAACAGGAGACTCCTTAGCAAAAGTCACTGCTTACAATTTTTGCCTTTAAGGCTATCTCATAATTATGTATTTAACTAATCAACACTCCAGAACTTCCAGATGCAACAGATACAGGGTTTGTGAATGATTTCCCTATATACATCTTAATTTTCTAGCAGCAGCTGTAATTTATGGGATTCCACACGGAATAGCAGGGCTAATGATGGGCAAATGTGTTTTTAAAGTTGTACCGGATGCAAACGCTGGTGTATGGTGAAAGGGATGAAAACAGATGACTTCGGAGCGTCAGAGCTCCTGCCTCTTGTCCGTAAGCGCTCCCAAATCCCAGGTTGGCAAAGCGGAGCTCCGGAGTTGTTCAGAGCGAAACTCCCGACCCTGTTTCGATGTAGGCAAGGTGAGGCTCATCTGTGTTGGACTGGCACAGGGCTGCCTATCCGTACCGCGGCGGGATGATCCACATGTGACTGAGCCCCTGTTCCTCGGAAGAGCGGCTGGTTTTGGCGATGATGTTCCTGAAAGAGCAGAGGGCACCTTGTTTATAATTTTTGTGCGCGGTTGTACTGGGTTTCGTTGGGATAGAGTTAGTTTTCTTCCTAGTAGCTGGTACGGTGCTGTGTTTTGGATTTGCGCCCAGAGCAGCGTTGATGAGGCAGGGATGTTTCAGCTGTCGCTGCGCAGCGCTTGCACAGCCCCAGGGTCGCCTCTGCTCCTCACCCTGCCCCGCCAGCGAGCCGGCTGGGGGCACGAGGGGCGGGAGGGGACGCAGCCGGGACAGCTGGCCCCACTGACCGGGGGGTGTCCAGGCCGTGCGGCATCGCGGCAATAAAAGCTGGGGGAGGAAGGAGGACGGGGACGTCGGGAGCGATGGCGTTTGTCTTCCCCAGTCACCGTCGGGCGGATGGAGCCCCGCCGTCCCGGGGTGGCTGAACGCCTGCCCGCGGTGGGAAGGAGCGGAGGAATGCCTCCTTTTGCTTTGCTTGCGCACGCAGCTTGTGCTGTACCTGATAAACTGCCTTCGCCTCAACCCACCCGTTGGGCACGCCTGGTTCTCCCGCGTCCCGCTGGGGGTGAGCGAGCGGCTGCGGGGGCTGCGCTGCCCACCGGGGTTAACCCGCAACAGCAGGCCCAGGTGAGACTTGAGACGTGGCATGGAGACAGAGAAAGAAAGGAGAGAAAAGCTCTCCGTGGCGTGTCCGCAGCCGGTGTGAAGCCAGGGGAGGCGCCTGGCTCCGTGCTGGGCAGCTCAGCCCGAGGCCCTCTCCCCCCAGCCGCGAACGCGGGTGTTACAACACGGAAGGCTGGGGAAGATGGATTTCCAGGAGCTCTTCTACCTTCGGTGAATATTAGCCACAGAGTTTGTTGGTGCTCATAAAAATAATATTGTTGTATCTACTAAAGAGGATGTAAATGCTTAAGTTAGAACTAATTTCTACTAGAAATGTTTCCAATTTCTTTTGTGAAATCTGCTGGGCCTTTCTATTCAGATACACTGGTATAAAACCAACATAGCCAAATGCAGAAGATGGAAAATATTTAGCGTCTAGTGCAGAGGGAAATTGAGTTTCTTCAGTTCCCATGATGATCCTAACATGTGATGTGAACTTTCCTGACAGCCCTGGATTCACGGAGCGGCAGGTATCATCCTGGAGGAGCTGCCAAGAAAACCTACCTGCCCGATCCTGCAAAGTGAGGAAATCTGCTGGGAGCGTGCCGAGGGCTGCCAGCCCTGCTGACCTTGCCGTGGAAAATCCCTTTTCTTGCTAGAGCCCGTTTTTCTTGGAAAGTCTCAGCAGTAGATTTTCACTCATGAACTCCTAAATCATCAAAATAAATGATCTGGACCCACCTGAGCTGTGTTGGTTTATAGGTGGGTATCTGTGCATTAAGATACCAACCTAATGCTCGGACGCGGTTTGTTTTCAAGTGGGAATACTTCAGGATTTTTATCTTTGAAATACCCAGTCCCATGATTTCCCCAATTTTCCCCTCAGAACAGATATTCCTGTGGTATGTTTTGCAAATGCTCAGAGTTCAAAATAGCACTTAGTCTGCCTTAAGGCTCCTGTCATACTAAGTACTGACCTATATTGCAAATTATGAAGGCTTTTGTTTTCTTAAATACCCGGCCACTAGAGAAATTCAGGTCGGAGTGAGCAGGAGTCATGTTGGTTTAACTCCAGTAAAGCAGTCATGTGTAACTAATACTGTATTATTAACACTGGGGGAAATTTTCAACTTTCAGCATCTTGACAAAAAAACAGACAATAAAAATTGCTCGGTGACTTTTCCTAACCTTTGCAACATGTATTTTGCTCACCAAGACCACTACCTCTCCACTCTGCAGTCTCAGGCAGTGAAACAGCAAGATTATAAGTACACCATTCACTGGGAAAATGCCTTTTTTTTTTTCTGAAGTGAACTTTCAGGCAATATTAATTTATTTATTTTCCCATTTTTTAATCTTTTGCTCTTTCATTTTTCATGGTTTACATCTTCGTAAGTCCGAAGTCCTGCCTGGTGATGTGGGTATAAAGGTAAGCGCAGGCAGGGGACGATCATCTGATCATCGATCGGATCACCAAAACGCAGACCGGCCTTGTGTCCTGCAAAAGGTGAGGTTTAAATAGCCAAACACAGGCTGAATCAAGCCAGCCGTGTGGCTGGTTGTCCAGCCTGGCTCTCCTCCCTGGCCCACCTTGCACGCTGGGCTCTTATGTCTTAAAAGCAGTTTGCACTTAGGTGCAAAATCGATGGTTACCAAAGTCTAATGTCTTGGGGCTGCTTCTTGAGCCAGAAGAGGTGAATAAACCAGAGCGATGCAGTCCCACTGATGGACAAAGGGTCTCTGTCCTGGGGCTGGGAAGGCGCGTATGACTTTAACGATAAGGAAACCTGGAGACTAAAAAGTTGCCTGTGAGAGAAAACAAAAAAAAGTGGTTTTGGAAAAGGGTGGTTTACAACTGAAAGATGAACGTTTTCATGGGAAGTTCTCATCCTGCTCTCTTCAGAACGGAAAGACTGTTCTGTGGAGGATGTTACAATTCTGTTACTGTACTGCTTCACTTATATGAGGTACGTGGAAGTAATTCTTGGTTATCTGCGGTCTTTACACCATCAAGAAATGACAAGGGTTGTGTTCTCTCCTTGCAAAATTGTGAGCAGTGGCAACTAGAGAAGGAACAAGAAGAAACTTTGTACAACTGGCAGACAGCAAGAGGAGGAGATGGCATAGCAGGGGAAGAACAATTTAGGATTTTTAGTTGAGTAGTTAACTTTTAATGTGAAAGCAGCTAGTAACCTTTTAAAACTAACACCTGTGAATATTATTAATTTTCTTAACAGAAGACAAACGTTTTTGCTCTGTTTGCCCTTCCCAGCCACCTGCCCCAGTTGCTGAGTACGCCTTGGTTACGCTGCAGCCTGCCAAGGCACGCTGATGGCACGGGTCCTGACGGGGCTGGGTAGACCACGGCCACCCATGTCCCAGTATGGGACTCCAGCCCCCGCCTGCTGCGCCCGCTTGCAGCGGGGTTTGCTCTGCAGGGCCACGAGGTCTCTCTGCAGACCTTCGCTGACCCGGGGGGTCGCCTGGCCAGGGCCACTCACGGCATCTCACCCGCCGTGCCTTGCCCGGGTACGCTGCCCCGCTGCTCCCCCGCCAGCCCTTCCCTTAGTACTTGGTTAAACGCTGTTGGCGTTTCAGATTAAATGGATTTCAAAGGGATATTTGACAGAGGAAAGTACTTAACCTGCAGAGGTGAGGAGAAGTGAGCGGATGAAGGAGGGACTGGAGAGAGGAAAAACTAATTATGTGTGAGCACATATGTGGAATATTTTCCGAACTGCTTTAACCTGGGGAAAATTTTTCCTGAAGGGGATGGTGCTAAATCAAAGAAAATGGGGATCCATAATTGTGGGATTAATTTGTGGACTATTTTGAGATCTGGCAAGATCTGTTTAGGGATCTAACATATGTATTTTATCAGTCCCTTTTTCTGAAGAGCTAGACCTTGATGCAACTGTAAGTAATCTGTATTACAACTCCCAGCGAAACGCGTTTCATACATGATTTTAGTTCACTGTGTGACTCTAGCTAGTGCCTTGTGCTAAGCTACGTTCTTCACAATCAGGGGATATGTTATTTATAGTCTAAAATAACGAGCGTAGCTGGGAAAACACATTCTCTGAAAGCTCCCAGGGCAGGTTCGGCGCGTATTGCCGCGGCGAGTTGCGCCTTACCTCACCCCGGGTCGTTCCCCGTTTCTTGCCAGACAGCCCTAAGGAGCTATTGACCCCTCTGACGCTGCTCCTGAAGCGGAGGTGACTGTGGCGATGCCCCGTGTCCTCCAGCCCTGCCTCGGGGAAGCCGCTCCCGTGGGTCTCCAGCGACAGCCCCGGGGACGGAGAGGAGAAAACGGGCATCAGGATCGCGTTGAGAGGGATTGCCCGCGGCGGGGCCTAGGAGGGGTGCGAAGGGACGGGGGGCGCGTGTGGACGTGGCGTGGGACAGCGTTGGTCCTGGCGGAGGCCCCGGCCCCGGCGGAAGGGTGGCTTCACCGAGCGGCTCGAGCATGGGCTCAGCAGAACAAATCCAGGCTGTGGCGCACGGGAGTTTGATCCGGTGGCTGGGAATCCGTCGCAGCCTGGACAGGAGGAGCCAACCACGGCGTGAGCAAAGGTGAGGGGCACGCAGCTCCCCCCGCAAACAGGCACCGGCCGCGTAGCGCAGAGCAGCCGCGGTGCCCCGTCCCACAGCAGCCGCGGTGCCCGCGCTGCGGCAGGCTGGGGCCTCGGGCGCGGCACTCTGGGCTCAGCGCTGTTTCAGCGTCTAGCGCTTCAGCTGTGTTCGTGCTTTTTTTTTTTAATACAGAACTACTCTTTTTCAAGTTCCTCTTTCTCATGTGCGTTATATGCACGTGCACGCCTTTTGGATCAGCTGTACGTGCTGCACACATACGCAGGTTGCTTAAAAATTTATTTGATCTAAGAATTATTATTATTTTATTTTCCTCTGACAAGTCCTCCTGGCTCTGGTTTTCAGTGATGGGAAAAGCCAGCTCTAGCCCTGGAGAGCTGGAAGAGTGAGACATCGCCGGTGTACTCCAGAATGGGAAGAAATCAAGACGTCATTTTAAGGCCATGCATCATTCCCTGAAAATAAGCTTGCATATTTTACATAAGAATTGCATAATTACTTTCTACCTCTGCACAAGGCTAGTTCTTCTGCATCTCATAATACCAGGAGTTTTTAATAGACATCTTAAAGACTCCGTTATCTTTGGCAGCATCCTGGCAGCTTGGCACAAGCGCAAGCTGTAACAATGACACCAGCTCCCTTTTTTTCCCCCTTAAACACCATCTTACCGAGAATACATGAAAATCTGGCAGAAGTCAGCGCTTTCCTCCCGGCTGTGCCTTGCACGCCCGCTGCCCCGCGTGCGGGGGGCTGCCGGCCGGCCGGGGCGAGCTGTCCGCCCCGGGGGAGGAACGACGTCGTCCCGGGGACCCTGGGGTGCCTCTGTCCCCCGTTACGAGCAGGCGGAGGTGCATTTACCTCCGAGACCCAAAAAACGTGCATTGACCGGAGACAAACCAAGGGCTATCTGACTGGTGTGTACGGGACTGACAAGCCCCGTCGCTGGCTCCCGTTAGGATTTTGCGTGTGTTATTTCGGCCCACAGTTTGCTTGAGCTCTCTCTTTCTAGTATTTTTTACGCCATGTCATACTGGAAGCCGCTCCTTGTCTCAGATACGTCCACGTAGCCTGTTTCTAAAACACTTGCAGTATTCCCTTAAGGCGGCAGGGGAAAAGGTGGAGTTTCAAAATGGAATTTATGGGGAAAATCCTTCTCTTGGCAGTTGATTTCACTGACTTTGTCCCCCCCGATCTGCAGCGGTGAAGGCTCTGGCCGTACCTTGGCAATTGTTTCGACAGCTGTTGAGTTTCCATAGCCGGGGCTGTTCGCGGGGGGCTTTTGCTTTGTCTTTTCGCAGGGGCCGGTTTTGGTTACCGAGGTCTGGTGATGTCCTGGGAACTGCCAATGTTTGTGCCAGCCATCCCAGGTGCCGTGACCGCAGGGTGAACAGCTAGGCGATCTGAATATTGCATTAAATAGTATTAGTCGAAAAGCTGAGTCCTGCAGGCCCTAGGAAGCGTGGGGACTGCCCGCGCGGGCTGTTCTGCTGGCTTTGCGCGGGCATGGGCAAACCCAACGTTTCCGCAGAGCCGAGAGCGGTTGGGTTAGACGTGCCCGTGCTGTCCGTGGCATCGGTTACAGCCCCAGCGGCCGCTCACCTTGCCCCCGACCCCCCCGTGCACCTCGATACCACGGTGTCCCCAGTGCAGGGTGCTCCGTAGCCCACGGACAGCCCGAGCACGGCGGGGTGAGCACCGTCCGCCCACAGCACTGATGAGTATGCAAAGCTCCGGCAGCTCAGGCGGTTGCAGTTACTTTCTCTCCAACTGCAAGCAGACCCAGAAGCCAGCGGTATTGCCATAGTTTCCCCATCAAATTTTAAAATCCCAGATTAATTTCCCGAAATTTTTCTCTTTCTGATCGCCGGTGGTACCTCTGCAGCAGCAGGCAGCGGGTGGTGCCCAGCAGCTTCTCGCTCCTTCGTGCGGCCAGGACGGTCGTTGCCCTCAGATCTGACGAGGCCTGCGAGGGGCACGGCGTGCGCGGCGGGGACTTCACGGCAACCGGCATCTCACGGAGTGAAGCGCTGGAAAGATATGGCGCACGCGTACAGGACAGAAGGATGCGTTTGCTTAAACGTAGCCAGCTAGAAAGCCCCTGAGAAGTAACGGCGCGGTCTGGTTACGAAAGGCGACGGTCCTTGTCTCCCAAAGCAGAGCCCGGGCATAGATGCGGGTTCAAAACCTTGGGTGCGGCAGCAGTGCAGGCAAAATTTGTTGGGTTTTTCCCACAAAAGCGATTCTTAGGAATCTTCAGTAGTTTTAATAATTATTTTTTATTAACAAGCGAGAATGGCTCTCTGAATAACCTCACACAAAAGAAACGAAGTTTGAGGTGGTGTGCATTTCTGAATACCTGTTTATCATGTTTTAATGTTGATGGAAAAAGGGAGAAAAATGTTGATGGCATTTTTGTGAAATTCCCCCCGTTTATGACCATAGGAAATTAAAGCTTTTATACACTTATGAAGAAGCTCCAAAGGGAACAAATATGTTTTTCCTACTGAAGTCTGCTTAAAGCATATAACAAATACGATCGCACAGCTCAATATTTCATATAAAACAATATGCTCTACCATTTTAATTTTCCTGTACAAAATTGTTTTTCATATGAATTCATGTCACATTATTTTCCGATTCCAACTAAATTAGAACTATATAGATATAAATGATATGCATTACATTTATTATACATAATCTAGGTAAATATGAACTAATTCATCAAGCATACCTCAGCTTTCGTATAAATTATCCTTGTGGCATTTTTGCTTTTATATAAAGTCTTAGAGTTGAGGGATTATTTGACTATATTTGTAACTATTGCAGCATTAATCTAATTGCATTTCTACGTAAGAAATCGCCGAGTGCTCGATGGAGCAGGAGAAGCAGCAGCCACGCCGGCGTGACCTCCCCGCTCCGAAGGGGAGCGGAGACGGGGCGCAGGGGCTCGCGGGGGGCTCGCGGGCGCTGAGCCCCGCGCCCCTGCTCCGCCGCGGCGCGATGGCGGCGGGCTGCGACAGCCTCTCGCGGGCGAGCTGCCCAAAGCGGCCGGGGGGCCGGGGGGCCGGGCGCCGGGCTGTCATCTCCGTCACCAGGAAATTGGTCTTTTGGTGTAATTTTCCTCCAGTAATTAGTCTCTCTGTGATATTTAGACTTTGTGTCATGTTGTGAATGCAACATGTTCGACAGCATACCTGCCGGGGAAAATATCTTCTGTGCTGGGTAAGGAAATATCATTTTTCATGAAAGACATCAGAAAAATTGAACGTGAAACTTCTGAACAGTTGGGGGCACGATGACTTTCAGTGATGGGGGGGACTCTATCTGAGCCGGTCGGCAAGTGTCGAACTGCGCTATCCTGCCTTTTCCTCGGCCGTTTGGGCTTTAACACCCGGTCCTGGGTGCAAACGGGATTGCTACAGGCAGGAGGTGTTTCGCTGCATAAACCACCTGTAGCTGTACCAGGCACAGGGAGAAAAGGGCAGCTGGAAACCAGAGACAGCAGAAAAGTACTGCACACACGAAGGCCTCGCTGCTTTAAAGGATTTTAGCACGTGTTTAGGGATGGGAATAGATTGGTTGGTTGACTTCCCTGCAAATAACTGCAGTTAATTACATTTAAGCTTGAGTATTGCATTGGGTCTTAATATTGTAAGTAAGTGAGGTAAGTACCCGTGGGTTTTTTTTTAATACTGAGCCAGCCTTATCGGAAGGAAAATGGTCATTTCCAATGGGCAGCGGAGCTGGGAAGGGGACAGGGCAGACTCCGCCGGAGCTGCTGCCAGACGGGCTCAGCGGGGGGAGACGGCTCGAAGCACACCGTGCTCTTCGCACCGAGGAGCAGCCGCAGGCTCCGGAGCTGCCCCCGGGGCCAAGCGGGGAGGCTGAAGGGTCTGCTCCGGAGCGGTGGCCGGGGGCTTTTGGCTGGAAGAGCTGCGCCGGGGAGCCTGCGGCTGGCGGTGGCCGGGCGGGTACGGAGCCCCATCCCGGGGATGCCCGCGGTGCAGCTGGAAATCGGCTCGGAGTGCCGCATCCATCACGCCCAAATTGTTCAGCAACCTCCAGGACAGCGTGAGCAGCAAGTAGCATCTGTTCCTCCCTGCCAGAGCCGCCGTGATGGACTGCCAAGGACAGAGCTCCCTCCTAACTTCACGCTGTCTAGAAGCCAAGGTGAGATTGAGTCGATGTAAAAAGTGGCCGCGCTGCCCGCAGCTGGCGGGGCTGCCTGCCTGGGGAAGGGAGCGGGGCGGTGGGTGCAGACCCTGCTTCGCCCCAAAGAGAGCTGCCGCGAGTCCCGGCTCGGTGCAACGCCTGCCGAAACTCGTGAGGTCTCTCCTGACTGGTTTGGCAGGGACTGGGTGAAGGGCAGGGTGCAATTCCAGATTTAAGTGGGAAAAATGCATGTTACCATCCAAAGCTGTGCAGGACAGGCCACGTCCTCGCCCTCGGCACCCCTGCCCATGGCCAAGAGAGGACAAAGGCCCTTGGTCCCCGGTGGGAAGCCCCCGCGCTGGAGAGGGCTGGGCAGAGGAGCGGGAGGCGGCGCGCTCCCCGCGCTGGCCCCTCTCCTACGCGGAGGGGCCGTGCAGAAGAAGCAGGGGTTTGCCTGCGTGCCCGGTTGCTCCAGGTCTCTGCACCACCTCCCCGTGGGTGGAGGATGATCCCCTGCAGCAGGAGCGTTCCTGCCTTACAGCCAAGCTGCCGGTCTCGTGGAAGGCAGGCGTCCTCTGATTGCCAGCGGCAGGGCTCTGGAGGGGTTAAAAGCAGAGGGGAAAATAGGTGAAGTGCTTTATGCCTCCGCAGTGCTACGCAGGCCATGCAAAATTCATCAGAGCAGTAAGAAACCATTAATTCCCCCGCCCCGCGGCTCTCCGCGAGGCTGAGAGCAGGGTGCCGCAGGGCTCGGGGTGCAGGGACCGGCGCTGCTGCCCATCGCCAGCCCCGGGCTCCGCGGCTGAGCCACGGCCTCCTGCTCCTCACCCGGGGCTGACGCGTCCTGAAACAAGGTGCAGTACTGCTTTTATAAAGGGATGCGGAATTAGATAATCCAGGATACTCTTACTTGATTTAGTAGAAGTTAAAATACCATATGTGTTAGGGCTTGCAGGATACTATGTTATTTTTAACATCCACACATTTGTAGGAATTGTAACTAAATATGTTTTCCAACAGGAATAAAAGTACAGGCTTAGGTATTTTATGAATGGCAGCTGTGTTAAGAGTGATTCAATAAAAATATGTGCACGGCGCTATTAATCCAGGCAGGAATTTTGCTGGCTCTGTGCAGGGTGTCTGGAGCAGAGTTAAAGTCCTCGGCGCTCGCGCTGCCCGAGCCTGCGTCTCCCCGGCCGTCGGAGCGAGCCGCGCGCGGCCAGGCTCTCCCCATAGCACGGGCGGGGGTGCTTGGGTGCTTAGGGGGTGCACGGGCAGGTTTGCGAAAGCGTTTTGACTCCTTCTGGCTGGAAGTATGGGAGATATTGGCCTCTGCCAGCAAGGCAGAAAAAAGATGCCCGGCCTTCTCTACCTTTAAATTGCTCCTTTTTTAGCAATAATTGGAAGGACTGGTTTTTACAGTTAGTTTATCTTGGAAATGACTTATGTCTGCACCACGTGAAAGGGATGGTAACACAAATGGTAATAAATAAATCACGCGGGGCAAGTGGCAGGCAATGATATTAAGGCTAATAGCAGCGTGGCTGTTGCACCTGCACGCGCCGCACTCGTTAGCCTAGTTAGGTACAAGCATAAAAGGAAATATTATTGTTATGGTTGTTGTTGCTGTTGTTGCTGTAATTATTGTTCCCATTTCCCACTGGGGCGCAGGGTGGCAGCTTCACGGTGCGGCTGGAAACCCGGCGAGGGGGTGAGTTGCTCTGCCTCTGCGCGGTGGACAGAGGGTGGCCCCCAGCCGGGGGACAGGGCAGGACCCCGCGAGGTGCCCCGAAAGCTGCAGCAAGGGACGGGGCGAGGGTCTGCAGGTGCCCGTGCCGTGCCCCTTGCCCCACGGGACCCTGCTGCCCCGGCTCCCAGCCCCGCAGCCGTGCCGGCAGCCTTTCCCCCGCCAGGCTGGTGGTGCCGGCGTGAGCACCCACAACATGAATGTGGCCGTGCTTCGCGCCCGGCGGGATGATGCTGGCGGCGGGCGAGGTGCTGCCTTGGCAATGCTGCTCGGCTGCGGCTGCTCCCGGGAGCGCGGGCAGCGATGCCCTGCTGCAGCGCGCAGTGGGGCCAGCGAGCCCCCGGCCCCCTTGGCACGGGGCTGGCTCCTCACAAGCCCCCAGACCCGCAGCGGGAGAGGGTCTTTGTCTGCAACTCGTGCACCCGTTGCTTGTTGTGGGCTCCCGCCGCAGCCCGGCTGCGTGCTCGCCTCCCGGCCGGAGGCGTGCTCCGTGGGCTCTGTGCTGGGGCACGGTGCAGCCCAGGGGAGGTGGCACACGCAGCCAAGCCGGCTGTAAAGGCTTTGGCATTGTACCTGCAAGGGAATCAGACAAACCGCTGTGGGGAGAGCACAGCCCAAAATCCAGCAGGGATGGGCTGACTTCTGGGGTCTGCCCGGGTCCTGCACCGGCACTCAGGGACAGCATGAGCAGGTTGGGTGAGACCCCGTCATCTGGGCGGTTTCATCGCGCTGTGCAGGGGGGTGGTGGCGGTGGCCGTGGCGTGGGTGGTGATAGCGGCGGTGGCGTGGGGCCAGGGCTGCCCTCTGCAAGCTGCCGCTCTCCCGCGCACGGCTGGGTGCCTGCTGGCAGAGCCGCTCTTCCATCTCTTCCCACGTTGGATGCAGCTTGACTGTCCCGGTCCTTCAAATCTGCCCTGGAGCTCCTTGAAGCCCTGAGGGCGCCAGGCACCCGTGGAGAGCGGCGGGACCCGTGTGCCACCCTCACGTGGGGTGGCACGTGCTGGCAGCACTTCCACCTGCCTACGGGCAGGGTTGTCCCCAGTGCAGGCAGTGCCTCAGTTTACCGTGGAGGGCCGTGCAGCTCCACCGCAAACCCTCTCCATGGGCGCTTGCCGGGGTCTGGGGCACCCCACGCCTGCCCGCTCCCCTGCGGCCACCACGGCTGACCCACCCCGGCCGGGAGCACGGGGCGCTGGTGCCCCCGCTGCGGGAAATGCCAGCCTGCCCGCGCTTCCCATCGCTAAGCAACGGCGGGTGAAATATATCCCGATTTCTGCTGCTCCCATTTGGCACCTCCCACCATGTTCTTTCATGTGCAGTTGCACAGTGTAGCGGATAAAAAGCCCGTTTTCTATCTTTGGGTGCCAGTGCACATTGTAGCCACCGTTGGGAGGACAGGCAAATCAATTGGCAAAGAATAAATGACTGACATTAGGACCCTGGGTGACTGCCTGTACCGAGACGCTGCTACTCATCTCGGGGCTGGGTGCTGCCAAGCAAAGTCCAAAAAGTTATTTTTTTTTCACATCAGAACTTCAAGCTGATCAAAGAAACAAACACTTTTAATGAAACATATGCAAGATACTTAGAAGGAGAAGATTCACAATGCATCTGCTGCGGGACCAGAAGGCTTATCAAAAGTGTGAAGTAGGAGGAGAAAAATTACTAGTGTATGATGCCAGAGAAGATTACAGAAATATTAAGCAGAAGGAATGTAAACACGTATAGCTGGCGATAGCTGGCGCGCAGCTCGCCGCGCACAAAGAGCCGCCGTGCGGTGTCGGTCGGAGGACGCTGTCGGCGCAGGGGATGGGTGCAGGCTCCGGGTGGCCGCCACCGCGGCTCGGCCAGGCGCCCCTGCGGAAACCCGCGCACCCGCGCGCCCACCCCCCGCGCTGGGCTTGCGGGGACAGGCAGGGCCGGCCACGGCCACGGCCGCCTTCCGGAGGACGGACCCCCTCCCGGGAGCCCCTCTCTCCTGCTGGCTCCAGCTTGAGGCCAGGACGTCGGCAGCGAGCTCGCCACGCCGCCTAGTTCAACTGGCCTTCGAGCCGAGGAATGTGGCAATGGCAATTTATTTGCGTTCTCCTTATGAAACAAAAACTTCAATGTAATCTCAGTTTTCTTGCAACGTGTTTCATTGAAAACATAAATACTGTGAAAAACTGTAATTTCTGGTGATAATAGAGTAGGTTTGTTATCAGCGGGAATATCACGTAATTATTGCTGTTCCACATTCAGAAGGGTGCAGACATATGGCTTATCTATTTCAGCCACTGGCCAAATTCTGCTCTCCCTTAACCCTTGCAACCTCGGTGAATTCAGCGAGGCTGCACAATTATAGCTGGCAGCAGGATCTGGAGCTCTTATTTCTTCTTAAATGAATATTTTTCATTTCAAAGCTGCCTTCCTCTCCCCCCACATACAGACTGCTATTCTTGCTCTGTATTATAATTTTGCTTCTCCCTTCACGGTGCTGGCAGTTGCGTGCCATGGGTTTTCTTTGCCAGTAAGTGCCACCGCCGGCTCCGCCGCGGGGCGGAATGGGGGTGTCCCGGGGGGCTGCCTCTGCCCCTCCCCAGGCTGCTGGCGCTTTCCGGGGGGAGCCCAGCCTGCGCAGGGCAGGGCACGGCGTGCTCCCGAGCGCGGCCGCCCCCGGCGCAGGAGGACGCGTGCTCGGGGCTCCGAAGGCAGCACCGTGCCTGGGTACTATCAAATAATCGACCATCGCTGTCAGTCAGGACCGACCGTCCTGCCTCTGTCGCTGCTCTTTCCCTTCTCTTCTCCTAACACCCACTCAGGAAAATGCCTGGTTTTGCCTTTGCCCGAGAAAGCTGACACTCCGGTTCCCCTCTCGGCATCGCTCCGCGGGCGGGTGGGGGACGAGCCGAGGGGACGCGGCAGGTCCCGGCTGCCGGGTCAGTTTTGCCCGAGGGTACCAGCCACAGAAGACCCGCCAGCATATGCCGAGGCGGCCAGGAGGCAGGTTTAATGTATGCTCCTGACCTTTCCGATCGCTCTTCTTCTGCATCTGCGAGGCTGCCTGGTCGCCCAAGAGGGAGGGGTGCCCTCGCTTTGCCCTGTTCGGGAGATGAAGCCCCCGCCGCCGCTGCCTCCCCCATCTCCCCGACTGGAGAAGGAAAGGAAGAAGCAGCAGCCTCTGAAACAAGCGGCGTGTGGGCATCGCGGCCACCGTCACCTCTTCCTGAAACTTGGGGCAGATGCTCCCTCGCCTTTTGTGGACACGGCTGCCGACAGGAATACAGTAGAGTAGAATAGAACAGAATAATTCAGCTGGAAGGGACCTACAAGGACCATCTAGTCCAACTGCCCGACCGCTTCAGGGCTGACCAAACGTTAAAGCATGTTATTAAGCGCACTGTCCAAATGCCTCTGAAACCCTGACAGCCACGGGGCATCGACCACCTCTCCAGGAA
The DNA here is from genome assembly GCF_965183815.1 of Platalea leucorodia. NCBI lineage: Eukaryota > Metazoa > Chordata > Aves > Pelecaniformes > Threskiornithidae > Platalea > Platalea leucorodia. Next base: position 1,110,912 of record NC_138858.1, read on the forward strand.
GCCTCTTCCAGGGTCTGACCACCCTCTCGGTATAGAAATGCTTCCTAGCGTCCAGTCTGGAAGGTTCAAGTTCTCAAGGAAGGTTGCCACGCTGCTGTCCACGGCCCGTCGGTGGTCTGAGGAGCAGAAGCTGGGGACCCATGGGAAGCGGGCGGGCAGGTGCCCCTCGGCTCCCAACTCGAGATGTGACTGAAAGGAGCCAGGCTACCGTCCAGCACGGCTTGGCTAGTGAAGACCCCGGTCCCGCTGCTGCAGGGGGGCTTCCAGGGCTTTCCTGCTGCTGTAAGGGTGGGGTGACCGGTAAGGCAACCGGGCTTCACGCCCCGCTCGACCGTCAGGATTTCACCGGGGGGCTTTCCCGTTATTTCCGAGCAGCTGTCCTGGCTTTGCAACACGGTTTTGAAGAAGCACTTCCAAACTCTGCATTCAGGTAAAGCAGTGTCTGCTTCGGAAAAGCTCAAGCTTTCCTTGTAAATGCGCTGTTTATCGTGATTTATAAATAGCTCTCGTGGCGACACGTAAAGCCTGAAGTAGTACGTACCGCTCAGCACAGTGTCGCTTGCTGGAGAAGGAGCCCTAGCAAAGTCAGATTTCTCTGCGGTTTTCAACATTTGTAAAAGCAAGCTGGAAATGAAAATAAATGAAGGCACGCAAATAAAATTCTTTCCAAAACACCCATGCTCAAGTGGGTTTTTTTCTACCACTGTTTTTAAAAAAGCATCTGGCAAGCCTTTCTTCAAATTTATTTTAGCTAACTGCAAACAAACAACAACTCTAATAAGCATAGCGGCATATTCATTAACAGTTCTGGCTACAGCTTTTGAAGATAAGGTGAGGAAAAAGTTCTTTAATTTTACTTGTGGAAACATACCATCACCATGAAAGGGATTTTAATCTTAAATAACAAGGAGTATAAATGTCTATAAAGCCCTGCTAGCGCGGAGATCACCGTTTCTGCTCCTCCTCGTGAAGGTGGAGCTGCAGGGAGAGCCGCAGCCCTGGGGAGCGGGCGCTGCGTTTGCACAGCCCTTCTGGTCTGCTCGGATATCGGGATGGACACCGGGCTTCATCCCGGTATAAAGCCAAATAATCAAAGGAAAACATCCCGTTAGAAACAGCCAGCCTTTTCCAGCGTCATACACTCTCCTGCCGGCAAAGCACCTGTGGTTTTTGCTTCTGGATGGATCTATGATCTATGCTTTCTGAAGGAAAAGCCCTCGTGGGAAGGGCTGGGCTCGGTCGCCGTGAGACCGTTTTGGTCTACATATTCAGAGTGCCAGGAGCTTGTGTTTATTGTTTCAATATTCATCAATTAATTCCCACTTAAGTGCCCGGCAGAAATATTCGAGGCTCCTTTTTTGCAGTGTTTTCTGTATGCAATGAACGTCTCAGAGCAGGACTCTGCGCTCACATCCTCAGCCTTAAACTGTTTCATTTGCATGCACTGGGCGACTGTATTTTGTTGTTGAAAAGTTAGCCTTCAGAAATGAAATTCAAAAATTCATCAACTTGAAAAGAGCTGTTGGGCATAGAAATCGTTTGATCATTTCTCAGCAGGGCCTCTGACACCGGCAATCTCAACTGCTCAAATGGCCCGGCAGCTCCACGAAAACCCGCGCAGGCAGGGGACCCTTCTCCGGGATCACCCCAAGCCGGCAGCAGGCGGAGGAGATGCCAGCACGGGCACGCGAACCGCACGGAGGGCGATGCTGCAAGTTTCGGTAAAGCCGGGGATCCCGTCGCCTTTGAATGAAAGGTGGCCGGCAACAATAGGATACAGCTGTAAGGACGTAATTTGTTGAACGTTACAGTTATGCTTTTCAAAGGTCAGCATTGCACTGTCTAAATTGGCTTCACGGGGTTTTGTACAAGGAAAGATAAGAGCAAATAACCTGTAGGCACGATCCCTAATGAAATCTATTCTCCCATGTAAATTGATGTTTCATCCTGCCTCTTGCATACGCCAGACCCACCGCGGCCGCCCTTCAGCAGGCAGCTGAAGCTCCCGGCTCCCTTCCCGGCTGCGGCCGAGCGACCAGACGGCCGTCGGCACGCCAGGCTGCTCCCACCGGCGCCAGACCCCAGGTGTGCCGCCCGCGGCGCGGGCCCGGCCGGGGACAGCATCGCCACACCTCGCCTGTGCCGGGGAGTTTCTCAGCCCCACTGAAGCTGGTGCACGTCCTCCAGAATTACAGAGAAATAATGAGAAAAATATGTTTGCAACAGGATAAATGAGACTCATTAGAAAGCAAATGGAAAAGACGGGGCTGATCTGAGCCACCAGGACTAAGAGTTTCCCAGGTTCGTTTAATATTCATCGCGCGTAGTTTCTAAGAAGTCGTTGCATCTTCGCAAAAATTTCGCCGCACACCTGCGTATCGCGACGGTTGTTTCAGGCCTCGATCACACGATGCCTTCCCCAAGCCACTGACAATCACGTCACGTTACTCGGGAGAAGCCAATATTTTTGTGCGAAGCTCAGATAGTAGCAGGTAATGAGTATTCCCATCTCAGCAGATTTCTAATGCAAACTCATACAGAGAAATATTACACATTAGCCTCCTTTAGAGGAAGCTCATTAAAATAGGAGTGTTTGCACTCCCAATGCTGCATGAAGATGTTGCATTTTTCAAATTTGATTCCTAAACCAATTAGTTTTCCATACTATAAACGCCTTGCTTTATACACTACGCATTATAAGGCAGCATTGTCATTCCTTTAATGGGAATCATTATTTGAGCTGAAATGTTTGGTCTGGTGAGTCAAGTTGGTTTCCATTGTGTAAAGTAAAAATGTTGCTGTCATTTGCCTGCTGCTTCTCGCTGCCGTGGATCCGGAGGATGCTCAGCCCTGGATCCATTGGGATCTCCTCCGGGGAGTGGCACGCGTGCCGCTGCCCGGAGGGGATCCTGCCCACGTGTTTTCACGTTACCTGAGATCAAGCGAAGTTTAACGCTGCTGAAAAATGTCCTCGGCTGCGAGACGCGTGCCACCGCCTGCACCGCCTGAAGGAGAGCGCCGTTTCTTGTCTTTCTCAGCGACTCTTGTCCGATGCTGAGAGCTGATGGGAGCTGTACCCGTGCTGCCTTTTCTCACCGCCCCAAATGTCTGTCCTGTGTTGGGGGACCTGCGTGGGCCCCTGGCACCGCTGCCGTCCCTGGAGCTGCGTGGCTTTCCCGGGGCAGGGATGCCCGTGCAGCAGTGGCGGGAAGGAGGCTGCAGGGATCCGACTGCTAACATCTGATCCATGAGAAGTATGTGTCTGTGGGGGGGTAAATAATACATTTTTACTGTGCATTTCAACCCTGTCTTTAAAATATTGAGCTAGCATAAAATCCCGTTCCTTTTTAGATGGATGCATTGCAAGAAGCTTGGGACATTTCGAAGACATACACAAGGAATCCGTTAAATTACATTTGCATTAAATTAACTTGGGTGGTCCACGCGTTATCGAACATCTAAAGGACTGGAGAAAATGTATAGCTTAAGAAATGTATCATCGCGTCTAGTATAGCAGTGACCTGTTTAGTGGATGTCAATATGTTTTCTTTTAGGAGGACTCATTCATTTTTGCTCATGGTGAAACTATCCAGCCTCCCCGAACCGTCTCGATGGGTGGTTCTGGGTGTTTTGCAACATGTGTGGGGTGATGGCTGCTCTCCGCGGTGGTTACCGGAGGTCGTGACTAAGAGCCATCAGGCAGGGATAACACCAGCGCTGCCTTTGGGAAAGAACAATGGAAAATTCTCTTCATTTCTGCAGCAAAACAGAGCTCTTGCCACATGACTGCTCATTAGCAGCAAACAACAATTCTCTTCATATTTGTCCACGTTTAGTGCAGCTTTATAAAAAGTCAGTGCCTGATAGACTAAATCATTGAAATGAAGACAGCGAGCCAAATTTAGCTTTCATTTACTGCCCTCAGGAGAGATGACCAGAATGTCATTAATAAAGTAAACAGCAGTAGGTGGCTTACGAGTAAAAGACATTAATTCCTGAAAGCAGGACACACATGGCAACGTGTACATTGGCCAATAGTTTAGAAATAATTACGTCCGAGTTGTTTATACAAATGTGGCTAGATTTTGTTTTTATCTGAACTGATCAGATCTGTCTTGAAAACCAATCTCAATTTTGATTTCTATCCGGTCTAATGGTTCCCTGACCTATATCTGCTGCTTACAGCGTGCACGGACAAGAACGGTAGAAAAAATGCTGTTGCCTGTCCGCACATGCTTAGGGCAGAATACAGCTTGGATATCGATGTGCTTTTGTTAGCAGTGACGAGATACGGTGTCAGGTGGACGTGACGGTGATGGAGGTGCCGTACGCTCACCGGGGAGGTGGCGGGGGTGCCCGTACCCGCCCTGGGCATGCCGCTGCTTCGGGGCGCAGCCGCTTGGCCAGGCTTTGGCACGTGGCAGGGTTGGGTCATGGCCAGCTCGCTGCAGCGCAGGAATACGTTCCTATCGTAAGAACGCAAAGTGGTTATAATATACGTGCTTTTTTTCAGGCTGGTGATCAGCCTCTGCATTTTGAACAAGTCCAGGCATTGAAGAACCCTACAGAAAATCCTCCTAGCCACAGGGACCTGTTTGCTGTGGCAAGTGTGTCCTGGATCAGTATGTGCCATACCTGATACATCCCTGTTTCAAAGAGCCGCTAACTTAATTTCTGTGGTTCATGTGCTCCAAAACCATTTTAATAATGCTAGAAATGGCCAAAAGGCTGCACCCTCACCAGCTGAGGACTGCAGCCCGGCAGCAAGACGTCCGCTTTGCCAACTGTGGTACAAAGCCAGTCCAGCGCACGCATCCAGAAGCATCAGGAAGCTCCACCCGGGTGCCAGGGCACAGCCTCCCCTTGCATTGCTCAGGGGGCAGGAGGGGAACTGCCGGGAGGTGTTTTATGCACGGTCATGAAATAGCCTCTCGGTGCCTTCGGTAGAACTGATCGTTTGACCACAGGGCCGCCGGCTGCAGTCCTCAGGCGCCCCGATATCTTTGTTGGTAGATATGTACAAATATTTTGCTCTTCTTCTGGTTCCCTCGTGGGAAGGGACAGCAGACACGCTGAGGGTCAAGCCCTGGGCCACGGGGCGATACCTCGACCCATGCTTTCAGTGTGCGTGGATATGTTGCGTGGACAACCCCCCCTCATTTGTCGCCAGCCCTGAATGACAGCGAGGTTTCCCTCGGTGCTCGGAGAAGCCGCTGCAGGAGCGTTGCCAGCGGTCCCGTCCATCCTTCTTGTGCCCGTTGGCAGGCGCAGGAGACGGCTGCTCCTCGTCCAGTGAGCTTGCTGCAAGCCCCCAAAATTCACAAAAGTCATCCGAATTATTCACTTAAGTGAATGCTTGATAATAAGCGTAATAAACTTGGAAACTAGGTGTAAATAAAATATAGGTTATTAAAGTACTGTAATGTGATGGTAAAGAGCTTATAGGTTCTTGTAATGAAATGGGCTACGTGTAAACAACGGTGCTGGCAGCTTAACTGTCCTCCGCAGCCACCAAGTAGGAGATTTCTTGAGTGAGCCAAGAGGAGAGGTACTGTTTGCATTATTATCTCTCTTATTTATTAACTCCTAAATACAGAATAAACTCACACAACGCATTAGTTTGCAATCAATAGCACTCTTTGGGCGTAAGGCTTTATGTCTTCTTCTGTGCCATCTGAAAAAGGAAGCCAAACCGAGTATGACGGCAAGCTCCACGCGCCGAGTTAGGAAAGTCATTTTTCATTTCAGGAGAAGTCCTCTCCAGTAATGGAAATGCTGAAGGTTATTACAATAATAAATGAGTTGGCAGTGCGATTTATATAAGAAACGAATGCACTTTCTTACGGAGCAGTGTTTAATTCCTTGTAAATCTTGCACTTACCGGACAAGCTCTGACTTCCGAGCGTCTCTGCCGCAGCCTGCGGAACCGGGAGTTCGTGTTGTTCCTTTCTTGTTGTCCAAACAGCTGTTCGCGATCGTCCTCCCTGCAGGTATCTGTTTGGGGATTAGTAATGCTTCGCATGCTCGTACATCACAAGAAGTGGATGTGTAATTACATTACACATGCTTCATCTCCTTGGACTCACTTATCCCGGATCGCTGATATTGGCTCAACTCAATGAATTTTCTTCATAGACTTTCATTTTTTAGCATAATGTACTATTTGCCGATAGGAAGCCCCACACCAGGCAATACCTTTCAGCTTTCTCACTGGATGCCCCAGTTTTCAGCTTAATGGTTCCTCTTACAAGGGCAAAAACCCCTGTTTTCTGGGCATGGCTGGCTTGGTCTGGCCGACGTTGTCCCGGGTGGAGATGCTGGCCGCGTCCCACCACATGAGCCCGCCGCGTCCCACCACATGAGCCCACCCCGTCCCACCTCAATGCTTCCCCATGGCCTCCGTGGTTTGAGGGGTGTCGGTGGGACCGCAGCGACGCAGGGGGCCTTCTGCGGGCTCCCAGCAAGGGAACCGCATTTCTTCCTCTGTCAGGCTTTAAACCCCGCGTTACGGGCTGGCCGGGCCAGAACGGGTCTGCAGCCCAGCCCAGGCTCTGAGTATACCCAGCAACAGGGTACAACACACGTTTTTTGTCTGGTAGAGCACTGTGCCTCCTGTCCCTTCATCTGAATGGCACATAAAACCCTTTGAAGCCCAAGGGAGAGGAATGCACTGTCCTGCACGACGCAGGAACGAATGGAATTTTACAGATTCTCCCCTACCACCAAACTAACGCGCAACAGTACTACTTCTCTGCTTAACAGCATTTCCATTTTGAATTCAAAGCTCTCAGTGCTGTGGACAAGACATCAGAAACCAGTAAACCTTTGCAAAATGGGACAGTTAATATCCTTTGCTGCTCGAGTCGGGGCTGTGGCCCTGGGTCTGTACCACCTCTACTGCATTACAGCACGTCTGTGACAAATTCCGGGAGACACTCCTCCACCACCATTAAAGGCATCCTTTTTGTTTTAGATAATATTTTATATTATTCTACATTCAGTATTCTACTGTCATATGGAGTCTGAGCCTGGGCACGTGTCCTGCAGGGCAGTGCAATGAGCAGTCGCTGACTTTTGAGGTGCTGCCTGGTGTTGGCAATAACTGTGCTGGCATCAGATGCTTGAGGCTGAAGGCTTCTGAAATGACTGGCATTGTCCTGGGTGAGAAACAGATACCTCCCTGATGTCTACAAATAAGAAATATGCAAAGAAAGTTATGAAGGAGTCAGTAATAAGGGTTAAAAAAGAGCTTAAAAGCTCATTCAGGCAATGTCGCCCCACTCCATCCCCTGCAGCTGGCCATTAAAATAGGGAGGTTTCTTTGAGCGATGCTCACTGCGTCTCAGGAGCTCCTGGTGGATGGAAAGCCACCGATGGAAGAAAAGGAGCCCTGGCTGCTCCTCGGTGCTCAGGACCGGCTGGCGCAGCGCTGGGCCGGCCCGCAGCGGCCCAGCCTTGGTGCCAAACTGCTGATTTCCTAAATGCAGTACAGCTACTGCACCAAACGCACTTTCCTACTCAAACTTACCAGGAATGTCAGATTAAAAAGAAACTAGAGTCTGAACCTTCAAACTTCCCAGGAAAGTCCTGCAAAGGGTGGGCACCCTCCTAGCCAGATGGCAGAAGCATTTTTCCAAACTGCCCTGGTTTCTTACAGAGTATCTGCTGAACACACGCATCTGCAGCGCTCTGGTTAAGGAAACGAGAGTCACACTTAGATGCCCGATGCATTTTTCATTTTCCTTGGGGGTCTAATCAGAAAAATCTATGATTGAAATAGATGAAGACAGTCACTCCAGCCTTTATGACAGAAAAAAAAAAAAAGAAAGAAATAAAATAAAAAATTAAAAGGGAAAGATGACAGGCATGAAAACTTTAAATGAGAACCTCATGCCCCTGGAGTGATTCACATCTCTGCGTGTTTTGGTCCCCCCATAGCTGCGCAGCAAAATCCATAAAGATTCAGTGTGCTCCCAACACGCCCCCCCTTCGCACTCATCTTTCATGACTGAGTCTCCTTGATTAAATCATGTGTATTTTAGTTTATCTCAGTCCTAGGAAACCACAGATTTGCCTACATCAGAGTCCTAAGAAAATAAAAAAAGAAGTCCCAGACCTGGGAAGTTGCCCCAAGACTATATTAAGTTTTTCCCAGGGAAGACGCTGGATCCCAAGCACTGAGTGATTCACTTGGCTGGGACAGATGCGGCGTGCGGGCGTGCACAGAAAGCACCAAGCTCTGTGGCCAGGACTGCCCCGTGTCTGCTCAGTTCTGGTCCGGGGAGCCCCGCTGGCAATATCGGTTGGACGTGATGGTCTTGAAGGTCTTTTCCAACCTCAACGATTCTATGATTCTGTGATCTAGCGAGTTCTTTAACCAAAACAAGTGCATTGACTTCGGTGCCGTACAGCTCCTCGCTACCCTTGCACTGACTTTCAGGTAACGGAAATCAGGGGAAAAAAAAGGATTTTCTTTTTTATAGCGGCACCCTTCCTGCGACGGGCCTGTTTGTCACGTCCTGACCCCCGCCCCTCGCAAAGCCCCAAGCAACCTCCGCCCGGGAAAGTCAGCACCTTTCTTACGGAGCACGAGAATGAAAAACACCCCGCAGCCCCAGCTCCCGATGGCTGCGTTTCAGTTATTGCTAAATCATCCCTCTGACTCCGGTTTCCTCAGTTTTCCCCTGAAAGCACTTGCTTCATTTCTCTCACATGTTTCGCCGGCACCGCGGGGCTGCGCCTGCCGCCAGCCAGGGAATCGGCTTCCTGCGGGCTCCCCCGCATCCTGACCCCCTTCCACCCGCCCGGGGGTACGCCCGGGGACACGGCAGGATTTCAGGAAAACTGTTTTTCTCATGCCGGGGGATGAATTCCTATCGCATGTGCTGTAGCCAGGAGCGAGGAGCTCTGGGTGCGATTTCCTCCGGAGGGTCAGCACACGACAGATTCCTCGTGGCTCGTGCCCCGAGGGCGCCCGCAGCCACCGGCTGCAGCTCTGCACCTCCCAAAGCAAACCCTGGTAGACATCGCACACTTTCTCACCAAGCCTTTCTGATTCCCATACAGTATTTCTCAAAAACAAAAACAAAAACAAAAGAGCTGCGAGTTTGTGATCTGCTTGGATTCTGCTTTAATTTCCGCAGCGCTTAGATCCACCCGTTGACATTTGGGATTTTTTCTACTCAGCTCTATGCTGCAAAAATAAGAATTAAAAAAAAAAAGCCTTCGACCTAGATATAACTACACAGAAAATTCAAAATGCATATTCTTAGTCGCTCATTAGTCATATTTAGCTGTATTTATCCTTCTTTTTCCCGTAAAAAGAGAAGCCTTTGCAGCTAACCACCTCTGACCGCTTGGTTCCCCAGGGAGGGACTGTACTTCAAGGCATTTTTTCCTTACCTTTGCTTACCCCCCTTTTTTAGGTGGTGACTGCCTGGACGCCGCGTGCGGTTGCTTTGGCTTCGAGGGAGGAAAGGTCCGAAGCGGCGACAGGAGGCGGTGAGAAGCCCCAGGCACCCCGCGCGCCCCGGGGCGCAGCGGCTCGCTCCCGGCGGCTGCATGGCAGGACGCCCCAGCCCCGGCGGCGCTCTCCCGGCACGCAGCCCCGCTGTGCCCCCGGTCTGGCAGCGCTCCTCCCTCCCCTTGTCCCCTCCGCGGGAAGGAGCGGCAGAGCTGGAGGGAAGTTTGCGGCTGAGCCCTAACTAACGCGGCTTAAGAGACTTAAAGGCCTTGAATCTCCCCTTCGGTGGAAGATTAGAGTGCATTTCTCCTCCAAATTTGCACCAGAAGAAGCGAACTTCTTTAATCCCGTTCAGGGCCTTGTTATCCTCTTTTCTGAGACTCATCCCATTGAACGTGAAGCATCTCCAGACGTTTCCCAGAGATCCCCGACGCAGAGGTTAACCACCCAGGAGAAGCGGGGTGCTCTCTGCCTGCGCAGGCAGCTCCTGTCGGAGTGCAAGGACCTGCTGCCGGCACCACGTCCGAATTCAGCCGCCAGGCAGCACCCGCGGTGCGTGGGCTCAGGTGGGTGCCGTGGGGAAGGTGGCCACCACCGACGGGTAGAAAATCCACAGGAGCTGGGACCTCGTCTTGAGTGTTGGTGCCATTGTTTACATAGAGACTGAATCTGAATTTAGGGAAAAGTCCTTATTACTGCTGCATGGCTTTTTATTAATGAATATTTTATTGTGAATATTACTTGTGCTTGGAGCCCAGAAGTTGTGGCAGATAAGTTGACCCTTGCCTGCGGCTGGGTTATGTGGGTAGGCTAGAGGACCTCTTCATGACTCAAGATCTGCTTCGGTGGAAGATATTTGAGGCCATACTCCAATTCACTCTTTGCGATCCAAATTCCTCGTGCAGGCTGGAATATTTTGAAGCAGTTGTCAAACTTGAGCAATTAGTCCCGAGTTTCAGAAATGCTGAAAATTGGTGTTGGGCGAGTGCAGCATAGAGGAACTGGCCTCATCTCTCTTCACCTTAGTCCTTAAAATCTAGCAAGCATTCCGTACAAAATTCCCACTCTTCTCAAGAAGCATCTTCTGAACACAAAAATGCTTATTGCACTCGTCTCCAGCCACCGACCAGCCTGAGCGGCAGCTGCGAGCGGCGCTGGTGAATTTAACGTGAATTCACGTCCCGCCGCGGGAGTCGCGGGGCGGTAAGGCGGCAGCACCAGCGTGGCTCTGCCGCCGGCAGCAGCCCGTCAAGGAGAGGGCTGGCCATTTCGAAACTGCAAATTAACACACTCAAGCTAGAAAGAAATGGCAAATTTTTAACTGCGATCTGTCCTTAACATTTAGATAATGAAGCGGCAGTTTTTCTTCTCTGGCCTTTAAATGAAGATCACATCTTAGAGCTCAAAGAGAAGTTACATTGCAGTGCCGGGCAGCTGCCTGCAGCCTGTGATGTAAGGGTGCTTTCTCACCTTCAGGTACACGATCTTATTAATTTTTGCAGTGATCTGGCACTTCCTATGGATAACGGACAAGGTGGATGGCTAATTCCCTTTTCTTTCTTTCTTTCTTTTTTTTTTTTGTGGAGGAAGAACAGAAGAACAGAGCAAAGTGGGGAAGAAAGGCAGGATGTAATAAGACATACTTTCATGTAGTTGTATTTAAAGAATCACAGAATACGTTTCTTCCATCTTCTGCAAAGCCACGGAGCATTTCAAAAGCACCCGCACATTCAAACGGACGGGAATATTGTGGTTCATACCTCTCTTCCATTGATCTCTAATTCTACCATTATCCAATGAAAAATACCAATAGCAATAAAACAGAGAACTAGATGTGCCACAGACAATCTTCAAACGGATGGCTTGGCGAGTGAGAGGAGGAAATGAAGCACTTAAATCTCTCATCAGATGTTCTGAAAATTATTTCAGCTGCTAAAAATGCTAAACAAATTTTTATTTCAAAGGATATGTTCCAAAATCTTCCCCTTTGATAATTGCTTTTTTTTAAACCATCTGTCATATATTTCATTCCAGTCTCCGAGGGCCAACGCTCCCCTCCCCGGGCGCCCGGGCGGGTGAGCGGCAGCGCCCAGGTGAGGCTCTGCCCCGGCCCCCGCTGCCCGCGGTTTGCAGGTCGCGCGGGGCAGGCGGCGGGGACAGGGGCTCGGCGGCGGGCGGGCGCGGGTCCCGCTGCTTAGGCTGTCTTGCTCTGCATTTCCGCAATTGGAAACTTTTTTCTTTTTTTTTTTTTAATCAATCTTTATTATTTATCATGAATCATCTCGATTTAAACCCTGCCCCCCCGCCTTTCAAAATCCTTTCAGGCTACATCCTTGGCCCTTGAAGTATTTCCACTCACTGGTAATCTCAGTCAAAATGCTGGGCTTTTTTTCTTTCTTTTCTTGGAAGTTCCTTCAGTCACAAAACAGCTAAAAAAAGAACCGGTCTGCCTTGCTGGTTTGGCAAGGCGGAACTCGCTGCTTTCTGCATTTCTTTCTGCTTCTCCTTCCCTTTGTCTGCGGAAAGGCAAGCTCTCGCAACGCCTGTGGCAGGGACGCGGCCTCAGAGTCGATATTCGCCCCAAGTGAAGAGCAAAGAGGCGAGGAGCTTTCCCCAGCAGGCCTGGAGAGCACCCGACGGCCGGGTCCCTCGGCCGCCCCTCGGCGGGACCCGCTCCGCGGTGCCATTTCGGCAGGGGCGGTGGGTGCCGGCCCGCGGGTGGGATGCTCGGGTACCACCCACGCAGGCGCTGCATCCGCGCTGCGGCATCGCACCCTCGCGACGGGACGGTGCCTCCCACTTCAGTATTTCTCTAGCCTGTGTTCTGCCACGGCTTTGTCTGGTTTTCACGTTTGCGTTTTTAACGCTCTCTGCCCATTAAAATATTCTAATGAATTGTAAAATGGTGAAAAGCGGGTACCGGCCACAGCTGCAGTGCCAGGGCATCGCTGCTGTCGGGAGGGCGGGAAGGCGGCCTTTTGCTGGGCCTTTCCCCAGCAGCAGCGCCCGGCTCCCAGCGCTTCCCGACGGGCAGAGATGCCGGCAGAGTGCCACCTGGTGGGAGACGCCTTTTCTCCGGATTTTCCCCCCAAAAAGCCAGGCGAGAGGCGGGGGGGGGGGGGGGGGAGCCGGTCCCGCGGGGGAGGCGGCGCAGCAGCAGCGAGCGCCCGGCTCTGCCCGGGGCCCACGGCGGGATGGGACGGGGCGGGATGGGATGGGATGGGATGGGATGGGATGGGATGGGATGGGATGGGACGGGGCTGGATGGGACGGGACGGGATGGGACGGGACGGGATGGGATGGGATGGGACTGGACGGGGCGGGATGGGGCTGGACGGGGCGGGATGGGATGGGGCTGGGCGGGGTGGGCTGGGACAGGACGGGACGGGACGGGACGGGACGGGATGGGATGGGATGGGATGGGATGGGATGGGATGGGATGGGATGGGACGGGGCTGGATGGGACGGGACGGGATGGGACGGGACGGGATGGGATGGGATGGGACTGGACGGGGCGGGATGGGGCTGGACGGGGCGGGATGGGATGGGGCTGGGCGGGGTGGGCTGGGACAGGACGGGACGGGACGGGACGGGACGGGATGGGATGGGATGGGATGGGATGGGACGGGGCTGGATGGGATGGGATGGGATGGGATGGGATGGGACGGGACGGAATGGGACAGGACGGGGCTGGATGGGGCAGAATGGGACGGGATGGGATGGGACAGGATGCGACAGAATGGGACGGGACAGGAGGGATGGGATGGGATGGGATGGGATGGTACGGTACGGGATGGGACAGGATGGGACGGGACGGGATGGCATGGGATGGGATGGGATGGGATGGGACGGGACAGGACGGGGCTGGTGGCTGCTTTGCAGCTGGCCCGGGGTGTCCGGATCCAGCCTCTCGCTGGCCCGGGCTGGGGCATTGCCCGGGGGCCCCGGCTGCAGCCCGCCGGGCTGTGCGGGACGGCTGCGCTGGTTGACACGGTGGGTTTAGCACTTCCCAGCTAAATTGTCAGCGATGGCTTCTGGCACTGACAGATCGACGCTCGCTCAGTCAGGTTTTTTTTTGTGTGTGTTTTTTTTTTTCCCCAAAACAATATTGTGAGAAGGTTTCAGATTTGCAAAATGCTTTCAATTTGGTGATGTTGTTGGAAAAATATTTGCTTCCAAATCAGTGTGCAGTGTAAAACAGAAGGGCTTAATGCTTGGTGCTTTGCATTACATGCTTTGCTAAGGAATGAGGAGCGCAGCTACAGCAGCCTTTTCCCACTGCTGGGGAAGCTGAACGCTCTCTGCGGAAAACAGGATGTTTTTGCCTGACTTCATTTTCTTATGGGGTTAGGATTTCAAATATCACTCGAAAATACCAAAGCTTGTGCTATTCATTGACAGATTGATAGCCCACACTGTGATTTGTAATACTTTGGTGAACATCTTGAAATACTTATGTCATGACTGAGGTAAGGTTTGAAAAAAACATTTGCTTATTTTGTTACACTTTTTTAAATGTTATGATTTATACTAATATTAGCGTATTGCTAACCCAAACAGCGCTGCACTCGGCTGTGCTTTTCCCCTTGCCGCTCGGCGAACCGGCACCTCTCCTTCCCGTGGGAGACCCGGAGCCCTGCAGCTCCTGCACCCTGTGCTGGGCAGCAGGATGCGACCCCGGGCGCCCAGGCTCGAAGCCCCATGGCACAGCACCACCCGCCACTCATGGGCTCATGCTGCACAGGGATTCCTCTTCCTCTCATCTTTCCAAAAAACCAAGCGCAATATCAACCCAAAGCAAGGCACAACTGCGCGGTGAAGGAGCACAAATGCCGTGGCGGATGGAGAGCGGGGCAGGGCTCGGCTGGCAGCGGGGTCAGGGCTTTTTTTGCAGGACACCGGCCCATGACTGCTGTTCCCGCACAGCACGGCTGGTTCTGGCCCCGGGGTTCCCTCCGCGCTGTGCTGCGGTGGTGATGCTCCCCTGGGTTGGCCGCAGCGGTGCTCAGCCCCGCCGTCCTCCCCGGCCTGGCAGAGGGCACCGGGGTGCTCCTTGCTGGGTGCTTACACCCCGAAGCAGCTGGCAGAAATGGTGGCCGTGCTGTACCAGAGAGCTGAGTTATCGTTATTCTGGGCTCTAACACATTTTGCTGAGGTCCTTGGGTTTTTTTTCTGAGTTAGACCTCTGAAATCTGATGATCCTAAGGGTCTGTTTTGACATTATAGCAACATTTTAAATGAATTTGTAGGGGAATACACAAGAGAGAGAAAAAGTCAGGTTACTGTCGCATGTGCTGAAGCCATCTGACTGCATGTAGCGAGGCTTTTGTGGTGGCAGGTGCCAGAGGACCCCCAGACTGAGCCAGTTGTGAGCTGCTCCCTGTTATTAACTCACCCCACGTGCTGGGGAGCGCACCCTGCACCCCTCCCGTGAGCAAGGGCTTAGTGGCACGGCTGGATGTGGCCGTCCTGCCAGGAGAAAGCTGTCACGTTAGGAATTTTCTCCCCAGACGGACACGAGGGGCACAGCATGTGTGCTACACGCAGGAAAAGGAACTGCTTCAGGGCGTCCCCGTGCCTCCCCCTCTGTCACTAGTGCTGAGGCTCTCCAGAGCTGCCCCTGGCACCCCAAGGGCCCTCGCCCATGGGCTGTAGGCTCAGCCTGGTCCTCAGCAGAGACGTTTGTCACTTCACAGTGGTTCTCTGAGGTCCACGTGGGCTCTGCTGGAGGTCCTGAGGGTCCTCCCACCCTGGAGGGCTTCTGTGCATCCTCCTGCACGTGTGTCCCAGCAAAGCCACCCCCAGCCTTCGTCTCCCACTCTGTGCTACTCGTAGTTGGATTTAATGGGCAGTTTTTATCCCTTGGGAGTGTACACCTTGCAAAGTAACGCTCCCCAGTGTGGGCATGAGGTACGTGCGTGCTCTTTCAGGCCAGGCGGGACTGACCCGAGCAGAGGGTGGGCAGCCGCTTCTGCTTCTGCAAAGCTCCAGCCGTGGGCATGAGCCATGATGGCTAACTTTCATGGTCCCCGGCACAGGTAGAAATCTGGAGTGGGGATCCATTGCTGCTGGGAGTTTCTAAAGGAAAAGAGTTCCTTACTTCTACAAATGGCTAATGAGAAAAGTCTTGGAAATAGCTCTGTTTGTGTAAGAAATTCAATAACGACGATTTCAGATCTAAAGCAGCCTGGGGCTGCACACCCGCCTCAGCAGCGGCAGGGGCCGGTCCTGGTCTCTGCCCGTCGGTGGCAGTGGCAGCAGCCAGCCCCGGTCCCGTCCCAGGCTCAGCCTTGGGCACTTAGCTCAGCCGTACAGCCCGGCTGCTGCTTCTCCCCAAAACAAACCCCCAAACCCTACACCAGTCTCAAAATAGCACAAACCCCCTTCCCTTCAGCTGGGGCTAAATCGCATGTTTAAAGTGGAAACAAATGTGCCCTGCGCAAGAGGGTATGTTTAATCTGGGCGTGCGGCGACGCGGGGCCAGGACCGGCAAAGCCCGGTGCAGCCCCGCGGCAGCACCCCCGGGGCTGCCTGCAGAGACGCCGTGCATGTTAATGTCTCGCTGCCTCCCCGGTGCCAGCAGTTGCAGCTCATCTGTTGGCAGTCGGCAATGTGCTGAGAAAATGTATATCTATTGGATTAAAAAAAAGGCTATAGGGTGACCAGATGTTCTGGGCACCAAACCAAAGCAGTTTGAGGGAGGGGGAGTAAGATGTCTCTTCTAAAATCGCATTAAGTTCTGGGGTTGTCTTTTCTCTGTGCAAAGAGCTCAGTCCTTCAGGGGACGCTGAGTAGCCTGGAGGCTGCAGAAGGCATCTCTCTCCGAGATGGGATGTTTATGCATCTCTCTCTCCATCTGACCCGTGGCAATAAGCTGTACCGACATTAAGCCTGCTTTTGCACTGGGCATCAACCTCTCCTTAAGGGACAGGGACACTCATGACAGCCCTAAAAGCCTCGGGAGTCATGCACGGCAGGACGACAGCAATGCTAGCTGATGTTTTTTTATGGATACACATGCTAAGAGTTTTGAAAGGGTGCTTGATACTGGTGGGGGCACTGAACTCACCAGTCTGGAGTCCAAGGCGATCGTACGCAGAGCTGTTTTGCCCAGTTCCCTCCTGTCCTGGTTGAAGATGCCCTTGGGGGCAGAAACATCTCCTCCCAGTCACCAGTTCCTCTTGCTCCTCTAGTTCCTGGGCACTTTGCTGCATGTGACAAGAGCCAGGGCAGAGCTGGGCTTTGGCCTCATACAGGGTTCAACCTCGTTAGCTGATTGCTCAGATTTAACCTCAGTACGTTATGTGGCTTTTGGGGAGTGCAGCCCGCAGGCTCCTGGAGACTGAAACCAGGAGGAGAGCGACTGTGCTCTTGGACTCGCTGTATTTCCAAAATAAGCCCCTGAGATATTACAGAGGCGGGGGAGAAAACTGGTCCTCTGGAAACATTGCTGCAGATATAAGGGCAAAAAGGAACTTTCCTTACACCTTCCTCTCCTTTCAGATGCTGCACGAAGGGCAGGATGAGCGTCAGCAGGACAAGTCCTCACCAGTTTCTCCAGTTCGTTCCCAGCCCAGCTCTTATGCTTTGCATTTCTCTCCTTCCTTCTCTCCCCTTCCCAAATCATCTGGCGTTTCGCTGCTTGGCCCCTTCTGTTCACATTTCCACCCATTCTTCTCAAACCATATGTATGGGTTGGTTTGCAAGAACGGAGCCTTGCGTGACTCCTAGCAGAGCAGCAAGCCTAATAGCAGAAGAAAATTCAGCTTGGAAATGAATGGTTCCCCCTTAAGATGAATGCAAATCAGGGAGCCTGAAGAATAGTGTGAAATCAAGTAAAGTTAAGTCCTGGAAACTATTACCTCCTGCTGGTAGTTTAGGACTGTACAAGAGCCAAGTCCACAGACATCAAAGTATTTACAAATTAAAATAAAGTCGGCTCTCATGGTGCTGTAGGAAATGGGATGGGTTGATGGAGACCCAATGTGGGTTTCTTCATAAAAGGGGAAAATTAATATAGGAAGGAATTTTATCATATGAAATTGCTGCATGCAGCCGACACTAAATTTCAATGACGGTTATAAAAATGACCCTTCAAACCCATATCAGCATTAGAGTATCTTCACTTTGCTTTCTTTCATGTGCCTGTGAGCAGCTGAGGAGCGATGGCAGCAACGTCAGCCCTGCGGGGCAGCTCCTGCCTCCGCGCCGCAGCCAGCGCGCGGCGGACAGAGCATTGCCGCGTTTCCCACGGCGGCCGGAGGCACCGCCGGTGCACGCGACCGGGGTACGTGTCCAGGGCCAGTGGGGTGAAAAACCCTGTGGAGGAACCCAGGTCTTTCTGATGAATGCAAACCCTATCCCAGCCAAAACCAGCACACCAGGCTCAACCAGAGACCAGTTTTTGGACAGCTAAAAATAGGTCAGATTAAATCCTTCTTTGTTCTTTTCTTTATTGGTGTCAAACAAACAACTTAAAAGTGAAAAGCTTTTAGACTATAAATAACTCAGCTGTTCAACTGGCAATTTTTTCTTGTGAAAACAAAATCTATTTCTATCATCTTCTCTTTTTAACAGCCTTTTGAAATTGCATTTTTTTAAATAACAGTTTTTTTGGGCAAACATATTCTTAAAACATTGCCCCCTTCCCTGCTTTTGGTTACCCTCAACCTGAGCAAAGTAGTGACTCAAGAGGATGATGGGACGGCGGAAAACAAGTCCGGATAGGCTGGACATAGTTATATGAAAGCGATGATCGAGAAGTGGGATTAAGTCCTTCATCCACTAATTCACACATCAAAATGGAGCTCTTCCGAGCAATCCACAACACGCACCTCCTCCTTGCTGGCGAGCTACTGCAGGCTGGGGCAGGAGGACATGCCCATATTTCTCATTTCTGGACATGGTGGTTTGAAAGGCCAAAGGGCAGTTCATGCTCAAAGGTTTTCAGAACCCAGGTTACCAACATCTTGAAATACTGATACCCAAAATTCCTGAATCCTGCCCTGCACAAAGGCGTAAGTGATAGGAGTAACGGAGAGAGAGCCCTCAGTCACCTAAATGGATGACGCTCACTAGAAATGAGCAGTTGTTTTCTAAAACTTACATGCATGGGAGACGTGCCCCCTACCACATGAAGAAACGAATATGTACACACAAATATATCTATGCAAATGTTAAGATCCCCACCAGTTCTTCCAGCCCAAGTCCAAGGTAAAATCCCCATCCCCTTCCCTTACACCAGCCCGAGAGGGGAAAATCTGCTCACGCCAATGAGCATCCCCATCAGCTCTACAGAAGACCACAGAAAAGATTACAAACCTCGACAGTACTAGTTACAGGGACATTATCCATAAAGCATGTAATCCTATCCAAACCTTCCGACAACAGTTTCACAGTACGCCAGAATTTTTTTAGGATATTTTCTATTTTCATCCCGTGATCCCATGTAATACATAGTCTTGGCATTTCTTATCACTTCCAACCATGCATTTCTCAATTTTTTTTATGTTTGTTCCAAATTTCAGTGCTGTGCATCCTTTTTGCCTTAGACCAAAAGCATATCACACATTCTCATCATTTTAATTAAACTAGGGCCAATCCAGGGCAAATGTTTGATTTTGACTCAAAAGGTGCATGCAAATCACAAATTCCATTTGATTCAAAATGGAAAAGGCTCCCTGCTACATCCTCACTGTATACGGAATTAAGCAGTCTGCCAAATTCATGGCTGCACATCACTTTAAAAAGTGTCTGTGTTTTTGAAATCAAAAAATGAATTCATACATTAAATGTAAATTGTGCATGCATTGTTTTTAAGCTCCACAGCGAATACTGCAGTATAAAACTCAGATCTTTTCACTTGAGGCAAGCGCCATTTAAATTTATCAACCCTCAACAAGCAAAGACTTCAGTGTGGATACCGACTGAAATTTGCATTAAATGTCTGCTGAAACAAAATTTCCTAGCATGTGAATGCTTCAGAATGACTTCCTCCGGTAATGGCTTTCCATTAAAAGCACTTCCACTGCAGCTGTGGAAATGGCACCCGTGGAAGGTATGAATGTGCACCTTGAGCTGGGAAAGCATGGTCATGCGGGGGTGAAACGGCTTCTGTCCCATGAAAATTTGCTATTTATATCTGGACAAAGCTGGAACCGTTGACAACGTACTTGCGAAATACCAAAGCTGTGTCTCAGGAACGGTCTGGTGGAGGAGGCACGGAGTTCGCGGTCCTGATTTCCTCCTCCTCTGCCTGATTTTCTCACAGCAAACGCTGCAGACCAAGGGTCAAGTCCCAGTGCTGACCCAGGCCAGGTACAGCCTTGAACTTTGGCCACCGCTGTCTCTGGTGAGGATACTCGCTCCAAGGTTAGTCTTGGAGGTCATCTTCATTGTAAAACCCACCTTAGAGCTGCAAAATACTTCAGCTCAGTGCTTTTCCAATACGCCATGCACAGAGAAACTTCTCGTCAGCTGTTGCCTGATGCTCAGTTCTTCCACCATCAGGTATCACTGGTTGGGTTGCAGCCTCTGCCAGGTCTATGACCATGGAATAGGACTCACACTCTCTCTTTTCCTTTGTCATGGAAGCTCCAGAGCTTTGCTGGTGGCTGCCCACTTCTGCTGTCCTTCCTGCAGTGTGTGTGTCAGCAAAGGGGCGAGTGGGTTATCCCCTCCAGTGCAGCTGCCTGAAAGGCTGAAGGACTCGCAGGCTTTGCTGGAGAGACGGAGGTGGTACAGAGAAAGAGCATTCCCCTCAGAGCTGGAAGCCATCCATCCCCACGCGGACATCTTCCCAAAGTGATCGTTACCTAGTCAGACCTGAGACGCCACAGAGGGAGGAGATGCTCTTTGGCGTGAGGGAAAGTCTCCCAACACCCCTGGAGACAACGGAGAGGAATGGCACAGGCTTTGCCCTGTTTGGGGATGACAAGGTACAGTGTTAGATTGGCTGTTTAGTGGTGTCTGGAAATGCCCAGAAGGCACTGGCTTTGTCTGCTGGAATGTCCCCTCCACCCTGGGAATGCAGATCT
Source organism: Platalea leucorodia (assembly GCF_965183815.1). NCBI lineage: Eukaryota > Metazoa > Chordata > Aves > Pelecaniformes > Threskiornithidae > Platalea > Platalea leucorodia. The sequence goes on from NC_138858.1 coordinate 1,131,411, forward strand.
CCTTGCTCTGAGAGAGGTCATCTTTATCATGAAGTTGTTCCTTCTTCCTGTTTCCCATTACTGACAGGACATCAGTTTTGAACCACTTCTTTTTTTTCATAGAAAGTTCCTCGATGTGACTTTTTTCTTCATGCCTGCTGGTTCAGCCAGGCAATCGCCTCATCGTGGGAGCAGTCTGTGTCCTCTCCCGGCTTGGAGCTCGTCCAGAAGACAAGAGCACGTTGGCTGAGTCGCCTTGAGATTTCCGTGGCTGCATCACGTCGCCGTGCGATTTCTCATGCTCACAAAGCAGCCTGTTGACTTAGGAGTTTGAAAAGTAGCTGCTGAGCTGCAGAGCCCGTAACGGTGTGAGCTCTGGTTACGTTTAGGACTTCATGCTTCCTGAGCTCGCATTTGAACTGCGCAGGTGATTGCATTTTTATTATATTGGCTGAGTGGGCGTCTCCGTTTGCGTTCTGCAAAGCCATAAAGCTTGCTCGCGTACCTGTTCATCGGCTCTGATCATCCTTGCTTTCCTAATAATTTCACTGTCTCACCTCCTTTCCTCAGAGCCCTTCAGTAAGGTTTGCAATTTTCTACTTTCAAATACAAGTCAAATGCAAGGGCGAGTCTCAGTTATACCTTTGTGAAGGAAGGGGCAATTCTTGAAGCTGCTCCTCTTACGACGAGTGTGGCAATTGTCCCCGTTTCATGACGGTGATCCACTTGGTTGCCCAGTCTCTCATCCAGGCAGAACACCTCCTGACAGCTAACTAAGAGCACAGCCTTTCTCATGTCGATCCTGGTGGCTTACGTGGCTCTCAAAAGCAGCCCGAGCTCTTGAAGGCATCGCTTATGCGAGCAAATACATTGCTGCTTACTGCTTATCATCTCCCACTATGAAAACGTGAACGGAAGCGGCGGAGCAGCCTGGGTTCTGGGGCATTGACTCTCCAGTCCTGACGTCTGGATAAAAGCAGTAGTACCTACCTTCAGTCTTTCTGAGCCATACCTTCTGTTGCTATCATCTGGGAAGCTGCTGTCGAAGGTGAGCCCAGAGTCCATGTTCCAGTCCAGGACCTCTACGCTATTCAGCCCTGGATCCTGGGATACCATCGTATGTTCCCTGTCACTGAGCCTCCCGAGGAAAAACAATTTTTTTATTGCTTCTCCCATTGGAAGGCAAAACCTTACTGCTCTAACAATAAACCCATTTCTCCGTGTATGAAACATTATCTTCTTGTTTAGGGCGTTCTTCCTCCTCCCCAGTATTCGCCTGTGATACATTGCTAGGGGCAAATCACATCCTTCTGTCTTAGTTTTGCTAGAATAAATGAGCCAAGCCCTGGCAGTCTCCATGCATGGAAGACCTCCCAGCGCCTTGCTCGTCCTCATGGCCTCTCTCCACCCGTCCCACCTGCGCTCCTCCCAGTTGACCAGAGTCCCACCAGCTGTAGGTGCATCCTTTACATCCTGAAGAGGAATTTTTGATGGCCTCTCTCATACTCCAGGGGGGATTTTTTCCCATAAGTTGCCGCACCGTAGGTTGTCCGTCCTGAGCTGCGGTAGGAGAGAGGGAAGCACGAAGACGCAGGTGTTAACACATTGTTCTGCAGGATGCAATCAGCACCCCAGGGATTTCTCTGTGGTGAAAAGCAAAGAGCAAACATTCGGCGTTTTTAGCAGTTCTCATTTCATTTCCTCCCTCGCTGGCTGCTGTATTATGTGACATCTTATTGCTAGATGCTGAGGAGCCTCACTTCCCCACGCAGGCAGTGCCACTGCTGTCACATTTATTGACTGCGGGCATGGATAATGCTTGTGAAGCATCTTAGCGTGTAGGTCAGGCAGCTTCATACCGAAAGGCTCTGCACGAGCTGCCTGGAGTGTGCTTCACGTCTGGGTGTCGCATAAGGCCACACTGTGCAGCCAAAGGGATGTTCCTCTTCCCCCGGCCACAGAAGCCATGGAAAACCCCGCGGTAGCGTTGCTCCCCACAGATCAGGGTCGTGGTCACGCTTGTGAAGGACACAGAGAGCATGGACATCACAAGGCCTGGGCTCAAACATTCAAGAGAACCATTAACAAACCCAATATTTGCTTGTTTCTTCACCGGGAAACCCGCAAGATTAAGCACCGCACCTCTTGCACCTAGTCAGGTCCTTCGGAGTTTTGTGGCGCCGACCTGAACCTGCCTGGAACAAAGCTGCACTTCTCATTCCTTCAGTTTGAAGGAGTCTTTTTGGACTGGGGGTTCATCGGGGTGGAGACAGTTTAATGTGTTTGTAAGCATCCAGCCCAATGCCAGTGGGAGAGGAATCATAGAATCGTTAAGGTTGGAAAAGACCCTTAAGATCATCGAGTCCAACCGTTAACCCAGCACACAGTGAATCGACTGCAGCCGAGGGCAAGGTTCAGCAGGCAGCCCCGGGTGGGCAGAGCGGGCAGGGTACGGGTCCCCGCTGCAGCGCGCACCGCAGTGCTTCAGCCTGCACGGGAAAATTCCCAGGAATCAAAGAAATCCCCTGGAAAAGTGATGGGCAAGGCACTCGTGGTGGTACCTACCGCTGGTGCAATCCTCGATCCAGTGGGTTTTCAGGCCCTCAGCGCCACCATTTCCCTGCGTGTTTTCCTCAGGATCTAAATGTTTTTTCAGAGGAACGGTATTTGAGTTATTTATTGATAGTGTATTTTCACATGAAAAAATCTACAGGGTTGTAATTTGGATGTAATGTTCCCCAAAAGCCATTCAGGCAAAATTTCTTTTTAACTGTGGCTAATTACATGTACTCGGTTGCTCAATACCAAAAATAAGAGCATCCAATGTAATGTTTATTATTTCTCTCACAAAGGGGAAAAATCATAAATTCTTTCTAATGGGATCTTTAATAATAAAAAAGAACATAATCATTACTATCAAAAGATGTATGGCTTCCATGGGGTTTACTTACCAGCATTTTGTCTGATTACATCTCTGTTACACTCACAGCATTAATTATTGGAGACTAATTAGGCAAAATTGCAATGTAAACCCTAATGAAAACTAATCTCGCAAAACCCTGACTCTCCTTGCTGCATCCTTGCAGCTAGGTAAACTTTTTGCTTGCAGCAAACAGCAGATCTTGCTCGTTCATTTATTTGTCACTCCCGGTCTTCTCCAGGCGCCCGGGAGCGCAACGCTGCCCACCGACGAGCGGTGTTACGGTACCAATCGCACAGTCGGCTTTGTTAAAACGAAGCGGGACTATTGACGGTGCAAGTTATTTTCCAGCTTTGCAAGTAGCTGTGCAAGGCTCTCCTCTCTCTTTTGCGAATTCTCGGAAATGCTTCCATTCCCTTTGCCTGGTCCTGGCCTCTCCTGCGCTCCCAGGCGGCTGCGCGGCGGCCACGGCGAGCCCCCCGCGTGGCAGGTAGCCCGCCTGCAACGTGACCTCCTTTCCAGCTGGGCTGGAAATGCTTACAGCATCTTTGCTCCAGCAGCTGATGTGCTTGCTCAGCTAAACAAGGTCACAAATTTCTTCCTCCCCAAGGGGCAACTGTCCTGGGATACAACCTTTCGCAGGATATCTGAAACACAGTGAATTTCTGCTCACTTGCACAGTTTTTTAGAAGTACAGAAGCATGAAGGAGAGATTAGCCACCTCCACGCTGAACTTCAGCTCAATATGCTCTGCTAACTCCCTTGCTCTATGGTGGGGATAAAAAAAAGGGAAAGAAAATAGATAACCGCATTGTTTCTTTTTTGGATAATAGATCTAGTTAATTAATTTGCAATATCGCTAATTTTAGCTTGGCAGTGATACAAACCTACATCTCAAAGGATCTCAAGGCTCCTTACAAACGGTATTCAGAGATCACTGCGGACAAGAGCATGGACGAATGCTGAAAAGTTCTTTCATCTGCAGCAGTTTCTCTTCTTCGCTTGAGACAAATGGAAGGGACGATGTCCACCTGAACACCACCTTTTCCTATCACAGTGCTGTATAGGCTACGGCTGCGGCGAACCCCTAAGGAAACGCCGTGGCGACAGGCGCCAAGGCTGCGGCTTTCCAGGAGGGCTGCTTGGCACGGCGCTCGCTCCCGGCAGCGGGACGAATTGGAGAAGGGAGCAGGGAGGGGCGGTGTGATCAGCAGCACGTTGCGGGGCACGGGGGCTGCTCAGTAACGCTCCTCATGCAGCGGGGCCGAGAATCGGAGGTGTTCCCTGGCGACGGGAGGTTGGCCGGTATAGACATGACCTGGTCACGTCTCGCCCTGTATTTGGTGGGTGTTGAGAGGAGCCCATCACCTTCCTCTCTGCAGCAGCCTCAATCATATTTGAAGAGTCCTTGCACGTCTTCCTTCACCCATCTCTTCCCTAGACAAAACAAGCCCAACTCTTTCAATCTTTCCTCTTCGGTCATTTTTTTTTGGCCTCTGACCGTTCTCGCTGCTCTCCCTGGACGGTCTCCAGTTGGTCCCCAGCTTCCTCCAAACGCTGTGCCCAGACCAGAGACAGCTCTCCAGCTGAGGCCTTCCCACCGCTGCCTGGGGCGGAGGATTACTTCATGTGTCTTACACATGACACTGCTGTTTATACATCCTGGGACGATGTTTGCTTTTTTTGCAACAGGATGACATTGTGTACTCAGCCCAGACACAACCCAGATTGCTTTCCTTGGAAAGAGTCCCTTGTATAATGTTTTGCTAAATAAAAATAATCAGTACTTGAAGCTGTGTCCTTTCTAGTTTCCCAGTGAGGCACATCTGAAGTTTTCTTTTTCTTTTTTTTTTCAGTGCTTAACATTTTTCCCCATCATCCATAATCATTAATATTGCACAGAGACGATCTTCGGCACAGGACGCTTCGGATTCCTCACCATCAGAGTGATGGCTTCTTTTTCATATTTATTTCACTGGGCTTCTCGTATCAATTCAATCTCATCTGGCTAAAAATAAATGTGGAAACTGGGATTTCTGTGCCTATCTCAGGCCGACACAGCTGCCAAGCAGATGTAGCTGCTTTTCAGTTTTCCTGTTTGTAAAATGGGTGCAGCTAAATCTGTCTGTAGCATAATTATTAGCATAAATGACAGCCTGTGCTCTAAAGGATGCGGCACCTATGGCTCCTGAGGCGTTTTCACGTGCTGGTCCTTGTTGCACAGGCTCATATTTTTGCAGGTTGAAGGCCCAAACCATTGAAGTTACTTTTTACAGGAACTCAGTTACAGGAGTGTAAAGAAGGACCCCTTTTTACATTTGCTAGAGATCCGACCTTGTATGTTGTTTATTTTTTCCCATTTTTTCAGGAATTCACATCCGTTAGCATCCCACTTTACTTATTATTTGGATAATGCTAATGCATGTTGAAAGGCTTTCTAAATTTCCAGGTTTAGGCAGAAAGAAATTATTCCGTATCAAAAGAAGTCCTTGTTCCAGGCAAGAAAGCAATTTCAGTGCTAACAAATCTTCCCAATACTTTTTTTTAAGTTCAAGTCCGTTTTAATCAGTATAGTAGTGCCTGCTTGGAAACGGGCTTTAAACCAGCGGCAGGTAATGCCAACGGCCCGCTGCCTGGGGCTGCGTCTGACTCCACAAACTGAGACCCCGAGCTCCCCTGTGCGCAGTCTGCAGTAGTTGGTATAGCAGAGGAGACGGACGGTGTTTTCTTCACGCACGCAATAAAAAATACTCACTGGAAATACAGGAGTTTGTGCCCAAACCCACAGGAAAGGTGGACCTGGCCCAGCTTTGGTCGTAGACACTGTTGAAGCACGTCAGAGCAGGGTCACCAAGGTACCTGCTTAATCCCTTAGGCAACCAGGAGAGGAAGCATTTAACTTTGTTTTCAATATCTGCAAATGCAGTAGACATCTAAGCTTGATTTCTAATCAATGTAGAAGAAATAAGTACTTTCAAGGCACGTTTTATCTGCCATGGTTTGATGTCTACTTCAGGATAAGATGAGCTGGGATGCTGTAGGCTGCTAAATCCCATCCCTGAAGTGTGCTGGCAGCTCAGGTTTTAGCAGAAGAGTTCTCAAAGTTCATAAAAGTGGTTTATTTTCTGTGCATGTGCAAAGACATAACGCCTTTTTGGTTTTTGCTGGTTTTGCCATACAGGTGCTGAGGAAAACTGTAACATCCCCGGCTCAGTAAAGCCTCGGTTGACACGAGATCCCAGCTAGCGTCTGCGTTCTCCTTGAAATCCTCGGCAGAAGATGGAATAAGGACCGCACCAACAGTACTAATAACAACAGCTATACATCATGGATGGTAGGGGCTGAGGGCAACCGATAATTACTGCACAACTTTATTGGTAGTTAATTAAAAATAGATCCAAAGATGTCATGTAACCATTACTTTTGTTTGTAACCACGATTTAACTCTATTGGACTCTCCATACCTCTGGTCACGCAGCCAAACCATTTATTCTTCCGTAGTACCGCTCTGTCCCTGTAGGCCAATTAGGCAGAGCTACCACCTTATGAAAGAAGCACATGATGAAGCCACATGTCTTTGCTGCAATCAAGGCAAGTCATCACTTCTGCTGTTTATTTCTGATCTTCCCCATGGATTTCCTGGGAGGGTTTTGCCCTGTGAATTATATTTTGAACCTTTTAATTTATGCAGAGAAGATGATTCTGTGAAAGATAATATTGTGCAATTATCTACAGTTATTACTATAATAGTGAAATGGTGATCTTAATAATTATAGTACTAAAGCTAGCATTTCATTAGAGGAGGGCAACTCTGGCTCTAACGACGCCCTTTGATACACTGTTGCTGTGATTTGTTAATTGAGCTCTCAGAATCAAGTACTGATTCAGTGACCATAAACTCTGCTTCCTATAACATCATTAGATCATAAACTCCCTAATAGCAGAAAGTTTTAATTATGGAGCACATTCTCTTTACCATAAATATTTCTCAGTGTGACTTGCAGTGCGCAAGCACCAAGGGAATTGCGAGCGGGGGTTTTGGGGCTGGCAAGGCCGGGCTCGTGCGTTCGGACAGGAGCAGCCCCATCTCCCCGTCAGGTGCAGCAGCGCTGGCGCATCGAAGCCGCCGGCCTCGGCCGCTGCCTCCGGGCTCCGTTACAACGCGAGCATGAAATTGCACTGCAATGCATCCAGACTCTGTTACAGCAAATAAATAAAATAGTCAAAGAGAGACTTGGAGGTGATGGTACCAGCAGCCTCTGTAAAAATAATAATTCTCCATGCTTATTCTTAAATCGTTCTGCTTAGAAAGTAGGGAGGAAGCTGCAATTGATGCCAAAGGTTTTGGGTGTCTGTGAACCGAGTGTCGTTCTCAGGAGGAGCGCTGTGTGCTCCTCCTCTTGGTGGGTGGGAAAGGGGGTCCCTGCCCCGCGTGCGGGGCCGGTCTAGGATAGCATGCATATAGAGCAGTATGGGATGCGAGCTCTCTGGAGGGTCTCACACCCCCTTGCTATCTGTGGAATTAGCAAAAAAAAAAAAAAAATTAAAAAAAAATTCGCAAATTGTGGGTTTGTCCTCAGGGAACCTGAGGTTCCTCGGGAGGTTCTGTGGGCAAAGTGGTGGGAATGAACATTAGCACCACCGACATGAGGGGTCCCGGCAAGGGGTGGCAAAGGGGCCGGGGCAGGCTGGTGCCGCGTGCCTGCCGGCTGCCCGCCCGTGCCAAGGCTCTGTGCCGCTGCCGCCGCGTGCCCGCCGGGAGACCTGCCAGCCCCCGGGAGAAGCGCCGGTCCCTCCTTGACCCGGAGCAACGCTGGGATCTCCTAATAGCACTGCTGCAGCCGGTGTTGTTTTACAGAATCCACCTGCTGCCCTGTATCAATAGTCCCAAGGTTTCCTTCTCTTCTCCTCTCCTTGTGGAATTAATTAAATGAAAAAAGGAAAGGAAAAGGCATTCTCTGCCGGCTGGTGTCTGTTGCTTTTCTCTTTTCAGCACTGAAAAGGCTGTTTACAGGGGTGTGTGTTAAAAAATATTTGGGAACAATAATTCATGAGAATGGGATAAAGAGAAGAACAGCAGAAGTTTTACTCAAGCCATCCATTCACTAGAGCTCCTTGTTCCCCCTTGGTGAGTTACATCATCATCTCTGCTGCATTTTTCATCATTACCTAAGAAGATTAACGGCTTTTGGATGCCAGCATGATTTTAAAAGTCCGGTCTCTCCTTAGTGTGTATTCATATTGTGTAATTCCCTATTAAGTTTCACTCCAGCTTCCAGGGGAGGAGAGATCTCTTATAGGAGCGCAAGCATGAGTGAGATTTACTGCCAGATAGCCTTGTCAGATGTGTGGCAGAACTCCTGTTGAACCTAATGGGATTTGCATACCAGCAATTGCTGAAATAATCTGGCCCCCAAAGCTGTTAAGATCATACATACTAAGCGTACATAAAATAATAAGGAATAAAGACAAATTACTGGGGGGATCGGATGAAATCGTTGCCTTTGGAGGAGCGACCCTGACCGGCGGCAGCTGGGGATGTGCTCCAGCCCGCGTCCCGCCGTGCTCGGTGCCGGGGCTCTGCCAGACCTTCCTGGCCCGGCGCGGCCGCGGGGAGGACGGGGCTGCAGCTGGGGTGGCACCCACCGGAGCAGGCGCTGCTCCGGCTCGTCTCCGGCAAGCGCCAGGGAGGTTATAGGCAGCAGGCGACTTTGGGGATGTCTTAACAAATTCAGGTGGAAGTGTTGTTCCAAAAGATACGTTCGGTGTGAACAAGACAGTTTTTCCTACGTAGGAGGAGAGAAGCGCGGTGGTCCTCGATGGTTTGTGCAAGAGGTCTGCGTTTGTTCCAGGGCAGCTCCTGTCACGCCATTGGCGTCTCTGGGATCGCTGGCATCCAGGAGACCTTCCAGTGTGTTTCCTGGAACACACCCTGATATTTCTGAAAAAACCCTTTTGTTTTGAGACTTTTTGTATTACCATGGCACAAAACTTCCGTAAATCCACATAAGATTAAACTCGAATTGCCGGTAAGGCTGGTCCCGCAGCTGGCTGCGCACCACTGCCTGCAGCACCCCGTGCCGCTGGCCTGGCACCGGCACCAGGCCCCGGGTGCTCCGGTTCCTCCCCAGGGAGCCAAGGGGGGGCAAATCCCTGCAGCCCTCGGACCATTGCTGTTCTTAGAACTAGTATTTGTGCCCTCCAGCTGAGCTCCCTACTGCTGTGGGGCAACCCTGTCTGCAAGTCTATTCCCTAATTCCTCAAACTCTGGCCAGAAAAGATTGTCCCAGTATTGCGTATCCCCAAGACAAAAAATTGCACATAACGTGATTTTGAAAACTCCTAGAGCACGCAAGAGGAATAAATAGACCCACAGAACGTTTTTACAGAATCATCACGTATTTTCAACTCATACCCAGGCAATAAAACATAAACTAAGCCTATTGCATTTGATCGGATGCATTTGAGTCTCTTGGAGATAAAGAACAAATTCTACAGAGGACGGTGCTGTTGAAAAGCAACTCAGCAAAGGGACTACATCTTAACCTGCTAGCTTTGTTATTCCTCAGAGGTTTCTAACTAACTGGTGTATGTGTGTTATGGATGTTGCACACGTATTATATACAGACGTATATTATGTAGCAGTGTGTGTGCGTATACACAGAGGGAGAGGATCTGCTGTGGTTAAGGTGATTATTTTAACATTGTCATCCTGCACGCCTAGCTGATATGTATATTTGGAGATGAATGTTGATATTATTGGTTTCCTCTTATGATCTTTGAGCCTTTTGCTTTTGCTAACAAAATGTAGACCGATCCACAAGGAATTATTTGAGTGATTTTCCTAAGACCATCCTGTTCTTTCTGTGGCAAGATATAAATGAGGATTTATATATACCATCAGCAGCGTATAATCCGGCTTCTCTAACCTGTCTGGCAACTCCTATCAGAGCGTGCTGCGAAAAGGGAGAAGTGTGTGGAGTCAGCAGTAACTGTGAATGTGCAATATGTAAAAATAAATCAATAAAAAGGAAAGGAAAGAGGTTTAAAACTTGATGATGTGGCTCAACTAGGGGACCCCCCCCCTTCTTTCCCGGGCACGGTGAGGATGGAGGACATAGCTGTGCAATCTGAAGGCCATAGCAGCCGCGTGCCAGGACGGTTTGCTGGTGGGAGGCCAGTTGCTGTGGAAGGACTTGCTGTGGTGCAGGTGTGCTCCCTTCACCTCCAAAGCAGGCTGCGGGCCGCCCATCGGCAGCGGTCTCTGGCCAGAGCTGCTGGGGAGAGCGCTTGGTGCCCTGTGCCGGACCTGCTCCGGGGGGATCAGAGCACAGCCCGACCCTCGCCCCTCGCCCCGGCACGGAGCCTGGCGGGCAGCAGTCCCCCGGCACCGACCCCCTGCACCGACGCAGCCGTCTCCCTTTGCCCAGCCCCGGGAGCAGCCCTGGGTGCTGCGGGGCCACTGCCTGCCCGCGCGCGGCTGCGGATGGGTGCTGCGGGCCCGTCGGCTCTGCGCTAGGTATATCGCTGCTGCACACGCAGGCAGATTGTCCACCAGATGGTACAGCCTACTCTTTGAGAAATATTTGAAAGGGCAACAAAATACAGCAGAAGCCATTTGACAGTCCACATGGCTAGTGCAAAGTTAGCCAAAATGACTCCACTGGAAGCACAGCCAGTGCTGAGCAAAGCTGGAGGTGCAGCTGAGGGAAGGCACCCAAACCTTCAGAGGCTGAGTATGAGTGTTGTGCTCTTCTCTCATCCGTGGTCCTCTTCCCTACCTAGCATTGCTCTTCTGCAGCGCCTTGGGCGTTTGGGATGCCTTTAACTCAAAGCACTGGTGAGCCTTGCTCCTGAGTTGCACTGATCACATCTGGACCATGCAAACCTACCGGGTACTGAAAAACCCCCAGACTTTTGCTCCAGTCTCTTCCAAGGTCGGCGGAGCTGGAAGAGGGAAAGGAAACTGCAGCCGCAAAGGGATTCCTCCCCCGGGCTCTGCTCCCTCCCGGCCTCCAAAAGCAACTTGCTCATCACGCGATTTATGTAAGAGGAGCCCTTTCATTTCTCAACCCGCCTGCGTTTCTTCACCCTCCCCGGCCCCCCATGCGGAGTCTGGAGCTCTCTAACCCAGTGCTCGGCATATGGCACAACCCTGGGAAATGTGTTGGAGTGGGAGACTGGGATTTCTGTGCGCAGAAAGCTGGCAGTCCTTGCTGGGCCCTGAATAGCTGATGTTTTCCAATACTGCCTGTTCCCACGTTTGCCCGCTGAGCTGCAGTAAAAAGGGGTGCACGGGGCTGGGCTGGGGGGCTGTGTCACCCCGACACGGTGAGGATGGGGAGCCCGGAGCAGGAGCCCGCAGAGCCCCCGAGAGAAGGGCTGAGCCTGGGGCAGGGGATGCAGGGAGCAGGGGGTCACTGGGAACCAGTGGGAAACACACGGGTACCGGCAATCCCAAGTTCTGCTGATGTATTCCGCACTCACTAGAACAGGTTTTATTGCAGACAACATATGACAGTAACAAAATACTAAATTTTCCAGCTTCGCCTGAAATTCTTCTGGTTTTAGGTCCTGGCAGGATTTTGTTCTGGAGTAGGGAGAGGCGGGGAAAGAGTGGGGGGTTGGAACGACACATCTCACCCCAAAGAAACGTGCCTGCAACACAGTGGTCTTCACCAAGGAAACCCGGGGCGTAACACAAAGATCCCAGGCGGTTTCCCTTCCTGCTTTACAAGCACGTGCGATGGAGAAGGAGAGGACGACCCATGCCGTGGCGGGTGAAGAGGAGCTCACGGCTCGGGCAAAGCCTTCCCCAGCCTCCCGCCGTTCCTCTGGCCCAAGGAGGAGCAGACGGGGCTGTGACCCATCCCGGCAGCGGCACCGCTGTCCCTCCTCACCCCAGCGCCTCGGTGGCAGCGCCTGGGGACAGCGGGGCCAGTGGCAAATCCCGCGTCCGCAGGAGCAAGGAGATGGCAGGGGAGGGCGCGTGCCCACCTCCCCGGGGCGGACACAGCGATGCAGCCCAGTGTTGGCACAGAGATGTCCCCACAGAAAATAAAGAGCCAAGAAAGGAGCTACTGGGTGGCCTAATTGGATCCCGGCAAGAGTTACTGCATTGCCACTGATTTAGGCAATTAAAGGCACAGTCTCTGCTGCTCAAAAGCTGACATCTTCAGGTGGCTCATAACAAAAATTAATACCGCTGCTAACTGTGCCACCTAGTCATGCTGTAAAGTAAATTAATTACTGCAACAGAACTAATAATAACAGTTTGGGCAGAATAGGAGCAATATTATGGTTTACCATCAGAGACTGTGCTGAGACTTTTGCCTCTCTGCTGCCCATGAGTGCAACCCGGCAATTGCTGACTGTAACATTTCTATTGTATGGTTTATGCTAAATATGCATATCTTAATTGCATTAGTCAAAATAATTAGCTAATATATTTTTGCATAATGACGAGGTAAGCAAATATCACCATAGCTCAGTGCTTCTTGCATGAGTAAATTTGGAAAATTAATAGACTCCCAATTTCCTAATTATCTGTCTTTTATTCCAAACTCAAACAATGAAATGCTACTGCACACTCCTGGGCATCTTGTAATTTACTTTGCACCTTGAAAATTTTAAAGCACCTGTTTTTCTTTTTCTTTTTTATCCCCTTTTGAAAAGGAAATGTGAACAGTCCTTCCTCCCCTTCGCCGAGTTGGGGAATGAGGCTGCTGCACGCTAAGCGGAGGATCCCAAAGTTCATGAGCTTCCTAATTTCCAGAGAGAGCTGAGGGTAGGAATTAGAATAAAGGCATCTTAGACTTAAAAACATATATTGAATTGGAAAAGTATTAAAAATTAATTCTTTAGATAGGGAAAATGGGCAGTAATATCTATTACAGACTTAATATCTCTGGAGGTGGATTGTTTCTGTATGTGCGTTTTCAGAAGCGCTAGTCGGAGTGTTCCTAAATCGCTAAAAACCCCCACCAAATCCTGAGCTTGTGCTAAAAAAAGGGCATTTTGCAAATAAGTATTTTTGTGCATCTCTAATTTGCCAATTTTCATTTGTCTTCTGACGATGCAGGATGCAGCTGTTCTCCTTCTCCCGCGTACCAAGAAAGCGGACGAGATGATGGCTGCAGGAGCACCCACCGGGATGTGGCCGCCCTCGGCACAGCACCCACCGCCTGCCTGCAGCCGATTTCAGGACCCCATTGCTGCAGCGGCAGCCGAAGCGAGCCGGCGGCCCTGACGGCCGGTGTGCCGGCGAGCGCTCCCGGCTCCCAGAGCTTCAGCGCTTGGGAGACAGAGCCGGGCTCGCTCCCAGCGTGCGGGAAGGTGCCCGGGCACCGCGTCTGGCAAAGGCGGATGGCAGGTCCTATCCCGGCGCTGACAGGCGTTTGCACAAAAGCAATTAGCACATAGCACTAACCAGCTGCGTTTCCGAGGGGTAGTCAGGCTTGCTGGGGCTTAGGGGAAAGCAATTGGAAACGTGATGAAGAGAGCTCTCTGTTGATGACACTTGTCTTCACCAGACCCTCCCCAAGCCGTCCCTGTGCTGATGTAACCGTGCTGCGCTTTCCAGCGCCGACAAAAGCTGGAGCCGCTCTTTCATAGACCCCGCAGAGCTGCAGAGTGCCATTTCGGTACTCAGACCCGCCGCTCCAGCTGCAGCGGCTCACAAACTATACCAACTTCTATATTAACATGCAAATTGCAGCATTATGGAATGGGTCTGTATGTAAAGCTTGTAAATTAATAAACACGGATCGTTAAAAGAAAAAGCCTGCTGGAACGGCTAAGCATTCCCTCTCTTTAACCTGTAGACAGCATGTAAGTGGGGAACTGGGAGCATCTCCGAGTACAAATGAAGAGCAAACATCTGCAAACCTGATTTTCCTGGAACTTTTTCATCACTTGGTCTGGAAGCCGCGGGCTGCAGACACAAAGAAGGCATGCTCTGCTCTCAGCAGGGATGCCTCTGCAGCCTCAAGAGCTGCACAGAGGCAAAAGGCAGGTTAGTCCTTCCCTCTCCAGAAAGAAAGAGAATTTTTTTTCCACATTTTTTTAGCAACAGAATTTTTTTCCACTAAACCATTCCGTTTTTGTTGAGGTCCCTTGCGTGGGTCTGTGCGCCTTGCCACCCTGCCTCTGCAGCTCTGCCCCCGTGCTCGGGGCTGCACCGCGCCCCGCGCCTGGCGTTCCTTTAGTTATCGAACACAAGATTGCATTTTCCTTAAACCGCCCCTGTTTGTGGTCATCTATGTTTGCCTGGATGGGAGAGGCTGGAAATCCAGGGGGGAACAGAAATGGCGAAGGAAGGACAGATGGGCCGAGAGCCCCATCGTGCCGTCAAGGTGCCACCCACCACGTTGCTCACGGGCGGCTGCGGGTCCTGGCCAGACTCGTGAGATGGCAAAGACGTCTGCAGATGTTGCTGTGGACTGAAAGTCCTGGGCTAAGGTGCCAAAGTGGGCAGAATTGGGCACATCTGGCTCAACTTGATACAGCGGGTGTCCGGTTAAGGCTTTGAGGGGCAGGTGAGCCCTTTTTGGGGTCCCACAGCTGCCACGGTCAGTGCTGGGCACACCGGGTGCCAGGAGTTGCCGCCCGTGCACCGTGTTTGGCTTCTGGTGTCTGTTACCATCGCTGTTCGTCCTGGTAGTCTGTGAGCACTTGTTTCCATTTATAGGCACCGGCACTTGCCATCCTCATCTTTGTCACTGGAGAAAGGTTTTATTATAAAATATCAGATCTGGGAAGTTTGAAAGGAGTCACAGCCACCCATTTAGCAGGATTATACTGGTATGCTGTTGGTATTGCATGTTATATTATTACAGATTGCTTTAATCAAGTCATTACAGGTGTTACCCACCTCTTCATACATCATAGTACTTAGAACACTCTGAGAAAAAAAGTAATATTGTGAAACATCCTTTAAAAATGAAAAAACGTTCATCTAAAGGGAAGGAGGTTGTTGAGCTGTTTTTATTTGTCTTCACATTCAAAAGAATCCATGGCCTTTTCTAAAAAAGCTGAATCATGAATTTGAGAGGGAGAACAGTAACTCTGGTAGGTCGACCTGCTCTCCAACGTGTCCCCCCGTGCAGCACTCTGCAATGGCGTGGCTTGGAAAGCAAAGTCAGGGGAAACTCTGCAAGCAAAGAGAAAAGATGGTCCCATACTTAAAATCCCCGGGGCTGAAGGAGATGTGGCCGAGTGGGTGGGCACCGGCACTGCGAGGGGATGCTCGCAGGATGGGTCCCATCGGGTGAGCCGGCCCCCGGGGGCGCGGGCTGTCACGTCCAGAGCCCGGGGGCTGCTCCATGCGCCTGGAAACGCACCTACGTTTTCAGAAGCGCTGTCGCATCCCGACAATTTGAGCAAAATTGCTGGAAAGGTGCGGCAGGAATCCTTTGCGCTTCTGCAGGGGGGTCGGTGGCCCCTGGCCGGGGCACCCCGCAAATGTGTTTTCCATGGTCACATTAGGAAGCCGGTGCCATTCTTATCATTTTATGCAAATGTTATAATTTCCTAGCTGCACACACAGAGGCAGCGATCATGGTGGGTTTAACCTGTGTTTAGTATATCACTGTCAGTAACTGTCTCGTGAAACTTCTGCAATATAAATGAACCAGCTGGTATTAGAAAAAGTGTGAAGATCTTTTTTTTCTCCTTCGGGTGGGGGAAGGGAAGAGGAGTGGGTGTGTTGCAAGGTTTGTCACATCAAGCTGAGAGATTTGGTGGTTGCGAATATGGTTTTAGTAGAGTTTGGGCTATTTTTTTTTTTTTTTTTTTTTGCTCTACCATATTTCAGGAAATCTGATCTTGTCGCACCTATTTGGTCGGCAGCTGTTATTAAGACTTGTGACACATTTGCATTTCGTAAAGCCTCGCTGCTGGGAATCCCAGTGGGTAGTGAAGGCTTTTGGGGGAGCTCAGCCCCAGGTGGGCGAGCCTCCACCTCCCCCTTTTCACCATACACGTCCAGCATGAAAGGCAACGCTCCGCGGCGGCTGCCTTCGCCGGCGGAGTGGCGGAGCAGAGGCACCCCGAGCAGCAGACCCGAGCTCTGCACCTGGGCCCCGAGGCACCCAACACGTTAAGAGTTGAGACACAAGTTAAGAGACCCGCAGTATAAACTTGTCCGTGTGGCTTTGTAATGTCACTTTTGGTTCATTTCCCAATCTGGGAAAATACTAAATAGCCACGTGAGCTTGCCGATGGGATCAAAACAATTTCAGTAGAATTTTTCTAATGTTCATGTTCAGATTTACTCTTCCTTCTTGATATTGAATCCCCTTAAAAGCATCAGCCATTCACTTATTCTTCAGGTGACATGATCAGCAGAAAAATTAGAAGCTTGAGGAGTAGCTCTGCAACTGCAATGGTGCGTTTACGTGGGGGTTGGCTGCAGCAGGTCACTGTCGCCCCTTGACGTTAGGTGGCTCCTTTGAGATACGCCTGCCATCTTCTCCTTCCCTCACTTGGACTTCTCGGAAGTTTTTCCAGGGGGAGCATCCATTGGGGGAGATTGGATGTGACATTTGCAGCCTTTTGTTTGCAATCTCAGCCAGATTGGAAGCAATCAAAAGTCATTTCCATCTGATGCTCGTCCTCCAGCCTGCTGGGAGCAAGCCGGGGGTCGCGCAGGAGCTCCTGCTTGCAAATGGGTTGAGCAGCACGCTCTGCCCGTCGGTCCAGGAGGGCAGAGGAGAAGAAGCAAATCCCATCCCGCATCTCAACATGGTCCTTCGGAGGGCAGGGATGACTTAGGGCATCCCCTGGCAGCGGGGATGGAGGGGTTAGAGCTGGCCTGGTTTTTTTTTTTGGAAGCAGTGGTGTAATCTAGGTTGCAAGGGACAGACAGAGGTCCCCAGGTCCAGCTCCTGCTCCAACATCGATACCGTAGCAGGTCACTCAGGTTGGGTGGGGTGGCTTCGCCGGGTGCTCAGTGGGACGCTGCCATGCAGAGCTCCTGGCGTCCCACCGCCCCTCGGCATGAGGTTGCAGCAGGGCAGGGAGCTGAGCATCATCTCCAGGCTCTCCTACGAGCTGCAGGACCTGATGGGTTTGGGTGCCACCACGTTTGCCAGGGTGATGCCTGCAAAACTGGTGCGTACTGTGACCCCCGGCACCCCGCCGCCCCCTCGGCTCTGCTAAGAGGAGCGCATTTCTCCCGCCGCCGCGGCGAGTCCCGGCAGCGCCGTCCCTGATTTAGAGCCAGCTGCTATGTTTTCTCAGAGTTGAAAATTGTACTGTCAGCAATATCACAAAAGTGATTTCTTTATCAAAGGTCATTACCAATTATTTTGTAAAGAACTGACGCTTCAGTAATTACCTGATTTTATCTTTTTTTTATGTAGGTCATTTATATTTCATTATTGTCATGTTATGGCCTATCTGCTTGCAAAGAGGCATATATTAAAACCAGCAACTTCGCCTTAGTGTCAGAATTATTGCCCTATATTTCATTTGCCATTTTATCTACTGTTCTGGAGAAGATCATAGCTTGTTAGTTAAAGTGTTATATAAACTAACACACAGACACACACATATGCATGCTCCTCTCCCAGCAGTTTCACTCTATATTTCCACCCTCTTCCCTACAGAGCCAGCAGTAAAGAATTTCCTGCCTATTTATTTTTAAATGCGGAGGGCGACCGCCGGTACCTGGCTGTTTTTACATCACGTCCCCATGAGAGGAACCCCACTACCGCCTGCAAGGGAATGCTGGAACCGGCAGTTTTGTCTTTCCCTATGGGACAGTGATCCCAGAGGGTCGCTGAGGCAGGGTGACACGCAGGGGCCGGAGGAGCCAAACCGCCGGGCAGGTCCCAGCGCCATCCCAATATTTATTATCAGTCCTGAATGAATCATTTGGAGCAAATAATTGATATGATGAATTAAGTCTTAGTTAACTCACAGGATAACCACAGGTAGGTCCTGGCTCCCCTGAATTTGCGATCTCTGGTTTTGGGGTTGCTCAAATGCGTGTCGCCAGTCCCGGGCACGGGCTGCCGGGAGCTCTGCAGGAGCCCGGTCACTCGTGCTGCAGTTGGAATTAGGGAGGTTTTGCCGGCGAAATACATCACGAGGCGTTACCTCCATGCCCTGCTTATGTACTTTGGTTGGGAGGCATCCGTGGACATATCTGGAAAATGACCCCCCTCAGACACATGCAAGGGTGTCCCTCCAGAGATACCTGTCCACCGGCTCCGCTGGGAGTTGGTACATCCAACCATTAAGTGTTGGGTAACCAGTGATCAGAGATGAGTCCTGTTTCATGGGCAGAAGTGGATCTGCTGTAGGTACACTACAATTTAACAGGGAATTTCTAAGTCCTGTCTCCCCCTGTCCTGGTGCGGCCATGGTGTGACCGGCTGGCGTAGAGGCTGGTAGGAAAATCCGGTGGAAAGAGAGCTGTCGTGTGGTTCTCACGTAGCTGCTTTAACCTGGTTATGAAGAAACGGCAGCTTCCAAAGAAAGCTTGTCCCAGTGTAACTTTTCTAATGGAGAAACTCTCCTTAATGCATATGCAGGTTACTGAGAAAGTTTCTTCCCAGGACTTTGTGTTGTGTGTGCCTGCGCCTGCGCCTGCGCTTTGCAGTGTAAGCATTTCTGTTTTCTGATAAGGCATCCCAATGGGTGCACAGACAAGTAGGAAAATAGCTCCACACATAGATGAATTTATAGTCCCAGCTGGGAACTATCAGCTAAAAACAACACCGACAAACCCAAAAAAGCCCCCACCAAAACCCCAAATCTAGGGGAAGACAGTAATATTGAGTGCAATCTGTTCTTTCCACACTCTTTGGTTTATTATTAACCACCACTACTTTTTATTTCTTGTCGCGTCGTGCTGATTAGCAATTCCTTGAAGAAATTTCTGGGGTTGTAAGTTGCTTGTAAAATATGTATTTGTTAGAGGGAAGAAAACTAGGCCAGGTCCAAGACCTGGGAGCCATGCAAGCATCAATTGCAGATATCCAAGCCCCGTTCAGGAGCCTGATCTCCCCGTGCAAACCCCTCCCGCTCCCGCCTGCGGCTGGTTTTGCTGGTTTTGCAGCGGCGCCCGTCTGTTATACAGCAGCCTCTGAGCGGGCACACGCCAGCCGGGAGGAGAAGGACCCGCCGTCGGTGACTTGGTCGGCTGGAACAGGGGACAAGCGGCTCAGTGGCGGGTGGCCTGTGGTACCACGGGGCTCTTTGGGCTCTTCCCCACCCTCCCGCAGAAACTCAGCTACTGTGCAGAAAGGGCGTGAGAAATGGGAGAGGGAGCAAGGACATGGTCACATAACCGGGTGACCGGCGGCCCTGCGAGAGGCCAGGGCTCCCGTCTTCGATCCAGTAACCAAGGATGTAGTATGAGAGGGATTCAGGAGGGTTATTGCAGAACCCTGTTAAACGTTTTACATTCATCCTTATTAAATCCTAGTGGGTTTAGAAACTATTCTGCTGTTTATCATATGGTTTTACAGTTTATCATGACTGCCTCCTCCACATATGTAGGAATGAATAAGAAAGGGAAAATAACGGTGCAAACTCATAGCTTATTTGGTCCATATGCATAATTTCTGTGTTTCTTTAGGTAAGAACATATAACAAAATGTAGTTTTTTCTCAGGCTAAAAGGAAAGCAACAGAACCCCCATCCTGCCATCTTATTTTCCTTTTTGCAGCACCCTCCCGGTTAGTGACGGCAGATTGATGCAGATCGGCGGGGCTCCGGGTGGGGGTTGCTCCCCGTAGCAGCACATAAGACTCACCCGCTGGGGTTTGAATGGATTTTGGACACCCAGGAGAAACGCTAAATTCCGTCTTCGCTGGTGGAAGCTGCGCGGCGCTGCGAGGTTTGCGGCTGCTGCGTGCCAGAGCCGCCGGCGGCACGTGCCTGGCCAGAGCATGGCCGGGCGGCGGTGGTCCCCTGCCCGCCCGAGCGCCGGCCGGGCAGAGGGAGAGGGGGCGAGTGCTGGAGAGAGGGTAGTTATTCCAGTTAATGACAAATCAAAGCAAAACTCTGCTAGTAAGCTAATTCTGTAATGGGGCTGTCTTGTGTTATCATTTATGTTTCCCCATTGCCGTAAGAGTGTTTTAATAATCTACATAGTATTTAATTATAATTCAGTTACCTGACATAAGTAATTTCAGTGCCCTTTAATATAACAAATCTCTGGTGTGAAATATCTGAGTAATAAGACCTGACAGGTGGTTGTTATTATTCTGCAGACCCGACTGTCTTCAGCCACCCCCAGTGCTGGTAACGGGAAAGCCGGGGTGGGGACGGGGTCCTGCTCCAGGGTGCGGGGTGACCCTCCGAAGCACCAGCGTGCCTTGGGGCAGCCAGGCTGGGGGGCTCGGCGCGCCCTGGTGCTGCTGGCGAGGACCAGCCCCGTCTGGGGGGCAGGAGCAGCCCAGGCTCTGCCATCCCGCGGTGGAGGTGTTGGCAGGGCTCACGGCATCGCCGATCTCTGCTGGCTGTGCCTGGCTGTGGAGTGCAAGCGTAGGCTGTGGGGCAAAGATGCCAGGGAGTTAATTAGTAGCAATCACGATTTGTTTTCTTAAGTATAGGAGCACCCCGAAGAGGAGCATGCCTGAGACCAGCACTTCTGTGCATAGAGCCATCAAGGAGCCATCAGAGCGCAATGTTCCTACGTGACCTCACCCTTCCTCCGTCTGGATGCAAGGCAGGAACATTTAGGAGAGCTGGAAAATATATGTAATGGCTGTCTTTTGCCAGATGTGTGAATAAAACCAGATGTGACAGATAAGCTAAGAACAACTGCATGTCAGCTCGCCCAAGGGCTGGGGAAAGCAGCCCCTGTTCGGCTGCGGAGAGGCAGGGTTAGCTCCGACATTGCTTCCTGACCTGCTTAGAAAAATAGCTACAGAGAGGTTGCAGGGGGTTTATAAATCAGCACTACTGATCGCAGCATGTGGGATGTTCTGTTAAAAAAATAAAATGTTGAAATAAATGGTGACCTGACATATGCCAAAAGAAGTTATGGCAGCAAGGCTGCAGATGATAGATGCTGCGAGTGTGAACAGAAGATGTGAGACACGAGACCGTCTCCGGGAAAGGTGGCAACAGCTCCGGTGTCAGATGAGACAGGAGAGAGACCCGCGGAAAGCAGGAGAAGGGAAAATGTAAAAGCCGAAGTTTGCCTGTCAAGGCGTGAAGCCCAGGGCCCGGGCGCAGGGGCCGGTCTGCCCCTCCAGCCCCGGGCGCAGCCAGCGCGGCCGCGGTGGGGCTGGCGCAGGCAGGGTGCCGGGGGAGCCGGCCGGGGCGCTGCGGGGAGGGAGTGGACACTGCTCCTGGGGCACCGCAGGGAGGTTCATTTTATGCATAGGTAACTCTGCCAGACACGTCTCTTGCTCTACTTAGCATTTAGCCTCCCCTGCCACCATTGCATGTGCGGTCGCAGATGTTAGCATTTATCTTTCATTTCCTTTTAAACTGGCAGGTAAGGCTGTGTCTGACCGGGGCTGTGGGAGACCCTCCCCGCACCCCGGCTGCAGCTGCACCCCATGCCCGTGCCCATGCCCGTGCCCCTCCTTGGCCCCGCGCGGGGTCCCGAAGGCACCCTGCCGATGGCCCGCGGGGCTTGGCTCTGCCCAGGGAGCAGTGCTGCTGAGCCGCAGGGTAGTGCTGCTGCCTGCTCCTTATCTTATTATTTTCCTTTTCTTCCAAAAAAACCCTTATTTTGGAAAAGTTCATTTCAATAATAACCTCCTCAGGGTGTATGTTAACTGTTGAGAGGTGCTGCTCAGAAGCTTTTGGCATCATTTGTGTCCTTAGGGGGTGACCGTCATCTCTTTTAACCAACTTTGCGTTTACTTCAGGAGAGCGGCTCCTCATTTACACCACGGTAAGCGAGGGGCAAATCAAGTCCTTCATTCACCCCCAGAAGGTACCGTGAGCGGGAGAGCCAGCAGCCCCAGACGGCAGCCGGGGCGGGCAGAGACCGGCGCGGCTGTGAGAGCAGCCCCAGCCCGGCCAGCCGCACCGGCGCTGGGAGGGCGTCATCACTGCAAACAGAAAGTTGCCTCCAAAACTGCTGTCCTGAGAAATAGTAACAGAAAAACTGCATTCTCTTATCTAGGGACAAGAGCCTCTTACCTCCTATTTTTCAATTAATAAGGCAGTAATTCCCATTTTTCCATTTCCTGAGTAGTTTTGGAGAGGGAGGAAGGAGGGGTGCGCAGCTCATGGATGCAGGAGCGCTCATCACACTGGCCAGCTAATGAGGGACTAACAATGTTTATAATGAGGCTTTTAGACTCCCTGTCCCTCACCTGATACCATGCCCACGTGTGACTACTGAGACAGTCCATAAATGAGGTTAAATATTGTAGCCCAAGTATAAAAAGCATGAATTTGCTGTTGCACAGATAGCAAAGCTGGGGCTCACATCCCAGTTGAGAGCTTAACATCCCAGTTGAGAGCTTAACATCCCAGTCGAGAGCTTAAGTAGACGTAAGTGGTCGGGTGGAAATGTTTCTCGTTCTTGGGTGCAAGGATAAATTCCAGCTTTGGTGAACAATTCTCTTTCAGCCAATATTTAAGTCTTGCTCTTGCGCAATGCCTACGCAGTGACAAGGTTTGAAAGGACAGAAGGGGTAGTTTATTTAAATATATTTCATTAAATGAACTGATGACAACTAGTGTATTCGTGTTCCTTATCAGTGTCTATTGTAAAAACTTCTTAGACTGCCTCTTTTTCTCGTACCTTCCTGGTGTCTGACGGGAGATGCTCTCGAACTAATGTAGAGCTTCTTTGTGCTCTAGTTGGAGTTTGCTCAGTTTTGCAGTGGCATTAATCACAAGAAGTCCATGGTTTTTATTCTTTGCCTGAAAACACACTGCAAGAATTGTATGCAAGTGCCCGTGGCTGAGCCCTTCCCACCAGCAGAAGTGGGTACCAAACAATAACATAGGCAGGGATGGAGAGGCAGGGATCCGGGGCGAGCATCCATCCCCGAAGCCGCGTGTGGCAGAGGCACAGGAAGAAGGGTGCTGGCACTGGGGGCAGCGCCTGGAGCCCAGCCCCTGGCCCCAGCCTGCGGCCGATGCTGTCGGCGTGGGTGCAGAAGCAGTGGTGGTGGCGGAGGTGGGACTGGTAGCACAGGATAAAGCACGTTCTGCTCTTTTCATTGTAAAAAACACGACGACTACAAAAAAAGCTTTCAGAAACTGCATACAAAATCTAGGTGCAAAGAACAGTGCGCCAGCACAAAGCCAGGCATTTCAGAGCTGGAGAATGTCAGATTTAGGATTGTGCATGTAACTCCCATTCCTCCCTCTCCTGCGTTTCGCTACGACAGACTGCAGTCTCCTATTTTTGGACACAATTCAAAGCGTCTTCCCTTAAAAAGGCCATTTTATGCTGAGGATAAATGCAAAGTAGAAGACTCGCTATCCAAGGGTGGAAGGTGTGAGCACCCGCTGTTTTCTGCATGGGCCCTGCCTCGTGTACTGCACCGGCGAGGTGCACGTGGGCCAGGACCGAGGTGGAACCGAGCCCGCGCGTCTGATGTTGCTTATGATTTATTACATGCTATGTATATGTGTTTGTAGGTATACCTGTACATATATGCATATAAATACGTATATATGGATTTAACGTGTGTATATACACACACATATGCATTAGATGTAATAGGATTTACATAAGACATACATAAAATGAAAAGACACGTGTAGATAACTACACACGCACACACCCACTTAAGTTCAAGCAGGACTGTAATTATATCAGCTTGCAAACTTTTCCAATAAAAAATAATTCCTTACAAATGGAATCCTTGTTAGACAACTTCAGGAAGGAATTCACACAGTTTAATTAAAGAAGCAGCTCTGCCTTGTCCTCCACGTACTACAAAATAAGGCAAATAGTTTTAAAATATTACACTCAATTATACTTATAAATCTTGCACAGGTAATGAACATATTCTTTAGATTGCAGAAAGAGCTGGACACTTATCTTACTCTTTAAGATAAAATACCACATCCATATAATGCATTGCTAAGCTTTCCTTTTACCATACACGTTGCCCAGAATCCCATTTTCTATTAAATAATAATCATTGTAATTAATAGACTAGTTATTTTATCTCCCTAATCTGGTTACAGTAATTTATCAAAGGTATGTAAATGAATGCAAAAAAAAAGCAGTTCATTATTATCTTCTAAAGGGTACATGTCTCTTGCTGAAGCATGTAAAATGTAATTCTCTTGAACTTAATAAGACACTTGACTTCGTGTAATTCTCGGGAAAAAAATCCATTCAATACTTTACTTTTTAATGTCACACTCAATTTGTTTTACTTACAATTCTCTGGCAGTTAAGGCTTGCTAATGGGCTGTTTTCCACATGCACTCCTCATGACCATCAAAGATGCCACTGATAGAGGGGTGGGATATAATTCCTCCCCTGCTTTGCGCCGCGCAAGCCTCGCTCCCGCCCTGGGGACGGAGGGGCTGGGAGGCTGGCGACGGATGCCCTGCTGCTCCTCGCCTGCCGGCCGGCGCGGCCACAAACCATCTCCGCCCGCTCCAGCGCGGCGCTGCCGATGAAGCGCGGCTGCTCCCAGGGAAGCGATGCAGCCCCGGGTTCCCCTGCCACCCCACGGCCGGCAGCGCCCGAGCGGGCACGTGCCAGCGGCGGCAGAGGTGCCACGGGACGCGGCTGGTGGGTGGGAAGGCAGGGCAGGAGGGGCGGCTGGTGGTCTTGGTCCACTGAACACCGTGCCAGGGCACAGCCTCTTGCACCTCCGGGTCGCAAGTTATTCCTGCGGCGTCACCGGTCTCATCCCACAGGCCTTACTCGAGAGGACTGATGTTCAGTGGGGTTCTTGCCTGAGTAAGGACCGCGGCCCTCGGTGAACGTTGTGCATGTCTGATTTCTGAGCCATTAATTCAAAACCGGTTAAAAAAAGAGCAGGAAAACGTTCAAAGGGTATAACATAGCTACTAATAGAGGCAGTGTGGGCACCCAGATGAAAGGGATCTGATTAATGATAGCACCTGAGATAAGTGGCACTTTAACCAACTTTAACTGTTGATGTATGATGACATAATGTCCCCTCCAATTAATGACAAGGATATAAAACACCTGTATTTAGCAGAGCAGATGTTGCTTTTATGGTTAAATGCACACAGAAATTGACTTTTAAAGGACCAACGTTAACTTCTCCATTATTTGTTTCTCTATTTGTTGCACTGTATTATGAGCAAGAGTGAAATGCAACCCCGCGTGCGAGGAAGGAAGAATACGTGCTCTTCACTACTAGCAATTTATGGGTCATCTCCGAGCGGTTTGTGGAACATAGGGTTATCTTTGCTGTTACGTATCTCTGGAGGCATCTCTCCCAAAGGATCTCCAAGCAACTTCCAAACGGAAGAATAGTTTTTGAGATATGTACAGGAATGCTGTTACCCACGTCTTAACCAGAGCAAAAGCATTACGCAGCCTTTATATCGTATTTTCTTCTCATTCTTTGTCCACAAAGGGATAACTGCCTTCGAATCCAGCCGATATCTCTGCTGCAGCTCCAGTGACAGTTATTTATGCTTTGACCCTAAGGGAGCCAGCTTATACTGTTAGTCATTCATATGCTCACATCTACGTTATGCAATTCAGTTGCTATTTTCTGAGGAAAAAACATTTGTTAAGAAAATTCCCATTAAGGGCAAATAAGGATAAGGGACAATTTATGTCTGGGGTGATCAAAGGATCCTACCTGTCTCCTTTGGCTTTGCAAAGCATTTTGCAGTGTTTTCTTCACGTTAAATACACAAAACAGGGAGAAGGTGTTGCATTTCTCCATTGCTTTTCATCTTGGCAGATGAAACTATCTGCTGTCACCCACGTCAGCCCAGGTGAGGAGCACCCGGCTGGGAGCAGAGACAGGCTGGGTCGGGGTGTTGGCCGCGGTGGCACAGCAGGGAAAGAACACAGAAATTATCATTCCCCTCGGCTCCCGCACTAATGAGCAGCTCACACTTCCCAGGACTGCCTTCTCCGTGTCTCCTGAGGTTTAAAATACAGTAGCTGCATATGGGCTTTATGGAGGATTTATTTATAGAGCGTAAGTGTTTCCAACTCTTCCAAGTTGATTGCAAGTCTTACAATATTAGGCACTCTTCTTAAAGTCCCAGCTTCTATCCTCCTGGTATTTCATGAGAATCTAAGATTTCAGTGGGTAAAGGAGAAGTGTCTGAGCCTCATGGGAATAGAGAGATACTACAAAGCATTTCCTAGAAGGAAAAAGCCTGTGAACAAGCCTTGCCTCTTTCCCCTCCTCACAGACGAGAGACAGAGCTGCTGACCAACAAAGCTACCCCTGCTTTTTATGTCAGCCGTGAGTTGTGGATGTGTTTTTAAACACCTGTAATTGGCAATGCCAGGTCCTCCATCTCCTTCGGCCATTGCCAGGCAGGGTCATGGGAAACACCCGCTCAAGGAGGCTGCGACCCCCAGGCACAGGCTGCTTCTCCCGCTGGAAGCTGCTTCTCAACGTGCCATCTCAAGATGCTCCCATGAGAGCCCATAGGAGAGACAGTAGCCTGGTACATATGATGGGCTACATCTGAGATTTTAAAAGAGCATTTCTTCGTCTTCTGGCTGGTTGTTTTTTTTGGAATCAAACACTCAGCATTACAAAGATTGCAATAACGACCTGTCTCTTGCAGTATACTAATATTACGGTTTTATATACTGGGCCTTTTGCAGCTGCTAAAACCTTGTGCCTGTCTATGTGTCAGGTCTCCTTGACACAGTAAAAAATTACCTAAGAAATATTGTCCCAAGACAGCAGAAGAGCATCCGTGCCGTTCAGCATGCATCTCATCATCGGCCCACTTAACCGCTCATTTCACTCCTCAAGGAGCTCCTCTTCCCCAGCTGTGAAACGGGGCCAAAATTCAGCTGAAGGAGCTGAAGGAAAGCAGAGAAGGGCTATATCGTACGTGTCTCACAGGAATTACTTTGTGTGAGGAACCAGAGTTGAAGTCAACAGAGTGACTTGTACTTTTCTGTTTACCGTACATATTTATTTCACATCCATCATCCTAAACCTGCTTTGATTCTGACACCGAGTTCTTCAAATGGTATTTTCAGATGTTAAAATATGGCTTAGTAAGTGATTATAGCTCAAATATGGTGAAAGACCTTTCCTCCTAGAGAAAAAAAGACCTAAATCTTGATGTCCATACTGTGGTAAAACTCACTACGGCGCTTACAAGGACTGTCTTGATGTATATTGGACGTGCGTGAGAAGCAGCCCGGGACTGTGTCCAGCAACAACGCAGGGAAAAGGGGTTTCTTTTTGTTATCAAGTCTGAACGCAGTGCTTACACACCCAAAACATTTCTGTAAATATTTATTGGCCAAATAAAGTGTTTGGAATTGCTTGCATTTCCTTGGGGAACCCTGAGGACTTCTCCTGTGTGCCCTCTTCCCCAAATTCTTCCCCATGGGTGAATCACTCCACATAACACCTAATATCCTGGTATTACCTGGCATTGGGTTTGCCCCTTTAGCCTTGTTCTCTATCTAAAAATTAAATAGCAAAAGTAAAGTTTCTTTTCCTTCACTTGTCCCCCTTGCAGGCAATAGGTAATTGTTCATTTTGCTAAACCACTTGCAGAGCCCGGTGCTCCTCCGCGGGAGCTGGGTGGCTGCGTTTGGCCCTTTGAGGGCAGAGACCTACGATCTGCTGTCACAAGGCGTCTTGTAGAGGCTATGAGAAGGCATGAAAGCGAAGAAACATTCAAGCTCACATACAAGGAACGCAAAATCATGTCCAATTATCACAGCTTTCCTAAAGATCCTAAAATATTGCTTCCATAAGTCAGTCTGAGACAGAGAATTACATTCAGTTCATCCTCCTGAGATTAGAGAAGAAGTTCAAGTTTCTGTTCTAGATAAATAAGATTTCCTTAAAGCAGTTTAACAGCTGCAACAAGAAAAAAAAAAAAAAGAAAAAGTGAAGACATCCATTTTCTGCAATCAGTCACACAGTGGCAGGTGCAAGTCAAGGGGCATGGCCTTTAGCAGGACCCAAGGGTTGGCCGGAGCATTGCCAATTAATCATCCAGTAAAATGCACTTGACAGCTTGGAGAAGTCTCCAATTCTTTTTCTCATGATTGCATCGCTAATTTGGTCTTTAAACTTACTAAGAACAGGCAAGACTTAAAGAAAAGCTGTCAAGTTTTCTCATATAATTTTTTTTAAGGGGAAGCTTTTCTAAGTTGGTTCAATCAGTCATAGCTCGTGAGCAGCTAATATAGCTCAGTAAGAAAGCATTTGCAAAAGTATTTCGCCAGTGGTGGGTATTCTCCATGGTGTTAATCTGCATGGGCTAATGCACGCTTTCTTTTAGGCATGACGTAAACCCCTCTTTTGTTTCTTCCACCTGTTTTATTTTAGGCAAGACTGGCGAGAGATGATGCCTGAAGGCACGATTTAGGTGCCAAAGCCCATGTGGAAAGGGCATGCCTTGATGTTTCAGAGAGGTGCTCAGATGTTTAGAGTTACTTCACTGGATCCAAAACACAATTAGGGTCCTCAAAGTACCGCTGGCTTTCAGAGGAGTATCTGTATTTTTAAGCCATGACTCTGCTGTTCCTCATTTGTCCGGGGCCACATAAGCCCATTGGCAATGACTGTGGTGGGCAGACCCATACTGGTGTGCCTGGAGAGGCACGGTCTCCAGCCCCACCACAGCCCACCCTGCTGCAAGCTGGTGTCCCCAGCCCCGTGGCCCTGCCCAGCGATCCCGGGCTGTGCCTGACCCTGTGTGTGTGACAAAGAGGGCTTAACGGTCACTGTAAGTAAAGGGAGGACCTGTCCAGAGCATCCAGAGCATTTACACATCAAGAACTGTGATTCAGCCTGAAGAAACCAGCGGCAGGAGCCTCGTCACCATGAGATGAACTCCAAGACACTGGAGTTAGCTACAGACTAAATGGAGGTGCCTGGGTATCTTGTGTCCCTTTAAAGCTCATGAAAAAAAAAGAGGCAGTAGTCATTAGTATGTTAGGGTTGTCATCGTTATACTAGAGGTGAAGAAGGTGACTGAGAAAGTACAGGCTAAGGGTAAAATTGGGCTGAAATTACAATACCAGAGTAAAAGAGGGGACTAGAGTTGTGGTGGTGGGCTCCGTGGGGTGGTACCCACCTCTCCTGACTGACAGAGGTTCAGTTCACGCTCAGGCAAGCGGTGGCCTGGGCTGCGTCTCAATTTGTGCAAATAAAGAAGGCATAAAGGAGGCGTAAAGCTGTCCCCAGCCCCATCTGCCCAGTAGCTGGATACAGTTGGGTCTTGCACATGGCTGCTTAGAAATGCTGGTCATGACCAACAAGAGGACACTGAGACACAGTGCGTGTGTGCGTGTGCGCGCGTGTGCATGTATTTGTGCACGGGTGTGCGTGCACGGGTGTGTGCATTGGTGCTCACGTGCATGCACTACTCCCACGCCCACCCGTACCCAAAGTACTACATTATCTTGTGGGGAAAAAATGTAACGGCAGGTCATGACCTTGTGCTCACAGCATTTAGAGAAAAACGCCAGAGTAGCTTTATACTGTGCTTTCCTATTTTCTCAAAATAGTCAACTTGTTTGTTTGATGCCAACATCTCATAGACCGAAACAGCTCACTGGGGGATTTGGGCATGAGTTGGCACGTGTTACTTCTAGTTTATGTAAGGTCTTACTGCAGTTTCTATTTTTAACCACGTTAATAAAAAGGATTGTTCAC
Organism: Platalea leucorodia; assembly: GCF_965183815.1. Taxonomy (NCBI): domain Eukaryota; kingdom Metazoa; phylum Chordata; class Aves; order Pelecaniformes; family Threskiornithidae; genus Platalea; species Platalea leucorodia. The sequence continues at coordinate 1,161,072 of NC_138858.1, forward strand.
CATTATACCGGCTTAGCAAACACAAATCACATGCCTAGGCAAATCTTAAGGGGAAGTAAGGTGATTCATTCCGTTAATCCTCTGCTGCACAAAGTCACAGTAAATCCTGGTTCCAATAAGTGGGTTGAAGGCTAAGACCTTAGGGTTCCTCTGTCCAGCGCTTGGCTCCACTTGCTTTTGGGATGTCAGATTTCCATTTCCAATATACGCTATTTTTTCTCTGGCAAAAAAATAACCCAAACCCAGAAACTGAGCCCTTTATCAACACATAAGACTGATCTTAAATGAGTAATAGCAACAGACAAGCATTAATAACTTGCAGTCTAAATAAGCATTGAAAAGTTTGAAAGCTTTTTTTTAAAAAAAATATAAAAATAAACACAAAAAATGTTTTGTCCTAGAAACAGAGCCAGCAGTGTATTATCTCGGCAGACTGCAGCTGGACAGCAAATGACATGAGATTGTATTTTGGTTCCTCTACTTCAAGTCAAACGTGATGGAGCCAAGTACAGGCAGAAGCCGTATTGGCAGGGGGAGGAGAGGAAATGCAAGTGTCCGTGAAGTGAACGGGGTTACTCCGGTGCAGAGCGGGGAATCAGACACTTCTCTGTAAACAGCCAGGCAATGGAGTCTGCATGGACACAACTACTGCCAAAGACTGAGAAATTTTTAATCTGAATGCATTAAGAAAGCCATTTTCTGTTTTCCATAGGCACCCACTCTCAATCTTGATATATTTATGGGGCTCTCTTTCCCCCCAAAAGATGAGCTCTTCAGTGAAAAAGGCAGATGTAGTGGGTTATAAGGAGAATAAAAGTTCTTGGAATATTCAGCATATGTCAAACCCATGGGGACCTGATAATATTTACTTTGGCATCAATGCAGTTCAGCGATTAGATGACTTGAGTGTTGCCTCAAAGACTGTACTCGTTAATGATATCCAAGCTGTCCCCTCACCTTTCAGCTTCACAGCAAAGCTGTTTTCTCCTTGACATCTCTCATCAGGACCTGCCTCCACATCGAAGGCCAAGTAGTGCTGGATGATATGCAAAGACCGTATCATTACAGCCATAACTTCCTTCCAGTCGTGGATGCTGTTATATCAACACACAGATACAGGAATAAAGTGTTCTGGTCGTAGGCACCTTTATGGTAGTGAGAAAGGAACCTTGTCTGTGTGTGGGCTTGGACCAGGTTCTTGTGTACACAACACAAGAAAATTCAAAACATACATCCAGATGATGTGAAAAGATTTTCAAAATACCTGCAGGACATCAAATGGTCTAAAAGCCCTTTGTGATAAGCGATCAAGAGCCATTTAAGAGCCAAAGGGCAAGTGGGAGATGCCCAAGCCAGGACCGTGTGGCCACGTCGTGCAAAGGGCCAGTACCTCGAGCTGGAGCAGGGAGCTCTGCTCACCACGCCAGGCTGGTTTCAGGAGCTGAGCTTGTGTCTCAGCACAGTCCTTCGCTGCCCACGTGGATGCACAACGGCCAGATCGGATCTCCCGGCACTGGTTCCCGTACCTGCTGTGGACATGCCCACAGTGTGGCTGGAATAAAAATGCCTTGTAGTAATGAGTGTGTTACAAGCGGACTGATGAGCAAATGTTGGGTGTAGTTTACGGGCCGCACTGTGCACGAGAGGTCAGAGCAGGCAAGGACCCTCCCTTCGCTGTTCTGTCACTCCTCTGTGAAACCAGCCGTGGGAGAGGAGAAAAGCACGAAGCACTTCTTCTCTTCAAGAGCTCTTACTAATTCCCCTTCTCATTCCCTCACTCAAAATTAAAAAAAAAAAAAGTCACCAAGACTTAGACCCCCTCAAACTGCTGTCTGTTACAGCACCATTAAGTATCTTACATTCGCAATTAATCCAATAAAGCACGGAAATTAAGAGTTGTCTGACACCCTGTCCTGCAGTCCTACTCTTGTAATAATAAAAAGGTACAATTAGGTAAGCCCAGGCCTGAATGTCAGTCTGGATTTTCTCTGATTTTTTTTTATTTTAGAGGTGTGAACACGGCTGTTTGGCTGCAGTGTGACCTTGCCACTCTTCCCCTCTGCAGCCCACTGGTTTTGGGGCAGTAAATCCAGCATCCAGTCCATCAAATCTCCCGTGGCGTTTACCCCCCGGCACGCATCCACCCGGCAGGGTTGGCGGGTCACTGTCTTTAGCTAACGCAAGGGGATTTTCTGGGAAAAGCTTTTTATAATAAACGCAGTGGCTGTGCAGCATCAGTGCTGGCACGAGGTGGAGAGCTTTCCATTTCCGACCTGCCCCTCCACGGTTCTCAGTGGTTCCCAGAGTCAGGATTAAATTAGGATTACATTTCTCAACCTCTAAAAAAAAAAAAACCAGGAAAGGATGAAATGTGGGATTAACAGCTCTGGGTAACAATCTAGGAAAATCTGTTGGTTGCTCAAAGATCTTGAACGGGTAATACGGAGATTTTGCAAAATTAGGAGTTTGAAGTGCTGCTTGTAGCAGTCTGCGCTAGGCGTATGGCTAAACCAATCCTAATCTCTCAGATACCCAAGTCCATGTGAGGAGCTGGAAGATGCTGGAAGACTCTCCCTTTTTTCCCATAGAAATCTATTTTTTGAATGTGAAGAAATTCTATAAATATCCCTCAGCAGAATACCGAAGGGTAGTAGTAAATAATACATGTGCAGAAATGGCAAAAGGCGGTGCTGCGGTGGACCTTACTGTCCACCCCTTGCAGATACCATGTCCAAAGCTGCAGAAACACGCGTTATGCCTTTGCAGCTTCACAAGCCTCAGGTTCATTGCCACCTAACTTTGGATATTGCATTTCCCCATATGGTGGCTGTGCATAGGCTTGTGAGCAGTCAGGGCCGCATGGTGAGGCACGGGAGGGTCCAATTTAGTCAAAAATTAAGGGTTTTGGGGTCAAATGAGTTCTCAGCTGTTGAGTTCTTGCCACTGCGCAACCAAGGCTCTGCAGCGCCTCGGCGGTGGCTCAATCAGCAGAAAACCAGAAGGCGGAGGTGAAGTTTGGTGGGAGGGTTGGCTGCATTTCTGAGAAGGATCCGGCTGAGTGCTGGATGTCTTGAATTACCTTCCCTTGTTTCTGCCTGAATGAATTTTTCCCTACGGAACCATTTTCAAAGAATCTCGGTGCATCCCTTGACATTTTCCAGAAGCAATCCTTTTTTCACAGTACACTTGGAAATGGGCCCAAAGATGAAAACTTTGGCCAGTTCAGACAGCAGCACCTGAGCTCCGTGGCTGAGGGCTTTCACTCGGAGAGAAGGGAGATGACAGCGGTGAACCGCATCCCGCTGCTCGGGGAGGTCTGGACCCAAGCTTGTTCCAGACCCACTGAACCCCGTTTGATGGGACAAAAATTGCACAACGACTGCTAAAGCACGGTGATCCCCAGGACCAAAAGCTTTTCCATAAATGAACATTGTCCTCTCCAGGGTGTGGATGCGCTAGGGAGTTATTAGTAAAAGCCATGGATTCTTGTGTCGTGGGTTGCCCCAAATCACAAACGAAAATGCAATGAGATATTCCAGTTTCTAATAATGCCTCACAGACGTTACACTTTCTTTAAGACTGGTAGTCAGGAAACACCTCGTTGCTGCTGCAAAGATTATGATAACACTCCAACCCGTTTTAAAATTGAGGAAAAGTGTTATTACCAAAATGTCATTCCAGCATGCATGCTGGCTGCTTTTATGTCTTTATGCTGCCTTTGCTACAGGAAAAAAAACATTTTATGCGTAAGCATAGTCTTTCCAATTTTTCCAGCCACCGTTTCAAGCCAGTGCAGCCTAGGGCATGGCCTTGGTCTCTAAACCTGGATTTGGGACACCAGCGAACGCCAGCTAGGCTGCAGCAGCGGGTACCACAGATCCCCGACCTGAGTTCCTCCCTGATCCAGGAATGAAGGGGCTGGGGCTGGTTAAAGGGTTCACAGGCATCACCGTGGGGGCAACGCATTGATGGACAGGCTCCCCCTTTGCAGACAAAAAAAACGGGTGCTTTTACAGCATCCCACGTTCGGCCGATCAGTTCTCCTCTAAGCCAGTAAACCCCCATCTGCCTCATTACCTCTGATAGGGAAGGTAACATATTGCATGATCCAATGCAATGATAATGCAATAATAATAAATAATAAAATCACCCTCCCATTGTCTTACTGCCGAGGTTCAACGAAAAGGGAAATTTTGCCAATATTGCTTGGCTGAGAAATGCAGCAGAAAGTGCTAATAGCAGAATAGTTTCTGTATTAATTCGGAAACGACTGGCTCTATATGATAAAGTAGCAAGAACAGGCACAAGGCAAAGAAGACGGCAGACAAAGGTGTCTTTCGAGTGTCTAAACTCCTACAACAGCAAGCAGGCTCGGCGGCGAGCGTGGATCCGTACCTGCTCTGGGAATCCAGATGGATGACATAAAAGCCATGCATCTTTATTAGCAGCCGTTGTGCAGCATCTGGAAGCGGAGCGGGAAGGACCGAGCAATTATTTTGCCGTACCTGTCCCAGGGACAGGTGTATTGAGCCAGGATGTTCCTATGGCTTGTTCAGGGCGCCCGGAGATGGATGAAAATCATTATACTTCTGTGTAGTCAGCAGTCTGACACTGATGCCACATGATTTGGCTGATATTTTCTCCCGGGGGAATACAGACCAGAAACTTAGTGGAAAAACAAGGGCACTGCTTTAGAAATCTGTTACTTAAAGGTTTGGGGGAGGCGGTAGTAGCAGGTTTTATATTTGATGACAATTTTCAAGACTTTCTGTACCAGGTCATGTGGGAAAGTTAATAGGAATTAGTAAAAGGTGTGAATTTATAATGAGTTAGTTAAATTAAACCATTGTAGAAACATGTGCATTTGGAATTAAAGTGACCTTAATCTGAAATAGCTTGATTTTCTGCAACGTGAGGTGAGTTAAACTGAATTAAAGCCATTCTAATTCCAAGGAGGGAGGTGATCAGACATTCACTCTAGGAAACACTGTGGTTTGAGATGTTACCACTTAATAAAAATTCCCACACGGTTTTGCAGGGTCCGGCAACCCGGAGGATTTCTTTTGCTGGGCTAATAAATATGTCTCTGGTTTGAAATCAAGCTGAGAAGGAAAAGGCAAATTACCTCATTTTAAAAGTTCAATTTACACCCTGAAAGGCGTCTGCCAGAGCAGTCAATGCTGTGGGGTGGAGATGGGCATCAGAAGGAAGCAGAGGGGAGCACGAAGGGGGATACACGTGAGCAGTGAAGCCAAGAAAGAAACCAGAATGCTTTAGGTGACAAAGCGTGTCCAGCCGTGGCGGGTCTCCCGGGATCCCCGCGGACCACCCAGGCAAGGGGGAATAACCCAGACTTTGCAGGGCAAAGCATGAAATCTGGTGCAGTTTGATTTGTAGCTTTTACTTTGATTTCATACAATTGTTTGGCGCACTGAGATTTTGCACTGATGTTCCTGCTTCCAGGAGGGTGCTAGTGATTTTATTAGCTTGGCTTTTTAAATAACTTATATTTAAGGTGCAGCCCTTGCCTTTCCCCTCGCTCCGTGCAGGGACGATGGCCCAGCTTGGGCGGCGGAGCGGAGGAGACCCCGGGCTGCAGCCCGACAGCAGGTCCGTCACCCGGCGAGGCAGGATCTCCTGCCTCAGGTGCCCTGCACGCTTCCCATCACTAAACTAGCATTTTCTGGGGAAGAAAGCTGCGAAAAAGCATTGAAACCTCTTGGCTTTGTGTATTTTTTTTTAGTTGCGTGATTATTGCTTTAGCTGCTGAAAAGAACTTATTAAAAACACAAACTCTTTTGCCGTGAGAGACAGCCGGGGAGAAGAGGTGTATGTGCCCGTAGGTGCTTTCCTCTCTTGCCCCGCGTGGTGCCGTCCCGCCTCGCCGTCCGGCAGCGCCGCGTCCCCGGCTTTGGGAATAGCAGGGTGTCTGCCTCCGCGTTTCGCTTTCGGTTCTTAATGAAAACATATTGCTGTAGTCATCCAGTTACTGCAGTGTGAGCAGACGGAAGGCTAATAAGGACATTATTGGGGAAAACATATATAAGCCAGGAAGACACGTTCCTTTCCCAACATATAAACATACCGGGATGATAAAGATGTCTGCCATTCCCCGATAACTACAGGCTGTGCATCAAACGCAGTGGCGTGGACAGTAATACCATTCCCATGACTAATGCCACAGGAATATCTAATAGAATCAGGTCCCAAAATATCTCTTTTTTACCTGCATTTTTTTTGGCCTCATATTTCTATTCTGTCATTCCAATATTCATTTTTCCTAATATAATTTAAAAACTTCCTGATATGATTATATTATTCATTGTATCCTATTAGTGAAAACAAAATTACTCAAATGAACCTATTAGGACATGACAGAAAACTGCTGACATGATGGAAAGTTTCTAGGGTTCTCCTATTTGGATTCGTGTAGCCATTCTTCTTTATTACTGCTGACGCTGCCTATCACACCGTACACGAGCACGGGTGCGCTGGGGGCTGCCGGGGCGCCGGGGCTCAGCTGCGGGTCGGCGCCGGCTCTGCCGAGGAAGGTGGGTGCTGCCAGACGTGCAGCAGCTCCTTGGCACCGGCCGTGATGGATTCGTGGGGCAGGAGACCAGCCCAGGCAGGTCGGGGGACGCTCGCAGCGGCACTCCTTAAGGGGAGCGGTGCCTCAAATTACCTCTATTTCAGGTAAATAAACAAAAAAGGCAAGACAAGGCGGAGAGGGGTCCTGGCTGTCCTGCGGGCTGAGAGCAAACCAGCTCTACAGCTACTCCTGGTCTGCAGAAAATCCCCGCCTCAGGAGGAGGAAGCCCCATGTTTCCCGTCTCAAATGTCCTCCAGAAGAGCCGTTCAAAACTTATCCCTCCTCGGGGCGTATCTCCGCTCCCTCGCCAGAGCCAGGATCCCGGCTGGTTTCCAGCAGGCTCCTTCTGCCTCACCGAAGCCCGAGCCCTCCCGGCTCCCCGGTGCCCAGCGGGGCCGTGGCACGGCTCTTGGGGCTCTCCGGTCCCCCCACCACCTCCCCGTACCCTCGGTGGCATGGGGCCGGGAGCCGGGCAGCGGCAGGCAGGAGGGGACCTTGCCTGACCCTGCAATATATATTTGCCATTACTGACCCGCACGTGTAGATGCCGTTTCCTTCTACAAGTGTGCCTTAGCACAGCTACGGCATTTATTCTTCATTGAATTATGACCGCCTAAGGGAATTAGAGGAATTTACCTAAGCACTACAAGTTTAAGGTCCCATTTTTCCCCTGGGCTCAAGGATTTAATGCAAAAGTTGATTCAAATGAGCGTAAACTGAAACGTTAGCTAGCCAATGCTTGCAGGAGGAGGGTAAATATTGTGCTATCCATTGCAGAGACAGACCGAAGGTGACAACGAAGGTGAGCCCAGCAACACAACAAACTTCTGGAAAGAGCTGATCGGCCTGAAAATCACCTGTGCTGGCTGCAAAACCTGAGAGAAACAGGCATAGGCTGTAACTGCTTGTGACCCCGTCATTTCCCGTGAGAATGGAGCAAACCTTTCTCCTCCTTCTTCTTCGTGCTCTCTCCTTTTTTAGTATTTCAAAGACTGAAATCCGTATTTTATTCCCTAGCTAAAAGGAAATGCACTCTGATTACAATATTACAGAAAGGCGTATTATAGTGATAGAAAATAGCAGCCATTGTGCTTTCCTTGAAAGTTGCCTTAAAAGATTTAATTTATATTTTTGATGATGAGTGAAATTTTTTACTTTAAAAAAATTAATCAGCTGTCAGTGCTGGAAATTTTAATTCTCTATTCACTAATGTTTAATAATACCATTATATAATAATACATTAAGAAGCAAAATAAGACAACCCACTTCATTTTGCTTTGGTCTGCCTTGAGGACTGGCACTTGAATCCTACAGATGAAAGGCTAATACTTTTATCCCTTAAACTACTCAGTCAGCCCCTGAAACTAAAGGACTTAAAGGAGAATAATTGCCTCTTTACAGAAGAAGAACAGAACAATGTGCTCTCTGCCTCTCAAGTTCTGTTTTGCATCTGTCTCCATATTCGTTTCTTTGTATAAACAAATTAAATAATGTTACCTAAAGAACTGGATCACAAAAATATTCTCTTTACACTTTGTTCAAAATTAATTTCCAGATGGCCGTTGTCTTATGTTCCGGCCAAGGAGAAGGAGAAGATCTTGGCCCGCGTGAACCACAGCCGAGGGTGGAGGGGGGAACTGTCACTTCATCTTTGTATGTATTAATTGTAAAGACATCACAAGCTGATGTCCATAAAAAAACAACGTGAGGACGGGGGAGCATTTGCTTTCAAATATTCTAAATTTGCAGGGCTCTCGGAGGGAGCAGAAGCATGACAAAGCAGAGGCATATTTGTATGGCCAAGTTTTATTCATGTCCTGAAATCTATAAAGGATGCTTTTGCCTGGGAGAGAGCACTTGTGCTCTCCATTTTGTTTCAGCAAGGGCAGTCTCAGCCTCTTGAATGTTGGCTGTAACTAGCGTACACTCGCCAAACCTTGACCAAGGCTCAATGCCAAGCGGATTTCATCTAGTTGAAGCAAGAATTCAATGTTCACTTGAGCTGAAAACATCCCTGTGCTGTGGCCAGCACAAGGTTATAAACACTTATGTCCTACTTAAGCCCTATTTTGAGACCGTGAATGTGACTTAAATGTTCTGCAGGCTGAATAACAATCCTCACGACAAAGGTGAGTTCCAACCCAGGTCTTTAGGCATGTTATATCTGTTTTTTTAGACTCCTTTTTTAAGTTGCTGCATGTACTCGTTCTGCATTTGCTCTGTTTACAAGGCTAGCTTTCCTCCCCTTGGAGTTGTTCCCATCACTTCTGCGTCCAGAGGCGTTGCGGCTCCCTCCTTACTCACCTGATGCACCTAACAGGCACCATTGGCTTTGCCAATGAAGCTTGCAAGTTCCTTTTCTCCACAGCTATTTGCAAATCCATCATGTAGATCTTGCATGCTTGGATTGTAACTTGGCCATCAGAGCTTGTAAAATCTTTCAGCCAACAAACACGCACACATGTGCAGTAACCTTGATTTAGGATTTTAATCTTAGGGATGTTTATGTAAGCAAAGACACATTGCACATTAGTTTCCAGTGAACTTTAAACATATGTGAAAGTAGAAGGGCATGTGTAACTCCAAGTGTGCGAGTAGGCTGCTGAAACAAATCTCATTATGGAGCTCCCACCCGAGCTCCACGATAGCAGCACTGAGTGGATTATATCCATCTTCACGAGCCAGAACTGATGAAGGGGCAGACGGGGAGATAGGCCGATGTTCTTGCAGTCCCCCTCTGACTGTAGCAAAGGAGACAAGAACGGGAAGTCATCACTGCTCAAATGCCAGGGAGGAAAATGGGAATCTCTGCTCAGCACTCACAGCCCGGAGTTTGTCCTCGTGTTAATTAAATGGGAGGATGGCTTCTTTTAATGCACCGCTGAAAATATGCTGCATTTCTTTCTTAACAGGGCACTCCCCTGGGAAATGGGAGTCTTGGGTTTAAAGCCCATCCCTGGAACACAACTCCAAACTCAGGGGCAGGAACACAACTACAAATCCTTGGGAAAAAATTGTAAAAATACAGGTGCAATGCCTGCACAGCACAGCTTTGCACTTGAACAAAGCCTAAGGAGCTCACTTCGGTAACAGAAGCTGCATGGCCAGCGAGTGTGCACTTCTTACTGCACACAAGCTGGGTCAGCTACGGCCGCATGGCAAAGCCTTATGTGTACCGCCAGCTTTACACAGTGGTGTAGGGAGAGCCTTAGCCTCCTCTGCGAAAGCCGTCCCACTTTGCATAGATCAATTAATTGATGGGGTTGAACACAGAGTGACTTCCGACGAGGAAGGCTCCAGTGCTCCCAAGTCCAAGCAGCAGCTGAACAGGAGTGTGTGACGCTGAACGGCTGGAGCCGGGCAAATCCAGCTCCAAGTCATGCCTAAGTCACTCTTGTGAACCTGTTTGTAACACGAATTATTTTGCAAGCCCAGAGCTGGTGCAGCTGACAGAATCACTGTCGTACGCCTTCGGATACGTGCGGCAGCAAGCCGACTGATGGGCTTGCCAGATTTCCTTTAGGAGCAACCACTCAAAATCTCCATGAACTTTATGCTCTGCACCTTCTTTTCTACCCAGAGGCAATCAGACACGTAAACTGCTGTGCCTCTAGCTGAAATCAGTGGTGAAAATGATTTACCCCATCAGAAGGGCTGTTTCTGTCTCCCAAAGAAGATAATTAAACGGTGCAGAATTTCAAACCAGTCTTCACTGCTTTTTTCTGCTTTTCCTCCCGCTCACATCAGTTTAGCACTCAACTAATTACAAGCAATTTTTTTCCGTGACTCTTCTTAAGCTTAGAAATGACCAAGGCTCCAAAGACAAGGCAGCACAGTTCTCTTTTGACACCAAGAGGTCTTAGGGTTTTTGTGTGTCTGGTTTTGTTTCTTAGCTGGATGTGAAATGTAGCTGCTCTTTCTGGCAAAAACTTTCCAAACAGGATGCTGGGATAATCCGAAAAGGATGCTTCCCCCCGCTTCCCCTCACGAACGAGGAGAAACAGAAAACAGGCTGTGTACGAGTGAGGAATCTTAATGGCTCCCAAATGTCTTGACACCAAAAGCCCTTCACACCTGGGGAGGGGACCCCAGATGTCTCCGCCGGGCTGGTGGGCACCCGCGTCCGAGGGGCTGCACCCGATGCGCTTCCTCCAGGAGAGCTGCAGCGCCCGCGGAGCCGGGATGCACTTCGGTGCAGTTTCATAACATCTGTTACAGATTTAACTAAAGTAAAACCTGTTTGTACAATAAAATATTGAGCCTACATTCACTTATTATTCACAGGGAATCCATAAATATTCATAGTAATTTTCTGCCACTCCTTTTGGGATTTCTTTATGTTTAGTTGCTCCCATTTTCTTCGAGCATCCAGGACTGGTGTGTTCCCTCTCCCTCCCTTTGGGCTTTTTACACTGCTCCGGTGCTTTTAAGAGCCACTGTGGGTACCGTGAGGCTCCCCGCTCAGCCGAGGAGACGTGGTGCTGAGGCTGGACCCAGCGCTCTGTGAGGCGCTGTGCTGCCCGTGAAGAGGGTGTATTCCCTCCAGCAGCCCCGCAAAGAGGGTGCCAGGGGCCACCCGCAGAGACCTCGGCCAGGGGAGCCTCCGTCCCAGGCAGAACCAAGGGTTGAATGAACACACGTTGCCGAAATGCAGTGGTGGAGCTGCCCAGGGAGGATAAATCAGGCACTAATGAGAGAGCAAGTCTTCACAAAGTGTCTGGTGCCCGGCGTTGGCTCTGGGTTCCCCACCATCCACCCGTGAGCTCGTCACACGTTCAGCCTGTCCCAGCCGTAGGTGAGACCATGGCATTAGATACCTGTGTCCTTCGTGCTTCTGGGCCACCGGTAAGGGGCTGCTGGCTCTCCCTGGCATCATGCTAAAATAGCAGTAAGCATACACAAATATATGCAAAGTAGCAATGAAATAATCAGGTAAAGCGAAGTGACACACCCTTAGGGAAAAAATTAGGGACTGTGGCAGCCTCACCGAGTACAGATAGAATCAGGGTGTACTAATGTCACCTCCAGGGACCTCCCAAAACCCCCGGGAAGCCTGGCCATGGGGCAGCAGTGCCTTCGGTACCCACCACCCGCCACTCCCCACACGTGATGGTGATGATGGTGGAGATGGCGATGGTTCCCCAGGGCACCGGTGGTCCAGGCTGGGACCTGGGACGTGGCGTGGCATCCTTAGCCACTGCAGGCCCCGGACCTTTCTGCTCTTTCACAAATATCGCTATCTACACGTCAGGCTGTGCCCTTCAGTGCGGCCGGGCAGATCCCGTCCGACGTACACCTGAGCTCCTCACGCTCCCACAGACAGGGATGCGCAGGTGGCTCCCGCTGAAGAAATGGAAGTTGCCTGGGTGTAAAAGCAGACAGGAGCACGGCGCTTTTCTGAGAGGCATGTATCTTTAAATTCAGCCTGTAACGAATGCAAGGGATTTTTTGATATTAAAAAGAAGTAGAAATTCAGCTCTGAAACCCAGATTTCTAGAGGTCTAAATCTGAATTCCCTCTGCTCAAATGCTTCTATAATATTACTTGATTTCTCCAAAGCAATCTGACGGCATGTGAAAGTCATTCTTATTTTTACCCTTCTTACCCATATGAAAAAGGAAACACAGTCCATTTGCTGTAAGCCCCTAAGCATCTGCTGATTTGTCAGTTTTATTTAGTTAAAATGCATTCACTTTTGCTGCATAGGGGACCATTTAGACAAGCTAGCTGGAGAAAATTAGTTCTACTTTACCAACATTAACTACCCTGATTGTACATTAATTAAGATATGCTTTGTGACATATGATACGTCCTCATATAAATATTTGGGGAGTTAGGCAGTTTTGACAAAAAAATAGGATGGAAGGGGTAAAAGTAGTGTTTGGTGGGAAAAATATTACTACACCTTGAGAATGTAGATGCTGTGGGTATTTTGTGGATGAGCGGATGCTTAATGCTGTTTCATTGTTTTCAGTTTTGGCTCCTTCATGAAAAATTCAGTCCAGTCATGTGAAGTGACCCCACAGTCTCCGAGAGCGGCAGAACATGACGTTATAACCCACCTTGCTCTTCCAAATCTTTCCCAAACAGACAGAGCTGCTACTAATTTGCCAGTTCTCTAATCTGGGAATATTTCCTGTCAAAGCGTCTTGGCGAAAGGCTTAAATCAGGGCATAGCTGCTGTTCAGGAGCACGGAGCAGCCGGCCGATGCTGTCCAGGATCTCCCAACCACCCGGAGGTGACCCCAGTGAGAGAGGGCAGATGAGAAGGCGTATGATCAGGAAAACCTGGCCCGTGTCACGCTGGGGCACAGGGATAGCAAGTTGATTTATAAGAGTTGTATCGTCTTTCCAGACTCTCCTCTTCCTTCGCTGCGCAGCCCTGCCTCACTCTAGCTGCAAGCTGAGCGCCGTATTTTCGGGATGCTCAACAATTGCTTGTTCAACAAAATAGCCGTAATCTTGGACGTGGTTTTCCCCCTCCTTATGGCGTCTGGAAAATATAGCTGCACTGAGGGCAGTATGGCTTGAAAGTTTATGGCAGTTAGTACTGTTCAGCTCCCAGCTGATCAGCTGCTGGACCTCCTGGGTGGAGATGTAAAAGTGTATGAATGTTTTTTATAATCCTCCTTCTTATAGTCTGAAATGAAACAAGTGCATCTATCTATTCATACATTGAAGCACAGAGGTGTAACCACACTGGCTTCTGCCGAAATTTCCTTATGTGAGAAATTAGATGGTACTAACTGTTTGGAGCCTCACATAACATTTGATCCACCGCTTTTCTAATACTAAGGAATTAAAAGACGATTTTCCCATAGCAAATATTTACCCTGACCATCCTTTTCCAAGCTTCTTTTTGCAATGAGGGAGAACATCGTGCAACCGGCTTAGAAAATGTCAGCATCCATGGGTAATTTAGGGGACCTGGCGGCTCTGGTCTCCAGATCAGCTCCCACAGATCCTTCTCCCACCGTCTCAGCCCTTTTCTTCAACATCGCCTGACTGAACACAGGGCTTCAAGGGTCTAGTGAGCCATGAGTTATTTGCAAGCAATATAAAAGTAGTGATAAACCTTTAAAAACAGCTGTAGAGCATTTACCACATAAACTAAATAGATATAAAACATGTAGGGGTTTTTTTCCTTTACATGCATGCTTTTTAAAGCAGAAAAAGCCTGCCTAGGTAGCTGGCCTTTAAGCCTTCAATTAATTGAACAAAGATTTTAAAATTGTTCAGTTGGTTTCATTAGGAAGTGTATAATAGAATAATAAAGTAAAACAAATGATATAAAGCAGACCCACTAATTAGCTCTACATGATTGATACAGCTTTGGACTAGGCATTTGATCTCAAACAAAATGCAGTTCCTTGTTAAGAGGATTTTTAATTGATGTGCAGAGAGGTATTAGATGATGTTGGAAAATAATTACTCAAAAGCTATTCGTGCATTTGGCTGAACATAACAAATGAAGTTTGGGCTCTGGATCTGGCGGAGTGGACACATGCTAATTAATAATGAGAGGAACAAGAATCTTCCAGTAGTTTTTAACCCAGTGTTTACTAGGAGATTGCTTCGCAATTATGCACCATAATGAGGTTGTCATCTAAACAAAATCAACATTACTCAGATGTCATTTGAGATTGCTAAATGTTGCAGCCTATATATATGTTCAATTCTTTTTACAGATGGTAATATGTTATTAATCAACAAGAGCTGTTGCTAGCTATCCAGCTGCCATGGGCGTTCTGGTACGAGGGGACATCGACACTCCTCTCCTCGTTTCAGACTGTAAAACACGATGTCGCCCGAGCGGCGGAAAGTCTAAAATTGATTCTAAGAATCCTAAGCCCAGGTGCCTGTTCACCAGGGAAGCAAGAGGGATTTACATATTCCCCCTCTTCGAAACGCTGCCAAGTGGAAGTCTGAGCCGCCCTTCACGTGGAAGCATGGGCCGGGCGCTGCTTGCCCAGCCACCTCCGCTCCGCTGCTCGCTGTGCCCTCATCGACAGCCCTCCGCTGCCGCAGGGGCCCTGTTCAACAGCCTCCGCAGGCGCCAGGGAAGAGGAGAGGGCCAGCCAGCGCCGAGTTTATCCTAGCTGTCTGTTCGCAGTCCCTGCAGGTTAGATTTGAAGTCTATTGGCAAGGGTAGTGGGAGCTAGAAACGCTGTGCGCCATGCGGTACCTATCCCCTGAGCAGGCTGCAGTCTCCAGGGCTACCAATCTGGCACTGCCACCAGCGCTGAAATCATAGCAGCTTAAAAAGAAAATAATAAACCTCCTAAGAGCCAGTTGCTGAGGATTCAAGCAGTCTATTTTTTTTCCTGTGCCACTCTTTGCTCTTATATCTCACTGCCTTTGCAGGCTAAGGATACAGCCATGCGTCCTGAAGATAAATTTCTCCTCCCACGGAGCGGCGAGGGCTAGCGGTTGACTGTTCCTGCGTTGAGTGGTTCTCGCCGCGTGTCGGTGGGAAGGCTGGTGTGAGCAGGTGGGTCTTTCATCTCATGCCGATGTTGATGAGTGTCTGATTCAGATTCCTGCAGGTGATTAGGCCGTTTTGACTGTCACCCAGTTCTCCTAACGCAAGGGCTGTGGGACTCGATGGCTCAGGGGTGACATGAGGTTCAGGGCTTGGCGTTTAACTGTTGTCTTGCCACGGGAGTTTCTTTCATCTTCTGGCTATTTAAGCAAAGGGATTTGATTGAAATTATGATGTCTTCCTTTACCTCTCTGCTGCGCCTAGCACAATAAGGCATTGATCTTAACTGGGGCTTTTGCAGGATACCAGACTGGCTACGGCATCCTCTTATTCTATGGAATATTTGACCGTAAAGATAGTACAACCAAGTGGGGAGGATCTGCTTGTCTTTTCATGCCTTTCATTCATCGGCTATATAAACTCTTTGCCTTCTTTTCCCTTTGGAAAGACAATGGTATTGGTGTCTGTGCTTGTGGAGCATCCCAAGGCCTCCGGAAGGACAGCTCAAGGTGAGCTGCTGCTGAAATGCTGGGAACTGTTTAAAAAAATTCGCAACATTTTTGAAAGTTCAATGTACCTCTGAATGTCGTGATGCCTGTTCTTTGTCCCTTCCTTGGAAAAAAAGCTAGATTTTAGGAGTTGGGTTTTTTTAAATTTATTTATAGAAAACCCTCTAAAATACATCACATCTTTTCAGATAGAGTGATTTTTGTTAAGTCAGTAGCCTCTTTCCAAATAGCTTTTTCTGTTGATTTTTTTTCAGCAGCTTCATCAAGTACATTTTCAAGTTGTGTTTTTATCTTACAGTACTCTCAAAAATAACTGATTACTTATTTTTAAAAATAATTTTTATGCCTATATTCTCTGGAGACCAATTCACTTCAGATACAGGCTTTCTACTTACACAAAAGGTAGTACACAGTAAATGGGACAATGGGCTAGTGATATTTGTTATCAGGTAGACCTCGGCCTGTACAGTTAGGAAATGAGGAGAAGGGGATTTGTGGCTGTTGTTCAGTGGGTATCACTGAGGGGACTCCCTGAATTCATCAGCTTGTGGCAGTTCCCTTCATTGACGAAAATGCCTTCAGAATGACATAATAGGTCTCCACTATTTCTCATTTCCACATACATTTCAGGGACATCATCTTGCCAACAACAATGTATTAATTCTCAAGCATTCTTGATCCCTTCAGAGGACTCCTCCGAGATGCTGGGGTGATGCCTACCCATAATAAGGCACAATGAATAGACATTTGGAGGTGCAGTTGTGTAGGTACTGCCATCAGTTTTTAAAATCCACCTGGTCTGGGCCTTCTTTGTCTAAATAATATTGCCTAACATTCATCCCGTGTCTCGAAAACACGCTCCATCCTCCCAAAGATGAAATGGGACACTTGGAGAAACTGAAAAATAAATCAGCAGTGTCTGATTTGAACTTCCATCAGTAGGAGTGTGTGGAAATATTTTCTTTCTCAGTTCTTCATTAGGAATATCAACAACATTAAAAGAACCAAAAACGATGACTATTTCGGCTGAGACTGACTTCTTCATTTTTTATTGCTGTTTATGTGACTTGGCAGCCTATTGCTATATCCAATGAGAAAAACTCCTCAAAGGCCTCTTAAGATAATGCTAGCACTATGTTAAGTGCATTGGGCCTGACCTGGTGAGGATAAGAAGCACCATGAGAAGGTGACGGTCAGCGTCCGTGGGGCTTATGAACAGTAGACGTTGTGCCAAACATGTGCCTAGTTCACAGTGATGTTAAACCCGTTGTAGCTTTGCTAAATGCCATGCAGTAGCTGTGGATTTACACCAAGACTGAGACCTGGGTTTTGGCGCAAGGTGCAGGCACTAAACAATAGACGGTTCTGCAAGAAGTTGGTGTTTCTTTTTTTGCTACGCAGTGCAGTGTCACTTGGTGGTCACGAGGGCAATCCCCGGAGAATGACTTCTCTTCCACGGTTGCATCAGCAGCGGTTGCAGCAGTAGCAGCAGCAATACGTACTTCTGTCCCTGGAAACTCTGAGAGCTGAATTTTCTGGGTCCTGCGGGTCCTTATAAAACAAAGCAAGTCTTAAAACTTTGCTACTACTCTTTACCTTTACAGGCAATTTATCTTTTAATAACTTAGCTTTTGACTTAGAAGTATTGAATGAGGAATGAACAAACCCGGACTTATTTCCAAAAATCACTTTGGATGCTCCATTTCTAGTTGTCCAGCATGAAACACTCTGAGCCTGTTGGACTTCCAGTCTTGGTAAATGGTCTTAAAAAATCTTTTATTCTGGCACCTGAGTTTGGCCACACAGGTGCAGGGTCACCCCAGCTCCTGGGCCAGGTTTGGCGAAGGTGCATGTTGGGCATCACTCAGACGTAAACTCAAAGAGGATTTTTCCTGGGGCCAAGCTTTATTTTCACAGTACATTCAATTAGCGATTGCCAGGCAGCACGCTAAGCGAAATTTCTTCCTTGCTATTTTTGAATTGCTTTCCAGTTTCTACATTTGCCCCCACACAAACACATGCATGTATGCATTTGTGTGCGTGTGCCTAAATAAACCAGCCCTGTCAGAAAAATCAAAACCCCCCAATCCAATGGTGCAACGGCCTGGCTGGCTGCGCTGGGAAACATAAGCTGCGTTATAACCAGGAGCCTGTTGTTCACAGGACTGATTATTTAAGACAACTGTTGTTCCTGCGTGCAATCCTGTATGCGCTGTGCAAATTACATTACTAATTTACTAGCTAGCCAAATGTCACTCTTTTGTAATGCGCCGCATTCCCTGTAGCTCCAGACAAGCCGCTCCGCAGCGTCCCTCTTTGGGAGAGAACTTCTCGGCTGATTTCGAGAGCGATGCCAAAAGTCTCACTTTTTTACTTCAAATAAATTGCTCTGACACTTCGCAGCCGTGGCTTTATATTTTTACTTAAGTGTGTGTTTTGTGGGTGAGAGTGCGGCGTGGTTTGAACAGTTGTCAGGAGTTTTATTTTTGGAAAAAGACAGATAGTATTTTGTGAGATAATTAAGAGTTTGTGAAGTTTCCTCGAGAAATGAAAAAGGCCCAAACCATCGTCTTCTGCTCATAGATGCATTTTACACTCAATTCTTCATTTGCCACCTCCTCCTCCACTAGTTTATAAATCTGTTAATTAATGGTGTTTATTCTCCTCTCAGCCTTGCCTGAGAAATGGTTTTATGATTATATTGTTAGGAAGTGATGATAACATATGTGGGAAAAGGTATTTTTTTTGTATGTGGGCTTACCGATCGCTATGGAAACAAGCAAATATACTGATTAATACCTACTGGTTATTTTGGCTTTATAAAGTTACTGTCTGGATGTGAAGAATTTCTCGCGAGCGGTTCTCTGTGACAATTTATTTACATGTGTAATAGTCTCATCAGAAATGACTCTGGTAATTTAAGGCTCCATCACATTGCAGCAGTTTCTGAAACAGCCATTTTATCAGCATGTGATTGAAACACAAGCATTGGGCATTATTTTTAAATCCTTTGGTCCACATTTCAGTGAAAAGAGTTTTATTACAACAGGCGCCCTGAACCAGGCCTGGGTTCGGACACAGCGATAACTAACATCGAGGATACACCTAAGCGTACAGAACACTTTGACATCGAGCGATGAAGCGGGACGATAGGAGAGAGGAGGGACAGGTTGGTCTCGATGTGTGAAACTCTTTATGCAAGTGTTACAGAACTTCCTAGAAGAAGAAATGTTCTTCTGCATGAGCTGTTGGACTTCTCTATTAGAAGAAAATCTTTACGACCCAGGTCATAAATCCATCACAGAATTCTCTCAGATAGCCAGAAAGTATAAAAAATAAAACTTTGGTGAGTAAATTCTTTGCTTTCCATGCGTTTTGGTCTTTCTAGAGAATCCTAAATTCTCACCTCTGCAGTCTTCCAAAGAAAAAGAAAATAAAGAAATGGATTTGGTTTTAGGTTAGAATGATTTTGATTCCCAGGGTGCTTTTGAAAATGGGATTTGAGCTCTTTAATCATATAGGTATTAAAAATACTGTGGTAGATGGACAAAATGATCCCTATATCAAAATATCCACATGGGCTCAGCCACTGGACACATACCACAGTGCTCCCAGACCCCACAAGATGAAGCTCTCCTGGTATGGACGAAGGATGTCAGCAGCTGGGTGGGAGAGCAGAAGCTCCATGTGTTGTCTGATAGCAACAGGCTGGCGTGCAACCACTTCCACCGATGCCCACCGATGCCCACTGATGTCCTCTATGGGTTCTTGCTGGCTCACTCCCCCCACAGCTGGAAATCAGGATTAATCAGCAGTTTCTGTGCACAAACCACCTCATTATAACTTTGATATGAAAGCTGCCTTCAGATTTCTTGCAGCCTGGCCATGGCTCAAGAGCCAGAGGTTGGCCACCCATGAACTATTTCTTCAAGGCAGTTGGGAGCGGGAGATACATGGGCTGCGGCGGAGGGCAGCGAGGCAGAAGGAAACGCAAAAGGTAGTAAGTGAAGCCGTGGTGATCTGCAGGGCCTTGGGGCATCTCTCTGAACATCTGCAGTCACCTCGGGCAAAATCCTGTCCATACTGAAATAAATGGAAAATTTGCTGCTGACCTCGAAACGGCCAGAATTTCGTCCGGGTGGTGCCAGGCTGTGTAATCGGTGTCGTGGGGCGTGCACGCTGCTGCGAGACGGGGCTTTAGCCCACCATGGGCACCTTGCTGGGGCCTCTCCACCCGGGGCAGCTCGCAGGGGTTAGCAGGGCTTGGAGGGGTGAGCACGAATGAAAAGGGGGCAGAAACACCGGAGAGAAGAAGGGCCAGAGTTCTGCAGTTTTCCCTGCTCTGTTGTTTGACGGTGAAATTTTTCTCCAGGGAAAACTTTATTTTTAATCCAGTTGGGTTTCACAAGTGAATGCTTTAATGGTTGTGCCCAAGGTCCTTAGTCAGTCTTAATCTACGTTACGAAATCAGCAAACGTGGCAGCTAACCAGAGGTCTGTCTGAGGAGGCTCACAGCTGAAATTACAGAGAGGCAGTGCACCGGCGCTGAACCGGGACGGGCCACATGTGCTGGTAGCCCCAAAATGCTGTCAGCTACTGGGGTAGCAATCCAGCAGCTCAGGTATCGTTCAGCAAGGTTGAATGTATGGAGCACGTACATGCCAGGGCATGGCTTTGATTCCTTTTAAGTCCTGGCTCCTCTCTTTGCAGAGTTTGCGAACAGCTTACATAGTCACTGAGGTGGTGGCCTGAGAGCAAGTCCTTGAGAAAGTCCAGGGCTTATCTCACTTGATGAATATTTTCATTTTGCTGTGAATATAGCAGTGCTTTGCCTCTTCATCTCTTTCTGTGGGTCTTGAACTGTTTTCTAAGTAATAAATATGGTCTTCAAATAGCGCTGCGAAGAAGCAGATACCCTCCCCTCTGCACAGAGGAGAAAACCACAACAAAGGAAGGATAAAGCCTAAAGCCTGTTGTTGGTGCATAGGATGTTGGGTATTTCTGCAGCTGAACTGCACGTTCAGAAACCAAAGTACGTGGTTAAATGTATAAATCTAAATCATGCTCGTAACTATAGAATGAGTAACTTTAATCATACAGATATTTATTATGTAAATAATACTGTAACAATATATCTGATGATTTATCCCTTCATGCTGACAAATTACCCCTAAGTGACTTGCCTGAAGACGCTCATGAAGTCCATCTGCCAGGGAAGAGCACAGCCTGGGTCTCCCGAGTCCCGGTCCTGTGGATTGACTGTAAGAATATCTTCTTCCAGTCAATAGCTTCATCAATCATCATTTAAGTCAGCTTGATGGTTGGCTTTCTAAGGCCATCCCTGATGATTTATTCCTATCCTTCTCTCTTCAAAAGCTTGCAGCCTATGACTCGTCAGACGATTGTAGAGATGTGCTCTTTGCCCATCCGTGCTTGCCCCAACGCTCCCGCGATGAGCAGCCTGATGCTTGCACTGCTGCTCTCAGGCAGGCGGACGGCAAGAGCCCTCCCGGAGTGACCCGCGCTCAGATGTGTCCATACCCGTTTCTCCCTGGGTGACGGCAGTGAGTAGAGCTCCTGCCACGAAGCAGGTGATGGGGCAGGACCGGTGGAGGGAGAAGAGAGGTTGCAGGAGTGTGTGGAGGGCACCGGCCGGGCGAGCACCGGGCAGCAGCTCCGCAGCTCTCTGGAGGGACACATCTTAGCCGAGGATGCTGCTGAAGGCAGGGGACAGCCTGAGGGATGGGACAGGTGGGCCACGGCTATGGCCAGCAGTGATGGCAACCTGGCCTCGGCCTGACCCTGCCGAGGGGTGGGCTGCCGCGCCCCCCGGCGACAGCCCAGCTGCTCTGATTTCTGGCCATAAGGGAGGAATGCAGAGGCTGATCTTGCCGCGGCTTTGGGCCCAGCCGGTCCCTCAGGGCTGTCATGGAATCACAGAATCGATTGGCCCCGCTGAAGGGGTCTCAGCTCCCAGCTCCAGCGGCGTGCAAGCCCCCCCAGCACACACGTGCACGTGGGTGCTGCGGTAAAGGAGGGTGTGCCCCAAGCTCCTCGAATGGATTTTGGGAATATCGATGCCAGTTCTCTATTTCTATCCTCAGTCCCACCGCTTTATCCCTTTTCCCTCTGCTTTATCTGCCGTCAGTCTGGCATTCTGCTTGTCAAATATGTGCTTCTCATGTACCATCTTCTGCTACACCAGCTCACATAATTCATCTTTATTCTCCAGTTTTCTGTCTCCTTTCCTGTCCTTTCTGCTCAGGATTGCTTTTTATGTGGTAATTTTATTTATTTCCACACTTGGGTTTTCTTTTATATATTAGTCCTCTGTTAAAAATCACTCATGCTATTTTTCCCCACACTAGTGCTTTTAAAATATGATATCTCTGTGCATGCCCTTGTAAAAAAGTAATACATCTGAAGTCAAAGCATCAGTGGTAGGATTTTCTCAGCACTGATCCCATTCTGCGCCTTCTGAAATCAATGAGACAGGGTTAGGCTAATGCTGAGCAATTCCTGGGAAAAAAGTGCCTCTGACTGTTGCAGTAATACTACACGGTGTGCTTGGCGTGTTATTAACAGTCCCAGCTCCTGAAGACAACTGATGATAAAAACATAAGGGATTTTAATAATAGCAGGGTAGAGCTTCAACATATGACCTCAGGAGACCTTGGAGAAAGAAGGAAAACTCAAATAACACTATATAGTCCTGCCTGGAATCCTGCAAGGGTGTGGATAAGATACTCAAATCTTTGGCAACGCCAAAATCCCAGCCAAAGCCCTTGGCTGTACTGGCTGTGCAAGTTCCCACCTGTTCTTTGGGATGCAGGATCAATCGGGAAGAGCCGACCAGGGATTTTTTTTCCCCAAAAGAAACCGATCCTCTTCCCTTTTACCTGCTCCAGCAGACCTACGGCACTCCAAAAAAGAGACAAATTCTTTACATAGGAGGGACTCAACTTGTAGCTTTCTTTTTTTCAGACTTCTCATGGAAAATAGTGTACGTTCGTAGCAAGGAGGAACCTGGAGGTTTATCCCGGGGCGTTCAGTAGCTCTGGCAGCCGGCATCCTGGAAAACCCACCTATTCCCAAATGCCACCCCGGGCTCTCAGCGAGGGCAGGAGGAGCCCTGGTGAGGAAGGAAGCCTTTCCCTGGATTAACCCACTGTTAAGTCTTCATGATTATTATTTTGAGTGCCAAACGCAGCCCTGAAGGAGGATCAGTTATACCTTCTGCTTCCCGGCTTGCCTCTGCCGCCTGAATCTGTGTACATGCATCACAATACTGATAATAGCATCGGCCTGGGACTTGACTTAGCAATGGTCTGGTTCCCTTAATGAAGCAGTCTCCAGCTTCTTCATTTCCTCTTCTTGGTAACCAGATTATTGACTTGTAATTTGTCACAATGATATAGCTTGGTTACTAAATGGGAAATGTTTAAATCAAGCAGCAATTAATGCATTGTAAAGCACTTCAGGTAATTGTGTAATAAGGAGCACATTACCTAGAGTAGTAACACATTTTACAGCTAAACCAGCAGGAAAAATAATGTTTTTTGCCAGGTTATTTTAGGGTGTGAAACATGCTGTTGTGGAAAGGCAGTGTGAATCCATATTATGCAGAAATCAATGGATACCCATCTTTTCAGACTACAGTAGGAGCTGTGTGACAAGGGCACAGCATTTTTCCTAATCAAGCAGGTTATGTGAAAGCTAAGAGTCAAGCTGAGCTTGCTATATCCAGCTGTACTTTGTTTGCTACTTAATGGAGCAGGTCATAGTTATAACACCCCAAAGAAATCAGCTCGTCTCAGCCTGAGGAGCACAGAGAAAGTGTTGGAACTCCAGCGGCTCTGCATTAAATCACTCCTATAGGTCATCTGCAGAGGGAGGACTTGGGGAAATAATAAACCAGCGTCGTTCTGCTGCTGGTGCTTAAGGCTCGTCCCCAGGGGAGGCAGTCTCTGGGTTTAGGTTGGGAAAAGCAATATGGCTAAAGAAACAGTTATTTATGTCTTAGGCAGTCCTTGGCAAACCATCAGCCACCGGGGTGGCAGCTCCCGCTCCTCTGGACAGAAGGAAGCGGAGTTTGCAACGCGGGCTGGCGTGGATGAAGGATGATGTACGGCTTCTGCCGTCAGAGGAGCCGGGGGCCCTTAGCGCCGGTGGGGCTCCGCAGCGCTGCGCGCGCCGGCCATGGGGACGTGCCTGCCGTTCCAGGGCAATGTCAGGCTGTGCTAATCCCGGTCTTCCAGGACCTGGTCGTGACAGGGAATAAAGCATCTGCAGCGAGGTCCCCAAAGCTTCACCCCCGCGTGGGTTGCTCCGCACAACGCCCGTGTTCTTGCTGGCTTCCAAGGGCTCCTTAAGGTCAAAGATGGACCCAGTTTCACATGACAGCAAGGACGGAGGGAGGAGAGATAATCCTTAACTCCTTCCCAGCAGTAAATGGCACTGTGGGTAGGTAAAGCACAAGCTGATCCTTTGGTTTTCAAGGAAAATCTTCCCTTTTTCAAAAAATTGGATTTCAAAGAAATACTCCTGCAATGTATCATATTTGGCCTTCCCGAAGAATCATTCCAGTTCTGGGATTTTAAGAGGAAAGAATAACGCGTACACCGCGTTCGCTCCTTTTCATGGTGCTCCCGGGGAGCTGCTGACCAAAGAAAGTGCTAACCATCACGTTTTCACCTTTAACTTTGAAACATGCTGATCACATTTTCTCCTTCAGCCTTTTTCTCTCAGCTGCTCGCGTATATAGTTTATTCAATTCATGGCAGTGTACAATAAAAATCAATAAAAAGCATTTATTATAAAGTACCAGAGATTAAAATAACTGACTCGGCTATGCTATTAAAACATGGGTCGCTCAAAGCAAGGATGCACACTTCACAGAAAATATGATTTATGCTCTGCAGAGGGGAAAAAATCCAGTAAGCAGAAAAGGAAGTTTTATTGTCTTGCCAGTGAATCACTGTCCTGCTTTAAAAAAAGTTAACGGACATGAAAATATTATTTAATAAAACTAATTTTATGATAAATATAACTATTGTAAATAATGACCATTTTTCGCTGCTAGCAATAGCACCTTCAAAACTTAATCAGGTCAGCAGAGTAGCTGCCTCAGTTTCCAAGGTTTACCCAAACTTAATTTCAGTTTGCTCATCAGTTTTACATATTCACGCAGTTCCAAAAGCTTTTGCTTGCAAGCTGGAGCGACACCGGGGCTACAAGTGCAGCGCAGGGGACCCACGCCACAAACACCGCCTGGTGTCAGGAGCATTTAGTCCGTGTCTTATCTACCCAGGCAGGACCCCAGCTCCGCGGGAGCCCTTCTGCCCACAAACCCCACCGTGCCAGCTCCTCTCCGCCTTCACCGGCTTCACGTGCACGGGACCTGAGCCCCGCTAACATATCGCTGCGCACGGAACGCGCCTTACGCCAACAAAGAACTTCTTTGGTTAAAGATGACTAATCTGAAACGACAACATTTCTTGGGGTGTTGCAAGCAACGGGCAGGTTGTGCACCACTGGTTTTATTCCCAGCACAGGCAGGCAGAGTTGCACGCCCTCATTCGTCTTTAGTCACATGCGGCAACAGTAAAAAAGTCTGGTCTCCAAAGCCGTCCCCACCACCCGCGGAAGCCGGTAGGAGCTGGGGGGTCCCAGGAGGGTCTCCGGGCGCTGCCTCCCCATCGGTGCAGCCCCGCGGCCGCCCTTGCAGCAGCGACGACTTACGCCAGGCTAACGAGCCAGCGGGGATGGAGTCCCGGCGTCCTGCGGCTCCCGTTGGTAGCAGATCCGCAGATAGCCATACTACACGGCTGCGCAGCCCAGAGCACAGATGCCTTCTGTGCATGCTGCGGTGTGACAATGCGGAGTTGTGAAAAGCTGAAGTCCTGGCAGAAGCAGCAAGACGTCTCAGCTGCATTATTAGCTGCTCGATGGAGAATTTCACAGGCAAGTTTGAAGTTTACTCAGCTTAGTAAAAAGAAGAGGAGAAAAAGCTACTGTAGTTTGTTGCAACAGGCAAACTGAAATTCATTTAATTTGTTACTTGCCGTTTTGTCCTATAAACTCAAATACTTATTAACACTGTAAATATGCCTTTTTACTGGCTCGCTGACAGCTCACATGCTTTCTGTGCTGTCTCCTTAAACATTTATGAGCATTCATGAATATGCAAATTCACAATCTAATGTCTGCAAAATGGTTGCAAGTACAAATGCTGTGTTAATATTTCATACAATGATGGGAGCAAATCAACAATCATAAATTTTGAACAAATATGTTGCTTCATTAATAACTAATGAGGCAGTGCATGGAGCTCTAGATTTGGCATTTAATAGTAAAAGTGGTGTTTAAAAAGAGCTTATCAGGCACTACTGTCATTTGGAAGAGGGTTAGCAGCCTCGGTGGCTTCCAGGAATCTTCCAGGATGAGAAATGTTGGAGACGCACTCACAGAAACAGAAACGTAATTACAGATGCACCTCCAAGAGCGACTTCTCTCTCCAAAGTCTTTGCTGGTTTTGGAAGACCCAGAGAATTGTCCGACTCCACAGCACTCACCTCGAAGCCTCGGTGGTCTTCGTGTCTTCGTGAAACACGGCTTTCTTTAAAGACTCCCACGTGAGACTTCAGCAAACCTTTGGTAGAGGACCTCATTTTCCCAGCCTAAGCGGTGGTGCGGCTGGTGGCCCACCTTGGTAGCCTTTCCCTGAGGAACTCACGTGCGCTGCTTTGGCCAGCCTGGCCCATGCATCTGCAGTGGATCGGGCAGGACAGGGCCACCTGGAGAGGAAACTGGTGATCTACAGGGGGAAGAATAGCCAGTGTTCAAAATGCCACGTACAAATGGTGATATTAAGAATATTGTTAGTGTCTGAAGGTGTTAATCCCATCCTGGGCAATATTTCTTTGCTTGTTCTGATTGGAACCCATCACCGAGCTGTGCATGCTCCCATCAAGGGCACTGAGCTGCAGCTTATGGTCCTGCCACTTGGGAACACCACAAGGGTCTCCAAGCTGTGGGGTGGAAATACCTGTGGTATTTTCCCTGGAGATCATGGGATACTTGATGTCACATTAGGTTGCCAAATGCCACACTGACCATGGCAATCCTGTGGTTTTTCTTGGGAGAGACCTGGACTTTGGGAGATGGGTCCTGAGAGAAGGTCTCTGCACCGAGCCGGGGTGCTGTCACTCGTGTCCTTCCTCTGAAACACCCAGCTCTGCCGTCGCAGTGGCAATAAGCATCAAAGTGCCTGATAGCCCTACAGCACAGGGAACATTAATTTAACTGGATGACAGTCCATGGTGGAAGGGGAGGAAATCATTAAGAACGCCGCCTAAATCGCCCTGTGCTTGAGTATCTTCTTCCAGCATCATTTGCTTTATACAGACTTACTCTGATTGTGATTTAATTAAAGCCTGACTTTAGTGGTTCCCTACATAGAACCTACTCTATTCTTCCAATCAGGCTAGCAAAATGGCATTTTTCAGTTTTCCTGGTAGCACTGTTTTCTCTCTGCTTTGATGGAAGGTGGACCCACATGCTTCTTCCGAGGTGCACAACATCTACCGAAACTTCTCCTTAATTTGACTCGATGCGCGTGGGCAAGCAACACCAGCTTCTGCAGAGCTGCTGTGCGAGCAGGAGAACATACCCATGATTTATCTGTTTACTTTTGCTCTCCTCTTTCCTCCCAGTTTTGCTTCTGAAGTTTGGATAGCTGGGGCCGCTGGGCAAGCACCGGGGATCAGATGCATTCCTGCAGGGCCGGGACCGCGGCTGGGGAGCGGCGCGGGCGCTGCTCGCAGATGCAAACTCGCCTCCTGAAACAGCCACCTTGTTTCTTTTCATGTCCATGTCCTTTCTCCAAAAGATTGTGTAAACTATTTGACAGCAAAGCGAGACGGGGCAGTAAATGTCAAGGGAAATGGATGGGGGTCAGGAAGATCACTTTTTTGGAACCTGTTGATTTGTTTTAGGTTGACCAAAGCACAAACAGCTCCGCCGTTTATCTTGCGGAGGGGAGGGCCGCGGAGCCGAGCAGCAAGAACTTGTTAAAAGTCTCCAGATCCTGTCAAAATGCCTCCGTTTTATGGCTTTCAGTCGAAGGTTGAAGTTTTTGATGAGGTGCATGAGCAGTGACCTCATAAATTGCTCTATAAAGTGTAAACATGATTTCTAAAAATTCTTTTTGAAACCCAGCTTTAATAATAAGCCAAACTTGTTGGAACTGCCTTAAATATTTATGTGCATGGCATGCTCCCTGCACAGCTTGTAATTATAGAATATTATTTCTCTTTTTGTACATTTTTAGGCTGTGCTGCCACTAGCTTTTGACACTTTAATTTAAGCATAGGTAAAAAAAAAAAAAAAAGGATAATTTCTTTTTTCCACCTTAGTATAAAGATAAACCAGTGAAATCATTCCTGCATTTGCTGGTACAATTTCAGTTTTTAGCTATGTTGATAATTTACTTTTGATGCTAATTAATTACAAGTAATCATAAAAACAAATTAAAAGCACTATACTTGCAGCAGGGTTTTTTATGCTTATGAAATAATGCATCTTTATGCATCTGTTTACTTGCTATGTAAAAAAATGTAATCTATATTCATAGGAAAACAACTTTAGCACTCAGCACTGGTGCTGTAAACCATTACCACTCACATGTTTTTAGCTATCTTTCCTTTTTCTAGAAAGAGGGCAGTCCAGTGTAAAACCCCAAAGTCCATCCGTTTGGAAACTTGTATTGAAGGTAAAAGCCTGGGATTTAGTGATCAATGGTGTTTATAGACAGGCTTGGGAATATGGATATTTAAAAAGTGCAGTTTGTTTATGGATAAATATCCATCCAAAATGACTTAAAGTCAATTAGTAGCTTAAAAGTAGCTCACTCTTAAAATAATTTACTACACATTAGCGCTCAAGGCTGGACTTGGCAGGGCAGGTGCCTGGGTCCGGGGGGTGCGCTTGCAGCAGAAGGTGGGACCAGACCCCAGGGGTCCCTTCCCACTGGGGCTTTTCTGTGCCATGAGCTGTTTTTCAGCTGTGGAGAGGTAAGGCTTGCATTTATGTGCAGGATTTTCTACTTGGTTTTGCCTCTTGCCTGTTTTGCATGTACGCAAATAATCCAGCTCGCACCCTGGCAGTCCCTCGTCCGGCTGGTCCCTGCCAGAGGCGCGTTGGGCTCCTTGCACAGGAGCAAAATGGTCTTGGAGGTGGGTGAGAGCACAGAGCCTTTGGCACCTACAGCCTGCAGGAGGCATCTCCCAGGGAAATGTATTTGGGCTTCGGGATCCATCATGCATCGCGTTGGTGCTGCTCAGTAAGGGGAAATGTGACCCGGTATGGTGTCACGGTGCTGCTTCATTCAATAAAACATTCTGTTTGCCATGAAATCATCCCTATCTTTAAGGTTTTATGAGGGCATGGCCCCATTTTTCATCTGGGCTTCTGTCTCGAATAGCCACGGAGACGGCTTTGAGGTGGGGCTGTTTGTATGCGTCGGGAAGATGGAGACGTGGATGTCATCTACGTCCTGATGGCACTCGGCTCCACGATGGCTCCTGATCTTCTCATGGGGTTTTCCGTATGTGTTAAATAGTTTGTGGGAGAAGATAGAGACTCGCAGATAACCCGCAGGTTTTGGGTTGATGCAGCTGGTCATTACGACCCTCTGGGATCTCGCAGGGAGAGGATCAGAGCCAGTTCAGAAAGCTTCCTCCCGCCCTCGCCAAGTCTCAGAGCTGAGTCACCAACAACTCATTATCAAGACTTTGTGTATTGACCTAATTTCTGGAAGAAGGCCTTGAATTCCTTGGCAACTTCCAATATTAAGAAACAGAAGCTTTTATGGGATTAGATGTGAAAATGAATAAAACAATGCCATACAGTCATCTTTGCAGTACGGAACTCAGTATTAAATTCAATATTTTCATTATGCTTCCCCATATTTTTTTTTAGTTTTCAACTTGATGCAAAATTTTGGCGTTCAAAGTTTTGTAAAGAAAAGCATGGAAAGGTCTGGAGGGAATGTCCTACGCTATGGCATCTGGGAAATCTGTTGTCTTCACCAAAGCCAGCCAGGCTAGAGCACTTTCCCAGCAGAAGGAAAGCTCTTCTTCCACACCAGAACTGGTGACAGACACCACACCGGGGGGTCTGGTCTCGTGGTGGCTGCGGAGCTGGGAGGTACCCATCTCAGGCTACCCTGTGCCGTTGTCAGAGCTCAAATGCTCTGCACAGACAGAAGATCGTCCACCAGCTTGAACAGTGGCAAAGGTTCCAAGCTGCTGGAGCTGGTGGCCTTCGTCCTTGAGCATTTAGACCTGGCCATGGCAGCTACGGGGCTGCTGGCCGTCACCTTCTGGGCCTGGGAGAGGCAGCAAAGCCAGGCTGTGCCGGAGGCAGTCCTGGTCTGGCTGAGCAGAGCTCAGGCCATGGGCACAGCCTGCATGGTCAACACATCCCTTCAGCAGGATAGGGCAGAGACCAAATCTGCAGCACCAAATCAGTTTGGCGAATGAGAAACGGTACAAAAAATGCGTGAAATCAGATGGGAAGAAGCTCAGCAGGGATTCTTAGGCAAGAACAATCAACTGTGCAAAGTCAGGATGAAGAGGATCTGGTTTGGGAGCAGTTGCTCGGGTGTACAGGGAAAGAAAAGGAGGGTGGGATGCAGCCATCGAGGACTACGAGGTGGCTCAGTGAAAGAGAAAATCTGTTTTTCAGGTTCATGGCAGGCACTTGGAAAGAACGGAATTAAAATGCAGCGAGAGACCTTTGCTGGCCATTAGGACTGGTGATGGCCATGGTGAGCATGAGGTGAGAAACAGATTACCTGGGAGGCTGCGGCATCGCCAGCACTGGCAGCCTTTGGGAAGAGCCAGCGTCTATCAGGAGTCACCGCACAGCTGATCTGGGCTCTCGGAGGGTCCTCGTAGGAATTTCTGGAGTTTTATTCCCTTTGACAATAAACATTTTTGGGTTGGGTGTTTGCTCTGGCATTGATTTCACAAAGGGGCTGAACACTTGGACCTCTGTCATTCTGGCGGTGTCTGGTGTTTTTCAGCAAGCTGGCTAATCAGGCTACTAGCCGCGATGAGGGTATAAACGTCTCCCATGGACGCTTACCATATCTGCTGATGGAGACCAAGAGAAACATTTAGAAAAAAATTCTGGTAGAACTTCAAATTAGACATTCTGAATAAAATACCTTAACTTCACATATGTTTAAGGTGATTAGGATTTTTATTATATATTAAACAAATGTGGAGCGTAGCATACATAACACATGCACTACCCATGTTTGCTACATGATTGTTGGACCTCTATATACCGTCTTTGCTTTTAATAATCAGCTGCCATATAAATATCCAACGGCTGTCTTAACAAATCTAGAAAGGTGCATTTACATGCATGCTTATTGTATGTTAATTATTAGCACCAAGTATGCCAGAGAGGTTTAACTACGCAATAGATATAGATCTAACTAAATACTATAGGTGTTAAAGCTCAAGTAACACGTTTTTGTTAATCAAATGATACTGAATTAACATACTGTACAATAATTGCCTTGTTAAATTTAAATTAAAACCTTATTTGAGACACATAATCTGGAGTGTGACTCACTGTTCTAACCACATTTAGATTGTTGTCAGTACAATTAGGATTTTGAATTTACAAGTTGGGTTTTTTTTTTAATTTAATCAATCACTATAGCAACTGCAAAATTGAACAGGAGACGTTCCCCCTTCCAAGTCCAGTTTGTTGTACTTACTCATCTTGCTGGTGGAAAAGCAAACTTAAAAACTTTCTGAAACCCAGCCATTTCAGAAGCTTATCCAAGCCTCTGAGCCTGGCGTCCTGAAAGCCAGGTCTGGGAGATGCAAGGACCTGTGAAATCCATCGCTCACCCTCTAGGAAAAACCCTTTTGTGCCAGGTGGTGAAGCACAGCGAGATATAGAAATCAAACGCAGCATACGCCGAGCAGGCATTTGTCTGCTGCACAAATTGGAGCCCGCGCCAATGCTGCTGCTGGTGCTGGGACTTCTTAGAAACGATGGTGCTGCCTGTCCAAACCCCTTTTTCCTTGCTCTGTTGTCAACGGAACAAAAATAAAGGCGTCCTCGACTTCCCCACCACACGGCAGTCTCAGAACTCCCGTCTCGGGAGAGTTTCCCTGATCATTCGGGGCAGTTTCTCTTTGTTTGAGTTCAGATTTAATGCCAGGTGGCCAGGGAGAGGGTGACGTTGCTGGTGCAGGTACGGGGCTGAAGTGCCCGAGCCCCCCGGCTCTCAGCGGGACGGCAGCGCGCGCTCTGCCAGCTTTTCAGCTGCTTTCAAACTTAAGGTGCAGGTGAGGTGCCGTG
Source organism: Platalea leucorodia (assembly GCF_965183815.1). Classification (NCBI taxonomy): domain Eukaryota; kingdom Metazoa; phylum Chordata; class Aves; order Pelecaniformes; family Threskiornithidae; genus Platalea; species Platalea leucorodia. Next base: position 1,193,041 of record NC_138858.1, read on the forward strand.
GTCAAAAGTGCACGGGCACGAGGGGTGCTGCTGCCAACAGCTCTGGAGCGGGGAAAATATCTCATGAACTATTTATTAATTCTACCTACGAATATAGGAGAAAGGGTAAAATCAACAAAGTTGATTTTCCAGAAACGGTTTTCTTAAACAAACCAACCAAACCGGAAAAATAACAAATGGTCTTCTCTGAGCTGTAATTCCCGGCTAGGGAAAACAGCTGCCTCCCCTTCAGAGGGAGCTGTAGGGTCCAGGAGAGGTACGGCTGCATCTGCGGACATCCCCGTACCCCCGAACACCTAGCCTTTCGATAACACTTCCACAAACGTCTATAAGCGTTTCTCCTATTTTCAGCAGTGCTGCTTCCCTCCTTGGGTTTGTCCTTACGATGTAGCTATGCTCTCCGTTTGGGCCGGCTACAAAATCCACTGCGTCTTGGTGCATGCGACCTTTTTCCTTGACTTTTCGCCTGGCTGGCTGTCCCGCTCTGGCTTGCAGCTCCTGTTGGAAAAGCTGTGAGAAAGGCTCTCAAAGAGAGGAAAATTCCCCTCCTTGCTGGTGCTCAAGGGCTGGGAAGGCTCCCACACCAGCACTTGCTCTTTGCTCGATTGCGTTATGTATTTACTCAGTTTGTCCAAGAGTGGAACGTGCCAAGGGGAAAAAAAGCAAGTGAATTTTTCATCCAGAATAAAAAGTATTTGGGCCGGCTTTGAACCTTAACCAAACATTCAAGCTGGTTTATACAAAGTGCAACTTAGTTTGCTTGTGCGACCAAAGTTAAATATTACAGAATTACATGAAGTTCATTATTTTACCAAAGTGCAATTGGATAAAGCATTTTTAAGGCTGCAGAGAAAACCCATTTCGTACATAACTGCTTTAGTAGCGATTAACGCCGGTCCTGCTTCCTGACACTCTACACCAGCGCTGCTGAAGCCAGGGCAATTACCCGGAGCCTTGCCCACGCCGGAGCAGACCCCAGCGCCCGCACCGCCAGCACCTGGCACCATTAATAATCCCATTCATTGAACTCTTTATTTGTACCCTTACAGGTTTAGACATTGACCTCAGATTTACAGGTGTAACTTAACGAGGCACATGTTGCAGCCAGATGTCCTGCAAACAGATACCATATATGTATCTTGGTCGACGAATAATCCTGAAATATTCATTACGAGGCACGCTCATGAGATCTGCCTTGTTATTAGAGTACCAGTCTTGCACGTCAGCCGGAACAGATGGAAAAAACTGGAAAATGTATTGAACATTCCTGCTAGTTTCTTAAAAATAATTATCCGATTAAAAGTGCCAAATGCGATTTTCATTTTTCCTTATTCATCGTACTGGTAAAAGTGTAGTTAAATTGGCAGTGATGCAACACCACAGAGTTATGACAGGAATCGTAAAAGGAGCAGGCCAGCGAGTGAATTTTAACTCCAGAACACAGGATTTAAGTACCGCCCAACCTCATTAATTTACAACTGGGGCTTTGTGCAATAATCATAACAAATATATTATACATTAGGCACCTTTCAATCATAATAAATGTGTTGAAGGTATTCTGCAAGGAACAGCTAGAGAAACAAACTGTGGGGCACGGGATGGAAATAGCCCATGAGGACTCCTCCTGCGGCGTGTGGGCTGGGGGCTCACCAGGGGTTCGCCGGGAGCTCGCTGGGAGCTCGCCGGGAGCTCGCCGGGGGCTTGCTGGGAGCTCTCCGGGAGCTCGCCAGCCCGGGAAGGGTTGGCGTCTTCCTCAGGAAGCAGCCACCCCAGTGGATGGTCTGCGACGGGAAGACCAGGGTCCTCTCCTGGGCAGGGAGGTTGTGTGGTGTCCTCTGCCCTGGGACACCAGCTGACCTGTCTGTAAATGCAATGACTATTTAGTTGGCCATGAACTTATTGAAAACTTTATTCTTTTCCTACTGGTACGGTGTTGGTGGTGTCCGTTAGTATGTCAGAAACCACTGAAGACAAGAAAGTATATACCCTAATTGCAATAAAAAGACCTGAGAAGCCTGATTTTAAGTGCACACAGCTGAGGTGGGATTAGTCTCCCCAAACACTGGGTGACCTCTTCATCTGAATGTGCTCTCTGCAGCCAGTGGAGTGAAACCAGTCCTTCGGGGAGAAGTTTGGGTGGTCTCCATTCGGCCCCTTTCGTGGGACGAAGGGAGGGATCCCCAAGGGTGCTCCCAAGGACAGCGGGGGGATGCAGGGGACCATGCAGGACAGAAACCAGGCAACTGAGCAAATCCCACCCTCGCTGCCAAAGGTCTTGGAAAGAAGAAAGAGAAGCCCCAGGTGAACATTTCAGCTCTTGCATCTGGGTGAGAGAAGCGGCTGAATGAGATTAGATCTTATTTTTGGCAAAGCAACAGCCAAATTGTGATGCAGGACCGTGTCTTACGCAGATTGCCTTTTGCCTTTGACTTCAACTTACGTTTAACCCAGCGAAGATCATTGTCTTTCTCAATAAACACCTGTTTAGAGTTTTTTAAATGTCTGGTTCCCAAGAGTTGTGTTATAATAAGGCACAGGTTTAATTGCATTGAAAGGAGAAAAAAAAAGGTATGATTTCTAAAAGGACAGAATACTTATGATATTTATGGACCCATTTAACACACTGCTTTGGTTTAAAGAGGTGGGGATTTACATGTGTTAAGTGCTCCTACAAATCTCCTTTACCCTTTCTTGGAAAAGGGCAACACAATAATAATTGTTAAATTTATGTGTTAAGACGTCTGTACTGTAGAGCTCTGCACATCAGTAAACTAAGCACAATAGACTATCTGCCTCTACTTTTTATCCTTTAACTATCTTCACTGAAATGCCTGATTATCCCGTTACCCATCTAACGGAGTGACTGCCGGCGGGCGCTGCGCCGTACGGCTCCATCTCTGCCGGTTGTACCGGGCAAGGGGCTTCGATGAAGTTCAGGAAGCTTGTATGCCTGTTGCTTCAAGTTAACGAAATTGAATTACATTGTCAGCGTATAATGTTTTGAGCTGGTAGACCACCGGAGCAGGAGCGGCCACCAGGACTGACGTGGGGCATCCAGGGTGGGTGAGCAGCAACGGTGCTGGTGCAGCCTCGCTGATGCTGGGCCAGCTCCTTCCAGCTGCGGCACCAAAAATGGAGGTTTTTCCATTTGATGGGCCATCAGGGAAACTGGTACAAGCTGCTCCAAACCCAAGGGTGGTGCTGAGCCTCCGCTGTCCCATCAGTGCCTACGGGTGACGTAGCCTTGTCGCGGCGGGGAGGTGCCATCTCCTCCATGGCGAGTTTCTCAAGGCAGATGTAGAACGTTGCGCTGAAATACAGCAAGTCACTAGAGCAGATCTTCCTCTACCAGCGATAGAAATAGGCTGCACAAAATGTCAGAGATGTTAAATATGGTGCTAATTGCTGTTTGTTTATTCTTCTCCTTAAAAACCTTCAAACCAACTGAAATGAACCCTCAATGAACTTTTATCACTGATAACACAATCTCTTAATTTAGATGCCTGTAGATGAGCAGGCTGGGAAAAGGCACTCGTGTTTATCTTCCCCTGCACTCAGTACAGAGCCCTGGAGAAAGGGTGTTTCTAAAGGCACTGATAGTCAGACAGTCTCCTCTGGGAGAACGGTGTGTTCCCAAATGAGGCTTGTTATGCTGATATTTATCACAGTTTGATTTTTAGAACTCCTGAATATGTTTGCTTTTCGTATTTTTCCATACTCTGCTGACTTCACTGCTATTTAGAGCAACATTTCTCTGCTGAATGCATGCTCGGGTGAGAACATGATATGCACATACCTGCGAATTTCACGAGGCTGTAAGCGGTGCAGTGTCTGCGTGGGGACGCCGCTCCCCGCGGCACGCCGGTGCGAGGCGTGATCCACCCGGGCTCCTGGCGGGCAGCCGGGAGGGACGGGGCGGCTGCGGCGGTGCGGTCTGGGCTTGGGGAGGGTGCACCGCCACGAGAAGGTCTGAGCTGAGCCGCGCTGCCCAGCGCCGTGGTCGCTCTTTCCTAAAGCCAGCTTTGCTGCAGGATGAATTAATTGTGATCTGGACTCCTTGCGTCATGACGAGCCATCTCATCATCTGGTACAGTCACAGTCCCTGGAAGTGCTCAAAAAACGTGTGGACGTGGTGCTTAGGGACGTGGTTTAGAGCTGGGCCTGGCAGTGCTGGGTTAACGGTTGGACTCGATGATCTCAGAGGTCCTTTCCAACCTTAACGATTCTGCGGTTCTATGATCATATTTCATTGTGCTTATCTCTCTCTCTCTCCATTGTGTGTGCATATGTACACACACACGCATATACATATATGTTATGTAAACACATATTAAGTATTTATGTACATTTGATCAAATTATTACCAAACTTGACAATATTAAGCTGTGATAATGCAGAAGCTAGGCTGCATGGGGAACAAGACTGGTAAGGCAGTGCTGTTAAGGGCCCCACCTAACGCCTATGGTAGCGTTCGGCATCCCGTTCATTTTGGATCACGGTCCTACCAGGGCTGTAATACCAGTATACAGCCTGTTATGACATGAGGATGCCCTTCCGCATCGGCTGTGCTGCTCTCTGTTTCTCTCTGGTTTAGTTTGGATCATGTGGATATTGCCGTGGTTTTCATGGTGCTGTGAGCACCAGAGAGAACATGAAACAGAGAGAGGTAAATTCCCACTTGTCATGTAAATCATCAATATTAAGAAGTGAGTGCCACCCGGCTCCCCAGCTGCGGGCACAGCTTTTGGCGGAGGATACATGCATTTACCTCAGAGCAATGGAGGGCAGTGTTTCAGATTTGAACTCAAATGGCTGTAAACCAGCTGGAAGTCCGAAAAATCGGGTAAGTTATTATTAATTCCTTCACTCAGGCAGCCTCCAGGTCTCACATCATCTGCGGCAGACCTGTGTGTGTAGCCTCCAGTTCGCGGTTCCTCCGATTCCCTCCCGAGCGCTGGGGTGAAGCCGGGAGCGCCCGGCTTCTGCCCCCTCCTTCCACTTGGACTGCTCCCAGATGAGAGAGGCAGCCCAGTTAAGGCCATTTATTGGCACAAATATTTAAAACAAAGGAATGATGAATATTTAATCCTGTGTCAGATACTAGGTTAAGTTAACATAACAAAACAATTATTACCCCTTGTATATAACCCTCTCCAACTCTTAATAGAAATGATACGCTCAGTAAACAAAACATTGCCTGATATTTAACTTCTTCCAGTGTATTTGTACGTAGCACTAACGTGCTTGTCCAGGAATGCCAAGAGCCTGATTCCCCGTGCACGCGTGCTGCTCTGCCGTGCCGCAACCCGGACAGCCGAGCAAGCACGAGGGCCCTGCACCTTCTGCAGTTATTTTGGCACTTGTTTGCTCTGTTGTTTTTTTTCCCAAACTCGGAGCAGTATTTTTCAGTGCTGAGCTCATGCAGTGGTTGTTTACCTGTTGTTGGGGACAGCGAGGCACGCTTTCCAGCCTCTCCCTGCAAGCCAAGGCCTGGAAACTTCCTTTATCCAGAGATAAGAGCGGAAATTCTCATCTAATCCCAGGGCTCCAGAGGCTGCGTCTCTGAGAAAATGCTCTGCCTTGCAAGGACCTGTGAGAAAACTTGGGAAAACAGGCGATGCTGCCCTCGGTGCAGCGGGGAGCGGCACGGCAGCGTCCCTGCACACCCGGCTGCCTCCGCACGAGGTAACGTGAGCGAGGCACAGGCGGCAGAGCCTGTTTTCTCCTGAGAGAAAACTAGGGGAGTGAATACGCCTGTAAATGCGGCGGGGTAAATGCTATGGAAGGAAAGGTATGGTTACATTAAAAGAAAATGTCGGCACAACAGTAAATGACACCGAATAAACTTAGCCTGAAAATCAGAAGAAATTCCCTAACCATTACCCCCGTTGGGTCTTTGCAAATGCCTTTTGAAAACAGCAACAGGGAAAAAATGATTTTGCTTTGCCATTTATGCGCAAAGCATGAGCGTAGCATACGCTAGTGAGGTTTATCATCTCATATTGTACACGCAATATCTGGCAGCTCTTTGCCCCAAGAAGTGCCCTAATCAAAGCCACAGCTCAGCAAAGCACTTACGCGTAGGCTGAACCCCCAGCCTGCCGGAGAGGGGCACGGCACACGCTCCCAAGCCAGCTCATGCCTCCTGGTTTTGCCGAAAAATTGCTCCCGTTGCATCGAGGTGGGTGGCAGCGATAGAGTTCGCTTATCGATCAAGTGAAAGCTCGAGCAGCAGACTTGGGGTGGCTTTGTCTGCGCTGAAGCTTCAGAATTTATAGTTATTCTAAAAGAAGCTATTGAAATATCTGTCTTTGTGGATTTTTTTGATGGCTGTTAGAGCGGCGAGGCCATTACCCTCCAGCTGGGCACTGCCTGTGACAGCCTCTGGCGTGGCATCTTGTCGAAACTTCAAAAGCTTCCCTACACTATATCCACCACTCCCTTCTCTCTTATTGTTGTGTACAAAAATTCAGAGATTTGTAGATGTAAAGCCATGTAATCGTAGAGTTAAGATTTAAAGGCAAAATCATTGCAAGGATGTTGAAATTGCCCTCGTTATAACCACTGCCAGGCTGGGGAGCTGTGGGTGAGACCTACCTACAAGAGCTAATCCTGGCTGGGTACGGAGACGCGCAGGCGAGGCAATGCGCAACCTTAATTTCTGTCCGTTGGCAACATTTCTCCGATGAGGAAGACCTCGCATCGATGGCAGCTTTAGAAGCCAGCCCAGCCCTGGCTGTTGGGGCCGTCGCCCGTGCACAGGGACACAGAGCCCCGGGCGGCTGCGGAGCTGGGGACGTCCTCGGGGCTTCGGACCCTGACTGCAGCCTGCTCCGCGTGGTAAACACACGGTGTAAAATCATGGCTGAAAAAAGTGTTTGAGATGTTCAGAAACTAGAAATGCTTTAAATTCTATTATTGCACCACAGCAACACCATTAATTTACACGGGGCGGTCAGGACGAAACCTGAGGACTGCAAGCTGTGGTCCTGCAGCGGGGACCGGGGCCGGTCGGAGAGCCCCCGGCGAGGCGCGGTGATGCTGCCTGGGTGCAGGCGGCACCCATGGGAGTGCAGGGGCGACGGGTGCGTCCGTGGGACCCCATCCTCGCGCTGCCTGCGGCCGGGGAATGGTGAGCGCCGTGGGCTGCGTGGTGCCCGCTCTTCAGGTGCTCCCGCTGGCTGCTCCGGGTGGGCACATCCCTGAGGATGCTGGGATCCCGAGCGCTCGATGGGCTTCCCGGGAGCCTTTGCGGTTTATCAGTTCCCATTCCCACTCTCTCCTCTTTTCGGTTTGCCTGTTTATCTACAATCTGTCTATTTAAATTCCTTCTAAACAAGATGGGAATATCTTTATGCCTGTTTGTAAGAATATTCTGCATCCATCTGTTATTTACATCATTCATTTTCCTGAGGTGTCTCCAACAAATCCTGGCTGGATGCTCTGTATGTGTTATTAATAAAACAGCTGTAAAAATATTAACTGTACGGCCTAATTGTCAGCCCTGATTAAGAGCCAAATTTATCCCGGAACGGATGCTGAGGCACAGAATGTGGCTGTTATCCAGCTCTGACCCTTGCAGCTCGCTCTTCGCGTTACTCTTTGAACACTTCAATCGCAGAGCTGCACAGAAAGCCCTCACCCCACTGCATTCCTCTTTGTTTCTGTCTGCGGAGTCACCGGTGCTCATTTTATTCTTTTAATTTGCCACTTCTGCCTTGCTGTAACACAGTATTACTAGCGACGTTTAACCTCCACGTCGTTTCATCTGGGGTGAAATAGCAGCACTCCAGCAGCCTCTTTCTTACTTTAAAAATTTGCCAGCGTAAAGTGGAAGCGCCGCGCGTTTTCTCCCCGCGCAAGGAACGAAACTGCATTTTGATAGTCTGACTCTGAAAGTTCAAATCCCTTTTGAAGGGCCTCAGCGTGTCGGCAGGGAAAACCGGGAGGTGCTGTGTGAAAAGTAAATTTTGCTGCTCTTTTTGGGGCGCACCTTGAGTGCACCTGGCCCGTCGGCACCAACGCCTCGGACTTTTTTGCTCTAGGCTTTTTTCTCACAGTTTGGCAGTGTAAAAGGATGCTTCTCCCTGCCTCTCCCTGCCCTCCCCCTGCCTCTGCGCCGGCTGAGCCTGTCACAGTTTGCGGGAGAAAGCTAAAAATATGTCCTGTTGTCGGAAATACCAGGAGTTAGTCCTTAAAGGGCTGTGCCGTGCACCTGAGAGACAAACCAGAGTTAGGTAAACCTGACTCTGAAGATGTTTATGGAGAGGGAGGGAGCCCTGAAAGGTGATGTTAACCTGGCTGTGGGTTCAGCCACACATTTCAGGGTCACTTGCTCCAGGATTTCCCACATCACTCCCAAAAGCAGCCGCCAGGCTGGGTCTCAGTGCCGAAATCGTAGAATCGTTTAGGTTGGAAAAGACCTTTAAGATCATCAAGTCCAACCGTTAACCCAGCACTGCCAAGGCCACCACTAAACCATCTCCCTAAGCACCACATCTCCCCGGCTTTTAAATCCCTCCAGGGATGGGGACTCAGCCCCTGCCCTGGGCAGCCTGGGCCAGGGCCTGACTGCCCTTTCCATGAAGGAATTTTTCCTAATATCCCACCTAAACCTCCCCCGGCACAACTTGAGGCCATTTCAGGTTGACAATAATTGCAGCATTTCAGTTAAAAGTGCCTGGTGGAGTCTTAACTGCTTTGCTGCTTCAGAAATAGTCGTCCACTGCTGGTTAAAAGAGCACGAAGTTCGCCGAGCTCCGCAGAAATGTGTTTGCTCTTGCCTGTCCCTGACGTGGTGCGTGCCTCTTCGCAGAGCAGCACGTGAGAGCCACGGCAGGACGAGCAGAGGTGTGAAAGCATTGCTCCACCTCACCCAGGCTGGTGGCATTTAATTCATTGGGCAGTTCTCCTAAAGCAAGAACATTATTTTTAGAGGAAAATATCAGGATTTAACCCAGAATAAGTATTTTCATTGATTTTTAGTCTGAGTACTCTTTCAACAGGTGTCTTCTTATTTCATCCTGTGGTCAAAACTTGGGCCCTGTTTTTGCTGCTTCCTCCACCTTTTGAAGGGTGACCTATGGTAAGAGTTGAATGGCTCCAGCATCTTCTCGTTTTGCAGAGACATGAGGAGATTGAGGAAAAATGTGAGCGCAGTGCCAACGCGAGCGCAATACCTTGTGCTGATGTTTGCTAAGCTGTTTCACAAGAGAGGGGTTGTGCAAATCCCGTGGAGAGTCACTGGGACCCGGGGACAACGCTGCTTCCTCACCAGGAAAAGAAGCATCCCCATTGCAAACCTGGTTTCAGATTAGAAACACTTTCTAAAGCAATGTGCTCGCTAGGATTTTGTAAGAAATCAGTCTATTTTTTTTTTTTTTTGAGATCTGCAGAGATTCAAGATATTCTGCTTGATTTGAGAGCATTAACTTTTCCTGAGTGTAGTTTGAAAGACAACTGAAATTTTGCTAAATTTAGTATCGCCAAGATGAAGAGCCATCCCTGCGTTTTACTCCGAGTTGTGCTCTCCCAGGAGCTGTAGTCTGAAGATGAGTGTTTGTGGCATTTTTTATGTTACCATGGGGATTGCTATAGTAACAATTCTCCTAACCCTTCATTTATTAATTTACTTTGTTATAAAACTAAAGGTAAACCAAATATCCAAAGAAACAATAGCTTTAAAGAGATTTCACCGTCCCCGTGATCCATGTTTAATGTTCCAGCAAAAGGGCCTTGAGTTTGTGTTTAAAGGACAACATTTGCAGATAATTTAATAGAGTCAAAGGAATGAGATTCCACAAGGTTTCCTTTGAGACTGGAAAACAACAGCTGATCTAAGTCATAACACATTACGGTGCGCGGCAGTTTAGCAATCCTTCTGCAGAGCATCCCTTGGCAGAAGGGAGCTCCAGCCTTCCCCTGCCCGCTGCGAAAGGCAGCCGCCGAGGGAGGCAGGGGACGGAAAGCTCCAAATAATCTCTTCTGCCGCCGCAGAGCCGGGGGATGTCGGGGATCGGCGGTGTGGCAAGGCGGTAGCGTCCCTAGCAAGCAGCCCGGTGCCCATGCGGCACGGCCGGGAGCGGAGCGGGATGCCAGCCCCCGGCGCTGCCGGCTCGCCCCATCGCTCAGCCTGGTCCCGGTCCTGTGGGTTTTGGGGGAAAGGAAACCCGTGGCAGCGCTGCATTGTGGGGAAAACGCAGGCAGAGACACAAAGGAAAGCCAGAAAGTATTAAATATTTTTAAATGCCTGTTTTATTTTACAAGGTGCAAATATTACACTTTGCAGTTACGTAGTAAATACCAGATTACTAGGTAATTATGCTTAAACATTACCAAGTACTGTACCTGCAAAAATAATTGCTATATTAAGGGCATTTATTCAGTCCCTTGATAACCCTATAGTTTAACGGTTAGAAACAAGTATATCATTTATTCTCTTCACATAAAAGCTACCGACCATTCTGGTATTGCATATGATCAATAGAGGTTTTTAATGGAAGTGCTGCTGATCTAACCTAATAACCATAGTATCATAAAAGGCAATAAGCAGCTTAAACCAACATGTGAAGCGCAGGCTATATAGCAAGAGCGGGAGCTGTTCCAGGGCCCCAAAGGGTCTTCAAATCACTTTATTTTTATGGGGTAAACGTAACCACGTCAAAAACCAAACTTGACATTTTAAAGTAGTTTAAAACTCACTGTAAAACCCTACTCCGGGCACAAGCTTTCTTTACAAGGTCTCAGCCCTGCAGCTATTGTTGTGTCTCTGCAGTTCAGCTCTCCCGGCTTTATTTTCCATGAGTGGGTTGTTGTGTTCTTTTTTTTTTTAAGTAAGAATTTTATTATGTGCCTTTTTTTAAAGAAAAAAACATTTCCCTCTTTTTATTCCATGTTGTGTATTAGGTCTCTCTGAAAGACAGCTTGGCCATACCGTGGCAGCCGCTTCTTTAACACATGGAGCTGCATTTTCATCCGACCAGGCCAAGCTAAAGGCTGAAGCTGTGACTACAAAACCTGGGATTTCTAAAGCAGAGTCAGGCAGTTTGGTCGCCGACTGCCACTGCCTTTCAGCCACATCTCCACCCCGGCGGTACCTTTGCAAATCAGCCCCTGCAGAGGCTCTAGGAGAGGCTCTGGCAGCCCCGGAGGGGTGAGGACGGTGGGTGCGTGGGCGAGGTCCAGGTGCCCCGAGGGGCGATCCGGCAGCGGGACCCCCCTTGACCCGCTCTTCCCTTCCCTGCACACGTGGGGGGCCACGAAGCCCACGTCGCTGCGCCCAAAGGTGGTCTAAAAAAAAAAGAAGAAAAAAAGGAACCAGTCTACTAAAAGGTGAACTTTGCATTTCTGCTGGCACAGCAAAGGAGTCTTTCCAGCTTGATTTGTGTAATAAAGCTTTTTACACAGCTCCAGTGAAAGCACACTGCGTCCATGCACTAAAACGCGTATCCGTGCCAGCAAGGGAAAGCCCCAAATAAATTTGATTCCCTGTAGGATAAAACCAGGGCGCTTAAAAAATTCTGGGATGAAAACTAAGCGAGAATAGAACTCGGCAGAGTATTGATATCCCACGTGGATTTTAATTACGCCAGTTAAGCTGACCAGTTTCTGTCCTCAGAAGCGGGAAGGAAGCGGGAGGGACAGACACGGTTCCACGTGCCGCCTGCGAAGCAGCCAGCTCTGCGGAAACACCGCGAGGCCGTGCGTATGGACTAACCGATACATTATAAGCACTACATAAATATAGCGTGGAAAACAGACATTTCCCAGATGCCGAGGCACCTTCCTCCGTGTGCCGGTGGGGCTCTTCCTCCGCCCTTCCTCCCGGCGAGGAGCTGCTGCAGCACTCCTGTGCTGTGGGCCCTCGGACGGGGCGGCTTCTTCTCCTCCTGCACCCTCCCGGCACCACGGACCAACCCATCTCCTCCTCCTGAATGGGGAAGCACTGAGTCCTTACCGGATTTAGGAACTTCCTTTTGGAAAAACTCCTTACCAAACTGGGGATGAAGTTACCCCTCACGTCTGCTCGGTGCCGTGAGACTTTGTCTTCATCCTGGAGGCCAGAAGTGCCTTCTGCGTGGGCAGACCATGGGGAAGGACCGTGGTGCTCAGCCAGGGTGCACACCCAGCCAGCATCGTGCGTAGGTGTCTGTGACCGTGTTTGCAATGCTCTCGTTATGGCCTTGCCCTTGTTTCGTGGCCAGTGCCTGGAGGAGGGGGGTGCCTGCGAGGTGGAGGGGAGCTCACATCTCTGCTTTCTGGCAACCAAGCACAGAACTCGCACGGGCCCAGCTGCAAAGGAGGCTCCTGGTGATGCCAGGAGTTCCTCAGCCACCCTCAGTAAGGTGTGACTTTCTGCTGAGGCGAAGGTCCCCCTGGCAGCAGCTCTCTGCAGCAGCTCACCTCGCGCGCTCCCGGCGGTACGGGCATCACCTTCCGCCGCCTGCACGACCTGCTCTGCTGCACTGCTGGGTCTACCCGGAGCTGCCCTGGCTGCTTGTTCACGGACTGCCAGATTTTGGCAGCAAACTGAAATTATTCTAGTTATGGATAACACCCTCCCCGCCACACTGCAGCCCGGCAGCGAGGAGCCCAGCGGGTCCTACAGAGGAAACTCAGCACATTAGGTCTGCAAACACTGCTGGGATGATGCTCGCAGTGCAGATGCAGCTTTATGGCTTCATGGAAGGACCTGCCCAGCGCCTGAAGTATGTCCACATGCTGCTGGGTCCGCACCAGCGTCCTCCTGCAGGAAGACCATCTCAGGGGCTGGGAGAAGCAAGGGTCCTTGTGTGCCTGCTGGTGACGGCATCCTTTTGGGCTGTGCCGAACTTGCCCCACCGCTCGGTGCGAGTGGCACGATGTGGAGATAGTTATGCATAAAGCGAGCACAAGGAAATCTGTCTCTTTGTGAGGGAGAAAATGTCATTCTCTACTTAGTGCTGCTTTGCATATTCTTTTGTAAACACAAAACTGTTGTTGGCAGCAAAAATTGCTTTTCTGTGAAAGTTATAGGGTCACAGCGCAGGTGGAACAGCACAGAGGGGACAAACAAGGTCAGCTGGGCTCATCTGCAATGTCAGGCCGGATTCTGCTTGGTCCTTGCATCACCCCGGTGTCAAACACGTATCCGAGCCGTTCAGCCATCAGGGCTGGATTCAAACCGGGTGCTTTGCGTGGGCACAGACCCTGCATCTCCAAATGGCAGCTTGTTCAGTAACTCCGAGGGGATGCCGAGGGCTGCCCTGGGGAGGCAGAGGCACGGCGGGCTCAGACCTGCTCTCAGCTCTGCTCCTCTCCCGGGGCACGAGCTCTGCATCCCATGGCGTGGATCTGCATCCCAGCACCCCTCCGTAACTGGGACCACGGCCTGCCCCTTCGCTTAGCCGTGCCCAGGGGCCCGTGGGTGCAGAGGGGCACAGGGGTGAGCGCTCTCAGCAGCAGTGGTGTCCAAAAAGGTGGCCGGTGCTGTGCCAAAGTAAAGATAATGATAAAAATTGATAAAAATCAATAAAAATTGTCCTGGGCTGCTGGAGGCAGCAGAGAGTGTGCGGGGGGTTGCAGTGAGCGATGGGGAAGGGTGAGACCCGGGGCTGGCCCCTGCGATGGGGTGGCCACAGGAGATGAGTGAGGAGCCGGCTCCTGCCCCGCCGAAACACTGCGTCACTGAGCAGAAGTGGCTAACGAATCTCCATATGGCAGCCGGCTTATCTTGGCGGCCCCAAATTGAGTTAGGATGAGTAAGTGGAATTATATTTCATTGTTATTTTTAATATTTGAAATGTAGCCTATATTGGAGGTACGATATTGCTCGGTTTGTGAAGTACACATAAAATAGCAGCCCGTGGCATGATCTCCGTTTCAGAGGAACCCAGGGAAATGTCACAAGAAGAAGCATGTTCCAAAAAGGATTTTTTTTTTGGAGTTTTCAGCAGCTCTAATACTGATTGAAATGTTGTAAATCCAAGGTAGCAAATTCTATTAGTGTCTCATTTGCAAGAGTCTCAACTGTGAAGAATGAATTGGATTATTTTGAAGGGAAGTGAAAGGTTTACGTCTTGTAGCGCCAAATCGGAGGGAAATCCAAGCGTCCCGACGGAGGCACCCCACCACAGCCCTGCGACTGAGCGCCTCGTTCTGCAGTGCGAAGGATTTATCACAGAATCATAGAATGGTTTGGGTGGGAAGGGACCTTTAAAGGCCATCTGGTCCAGCCCCCTGCAGGGACATCTTCGACCAGATCAGGGTGCTCAGAGCCCCGTCCAACCTGGCCTTGAATGTTTCCAGGGATGGGGCATTTCCCACCTCTCTGGGCAACCTGGGCCAGTGTTTCACCACCCTCAGCATAAAAAATGTCTTCCTTATATCTAGTGTGAATCTACCCTTTTTTAGTTTAAAACTATTCCCCCTTGTCCTATCACTACAGTCTGTCCCCAATCTTTCTTCTAAGCTCCCTTTAAGTATTGAAAGGAGATTTAGGTGCTTCATCACCTTTGGACCGATCTCTGGTGGCAGAATTGCTTCCAGACCAAATGACCCCGACGTTTGCGGGGCGGTTTGGGGGCACTGGCCCTGGCACCGGTGCCCCATGCCCAGGGGATGGGAGCCGTGGGAGCCGTGGCCGGTGCCGGGGCAGAGCCTGGTGGTGCGGCGGTGGTCAGTGGTGAGCATGGACAACCCCGTGGGGAGAGCCCACGTGCAAAGCTGGGATCCAAGCCGCAGCCTTGTTTAAATGGGACTGAGGAACAAGAATCATATGGTGCCTTTGGAAACTTTGCTCCTTGTCTAGAGAAACGATTTACAGCTCTTTCAGATTATAAGGCATTTTCTGCCCTACTTAGAATTGGGGCAGATTTCCAAAAATGTTTGGGTATTAAAAGATATGTCGAAGCTCTCACCGGGTCCTTCAGAAAGAGCTAAGCATTGACACCTGTGACAGTGAGCAGCCTAGTTTCCAACGATGCATCAGGTGCCTGTCTGGAAAATTTACTTTTAAAGGAGCGATCCCCACGTGTCGCAGTGCCGAGCAGATCAGCGCCCAAGCCCCAGATCCTCAGAAGGTATTTTGGCACCTCTGAAGCCAATGACTTCGGCCATGGGCGTTCGCACAGCCTGAACGTGCGTGTCTGGAGTCAGCGGAGGGGAGCGAGTGCCTCAGGAGGAAAACTCGGAGCCCCCAGGCTGCGTGGCCATTTGGTGGCTGAGCTCGGTGGCTCTGCGGGGCTCGTGGGTGCTGGAGCTGGGCAAGGCGAGGGCAGCTGGTAGCGCTGCTGTCCCATGGGCATTGCTGAACCTCCTGGGGAGGACTTTGCAGAAATCCTCTTGAAAAATGGACCCTCCCTTGGTGAGATGCTGGGCACTCTTCCACCGGGGACCGGCTGGGGATCTTGCACCCTGCCCTTGGGGTGCTGCTGTGTCAGCGCCGGGGAAGAGGAAGGTCCATCGGATGTGCGATGTGCAGCAAAGCTTCCCTCGTCCCCTGGAACAAGGCTGAGCACGTTTGGGTGATGTTGGCTTAGTCCGTGCAAACAGGAGCAAGGGAAAAATTGGGAATGAAATGGTAAAGGAGAACTTGCACCAGGGGCTGCCGCGCCGAGGCTGTCCGGGGGCAGGTCCCCTCAGCGTAACGTTTTCTCAGAACTTCTGAAAAACTCCATTAGCTCTCTCCGCTTGAAGGTGACATTTATTTTCAATTCTCCCCACAATATGATGATGAAATTACATGAACTTTAAATCAAACTTTAGTGCGACAGGATAAATAAGCCTCGCAGCTGACTGCATCGAACTGGCGTCGGAACAATCGCGCCGGTGCTGCAATTTTATCATCTTAACAAATGTTTGTTTTCCATTTGCATTTGACAATGGAATTAATAAACTATTTTACCAATTTAAGTTTTATGAAAAGTGTATCCCACGGCTCGGCTCCTGACCCCACTTATCTCATTTATAAAATTGGTAGTCGTTACAGAATGGTAAAATGAGGCACTTTCATTGCATCGTTTCAAACACCTCCGCTTCCAATTTTCGTGGTAATAGGAAGGGCGCCTAACAACAATGGTCCCTTGATCTGGTTTGTCTCTTACCTGCCCTGCAGCCACCGGGCAATTGTTAAATGCAAAAGCCACAAAAGCAGATAACAAAATAGGCCATTAATGTATAGGCTTTGGCCGCAATGGTTTCAATAATAATTAATATGCAGGATAGCTAGTCGTGTCACACACCATTTCAGACTCGAATTGCATCTGTCAGTCCAAATTCTGACTACATGCGAGGCATCCAGCACCGAATCTAGTTAGACAGCTAACTGAATTAAAACAAAAATCTACAGATGCATGATAAATGCACAGGATGCTATGTCACACATGAATGACTTCTGTGCAGGCCAAATGACAGATGTATTTCCTCGACTCCAGGCCAGACTCCAGCACAAACCACTCTTCATTTATCAATAATTGGGCCTTAATTTCATTTGGCAGTGCTAGAGCAGCATGCTCAGCTTCCTCTCCAATAGACTAACACTAATTAGACTTTTTTTTGGGCATCAATCTTTTTATTTTATCCTCTAATAATCAACCATAAGCATAGCTATATCTTGCCTTTTTCGAGGGACATGGTAGGCTTTACCCATAACTCATTATTAGCGATAATGGAATGGGAATGGGAACATTTCTATTATTTATGTCTGAGAGAGAGCGCAGCACCGAGGCAGGAGCAGGGGATCATATTCTGCCTATTCACATTGAATCAATGTCTTGATTCGTTTGCCACCTCTTTTGAATAATAAATGTCATGTTCTATTAGTCCTTATATACCAAAAAGGGGATTTTAGTTAAATAGACTCTATTTATCAGGGAGATTTTGGGGTAGAGTTAAATACAGGCGCAGCAATTCGGATGTAAATGTGGCACACGGTATCCGGGCACCGGGACCATTACGGTTCAATCCTGGAGGCTGCTGAGTACTTCTGGGTGGTGCTGGGCGTCTCGACGCCACTTAAAAGAAAATCATCTCCACAGGAATTATGGGCGCCAGGCAAGACTGGGTTTCTTACCTTCCTGCGTTACCGATGGCAAACTGTAAGATCCAAAAGAAATGGATCTTCTGGAAATTTCTTCCCTCTATGCCATCGCACGTATGTGCATGTATGCGGGTCTACGTATACACGCGCATACGTGCGCACACACGGATATATTCATAGGGAAATGAAAGAACGGACCTGAGAGCATGCATATGCATAAAGGCAGAGATGGGATAATCGCCTAGCTTATTTACACCGCACATTATGCCATCAAAGGATTTATCCCTGCAGAGTTGAGCTTTGCAGCTAAATTCCCTGCAGTTTCACAGGCAGTGATTGAACTGACCTTGCTTTACATAAGTTTTGATCTTATCGCTCGTCTTCCCTATAAGCTCAGAGCCGAGCATGATCTCTCCCAAGCCTTTTTCTGCCTTCAGGTGACAGGCTGAAAAGACTGCTCCCATTTGCAGAGAAGACCTCAGCTTTAGGTAAGTGTTAAGCCCTATTGATTTGCTCCAGGGATCAGCGCCGTTCGGCGCCGCTCGCGTTCCCCTCGGTGTTTTCGCACAGAGCGCTGTGTTTATTGGCACAGACTAAATCAGTGATGTGGTCCTCGGGGCTGATTGCTATGCCCAGATGATCTGTTGGAGTTTGCTGCGTGATCCAATCTATGGCATAATTGAAGAGGATGAGGAACAAAATTCATCCTTGTTTCACCCCAGTAACTACGCCAAATTCAACAGAGAGCTCTCCATATGGTCCAACACAAGTTAGGTAATGTGTATATTATGCCATAATAAATGAAGTCTCATAGGTCTTAGTGGCTAGTTATTATCAAAGATCTTTCCTAGCAATTCATTGTGATTGGAACAGAATGCAGCAACTGGAAAAATGATAAATAGTGCTGCCGTGCCGTTATGATAGTGATGGAAAAATCTGGGCTTGCAGTCTTTTGCTAAATAACAACGTGCCCACATGTGTTCGCTCTCCACTTTTGGAAAAGTCTAACCGTTCTGAATTCAAATTCATTTATTTCCAGGATGAGTGCAGATGTATTTCGAGGGCCTCTTCCCAAATAAGCTGTGTAAGTCCTGGGAGACATCTTATCCCAGAGGGTAAGAACTCTGGGAGCGCTCATCATTAGCTCTAGTGTTGTTCCAGCAAGTGAGCAAAGGCACAGCCTGCCTGGGGGCCAGGCTCTCCTTCCCTTTTACCCGGTGCCACCCAAATAAGTGCAGTATTTTGACACCTCTTTAAGCTTTCAAGCAGTTCCTAAAACTTTTTTCTGGTCGGGAATGCACTCAGATTCACATCCTTCTTCACCTTCTTTGTTGTTGCTATTTTCTCGTTATTACTGTAATTAAACTTTTAATGTAATAATTAAATTGGCTTAAAAAAAAAAAAGCTCAGATGGGAATATCAGATAATGGAACAATCTTCCACGGGGGTAGCAGAAACGCCATCGAGGATGTATTTAACTACATGACTGGGCAAAGTGCCTGTAAAAAGTTGGTTTTCTCTCCAGCCCCATTTCAATGATCCTTAGTGCATTAAGTAGCCGTATATTATATTGCAGTTCTGCTAAATCATAGAATTATTTGTCACTGCTACCCTCTACAGCAGAGAACTTTATTGGCAGGGTGATACCTGCCTTGCTTATTTATTTCTTTCACTTGATGAGAACAATAAGGAGGCTCCTTCCTCCTGGGCCAGGCGCTCCTGGCTGTTGCACAGACACCTCTGCAAACAGCAAAGACCCAGTAACCAGGCGGATTTGCAGCTTGAATCCTTCACGTCACCACCTAATTGGAGTTTTTTACCCCAAAAGCCCCTTTTTTCCCTTTCTCATTGCGTTATTACATGTGGTTTTCGAAATCAGGGTTTACTTCCCAACCATACCTTTGTTGTCTAAAGTAACCCCAGAGAACAAAATGCTATTTTTTTTTTCATTCCGGGCACAAAAGCAAGAAAGACCAAGTCTTCACCGAAGTCTACCCCAACTCAGTAGGCTGATTACTGAATTCAATTCCTGATGATCCGAAGATGTGCAACTCCTTCTTCTGTCCATTTACTCAAGTTGCAAGTCTGCCACTTAAAAAAGATTTGTTAATAGGGTTTCAGTGCCACTGGGCCTTTAACATTTCTTTTTGCCTATAAACTAATTTTATTGTTTTGCTATAGTGAGGAAAATTGCTGCATTCATCTTGGAATGAAAAGTATTACCCTGCTAAAGATAAATAGCTAATTAACAAAATAAGGTTTTTAAAAAATACTATTTTGGAGTAAATAAGAAGTTGCAAAACTTAGTATTATTACAGAGCTTTTTACTTTCCTTCTGGCCTCTTCACATCCAGCTTCCCACCCTAAGACTCCGGGAAACGGCTGGAGCAGGGAGGCGCGGGCTGCAGGACCCGGCAGTGCGGCAGGGCTTTGCTCTCCACGCTGTCCCCGGCTGGGAAGATGGGCCAGGGAGCTCGAGTCTGGCTCAAACCACGAAACAGGAGCCTGGTGCCTCACGGCAAAGGACCCTGCTGCAAAAATGCAATTTTCCCATGGGCGGTGAGAGCAGAAGACACCCACCGTGCTCTGCGGGCCACTCCCAAGCTTCACCTGCAGGCTGAGACCCCAGGGATGTCATTCCTGCGTGCTCAGCCTAAGAAAGCTCAATGCTTGGATTACCGCCGTCACTCCGGAGAGCGGGGCAAGGCGAGCGGTCGGGCGGCACGCCGGGGCAGACCCCGTGGCCCCTCGCGCCCAGCATCCCGCGGCCGGCTCCGCTCCCTGCCGGCGTGCCCTGCGCCGCCGGAGCACCCCCGGAGCACCCACCGCACCTTCCCTCCCGCTGCCCCCGCTTATCGATACCTTCCTCCTTCCCAGACTTTTCTGGTCTGTTACCATGGCAATCCCTTGCCTCAACAGGGTCCTTGTGAACTTGTTTACCATCCCAATTATAACATTTTCAAATCCAGGCTGATTATGACAGCTCTGTGTCGCCCATCTGTGCCTGATCCGATCAGCACTTCCACAACAATGCATTGGCAGGTCACCGCCGCCCCGCAGCATGCGCTCCCCACGCTCGCGGCAGCCGGAAAGCAGCAAATTTAGATGCTTGCGGGAAGCGGAGGATTCGCCGCTCAACGCCCGGCCTGTGAGGCAGACCGGGAGGGCAGAGGCACGTTGAGGGGGCATTCGCCACGCTGGCACCTCCCAAACTACCTTTAAAGAAAGTAAAATGTAAAAATGAACTTTTCTGTTGACTTTGGGATCATGTCTCTGCTTGGGATTAGACAGCATGGAGGGGAGCTGCCGCACCTCACCCGTGATGCTTGCGAAAGAGGGGCTGGAGGTGCCCCAGCCCCAGGCAGCCGGGAAGCAGTGGGGTGCAGGACCCCTTGACCACCCAGGCACTCCTGAGGGTGCTTCAGGTAGAGGCTTTTTTCCTCCCATCTGGTCCAGATGGACGTGTCCATGGTTGGGCAGGACCTGACTGAGAACAGGATTTAATTCTTCTGAGACCGGACCCGCTGGCACCTGTGGGCACCAGTGACACGGGGAACGTGCCCCCCTCGGGGACACAGCTTGTGCCACTGGACCATTCGGCTGTTAAAGGAATTTTGACCACCTGAAAATGGTCAAACAGTGAACGTGCTGATATAATCTCAGCAAGTCCTGCAGGTGCGATCAAACTCCCACTATAATAATTACAGTGCACCTACTCCTTTTCTCCATGTACAGCTCATATGAGGCAGCCTGATATTAACAGATAGTAATTGCTGACGGTGTTCAGGTGGGTACAAGGAAATTGATTTTTTACAGAGCTTGGGTTTCAGTAATAAAAGTATTCCCAGGCACTGCTTGGGAAATCCCGGACCGCCTGGGCTACGGTGTCAGCTTGAGGGGACCGCGTCTGTCACGGAGCAGACGGGTCTGATCCTGTGCCGCCCTGCGGAGGGCAAGGTGTCGGTGCAATTATATGAAGGATTTATTTGGCCACAGGGTTGAATATTAAAAACGGGTAAGATACAGACATTGAGAAAAAGCAAAACCATATGCCTTTTCCTTTGCTTCTTTTTATGACTACTATTCAAAAACCAGTGTGGTTTCACATCCTTTGGAAATAAACCACTTTTTCTAGTAAAAATGCAATTTGTCCAGGGCATCGGACATCGCATAGCCAAGGTAAGGTTTAAAGGATAGGTAGGGTCTCTTACAGTCGACAAAAGCCAGGCCAGCTTTGAGGCACACAAGCCCTTCTTCAGACCCTGCATATTCACAGCTAAGTTTCATAAGGAAACGCTGTTAATGTAACAAAGAGGACAGGAAAAGGTATGAAAAACCAGAGGCTTTAACATACCTGCCAAAGAATAGGTTGGAATGGATCTCTGAATCCTACAGGCAGGAAGGCACTGAGATCCATGATGGGAATTACAGCCAAATCATTTCAGGCTAGAGATAAGCAGGTTTTGGTACAAATTTTCAACAGGGATGAAAATTTAGCCATTGGAAGCATGTAGCAAGAACTATAATAGAAAGCCTGTCCCTTCAAGTCTTAAAATCAAGACAGATCTCCTTCTGAAAGAGTTTCTCTAGCTCAGCAGCAAGACTGTGCTGGATGCAGCTATTCTGGGGCTCAGATTAAATTAAAGGATGATAATGGTCCCTTGTCTCTGAATCTGTAAAAGAAAAGTACACTTGAAAAAAAATATGTGCTGGTGTCATTTGTGCCAACTTGTGACTCAACCGCAACATGCGCATATTTCTCACAGTTCGGGATTTTTCCAAATAACTCGGTGTTCTCAATGGGTTC
Organism: Platalea leucorodia; assembly: GCF_965183815.1. Taxonomy (NCBI): domain Eukaryota; kingdom Metazoa; phylum Chordata; class Aves; order Pelecaniformes; family Threskiornithidae; genus Platalea; species Platalea leucorodia. The sequence goes on from NC_138858.1 coordinate 1,214,865, forward strand.
ATTATGAGCCTCTGAAAGAGCATTGTTAGCATCAGCCAGGGCCGGAGCCTCCGCTCCCTCTGCTTCCGTCCCCTCCCCGAGCCCCGGCCATCCCGGGGAGCGCTGCTTCCACTGGGCTTTCCCGATGAAGATAAAGCAAATCGGTCTGTCAGCATGTGTCTGATTAAGTATTTTCTTACTGCGCTTAAAAAAATAGAAAGGGCTTTGGCGGATAACTGGAACAGTGCAATGTTGCAGATGTCCAAAAGAAGTTCCTGAGACACCATATAAAAACAATATTTCTCTGGAAAAGAACAAACCAAACCAAAACACAACAGGAATTCGTGGTCCCTCCATGAAAACATTATAATCTTCCACAATATCACATTAGCTGTCTGAACACTTTCTTGGCGTCTATGGACGCCTGCCTCTAAAGGCATCGCTTTCCCATGTACAGGGAAAGCACTCTCTGCGTACTTTGGTTTTTACGTGGCAGAGGGTTATCCTCTGCCTTTTCCCAAGCGGAGTTTAAGAACCGTGAAAACCACCTCCTGTGGCTGGGGGACGGGGCGGCGGGAGGGCAGGCCCCGCTGCCTCTCCCTCGGCGTGGCCGTGCGGTCCAGCTCCTCCTCTGCTGGGCGCCTCAGAGGCAGGGGCTTCGCACGGCTGAGCCGCAAAGAATGTCACAGGTTTCCAGTAATGCATAATATCGGTATAATTGTCAACAAGCAAAGGAACTTTGGTTTCGGAATGAATACTAAATTGCAATCTTTTTTTGCTTTTGTCCGATGATTATTGAAAGCCGGTTTCAAGACTCTAATCTAGCCTTCTGGGGAAGTACGAACTGGCTGTGAAAGTCAGCTCCGCACGGAGCGTTTGCTGCTGGCCTGGCTTTTGCTCTCTGGGAAGGACGGCAGCTGCTCCCACCCACCAGGCATCGCTGCCGCAGCACCTCTGGCCTCCCCCGGGGGTCTCAGCTCCCTGCCCAGCCTGGCCAAGGTCCCAGCACAGGGCTCTGTAGCTCCCACCAGCCCCGGGGAGGGGGGACATTTCCCTCCCCGCTACCCCAAGCCTGGAACCGAGCATGGATTTATTCTCTCAGTACAAACATCACAGGAGATTATAGGCTTGAACAGGCTTCCAAAGCACCATTTCTCTCTCTTTTTTTCTCATCTCATTTTCATCCCGTTTCTGTTTCTGTGATTCCAATTTCAAATTCTGGAACGGCAATTGAGAGACTTTTGCTTATGAGCCGCAACAAAAGCTACCAGTAACTTAATGAGCGGACAGCACTGGCATGCCCACAGCCAAGTAGCAGCTTTTGAGTAGCATATCTCCATCCTCCTCCTGCCCGTGGTCTCCTCGGGTTGGAAGGGAGAGCTCCCGTCCTCGTCCGCATCTGCCTGCCCTGCATGGCTGCACCGCGCTCTACCATGTGGCCGTGGGGAGCTGCTTCTCTGTCAATCCATTTGCAACACTAGAAAAATGATGGGTTTTGGGGTGGTTGGGTGGGTTTTTTTTCAGATCCATTTTCTGGTTTTGTTTGCCATTAAATCCTAACTTAATTTCAGATGTGCCTGTGGCAGACAATTTTAGTTAAATGCCGCCTTGACTGCCAGAATACTTCTACCGTACTTTGTTTTTTAATCCCACTAAGCTGAGAACATCTTTCGCTTAGTTTGGAGAGACACAGCTGAAAAAAAAAAGAGCACAGAAGGCCCGTTTTTAAAAATGGATGTGTCTGTGCATCAGGGACGGGGCTGAGTCTCTCTTGCTCGTGTCGGTAGCGCCCGACACTGCTGCGAGCCCATGGCTGCTGCTGCCAGCTGAGCCAGCGCCGCGGCCGGGGGCCCGCTTCTGCAAGGGCAGAGGAGGAGGACACGGAGGAGACGTTCATCCTGACATCCCCTTCCCCTGGGGTGCTTTATTGACCTTGATCCTGCCTAGAAGTTACCGCTGCAGAAATCCTCATGGAGCAAGAATTGTATTCATGGTTCCCTGAACCGCAGAGCAGGCTCCGTGGGTGGGACAGGTCCCCCACTCAGGGCAGATCATCAGCCCCTTGAAATGATGCCCTCCACCAGCACACTCCTCAGTACCAGGGGTTTCTGCTGCTGCCCTCCTCGCCCCAGCTCCCCTGGGCTTTTCCCAGCGGAGCTTTGTTCCCTGCATCCCATCCCTCTGGGAGCACCCCCAGGTCCCGATGCTCCTGCCCTGGAGGGGCTACGGGAAGCTCAGCCACGGCTCGTCCCATGTCCCATGTGCTGGGTTTTACACCGGGCAAAGCTCAGATGGAGGAAGGGTCAAGCCCTAAGCCCGTGCCTCAACCAGGGAGCTTGTCACCCTGAATTTCGGGCCAAACCCTGCGTGTTTCTGCACAAGCCTGTGCTCTTCCCCTTCCCGGGCAGAGCTGGGTCCTCGCCAGCTGCTCGTGTGCTGCCTGCCCAGCTGCTGGTGTGGCACCTTCCAGGCGTGGCCACTGGTTTTTCTCAAAGCACAGTGTTCTTTTTTTTAATTTTGTATTTTAATAAGTATTTCTGCTGCTATTGTTAGGCAGTGAGCTGCTGTGTTATGGTAATATTAGAAGATGCTGGCAAAAAAAAATCGTTTAAATTCCTCCTGCTCCCAAGCTCAGACAAATAGAAGAAGACCTGTGTCCCATGGCCTTCCTGAGGGTTTATTGTGCCGTAGCCCAGCGCTGCTAACATCTTGCTTCTGCCTCAGTGGGAAGAGAAACAGGACCCAAACCAGCTCCTGGTCTGCAGCACAACGGGGGTTTGCAGAGCCCGGGGTGGGCTCTGCGCGGCCGGCGTTTGCGGAGAACAGGAGCCTCAGGCAGGCAGGCTGAGGGGCGGGTTAAGGCTTTATTTGTTGATCAGATGATTCATGCTCCTTGTTGGATCTTTGCTTTAGATCCAATTTCCAGGGCATTTGAAAAACAAAACAGAATCAGTTCGCTCACCTAAGTTGATTACTGCGTTTGTTATTTAAACCAGAAAAAGTCTATTAATACACGACAGGACGAACACCTCTCTTCCTTCCAAGGGACACAGCTGTGTCCTCCAGCTCAACCCAAGCCCTTGCTCCCGCTCCGTTTGGTTGCTTTTCTCATCTGACCCGGCGGCATGAGCACTGCGTCACCTTCCAGTGGGGCATCTCCCCAGCCCACCGCCTCAGCCCCGAGCATCTCCATCGAGCTCCACGGCTCCTTCTGACACCGGGCGAGCGCAATCAATCCCTCCCAGCTCCGCCTGTGGAGGTGGACCCGTTGGTTGCTTAAATACAGCCCGGGCTATTTGATTACCTTATGCCCTATGCAAATCTTCCCAATGCCGCTACCTTTCCGGTAATCTCTTAATTCTCTTGACTCTCCGGGAAGATGCTGCCGCCGGATTTCAGGCACATTCTTCCGTGCAGGGCTTTGCATGCAAGTGTCTTGCTGCACGTTTGGCTTTAGGCCCAGGGCTGGATTTAGTCATACAGTGTTAATTTTAAATTCTTAAAAAAATCTGAGGGTGAAGTGGGGAGGGTGGCTGCAGATTTCTGCTTTATTAGTGTTGGGGAGACAGATTCAGCTTTGTGGCACCGCAGGGAAAAATTCAAAGAAAACTGGTTTTGGTGGAATTACCGTTTGCTTATGACAGGAGCTGAGCTCGCCCCGTGCCTGCAGAGCATCCCCAGGGCCACCAGGCTTCCTCAGCTGGAGGGGAAGGAGACTTTCTGGCTTTTTCTGTGGCAAAGCCTAGCTCTACAAAAAGCCCCCATTTCTGGCAAATCCAGGGTTTCCAGCGAGACTGGGAGTGCTGAGAAAGGGAGCTCTGTGCAGCGGTGGGGGACTCGGGGCTGGGGGTGCGGACGTCCCCACAGCGGCACGACCCGGAGTCCCCTCTTGCAGCAGGCAGCGACGCTGAGCGGGGCATCCACGCTGGGGTATCTACGCTGTTAAATTGGTCCTCGATCATAGAAAAAAATGGAAAGGCGAAACGCTTGCACGTGCTTGCCGTGCAAACTTATCTGTGAGTTTCCACCAATTGCTTTCGGGCAGAGTCCTTGAAATGACAGCTGGGGGTGCGGGCAGTCTGGGGCTGCCGAGGGAAGGTCCCCTGCCTCCCCGAGCCCCCGCGCACCCGGCCCGGGCGCAGGGCAGAGCAAGCGTGCAAAGCAAGTACGCGGCTCCGAACCCGTGCTGAGCCGGAGGCTTACATAAAGCATCCCATCAGGAAATAGAAACGCCACCGTATGACTCACGCAGCCAGCATCTCGCTGGAACTGTGAATTTCTTCCTTTATGAAAATGTTTTGGGACTTTTCTGGAAATTCATAGTTTAGAGTTTGCGTTCAGGAACGGTGCGAGCAAATATTCACGGGTGTTTTCCCCAGTGAAGCCTGAACAGAAGCTAACTGTTGTCAGGATGTGTCAATAAAGACCACAGGACAGAACAGGAGAGCAATGCTGTATGTAATTTGATTTTTTTCCGTGGAAGATGGTTCAGACTGCTTGCTCTGGGCTGGTCCTGGACCCCGCCGCGCGCAAGAGCTGTGCAGGCCGAGCAGGAGGGTATTGCCCTCCGCTTTCTGCAGATGCAGGGATGATGCTTTTGAAGGCGGCTTTTATTCTAATAAAGAAACTGGGATCAACCGCCTCTGCTGGGTGTCGGAGCCCAAAGCCACGCCACGGCTGCAGCTCCCAGCAGGTTGTCTCCAGCCCACGTCCCCCAGACCTGTGGGACTGGTCCCGGCTCTGCTGCCGGTCCCAGGCGAAGAGCCACCCTCTTATTCTCAGCAAAAATAGTTAGCTTTTTAACGCAGAAACTTTCTGGTGTGTGAGGAAACACTACTTTGCACGGGAAGACCCTTTTTTTCAGTTGGGGATAACTGAAAGACAAATGATCAATAACAGCAAGGGCAGGCTCTCTATGAACCTTGAATTGATTTCTAATAAACCTTGGCTCCCTGGAAATACAGATCACGTGTTCACTGGAGATAACATATGATTAAGATTGGTACTTTTTTTATCCCTCATTTTCAAAGCATACATACCAGAGCGAGCAACATTCAGGTCTTCATAATACGTGCTTCAGGAAAAAATATCAAGGGTCTCATCTCAGCTTTGGTAAATTGGTACAAATTATCTGATAGAAACTCCTCCATGAGAGGTTCCAAAATGTTGTAATTTGCCTGTTTATTTGTTTCTAACCCGGTAGCGTCTCTGGCAAAGCTGGTGGTGGCCGGGCTGCCAGGGGCAGGGGCAGTGCTGCCTCTGGGCTGCTTCGGTGCTGGGACGCTCGTGTCCTGTCCGCAGGTCTCCCTCTTCCTCCCTCCCGCTTAATTCATGCTAATTTTCAAATACTATACATTTGGCTCCAAAATATCACTGCTTCCAGTTCCTAGATTTCTCAGGAGAGGGTGAATAAAGGTGATTTTTCTAAAAAGGGGACTTAATATTCAACTTTCTGTATCGTTCTCCTATTTTTGACAGTTTATTATGATCGAAGGTGCAACTCCATTGAGAGATCAGTGCCTGCTGAAATTTTAAAAAGAACGGGGAAAATTGTATGCGGTTATAGAATTTTTGATATGCATGTTAGTTTTAATCTGAGCAACATTATCATAATTTAACAGAGGAGACGTGAAACATTCAGATACAATAGCTGATGTAATTAAATGTAGAAGGGAGTTGCAGGGAAATGACAGGTTTCCATTTTCAGTACAAACACTCTTCCAAAAATTACGGGTGCTCAGCAACAAATATGACACCTATCTAAATTCAGGAAGTACAAAATGTTCATATTCATATTAAAAGAGAATGTGGAATCAGAAACCAGACTGAGCGGTGGAAATGGTGCGGCGGCGAAGACGGCGTCAGAAGGGAGGGAGGCACGGCTGACCCCGCCGGCTCTGAGCCGCACCTCTGCTGGCCATCGGAGTACAAATCCTGACACCGGCTTTGCTGTGGGAAGGCTAAAAGTGGTGCAGTTCTGCCTCACATCCAGTTCACACATTGCAACTCCTTTTTGTTTTCCGAGTGGTGGTGACCCTGCCTTGGTCCCCGGGCTCCTGCCCAAGCTCTGGACTCCTCCTCCTCCTCCCGCTGCTCCCGGCAGCCCTGTGCAAGGGTCCGGCAGGACAGGGCTGCGGAAGGATGCTGTGCTTTCAGGAACGTTACGGGGATGGAGGGTGTCAGCGCTGAGTCGTACCGCACGGAAAGGAGAGGACCGGGAGGCGCTGCGTGGGAGATGGGGAGGAGGCAGATCAGTGGGTGTTCGCTGATTTTATTTGCTTTATGGAAATGCAACAATTGCCTCCATTCAGCAGATGAAGAAATGAGTCACAGAGAAGTGGATGGTTTGCACGTAGCTGTGTAGGACATCTGTGTCACGTCAGGCGGCGGAGGCCTCCCCACCGGCTGGCCTCTGCCCCAGCCTCCATCCTTCCCCCTCTCCCTTCGCGTCCCTCGCCAGCTCGTTTTCGCCCCGACGAGCTAAAACGCTGGGCGGTGAGGGCGCAGCAGGGCGAGGGGGTTTCTCTGAGGCGGGAGGCTCCGCAATGGCAGAAGGGACTTGCTTTAATGTCAACTATTCCATTACTGAAAACTAGGGGGAAGAATTACACCGGGCTGGGAGCCGCCGATAAACAGGCAGCTGGCACAGGGAGGGAAATTTCTTTCTTCTATTACCTTGCGCTTCTGCAAGTCACAACTTTGCCAGTCAGTGCCTAGCTGCTGATTTAGAAACCCAACTGCAGACTCCCCGTCTTTTCCATGTCTATTTGCGTCTCCGCCAGCAGCACACCACCAGGCCAGATGCTCGGCGGGGAGGGACTGGTGCGGGGCCAGGGAAGCGGGGGGATAGCATCCTTCACCCCGGCTGCGCAGCTCCGCTGGTGCCTGCAGACGGATAGGGAAGCCAGAAGTGGGAACACCAGGGGTATTCACCTTTCCCTGCTAATTCTTAAAGCAGGAGGGGAGCGACGTGGGGCATTGACCGTGAACTTGAAATGGCTCAGGTTAAAACCAAAGTGAAAGAGCAGAAACGCCTTGCTCCAGCTGAGGAGCTTGTGGAAATAAAGCGTATGAAGCTGGAGAAAGGTCAGATCCGCTGCTGGCGTAAATCAACGCCACAGCCCCGGCAGGAAAGAGCCGGGCCAGTTCATACGCGCGCAGGACCTGGACCGTGAAGCCTGGCCACGGAGGGGATGTTAATTAGCGTTTGCGGGTGTGATTAAAGCAAGCCAGGAGCGAGCGAAGGTGGGCTGGTTTGGGGAGCGCTCCCGGGGGAAAGACAGGCTTGCAGTTTCGCAGCTCAGGTTTCCCCGGCTGCAGAGGCCGTTGCCCTTCTCATCTCCGACGGCCGATCGCAGCAGTGCTTTCGCTGCTGGATAAAATCCACCGGCTGGGAACGACTGCCAAAAACGCGGGGCTGAGTGTTACGCAGCCCTCACGTGCTAAACCTGGGAGCACAGCGGGAATCCCTGAGCGGGGCCAGCGCGGGGACGTGGTGGGGACGATGCGGGGACGGCACCCGACCCTACCGGAGCACGGGGGATGGAGAGCCCTACAGAGCCAACACGTGAAGGACGGATGCCCGCTTCCAATTTGCACAAACCCTATAGAAAACAGGCAAATTAAACTTCTTTGCATTGAACGGTATGCAAATCCAGGCTCCTTTGAATATCTTCACACAAAAAGTTTGCCAGAAAAGTACACAGCTGCATGGTAGTGAAATCCTCTCTGATGACTGGTTAGAAAAACAGAAGATTTGGTGCGGCTTGTAAGACTTCCTCCTCCTCTGATGCAGAGCTCGTTTGCTTGGTAGACAGTTCTCATGATCATTTCAAGCAGAAGGTAGCGATGGCGACTTGGCAAGACCCGCACTGAAAATCCGTATTTGGATCATGAATCAGTACCATAATTTCTGTGTAAAGGAACATTTCAGGAGGATTTATAGCATAGCATGCTAACATCGGATCTGCTTGTCACAGATCGTGTTAAAGGCTACAGATAAAAGGTTTGCAGTTTACAGCTCTGGAAAATTAGAATGAATTCCCTGCTGTGAGCACAGAGCAATGACTAGCAGAAATCCTTCCTCAGACACTAAGTTGGACCAAGAGCCACAGCTGACTGATGACAAAAACAACTCCAAGAAGATGATTATGTACCTGGCCGTTGCAAAACCAAAGCCCCGGGGGCCTCGCAGGCCGGCGGCGAGGCAGCGCCGCTCGGCACAGCCGTGCCGCACGGGGAGCGCGGACGGTGCCAGAGCGATCTGCGTGCGGAGACATGGCACGGCTTCACTGCCGTGACAGCTACTTGGTTGACCCTGACAAAAGTCAGGGAGTATAATGAGCTGGCTAAAAAATGAGTGAATATATTTGGAGAGGACATTTTTTTCTGTAAACTCCTTTCTTTGCTGAAAAGACTTCCTGCTTTTTAATTCAGGACCTCTGACCCGTAATGAAAATCTTTTCCTAGTTAGGTTTTTTTTTCTTATTTAAAGTTAAGATCTTAAAATGTACACAGACTTCTGCTGTTCCAGAAGTCTTGTCTAAAATGGTGCTGATGTGAACCAATCCTCCCCCCGCTCCGCAGCCAGGTATCGGCTGAATTCAGGGGAGGTCAGAGCAAGCCCAGCTTCCACGACTAACCTGCCTACGGCTAAATGGCTGAAACCCCATTTCTAAGAATGCAAAAAACATTCTAGCCTCATCCAACCGCCCTTCACCATTATTTGAAATTAATGAGTTTCGCTTAAAACTGCGATCCAGTCCATGCAGCCCTGAACAAAATCAGTCACACGCCAGGCAAGCACACAGAAAACGGGACCTCTGCTTTCAACGCACAATTAGGAAAGACTCAGCAGGCTCATTCAGATTTCTTCTGTGGGATTGCAGGACGTTCAAGCTCAAAACGCAAAGTACAGTTTCTAAAACATTGCAACTAATACGTAGAAAAAAATTAAGAAGTTTGCCGAAAAAGCTTCTAAAATGAGAGCACAGAATTTTTCACATAGAAGAGATGTACAAAAGCTCCACGAACATGTTTTCTCTTTTCAAAAGCTGTTTTCTAAATGTCAGTTTTATCGCCTTTTTTTTAAACCATTTATGACCATATGTGTTTTTATGATATTCACAACATGCTTGTGCCACACAAGATGCAAATGTAATTTCCTGTTATAATGGCACAATATGCATAGCAACAAATGAGAAATGAGTGACACAAAATAATGAAAAGTGGCTCTGTGTGTGCGTGTGTGTGCGCCTGGAAGAGGTTTTTTTTTCCCCTAGAAGGGAATTACCCGGAGCATTGACGGGGGTTCAGGCTCCTATTCCTGCACAGCCGGTGCCCACATGTGGGGTTTGACCAAAACTCATTCCAAGGTGTCTTTCAACTCTTCAATTAGCAATTAGAGAAACCTCTTGGTCACAGATGCCATCTCTTTGTACGAGCAGGAGCTGGATTGTCCACTAATTGCCCTATTACAGCTTCATCCACTCCAGTGAGTCCTTTCACCAGGTGATCCCCGTTTCCATCCTGTCTGGATGAGTGCGAAGGACTCACATGCAAGAAGGTGGAGGAGCGGGCATCTCCCCGGAGCGGCAACCTGGGGCCGGTGGGAGCGGCCGACCTTGGAGAAAGATTAATCACATCGTGTTTGTGCATCTCTGCGAAGCGATGTGAGCTCTTGCAGCGTATGCAGGACTCGGACATGTGCTCAGAAGCGAAAAAGGTGAAAGACGTTAGCAAAAGTGGCTGGAGGAAGACATAAAATGGCAAGATGACTTGGCATAATTAGTCAAACGCGTTTCACCAGGTCTTAAGAGACAGCTGCTGCCAGCCCGGGTCTCCTCTTCCCCTGCACAAACGTTGTGGTGAGAGGTGGTGCCACCCGTGATGGGACAGTGAGGGGAAAGTAAGGGACGAGAAGAAAAGGAAGCAAAAGGAGACCAAGAGCTGGGCAAGGAGGGGAATAGGTACTCCCCAGCCCCTGGCACCGCTCGCTTCTTGCACTGGGAGTCCTCCGGAGATGGGAACTCCTCCACCTCAACCACGTGGAAATCCTGATCTCCTCCAGGGATAATCATAGAATCATAGAATCATTAAGGTTGGAAAAGACCCTTAAGATCATCGAGTCCAACCGTTAACCTATCACTGCCAAGTCCATCTATACCATGTCCTCGAGCACCACGTCTACCCAGCTTTCAAATACCTCCAGGGATGGAGGCTCAACCACTTCCCTGGGCAAAAATAAAAATTACAAGTTTTAACATTAGCAATGCTGCCGCTGTTGCTTTCAGAGCAGTCATTGCTGGCCGTTTGGGCCAGGGCCACGGTCACCTCGGGAGGTACCCCTCCTCCCAGGCTTGCAACCTCAGGGCACCGCAGCCTTTCACGGAGCAAGGCGTACGGTTGCTCCTGGTAACAGCCGCCTACGACAGCACATCTCGCAGCTGACCTAATAAGAAATGCAGAGTGAGATGCTCCCTGGGGCTAGCTTTGCCCCAGGACATGTGCCGCATGCCGCCCCGCCGCAGGGAAACACCGCCGTGCCATTGCACCAGGCGAAGGCGCAGCATCGCCCGCGCCCAGCTCCCGTGCCCAGCGCGCCGGGGCGACCCACCGGCTGCCAGGTTAAAATTCAGGGCCTGAGACCTGCCTGGGGCAGGGCAGCACGCCAAGAGAAGCGCCGGTGAAACGAAGGCAGAGGCAGCATGGGAGAAGCGGTGCGAAACGCGATCAGTACTGCGGTCTGGGGGAGCCCTGGCTTTGGCAGAGCACATGGCGACGGCCGGGCACGCTCCTTCTGCGGGGGGCTGCCCGCCTTGTGCCGTGGTCACCGCTGCGGTGCTGCACCGGCACGGAGCAGCTGCAATGGCTTTCTTGCTGCTTTTGAAAGAAAACCGGAAAAAGTGGAAAAATACATCATCAGGAAACGCTTGGTTAGATATCGCTTGCGCATGTCACCCGAGTCACCGAAAAAATCCAATAAAGAAGCAAATAAATAAAAAAAAGGGGAAGAATTTTCTGGGAGGCGAAAGGCGTTTGGGGGCGGCAGGGGCGGTTTTGGCGGGAGCGAGGGCAGCGCCGTGCGGGGAGGGCGCGGGCCGGGGCGGCCGGGGGCACCGGCGGCGTGCCGAGAGGGCTCGACCCCTCCCTGGCCATTCGTTACCCAGTAACTGAACAAAAAGGGGCTTTCAGGCGGTGCAGCTGACAGCGACTAATATTACACCGCAAAAATGTATTTTTAAACCAGCTGCAAACTTCAAAAGCCTCAAGTGAAATATTTTATTTCCTATTTTAAGAAAGCTCTGAGTGCACGACACATTGGGGCTGGGGCTGGTCGGGAAAATGTTTGCTGAAACGGTTCCTTGCAGGAAAAGCTGTTTGAGTAAACCCAGGTTTGTCAAGAGACCATATCACACTCGGCCCAAAAGAAATTCCATGGGAAAAGGTTTTGAAACAAAAAAGCGCATTCAAAGTTTTCCTTGGCTATTTTAAACAGTTGGAATTTTTTAAGGTTTTCATTTTATGTTCCTATTACCTTAAGAGTATGACATATTGCCACTTACTATGTCAGCATAGGATAAAGTATAATGCTGAAATATTTTGTTATTTTCATCCTGCTTATTAATTATTAAGGAAATTTGCGATTAAGTACCAATTGAAACATTTTATCCTCTCAAGAACAAGGTACTTTGCATTATTGTAAAACGATCTGAAAACCTGATTTATGACTTTATTTGAGAACCCACTACTGATTACGCCAGCTTTCAGAGTCTTGCTTGCTCTTCGCAAAACGCCCAACCCTCCCGAGCACGCACCGTGGGTTTTGCAAATTCATAGGCAGAGAGGAGCCCTTAACACAGCCAGCGCTGACACACGCTCCGCTACCGAGATCAATAATCCAGGCTAAACGATACATATATCAGCTCGGAGAATTTAAAACATCTGAGATGAAATTTTGAAAAACAGATCAGAGAGTCCAAAAATAGGAATAGGCGGGGAAATCCCATTTCCTGAGAAATTTTAAGCGCATTCGTACGTTTTTTTCCAGCTGGGAGCAAGTGTCAAAGCGTTATCCTTTCTCACAGAGTGTAAATCGAGGGTTTGGGCTAGTTCTGGCTACGACCTTCGGTGACAGATACAGTCTGTTAAAAAGGGAAAAAAAAGTCGTCGTACTTAAAATATTCATACCTCGGCTTGCAGACTGACATGTGTAGCGGTTTGGAGGAAAACATTCCTCCGGGCTTCAGCCGCCTGATTTTAGCTTTTGGAGGAATTACTCATTGAATAATAAATTTCTATGAATTATTTACAGATTTTTTGTGTAATACACCGGAAGACAATTCCCACCTTGATGTGCATTTTTAAGCAGGCAGCTTTGCCACGACTCCTGAAGGCGACCCTGCCCCTCGCCCCTCGCGCGGCGGCCGCGGAAGAGCGCTGACGTCTTCTCCTCGCGCCTCGCCGAGGTCACAGGTTGAAATCCCGGCGGAGACCAGGTGTGGGCTTCCTTCCCCATCTGTGACTGCGGGATGAACGCAGGCTGCCTGCCGCGCCGGTGCCAGGCAGACGCCCGGGCGTGCAGGCTGCGTGCCTGCGCCCTGCGCAGGCTGGGGGTGCTGCGGGAGGCAGCGAGGGTGACGGGGCGGCACGGGCAGCTGCACCCTCGCCCTTCTCTTCCTCCTGCTTGTGGGCACGGGCCTGGACATGACCTCTTCACGATAAAGCACAGCAATAAAGCACTATAATTTCCTGCAAGTGCCGCAAAAGCAGCTGATGGCATTAATCACATCTAAAGTTTGATTCAAATTGGTCACCTTGTCCCGTTTATAAACCGTGTCTCCCAAGTTATGTGAGTACAGCGCAGGTCCCCGCTGGCTCGCCTTGCCAGCCTGTGGGGCCTTGGTACCTGCAGTGCTTCCTTAATCACTGCTGGGCATTCCCGTCTCCGGTAAGGGTCAAGGCGCCAGCTCCCACCCGGGGGCAGCTGTATGGCCGCCCGGGAAGGCTCTGGAGAGCAGCAGGCGCAGTAGGGACAGAAGGACGCTTGGGTGGACGCTTGGTCATACCAGCGTTTGCAGACACAGCAACGTTCATGAAGATTCGCATGAACATAGCATCCTCGCATGAGGACGGTGCTGGTGGCCACGTTACCCAACAGCGTACCCGGTCACCAGTCTGGACCAGTGACCTGCCGCCGGCGTCTCAGGGTGCGGGTTCACAGGCGCAAACCGGGGGGTTGTCCTCATCGCCCGCTTTCACGCATGGACCTTTCCTCACCCTGCACTCTCAGGCCCACCTGAGCCCCCTGCCCGTACCTTCAGGTTGGTTTCGGACGTGTCCCACCGCTGTCACCTGGAACCAGCTGGGGTGGCAGTGCTGGGACCCAGCCTGGCACCAGGCAAAGCCATCGTGGGCTGCAAGCCCCAAACGCTGATGGCAAGGCAGTGAATTGACTTTCACTCCTCGACAAATACCCCGGAATCGCACCGGGGACGGAGTCAGGCGGTTAATCCCGAGTGGAGGAGCTGTTTCAGCGGGGCTGGGAGTGGATGCAACTCCCTTTGCAAGGAGGCAGGGCTGCGCTTGCTCACCCCGGGCTGGAGCTGGACGGCATCTCCCTTGCCTACTTACAAATAACACGCAGAGGGATGTCTTTTCCAAATGTGTGCGCTATCATGTTGTCCTAATTTAGGAGCTTTTGTGTCTCATCATAAAGAGCCCTAGAACAAGAGGATTAAGGGAAAACTCTTTGAAAATCAGAGCCCCTGTTATTGCTTCTTGATGGACTAACAATTCAGATCTAATTGATCACGGCATTAATTATACATAATCTCTATGTACTCGGGTAGCCTTGTGGGATATTTCTAATCAAATTAAAACTAATTCAAAGCAATCTGACATTACAGAATGTTTTGTCTCTATTTTAGGACAGGGAGTCAGGGGATATGAAATGCATATTACATCTTGATCTGAGTGCATGCACTGTAAAAAGGCCTCTAATATAATCACTTCCACGCAGCGGTGATTATGAGTACGGTAGTCGCATGGCTCACAGAAATGATTTTTTCAAAAATAAATTCAACTGGCAAGATGCAAAAGCCGCTAAGTCAAAATATCAGGGGGAGTAGGTGAGGCGATGCCGAACGCGGGAGCTAGGGAGGAGGGCGGGCGGCTCTCCTGCCCGGGGCGGCACAGGGCACAGCTCCGGGGAGCAAAACGTCGGGGAAAAGGGGGTTCTGAGCTGGGCCACGCTGCTTAATCAAAGCCCTAATAATATATATACACTGGCGGATTAGAGGGCTTTTCATCATTTTTAACTGAAAGCATGGGTAGATATGTTTTGATTTCTTTTCATGAAAACACTCTGAGGAGTTGGGAGGATGTATTTAAGTTAAAAATAGTGGTTTTAATTGGAAGTAGAAAGGCAGCGGGCTTACCTCACAGCTTGAATGGAGCCCATCCAAAAACACACAGCAAGAAAAAAGGCGCGGGGATGCGATGCTCATCTGGTGTAAATCAGCGCGGCTTTATGGGCTTCATCCCGCCGAGGGTCTGGCCCCACTTCCCGCCTTCCCCCGCTCCCGGGGGGACCGGCCCGGCCCCCGGCAGGACGGGGCGGCGGAGCCCGGCGGGGTGCTGGGTGCCGGGGGCTGCCGGGGTGCCGGGGGCTGCCGGGGGCTCCTGGCCCAGGTGCTGCCGCTCGCGGCTCCCCTTTGACCCAAACCTGTTAAAATCTTTGAAGGTTTCACGTTAGCGGCTCTCTGTATGTTTAGAATAACAGCACACGTTGGAAACTTCAATAAAAAGTGGTTTATTGATTCTAATTAAATCTTTTTTTTAAAAGGTATAGCAGACACCGATCCTAGTTAACTTTAATTTAGGACTGACATTTACATGCTGCCTGAGAAGTGGGAATTCAGAGTGGACAATTCATTTTAATTTTGGTGAAAAATATCACTTAAATGCCAGAAAACTGCATATTTAACATTTGCGGTAATTAAGTGACTTTAATTTAATAATAAATCTCTCTTGTCTCTATCTATTTACACTCATTCCTCTGTCTTGGCCTGGCACATTCTGTAGTGATTGAACTACTACTAATTACTTCTTTTCAAGTGTAAATATGTTTAAATACTTTTTTCTAGCCAGGTAGCACGTTTACTATTGAGCCGATAATAACTTTTTGTAATGAAATCCTTAGTTTGGGGGCTGCTTTCGTACGACAAGTTTTTGCGTCTATCCCGCAGCAGAAACAAGTCTAGACTAACCAGCCTGCATCTGGTCTGGGCGTAAATTCCTCTAAACCACCATCTGGAACGGTTTTCATATAAACACAAAGAAAATCCTACAATAACCCCCTCCTCCGCCCTTAGACATCCTCGAACTGTTGTTAAAAAATTCACTTTTTCGCTTTTCCTCCTCGGTAGCACTCTGTTTTACAGGGCACAACGTGCAAATACAGAGCCCCCGTTTTAAATTTTCTGGTCAAAGATGGGGATCCAAGCGTTTTCTCAGCATTCTGCGTCAAGACCTGGTGCACAGAACCACGTCTCCCTCTGCCCCCTTCCTGCTTTCTCCTCAATTTTCTACCCAAAGTGCAGGAGGAGGGAAACGGGGTTTCTCTCAGCAATTTCTCCCTTGATGCAAACACCCCTTAGCGGCTTATACTGCATGAGGAGCTAAACCTTTAAAATTTGATCTGGATTTCATGCTGAAATGTAAAAAAAAAACCCCATCCTTCCCATCTTCTGATGCAAAACGAGCTGACGTGTCAAAAATTTCAAAATATTTCTGAGCCACGGTGGGACTCCAAGTAGAGGTGAGCAAATTTGGGGAGAAATTGCAGGGGAAGGAGAAATTCCGCAGACAACATTGTTTGCGCTCCCTGGCAGCTCCCACCTCGCGTTTGGTGCCCATCGCTGCCCTGTGCCAAACCTGCCTGCGTGGACCGACTCTTCTGCTTGGTGCCGAGCGGCGCGAGCCCATTGCGGCCGGTCCCGACAAGAGCCCCAGTGCCCAACCCTCCGGCCCACCCAAACCGGCCGTTGCCCTTCGCCAGCCCTTCTCTTCTTCTTCCAAAACGCAGAAGTAGCAAGCACCTGAGGTTCTGTGCTCTGCAAGATACCCTTCACCTTGGGTCGCTTTGCTCGCGCGCATCCATACATCTTCAGGTGCTTTGATGTCCAACTCTAAGCTGCCGCTGTGCCTCTTTGCTGACTGCTGAGGATTTTGCTCCATATGTTATCGCTAGAAGTGTACATGTGTCAAACCCCTTTTTGAGCCGAGTTAGCTTAATGATACCTATTATTTAGGAACTGTAAATCAGTTTAATATTCTAATTAAGCCATTCAATACCTTCAGACACACGGTGTACTGGAGTCCTCACGACCATATGGATATGCGGTGGGAAGCGCGCAGCTCGGCACACTGGGATTTAGCCATATGACTCCCATTAATAAATAGGAGGTATGGAAATGCACCCATGCTCCCCAGTTTGACGCCCTGCAGACCCAGCAGCACCGGGCAGAGAACCGAGGGATTCAGGCACCTGACACAGCTGAGTATCAGGGGTGAAGGCCACCATAAAACGCTGAGGTCTGGTCCAGGGAAACCATCCTGCACCCCGTCGCCCTGGGTGGGAGGCAGAGGGGAGAAGCAGCAGGAGCGATGGGACGGAGACAGGGCGCAGGGCCGGGGGCTCTGCTGCCAGCCCCAGCTTTGCTCCTTGCAGCGGGGGTTTGCAGCAGAGCTCCCTGGCCGAGCGGGTAAATCCCGAGGGGGGTCCCTACGCTGCAGCAGCTCAGAGTCCCAGCGGGGGAAGCGGGGACCCCCCACCCCACCTTGGGCAGCCGCCACGGGGACCTCACGCTGTTCTCTGGCCTCCCCGATCAGCCGACAGCGATTTGTACCGGTAGAAAGGCTGAACATTGGGTTTACCCACCCGTGTACGTACCTTAGCCCAGCAGGTTCATTGCGGACAATTAAATGACTCCAATTATTTATAATTTAGTCCTAATTAATATTTCAAACGAAGGTGAGCCCAGAATCCAGCAGGAAGGTTGTGAGTGCAGGATACTGCCCGGGCAGCTGAGCGTTGGCTTTCCCGCAGCCTGGGCTTGCCAGGAACAGAAACACCCACCATGTTTTGCCGCACCTGACCGAGAGATTTCAAAGTAACAAATTTCAGTGATTTTTTTCTTTGTTTTTGTTTTTTTTTTTTTAAGAAGGGGAGTGGGATGTGGTGGTTTTGCTCCCCAGCATCTGGGTCCCTTCTCCCGCGGGGCTGCAGCATCCCCGGGGCGGGAGGGTCCCACCTCGCCCTGCACCCTGCCGAGCCGCGGCTCCTTGCGCTGCCGAGGTGTCCGGGCAAGTCCCTCTAAAACACCAGTCCGTATGACGAGATGAGTGGGAGCACTGGGAACGGCCCACAACCAGCACTGCCACGTGCGGGGAAAACTGCTCCGACAGCTCCTCTTTATTGTAGGATGCAACCCCTCGCAGATCGCTGAGGCCGGACTCAGTCAAAGAAATCTTGCGCTTGACAACAGATGTTTCTAAATGTTTGGATTTATTTTTTATGAAGGTTTTACAAGAATCAATTCCAGTTTATAAGGCTTTTTTTTTTTTTTTTTTCCTGAGGACAGAAGAGGATTCAGAGAGTGCTTTCTTCTCTTCTGGTTGAAGTTTTACTTATTGCTTTTAAAACTCCCTGATTTTATGTGAGCTGCAGCCTTTACAGACAGAGCCGCTATCGCATTTCACAAATCATTATTTCTTGTACCGCGTAACACGTGAAATACTGGAGCTGCGAGGCTGTGAGCTGATAGATTTACTGGGCACAAGATGCAGAAGGAAAAATTAGCTCCATGCGTGGCAGTAAACTTTTTTTTGTTCATTTTTAGGGAAAAATGGGCTGCTGGCGGAGCCGATCTGCCTGTGGGAGGGGAGAAGTCTGGGGGTTCAGCCCCGCCGCCCTGAAATCCCCGGTCCCTGTGAACGCACATGCACCTCCTGCCAAAAAAACCTTCTCAGAGAGAGACTTGAGGCTCGGAAGCTTGGTCAGGTTTGTCACTCGGTAATATAGCTGTTCAAAGCTGGAACTGGGCAAAACGTCCGTGGCTGAAGTCATCCCTCTAACCGCGGGAAGGGCAAAGCCGGGGCTGGGGAGAGCGCGCCCTGTCCTTGCAGCTGCCTGGCACTGCCAACCAAAAAAATCCCATTTCCAGCTGCTTCCGACTTTGCCAAATTTCCTACTGTGTGGCAGTCTCCAGGTGACTTTGGGGGTTTTTTCCCCCAAAAAAGTACAGCCATTTCTGAGAATGCGGCTGTGGAAAACTACATTCTTCCCATTTTAAAATATTATGTCACGCTTTGCTTTTAGAATAATGTCGTATCACACAGCTCGCGTTCATCTATAGCATTTCGCACAGCATCTCTGCTGTACTAGCGCGTGTATATATTTATAGAGAGAGAAAGTAAATATCGTTTACAAGCAAAGGTCTCAGCCGAGGTATTTGTTGAACAACCATCCTAAGGTGACTAGAAATTGATTTTTCTAGTAATGTCAAAGTCTGTTGACAGAACAAGATAAAAGGACAAAATATTTATGAGGAAAACATGCCCGAATTGAGGCGAAGCCCTGCCTCCCGCCGCCAGTCAGCGGCCCCTGCACCCCTAAGAGTTTTTAATAGCATGAAGATGGAGCGAGTGGAGCCGATCGGGGAGCGCCGAGACGCAACCCTCCGCCTCGGCAGCCCAGATGGAAACCAAGACCAGAAACCCCAACACAGGGCCGTGGCCCCGAGTACCGAGACGCAACCCTCCGCCTCGGCAGCCCAGATGGAAACCAAGACCAGAAACCCCAACACGGGGCCGCGGCCCCGAGCGGGGAGTGCTCACCCGGCAAAGCCTCGCCGGTGCTCTCTCCCGCCTACGGCATCCCCCGGCGGGCGCCGCGCAGCCCTCGCCTGCCGCGAGATGGGATCTTCGCTATGAGTTTTCAACCCTTGATCAAGTTTCCAGGCATTTTGTATTACACTTGATTTAGCTTTGCTAGACTAAGCACATTATTAATTGGTTCTCTTTTTATTTACAATACTATTGCTTGAAATATATACTACACTCGGTAATTGAATTTTTGGAATACAGTAATTAAAAAAGTCAAAAGAGCAATAAACAGAAGCGTTAGTAAATAATTGCATCTGAGAACGAGCATAAATCATCCAGATTAAATGATTTTATATCATATTTGAACTCTTTAATTTTAATTTATGGTTTCCAGACAATTTACAACCACTGCTGACTTTGTTTTCCTCTGCCTGCCTTGTAGCCTTAGTTCTGATAAAAAGCTCCTCAAGAATTCTTAGATTTTTTTTAATATCATTTTCCCAGGTTATTTTTTTCGCACTCTGCGGGGGCGAGCTGTGTTCCAACACCGGGGTCAGCACAAGAGAAATAATCGGAGACTGCTGCTGGTGTCGGGCTCGCCGGTGCAGCAGCAGTGAGGGTTTGGAGACGGGGCCGGGGTGCAGGCAGAGGGGCTGCAGGGTGGGCAGGGTGAGCTCGGGGGCTGCCGAGACCCAGGACTTCTTGGTAAAGCGTCCCAAAGCCCCCGCTCGCCTCCAAGGGCGGCCCCGAGCCCTCCCGGCCTGGCTGAGCTGCGGTGCTTCTCCTGCAGCCCTTGCTCACCCGCCCCTCTGCCGCCGGCACTCGGCTCCCCGACGCGGTGGGTGGCCCCGGGGTGGCTCTGAGTGTGCACGGGTGCGTGCGCGGGTGTGCACGCTTGGATGGGCGTGTGCGTGCGCGCGCGTGTGCTCCCGCAGCGGGCGCGTGGGGGCTTCCCCCCAGGCAGCGCAGAGGTGCCAGCCCGCACCCTGGGACGTCCTGGCCAGGAGGGTGACTCCCACCCCAGCGATGCAAGGTGCCACCTTCCAGCCGGCTGAGGGGTGTATTTCCAGGTCAGACACTGGGAATGTGACTTTCTCAGTAGCCTCAAGGATTAAGGACACAAACACTGATGCTCACGGGCGGTTTCTCTCCCGCTGGTTGTGCCAGAAGCCGTTGTCGGCCCCTTGGGTGACGCCCTGTGCCCTCGCTGACCCCCAGCCTGGGTCCCAGGCCTGGGCTGCGGTGAGGGGCACCCAAGAGGCTGATTTCCCAGCAGCCAGGGCACCGTCTGAGGCGGGAGCGGGGATTATTCCTGCCCGCCGGTGTGATTACGTCCCTGCCTGCCTGCCTGGGGCATTGACCAACTCTAAGATTTTTGGCTTAACTTTAAGACCTGTAATGAGCTGGGTCCCAGATGGTTCTCTGCGTCTGGACCCCCAAGGCCAAGGGGATGGCGCTGTCAGGGGCAGGAGCCGGCGGGGCAGGATTAACCCGGCACTCCCGCGCCTCGAGAGCCACAGCGAATCCCCCTGTGCCCGGGTGCTGGGTGCTGCTGGCCCCGCACGCCCGGCCGCAGGGCACGGTGCCTCTCCAAGGACGCGTGGCGTGGCGTGCTGGGGAGAGCCTGGCTTTCCCTGGGTTGCAAATCAGGGATTTGGCGGGGGGATCTTCCCTCCTAGGAAGGGGAAGGAGCAGATTTAGCCAGCGGGGTGGGTTTAGAAAGAATGATTTCCAAGCCAGCCGTCGAATAGGAAATTCTGCCATTTGCAGAGAGAGGCAGGGGCCACCGGCTCCCGGGGCAGCTGCTGGAGCACAGCAGGATGGAGTTTATAAAATATTTATCAAATATTTAACTTGGCATTTTGCTCTTTGAAATGATATGTTATTCAGCTTTTACGGCCTTAATTTCATTTAAAATTCCTGCAAGTCAGACTAACAGAAAAGGACTGTTGCTTAGCATAGTATTAGAAGGAAATTCATGGGCTGCTAACGCTACTTCTGTTTGAAGTTTGTTTACTTTTTTTCAGTGAGCTGAACTTTATTCATTGTCACTTTTGAAATGTGCCATCTTTCTGGATTACACTTGATAAGCACTTGCTGAGGATATAAGCTATCAGTTTTGGAGTTTTGATCTCCCAGAATTCAATTTTTTCTGGCTTAAGATCAAAAGATGACAAATATCTTGAAAGAAGACAGAAGCTTTATTGTTGCTATTTGAGGATATCAGCATGTCAAAAGCAGAGACGGGTTGTAAACTATCCTGTTATTTGGGACAAGTCTTTCCAACCTACACATTAACTTCGGCTTGATAATTTTACACATCTTTATTGGGAATAAAAGATGTTCTGTTGTACTGCCGATGCCGGCCACTCGCTGAAATCTGACAGTCGGCACGGTTACTCTTCCTGAGGCATTCGAAAATGTCACTGGGGAAGTGCTGCTGCCAGAGGCACATTTTAACTGGCACTGGGAGGAATCAGCGTATCTCAAAGCATCTCTTGGAAATAAAAAAAAAAAAAAAGAAGAAATAAGAGACGTAATGCCCACAAAAGCCTTCTGCAGGCAGCGAAGGAAGCTGACAAATTATTTGAAAATGCTGAATGCGATGGGAGGGTAACGATGCACATACGCTTTGTGCGTCTGTAGGCAGCGAGCCTTCCCCGGGGGCATGGTCTCAGAGCACCTTCCCCCTCCGAGCAGCACGACGTGCCCTTCCCGGCCCCGCGCCATGTTGGGTCCAGGCTACGCGGGGGCTGCGCGGGACGGGGTGCGTGTGGGAGGCTGGGCAGGGAGGCTGGGTGGGATGGTGGCCGGGAGGCTGCCTGGGGAGGCTGCCTGGGGATGGGGCTGTTGTACGGGATGCCAAGCAGGGATGGTGTACGGGATGCTGAGCGGGAATGGTGTACGGGATGCTGAGCGGGAATGGTGTACGGGATGCTGAGTGGGAATGGTGTACGGGATGCTGAGCAGGGATGGTGTATGGGATGCTGAGTGGGAATGGTGTACGGGATGCTGAGCAGGGATGGTGTACGGGATGCTGAGCAGGGATGGTGTATGGGATGCTGAGCAGGGATGGTGTACGGGATGCTGAGCGGGAATGGTGTACGGGATGCTGAGCAGGGATGGTGTACGGGATGCTGAGCAGGGATGGTGTATGGGATGCTGAGCAGGGATGGTGTACGGGATGCTGAGCAGGGATGGTGTACGGGATGCTGAGCAGGGATGGCATACGGGATGTTGAGTGGGAATGGTGTATGGGATGCTGAGCAGGGATGGTGTACGGGATGCTGAGCAAGGATGGTGCACAGGATGCTGAGTGGGAATGGTGTACGGGATGCTGAGCAGGAATGGTGTACGGGATGCTGAGCGGGAATGGTGTACGGGATGCTGAGCAGGTTGCTGGGCATGCAGGGGCATGATTGGGACGGCAGGGCTGGCATTGGCGTGGCAGCAAGCTCCCTGGCAGTACCCTCTTTTTTACCTTTCTCGGTGGCCTTTATGGCAGCCAGCAGCAGGGAGGGTGCCACGTGCCGGGCGTCGGGCTCCCACCCGCCGGTGGCCACCATGATGCTCACCCACGTGGTGGGACCATGTGGATCCCATTCAGGTCCCCATTTTCCAGCTTTGGGGGGACGGGTCAGCTGGGCTCCAGCCCTGCAGCGAAATAACAAGCCACAGACCCCCAAATCATGGGGAACAACGGCCCAACCATGGGGCTAGAGAGGAGGGGGAGAAGCGAGCAACACCTCCTCCGTTCAGACCCACGTGCCCCACGACGCTGCCGTGGCCGTGAGCCATCGCCCCGGGGCCACTCGCCCTGCGGTCAGGTACTGCGGGCTGGAGCCGCCGCGGAGCTGCGTCCCCCCCGGATAGCCGCAGTGCTGCACGCAACAGAAGTGCTTTTAACCACCGCAGCATTAATTATTCTGCAGCATTAATTATTAATTTTCTTCATAGCAAGCCGGTGCCTGGGGAATCACCTGCTTTTCTGGCTACCGTACAGCGGGAAACAAACTTCCCTCTGAGTGCTCGTGGTCCCACCCCACCCCTCCTTCTTCCTCCGCTGCAGACATTGCCAAAATAATATTCCCGAAGACAATTCTGAGTAAGGTAGGACCTATAGTCTTATGTCCCACAAAAACCAGAGCAAAATAAAATGCTCTGCATAGACAACTGATTTTCTCTAAGTGCCTTGATGCATTTCAGAGGCTCGGCTTAACGCATCCCTGACTTCCACAGAGCCCAGCCTCCGCCCGGTTGTATTCGTATTTCTGGAGCAGCAGAGAAGAAGAAAGAAACGTGGTGAAGCAGCAGTGTCACATCGGGTGGGCAAGAGGAGGAGGAAGGCAGGATCTGTGACCTGCCTGTCTTTGGGAGAGGTGCCGGAGCATCGCTTCAGCACAGCCCCTCCAGGCAGCATCCTTATCTGTGGGCACCTGCTTTTCACAGGACTGGGGCTTTAAGCCCTCGCCGATATTACTTGTGTTGGATTTTTTATCTGTGGCCATCAGAAAGGTCTTTAGGACTCCTAAGCTTATGTCAAATTACTCTTTCATGATATATTCCACGCCTTTCATAATATGCTTTAGCACCTGGTAGATCAGTGGCCATTTGCAGTAGTTCTGCCTTTTCAGGCAAGGTTTGAATCACACCTATGTATTTATAAAGAAAAGGATCGGTGTGACTCATCAAGAAAAATAAATAAGCAATATGTGGACTAAATACGTCTTTAGATTGCCTCTTGCCAGAGAAGAGGCATTGTCATATTAGTGGGCTGTTGTATTAAACAGCGATGCTAATTAAAGATGTATCAAATTACTCAAAGGTAATTCAATTTTTTAGCCCACAAGACAGTGGCAAAATACATGCTGAAGTACCACGCATTATTTAGCAATGTCTTAGCAATCTAATCTGAACGGAAAAAGGCAACACTTACCCAGTCCTTCCAACATTTCTCTCCCTATAAAAAGAAATCCCAAGCCATAGAAGTCATTTTGACTCATGAAAAAAAGATACAGGGCAGAAATATTTGGGGTTTTTTGTTGGAAGTCCTTAACAGCAATGAAATGCCTTTGGGAATGCTTGCCCTGCCGAGAGCAGGGCCGCCGGCGGGTGCTGCGGGGTCAGGGCTGCAGACCGACGGGCGTCCCCCGTCCAGGCTCGTTCCCCCAGGCTCGCGGCAGCCTGCGCTGCGTCGTGCCGGGCAGAAAGGGTCGCAAAGCTCTTCCCAAAAAATTGCATTTAAGGAACACCTTGCTCATTCAGAGAAATCGGGCACATTTCAAAAGAGCTGTGAAGGAAAAAAAAAATTGGCCAAGGAATTGTGGTGGGGAAATAGTTGCTGACTTGTGAAAGCAGGACGGGCTGGAGGACATCAGGTCAGTCTAAGGGTAAACAAAAGAAAAATCAACTTTTTCAATATATACCCAGAAAAAAAGCATAAAATAGCCTAAGGATCTGGTATTGGTAAGAGAAAAACAAGCTGAGGTGGGTTTACTGGGGGGTTTTGGTTTCCATATTTTTAAATCCAGATAAATTCCCCTCAAACCCAAGCAATGAATAGCTGTGAAAGCCAAGACGCGGACACGAGCTCTTCCTTTCGCTCAGTAACTCTTACACTCTTGCAATTCTGAAGGCTGCAAACCTGAGCGCGAAGGCTGCATCTCCCCCGCCGAGGTGCACGATGCTGCTGAGCGCCCCGGGGAGCGCGGGCAGCGCGGGCAGCACCCGGCGGCCGGGGGGGCGAGGGCAGCACCCTGCCTTCGATTTGGGCAGCACCCTGCCTTCGATTTGGGCAACGTCCCTCTGCTCTGGCTGCCAGCCTGGGGAGCAGGTAGTGCAAAATGCCGTCGGGCGCCTGGGCGGCCGAGGGTTCGGCAGCCGGCGCAGGCAGCCGCGCACCCTCCCGGCTCCCGGCTGCAGGCAGGGACCCTGCCAGAGCTTACACAAAGGGGGCTTTTGTGCTGGGTGCGTGCAACACAGGGCGCTATTAAAAGCAAAAAAAAAAAAAAAAAAGGGAAAATTGAGCCTATTGTTTGGAGTGCTATTACAATTTCATTGTTAGGCGAATTTATTGGAGAAGGATGGTGTTGGGCTTCTGTAAAAGCTGGCAGCCACTGGCGAGGGGTGAGAGATGGGTTTGCAACCAGGCACTGCTAACGGCGGGAAATGCTGGCTCTGCAAATGAGCAACATCCTGATAGCACCACAACACCCTGACTTGAAACGTGCCCTACACCAGCCACTACCCAAATCCCTCGGTGCTGATGCTCCCATACTTAATGCCGTGCCCTCCTTCGCCCCGTTCTCCCTGCCGGGCGTGGACCCCGCTGTGGCCGGGACGACGGTACGTTGGGTACCGTGTGCTTTTTCTCCACGGAGGAGATGTACAACGGAGCGTGGCGAAGCACTAGTCCAGAAATAGACTTTAAAGTCCACATTAAGACTTTTTGAAAACATATGGAGGAAGCGAAGGCTGGGAACAGCATCCTTTCCCCAGAAGAGCGAGGAACCGTTTCCCAGTACTGCAGTAAAGCATTCACACTAGCGTTCTGTGACACTGCTTTTCAACAGAAATGGAAATTATTTGGGCTGGAGAAGTGGCCGAGGGACAGTCGGTGGCATCACTTGCTGGGCTGGAGGATGAGGTTCAGTGTCTGATCTCGGACCCTGCTCGTTTGCTGCCCGCGTCAGCGGGAGGCTCAGCGGTGGGGAGGGCGCGGGAGCGTGAAGCACCTAAATATTAGACCTGGCTTTGCAGCCTAGGGTGGGTGAAACAAAAGCAGTTATTAAGATTTTGAGCTGCATACACAGAGCCATCACCCTTTATAAAGGGGCATCACACTTCCCCTAAATAAATGAAGTTTTGCCTGATTTTTTTCCTCTAATTTTGTCTTCTTGCTATCTGACAAATCCTATTCTCCATTTCACAATGATTATTCTGGGAATGCAGAGAGGTCATGGGTTTTACAACGCACCAAAGCAAGGGCCACAAGTGAAACAAAGCAGAGGTTGAGGCAAATTAAAATCCCCCGGGTCGAATGCTGTAGGGAGCAGAGGTGGAAAAATGCAGCAGCATTCGGGATGTCCTAACGGTGGAGGCAGGGATGGATTGAAGCTCTTCCAGTCTCCTCGTTTTTCCACTTCCTAGAGCAAATCCTCACGACAGCTCTGTGCACCCAGACCAGGAACCGCTCCCTCCGGCTCGCGGTGGCGTAGACTTTTCCCATTTTCTGAAGGCTCAGAGCTGTTGGAACCGGCTGAGCCGCGAGCCTGCCAGCTCCGGGTACAGCCTGCGATCCTTCTGCGTGAGACCCATTGGGTTTAATGGCTCAGATGCAAGAACAAGCTGATGCACTCTGCTTTTGAGCTTGGCATTGTGATATGCTTGACAGTTACATATGAATATTAGCCATCTGCAGGATATGAAGATACAGCTCTGATTTCTCTCTATCTCCTCTTTTCTTTTTTTCTTTTTTTCTTTTTTTTTTAATTTTTGGTGGAGCAAATTATTGCAGAACCATGTTTACCGGTGGTCGCTTCGGTCCTGGATTGAAATGAACACTCCTGAGCGCTATTTGGCAAAGTCTACTGAGAGTAAGATAATAATTTAAAAAAAAAAAAAGAAAAAGAAAAAGAGAACTGTTTAAAAGCTATGTTGAGAGAAATGGGCTGTAGATAACTGCAGTTCTGATATGAAGAGTTTATCTGAACTTTGGATTATCCAGCATTTGAATGGGAGTTTGGCACTTGTGTTGGAACAGAGGTCATTTGGTAGTCTGGATGACTAAATACATTTGCAGAATAAGCCTAACTTGCAGGGCATTAGTCACGTCTCTTTAGGTTACTCCCATTATTTTTGCGTAGATACAACTCGGTGTACCTGCTCTCGCTCTGCAGCCCTTCCCTGCGGCGGGGCTGACGGCCTGCGTGAAGGAGCCGGGGCTGAAGGACTCGCCTGGTGCGGTTGCCCCGGGGCAGCAAAGGCAGCTGCGTTCCGCAGGGCCCGGCCCGCTCCTGGGGGAGCGGGAACCGAAGGGGGATGCGGCACCGCTCGCACTTCCATGCTTGCTTTTACCTGTCAGAACTGAGCCGGCAACACGCAGCCAAACCCAATATTTTAAAATAGCGTTTCAGCCAACGCTTGACTTCCCTGGCTGCTTGGTCCGGTCATCGCCATGGAGGGAGCATCGCATCGCTGAAAGCTGCCTCTGCTGCAACCAACCAGCGAGCATCACAGCAGCCCCTTGAAATGACAACTAGCAGTCGAAAAGGTCCTACAAAGAGGGGAAAATCCCTTTTGCTTTGACCCGAGCAAAGCCGAGGGCATCCCATGGCTTAACCCTTCCCCGGCCACCGTCAGCCGGAGCTGCCGGCTCAGGCGTTCCCGGCCCAAAGGTAGGGGCGTCCCCGGCAGGCTTGCCAGCGACAGAAGAGAAGGAGTGTAATTGCTTTCAAGAGCACAATTAAAAAATCACTTACTTGGGCTTTGTGTGATTTTGCCACAAATCATTTTAGCATGATGGGATGTGTATTCTGTGCCTTGAAAACATATGCTGGGGCATACTGGCATGTGGAGAAATTTAATCCAGTGCATTGATGTGCATCTAAATACGGGAATAGAAAACATCTTGATTGCCCATGGAAGGAATAACCTTCTCTGAGCAAAACTCATGCTCAAAGGAAACATTTCTCCCTGGAATTCTGTTGACTTCATAGGGATATAGAGGGAGAAGAGAAAAATTGGTTACTGGCTTATGCCTCCCCTATTTATAAGATCACAAATCTTATCGCAAGGAATTTGGGGGAATTCCTGAGGAAGGTGGGACTGGGGAAGGGGCGACATGGGGACTGCAGCGAGGGGAAAGGATGGCTTGGCCCGGCCTGGCAGCGGGGCAGAGCTGGCGAGACCCCGGCAGGGGCGCAGGACAGCACCCGGAGTTCTCGGGCAGGGTAAAATACAAAGGAAAAACCCACAAAAATAGTAACAAAACCTCATGATCAAACCAATATAACCTATTGCAAGGCTTTTGTCCTCCTCCAGCTCTTGCTCATAGGGACCTAGACAGAATTACAAGGCAGATTAGCAAGACCAGCAGCTCACTACCAACAGCCGACGATCCCCGAACGAGCTTGACTGGCTCTTGCAATGCCCATGCTAAACTCATCTCACCTAATTAAACACCCAGGGGAGCTCCTCAGGGAAGTGAAAGGCTTTGCGTAAAAGAAAGCAAAAAAAAGCCCCAAACCATCCCCGAAAGCCCCGGCGATACCCAGGCACAGCCCCGCATCCGTCAGCGGCGGCAGGAGGAGCTGCCGGGTGATTTTCCTGCCGGCTCCCCGGCCCGCGTTTGCTTGGAGCTCAGGGTGGTGCCTGGCTCGGGTACGTCACTCATGCCCTGGCAAGTGGCCATAAAAATGGGCGGAATTCAGTGCCAGAAACACCATCGCCGGAGCGGATTTGTCAGCGGATTTGTCAGGATTTGCAGCCAGGGTCAGCGGAGCAGGCGGTGCTGGGGCGCGGGGCCGAGGGCAGGGGCTGCCCGCATCCCCTTGCTGGCGCGTCGCCGGCCACCGCGCCTGGCCGCCCTCTTTGGTGCGCGCCGCGTGCGGCGCGAGCGCCCGCCTGGCCTCCCTGCGAGGGAGCGGTGCCCTCGTACCGCGCCAGGCTGGCTCTCCCCCACGGGACAGCACGAAGCCTTGGGTCGAACCACCCAATTTTTGGCTTGCGGCAGAGGCCAGGACACGGCCCTCGGCTCCGGGGATGGGACGAGGGCTTTGCTTGAGGGTGCGGAACCCGTACCCACCTCTGGCTGCTTCCCACCCTCCCTGGGGCTGCACGAGGGGCTGTGCTGCCAGCACCGCTGCCCCCCGGCTCCAGCCACCCCGGCGCCCCGGGCTCTCCCGGCGGCACGGCCACCCGTCCTTCGGCATCGGCCCTTCCAGCAGGGACGAGCGGTCGCCCCGGCTCGGCGCGCGGTGCGTTCACGTTCTGCCCTGGGAACGGGCTCCCCGGTAACTTTACAACTTCATCATTAACAAAGGTTGTGTTTAAGATTCCTGTGTCTACTGCTTAATAACACCCAAATTAGTCTCGATGGAATTAGCTGTAATTAAGGACATTGTGAAATATGGTGGGGGCAAACAGAATTACACTGTATTACTTTATTAATAATATTCTTTAACTACACTGTAAATTGCTATTAGGCCTGCATATTACTGCCTGGATATGGAAATAGTCTTTTGCTATGCTAATCTAACACAATTTTCTTTTAAATGTAAACAAATTATACTCTATTAATATGCTGTTCTACTTGCATAGTTAATTATTGTAACAGTAAGGAATAAAATTGTTCTGCTTTCTCTGTTTCTGATGGAAAAAGGGCTACATAAATAGTTTAATAGGGAACTAATTATGCAAAAAATTTAGATGCCTAAAATGTGTTTGTAATTGCATTAAAATGGTCTTCTGTTCAAATATTGGAAAGCCTGCTAATTGGAGGCTAGCTGGAAATTTAAATATTGTGAATCAATGATTTTAATACAGTACATGTTTGGTTGTGTTTCTGTTCATATTTGTCTTTGGAAATGAAGAGAATATTTAACGGTGTTTAGTAAGAGGAGCTCTGGATTTCATACCAATGAGGTTAGTAAGCGGAAGAATTTTAAACGTGGATGCCACAGCGTTAATCTTCGCTCGGGCGGGGGCGAGGCGGTCGGTCTCGCCCACCGCAGCGCCAGACCCCATCGCCGTGCGGTCCCCAAGCGCCTTGGGCGCGGAGGGGCGTGCGAAGACGCGCCAGCGGCCATCCCGCAGGGAGCTGGGCTGCGGGGAGACCCCTTTGGAGACCTCCCACCTCCACCATGCAGTCGGGCATGGCACGGTGTGGCGGGCAGCCGGCAAACGCTCCGGCGCGGGGACAGGATGGAGGCAGCGAAGCCGACGGTGGCTGCTGCGGTGTGACCCAGCGGGCAGGAGCACGGGCAGCAGCGGGAGCCCTCCTGCCTGCCTGCAGCAGGAGCACCGGCATCGAGCGCGCTCTTCACCGCAGGGCACCTAAGCAAAGCCTCGGGCTCGGCGCGAGGCGTCTGCACCGGCGCGCTAGCACCCAAGTATAGCAATTTGGAGTGGAAACACGCAAACAGCTTGCGGTACAAAGAAAAGGATAGATTTCCAAATGGCTAATCTCCAGCCACCCACACAAGTTTTGTCTCTCTTTAGCACCTTTCTCTGTTGCTAAGTCTCGCATCCAAAAAATGAAGAGGAGACACTCCAAATTATGCAGCAATATTGTGTCGAGCAGCTGAAAACAGGCTTGGAAAAGATCTCAGGGAACGCAGCGAAATCATTATTATCTTTAGCAAAATGACACGGGGCAGCGCAGGACCAACAGCACGATGTCCTTAAGGGGCCGGAGCGAGCAGGCGAGGGCCGTGGGTGCACCCGCCGCGCTGGGCTGGCGCAGATGGCCGAGCACCACGTCTGCTGTCCCTCGCTGCCATCCGAGAAGCCGGGGAGGGCAGGCAGCAGATGCAGGCGGGTCTGTGTCACAGGGAAAGGGTGACCGTCCTCTCCCATGGCCCTTTCTGGGAGCGATGCTGCTCGCCCTGCCCGGACTGAGCTTCCCGCAGTGGGGAGGACCCTGCGTCCACGCGAGGTTTGCTCCCGCATGCCGCCATCCGCTTCCCCCGGCTGTCATTTAACTGCAGATCATATGAGGCATGATCTGCTCCGTAGCCAGCGGCGTGGCCTGGGCAGGACCGCTCGGCAGAGCGGGTCTGAGCGGGAGCTCAGCGAGAAGCACATAGCAACGGTGGCAAAATAGGAGTTATTTACTCGGGCTGTCCTAGTGAAACGGAACGCAGCCGGGAGAAGCGATGCGATCCAAGCCAGGGCTCGCGGTCCTCCCCGGGGACAGGGGATGCTTTTGTGCGCCACGCAGAAGGTAAACGCAGCGGGAACAAAAGTCCCCGGCAGCGGCTGAGGCCGATCCCTGCCAGCTCCCCCTGCTCCCGCACAGCTCCTCGGGCGGGCGCAGCCGCAGCAGCCCCAGATCGGTCTCTGCTGAAGGGACGCCTGCAAGTGAGGCTGCAGCTAAGAACGCGGCTTTGTGGAGCGAAGTAGGCGGCCAGCAGCAGCCACCTCCGGCCGGGTTCGGCGGCCACGCGAAGACGAAGCCCCTGGGGAAGCGCTGGGGAGGGAGCTGCATCCCTGCCTGCCGGGCTGGGGGCCAGGCATCACCGCACCGCCTGGCAGCAGCGGCTGGGGCTGTGTTTTAAAGCCTGTCTTAAAAGAAAGGAAGAAAAGGGCCAGCGCTGAATGAGGAAGGCGCACCAGGGGTACGCTCGGAGCAGGGCAAAGGCCTGCGGTTATCCTTGGTCCCCACTAAGGGTAACGCAGCCTGCTGCTGGCAAGCCCCGTTAGGTCTCCAGCACCTCGAAAGCAGGGGAGCCGCGTCCCTGCCCATCTGCTCCGCACAGCACCCAGCACGAGCCCAAGGCCGCCCGAGCAGCGGCCGGCGCGCCGGGGTTGCCGCATTTGCTGGAACAGCTACTGCACTGTCATTATCCGACTCGCTGCTTCGTAAGGCGTCGGGGATGGCTGGGGTATGAAAGAGGCCGTGGAAAGGCAATTTTATCCGACGCTTGATAATCCCTCCATTTGCCCTTCAGGATGCGTTCGGTTAAATAGAGACACTTACGTTTGTTTTATGTTCTTTGACGTGACTGACCTGCGCCGTGCTCTTTTTGTACTTAAATGAGAGGGGGAAGAAATATCCTTAAAACATACCTGAAGTAGGCATGGGCAGAGGAGAGCCCTCAAAGTGAAAATGCCTGACAAATTAGATCGGCCCGTGAGTTATCACTTCAATTTTCATAGCAAATACCCTATCAAACAGAATTTCTTAAGCTTGCTTGTAAGGAGCCGAAGAAATCATTTGCTACGGGGGGAAAAAAAGAAGAAATGAGAAAAAAAAGACGAAAAAAAGGCATGTCATATCCCAGCTATCCTGCCAAAATCCCCAAACAGCTTCCTAGCTGTTTAAGAGAAGAGCATTTTAAATATCTTTGCAGAGTCTTGTCTGTTTGTCTGACAGATGTCTGCAATGTACTGGGAACTGTATTCATGCTTAGAATGTAAATAAGATTATAGGTCTTTAAATATTCCCATTACATTGTATTTACCTAGATGCTGATGAAAATAAATAGGAAGCATTTCTGTTGGGTTTTTTCCTAGCGGGTTTTTTCTCCGCATCCCACAAGCAGGCTTAACATTTTTTGCCTTGTCAGTTAAATGCACAGGTTTCCACTCTAATCTCGTGATTAGTCCAAAGCATACATCTGTTAAACTAAAAGGGCAATTTCTGGCTAAAAATACAAATTGCTCATTTGGAAGTATCATTCATACCCCCTTTTTTTTTTTCTTTTTTTCCCCAGAACAAATAACTAAAGTCTTAACAATCGAGTTTATTCAGGCCCCTGCTCCATTCGCCTGGGGACCGCGGTATTCCCCGGGGAGGAGAGCGGCTCCCCCGTTGTACCAGCTACCCGGCCACGCGAGAATTCAGCAAATCAAGGGAGTAAGCTGATAGCGGAGATTAAATGGGCTCTTTGCATTTACCAGCTCCGACATAATTAAACACCGGGAGCCAGGCAGGAGCGCTCGGAGCTCAGCTGCCGAGAGCGGGGCAGCTCGGGGCAGCCCCCCAGCAAACTGCCCCGCAGAGCGACCGGGGGGCCCTGGGACGGGTGCCCCGGGACGGCCCCAGCCCCGGAGCGCTGCCTTTGGGGAAGGCAGGGTCTCCCGCTGCGGTGGGGAAGCGGGGAGCTGGGCTTTGGAGGGGTGGACATGGCCATTTTGGGGAGCACGGGGAGCACGGACCTGTTCCCCGCAGTCCGGCCGGGGCAGGGGCGAGCGGGAAGGAGCAGCTCCGGGGCACCGGGGGTGGCAGAGGAGGGGCGGCCACGGCGGGAATTAGTCATTCCGCTTTTTCCATCCGCTGCAAAGACTTAATTCCAGAAATTAATTCAACAAAATCTACATTCATAAAACAAAGCCTTTCTTCAAAGCGCCAAACCAGATGAAACAGCCCCACTGATTCAGCCTGCCCCTGCCCCCTCCCGGGCCTTGAAATAGGTTGAGTGGTTTCGCTAAATACCCGGCGATCCCTGGCTTAGATCTTGGATGCCAAGAGTCAACCCAATGTTATGGCTGAGTAATAAATCCCTTAAAAGCAGTGTTTGAATTTGTAATGGAAATGTTGACAGACCCTCAACCAGAGCAGCGCAAGCTCCGCAAAGTCAATCTTGTAATTGATCCTGACTTCTACATCAAGCCACATGTGCGGGGCTTTGTGCACTGGGCAGCGGTTGTTAATATAGCTGCTTTCACCTGAAACAAATGAGGTCTAATTAGATTAATCTGTAAATCAGTGCTCACCAGTTGTATGATTAATGAGCACTTTGCATTTCTCAAAGATCAGATGAATGGATTATTTGAAGGGATTTAATAGGAAATAATAGATTTCCTCATCTGTGACAGGGCTAGCAGGGATCCCGCGTCTTCTGCACGAGCCTTCGAAGGGGGAAGGAGGGAGCGTAGACGAAGAAATGGGAGGCTCAAGCTGTCCTGTTTTTTGAGGAGCTGAACTTCTGATTGTGCGGGTGTCAGATGGACACTCTACAGCTGTTCTGGAACCATGTGTCAACATTATTTACCAAACTAATGTGATGATAATTATGGCATAAAGTATGGGGAGAAGGCATGCAGGCAGAATGGACATACATACTTAATGATTTTATTCTCCCGCATTCAAAATCAGTAGGAGCCGAGCTTGTCGCTGGAGACATGTTGAAGCAGCAGTGCAAGCTGTCTGTGCAGGATCCAGCGATGACTGTATGCGGCAGCATGCATTCAAAGTAAAAAATTAATTTACAAATGGTTTTCAGGGTTCCCACCAGATGGAAGAGCAATGAAGTCACAAGCGGTCCTTCGCTGCCGCTTAACCCTTGCGCCGACGTGCTGCGGCGGGAACGCGGCCAGCTATAAAAAATAATAATCTGAGGCCCCATTCAGAGTTTATTTTTAAAATGGTTACTTTAAAACCGAAACACCTGTACTTTTACTGCTGGCTAAGACGGACTGCAACATCACATGCAGAAGGCAGATGTGTAACTGGAGCCCTCATAACTGGTTCGAATTATAAAAACATTGCTTTAAAAAAAAGGGAGGGGGGCTTGGGAATGCATTTTTAAGAAAGGCTTTTATTTCGAGATCAAACCTGCATCTTTAAAGAGTTTCTTCGCATCACCTTTTGCTCCTGCTGAGCACTGGTTCTCCCTACAGCGAGTCCCACCGACACGGGTAAACCTACCAATTAATTTCCAAAAGCTGGTGAAAACCGAGAGGAATCGGGCCCCGAAGGTTACGCAGCCGTCGGTGCCTCCCCGGCGGGACACGCTTATTTCTCCTAAACCATCCACCAATCGGGCACTGTTAAGCCCAAAGCCCCGCTGCGGTCGTGCCCGACGGGCAACGCCGGCCACGCGGGGCAGGGATCCCCAAACCGTTCCCCGTCTGGACAGGTGGAAAGTACACTTTTTCACAAGTGGTTTGGGTAAAACCACCTGATGGAGAAGGAATTCCTCTGTGCAAACTGCAGTGAGACCCCCGTGTCCTGCGTGGCCGCGGGAAGATGCTCAGGACCCTGGGTGGGGTGGCAGGGCGGGCTGCTGCGGGCTGGGGGACTCTGCCCCGAGCCTCGGCTTCCAAACCCAGCTGGGTACGGGAGAGGAGAGGCTGGAGGGGACCAGGGAGGAAAGGCAGCAGCCAGGTCCATGCCTCGGTGGCGGTGGGGATGGGGGACAGCCGCGTGCGGTGCCGGGGAAGCCGCGGTGAGTGCAGGCGGGGCTGTGCTCGGCCTTGCGGTGATGCCGAGCTGCTCTCGGGATGCGCAGTTTCCCAGAAAGGCTTTATCTCTTCATGAATTGCATTTTTCAGGTGGCCTGTGAGAAGTGGGAGGGCTGAACTTGGACAGGCTCCGTGCCTTTGCGCAATGCTGTTATAAAACATTCATTGTGGTAGAAGACGAAGTTCGGATGTGTTCCTAGAGCGAGCCATAGCATCCCTCCCACTATTTTTTCACAGGGGGGATATAAAATCCATGGATGCGCACCAATTTTTATCAGAGGAAGAGCGATTTCTCCTTGGAGAGATGAGCAGCCCTTTCTCTCCAGCCTCCTGGAAGCCCTCAGCTGCCGACTTGGAGCTGCAGGATGGGGAGCGAGGCGGGGGGCCAAGCTATGGTCTGGGGACACAGCCTGGAAACGGCTTTCTTCCTGGCTTTTTCCCAGCCCCGAGCTGCAACACAATGCCCTCCGGAATTGGGGGTTCGGAGCTTCACGACAGAGTTGAAGGGCCGTCCCGGGGCAGGAGCAGCGAGGCTGCGGGAGCGGGGCGGCACCTCGCTCCCGCTGATCCGGCCCGGGGAGCGGGCTCACGCCGGAGCCCCGCGCCCCCAGCCCCGGCCAGAGCCCAGCTCTTCCCAGCCCCGCTCTAGAGGGTCCCCGCGCACGGGAAGGCTCTTGCACCTACGATCGCCGTCAGGCAGGTGCTCGCTGGCCGTCCTGGGCACGCTTACACCCGCTGCCCCGCGCCAGCTCCATTCAGTGTCTGTACACGCTGCCCTGGGCCAGCTCCATTCAGTGTCTGTACACGCTGCTCTGAGAAGATTTGGATTTTTTTCCCCCCACATTTTGTCTAGTAATATTGCAAAGACCATAATAGGAAGAAGAATTTGTTTTTCATCCCAGCCCTTTCAGTACCTTTTGGGATTATCCCGTGGCTCTGCAAAGTGACCTGACCTCCAGTGCATGGTGCCCCTTTTTTTTCTGCTGCTTGCTTTTTTTTTTTCCCCTCTTTTTTTTTTTTTTACTCTGAGCTCATTTGAAAATTCCAATTTCTATAATAATTTGATGCAGCTGCTAAGATGTTCTTTTGCTTTTGATCACTGTTATTAATGATGTGCTGTAACATATGCAACGCTAGCAATCCCAGCTACTATTTCTTACAAAGATCATTTTGTACTTCCCCCTCGTGCTCCCCCCCTCCCTCCCCCCGCTCTGATGAAGCTCATATGTTTTAGGAAGTTCATCTCAGTGTTATTAGTCTAAGAATTAGGAAATGTGTGGGCAGCTCCTCTGTGGTATATAAGAAACTGGAAAAAGAAACCATTCCCCTTTATTCCCCAAAGAAGGATATTGGCTTTATTTTCGGTCCTGAGTTCACTGTTAAGTATTTTATGGTTCATTCTTAATGTCATCTTTTGTAACTCTTATTTGCGTCGATGTTTTGGTAAAGCTGAGGTTTCTAGCTTATTATTTTTTTAATTTCTTAAACGCTACCAGACCAAATTACGCTCTCGGTTATGTAAATGCAAACGCCAGGTAACTCCGCGGGAGTCTGCGGCTTTGCCCCAGATTTATAACACGACAAGTGCAAGCAGAAACCGAAAACCAGGAGCCTGCTTTTGCTCCTGCTCCAAGGTATTCAAAACCAGTTCAGTTAAAATCAGCGTATCTACAGCTGTACGAGGCAAGGGACAGGCACAATTTGGCCCCAAAAACGTGGTTCACGGTTGCAATGGTCCATGCTGTGTTCTTCCCAGCCCTCAGGAGCAAGCCCGTGGAACGGGGCTGGGGGGCGCAGGGAGCGAGCGAAACCCGCCCGTCCCTCGCGCGGGGTCTTCCCGAGGGCCGCGCTCCGGTCGCGCGCTGCCGTTCGCAAATGAGTCTGCTCGGGGGACGTTCGGGGTGGCGTTTGTCACTGCGTGCGCGTGTCCGCGCCGACTGACCGCGCCGTTGGAAACCAGAAATTTTGAAGGCCAGTTTGTACATTTTGAAACTGGCTTTCGTGGCCATCACGTAGAGTTAAACATCTAGAAGGCTCTACATGATTTACAGATTGGACAATCTTTATTTTTAATTTACCTTCTCTCATTCCTAGTAATTTATATATAAAAATACATGAATTAAAATTATTCACACCAGAAAGCCTTGCTGAAGGTGGGTCCACCCCAAGTGGGACATGGGACGACCTCAGTGCAGGGGCGGGTGCTGCCGCCCTGCTGCACCCCCTTGCCTGGGGGCACCCGGGGTGCTCGGGGGGACGAGGGCAGGTTCTGGGTGGACTTTAGGTGTCCCGTTGCTGACCCAGCACCCATGCCCTGGTCCATCTTCGGGGACGCGTCCCTTCACCCCGCATCCTCCTGCCCTCAGTTTCAGCCCTGTGCTGGGGCAGCAGAGAGAAACGCGGCTCCTGCTGCCCCGCGTCCCCCTCCTCACGCTGCAGTGCCGGGCACGGGGGGGACCCCCAGGCACAGGGGGGTCCCCGAGGTGAAACCCAGCCCTCAGGGGCTCCCGCTATGTTGCGGCAAGCTCGGTACCCCGTGCCAGCTGCTCGGGGAGTCCCTCCTGCCTGCACACGCGTGCACACACCTGCACTCATGTGTGCACATGTACACATACCCATGCACACAAATATGCACGCACACACGTACACACACATGCGACCCCCCGTCTACCCCCCGGGCTGCCCGGGGGTGCAGCGGGGGCACGGAGAAGTGCCGATCCACGGGGCTGCGTTAGCGGGAGACGACCCGCTCGCTTCACAAATAGCAACGACTGCAGAAGACAACACTTAAGGTTAATGAGAGACTGGGGGGAACGGGAGGCTGATGTGCCTTGAGCTATTAATGCAAAAGCAGTGCCCTGCTTTGAGGCTGGTGCTGCTGGAAATGGAAAAGGGGAGAAACAAATGAACAAAGCCCCGTCCATATTCCGGCACTGCAAGGCGGCATCACTGGCACGCGCAGGGCACCCCCAGCCAGGACCCTCGGGGACC
Source organism: Platalea leucorodia (assembly GCF_965183815.1). Lineage (NCBI taxonomy): Eukaryota > Metazoa > Chordata > Aves > Pelecaniformes > Threskiornithidae > Platalea > Platalea leucorodia. Next base: position 1,252,632 of record NC_138858.1, read on the forward strand.
AGGCTGCCAGACCACTTCCCCTCTTTCCATTTGGCTCACCGTTCTTTGAATGCAGCAAACTGGATTATTTTTAGGCTTCTAGCAACAGAATAAAGGGAAACAGGGACATGATGGAGGGTGCATGTATCGACGAGCACGGCTAAATGGCTCTTTATTCATGAGCCTGGCTACAGAAGTTTTCGTGCCCTACATTTCTCCCCCCCAAGTCGGAACGAAGCGACCATGAAAAAATAAACCAGGCTGCGATTTTTTTTTCCCCCTTCTTCTTTTCTTTTTTCTTTTTTTAATTGCTTCGCTATACGGGCAAAACAGGTGCTGAAATGTGAAACCCTACTGAGGGATTTCCTCCGCGGAACAGCTTGGTGCTAGCACGGACCTAAAGTTAGATGTGCTCCCAATGCTGCATGCTGAAGCGGCTGCCTCTCCTCTGGAAAGGGGCTCCATACCGCTGACTGTCAACAAAATAGCACACTGTCACTTTAAGAAAAAATAAACTAAAATATGAACTACCAAAAACCCTGCCATTTCCAGCCTGGGCTTGATTAATGATTTTTCTATCTAATAAAAGGTTCACAAACCATCTGTTTTTCTCCCTAATGCCTTGCCCAAAGGTTTTTCGTTCCTATTTCAGGCTTGGGGCCAACTGACATTCCCCTCTTTTTTTTTCCCAGCCTTGTAAACAAACCCTTCTCTCTTTTTAATCTTCCAGTGCTGTTTCCTACCCATCGTTATGCATATTCATTGCGAGTAAACATTTTTAGTGTCTACACTTAATCTCTTCCACTGGCAATTACTGTTCTATGCTGTTTTGTAATGCAGAAGGGCCAACGCTTTCCCTTCTAATAACAGCTGGGTCGCAGATGGGGCCTGCAGTCATTGTAGAAAATAAAAATTTACAAGATGCCAGTGGAATTTATTTCAGTTTTATGGAGTCACAGGAGGAACCTTTCTGTTATCCGCCTTCAGTGAAATCTGCAGGCACAAGGCAAGCTTTTGACATTTAATCAAAGGGGGGTTCAGGTAGGGTCTGGAACAACACGAGGAAGAAAGCAGGTGGATCGTATTAGGCAATGCCATGGTTAATTTATTTAGAAGTGATTGGCTTAGATGTGTGCAGCCAATATTTGACATCGTGTATATATCTTGTTTAGCATCCCGCTTCTAAATTGTTACCGCTGTCGAGGCGCTGAGCTGTCACTGCGGACCGAACCAGGTGTTAGGGCTGGTTGCGGCACGGAGGTACCGGTGGCGATGGCGGCGAAGGCAGCGAGAGCGCGGCAGGCGCCGCGCGCCGGGCAGCCTCCCCGTCCCCCCGCGCTCCTGCCGCGCTCCCCGCTACGGCAACGGCTCCTCCGGCACAGCCTGGCGGCTGCGACCAGGCTGCTGCCTGCAGGCATCAGCCCTGAATTCGGCAAAGGGGTTTCAGGAGAAATTTCCTGTCGTTTGACGATATGAAAAGGACTTTCCGTGGAATATTTTTAAAATCTCGTGTTTAGGTGACAGCAGAGATCTTGCACAGGATTAGTCTCTCTGTTCCATGCTGGTAAGTTGTTCTGCAGCGCTCAAGAGCTAAATGCAAATATATAAATGAAAAATTAGTACCTTTAAACTTGCCAGGCCATGCTCTGCTTTCACCAAGCCCGTAAAGCTGGGAGAAATTGTGACCTCAGTGCGCTCGCTTGGGATTTACACTGGGGTAAGCGACAGCCAGATCAGCTCAGCACCACTTTAGGGGACGGTTAAGATGGAGGGGCTGGCAGCTGCCCGCCCTGTTCAGGCCTGCCTGCCTGGGCAGAAGAGCGGCTCGGTGGGTATCGCTGTTTCCCAGCAGGAGAACCCATCTCAGGAAGAAATGGGGGACAGCAAGGGACCACGGCACGGCGGTACTCGGGGTGCTGGCAGCGGCACCCCAGCTGCGCACAGGGCTCCCGTGTGGGCACGGCCACAGCACGGCATGGCCACAGCATGGCCACGGCACAGCATGGCCATGGCACACCCATGGCCTGCCCACGGCACCGCGTGGACATAGCGTGGCCACAGCACGGCCGCAGCACAGGCGCCACATTGCCATGGCCACGGCACGGCACGGCACGGCATGGCCCTGGCATGACATTGGCGTGATGTGGCCGCTGGCATGGCACAGCTATGAGACAGCAACGGCACGGCATAACCGTGGCATGGTCACAGCATGGCCACAGCAAGGTGACAGCACAGCCACGGCACAGCATGGCTACATCTTGGCATGGCCACGGCATGGCAGGGCCATGGTTTGCCACAGCCGTGGCTCAGCCATGGCACGACACGGCACGACACGGCACAGCGCGCCTTCTCCCGCCCCATGTCCCCCACCCTGCCACCACCTACGCCCGCATTTCGCTCCGTTCCCAAGCCCGTACCCAAGGCAGGAGGTTTCCCCCTGGGAAGCCGGAGCTGGGGCTGCCCAAGGCCGCCGGGGGCCCTTGGCTGCCTTCCACAACCAGAGCAATTCCCGAAATTTCCTGACAGGCAAATATGTGGATGCACATAATGAGATTAGGAGTTGAAGTAGTCTAGAGGAAACTCACAATAAATAAGGGACACATTTCTATTTAGTGTGCATTGTACAGACAATTTTTCCAGATTTTTTCAAGCAGTTGAATACGAAGGAGATAAACGGAAAATCTCACATCCCTCTTTTTTTTCCCCCCTTCCTCCTCTGTTACCAGCATCCAGAAACAGAAACTTATCGACTCACTCAAATTAATTAGATTTTAGGTGGTGTGTTTTTTATTATTCATGCATTTTCTTCATTTATAAACCCAGGATTTTCAAGGCTCTCTCTCTCCTAAGGGCAACCGATCTTTTTCTTTTCCTAAAGATTCATAATTTTCACTTCTCAGCGCATCCCGCTTCATGTATTAGGAAAACACAACCTTTATGAGGAGAACAATGGGGAAAAAAGCCTTCAGTTATTGCAAAGAGTTTATTCTTGCCTGACAAATATTTCCAGAGCTTGGATTTATGAAAAAAAAAACCCCAAACTATTAAAGTATGTGGCTTAGTTAAAACTTTCCCTCCCCCCTTCCATCTTTAAAAAGATGATATTGCTATTTTTATATGCAAACTATGTCCAGAATATTGAATTTGGTACATTAAATACCGGAGATGAAGATCTTAGTAGCTTTTAATGAAGAGGATAAATTCTCATAACTATATTTCCCTGTATATCATCCCCAGTCCCCTTTTCCCAACCCTTTCCTTCATTTACAAATGCAAAAGCTGCAAATAAGCCACTGTGAAGTTTGCTAATCTCAGCGAAATGCTGTTTCTATTGCAAATATTAGTAAAGATTACTAGTACTAAGTCACGGGCTGGTAGGTGGCTCGGCAGGAACTTCAGGGGTTATCCAGTTTGCAGATCCCAGCAGTTCAAACTGGATCTGGGTAACCCCAGTGTGAGCGAGGCTTCCCTGTGGGTACAGGGTACTCGGGAATCGTCCTCCTTCTCCAGCAAAAAATGGGAACAGGGGAAGGAAGCACTAATCGCTTGGAAAAGCTCACCAAAGCTGGAAAAACTTAGAAGCTAGAAGGGCAAATAAAGTGGGAATTTGCAGGTGCTGGAGAGGAGCCTGGGACACAAACACAGCCGGCGCCGGCCCCGGCCCCGGGATGCAGCCGCCCCAAGAGCCCCCACGATGCCGTGGGTGCTGGGCTGGTGGGATGGCCCTGGGGTCCCTGCTGACACCGGGGGGCTCCTGGGCAGCCGGGGCTCTGAGCGCCCCGAAAGCCCGCACCCTCATCTCTACCCCCTCAGCATCCCGACCCCAAGGCCACCCACGGCTCTCCGGGGCGCGGGGGTGCCGTCCCGGACTGGCTCCGCAGATGACCCGCAGCTGGAGCAGCGCTGCCTTACACCACGCTGGAGTCCGGCCCTCACCCTGAAAGCAAAGCCTTTTTTTTTTTCATTGTGCCATACAGAGAGAAAGCCAATAAAAAATAAACACCAGGCAGCCTTGATACATAACCTAAAATTATTTTTGCTCTGTTACTGCAGAAACAGCCAGAAGAGGGACCATAGATTAATTAGCATACTCTGAGCTGACATCACCAACGATGTTGCTGAGGATGCTTATAAACCCAAGCACTGGTCTGGGCATTTCAGCTCTGTTATTAACAAAAAGGAAGGGTAATCATTCCTGACAAATGAAAAGCAGCATTGGTGGGAGAGGAGAGCAGGCTTCGGAAAGGAGCTGCGGAAAATGGAGTATTGCAGATCGCTCTACTCCAAACGGCTTGTGCGACCCATGAAATATTCAAGAGCCGATATGGGCTGCTTGGGGCTCCGTCTCTCTCCGCATCCTTGTGGTTTATGGTACGGTCTCAGGCTCACTCTCTGCCGCGCTGAACATTACTTGCCTTTGCAGCGAGAGCAGCGTGCGGCGCTCGGCGTCGTTTGCGATGATGAGAGGCTCCTCAGCTCCCCAACTTTTCCCTTGCTCTTTATCACAGGACTAACAGGTGGCTGCCCGCAGGAGCCCGCTCCCCGCCTGCGCCTGCCCGCGCCGGACCCCGCGCCAGCCGGCGGGGCGGCTCGGCAGCGCGCTGGATGGAAGGGGTTTTGCAGCAGAGCACAGCAGTCTTCTCCCATCAAAAGCACCCCGTGGGCTTGCAGCCATCACTCCTGGCCACGAATTTCAGTTTAACTTTGCGTGGCATAGTCTTCAGGGTGGTGGAGTATGGGCAAAATCATCACTGTAGAAGGGATGCGGGTAGGAAGACGAGGCGGTGATGGTCCTTCGGCGGCGAAAGGAAACGTCTGGGTCTCTGGGGCCGCAGCATGGCAGAGGCAGCAGCGGCTGCAGGAGGACGACCCTGCGTGAGATCCTCTCGGCCATCTCTCTCAGCTTGTCTCACTGGTGTGTGCTCTTGGCAAAGATGAGAAATTGGCATTTTCTCATTATATTGGACTTTTGGCAAGGACAAGGTGCCTAACGTACTGCAGAAGCTGGGCCAGAGCGAAGGTCTGCCTGCATTAACCTGCCTCCGCTGCCCAAAGCACTGCCTGCCCAAGGGCCAGAGAAAGCAACTCCAGAGCAGGCTGCAAAATACATCACTAAATACAGATCAGATGGGGGACACTACTGTATTCAAGGAAACAGAACTTACTCACCATTAATTATAAATAAATGGGATTGAACCAAAGAGGTACTTGGCATGAATAACTAGCTTGTTTTCCTAATAAAAAAGAATCTACAAATTAAGAAGTCTTTCTCCAGCCAGAGCTTCAGACCGCTGCTTTCCTAAGGCCACTTTCTCCCACGCGATACCATGGACTTAAGGCCGTGCCTGACATCCTTCAGTAGCACACAGCTGGCTCCTCTTCCCCCGCCGCGGATGGAAAGGGGGCATGGGCTCCCCGCCAGCCTGCTCCCTCCTATTCAAGGCAAAACGGTCAAAAAAGGCAGGAGGGGAGGCTGGTGCATACAGAAAGGACCCATGGGTGGTGGGTCACAGGAGCTGGCTCAGCAGGACTTCGGGGGTTGCCTACCCGCTACTGAGGATCTAGGACTCTTGGGTTTCTGAGTGTTGAAGGGGGTGCTGAGGAGGAAGGGGGACCAACCATTTTTAGCAGGAAAAAAACCCAGTGAATTGCTAGTTGGGTGCCAAAATGAATGAGTTTCCTGAGATCCGTGGTTGCATTCTCATGCTAACAATGTTGTACATCTCAACCTTTCTTGGAACTATACGTTTCCTTCCGCAAGATAGACTAGACTTCTCTTGACAAAACATGTAGCATTAAAAGTTGTGGGATGTGTTTCCCAGGTACACAACACTGTGTCAAAAAGAATGAGTGCACAGTTCGACCAATACATTGCTCCGCGCTGAAGGACTCTACCCAGGATCCAACAAGGCAGTTCACTAGTCTGCAAAAAAATCAATTAATAACGAACTATTTGCTCAAAATGAGTTTCCTGGGGCAAAGTGATGGTTTCTCACCTTCAAAATATAATTCTGAGAATGGGGAAATTTCCTGTGCTTCATACCAGGCATGTAGGACAGGGAAGAAGTCGCTCCAAGAAGAATCCTTTCAGTGACTTTGATGCTGTTTTCTTCCAGACAGGGCTGCCGCTGCACTGGGGGCTTTATACGATGTAAGAGCGGGTGATTGTGAAGATAGATGCTGCTCCTGCCCCGCCGAAACAGGCATTTGCAGGGAGCGCAGCCGTCTGCACCACGGCTCCGAAAGCGGCCAGGCTGTCGTAAACTCCCTGGAAGAGCGACAGAAACACTTTGACAGGTGGGTGAGCTCTCTTTTAGCTCTGGCTTTGTGCTCCCATCTCAGGCAATGGTGCAAATATAGTTTATGCTATAAAAGATAAGGGTCATATGCATATAGAGTATCTGCATTACGGCTGGCACACTGTTTGCAGTTGTTTGTCATGGGCTGCTTGCCTGTTAAAAGTGACATTGGAAATATAAAAGGGGTAGCACATAAAATCCACAGCTAGTTTGGGCAGTTTGTCAAAGCTGGAAACATCTTAACAGAGCAGCAAGGAGGCAACAACTGCCAAAGCATCAGCTGAAGCAGCTGGAGTTACTTATTCAGAAGAAATCATCTGATAACAGTATATATATTAACATTTTCTGAAACCAAAATGGTAAGTATCAAACGAAAACCCAAAGTCAAACCCAAAATGTTTATGCAAATACGCAGCTCTGTTATCTTTATTCTTATTATTTACAATAGTGAGGACAGTTTCAGTGACGTACAAATGAGATAAGTGCAAGCCACGGAGTTCAGTTTTGGTCCAAATCCCAAGCGTTGCTAAAAATCATTTTCTTAGAGGACTTATTTTTTCCATTTCGTTGTGATAAGACTAATTTTTTAGTTTGTTCATCAAATGGTACTTATCAGTTTCTAAGATATTGGAGACTGCCTTTATCTTTAGACTCATTTTTCATAGTAACCCTGCTAGTCTAAATTTTCTTGTGAAGCACCATAACCATTGACAGCTGTAGACAGCTAAAGGCTGTGCTGCCAAAATTGTACTCATGCGCTACTGAAATATAGGCAAGAAGCACCCAGAAAATACCAAAAAGGAGATGTAGAGGGTTAATAATGGGGTACTGATGGCTATCCAGAATTAAAGGGCTGTCAGGGAGTTCACTGACCTATGAATTGCATCATTCCTTCCAATGGTGATGACTTTTTTTTTTTTTTTTACCTACTGCCTCCCAGTAGAAAACTGTCCGAGATTAGTGAAGATGGAAATTGTTATCACACAAAGGTTTTTCCATAGCTCATGCCAGAGAAGACATTCACAACAGGTACCTTTTGGAGAAGTCCCAGAAAAGAGTGTAGGGCCTGGGCTGGGCTTTAAAAGGAGCCACGTCCCCCCCCGAGGTCATCGGTTTAACCTCATCATGGGTCAGTGGTCCCATGGCAGGTGCTGAGGGGGAGGAAAGTGAATGATTTAATGGCAGGAACGCCAGCACAGCCGCCTCCGGGAGAATGCTTCGTAGCGATGAGCCAAGCCGACGTTCAGACTGGTAATGACTGAAATTGTACTGGAAAGTGCCACGGGTGAATTCAGAGCCAGGAGCCAATGTAGTAAATGACACCTACATTTTGCAAAATTTCGCAGCCTACTGAAGTAGGCAACAGTAGATTCAGGGGCAAACCAAGTCCCAGAAACTGCAAGAGCATTGGGAGAAACATGATAGATTTAGTACTGAAAAACGAATGTTGGGTACGTGCAATACCTCTTTGAAGGAGCTGCCCCAAAGAAAATATTTTTTAATTCCACACATTTGTCATCCTGGGAGAAGAATTAGCTGTGAAATCCAGTCCAAAACAGCAACAAGGCTGTAGACAAGCGGGAGGGAAAAAGCATGAAAGGAATGCAGCTCAAGGATGCGTAGGGTCCTGCTTGGAGCTACAGAGTGGCCAAAGACAACCGAGATCTGAGGTGAGTTAATCAAGATATATGAGAATAGAAGGGACGTAAGAATCCTACATATTAGCAAATAGACAGTCAGAAGCACAAAGCAAAGGGCGAGGAGAGGTTTTCAAGTAACCATGTCCAAGCATAGCAAAAACTGCAGAAAAGGCAAGAGGTGATGGCAGAGAGTCTCAAGGAGCTGAAGTGCCCCGGCGAGTGCGAGCTGGGGCAGACACTCAGAGCACTCAGGCTGGGACATCACCAATAGAGACTCGGTCACGAAGAAGGAAGGCTCCACGTGGTATCAAAACAAATATTTGTGCAAGAGGAAGAGAGAACCGAGACATGGCAGCTATGGGGAAAACAGCTTTTCCTCCTCGACAGCCTTCGCACATAGGCTTACAAATGCATACAAATTCTGCTGCTGTGTGCAGTACAAGCGACTTGTAACCCACATGCAAAGAAAAAAGAGACTTAGACACAGAAATCAGGCTGCTCAAGAACATGAGCTCTTGACCTTTTGTGCAGCAGAGACACGGGCTGCTGGATGGCTTCAAAATGCAGTGTTACAGGGCTTTGCTTGCAGTCAGCTATGCACCGAAACAAGTCCTCCAGAGAAAACACTAATGTGATGTGGCAATACAGAAGAGGCTTTAGTAGTCTGGAGATGTTTTTCAGATGAAGGCAACCACCAGACCAGGACTCTCCTCTTTGGCTTAGAACAGAGAGGGCCAGGCTTTGGAACAGCCATTTCTATGAAGTTCAACAACTCATCAGGAGGCCTTCTTCAAAAGGCAGCCTCTGAAATGGGAGCAATCACACGAGTCTTGGCTATTGCAGATGATCCTGTACCTCCCAGGAAAAAAATTGGAATTTTAGTGGGCTATTTTAAATGGTTAGAAACACATCTATCATCTTGGGTATGTGTTTGGGAAGGGGAGGCAAGAGAAGAGAATGTGATGTAGAACTTTTTATTAATAAAGAGCAGTAATATGTATAATTTCATGTGCATTGCACTGAGAAATTACTGCTCACTATCTAAAATGTGATCCTAATTTTAAAAAGAAGGAGAAGAAGAGGAAGACAAAGAGGAGGAGGAGGAGGAAGAAGAAGAAGAAGAAGCAGAAGAAGAAGAAAAGATGAAAAAGACTCAAGAGTGCAAAATCAGAAAATCAGGTTGACTCCTGGAGTTTCTTCTAAATAAATATTAGAAATACTCAAAGAATGTTAAAACAGAAAATGATCAAATCTGCTGTATCTGTCCTGTACTTGCAGACAGATTTTTAGCAGTGAGTTGAGAAAAGCAAGCTAGTTTTGCTTTTTTAACTTTACTTCTAGAAGTAATGTTAGAGAACACAGTAGCTCTTTGCAAAAATAATACATTTTTTTTGCTAGAAAAATAGTGGATTTTGTGCCTAACCATAATAAAATGTTGTCATCATGTGCTATGTTCACGCAGTATGATCACTGGCCATGTGTTAACACGCAACACAACATCAGCTGAAATCTGGACTGTTTGTTTGCAGTCTTTCTTAAAACTAAAGCTCATTTCTACCGTTGGCTCCAATGGGGTTTCTGTTCCGCTCCACGTAAATCAGCGGCAAAGCTGCCGTGGCCTTTTCTGGAGCACCCACAAGCCCATAATGAAGCTCTCCATGAAATGGTGGTCATTCTCCTCATTTCATGCAGCTGGGAAGAACAGTATTTGCATTTGGTTTGTGCAAAAAGGCCTCCTTTTGTACAATCAGCTGGGCAACTTTGCATTTGGCACCATAATAAATAATAAATTCATGACTGCGGAGCTGTAATACATGGTTTGGTGTATTCTATACCGCAGTGTAAAAGCAATATCAAAGCAATGTGTAGGACAAGCCAAATTTTAATCCACCCCTATTGCTAATCTCTAAGAACACTGCAACGGGCCTTCAAATGAACTGCTCCCCTAGGACCGACAGCTACAAGGCTGGTGCCCTAGCTTGTACGTACACGTGTGCGAGCAGTGCAAAACACCCGCTGCCTGAATACCGGCTCAGAGACCTGCCCCCGCCGGCGCTGCCGCTCGGGGAGCCAGCAGGAGTGTCCCAGGTCTGTGCTGACGGCAGCAGGCAACGTCAGCTTTTTCCATCAACGGAAACAAGGAGCAAGCAAAGAAGAAAATCTGGCTTTTGGAGCCTAGCTCCCTGCTATGCCGTGCTTCTACTGGGTGTAGCTACAAAAATCAAACATACACCGCTAACAGCTCTTGGATATGTGAAAACATAACCGGCACTGCTTTCAATGCTTCCCATATATTCATCAATACAATCAAAAGTTGATGAAGCAATGTAATCTTTAATAAATATCTTTCATTAAATACCAATACATGCACCAACTTTATTATATTCACAGGTCATGCTGTTTGTCCAGCACGGCCTAAAACACGGAGGTAAGTGCCCTTAGGACAGTAAAATTTTACACGCTATTTCCTTATACACAACAAATCTGCACGTCAACCGCTCTTATTCCAGGATGAGTGCCCAACTGCATCTTTGCACCGTCCTTTCACTGCGTCTTGCGATGCAGCCCTTCTAAAGCTATCATCTGAGAACATACCTCTTCAAAATCGTGAGTATTTGTTATTTTTACAACGGCTACAAGTGCTCCAGATCCTTCTCAACTATACCTGAAACACCTGCGCTGTCCCCCGTTACTTTACCGTACAACTGAGACAGGAATCAATGCTGTGCTGGGGATGGGGGGGGTACTTGATGACCTCTCCAGGCCCTTCCAGACTACTTTTTATCATTTGGCCAGAGCAGACGCAAAGTTTGGCAAGGTGAAGGTCTGTGAAGGTAACTGCAGACCATCATGGTAGGTGGCTGCTCTCTGCAACGCGATCATTACAGAGTACGCCTCTTCTTCTTCTATCCATTTCACTTTTGCATTTCCCCATCAAAAAATATATTTTCAAAAGAGCTACAGACAATGGTCAACACAGTAAAACAATTCATATGGTGGATGATGGGAATTTTTTCCCCATTTTGACACATTCAAATGTTTGTTATGCGTTGGCCTGCCCATTAAAAGCAGCCAGTGCCTCTTGACATCTGTACTATATAGCCAGCCTTATGCTATTAACCATCCCTGCTACCACAACCGCTGCTGCAATATCCACGCTCTCAGCCATGCAGTCATATAGATCTCGACTTTTTTCCTGGCACAACCTGTACTTTTAAAAGTAGCAGCAGTTCTCTGAGCGGCGCCGAAGCCTAAAAAGAGCTGGCACGGGGCGTAAAGGGGCCCCGGAGCCCCCTTGCCGCAGCAGCGCAGCCTCGCACACATGGCCCACCTCCTCACCCTTCGCTCTCGCTGCGATGGGCCACGCAAGCTGCCGGCCTTTTGTTGATGTTTTCTTTAAATATTATTTTGTGCTTTTGGCACGGGGATGGAAGCCTAGTAACCAGCTGGCACGGCCTCTTGCCTTTCATTGCAGCATTGATTGTGCACCACATGCCCTTCGCCTCCTCCTCCTCCTCGGTTTGCTACATCACTGGAGCTGATTGCTGTGGCCACTCGTAGAGAAGGTTTGGCAGCTGCGAGACCCAGATGCCAACTTCTTTCGGCAGTGGCCTGTGGGTGTCAGCTTGTCTCCCTGTTTGGCATTTCCTCTGGCAATGAAACCTGCTCTGTGTCAGTGTGTCGTCTGCAGAATGAAAAAGTTATCACTGAAATACATCTGCAAGAGCCATGGAGAGGGTGGAAGGAAAACGCTTTTGAAATTTGCACGGGAGAAGGAAGATACAAGTCTATCTTTGAGCCAGAACTCGTCCAGACTGGCTCTACCATGCTACCAGCAGGTAGCCATAGCGGTGGCTCACAGAGCGCGCCTGGGAGAGGCGTCCCGGCCAGCGGGCTCAGCCTGCGCTCGCTCCCTGCTTGGCATCGTTCGTACCTGGGTCTTGTTTGGGTGTACAGGGACGGGCTGGGTCCTGGTCCCGGCTGCCCTGCCAACGGGAGGAGAGTCACAGCCCCCATACGCACGCCACAGCCCGCGGTACGGCACTGGGCGCCCTTGGGGACAACGCTCCTGAAGGATATTGCTACCCACATAATAAGGACACTATGATAAAGAAAAAGGTACTTAACATTTTCTTGGGAAAAGAGACATTCAGAATAAGGTTGCTTCCCAAACAAACTTGCCCACCAAAATAAATAAAAAAATATTGCAGGACTGGTTTGGTATTTTTACAATAATTTTCCTCTCTATATTTGAAATTTACTTTTTTGATGACACATTTTTACATGTCACATTAATCCAAAATATCAGTTACTAAGAAGGGAATATAACTGAATTTTATTTTGCATATAAATCTTCAAAAAAGCCTAATACCCTACAAAACACTAAAAAAGATAAATGAAATGAACGCTAAACACACTGTTTCTTAAAATAATATTTTAAAGCACATCTCTCAGTTAGTTAAGGCCTAAGCAAGGATCTTTGCTTTCTTTGAGCTGGTAATACTGATTGTCAGAGAAAGGAAGTCATAAATGGAAACCTGATTATTTCCCCAATGAAACCGAGGGGTTTTGCTGCCAACTTCAGTAACAAAAACTGAGGGCCTTAACCGTTTGCTCAGATAATTTGTGAATGATTACTTGTGCCTTTCATACAGTTAAAATAATGAACAGCTTGCAATCTGCAGCAATTAAAAATTCTGCTTTTCTCTAGCTCAGCCTTAAGATTGTATTTTATTTATTTATGAATATCCAATTCGTGTTGCTTTTCCATGTTTCAACCCCTGCACGAACTCTTACACCACATCCCGAAGCGGACACACCGGGGGATGGCACGGCATCCCGAGGAGCCGCAGATCCACCCCTCCCGTCCCCGAAATGCTCGACTCTATACCAAGGAGTTGGATTTATGCCGTAATATTTAAATGCCATTATTTCCTTTTGTTGATGTGTGCAAAATGGGCATAAATCAGCTTTGGTCTTGCCTTTCCTAGGTGTAAGCAATCACAAGCACTATGCTGCGAGAGGGCAGAGGCAGGCTCGCGGCGATGTAGCGGTAGGGTAACGGTCTTGCACAAATCACAGCAATTCAGTCGTGGCTGGGAGTGGAAAAGCACGGGGAGTTTTATTTCTGGTGCTCTGATCTAACCACTACCGACCACCTTCTCCAACCTGGGCTAGCGTAAATCCACGCCTTTGGAGCCCACAGAGCTATGGCACATCAGCATCTAATCTGTTCATTGTGCTTATTATAAAACAGCTCTCTAAATTTTATTTTGCTGTCTTATCTCTCCCTCTTAACATTTAAAGAGGCGTGGAATATAGCTCATCATAACTTCCACTGGCTAAACAAAAGTCCTCCCAGTAATGTCACAGCTGCTCTTTTTGTGTCCCTAGCATAAGCCCTGGACCAGGGACCATCTTTCCATTCTGTGTACAAGCACTGTCGAGCACAACACGGGGCTGAAAAACTTAGGGCGCTCAAATAAATACATAATAATAATGCGTCACGGCACTCCAGCGAGGAACACGAGCTAACGCCCATCTTACTGGCACCGCGGTCCTGCCTGCGCTGAGGAGGCAGGAAAGAGAAGGGCTTCCCCGTCGCTCGGTGGTCCAAAGTGAACGTGGATGAGACAGGGAATTCACGACTGCCAAACAAACAGGAAAGAAAAAAACCCACAGATAAACAACATCATTAATCTGCTTTAGGTAAAAAGAGCAGAGCAATAAATGCTCCGGGAGCTACGACAGTAGGGAGCACGTGAACACCAGGAAGGAAAAAGATACCGCTTAAAGCCTATAAAGGCGTTCTTCAGCAATACCAGATAAATAGATACTGCTACAACTAATGAACCGGCTCACTGGCAAGCTGCCCTCCCACAAAGCTCGTGACTGGGAACCTTCCCACATCCTTGACACAGGCGCGAATCCTCTGCTTCATCAAAGGGAGGTTTACGGGCAGCAGCCTCAGAAAACCCCGGGAGACCCTTCCTCCTCCACAGTCAGGCTGCCCTGTCCCCGTCCCATCCTGCCAGGCCTGGGGATGCTGTGGCGAATCCCCCGGCGCTGGGGGCCAGGGGCTGGCCGGTGGAAATCTCACTGGTTGCTACTGCCGGAGGAGGAAAACCGAGTCCCACCGCGCGGCGAGGGGTCTCGGAAGGGCCCGAGAAGGACTTCAGCAGCCTCTCCCCCGTTCACACACCTCCTCCCTTCCTCTCTCCTCCAGCACACAAACACGCACAAACGCCCATATTTAATACTTTGCAATCTATGTATATACACACATATGCTGTTATTTTTATAACATTCGATATAGATCGTTGAGTGTAACAGCTCCCAACTAGAAATATTTTACCTATGGTGAAATAGCATAAACCTAGTTTAAAATGCCATTTTCCTGAATAGGGTCATGAAATAACTGCACAGCTTCAAAATACAGTTTCTAACTCTTAATTAACCTTGGAGTACTCCAGGAAAGGACAGAGTTTCTTCATTTCTCCTCCCCTCCGCGACTGGGACCATGCCTGGGAACACAAGCCTCGCCACCAGTTTTAGCACAGCGTGGGCAGGTCCTTGCCGAGGAGATGTCACGGTGACCACAGCGAAGGCAGGGGGAAGTTTTCAGTGAGTCTGAAAAAGGCAGGAGAAAGATTTCACACGCTGCCTGTGTCTTTGTCTTGTCACTCCAGCCCACCGCTCTGGAAGGGAGCGCGGCGTCAAGCACAATGACAGACGCTGGGGAGCCATCCAGCACCCAACGCCTCCCCGGAGCCGCATGCTGCCGCTGCTGAATGCCAGCCCGGAGATGCCGGGGTAGCGTGGAACGGGCCCAGCATCCCCAAGATTCGCATCCTCTCCTCTGCTCCGCAGGCTGCACCGCGAAGGAGCCCTCAGGGGAGGGGATGTAGAAAATCAGGAGCACAGGGTGGGGGAACACCGCTGCCCGGGCCGGCAAAACCAGGTTTGTCCATTTTCCCAGCTAACGGCATACGGCATGCTTTGTCATCCGAGCATTCATGCAAGAATTACTGGAGTACCACGGCAGAAAGGGCGGTACAGGTCAGCAAGGTGCTGGCCTGGGAACCACGAGATTCAGGTCTAAGCCCCTTCCAGCCTGCTGCTGGTCTCCCGTGTCATTCCTACCATTTCGCCTTCACTGTTGTCTTGATTAATAATGGTTATTATTAACAGTTCATACGGTTATATGATTCGTAGAGGAAGATACTGCCTGCTTGGGCAGAAAGCAGAGCCATGAAGTCAGCCACAAAGAAAACTACAGTAAGACGTAGCTATGGCTGGGGCAGGGCTCCAGAAAAGGAGCATTTTGCGGGGTCAGAGAACTGTGATATCCCTGAGCGTTAAAGCATTCGGCTGCGTTTCAGGCTTAAATTCCCAATGGTCACTTGGAAGTGAATCTCAGCGCCTCAAAAGGCTTTTAGGAATTTCCAAGGATTGGGTTTAATCAGTGATCTGAAGTAATTTAATATATTTCCAGTGCTCTCTTCTTTAATACTTAATGACTGATGATTAGGTTTGTGTATCAGATCTGAAATCTGCAAGTTATGCGGCAATTAATGTTTGAAGTACTCCGTAACTTCAAATATAATGATCATATTTGCAAAGTAATTACAGAATATATGTGCCTAATAAATAATACCACTTAGCACTTACACAGCACTATTCACCTGAGGAGCTCTAAACGAAAAAATTCCAAAAATAATAGACGCAATTCAAATGCAAACCAAGTTTTCAGCGACACCTCACGAGAAATGATGTAACAGTTTCTGCGCAGCCAAAGCACCGTGCATGTCATGGCGCTAATTCAGTACGGCAAGATGCGCGTAAAGCGGGTGACCAAAGGCAGGGAAACGGAGGGTGCAGCTCCAAGAGCAAATCTGAGGTGCAAGGGCAGCACCGGGAGCTGCTGCCTGTGCCCCGGGCACCCACCCCTCCGCTGCAGCCCGTCGCCCTTCCAGCTGTGCTTGGACAAGGGTGCGTGCAGACACACCATCAGTGAGGTGCACGCAGGGCCAGATTTTAAAAAAAAAAACAAACCTGCAAACAAAAAAACCCCAACTTTTTAAACACTCGGACTACTCCGCCGGTGGACTACAACGCGGTGCAGCGCAGAGGGAGGAATGTACGGGGAGACGGAGGGAGGAGCGCGGGCCGTGGCTGATGCCCAGGACACAGGGCGGACCCGGCCCTTCCCTCGGCACCCGCGCGGGCTCTGATCTGTCCTCTCCCCGCAGCTCTGCTTTGGGAGCGTGCCACCCGCCTGCCAGCAACCCAGCCACGCTCAACGACAGGCAGGTGAAATCCTAACCCGCAGAGGCAACGAGACCACTGCTTTTGAAAATAAATATTTAAGTGCCCAGTCCCTATTTTGAACCAGCCAAAGCCTAAACAAGCTTCGCACACAGAGGCAGATGCACACGTAACTCAACGCACGTTATTCAAAAGAGCGGGTCTATAGAAGAGGGTCAGCCATCAGCCAAGATGCCCTCTGTAAGCAGTCGTTTTGGTGCAGCAGCTTCCAGCAGACCACGCTCCAGCTGCGGCATCCCTGCCGCCTCTCCTGGCCGGCCGCGCGCTGGAGGAGCGGTGCTGCTCCGGAGCCGGCACGTCAGCGCCTGTCTGCCCTCCTCCTCTTCTGGCTCTGCAGGAGGTTTCGGGTTCCTCCTTCCCTCTCCTGTCCTTATCAGCAAAGAGTCAGTTAGGGGAAAGGGAGCGATGCAGCGCGGCAGGGCCCAGCCTCACTCGTTTCCATTACACGAACTTCCTCTCTGCTTAATTCCTGGTTGACCTTGAAGTTTAATTACAGGCTAAAAAGAACAGTTACGTAAGGGAGGCAGCAAACCTAAATAAAACAAAAACAGAAGGGCCATATGCCACATAGCCCAGAAAAATCTAGAATCAAATTACACTCTTTGAATTATTTACAATATTTCTTCTTGCCAAATCCAAGCAAATACTCCGCTTGCTTCAACTTCACTTTAAGAGCTTTAACTGTTTACTGTAAACCCAAGCATACAATAGCTCTTTCATCGAACACTTAACTGCACATTTCACATTAATAAATATTACAAGGATATTGCATTATAAAAAAGGCTGGATGTAGTTTTCCTGAGTCTTCTAGCTGCTGTACTGAAAATGAGTCTGAGGAAGGCATTTCTCCCAGGCCGTGTAGTCTAGCAGCATTTGAGCTACTGAGTAAGCACAGTGAAGCTAATATTATTATTATTATTATTATTTTAATAGCAGTTTCCCACCACATACTGAAATGCAAAAACGAACAAGGAAACATTTCATAATAATGAATTGTGTTTGCTCAGATTTATTCATTGTAATATGATTATAAAATACGATATACTCCTCAGCGTGACTGTTCCGTCTCTCAGATTAAGCAAGTGTCTGAACATGCCTATCCTTATTTTCAGCAGGGAGCAGTACATGCTTTGTGCAACAGGAGAGCTTCCACCACAATGGGTCATCCCATCTTCAGGCATTTAAATTACAGATTTAGATGACAGGACACGGATTTAGTAACTACATTTGGAAAATGGTGACCACTGTCTTAGTTTCCTTATCTGGAAAAACAGGATAATACTTGTTTGCCTGCACCGTAGGAATCTCCTGAGGGTTGTTGACATTTGAATGGCAGTGCGAAGAAGTAAAGAAGCGATGTGATTAATCGCTGTGTAAGCTCCGTGCTTTACAGCTCGGTGAGATGAGAATATCCCTGCCTTGACAAGTTGTGTTCTTGAAAGACAATGTAAAAATAAAGAATGAGGAGGGCTGCAAGGATAAAAAGGGGAAAGAGAAGATGTAACAGATTCAACTAGTGGCTTCCCGCTCCATGTTCCCACCGCCACGCCACCACCACCTATTGCCTCCTTAGCTGGTTTTGCATCCCTTTTGACTGCAGTACACTGGAAGTGACGTACATGGAACCAGATTAAAAACAAAACAAAACAACCCCAATCCAACCCAGATTAACATTTTTAATGCGGCTGCCCCACTGCGGGCTGGTGAGCTGTGCCGGGTGGGCTGCGGGAGGGAAGTCTTCACGCTCTTGTTGAAGCTTTGTTGCTCTACCAGGGCCACACAAACTAGAGGAAAAGAGCAAGAGCAAGCCTGTGCTGTGGGCTCCAGCTCAGCCACATCGCAAAGGGTGTCCCAACTCCTGGCCCAAAGACCGTGCACGTATTTTCCATAAATACCTGATATTTTATTTATTATGTATTTCACACAAGCATAGTTGCAGAATAAAAATAGGAGATGCCATTGCAGCAGGACCTGAAAGACATCACCTTCTCCTAGGTCAGTCCCTGACCGTTAGCTCAGACCAGCCCGCACGCTCTTGCTTTTTCTCTCCCCCCAGCGCTGTTTCCCCCCGTATCTTCCCGTGAAAACCCGAGTATCTGCCCCATGCAGAGAGGAACAGGTCTTCCAGTCGGAGACTGCAATCACCACTGAGGTTATTTGGGAGATGCCTTTTTGAGAGAGGAATTACGACTATCCACCAAGGATATCCGAGGATCAGTTAACTTTGGGGAGGCAGAGCTCTTTTACAGCATTTCTTTGGTTCATATTGCAACCTCCAGCAACCTCTGCATGTAGAGAACACGAATACGTACACAGGCTATTCAATGCAGAGCAGAAAGTCCATCTGTTTTAGGTCTGACCACCACTTTGGCTCTCCAGTGATGTGAAACCCAAACTTCTACCGTCTTTGCAGTTGGCAGAAGACTGTTTTCTCCTGCACCTCCATACTCCTGGTAGGTATGCATCCACCGCTCCCAAAATAAACTTAGCTTGAATCTAACTTGAGACAGGAATTGACAGCATGAATCATGCTGCTGCAAACGTCATCTCAGTAATTGGAACATGGATATATGCCTGTGGAAATTATAAAAGTAGCAAATAACTGTATTACAGAACTAAGGAGAGGAAACCTGGCTCTGCCAAATCAAAGAAAGCTTTACTTGGCCTTCAGCAATGTCAAGAGCGAGTCTCATTGCCACTCATTACAGCTGACAGTGTATTCTGCTTATTTCACCCGTCTGCAGATGGGATTCATTGCACCTAACTTCAGTCAGATAGGAGTTAGGCATCTGGTCTGAGCTACTCTTCTCAGCTCCTCTTGCTGGAGATGGAAGAGGTGAGTACCTCAAGGAGAAGGGGATTCAGCACATCTATTTTCAGGAGCAGTCTTAGCTCAGGACAAACCACCCCTCAGGAGTCCAGTCTCTTTCTATTAATTATAGAAGGAACCTTGGTTTTCTTAGACTAAACCAACTAATTTTCACATAGCCAAAGAGCGGTGAGAAATCTGACCACACGTGACTGTACAAAGATTTCAACTTTTACCCCCATTTCAGTTATCTCCAAATATCTGTCATTCTTTTCAAACTGTGATCAATACTTTGTGTCAAGAAATATTACTGAACTGGTGAATGATTCTTTCTTTTATGGGCACGTTACGGGAGATAGGCCTTTGCTACAGTGCTTTGGAGCACCTCACGTAAAATTCCCATAAATAGAGAATGAGCTGAATTATCCATACTGTATCCACATTTCTCTTCACTATGACATGCCAAATTCATCTCCTCTCTTGGATCACAATTCAGGTAAGTACAAGCAAGCCAGGAAGATGTTTACTTCATTTTTAATGACTCAAAGATGTCTTGAGGTCCTTCTGCTTATTTGAGAGACAGTATTTCTCAACTGCTTTATTTTATTCATTAAGCTAAGCTACTTGACTTCCTTCTGTGCTCCTTGAAGTGCTCAAGAGAGTCTGAAGAATTAAAAAATGAGGTTCCCTCCAGACAGTATGTCTTCATATATAGTTTTACAATCTGAAATAAGAAAAAAAAACCATTGAGTTTGCAGAACTATGTTATGAAGTAAAGCAACCTTAATTGAAATTCCTCCTGCTTACGGGACACGGGTAGTCCTTGTTCTGTATTTTCTGTCGTCCAAGAGCTCTTCCTGAGCCGTTTTGACCAGGCAGAGCTCCTCACCCCTGCCATAATCTTTTGCCTGACCGCTGCAGGTTGGGTTTGTCTCATTGCCAGCTGGGGCTGTTCTGCGCTTGAGCCCGTCAATGGCTCTTGCTGGGACTTTCCCACTTCCACTGGCTCAAGATCGGAGATAAAAGATGTCTCTTTGGCTGATCCCATGTATTTTGACCTCAGTTGACTTTTCTTGTCCAGGAAAAGAGAGCACCCGACTCCTTTTCTGTCCTATTTCAGAACAGGAAGATCAGCAAGGAAATCCTTCTGCCACTTGTGTGCCTTCAGCTTCCTCCAGCTGAGGTTCTTCATGCCCAGGAGTCTCCCCTTGAACCTCAGTTCTCTCTTTTGAGGCAAGCCAGTGCTGCCCATACCAGTACATCCCATATAAGGAGGCAGTCAGCAGGATTTATACATATTTGCAATATAATTTGAGTAGTGGCTTATCCTTGACAGAACATCCTGAAGTAGAAGTGTTTTAAAGATGAAGCTGAGGTTTAGGTTTGTGCTCGATGAGAAGGAACTAGGGGGAAGGGTTCTTTTTTTATTTGGATATGAAAAATGGACATTGGAAAATATCAGAACAATCACGACAACGTATTCATTTTTTCCCCTCAGTAAGCTGAGTCTAAGTCTGCGTATGAAACACGTGGCAGAGAAAGCCACATATGAAGCCTTTATTTGATGAAGAGCTGTTTCACTCAGGAAAGTTGATACAACCTCTACAGACACCCTTTGGTACAAATAGAGATAAACCAGGAAGACACTTGACAGAGGAGCAGCTTGTGGCTTGTGAAATCAGCCAAGCTGGCTATGATGAGCCAGATCCAGAACACAGATGAAATTTGCTTAAGTGGATCTTTATGAAAATGGTAACTTTACAGTCTTGGGAAAATTCCCAGAGAATGGGGAACACTGCTAGCACGGACACAATGTCAGCTCGTTCAGGTATCGGCAAGGCAGGCACAGACATCTTCTCCTGACCAAACCCCTCTGCGCATTTCAGGAAAGCGTCGAAAAAATGACGATGGCTACCGAGGCGGGTTTAGCTCCAGCCTGCAACATCTGAAAGCAGTGCGAGCTCTCCCCTTCCCCCTTCTCGAGTCTTTCACCTACTTGGCTGTGTACCAGAAAGAGCCCGAACAAAAGTGAGAGACCCTGAGGCTTGAAGCCACTCTATAGTTAGAAGTGGCGCTAAGATTAGAGAGCGAGAAGTGTGAGATAGCTGAAAGCCTGTGAATCGTGCTAAGGATAGAAACTTAGAAGTAGGAGGCAGCCAAACTCGATACTGAGAAATCAGAAGTTGAGCACTAAAGTTGGATGAGATTTATGGGTAGAGAACATAGCCTCTTACTGCTCTGGAGGCAAGGTAGTGCCTAGCAGCCAAGGATGTTCTGCGAAGCCACGCTGTTCGGATCTGATAGCCTGCTTCCTAAAATAGGGATTATATCACATCTTTTGATAGAATGCGCTATGCACGTAAAGTACCAGAAGACCAGAAAATACGCTTTTCTTGCCCGTAGCTCCCAGGGAAAGTCCTGTCTCCCTTCGGCGCTCTAGACAGAGCCGGCAGCCAGCCAGGTTACCATGCATTCAGAGATGCTCTGACTTACTGCAGTGCTTCCACAGCCAAGAGATTTGCATTGCATAGATCTGCCTCTAGACTCCAGAAACAGGCTCAGTAGTGAACTAATGAAAGGGAAGGGGTGAATGAGAATACCTCTATTGCTGTTACCTCCTTCAAGCAGCAAGGCGCAAACACCATCAGTTGGCCTTATCCTCTAAACCCAGTTAAAATATGTCATTAACCAGTGCAAGTCCTCCAACCTGTTTCAAGCTACGTCGCCAGAGCATCAGGGCATTGGAAAATGAATCCAAACGCCTTCCTAATCGTATTAAACACAAGCACTGTAGCCTGGGAAATGACATATCATCTGTGATGAAAAGCCAGGGGTCTCCTGGATCTCGCTAAATCTGGGGAAATTGTTGCTCAGTATATTCAACGGTCTGTAACCATTTAAAAGCCACCACAAATTTTAGCAACAGAAAGCAGGGTAGAACCAAGAGCTCAAAAATTAATTCTTACCAAAAAAAGCCTGAGAGGTGGGAGATTTTTTGCTGCCTGCTAAAAATCAAAGTCTGTCAGTCAGCGGCAGTCAAGTACAGCAGGTCAGAGATAACCTGGCAGAGCAGATCGATCGGCAAGGAGAGAAACGGCACGTCGGAGCTGGCATCACAGGCAAACCTCGCAGCCTCCAGTGGTTACCATAATTAAGAAAGACAGGTGGGAGCGAAGCTCTGCGTGGGTGAGAGAAGGCTCCGCGCCACAACCGTGCCCGGCCTCTACGTACCGGGTATCTTAAGCAGGCGAAATATCTCCACGCGCTGGCTGTATC
Organism: Platalea leucorodia; assembly: GCF_965183815.1. Classification (NCBI taxonomy): domain Eukaryota; kingdom Metazoa; phylum Chordata; class Aves; order Pelecaniformes; family Threskiornithidae; genus Platalea; species Platalea leucorodia. The sequence continues at coordinate 1,274,963 of NC_138858.1, forward strand.
CGAGGGGCGCTGGCAAACCTCTGCTGGAAGCGCCTTCTCAGCAGAAATCTGCATTCAGCGCAAACGCAGGGCTCTCGGGTTTAGGCCACACTTTCTAAACTGAACAATGCAGCAGCTTTTCAGATCATGGTCAATTAAGTGTTGGCAAGATTGCATAACTTCATCCAAGCTGTGGATGGCCGTGATCAGCAGCAGCTGAAAAGTAGCCAAGAAACATGTGGATTTGTGTTGTAAAGGCTAGAAAAGGCAATTTTAACCATTAAAGTGCAAAAATGTAAAACTAGAGCAATCAGGATTAATTACAGAGACTCTCAGACTGGAGGAGGGAGTGGTAGGAGGAAAAGAAGAATGCTCCGCAGATCTTTAAAGGTGAAGAACCTTCCTTGCCCAGTGGTCTTTTCACAGCTCATAAAACAGGCTTGGATATGAAAAAAATTGCAAATTATTATATGAGTTATACGGAAAATTCCAGTGCGTTGCTCCTCCTTTTATTGGGCTCCATTAAAGGAGTAAACCCACCAAGTAATTTTGTTAAAGGCTTGTGAATCAGTCTGGAGCTGGTAAGAGAAGCCTTGTTGGCAAGTTCAGTCCTTGCTAGCTGAATTTTTAACGAGATGTTTAAATTGTTGACTGAGGCTCCAGACACTGGATTAGGAAGCGTGCTTTGGCAGGTGGGAGAAAGCAATGGAAAACCGCCTTTGCTTTTTTAAAACGAAAAATCTGAACTTCATGTGAACAAATGCATTCAAATGAGTCATACCATTGTGTCAGCAATCAGGTGAAATATCAGTCCTGAAAGCTCTTTCCTCTCTCAGCTGGCTTCACAGGGTGAGCGGGACAGGCGACAAGGACTCCAGCGCTTCAGCACACACTCTATACTCATCGCAGGCAAGGAGCACAGAGCAGAAGATTCATGGCATATTGTGACAGTCCTGTGCTTTTCCCGCCAAAAGAGGACATCGGCCCCTCTTTGACGCTACCTTTCTTAGGCAGAACATCCCACGTGGGCTCCCAAAGAGCAGCCTGGGAGTCAGTCATCCCAAACCATTATCACTGCAAAGTGATTGCCATCACAGCTGGCTTCAATCGAAGCCACTAATGGGCTTCTTGCATCAGCATCATTTATGTCAGGGTATGACGTGTGACTGCCAAGTTACATACTTTATAGAAGTATAAGGTTCTATGTATGAAGAAGCTTTACCCAGAACTTGAGCATAGATCTCCCAAACTTTATAATAGATTAACAGTATAGCAACAGCAAGTACCAAAGTGGTCAATGGTGCAACGGGGAGAGCTTTCAGTCTCCCCTCTAATTACCTTGAGAAAGAAGATAACTTCAGGCAAAGGACACATGAAGAGAATCGGCACCTGAGTGGAGCTGGAGGGAACCCAAGAAAAGAGCCCGGGTGTAGAAGCACACAGGTGACCTCAGAGCAGGTTCTTTTTAACGACTGCAACTGGAGGATGTAAGAGGTGGGATCCCAACCACGTAATTAGGTAACCGCCTCAACGGGCTGCCAGCTGGATCACCAGGCAAGGAGACAGCACTGTGGTCTGTTCTATTTCTCCTCAGATGCTTTTATAACAAGTGTAACTCTGTTGTTGGGGTTTTGAAAACACATCATTTCAGTTAACCTTTTCTAGCTTGTGACAAGGGTGATGTTGAAATAACTAGAAAACACCAAAGCAGAGCAGAAAACTGGCTCATTCCTGTAACAGCTCACACCCCAAATGGTGTTTGGGTGTTTTCCAGAATAACCAAATAGCATACCTCTACTTAGCTGCTGAGCTAATTCATGAGTTAATGAGGCAGAAACTCTGCGGAAGGAGCACTTTCTGATGAGAGCATTACCCTTGGCAAGCCTTAGTACAGCGGAGAGCGTCTGAACCCCGTCTTGGGGTACGCGTTACACCTGCCGTCTTCTGCAACAACCGGCCGGGGCTACACCGAGACCTTCAGCAAGCAATCTGGACGACTCTGCCCCGCTCCAAAGTCATCGCAAGCGTCATCCGCATGCGCGGGTGCCCCAGCGGAGGGCCAAAGCCATGTTTTGTTTCCTGGAGCATTTTGCACGTGCCAAGCCAAGACCCCATTAACTGGAGTTGCACGTGAACTCTCAGTACTTCAGACGTAGCCTCTCGCATGAATTAGTATCACACATGCTTTTTCAAAAAACAGAGAGAAAGAAAGAGATTGAAGACCAGCTTTGAAAGAAATTAATGACCCGCTTTGGAAATGTCAGTTTAAGTGAATTACCAGCTTCCTACTCTCTGCCCCTGTCATTATTTTCCAACTTTTCCAACAAAGAGGACAATGTCCCAAGGCAGCAGTTTCCCTCACCACACAGCTCTCGGCTCTGAACAATGTACCTGCACGAGGCAGAGTCCTTGGCAAAAGAAAACACCTCTCCTTGGCTGCCACCTGGGCTATCTCTAACACGCATTTTTGTAGCTCATTATGTGTGTGAAATACAGAGAGAGAGGTGTGTATGTGTATGTATGCATGCATGCTCGGGAAAGGTCCGCTACCCCAAATCCTACGCGCCTCAGCAGATTTAAAGCACCGTTGTAACAACTCCAAGGTATTGGAACAGGCAGGAACAAAGACGGTCGTAAGACCTTGATCTAATGTTGGAAAAATCACATTTCCAGTTGCACTAAGAGGCAAACTAAGAACCTTGGATCTTGCAAAACCCCATGAATCAGATTTTGGTTTTGTAAAGCCGTACCTAAAACCAGAAGTATTTTGAATATAAATTCCAAAGTTTGGAGTAGGATTAGATAAAATATTCTAATGTAAGCCCATGTCTAGTTAATGGATAGAGTTCTCCTTCAGTATTTATCTTTCTGCTGCTCTTTCTTTATCACTACTTGATCCCCAGCTAATCTCTACTTCATAACTGAATGTTTTCTGTGCGTATCTTAATCAGCTCTGCCTTCCAGGTCAAAGATCGGGGCATATATTTTAAAAGAGTATTTCAGACTAGAGCAGACACTCGATTGTTATGGTTGCGGTATAAATCATTTATGGCGAGAGAAGCTTTCTGGCTAATTCTCAGAGATATGCAAATGATAACTTCTGCTTGCTGCGTGTTTACAATGCAATAACCATAAATGGAGATAAAATAGGCAAAGTCCGTGCCCCACAGAGGGAGGGGCGGGCTGATCTGAAATTATGGACGGGTTGAAAAAGAACAGAGAGTTTGCAATAAATATCTAAACTTTTAGGGCAGGTTTTTTTCTTTCATTCTTTCGGCAGCAAAACAATACAAGGAAACCACACAGGAACAGCTGGATCCCAAACATCCCTGTTTTCAGAATATATGCACCAAGATAGGCACACGCGGCTGCTCTGGGGGCTGCTGGTGGCTTTTCAAGCACGGAGCCCGGCGAGCGCGGTGGGAGGGCTCGCGGGCTGTTAAAAGGGAATCTCTGCTGCTCCTGCCGGGGCGCTTAGCGATGGTGCAACTCTGCTCCCATTGAAGTCAATGGGAGTTTTACTTCAATGGAGCAGAGTTAGGTTAATGCTGAATGTTTTGGAAAACACCATTCCCACTTGCCAGCCTGAATCCTCTGAGATCTTCCCATCATTAGTTTAATTCAACCATAAATGTTTGGAACAGCAGCCAAGGGATTAAAATGATCAACAAAGTCAATTGCTTTGTTTGTAAATGTTCTTTTGCTTAGTTTTCTGCAATGTAAAACTTGTTCTATGAACCTTGTTTTGACTCATTTAAACCCCATTTAGTAATCCTGCAGGAAAGACAGTATTTGTGATGTTAGCGTGATATCTTCCGCCTAAAAAACATCCCCTACCCTTATGAACTTCTAGTAGCTTGTCCCAGATTGGGCTGCTAAAGGCACTTCTGTTCTACAGGGGTGTGAAGTGCTCATATTTCAATAAAGAGCTTAAGAAAAAAATGCCAGAATTTTGTTCTTTTTCCAGAGTTTTTGAAGATGAAGACATTGAAGCTTTTAGAAATGCCTGGCATAGCATTTTTGGAAAGGTACATTAGCCTGCTTTTGAATTTCAGAATTGACTTAGTCTAGAAACCTCACATACATTTTCATCCTCTGAGGCTCATCGAGAAATAACGAGCAGGTGGAAATGCCAAAATTATCTGAAATGAAGAAAGACTAATTTTAACTGCTATTCAGAAATCTGCGACGACCTGCAGAGGCCTGTCCAGGTGAGATTACTCTTGGTTTGGCTGTGCCATTTAAGTGATGCGCTCTGCTGTGTTAGAACCCGCTACATCTTCATTCGGCGGGCAACTTCTACGAAAGATGCTCGCCACTCTCCTCCCTGGACACCGCTGCCGTCGCAGGCTCCAGCGGCGCTAGCTGACCGTGTTTCTGGTCGTGCAAAGCAGCTCTGGGAGGCAAGCTATGGAGCAGAGGGTTTTTTCTTTCCCCTCCTTGCTCTTTCCGAAGGAGGGATGAGCTGAACGATCTATTCGTTAGCTTTACAGCAGTCTTAGGATGGACCGCTGCACCCTGAAACCTTGGGTTGCATTTCCCGCTCCATTCCCTGGCCATAACTACAACGCCCTGTTCCGGAGAGGGACGTCAGATCTCTCCTTCTTCATCATCACCTTTCATTGTGATCATTAAATTGCAAACTCGGCTCTCAACTGGGCCAAAAAAGCTTCAAAAGCAGAGGTCTGAGAGTCTGCCTCTACCCATTTTCCTTTTCACTTGATGCGAACGCTTCCCAGCCATTTGATATTCCCCGCTCTCTTTCTGACTGATAAATGTGCATTTGTGCACAGGTGATTTTTCCACCTCTCTAGTCACACCAGCTACTATACCTCCCATTGAGGTAATGGAAAGCATCCACTGCTTATCTCTGAGCAGCACATTAAACAAAGCAACATAATGAGCTGCATTTTGTTGAGGGCTCTCCAGGTCCCCCAAATCCTTCTCAAATGTTATTGTTTATAAAATGTTTGATAAAAAATAAATGATGCTTTCAATTTAAACAAAACCTCACACTGTTACCGGTTTTAATAACAGTTTTGACAGATGAGATTTTCATCATCTGTTTTTTCTTTGTAAAGGCTTCTTCAATAAACTAAAAATGCTTTAAACCAACAGATGTGACTATAAAGTAAGGCTGAGCGTGAGACATCAGGAGCTGAGGTTTGTCAAATGCTACAATATATAAATTAATTCCTAGTTTAAGCTTCCACCGAGCAGCGGAACATCTATTTTCCCCTGTTGTTGGTTACTGAGTGGTTAGCTGACCTTGTACAGGTTTCATGCACGGAGGAAAACTGAGCTTGAGAAACCTATACTAGTACAATTAAAATGATGTATGTATTTTGGGCACTAAATAATGCAACAATTTATTGATGGTAAGTAAGAAGTTTGAAGCCAGAGCTAGACACCCGATGATGGTCTGGTATCCGTCAAAGCGGAGCAGTTTTCCATTCCCTTCAATTCTCAGCGCTTTTAAAATTCAGGCTAATTATCTGGATACTGAAGCGGGAGCCCAGAAGCCTGGTTTTAGGCAAGAATTTCCAAACCTGCAGCCTGATTTCCTCCCTAACATTCCTCCACCTTTCCTTCAGGTCTAATCTATTTAGCTTCTCTTATGTTACAAACCTCTCTAACAGGCACCTCAGAATCAATTTAGGGTAATGTTGATGCTCGAATAACTGCTAAGCTCTGTATTTTTTCTCTGTGAAAAGTTCAGAAATTAGAATTTCCAATGATATTCTCTTTGCTGTAAACAACGTATATTTTCTGATTTAGAGAGGAGTTTGGCTTTGTTTAATGGGCTTTAAGCAACGCAATTTTTAAAGCCTGATTGCTTGTAAACCCTAATACTGTTTGGTTTTAAATTTCCGACGTTTGGTTTTAAATTTCTGATATTATTCTTCTTACGCTTTGCATGTTTTTCATCTGTCCTGCTTCTCTGACAAGTTGAGCTTCCGCACCCTAACGAGGACTCTGCGCAGGCGCACGTGGCCACGCTGCTCCGCGCCGCCGACGCTGGCAGTGACGGCGGGGTACCGTGAGGCCTGGGGGACCCGGCCCTCTCCTCGACGGTAAGGAACGCTTCTAAGGCAAACTTGACACGACGTCTACATTGCACCACGCGGCGGCTCTGGTTTCGGTCCCGGGGTATTTCCATAACGAACTCCTGCTGGGTAGCGTGGAGGCAAAGGAAGCAGAGGAAGGAGAGCACCCTGGGGCGCAGGTCTCCTCCGGGCAGGGGAAACCTGTCCAACCCTCTGAAGCCCCCAGAAGTTGTGCTGCAGGCACATCGAGTTCTTTTATTTTTCTCTTGCGATCCTTAGCGATGTGTTAAGGGTGCTAGGTTTCCATAGGTGTGGATAAACTATTTATACAATACGGCCATTACTTCAGCTATGTCTCCAGGTTTTACTGTAATACAAAAAATAACAAATAAGACATAATGGGGTCTTGCCTCATGACTACGATTCTTAGGTGCCGCTGCAATACAAAGGCACGCATAAATGAATTAATAATAGCCACAAGGGTGATGGTATGTAAATATATTAGCTTAGGACAGGAAAGAAAGGGCGGATGAAACAAAAGTACTGATGTCATAAAAATTCAAAAATAAAATTATTTGAGCATATTGATTTGATAAGTGAAAACTTAAATAAGACTTAGGAAGAGAAATTTTCCGAAAGACACAACTCCTCTGAGATCTTCGCTGTCAGAGGCAGACAAGGTGCAACAAGGACGAATTCTCCATCCGAGGAGTCTTGGATATTTATGTAGATTCTTGAAAAGGTACATTATACTTACTTTTATTTGATGTTTCATTACGGAGTCCCAGAGACTCCCCTGAAATAACTCCTCATTGTTATAGTTTTTATACCTTGATATCGCTCTATCTCAGATTCTCTTTTCAAACTCGGAGCGCCGTTCATTAAATTCTTTCTTCTATGGAGCCATAAATGCAGTAATCTAGATCCTGATAAAGGCTTTAAAGCTATCCCATAGGATACTTGCGGTTGGAACTGATGGAACATTAGTGTCAAGGAAGCATATTATTTGAGTCTCAATATAATTAATAAACCCTTTCTCTCCCCCACAGGAATGTGCTAAATCTCCGAGTCTTGTTTGTGTTAGGCAAAAGATTTAGTTACCTCTAACAGAAAAGAGGGAAAAAAAAAAAAAAAAAAAGATGAAAAAGGCTTTAAATATTTAACAGTTTAAACCCTACATAAATTGGAGATTTGAATAAAAAATCAGCCCAAGTATATTTGTATGAAACTGGTGAACAGAAGGAATATACATGCTCAGAGGAATAGATTTTATGCCAAACATCAATCAATCCCAGCTCCGAAGCCTATTTATAATACTGTGGGGGTTCTGGACGGTTGCACTTCACACTGTGAGGACCAATCCATGACATTATCTGTTGAACAATTGAAGTCTTTACAAATAATTAAAACTCTGTTTGAAAATGGAGATATTTTCCACAGCTTTTGTGTCCATGCACCGGATCATAGATATTTGAGTGTGTAAATAATGACTAGTTAATGTCGAGAGCCTGTAGCATATTTGCCTTGCAATACTGCTTTCTGCTGCGTCTTTCTACCCATTCAGCCGTTGGCACAAATATGTACTTATTTCCACCTTTCGCTTCCCTCTCCCCTCACCTCCATCCAGGGCAACTGAGTGCTGTTCCAGACCCCGAAGCAAAAGAAAAAAAATCATTTTTCCCTGCCTTTGCAACCTCCTGTCCTCCTCCCAGACCCCTCTCTCCTGCTCCTTCTTGTTGTAGCACAATGTTTTCCAATCATTTCTATGTCCTCTGGGGCTGTTAGCAGTGCCAGGCCAGGCCCCACTCGGTTGCCCTACTTACACCTGCAAAAACTAGGGCTAACGCTACCCAAGCGCCCGTACGGCGCTGTCGGAAGCGTGAGACTCATCAGGCTCTCTCTACAGCGAAGAAATAAGTTGAGAATTGCACAGATTGAGAAACGCCTCGGCTGTTGTTTCCAAATGATGGAGGAGTTGGTTGTTGGTGCGTGGATGTTGCCTGCTACCTCATACCCTAAGGAACTGCCCTGAATTGCTGAATGTAATCAAGAAGGGTACCTGATCACATTCCTGATGAGGGGAAGCATGGAGGTGGGGCCAGGGCTGGGCCAGGGCTTTGCCCATTGGCACCAACCAAGAAAAAAACCAAAAGAAATAGCAGGACTTGCCATCTTGCTGTTGCTACTGACGGAGGTCATTCTGCACATCTCCGTGGTGCTACGCTGCCCCGACATGCCACGGTGGTCCTTTCAATGAGGGACCTACGGATGGGTTGCAAAGATTCATGGCAGGTTACGGTTGCCATGACTCTGCTTTAGTATTTAGAGAGTATTTAGTATTTAGAGCTACGTAGTGTGTAATAATAGGAATGTAATGCAGTGTAAGATCCACAGATCAAAAGAAATGGCGCTGGGGATCCAATATCTTTACAATGTACACACATATATATATATGTATATACTATACCTATGCCTGTTATCTCTAATTTAGGGGTATGGACCAAATGTCCGTGAGTGTGTTAGCAGTGCTCCTGGTTCACATCTTTATTTAAATCCTAGGAATCGGGTTTCTACGCTCCAAGGTCACTGGGCAGCGCTAATCGCAGCGCATGACATGCACAGTATGGCTGCAAGACTGACTTCACAAGCACGCTCCTGGTGAGAGCTCAAATGCCAGTGTCCCTGCCTCCAGAGAGAGACGGAGTCTCACCATTGATCTGCGCCGATCCTGTGCTGTTTGACACCGGCACCGACAGTAACGGCGCCGGACACAACGTCCCTAGCAGGGCTGGTGCGGCTGGTGACAGCCGCCCGCCACTGAGCCTTCTGTGGTGGGGAGGATGAGGGAGCTTGCTCATCAGCACAAGGTTAACATCATCTTCTGCGTATGGGAGAACCGACAAGCTCTACCTATCCTGGAAAGGCAACCCTGACCACAACACGTTTTCCTTCCAAGGGAGGTGAATTGAGAGGGAAGAGCAGGGGTGGAGGTCGCAGCGAGGTGGTGCATCCTCGCACGCTCCAGCACGCTCTGCTCTGGATGCTGCTCGGCACAAAGAGCCCTCATTTCTCAAACCTCCTCAAGGATGTGCTTATTCTAAACGTGAAATTCACGCCCGAAAAATTAATGAAAGCTTTCACTGCTTGCAGTAAGTCAAGTGCTCGTATACCTTTTCCTGGACCAGGGCCTGAGTAAACAATAAAAAGAAAAATAAACTACCTGTCAAATCAAACACGTGTGAATTTCTGGAGGCTACATTGAGTAATAGCTTAATAGGACTCATGTTTCCCATGAACCTTCTAGAACTTATTTAAATTTTAAAAATAGTTTAAATTATTTTAATATTTTTCTTACTAGTATTTCTTGCATTATAAGCAGCGCCCATCCACAGTTAAAACATCCAGATGTTTTAACTAAAGTTAAACTATGAAACAGAACAAAAAAAAAAACCCCATGAAACCCTTGCCAGATAGCTCAACCACATCTGTTCAGAAAAATCTAATACTCGTTCAAAATAATAACAGCAACTATCATTCTCAGGCGTGCACGGGATTAAAACAAAAACAAACACAGTTTTGTGCAGAGGATGAAGAATTGGAAAGCTGAGACTCTGCCCTGGAACTATAATATCATTTGACCTCCTTTGAACTAGGGAAACGTAAGCACATAAAATAAAACTGGCAGTGGCCGGTGTCCTGGGTGCATGAGGTGGGTCACCACCCGCTCCCACCCGGCCAGGAGCTTCGTCAGGGTGCTGCCTGCATCACAGATCACAGAGACGACCTTGGCCGACCTTGGCCATCCAGGCAAGCCCCGATGCCACTGCTGCACACGTACAGGACAAAGAAGAGGTGGTAGTCTCCTCGCTTTGGGTTTTAGGGACCCAAAGCCCCCCCGAAAGCGAGGAGACTACCACTTCTTTTGGGTTTAAGCAGGAAAGACAAAGTTCTGCAGGTTGCTGTCTTGCCTTTAAGCACATGTTGTCCTGCTACCAGAACGGCATCGTTAGTAATCTGACTGAAGCCCATCTGCATGAGCTCTTTGTCTTAAATTAGTTGGGTAGTGTGAGGCCTCATCCTGCTCTGGCTGCATCCACAGGAGCTCCGTACCACCCAATGGGTGATGTACCCACTGGGGAACCAGTTCCTTCACCGCCAGACTAACCGCTTTCCCAACAGCCTCGCGTACACACGTGAACGAAAAGGTTGCACCCGTAAAAGTGGAGCTTCGGCATTTCTCCCCCGCCCGAGACGTGGCTCCCCAGTCTCCGTGACACCCTACTAGAAAGCAGACAGCCTTTGCTAAACCCACCCTGGTTCTTCTCCACCCAGCAAACAGCTCATGATTTTTATTCTGTTTTTTCCGCCCAGGAGAGCCGGTGGCGAGGCCAAGCGCGGAGCTGGCTGCGTGTGGCAGAGCAGCAGGGGGAGCTCAGACATCCCATTTGGCTCTCTCCAAATGTCAGTCCTTAAGACCTTCTGAGCAATTAAACAAAATTTAGCATGAATCAATCATACAGACATGAGGGTGTAAAATAATGAAGATAGATGTTGTTTAAATCCTTATAAGAGTTCCTGCCTGCGCTAGATATCATCCTGAGTAGTATTAGATTATCCAAGTGACCTTAGAAGCGTTCAAGTGTCCACATCAGCACGTCGAGATAGGAGGGAGCACGCGGCGGCGTGGAGCTCCGTGAGTTCATTTGCCTCCTGGTTTTGGTCCCTTCTTTTTCAAGGTAACTCCTTCCCCCGAGCGCTGCTGGCATGATCGGGATGCACGGAGGCAGAGCGCCGCAGCGAGCGGCACCGGCAGCCTGGCTGCAGCGACTGCCAGAGCAAGAGGAACGCTCCGTTCTCTGGGTTCCTTCTATCTTTCTACGGGTGAAATAAATCTTTTGCTTTGAGAGTGAAAATCCTTCTTTAAAAACTCTTCCCAGATGTGGGACCAATATATTTAGTTTCACTTAAAGTTCCTGAATCCGAAGGTCTACGCCGGGCTGGCCGCTCATGCCTGTTTCCTCATCTGCGTTTTGCAGAGGAAACAGGTGGGTTTAAAGCTCTCTAAAGACATCAAAGTGGTTCTTTGCAAAGTGACTTGCAATGCAAAAATGAAAAAAGATTTTTTTTTTCCCAGGGATTTTTGAGCATATGAAGCAAAAAAATAATCACATAAATGGCGCAAAGAAAAGAAAAGGTTTTAGTCTAAGTCAGCAATCGAAATGCAGCCTCCCGGCTCCCTGCTGCTTCGCCCCCACGTCACAGGGACACGACACGCAAGTCTGGATTTCAAGGGGCTCTTCTGCTTAGTAGTGGCCAAAGCCAAGACATTAAATCCCTACGAACTGCGGGAAGCTGGGTTGCAAACCTCGAGATTTGGCCAGGTTATGCCATTCAGAAAGGACAAAGCATGCAACGCATTTTTTTCTTCATTAAGGACAAAAATAGGTAATATTGGAGAGTACCCATGGCAGCAGCCTGTCGGGGCGCTGAGGGCACCAACGGGCCTTGCCGCACCTGCCTGTGCTCCTGCTGCTGTGGGTCACCTCGTCCCCAGCACCGTCCCCTGCTGTTCCTGGCCTGGCTCCCTGGAGGGACCCGGCTCCCCGGAGGGACCCGGCTCCCCCACCGTGCCTGGGGCTGCTGCTGTGGCCGTCCCCGCCGCGGTCCCCCCCGCGGCTGGGGCTGTGCCCTGCTGGCGAGGGCACTGCGTGCTGGGTTCCCCAAGGCCTCCTCTCCCTGCTCCTGGACACACGCAGGCTTGAAATGCTACCCATGTCTTCCAGACCAACCAGACAGGTCTCCTGGAACAGTGAGATGTCCATGTCATTTACAGCTGCTTCCCTCCTCTGCTGTAGCTTAAATAAAACCAATAAATAATGAAATAAAAAATCTTGGCTCTTCTAAAACAATCCAGATCTGTATATTCCCCCTCTAGGAAGACGCATACAGCATCGAGTAAGAAAATATACTGGCACCTTCCTTTCTTCCTGACCTACGCCAAGTTTTTGAGTTGGCTTTTGCTCCAGAAGTTCTTTATCATTTTCATTGAGAAAACTTTATATTAGAAAAAGCAATGCCCCTGGGAGCGGCAGCCAGGATTCAAGTCAGGGTCTGTAACCCTAACAGCTGAGCTCAGGACTTCTTTGTCCTTGTGCCGCCCGCGTCGCCCGGCTCCGGCACCCTCCCGCCGACAGCGCCCATCGGCTGTGGGTGCACACGCCGGCTGGGGCGAGCGGGGCAGAAAGCGGGACTCGGCGGCCAGCCTCGATTTTCGGAGCGTGCTTCTCCGCACAGCTACGGGCCTTTTTACGCAGAGTTTTGCAGAGGGCTTGGCTTCAGGTGCACATTGCACATTTCACTGGGGATTTGGTTGTTTTGTCTTGAGCTGAAACAAAAGTGGCATAAAGTCAGCTTAATTTCTGTGATTTCACTAATGTGGTGGGAAAAGAGGAAACTGGCTTCTTCCTTGGAAGAAATGCTGATGCTCTTTCATAATTTCTATAATGACATTTGATATTATGGTGATGAGTGCCTTAGAAATACATATGATAATCATTATAATCAAGCACATGTGTCTGGAGAGTGTAATAGGTACATTCTATAAATTGGAAAATAAACATGCGTTAAGGAATGACTTCTAATATTAATTTCCATTTTTAGAAAGCAAGGTCCCAGATCCAACTAGGGATTAAAGAGCCAAAATGGGACTTTGAACGGGATAGACGCCTAAATCCCAACTCATAATCCACAGCCCTCCCGCCCAGTTGTTGCTAACCGTGAAGGCAACTAAGCTCATTTGGTGACTCAGTATGCAAAGCGTTCAAGTTGCTCAGCCACCAAAAATTCTCCGTAAGTGAGGTATTCCCCCGGGTGCTTCCCTTCGCCCAGTGGAGTCACGCCGGGGCCCTCCAGACCTGCCCGCCGGGCTGCTGCTTCTCGCGGCCCCGCTCGCACCAGCCCGCAGCGCCCGGGGAGGGCTGGCGTTGTGGATACGCCGCCGCTGGCATCTCCCCGCCGGCGGTACTAGGCGGTTCCCGATTCGGTACCTTGCTTTGGTTGATCCCCTTCTCTCTGAAGCTCCAAATCTTCTCTCTACTAACCACAACAACTAAATTGGGGTTCAGGCTTCCACCAGGGTAGGGGTGCCTAAGGAGCGGGTACCTCTCTGCTCTGCTTTGTCGGGGTCTCTGTAAGCAGAACCTGACTTTCTCCTCCCGTGCCGAAGCACAGCTTTACTCCTACACTTAAATGCAGACATACAAATATGCCACCGCATATGCAATTTAGCAGTAAGTAATTGGAGGCCACTTGTAAAAACCGGTTAATAATTATAAGCAACAGCCCTGCCTCACCTCCACGCTACCGGAGCTTTGCACTGATGTAAAGTCACAGACAGCAGCAGAATTACTCCGGGACAAAAGTAGGGCAATGCTCTGCTGAATGAGGCACATCACATTCTTTCTGAATGGAATAAAAACAAAATATCACTTTATAGACCTCTCAGGCAAGTCCAACAGCTGTTGTAAATCAGAGTAACCCCACTGGCTTCAGTGGATCTACTGCAATTTATAGCAGCTGGGAATCTGGCCTCGCGGTCCCCAGATAGGTACTGGATTTTACCATTAGCAGTTTAATCCTGTAAGTAGGGATTTATTACAGAAAGGAAAACACGAATAACTGTGAACAGAATGAACAATGTTGTATTTTGAAACGAGTAAAAGAACAACACTAGAAGGTGCATAATAACTCTTGAGAAACAAAATTAATACCGCAAAGCCTGAGCAGCCAGGCACCGGGGTTATTTGGCCTCCTGAACTGTGGAATTTAACTCTCCCAAAAAACCTTGGCCCTTGACTGGAGTGCCGCTAAGATGAAAGACACTGCGTCTCCACCGCACTACACAGCCTATTGATTTTATAAGTCATCAATGTATATTGTCTGTCTATACTATTAACAGGACAAGCAGGAGGTGCACGGAGTCATTTGACTGCATAAGCCAGTTGTCCCATGCTGTGCCCTATGGGAAGCCACTGATTCTTACACTTGGAGCAGGGACAATGCAACTTAATCAGACTGACAGGAAACAGGCAGCAATTACAGTGTGCAGCTACATCTGCTGGGTTCCACTTCACTGAAGGAAGAGTTATCTCAATTTTAATGTACATCCCTTTTTCATGTTTCATTTAACCTCTGCTGTATTATTAAACACATCAAAATATAATGACAGTCGTTAAAAAAGAAAAAGAGAGCATTTTGGAAATTTTGGACTCTCCCCCTTTATCTGTAATTTAACGGTATCGGTTTTACTTTCCCGCAACATTCTGCAGCAGTGGAAGTCTAATTTAGTATATAGTTTTGTTTATTTTAAATAGCAAGTACAGACCCAATCCTACTTCTTGCAAAGTCAATGGCAAAATAACTACTGATTCACTGAAAGCAAGATGTGACCTGCTGATACTAAGTCTTATTAATTTAGACAGCGGAGTGAAGCCTTCCCAATAGTTTGCTCATTTTCACAAATTGTGTTGCTAACCTTGAAAGACTCTTATTGTTAGTCTTTAACTGGCGAAGGAAGAATTCTGAATTCTTAAAAGGGTCTGCGTGAAAACTGGGGGAAAGGGAACAAAACCTGCCGCTTGAAAGATAAGGGGAGCCACAGGACAAGACTGCGAGGGCCGGAGCCTTGTCCCTAGGGGCTGGACGGATAACCAGGCGCAGGGAGCCAGGCCAGGAGCCCCGGCTCCGCGCCCGCGGGACGCCCACGCTCACACCAGCTCCCACGGCGCACTGAGGGCGGCTGTGAACTTAGGTCCGGTACCTCCCCCCGGGCGAAGGATAAGGCACTGATGTCCTCATCTGAGCAGCAGATACGAAGTGCAACTCGGGAATCACTGGGCTGGAAATGGGACCAAAGTTTTGGGTCTCAGGTCTGCCTGAAATACCAAAAATCTTGGCTGCGGGGTTTGGGGCAGATGAGGCTGGGTCTATCAACACGGCATCAGGCTGGAAGCTTTTCCCCTGCCTGCTAACCAAGAGCTGGAGGGGATTAGTAAAAGTTCTGCACCCAACCACGTGCCTAAGTCACACCTTCAGGGAGTACAGGTGATTCATCTCACCAGCCCACCTGGCTGGGAAAAGAGGCGAGACCGGGGTCTTCCTCACATCCCTGCAGTTATTCCCTTCAGAAGAACCGCTCTGGATGGGAGCCCAAAGGTGGAGAACGGCTCCTCCAGCTCTCCCCCCCAGCTTTTGCACACCCCTAGATTGTGGTCACAGCATGCTCTTAAGTAAATAACATCATTAAATATTTTTAATAAAGTACCTAAATGTGTTCAGGTATCAGCTAAGAACCTGAATGTGTTCAGGTATCTGCTAAGAACCTTCTTCTTGTTAATGATTTATTATTGTCACTAAAAATAGGTTTGGGGGCTTACTAAATCCAACCTGCCTCAAACTTTCAGAAATCCCCTTTCTGGTCAGATATTAATTTATTTCTCATTTTTATACAATACTTCCAATAGACGTTAAATTCTGAATATTGCTGTACAGCATATCTGCATAACATCGCTATTGTGCTGTTACTCTGGTTTACTACCTGAGAGCTGCTATCGAGATTTGGTGCTTTTTCCTCTACAGCTTCTCATTAGCTACCTCAAGCAGAACATTTCAGTTGTACCCAGGAGCACGTCGCCAGGCTTTTGACACAGCCTGCTCTGCCCATGTCCCAGGCTGGCCGGGCAGGAGCGCTCCCCGAAAGCATCCCTACCCTGGAGCCGTAAGCCATGCGGGGACGACGGCTCCAGAGCCCGGGCACTAACGCAGCTACGTGGCTCCGGGTGCAGAGCTATGGCTACGCTGCTACTCCTGGCTACTCCGCTACTCCTAGCTTCTCCGCTACGGCTTTTAGCTTCCTTCAGCTGCTCCTCTACTCACGCTTTTGCTCGGCTTGCTTCTTCATTCTGCAGCCTACCAAGCAACACTGTCCTGTATCTGCTCCATCAGACTGTAATTTGTAAAGCCAACAAAAGAGCAAGTCAGCGCTCTCTCTTGAGTTTCCCAGTGTCATCTTTTATCAGTGTGTATCTCCTAGATCCAGACAACGCTGCCTGTAATCACTCTTGAGCTTGTGAGAAATCTTACTAAACCCAACTTCTCTGGGTCAGTGGGGGCATTTACACGCCTCCAACACGACCGTGCGCACTGGTCTATGCAGAAGCAAAGCCTCCTGCGGTGAGCTCTCTAAGGACTGAGGCTGACTTCATTTGTGTGGAAAAGAACAAAACAAATTAGGATGATGATGCCATTGCACTAATTATTACCTCTTGGTAATAATCCTAGAATTGGATGCAGAATAATCCTACAGGAATATATTGTCATAATTTATTTATCTAATATTTTGTTCACTGAGGGAGGCATATGAGTGGTGCATCTTAAGTCAGATTCTCAAGCGATTAAATCTGTACTGAATTCAAAGGAAATCAAGTGATTTACACCGCCAAAGGATTTCACCCTCTGCTCTGCGGGTGCTCCTAGCAAGTCCTTCCACTGCAGAGACCACACAGTTCTTCAAGACCTCCACAGCACACAGAAATGTCTAAATTATTATGTGGGTAGCTCTGAGCAGCAACAAAATCAGTTCATATCACACCGGTGAGTTTTCTTACCGTAAAGGAGGGAAGCGTTTGGACAGATTTCAGCGTGAGAAGTCAGCACGGTTGCAAGCGAAGCTCTGACAGAAGCTGCAGCCAAGAATGCAGTGGCAAAACTACTTCTATGGCTACAGCTCTTGGTAGCTATAGCACGACCAAGCCACTGCCTAGAAGGTAAGCCAGAATTAGGGAACCCTTGTGAGCAAAGGAAGCTCCCCAGACTCCCGGCCACCCGTAGGCCAGTACGCCCACAAGTCCCATTCATGAAGTGGTTGCAACGCAGTCCTTGTGCAAGGGAGCGGCCCAGTGGTGCAGCTGACTTGGAGGCCTTGGGGGGCAGGTCTATACCTTAATGGTGAGCAAGCTGGCTTCTTAATGGTGCTCCACAAACTGCTAAGGACCTAATTATGATCCCTCTGTGGAGGACTTTCTAGAACTGGATGTATCCTAGTGCACGACTCTCTAGTCCTAATGTTCTCGGTAGGGTTGTAGTCCTGCTGTGCTGTTACAATGGCCAGCGGCTGATGGCCATTCTGGCTGGAGGAAAGCTCCAAAATATCCAAACATATCGTGTGAGCTGCTTACATCAGATGTCTCACAGATCAATGATAGGCTGGGAGAAGAAGAATCCTTACTTATGAAACCGTACAGCTTCCTCTTAAATGAATCTCCTCTAAACCCTTTACTGGCCAGTTTCTTCAGCAAGGTGTTAAGTATTCTTATAAGCAGAAAACCAGAACAGATTGTGGATTTTTTAAAGAGGAAACATGATTTTGTAGACCTCATTATTAAGCACATAGGGACCTCTGCTATCATGGACTTGTTGCTCAGGCTACTGACTTGCACAGAGCCTCCACAGCCCCGGCAAGAAGTGTTAAATTGCCTACATGAGGAGAGAATTATCCAGCGGCTTGTGGAAATTGTACATCCATCTCAAGATGAAGATAGGCATTCAAATGCATCACAGTCACTCTGTGAAATTATTCGTCTAAGCAGAGACCAGATGTTACGAGTACAGAACACTTCAGAACCGGATCCACTGCTTGCAAGTCGAGAGAAACAAGAAATCATAGAGCAGCTGCTGTCTAATATTTTTCATTCTGTGATTCCGTTTGTCCCTGATGGACAAACAGACAGGTCCATGATGATGCAGTGGCAGCACGGGCAGAGCAGGCAACGCCTTTTCCGATTGCGCCTCATCCCGCGAAGCTTGCGGAGAGGCTTTCTGCAAACGGGACGCAGCAGCAAACGGCTGTGGCTGAGGTGCAAGGTGACACAGGCTACGCCATAAAATTTGCTGGGACTGGTACTCACTGCCGCAAGGTGCTCCTCGTGGGAGCACCTTTCAAGGCCAGGGCGTCCACCGCACCCAGGCGAATGCCCATGATTCGAGGAATATTCAAGGTTTCCTCCTCGGCGTGCCGGCTGGGGCACCTCAGGGCGCTCTGGGGCTAGGCAGCGTGGACAACGGACCAGCTTGGCACTAAGGACACTGCTGCAGGGTAGGCCAGAAACAAACATCGTGTATAATTTGCAGAGGGAACTGCTGCAAAAAGCAAATGTTTACATGGGATATTGTGTTCTAAAATTTTGTTATGCAGTTGCGGTAAATGCACAAGCACTTCTAGGCCTGGGGGTATGCTCAAAACCTCCGGGCTCTCACAAGCTGTGCAGCGCGCTGGTGTTAGAACCCAGCACCATCAGGGTGATGACTTTCCTCCATTTACTGCTCTAACTATCAGGGAAGGCTTTCTGAAGTGCATGCAGAAAGCCGCTCAGCAGCAGGTGAAATGCCGCAGCTGCACTGATGTAAATGTTCTCCTTTGTTGTGGAACCAAAACACGCCAGGATTCATCGCGCAGGATGGCAGGTTTCCTCTCGCTGGAAACCAGCTTTTCTAACACTCATTTTATGCCTGAGCTCCCAGTCCATTCCCTCCAGCAATCTTTCACCGTTGCATTTAGTATGGAGCTTGGACGTGGCC
The DNA here is from genome assembly GCF_965183815.1 of Platalea leucorodia. Classification (NCBI taxonomy): domain Eukaryota; kingdom Metazoa; phylum Chordata; class Aves; order Pelecaniformes; family Threskiornithidae; genus Platalea; species Platalea leucorodia. Next base: position 1,293,622 of record NC_138858.1, read on the forward strand.
TTTTCAAGAAGGGAGGGAATCACCGAAGTTTTCTCCATGTTTTTTATTTCTAGTTCTGGAGGCAGGTTTTTTCCCCCCTCCTGGAAGATGAGAAACCTTGCATGCTTCATCGATATGTCCCCTAAGCCTCCAGGTTTATTGCAGCTTACTCGGAGATGATTACAGCTCCCAAAAGTCTTACCTGAGTTACTAATAGTGTCTGACCGTTCAAAATCAGATCTGTTCTACTACTTTAAATTAAGGGCATGAAGTTTGAGAAGAAATAATTATCCATTCTGATTTGTTCTCTGTGTAAATACAAAGCCCTGACCGCTGCCAAATTCTCCTTCCCTGAGAGGCACAGGACAGCCTCCACCATAATTCTCACCTACTGCACGGCTACCTACGCTTTTTTCCCTGCAGCCCAGTTAGGCATCTAATTACGAATCACTGATTTACACGTGACAATCTAAAACTAGCTTGTCTAACATAAATTGAGAGTGTCAAACCAAGATGATACTTTTAAGCTGTAACCTAAGCAAAATATATGAAAGCAACTACTCTGTCTGGAAAACAATGAAGAAACCAACCGGAGGGGGTAATCAGCATTTGAGGAGTCTTTAATCTAACAAGGACATCTTAAGTGAAGTTGCCTGAAAAAAAAGTTATGTGCAATTGCCAAACACCCACCCATATTCAGAGGATTCCTCTGAAGCACCGCGTGTTAATTGGAAGGAAGTTGGAAAGCTTTCTATCAGGATCCTATAATAAGCTTCATTAATATGGGGTACAGTGGTGTGTTGCATATTAATAAAAAGGCAGCCTAAGATAATTAAAGGGTGAATAAATTGAGAAATATATTGCCTATATGCGGTAGAAAAGTCTAACCTGGCACTAGCTGATATCCACGTGCTTATAAAAAATACAGATAAGCGAGTGTGCACCAATAAAAGATGCAAAGAGGTAAGGGTGACCGAGGAAAGAGTGGCTCAGCTGGAGGTGTTACAACGAAAGCAAACATCTTGCAGAAATGGATGTGAGCAGTCCCATTTTCTTAAGACTTTGTGAGTGCAGGGTCTAAAGAGGTTGTCGGTTTGGGACAAATGACCCCTAACTTGTAATAAGTACTGCTGCTCAGCTCTAAAAGCATAACTAAAAGAATCATTCTGTTGAACAAGACCTTAGATTAGATATGAATTATTCCATTTTCATTTCATTTAGTTTGATTTTCTCTCTATTTCCTATTTTCTAAATTAAATAAACCTTGCTTGATTTAAGATAATTTGCCTTTACTGACTATTACTTAAGCATAAGCATCGCAAAGCCATTCCACGAGAGGAGGAAAACAAAACCACCAAAATTTAGGGTTCAGAGAAACAAAACTAAAGCACGTATCCAAGCGAAAGACATGATGAAAGGTGAGCTGTCTACACCTCAGCCCTCAGAGCTGTTGTGAATCCAGGGAGATTCCGGATAGAAAGGAAATAGGGGAAAATCTTAAAATGGAGGTGCCAGCTACATCTGTCTAACACTGACCGTGTACAACCAGTATGTAATAGATCTCGTTCAAATATTTCCTCTCTTTTTCAACATCTAACATCACCGCCACATTGTACCGCTCTACATACGTACACGCTACTCATTTTACTGCCATCAAGTAAATAACAGAATGATTTGATATTTCCATCCTATGCGCTAAAGAGACATTTCTGATTGCAACATCACTCACCCTCCACCTAAACAGAAATTTCCCCGGTATATTAAAGTGGCAGAGAGTTTTCTGTGGCACAAGGATGAACAACGGGGCTGGGCGGGGAGTTACCTATGGACTGGTAGGAGTAACTTTGTGGTAGGAGGAGCAGCAGTTTTGGTGTAGGTGAAGATTTGGGGAGGGGAGCAACAGCAACTGCTTCCATAGAGGTACCGCTCTCCATGCGTGGAAGATGTGGAGAGTCCAGAAAACCCACTGCTGTGAGAGGGAGGCCTAAAAAAGGTCAGAGGTTGTAAGCACAGTGTGTAAATTCTCATTGAGAGGGCATGTGTATGGGGGAATAACCCCTCGAGGTGAGGATGACAGAAGGGAATAATGGAGACAAAACCGGTCTTCTCTGGGGGAGCTGTAGACTCAGAGGCTGCGAGAGGAGGTGTCTGCAGTCTCAATATGCTGTACATCTTTAAGAAATAAGCTGCCTTTGACCAATGCCACAAGCTTTTCCAGTGGCTCTACAGACACTGTCGAGCTTCCTTTGTGTATCGTATGCTTAAAAATTTTATAAGCTGAGCTACGCTTGTATTTACAGATAGTACAGCAACAGGGACCCATAACCAGTAAATAGAGCTGGATGGTACACCCTTTTTCTTAGGGGTTATGTGGAGACATGATGGGCTTCAACAATTTAACTGCCTTGTTTTATTTCTACTTTATATTGCAGTTGCATCTGGAAATCAGAAAATTTAGTTTTAAAAATAGGAGAGGGAGAGACAGGGGAGCAGAGGAGAGAGGAGGAAAGCAAGAAAAAAGAGCAGAAATTGAGCAAGTTAGACTGGATGTGTTCAGTTGCTTATTTGGCTTGACCTAATCACAGAGATTTCCCCCAAACAATTAATATCTGAAAGCTGAATGCCATTTTACTCCTTATTGTCCCCTTACATTTTATTGTTTCCAGAGATGGGCGGCAAAGCATCTCTCTGACATTGCACCCTCGACCCCATGAAAATCTTTAACAGATTAATGTCTATAGTCTCGTATCTCTTTAGTAGCTGCTAATCTATGCAAAGCAAATTGGTTTGGATTTACCTGGAACATCATTGCCCACCCTGTAATTTGTAACTGCTGTTTGCAGTGACAGAAACTCTTAATCACACTACATGCTAGAGATATACCTTAAACTCATTAAAAGCAGCAAACTTTTTAAGGGCAAACCACCAGGAGCAGCTAACCACCTCGGCAGCTCGAGTCTGAACAAAATTTTTCCATGGAACAATTCTTTCCAGGGATTACCATCCCTTGCACCATGCTTCTTGCCTGGGAGAACAGGCGTTCGTCAGCTTGGATCCACCGGCTGCACCCATCTCCTCTTCGCGCCCACTGCTCCCACCCCCGTGGCATCCCACCACACTGCTGGAGTGGGGCAGAGAGGAGCCGTGCCGTGGGGCAGCACTGCCCAGCGCCCACCTCCCACCCACAGCCACTCACCGACCCCCGGTGGGACTGCTCTCCTGGCCGCGGATCTGTCCTCAGCTCTCCCACCGCCACCACCGCTGCGCTGCCTGAGCACCTTCGGGACGAAAATCAGGATGTTCCACCTAGCACAGAGACATACCCATTGAGATCAAAATGTATCCGAGAACAATTTTCGCATGAAGATGTTCCTTCATTCCCATCTGTGCATGTCACAGTTTTAAATACCGCATGCACTTTCCAAACTCTTGCTTCACCAGAAAAAATAGCCACAGCAAACTACAAGAAAAAAACAAAACCGAAAAACCCCAACAGAAAACAAATGAAAACGAGTAACGAATAAAAAACAAAGAAACAAGGAAATGCTGAAGCAATCACTCCTCCTTATACGTTTGTTTTGCTGTCTGACATACACGATAAATTGTAACGGTTACCAAATAACCATTCAAGTTCAAATGATGTACACACATCTATAATCTTAGTTAGCTGCTTGCTGGCATACTTCAGGAATGCCACTGTGTCCTCCAGTGTAATTCTGTATCAATGACTTTTCCAAATAAATCTAGTTGCTGGTTTATATTAATGAACTGTCACAGTTCCCATTGTTTTCCCATGGTCTTGCAGCTGCATTCTTTCACAGGTGCTTGGCAAATTAAAATGATGCTGGTTTGGGGTTTCAGGCTGATACAAAATCACTCCTTCAGCAGATTGTTAGGGAGTTATTCATGCAAGAAACACATCTTTACTTTAGACAGTCTGCTTTTCTCCTTATCCTCCTCTTCCTTCACTGACCCTTCGCATTTCTGATGCTTCCTGGCGATGAAATAAAAAGCAAGATTGCTTCTTGTTTCCACTTAGGGAGGAACTGATTTGACAATAATCAGCTTGGAGTGGAAAGCACGGTTTGACTCTGCTCCGTTACCCTGATGTAAATCAAAAGCCCTCCCAGCGAAGCCAGCGTGCTGGGCCTCATGATGGTGTAAACTGGCGTAGCTCTGTTGTCTGAGTGCAGCTGGACTAGCTTACAGAGTAGCCAAAGATCTGGCACAACTTAAATGGGTATAACTGGTCGGATAATCGGGCCAGTAATTTTGTTAATCTACTAAAAAAAAATAGAACAATAATGGTAATTATGAGCGTTTAATTTCTAAAGCACAATTCAAAGTGAAATCTTAAAGCATTAGGAGTATTTATGACAGAACTCTCTGCCCCTGATCCCGGGGAACAGCAAAGCCCGGCAGCTTTCCCCGAAGTCAGCGGGAGATGTGGGTGCTACCACTTCCCAGCCTCAATGCTCCCGTTACTCTGAGACAAACAGACTTTAACCACCAATTACAAAGTTAGAGGCATCTGACATTTCAGGCTGTCTCCATTTTGGATGCCAAAGCTGTAACATTCTGGTAAGGACCTCATCTGATGGCAGGCATCTCCACTGATTTGCAGGATCTTTGTGTACTCAGCAGGGAGATGCTTTCTCCTGGTGGGTGACTGCGAGCAAGAACCAGCCTTGGGTGCTTTGAATTGCCAGCTGGAGGCATCTTAGCTTTTGCTGTTGACTCATATTAAGCCTAGGAATATCAGCTGTTTCATCTATATCTTTAGGCTAGACCTGTAAATTCACAACCTGTGAATCTCTCTGCTGTTGCACCTTTCCCGGTGCAGAAGCGGAGAGCTGCCCGGAGAGCTGGCTAACAGGCATGTGGCCGTGCCCCTTCTGGGCACAGACGGAGCACGGGGAGAGCTTCAGGTCAGCTCAGCCGGCTATTCAGCCCGTGTAAATCCCCGCAGCTTTCCCCGCCTCAAAAGGCAGCACGCTGTATTCTCATCCCTTGGGGAAGCTGATCTCAAGGACGTGCAGAAAGGGTCACGGAGGAGTCTGCAGCCTGCGCGGGCCGGCGGGCTCCGAGGATCCCCGGGAAATGTGCACGCCAGCTGCGCCTCCGTGATCCCCCGCCGAACTCAAAGGCTCGCTATTAAAGCCAGGGGTGAGGACGAGATATTAAATACTTGCCATGAGGTTAAACAGTTGTTGAAATGATCCAGTAGGGCATCATTGCTTTTATTTACAATATTTCACTTGTGACTCGATATTAACAATAACAATGAGAACGTTTAATATGCAAGAACCTATTCATTTATGCTAGCCAGATGCAGTTTTGCTTTGTGTTTCCTCCCTCTAGTGCTTTTTTTTCCTAATCCCTCATTTCTTTTCAACCTTTTAAGCTCTCTCTAGTTTTACAGACAACACAATCAATGTATCTGAACAAGGCCCTGGAGTTCCTGCTGGGGAACAGGAGGTTATTATATTTTAGGGATAACTTCACGCATTTCCATTACTCCTTCTAAACCAATTTTAAGATATTTATTTACATTTAGTGCATATTAAGCAGCGAAAGAACGTTGCACTGGAGATGATACGCACGCCGCGATCGGTAGGTTCTGAGTTGGCAATTTTCAGGTCTTCTGAACGAGCACAGGGCGGAGGGAGGTCTCGTATCAGCGCCTGTTTTACTGTCTCACGGGCAGGAGGTGGCCCAGAGACAGTGCAGAAACACGTCGGCCTCTCTGCTGCTCCGGCTGGGTGTCTGGAAGCACTGACCACAACTCTGCTGTAGGGTTACCGTACCGGGAGACAGCAGCTCTGGGACAGCGTACTCGGACCACTGCTCCGCCTGTTCCCTCATCCCTTTCTGCTGCGTAGAGCTTTCTGGTTTCCTGCAGATCAACTAACGGACGTCACCCAACAGACGGACCTCTCCTGCACTGCACCGAGCACGCTGCTATGCAACGTTTGAGATACTCTGGCAAGAGACACGGGGCAGTTTCAGGGTAAGAGTCAGCTCGTTCCTCTTACCACAAAACTGAAGAGCCTCAGAAGCGCACAGAGGAAAGCACTAGAAGAGGTTGTCAGGTTTGATTCTACCGCTTCCAATATCGAGGTGAAAGCTACCAGCACCGCTCAGGGCCAGAGAGAGGTGAGTGGCCAGACCTGGCCAAGACAAAGTCTACAGTAGATTTATTTACTGGCAGAAAGTTGACCGGGTGTGAAGCAGTAGCTGCCAGTTAGCAAAGAGGATCCACGGCCTGGCAAGACGTCCCTGGAGCTATCACCCATCAAGTTTCCCACAATTTCCAAGTCCCAGTATTATTAATGATGATACAGGTCCCTAATGAAGATGACAACTTAAAGTAAATTACATGGATTCATGCGCTTTTGACTTTATAACTGGTTTATGCTGCAGGGCCCAATGTTCAACATAAAATGTGCCGTCCACAAAACGTACTTGCCCCCAGACTCCAGCTGCTGGGTGTGGTCCCAAAAGGACTGGGAGGCAAGAGGGAACAGCTTAAAGCATGTTTATCTTGACAGAGTTATGGGAGAAAAGTGAAGAACATTGTATTTTTCAGGAAGGACAGCTTACACTAAAAAAAACCACATCCTGATCCTACTGGTTCTGATACCAACCAAGAGCTTTTAACCAATGTAAAACACGTCTCAGATCATACGGTACACAGAACTGGTGCATGATGCACACCTTCTTCAGGTAGGGGTTTTGTGATCCAGGTTCATCTCATGCTGTAGGTTTGCCTGTTTTGCAAAACAACACGTGGGTAAGGCAACGAAGGTTATGGGAAAACAAACTTACAGGGATACGATATGTAAGAAGAAAGTAGTGCAAGCAAAGATCTTGCAGAAAAGCAGCAGATGCTTAAGAATTGTGTCTCAGGATTTCTGCACTGTTACACTGAGTACAATGAAGGTGTAGAATGGCACTCAGACACTGCACGTGGTGATAGACAAGAAAGCCTATGAAGGTAAGTGCTACAATCAGCATGGGGATTTTGTTGATAGCGGTAAGATTATCTGTTATGGATCCTAGCTGTGAGAAACTGGGTACCCACCGGAGACGCACGTTGCAAGAACCCCCTTGAAAAAGCAGCAGGCAATAGAATAAGAGAGCGCAGAACCATCACCGGCCGTGGCAAACGGCACCGTACCGTCCACCGGAGAAAGATGGAAAGCGGAAGACTGGAAGATTTTCTGTGGTTAATATCCTAGGCAGTTCATATTCTCCTGAGTCGCGTACGCTCAGGGAAGCCTTACAAGCTGCATTACTTGAGTTGAAACACAGATCTCATCCTCCACCTTGCTTTTTCAAAAGCCGGCATTCGAAAGTGCTGTGCTTGCTGCTTTACTCATCTTTACAAACTGATTCCTTTCTAATGGATCAACAGCGCTGTTTTTTCTTAAGGACCTCACCAGTAGCAAATTTAAACTAAACGTGGCCTGCAGCTATCAAAATCATACCAACTGGTGTGGACAGGCTGTTCCACTGCCCCCAGCTCGCACCACGCAACTTATTTAGTTTTTATTCTTCCTCTCAAAATTATTGTTTCTGAGCATGAGAAAGCTCAGCCCATTGTGTGGTGCTGACTGTATCTGTCAAAAATGGCATATCATAACCCTATTTCTTGCAAAAATTTAGAACAGGTTTCAACCTTAAGTATGACTGCTCTTCTTTAAGATTCCAGAGGGCCCCATTGGCCATACCACATGAGCTATCAATGCAGAACTCTTAAAGTAAAGTAAAAAATTTGTCTAGCTTATTTTTTAAAAAGAATGGGAGAATCTTTATTTAAAAAATCCTAAAACTGCAATATTACTCCAACTCCGTCATGTTAAAGGGATGATGTCAGGTAGTTTAGTTTAAACGTTAATTTTTTATTGAAACCAAAACGTTCTACAAAAGCCAAACCCTAGTTCACTCGCTATTTGCGGCAGTCTTTTCTTGATATCTTCCCCCTAAACCTTGCCTCATCAGAAAATTTGCCCAGTTAGGGACAGAAAAGACTTTGGAATTCTATCTCGTTTTTAATACAATGTCTTCATGCTTTGTAAGAAACGTTGCTTAGAATAACGTCTACATTGGATTTAACCACTGTCCTGCAATGCAGTATTAGCCCACAGAGGGCTTGCTCCTGGTTTGTGCAGAAATGACAAGTCGCAGGGTTTTTCATCTCCTTCTTGCCAGCTGCTAATTGCATTACAAGATGCTAACTTTAAGCATATGAAAGTCTTATTTCCAGCCTCCAAGCAGAGAGGCAAGTCCAGAGAGGTGCTGTGCACCTGCAGCTCCTACACGATTTGCTCTAATCAGGTTATTCTCCCTCTCCTGGGTGCTTACAGGCAGCCTGTTATCTTAGCAGTTGGGTATTTCAGTTCAAATCCTAATGCTCCCTGTTATTGCAGTCAAATAACTCCATCCCTGTGCGACTGGCAGGGTGTGCTGAAGCTTAGTTACTTGCCCAAGACCACAGCAGACGTTCGTAAGGGAGCACAGGTCTGACCAAAGACACGTCAGAGCGTAACCCCTGTCCGTCCTTTCCCCCTCTCTGGAAGCCAGTGAGATCATAGAATCATAGAATCATGGAATCGGCAAGGTTGGAAAAGACCCTTAAGATCATCGAGTCCAACCGTCAACCTATCACTGCCAAGTCCATCTATACCATGTCCTCGAGCACCACATCTATCCGTTCTTTAAATACCTCCAGGGATGGAGACTCAACCACTGACCTGGGCAGCCTGGGCCAATGCTTGACCACCCTCTCGATGAAGAAGTTTTTCCCAATACCCAACCCAACCCTGCCCTGGCGCAGCTTGAGGCCGTTCCCTCTCGTCCCATCGCTTGTTCCTGGGGAGCAGAGACCGACCCCCCCGGCTCCAGCCTCCTTTCAGGCCGTTGCAGAGAGCGAGGAGGGCTCCCCTCAGCCTCCTCTTCTCCAGGCTGAGCCCCCCCAGCTCCCCCAGCCGCTCCTCCCCAGCCTTGTGCTCCAGCCCCTGCCCCAGCCTCGCTGCCCTGCTCTGGCCACGCTCCAGCCCCTCCATGGCCGCCTTGGGGTGCGGGGCCCAGCGCTGAGCACAGCATTCGAGGGGCGGCCTCACCAGTGCCCAGCGCAGGGGCACCATCACCTCCCTGCTCCTGCTGGCCACACCGTTCCTGATACAAGCCAGGGTGCCATTGGCCCTCTTGGCCACCTGGGCACACTGCTGGCTCATGTTCAGCGGCTGTCGACCAAAGCTGGTGGCTGAATTACAGTAGCGTTACCAAAATACACAAGCCAACCCTTAGACTTTTTCCAGATAAGAAAATTCAGCAAACACAGCGGTAACATGCTTGGGCTTGATTTCGTGCCATTGGTAAGAAATATTTCCTCCTGATTTGCTGGCTTATTACTGTCTCATGCCACCCGCCCTTCCCCTTGGTGCCAGGGTGAGGTACTGGGTCCGCTCAGCGTTCTCAGCTGAGACCTCTTGGATGTCAGTTACGATTTCTCGTAGCCGGAGGAAGCGTCTCTCTCGCACCTCCTCACGCTGGACGTTTGGGTTGAAAGGCACGACAAGCAGGATTTGGTCCTGAGTGAGGTGCAAAAAGTCAACAGATGTTATAAGTGAAGAAAACTAAATTAGATCATGGAATTTTGGGATTGTTTCATTTGGAGTCACAGCAGGGAATTTATTAGCAACAGAAAGAAGGACAACTATTTTCTTTCATTATCTTATTTTCAACCTGAAAAAACTTGCCTGAGCTCATCTTAAAATTGTGCAGCTACAAAGTCACCTCTCAGCCACTTGCTCATTCACCTATTCTGAGATTGTCAAACCTGTCAAACGCTGTCACTGGGCTGTGAGCTACAAGTTTAAGAACGCCTCTACAGTCCGTGGAGATCTGTGGGTGTAAGATGGCCAAACATAGGTGTCTACGCTAGGGTGAGCAGAGACACGTACCTCACATGTGAACATCTAAAGTGCAGACAGCCTAAATTTAGATATCTGAGTCAAGAGTAAATCTTTCCTGCGGCGCTAAGAAGCACTTCATCGGGATCCAAGACCAACAGAGGTTTGATGCTAGAAAACTCATGCCGCTATGGGTTTGCTGCTCTTTGTATTACTGTTTCCTTTCCAAATTCATGAAGATGAAAGTGAAGCTGTTCCTAGGTCTGTGCAGTAATTGCACAGTGGAATATAAACCAGCTGCCCTTGTAACTTGTGAATAAAAATAACAACAGAGCTGGGGAATTCAGATCTCACAGTTCAGCAGGAGCCTATCCACTAATCCCGCTATGACTCTACTCTCTCAACAGAAATGTCATGGTGTATGAGTTGACTTGCATGAAGATCTTGCTCTTATCCATTGCTCCTGATCACTTGTTGAATGATGCCAGCTTGATAAATTACATTTGAAACATAATCCATAACTGACTGGCTCTTCTTGAGCAGGGTACGACTTCAGATAAGCCACACCATCAATTTTGACTGTTGGATATTACACCTCCAATCTTCAGCAGTAGGTTGGAGAGTGGATGAAAAAATATTTTTGTAAATATAAAGCAGAAGGTACTAGACTGACTGTTTCTTGGCAAAGGAGATGCAGACTGACTGCCTGTGCCCACACAAGAGGCTGGAAACCAGTAACAGGGCTGGCTTCAAATGAGAGCGATTCATGTTCTCACTTGGTTAGAGAGGCTTACGTTTTCACTGGTTGGGGACCGCTAAATCGGTGCGATGATCTGGACCGAGATTAGAACAGGTTATTTTAGATAAGATAAACAACAATTTCTGGGATGATATCAACCAAAAAGATTATGCCAGCTCCTTTGCCAGAAGCATAACATAATTCTGAGATCTGCTGTTCCCCGCTCAACAGTTTCCAGGCTCTTTGTGTTAAGGGTTCATGCATCAATCATTCCCTTACTGCCCCTTCCTAGCTGCCACAAGCATCCTGCATTCCTTTGTAACTCCATTTATTACAGCGAATCTGTAGGGAGCAAAGGCTGCTGCTTCCTTCTCTAACCTTTCTACACTGGTACTATTTAAAATCCAGAAATCTCCACGGGAACATGACTTTGTTTTGGATGTTGGGTTCCCTTTCTTCACCGTTATCGACGGGAGTCGACGGCCTCGCACCCAGGAGCGCACCCCGCTGACGCGCAGCATTGCAGTACGACCTTGCCACAAGGACGTTCACGCTCCGGGCCTCGGGGCTGGGCTCCTGAGAGGGCAGAGCAGCGCTCTCCCCTTCCCCGCTCACGTGGACGCACGCCCCACTGCTCACCAAAGCTGGAGCTGAGACTCTCGGCAAAAACCTGGACGGCATATATACACGGTGCTATGTCGAACACAGTCCTTCGTCAGTAACGTTTCTTGCCATTTGAAGTGAAATGAGACGAGCCTTTCAGAACCTCTCATTCAATAAATTCAGCGCTATTATCTATATTTTTGCTACGCCAAATATTAAAGATAATTTTACTTGGGAATCATGCAGCTATAAACGTTTTAAGCCTTGAATTACTTCCTCCCTCTTCTGCCAAAAGACACACAATTAAACAACATGCCATAAGACAGAGTCAAACGTTCTGAAGGTGCGAGTGCATGAGGTCTTTTCCACAGCCACGAAGGCAAGAAATCTACTCCCCTTCCATGCAAGAGTCCCAGGCAATACTGCCCTGCAGTCCCTACAGCTTGCTGGGACATTGCATGAATGGAATTTCTCTTGATTAATAACAGTTTTGTCAATATTCATCATCTGTGAACATATACAGAGGAAGAGGTCAGGAGAAGGCAAAGTACCAGCCCTTCCTTTCCGTTGTTAATATTGCTGGAATTCAATAACAGCAAAAGAAACAATTATGTGGACAATTATTTCAGTGTTTCCTTTTACAACAATATAAAAGGTACAAAATGAACATTTTTGTATGATATACTATATTCACTCTGATAGTATTCCGATGTTTTCAATTACTCTTGTTTCCAAGATTACACTGCACAGATAAAATAGTCATCTTGGAACATTAAAAAACAAAACAAAACCCATCATTCTCCATTTATGTAAATTTTATTCTTGACAATTACAATGAAGGCCACGTAGAGAAGTTGGTGCATTTGCAACATCGTTCTATTCATGCCTTCGTTTTTTTAGGCTTGATTGTTCAAAACTCCACTGAATAATTGAATGAATAGATGATAGCACACAAGAATATTTTCTTTTAAATAAGACCTTTAATTATTATGTTTTATATAATGTGGAACATTAAAGTCACTTGGAAACAGCTTCAAAAAAAGCCTTCTTTAAAAATGGGGTTTGTTCAAGATTATTTATTTTGGGTGAATGAGTTTTGTAAAAGCGCCCAAGTGATTTAGGAGCTTAAATCCAGGAATAAGCCAATGAAAGCAGAGCTGTTAAGATACCTAAGTATCTTTGTACAATGTATTTTAAATAACGTTGAACAAGCAAAGAGTGAGAGGAAGACTGATTTGTCTAGAAAGTAAATAATTTGTCCATTAGTTACAAGACATTTTATGTGAAAAGTGAATGAGTATATATACACGTATATATGTTTGCCTCACATACATATCTGAATTTTTTTTAAATATGATGTGTATTACAGTTTTTATTACACCTAAGTTCCTGTGCATCATTCAAAGAGAATCATCTTAAAAAATCATCTTAAAAATCATCTTAAGACAAGAATGCTTTTGTACGAAGCAAAACGAGATACAGAAGGAGCCAAACGAAGGCTCACTGAGGAAACAGAAAAGAAGGTGTAATTTGCAGAGAGACTTTATGGCCTCAGCTAAGCTAGCAACGTTTATGCTTGCAAGGTCTAAAGCTAGGATGAAGGGCATCCCACAGTCCAGGGTACCACGTCGAGAAGAAAGCAGCAGCAGAAGGGACACTGCCAGGGACAGGCAGAGGGGCATCCCACGGAGGTGTATTTTGTTTCTCTGTGCACACAGAAGGTATTTGGGCTGAGTGGAATTGATGAAAATTTGCCAAAAAGGGGCGAGAGCCAGCCACCTGAACTTTCTTACCCTTTCTCCGTGAAATTTAGTGAACAAGTGCAGTTTTGTTTTGAAGAAGTTGCTTTGCAGTCACTTTATTGACTCATTAAGGTCGAGGCCCTATATATAAAAATACTTTACTGGTGCCAAATACAGCGGTGAGATACTCGGGAGGCAGAGAGCCGGTGCAGAAGAGGCTGTGCCCAGGACACCCCACCCTGCGCCAGAAGGGAGGGACGCGGGACCGAAGCCCCCTGCCCTGCTGCCCACCCCTCCTTCCACCTCCGCCTGCCAGGCACCGGCCCTACCGCGCTCTCTTACAGCCTGGCGAGCCTGCGACAGCTAACCGCGGAGCGGCGAGCCAGCTTCACATCCAGCCTACCTCTTCACACCCGTGAAGTTACAGTGGAGACTAATTTAACTCAATATGTTTTGGTCTATTATTTCAGTAATTGTTAGGTTTTACCGAGTGATCTGGCAGTCAGATTTGCTTGGATTGTATTCTCCTCCGCTTGTACGGTCCCTGCTCAGGAACAGCCAGACTTAGAGCTCTGTTTGTGTCCTATCTCTTTTTTTCAGAAGAGCTACTTTTAAAACCTGGTGCTGACTGAATTTCTAATCCTTAAAACATTTGCAGAAATAGAGATTTCATCCCACACAATGGATTATCTGAAAGAAAAAGAAATATTGGCACAAATATCCCTCTGGCTGGGGTTTATTCTACAGCAAAGCAAATAATCTGAAAGAACAGAAGTCTGGTGGCCTGACTCCCATGTGTAGGTAGCATTGATGAGTAACTTCAAATTTCTATCTGCAATACTTAACTGTAGCTTCAGCTAGTCATCTTGTGCCTTAAATAGACCAGAAAGTTTTTCATTACAGCATGAAGATATGTCAGCTTTTGAAAGCTGAGTCTCCTTTCAGGAAACCGTAAGTAAATTTTGCAGCCTTTAACTTCACTATGGTCTGGCAAAATCTGACCATTTTCATGGATGTCTCTTGTGTGTTTTGTCCTTCTTCACCCCAGATAAGCACAGGTTTTTCCATGAAGCATGGACACTCAGGTTTATCGTGCTCAAACATCATTCCTTGTGCTCACAGCCACAGGACTGGGGGCTCAGGATCCTTCCAGACCTGGATGCCTTGGAAGTTGCTATGGGCTACCACCACGCGGTCGGTCTGGGACAACCACAGACCTCAGAGTCGGCATCCATGCCAAATGCTCTTTGGGCTCCGTGGAAGAAGCAACGCGGCAGGTTCGGCTGAAGCCACGCCAGTCAGAGGTCGTCCCGACTGCAAACGCAAGGACTTGGTTATGTTGTGTGTGCGAGAGGCAGGAGGCTTTGAGGTGCAGCAGAGTCTGACCCAGCGTGAAAGACAAGTTTTAAAGCACAGACCTGCTCTTGAGCCACAGAACTAGGGATATCTGAACAAAACGGGCCTTTAGAACATTCTCATGTGAATAAAAGGAGAGTACACCTGACCAGTGTTGCCTATTATTAGAGTAGTTGCTATAGCCAGAAAAAACGCCCAAACTTTGGGGCACAAAGCATTCGTACCATTCTGAAACAGAAGCGGGAAATTTCCGGATAAATACGGGCGGAACACTTGGGCAGAGTTCAACTTAATGTGTTGTTCAATTAGCCAGTTGGAGAAAAAATGTAATTAGCATCTGCTGAACAAAAAAGATTGTTAGCAAAGAAAGAGGTGGTGAGACCCTATGGGATATGATACAGTTATGTATTTTCAGTATTGAAATCTGTGGTTTATCACAAAATACAAGTACTCAGAATAGTAAAATAAATGATGCCTAATCTTATAGAACAGAGGGGCAAAAGGGCATTAGTTATACCAGTCATTACCACACTAATTTCAAGAAGAATCTGAGACTTAAGTTCGAAAGGTAAAGCATAAGTTCTAAAATTAATTTAATTTTAGAAATTGAAATTCTGAAGTTTAATTTCTAAGAATTTCCTCAGTTGGCAACACCAGGACTAGCGGCTGATAAAAGTAACGCAGACTTCAAAGGCAGGTCTCCTAGCTCAAGTGTTGTGCTCTAAAGCTTTGTATTTAATCTTCACAGGTAGCCCAGTCTGAGCAACCGGTGTCATAGCTTACCGCTGAGTTACGAGTTAGGAGCAGGGATTTTCTGTGCCACCCAGATAGAAGGTAAAACTTGAAGACTGACAATTAAGGAGCAATTAACCTGGTTTTCGTGTGTTAAATCATTCACCAGAGACAGCCACAGTCTTGTTTCTGTAACAACATTGTATTGTTATCAATTTAAAAACTGAGAAACAAACAAACAAAACCCCTTGTTTGGAAAATGACTAAATAAAGCACAGAATCTTCCTTTCCTTTCCATCACTTTACATAGATAAAAATAACCTGAGTTTCTGGAAGCTTCAAACAATAGCACGTCACTGAGCTTGTAAAGGTAACGCAAGGACATGTCAATGAAATGTAATTGCACGTTTCACTGCATCTCACAGAGAAAATGATCTAGAATGATCTCATGGTTTATATGCTGAATGTATCACGATAGACGCCACCTCTGCCTGGAGCCCTTGGTATGTGGCTTACCTGCCCAGAACCCTGCTGCTCCCTAACAGCCATCCCTTCGTCTTCCGTGTCTCAACCATTCCAGACTTTCAGTGAGTACCAAGTGCTACCAAAATCTCTTTCTTTGCCCTTGCAGGTCTGGGAAAGGCAAGGTAACAAGTGAAAGGTAGTATGCGTTTTTAGTTCAGACGATGGATAGAGCTGACAAAAACCCAACACACTTTTGAACAAAATCTCTTTATCACATCCCTTCCTTACAGATACATGCTTATTAATAAAGCAGGGAAGAAAGTGAAATGCCAGAGCTGGTGAAAGGACTGTTACTGAAAGCCTGACAACTTTTTCCAGTTATCTGCTGGCCTAATAAAAGACACTGCGGTCTACAGCCCCCGCCGTCCTGCTTCTCCTTTTCCCTGACACAGTCAGGGCTTCAGCCCTGCTGTGAAATGGCACTGCTCTTCTGATTTGTGATATTTTGGCTTCTGACTGTTTATTGTCTTGTTATACCTGTAGGTAAAAAAATGTGATGGGCAGGGTACTGGAAAAGAAGATTTTCTGTACCGACTCATAGTAGGGTAAGCTTTTACAGGATGCTATCTGTTGTAGGCTGTCCAGAGCCAGGAAGAGTACGACGCAGTGAGCTTCTTCCTACACATCTACCGAGGTGTGCGAGCTTCTAGAGACTCAGGAGGTTTTCCCTTAGATCACAGCTGAAGTTACTGCTACCAAAAAGAGTATGTCTGCAATCCACACGGAGATAAAGAAAAATACATTTTGTGGGAGGAGGTTCTTTTCATACTGAAGTCATAGGAAGGAAAGAGGGCATAGTTCCTGAGGCAGAGCCTAAAAATAGCAATTTAGGTTTTGCCACCAAAGGAGCACTAAATACATGTTTAATTTTAACCACATGTGTGTTCCCATCTTGATTCAACACAATGTTTAAGCATGAAGCGCACGCTTAACTGGCATTTAAAAATATACCCTTAGAGTTAAGCACATACGTGTGTGCTTAAAACCACAGAGATAAAACTGCTCGTGTCCCTCCTTCCGAGCATATATTTAAGTGTCTTCTTGTCATTGTGCATAGGAAAATTGAGTGCTTTGTTACAGTAAAGGCTGCTCTACTGCCATGGAAAGCGCTGCAGTGGTCCAAAGACATCTGCCGAGAGCGCTTGTTTCATTGCAATCCTCTGAGTAAAGCCTGGGGTGTGGAAAATAGATGGAAGGAAGTAAGCATCTGGTTTCATACTGAATGTGTTCTTACAAGGAGATAGATTTTTTTCCCAACTTCAAATCCTGAAAAGAAGGCGTATGAAAGAAAGAAACTGAATGCAACAGCCAACTGTGAGAGCAGAGGGTTCAAAAGAGCGGAGGAGGCATTTTGCTAGGAAAAGGGAAGGAGGTAGGATGCCCACCCAGAACTTGTGGCTGTAAAGGTAACACCTTCTTTGACGGGATCTCTGATGATTTGGGGGGGCTTTTTGCAGTGACAGTGGACACTATGCAAAGTGCGAGACAGAAAACTCAGCAAAGAGCCACAGAGTCACTGTTTTGTCAGAAGGGACGGTGATATTGGTAACCGAGGGCGAGCACGTTGAATTTGACAGTGATAAGCTCCCGAGTGGACGTGAAATTTAAACAGAAAAGAGTTTGCAGAGTGAGGCTGCAGAGAGTATTCTCACCCTGTAGAGTGAGAATATAATCCTCCTGCCTTGCATATTCGTCCACATGACACAAGAGTGGGAGAGCTTCCAAGGTACTTATTAGCCAAAAGTGTGAATGTTGGCCAGATGGTTTCTTTGGATTCTGAATAGTCAGGAGGATCAGACCTGTGATTTATGTGGGTTCGGTAAGATATGCAGCTACAATAGGCTTTGCTGCTGTTGTTTGGTCAGCTATGGTTGCACGTTCATGCTGCTCTCGCTTTACTAAATCCAGATGCCTTGGGTGAAATGGTGGACTTACCAGAAGCCAAGACAGCAGTAGCCAAAGAGAGCTGAACAGATTGTCTTGCAGTTCTTTGAACTGTCTCGTTGGTCATTTAAATATCTACTGCCAAATTCGATATAGCATCTTCCTTTATCTCATTAGCAAGAGCAGGTAGTTTAAATTAAGAATCCAGAAAATTGCCCTAAGTGTATTTCCTGAAAGCTGGGGTGTGGGCTCTGGGTAGTTCTTCCCCAAATATTTTGGCATCCATGGAAAGACTCCTTGAGGGTTTTATTTCCTCTTTACGTAAAGTTTTTTAATTCACTGTACTAGAATGAAAAATCCTACTTTTGTAACATAGATTGCTGGTTTACATACACATTTAATACTTAACTCTATGATCGCCTGTTCACACTTCTAAAAAACAGTTACAAAGCTGACCGACAGAGTCCTTTTTTGTTCTCAGTTCACTTCACTGATTCGGTCCCCACTACCTGCTTTTGCTAACCAAACCCTCTCAAATGTGGAATTCGCTAAATTCTTCTGGCCAGCTTTGTAGTAAGGAACACACTAATATCCACAGCTTTCCACGAAGCGCTCCAGTTTTCCATCGAGTACCGAAAGATCTTTGATTGCTTTTGATACCATTCAAAGCATGATGTGGAAGATGCATATATATTTACTCTTTCAACATAGGTATTTCCTCTTCTGTATTTACTCTATGGTTATTCAAACATTGCACAAATAAGTGCGTAGAGTAGACGCAAAGTGCTGAAATTCTAAGTTGGCAGCATTTGCAAGCCAGCGGACACTCGCATTTCACGTGCACGACAGGCCCCGAAAGAGCAGAAATTATCAGGGATAATTTACAGAAAACAAGGTACAAACCCAGCTAAATCCCACTGTGTCAAAGTTCGACTGAATGTGGTGCTTTGCTGCAACAGTTTTTCAAACTATCCCCACACAAAATCAGTTCGCATTTACTGAAATTTCCAAGATGAGACCAGCCCTCCAAGACACTGAGAAATTATTCTACTAACATCAACAAACTCAATTTAAACTTTTTGCATGGTTGCAGAATCTTTACAACAACCTGTTTGAACCGTGCTTCTATTTTTCTGTTTTTTAAAGCTCTGAAATAAATTTTCTTTTAACAGGCTTTCTCTTACAATTCTATGAGAAATTACTTAATTTTCTTCTATGGCCATCTTTCATTTCCAGTGGTAGTCTCAGGACAAACTACTAATCTATCACTGTAATGAACTCCCAGAAATCTTCCCATTGCTTTCAACTGTGTTCTAAGATTTCTAGGGAAAATCCATTTATGATGAAGGAAATCATCATGTTCCAGGTAAATTCTTCTATTTTATTTGATATTTTTGTTGTACTACATAAAGATCTGACAGCCCCATACCACTTAAACTCATGATGTGAACTGGAAAAAATGCATATTTTATGCAGTGGGTTCCCTGCTTCCACCATCAACACAACACTGTAATGATCATTCTTCTAACAACTCTCACAGTTTTTCTAAGGCAAAATAAAGTTTGTGATTCTTTATGTAATATTTGTTATTACAACATTTTTATGGAGTTAATCTGTGAATGAGTATCTCATGTACCCCACCTGCAATTTCAGATGTGTTACTAATTTTGACTGGTTATAGATATCTATCTATATAAAACATGTACATATATATCAGTATATATATAATATGTGCATATACAATATGTAGATATATATGTCTCTCCATAAATACATGGTTACATGCATCCAATGTCATCTTTCCTCTTCCTGAGTGGATGAACAAAGATCTACTTCCAATTTTAGTTTAATATGGAATTAATTTCCCTCCAAAACATTGAAATGAGTTTGCCATGAAAATCAATTCTAGTAGATTTTCCTTCCTCATATTCATCCCAAATAATCAACTTAATTTTGACCAAATGCTAATAGATTCTGTGGCAGTTTTCACATAGCTATTCTCTTTGGTTTCCCCTGCCGATACGGCACTCCACCTAGCAAAACAGATAGATCGATATAATCAAACCTCTGATGACCATGCCAGTGAAAACACCGGTAAAATTATGAGCTGATCGACGGCAAAGCAGACCTTCTCCTAGATCTAGAAATAATATACTTGTGTCTCCAGTTCACAGTATTTACATCAAATGTACGATTTTATGTTCGATCTCTTTGTTAAGCATAAATACGTGGGTTTTTTTTAAAAAGTTAGATTACGTCCTAGGCTGTTCCCAGAAAACTCTGTTACACTTGAAACAAAGGTTGAAATTTCCATCATACACTGCGTGGTTTAATAAAAAGGGGCTTAATATGGAAATGAAACAAATCTAGCATTAGAAAAATAAGCAGAATCAAAATCCATTTAACTGAAACCTGAAGCTCTTTATATTTAAATCATAATACATTTACAGTAGCAGCTTCACTAAAAACTGTCCTTGTCAGAGATAGCCCTTTATTCTTTCTTCTGTATTGCCTGTCAAGTAGCTAATTCAAGTAGCTAATTGTGAAAATAACTAATCCAACCACCATGTATTCCTGCAATTATTTTCTTCTTCATCCCTTTTCTATTCTTATTCCCATGTATTTTTTACATCATCTTTTAATTAGATTATAAGGACAAGCAATGTCTGTCAGCCCACACTACCCAAACCTAAGGACCTCTGATGATGTTCTATGCATCTGGGCTCAATAATAAAAGCAATATATAATAATAATAACAACAATATGTTCTTAATATAGATAATATATTATAATAATATATAATAATAATAATAACAACAATTTTCCGCCATCCATGTAGAGACTTCAAAGAACACTCAATATGTTAAATAATACCATTTGGGTGAATAGACTATTAAATCTCATAAACTCTCTAAAAGGGTCCCTCCACATGATATATGAGCCAAGAAAATGCCATCCATCTCGGCATTTTTTAAGCAGGCTGCATAAAATGTTGTGAACTTTCCCCTTGGCCTTAGATAGTTTAAAATAATTTTTCATGTAAAAACTGTGAGGATGGAGACTCATGTATAAAAGAGGAATATTAGACACAAGACAGTTCTGGTTGTCACAGCCTGACTTCAGCTGGGCAAATCTGGATGTGAAAACTCTTGCAGACCTACTCAAAACTATTTGGTGGTTTACTTCACATTACGAAAAAAAAAGCTAAGCAGCTATTTTTGTGATACTTGGCCTTGAGTGTAAACATATCACCTCCAATGAATTAGCCATCGCTAAGGTTTTTAATCACTTAGTCACAGAGCAGCTGCGCGCTTGTATTCTTTCATGAAGAGTGTCACTTTGAAAGAAGTTTCCTATTTTTGCAAGTGAAGAACAAGCATGTTTGATTTCAACAAAAACAAGTAACTAAGTTATTCTCGTTCGATTAAATTCTAGGAAGAAAGAATATAAAATCTCCAAGTGGATACATTTTCTTTAGCATTCTTCCATTATTGACTCAGCAAATTTGTTCCTGCGTGAATTGTGACACTTGTCCCCTCTCTCTGAAGACACGAGCTGCAGCACATCAGCACCACCCCGTAACCGTGGGTTCAGAGCTGCCGGCCGCCTGCGCCCAGGCTCCACATGCTAACTCTTCTTCCAGGGTTTCTTTAGAATATTTTTTCTTGATTGAAATTGTTCGGAAGACAGAGACAGACAGCTGTTCTGAAGAGACTGAGGAAAACGGTAACTTTTTGAAACAGTGAAATAAATTCACATTTTATTTCCCATGACATTTGGGAAACGACTGTAGACACTCCCATCGACTATTGGCCCAAGATACTAAAACCTTGCATGGATCTCCTTCCTGCCCCAGAGGTCAATAAGATTCAGGTTCCTCGTGCCTCCTAGAAAAAGGTCCGTAATATCTAACTCAGTATCTGCTAGAATGAACTAAAAGACTTCCACATCTTAAATCTCTATTCAAATGTCATCATTTACATGAAAACGATGTTTGAAACAACAGCAATATGACTTGTAGGATTTGCAAGCTTTGTCCTGCCTTTGCACAGATAGATAAAAATATTAGTTCAATGTCAAAAATACAGATGAAACTCCTGATGAGAATAAAGGCATAGAAATTAAAATGATCGCATCCGAGATGGAAGCAGTTCTCAAAAAGTTTAACGTGCTCACTCTGGGGGTGGCCTCCGGCCCAGGTGACTTCAAGAGCTGGGACAATAAATCATCAGTCTATCAAACAAGTAGCACAAACGTCTTATTGAAGCACGGCAAATGTGGATATCTTTTAAGAAAAGCTTAGCGGCCACTGAACCATTAGCTAGACTTCAATAGACAAAGTTTAAGAATAAGTTTTGAAGAAAGCAATAATTAAGCACATGGACGTAAGTGGGAGAATTACGCGTGAAAGACAGATCATGTTAGACAAATCTAATGTTTTCCTCTGATAGGAAACCTTATGATTTACGCAATCTACATCTAGTGATTGGACTTTGGAAGTGTTTGATAATCTAACAGAAAAAAAGTGTTTGTTAGCTTGAAAAAACATGATATTTAACTAAAAAAAGAGCAGCTGACAGTAAGTTTTCTGAACGTACTGGTCGAATATAACCCACAACATCCATCAAGGATTAGTGCTGGAACTCATCTCACTGCTTATTTCAACAATGATCTCTGTAGTAAGGGGAGGAGTACGCTAATGAAATGTTCCAGTGACAAATTAAGGGAGGTAACGGCAATGACAGGAGCATTGTACTGGAAGATCTGCTCAATGAAGACCAAAGCAATAGAAAGGAGATTAGGTTTAATAATATAGAATGAAAAATATACTTAGTGAGTGATTCCCCTCATCTAACAGAGCCATCAGAAGACAGGTCTCTAGTCAAACGCAGCTAGATGGGGAATCCTCCAGAGAGCCATTCATCAGAGCTATTGCTGACACCTCTTTCAGAGCTGAGGATCCACACCTGGACAGCTAAGATGAGGTAAGATGAGTCTACCAGTTTGATAATCATAACAAAAAGGCTGTAACCTGACAGACACCAGTCAGAAATAATACAGGAGAATGCTCTGGACACACTACTCAGTTGCACGATAAATATCGGTTATCAATATGATATGGTTTTAAGAAACCCAAGTGATCCTAGGATGCGATCCAGGTTATTTCTAGCAGATGTAGGCAACCATTAATTGCATTGTGCAAGATGCTACAAGGGCCATATGTGGAACCCTGTATGCAATTCTAGTCAACCTGTTCAGAAAAGATGGATTCAAGATGAAAAAAAGGCAGGGAAAAGCTACCTAGAAGAGAATGGAGAACCTCTCATGTAAGGAACTTCATGTTTATCCTAGCATGATTAGTATTATTGTTCATCAACAAACTCAAGAAACAAACACAAGAAAGAAAGCGCTACTTAAGTTACAGGATGATACTAATAACAAAAATATCGTAATGCTTATGTTTACATGAGGAACTAAAAGACTTTTTGTGTATCAATCAAAGGACTGAGTTTCTGAAGCAGATTTCCAGAGAGCAATACGGTAAAATTCCAGGTAGTTTTAAGACGATTCTCACACTTGATGGAAGAAATTACATGGTGTGTTTTTCTGACATAGCAGGGGGTGATCAAAACATTTTATCGTCAATATTTGAAATAAGAATTTAAAATAGAATTAAAAAACAGTCAAAATTTTGACATAAGAAAAATAAGGGCATTAAACAGTTCCCAAAACACAGAGTTAAACTTTTCAAATACATCTTTTATGAAAAGTTATGTTGTGACGTTATCTCACAGCCCAAAGCTTCTTCCTTGACGCGGAAAATAAGATTTGTCTTCAAACATTACAATGGAGTTGTATTTGAACTGGTAATTCTGATATCCATACCGTTATATTGATGACTACTCACAAATTCCAAATTAGAAGAAAGAACAGAAAAGAAATAAAACCCAAAGGAAGAAAAGAACAGTTTGTTTCATACATATACTATGTTGATTCAATTCAAAATCTAAAGAGAAGTAGCCTCTATTACCCTAACAAAGGGGTTGGTCCTGCAAAATGACAGCACCTGCAAATTGTCAGCGATGACACTCAACAGCGCGCTGAATTCATCCAGATGCCCTGTGTTAGCGTGAAACGGACATTTCAGGTGGCACGTCTCACTCCAAACATCTCCTACCTGCATTGGTCAGCTTTGTGAGGAAAGCCATAAATTATAGTACTATAAGTAGAGTATTTTGCTTTCTTTAGTCAGCAACTAGATGACAAGCAGTAGACAAACAGTAACAATAATGTTTGCTTTACTGGCTTTTCACTAAGTAAACCAGCTATGATATACCTCCAAATAACATTTCCCTATCATTTCATGAAAAAAAAAATAATATTTGAAAAATGTTTCCAGGGGAAAAACATTTTTTCCAGATGCTGGTTCTTTAGGAAATATTAAAGATACCCGCTGAAATCTTTATAAGAATTTGCTTTATTGCACATTTTGTATTCTTAGCCAAGCTGTCATCACGACCTATGTATTTCCATAACTACCTACATATGCCCATTTACTTGACTGAAGTAAACGAACAGAACTAACTTCACTGTAGTTTGACTCAAAAAGAAATTTTTACATGACAAACCTAAATGGTAAAAACCCAAAATACATGGAAAACCTCTTCTGAATTAAAAAATAGTGTGTAGGATGAGGCTTTGAATAGAATATTATTTTTTTTTATGATTTTTTTTATGTTAAAATTCACTTGTGTGGACTTTCCTCACTTACAGAACATACTGTACAGTCTTACAAAGAACAAAATATCCCCGACTGCCGCTGCTGCCAATGAACAGAGCGGACGGTTACAGCACACAGCACTTCCAGCTGGGCCATGACTGCTCAGACCCAAGAAACTGATGATGAGGCTGAAGGATTTAGGAAATCCGTCGCCAGAAAGGTCTAACAGACATAGCCCTAAACCCTGCCATTAGAAAGGAAAGCAGGCACGAGGAAACCCACTGCCCCTGCAGCGTGCTGGTAGAATACAGGCACTCACATATTTTTCACCGAATGTGAAACATCCCCCGTACCTACTGGCCTTTTTCCAAATCCACTGTCTTCTCCCTAACGGACAAAGGTATGGCATACCCGCTGAAACTATGCAGTATGTCCTAAAATGATGACATTTCGCTTTAATTGAAATCAAACATACTCTTCCACTAGGGAATAAGAAAGTAAACCGAATTTTAATAGGAATTCACAGAAGTACAGAAGAATATTTTTCTCCCTCCTATATTATCTTGCCATGGAAATCCGAGAACAAATATTTTTGAGGCAATAGATGAAACTTATTCTTAGTTAAACTGTACTGAAATTAGTGAAGTTATATTAAGTATTAATTTTGTTCCTCTGTTTCTGTGTAAATGAGACTGTACTGGATATATGTTTACTAAACTATGCTCCTTATCATAAACTTCACAATATCTACCTAAAGATTTAGCCTCTAAAATAAAGTTTATTGATAAAGAGAATCTACCCTAAGTCTACTCTAGAATAACTTTGCGAATATTATTATTCTGGAAGAAGAGTGCTAGTTTCTAAATTTGCTTTGTATACTGCAAAAATTAGTTCAGATAAACCAAAAAGAGACCTCTCTTCTGTAAAGAAGCATCCCTGCAGAATGCGATTCTGGCACAACAATTCCTCTTCAGAGTCACATTCTCGTTTACTCTGAACATTTCCTTCTTACGTAAATCCTAATACGCTCTCTCAGAATTTCCCTCCAAACTCTCGAGCCATCAGTTCCAAAACCAGTCATATCTGAGAAGGGAAGAAAGGTGAAAAGCGCCATTTTTGTTTCTGTGGCCAGGCTGGACGTAACGAGACTGCCCAGGAGCTGCAAAAGGTCAGCCTTCTGCCAGCAGAGATGCGGTAGCTGGTTAGGTGTTGGTACCGTAGTGATCACGATCTCTTTGTTTTTCCTGGGCTTCAAAGAAATGCTGTTGAGTGCCAGTAATAGCTGGCCGTGACAGCACCAGAGAACCCACTGGTCAAACAACTTACAGTCCTGCAAACAAGGAGCTTACCCATCTCTGAAACACCTTCCTAAACCGGACAAGGTAGCACACGCTGACTGCTCCCTAGGCTGGGTACATCCAGAGACCGTACCTTCAGCTACTTCTTGCTGAGATGAAACTGTTTCGTGGAAAGAAATGGTTCTGAGCCAATTAAGAGCTCTGTTGCTACTTGCTAGCTGTTAGAAAATAGCTCACAGCTGTAATTCTGACCGTACACTCAGAACTTCAGTTAGGAAGGTTAACTAAAAATTATGTTTCTTTTTTTTTTTTCCCCTCCCTCTACCTTCCTCTCAGGAAAACATAAAATCCTATGATACTCCTACTGATCTCGGCCAGTCCATGATATCCACATTTTACACTATATTCCTGTCATGCACATTTTTCAGTCCTCAGACCTCATACTGCAGTGCAGATCTCTTGTGACAGAAAACGTGAGCGCAGAATTCGATAGTCGTTATGAATTTCTATAGCGACAATGTTTTCCGAAACTACCGACAATGCAGCGCTGACTTGTACAACCTCCTCCGATCAGAGCGCGCTGGACTCTTACACACTCCATTAAGACTTGAAGAAGAGGTGTAAAACCCTCAGCTTAAAAGGTGTAAGGGCCAGACCTTGATAAATGTTTTATTCTTTGTTATTAGAGAAACACATTGATAAATATAAAGGGAAAACTGCAAAAAAAAAGAGCAGAATAATGCTAAGGGAAAAGGCTGACGAAGAAACGTCAACTGTAGAGTGCTGAAGTGTCACAAAGCTTAAAACGAAGTGTCAGAGGTACAGGTGATGGAAGCGGCATGTCCTTGCTCTCCCAAGAACCCTGTGCTTTTCTCACTGGCTGACAGACTTTTCAGCTGAGATCCAGATAAGATTTTAGTTGTTTTAAGACCTATTTAATCCCATCAAAGTCAGCATTAAAAATTTACAATTTTTTAAGCAGATGTCTCATAGGACTGGGACACATCCCTCGGGGTGTATCACGTAGTCCCACCCTCACTTCTAGGAAAGCCTTGCTGCTGACAGCATCTTCCGTTGAAATGGCATTTTTGAAGTGGGCAGCTGTTGTGACAAAAGGACAGGGGACAGGACTCTCCAAACCCTCCTGAAGACATCAGTGAAAGCATTTTGATCTGCAAAGGTCAAATTTCTTCCTCCAGTTCGTCCCCTCAGACTTCTGCCACTGAAGTTTGCAGCAAATATTTTGAGGTTCTTCTCAGGAAACTTCTTGGTTCCTCTTCCTTTGTCCCCAGAAGTTTTACCATGGTGAAAGTTTTCGGTCCTTACTTAAACCTCCCATTTGTTCTCACAAGAATTTAGTTCTAATGAGAATTTTGACCCAATGCCTATGGGATTCAACTACTAAAAATATTTACCATTTACACAATGTATTACAGATTCAAGTTTCCTTGCAAATGTGACTTAGCCCATACGGACTTGTGAAGCAGAAGAGACTTAAAAATGTCTATAATTATAAACTACAAACTATAGAAAATATATATATTCAACTCTATAATTAAGTCATAAAAATAGTTACTGATGTCGCAAAGTCAAGTACTTCAACCATAGTTCTGTCCCCTTGCATTCTGCCTTGTTTCCCGAATGAAGCAGAACGTAACCAGGAAGCACAAAGGGATGTATCGGAGGTTGCGTGGAAACTATAAGCTTTTTTTGTGCTTCATTTTTCCGCTTTTTTGGGAGGAGGGGAGAAGCAAACAGTTTAGTGGTTTGGGGGTTTATTCTATACAATTTATTAAGTTCAACTTTGTTCCACCCCTGCTTCATCACAAAAGCTAACATGGCAGCTCTGGATCACATCTCTTTAATCTACAAGATTAGCAGGAGGGAAAATAATTAGACTATCTTGGCCCAACCTAGTCATCTCAGTTGTCTCCACCTCTTCTCAGGGCGTGCCGTCACAGATGTGAGGATGCACACCGGTACCATCGGGTAGGTCTGGAAGCCTGTCATGAGCCTCTTTTTTTTTTTCATTCCCACCCCCAGTTTGGTGTTGAGCAAGTTCCTACCTCATGGGATGCCAACAGGGTTTGGATGGTGTGGCTCTGAGGCTCGGCTGAGGAGGCCAGCTTGGTCCTCCGCTACGCTCCATCAGCGCTCCGTGGTCTCCGAGCTGAGGCTCCACTCCCTGGCTCTGAGGGCAGCGTGGCCCTAGGCACAGAGATTATTCTTGTGTATTTAAGCAGCTGCAAGTGAAAGAAGAGAAATAACAACTTTTACCGGTTTATAATTCACCCAACCTGAATCTTGACGCATCTCAAACATCGAGGGTGTTAGACTTTCTCCCAAAAAAAAACAGCAGTAACTTTTTCACACGCATGTGTTATGTAGCTTAAAAATACACACCACTACCATCTCCGCCTGGAACAAACACTGCTAAGGTTTTTTCTTAGAACTGATCTGCAATACCTGGACTTTGTTGTGGTGAAGAGTCCCTAAATTTACTACTGCTAGCTCGCTGACGCTTCCATGGACTATCAGCATAGTCACACACAAGTGGTGAGTTTGTATACAGTGCAGCTTCACAGAGCACGGGCTGGGCGTCCTAGCATTAGACTATTTTAAAGAAACTCATCAGGTCTATCTTCTTATTTCTGACCTTGTGAAAACTATTGACTTGCTTTTCTATTCTGGTGGTTTAGCACTCAATATCCGAAACACCATTATGAATAAAGGGAAGTGTAATATTTTATAGATGTGTGTGGCCTACAGGCCTCTGCCCATTTTCAGTCTTAAATAGCAAGTAAGTGAAGGGGGGGGAAACAACTGCAAGGTGTTACCTCTGGGCAGAATTCAGATACATTCTCGATTCAGGGCCAAAAATACCCAGTTTTTTAAAATTACCTCTCACTACACATTGCTTAAAGCATATCCAAGCAAAGAAAGGCAACACCCATGGAAGGAGTCATTGGCAATAATGTTGTGGTTTCAGCCTTGTTCCTTTAAAAATGACTCACCAGAAAAAAAGCTCAGAAAAGGCCTCTGTCTTAATTATTGTCCTGGCCCCAACATGGCTCTTTTTATCTGCTTGTGCAGAGTCATCACGCGAGCAACTTGCTGAGCAGCAGAGCCTGCACCCTTCTCCCCTGCTCCTGGGCAGTCACTGCCCTGCTGGGAGGGAAAAAGTACCGCTGCGGTGCAAGATGCGGGACGGTGCTGCACGCCCTCCGCCTTGGCGGAGGGCCCACTGAGCCTGCGTCTGAGCGCGGCCAGGAAAGCCCTGGGAGAAGCAGCCTCTCGTAGACACGCCGACACGGAGAGCCAGGCAGCGGCAGCCGGTCCGTCAGCACCGCTTGTGGTGCTGGACACGAGAGCATCAACGCCGTAGCTGCAGCCAGCTTCTTCAGCACACGTTTTTGACACAGGCATTAATTACTTCATCACATGCCATTTTTTCCAGAGGGCCCCTGCCCGGTCCCGTGCATGGAGCGGATCGCGCTCACTGAGCAAACTGCCATGCAGCCGCTTGTTTTGTCGCCGTCATTTGGTGCGTGGCCCTAGGACTCGTTAATGGCACCGTATGCAGGCTGTGCACGCCACGCCGCCAGAACTGGCAATTTCCGCATGGGTTCTTCCATGGCATCAGTTATTGGAGCAACACGGCGCTTCATAACATTAATCAATTTCTTTTCAAAATAGTCTGATAGAATTTCCAGAGAGTTTATCTGCAAATCCATAAAGAGTATCCACTGAACATGTGCACGCTCAACTTTTTCATGGGTTTACGATAAGGCCACATTTTGATGGATTTTTATAGGAATGAAAACGGGCACAATCATAGCCCCAAACTGGAACAAAATGTAGGCTAGTACTTTGCTACCCTGCTATTAAAGTCTATAGACAGGGTGAAAAAATGTCTTTGGAGACATATAGTTAACGGACACATTCAGGAACCTAAAGATGTGAATTTTTGTGTAATGCCCATACTTCTAACACCGCTTACCACGTTAACAGAGCACTTTGGCAAACATCGTGTGGTTCCAAATTGCTTCACATGTCTTCTGAGGTGGTAAAAGGCCCAACTGCCAGCAGTCCCTCTCGGTCCGCAGCAACATCTGCACTTGTGAATTGTCCATGCGAAATTCTGTGGCACGCTGAAAACCGAACATATGGGGACAGTATAAAATACAGTGGATTAAAATCGCAAAATAAATAATACTGGGGCCAGTACGGCAGTTGTGTTATTCCTTTTCCTATTTAATTTAAAACCAAACCCCCATAGCCCATTATTAACTGTAGCTTCTGCATTAATTTTCAGTCTGCCAACCTAGTGTACTCCAGAAAGACAAGGTCTTGCTACAGAAACTAGCTTCACTTGTGTTACTATGTGTGAAGTCTTACGTGTCACCGTAAATTTACATTTTGTGGTTTATTAATATTTCACTGTTGTGAAGTGAATAATTATATTTACCTCTATTTTCCCTGAAAGTAGTGCATTTTTATATTACTTTAATACCACCAATGCTTCAGTTATTGCTAATATTAAAAATGGATTTAATTATGACTTGATTAATCCAGAACTAAAACATGGTTGATATCCGAACAGGCCAGGCACAAATCAGGTGTAATTTACATCCCTAATTATTACATATTAACAATTTCTTTCTTCTGAAACACTGAAATGACACGCCCGGTATAATCATGATGAAGAGCAGCAGCAGGCCAGGAAATGTAGTAAGCTTAAACAAGGTATGCGCTGCGCCGACGTAGCTAAGCACAACAGGCAGAAATGATACCAATGAAGCATTTGGAAATTAGGAAACGGGGCTGGGACATGCAGGCCCATGGCTTCTGAGATTCCCCGATCCTCGGGGGGGCAACTGTCCTGCGGGGGCCCTGTGAGACCCCACCCGTGCAGGCCTGCCATCGGAGCATCAGCGGCTCCCGCTCCCCCCTTCCCTACGGGGAGAACAAACGTCGTCCAAACCAGGACGCGCAAGGCCCTATTTTTCCCAATCTAGTATCTACTAATGCTTCATTTCTTCAGTGGTATCTGGAGATCCTGGATGCATTACTGAGTTAAATAATTAAATAAAGCCTTGTCTCTCCTCTATGGGCTCATACTACTTTTTTTCCTCCGGTTTTGTCTGTATTGATTCACTTTGAGGAAAAAAATCCAAATCTGCATTTTAAACAATAAGCCATTTGGCACCGGCCCTGTCTTTTCTTTGTACCACGTATAGCGCTAAGACCACTGCTGGTGCCAAGGGAATAATAACTCACAGACAAATAAACTTCAATAATAGAGGGAAATGGCTGTGCTTTGAGCCCTACCAGCCTGCCGAGTCCCCTGACACCCAGCTCTGGGGTACAGCGAAGGAGGAGCCCGCGCCACCAAAATCTCCCCTCTCCCCTGATTGCGCATCCCTGGCCGTGGCCCGGACCCTGCCGGCCGGGGACGAGGGCCCTGCGTCCTTTTGCGTTGCCATCAGGCAGGGCCGCTCC
Source organism: Platalea leucorodia (assembly GCF_965183815.1). Lineage (NCBI taxonomy): Eukaryota > Metazoa > Chordata > Aves > Pelecaniformes > Threskiornithidae > Platalea > Platalea leucorodia. Next base: position 1,324,620 of record NC_138858.1, read on the forward strand.
GCTCCCGGGGCCTTTGCAGCCTTTCACCCTCTGAAAGCCGCCTGCGTCCCTTTGGGGGACGGCACCCTGGGGCTCCCAGCCAGGGGCCTGGGCGCGTCCCCCGCGGGCGGGCGGGGGGGACGGGGAGCGCAGGCCCCGCGCGCCCCGAGAAGAGCCAGGAGCTCCATTTTGGCCCAGGCCTTCTGGGGGTGCAGCAGGGGAGGGGGGTGCCCCGTCCCTCACAGCGCCCAGGCCCTCGCGAGACTTCCCGGGCGGCCGCAGGCCTCGCTCAGTGCTGACCTTTGTCTGGGGAGAGCTGCGCTGGCGGTGGAGCTGTGGCTGTCACCACCCTGCTCTGCCCACCCGCCTGGGGCCAGGGGCCTGCGCGCCATCATCTGCATCGCGGCTGAGGGGCTCTGTGCCGCCATCTTCATCGCGGCCACGGGACCGCGCGCCATCATCTGCATCGCGGCTGAGGGGCTCTGTGCCGCCATCTTCATCGGGGCCACGGGACCGCGTGCCGTCATCTGCATCGCGGCTGAGGGACTCTGTGCCGCCATCTTCATCGCGGCCACGGGACCGCGCGCCATTATCTGCATCGCGGCTGAGGGGCTCTGTGCCGCCATCTTCACCGGGGCCACGGGACCGCGCGCCATCATCTGCATCGCGGCTGAGGGGCTCTGTGCTGCCATCTTCATTGGGGCCACGGGACCGCGTGCCGCCTGTGGCTGCCCACGGCTCCCAGCTTGCCTTCCCTCATGGGGCACGCTGCTGTTGCTGCCTTCCCACATCTACTCTTCATCTACAAGGTGTTCAAAGTAACACCTACGGCAGGGAGCGCGACGAAATGCGCAGCCAGGTCCCAGTGGCCGTCAACGGTTTTGTTCAGGAACAGTTCCGGCCTCAGAGTCTCACGGAACTCGGTACTCTGGCCATCGAGGTGGTTGTTGAAGACAAATGGAAGCCGATATGCTAAAAGCAGTAATATTGACTGCGTACACTGTCCCTCTGAGGCCAAAATCCTGACTGCCCGCATTATCCTTGCCTTGGATTTCTTCTGGCACCAAAAGCCTTCTAGTGCGCCTGGACTGTCTGGATGACTTACACCTGTGGAGACCATTGCAGCTCTGTGAATACGCGATGTCCCACACAGCATCACCCATCTTACATACTCTCACACCACGTGCCAGGGCTTGGGAACAGGTCCCTTCTTCCAAACGTCACGGCCAGGGCAGAAGACGGGGCCCTTGCAGCAGCGGGTGCCACCTTCTCCTGGGTGGACATCTGTGCCCTTCTTCCCTACGGACAGGATGCACGACAGCTTTGCAAAGCCATTCGGAAACGGGTGCTCGGTAGCCTGTGGCACAGGCAAAATGGTGGCAACTCGTGCTCAAGGAAGAAGTACAGAGAAAGGCCTCCTTGACCCGTATGCAACATGTGGTGGAGTCGTCCTTTGAGGCACCGAACTTGATGCTGTCTCCAGTACCCACTGGGAGCAGGAGAAGGCATTAGGGATGCTATTTGGGACTCCAGCTTGGCTTCCACGAGGGCCGGCGGCTCGGCTGGAAGTGTGATGAGCGGGTGAGTGCTCTCCCTGAACCATTACTTCGTGTGAGAAATGGGGGTGCTGGCGGCTTTGGGTGCTCCCGAGGGAGCAGTCCATTGGAGCCGGGTATCGGCAGTTCTGACTCCAGGAACAAACCCAGCCTCCAGCTGCGGAGGGAGGCCACCCCTCCTCCAGACCAGGCGTCCCCACACCTGTGTAACACAGCCACAGGAGAACCTCCATGTTGGCAGGGGCACCCCCTCACAGGCGGCCGTGTTTCTCATTTGGCTTTCCGGCCACGCTGGAAGATGGCCCTGTTCGCATCACCGGGGGGACACGCTCCACGTTGATACCCTGGTGGCCAGCGGGGGGCCAGCTTCTGGAGCGCTGCTGAGGGGGGACCAGCGCTGACCTGCTGGCGTTCTCACAGTTAGCAGCCATCAGGCATTTTTGTATTATGCGGTATGTCTGCCCTTTGGAAAGGCCCTTATCTTTTTAAGTCTTTTCAGCTTTTCTCTCACCATTTCACTGTGGGGTACAAACGACCACGTGTCCTTATCCCAGAGTATCTCTGAGCATAGCGCAGGGTGTGCACGGTGCGTTGTGGGAAAGAGGGCACTTTCCAGTCCAGGAGAGGACTGGGGGGAAGACATAGATCAGTGAAAACGGGGCCTGGGATCTAGAAAGTTCAAAGTTTTATAGGGGGGCGTATGCACGTGGGGTGCCCCTTGGGCAGGCCCCCGGGGCGGCAGCCTCCACCCCGCAGCAGCACCGTGCTTCCCCCACGGTACCGGCCCTCCCCAGCCCTGCTCCCGGTCCCGCAGCACCGCGGGGGTGCCTTCGCACCCTCTGGCTCCACAAGGCTTAAATTTATGGCACCTTGGCTTTTCTACTACTGCTTTTAGGTTTACACGTTCGTCTCTAGGCCCAGCGGAGTACTGTGGGTGCAAGAAAGCCTCCTGTTCGTGACAGTCTCTCGCCCCCCTTGAGCAAGCTGTGGCGGGAAGGAAACGGGGTGCGGAGCTCTCCCGCCGCGGCCGGCGGCACCCCGCTTGCTAGTTCTCCTAATCCCTTCCGGGCCTGGGTCCTGCCGTCTGTCCGACCATCCTGTCTGTCCCCCACCTGCACAGCCGCCTTCCTCCGGTCCTCCCCCCTCCCCGTTTCCTTTTGCTCCCCCTGCCCTCTCCCCTTCGCTTCTGCATTTCAATCTCCAGGACCGGCTTGCGCACCATCGCGGTTACGCGCTCCGCTCCCATTATATTTAAAAATTAATCACCCCCCCCCCCCGCACCCCGCGGCGCGGACGGCAGCGGCGGCAGCGATCGCGAGCCCCCCCGCCCCGGGCTCCTCCGCGGGAGGCCGGCGGGAACGCGGCCCCCCCCGCCCCGGGCCGGCCGGAGGGGGCTCGGCCGCGGTGCCCGCCCGCCCGCCTCACGCCCCGGCCGCCCCCGCGCTCTTCCGCCGGTCCGGAGGGCTGCGGGGCGGCGCGGCGGCCGGGGGGGGGGGGCGGCGGGACCCTCCATCTTGGTCGTCCGTCCCGCCCGCCCGCCTCCCGCCTTCCCTCCCTCCCTCCTCGTCATTGTCTGCGAGCGGCGGCGGCGGCGGCGGCGGCGGCGCTTATAAGGCGGCGGGCATTGCCCGGATGTGAGCGGCTGGCGATGTGTCTTCCAGGGAAAGATGCTATTATCCGCGTCTCCGCGGGGGAGGCCGTGGTGGTGAGGAGGAGGAGGAGGAGAGCGCTGTAAACTTGGAACAAGTTTGGGACGGGCGGCTCCGCGCTCGCTCGGGGGGTTTTGCCTTTTTTTTTTTTTTAAGGAAGGACAGAGGGGAAAGTCCCCGAGCCGCCACGGCGCTCGCAGTTTGTCAGTCACCATGTGTTTGTAAAAACAATAGAGGGAAAAGTTGTCGGACCTTATTTTTTTTTTTTTTCCCTTTCTTTTTTGCCTTTTTTTTTTTTTTTTTTTTTTTTTGGCTGGCTGGCGTCTCGGCTGTCTGGGTGGGGGAGCTGGTGGCGGGCGTTTGGTGGTCGGGAACCCCAAATCCCAACAAAGCCAGGTGTAGGGTGCCTGTAAAGCTGTGGAGTACCCCGGAGCAGGACTGACACTTACAGTACTTTTTCGTGGTTTTGGAGGGTCACACACGTGTGAGATAATAAAGCACTTTGGCAGAAGATTCCTCTCTTCTTTTTTTTTTATTTTTTTATTTTTTTTTTTATTTTTGTTCCTTTTTTTCCCCCCTTGGAATATTGTGAACATATTTGTGGCCATTTAAGGTAAAGTTACAATTTGCTGTTAGAGTAACTTGTCTGTGTTTTTTTTTTCTTTTTAAAATTGTCGATCCCGATGCGTTATTTAAAAAGAGGTGCAAGTGATTCGATGTGTAAATGCAAATAGAAAGTACACCGCGTGTGTGCACACAGAACTGCTCGCGTGTGTAAATATACATTCTAGCTACACGGTGTAACTACACGTGTGAGATACACACCAAGGTGCAAACGCTAAGCGTGATAACTCGGTGCTTTATTTCCTACCGGAAAATGAAGGCGAACTGGTTTTTGTGGAGTGTGTCGGGCCTGCAATAGCAAAATGTAAAATAAAAGTATAACATGCCGAGGGGGGAGGGGGCCGCTGGCATCGTCCCCAGAAACTTGAGCGTAAAGCGAATCAAAGGGCTGATTTTTGCAAAGTTTGCAGCAACGCTCTCCGTAAATCGAAAACCTCGGGTTTGAAATTTAGCTGTAGGCACGGGGGGGGGGGGGGGGGATCACAAACAAACCAAAACAAAGCAGAATTAAAAAAAAAAAAAAAATGGACTGGAGAATACAAGGGGAAAAAATATTGTTCCTCTTGGCAAAGTCTGCGCATCACGTGTATTTGCAGCCTCGTATAAACTCGCTTTGCCATGTGTATGTGCGCGAGCTGGGGAAATTTAAAGTATAATCCCTGCAAAAGTGCGGCGCGGGCGGGAGGCGGCGGCGGGCCGGGCGCTGCGGCTCCATGATCTGATCTGCGGGTAGGCGGCCGGCGCCGCGCCCGGCCCCGCGCTCCTCCGCGGCGCTGCGCGGGGCTCGGCAGGCCGCGGCGGGGCGGTGCGCGGGCGGGCGCGGGGCCGGGAGCGGCGGGGCGGCGCGGGGCGGGCGGCGCGGCGGCGGGGTGGGGAGCGGCGCGGCGCGGCGCTGCTCGGCGGGGCTGCGGCGGGGCGGCCGCCGCGCTGGGCTCCGCGCTGCTCCGCTCCGCGCCCCTTCCCTCCCCGCGCCCCTTCCCTCGCCTCCCTTCCCCTCCCCCCGGCGCTCGGAGGGAGCCGATGACTCCGCACAGGCCCGAGCCGCTCCCGGGTTGTTGTTATTACCCCCCCTCCTCTCCGCAAATTAGAAATTGGGGCTAATTGTCAAAGGCTGCTCGCTGCTTCCCTCCCGGCCCCGCCACCCCCGCCCCGCGTCCCTCCGCACCGGCGCCTCCGTAGCCTGCGACTTTGCATCTCTCTCTCTCTTTTTTTTTTTTTTTTTTTTTTCCTTCTTCCCATTGCTGTTATCGCTATTTGCCGTTTCTGCCTCTAAACGCTACTTTGCGTGGAAGAAGGAGAAGGGAAAAAGTTGGGAGCGGATGGCTGTAGTTTCTTCTCTGGGATCCTCATTCATTCCTCGCTGAACCTCCTGTTGCATAAATGATGCTCCGGGAGCGAGGCTTTTTCTTTTTTTTTCTCCTCCGGATTTGGGTTTAGAGTGGATGTTACCGGGTTTCGATCGCCTCTTTGGAAATACAATATCGCTTTTTTTTGTTGTTGTTGTTTTTGCTGCCCCTCCATCTTTTTTTTCCCTCCCTTCTTCTCAACTACCCACCCCCGACCCCCACCCCCCTGAAAAATCCGATTGTGTTTCCTGCAAGGCTCGGGACTGGGTTTCTGATTGCGGTTATTTCCATGTTTCTAGGTTTGTGTGATTTTGCTAAAATGCATCACCAACAGCGAATGGCTGCCTTAGGGACGGACAAAGAACTGAGTGATTTACTGGATTTCAGTGCGGTAAGAAACAACGGTGGAAATTAACAACAGCTGTAAAAAAATATCTTCTAGCTGATCTGTTAAACTAAAAAAAAAAAAACCAAAAAAACAAAAAAAACCAAAAAACCAAACCAACAAAACCAAAACAAAACTGTGATCTAAGTACATTGGGCAATTTTTAATCAGCAGCTAGAACCATGGTAAATATCTTTTTGCTTAAAAAAAAAAAAAAAAGAAAAACAAAAATTACAGTCTTTTTATTATTTCTTATTGTATGTGATGGGAGATGCAATCGTGTTCACAGCTTATTTGAATGTCTTGGATGTCTAAAATAATTCATGCAAAAAGAGACGCCCCTAAAAACGAACATTTCTCATCATTAGTTAATAACAATATCTAGCACTTTTATTGTGCTTTACGTTTTATAGCGTTGTTGGCACATGAACTAATTAATTGCTAATTAGTTGCTTATATTCTATTTTCAGTTCTTCCCTTGTTTCGTTTTTTGGCACATGGAAGGTGCAAAGAAATCCATGACTGTCTCAGTTTAAAGTTTTCACTGAAATCTCATATGGCTTCTGCTGTCATTAAAACTGCTCCAATCTTTTCCGAAGGCCCCCCAGCTAGATGGTGCTTTTTTTTTTTTTATTAAAAAAAAAAAAAAAAAAAGAAAAAGTACTTTTTGTCTCTCTGGGCGGCTCCTGGCCGGGCTGGTTTGGAGGCCAAACGTTAATCCGGACGTGTGCACTTGTCTAGTTTTGTCAGGCTCCCCCTCCCCCTCCAGCCCCTTCCTTCCTCTCCCCATCCCCTCCCTTCCCCCCAATATGTCAGGACTATCTATCTATCTATCCAGTTATTTATTTATTTAGGGGGAGAAGCAGTTTGCTGTGAGATGCATGTATGTTCCTAAAGACCAGCGACACCCCGCAAAAACCTGACCCCCCCCCACCCCCGTGTAAATGAGGCTGCTTCAGGCTGGTGCTGCTGCTGCTGCTGCTGCTGCTCCAGACTTTGCTTTGGAGGAATGGCTTGGGGAAGTTTGGCCAGGAAACGTAGCCTGAGGCAGCTTTGCAGCCCCCTCTTTGCTTGTTGCACTTTTTCCATTTGTTCCTTCGCTTTTTGCAGGCTCTGACTCAGGGAAGGTGCGTATTATCCACTAGACACGTCGAAGAAGAGAGAAACCAATTAGGGTCGAAATAAATGCTAGGGAGAGAGAGAGGGAGCGAGAGAGAGGGAGAGAGAGGGGGAGAGGGAGAGAGCCTTGCTTCAAATTGCTCTCGTGTTAGAGACGAAATGAGAATTTAGGGCAGGTGGCACTTTGCATTATTATTATTTGGGTTCACATATGACAGGCAAATCCTAAAGCGGGATGGAAATGGACATTGCTACATTTATGGCCAAGGTTTCAACAAAAAAACTTTTTTCGCCTTTGTCAGCGTGAGAGTTGGAGAGGGGAGCGAGCCCCGCTTCCCAGCCTGGATAACGCTGCTGGGGACTGGGATTGCTCAAACTCTTCGGGAAGCGCATATTGTTTGGGGAGCTAATGAGCCTAATAAAAACGTGATGATGGTGGTGAGGGGCTGGTGGGGGCTGTAAGAAATATCGACTCGTTTTCAGGTCTGTGGGGGATGATGTTTCGTGGTAGACCAACTATTAACGTAGTTCACAGCGAACGTGGAAGGAACTTTTGACTAACAGTGGACTCGGGAATCTCTTGTTTTCCAGTAGTAATGCCTCTTTGTTTTTTTTTTTAGATGTTTTCACCTCCTGTGAGCAGTGGGAAAAATGGACCAACTTCCTTGGCAAGTGGACATTTTACTGGCTCAAGTATGTAAAATTTTTGTTTTGTATGTAGTTAAAATGTTGTTAGTTATTTATCCATAGGCATTACCTTTGTTGTGGTTGTGTTAATCTCTTCTGGGGAGCAGATTCATTCAGATTTGAGCGGAATTATTCCTAAGCGCTGTCTATTATTATTATTGTTGTTGTTGTTATTATTATTTCCCCAAGACTGGGACATTTTCACAGTATTTCCATACATTTATGATTTAAAAAAAAAAAAAACCTTAAACTTCTCATCTGTATAATTGTTCAAGGGGAGCTAGTTTAAATCTTTTTCTTTTTTAGATTGAACATGGGAGATTTTTATGGACAATTTCAGATGCTATCTTTTCTATGTCAGAAATGATAATCAAAACATCTTGCGTGAGAATTAATTTTGTGAATAAGAATTGAAGGCTGCTTAAATTAAATAAATAAATAAATAAGCACGTATCCGAGTATAAACACCAACCTCTTCCAGGAAAAGAACTCTTCAGTATTAGAGATCACTGTTTGCTGATGGAATATTTTTCGGTGAATTAAAATCTTCAGGCTGGTTTCTTTTCCTGGTGGAAATTGGGGCATTTTCTTTCTAAATATTTGACCGCTTTTGAAGAGTCCCTGAAATTTAACTGGAGGATTTGTTTGTTTGTATGTTTGTTTATTTGGCTGTAGTAGTACTGTAGGGGCAACTTCTGCATTCCGTAAAGACAGGAGTCCTGTTTGATGACAAAAGAAATATCAGAGCTCTTTGCGGTAGAACGCATGTGTACAGTAATTGTCTGGCAACTGAAGTTTTATATAGAGGCTTTTATATGCCTGACAAATTAGAAGTAAAACTAGCAAAGATACTTACGCATTTGAAATTTCCTTACTCTTCTGTGAAGTTCGTTTAAGAGGGTTCCCTGCCTTGCGGATGTGGTGTTTTGGACAGGACACAAACACATCTCCGGGTAGAGAGTTGCAGTGTTTTAAAAGCACAGGCAGTTACACATACCAACACACTGTACGTAGTATTGTTATACGCAGAGCACTGTTCTAAATCAGATGGTAAATTTGGACAAGTCTTCACTGCAAACTGCCAGTGGATATCTAGATATAAACACGTCATTGCATATGGTTTCATGCCTGGTATTTGCAGTTCGTACTCAATTAAAGGAACCTCTTCTGTGTATTCAGTATAGCCATTTTTATTAAATGCACTAGTACGTCAATTAACTTTCTATTTCCAAAGAAGGACTTCCTACTTTGAAGGTAGTCTGTAATATACATTTTTAAGATACTAGATCAAATGCTGCCTACAATTATTAGGCACTCATTTTGTGAATGTTACTCTATTCAGACTTTCAAAAGAATAACATGTTTTTGTTTTAGCTTGACAAATTTGGTTGTATTATGAATATAGTGACTTGGAGAATTTTACTGATAGGCTTGAATAACTTTCCAAGCATGATTTGCCTTGTATCTCACAAGCTAAAGATTTTAATCCTATTTTTTGTCATTTTCTGAATTACATAATTTTAATAACTGATTTAACCGAATACATAATATTCACGATATTTGTTTTCACTGGAGAGAAGCGAAGAGTGTTTGTGCCAGACAAATCAATTGGTCATGCTTATATACCAGTCAATGCAGCAACTAACACTTGGTCTAACAGCAATTGACTAGATAGATAGTTATATTTAATAAATGCATCGTAAACCTCATCTATGAAGTCATTTTGATCAGAAATACCACAGGACAGCAAATCTGAACAGTGAGTGAAATCGAGGGGTTATATTGTATTTTGCTGTCTCTGACTCTGAAAGCATTCAAGTAACTTTGACACATCATTTTAGACATACAAATGATTTAAGGAGCTGAAGTAAGTTAGTAATATTAAGATACAGACCATTTGAAATAACACCTGAACTCTCCCACACTGTAAGAACATGTAAATGCCTGAGTACACCGGTCTCTGATGGTGGAGGATGAAGTACCCTGCTTGATAAAGGAACGTATACTGTATGTTGGTAGCTCGTTTGCACAATGGCATGCAGCACAGGGTATGCTCTTCTAAGGGGAAATCATTTTGAATTTCCTATATAAATATCTGTTGCTTGGTTATTAGACAGGGAGTTTCGTAGCGAATGATCAGAGATTTCAAAAAAGTTGCCCGAATGGAGGCATGGGTGACTTGCCCCTCGCTGGTGCTCGGTGAGAGGGTGGGTGTGTGGCCTGAAGATGCAGTTGCGTGAAGGAGAAGCGTGGCTATTGTTTCCCTGTGCTCTTGCTGGCCAGCTAGCTCTGTGCCAGAGTCTTGCTTCTTCCGAATATTTGGTGTGCCGTGTTGGAATGAGCCAGGACTTGGGAAATTCAGATTTGATACGATAGCGCCCAGACGACTGCTTCGAGAGATGTTTTCTGTAACTATACAGGAGGATTAAAGATAGCTCCATTAATAACATATGAACACAGTTTATTATTCTAATTATGCATATTGATCATACGGAATTTTAGCGATCCGAATGCAGCCTGTTCTTCCTCCTGGACAGATGCCCTTCTGAAGTTTGAGCTGACCTTCTCTTAATGGTCCTGTTTTAAAAATTATATTTACTGAGATGGGGAACCACAGAGGTCATTCCTCTGCATTAACCTGAAACTTCTCTTATGGGGGGGGAGGGAAAAAAAGAAAAAAAGAAAGAAAAAAAAAAAAAAGACCCCAAAGAGAAGTAATCCCAAGCAGTGAAGTGAAACTAACTGTACTTTACGAAGTGTGGTAATATTTCATGCTTAAAGTCATCTTAACAGCTTTTTACTCATCTAATATATGATGCTCTATTGTGATTTGTAATGTGTGAATGAAAATAAAGTAAAGCCACATTTCCTTTTAATCTTTAATTTCACAAACATGGCTTCTTACCATGTTAAGAAATGGTGAGGGCTGCAAGGGAGAAAGGAATGTAACCTGAGCCACAGCCGTGACATTCCCATGGAGCATTTTTCACATGAAAGGCTTTTGTCAACCCAGTAAAGGACCAGGAGTTTTTGTTTGATGTTTGCAGGTGTTCAGCAGAGAGCACTAAAACAATTCAGCCATGCTGGTTTAGAGACTCTGACCTTAACAGGGAGAATCGGTGAAGACTGAAATTATTTTTAAGAAAACTCCCCTGGAGTTACCTCAAATTTATATTGTATTTGTAAAGTGATTTAATACCTGTTACTTAAATTGAATAATACCCATCCATTAGAATGAAGCAGGGTTTTTCTTTTTTCTTTTTCTTCCGCCCTTCCCCCCCCCCCCCCCCCCCTTTTTTTTTTTAGGACAGTTGCCAAAATAAATTTAATTTTCCCGGATCTTCTAAGATTTTCTGACTAGTTTACCTTAGCTTCCGCAGTAAAAGCATTTGTCATCATCTAAGTGCGAACCATGGCAAAATAAGGGGAAGATGATGATTGCTGGTGCTCGATTTTGGGAATGGATTTTGAAGCAGTTTTTCAACAATTGTGGTGCTAAAGAATTTGCTAGGTCTGTCACATTTGGCATATTTCGGTTTTCGAACTGTTAATCAAAGCCCACATCTTCCTGATTATGTTCAATTTCTGCTTCTTCTATTTTAAGTATTTAATTTTACCTAAGTTTTCAAGCATCTGTTATAGATTGCCCACTATGTATATGTTTGAATATTGTGTGGGTGTGAGTAGCAGTGGAATAACTGAATTCTTATGATTGGCCATTCCTATTGCACAAAAAAAAAAAAAAATCGAAAATCTTTGCTAGCACAGACATCACTGAATAAAGCAAAGTCAGTTTAAAGGATTTAAAGACTTACTTTTAATTTTGCCATTAGTTTGATTAGGGCTTGTCCTACATTAGAATAACAGTGATTACAAATTAATACATCTTTAACTAAGGAATCACAAATTCAGCTTGGTTTTGAAGTCTTTTTTTTTTTTTTTTTTTTTTTTTTTTTTTTTTTTTTTTTTACTCTGGATGTGCCTGTGAGTAAATTATAAGCAAATACAGTTTTTTAAGTACAGTTCATTTTTGGAGTGTGGCCTTCTGGGAAAGGTGCATAATTTTGGTATTATGGGTGGATCATCAGAAAAACTGAATTAAATACAGTCTTTATCTTGGAAACGTTTTGGTAGCTGCTCAGGTTGGGCACGCCTCGGGATGCGTGCGCGGGTCCCGCTAAGCGTCAGTAGGAATAATGTGTGTGTGTGCTGGGGAAGAGCACACCCTTTACCAGGGAGGATTTTGGAAGAAAGTGATTTATTTGGGGGGTTATAATGCAGAATTGCCACTCAAAAGAGAGAAAAAAAAAAAAAAAAAGACCATACATGAGAAATTTTAAGCATATGGATCAGAAGAGTACTTTTAATCCTGAAGGAAAAGAAGCGTAGTAGGTACCTAGCTACTGCAGTTCCATAGGTGGCTCTGAGGGGTAGTCCACATTCGTAATGGTATATGTCAGAAAACACAGAAAACGATGATTGAATTTGGGTGTTGGCTTTGCTTGCGTGTTGCACCACGTTCCCCCGTTTGCCAGGCGCCATTCCAGGTCTCTGGTGCGCAGGGCACGGCACCTCCGAGCCCCAGACCCTCCGGCCCCTCGCCCGCTCCGGCTCTGCTGCTGCTAGCCCCTGGCTGCGCTGTGTGATGCTCCTCTCTCGTTTCGCCTGTTGAAAAATACTTGAGGCTTTAGTTTAGATACACAAAGGCAACTGCTTCCATATTTTTCATCCCTGATGTTTCGTAATTATGATTAAGAAGAAGAAGAATGCTAGTTACCTCCCATCCTTCCAGCTATGTTTACTTGCGAAGCGTTCGATCCTCCTCCCCTCCGAGTCCTATTAAAGAGAGTACTGTGGGGGCAGAAAAAGACCCACGCTATGGTATTTGAATTGGCCTGAGACACCGGAGTGCATACTTGGAGGAGCTAAATATTTAGTTACAAAGAAGAGAGGTTACTTCTGAGTTTGTCTCTTGCTTGCAGTGGCAAACTGAGTGTATCCTGCAGAGGACGTTCCAGAGACACAGCCACCTACACTCACACACGTATATTTAAATCTGGAAGCTAAGGTCCTGTCTTGGTAATTAAAAAAAAAAAATACAGGGAAAAAAAAAAAAAGGGACAAAAAAAAAAGACTCGAATCCCCTTGATTTCTGATGTTGGAAGAAAACCAGCCTTATTACATGGAAGAGGGTCTAAACAAACGCTCTGCAAAAAGGTTGCATTGGATCTGATCTAAGCGAATTGTATCTGAAACAGTTCAGTCATGCCTGTTGGATACTGTAGCTTTTTTTTTTTTAAATACTCCTTGTCATAATCATTGCGTGTCTACCTTGTCAAGACTCCTGAATGTATTTAATAATTCAAAAACATACACATTAGTTGTCTGAGAGACTGAAGTGCTTGGGGGCCGGATCCAGCCAAATGTCACTTGGAGGAGACGTTTGTGCCTGCCATTGCCAAATTTAGCAGTAACAGAAATAACGTTTTAGATTATTCGGTGGATACGAGGTATCCGTGAACAAAGTGTATCTGTTAAACCAGTGAACTTGGGTCTGACTTGGAATGAAGTAGGAGTATAAAGCTTGTCTAACGTGTTCAGTAAGGGATGCAGGGAAAAAAGGCATTTGGGAGCATGTGAGGTACAATTTGGCTTCTTCCCATTAGATTTGTACTGGTGCCACTCCCAAATTCATACTGATTTTTGTCATAGGCAAACGCAGCCTCCATTGACTAAATTCCCAAGAAACATTAAATAGGCACAAATAATTGTCAGCCTGTGCATCTCATGGACACCAGCTCGTACAAATTTTAATCTTTTACCACTTACACTTATTTTTTGGCTACTGCAGAAAGAACGTGTGATTTAATTTATTTATCCTCCCCCCCCAATGATTTAAACCAGTACTGAATTTTGGAATTGCTTTGATATTTTACTTACCTAGTAAGTAAAAGGATTTAAGCACATGCTTTTGGATCCCAGGAATGTTGCAAATGAACTGCTTGACATTTTTTGACAAGATCAGCAAATATCTTTACCATACTATTGTAATGAGGAAATCACTTAAATAACAGATGAACAACTAAGTCACATAAACATATATAATAGAACTATGTAATGAAAGTTTATGCTGTTAATTGCTTGAATCTCTCTTAAATGCACAGAATCATGGAGCACTAAAAGCTGTCATATAAACAGTTTTGTTTTGAGTTTAAAATTATTCCTTTTTTTTTATCTGCTATGATAAACAAAGTCATTTTGTAAGCTTTACAGATCAAACATTTACTTCTAATGGTAAACTACATTTTGTAGCTGGAAATTTGTGTCTTTGCAAGGCCCAGAAAAAGAGTGGAGCCCCGGTGGCCCCAGGCCTGTGGTTTTCAGTGTTTGATATCACGATGCTATTTAGATCAGTTCCCATAAGCCAAGATAACAGATCTGCAATTGTTTAATAAGGAACAGGGTATGTGTTTGTAATGGTTTAAAGATCTTTTACCAAAATTTTCCCAGATAAATGATACCGGGGCGGTGGGCATAATCAAAGCAGAACTAAAAAGGGATAGAAATTACATTTCAAGAAGTGGAAATTCTTTTTTTTTATGTCCTGAATCGGAGGCAGCCTGTTGTTTTGGAGCTTATGAAATGCAGCCTTACGAAAGTCAGGTGCCTACATCTCCTAGCGCTCCTCATAGCTGGCAGAGGAGAGGTTGCCCCAAGGCGTTTCAGATCAGCGCTGTGAATCATGTTCTGGTGATGCCTATTCTCTACCAAAGGACCCAGCGGTTTGCCGCGGCGTAGCTCGCTGCGTTCTGGCTGTCGAGGGCTAGGCGAGACGCGTCCCCCCAGCCAGATCACGCTGTCGTTGCTCAGACAAATTTCTAGTTCGAGTAAGCTCGCTGCGTGGTCATCAGAGAGAAGAGCCGGCATAGCCTGGGAATGTTTTACATGTCTTGCTGAAGATGTGGGCATATAAAATTAATATACATGTAATAGTATGTACCATCTGCCAGTGTCTGCAGATAGTCCGTGGAGTTCCTCTTGCACCTCGGAAGACAGGAGGAATAACAACAGTTAAAACGAGTCCCCTGAATAATTTAATTTGGTGTTATTTATTCTGTACTATTAACCGCTAAGTAAAAGTCACAACCAAATTTCCTCATCTGCCTTTATGCAGCCGATGCTGCCCGTCAGTCTGAGGCAATGAGATGTTGAGGGGCCTCCGCTTTTTTTTGTCATGCGGGAGGTATCGTGTGCCTCGCGGGATCTAGCCCAAATGCCACAATCTGCCTCTTGCCATTTGTGCCGTTCAAAGGTTTTCAAACCTGTGACTTTGGGGTTTGTGCCTGGGCACAAATCCATGGTCTTGTAACACTAGCCTGCTAAATTTTCTTCTTTAACCTGTTGGCAGGGAGAGCTTTCTGCCTAGTGCTGCTTGGCAGAGCGGAGGGGTGGCAGTGACCAAATTCTTAGATAATTTTTCTAATGTTTTCAGAGGCTGTTGTGTAATTTCTTTTCTTAGCAAACTTCCAGAAATAGGAAAAATGTTGAGAGAGGTTGGCATATTTACTCTTTCTGCCAAGGTAAACACTAGCGCAGTTGATCTGCATATCAAACAACCAGGTGTATTTAAAAATGGGTTTATCGTGGTGGATTTCAGAGCGGTGAGAAAGTATTTCCTGCGAAGGTGCAGTAACAGCATTGTTCGCGTGAGAGCTATTGTGACAGTCACCGTTTAACGATGTCTTTCAAGACTACTATTGGTAGTAATGACAGTACGTAGCTGCAATCTATTGTTGTCTGTGCTGGGTATTGATCTATTTTGGAAACAACGCCTCACACGCGCTGCTGTATTTGCAGAGTACTCTTGTGGAATTTGTCTAATCCCCTAAGACTTGATTTGTTGAATATAATGATTTTCTTTTCACCTGGTGAAAAGGCTTCCGAGGTTAAGATGATGTATCTGGCACTTGGCGGTGCCTTCTGCTCCGCCGTCTCAGCGGGGTACCGGGGAGAGATGCCGGGCGCTGCACTTGCGTGTTCGGTAGCCGCTTGGTCCTCTTCTCGCCGAAAGCCCGCTTACGTTTTCAGCTGGCTTCGGTGGGCCTGGCACCTGGGCTTCGTCTCCTTCATTCAGGGATTTGCTCGGAATCTGCGTCAGCGCCTAAGTCGCTGCCGCAGAAGGGGACGCTGACGGCCCTGGCGTGGGCGCCCGTGTTGTGCCGAGGCAGGGGCAGAGGAGCCGAGGCTCTCGCGCTCTCCGGCTGCCGGGAGAGGCGAAGTCGCTCTTGCTTGGGGCTCTGTGAGCCATGGCAGGCTGTCATCCGCTGCCTGCGAGCCGGCACGCTGCCGGCAGCCTTCCCAGCAGCTCCGTCCCTTCCTGCCCTTTAACGCACTTCCCGTTGCCAGTGCCGCCCTTGGCACCCTGCTTCGTCGTGTGCGCCTGTGTCTGCGGCACCCTGCTTCGTCGTCCGTCTGTACGGCCAGCCGCAGCAGGCCATCTTCTCAGGCCTGATGCAGAAGGGGTTCTTCCCTGGATGGTGCTTCATTCCTAAGAGTGCCGAACCGGGGAGGCTTCAAACAGGAGATTTTATCTTCAGATTCTTGCTGTTACAGCAGATCCTTTCAGGCCCATGGGCTATTTCTGTGGGTTCCAGCAAAGTTTATTTAAAAAAAAAAAAAAACCAAAAAAACCAAAGAAAACAAAAAACCTATTGCCTATTACATTCACTATCCAGCGATCAGTACCTCCGCCAGGATAATTTTAGGGGTCCAAAAATAGAAAAAAATGGAAATCGCTGAATTAATTCTTAGGCATGTGTGTAATCCCTAAGAAAACAGGGATTCAGTTCTTTTTGTTCTGTAGTATATGAAAATTAGACTCTCTCCTGGTGCTGTTTTTCTTGAGTAAAAGCCTGTCTTGTTCCTGAAGATTTGGGATTGTCAGGTTAACATGGCACGATGCACTTTTTCCTCTGACTGTACATTTAAATACGATTGACCTATTTGATAAATAACTGGTACCAATGTTTTGTTATATTAAAAACAGCTAAGTATGACTCCTGATCGAATATCAAGGCTGTAATTGAATCTCAGGGGTTCTGGTACTGTTCATAAAGCATTTGAGTTGTTTTGTGCTTCGTGACGTCAGCCAAAAGCGTGATTGAATTATGTCCTTGTATTGTGGGAGCACCTGCCAGTGCCACTAGACTTAAGGGTCTGTCAGCATTTCCA
This sequence comes from Platalea leucorodia, assembly GCF_965183815.1. Classification (NCBI taxonomy): domain Eukaryota; kingdom Metazoa; phylum Chordata; class Aves; order Pelecaniformes; family Threskiornithidae; genus Platalea; species Platalea leucorodia. The sequence goes on from NC_138858.1 coordinate 1,341,196, forward strand.
TTACAGACCTTTCTGAGAAGTTTGTGCCTTGCCTCTGAACCGGGCCGAAGGCTGGCGTAGAAACTTTCAGCCTGGAAGCAAGTTGTTCTGCAAATAGAGCAAACCCAAATAAATTCCCCGAACTCTAACGCGATGTGCGGTGCTCCTCCCTGCGACTCTTCTCTTGCCTGTCTCTTTATGAAGGTCTGATGCTGTTCCCTGGGCGCAGATCCTCAGTGCGATGACTGCCAGGTCCGACCGAGGCGAGGCTGAAATATCGGTGGCTAATGAAACGACACAAAAGAGAGTTTCTCCAGTGGTTTTTTTTTTTTTTTTAGAAACAAAGACGTGCGGGGATGCGGCTGTGACATAGTCTGGCTCTGTCATTCCAGTACCACGAGGCTGGCTGGGTGACCTTTCGTGCGCTAACGTGGTTTGGGAGTACCTGTGGGCATGGTCCATCTCCGCTGGCAGTTCTGCAGGGTATAGCATAGGTCCCCTCATTTTTGAGGGGATTGTCATGAAAGGGAGAAGTGACAGCAGTGAAGCTTGCATGTACAGTTATAACACAGAAATAACTATTAAATTATTTTTAACTCCTTATAGATCTGCATACTTAATTATGGGGACTACACAGAGCAGCTGATCCCGAAATGCAGTGTAAATACTTAGTGCCGTGCTGCTCGAGGTGCGTTGCATTAGGAATAAATGCTCCTTATCCTTAAATGACTGCTGTCCATTAGGCCTTGTAACTGTTTAAACGCTGCAGATATTTTGAGAGAAGGGCAGGGATGAGACTGCTGCGTTCGTGATAAGGCAGATTCACCATCAGACCTCCTGAAAGGAAAGAAAGTGGCCTAATAGCTTGATTAAGTTTTGCAGCCCTGAGACCATCACAGCACGTCCCGGGTTCGCCCTGCCGCTCACCCTGCCGCGTGTGCGGGAGGATCCCGGCTCTTTGCCCCTCCTGCTTCTCCGGGATTAACTGTTTTGCTTGGGCTGTGCACAGGGGGGATGGTTTGGACTCTCAAGACCTAACGATACTGCAAAACCTCGTTGACACAGCATTTCCTATAGCATAAATCACATCTGCCTGGAATTTAGACAAGCGTTCTGACGTAGCCTTTCTGAAATCTGCTCCTTTGCAATGAACGCTGTGTAGTCAACCCAAGGTTGTGAATGTCCTCTCCATGAGAAACAGTACCAAGTTCTGTGGTATGACTTCATCTGACGCTGACACGTTATTTTATTTTTCAGACCTAAGGTACTTTTTCAGTAGTATCTGAATGCTTGTGGCAAAGGGTGGAAGGAGAAATGGAAGCAAAGATTTGGAAAATACTTTTTCCTGATCTTATAAATATAAATAAATCGCATATTCTGTGATTTCTGATGCGACTAACCTGTCAGGCACGCTTTCATTTTGCTCCTGTACCAATGATGCAGCTTTTCTGGTCCGAGCTTACAGATGGATCTTCCCGTGCTGTGACTAACTAGCGTCAGCTACTAGTTGCTGTCTGCTGCCAGAGCAGTTGGTTTTGGTTTGCCTTAAACTCGTATTGGTCGGGCCCACTTGTGTTCTTTGTGCTAATCTGGGCTCTCCTAAGCCAACTTTATTTAACAGTATTTTGTCCGTTACAGTCCTTCGGGAAAAATTATGTGTTAAGTCCTGATTAGAGACTAGATAATGCTTTATTCTGCAGGATCTGAGTTGTTAGCAAATGCATTGCTTAACTTTTGTTTTCTGTGTCTAATCGCTTTGTTGATTTTATACTCTTTGGAAAGATTTACTTACTTAGGAAATACTGTGTCGTCTTGTATAAACAGAGGAAAATTCATGTTCCTAAAATTAGATATTTTGTAAACACCACAAATTAGAGCATTTAATTTATGAACCAGCTCATTAACTAATGGACATTGTCTTTTTCCCTCTCCTAATTTTCTCATCTATATTCCATATTTTTTTTTGCTTTTATCTCTGCCTTTTAAAACTGAAGCGGTTAATTGGCACTAGTGGCAACATAGCGGTGAGAGTGCTTCAGGTTCATGCTCATGTCAAGATTTGATTAAGCGGTTTGGTCAGTGTGAAATACTGATGTTTCTTCACATCTCCCTGCCTGTGACTGAAGCGTACAACAGATACTGAAAATGTGTTGATATCCAATTAGGAAGTTAACATGGCAAAATTACCAATTATCAGAAAGTAAACACGCAGCTCAGGACAGCTTCCGTCAGCGCACAGGCTCTCCGGCGTCTGCGTTGTTCGGGAGATGCCCCCTTTCCAGGGGAGTGCTGGTTCCCTGGCTGCGGCCTAAATCCTAAACAATAAAATTATTGGCAGTAAATTATCACTTTTTAACCACAGAGCCAGTTTAGCTGAAGCACAAGAACGCTGTCAAATTAAAAAAAAAAAAAAAAAAAAAATATATATATATATAGTGACCCACGTTTTACTTCTTTTTGAGCCTCTGTTGAGAATTCAGTTGAATCCCGGTTATTTCAGTAGTATTGGCTCAGCGGCATGGTCACTTCTTACCTTTACATGGGTCCCAGCTCGTCCAGATGCTTGTCATCTCATTTTCTCTGTTTCTTCCCCTTTACTGAGTTGTTTTTATTCTTTCCTTGGACTTGTGAATGCAAGCTCTGTAGGACAGGAAAAACACTGCAGTTCATTAAACCTTCATTATCTGAACACTGTGGGGCAAGATTTAGTCTTTTCGCAGTGCAGATCCAGGGTAGAGAGCTCTGCCGTTGCACCGCGAGTGTGATGTGGGGCAGCGGTGAAACACCTTCCAGAAATAAGGATTCTCCAGAAAAAAACCACCGCTGGACTGTGTGGCCGTCTGGAGCTGACTAGTACAGTAACTCAAGCCCTTGGCTCAAAATTGTCCCCTTTAATTCCAATGTTTTCTTGCTTAGGGTGCAGAAGAAGTTATCTATTTAAAATTTGGAAGTGAAGGAATAGGAACGGAGGAAGGAACTGAAAACACTGTAAGCCAAAACTTAACCAGAAAACAGATAAGGTGATTTATTATTTGCATTTTTGTGCTTCTGGAGTCGCCCTGCCTGTAAATGCCCAAGTGTTTTATGTGGCCATTGAACCCATCATATCTGACTACAAGGAGATGATGAGATTTATTATACTGAAAGTATGATATTTTAAACTTTAAAAAATGTATATCGATCTGTTTTGTAAGATATTCTTAACTGTAAAAAAACATCCTCTGGCTCTGCCATTGGGCAAAATTGTGATGTGTTTGTAAACAGGGCAATGCCTAATGCCACGCCTCACAGAGTTGTTATTTTCTTAATCCAAAATAGAAAGAGCTTAAATAGAAAGTGCAGGATTATAAAAGAAGCAGCTTTATTCTTTTTAATATCAAGTTGTTCCCTCTTATTCAGCTCAGACCTGTCCCCACTGCTGGAAAAAATAGACTTCTGGTGGCCTCGGCCGGGGTGGGCTGAAACCCCCCGTGCTGACCGGCCCTTTGCAGTGCGCTTGCAAGGGGTCACAAGCGCTGTGCGCTCTCTGGAGTCGCTTTGCCATTTTGTTAATATTCGTGCAATCGTATTTTTCTGCTTAAGCCTCTTCCCTGTCCGTCGCTGCCTAAAAGACCTAGTTCCACAGGAAATTAAGAGCAAAAATGAAAATGGATAATCTGTAGGACATTTTCAAATTTGCCTGTTGTATTTATCAGAAGTCAGTTTGAACAATAACAATGCGAATAAAAATGGAAGGGCATTTAAAAAATACCAGACCTAAGACTAAAAAATAGATTTGAGAACTAGGACTCTTCCTGATCTCTCCTTGGCGCTGCTGGGAGAATTCCCGAAGGCGAGCGAGGGGAGTGTCGCGAGGGGGAAGGACGGGGCTGCTCGCCTGCTCACAGATGGCACCCATCTTGCCTACCGTGACTTTCGTCAGCCTGGCATCTTAATCGAACGCAATCATCTAGGTGCCTCCATGTCGGTGGAGGGAGATAGGTGCCTGTAAAGAGGCAGGGAGGCTCATCCCTTTTTAAGATAAGGGTTTAAGATGGCTCTTTCAAGGTACCCATCTCTTCAAACTGATTGTAAAGGCAGCTCAGTGACTAGATGCCTGCTTTATAGATGGCTACGGCTAAATGAGATGAATCCCATCTTAAAGATCCCCTGGGTCTACTTGAATCCTTTTTTTTTTTTTTAATTTTAATTTTTTTAGAACACAAAATCCTTCATTCTTACATCTCAGAAGAATCAAGAGCCCACATCATATAGACTGGAAAACTCTTCTCTCACCGCAGCGTTTTATGTTATTATTTATGTATTTATTACATTTATTAAAGACTGCCACTGTGTTTGGTGTTGTGCTTTTTAGAGGGTTAATTGGTTCCAGTTGCAGAGTTAATTGATTTCGGTTGGCTCCCAAGGAGGAGATGTGAAATGGAGTCTCTTCTGAGGGTGACGCTTCCCGGGAGAGGGAAACACCTCCTCTCCCCTTCCTGCGAGGTACAATTCTCCTTTGTACCTTAAGAGAGGAAATTTTCTCTGCGTTGCCATTTCATCTCATTCTTAACAGCGCGTCCTATAAAATGCCTCCTTCGGAGTGGCAGAGTGTCTATGCAGTCATGAATGCACGTCTCCATTATTAGCATCTTTTGATTTTCTTCCAACTTGGTGACTAATAGCAACAGATTCCAAATAGTTATTCTGAGACTTTTGACTCAGTCCAAATTTTGCCTTAAAATGGGTTTGCTTACATACAAGAGCTATTTTGCTCTCCTGCATTCATTGTAGCATTTTCAAATTATTTTCAACTTGAACAGGGTTTTGATCTTTTCTAATTTAATCAGAGTTTCCTGAGAGGACTTCAAGGAAGAACATCTCATTTACCGATCGGTGAAACTGGAAAAGTTCGTTATAGAGAATCATCAGAAATTCTGGCTGCTTACTGTCTAATACTGGATTTATGAACTGTGCTCAAAAACAGTTTTTCTGGTGGGTATTCACACTTCTTGTGTCTGGCTCACTCAGAAATACTGCAAATATCGCACTTCTCTTTCTCATTAGAGGCAGCTAATTAATAAATATGAGAAAGTTAACTGATCGGAAAATGTTATCTGGGCACTGCAACTTGGTAACCTTGACTTTCTTTTGAGTAATAAAAAATAATAGATAACATGCGGATGGAAGTGGTGGTGGATTTATGTAATCTATCGGACCCACAACTGGAATAAATCAGCGTAACTCTACAAACACCCACCAAGTTGTGCCATTTTATGCTATCCGAGGATCTTGCGTTCTGCTAGAAAACTAATGGGATAAAGTCTAAAGTATCTTTATTTTAGCGAGGGCAGCGAGGAGAATCGTTGCGTTCTGGGAAGAAGACATGCTACAGCTCCATAGGTACTTGTGAAGGTGCCGCCTTGTACCCTTCCGTTTTATCCTTCATTGTAAAATTAAAGTACACATTTCCTGCTTGCTTATTTGGCTGAAGCCTCCTTCAAGCACACATTCAATAATTTGTCTTATTCATCTCCTCATCGTGCTCGTGGTTATGTTACATTCACCTACAGTAAGGATTCAGTGATAGAGGAAGAATGAATATGGATGAATCGATGAATACAAGTGCTGTAAGTGATTTTTAGAGCTTCTCATCTTCAGTTTGGCAGTCTGGGATGGAAGACTGTCAAGATCAGTCCCATGTTTTGAATCGTCAAGTGCACTTTATGTGCTTTTTCCCCCTGAGTTGGAAGCCGGTCTTTCGGATATTGAAAGCAATGGGAATTTTCCTGCCGACTTCCCTATGAGGAGGATTGGGCTCTTTGCCTATATTCTGCAGATTTATACATGTCATTGCCCTACATACTCATGCTAATGAAGGAGATAGGTACAGGCATGGAAAGGCATGATACGAATAGGTGGGCTTGCAAAAGGAGGGCTCCGTTTATTTATTTATTCTTTTAGGCTTGCCCAGAGGAATAATTTTCTCTCATACGCTGCTTGAGATTTTGCTGGGAGAAAATGTTCGCAGGGATTGGGACAGCCTACGGAAAAGTTGTTTCCTTTCAGCGTTTTGAAGTGATTTTAAAGATGATTTTTCTCTACCAGCTTCACGTTAATTTGTAACGAAAACTTCCCTTTAAAAAATTCACTGCCATCCTTGTAACTAGTGTACACTTTCTATTTCCTTGTCCTACTGTTTGGGTTATAAACATATTTAAAAAAATATATTCACACACACAACATTATCATGATTCGGCTTAAGCATCTGTGGTTATAAGTGCACTTCATTTCACCTAATTAAGTTATTTAGTCATTTACACATTAGCAATGTACTACATATTCCACTTTTACAGGAACTTATTTTAATTATACCCACAGTTCTGTTCTGCTCCATTATAGCCATAGATCAAGCTGAATAATAACCATTCTAAAAGCCATATGCTAAAAGAGATTATAGGTCATTAAGGCCAAATTAAGGTAACATTTCTGATGGTCACAAACAGAAGTCTAACCAACAATTATCTTCTTTCAGGTCTGTAGATATAGTCCTCTTTGAGCTTTTAAGATGACAACCAAAGGACAATCTCTGATTCCTAATTGTTGGCATTGGTTTCAGAGGTTGTAATTTCTGAAATTAATAAGGTTTGCTAAGGCATAACAGTCTTTGTTTGTTTTTCGCTCTCCGATTCTGGTGTTTGCCAGAGGGCCCCAACGTAAACTTGGTCCTCCGAACATTCAGCTCTTGCGGAGTCCCAGCTCCATGTAAGCATCCATTCATCCGCTTCCTTCAGTTGTACCGACCATCAAAGCTCATTTTCAGTGGTGTTGGGTTCGACAGCTTCGGGCTTAACTGTCTTCTGCTGAGCAGGGTTAGATCTAATTGTCTCAAGATTAATTTTGGCTCGGAGCTTGCACCTAAGAAGCTTACCAGTAATTCCCTTTTGAGTGAGCCTCGGTGGTATTTTCCTCTGGAGAGAGCTGAGCTATAGACAAAGTTTCTGCAGAGACCTGGGTGTCATATCTTTGGTATGTGCTGCCGAGCAAACAGAAGTCTGCCGCTAGTTTCTAGCATTTAAAGTTAACTCTAAGTATCATCGTTTTCACTGGCACATTCACAAAAAACCAAAGCCTCTATGTCTACTCTGTAGTCACTAGCCAATGTCGTATTACAAACAGAATTACTTTCCCCATCAAGTGGAATAAATGCTCCCATTGCACTCAAGAATTCAGAAAAAGCCGGAGGAGATGGCTCAAACAGGACAGCGCTCCTTGAAGGTCAGCGATGGTGGGCCCGGTAGGGTGAGGAGGGCTCTGCGAGGGCTCGTGGATGGTTTCGGGCAGGAACATCACAACGATCCCGTCGTGCCTTGAAGTCTCTTAGGCTGTGGGCAAAGACAGAGACCTTTCTGGAGCGCTGCAGGTTGTCCTGCTTTAGCCATGTAAGGAGAAGATACTTATTTTTTTTTTTGGAAGAAATGCAAATTTTAAACTAGAAAGCTGTCTTAGCTTACAGACAACAATTTGCAATAAAATAAGCTGGAAACCATTCCTGTCCATGGGTTGTTAGTTTCCCACTGTTTCTTTTAGCCTCTTGAGGGTATTTAAGAAAAATGTTTACAATAACCTTACTGCATAAAAACAAGCATTCTAAAAAAAATAAATAAATATATGCATGTGTAACCAAAAAGAGTCATCAGTGGTCATACTTACAACGTTCAGTTGGTGCTTGGTTCAAACCAAGCTCCGGTAGAAAGACAAAAGGAATTACGCTCTTTTTTCTGCCCGATGCCGTGCCGGCGAGTACCGTAATGGCTGTTGTATCCCTTTGTATTCCAGAGTAAATCACGTGAATCGTGAGGTGGTGTCGGGTAAGATCCCATGAACAGCTGGGATTCCTGTTGCATCTCACAAGTAACAGCAGAAAAAAAATACAATCTCTTACCTAATGGATTTGTTAAAAACAGGTAATCCCACATTCCTGGGCAGTTCCTCTCCCTAGATAGCTGGCTGGCCACTCGCAGTTAATCATTCCCATGTTTGTGTCTTCACTTGCCAGCCGTTGGGCTTCCTAATGAAAGACTTGTACTGCAGGGTGTTTCCTTGGTGTTTACAGACATGGGGATGTGTATCAATGCCATTTATTAGAGTATTTGAAAAGGAGGTTAGGACTGGAAGGGAGGTTTTGGATTAGCAGGTCCAGGTGCCTGGTTTTGCTTAGATTGTCATGCTCTGTCTTAAAATTGATAAGGTTTTTGATCGAAAAATCGTCTTGGAATAGTGTTCCAGCATCTCAGTCCTGATGGCCAGAAGTCTTATTGTAATGTTTTGACAAAATTTAAATATGGCCAGTTTACATTCACTTGTTCTTGTTCCAGCACTTAAATAGCATGTTTCCCTTCTCCATCTGTCCCCCTCCCCCAACGCGTGGCGTGTCTCTACAGGAACGTGCCTTTTTTGATAGGAAAAGTCAACCCGACATTTGTGTCTCTCGGATGCATGCATGCACTTGCCCCAGTTGAGTTTGCTCCGTGCTGTTCCCAGGAGGGAGCAGAGTGCCGTGGAGCAATGCCACGATAGCAGGTGCCGTCTCCGTAGATCTAAGGGAGTCCCGTCCCACCGTTGCCGCAGCTGAAGCCTCCCGTGGTGCCTTCTGACCTGCAGAGCTACCCGTGGGCGTGGAGACCCTGCAGGTGTTGGGTGGGCTGCTTAATTGGAGTGATTTAAGCTGAGCTACCAGAGGAACTGCAGGAGCTGGTTAGGGCAGGGGCGTGGGTGGAGGTGATGGGTTGTGTCTGTGGGGCTCCATGGAGTCTGGCTGGGGTTGGGCACGTGTGGGCCCTGGCGGTGGGAGTGCTGCTGCTTCCCTAAGGTAAGGAGCGGGGAGCAGGAGGTTTCCACTGGAACTCTTTGGAAGGAAATGCGCGGAGGCTGGTGTTCCTTGTCTTTCCTGCTCTTACCCTCTGGACTTTGCCTTGGGAAGTCTGGGTGTTTTACCTTGTTTTTTTTTTTTTTCTTGGAAAATCTTCCCTTGGAATTTGTGAGTTGAATATTTCTGCTTTACTTTGGATTGTAGAAAGCAAGGTGGGGTGCCTTGGTGGAAATTCATAGGGTGTTTATGTACGCATGTGTCTGTGTAGCAGGTTTTTGCCAGTTGTTTTCAAAATCTCCTTGCTTAAATAAGTGAACTTGCTTGCCTTATCTATAGATTTATGGGGTTTTGAGAGAACTTTATTTGCAGGAGATAGAGTCCGTTTTGCTGTTCTATTGTGTGATTCTGTTAGGGCTGGAATAGTTAGATGTGGTCTCCTGGTCTGAAATAAAAACCTCGACCCAAAATACAGACCTGCTGCGTGGCTGGGCTTGATAACGTGGAGTCCTTTGCATTGGAGTCAAGAGGATCCCAACGCCTCGTCCCTGCTCTTGGCTGTCTCTAAGATGGAGGTAGATCCTCGCGCTGTGTCGCCCACCATGCTGGTGGTGATCTGTAGAGGTTAAAGCGATAAGGAAATGTGCCTGGATATCAGCGATGAGATCCCTACCTTAAGTGTGTGGGGCTTGTTTTTTCTCCTCTCAATATTTTCCTTAAAATTTTCCGTGCTCTCCCAGTTTAGCAGACTGGTGTAATCCTTTGGTTTGCAATAGGATTGCAAGCAAATGCTTGCATTTTGACTTCCCTCCGCTTTGGATGCACTCTTAGATATTGAGTTAAGGGTCGTTTGTATTTCTGAAGTTCTGTGTGAATGATAGCTTAAGCAGCTCTTCTACTGTTAAACCTTCCCTGTTGTGCAGGCGTCAAGATATAACCTATGTGTAATTTTTCTTAAACTCTGGTCCAACTCCTAAGGACTTCTACTTAAGGAGGAGTCCCGTTGAGTTTGCCAGAGGAAGGGATCCCACCCCTCAGCACCGCGCGAAATTCCACTTGTATACAATGGTATGCGTTGGATGTAACTTGACTGAATTCAGTGGATTCGTGCCAGACTCATGCTCGTGCAACTAAAAAACTTTTTTGCGTTTTGTCACAGAACCTGATAAGTAGTACCATGGAATCAGAAGCGTGCATAATGTGCAAAGTCAAACTATATTTAAAGCGTCTTATTCACAGAGGAACACCTCTAACCTTTCAATATGTGAATAAGATGTCAACCTAGTTCTGTAACTCCACCAGGTTTTGACATGATAATGCATTTGCAGTCACTTGTATGCTTGCATTGGTGAAGTGCAATAATTTGCCTATGTTTATTTAAATAGTGCAAACTTTGAACATTATCACCTTTTTATTTAAGAGAAAAGAGACTACAAAGATGACATCATGGGAGCATCATGCACAGACAGTTAAATTTTGAGGAGGCATGTATTTTAAGGTGTTCCCTGCTGCTTCGCCTCTGCTTTCTGAAATTGAAATGCAAGATTCCTGGAATGAAGACGAAATTTTCTTCCTTAAACTGAAATTTCTGTATCTGTGTCAGTATTTACCAAAGCAGTTGTAGTTTTCCATGCTATGTCATTAGTCATCTCAGTGAGCGATCGGAATTTCGCATTCTGTCATCGGTGAGTTGGAGGAAGCCATTCAGTTCTGGAAAGCTGGCTGTTGATTTAGCTGTTCAAAATAAAGGTGTGGAAAACTCACTTTGAATCTGCCGTTTTAAATAATGAGGGGTTTTGGTCATTGGAACAAGCACAGAAATTGGTATTAAGTAGTGTACATCTTAATTTGAAATTTTGGGAAGACTCCATGGCAACTGTAATATGAAAGGAGCAGGGTCTTTCATGAGTCCTTTGGTTTTTAGGTAATCAGGCTTTGTTTACTTGCGTGTTTGTGGTTTTTTGGGTTTTGTTTTGTGTTTGGTGTTTGGTTTTTTTTTTTTTTAAATAGGCTGTTGGACTGCCAGCTTCTGTGCAGCGGTCTTTCTTCAGCGTGTAAATTATTTGGAAATACGAATTTTGTTCTGAGGCAGTGTTGAAAATTCATAAACACCTTTGCACGCTTTCATGAGGACACGGAATGTGCGTTGTGCTAGGAATGCTTTTGTAACTCAAAGAGGGAAGGAAGGGAATCATAGTAAAATTTTTAATACAACAGTAATTGTGAAAATGGTGAGAAGAAGGTAGATAACTACATAAATATATTTTCTGTATGGGATCAAAAATAACTGTGGAGCGATATGAGAATAATGTGAACAGTAATGCGGGTAAATCGGGTAGTTATTCGAGATTTTACTTTTTACTCCAGTCATTGTAGCACCGTATTATTAATGTTTATTTGAAGTATGAATGCAGGGAACGACTTTACCAGTTTGCTTGTCACACAAGTTGATATCTAAAGGGAAATATCACTGATGGAAAACCAGAGAGACTAAATAGATATATTTGGTCTCACAGGCAGTCCATTAATTTGCTCAAATTAAATATTATCTTTAAATATTGAAAGGTTAAATGTACACTGATAATGGATTTAGACAGCCATTAAGTCATAATTGCTCTCTAATGTAGTTAGCAAAAGACATTATTTGATATAACTTATTGAAAAGGGACTAAAAGCACCAGGATTTTTTTTTTTCCACTTGCCCTTTTTCGTATAAACGCACAAGATTAAATTCCATTTTCATTTAACACTGTGGGACCTGCTAAACTCTGGGAGCGGAGGCGGCCGCGGGTGAGCGGGCGGGATGGGGGCCGTGCCCCAGGCGGGGCGCCGCGTCGTCGGGCGCTCGCGCCGCGTCCTTGGCGGGCGTGCAGCAGCGCCGGGTCGCCTCTGCCCCCGCTTAGGGGGGGAAAGGCCCAACGGCCGAGCGGGAGGACAGCTCCCGGCCACCGCGCTCGCGTTCAGGAGCGTTGGAAATGAGATCTTAACCCCGCAAAAGGAGAAAAAAGAAAAATCTATCATCGGTGTTGCCGCCGTGGTCAGGCTGGTAGCCCGAAGGCTGATGAGCTATGACAGTGATACCTGCCACGTCTTTAGAAACGGCCAGGAGCGGCTTCCCGGCTTTGTGCCAGCCGCTTTGGGAGCTCTTCTTGGAGCTGGGCCATCCTCAGCTGTGAAATACGAGCCAGGGTCGAAGGAACGAAGTCTGGGTTACAGGTGTGTTATGGTCACCAGGGCTTTATTTTGCTTGAAATTAAAAAATATTTTTAAGCTTTCATAATATTTATCTGCAAACGCATGTTCACGCAGGACAGAGCTCCTTCTGCAGACCAAGGTCGCTGACCTCTGCGAATTATTCTAGGGCCATAGTGCTCATGCTGCGAATCCCATTCTGTTAAAGCTTTTTTTGGGGTCCGTAGGGGTTGGGTGGTTAGCAGGTGTACCCAAATCCCCAGAGCCAGGGCGGTCCCAGGGAGGTGGTTTAAAAAGCGATTGCTCTCAGCTGGGGGGAGATGGGCTGCAGGAGAGCCCTTGGGTGCTGGGGTAGGTCAGCGGGGGCAATGAGATGCTTCAGCTGTGGGGCTGGCACTTTCTGGTTTAGTTAGCTTATTTATTTATTATTTGTTTATTAAAGCTGACAAATCACCTTTGCAGTTGAAGTCGCTGTTACCTTTCTTTCTGGGCAGTGGTAATCTGCAGATGAAGGGCTCTCACCAACAGAATAAAGGTGGCAATTTCTAAAGCTGCTCGGGTTTGATTCCGAGCAGCGTTTTGGTCCGTGGCCTGTGAATTCAGTGTTCAGAGATCTTGCAGGACTTTCTTTTATGTCAGGAAGAAAAAGATAAATATCAATACTTTCTTGGATAGTGTCTTTTGTTTAAAGCCTGGAAGGGCCTTAATTATAAGTAGATGTTATCCTGTAAACGGGATGTTTTTCTTCTTCAGCAATATTTAATGAGATAATATCAAATAGAAGACTTAAAATGAAGGAAAATGCTGTTCTCATCTATTATAGTATTATATTAGAAGTCAACAAAAATCTCTAGAACACTGTACTGCTTGGTTTTGCCTTTTTCATGCAATTCATGTAATGGAGGTAGTGAATCCGGATGAATTTTTTCTTAATTTTCCTGTTCTGAATCTTATGAGATAGGAAAAAAAAAAAAACAAAACCTCAACAAATGGCTGCAGAGTGATTCACAGTGAAAAACTTTATGCGAGATCTAAATTAATTACAAATCACAAGAAGATGGTTTTGCAAAAGAAAGGTTTTACTTTTTTCTTTTTATTTTTCTTTCTCCAAATGGCGGCGTAGGGTGTAATTGTGATGAGGACGCTCTTTGACCCTGCCTCCTTTGGCTAATAGCAGCAATAAGTACCTGGTGACACGCCGAACGGAGAGTACGTTTTCAGTGGGTTAGGGGATGCCTACAATAAGAAGCTTAATTGAGTTGTCAGTCTTCCGCTCTGTGAGCTAAATCATAGATTTGAACCACTGAGAAGTGCCTTGATGAGATACCTTTGAATATGGCTTGCACTCTGGCATGTGCAAGGAAATAGTTTACATTTCTTACAGATGAAATGACTGAAACGTCTTTGTCTTAATGAAGGAGATATTTCCTTAAAAATACATTCTATGTTTTTTAATCCCTGATGCTTTATCCTTTGGCTAATTTAATTTGGGCTCAGTTTTTAGAATGTAACCTTTGGCTCAGTGCACCTTTTTTTTTTATTATTATTTTTGAAGGAGAAAGAACTGTTTTCAGTAGGTTTTGTCAATCCATCGCAGATTTGTGACGAGACCAAGACCAGGGCGAGGCAACGCGCTGTACGATCAGGGCCTCCTCATTCGGCTGCTTCCCTGCAGTACCTATGTCTCCAGGGAGAAAATCCACATACAGGAGGTTTACAAAAGTGGTTTTAGTTTGGATAGCAGGAAAAAAAACCAAAACCAACCCAACTTGTGCCTAGCCTTTGGTGTCTCTTGGCTAACACAGTGTCACCTTGCATGTACGTGGAGCCAGAAAACCTGTCCGGTCGCACCAAGAACGCGAGAAGCGACTCTTGATTTGCTTGCCCTCCGGGCTCTGTCCAGGAGGGTGCTGGAGATTGCCTCTTTGCTTTCGACGTAAAGCTCTCCTGTTGAAACAGGGAATACATGAAACACATTTTGAAAATTAGTTAACTGTATATGGTTAATTCTTCCCCATGCATTAGTTCTTGCAATATTCGATGACTCTACCATACTCATGGTAACGCTATTTTTGTTATTTAAAATCAGGTTAATTATGAAAGGAAGGGAAGTAAACTGGCCTGTCTGTAAAATGGAGGGGGGCGGACCCAAACCAACACCAAACACCACAAAACCTGCAAAATTAATAGACCTCTGAAAAGGTTACCGTTCTGTAGAGAGAGCAGTTTGGCTGTTTGTTTCTCAGCACAGGGTTTTCGCTCCTTGTCCGTATAACTCTTTGATATTGGTGTATAGTGTACATCGTGGCTCGGGGGGGAAAACGGAGCGTGGATATTGGGTTAGAAATCCCGGATTCCTTTGCAGTGGGTTTCCAGGCCATGTCAGCCTGAAATATATGGGTTTTGAAGATGACAGTAAAAAATGAAGCTATTTAAAGTTGGGAATCGTGAAGTCCCTCCTTGGGATTCGAAGGAGGAGACTGTTTTTCTGACTCCAGAGTGCCTCAAGTTCCCCTTACTGTCATTGGATATACTTTGGTAGTCATGCTTAAAATGAGGCTTCCTGCTTGCTTCAAGACCTAAACGTAGACGGCAGGCTTATGTGCACCTGTTTCCCGAAAATCCAGCCACAATTTACAGCGAGGGCACAAGTGAGGTATTGTTCACGGACAGATAGCCGGGTTGTCAGGTCCTGTACGTCCAGAATAACAAATGGGTTCCCGCTCCTCCGCAGCGTGTTGTTTCTCATGACTGGTAATGTGCTAAGGGAACATACAAGGCCCTTTTTAAAGAGAGAAGTTTTTTCCAAGCAATCGTCCTGAGCAGAAACCAAGAAAACTTATTTTTAAGTCCTTTTACCTCGAGGGTCAGCCTGTCCCTTTCCTGGAGCGCTGCTTCTTTAGCTATTCCTGTACCTTTTACCCAATAATCTGCATTAACGGAGGGAAATTTCCCAGCGCATAGGAGGGGGAGAGCAAATGTGAGGCCACTGCTTTTTAAATACTTTGGCAAGTGCTCGTCTGTCCGCAGGCGCTGCCTCTCGCACCGAACTCTGCTCCAGTCGCGCGGGGCCGGCCGGTGTTGCCGGCCAGCCCAGCTCATCCGGAGAGCGGCGGGCGTCAGAAGTGGGGCAAGAAGCAAATAGGAAATCCTCTTCTTCCTTAACAAAAAATGTTGACAAACATAATTTTATCTTTGTTACGTTTTCTTCAAAACTTTGGAGAAAGAAAAAAAAAAACAACCGAAAACCAGGAAGGAAAATATCATTGTTTTTCCATCTTTGTCCAAGACAAAGCTTGTTGTTTGCTGCCTTTTGTAATTGTTTGCTTCCCTCCAACCCTGTTTTAGATAGAATTTCCCAGGAATCAAAGTTGGTTCATTTTTTGAGTCCACTGAGGAAAATATTTCTGAGAAAATCGCTGCTCTAACTAAAGAGAGTTGTTATTGTTAAAAGAAAGATTTGAACAAGTTGGATCCAAGTAAAAGCTAGGTTTTATTTATTTATTTGAAAAATCTTAACGCTGAGGTGGTCTGCTCCTGAACTGTAACCTTATTGTGACTGAGCAAGCCCAAAACAAAGAGGAAGATCCTTCCCCAGGAGCTTAAAATGGGAGTATAAAACAAGGGAGAACAGATGGATAGACAGATTGGGGAGCACAAGAAAACAAAGAGATGGTATTGTTCGGCATAAATAGCTGTGGTCGGCTCATCCCGGCAGCTGAACCAGTCTGCGGGCTGGTGAATAATGTATGGCTGATGCGATGGGGACTGGAAGACCATGAGAAGGAGGCAAGGAGGGAGTGCAGTCAAGAGGGTTTTCAGATGTATTTTGAGTTGCGAGAGGGTAAAGCTGGAGGTGGAGAGGAGAGAAAACGGAGGTTTAGGGTCAGAGCAGAGGAGGAGATGGTGAGACAGGCAATGAGGAGAGAGCGTGGACTGGATCGCTGGAGGAAAATAATAACGGGCTTAGGAGAGAGAACCGAGAAGAACCTTCTGTTCTTGAGAGAGGCTGGAGGAGAAGGCTGGAGGAGGCAGAGGGGAAGAACAGGGAGGAAGTCATGTTTTATTTGCGAAGTTATTCTTTGGAAGGAATTGGCAAAGCACCATGCTGAGGGAGAGCTAGAGCCAGGAGAATGAAAGGCAACGAGGCAAAGAAAAGGCAGCTGGGGTTGTGGGTGTGCGATTCAATGAAGTTGGAGTAGCAGAGCTGCTTAGTAGGAAGGGCACAGAATTTAAGGAGCAGAGGAGGAGTCTGTGGTGGAGCATGTCTACCTGGTTATGGGATTTCCACCCGGACAGCTTGCGTCGCAAGAGGAGGAGCGAAGCAAGCGATGGCTGGCACTGCCAGCCAGGACTGAGAATCAGCGGGAACGTCTTTGTAATAGGAGAGAGGGGCAAGAGACTCAAAGGTGGAGAAGAGTTATGGTCAGAACCGTCAACCATATCAATGGGGGGGAAAAAAGGAAGGAATGGATAGAAAGAAGAGGGCTGAGAACAGGTCAGTCATCCTCTGTTGGGTTGAAAATCATGGAAAAGGGCGTGGAAGGAAACCAGAGGATGGGCAGAGAGGTGGGAGGTAGGAGAGGTAATACGCCTGCTCTGAAGTTGTGATCTGACTGGTTTGGAGGCTGAATCAGGAAAGGCAACACCTTGGTTTTAGGTGGGAAGGGACTGAATAGGGAAGTTGGCGACCATCAAATTAATAACTCTGGTGCACAGGAGTGAGTAGGTATTGCCTGGCAAGTGCCTATTTACTGCTCTGTCAAATGGAGACAAAGTGCAAGGGTCTGACTTTGTGGAACGTATTGATAAGAAAAAACCCTGAAGTCCCCAAAAGAGAGAGTAGAAATGCGGAGAAGAGCAGAAGAAAAATAGGAAAAATAAGTCAGTTGCAGAGGTGTAGAGGCGAGACCCAGAAATAACAAGGATGAGGTGGAAAAGAAGAGTGTTTATGCACTCCTCAAATTAGAAGAGCAGGGAGAGGTAAGCGGTAGGGTTTGGAAAGGGTAAAAATGGGAGAGGAAAAACTTATCAGCTGGGTTGCCAAGTGTCAGGTAAGGCTAGGCCTCCGCGAAAGCAGCTTAGTGAAAGATGTGTCTTTGCGATAGCTGGGAGGAGTACGGTGTGGATAGGTGGTGAACGATTGAGGTCTTTTCGTACCTGTGTGAAGGCCGCTCTGTCCCTGGCTAAGGGTGCTCCTGGAGGCACTGTGCAGCACGCTGGGATAGGGCCTTTTCCAGAGACGCTCATGGCAGGAACGGTGGGAAAACCAGCGCGGCAAGTTTAGGGTGCTAGTCGTTCAGGTAGCAAAATCCTGCCAGTCAGTACCCCGTTCTTTGGGTGTAGATCTTCTCTGGATGTCAACGGGATGACTTTGAAAAAGAAGGAGACGCCATTTGGTGTTTTCATGTTACGCTCAGCTCGTATAGAAATGGTTGTTCTCTGGAAAAAGAATACCTGCAGCAAGGACCGATGTCAGTCCGGGTTTCATCCGGCAGGGATCTTGTTGCCGTTGTGGTGCCGCGCGCGCCATTGCAAATATTAGCCGCGAACAAGTGAAGATGATAGCCATGAAGTTTAGAGCTCTGCGTTAGGTGTGCTGTGATTGCCTCTCTTGCTACTCTGTCATTCATTTCAGATTTAAATATCTAATGGCTCTCATCAAACAACATTTAAACTTTCTATGAAATCCTGCAAATGTTCCTTTAGATCATATTATAAGTAACAATGGATGAAATGAGCTTGAATGGGAGGGCTGTGTTTCAGTCTCGGGGGTTCTGCAGCTGCTGGTGATGACAGTGGAACACTTCAATTGAACTGCAGCCTGGTATTCAGCAGCACTCTGCCCATTAAACGACGTATAAAAACAGTATAAATGGTCCGGCACATTTCCTTTTCCACACTATTTTCATCTTAGTCACTGGAGTGTTTCTGTAGAAAATAATTTATTTACTGGGAAGCTAACAAGGAATGTTTTGGTCACTGTGAGCACCAGATGTGGTGCTCGGATTGTAGCATGAACAAACTTAATTCAACAAGGAAGTCTTTATGCATTGAAAAGGATCTCGCGTGACCGCGCCGTTTGCTGCCGGTCCTGCTGGAACAGGCCTGTCCTCGCCAGGGAAGCGGGAACGTGCCCCCGACGTCTCGGGCGGCGAAACGAAGCCACAGGCTCTGGAGGTCTTGAGTGCCTTAACAGCCATTTATTAGTATTTGTTTATTTATTTGGATAGTGCCATGTTTGTGTTAGGAATTTTATGGACTCGTAAGGAGACATGTTCAGTCGCCCAGGGTTATTGCAATCTAGTGTGGACAGATGTCACATTGAGTAAAGAAATCGAGCCGTGGGGGTTGGAGAGCAGCGATGTGATAACACAGGGGTAGTTGCAGAAGTGTTGCAGGGAAAAAACAGGTTTATTATTAAGAGTGCTATTATGTAGAAGCTGAGTTTTGAGTACAGTTGAAACTACTGTGAAGTATATTTTAGCCAATAGCAGTCACCTCCTTGGCCATAGGTAATTTTGCTTCCCCCATCCCCCTTTGCTGTTCAGCTGACTTTTAGGAGGTTTTTTTGCCTTCCAGAAATTCACACACTCGCTAAAGCCAGTGCCATTAAACAGGGGAAAACAAAGCAAAAGGATCAAAGGCAATATGATACGTTATCATCAGAAATATTCAAATATCAAGAGCCATCAACAAGCAAATGCCCATGCGGTCACTGAGCCTTGGTGCTCTGGCTGGCCTTGCTCTGTTGAATCAGCAAGGAGGACCAGGCTGAGGAGACTGGCCGAAGGGCTAAAACTGAGATCGCGCTGTCTGGTTCTCCAGCAGCAAACTGCAAGGTCCGAGGCTGGTGGGAACCAGGGGAGGTTAGCATCTCTGAGAAGGTGCGGAGCCCAGAGGGATAAATGCAGTAGCAGTCCCACCTCTTGCTTTGCAATGCATAAAGTAGATTTTTTTAAAATATATTTTCGTGGGTTTGTGCTGCTTAGGAAACATTCAGCCAAATTTCCTTAAATCTGTGACTTTAGCATGATGATCTGTACAGAAATAATCTCCTCAAACTCTAAATGTTCTTTCTTCCAAGAGTTTTCAGGAGGGCTTATATAGTGACATGACAACTTGAGACACCTTTATTTCGTTGCAGTGAACTGTAATGAAAACGTAGTCCAAATCAGTAAAAAAGAATTTAAACTTTACAGTCAAATATAAAAGCAATTGGTAGCTTAACTGCTCTTAAAAAGTTTTCCGTGGGGTCTTTAGAAGGATTTGTAGCCTCGGTCTTCCGCCGCCGCCTTCGGCAAACCCTGGTGACTGTTAGACGTGTTTCTAGAAGCAGTTGGCGAGCGGAGAGCTGAACCGAGCTGCCCGCAGCGGCGGGGCTGGGAGCTGGGGCGAGGGCGTCCCTCTGGCAGCGGGGAGGCAGGTCCTCCCCATCCTCCTGCCGGGCCGGCCAGGGCCTTGCCTTCCCTTTCTCGTTATTTTCTCCCCCCTCCGTCTCAACTTTGATTGATGGAAACACTCACTGGGAGTTGCTTCTTGACATTCTTTAAAAAAAACCTGAAAGCATGAAATGTTATGATAGTGTTATGTCTATTTTTGAAAGTAAGGCTGTTAATGTAAAAATGGTGCTGATATGCTGGAGTGAATTATAAAGGCAAGATTATTAAATCCCTGAAAATTGCTAATTTATTATTTTTCTCACCTAATTTTGATTTATGGTGCATGATTATAGTGACACACATCTTCAAAAACAAGTGAATTGCTGAGAAATTATTTGCATATTGCAAAAAATTTTTATGCGACTTTACATTTAACATTTGCCAAAAAAAAAAAATCCACCCCTCTTGTTCTCTGCTTTCATTTGAAGCCTTCTGAGCTAAAAGGAGATTGTAAGGGGTTTAACTTTCATAGCTTCCCCATGCAAGCAAAAGGTGGTCTTATCTTATGCATAGTAAGGATTCTTAACTCGGTTTGGCTGTTAATTTTACTCCCATGGGAAGCATACTTGGGTTCACGTTACTGCATGCCGCACACTGAAAGCTCTAGCACTTTCCTATATGGACTGGTTTAACTAAAAATTAGCCATCGCAAACGTGCATTTAGAGGAGCACCGAGCACAGGATCTTACCACGTTTTGTTCTAAGAAAAGGGGTTCAGTATAGCAAGGCTGATTCTGCCAGCTCTGAAGAGACTTGGGGCTGGATCCTGTAGCCCTGATTCGCAGGGCTCGTTTTGTGTTCTTTGAACGGGATTGCTTCCAGGCACTGGTAAGCACTGGTAAGCGAGCGTTTGCAACGTCTGATCCCTCCAACAGCTAGGGACGACTTCGTCTTTGGGAGGGGTGGTGACAGTAAGTCCTGAAAACCCAGTTCTCCTGCTGGTGTTTGTGCTTCAGCTCTGGCCGGTGCAGTGGAAAATACACGTGTGTATCTTGGGGAGAGGTTTTTTTTTTGACCAGTTCTCAAGAAGCGGTGGGAACGATCCTGGTACAGCAGCACGTGGCTGAGGACAGGCAGGTGCCTGGCTGTTTGAAAGCACAGTGTGTACCTACTGTGTATATATACGTACGTAAATCATCTTGTATACAATGAAGGTATGTTGGCCTCCGTTGGATGTGCCTTTGGACAGTGTATGGGGACAAACAGCTGTCTGCTCTTTGCAGTTGGCGTGCTGAATTAACTGAAGTTGGAGAGAGGAGGAGATAGGCAGTCAGTGTAATAAGGAATCTCCGAAGGCTCTTGGCCAGAGCTCTGCCTGCAGGATGCTCCCGCCGCGAGCAGCTGAGGGCTTGCTGGTGCGGGAGGAAGGGAAGCGAAGCACCTGCGGCCGTGAAGGTGACGTGCAATCGAGGCTGAAGAAGGCATTGCTTCATGCAGATGCCTCCGCTGGCGCTGGCGAGAGGAGGCGAGCGGTGCGACGGGGTCGGGTGAGGTGACGTGGCTGTCCCCATCCCGCTGGGCACGTTACTGCATGCTCCCTGGGCCCGGGAGCCCCTTGGTGGAGCAAGACGGTATCCCGCGGAGCGGGGCCGCGGCCCCCTGCCTTGGCACAGCCGCCCCTCTGTCGTACCCGACTTCTTTGCTCTTCCCATTCTGCTCTTCCTCCTACTGGCATTAACTGCGGGAATGTAAGCCTTGTTGGAGATGCTCCAGACTTAAACAGATGTGAATAAGAGCCCAGATTAATAATGTGGGTTTCTTTTTTCTTTCCTTTTTTTTTTTTGTTAACACCCACCTAAGTGCACCTTGCTCTTTGTGTGCAAGAGATAATTTAATCAAAGCGCTCATTTGGAGCTGGCTCCATCCTGCTGAAGTTGTGGAAGAGCTCCCATTAACTGTAACAGTGCAGGATCCGCTCTAACGGCCCGATTTGCGCAGGCGTTAGGTGCCTGGGCTTGCAGACAGGTGTCTAATAGGATTTTGAGAAGCATGGAGCCATCTAACCATCATTGCGATTCAGTTATCCAGGCACTTGTGGAAATCCTGCTAAGCACCTACCTGCCCCTTTAAATGCCCTTTAGAAGTCTTGCTTTGAAAGTCAAATCTGGAAAAAAACAAATGAAATCAGTGGCAAAACTGACCTTAGTGTGCAAGCAATAAAGCAGCTGAGGATAGAGGAAACTACGATCGCTTGGATTTTTATTCATATATGAAACAAGCTTCAGACTTGTTAATTTTGCTTAAGTGCCATGGCAACATACATATCTGTTTTGCAGCTTATGAAATGTATTTTTGGAACTACTGACTCACACACTTGAATATTTCTGCTGTACTAAGAGAATGTATTTCCTTTTGCTTTCGTGCAGCTATTCAGCGTGAAAATAAAAGCAGTTCCCTTCTGGTTTGTATCACGCTGCAGCCCAGGGCCCTTTGCTGGAGCAGTCGCACCTGGGCTGAGGATCGCTGTGTGCTGCTGCCGCGGGGAGCTGCTGGGACGGGCACCGTGCAGCGCTCTCCACGGGCTTGAAGCTGTGGTCGCTAAGTCTGGAACGAGCTGGACAGTGGATAACTGAGGCTGGCAGTGAAGAATATTAAAGTGTCATTTATTTTGTCGGTTCAAGCACCTTGCGCTTAAGACAGTACAAGTTACCAGGTTTTCAGGCACTCTTGAGACCATAGTGAAATGGGGTTGATCTCCAGGGTGGATTGCGAGTCTATGGAGTGCCAGTGCACCTCAAACCATCGCGGCAGGGTTGGCAGCATTGCAGATTCGAAAAAATCTTTGCTTTGCGGAGGTGATCCACCTTGGAGGGGTTGGGGAGAAACGCAGGCGGTCCCTGTCGGGATGCCGGTGGCGTTGGCAGGATGCGTCTGGATCCCTGGGCGCAGGTGGCGAGCGATGGAGCTGATGCCCTTCACCCGCGTTCCCACCATGGCAGTTCAGGAGAGGTTTCTGTTTTCAGGTCACACAGTTGAGAGTTTTTATTGCGTGCTCTGCGGTTCTTGCCGTGCTCGATACTAGTCTCCTGTTGATCAAGGCTCTTGGCCACTTTTGGCTGGCAGGAGCAAAGCTTTCCTAACAAACCGGCGCGTTCAGGACGTGCTGTGTTCACGCAAGAGCCTCTGTCATTGGGGGTTTGTGACAATGAAAAAATACTTTTTGCTTGAAGGTAGGGAGCAAGCAGCATACCCTGCTGCTATGAACGTTAGGTGACGTTCCTCGGGCGACCTTTCGCCCAGGCCGGGCTGGTGGGCGGTGTGCCCGCGGTACCGAGGCGTGACGTGCTTTTTCTGCCTCCCCGAAGAAAGCCGCGCTGCGGGCCGTGTCGTTGCGGGAGGGCTCGTAGCAGGCACGCCCCAAAGTGGGAAGAGGATGTACCGGTCTAGAAGATTTCTTTTTCTGGCTTCATTTGAAACTGCATGGGCAGAGTTTCCGAAGACCTGTCTGTGAGAAACCTCGGTGCCAGCAAGCAAGCAGGGGCTTGTTTCCCGTGGGACGCGGGCAGGGAGGCTGCGCAGCCCCTGCCGCGCTGCTCTGGGCCGGCTTATCTGTCTCCGGTACCCACCTGCCGTGTTTGGGCTGGTTTCAGTCTATTTTTGGTTCACACAATGGCGCTGTTATCCTACTGGAGAACTTTTATGGCTGCTTTGAATAAAAAGCTAGGTCTGTTGTTGTCCGCAAACCTGAAGAAACTAAATTTCTGGGTTTGACCTTGCCAGGATATAATAGTATCTACTTAGTCACAGGCTTATTGTGGGGCTTTTAAAATTAATATTTAAGTGTACGCAGTGCAGCGTACTATGCAAATTAATTGTTATTATTTCACTTCTAAGCAGTGAATATATGTATGCCCTGTCATTTAGAGAACATCAGAACTCAATTACTTAAAATATCTACCTAGCAATTTTGATTAGTTTATTGTACTGTGTTTAAATAAAAAAAATAATTCAACAATAGCAGTGGAAAAAAATGTATTTCAAATGGGAGCTGATCCTCTATACTAATTTTCAAGATGCTAACAAAGGCGCTGGAGGGGAGACGACACTGTAACGTGACAGTTTCCAAGCAGGAATGTGAAGGCGCAGCCAGACCCTGGAATGTGGAGCTGGGCACCCGGGGGGCTGGCAGCAGGGAGCCAGGGCTCCTGCCTCCTCGGCCCCTACGAGGTGGGGACCCGCGCTCGGCCCCGCGCGTTCGGTCGCGCTGATGAAAGAGCAGAGGACAAGGCAAAGAACGGACGATGATCGGGTCCAGAGGAGGCCACAGAAACGATCCGAGGGCTGCAACAGCTCTGCTATGAGGACAGGCTGAAAGAGCTGGGGGTGTTCAGCCTGGAGAGGAGATGGCTCAAGGGAGACCTTACTGCAGCCTTTCAATACTTAAAGGGGGCTTGTAAGAAAGATGGGGACAGACTTTTTAGCAGGGCCAATAGCGACAGGACAAGGGGGAATGGTTTTAAACTAGAAGAGGGGAGATTCAGACTGGATATAAGGAAGAAATGTTTTACAATGAGGGTGGTGAAGTGCTGGCCCAGGTTGCCCAGAGAGGTGGTGGATGCCCCATCCTTGGAAACACTCAAGACCAGGCTGGATGGGGCTGTGAGCACCCTGATCTTGTTGAAGATGTCCCTGCCCATTGCAGGGGGGATGGACTGGATGGGCTTTAGAGGTCCCTTCTATCCCAAAGCCTTCTATGATTGATTTCTATGATTGTGGAGGGCCAAAGGGGTGGATTTATAAGTTTTAACTAACAGCTGAAAAAGAGGTGATATTTCTAATGTCACTGATTGGGAACGGGGAGGAGAGCGGTGGTATCTGCCCTTGGGGAGAGGGGAGTGTCAGTCCCCGGGCTGATGAACAGTCGTATAGGGTGACGTGAGGAGAAGTGTGTTAAGTGTAAGGATACGATGGCACGCGTGGAGCAGGGAGAGCAGAGGGGTGGGAGGGCTGTCTCTGGAGATGCTTAAGCCAGGGGAGCGGCACGGTGGGCGGGTGGGCAGCCGAGCAGGCTGCGTGCTGTTGGCACCAAGCAGCCGGCAGGACGATGGCAGTGCCGGAGCATAACCGCGCTGCTCCCACGCGCCTCGGGATGTGGGGTGCGGGGCCTGGACCGTCCCTGGCTCTTTGCTTTGCTGGTGATGACACTAGGGTAAGTTGGAGCCTCAGCTTCAGTTTGCCTGAACTGGCTGTGTGCTCAAAGAGCAGAAGTGTCTTTAAGCTTCTTTCAACGCCGTTTCCTCAGCTTAGCTGTGTCTTGGCCCCTGGAGAAGATGCACTGACCTGCCCTTGTAATTCGCCTCATTTGAAGCCCCAGAGCAAAAGCCAGGAGACGGGAGGGAGTTTTGGAAGGGGCCAGGGGAGCGAAGCCCCGGGGGAGCCCAGCTCAGCGTCCCCTTCCTGGGGGTGGGAGCCCGTCCCCAGCAAGGACTGCCAAAGCGTGGGTCATGGAGGGTAGCCAGGGCGCGGGGACGGTGGTGGCGCGGCGTGCAGATACGTCCTAGACAAGCGTATGCAAGAGAGAGCCCGGGGAAAGTCTGTTTGTTACAGGGAAGAAGAATGGGGCGCCCTCAAAGAGTTTAAGTACTTGGAGCTGGTTTGGAACAAGGCTGTCCTGGCAAAAAGATGGACTAGATGACCCGCCAGGGCTTTTTACATCTATCTGTGTTTAATTGCATTTGTCACTGGACTATGTCTAGAGGTTTGAAAATATTATTTTACTAGAAAATGTTCCGGATTGTGCTGTCAAGACCAGGTGGCAGCAGTTTTGCAGCATGTATTTTCCCTTCCAATTTTCAACGTTGAAACTTGTAGAATGTCTTTAACTGATAATTTAACTCCCTACCTACTAATTGGACCGCAACATAACTTTGTAGCTTTATCTCTTTCCTATTCCTCATTTTATTTCTGTTTCAATTAGTGAGTGTGCCTTTAGCAAGAGACTAAGATTGTTTTTCTGTCTGTTGTAAGATTTGCCTGCAAGAGAAACGCATTTTATTGCCTGCCTTCTCAAACAGCGTTCTCCCCTCTACAGTCAATGGAAAGACCAACAAGCTCATTTGCCTTAGGTTTGGCCTCCCTGCGCGGGGCTGCTTCCCTCCTGCTGGAGCTGGGGAGGAGGTTTACCTGTGGTGACGCTTTCAGTTGAACAAAAGCCTGCTTTAACCTCTGTCTTGTGTCCTATTTCAAAATTGAAAAGAATAAGCGTGGAAACTTGACTTCATCAGAGACGCCAAAATGCTAGCGAAGGCTGACGTCCCGCGGAAAGCTCCGGGAGCAGCAGCGCCTGTTCCCGTGAACTGGGGGGCGAAACAGCAGCACCCGCCCAGCCCCACAGCTGACCGTCCCCGTTTTGAATCGCGAGATGGTGACACTGAATGTTTTGCGGCATGTGGGTTATTTAGCCTGATTCACAGCTTTCTCGGCCTCGGTACGGTCATTTGCTTGGTTAGGATCGTTAGTTATCGGCCGAGTTGCAGAAGTGGTTAGGAGCTACTGGCAGAGTAGGCTGGGACTCAGCTGTGTTCAAGGTGATACAAAAGAGGTGGCAAACACTTCAGGTTTGACCAAAACATTTGAAATTTTGCTAAGCAGAAAATCTCCCTTCACTGACTTTAACATGGTACTGAATACAGTAGAGAAAGTAAAAGCCCAATAGGTAATACAGCGGACAGCGGTCCCGGCCAGAGGCTCGCGTTCCCCCGTCGCCAAGGCAAGGAGCGGGCGGTTGTGTGTTTCTTGCAGGCATGGCATGTGTCCTGACAGCTTCCTGCACAGCCTCCCAGTTGCTAGAAAACGTAGATTCTAGTTGCCAGCCACACAGTTAATTGGTCATTACTCATTATTTATTTAATTTGATGCTCTGGTTGACCATGCGCTCAACTTATTTAAAATTCTTTTAAGAAACAATTTGTCTCTTGTTTGCTGTAGAGATGTTAACAAGCAAAACAGAAGCCTGAAACTTTATTTCAGAGCTTGCGTAGAACAGCTCAGTGGACATAGGTTATCTTTACAGATAGTGCTTTTTAAAAACCAGAAGGCTTATAATTAAAAGCACTGCATTAAACTGCATTCTCTGTGTTACTGGGTCTAAAGGTGTCATTTGTGGACGTAGGAAGAAATACTCCTTTTGGCTGGCTGGCGCGCTGGGGTTTCTGCTTGTGATCGCTCCCTCACCGCCGGTGGGACAGGGCTCAATTCTCGGTCCAGCTCCTTGGCCTCGTCTGTAACTTCAATTCGTTCTGCTCCCGGAGTGCTGTTGCACGTGGCCTTTCCAAAGATTAATGTCTTGGATGAAAATGTTCCTAGAAAGTACTCTTCAACTGCAAACGTGTTACACTTTGTTCTTATGTTCCTTATTTTCCCAAGCAACAATTATCCAAAAGAATTAAAATAGATTGTTCTAAGATGGTTTCCAAATTACTTCTTTGCTGTTATTCAGACCTCTTCAGTGGTTGCATTTGATCTACAGGAGGTCAGATTTGCTTAGCTTCGTGGCTTTTTATTGCTCCGTCACCTGTGCGTCCTTGTGGACTCTTACACCTGCATTGACAAGGGTTATATTTTGGGGATTAGTTGCTAATTTTGCCTCTTGGAAGCTCAATCTCTTATTCTTTCTTTTCTTCATAACTTATTCTAAATTGTCATTCAATTTTAAAGAGATATTTCAACTTTCATGATTTTTCTTTATCTTGGCTTTTGCAAAAAGTAAATTGTCAGCGAGTCCCTTTGCCTGAGGTTTAGTGTCCGCAAGTTAAATAACCAACTTCCTCCAAGTAACTTCCTAATCTGCTAATTTCTCTTGATTTTCTTCTCTCGCGTTCTCCACCCTCCTCTTCCTGGCTTCATGATCCATGTTTATCACTGCGTAATGTTATTTCCTTCCAGCCCCGGCATCTGCCCGGGTGAGCACATCTTCCTGCGGCCGGCCGGCCGGCCGCCTCCTGCCTCTCCTCGCTGCGCCCTCGCTTCCACCGGCGATCCACAGCCCGCTGCAGCCTTTCACGCCCCGCGGCGCTCGCATTTAGCTTATTCAAATACTGTGGATGTCTCTACTTCTCTCTAGTCTGCAAAAGGACCTAATTTATTAGAGAAACCCAACGCTTCTGTCGTTGAGGTTGTTGGTAGCTTATTTATAGCCTTCAGTTGTGCTCGGTCCCTCCCTTCCCGAGCGCGGCCCTTCTCTGAAAAAAACAACCCAACCACAACCGAACATCTCCCTTCTCCTTTTCTGAGGCTTTTGAAGAATAGTGAACTTGTGACGTTTTTCCGTAGGGATGTATAAAAGATCCCCAGATATGGCAAATCTCTGCCCAAAATTGACATG
The DNA here is from genome assembly GCF_965183815.1 of Platalea leucorodia. Lineage (NCBI taxonomy): Eukaryota > Metazoa > Chordata > Aves > Pelecaniformes > Threskiornithidae > Platalea > Platalea leucorodia. Next base: position 1,368,980 of record NC_138858.1, read on the forward strand.
TAACCAAATGGTTTTTTGCAAGTTGGTGGAAAAATGTTCTGATAGCATTTCTTTTTTCCCCAGTATTTTGCTGTTGAGCACGCCTCTGCGCTTCCTGGGCTTGGCCAGGAGCAGAAGTGGAAGTGCTGAAATACCATGAGACAGACTGTTCGTCTGAGGTTTCCCACTTGCTTTTCCAGACCCAAGCAGCCTGGGCACTTTGGATGAACAGCGGACATTTCTGGGTACTGATTTGAGCTGAACCTCTGTACTTCTCCCTCTGGGTTGCTCAGTCATGCCCTTTTTGACTGTCAGGCTCTTGGTCCTTCTTGAAAGCACAGATTTCTTCATCCCCTGCACAGTTAGAGGCTTATCCAAACTCTGCTTGCTGCTCAGGTCAGCAGACGATTCTGTTCATCTGCTGTTAGCCCTCGGCCCCGAGATCCCCGGCCCTGCTTTAGTCTGGCACCACGTAGGCATGGCTTTTCTTCGATGGCTGTTGAAGCCTTGTCTCTGCAGAGCACAAAAAAGAGAAAGTTTTCATCCAGGTGGAGGGATTTGATAGAGAGGGAGTTAAATCGCGGGTTGTAATCAGTCGCTATGAGATCCTCAGTTGAGCAATGCTCTCTTACCCTCTAGAAAGTAGAGCAATTCTCTATGTATCACTTGCGTTTTAGCAGTCACGTTGCTAATTCAGATAAGCAATCTTTGTTGTGTTAAAAAGAGCGAATGAAACTCTCATTAGTTATTTGGTCGGGATTTTAAATTGTGGTTTCCAGCAAGCTTTGCATTTGGATGAAATTGAGAATTGAATTATAACAAGCAAAACCCAGCGGTTTAAATAACTGTTAGTAGTTTGACTATAAGCTTACAAATTTTTTCTGCATTGAAAGGAGCAGTGGCGCTAAAAATATGAACTGTTAGTGATTTGTATTAGCTAGTGCATTGAATTGATTGGTTTTGCTTAATGTCCTTCAGTGTTTTAGGACTAGTAAATCTCCTGCTTTCTGTTTTCATTTGATAGAGTGGAAGAAAAAGATAAGCTATCATCCGTTTTTCAACTCCAGCCTTGAACAGCCTGGGCTGCACTGGTAGAACAAATGGAAATGAAGGAAATGTTCTGTATGTGTTTGGAGAAGAGGCTGGTGATGTCAAAAAATGCTGTTGGTTTTCTGCATGCCGGAGTGCTAGGAGTTTGGCTAGTTATTTCCATTAGTTGAGTGGCTTATGTTTCTTTGAAATATGAACGCCGAATTTGCAATGCTTGAATATTAACTTTTAGTTCATTTATATTGTTTAATTACTGCAAGTTTAGATCTTAAAAGAAGCCAAAGTTTTAAATTTCCATTGAATTCTTTTGAAATGAAAATTATATTTCATTCAAAATGTTTGAAGTTTGATTCCTGACTGATAAAAGTAATTGTTTTCCTTTTTCTGGTATTAGTTTTCCCCTGGAGTCCTTAGTTTTCAGTTTTGTAGCGTGGCCAGGGAAGCTGGGGGAGGCAATGGCAGTGAAAAATCCTTTAAGATATTAAATGTTGAAAGATGAAATAACAAAACACCAAATAGACTGGAAAATTCCCCACCAAATTGGCGGCTGCTGTATGCGGATTCTTTCCAAGCACGCAGCAATGTATTGCAAATAAGAAAAGCGAACGGGACCAAATTCAGTCCTGCTAAAGCTCACGGTTTGGAGCTTTCCGTTAGCTGTGTCCTAGAAATTTCATGTCCCGTGTGTATGTAAATATACATAGTAAGAGAGATATAAATGTATGTACACACACGTGTGTTTTTGCAAAATTAATTTGCAAAATTAGGCCCAGAATATTTTTCTCTCTATGTGGCTTGGTTCTGCATCCAGCAAAGTTAACTGCATGTATTTAACATACACAGGTGGTTGTACAGCTCGTGGAAGTTAAGCAAATGAGAAACTACTGAGCTTATAAACAAAATTATTATTAAGTGTTAATGTATATCTTTTGTCTGACATCTTAAAAATCCTGACCTGGGGATTTTTTTCCACAATGGTCCTAGTAACTGCAGTCACAACCATCTCTGTAGTAAGAGCTGCTTATTTCATGCTCCTCTTTTTTTTTTTTCCTTGCTTGTTTCTTCTGCAAAGTGTCCCCTCTTTTGTTGAAATTTAAGTGAAAAAGCATCTTGGGGAACGATGCATTTTGGCGCAAGATAGACTAGCGATAAGTATTAACTGCTTTTTCTGAAACAGTAGTGCAAAGGAGGTCCTAAGCCCAGCCAACGTAATTTTATAGCGACTTACGCTTTCCTTTGTGAACCAGCGTATTTAAATATGTTAACGTTACGCACATCCACTGGAACAGAATACAGGCTATAAACTTCACACTGCGAGCCTGAAGCCTGGGGCTGCCGCGAGAAATTTTTGCCAACTCTTATTATTAGTTTCCTGTAAAATCATAATGGACAAAGGTCAGGGAAAATGAATTTTACATATCAAATGGGTTTGTTTTGTAGACTCAAGATTATTTTCTGTAGTTATTTCCACAGTTTCCCTGGCTTCCCTGCAATCCTTGCTTTTACAGAGCAGCCAGAGGAGACAAAAACTGTTGAAAATGGGAAAACTTAATCTGAAAAAGAAAGCCGTTGCCAGCCGGTCCGTGATCAGGTGTCTTACCTTTCACTCTGCTGAATTTGCTTTCTGAAATTAATTTGGCTGTTTAAGAAGAACATTTGTGTTATCATAGCATAGAAATGTATCATCATTTTTATACACGCTCATAAATCATACGGCTCAGCCGGTAATTTTCAAGCTTGTCCAAGAGTCGTGTTTGTGCTGAAACTCTGCAGAAGACGTTTCAGCTCAAAAGAACAATTTTGGAATGAAACGCGGTATTTCGCAGGAGAGGGAATGGCTCTTTCGGCATATGGCAATTACGATGCGGCTCGTTCTGGCAGGGCAGGCAGGGAGGCTGCAGCTCGGGGTCCTTTGCCTCGCGGGGTGTCGACAATTACTCCTAATGTCCTTAAAAGTAACCCATTACAAATTTTATTTTTTTTCTCTTCCGAGGTCCTAAAATTTTTATAGTGGATACAGCTATTATAGGTTCAGCCAAACCATTGCAAAGCAGGTCTCGGCTGCGGCACAGGCACGGTGCTGCGGGAAGCGCTGGCGCTCGCCGCGGGCTGGCACCGTGATGGGCGCCGTGCGGGATGTCCTTAACCTGGTATTTCAGTAGCGCTTTCTTGCAAGGTAAATACGCTAGCACAAGGCCAGTATCCACATAGCAAAGTTTCTCTTTCCACCGGGCACGTAGGGCTAGCTTTTTCTTATTATTTGTTAATTTTGTAGACAGCAAGCGGTCAATGCGGCGCAGCAAGCGAAGGAGTGGGTTGGGTGCACAGGTGAGGGAAGGGGCCAGCTCCGCCGTCGCCGTAAATCAGCATGGCCCTGCCGGCTTCCCTGCAGCTTTGCTGGTTTGTATCAGGCTTCATTTTGGAATGATGAATTTGATGCGTTATTCAGTTTTTTTGGAACCGAGTGTAGTTTTCCTTTCTCTGCTCTCATCTTCTTGAAGTCAGGAGGGGTAACAGGATCACTGTGTGAAAGTGCCGCGGGTGGAGTGAAAGGCTCTGTTTGAAGGAAATGTTGGCCACAGAATAGAAATTGCAGGTCCGTTGCTGGAAAATTAAAATAAAGGTTGGTTTGTTCTCCTTATCCTCCCTGTTCCCAACGTGCCGGGAAGGGGCCACGACAGAAAGATTGTGTTAGAAGGAAATGAAAAGCACTTGTGGTGTTTATTCTCCATAAAACACATTTCAAGCATCAAAACCTGTAGTCAGTATAAATACTAAATGGGAAAGAACAGAGTGTATTAGCACTGTGAAGAGGAGATTATTAAAGGGTTGATTTAACTAGTCATGTTGCAGCCCATAAACCATATCTAAATCTCTGGAGCAAGCGTAAAGACTACATTGAGGTCAATCTTTAGAATACCTGGATTTGAGAAAATTGAAAACAAGTTTCTGTGCAGAGGAGTTCAGATTTGGAAATCTCCGGTTCAGTCTGCAGGGCAAACTCCTCTTTCTAACGTGATGAGGAATGAGTGCTTCAGCCAAAGGGTGATGCTGACACAAGCAAAAGCGGTGACTCATTAATTCAGCTTTGTTTGGTTGGGCAACCAAAGAGAAAAAAAATATGTCCTAATCCCCTTACACCTAGGAGAGGTGCCTTTTCGCGGTGCCGCTCGAAGCGTCTCCTCTGCAACCCGGCCGCATCTCGCAGCGTGCCCACCGCCGCTTTGGCCGCGGGTCGAGCGGCGTTTCCGCAGAGCCCCTCGCCCTGGCACCGATAGCATCACCGCGTCCGGCGCCGGTGAGCCCGGCGCTGCCAGGGCTCGGCTCCCGGCGCGTGGCTCGCACCGCGCTCAGCCAGCTCCCTGCCCCCCGCGGCGCTCGCGGCGCGCCAGCAGACAGATAAGTGTAGATTTGGTCACTTGCCTAAAGTCATGTAGTAAGTCAGCAGCAGAGCTCTGAATTTGATAACTAATATAAATATTTATTACTGGTTTTACTCTGGCAGCGCTAGATATCTGTGCCGCATTGTACTGCACCTTGCGCGGAGTTTCTGCCTCGGAAAGCGCAGGAGCCTTGCAGCTGCCTTGGCTGCTGCTTTTTTTCTGACATTTTTTACTTCCTTTTGGGGGAAAAAAAAATGGACGAAATTAAATATGGGCATTTTCTTTAACTTTATTGCAGACTTATTTTTTTAATAACACTTCTTCCCTAGCCTGGCTTCTCTTTCAGTCTTTCCTGTGCTGAAGTCACACTCCAGTGAATGACATCATCTCTCTTCCAAGGAAACTGCTCTGATGTAGTTCCTGTAATTCAGACGGTAACTCGGTTAATTCCGAATTAAAGGAGCTGTTATTGCAAATATGTTTTTAGTGCAGGATCAGAGGATGACTGGGAAGAGTTTTCCTTTATAGAAGGGGTAGGCTCCCTAATTAGTTGACTGTACGGAAATACAGGGAACAAGAAGGACAAGAGGAGCTATATTTGTACTCTGATCAATTTGCAAAAAATTGTCTCCATTTGAAAAGTACTTTATTAGACTATCTGGAGAAATCTGTAATGATCTGCCAATGTAAGTAGTGTGCCCAGACTTGTTACCCAATTATTTTACATGGGCAATTAACAGCTAAGAGGAGCTCCCTGGAAGCAGTTTGCCTGTGTTGTGGGGGAATCCTTGCCTGTGTGCTCGTGCCGCCGTACTGGTGTACGCGAGCGAGGCACGCCGAATTTAATTCCATTTTGCCTATGTATATGGGAGTATAAAATTCATATACTTGTTTGTATATGCACGTAGCAAGCCCTGTGTGTAATACTTTACATAAATCCGTGACTTGGAGACCCCGTTATGGTCAAATTTTACGTCTTTGCCCAGTCCGGTAGTGGCTGTCATTTATTTTCATGTGACCAAAACAATGTGTTTTTCCCTGGACTTGTTCTCAAGAGTAGCCAGAAGTATTTTGTTTGGGTTTTTTGGTTTGTGCTTTTTTTTTCTTTGTTTTTCTTCTTCTAAGTGGCTGTAGAAGATGTCAGCCTAATGGCCAAAAGTCATCGCATCTCGTGGCCGCGGGGAGCGCGACCTCCTGGGGCTGGTGGCCTCTCGGAGGCAGCGCTTGCTGCCCGGCAGGGCGCTGTGCTCTGCACGTCTGGGTTTTCTCAGCCCAGGGGGACGCCTTTGCCGCGGTACGGATGGGTTGCTCAGACTTTCTGCAGCTTGTCCCGCAGTGCTCCTGTGCTCAAGGACAGTGTCAGCGCCCGGGCTTCTCCGCCGGGTTTACTCCAGGTGCTGTCGCGGCCGTGGCGAGGGTGGTGGAAGGGATGTCCCGAGGAGGTAAGGCGCTCCGGCCGCGCAGCGGGCTCCGCTCCGCAGCGGAGGGGGCCGGGACGGAGGGGCTCGCCCAGGGGCCTGCCGCCCCAGGCGCCCTGGAGATGCTCAGCTACCCAGCCGCAGCGGGGCAGGAGGGAGTTGCCGTTTCACAGCAGGAGAACGTGTAAAGTTACATGCAAAGAAAGGAGAGCGTGTAAAGGTAAAGACTTCACTTGAACTTGGGGTGAGGTTTTCCTCTCTCTGCCCCCAGACCGTGGCTTGAAATGTCTGGCAGAACAGCAGAGTCTGGCGCTTTATTTGGCATTGCCATTTGTGTGCCTGTGGAACCGTATCTGGAAAATGCATAAATACATTAATTGGGAAGATATTTACAGGAAGTCCATTAGTAAGTGCATAGATTAGATCTCTTCTATCTTTTCTTGTCCAGTGCATTTCCAATCCTGGTGTCTAGCAGCAACCATGTACTTACCAGTCCCACTTACAAGCCCCATGCCCTCAAAGGCAACTGAGGGAAGAGCTAAGGTCGCCACAAACTGCATTTCCACATATACACCCATCCCAGTAAGCCTGACCCAGGGGTATAAATGGTGTTTCTCCAGCCCTAATTTCCAAACCAACATGCAGATCAAATCATTCGGACAAGAAATACAGTGAGTGCGCATCGTTTTCTCGGCCGTGATGCTCACGGAGTCACGGGTGCAGGGGTGACAAGTGGGTGCCCTGCGGCCGGGTCGGAGCGGCAGACCCTTCCCACGCGGGTCGTGGGCGTTTATTCCAGCCCTGCCGCTTGTCTGTGGGACAGACCTGTTTTCGCAGCTTCAGGGTATTGTGGCAGCACCTTCAGCTAAGGGAACAGGAGGGAACCTGAACCTTTAAAAATTGATTTAAAATACTTTGAGTATGCAACATCCATCACCTTCTCTACTGGTCTATGCAACATCTGTAAATTGAGCTGGCAAGGGAAATTAAGGGGCAGGTTGGTCTGCAATATCATAAGCGTAAAGAAGGCAGCAGTTAATTTTTTTTTTTTTTTATTTTGATCAAACCTACATAGAGTAAGGTTTACAAATTCCCAGCATCTGTGTGAGATTGGATTTGGCTTGCAAATTACGCTCAGTAACGGCTCACCGTTTTTGGAGGCTATGATGAGCTGACTCTTCTGAGCAAAGGCGTTACCTTGAATTCCTGGAGCATGTCTAGTGCTGGGAGTATCTGGGGTTCCCTGTTTCTGATCCCCCTTCTAGATTTTTGGATCCTGTGAGATGCAGAAAATGGAATTGGTAGTAAAGTGGGGGTAAATAGATTGCTCTTCATACAGGTTCATATTTATTACAGGTCAGTAAAACTGGTCTTTGGAATTCACCTTCTGCGTGAGACCCCCCAAAAATACCTGGGAGTTAATAGCCTATTTATGGCAATAGAAGCAAATTTTACAGTGTGTTTTATGAAGTACAGCGAGGACTGGGAAAGAACGAGGTCCAGCTTTGAGGCAGAGTACTGAGAACTGGGGAAGGAATTATTAGGGAGCGGTGCACAATTTCTTCATTTAAAATAATAGAAACAATGCCTTGTGCTTCCTTGTAATATCTGCCATCCGAGAGTGTGAAACGTAAACGAACAATAGCCCCATATGTATAACGGGACGTCTTGGTCGACAGCCGCTGAACATGAGCCAGCGGTGTGCCCAGGTGGCCAAGAGGGCCAGTGGCATCCTGGCTTGTGTCAGGAACGGTGTGGCCAGCAGGAGCAGGGAGGTGATGGTGCCCCTGCGCTGGGCACTGGTGAGGCCGCCCCTCGAATGCTGTGCTCAGCGCTGGGCCCCGCACCCCAAGGCGGCCATGGAGGGGCTGGAGCGTGGCCAGAGCAGGGCAGCGAGGCTGGGGCAGGGGCTGGAGCACAAGGCTGGGGAGGAGCGGCTGGGGGAGCTGGGGGGGCTCAGCCTGGAGAAGAGGAGGCTGAGGGGAGCCCTCATCGCTCTCTGCAACGGCCTGAAAGGAGGCTGGAGCCGGGGGGGGTCGGTCTCTGCTCCCCAGGAACAAGCGATGGGACGAGAGGGAACGGCCTCAAGCTGCGCCAGGGCAGGTTTGGGTTGGGTATTGGGAAAAACTTCTTCACCGAAAGGGTGGTCAAGCATTGGCCCAGGCTGCCCAGGGCAGGGGCTGAGTCCCCATCCCTGGGGGGATTTAAAAGAAGGACAGACGTGGTGCTCAGGGACATGGTATAGATGGACTTGGCAGTGATAGGTTAATGGTTGGACTCGATGATCGTAAGGGTCTTTTCCAACCTTGACGATTCTATGATTCTAGCTGTCTCTTGAGATAGCCTGTAAAAAGGAAGAGGTGTAATAAGTAGATGTGAATAAGTAGAATATTGTACGTGGCCAAGAGATGGAGAAGGGTAAAGCCCTGGGTTTATGGGAGGGACTGCTGGGCACGGAGGTGTTACCAACATGGGCGTGAAGGGAGGGGAGTATGGGAAAGGCTTCTGGGAAGGGTCAGGGTCACCAACATGGGCATACAGAAGGGCAAGTATTCCTATAAACACGCACCGCATCCCACGCTCGCGCTGGCTCGTTTCTGAGCAGAGGGACGTTTTGCTCGCAGGAGTAAGTCATGAAGGCTGGCGGAGGGCTGTGTTTTTACATGCGCATCTATGGATTTACCTTCATGAATAATGAAAATACGATACCTGTATAAATCTCCTTGGATGAGACTAAACTCAAGTTTACTTTAATGATGGTAAAATAAAATAACATGAAATCCCCTGGGAAAACTGCAAATGCAACTCTGGCTACTGAAGAAGTGTTACGCTGAAAGGCATAGACTAGTTATGGAGGGAAAGAAAAAACTTTTTACTTAATCCTGGGAAGAAAGTTGAGACGCACATTAGCAGCAAAGCAATTAGAAAACATTAGAGAAGAGACAGTGATTATTGGACTTTATGACAGGAAGTCATTGAGAATTTCCTGAAAGAAGTAAAAGAGGAGTGTATTTGCATTCTGCTCGGTGATTTGGGAGTACTTAGATATTTATAGGAAAATTCCAAGAGGTTGTGTGTGTTTTCCATTATACAGATTTCCTATAAAAAATAAATAAATGTTGCCACAGCAAACTAATGGCTGCATTTGCCGCTCTCTGCTGCAAAACTTATGTTAGATTGTACCGGGCTTAATTTTTTACTGAATCGTTGATTGACTTTGCACGATTGCAGATTTTTTTACATTACGATATATGAAAGACCTATACTAATTAAAACCTCATAGAATTTAAGAAAAATGTCACTGAACCATTTAAATGAGGGGGAAAAACCCCAAAGCACCCCAAACCCAGAACACCTGTATCGTTACATTTGGAGTCCCTGCCGCTTTCATGTCTCTCTTGTTTCTCTCCCTCCTATAAAACCTCGTGTTTCGTCAGGGTGACTCGGCTAAGAGTTGCGAGGTCCGTGTGCTCTCACAACTGACGTCGGTGAAGCCGGGGGGACACGCTGGGCTGAGCCGTACGGGAGGCTGCGTGTGGGGCGGTTTGGGTCCGAGGCCCCCAGGGGTGCTCGGGACCCTCCTGTCCAGCCCTGAGGTCCCTTTCTAACCAGTTTCCCCCGTTCCCCTTGGTAAGTCAGCTCTCCTTGTCTCACGCTTACCCTGCTGATTAAAATGTATTCATCCCAGAATTATGAATAATACACAGGAGGAGGAAGGGGGGATATAAAACAGGAGCAATGCGCATATAAACACGCGGAACTTCACACCCCAGACTCTTTCATTGCTCTCTAGAAACTACCTAAATGTCTGGTTATTTCTCCTCTTTCCCCGTCGTATTTGAATGTATTCGAGCAGCAAAAGAATTTTCCTGTCATTTTTTCTTTCATGCCTGCAGGATTAATAGGTAAATAGCTGGGTTTGTTCTTAAGGCTTTTGTTTGTGTTGGTGAGTAGGAGGCATCTGGATGTGCAGGTTTAATAGGGGAGAGCAGCGCTGCGCTGGGGTGGGTTTTCGGTGGAGAAGGTGATGGGGGCTCGTGCCCTGGGAGCAGGGACCCTCATCCGATGGGGTCCAGTCCCTGGGCAGCCCCTTGCTCTGGGGCACCCGTCCCAGGCTGCAGAGCCGCTACACCTCACAGTTTTCGGGCAGACCAGCGTTTGGACCCACGGACGGTTGTTATTTTGGGGTCTCTGCATGCTTGGTGGCGGTCCCCAGGCGTTGCTGGGGGCATTGGCTTTGCGGGCTCTCGTGTGCCTGAGCTTCAGCCAGGTCCAACGCGAGCCCTCGGTTCCCGACGCTCTGCTCCCATCCGTTACAGAAACCGAGATGCGAGGGGCCGTGTGATTTAGGATCTTAAATGCTCTGTTGAAACTGGACATGGGAGCGCTGGAATGCCTCAGGTCTGATCCTAGCGTGTACATCTATTTATTATGTGGTTGTAGACAAGTCATTTAGCATAAAGATGCTGACATTTATGTGGATGCCTAATTCCACAAGTAAATGCTGAAATATGTAGTTTTCGGACAGATTGAGCAAGCGGGCCCACATTGTTCTTTGTGAAGCCACTCTTGATTAATTCCTGTGTAAATAAAATCAGCATCAGACCCAATTTCCCAAAGAGAAGAGAATGAAAATAATTTCTGTTGTTTGGTATGGGGGCTGGGGTGAAGAGGTCATAATTCCCCAAAACCGAGGGGTAATCTGACCCTATCAATTCAGTTTTCCAGTAAATGTTTGTTTTGTTTTGTTTTTTTCCCCTTCATATTCAAATCCTTCAAGTTCTGTCTCAGAGTGTTTTAACAATTAATCTAAAACATACTAATTCTTGCTAATGCTTCTCTCCACACAATGGCTTTTGTTTGGCTTCAAGTTCTGGGGTGTGTGAACTTCCTTCCAAGCTCCTATTCCAAGCCTAGATTCAGCTGGAGCTGTGAAACCTAGCATTGCCCTGGGGGAGCGGGAGCCCGTTTTCCCATCCCGGAGGAATCTCTCTGCCGCTGCGTATCCCCAGCTTCTGAAAGCTGCTGATACAAGAACCCGGCTCAGTTTCTGAGCACCAGCCTAGGCGATACAGTCGATCACCATTCAGTCCTCTTCCAGACCGAGTTTGTATGAGGACTGAGCCAATATACTTAGGAGCTTTATTTATTCTCCATCATGAAATTCTCTGTCCACCGTTGGTTTTGTCTCCCTGGCTCTCTTTGGGCTCGATCCTCGGAGCTGCTCAGCTGAGCTCCGCGTGTCTGCTGCTGGGTTGTTCTTTGGAACTGATGTGCGTGTGCGCAAAGGCACATACATTGTATTTTTTTTTTTGAGAAGTTGATCTGTGCAGACATCAACAGGATATTATTAGTCCCGAGAACTGACGACAGTTTGACAGCCTGATGCGTAGAGGAAGGAAGTTTACAAACATCTCGGAGAGAGCCATGTTGAGCGGTTGAAGGAAATGAGGCATGTCCTGCTGTTATTGTGCTTATAGCACTGGGACTCCCAAGGGGCAGAACAAGCCCATCTTGAGACCTCAGTCTGGCAAAGAACAAGTTGACTCATATTTTATTTTTGTTGTTTTTGTTACTAGTCTGTTATTGTTCCAATTGTGATGTTGCTTGTAAACAAATTGCTGCTATAATTTTATTTGCAGCTATTGAATGATAGCTTAGGCCCATACAGGAAAGCAGGCATCTAAAGCTAGTCATTGTTTTTTATACGTTTTTGATGTTGCAGTGCATTAGCTGCGGTATCTCCCAGATTTAATAAGTCCGGTTTGTGCGTAGGGAGCTCTGCACGCACCGAACAAGAAGCCCAATGGGGAACGTGGCACCCGGAGAGCTCCTGACCGAGAGCCCCTCGTCTCCTGCGTGGGGTCACCAGCAAGAGCAAAGCTTGGCCCGTACGTTTGGGGACTGACTATGGCTTGGTTTGATTAACCGTAACAGAGGACGTTCAGTGAAATGAAAAATACGGACAAATCTTCTATAAAATAAAAGCGTTTAAGTGACACAAAATCATCAGGGCTGAAAGTCTAAACCCACTGTTGGTGCTGAATGAGAGGAGCACTGGCACCAGTGTTTCTAAAGCTGAAGCAATAAAATTCTAAAAGTAGATGTGGGCAGAACATGCTGGTGCATCCTTGGAGACGTGCTTAACGTGCGCATGCATTTCCAAACTCAAAGACTGTAATGCAAACTCTGTGTCTCTGACTTTTTCGTGGCTATCTGTAGGTGTTTGCCGAAGCTTCTTCCTGCGTTCAAAAGTAACGGGAGTCCTCTGGCTGAATTTGTGCCAGAATTACTGCTTCCGAAGTTGCATTTGATCAGCCGAAGTGTTAACAGATGCGAGCTGATCTGAACTCCTCTCTGCAGCACTCGCGGTGTGCCAGGTCATTCACAGTCTGGAAAGAAGACATGCAAAATTTTATTAAAAGTTTTATGAAAAGACAGCAGCTACAGCTGTTTAGCGAGCAGTTACAGTGATGGTGACACCAGTTTCCCAGTAAGGTCAGGTATCATAATGGAGTAACAGCAACAAACTGTGGCTGGGGGGGTTCAGCCTGGGGTGGAAACCACCTCCCCAGGCAGGTCCCGCGGCGCTGGCGTTGGCTGTCCGGCGCGCTGCGGAATCCCGGTCTGCAGAGGTTTCTGAAGCTGGGATGGAGAGTGCCGTGGCTGACCTGATCCAGCCTTGGACACGGTCCCGCTTCTGGTGGGAGGTCGCACGAGACCCCTCCGGAGCCTTTTCCTTCCCAGGCCCTGGCGAAGCCACCAGGATGGCTGCCATAACCTCAGCTGAGGCAGCGAGCCTGCGGCGAGAGGAGAAACACTGCGTGGAGCAAGCGCTCGGTTTAAGGCTTTCCCTTTGACTGTGTTTGTGAATAAAACTTTCCCTTTAGTTGTGTTTTTTTTGTTTTTTTTAAAGTATTTCCTTACTTGGAATTTTAATCTTAATTTCTCCTTTTTTATTTTCTCTCTCCCTGCTTATACTCTATGGCCATCTTGCTGTTCTCTCTCCGCTCTTTAGCATGACCCATGCTCAGAGCAAGTTCTCGGGCAGTAACAGCATATAGTATCTTCAGGACAACGTCTTATTTTCAAGCTCGGGCTAGATCTGGAGGCCAGATGTCGTGCGATGCTTCTGCGTCACGGTGGCTAGTCCAGCTGGACAGCCGGTACAGAGTGCCCCAGACCTGGTCCCGGAGCCGCCGGCCGCGGTTACGGCGTCTCCTCCCTCCCGGGGAGGTGTGGGGGTAAGGGACCGACCACCGTCCGTGGCCAGGTACCGTGCTACCAGGGCCAGAGGAGTCCTTAGGTTATAGAGATGAGGATTAAATCTCACCACATACAGCGCTCAGCCAGAAATCACTCCGTCGCAGAACAGTCAGTCGGCTGTTGCCATTTCCAAGGTTGTTTTGGGTTTTCTTGCAGTATTTTTTATTTTGGTAGCTAAAGTGATTCAAGAATTAAACAGTCATTCATGGGAGTGAAGTAAAGTAGACTTTTAAAATATATATATATACTAAATAAAAGGCTTCATGTTGGCATGTTGATGACTATCTACAGGCTTTTTTTTTTTTAAAGCCAGTAGATTATCACTTTCGTTACAAAGAACAGCTTTAAAAAGAAAAGGCAAGGTTAAAGTGTATCCGAACTCTCTTGCTCATGTTTATAGTACAGTTTTATTACTGAAGGTAAGACAGATAACTGGGCATTACTCCAAATTCCTGGCAGTTTTCCCTTTCCGAGGCACTAATATTGGGATTAGCGTGTTGTTTTAAAGCCATTACCTTTCTTCACCTTCATAATTGCTTGTTCTTAGGGGAGAATACTGAAAACTCAGTGCTCATAAAGTAGACTTCTTATGCAACATATGCAAAATTATATTTTGTTATCAGTTGGATTTACTTTAATCTTTCTCTCTGTGTGCGTTTTTGTATGCACATGTATGTATTTGTAGGTTCTTCGATTATTTAAGTGTATATATGGTACACAGGTAGCGGACCAAAACCAGAACTCGAGATCCTAGTGCTTTTGAGCTTCATAAAGTTGGTATGTCACCTCGTGGTGATGATTTACCGTTCACATATGAATGCTGCTGCCCTGCCTGCTTCTGGCATCGTGATGGCATGGCCTGCTCCAGGAGCTGTGGCGGTTCACGAAAGGGTTAACTTCCACACGTGCCAGTGGAGAAGACGTCGTTCCTCGTGTGGCTTAGGGAGGCTTTCTCTGTAGGCTTGGAACCGAGCTCGGAAGCACTCGCATTTCTTCTCTGGATGCTCATTCCCAAGAAGACCCAGAGCAAAAGCATTGAGACTACGGTCAGTGAATCGTCTCCCATCTGAACCGTGCAGGTAGCTGGGAAACAGATAGGTTATATAGCAATGCGTAGTGCTGCTGCTTGGGGGAACAGCCACCTCTGACCAGCGATCCGGCAGTGGTCGGACTGGGAACAGCAGCACAGGGTCTCGGAGTCGGTGGAGCAGCAGCAACCTTTGCTGGCTGTAGGTAGGAGAACCTGAAATGGGCTGAGAGAGAGAGAGACAGCAGGAGAGAGCATTTACTGCTAACAATTGACTAGATCCCATGCCCTTGGGGAAGTTTTTGTTCTTTTCTTGGTAGGGGAAATAGCTTGGATGAAAGATATGAGGATATGAAATAAGTTTAACAGCAGGAAGTTGTGTAAACATGATTAATTCCATTAATGGAAACGTTCAAATTGAAGGTTGTCAGTCCTTGTGTATATACCTCTTGTTTTCTTGTGGAACGTCACGCAGAGTATTGAAACACCATCATAAGGGAAAGCACTAAAAAAAGAGAGAGAGAAGAATATGCTTGGTTAGCTGCCTGGAAAGAGTAAGAAAATGCTGCTGCCTTGCCCAAGGTTATAGTAGATTTGGAAGGGTTTGTGTCATATTTTCCTGCCATGTTTTACTTGTCCTGTATGAATAACAGTTGGTTTGCAAAGCCTGCCTGGGAAGGAGGCATGCGTGAGAGCACCAGAAAGGCAGCTTCTCCGTGGTGGCTGGTGAGAAGATGACTCAAAGCAGCGCAAGCAAGAAATTCTAAAATCGAGGAGCCGGTGGCATCACTCAGCAAAAGGACAGCTTGCAGTTTTGAGTTAGAGCGATACTGTTGGAAAAACACCCAGTGGCATCTAGTCTGGGTTCTGAGGTGCCAAGAGGCACGTACGCGCTATCAGACTGTTGCGGGAGAAGTAACACCGAGTGACTCGTCCCTCTCCAAAAAAAATCACAGCGATGCTGAGATTGCAGAGCACAAGTGTACAAGGTGCCGTTCCCTGTGGCTTGGAAGGGATCGTGAACCTGCATTCATTTTCCCTGTCGTTTAATTGATTTTTTTCAAAGACTATAAATTTGTGCGCGTGTATATATGCACAGGTATAGACGTGCACACGTGTGAAGTCGTGTTGGGCTGTGGATGGCCTCGCTTACCAGCCACGGCGCGTCTCCCCCCTGCCCCGTCCTGCGCGGTTGAAATAAGATGCAGCTGACATCAGTCTCTTTGCCTTTTTATGATACGGGGATGCGGTGGTATCAAAGCAGGCAGGATGAAAGCACAAAAGCTTCCTGTTTCCAGCTGTTTTCCTCAGCAAAGTTTTTTTTTTTTTTTGTGTGTGTGTGTGTTTTTTTTTTTCTTTTTTTCAAAGATGATGCTTCCTTTTAAGGGGTTTTTAATCTGCAAACTGTTTCCTCAGTTTATTTCACTGCAGTAAAATGTGTTCCCTTTAGGTCATATCTGTCTCTTTTAAAAACCAACCTGCCCTTTTCAGTAGTTTTATTTGCTACTCAAAAGAACAAACATGACTTTATAAAAAACCTTTAATGAAGTACAAAGACCAATAAACCTTTTGCCACTAGAGCTGAAAATTTATAGTGATTTTTTTAAAGAGAAACGTTGAATAAATTAAGTGGGGAAAATATACTGACTTCATAACACTTCAGAGTTTTTAATATGGAGATTCTTGCATTGGTACCTGTGCTTAGTGTACAAAAAAATTAGGTTTAGGTTTATGTCGTATGTAAAAAATGCTTTATTTGGGGACGCAAGTAACTTTAAATAATGGAAGAAATAGGTATTGGCATACAAAAAAAAAAAAAAAGAATCTTCCAGCTGCTTCCATTATGTTAGTCTCTTTTCATTAAACTGATCTTTCTCTGTTTACTTTCTTCTCAAGTAAACGTGTAATTAAAATACGTAGTGCCTCTCTCTACGGCTCTAATTCTGTATGTGGGTTTGTCGCAATTGGAAATACCCTAAAATGCTCCCAGCACCTCGGTGGAAGAGGGGCCCTGCGTTTTATTAAGCTAAAATGTTTATGGGGGAACTAGACGGTGGATTTCAGCTCTTGCCCGGCTCGGGTCCGGCAGCCGCGGTGCCTCGCCGGTGTGACGGAGGTGTCCGCCACCAGCGCCGCGGCTTCGCGCACTTGGCCGCCCCACCGTTGCTGCTGATGGGAACCCTCCGGTGGGACCCTACCTGCTCCCTTTGCAGGGTGGGTGGGGAGAGAGCGGAGATCGAGCACCCTGGGCGCAAGCGGTTGTCCGGCGTCGCCGGGGGTACGTGGCGAGTCCGCAAATGGCAACGAAAGCGAAAGCATAAGGGAGAGAAGCACCTCGTTTGGTTTGAGCTGTAAAGCTTCCTCTGACATATGTTTTGAATGGAGATGGTGTCCCAAATGCCAAGATGTGTTGAAGGATAGCTGGTTGTTTTTGGATGATTGTCCTATATTTACTGCTTACAAGTTTCATTGTTGTTGAAAGTCTGCTGTGGTCTGTAAATATGTTCTGGAGCGGTATAAAAATATCACAATTAACATATTCAGAAGGACAACAATTGTCATGGTTGAATGACTTAGAAAGTAGCACAGGCTGTAAACAGGATGTGCTGAAATGAGCTAGCGCACAGTTCCGCTGCAGTGGTCTTTGCAGCGAGCGTCTGCTTGTTATCAGCACTTCTGAAAATAATCTTTGGATCCTCTAAAGGACATAATGCTCTGGTTTTTAAATCAGTTCTTCTAAGACGAGGAGCTTAGCTGGCGTTGCTACCATTAAAGATACCCAGGTTTGGTTTGGGAGCGACGTCTGGATTCTTGCTCTCTGGCTTAGCAAAATGCTGTAAAGGGAAGAAGGGAGAGAGGGGGAGGAAGGATGAAAATTCTCCCCCAAATTCTGCTGGAAAAACCCTTCTATTAACAAATTCAATAGCTAAGAGGGCGGCAGGATGTCCTAAGAGGAACTCTTATCTAGACGTGGTGGGTGTAAAATTTCCATCTCTTGAGCTGGTGGTTGTTTTTCGCTCAGTAGCGTTAGGGTATGTAACAGGAAAAAATATTTCATCGGCATGGTACAACGTGCTCCAGTAAGACGCTGCTGAATATACGCTTGCTTGGCCGAGGGACATAACTTATTCAATTTTACATCTCTGCAGTTTTAAATGCTGTAACTTCATTTCAAAGGATACCTTTAAGGACAATTTCTTTCTTAATGACCCATCAGATGAAAAAGTACAGAATTTGCTAAAAACACCTTTCAGAAAGCTATGGGCTCTTTCCCAGGTTTAACTCTCAGCAGCATTCTCCAAAGTCCTTGTAAGTTAGAAGGATGACTCGAATGATGATCTAAAGACAGTGGATTTCCAACGATGCACCGAAACCTCTGCTTTTGGCGTCTTTCCCTAACGTCCATAGGAGCGGTTTCCCTTAGCGTGGGCAACTGGGCCTCAAGCCCAGCAAGGAGGACGAGGTGCCGAAATGGTTTCCATCCTTCCCTTATAGGTGGCTTTAAATTTAATTTTTTTTTTTAATGAGTTCTCTTGCAAAGGAATTGTGGCCTTCTCGGGAACAGCGAGAGCCTCGGAGCCCTGTAAGTTTCTTATGAGCATATGGTCAGGCTGCAAAATAGCAGATGCTGCATGAGCAAAGGGCAGAGCCTCAGAAGGTAGGAGATGAAGAAGGCTTCAAGAGCCCCTCGCTCAGTGATCTTTCAGTTCAAGATCAAACGCTGCCGTTACCCAACTTATCCCTGGCAAAAGCTTCAAGGTTTGCAGTCGTGCCTCAGCTGTTCGTGGAAGAGTGGAAGTTTTCCAGAAGTGACAAATAATTTCTCAGCCTTCCATTTTATCGGATGCAGTTGAGTTACGGTGCCTCGAAAGAGTCCAGTGAAAAGGCCTAGCAGTGTGAATACGTTTGATACAAGAAGCGACGCAGGGAAGGTATTGAAGACTGAAGAGGTTTTGCAGATATATTTGGTGTTCGTTATTATCCTGTAAGAAGAACGGAAAGCCTTGAGAAAATGAATTAGATCCTTTGTTTTGAAGAAAGGCGGTTTCACGAGCGGTTCCTTGTGTAGCAGGAGACGAGTGCGTGCGGTGTGTCGAAGGTAGCCCCCTTCCTCGGCTGGCGGAGGCTGACCGGCGCTCAGGGTCGATGTTTGAAAACGGTACCGGGTGCAGATGGACGGACGGACGGATTCCTTGCGAGTGAGCAACTCGGTGTACCTATGGTCAGCCGTTCCTCCAGCCACCTACGTTGTATCTGCGGAGGACAGGCATCCGTTTCTTTTTCGTCAGTAAGTATAACGAGTGGGTAGTGCTCTGTGTATTCTACAGTGATGAATTAATTTGGTGCTCATTGTGGTAGCACTGATCATAATGAATTAATTTGGCATTCATGTGGATGTCATGCTTTTTTTTTTTTTAAGCTTTTCTATTACAATGCGGAATTAGTTAGTAGACACTTAAAGCGTTACACATCGGATTCAGTTGTCATCATAACCTGTTTGTACTGTTACCTTGTCGGGGTGTTGCAAGCGCGTTGTATTTGCGTTCTGGAGAAAGACTGGCTGCGCGGCGGCAGGGAGGTCTTGGTTAAGTGATGGCACAGCAGCAATACGATGTTCAGAAGTTGCCGTTCCGCTTCTGCTTGCCTATTTTAAAGTACCCGAGCAAACTCCAAGGGTGTAATATGGGATTGGTTTTATACGGCTTGGAATAAGAAAAAGGCATTTGTTTTTGCTACGTAATGCCCAAATCTAAATGCATCGACAGTAATTTGTGGCATCGTTGAAGACAAATAGACTTTTCCTTGTGTAAATATTAAATAGTGAAAAAGCCGTGAAATGTAGTCCTTTGCTCCTTCTCTTCTTTTTCTTTTCCTGCAATGTACTCAGAGTTGATAAATATATATACACCTGTATTATTTATCCTTTCTTTTGAAGAGGGCATATGATCACACGTGCATTTTCTTTTCCTTTGGTGAAGCGTTTCAGTGTAACTGGGAGGCATGCCGGTGAGTTGAAACAGTAAATGTTGGTTTAAAACCCAGCTGATGCGATGTTGCAGGAAATGTTTAAAATGCGACTCTCGCATCAAGGGAGTGGTTCTTTTAAAGCCTTTAAACAGACTTTTTTTTTTTTTTGTGGATGTTCTCATATTTAGTTCTTTCAATGTATAATGTGTGTTAAGATTTTGGACAAAAGATGTAATTCTCACTGCAGATGTTCTGTGATGCCTTATAGACACAGGGCAGTTACCTGGAATTTCTTCTCCTTGAAGTGCCTAATTACGAGTGTGATCTGGACCTGGGAAAGGTATAAGCAGTGGAAAGGGAACAACAGGGGTTTTTAAGTCAAGAGAGAGCACTGTGATCCTCCTGCGCAGTGTTGCCAGTTTGACATTGCACCATGAGACTCAATATTTGGTGTTTAATTTGGCCAGGGGAAAAACAATGCAATTATCTCAGCATTTGTTATTTTTCTTTGTAACCACAAGGAAATCTCTAACTTTTGTTTGCAGCGAAAAGCAAAAAAAACATGAGCTGAGCTTAATGCACCATAAAAACTAAAGAAAACAGAGAAAGCAAACTTCATTTTTAACGAGTCCTGAGTTCAGCTATTTGGGTTCGGTGATGTCTAATGTGACCTAATTCCTGCATCGACTTTTGGTTGAACTCGAGCATGTATTTTAGAAAGGAGGAGCTTTCAGCCCAAGCAAAACCTAGCCCACTGCATCAGAGAGTAATAACAAAAGACAGAAAAGATGATTTTTGACCAATGATGGAATGCTTTTGTTCAATCTCTTGCAAGTCAGGTGCTTGAAACCTTTTTTTTATTAATATATATTACTGGATCTCTATGGCTTTTCCTAAGGGGTGTGTGAGTGGCTTCAGGTGCACGAGGAAGGGCTGGAGTCGTCGTCTCAAAGATCAAGGGAAGCCTAAAAAGCTTTCAGGGAAACTTTGGAAATATTCCTTTTGGGGAGAAAAATAAAGATTTATGTTTTTCATAGTGTCGTAACATTACGAATAATGGCAAATCTCAAAAAAGCGTTGGGTGTGAATGTTTTGTATTTTGGCACGCTTGGAACATTTATGCGATGGTTAAGTGTGAATGCTTTATTTGGTAGCTTTTAACAGAGCCTGGGCTTCCTTACGTGCACGGGAGAGCTCATCGCGGGGTTCCCGTGCCTTCGTCGCTGCTGCTCTCTTGTACCGGTGCCAGGGCGCAGCACGCGGAGGGAGCGTGCCGGTGCGAACACAGAGGCGGCGCGGGGCAGACCAGAAAGCGGGCTGGGGCAGCAGGACCTCGGGAGGCTGGGACGTATCCCCGGAGGGGCCGCGTCCCCCGGGGCTCCGGCAGCCGCGGGGCAGGGCAGCGCCGGGGCTGCTCCGCAGGAAACTTCGCTAAACGCCGAAGTTTAAGCGTAAGAACGAGTAGCTCTGCTCTTATACGAGGTGTATCTGCATCCTCTGCGGTGAGGAACTCTCTTATCCAGGACACTGAAATAATTGGGGCATGCAGATAACAGGCTTTTGGGGTTCGCGTTTTCCAGCTATGAGAGTTGTGGAGAATTGTAAAAATGAAATGTGAAATCTTGCATGCTGATGGCCAGCCGAGAGAGGACACACCTGGGGCTGACGTCTCTCAATCCCTTTCTCTCTCGCCTTGTAAATTCAAGTCTGAGAGTGTAAGAGTGGAAAGAAAATACGCCCGTGCTTAGGCACTTTGTTGCAGTAACTCCGTATCTAGAGCCCCTTCTTGGCCATCAAGTTCATCCTATTCAAATTTACAGCTCTAACGAACTGATGTCAAATGAATTTTAAAAGGCTTTGGGGATGGTGGCGGTTGTTACAAGCCCAAATCTGTACCAGGGCCAAACGTGGCACAAGTGCCAGCAGTTTGCTGTCGCTAACCTTTTACCGGTGGTTTATCTTCACCGCCAAAGGCTGCTTTAAACTGGGTGGATTAAGCCAGGTGAAGTCACAGCATGTCCTTGACAATACAATAAACTCACTCGCGTTGCTTTAAAAATCCTTTTGCGCTACGGGGTAATAGATTACTTAACATTTCTGTAGAATTGATTTCTGGTAGATTTTTTTTTCCCTTGTTGGTTGATATTCTTTGCCCAGAAACATGTGGATTGTCTTACGATAGCAACTGTCCAGTAAATAGAAAGTGTTTGCTAAGGGCTGTCATCATACACTTTAAATGCAAATACATCTAGGGCAGTTTTAATGTAATTTTCATATAGATGAAGTCATTCTAAAATAGGCTTAAATTAAAGCGCTGTTCTCCAAAGACTAGAAGTTTAGCAGAAAACGTCCTTTAGTTTCATTAGATATTTTTCTTCTGTTTACGTTTGATTTCCCTTTCATCGGATTTGTATGGTTTGCAATCAGGACAGGATCTTTTATTCACTACAGTTGGTATAATTTGTGACTTTTGCAACAGCCAGTTGGAGGATGAGCTGGACTAGTGGGGGTTGGTTTTTGGTTGTGTTTTCTTTGGTGTTTTTTTTTTTTTTTTACCTCAACTTTTTCCAGTTACACATTCCTCGCTAATCTTTCTGTTTCCAAGAGACATAAATATTGGGAATTAACCAGTCATGTACTGGCCAGAGAGGTACAAAACCCAGCTGCTGGTGTGGTCTGTAAAAAATCTGGTTTAGATAACAGCATCATCTCGAAGTGTATACAGAAACAGCTCGAACAGATGCGCTCCTGATTCTGAGCTGCCCATTCAAAGGGAACGAGCTGATTGCTGAATTTATTCCCCACCCAAAGTTTGCATTTTTTTAATGCGTTGTTTTTTTTCCTTCTTTATAATGAAGCAAGAAGCCAGCCTTCACCCCTTGAGTCACAGGGCAGAGCTCCTGCTGGAGGAGCAGTGATTCACAGCGGAGGGGAGTCAGAAGATGGGCGAAGCGGGGGGCAAGTTCCCAGGCTGGCGCCGGGGGTTCGGTGCCACCGCCGTGCACCGAGGCGTTGTCCAGCCCTGCCGCAGCTCTGCCTTGTGCCGGTAGCTGATGGTCCCGCGGGGATGCTGACGTGGGGACGGCGCGGTGATGGCTGCTGCCCCACGGCCCTGCGGCTGGCAGCGGCAGGCACGGCTCGAGACCCTCCAGTCTTGCAACACCGAGCTGGCAATGCTCCTGTGGCTTCGCAGCCGGCACGGAGGGGTGAAAAATTAACCCCTTTCTCCCAGTATTTAGAGCTAAATTCTGCTTTGAGATTTTTTCAGGTGGAAAAGAGAGGAATTTAAGCCCACTGGATATGCTTCCATTAATTACAAGTTTCATTTATTTGCTTTTACAACCTCAAAGCCACTAGTCAACTTTTAACAGTTAGTAGTTAGGGACAGTTTAAGTCACAGCAAAACTGCACACGAGTGAAAACAAATACTAACTTTTTTATTGTTATTATTATTTGTCACTCAAAGACATGTAGGAAAAAGCCCCGTTCTTGCAGTGCCTTTACCATCAATCTTTGCATGGTCGGCTTGCAGAGTCGGGTCTCCAGTTCAGTTACAGCTTCCATCGAGTTGTCCCAGACTGAGCTCTCCTGTGTCAGATTTCATCCAGTCCTGTTCTAGGTGCCAGGACCCTGCTTTTTATAGGAGTTCCTGGATTAAAGCAAGGGTGCCTGGATTAAGTTTTTAATGAGATATTTCAGCACCTAAACACATTACCTAATTTTGAAGATGCCCATCTTCCCGCTTTTTCCCCTGGTTTCCGCTGGAGACAGCGTGTCTGTTCTGTACTTACATTTAAATATAAAATTATGTAGTTAAATTGCCTATATCAAGTTCAAGAACATACTTTTAAGCATTTTTCTTTTTGTTTTCAAACCAGGGGAGATAGTTTTCCATGAGAGTACCTACCGTGTGCTAAATGTGCCATTGTCTACATGACACTATAAGTTTTTGGACCGACTTATTCCATGAAATCTCCTTAATGTGTACGAGCAGAGCATTAACCTGGTTGTTCTCTTCCCTTGCCTTGTGGGAGCCCTGGTGCCCTCCCCAGATTGTGGTGATATATTGCAGCATTGCTGCCAACTGTTAATGAGATTACTAATGCAGTGTAACTGGGTAGCAAATTATTAAATGCTATTCCATACCATTATTCAGCTTATTTTAGCAATTTGTGAGAGGAGCGCTCCTTGTAAATCAAACTCCTCATGTATTATTTTTGTTAATTAAGAGTTAAATCGAATCCAAGGTTTTAAACATTGCGTCACTGACAACAATACCGGACCACGTACTTCACAATAAGCTGCGGGGAAAAGAAATCCTCTGCTGGAGTGTAGAGGCAAGGCTGAGTAACTGCTCGGGTCTCGCCCACGTGTTGCGTCCAGACGCGGTGCGCAGCGTCCTATGCTGTCGTCGCTCGCTCTGCTCGCGTCTCCTCTGTGCGTGTCTGCGTCGCCAAAAGGATTTGGGGTCCTTGTGCAGGGAGTTGATGCTAAGGATATAAACCTTAGCGATGAATTCTCTGGCTTTAATTACTAAAGCACAGGGTTTCCTCATATTTCATGGCCCAGTAAACCATCTATCGTGGTGTTACTGATGCACTGGCAAAGAAGTGGGCTGCTCAACTGAAGGAAAGCCCAGACCCAGCTGCCGCGGGCGCTGCTCTGCCTCGCCTGGCTGGAGCCGGGGCCGCTGCAGGCGCCTTTCCTTCTGGAGGACCCTTTGGTGACCAGTGCTTCACCTAACGGCAGCGTTAGACGTGGCTTTCGCAGAGCAGGAGGGGGTGGCTTTGAAGCTGGGACGTCTTCTGCGTGTTCTGCTCTGTCACCTGGAGCACTTGAGTGCCTTTTCTTGGGTGACGGTATCTTCTGTAGATGTTACCATATCTGAAGTGGAACATTTCTCATTCATACAACACACTTTTGGAGTGTTGTTACATAAAATCATAGAATCGTTTAGGCTGGAAAAGACCCTTAAGATCATCGAGTCCAACCGTTAACCCAGCACTGCCAAGGCCACCACTAAACCATGTCCTCGAGCACCACATTTCCCTGGCTTTTAAATACCTCCAGGGGTGGGGACTCAGCCCCTGCCCTGGGCAGCCTGGGCCAGGGCCTGAAAGCATAAGTATACATAAAAAAAAAAAACTTCATCTGTATATCTGACTATTGGCACTTGTAGAGACTTGGCGTTTTAAAAAAAAAAAAAAAAAAAAAAAGAATCATTAAATCATTGAAGGAGGTTAAATATGACAGTATTCATTTGGTGTTGGGTGCCGAAGTTGGATTTCTGCAATAATTTTCTCTTCCACACGTAAATGTGTTTTGTTTGTAGTGTGTCTTACCACGTGGTTGTGTCTCACAGAACATCAGAATGTTCTGGCTGCGTTCAGATTTTCCTTACAAAGCTCGTATTTTCCTAGACTACACAAACACGTGCAAACAAAAAAAAAAAATTGAAAATCTGTTTATTTAGAAGCTCAATGCAGATTTCTCCCAGAAAGGGAACAAAGCGAATGGTTAAAATAAGAAGGTAGCCTTTGACTCCCCGTGTCACTAGCCTTTCTCAGTGCTCCGTAGCCACGATGAGCATCAGAGGGTTTCACACCAGCCTTGGGAAGCAGAGATCTTGAGAGATGCTTGGCGGGCAGATTGGGCAGGGCGGGTGGGCGAGACTGACGTAATTGCCGAGGTCATTGTTTAACTGCGGAGGTAATTGTTACTTGCGAGAGAAGACCGCAGACGGCGTAGGTGACGATGGCGTTTACAGGTACGGATACAACCCCTCTGCCCTGCCTGCCTGCGGTCCTTTGAGACGCGCAGGGCGTGCCGCGGGTAGAAGCGGTGTAGAAGCTGGCGATGGAGAAGAATGAGGGTATGTAAGGAGCCCTCCTGGCAGTCCACAGTTGTCTCCTGATAGCCATCTCATCCGAAGCGGCCTGGCCTTAGGTAGGCTTTAATCAAAGCTTCCACCATCGCCTTTTGGCTTTGATTACGGGTTTGGAACTGAAACGTCCACTTGCTCTGTATCGAGCCCTTCATAATCTGTTGTACGAGGAGAGCTTAAGTAAATCTCTCCTCACTTATTTTTAGGTTATGGTGTAGAATGTATGCGTTTTGCCTGGAGCACTGTGATTAATTATCATAACTTTGGAGTGCTCTAGGTTATTGGGTTCAAGCAAAAATTAAGTACTTGAACATTAATATAGACTATATATGAATATACAGTAAATTAATTGGATAACCACAGTTTATAAACCACATTCATTTTGTAACTGAAAGAGTCTTGAGAAGCAGACTTTCCTACTAAACTCTATCTCCTCTCAGGTTAAAATAAATAAGACGACTCATTTTGCTCAGGAAAAGTTCCTCCTAGAGCACTCCCTACCCCCACCCTATCCAAAACCAGAACAAACCCAAACCTTCAGTAACCTGATAAGCTGGAAAGGGCAGCATAACTAGAACCTTAACCTTTTTCTTACGATCTGCTTATAGTTCCAGCAGATCTGCTTAAAAACTGGTTAAATGCTGACGTTCCGCGACTGGACTGGATACGTGGAAGTCATCTGTCCTTAGAGGCACAAAGTCTATGTCATAAGCGTGTTATAAAATAGCTTATGTAACTCTGCGAAATACAATGTGAGGTTTGATGACCTCATCCGACGGCAGGACAATGCAGTTCTTTGTTATGAATATGAAGATTGAGAACAGTTTAGATTTGTTTACACTGTTGACATTTTACAGCAAATGCTGTCAAGTGGTGCCTCAGACTGTCCGTGGGTATTTGCATAGACTTTGGAAATTCAGGCAGAAAATAAAACGACCATCTGATTCAAATGAATTTTCCAATTATTTGTGGCTTTAACAGAAGCGATTGAAGTGTATTGTGTATATCTGGCAGCTGGTCCTACTTCTTTGGAAAAAAAAAAAAACAAAACCAACCCTAAAGCTTTGTATCTAATCCCTTGAGCAAACCAATAGTAAATTGTTTATCAAATAAGTAGTAGAAACTTCCCATTTTGAGTCTGTGCTTGCTTTACCTTGCCGTCACGGAAAGGATCGCTACCTGCAGCTTCCCGCCCGCTGGAGGTGCACGGCTTCGCGGTTGGGCTGTTCCCCTTTCCTCGTCCAAGCCCGAGCCCTTGCCCGAACTTGGTGCGACTTCTCCCCGTCCCGTGCCTGTGGTCCGTCAGCATCCCCTCTCTTGTCTGGTACTAAACCCACGTTCGACGCCTCATCGAGCCCTTTGTCTCCCCGCTGTTTCCCATGTCACCTTTAAGTTTTCCTCACTGGTTTCCATGGCCCGTCGCAGTCTGTGCTCTTGTTGGTAAATCCATCTCCTGGCTCCTTTCTCTGGATGAAGTCAGTCCTTGACGACTTCTGTCACCTTCAAGCTTCACACTGCCCTTCTTCCAGATCACCTCCCTGTCTATTTTTTTTGTCATGCCCTGATGATATTTAGAGCAAAACCTTCAAAAAAGGTTGCATCAATGGATATGCATTTTAAATTCGCCAATCCTTTAGCTTACCAAATGTCCAGGTTACCAACTTATTCTTCCCTTGATCTACTGCTCTTTAATCTTCCTTCTGTATTTTGTCACTTTTCGTTGAGATCGCTTTTTATTTAGTTCTTAAAAAAAACATAATACTCTGCGGAAGAAGAAATTCTTTGGAAAAACAAGACAGCAGAAAAGGTCTCAATCCCCAAAACGGGTGTGTTTAACTTAATTTGCATTAGTAGTGTCTGACTTACTTTTTGTGAGGTGCTTCAGAGCTCAAAGAGGAAATAGCGACGCTGAAGTATCTGTTTATCGTACCTGTCTGAGGATGGTAATCATAATTAGAGTCTAGGATTTTTCCCGCCCTTCTCATTTTTGACACAACTGTAATTCATACAATGAGAAGCGCTAATTGTGCGTTAGTATGGCGTCTGCACAAAAAGTCTCGTTCGTGTAGAGATCATCTTGGTCCTTTCCTCCTCGTTTTAGGATATTTTGACTGTTAAATCCCCTATAAAATTACTTCCATTGGTTAATACACAATTTGTTATTTTTTCCTTGAAGATAAAACTCAAATCTGAAGATGTTTGTCTTTCTCCGTTTGCTATTCTGTGTATTTTAGATCATGTCAGATGGCCACAGGTGGCAGTCTCTTCTGGGGAAGGACGCGGGGTTAGCGTAAAAGGGTTTACTGATGCAGGTAACGATGCGCTGGCTGAGCGGCTGCAGGAGTGAAATGCCTGTTTTGCAAGCGGACCACCGCTTGCCATGCGCGTTCAGTGTTTGGGCATGTTTTTTGTATTTTTTATATTTTTAATGTATAACACTATCTTTGATTCTCTGTGTTAAAATTATTAAAAAAGGCAGCTGATGTTTTGTAATCCACACCCTTTCCGTTATCTCTTTCTCCACACAACTTTCTCCAAGCTGAGGACCCCGCAGGGCTGAGCCCGTGTCAGGAACCCACCCCGCTAACCCAGCGCCTGCCCGGGTCCGTGAAGGAGCACCCAGGGGGCCAGGAGCGGCACGGCCATCGGCTTTTTTGAGCTAACGCGGTGGAAAGCGGGGTCTTGCTTGTCCTTTGACACAAACTGCTCTTGTCAGCTGCTGCTGGCAAGGGTGGGCTCATCCTTTTGCTCTCCATCACCCAAACTGGTGCCGTGAAAGCCAGTCTGGAGAGGGATTTCCATGGCTCTGAACGCCCTTTCCTCAGTAAGCGTTTGCTGCCCGCACCCGTCCTCCTCAGTCGTCGCTCCTGCTCCTCTTAGCTGGCTTGGTTACCCGTCTCCATGCTCCTGTGCCGTGTTTCTATAGCAGCTTCACTGCTGGATTTTCCTTTGCAGTCCTTCTGGTGTCTTCTCTGCCCCCTGATTGCCTGCTGGGAGAGCACAGTGCCAACACGGTGCCCTGACTTTATGGTGGTACGAACGAAGCGACGATCTGAACCAGAAGCCCTTGCTTAGACCAGTCCTCTGGCGGGTGAAGGCTTGGACTCCCAGCGAAGGCTGGGAGAAGTGTAGGGGTCAAGGCTGGGAAGGACTGCCAGGCCACCGGGAAGGACTGCCAGGCCACCGCGCTGGCCTGCGGCGCGCGTCACCGGTGCCGGTGCGTGTCACCAGCTACCCTTGCGCTGAAGCAGAAGGGCTTGCCTGACGCGAGCGCTGCGCCCAGAAGATGCCCGCTCCTCGTGTGCTGGGAAGGAACCACCGTTTTCCTTGGCATCTTTTCCCAATGCAAGCGCGTTACAGCATTTTCAGGGAGGTTAAGCAAATGTATTAATTTTGACTGCAGTATATCACCTTTCTTCTTTGGAAAGTCATCTTAAGTTATTTGACTTTGAGTTTACCAGCGAGCATTTGGAAGATTTTCCTTTCGCTCTGGTCTTCCACAACCGTTGCCATTTACTGTATAGGTAAATTCAGGAACACAACACTTGGCTTCTCTGAAATATGTGTTCTAGTTATTCATCAAAGATAAAAAGTCATCAAGTTAAGCATTTTTATGCCCTTGTATGTTAAAATATTTTCCAAGTTTTCTACAGTATTTTGGAATTACAGTAATGCAATTCTATTTCAGAGCCACAAAGACAAATAATTATATCAATAACTATTATTTTGCACTTAGGCACATGAAATGACTGTTCTTCACGAATTATCTTGGGCTTGATACGTCGTTTATTCAGATCCTGTAAAAGAATATGGCCTGGCACTGAGTTAAAGCGAAGTTAAAGAGACGTAATTCTCTATTTCTTGCTCTGAAGCTGGCAGATAAAGGGCAGGTTTTTCAGAGGCACGCTGAGTACAGGCTGCTCGCTCAGCACCTGTGTTACTGCATTCATTAAATGTCATCGTCTTGATTGTGCTGCCTCTCTGAATGTTGCTGTTTTAAACGTGAAATGTTGTTTATTCTGGATTAAGGGAACCCAAATACTAAAGACAATGTTTCAACTAAAGAAAACGTTTGAGTCTTAATGGAAATCAAATGGAAAGCTCCCACAGAAGTAAAATTCCACCCCGTCTTTTCATAGCAAGGAAGTTTAGCCAACGAAAACGGAATTTGCCCTCTCTGCTCACTTTTACTATTTGAACATCTAAAAAAAAATCATTATATATATATATGTATGCTTCTCCTTCCATTTACTCTCGTGGGCATAGCAGTCAGGTTATTTCGTTTGTGTATTTGTCCATGTGCTGGGATGATGGCGGTGGAAGGGTGGAAGCTTAGGTTCTCGGAGTGCACCGTGAAACACCTTCCCGCTCTAGAAAGCATCACGTCGTGGGGCAAGAGGTGGCGAGCGTGCTCTGGTTTTACGTGGAAAGGTTGGGGTAGCGATCTGTGTGCTTTAATAAACATCCTTACTCCCCCCTCAAGTCATACCGGATTGAGTACGATGTTAGCTGAATGCCTCTTTTCCCACAAAATTGCTCGAAGTACTACTCAGACTGATGGTGGGAACCCGAAACGCTCTCCTGGTGCAAATCCCGACCTCCCGCTCCCATCGCTCCAGCGGGAAGCTTGCTCCCATACGGCGCACGGTTAAGCCGCACCTATGTATGAACGGCGGAGAAATCAATATTCCTAATGAGATTTGCTGCAAAATTAACAAGATCCACCACTGTGCTCTTTTTTTTTCCCTTCTATTATCTCACTAGTTGCTAGACTACTGTCACTGTGTTTGCCAGGTGCATACTTCTTTTTACATGGGTTTTTCATACGTATAATCTTCCAGATAGCACCTCTTTTTTGAAACAGTTCTTAAATTCTTAGTTACTTTTGCTAATCTGAGTCGTCTTTTTTTTTTCCTTTCCCTCAACTCTCTCTCTGTGAGCAAAATGCCTCGGATACCCGTGCTGCTGTTTACCAGAGTAAAGCATGAGAATATAATTTCCTAGTCTGTGACTTTAAGACTTTACGTATCTGCCCAAATTTGTTATTGGAGGTGGTGGGAGGTTTGAACAAAATTATATTCCAGAGTCATCTAGTTTATTGTCCTGTGTTATTGCTACAGTCTTGGATGATTTCCCAAGTATTTGTTTGGATTATTCCTGCAAAGAGGAGTTTATTTTGGTTTTTTTCCTAGGTTTGGGTGTTTTTCCAGGAAAAAAATATGGATTTTCTAATTCTAAAGTCTCTGTTTGGGAGCACCTCAAGGGATTCAATGAAACTTTTACCAAAGAAGGTTCAAGGGACTGGGCATTACAAGCAAGGTCCAGTAGCGTTACATGGTGCCTACAGTTTATGTCCTTAAAATAAAGTAGACGTTGGCCTGAGAGAGTCGCACAGCGTGTCAGAGCTCGTGGCCTACCGTGAAAATAATTAGAAATTACATGCGTTTAGGCAGTAAGTTGCCCTTTAGGTCGCCTAATTCTGAACTCCTTTCCTTTTCTGGAGCCGGGAGGTGCGTATTGAGCACCTTTATTTGTTGGAGGTCCCGAGCGTGGAGGCCGTTTAAAGACACCTAACGATCAGGCTGATGCCTCCGTAGAGCACAAGTGGTGGTGGAGGCGTAATAGCGATCGCCTGCACGCTGGAGTGCTCAGACCTCAACGTTTGTGGTGGACCGTGATGGTATCTGCCGTGCTTTTGCTGAACTCGGTCCTGCCTGTGTTTGCTGGGCACGCGTGGAGTCTGCTTAGCAGACGGGGAGCACCAGGAGGCCTGGGCAGAGCGTGAGCATCTCTCGGCCTCGCTGCTGGAGGGTCTCGGAGCCTCGTGCCCTGCTCGGGGGCTCCCAAGGCATCCCTCCTTCTTTTAGACGTCAAGGGAACCTTGGTGCAAGAAGCAGAACTCTGTAGGCTGCTGAAAAGTACTTTTAGGGTTAGGTGGCTGCTTGACCGGAGGCTTTCTGGAACTCGTTCCTCTGTGAAAGTGCAGCTTTTGGCCCCAAAATCAGTGCTCTGGATTTCTCCCTACATCCTTAAGCATTAGCGGCCTCTCTGAAGGTGCGGTACCTTCCAACGCAGGGGTGTAATCAATGTGGGTCGCAATTCTTTTTTCCCTAGATCATTCATAGAGGTAATATGATTTGAATGCAGCCTATCTCAGTCTATAGCACTGAACATCTTTTGTAGATTCAGTTGAATATGCTTTTTCCAGGTTTTTTGCTTGAAATGCTCAGCGTGGTTTGACTCCATTTAAGTGCCAGTTTTACTTCTTCTAGCTGGAACTTCTGAGATGCTAAGTGAAGCTTTAGTAGCTGGAACTTCTGAGATGCTAAGTGAAGCTTTAGTTATTGAAATCACACTGTATTAATCATGTATGAATTGCGTTCTGAAAAACTGACCAAATCTGTCCGTGATGATTTGCTTTTTGTAATGTCACATTGCCTAACGCTTGTGATTAAGTGAGGTTAATTTACAGGAGCCAGATTCTGGAGAAAATTACATATGTGTTCGAGTTTATGCACTCTGGGATAAATCCAAGCTCTGAGAATAAGTCACTGGAGAATTTTGCATTGACTTCAGTGTCATTAGGGTTTCACTGTCCTAATTACCTAAGTGGCAGTACTTACAGGGTACATAATAAATTTCCGGAATTAGGTTTAGGAGCTTACAAACCTTCTTGCAATATCTGTCATACTAAATTATTAGTAAACTAGGCTAGATTAACTAGGTAGTAATTAGTGAGGTTTTTTTCTTTTCTGCCGAGGGAGAAGTGCTGTTGATTTGAGGGCCGGTCGGAGGGGGCAGAAGTTAGCTGGCTTCTGTCTGTGGGCAGCTCGCTGGGTCGCGCTAAGAGAATACTTGTAAACGGGATGAAAAGAGGCGAGAGCAGGCAGGCAAGGTGCAGGCGCCCATCTGGTCACCGAGGGTCGTACCCCACCACGTAACCCCTTCACGGCCGCAGGCACCCGAGAGCCCCGTGCGCGGCGTGACCCGTCGCGGTGACGCTCCGAGTCCGCTCGCGGGCCGAAGGAGAAGTTGTGCCTCGCCGGGGGTTTGCAGGCAGCGGCTGCCTTCCGCGTGGTGGGAGACGGCCGCGGTACAAAGACGCCGACAGCGGGAAGGCTTTGGCCAGCTCCGCTTCCATTGAAAAAATATTTTCCAGCGAATTCACAAATGCAATAAAACTGTATTTTATTATTTGCTCTTCATAACTGTTTATGTCCAAGAACAATTTTCATCTTGCTAAGCTCTCAATTTCCCGGCTGAAGAGCTAGGGTGTTTTTGAAAATGCATCTTTTTCCCCAGCTAGAGCTTGCATTTTTATAGAGCTTCATGGTACATGTTTTAGACTGAGTTCCTTCTTTTTGTCTGTAGCTGAGATAAAGAATTAGTAGTTTAAAACAATAACTACATGTTCCACTATGATCAAGGAATTAGATAATCTGGCATGTTTGCTTAAGGGGTCTGTATCTTGGGGCTTTTATAGGGCAGTATTAAAGCCCTGAGCCTTCTTATTATGCCAATACCCAGAAGATTGCTTTAATGAGAAGTAAAGGGCCTTTTTCCAATTACAAGGGAATAACTGTATTAAGTTCCTGTGTTATGTCAACCTGCTTTGATTTGATTACTGCGAAAGAAATGGATTTATCTGTCAGTGTTACTTAATTAAGCCTTCTCATTGATGTTTTGCAGAGTAATATAGTGTAGTTTGCACATTTAAGTCTAAATACAAAGAAAATTGGTCGAAAGCTAAGACGCGACCCCTGAAGATAAGGCACAAGAGCTATTCCTTGTCATTTTCTGATCAGAGTCCAGAATTTTTAACTTTGGTGGAAGAACTTGAGCATTATATGGGCTTGGATTAAAGCAAGGTAAAGGGCAAGGAACCTTCAGCCAAATTTGAGATGGCTGAAAATGTTGGAGTCTGGGCAAATCTTACAGAATTATCCTGTGAGGTTAGTCTTCTAATCTCTACCTGATACAGTACGCTTGGGTATGTAGAGCGATGTCTGCATACCTTTAATGTCTGTCCTTCCCTTGATGCATCCCCAAAAGCTGTCCCTCTCCCTGCCCAGGAGCATCCTTCCCTCTTGGCGGTGCTTCCCCTGCCTCGGCAGGACTTTCTCCCCGGGTTAGTCTTGGCTGTGCCCAGGGACTCGGTCTGGGACGTTTGCAGAGGCGAGGAATACCCCAGCCCTGAGGTATGTGTTGTTCCCGTGGTATTTTAAGCATCTGATAGTGCCCTCTGGTCATTGGCACGCTCGGCTCGAGGGAGAGGTAGGGATAGCGCAGCAAAGAGTACCAGAAAGGACAGCCGAGCGGGAATTCAGCTCACCACAAAAACATATGTTTAACCGTAAGCACGTAAATAGTTCCTTTCACGTCATTGGGACCGTCCAGCGGTTGGCCGTGAAGCCAGTATTTCCATGCGCTGCTGGAAAGTACTGGGCATCTTCGGGAGCGTGGCGGCCCTTCCCCGTGCCCAAAAAAAAGGGTTTTGAAGAACATGACTCCAAATAAGCTGCCCGAGCAGGTTAAATAGTGCGTATCAGCCCAGCGTGTGCTGAAGGGGTGGTAGCGGGCTCCCAGCTGGAGCTGGGTGGGGGGCTGCTGAAGGGAAGGGCTCGGCAACCCAGTGCACCCCTTGCCCACTGGTGTGGGGATGCTGTCCCTCCTGGGCGCTGAGGGCAAGAGCAGGGTTACTGCTCAAAACACGGCCCTGCAACGTGTTATTTTAGGTGACGCATTAGAGCACCTGAGACCACGGCATCTATATTCTTAGAATATAAATAAAAACGTACAGTATAGCAGTCTGAAAACCTTATTGGCGTGGAAATCTTGCTCCTAGCACTGGCCGTGAGCCAGCGTAAGGGGCCTTCACAACATGTATTATTTTAGATTAGCCGACTTTTACGGAAAAGTATGTTAATAAATGAAGTTTCTAACAGGGAGCTGTGTGAATACCGCCTCCTTGTTCATGAAAGCGGAGCTCCCTGAGTGACGCCCCATGCAGAGCCCTTCGCTGGCGTTGCTCCGTCCCGTACGCTCCGTTTTGCCGGAGCGGGCCCGTGGGTCTGCACGAGAGAGGTGGGAGCGGGACGGGGTGAAGCCAACCCGCCGGCGTGGGTTCGGCGCCTGTCCGGCGGCGGGCTCGGACCTGCCGCCCCGTCCCCCGGCTGCTCTTCCCGGGGGCTGAGCTGTTCGGCTGGCTGAGGGACTTCGGAAGCTCTGCTTGAGGGTGGGCCGATGCCCACCAAAGTCAGGGGGATAATAGCCGCTGAATTTTAGCAGGCAATGGATCGGGGCTCTACGGAGTTAATTGCCTGTTACATAACAGAAATGATTTTTAAAAATATGCCTAATTAACCTAATAGAATGGTTGATCTGATCTGTCAGGTAAATGATACACATTTTCTTTCTTTTTCTGGAGCTTAATTAAATATTTACCTAAGAGTGTCTTGTGCTATTAACACGTTCATCTGTTATTGAGATAATAGGAATTGTAATTGGGGGAAAGTATTAAACTATACAAATGTGTGGGTTTTTTTTCTTTTTAATCTTGGAAATCAACCAGATTTGGTCACAGCACCCATATTTTAAAGTGCTAATGACCACATCTGTTTCTCAGACAACTGAAGTTCCCACCGATCCTAGAAGTCTGGGTGAAGCAGTGCAGAGGTGGAAAGGGAGCTGCTGGCGTGCGGAGTCTTCGGCAGCGCTCTGGGGAAGTTTCTCTAGCCAGCGAGACCAAATACGTATTTCTTCCGATTAGATTAAAGCTACTGTTTGTGCATGGCAAAGGGCGAGCAATGTTGTTATTTCATTAGGATGCCAGTGGGTACACAGGAGTAAGTTGGAAAGTAGCACTGAAATGTGCAATAATACTGTTATAGATCAGTGTCAATCACGTTTCCTGATATTTAACATACTGTAAGTAAAAAAGTAATGGATTCAAGCAGTATGGTCCAGTCCATCAGCGTACTAAAGGATGTGCTTAGTGTTAAGCATGAGTGATCTCATTTACTTGAATTAACGTGAGAGTGAACTATGATTTTGGTGGAACTATTCACAGGCTTCCATTAAACCTGTGCACAAGTGCCTCGCTGA
The DNA here is from genome assembly GCF_965183815.1 of Platalea leucorodia. Taxonomy (NCBI): domain Eukaryota; kingdom Metazoa; phylum Chordata; class Aves; order Pelecaniformes; family Threskiornithidae; genus Platalea; species Platalea leucorodia. The sequence continues at coordinate 1,404,059 of NC_138858.1, forward strand.
ACTGGTGTTATGTTTAGCCGTTAAGTTTTTAGCCAAGGGGAAAGTCTCAAGAGACTCCCGCCTCATTTCAGTAAAGGTTTGACGATGGCAGTAGTTGTGCAAGTGCATCCCAGCATACTCGAGCGCGCTGCAGAGGATCTTCTGCTTTCAGCAGCAGCGGCAGCCTGCGGAGTTGAGTTCGTGGGCTGCTCCCGGGCCTCGGTGCAAGGTGCCAGCCTGGAGGAGCTCATCACCGCCTAGGGTACCCGAGAGGGACAGCCCCGTGCAGAGCATTCATATGTAAAACGCGTCTATGACCTGATTTTTGTCAAGGCAAACGTAGCGTTGCAGTCTAGCTAGCCTCTTGCATCCCGCGATCCGGACACACGCCGCAGTGGCTGACGAGCGAAGCTCACCTCACCTCGCCTTCCTGGGGTGACCGTCGAGCTGTCCCTTTGGCGCGCAGATAAAATGCAGACAAGAAAATGGCAGGCCGAGACATTTCTGTGTTTTGTTGCAAAGTTAAGAGGAGCTTGTAGGAGTCCTGGTTCTTCAGTCCGTACCCTAAACGGCGGGTTTCACCGCGTCCGAGCACGTATGCAATGGGACGTGGTATTCCTAGAGACCCCCTCTCAAACGGAGGGGGAAAATGGTTACCACCACGCTGAGATGGGCTCCCTGAAATGACTGGAGTGTCCCCCCCGCAATGGTCGCGATGAATTTCCTCTCATACGACAGAGGGCAAGGCAGAAATGCCCCCTCCGCGCTTGGCTTTAGGAATGTGCTTTTCTCTTCTTGAGATACCAATGTGTGCCCCAGTGCTTGTCTGCAGCAGAAGCCTAGCTGAGGTGGCGGGAGGTACGTTCACCCCAAACGTGCCTTGCTTTAACTTCTAGGTTTCGTCTGGTTTATCGTGTTTTATTTTTACTGTTTGACGATACCTATTTTTGTGCTGGAGATTTTGGTAGGATTTTAACTGATACAGTGCAGTCACTTTTTAAAGTGTGGAGAAACACTGAGCCGCTGAAGTAATTTTTATGTTCAAACCTCAGGTTCCTGAGGGTCCAGTTCATTTCTGCTGTGAATTTAAATGAGTTAATTTAAGCAGTGGGTCAGAAGCCACTACCATCGTAGTAGCCCTGTGCCTGATTCTTAATTAAAGGCAACAGGAGATTAATTTGAAACATTAATTTAAAAGTGCCTATACAAAAGGAAAGAATTATTGCAATAAAGCCTAAAGAACTTTTTTGTCCCTAGATGTAGAAGACAGAACTAGCTCAGGGTCCTGGGGGAATACAGGACATCCTAGTCCATCCAGGGTAAGTATATCTAATCTTTTTCCCCAAACCAGACTTCCTGCATATGTAAATTTACAATCTTAAATATGAGCTTTACACCTGATTGCGTAGAAAAATGGGCATGCAAAGTTGGCTGTAGCCTGTCTTCTCTTTAAAATTGCCTTTTTTTTTTTTTTTAACATTCAAACCTGATCCTGTGATTGAATTTGGCACCTGCTCCGCTCCTTCTAACAGGTAGCGAGAATATTAATTAACCATTTTTTTCTTGGGAGGCCCCATCAAGCACCACCACCGCCCAGCGTGCGGGTGGAGCAGAGATGTTGTTGCCGAACGTTTGTTGGATTTTTAGGGATGGCGGGTGTCACCAAACCTGAGGAGGGGGCCAGCGCCCCTGCCTTGGGCAGCGCTCATCCCCGTGCCAGGGCTCGCTGGCCACTCCAGGGCCACCCCTGGCCACCCCAGGGCCCAGCGAAGCTGGAGAGGGGCCGCCAGGCCTGTCCCACCATGCCCTTCCTGCAGCGCACCTCAGCCGCTCCGTGCCTCCGGTGGGGGGGTTTCAGACCCTTCTCCTCGGGCAGGGGCTGGCAGCCGGGCCTTTCGGCCACGTCCCCCCGACTGCTGGCACCATCCGAGCCCTGGGGCAGGTAGCCCGGCTGCTAGCCACCTGCCCACCTCTGCTGCGGACGCTGCTGAGGATGGGGCATGGACGTCTCCTGTGCTCCCTGCCTAAGAGCGGGATCCCCCTCTGGGGAATGCAGCCACCGAGCCGCGCTCTGGCACGGCGATACTCGGTGTTTGCTGAGATTTGCCAGACAGCTGGACTCAGTCATTTCGAGTTATCCAAATTCTTTAGGCACCTCCGATCAGGATGCCGGTTCCTTTGGTGGGGACAAAGTGCTGTTTCCAGCAGAGCAGCTGTGTGGTTCGCCCCGAGCAGCACGGTGCGGGCAGCCCCGCCGATGGCCCTCGCCAGCCAGCCCGGCAGCCCCGCTCCCCAGCCGGAGCATCCCGGCTTCGCCCGTCCTCGGCGCTGGGCACGCCTTGTGCTTCAGTACCGAGACGATTATTTCTGTTTACTTCCTGCACATGCATGAAGTACACTTACGCTGGGCAAAAAGTGGCTTTGCTCTTACTTATGCCCTTACTTAAACAGTTTGTTTAAATTGCTTTTTAATAGTTTTCTAATTAACGTGAAGGATCAGGGCTCGCGAGCAGCGCTGCCGGGAGCTCGGTGCCCTCGAGTGCCTGTCTGGCGAGGAGAAAGGCGGTTGCCCTGTTCATCCTCGGTCCGTCCTTTCCCCTTGGGGCAGGTCCTGCCCTCGGCGCACCTTAAGCCAGCTGAGGTTTTCGGTGGGCGTCCGCAGCGCTGCACCGTGCCGCGAGCGGCCGAGGGGGGTTCCCCATTTGCGGCGTGGCGGGGGGACCCCGGCCCTGCCGCCGAGGGAGGGAAGCCCGACACCTTTTCTTATTCCATCCTGCTTAGCATCCATTACGTCATTACTGCTCACATCTGTCAGTTTTATTTTTATCCCTTTTTTTTACTTGACACTTGTATTGCTTCCGAGGGAAAAATGTTTTGAAAAGTAAATTCTAAATTTGCACACACAATTATTTATGCATGCAAAAACTTGAATGTGAGTGTACAATTAAGTTTTGAGAGATAAAGAAAAGAGCACGAGCCTGGGAAGAATTCTGGAGTTTCAATCAAGACTGTGCATTAACTTGCAGTGTTATTCTGCAAACAGCCTGACCCCTCTCTCTCTCTCCTGCTTTGTAAAATGACGATGGTATTTCCACGTTGGGAGAATTCGTTTCTCGTGAGTTCTGAACCGAAGAAACAAAACATTACCTAACTGCTGCGCTCGGCCAATATTTGTAGTTAAATTTAACATTTTGCTAACGGAGTGACTGAACGCAGAAGGTTACACCGAGACGGTTCCAAAACGTAGGGGCCCGATCCTGGCGAGGTTTTGTACCACCTCGACTTGCGGGTAGCGCGGCCGGTGCTGTTGGTCCCCAGAGAAGAGCGGAGGGGTACCGAGGCAGCGCAGGGCAGGAGCGGGTCGCTGCCGCTCGCTAGCCACGCACGGCATTGCCCGCACGAAGGACGAGTGCTATGCGGGGTTATTTTTTCAGTGAGAATCAACTTTCCACACCCACTGCGAAAAAAATCCTGATTTTTTTTTTTTTATAGTTCAGTGCACGTATATAGCAGTGAGGTGATTAAGACGGCAGATTTCTACATAAAAATAGATTTAAAAAGCAAAATGTTAATAATTATTTCTTTGCTGTTCTTGCATATGTTATGGGCAAGAAGACTTTTATGCTAAGAGAGGGCTTTGTGCTGAATTGCACAGCACGAAATTCCAGGAACCTCATCTCAGTCACCCGTTCAGGATTATCCACACAGCAAACCAAAGTCAATTGCTAATGAAATAAAAAAATTGAAACAGCTTTAAAAATGTTCTGGAACACATCACTTCCAGCAGAATCAATAGGGGAAAACAATAAAGGGAACAATATTACTCATAGCTGGCTTAAAACTTAGAAGGGAAATACGGACCTGTAGGTTTTGAAAAATGCCGTTTAAACTTGTAAAATTGTGTTTTTCTCCCAATTTGTTAACAGAACTATGGAGATGGGACTCACTATGATCATATGGCGAGCAGAGACCTTGGGTCGCATGACAATCTCTCTCCTCCCTTTGTCAATTCCAGAATACAAAGTAAGAAATCGAATTTCCTAACTTGACCGCGTTGTTGAAACTGAACCAGAAATAAAATTCTGAGGGCTTAAATCCCTCGTCCTCTTTTTTGGGGTTGATTGTACTTGGCATAAGGGCGGGAACATGGATTTTCATTTTTTTAAGCTATCGTGCAATTTCAAAAATGTACACCGATGATGTTTATTGAACAGACTGTGTTTTCTTGCTGCGAGAGGGATGTGACTCTCGATGCAGTAACTGCAGTATTTGCTGAAAGAGGTAAATGGTTGTTCCTAAGGCTCAGCCTTTCCTTTTCAAAGAAGTGGCCAGTTGGCAGAGCAAATAAGGCCGTGCTCTGAGCAGGACTTTTAAAGTAGAAAAGGATTTCTGAAAATACGATAGATCCGCGTTCACGGAAGGGAACAGATAAATAACTGGTGAGGGCCACTGAAGCCATTGTTTGCTTTGGAGCACGATGGATCGCTGCCTGCTGGGACCTGCGAGCTGCAAACTCCTGGATTTGGGGCGAGCGTAGCTGCAGCCGGTTCTGCTTCAGAGGAGGGAGATTTTGCCCAGGGCGTTTGGCAAGGACCCTCCTTCCACCCCACACCCCACCATAGAAAGTTTTGACACCCCCGAATAATCATTTAGCTTAGCCGCAAACACCACAGCAGTATGAAGAGAGGCTGTAATTATTCGTAAGTGAATGATAGCTACTTTCTTTAATTACGGTTGATAAATGAGTTTGGTTAAAGTAAATATATGATGTAAAAATATTAGTAATGCTTATGCTTGGCCAAGATCACACCCTTCTTCTGCAGTTGTCAATGAACTAACCAAATGCTTTGCTTTAAAGGATTGAACGCGAGCCAAAAAAAACATGGAGCTGTAACTGCGATATATCATTCTTCAGCTCTAATATATGTCCCTAAAATATGCCTTGTCTTTTAATATTGGGAAATATTTGTGAGTTGTTTAACATATGGGACAATGTTGGAGCTTGTAGTCATTTGTATGTATTCACGTACAAAACATGGTTACAACAGTTTTAAAGGGTCTAATATAAGCCAAAAAAAGCATGGAAATTTCAACACTCCCTTCTTAACTCACGCCATGGGGCTTAGGTAGTGCGCAGAGACGCTTCGCAAATAGCCACACGCTTCTGTGAAACCCACTGGGCTGCGTGGTGCTTTCAAGTTTAACCTTTAATTTGAGCCTTTAGAACTTAAAAGTCTCGCTCTCTCTTCTGCCCGCCCTTGGGTTACAGAAAAATCTCGTTCCTGCCTCTGTTTTTGCCAATCTTAGTGAAAATACTGGTTTCGCTGGGTTTAAGAAATAGTTGTTTTATAAAAACACGTTCGGAGGCAGCTGGTTAAAGAATTAAGCCGTGTAATGCTCCGATGAGGAGCTTTGGAAACCCCGCTGCCTCTAGGCGGTCCCGCTGGTCACCGTCGGGCTCCAGCCGGGGGTGCGAGCCAGGCAGCGTGGCAGCGTCCTCGCCGTGCGTGGTCCTGACGCGCCCTGACGTTTTTCGGTTTTTATGAGATTTGGTAATTTCAACTGGAAATAAGACCAGTGATGTTCCTACACACGCAGATTAACGCGTGTGCAAGCGGATGGCGAGCGCCTAACAGCTTTTGACAAGTGTGCTATCGCGCAATAACGCGTGCGTGCTGCCGGGGCCGTCAGCTGCCTCCCGCAACCCACGGCATTCTGCAGCCTTGCTTTAGCAGAATTCGCTGATATTCAGAGCGGATTCTTCTTCAGTTGTCCCGTTGGGGCAGCCCTTTACTCCCCAGTTTTGCTCCGCTGCTGGAGGAGGAGGGATGGGTGCTGGGGTGTGGGCATGTTTCCCTCCTGCTCGAACGCCGGCGAGGGCCTGGGCCGGGAGGTCTGCTCCTGTGCCCTGGGGAATGGAAACCCTTAACCGGCACCGGGACGGGCGCTGTGGTTAGCGACCGCGTGTGTGGAGCATTGCCCTAGCAAAGACCGCTGTCGGTCTGTGCTGGCCACGTCTGTATTTGTGATTTTAGGAGAAATCTGAATATTGCGGTGATGAACAATGCACAGCGCTGTTTGCTCGGACGGAGGCCGCTCGGATGCTGGCTCCCGACTCCCATAACTCCAAATGTATTTTATCATCTCCCTTTTCCTGGCAGGTCTTCGAACTCCTCCAAGGAAAGGTCCCTTAAACGCTGGTGTTATGCAGCTGGCACCTGCAGAGCCACAAAATAGTTTTCTTTCCATGCTCCTTTTTCTCTTGGCAACTGATAAAGAGCCTGACAATCATCCGACTTGAACTGGTTTTATACTGGTGTATACCGTTGACTTGAACGGAGTTGCTCCTGTTTTGAGGGGGTTTTCCAGGCAAGAAAGGCTTTGTTGTTATTGGGGATAGGTATTACTGATTGAACCGCAAATGTTTGCAGACAGGGCGTGCTTAAATGAGGGCTTATATTATATTTTGTTTTTCAGGTATTTGTTTTTAAAACACATTTTTCTGTGGCCAGTGGCTAGTAGGGAGCCTGTGCGTTAGGCTTTGGAGCAAGCCCTGCAGGGAGGAGCAAAGAGGTTGCAGAGCTGCATGCATTACTCACTCCTACAAACTACTGCTCGCATCTATTCAAACACAGCTTGCTTGGTGTGTGTATGGAGCCCCACTACCCCGCTAGGTATTTTGTGTCGTCTTAGGAGTATCTGAAGAGTAGTTCTGTGGCCCAGCAATGAAAGGTATGGCACATCGGGTGTCGCTTCTCATCGCCTCTCCCGTTTCCAGTTTGGAAAAATTCTGCTCTTTGGGAACGTTTCTTATCCTACTGCTTGGGATATCTTGCTAGTACATTAAATCATTTACCAAGGTACAGTAACTTGCTTCTAAACCTTCTCCGTAGCTTAATGGAGCATTTCACTGCAAGGATTAGGTTGAGGTTTCAGACGCTGCTGAAGAAAGCTGCTGGCTTATGTGGTGACCTTTGAATCTCATCTGGGTTAGCGGTTGATATTTTGATTTGGTTACTGTGGTCATATTGTGACAGCTGCTGGTTCATTATAATTCAGTTCCTCTCCTCGGTTTGCCTACCAAGAATATTTAGGTTTGTGTTGCTTCAAAGGGCTGTAACCACCCCGAATTGAACCTGGCACGCTGCTCAAGGTGAAGCCTTGTGAACGCTTTCGGTCGCCAGCCACCGTCCACTGGACAGGGTATGGTAGGGAGAAACTCGCTGCGGGAGAAAACTTGCCCTGAGGTTTACAAAGCTGATTTAACCCCATTTGTTGAATGTAGTGAAAATGAGACTAGAAAAGATCAAAAGCACTTTTCTTATTTTGTTGCACGGACAGTTTGCGTACTCTTCCCCTCCGCGTGTAGTATTTCTGGCGTTCACAGTAGTGATTTTATATATCTTATTGAAAAAGTTCCTACGCTGCTAGCTAGAAGACAGTATTTAATTTCTCATACCGCTTTGAGACTCTCTAAAAGGACACAAGGTCGCTGAATGTAGATCTCTTAAGAGTTGTAGGAGTTGGGTCGGTGATCTAGTATGTGAAGACAAGACCTTTGCTTGTGTTTATTTTCTCTTTGTATTGCTAAACACAAAACGCAGAGCAGATGCAATGACTTACTCTTACTTTCCTCCCGGTTGTCTGCTTCAGATCAACGCTGCGCTGCTTCGGGTTGCGCTCCTCCACGGTCGCTTGCCCGACGTGCTTTTGGGAGGGCTGGCGCGCGCGTTTGCCAGCGACTGGCACTTGTATCGCAAAATAAATATTTTTCCCCTCTGGTTTCTTCCCTTTCCCTTTCAAAAACCTCCAAGTCATAATTTTCCTCTTAGCATTGTTGTTTCGGAGAAGGTGGCGTTTCCTGCCAGCCGGAGCGAGGGAGCGGTGCCGGTGCCAGCGCGGTGCCGGAGCTGGGGAGGCAGGGCTCCTGCCCGGGGTTCCCGGGGAGCCCGGCTCCGCTGCCGATCCGCGGCGCGCTCTTGGCAAGTCGTTTGACGTCTTTGTGCTCAAATGTGCCTTCCTATTTATCTGTCTGAAGAACGGGCGCTATATATTTTGCAGGGATATTGTGTGATGTGATGAATAACTGTCTGGAAAACATCCTGAGTTCCTTGGATACTCCTTATACATGCCAATTTTTAATATTATTTTTAATGCTATGATAGCACTTGTCTCTGTACGAATATTGGTGTGGCATTCGCTTTTAATCCGTACAGCTTTGATTCTGTTACTATTATTATAAGTAGAGCTGGAATTTTTGCAGATTAGTTAAGTTTACCCAACACAGCATTATAAGGCCTTGCTTTCAATTGCTAAACTATAAACATTTGGGATGAAATTTTCCATGCTGTGTATCTGACTCAGCCTGATTATTATTTTTTTAACCTTCTGCAGAAATGATTTCAACATTTCCTAAAATGAGATTACATTTCATCCTGGCAGATTTTTGATTTTCTCAGTTAGTGTCTGGCACATCATGAACATTAATTCTTTTTCACACCACCTCTGTTATGTCAGGTGGCTTTGGTTCTCATTTTGCAGCTGGAGAAGTGGAGGTACTTGAGGAACCGTGAGGGAAATGTTAAAAACTGTCCAGTAATATCCAGTTGTAAATTTGAAATGCAAAAGGGTTTGATGGTCTCTCAGTTCTTGTGTCCAGTGGCACCCAAAGATGGCACCGCTTGGGGAAATCGTGGTTGCGATGCTTCGTGTGGGTCATCCACGTTATGGGAACACGCGCTCGGTAGCCACTTGCTTACCTTAGCGGTGTCTGGTTTTCTTCTTACTGTTCCCTAAAGCCTTTTCGGGGCAATGCAGTATTGAAGGAGCCTGGCAACTTATGGTGGATAGAAAACAAAGAAATGACTGTTATGTTGGGGAAAAAAGTAATTTCTGTGTGACATACAGAAAGAAACACGTGACACCTTTTTTAAAAAGCAGTCAAAGGTGAATTTTCAGGAATCACAAGCAGAACTATGTTTTCCAGAAAAATCTGTGACTGTCTGGCTAGCTATAGCATTAACTAAGATGAGTTTTAACAACAGAAAATCTGACTGTAACAACTAAAAAGGTTACAAAAGGCCTTCCGAAACCAAAGAACTGGAAATGCCAGGCTCGAGTTTTCACTTAAAATACTTTACGTTTGTGCAGCTGACACAACCCAGCACCTGCAGCTTTAGGAGAAGTCACGGAGCGGACGGTGCGGGCAGCCGAGAGCTTCCAGAGGGGGAGAGCGTTCGCTCGCCGCGCGCTCTCCCGACTGCTGAGCACCCAGGTATTCCCCAGCCAGGTGGAACCTGCTAGGAGTGATCCGACCATACTTGTTTCCACCTGGAAATGGGGCGGTTTGGGGTCGATGCTGTAGGGATCCAGCTGTGCTAACACCGGGGAGGGGACAGGTTGAGTACCGTGGCCAGAGGAAGCCAAAGTGTGGGTGGCTGGACTACAAGAAGACCTTTGGCTTGGTCCTGCGGTCAAGGGTGGAAGACGTGCTGGGGCTGCGAGCAGCGTTTCTGTTTCTCTAGATAGCAGCTGTGACCTGGAGAAGACAGGTCCCACCGTGGAGGGCCGCTGCCCACGGCTGCGGAGCTCTGCCTTGCCGGGGGGTGGGATGGGAGCTTCGGGGCTGTTTAGGGAGAGGTCTGAAAAATTGAATTCAGCTGCCAAGTTTGAGCTATTTGGCTTGTGGTGCCTCCAAATCTGCATCTGGCATCTCGGGTTGTTTTGGTTCTGTGTTTTTGTTCACCTCTAAACTCACTTAACTCCCTTACCAACCTCTCTGTTGAACGCTGCACGGATATACGTGCCCACCGACCTCATTTTTGTTCTTCCCATCCCATGCGAGTACAGAAGGGAAGATCTGAGACAGGCTTTTCAACCTAAATCCAGGAAAAGTAATCTGTTGAAGTTTTTTTGCCAAATCTAGAATTGTTTCACCAACCGAAAGATCTCATTTTCAATGTCTCCAAACTTTAAAAACGGTGCTAAGCTGGGAAATGCAGGTGCCCCCTTGCGCATTCTGAGGGCAGGGCGCTGTAAGTGTATCTCCAAGGACTGAATTACAGACCAGCAGCTGATTTCAGACATGGTCTGTTCTGCTCTTTAATGGACATGTATCTACGTTTCCATGTAAGTTAAGGCTCCGTGTTCCTCCTTCCCCTTCCCCAGGAGCAGCTGGACAGGGTTTCTCCCAGCCCTTTTTTTTTTTCCTGGGTTAGCTGTAGTGGTTTCTGGGCGACAGTTTGAGCTTAACTATGCAGGGTGTCAAGGCTGAGACCTGAGGAGCTTAGATGCAGCCCTTCAGCTTTCGACAATAACCACAACGAAAATCACACCATTTACTGTCAGCTGGGGCCTTGAAAGGTGCCTTAAAAATGCTTCGTAGAAGACCCCGGCTCGCGTATCCCTTCTCGTCGCGGAATACGCCTGCTGCTTCTCTCTTGTCTCGCGTCTGGACAAAATTAACGGGAAAAAATTGGCGCTGAGAAGCATTTTGTAGAGGTAGATATAAATACGTTCCCAATCAAGAGTTAATATATTTTGCAGCAAGTTAACGTTGCAAGCGCTGCCAGTCAGGTTGCTGAGCTTCAGCATTCAACCCCAGCCTCTCGTACGGTCCTGAAGAAAAGAAATTACAAGGACATTTCCATTTATTTGGGAACGAGCAGCAGATGTATAAATAGAAACTGTAGACTGTGGCAATTAATGTCTGCATACTGAGCAAAGAATTGAAATATTATTTTGTACTACATAGTTTTCAGTGAAGTTTACATTCCATTGTATTTTGTTCTTAAACAAGTCCAAGCATTTTTAATACGTTATTTTGTGCGACGGTTGTATTCTGCGTAGCACGGCACAGACTAAAGCTGTGTGAAAACTTTGCGTTGAACTGCAAATGCATTTGATCTGTATTTGGAGTCCACGCTGTAAGTTTGCAAAATATTGCCTGAAGTTACCCTGCCTGTAGGCAGCGAGGAACATGGTCCTGCTGACAGTCCAGCCCGCGCCGCTGCCCCGACCTCCCGCGGGCCTGGAGGGATGGGGTCCCGCCGCCTGGAGCGGCCGGTTAAAGCCACGCGGCGGCGGGGAGCGGCTGCTCCTGGCTCAGGAGCCCCCGTCGGGGACGCGAGTTCGGCTGGGCTCCGAGGCTCGGGTTTGATCTGCTTGAGCCGCTGCGTTTTGCTGCGTTGCAAGCACGTTCATACAAAAATAGCTTTGCAAGTGACGTCCAGAAGGCGCTTTAATGGTTAATGAGCTTCTGCCCTTTATGTAGAGGAACGTAGTTTGGCTTTCAAATAAGCATTTGCTGCTGTGCTCCAGCTGAGCTGGTATTAGTGGCAGAGGGAATTTGAGCTCCCACCTGTCTGAGCATTAAAAGAAACCTATAAGTGACTTCCTTAAAATATTCATAGAGAGGAAAAAATGCAATTTTTGGAAAACCTTACCCCACTGGGAAAACCGTTGATAGGCATTAAAAAAACAAAACAAACCAAACCCCAGAAAACAGACAGAAAAACCCAACCCCCCCCAAAAAAACCCCCAAAACCTGGATTTGTGAATTAGTTACAGTCTTCCTATTTTCCCGAGTCGTTTGCAGGGGCGTAATCAGTGCGCGGACACCTAAAGGTAGCGGCGTGCTCCTGGGGGCCGCGACTGGCCTGGATGCGGAATGGATTTGCATTACAGCTGGAAAGTGTACATGTGGGAAAATCTGTGAAACAAAACAAATTTGTTGAATTACTAGGTCATTTACATAGCTGCTCCAGTCATGGTCCGTTAAACAGGCAAAAACAATGGGTTTGTTATGCTCTCTAGTTAAGGCACAGAATGTGTAAAACAATGCCGAGTTAGCGGGATAATTAATAATCGTTTTGAGCCTGGTCGTACCTCAGGTCTGAACTTCACAGCGTATAGAGATGTTGAATCGACTAAGGCGTTAGCTGAATAAGATCAACTTATTTTGTTAGGTCGCGGGGTATTCTCCTACCAAAAACGAGATGAAGCTGCAGCCGTCGGGGCGTGGAGGTGGCTGAGCCTTAATGCCAGCCTACAGTCGGGCTTAGCCGCGGGCAGGGAATCGGGAAAGGAACTGCGTTTCTGTAACGGATTTCTTCTAAGGCTTCTCTCTGCAGCTAGGGACACGTCCAGGAGAGGAAATGGTCATTGCTTTCTGTAGGAAGACGTGATAGTCTTGAAGCAAACAATCATTTTGACTTTTGTAGTTAAATTTTTAATTCTCTTTCTCGAGGCGACTTCTGACGGTTTTGGTAATGACTTCTCTATTCTCGTCCCCAGCCTTCAGCCTCTAGCGCCGCGCTGGATTTAGCACGTTTGGTCAGATGCACAGAATATACAAAATCAAATATAAAACAGTTCCAATGAAAATGATAAAAAGGGTATGACAGGAGGGTACAGTAATTCTCTACAGCATCGCGCCAATAGATACATCTTGCCATATGGTCTGAATTAAGGACAGCACCAGTTCTCACACTATGCAAGGCTGATGGTATACTAGGTCCGTGCTTTGATCCTTGTACCATGTGAAATAAAAAGATATGGAGCATGCATTTAACAGGAACCATCGGTACTTTAATTAGATTATATTTCTTTTTAACTAAAATCAGAGTATTCCGATACGTTTCTTTATTCTGCAAACTTTTACTATGTGATTGCGACCTTAAGCATATTCAATAGTTCTAAAAAGAGTACAGAATGAGAAGCGATGGAGAAGGATATTCTGGGAAGCAAACATGCTGACTAAATGTGATAAAGAAGAAATTAGGCCAACGATCAAATATTAAAAAGAGTGGCATTGTGTGTGTGTGTGTATATGTGTGTGAATTATCCAGAAAAAGCAGTTTTGATTAATTCCTGGATGAGGAAGCTATGTAAACAGATCAGTGAGAATTTAGTTACAAGCATTTTTAATTTGTTGTTTAAATACCTTTTAATTATGATATCTATATCAACATGTTGATATCCTTTCTACTATTTATATTTCCATTTTTCTGTGTCACTAGAATTGAAGATGCCTGATTTAGGTTCACATTGCCAGCAAATTTTGTTTTTCCAAATATGCCTTCTAGGAAAATATTTTTTGTCCTTCCTAAATATTAACTTTTGCGTAAATCTCATAGCCAGCGAATTGATTCCAAAGCCAGCTTTGGCCTGGATTTGCAACTGGCCGAGATTACGCATCTCCCACGGTATGTGGAGCAGCCCCCAGAAGGTAACTGAAAATCTGAAGAGAGAGCTTGTTTTAGGAACTCTGACACGGAGAAGTTTGCAGGCGTCAACACAAGTTGGCCCAATGGCTGTAATCTGCTTTATTTCAACTAGCAGAATAAACAAAAAAGAAAAAAAAAGGGGGGGGGGGGAAGAAGAAACATGAGAAAATCAGTGAAACTTCGGCGTAACGGTCGTTGACTGAGCGTTAAAGTGGGCTTTAAGCCAGGACAATGCTAGTAATAATTTTAAAGCACTGAATTGCCTGCTGGTAGTAGGGTGAGGTGCGCAAAGAGAGCAGCTGTCGTGTTCTGCATGTAGCTCGTCTTTAGCTTTGCATATTAGAACCTCTTTTCCTAGGGAATGGAAAGATGACGCCGTGTAAATACACAACATCAAGGGGAATTGGTACCTACTGAAGAAGAAGTGTAGCAAGTATATTCTACACAGCTACGCTAAGCATAAAAAACACGATGAAAAGCATGCTAACGTCCTAATAGAGACGAACAAGCATGGCAAAAAGTAATTGTAAGAAAGCAAGGCAAGAATATAACGTGGTAAAACATCAAGTTCAGAGAACGTGTGGAATGAGGTTCAATGTTAAAAAATAATAATCTGAAAGCAAAGAGAGAGAAAGAAAGGAACAACTGTACATGAGGTTAAGATAAATAATCATGAAAGATTATTGCGATGCATAAAGAAGAGGAGGTCAGTAAAGTAGATTTTAGGACCTCTTAGAGATGGAAAGGGTAATTTATTGACAGATGATGTAGACACTGCTAAAAAATAAATGGATTTTTCGCCTCAGTGTTCACAAAAGAGGATGGGGAACAGATGCCAGAATCGGATATAAATTTCCCAGGAGAGAGGCAAGAAATATTGAAGGAAATAGGGATTATTCCAGAATGGGTGATCACACGGTGGGTGAGAACATCAGTAGATGGATTAAACTCCATAGAGGAGCCATCACAGAATTCTTAACTAAGGAAGGAGAAAGGACTATTTCATGTTCATGGGGGGAAAACCCAACCAACCAACCAAGTCCCCTCCACTCCTTAGTGTCCTCAGCTGTCCCCAGGGATAACCATGAGGGGAGCCCTGTGTTTCACCATAGCGGCACATTGCTTTTGTCCCAGAAGGGCTTTATCGACCAGTTTTGGGTGTGACTCTGTTTTAGTTACTTTAAAATAATTTTACATACTTAAGATATGTTTTACAGTGAGGAGTCCAGTCTCCACAAAATGTACAGTCCTGTATGGAAGGGAGACTGAACTTGGGGCCGTCCGTAAGCAGTAGCTCAGTTGGGGCAGGAGGAAATTTTCTTTGAGGGAACCATTGCAGATCAGCAAACGTAAGGTGAAGCACTTCCAAATGGCTCCTGCTATCTGGCGTGTTCTGCCTCCTCAAAGAGGATCATAGAACCATAGAATGCTTTGGGATGGAAGGGGCCTTTAAAGGTCGTCTGGTCCAACCCCCCTGCCATGGGCAGGGACAGCTTCAACCAGATCAGGTTGCTCATTGTTGATATCTTTTAGTTCTGCCAGAATAAACATATTCTTTATCTGATGGGAAGGTTGATATTGCATGGTCTGATGTTCATATTTGAAGGCGAGATACTTCACGTCATACATCTGGAATGTTTTAATCTTAGCGGTCTGTAGGAGCATATAAGACCAGGGCATATATGCTTCTGTTTTGTTGCTGCATTTGCCCTCAGGCTCAGAGTTGACACGCCGCCAGTCCGGACCTTGGCTTTATGAAGAACTCGTATCCAAAGTTTTGATGCTCTTCTTTCTGAGCCTCTTAATGATCTAGAAGAATCCTACTCTTGCTGGCACAGTCTTCAGTGTGTGAACTTGAGTGAGCTTCATACTTTTATGACTGACTGAACTTAAATGTTCAGTGTAACAATGGAGTTTCATCTTAGTCATCTTGCCAGCCTCATCCTCCAGTCTCGTGTTTCTTCAGAGGCGTTTTTGCTTTCACAGATTTGATATCAAAGCTTCTCATGCCTCTTCCCGGTCCAGATTCATTAGTTTCTTGCACTCATTAGGTTTGGCTGTCTTCGCAGGAATGATGTCTGAGTGACTGGCAGGCAGTAGCGCTGAAGCTGGAGGCAAATGAGATGCTTGATTTCCATTGAACAGGCAAGTGTGAAAACTGAGGGAGGTAACCGGTAGAATATTTAACACAGACCTAAGCTCTTGCAAGGCTGTGGACTTAAGACTTGTGGTCTTCCTCAGCATATACATTGGAAGAACATCAATTAAAATTTACCAATATTTGGTGGATTGTGAAAAAAACAATGCAAACTGGAACTGAACTTAGGTTGTCCATCTGGCAGAGGACATCTTTAACATTTGGATACTAAGCTGATTCAGCAAAACACTTTATTTTTAAAACCTTGCAATACTTTAGAAATAGAATCCAGATCAAACAAAATTTCACATCCCCCAGGCAGAAGTTTCTCTCCAATACTTTGGATAGCTTTTGCAGAGCACCAAGCCCTTTCCTCTGTCCCCTGAGTGGAGTCTTACCCTCTTCCCAAATGCAGCTGCCGGCAGATTTTCTCTGCTGGTTTCTCCTCTCTGCAGCTGCAGGGCAAAGGTTCCAGCAGAGAGGCCTTCATCTCATCTTCCTCCTTTGACCTACAGACTGGAGATGTGCTTTGGTTTTGCTGGTCATCCTGAGGAGACACACCTTTCAGAACCTCCACCCATCCTCTTTGGTAGCATCTGAGGTGATGAAGGCTAATATCTAAGGAATGGAAGTATGTTTGATAGGTTGATGGATCTCATGAAACTTCTGGTTAGATTTAACTAGACCTTCCTTTTAAGGTCTAACTTCTGCTGGAAAAGTAAAATATCTCCTAGATGCACTATAACTTGGATGATGCTTTGTAATGCCTGCGTATCGTGATGGGAATATGCGTTGACTTCAGTAGCCGCCTGTTACACCACCAGCCTCTGAAATAACGTCTTTTGGGATGTAAGGGATTGCAGAGGAATCTCGGAATAGGTGATAAATTCTCTCATAATCCCTGTTTTGTGGACAGAAACACCCAAATGCAACCGGAGACTGAGCTTATTGCCTGTAGCCCCCTCCACTTGTCCATGTTTAAATTCCTAGAGCTCCCTGCTACTCTCCTGGTCCTGACCAAATAGCATCCTTATTGCTCAGTTTAGTCAGTGTCCTAAATCCACTCAATATAATCCTAGTTTTCTATTGATGGAAATTGTGGAAAACTGCTTGATGATCTTAAAGGTCTTTTCCAACCAAAACGATTCTGTGATTCAACGATTCTATGAATGAGTACAGAAAGAAGTCGTGCGTAAAAATTTGTCCTTTTTTCTACAGAGCATGCCCAGGTTACGTTGGTGTGATAGACTTACGGGTGTTCACCTGAGGATGAGTTTTGTTACAGAGGCACTTTGGCCTTCTGTTATTAATACCAAAATCATCTCTCCATGCCCATAGGCAAAATTTTCCATATGTATAACACAGCCAAAGTTCCAGCCATCTTAAAATATATTCTGTGCCTTTTTGTTGTGGTTGGATTCAAGGCAATGGGGCTCCAGCCTCCGCATCTTTGAGCTTCTCTTGACCGCGTCTTGAAAATTCCCCTGAAGTTCACCGTTGAATTGTTGCTGCTTTTCTGCAGAACAGAGCGAGAGACTTTTATTGCCTTGGCTTCCACGCGCAGAATGTGCTTGGGTTTAGGTCAGGCTGGGGGGGTCCCTTCTGCCCCCCTTTCTGGTGGTGAGCCAGGTGGAGCGGCAGGTTAGCGAGGCAAGAGGAAAGATCTGTTTGGTAGGCTTATAAATGCCAGCGAGGTATGGCAGACTGAGCTGTGTCTTGTTTAACTTGATCATTTAAATAGCCAGTCCTTTCCAGCGTGCTTTGTTTGACTAGGTTTCACCTCTTTGTATGGCAGAACTATGCTTTGTCTGACTTTGATATTTTTTTTTTACATGTGAAATGTTTTTGATCACATTATATGGAGCTGTCATCACACCCCGAACAGTTGCAATTTCTGTGCCTGCTCATGTGGTGCACACCTGTAACATGTTGGGAACGGACTTGGCTTTGAAGCTAGACTTGTTCTCTCATAAGAGTCCACATATTTCTTCCATCATGTAATGAGATTTGCTGATGATACAAAACTGAGGGGAGCAAGCTGCACTTAAAAGAAAGGCAATATAAAATACAGCTTTGGCCACAGTCCTGCCGTTGGATCCGTGCAAGAGGAGTCCTGCCACAGTGCAGAGCCCTGTTGACTTGAACGCGGCTCTGCGTAGTAATAAAAATCTGCTTGCGAGTTTCTGTTGCTATAGTTCCTTTTTTTTTAACGTTTTCAAGATTTTAAAATGCAGAGTAAACCAACTACTTAAGCGTAGAGGGAGAGTGAAAGTAAAAAGGGAGGAAAGATGTGCTGGTGGAATTATTTGAAAAAAGCTGGTGGTTCAGAGAGATGCCATGAGATTATTCCAGATGTCAAGGAGCGGCAAGTGGACGTCCCTCTTCTCCTGACCGGAGATGGAGAGCAGCCAGCCACGGGCCCGCGATAGGAACAAGGGCGATGCGGGATCTTGGGAGGTTGTAAAAAACGTAAAAAGGACTTTTCTGATTCAGCTACTGAGAATAAATAAGGGGGGAAAGGGGGTAAAGTGAAGCTGCTTCTTCTCTGATGCATTAGGCAGAAGGGAAACTATGCTGAGCTGTGCTAGGGGTGAACAGGAACCCGGATTCTGCGTCCGCGGCTGCGGCGTCGGTCCGGGAGTTCGTCAGCTCTGCGGCGGTGCCCTGCCCGGGCTGCGAGGTGAGGCCCCTCCGGCTCTGCGCAGGCTCCTCTGCTTAACCGAGAGAGGCAGAGCTGAGGGCTGATGGAAAACAGCGCGTTTAGACCTTCGCCCAAATACAAAACAGGTTTGTTTGTCCTTTTGGGGGTCCCCCCCTCCCCTGAAGCCAATGGTCTGAGATTCATGAGCAAAGGTTGAATAAAAGTCGAAGGAAACTATTTTGGCACTTTCTAAGGGATGAGTGAGGCCACATCCGTAATCCTGCGCACGGTTCTTGTCACCTTATTATTAGAGCTGTGTAAATCTGGCAAGGATTTGTATTTGCCAAATATACCTCTGGCCTAGATTTGGGCTTATATTTGGAATTCGGGCCAGTTTTAACGCCTGTGCAGTTTGTAATTTTTGCCAGTTTTAAGCAAAATAACAGGAAAGAGGATAATGAAGGACAGAGGAGTCAGGAAAGCAGAAAACTAAGAAAGGAAGGAACTAGAAAAAGAGAAGGAAAAAAGGACAAAGGAATACGGAGCCCATTCCTTCTTTTCTACTTTATCCATAGCCCTCCCTTAACACATCCTCTCTTTTCCCTTTCATGGTTCATTGTTGCTCTCTCTAAATTTAGAAGAATTAAATAAACTCAGCCACTCTCTTCTGCTCTGCTTGTGCTCTCACATTTGTTTTTTAATTTGCAAACTTCTCCCTTAACCTCTCTCTCATAAATTCCCCCCCATCTTCACTTCTTTTCCCGTGGCCGAGGTCCCTTGGTGGATGTGCTGGCCGTGAAAATCTTCCTGGCCCTGGCGCACAGGCGCTTTGACGTACGTGCACGCCAGCGAGATTAAAACTCTAAGGACTGAAAAGCATTGCGCTCACATTCACGAAATAGGCCCCGCAAACGCGCCGGTGAGGCGGATAGATGTTATTTGCTGATGTTATCTCATCCCGTGCGTAGGTTAGGTGCGGTAGGCAGAGACGCGCTCCCTGACAGCGGAAGGCCCCGCATGACTTTGCTTCCGACGGTCTCGGTGCGGTGTTGTCGGGGTGAGAGCGGGGGAGCGGCTGTCCCCGGGGCTTGGCCATGTGGGCTGGTCCGGGCGGAATGGTCTGAGCGGTCTGGAAGCTGTGACTTCCCCAGGGTCAGCAGGGGGATTAAGGGCAGAGCTGGAATCAAACCTGGTAATGAGGTTGGGAAGCCCAGACTCTGGCTGTAGGTAATGCCAGTCTCCCGCTTGAGTTTGCGATTTTGTGCTGTTGGGAGCTCAGAGTTTTAACTGAAGGCGCTTAAATTGCAGGTTTTAAGCACAGTACGAGCCTGCTGCTCCTCCTCTGTCTTGCTGGCTGCCCTTACCCATCCGAGAGACCCCGGCGCAGTCGAGTGCTCTGTGTCGGTTATCCACCTTCCTGCAGCAGCTCCGACGGGAGCCGTCCGTGCCGGGTGCCTCATCCTCCGCTGCTCGGCGCTGCCCGGCCAGCCGGCTGGCACGGCGTGGAGGAACGGGGCTGGAGACACGGACCACAGGCGTGGGTGCACAAGGGAAGCACCCAGGCCTGTATTGGTTTGCGTTAGAGATAATTATCTATCTCATACGGTTGCATTGGATGGGTGGAGCCGGTTTATTGCATTATTTGGTTACCTTCTTCAGTGATGATTCATTGATTATGAACACACACAGATTTGTACGTGGCATAGGAATGATCCAGGAATATGGAAGGTGCCACAGGGGCGAGCTAACGTGAGCGTGGGCTTTGAGAAGTCCCTCGCTTAGCGAGGGGGAAAGGCAGGTTTGCCTCCTGCGGGGCGGACGGGATTGCAGAGGGTCCCTTCTGAAGGCCGGGGGGACCTTGCAAGGACGTTGGATCTAGTGACAAATACGAAAGCGGGCACAAGCCTTGAGCCAAGCACGGGCCAGCTGTGAGAGGAATTACATGCAGCAGTTCCCATACAGAGAAAATAATACAGGGACATGTTAATGGCCAGCACGAGAACCAGAAGTTAGAAATAGAAATGTGAAAATTTGGAATAAATGTCCTGGTTAGCAGGTTGGCCACAAACACAACCCCCTCCGGTGGGTTTGCGTACACCCTGAAATGTCTTCTGTTTGACGCGCCCGGGCCTCGGGCTCGCTGTTACCGCTCCCTCCGGTCGCCGAGCGAGAACTGCGGACAACAGCAGAGAGGGGCGGCGTATTTTTCTTTAAAAATATTATCTTTGGGTGTCTCTTGTGCGCTTTTGTGACCGTGCGCTTCTTTCTTCAGAGGCACGTGGAAAACTGCTACGTTTTCATAACTTTTTGACAACATCTGAACTTGCAAGACTCCCTTGTCCTCCCTTGCCAATTTGCATTTTATCGGTGTTAAAAGCTTTGCTTCTCCCCTGCCCCCAGCCTCCTCCAGCCCTGCCAGAATACGACGTGTAACCTAGTACGCTCCTCTCGGCAGCTTTGGCACGAGGCGCGTACGGAAAAGCCATCTCCGGGAGTAAAGCAGATATTTCCCATCCCCGGCGCGGGTCGCCGACGCAGCAGGGGTGCGGCGCGGAGGTGCGGCGCGGAGGTGCGCCGCGGCACCGACTGGCTCCGCAGCAGCAGCTCGTCGTTATTTTTCAGGTTTTGAGATTTACCTGTTGTGCTCAGCGCAACAAAAGAAATGAAATCTCTGTAATTGTACTGGAAGGAGGAGGAGATGGCGTTTTAGTGCCTTTGATCTGTAGCTAGAATAGACTCAGCTTTTGGAAATTTAATTTGAAAGAGTCCAACGTACACATCTGCTTTTTGTACTGCAATTTCTTTTGAGCCAGAAAATAGAAATTTATTAATGCAAATGTGTGGATTCTGTTCGTCGGAAGAGAAGGAAGCCCATTCAAAACATAAGTTGACTCTCTTTCTTTATGGCACTAGAAAATCTTAATAGGTATGATGGGTGCTAGCGTTACGGAGTTTATAGGCAAAGTTTTGTGCGAGCAAGCAGACAGCATAAAATGGTAGGACACTTCTGGGAGCATAAAAATTTCTGGGAAATATAATATGTGAGTATTTCCGAGGTACTAATGAAAAGAACGGGGGGAAAATTCTCCCAATAAGCAGTTTTAAAACAACAACAAAACAAGCGTGTCGTAAAACCGCTCCGTGAGCTTGCCTGGGGCGGGAGGTGGAAGGAGCCCGCGCGGACGCGGAGGGTTTATTTCAGTTGCTCTGCCGATGCCCGCCACGCTGTAAAATTAGTTGTGCCTCGTAAATCGAACGTGATCCAAAATTCAAGGTAGATATTTTCAAAACATTGCTTAAGGGATGTGACTTGTGTTTTTCAGGGCTTTGCAAAAAAACCGAGGAAAGACACATTGGACAGAAAAGCGTGCAGGAGACAGGCTTTGGCTCTAGTAGATGTTCCATCAGAATTTTCCCTGTGCACCTTTTTTTCCTATTCCCTGTCAAAATCTGCCAAGCAGGAGCTTGGTCAGTCTCTGAAATAACACCGTAGAAATGAAAATGTATATCTTAAAGCATATGTAAAGGAGCCCCGATCGTTCTGTGTGACAGCAGACAGCGAAAATAAACCTCAAAGGTTTTGTTTGTTTATTTTTAAATCAACCTGCTTTCAGGCCTTGTGACTGGAGTGGGTTTTCAGATTTTTGAAATGAAATTCATTAGGTATTTGCTTGGGCAAGGCCTTTCATCAGGTGAGCGTCTCTGTGACAAGAACATCTTTCAGATCTACACAGTCAAATAAGATGACCAGCTTTAGCTTGCTTTTGAGGACTGGATGTTTTTATCTCAGCCGCCTTTCTTTCTTCCTTGCGTCCTTCCCGAAATTACACTTTATATTATTAATGCAGCAGGGTTCGGGCTGCTGCAGTTCAGGCAAGTTACAAAGACTGGCAAATTCTGTCCAACAATGGAAAAAAAAAGGGTTTTTTGTTTCAAGGGGTGTAGCTTTAGGTTTGCTTACGGGGGTTTCTGGGTGGGGAGCAGGTATATCCCCGCTGGTCGACACTGGGACGTGGGTGAGTTACCCAAGCCATCAGCGGGCACAAGGGGTTTGATACTTCAGATTTTTTATTCCCCCCTATGCTTACGAACAGCTTTCTCCCAGTTCGTTTCACAAACACAAGTCATCTGTCTTCCCCTCCCTGGCTGCCCAGATGAAGTGGCCGCGCTTGGCTGGGATTTCTGTTGCTCTTCTCGGGCTTTGTTGGTGCACGGGAGGTGGCCGCCGTTGGCGCGAGGTGTGAGCCCGCTGGGGCGGCTGTGCTGCGTGATGGCAGGCGACACTCAGGTGGTGGTGGGTGCCGTGGCTTGAATTCATTCTCCTTCCATCCAGCTGAACAGTTTGAAGAGGACGAGGCAGTGTTTGGTAGACGTTACCCACCGTTGCTTCTCGGACAGAATAGGTTTAAATACCCCCGTTGGTTGCGCGCTTCCAGCAGCAGTGCCCCGGCATCCTCCCCCTTGGTGCTCAGGCAGGGAGGAGCGGGGATGCAGCACCTGCAGCCAGCCCCGCCGCAGAGGACCTCGGCATGGGGCCGTGATCCCTCCTTGGTGTCCATCCGTCAGCTCCGGGGCACCGGAGCCCTCCGGGAGCATCTTGGAGCACAAGGCGCTGTGGGTCGTGGTACCCGCACACGCCTTGGGCACTGGCAGGCGCCGCAGCCTCTGTGTCCAGCAGCGATTCCTTGCTCTCCCGGTGGCTGCTGTTGTGCTCGACACCCATCCGGAGCTGGGATCTGGTCCTTCCCCCGCGACGCCCCAACCTGCCGTGCCTCCCGTAAAAACTTCAAACGCTCTTGGAAAACCCCGATGGGCAGGGCAGGGCGAGGGCAGGGAGGGCGGCGGGGCGCGAGCACGGCCTCCGGCCCCGCGCCCTGCCCATGGGGTGCTGCTGCGGGGGCGGCCTCGGGCCGGGGAGCCCCGGCTCTCACCGGCGAGGTGCCTCCTCGCCCCCCTCCCCGCGCGGCGGTGGCGGCGGAGCCGAGACAGGGCGATTATGAAGACGTCAGTCGGAGTGGAGGCAGGCGAGAGGGGAGACGCGCTCCAGATGAGGTCCTGGGGGAGCCGAGGAGGGTCATTCATGTACGACCATGTGTATGTGTCTGACAGACTGTGAAATGGTGCGTTGTTGCGCGGCTGCGCTGCACCTGGGCCCTTCATCTGTGATTGATTGGTTTGGTCATGTGTAATGGTCCCATCTGCTCCGTGTTGTTTTTCTTTTTTTACTTATAAACACCGTTCCCAGCGGCTGGGAGAGGATGAGCTTGGTTTTGTCATCTTCACTTACACTTTAGCTCAAAAAAGTGGTCAAGGAGGTGAGCTCAAAAGGCTGCCCAAGGAGCGCGCCGCCGCCATCCTTCTTGTTTAGTGCCTCGGCCGCTTTCCCCTCCCGCGCGGGATTCAATCCCGGCGGAGATCCGGCTGGTTCACGAACCGGGAGAGACCCCGAACCCGAGAGCGGAGCGATTTGCACAAATCTGCGGATAGTGACTCTTACTGCAGCGAGGAGTTTTTTTGTAACCGAGCCAATACTTAATTAAAACCGCTGACATCATGGTGTTATAATTAAGCGTGGCATTAATTAAGCTGGAATAACGATTTTTTTTTATTAAGAGCTGCTCCAATTGTATAAGCGCACGATCGGCAAAAACAAAATAATTTTTTATTAAAGGAGGAGAAATCCGTCCCCGCGCTCGGGCTTGCCGGGAGTGAGCTGGTGGCAGAAGTAGTGTCGGCAGCAGAAACTTTGGGGGGCTTCGGCACGAGCAGGGAGTGCGAGAGGTTGAAGGGAAATTTGGGTTTTTTTCTTTTTCTTTTTTTTTTTTTTTTTTTTTTTTTTTACCCAAAAATGCTGATCGGCTCCTGGCATTCTGATGGCTAATTATGCATCGGAGAGCTTCGACAGCTGCATTCATCATCATAAAATGTAATAATTAATGACATTCCAACAAAGAAAAATATGCAAATGAGAACTCATTAGCATTTTCATATTCAGCTTTGATAATGCTTTTGCTGACAAGGTTGTAATTAATGAAAATTCATGTCGCAGTCAGGAGATTGGATCGGTTTCATTCCGCTCACAATTCCCAAATGCTTGCATTATGGAAAATCGGCAGCTCTGCCAACTTTTCAGGGAAGAAAAAAACACACACACACACTAAAAGCACCAGATGCAAATTAATGGTAGGGAGCCTTTAACTCTTTAAAGTCCTATCCCCCGAGCCCCCCCCCGAAGAATGAAAGAAAAACAACAACCCCGATGCAGAACTAGTTTGATGCACAAGCGTCAGGGTCTTTCAGGAATAACTTTTGGTTTCTCCTCAGAATATGGAAATTTTATGTAAAACTTTTTTTCCCCCCCCTCTCTATTTTTCCTTTTATTATACCTGCGTCCTAATAAACTCTGAGAAAATCAGGCATCTTACATGCTCTGTTTTCTCCTGGCCTTATCTAATTAATTCTACAATTGTTTATACATCCAAGGCTTCCTCGTGCCTAAACAGATCCATTGGCATCAGCTGGATGGCGGCTGAGCGCGGAGGGCAGGATACGGCCCCGGCTGTTTCCCGCTCCTCCGAGGACAGGCGTTCGCACCGGTTGTTCTGCCGCCCAGTTTCTTATCGGGCCTCCCAGAAACAGGGCTTTGCTCCCTACGGCGGCAGGCTGGGCGCTCCGGGTTCGCTTGGCTTTGGGAAACGGCCGGAGTCGCGTCCCCGGCGTTGACGCCCGCCGGGGCTCCGGCGCCTGGCTGGGTGGTTCCCTTGGGGCAGGACTGCGCCGCGAAGCAGGGGGTCGGGGGGATGCCGTGGGGAGCGGCGCTGGGCTGCCCCGGGACCCGGCTGCAGCACCCTGGGCCGCGCCGCGCCGTCGGGAGCTCCGCTGCCACGACAAAGTGACAAAGGAAGAGCTGCAGAAAGCATCCCAGGCGGGGCGGTAGGAAGATGGAGGCAGGCTCAATACCTAGCGCTGCCCACGCTCGGGGTCCGGGTAATCAAACCGCTATTGCCAGGACTTTTTTTTTTTGGTGTTTTTTTTTGTTTGTTTGTTTTGTTTTTTTTTTTCTTTCAGAAAAAGGCAAACTTCAAGCTGCTGCTTTCAGAATCCAGCAGCAAACTGCAAATGTTCCCTGCCCGCCGAGTGCCCGGTGGCTAACGCAGACCACTTCAGCAGTCGGGAGATGCAATTCCCTGCTTTGGGGGTTGCGTTTATTTGTTTATTTGACCCCCAGACCCGCTACTGGGGCGGGACTGGGCAGAGCAGCGCGCGTCCCTGCTCGCGGGGACATCTCCGGGGGGACGCTGAGCCCTTCTGGTCCAGAGCGATGCCGCACCTCCCAGGTCAGGGAAAAGGGCTTTCTCTCTTGTCTTTGCCCACGAGCTATTTGAGCATCAATTTTGCACAGATCGTTGGATTTTTAAGAACTTTTTGTAGCTCAGTACTGCGTAACTTCATTTGTACTTCTTATATGCAATCATTTGTATTTTTTGCATAACTATTTCTTTAAAACGCATCAGGTTTTACTTTTTGGTATAGCTTCCTTTTGTATGGGCAAACTGCCCAAGCAGATGGTGTAATGTCACCTGTAAGCAATCTGAATAGATAGGTTCATTCTTACGTTTTAGAGAGCTTTTTATTTCCTTTATATACGGTACAACTATTGCTGAGAGACCGTTCAAGATGGTGTTGCTTTTTGTGTTTCCTTTTAAAGAGATTCCTGCTGCGATTGGTTCTTTTTTCCCCCAAAGTCTGTGTTTTTGGGCTCGGTGAAAAAGCTGCGACTTAAGAAACTTTCCCGGTATTGCTGAAACGACATCACGTGAAATCCTTGGTCATTTTTAAAAAGCGTAAATGAGGAAGCGATAGAATAAGTTAAAACCGCGTTTGGTTGTTTAGACGCATAACATTTTAATTTTAAAAGTTCAACATTTGCTTTAAAAAACGAACACGCGCGCGACCCCGGGGGGCTGCGGCAGCGGCGGTCGTTACGCAGGCGTGGTTTTGGGATGAAGCGGGCACGCTTCTGCGAAGAACCGGAGCGGGACCGCCAACATATTCCCTATACATTCCCATTTATCCTTGTTTTAGAGAACTATTGGGAGACAGAGTTACATTGCACAGGTACCCAATGCCTTGAAAGACCTAGCGGGAAGGCATAAAAGCTTTCACCTGCAGAGTTTTTTCACAATTAGTTCTTAAAGCGTTTTTACTTTGTCCAGCGCTTCATACAGTGTGTCCCTGCACCTCGGTGTACTGGGGGAATACTGGTCTTACCAACTGGAGCTGGTGGTGGGGCAGATAAGCTTCACACTGGTTGATTTTCTACTGGTAAGGAACTGGAGATTGCCTTGGTGAGGGCCCGATACCGCTTGTCTTTTTATGCACCCAGTCCCCTTGACTTCAGTGGAGCTGCTGGCAGGGGTAAGGTGAGAAGTATTGGCATTTAGAAAGCTATAAAGAAACTGTGAATACATTATCAAGCTTAAATACATCGCTGCCATACAAGCTCCTTAAAAAAAAAATAATCATAGAGGCCTTATTTGTATGTTTTTTCTCAGGGAGGAGCTGAATAAAAGATTATTATTTTATTTTTTTCTAATTTACAGTGAATGGAAAGCAATGGGATCTTGAACGGACTGAGAGGGATGGTTTTGTTCTTAGCATGAAGGGAGAGAAGCCGTTGTATATAAGCACGCCGTATATTTTATATGTGTTTATTTGATCATATAAAATCACAGGGCACTCGGGGTAAAATATTCAGAGCCGACTGCTGATTTCAGCGTGCGCCGTGTGACGCCCTGGGTCTTTGAGGAAACCAGAGTGCTCTGATAAACTTTATTTTAGGTTACAAATACTTCACTCTTCTGAAAATCAGGCCTTAAAGTGACGCATCTGAAATTAGCGTCCGTTTCCAAGGGGAAAAAAGAATTTACTGGATTAGAAGAAATAAACAGCTCAGCAGTGTTTAAACAACAACAATAAAATATTGGGTAATTTTTTTGTCGTGGCAGCATTGCGTAGCGAGAAGCCCGGTCCCCCCGCCGTCCTGGCAGGCTGCGGGAGCACCGGCTGCACCGCAGCGTTCGTGGCTTCTCAGCGCTTTTGCAGGGGAGAAGAAGAAATTATCCCAGGCTTTTTCAAACCCTGGTAAAGGATAAAACCCACAAAGATCAGATTGTCGTCTTAACCTTCTAATTTGGGATTTTTTTCAAAAAGACTTTGTTTCAGCCCCATTTTGGTATCTTCTTTATTTTTATAGAAAATAAATTTCATAATTAACCAGGCCATTTCATGTTTTCATTCCAGAAACACATACAGTATTTCTTCTGTTTTCTGGGAAATAATACCCTTCCCTGTGAAAGGTGGCCTTCTTTTTCCAGTCCACAGAACAGTCCTGACTTGCTTGGCACTTCTGATTTACCTTTAGCAAAATGCCCTTGCAATTTCTGTGTGAGTACTCTTTGCGAAGCTTGTTCCACGTTCTGCCCTCGTTCGAAATTTTACCTTTTCGGAACGTTATCCTTCCAGTTCCAATTCACCTGGGAATGAAGAGCAAACTAGCTAATAATTTATTGTCAGAAGTCGAAATATTTGCCGAGGTTGCTAAGGCAGAAAGTGGGAAGCCTAGGGTGAACCAGCCCTGCTCTTGCCATGAGTTGCTCCTAATAACAAGAAATTACAGCGCTGTGTTAAAGGGTTTTAAAGATGGCTGAAAGTTAAAATTCTGGGGACTTTCTTCTGTCTGGCTGTTTTGCAGGTGACAGCGATACCCAGCTTCTCTGTGTTAAGTCTACCAGCACCTTTCTCAGAGAATTTTCTGGAAGAATATTTATTCATTAGGATAATAATTTAGAATGGCTCATCACCCACAGAAGGAGCTGTGAGAGTTCGAAGTTTCTGAAAATCACAGCGTATTTGCTATAAATACATATATCAGGGTGTTTAACAAAGTGCAATTAATGAGTTTTTATTTCTCAGGCAAAAAAAAAAATGACTCTTGCTGGAGTTTAATGGGTTCTTATGGCTGTGATGTCCATTTAGGTCAGTGGGGAGCTTTCTGTTTTCAAGCAGAAATCAGGATCATTACGCCTCCCCCTGCACGAGCCTGAGTAAATGTATTTTGTGCAGGTGAAGTAACGTGGTAAATAGACTCATTTTTTCTGAGAGACAGACGCCGAGGGTTTTCTGGCTGTGAGCGGGCCGGGGAGCAGACTGACGGCTGCCGCCTCTCCCGACGCAGCTGCCTGCGGCCAGCGTGCTGGAGGCAGAGACGCTCGTAGCTGAGCGCTTGCTCGATGATGGAGTTTAAGGCGAGCAAAGTTTTCAGCTGCTCCTGCTGCGAGCACCGCTGAGACCGGCCTCGGAGAGATGCTGCAACCGACCTCCTCGCCCTGGTTGACATTGCCAGAAGGACCGATGAGACGAGGATGGCCAATGTTGCGTGCCAGGAGTATCAGATACAGCGCGGTTTTCTCTCTCGTACCCCAAACCTTTAAAACTTGCACCCAAGTGCGGACTTGGGTCCAGGCGAGGTGGCTGTGGTGCAGCGCGGGGCTTGGCGGCGGCACTAGGACTTCTGAAACGCTTTCCCGTGGCAGGTTCTCTGTCTTGGGTCTTTGGTGGTCGCTTCTTGAAACTGGGTGAATTTTGGACGTTACCAACATACTAGTCTTGGACTAATTTTTAGCTGCGTTAAATTTTGTACCTGGTATATTTAACTTTTGGATAAGAAGACAAAGCATAGTTCTAGTAGTTGGTTTTTTTCTAACTTTGCTTCTCCCTTCTTTTTAAACATGTTTTGTTTAAAACCATAATATAGGGAAAGTAAATACTTTGCCGAAGTTTTTATTGTCTTTCATTAATGGCTCAGAAAACAGTGCGTTTGAAAGTAAATCTAGGCCAGAATTTCAGATTTGCTAATGAAATGCAGAAGTTCGATGTTGGCAATTGCTGTACTTAAAAGCTCCTTGGATCAGGTGTTGTTTTACCATATGGACATTTTAATTAGTAATAAAAAAGTTGATCAGGATTTAGTAGTGGAATCTACAAAGCGCAAATATCTGCCTCGTTTTGCTTTGTTTTACTGGTGTGAATTTAGCTGTATTTCTCTTTCCGTGTCCCTTCCCCGCTTCATTTATGCCTACACATCTATTGCTCTTGGTATCCAAGCAGGTAGTGACGTTGCTTATGGTATCGCCAAGCAAGGAGTTTATTCCATGAGCCTATAGCGCTGTATTACAGCAAACATCAATTTTACACCCTTCGTCTTCTCGATGGTGCTAGCCCAGTGGCTCACCGATGCCAGGAGTGTTTTAAAGAGCCATTATCTACTTGGTGTGTGCCCAATTAAACAATAAATAGTTTAGAATGGCGCATGCGCTTTCTGTGAGGGTGCCTGGGAGTTCTGCTGTGAAAACAGTGCAATCGCACACAAAGTAAACGGCCCTTAAATGCGCAAAGAGCCGAGGAAGGCCGGCTCCAGCCAGGCGGGACGGCTCCGTTCCTGCCTCCGCGTCCCGCTCCCGCGGGCACCTCGCGCAGGTCTTCCCAGGCGCGTCCCTCGTGGCGGAGCCGAGGCTGACGGCGATTCCCGCCTTCCCCCAGGAGCCGGGGGCGAATTCCCCATCAGGGCGCCCGCCTCTCCCTGCGCCGGGGTGAGACCCGCGGCTGGCGGCAGCTCTGATGCATCCGCGACAGCCCCCAACAAACCAGCCCAGAAATCCTTCTCTGTCATCTCTGACAGTAACCTTAAATTGTAAAAACACATTTTGAAAGATGTGTGACTTTTTAAGAAGTTGATGTCCTTTTAATATGCAGGATCTTTGGGGAAAAAAAGTACCCTTTTTAAAATTAAAGCACGTGCCACAAAGCATGCATTTATAATCATAAGGGTCTTTGTTCCAGCGCCTGCAGTACTAAATGCTAAATCAATAATAAATTTAAGATCCGTGTGAAGAACTGCAGCACTGGAGTGACGGATCCGACTCTTTTTCGGCGCTGGTTTCCTAACGGCCTTTGTTCTGCCGGCGCGCCGGGCGTACCGCCTGCCGTTCACCTGGCCTTTCTGCCTGGGCTGGGCCTCAGCCGTCCGGTTCCAAAGAGTAACTTCTTGATTTGCGTAAAAGGGTTTCGAAATTTTTAAAGCTTTTTTTCAGGTTTTCTACTTTAACCTTCGTTCGTGGTTGCAAGAACAGTGATGGCTTCACAAAAATGTAGAAATAACAGTGTGTTTAAAGTAATTTAAACCCACTTTCTTACAAGGAATAACAAAATAAAAATAAATATATTTTTGAAAAATTACATTCTCTTTCCCCACTGAAATGGATTTTTTAAAAAATTCATTAATGACTGCTTCAGTAAAGTGACCCCAGAATTCCTATTAATGATTTTTTTTTTTAATACCAATTTCCCGAAATCTTAAAACAGGGATGCATTTAAATTTGTATTGCTCTCTGTCAGTGTAGCCAACGGGCTTTTCAGAGGGTCTTGTGAGACAGGCCCAGCACTGTGTAACCCCGCTTCTAACACTACCGAGGTCCTCCATAAAGCCATTCCCGATGGTCCCCGGCGGGCCCCGGAGCCTCCTGGGTCATCCGACGGCTCCTGCCGGTGGGACGGCCCTGGAAGGGGACCCTGGGATGAGCCTTGATAAGAGAGAGAATGAAAGTAATTTGGAAAATTATGGGGTTTAAGCCTTAAAAATGATGAGAAATACTCATTTTGAATAAGAACACATTTAACACTAGAAAAATAATATTATGTTACAAGCCTACTGGATAATTAAGCAGCGATGACGTACTGTTTCGGGCTGGGAAATGGCACGGTTTGGCCATGGGCACACGGAGTTCAGTGCCTCTTGCTTTCAGCGCAGGCGTTTCCCTGTCCCAACGTGATCCCTCTGGAAATCCCTGGGAAGCATCTGTTGATCCCAGCGCCGGGCAGGATGGGCCCTTACTGGTAGCAACATTGGCTCAGCCTTTACAAGGTCGAAATTGAAAAAAAAGAGATGACAAAAATAAGTGCTTAAAATGAGGTTCCCAATTCCAGCGCCCAGTAACTGCTTTGTTTTGGCAAGTTGTGCACCAGCAGCTTCCACTGCCACCAGCGACGCTGGCTTGGATTTACTCCTGCCTATGAGACTTTATTTAAATGCCTAAATAAGGACGTAGCTTTGGTTACCTACTTTATTTTTGCATCGTGACCCCAGGGCATTGCCCAAAAATGGTTACGCAGTTACTGCTGCGGATTTTATTTCTGAACGATAGCAGACCTGCGTGATATTGGCCCAGAATAACGACAAGCCTGTAGAAGTCCTTCTGTCCTCTCACGCAGCGGAGAGTCTCTGCGAGGCGTTCTGGAAATAGTAGTTACTGTTTCCAGCGCTGCATTTCCAAATTATTTAGGAACTTGATTACACGCAGCCAATTTGCATGGTTTTTCTTCTAATTGGTCCATTTGCTATTTATGTCAGTCAAGATCAATCTCCGTAGGTGTGGCAAAGCCAGTATTCCCAGTCCACGCGGCTTCCCAATCCGCTGCTGCAGCAGCTGGTCGCAAGGATTCCTTCCGAAGAGCCCAAGATTTTGGCTCTTCAAAAGACGACTTGTGCTAGCCCGCGGTCTCGGGGGGCCGGGCCCTCTGCTGGGGTGACATTTCTGCTGAGAGCTCAGCCCCGGGCCTTCGGGGACAGGGATTTTATGCTGTTTTCTTCTTTTTTTCGACTTTACTTTTTCTTCGGTCTTTAATAAACTACTAACGTTGATGCGAGTTAATAATAGAAATGCATCTTCACCAGGTATAAAAATGGCTTGATCAGGCACGCTATTTAAAGTAACTTAAGACCATAAGATTTTGGAGAACATAATTTTGGCAAACCTCCTGTTTGTGTATAGCGAGCTTGGTAAGATCGGGTAGAGGCTTTGGAAGGGCTCTATGAAAATTGAAAGACTGCAATATCCAAAATTTAATAAAAAATAAAGTAAATCAAAGTAAAGTCTATAGTCAAACTCCTTAATTGTGATGCATTTGCTGAGTTTCCCTCTTCCATCGTCGGCCCTGCTCCGATGCCATATGGTCTACCATGGAACATTTAACTTGTCAGATATAATGGATTGTCCTGGAAGCAGATTTTTGCTTTGAGCGTTCGGCTCCTTTCTTGCATTTCACTCTCAGCTCCAGGCTGCAGGATGAAGGATTGTGGTGGAAATGCAAAGAGGAGACACACAGTTGATTCCCCTTAAGAGAGTGACCTATATGCCACAAAATTTTACCCACGTAAAGAGGCATTATCCCTGTCACTGACCCTAGCAGGCTGCATGTCAGAACCATTTAAATTTGTCTGGACTTAACAGATTGTGCAAATGTTTCAGAATCAAGTGCTTAGGAATAATAAAGGCTTGTCATTTCAACTTAGGCGGCGGCGGCGGCGCAGCTCGCGCCGGCCAAGGGATGAGTATTATTTATTGTGACCTACATGTAACCTAAGCTGCCCGCCTCGTAGACCTTGTAAATTAAGTTCATCTCCCAAGGCTACTGAAACTTAAAAAAAAATATATATTATCTGATAAGGACCCCAAATAGCCATTACTCTGCTGTAAAGCAGAGGCTGGGGTTGGGAGCGATCGTTTCGACGGACGGGCCGGGAGCGGTTAATTACCGGCAGGCGCTTGGCGGTCGCGCGGGGAAACGGAGGGTTCTCCTGGGTGCCTCGGGAGCTCTGAGCGCGGGGCACCGGCCGTCGCGGGGAGAGGGGGCTCGGCTCGGCGGCTGTCCGTAAAACGCTTCTGCTGGAGGACTCGGAAGCGTGGGTAGGCGTTGGAAAGTTTTCTGTGATACAAACTCGGGCAAGTGATTTCTGAAACAAACGCGACAAATGACAAATTCTTCCCTGGATCAGTTTTTTTTTAAATTTCCTCCCGCTTAAGCATAATAAAAACCAATAAAATACTGATTAGAAACCGTAGGTAATATTGCTGTCCCATTCTGGGAAGTAATTAAAGAATCTAGGATAAAAATCTGGCCCTGCTAAAGGTAGTCAGTTTTATTTCATATTAGCGCAGCTGATATTTCACCTATAGAGAATAAAATATTTGTAAATCCATCTGAATTTTGCTCTTCAATGTGGCGTTCCTTTCAGGTGCGAGGTCGGTGTGAGGAAGGGTAATTTTTTTTGCGTGAAGGTTATTGTCTTTGCATTTGGCAGCGAAAGGAAAATTGTCAGCTGGTAGAGGTGGGAAATCCCTCTCTCAAGGACTTTTTTTTCCTCCCGTGTCGGAATCGGCATTCCGAGGTGACTTTTCCCGAGCGAGCTTTGTCATTCTTGAGCTGAAAGCGCTGGAGAGCGTGTGTACTGATGCTATGAGTTTGCCTGTATTCTCAGCCCAAACCGTTTGTTCCCGAAATGTTTAGGAAATGTCAGTTCTCAAGTGTAAAAATCTTATTAGGGTATGCATGCCCTCTGCTGGATATTACCGATTTGAGACTATTGGGTATTTCATAACGTTACAGTATATTTACCACATCATTCCTGATGTGTTGCCCTACACTGAGAAGCTTGTCGTTTGTTTTGTCTGCGTAGCTAATCCAAATTATCCCATCCGTTGTTTTTAAAATGTCAGAATGCTAACAAAAATAAACGCTAACGTTTTTCTTTTAATTTCCTGTGCTGAACAATATTACAAATAAATAACGTTTCTGTAGAAATGTATAATTGAGTATTTAATCTCCATATACGGCAGTATTAGAGACTCAGGTAGTTCTGTCTATATATGCAGAGAGCACGGGAAGACAGGAGGAAGACAGGAGGCGAACCGCTCCGAAGGCAGGGGTGCTTTTGGTATTAAAACCTGAAAATTCAGCTTTGCCATCAGGGTTTTAAAACGGGTGCAGGTGCGCTTGCGGCCAGCATTTGGTGCCTTCTCTCTGGTGTGTCGATGATGCTGGAGGCCTCACGCGGGCTTCGGGCAGGAGGGGGGGCTGGCAGCCGGGGGGCGGCGGGCTGGCCCCGGCCTCGGGTGGGTTTGGTGGTCCCCCCGAGTCCCGAGGTTAGGCCTTTTCCCTCACTTTGGGGCAGAAGGCAGCCGTCTCACGGGAACGCTTTCTGTTTGGCGTGCCGAGGCGTAGATTTGATCCCCGATCGGGACGATAAGGCTTTTGATCTCTTTATCCTCGCTCGTGTCCGAGGCCGTTTGTTTTAGTAGCCTTTTAATAAATGCTGCTAGATAGGGGTGGTTTACGGACCAAAGATTTAGAGCCCAGACCGGGGCAGTAGGAAGGTTTATCGTCCTCTTTCAATTCTGTGCCTTTCATGGCCTTAGATCCTTATCTAACTTGTTTTAAAGCGATTCTGTTTTCATGCTTGAGTGAAACCCCAGGTTTCCAGATCCACGATAAAGATCTCCTGACCTGGTCCCTGAACAAATGATGAGGGATCACCCTGCAGCGTATTTCAATTTAAAATAGCCCTGCGAGGCTTACTTAGGATAAAACCATATCCAGTGCTTTACGTTCAGTTCTTACATATTGCTTTCGGGTCCGGAGTATTACTGCAACATGGTTTTGTCTCGTATCTTTATGAAAATGTTGCCCATTTTTATTACTCCGGTTCTCTAGTATTAGATAATGCTTTTGATTTTTTTTTTTGTTACTGTTCTCCGATGCCTGTCTTCATCCCCTGCCCATCTTCTGACGTTCCAAGAACGAGAAGGGTAAAAGATGGTGAATGGGTTTTCTTCGAGTTTTTGTTTCTCTCCAAAATAAATTTGCCTATTTCCAGAGTGATACAGGTGTTCAGGCTTGGATGATGGTAATTATTTCCTCTAGACTGCAATTCCGTGCCTATATGAAAAGGAAAGGAGACTAAAGACGTTTATGAAGTCGGACGCACCTTCGCTCTAAACGAAGGGTTGTCTCTCGTAGATGCTCCTCCGCGGGCAGCCTTTGCGCGTGGGTGCCCGGGTGCTCCGGGCTCGCTGGCCGCGGGGCAAACGCCGTGGCCTGCGGCAGCGAGGAGCCTTTAAGGCTTCTTCAACGCGTTGGATATCATTTCTTCAGACGGTATTGAAATAAACAGTTGTTTTGTTTAAATACCTAATTTAATTATGAAAGTTTGTTATTCTAGTCTTAATTAGTGCGCATACTTGATATTAAGCTCATTAATGTTCCTTGTCCGCAGAATGCAATATTATTTATTGGTTGCACAATTGCGGTGATGGCTACGAAACGGCAATAGCTGCGTATCCTCTGACTAACTTCAGGGTGCTGAAAACCTGTTGCAAAGGGCGCAACGAGCTTGTTCTGACTGGATTCGACACAATCGATCCTGTAACGCAGCTGTATCATCCAGGCAAATAACCAACTATTAGCGTCAAACCTTTCTTTTATGGGATAGCGGGATAATCTTTACAATCTAATTGGTTTTGGTGGGACCGGTCAAGGACTAAGGCACCATTTAATGGAAGTCTGGTAGAGGATGGTCTTTGGTATTCTGTCTTCACGTTCTTATTCTTATAATTTCAAGTACGGTTTTGCCACAGCTATTTTGTTTTAAAAGCACGCAACGGGGTCGGTCCTTTCCCTGCGCTTGAGCCCTACGGGGGCACTGGGCAGAGCTCGCTGGCAGCACCGTGTGGGACCCCCTTCAGCAGGCAGCACAGCCATCCCACCGGCACCTACGTGTATGTACGTACCTACAGAGGCAGGCACGCGTACGTGGCGTGTGCGTGTAAGGAAATAGTTTGGCCTTCGGAGCCTTTGAGAATTAACCTTGCCGGTTTAAGCGCAAGCTCTAGGCCAGCGAGGGGAGTCGGTGGTGAAGCACCACTTTCGCTCTGAATTTCCTTGCTTTAGGTTTTTCAAGTCAGCTCTGGAGCTTTATTTTAGTATAGGTTTTAGGATTTAATTTCCTTTGCATTTTGATGGTACTGTTTAAAAAAAAAAAAAATCTCCCTTTGTAATGGTACTTGCTCTGGCATCATAACGTCTCTTTAAGAACCATTACTGTTTACTGCACATCAGTGTAAGTGCAAAAATCCTCTTTCATGTCAAAAAGATCTCTTTCCCCTAGCATTGTGCTACGCTTTGGGGTGCGATGCCATTCAAATTATTGGGATTAATACCTTCCCTTAGCTTTCTATCTAGTTTGTGGACCTTCCTGGGATCAGATGCCGTGTCATTTGTACTATTTTGTGAACGTTCTTGCACAAACTTTGCTTAAAATCTATCAGATTTCTTTCTTATTGTCTGTACTTCACATACAGCACAAAGCAGAAATAGCTCATTAACACGATACTTCCATTACCATCGGATGAGATTCTTTGTGATGTAAAATACGCTGTTCAAAACCTCACTGAAATAAATAGGGTATTTTGACTGTATATCCCATACCGGTAAGTGCGCTACTGTTGGAGAAGTATGTATATATAACCCAGGTCAAGCCCGAGTTTGTAACTCAGCCGAGCTAAGAACTCTCTCTGCTGCTTAAACGTTGGAAGAGGAGAAATCGCAGCCGGAGGCCGCGTGCCAGCAGCC
The DNA here is from genome assembly GCF_965183815.1 of Platalea leucorodia. Classification (NCBI taxonomy): domain Eukaryota; kingdom Metazoa; phylum Chordata; class Aves; order Pelecaniformes; family Threskiornithidae; genus Platalea; species Platalea leucorodia. The sequence goes on from NC_138858.1 coordinate 1,440,567, forward strand.
GCTGCCGGGACCCGCTTGTCCCCCCGGCCCGCGGGGCCGACGCCGGCCCAGCCCTGCCCGCGCCTCACCTTTCCCCGCCGCCCCGCACAAGGGCCGCCCGTTCCCCTGCCAGCTCCTGCCGGCGGCCGCCCGGGAGCCGCGGCGGCGAGCAGCGCTCCCTGCCCGGCGAAGAGCCGCCCAGCCGCGGGGAAACGCTCGCCCTCGCACAAAGGGGACAAGCCTCCAGCCAGCTGTTAGCCCTGCTGCCAGGCAAGGCGTGCGGGTTTGCATCCTTCAATTAAGAGCCCCCAAAATTTCTTTTAATACTAAAAGCATTTTCCTTTTTATTTTGCCTTTTTTTTTTCTTTTTCTTTTTTTTTTTTTTTTCTTTTAAAGACCAGAGTATTCGAAAGTCCTGAAAAAATGAAGAAGCTGCTTGCTGGCTCCTCTGATGCAAACCCGGGCAGGCTGTTTTTCCTGTCAAGGGCAAAAGACAGCGAGGCCTGGGAGGCTGTCCGTGGAGGGCACGGGCTATATACATTTCTCCAAGAGTGAGACGCTTATAGGTATAGGATATAGAAGTGTGCAATGGCTCATTTATTTCAATGAGGTTTTTCCTCAGATAATTTCTAATTCTATACAAATTTTAGCTTGATTTCTCTGATAGGAGTCAGGTTTTCAAATCTCTGAGGCACAAAAGAAACAGTACTGATGCTCTGGCTGTCAGCGTTGGAAGTTGCTGTGGGGAGCTGGTCCTGGCGTCAGGCAGGGCCGGTGCTCGGAGAGCTGCGCCGGCGCTGGGCAGCGCCGGGAGGAGTCCTGCCCTCGCTCCCCGCGGCCCTCAAACCCTCCCTGGCTCCTGCCACCAAACTTCAACAAGCCTAAGGAAATTAGAATGCAAGAACTATAGATTAAAGCAGAAGTAAACGGTTTCACGGTCCTCATAGCAATGCAAATAAACCCTGCTACAGCTGATAACACGTATGTGTTCATCGCGGACAGGCAAGCGTGGAGCTATGAAGTTCAGCCCGTTCTTGGGTTGCTCAGAGCTTTGCTCCAGCTCTGTGCTCCTCGTGCCTGGTCTGACTTCGACACTGAATTCTCCTTTAATTTGGCATTCTCTGTAGGGGAATCGATCGGGCTCCCTTCAGGATGCTTTCGAGACATCGGACGTCAGAGGGAACAATCATTCATTTCCAAAAATGCTAGAAAGGCAGTAATAAAATAAGAAATAGGTTTAAGCAAAATTGCAGACCTGAACAGACCGAAATTCGCAGCCATTAAAATTCCAATCCCTAATACAAGTACTTTTTTTTTTTTTTTTTTGTCTCGAACAGGTTTCCCTTCTTCAGTCTAACCAAGGGCTAAACCCCAAATGTAGGGCAGCGGAAACCTGAATTAGAATATTCTGGTCGAACTCCTCTCTCAAAAAATATGTCAAACACGAAATCAATGTCAACATTGAATTGAAGTCATTTATAGAAATCGCTTCACTTCCTTTTCTCTGCAGATGGAAAGAGTTGCCTCATGCCTCTCATGCTGCCTACCAGAAAAAAGCCAAGGTGCCCTGTCTCCCAGGGCAGGGGAAGAGGGAGCGGGGAATCAGATGCCTTGCATTTGTGCTTTGGAAGTTGCTTGAATTTTCTACTTAATTTGATTAATTTTTCAAAGTACACCATGGAAAGGCAAGTGGCTTCTTTATTGATTGATTGGCAATCCTGTGCTGCTTTTATTTTCTGCAGTTATGCCAAAAAATGCAAACCCAATATTTAGGAAGCAATCGTTTTAGTTTGGTGAAGATAAGCAGTATTTTTTTCTAGAGGTATTTAGAGAGCAGAGACTTGAGATTCGGTGTTTGTCAGAAAACAGGAGCTGCACGTAGTTCTTTCTTTGTCTCTCCTTTGATTGGCATGCATTGTGTCTATTAATTGAATATATAGATATATTTACACACACGCGAAGTCATTGCCTCCGATGATAACGGAGATGCTGTTTCTGCCTTACCTAAAGAACAAGTGCATACTTGAAAGTTATTCCCCAGCCTTTGTAGGTCAACTTCTTCCATGGAGCTTTGTTTCAATTGTCAGATCATAAAGCCACGGAAGGGTATAGATCGTGTTGCGTGTTCGGAGCGCTGGTAACGAATGGCACATGTTAGCGTTTGGTCCTCTAGGTAGCAAAAATTAATCAGATGTCTGACAAGATTTGTTATTCGTCTGTATTTCAGGCTCCCTTTTTTTTTTCCCCCTTTTTTTTTTCTTTCCTGGCTTACAACAAATATTACTAACGGGTACTTTTAGGTTTTAAAATATGGACAACAGTACTCCATGCAGTAAAAGACTTGAACGATTAATGCTACCCTTATGCCTCTTTTGAGTAGTTTTAGCCATGGGGCTTGGCACTGCCACCATTGTCTTTGTGCCAAAAAATATCCGCAGCGGCTGCCGCATTCTAGTACTAGAGGGTTGTCTCGAAAATTCCGCAGTGAATGCGTCGGGTGTCTACATCGCTGTAGACGCTCTCTCTTTTTTAAAACATTTTAAAAAAAAAAAAAGCGGGGGGGGGGGGGGAGAGAGAGAATCTTTAGCTCTTGCAAACCTCAGGAAACGCACAGTACAGGCTGGGGTGTTCAAGTGACTGAAAATGATGCATAATGTACAGTAAACGTAGAAATTCAGGAGAAGCTTTTGTATTTGTGAGCACAAATAGTTGCTTAAAGAGCCTACTCTTGCATATTATCAGCGCTCTTGCAAATTTTATTATCTGAAACAAATGTGCCAGTGAATTTTAAGCAGAAAATCAACATCAAGACTGTAGCTAATTTTAAATGGACAGTTTATACAAAAGATATTCCCCCCCCCCCGCCAAAATGAAGGACCGTTACAAAAAGTATGATAATTTCATAATTACAGTTGATAGTGAAAATCTACGTATGTATATCTTTATAACGGTTTCTTGACTTTTTCATAAATTTCGGTTATTTGTTCTTAATCGAGAAGGCAGATTTCTGGCTGTGTGTGGGAACAACAGCAACAACAAAAAAAATGTAATAAAGTTAAAGGCTTACACTATCAGAATGAAATGCGTTCACTCATGATCTCCAAAGCTATCTGTTTGGTGGTAAAAGTGGATGCTATAGATGAAATCTTTACAAGGAGCATAATCCTAAAAAAAAAAAAAAAAAAAAGTCAATCTCCTGCTGGCTGCTGTGCCGCTTTGGTACCTCACAGACTTCGACAGAGTCCTGGACGAGTGCCCATTGATGTCATGGAAACACTCAAATTACTGAGAATGATTCATGTCTATGCTGTTCTCTTATCCTCCCCCACACAAATAGAAGTAGATTTTAACCCTGACAACTTGTAATTTGCAGTGGGTTTATTTTTGTATCTGGATAAATATTTTTTAACAACTGAAATTAAGATGAGGCTGCCTGTGTCTGATACGATAGAAAAGAAGATTACCGATACCCAGGCAGCAGCGAGAAGCGCGTTCAAAGTACCTTGTGTCGCTGCTTGTACTTGGTTCCCCTCGACCCTGTTTTTCTGTTTGGGATTTTTTTTCCCCCCCGTCCTCACCGCTTATTTGCATCGACTTTCTGGCCCTCTTGGGGTGATGAGAAGTAGCACACGTAACTCCAGGCGTGCCAGCAAGACATTTTGTTTTCAGATCTCGGCATTGGACTCGGAGATTCACGATGAAAATTTCATTCTCGTTTCAATCTTGAATTGTTTCTGCAAAGGCTCCCAGTACACCGAACCTGAGGGGGGCTATGGAGTGGGTGATCCCTCGCTTTTGTATAACCAGATACCAGTGCTTGCGAAAGTTATTACCTGTGCAAATGTCCTATGAATTGCAAATGCATTGTGGAGCTTCCCCTGTATAAGTAACTACTTTATGTGGAAAACAACAAAACCAATCGAGAAGCAAAAGCAAGCTACAGAGTCTTAAATTATTATAGGGAGAAAGATGATTTTTTTTATTCCAAACCACTCACAAGAGGCAAACTTTATTGATAATACCTCTAAACGGTGATCAAACCTGGTAGCTGTATATTAAAGGAGAGGCTTGTGGACTCAGTCAGAACGTGGCCACACCATACTGGGAATGATTAAAATTAACTCCATCGTCCTTTGTCTACCGATCCGCCTCTCCGTGGCTTCTTTATGAAATCTGGATCGCGAGGGGACGTGCCAGCTAGGGACCCCTCGTCCGCCGCCCGCCTTGCTCGGGCCCCTGAAATTCGTGCGGTCGGTGGATATCGTCGTTATCGGAATCTGGTATTTCCAGACGCAGTTCAAAGGTGGTTTTTAGCGGCTTCGGTAGGTGTGCGGGCACGGCGGCGGGGTCCGTACCTCGCAGGCGGGGGCGCGCCGCCGCCTGAACCTGGCTCCGAGGTGCGGAGGTGTCCCCGGCGTCGCCGGGAGTCGCGCGCGGAGATGAACGGAGCATCTGGTCCCTGGTAACTGGGACTGTGTGCTGTGGGTTTTATGCCCCAGCCTACAATAAAAACTTTAATTTTATGAGTGATTTTTACTGTGTTCTTGGATGTTTTGTTAGATAATACCTCCCCCCCTCCCGTGATTATCCTCACCATAAGGGTGGTCTTTTAGTGTCAATATGTTTTGTATCAGCCCTCTTGACTGCTCTTTGTCTCCGGAGCACGTGGTGCGGTGCTGCTCAGCCATGACTTAATGCTTTGCAGAAACCACCTCTTCCCTTCTTGATTTCGCTCGAGCCTGGCCATTCAAACCTGAAAGAACCTTTATTTTCCTTTGTAAATATGGCCTAACTGTAACCGCTACTGCAAGTCAGGCTGGTGGATCTGAGTGTTAAAGGACTCCTGGGAAAAAAAGGAGGGGGGGGAAAAAAAAGGGTACTTAGGGCTGGCAGAGCCTCGGCAGTCGCTGGGCCCCCGTTCAAGTCCCAGCGTTGGTAGCGAATGGCCAGTTCCCAGTCGGTGTCTCTCTCCCAGGTGTGAATTCCATCACCTGGATCCCGGGGGGAATTTGCTCCTGGGAAAGAGAGCGGGGAGCGGCATCCCCAGCAGCGCCGGGGCGAAGCCGGCGAGGGATGGGCCGTGCCCCCGCGGGTCGGCGGGACAGGCGGGGTGCCTGGGGGCTCAGCCCCGCGCCGGGGGAGGCGCGGGGGAGCTCTGCTCGCACCTTCAGCCAGCCGGTGGAAGCCCCTTAGCTCCCGCTTCCAGGCAGCGTGCGGAGCGGCGCCGCCGAGATTAGGAAGTTTATTTCACATCACCATCCTCAGCATGGAAAAGTGTTAATCCCTTCCCGTTGCCTACATGCATTACGCAGTCAGCAGTGCCTATTTTACATATGTAAACAGCACTAGGAGAATGTGGTGAACATCATCGAAAACGCTTGGAGAAGCTATATGTATCTGTTTATATCTGTTATACATCTATTTATTTTTTTTTTTTTCGTTAACAGGTAAAACAGAAAGGGGTTCATACTCATCCTATGGAAGAGATTCGAATTTACAGGGTTGCCACCAGGTAAGTGAAAGTCTGCTCGGCAGAGGGGTTGTGGTAAATACGCTGATAAATGAGGTTTGCTTCTTAAAGTTGTACATCCTAGGGATAGGCTCCATCGTAAACGGCGACGGCTGCAGATGTGCGCTTCTCAGAAACGGGCTTTATTTGCACGTGCGGGTTTTAAAGCTCCTGCCTGAGCTTTTCTAGGCGGTGTGGTTATTGGAGACTAAGAGTACTTGGGCTGACCTAACACCGCCCCAGTCAGAGCTGCTGTCACCTCCGGGTTATTGTCCCCTGCGCCAGCGCCGCGCTGTTCGGCACGGCGGGTCCTTCCCGCCAGCACAACTTCAGAAATTACAGAAGTGGCAACACACCGCAGAGCTTGTGTCAGCCCCTAGCTTTGGATGGCTACTGCAATAAATTATAGTTTTCATAGAATCTGTATGATGTTGTGTGAAAACAAGGTTGTATTGAGGGATAAAAATGTCTGTGAAAATATGATTTGTTGTCCCTTTTTGTTTCTGAATTGTTTTTGGCTGGAAGTCAAGGCCAGCAGGCTAACAGCAAAGCCGTCTCAAGGGAAGCATGCGTGAGCTAGAAAAATAAGAGTAGTTTAATTAAATAATAAAATGCCAATGTAATACAAAGGTATAGCATGTGTGTGTGCCTCTCTGCACTTTGCATTTGCATACTTTTAAGTCTCCAGAGAAAGTCTGAGTCTAAAAATACTATCAATAGCCAAAAGTCTGTGCTTTGTTTCAAGACAATTGATTTTTTTAAAAGACACTTTCTTTTTCATTTCAGTAGCAATATTAATCGTGTGTTTAAATTCATTTTGTTCTTGAAGAGTGCTAGGCTTCCTTTCCTTTTTCTAAGTGCAGTAGCTTCGCACTTTGGAAAACTATTGAAAGAATTTAATAGCCTTCTTAATATTCAAAGCTTTATACTGTTCAAATCTGCCAGGGGGAAAAAAAAAAAACACAACCGACAAAAAACCAGCCAAAATGCATATTGTTTCCCTATAGGAAAGGGAAATACTTGATCCCTTCTTTCCTTTCCTATGTCCATCCTCTTTGATAATGTGGGGAAACAGTCTGTTCTTATGTTGTTGGTGGGTTTTTTAAACATTCGGTGTAGAAAAATGAAAGCGTTTGAGCAATTAAACAGACATTTCTGTCCGCAGCGCGCACGTGTGTGCCATCGGCAGCGTCCGGAGGCCGGGGCCGCGCTCTCGGCCGGCCGTCGCGCCATGCCCCTTCCCTCCGCAGCCCCGCGTCTGCCGGGGCGCATCCCGGCCCCCGCAGCCGGACCCTCCGGCGCAGGGCAAGCACCCGGGGACTGCGGCGAGGCGGCGGGGCCCTGCCTGCGGGTCTGGTTTCGGAGGTGGAGGCAGGGTTGGGGCAGCCCGGGGGGAGCCGGCGGCAGCTTCCCCGCGCAGGTGGCGATGGGGCCCCTTCCGCTGGCCGGCGCGGAGCTGCTCTGCTTTGCCCCCTCCGCTGACGGGGCCGGCGGGAGCCCGGAGGGAGGCGAGGTTTGCTCTGCTGCCGGAGGGGCCCCCGCGCTTGCCAGTCGTCGTCCGCGTTGTTTGAGTTTTGGGGAAGTTCCCGTGCACGGTTTTGCGTGCTGAGCTTGGGGCGGGAGAGGCGAGGAGGGAAGGCTGCTTTGCTGTGCTTAAGGCACCGTTACACGTGTTTAATTCTATGGGGAACAAACGGAAAGGACACAGAGCTGCTCTCTGGTGAAGGTTTACAGGCCAAGGCTTGAAAGTGAACTTAGTGATGCTCTGAGCCTTCACGTACCTAGCTCTCTAGTGAGTCAGTAAGTGACTTACTGATTTCACCTGCAGCGACCAGCGCAGATCAGTGCAGAGAGCGCGTGTGTAACCCCACCCTCACCTGACCCCAAACAACTGCAGCAGCTCTTAATTAATATTAGGAGCCATTTACGATCCTTGTATGCTTTTGCTCTCTATTGTTAGGAGGTAGCAGGATGTGTTTCTGTCCCCAGGGCTGGCACAGCGTTGGGGACGTTGTCCCCAGCGTGTAGTAGCACCCGTCCGAGGGTGAGACCCGGCTCCTCTGCAGCTCCAGCCTCCTGGAGATCCCGCTCCGCTGCTCTCTCGGCTCTGCTGCCGTTTCACATCTCATCTGCAAACGTACCTTTTCTTTGCTGCATTTTGCTTTTAGTTTTTCTTTCAGTCTTACTGCGTTTGAACGATCTCATGATACTGCAAGTAAGTTAGAAATTGTTTCTGAGTTCAAAATGGCATTGCACCTAAATAAGTTATATGGTCTATATGTGCCTTGTGCATGGAGTCTTAACGCGACTCGTACCGCGGCCTCTTTGTGCACACCCGTGTCTGTGAATATCTGCAGGGCACAGATGTGTATTTTCTTTAATTTGGGAGTAAAAAGTTAATCTTGGAAACTAAGGGCAGTGGTGCAGCTCTAGGCTTGAGAAGACAGTTTGCTGTAGACGGATAATTTTTTCTTAAGCATCCTCAGCTTTATGCCCCGGCCACAGTGAGGCGGCGGTTTGCACAGGCTGTCGGTGGTAGAGGAGAGTGACCTGGTTCCAGATACCCCCAGTGTCAACCGATACGGAAATCGCTCGGTGTGACGTTACTGCAGCATCACCGCACCCGCGGTGCCGGGAGCGTGGAGGGGTTGGGGCAGCTCGGATCAATCCCACGGGAACGGCTGGCGGGAGCTGCGGGCCCCCACCCAGCCCTGCTCGCGCCGTGCCACCGCCTGGCTTGGCTTCTCTTGGCCAAGCGACGGATCAGCCAACAGCTGAAGCCCCTCGTGGGGAGCTGCCGGGTAATTGCCATGACGAGGACGGCGGCCTGCAGAAACAGGCAGCACGGTTTCTGCCTCATCTCTTCAGGCAGCACCGACCACCTGCGGTAGGAGTCCGCGCGCCGCTCCTGCTCGCCAGGCTTCGGGTCCCAAACGCAGGAGAGGACAAACCTGAAAGTGCCGACGAGCTCCAGCCTTTCGGCGAGCTCCTTCATATTGCGTGAAAAAGAGGATAAGCCCCGGCAGGCGGTGCAGCCCGGGGAGGTGCTGAGCACCGCAGTGCCCCTGCCTGTCCTCTGTGCCGGGGAGTACGGTCTCAAGATACTGGAAAAAACCCTACAGTAAACAAGCCGATGGCTGGGGTTGTAGTACGAGAGCTAATGCATTTTTTTTCCTCAATGATAGCATTGAATAGTTTTTTTTTACACTTTGGTGGACCAATTCTGGAGTTTCCTCAGAATTCAGTTGGTACAGACGCGGTCAGCTCTCTGGATGGATCCCTGATTGCATCTACGTGGCGCTGCCCTGTGGTTGTGTAGGGTCAAGGAAGAACTGATGGAGAAAACCCTACCTACCCACCCTCCTTTTCTGTGGTTTCGTTCATGAAAATTTGAGGAATATTAGGAAGATATTACAATAGAAGTGCAAATAATTAAAATTCTGATCCACAAAATAGGGTCTTTCTTTCTACCATATGCATCCGCTTTCTGGAAGTATAATGGAAAAGTGGGTGAAGCAGATGACCGGCGCCCAGACAGGCAGGAGAAAAATATTTCTAAAATAAGAATCTCTCGAATTCCTGAAAGGTACAGAAGGAATAATGCTTAATGCCGAGGCTGGACCATCTGTTGTCTGTTCTCCAGGCTGCAGAACTATCAGGATCCACCAAATTATTAACAAGTACGAACCTTCAGGCTTAAAAGAAAATGAAAAGCTACGAGCCTATTGCAAGACTTCTAGGATGTGCTTTCGCACGTATTGAGAAAGATGAGCTTATCTAGAGGGAAGATATTGAAGATGACTTGGTGAATTCCAAGGAAATACCGGTGGTGAGACGGCGATCGCTGCGAATCCCCTGGAGCCGCGGGTTATCGGAGGGGCTGGAGCAGCGGCAGGAGCTGCCTGAGCTCCTTTTTCCTCCGCCCAGGAGGAGCGTGCAGATTTTGTTGATTTCTGAAAGGTAAATTGCTACCTCCAGATGTGATGCATTGCTCTCTGTAGATGAGTTCCTGGAACAATTAAGGAAAACTAAATACCTAACGATATTGAACTTGCTACCTATTAATCTTCTGGTAGGAAAAAACCCAACAACCTCTTTCCACACAAATAGCAGCAATGATCTGAGGTTTCATCCCGGCGCTGCGTTCACACCAATGAGAGAAGAGGTCAGATACACAGCAACCCATTTACTTCAAGATGATTTTTATTTCCGAGCCTAGGGCCCAATTGGGCTCTCACTGAAAACCATAGCAAATACAACACTGATTACAGTGGGAATGGAAGAAAGCTCATCTTGGGAACTATTTAATTCCATTAGAGAGAAGTCATCTAAGAAACATGTACCAAAGTTGTTGTCAAGACACTTTTGAAACACTGGCTTCATTGAAGTTAATGACAAAAATCTCATTTCATTCGGTGAAGTCAGGATTTTGCGTGTTGTCTTAATTCTGTGCTGCTTACCGTTTCCCCGAAGATCCATATTTTTTTTTTTTTTTTATATTGTGCCGGTTTGGCGGGGGGCAGGGGATTAGCAAGGCAGTAGTAGTAAAAAAAAGCATACCTACTTGCTTTCTCTTCACTTTATTCTGGTTTCCCTGTATCGGTCTGTATTATTGGTTGGGTACTCGGGTTGTAAGGGTCTGCGCGTGGTAATGACGAGCAACGCACCCGCTTCTGTCTTCAGAGAGCTTCGTGTGAATCGGCACCGCAAAGAGGCAGAAGGAGCGAGAAGAAACGATGTGGTAGGTAGAGCTGAGCGCCAGCCGGCGGCTGCGGAGCCGGGGCTGGCGCGAGGGTGCGCGTGCGGTGGGAGCGGGCAGCGCTCCGGGGGAACCGTGAGCTGGGGGCTCGGCTCGCGTAAATCACCCCGCTTCGGTTTCCCAACGGCAGCTGCAAACGAGGGGCTGTCTTAATTCGACAGTGTTTATAAAACACCGATACTCCTTAGCGCAAGAGGATCTGGATACACCAAGTACTATTATTAGACTAATGGCAACGTGTGCCGCTTACGGTAGCGTGGCTCCGCTAATCGGTTAATAGTCGATGAGACCGACTTTGAGTAATTCGGAGCTATTGCGCTTTTCTGAGCAATAGTTAATTCAAAAAAGCAATGAATAAGAACTGTAAAATGAGCTTGATGGTCAGAAAACATACACCGTAGATTTCCAAGGCAACGCACGAGATTGTATGTGGGAATAAATTAGACAGTCCTTTGAAAATTTGGATTATGCCTTTTTGGCAAATGCGTAGTAACAGATACTTAGCTTTTAAGGTGTTTTAACTTAAAGCAAAATCCCCAAATCCTAAGATGACTTGTTTTTACTACTAAGTCTTTTAGAAAGTGAGTCTAAATGTTGGTTTTGGATGTACTGTTTTACTTGGTGTTCAAGAAACACTCGTGGAGGCCAGTTGGAACCATCCCACTGTTAGAAGCTGCTTCTGGAATGAAGTGTTAAGGTAAAAGCTAGTGGAGTTGTACAAGCTCAGCCAGGGGTTTATTGACCTTTTTTTTTTTTTTTTTTTTTTTAATAAAACACAACTGCTACCAAAATATAATAAACTTTATCCAGATTGAGATCATATTTGCTAGCTGTCGGCTTGATTCAAGATACCACGGGAAGGAGAAGGGCCAACCACCGCAGTGACAGAGGCGTGATGTTTAACTTTGGGTTTATCGCAGCTTCAGTTCAAACAAGCAGCGTTAGAGGCTGCAACAAAATGGCTCCTTCGTGCATTTACAATGCCGTAGGCATCCGAGGGCAGTCCGCCCAAACCTGCAGCAGCTCTGTGGCTTTCCAGGGTTTCCCGAGGGACCGTATCGGTAGCAATTTATTCAAGGAATCCAGATCAGAAAGGAGCAGGCTCCGAGATCCCGAGGAGTCAGAGGGGTGCGACGGGCAGGACAGCGCTTCTGCAGAGAGCATCCCTGCACCGTAACACGGTGTATAGCATTTACCTCGCCTCTTCTCTGTCTTCCGTTCAGTACTTTTTCTCCGACTCCGCTCTTCCTCCTTTCTTGCCTGTGCTCCCTTCTCTCCCTCCAAAACCTCCACGTCACCCCGTCCCTCTGGAAGCAGCGGTGCGGGTTTCCAGGCTTACGATCAAGGGCACAGCGGGCTGCCGTGGCAAGCGAATATGCCAGTTCTGGCTGAGGTTTCCAGGAGCTCATTTAAAATAGTTCATGCAGAACCAACCGGAGTTCAACCTTCTTGTAGCTGCTAATGTTTTCCTGTATCCTCTCCCATCGGATCTGCCTCCAGATATCTGCTGGACATCACAGGCTCTACGCAGACACTACAGGCTCTTTCCTGACGTCCCTCCTCCTGCGTGGTCGTGGATCCTCTCGCCTTTGCCTCCCGTCTTTTCTTACTCCCCTGTCCCTCTGTGATGGGTGAGAGGAGCCTTTGGCACACGACGGGGCTCGTGGCCCCCTCTCCGTTCAGCTGGCACAGCCAAGGTGCTTCCTCAGGAGGTTTTCTTATTAGACGCTGTGGCGTTTTATCCTCCCTGCATCACAGCTCGCTCCGAGGGGGGAGCGTCCCCATCCCTGGGGGTATTTAAAAGCCGGGGAGATGTGGTGCTTAGGGACATGGCTTAGTGGTGGGCTTAGCAGTGCTGGGTTAACGGTTGGACTTGATGATCTTAAGGGTCTTTTCCAACCTGAACGATTCTGTGATTCTACGAGAAGTCGTCGGCTTTTGCTCCGTGCGCAGGTGGCCGCGTGGCCGACACGCTCCCCGCTTCCCTCCTGTCCCAGCCCTTTCCGCCCCCCACCTGCAGTAGCAGGCTGAACGCTTCCCATGGAGGAAGGCAAGGAAAGCCTTGGCTTTTAATTTTGGAATGTTTGTGGCTCAGTGAGCGTGGCGGAGGGAGGAGATGACATACCTTTGACAGAGATTTTGTATAGAAGTCACAGAAATATTGCTGGAAAACTTTAAAATGAGTGTAATGGAAAGGAAAGGAAAGACACGGGCGGCTTCTGCAGCAAGTGCGTATGGATTAACTCATCCCAGCTGCCCGTGCCCGCCTGTCCGTGTGTCCAGTAAGGCTGGAAATCGTGGCATAACGCTGCTGTTCTCGTGCCGAGGAGGGAATGGACAGAAAGAGCTATTGCCCGTTTTCTTTTTTCTTCCAGAAGTGCTGGGGCTTCCTTTTTCTGCTGTGAATTAGTGAATTTTTGCAACATCTCTAATCATACGAAGAGGAGTCCGGCAAAGACAGAGGGGAAAAAAAGCAGGAGGGATTATCTCTTTATCTGATACATACTTTTAAAAGGTCCTTCTTCAGTGCTTCATTCAGCGTGAGATTGAGACTAATGCATATTCTGAAATCAGGCTTCCGATTTAAGCCGCTAAAGAATAACTATTACAAAAATAACTCTGGTAGCATCGCGCAGGGGCTTCCCGCATCTCGGAGGCGTCGCCAGCGAACGCACGAGCGCTGCCCCGTGCGTTCGAATGCTCTTGGTTTTCTTGAATTCGAGCAACAACACGTTCTCCAGTATCTTGCAGAGCACTTTGGGGGTTGGTTTTCTTTTTTCCTTTTTTATGGCCTGCCCAGCTTTTCGTAGTAAACCACAAAAAAGATGGTACGGTGACTGCAGAGAGGGAAGGTGTGAACCGAGGCGGCGTGCGTGTGTCCGCGCACGGAGCCGCTGCGCTCTGAACTGCTTCTAATTTGTACTTTGTTTGTGAACGTCAGGGCAAAGAATCTCTCCGTTTTATTGGTATTGTATACAATAAGTTATTAAATTTCATCTCTGTAATACACCTGCAGTAAAATAACAAAACGTTACTGCACTTAAGGAACATGTGTGTGTGTTGCAATGTTCCACCCCTCCCTTCCAAACAGCTGCTTACAGATTTCAAGATCCATTGTATATATTCCCTAGAGCCCACCTCTAATAATCGAGACACATCTGCCATTGCAGTATTATAGGCATATGTAGTTTTATTGAAAACTATACCTGTATATAAAAAAATTAAATAACTCCTACCTCAATTAAATTGGCAAGCTACCTTTGCTGAAGATCATATTGCAGACCTCTGGAGACACGGCGAGTTCATTTTATTCTTCTGTTACAAATTACTTAGTATTTTTTTGCTTAGTCAAATAACTAGGTTTCCTCACATTTTGATGGCAAGATTCCTTTACCTACAATAATTTCTCCTTCGCTCTCCCTCCATGTAAAAAACACACAAAAGCTGTACTAACGTGATAAAAGATACCTAATGTGCCAAGGAATTCAGGTTCTGACGGAGTCGATTGCTAATGCATTATTTGTGATTAGATGTGCAGCATCAGCGCCCGTAACAAAAGCTCCAGCACTTTGTTTATTTGCGTTTAAGTATTTGGACGCTCTGACTTCTTGACTGGGCAATATGTACTTACCAGCCCCAGCTGCCTCTGGACGCGATGTGCTCCATAGGAAACGCGGTACAAAATAGAACTACGCTGTATTTGTACGTAGAGCCTTTGGCTAAAGCAAATGCAAAGAGAAGGAGCTCCTTGCCCCTAGAGTCCAAAATTCCTCCTCGGCGGTTCCAGCCCTCCTACCCTCTTGTGTAGGTAGAGTCCTGCAGTAGTCCTGCTCTACCAGCAGTCCTGTAGGTAGAGTCCTGGGGTAAGGAGATGGAGTAGGTGACCTTCGAATAATTCAGTCTGGCTTTCCCTGACTTCGTCGGTACACGGTCCTGCCCCAAGGACAAACGATCAATGTGAATGGATAAAATCCTGGCTACTGGGGGGTCGGTGGCAGACGTCCCGTTGAGTTCAGCGGGGCTGGGAAGCAGAATTTTCCCTGGTGACTTCTGTGGTAATTTATAGTTGGAGAAGATTCACCTCTGTCGTCGTTACTGCTCAAGCATCTCGCTTTGGGAGGTGCAATCATTGCTCCTGCTCCAGAAATTAGTTCTAGCGCCCATAAACTATCCTCCTGTGATCGTGGGCACATTGTAGACCAATGTTTTTGGTGTTACAGCACTAAAATAATGACATAAGAGATAAAATTTCCATGTTAATCAAATGTATTAAAGGAACTGACTTAAGTTCAGATGTCTGAATGGCTCATTTAGCAGAATTCCTCATGCATCCAGAAAGACACGGTTTCATTGTCCATATCATAATTGAAGAAATGCTAAAACCCAACACTGCAATTTAGTGGTAAAAGGAGTGCTTTTCTCTTAGCCCTTTGGATCAAATGTTAAGCTGAGGGCTATTTTGTTGGAAGTGAGCATTCCAAGGGCACCTTTCTGGAGCTTAAAACCTGGCAACAGAATAACGCTGCGATTTGTAATGTGCAATAATAGGTTTATGTTGTGGTTGAGTGCTAATAGGAGCTTGCTTTGCCTTCGCAGTCGCTGCACTCTGACTTTCTGGGCTACCGTGAATGCGATAAAAAGGGGAATGATGCTTGCCTGCAGTTGTACCGCGGCAGGTCGTGGGCTCGCTGTGCTGTACGTTACCAGTTCAGGTCTGGTCAGCGTTTGATGGAAGACCTCCAGCAAAAAGGCAGGCTGTGCTTTCACTAATTCTGGCAATTTTCGGGACTCAGAATTGACTGTTGAGTGCCGCGGCGTACAAGGGTGATAGCTGGGGATGCTCTCCTTGGCATATGAGGTATGGTTTGGCAGGTTTTGCTAATACAAATGCATAAACCCTAAAAAGCAAAACACTGAGCCAGTGGAAAAATAGCTGAAGCCATTTTCATTGCATACTTGGTGCAAGCAGTGGCATTTATCAACCATTCATTGCTTTCTCCAAAGACGACAGTCTCCTGTGTAGCCGTGGGTTCACGTCTCGGTGGGGAACTGCCTGTTCCTTTCCCTGGCGCCATTAATAAGCCATGTTCTTTCTGAATCGCTCCCGTACCGAGCCGTCCAGGCCCCTTCGATAATCCAGCTCAGCTCAGCCGCAAGGTCCTGACAGTTCAAGCAAGTTCTGAAGAAAAATATCACTTTTTGGACTATCAGAAATCCTTCCCAGTGTGACGATTGTGAGGACAAGTCTCACTAAAGACACCATAGCTTCAGAGCTTTACTCACAGAATCGTCGAGGTTGGCAGCTCTGGAGGTCACCTCGTCCAACCCCTGATCTAGCAGGAGCAGCTAAAGCAGCCTGCCCAGGACCACGTCCAGACCGGTTTTGAATACCTCCAAGGATGGAGACTCCGCAACCTCTCCGGGCAGCCTCTTCCAGTGTTTGAAGTGTTTGCTCGTGTTTACATGGAATTTCTGTTTTCCAGGCTGTGCCCGTTGCCTCAGTTAGCAAGTGGTTTGGGTCACTGCCTTCCAGCGGGTTCCGTAAAGCTCCAGCTTTCGCTGGCAATGTTATCCAAACACGGAGAGAGGAGGAGGACGCACACGTACACAACACGCAAGCACAGCACATGCTCGTGTTTAGATATTGCAAAGGATTGCGATAGACATAGGATAGCTGTAGGAAAGGGATTTCTGGGGGCAGCTTCAGCACGCTAGTATCGTCCTAATTTCCGACACCTCTCGGACAAAATAGTCTTCTTGTCTTGTGGGCGCCGTTGTCTTTTGACAGCCGTCTTCTGTTCCTGCCCTCTGGTTCTCCCACCCTTTCAGCGGTGGAGTTACCCTTTCACGGGAGGCGTCTGCCTTCCGTAGCTTCTCGCCCGCTCGGACTCCTCTCGGAGTTGGCTGTTGGTGCCGGGGTGCTTTTCCGTGTGTTTCGGAACAGAGCTTGTCTCAGTCCTGTCCGGGCCACGACTGGGGTCTCGGCATCGCCCGGTGCACACAGAAGTAAAGAGGTTATATTAAATATTGTTTTCTTCGGGTGACCACCGTGTTTCCGAAGGCGACGGTCTCCCACAGTTGCCACAAACCGGCATGGCCGCTCCTGTAGCGTTTGCTGTCGGCTGTCGCATTGCTCATTTCCAACAGACCATTTCCAATAGCCTTTTTACTGCCCAGAAGTTACTCGGTTCTCCCACCACCCCCTTCTGACATGTGGTTACCTGCTGCTTTGCAGGGGAATGAATAGCATCTTTAATCACACTTAATTACCATGCGACTGCAGACAGGAACTTCACATACAGAACAGCTCAAGATGGAGAAACAAGATCCTTTGCAAGCGCAGATAGAACGCTAATTATTAAAATAATCGCTATTTTCTAAACACACGCTACACATAACATTTAGTCAGGACCTATACTTTCTAAGGCAGCTATTAATTCGTTTCTACAAGTCATAAAATTTCTCTCGTTTTGCAAACTTCTTCACGGTGTTTCCAGTTGCAATTTAGGCAATCTGTAAGTTGGAGTTTCAAAATCCAGTGCCTCTCTCACGTACACTTTGCCTGGGCCAATAATGATATTTTAGGTCATTCAAATACAGAAGTAAAGAGTTCAGTGCATGGATGCACTGAGGCAATCAGTGTTGTAAGAAACAAGTGCCCTACGTTTCGGCAGCAGATCGTTCTTGCTGCATTGCCTGTGGAATTTCTTCACCTGCTTTACTGCATCCTCCCTGGGAAGGGCCAGATAAACACAAGCCCACGATCTGTGTATTTTTAAGAGCTTTCACATTCCAGTAAACTCTCGCCACCTGATTTTCACAGAAAGCTCTTTAACTTTCTTCTTGTTAATAGCTGGAGAAAAAAAAGAAACGTGTTTGCATCCCACTTGAAAGACGGCGTTTGAGTATTGCAGCCTTAGCCATCGGCCCAGCCTGGCATCGGCACTGACCTTCGGGATGTTTTTTCGTTGGAAGAAGACGCTCTAGCCATGCTTCTATTGTGTGATTTATTCCTTTGCTTCTTGGCTTAAAAAAGGAGCAATTACTTTTGATAAGTAGAGATTTCAGGGAACGTACGAGGATATGAATCCTACCAGCTATTTATGTATGGAATAATTAAAAACAATGACTAAGTTCTGCTATCAGCCTGCCTAAAAAAAGAAAACCCTCTGATACCTCAAACACACAAGCAACATCAAATGCCTGTGAAGTTGTCATGGCGCATTCCCTGCTTCTTTTCTAATTCTTTGTCTTCGCCCATCTGAAGACGCTTTTCCAGCTTGTTTTAATTCAGCAACAAAATGCTTCTGTAGGGCAACAAAGTGCAGGGCGTTCAGGTGCATCAGGGTTTGGGTCCCCGAGTCCTGCCTACGTTGCCTGGGGCCCTTCGGTGCCTTCCCGATTACCTGCCGGGCTCCCCCGAGCGTTGCGGGGCTCTTCCCGGAGGCACGGGAACGATCCGAGCCCGGGACCCCGGTTCCCCGGGAGAGGTCCCGCGGGGTGGAGGCGGCTGGCGGCGGCCCGCGGCTCTGGCCGGGGGTGGCAGGGGCACGCAGCGCTCCCTTGTGCGGCGAGCGGCTCCCAGGGCCGGGTTCGCTGAATCATCCCCCCCAGTCCTCCGCTCGGGAGCAGAAACCCACATTTTCGGTGCAGCGCTGCCTAAGTTAGGACTCCACATCTGTAGACTGGGGGCCATCGACCAACGACTTGGCGATGCCTTGTGGTGTGTCTTTCTCGCTTCCCCTTTCCTGTTTTGCTTGATGTTCGTTGTTCCCCTTTCGTAGCTTTTTTTCCCCATAACCGACTTGTGTTTTGCTGCAGTCTGCGGCTGGCGTTACGATGGCTCTGGTTAGAGGGCGAGGGCTGTGTGGTAGGGGTTGGACGTGGCCCTCGCAGGTGGAGGAGCAGGGCTTGAGCCCTTCCATGCCTCTCAGATGTGCGTTAATTCGATTGCAGCCTGTGCCTCCCCCGTGCAGCCACCCTGCTCTGCCTCGTGCTCCCAGCCTTATTCCGCTCGGGAGCAGCCT
Organism: Platalea leucorodia; assembly: GCF_965183815.1. NCBI lineage: Eukaryota > Metazoa > Chordata > Aves > Pelecaniformes > Threskiornithidae > Platalea > Platalea leucorodia. The sequence continues at coordinate 1,458,841 of NC_138858.1, forward strand.
TTTTAAAGCGTTTCCCCCCCGCTCTGGCTTTGAAAAGTGCCGAACACATTGTTGGTGCTTAACAAATAATAAATAATAATAACACAGGAGCCAGGTATTTCTTTATGCCTTTGCAGCAGATGAGGTGCGTGTCTGCCAGGCATTCGAGTCTTGCTGCAGTATGTTTAGCAACAATGGAGAAGTTAATATTTTTATTTCGTTTTGAAGTTAATGACAGAATATAGCCATCTGTCTGCGTGTTTATAGGTCTGTCTTTTTTTTTTTTTTAAATCTATTTTCTTTCTTTGAAAATGGATCCTGGTTGACTGTCAGGAGGAAACGTTTTTTTTTAAATAGCAAAGATATAGGCTATACTACAGTTAGAGTTATGGATGTTTCCCACATCCTTGTCTTTCAAAAGTGTCTGGGGAAGAATGCATATAAAGCCTAATAAAAACCAACTGTATCGCTGAAATATAACTCACTTGGGTATTTCTCTGTCTCTTTTTTTACGTACGCTATAATATACAGCGTTACCTTTACACTGGATAACAAGGTGCTGTGACAAATCCAATTTTTGGAGAGAGTTACATTTTTATTATTACATGTAATGCAAAAAATGCCAATTAACTGCCCAGCATATTATAGCCATCTACAGAGAAAATTAGCAAGAAGCTGCCCATTGCTTTACGGCATCTTACTGTCACGCCTTCCCCGTGCCGCGGAAGGAGTGACGGGCCGCTGCAGCTTCCCGACCTAGGCTTTAATCTCTCCGTTGTGAACAAGAAGATACGAAATAGGTTGTTTCCAGGGTTCGAAAATCCTGCTTGCCGCCTTGGTCCTGAGAAGTTAAGATTTTAAGAACCTCAGGCGAAGGGTTTCGTGAGGCCATCTTGCGTCGTCAAGAAGAGTCGCCCATGCCTTACTCTCTGCCTACGTCTGGTTGGGAACAGAGCTCCTCTGCCTTCTTCTAACGCCCCTTCGGCGACCGTTGTCCAAAACACTACTCAGTAGTTGCATCCTCGCTATTTTCTTTTTAATATGTATTTCCAGTTTAAATCAATCATTTTTAGAAGTTTTATCCCACGATGACCAGTCTTGGACAGGCTTTGCAAGATGAGTGATTCCTAGCCCAGCGCTGGAAGACTTGTGAGAAACTACAGTTGCAGTTAGTGCAAGCCACCACTCTGCTCTTCTGGCGGCCTCGGCAGAGCTCGGGAGCAGCTTCGTCCTTCTTCGTCCCCGGGCGTGAGATACTGGAGTCACATGCGGAAATTTCTCCTGCTTGTCGTATTTTATGGGCACGTGGCACATCCTGATATCGTGACGATAGATTTGATGTGATCGTACACGTGTAGAGCAGCACAGACAGGTTTGGAATTGCAAATGTACAATAGGAAGACACCTTTTGCTGCATATTTTTAAGTAACCCAGCAAGGACGGACGAGGCCTCTTGCTCTCGTGCTCTCGCTGCTGCGTCTGGACAGGAGGACAGCGATGCTGTGCCAGTATCCTTCAGTTTTCTGGTTACTAGAATCTTACTCTAAAGTTACCTGGTTTTACAAATTTTGCCATGTAACTTCTGGCTCTTTGCTTTTCTTTTCTGCTTCATCCTTTTACCAGTTCAATTGCTGTAAGATATGTTGTACGTATTTCCATAGGGCGTTAAGTAAAATCCCGAACAAAGCAGGATCTCTGAAACTTCGCTCTCCTCTGCGCTTCTGTTCCGCCTGGTATTTGTTTTCTGTGGAGTAATTCAGCATAGTGGCTTTGATTTATTTTTTAAAAAAATATTTCTTTCAGATAAACCAATTACACATTTTGTGACGACTTTTGTCCCTAGTATTAGTCTGAAGTGGTGGTACCATCCCTGCGGAGCTCTGCTCCGCATCAGCTCTTCTCTGCCTCGTTTGACTCTGAAAGCGTCGCTATACCTTGCGTTAGCACCGTGAGCACAAGCTGGAGTAAAGGGCTGTGTAAAGGAGACGTAAGAGAAGACCCAGAGGGAGGCCTGTCCCCGTGCTGCCTTATTTAAAGCAGCACCAACCCGCGCGGGCGCTTGCTTCGGCTGGATGGCCCGTGCTGGTTTCCCTGAAACCGGCAGCGTCGCCGACGGGAGCAGCGCTTCCCTGCAGCCTAGGCAAGGTGCGACCTCGCCTCCGCAACGGCAGGGATCCTCCTCCCCTTTGCCGTGCAAGAAACGGGAGGGAACGCAGCAGGGGCAGCGAGCGGGGTGGCAGGGGCTCTGCCCTTCCCCAGCGCCCGCCCGACCACCTCCAGTAGGCGAGACTAACTGGAGTAAGCGCCCGCGCGGCCTCGTGGACCGAATCAAGCGCCGTATCTTTTGAATTAAACGAGCGTGCCTCTATTGACAGACCCGTTCCTCCTCCCTGAATTTGGGCAGGTTGCTAGATAGATCTGCTTTAATTTGTGTAATAGAGATGATATGAACAGATGAAAATTGTATTGTAAGGGCGAAGCGTTGCTGGCTGGTTTTCTTCATGGGTGAGAATACTTGGGTTACTGCATTTGCAATGCATCTCTACCTGTAGCAAATCCCAGGCGTACTCCCGGTGAGGGCAGGAAGGCGCTGCGGGAATGCCGGCACTCCGCACCGCGGGGTGTTGGATGGGCGCTGCGTACTAAGGAGACAATCCCGAAGCGAGACGTGGACCAGGAAGGTGACGGCGTTGAGCACGGGCAGTGCCTGGCACGGGCAAGGAAGCCACCCGGTGATCTTAACGCGCCAGGCAGCGAACCTTCATCCCTGCTGGGGGTGCACCGCGGCCGGCCGGAGGGGCAGCCGGCTCCCGGCCCGCGCTGCAGCACCAGGGATGCCGCCGCAGCACTTTGCGCCTCAGCTTTCGAGGGAACACAGGCGGTCTTCGTTTGTACTTGACCGCGTTGGTTTTTCCCCGTGGCGGTGCTGACCGAACGGGGAGGCGGTTTGCGGCACAGCGGGCCTCCGCTCCGACTCCCTGAAATACCAGCTCGTTACATTTTTACCTGTGTCAGCATAAAAAGGTGCTTTTTTTTCCGTTCCAATTTCTCATAGCCGCTGAATTTGCCAATTTTGTTGTTGTTGTAGGGTGACTCTAATTTTTTGTCCTGTCTTAAGCACAAGGTGACCTGAACTTCGGCAGCCTTTACTTGAAATGAATATGCCTTTGCACTTTATTCAGCCTCAGCTACATGCTGTGTTAGAATATATCAGTTTCCCTTGAAGAGCATGTGCTTTAGCTGTGTGGGAAAAGATGGCAAGTAGCAGAGGGAAATTTAAAATAGAGAAAGAAAGAAATTCCCTATTTTAAATACCATGAGCATCATTAGTTGGTTTTAGGCATATTTGCATAGTATGGTTCTGTAAAAAATAAACGTGCCTTTATAATACTGAAAACATAAGGCTCCTGTAACATGAAACACGAGTTTGATACTCAAACTGCTCAAGTTTCAATTTTTAATAGTCCTTTCCCAAGAAAATGATGGCAACGTACACCAGTGTCGTGTCTTTGCATCATTCCTATCTGTTCGTTTACTTAGGTCCTAGGAAGCTCGTTGCTGATCTTTGGGAAGGAACCTGTTTTTTTCAGTTGCTGTCTCATTTGAGTGGGAATATGTCCGTCCGTCCGTCCTTCAGCTGGGGAGCTGGAAGGGCTGCGGACGGCGGGGCGGGCCGGGCCGGGCCGGGCTGCGCTGGGCGCCTGCCTTCGGCTCGCTGCGTGCCGCTGCCTCGGGCGCGGGAGCGTGATTTATTTCCAGTCCTTGCCTACCGTTAGCTTCAAGTCCCACTTCTTCCCTCCGCTTCCTTTGCAACGAGTGCCCGAGGTTTCGCTTCTCTGCTCCTCACCCCAGCGCAGGCGCGCGCTCTCTCGCAGGAACCCGGGAGCTTTAACTAATGAAGCATCCTTGCCGAACCTGCGTGACGCGGCTCCGCGTTAGCCATCGGCCTCGTGCGGTGCTAGATCATTTGAGGACACGCAAATGGCTTTTACGCTGCCAGAATGATTTTTTTTTTTTTCCCCGACAAAATCTTGCTTCCCCATCAAAAAGGGGGAGGCCGTTGTTTATCTTTCAGGCTGATGAATAATAAGAAGTTAAAAAAAACCCCCATCCTCTGAGGCACTTCAAGTATTTAGCATGGGTTTTGTTATTTTTTTGGACAGGAAGTTTCTTTGGTCTCTCAGATGTTTTTACGGTAACTTTTCTTTGGTTTAAAAATATTACTAACATAATGTCAGAAAAATGCCGTTTCCCATGCATTTGAACTTCGGTAAGCCTTTCCTGTGTTCTCATATTCAAAGGGAAAACAAGAATTATATCATTAGAAATGGGAATTCAGCCACCAAACACCTTTTTAAGACTGAGGCATGTCAGGATATTTTACCCTGTCTGAGACAACTTGAGCCAGGATTTCTGTTGTAAGCTGTTTGTAGTCGAATGCTTACACAGGGAAGAGCGATGATAATTGACTTGTTAGGTTACCAGGTCTTTTTTTAGGGTTTGTAATAATTTGCCAGAGAGGAACGTTTTGAAGCAAGTAGTGGTAGGACATCCTCACTGAATCATGTTGAAGTGCTTACTTGAACTGAAAAAAAGCAGAGCCCAGCGAAGCAGCTCTTGCCAGCAAGTCTTCAGTATTTTTCTCAGGGAAAAATAGTGCAAAAATGTCATTCTCTGCGCAGCGTTCGTCTCTGCATGTCATTAATCCTCACTGTCTCCTATCCATCTCCCCCCCCATAAGTGACCGCAGTGCTGATACCTACCAGATGGTATAGGATTGGAGATGTTTGAAAAAGTGGGCACTTATAGATGTTCTGAACTTCAGCGTTGCATGGAAATACAGATATTTGTGTACTGGGAGGTACTGTGAAAAGCAGGGATACCAGGACGTGTGTTTCATAATTTAGTGAGCAGTTCCAATATATATATATACACGCTGACAAATACCGGCTTTATCTGATTATTATTCAACCCTACGTAAGTTGTTATGGTGCCCCGTTTTTACCAGGCATTAATATTCTGTCACTGTGCACTTTTTCGTACCTGAAGCATCTTAGCATATGTATTTAGCTTGCATTTTTGAGTGGAGTAGGTATGGAGGGATTTTTCTTGATAAATGTGGAAGATGCTGTGGATCAGCTGGACTCTGATGATGTGGCAAGCCTGCTTTCTAGCAGCGCTCTGCCGCTCCGTAAAAATACTGCAGACAGTGCTTCGCTATATTCGGCAATCCCCGAAAATCCAGCTGCTGTCCGAGGGCCAAACGCTTCCCTCATTAGCACCCAGGAGGCCCCCGCCGGCTTCAGAGGATTTATCCTGGGCTAAACCGAGGGCTGTTTAATTCCGTACCAAATCTTCTGTCCTGGAAAACGACTCTACCAGTGTGCTTCAGAGAATACGCACGTTAAGCCAAACTGGCTGTATGGTTTTGTACAAACCGAATAACTCCAGTTGCTCTAAGCTTGCTTCATTTTCTTGATTGCAAAGTCTTTTAAACGTTATCGCAGGGTATCACGGCATGCAAAGACACGGGAGCGCCGTCAAGGTCCAAGGCACTGGATTTTCACGATGTTCGATTGACTGCAGATCATGCTGGGGTGAATTTTCCCAGTAACGGGCTTTTACGTGGTTCACCTCCTCAGCTGCGTGCGGTTCCTTCCCGACAGAGCGCTGTAACAAAGCGGGGGGCCCCCGGCAATCTCGGATTATTTCCCCTCGCAGAGGGGTCTGTGGGTGCCGAAGTCGGTGTTTAATGCAGACGGCCCGGGTGCCTGGAGCCGTCCCCGGAGCGGGGTGCAGCGGCTGGAGCGCGGCCGCAGCCGGCAGCCCCGGCGTGGGGGTGATCCTCGCTGGGAGCCGCGCGGAGCAGCTTCAAATGCTGGAGCTGGTACCGCGCTGCGCCTCGGCCATCTCCAATATCAGGACTAAACCCAGCTCTTTTCCTGGGCGCAGTTAGCAGCACGGGAGAACTTTCTAATCGTAAAACACCGGGCTTTGACCAAAGTCCCTTCCATCGCTCGGTCTCGTCTTCCCCAGCCGCCCTCACCAAACGCCAACCCTTCTGGGCGGTAAGAAACCCAGCGGCTTTGTTGGTTTTTACGGGTTTTTTGAGGGTGAACGCGATGGAGTGTTCCCCACACCATCCCCCTTCCCCACTCGCCACGAGGACTTTCCCCTTTTTGTGTTTGTTCCTCAGCGGGACATATTTATATGAGTATTACCTGTATTTAAGCATGTGTTTTTAAACACTATAATCATCTGGCTGGGTTTCAGCCTGTAAATGAAAACTATATTCTGAAAGATTAATAACCAAGCAGAGAGAATGTCCTTATCGCTGCCTGCGAGGCAGCGCGAAGGAGCCGATGGTGCTTTGCTGGGGAGGGAGCGGAGAGGCGGCCGCGGGGCGGGCGGCTGGGGCCGGCGCAGCCCTCGGGTTACTGGCGCCCGGAAACGTCTGGCAGTTGTACGGGACACCCGGTTTCCTATAGGCGCCTGTGTGTGTGCATCCCTGTATGTACATTACGTTGCACTACGTGACATTCTAAGCATATATTACGCCGTGTTTTGCTGATCTTCGCAGCAGTGAAAGCGCTAGGATTTTCATTTGAGCTGTAGTAAAGGAAGCGTTGCAACTCCAAGGATTCAAGTACAGCAGAAAATCATAAATTGAGCAAAGACGGGATTTTACAAAACTGCTTAGTGGAGGAGAAGGTTCCTTCTTCCCTTTGAAATTTGTGTGCCTTGTGCTTGTTCAGTTGAGGCCCTTTTTATCCATTTTCCCCATACACTAGGAAATGAAATATTCATTTCGTACTACAGCTTTAGAAAAACAGCAAAGACGGTGCAATTGATGGTGAAATCGCTCACTGTAAATGTGAAAGATGGGGATCGTTAATGCAAACAAGTAACTAACCTTTAGTGATAATCAAGCAGCAGTATAATAATCTGAGTCATCATGCCTAATGGTGAATGAAGGGATGGGAAGAAGCAAGCAAACACCAGGAGGAAATGTGGGAAAAATGAGGTAAGAAGTTAGAAATGATTTTTTTTTTTTTTCTCCTGCTCACCTGAAATAGCTGAGGAAAATGAGCACGGGAACAAATTTGAGATCCTCGCTGGCCAGAGGTGGTCGAACCTCAGCCACGTTTAAGAGCACTCCGCGTCCGTGAAATGCTGCTGAAACCAGTAAATGAACTTTGCGGGTTGCTGTTGTGGCGCCGATGTTATATCCAATGCGCAGAAAGCACAACTGGGAAAAATGACTCCAGAAAGGTTTAAACTTAAAGAGCAATTGTAAATTATGCAGAGGAAGAGAGAGTGAAAAAACCTAAAAAAAACTAGAGAACTAATACTGATGACATTAATGCACAAGGGTTGGTTGAACATGAAAAATTATTTGATAATACCTGCAAGCATTTTTTAATGGAAAAGGTCAAAGTCAAAAGAAAACTGCTGAACACGGCGCACAGCTATCTGAAGGCGCTGCCCTAGAAGGCAGAAGAAATGAAACAAAAGGTTAGTTGCCATCAGATAGAGAAAATAAAATAAACATATTAAAATTTGTCTCACTTCATACACGTGAGTGTTCTTGGAAAAAAAAACCAAATCTCTGTGAAAAATTAAATCTCTGCGGCAGAAGTTCCTTTGTTCTCGAAAAGTCAAATTTTTTCTGCAAATACTTTTAAGAATTACGGTTGGTTAAGTAAAAAAGGAAAACAGTACCTCAGCTTGAAAACACACTCGGCAAAACCCAGGGAAATTGTTGCTCTGTGTTTGCCGTCAATGGGTTGCAATTTACACTTGGCATTAGAGAGAAATACTGGACGTAAATGACACACAGAAGATTTTACAGAGAGCTGCCAAATTTCCAAAAGCCAAAGAAAGGAGTATTTGTAGGAATTGGACAGATTATGAACAGATGCCCTGATAGTCACATGATAAGTGGAAATTTAGTTTCATAATTTGATTAAAAACAGAGGATTGAAATCACAGAAGGAAATAACCAAGAAATGATTCAGATGTGTATGCGGCATGACTTAGTTAACTTGACTTAAGTGAAAATTCATAAACTGAGGATAGAGCACGTAAGAGCAGCTGAAATCTGGATGATGAGATCTAATCCTGTATCCTGTGATTTTACTAAAGGAGAGGAAACCAGGGCAGTTGCGGTTAGAAATTTCTTGTATTAAAAAAAAAATCTGAAAAAAATTACCTCCTATTCATCCGTTTCAGCATAAACTAGATGCGATTTCAACAAATTCCAGTGGCTTTGTTTGCAAATTTGCAACGGAATGGATGTTGAGAAGTCAAATGGAGGTGGTTTAAGAGCGGTCGGAGGAGCGCAGGTATTTGGCAGGAGGACCTCAGTCGCTGCCGAGCGCGGAGGAGCCTCCTTGCCGCGACCCCGCGTTTCGGGTCCGGCGTCACGCATCGCTGCCCTGGGTACGCGCGCAGCACGCGTTAAGTTTTTCGTGTCGAGGAAGTTTGCGGTACACCTTCATTCCTGCTCTTTTTTTTTTGGGAAAAAAACCATAATAAAATGGCACGGCAGCCTCCCGACGGCTGGGTACCCCGGCGGAGCGGGAGCTCGGTGCCGGCCGGGCTCCCCGGGGAGGCGCGGGGGCCGCGGGACCACAGCCTCCCTGCCCTACTTTGCCGGCCCACGGAGACGTCGGTGCCGCAGCAGAGGGAACAACGCAGAGACGCGGCGTTCGCAGGGAGAGCCGGGAAGGCCTACACGCGGATAAAGCAAGCAAACAAGCTTTGATCTTTCAAAGTGTAAAGAATTTTAATTTAAGAAACGGTGCAACATTGTGAAAAATAGCAGGACTCTGGGTTTTTTTTAGATGAAGCGCATGAATTCTCATCATACACGTGAAATTTATTGCAAAAAATGGGCTTGCCTTTAAAATGATATCTTTTGGGCAAGCTAGCTGATAAAGTTGTGTAAAATATGCCCGCGTGCCCGTGTTCTCTGGGCGTGCAGAGGCCGAGCAGGGCTGGCCGAGAGCCCCGCGGCGCTTTCCGGAGGGGTGCCCCGGCACCCGCGGGCACCGCCAGCTGCGCGGGGCCGCCGGCCGCCCCGGCCGGAGGAGGACCCCTCGGTGCTGGTTTGCCGGCTACACCTGCAGATGCCGAGGACCCCGGCGCTCTCAGCCTTCATCCCCGCTCCTCACCCTCTCCACCGAGGGGGAGAAACCTCCCTACCGCAACGGGGTGGGAGAAAGCAGGGGCGCGGCGGCGTGCGATGCGGCGGTTTGCTTCCGATGGCGCCCGCGCGACGCTTCTCCCAGGCTCTCGGCGAGGGGAGCGTGCGTCCCGCCGTCGCTATGCATCCCGCAGGTTGGGAGCGGCGTGCAGGGCCGCAGCTGTGCGCGCAGGGGTACTCAAACGTGAGCGCGACCCACAAACATTTGGCAATCGTTCAGAAAAGGAGCTTAATCTGTTTTCATCTAAGCCCGTTTTTCTCTTGCCTGCAACATCCCCGTGATGCGGCGTTTGATACTGGATCACGGCGTAGCGTGAAGATGTCAAAAAAAAAAAAAAAAAATCCAGGTTGTCAGCAAAAAAAAAAAAGGCCTTTTATGAGGTATTTTTCCCTGATCGGTGTTTTCAGAGGCTTTCAGATTACAGGCTTCAAGGCCGTTTTGCTTTAATCTGAATTAACGTTCTATTAGTAAAATGCAGCACTCTGTCAGGCTCTAATCTCACCTGTTTCTGTCACAAAGGGAAAAATAAAGCATCTTTTTGCAAATGTGTTTCCTGCCTATTAGGTCTGAAACAAATATTTACGTGAAATTCGCATGATTTTCATTTGAAAAGCAAAACTTCAGGTTTGCGATGGAAACAACATTTGTTTTTTCCAGGAGGGGTAATATCCTATCCATATGGATAGTACTTTGCCGTAGTACGGGCACGTTTTCTCCCTCCCCAGCTTTAATTCTTTGTCTAGTTATTCAGATTTCGGAGGCAGGATTCGCTAGTCAGCGACTTATTTTACAGATTGCTAGGAAGACGACAGGATTGCGCGTAACAAGGAGAAAGGCAAAAGCATCGCAGCCGATACAAAATACAGCTGCATGCCTCAATGTGAAAATGGATTTTGCTCCGTTGCTTTTTTTTTTCCCTTCTGTGATTGTTTTTAGCTCAAACTCTCACATACAACTGGCAAATTCAATATAGTTGATATTCAGTGGCTTTGTTTATTATGAAACGAATAACCTGCAAGCGGCCTAGGTCTGTGAGTACGGTAGGTGCTCTAAGGCAGGAATGCGCCTGCAGGATTTACACGGATGAGCTCCGAGCTGTGCGACGCCCCGCGTCCTGCTCGCGCCCGAAGGTAGCCCGCTTCCCCCGTACGCACCCTATATATGCCCATCCAACCCCTACAGACCGCAGGGCAGTTTGACAAATGTCACACTTGGCTTTTAAGCTCATCGTTTCTTAGGGGTAAATATTAACTTTGATGCCTAATAATTCATTGCCTTTCTAAGATCCGGTTTGGAGCGAAGGGGAGCTCCAAAGGCTGCGTAATCGATGGCGTTGTGGTTTGTAAACGTTTTATCTCTCTCTTTGTTGCAGGCCATTAGCAGTGTGACATGTAGGCTGAACAGTAATAAATGCCCATTGTTCCCTTCACCAGCATCTCCCAGTAACTACGTCTATATTTGTATCGTCCTTTCCCTCCCCGGAGTGCCCGGTGGGGTCCCCTGAACGCACAAGCCCACCTCTTGGGTTTTATTTTTTTACCTTGTAAGAACGTCTCTGTCCCATAGGAGACAAAGGAGGGGGCTTTGCTCTGGTTTGGGTTAATTCTTTGTGGGTTTTTTTCTTTAAGAGAGTGAAGAAACGAGTCCGTGACAGTTGGGCTGAAAATTTTTGCGCTGCGTTTTTCAAAACAAAATCAATTTTTGTTGTAGAAAACGCCGTCGGTAAGATAGCACTTGGATTGACTTTTGTCGGCGGCGAGACGCGCAGCGGTCGCTGGGCGCGCCGGGCTGCCGAGGGACCCCCGCTGCCGGGTGGGAGCCCCCGCAGGGCCAGCGGGCCCGCGGGCTGCGAGCCCGCCCGCCGGGCTGCTTTCCCGGGGGGAGAACCTCGGGTCCGGGACGGCGAACGTAAGCCCCGCGCCAGCGGCTACCTGTTAGGTCAAGAGGAACGAACGGGCGTTGCAAAGTGCAACTAGTGGCAGGGCGACGGCTTCCCCCGCCGGCTAAACAAAAGGCGTGCAGCCTTTCAGCCTGGGACGTGTGTTTGCTTCTAATATAATAATACACGTTTGGGATTTATTTATTTTTTTTTTCTATAGAAACCTCTGCATCTTTTTATAGAGAAAAATGTTTGGATGAAAAAACAAAAACAACATAGGGTATGTGTATGGTTTATGCTCCTAAAGTGAATCTTGTTTAATCTAAAATAGTTTGCAAACGCTGTCTTATATACGCTTTTTTTTTTTTTTTTAAAGTCAAATGAAATCTAGTAGGCTGGGTATAGGAATTTATACAGCTGATGGCTCTAAGTCTTTCAGACTACCCGACATATGGATAAAGCATGCACAGATTTAGCAGGTCTGTCTTTATGTTAAAACGTATACGTGCTAAAAATATATGACTGAAGAGAATTTCTGTGGTTAGCGCCGTTTCATTCTGAAATGCTCCGAGACATTCAATAAAATTCCCTTTCTTTCCCGAGGAGATTCACGGTGAATCGATAACCCTTTTTTCCCGAGCGTTTTGTGCATCTATTTCCCTGCCATTATGCAATAGACTTGCAACCATTTTTGCCGGTGCAGGTGTTGTTTATTAAAAGGAGCGTAGTCATTGCAGGTGTATATTAGGCATTAGCTGAACGTAAAGATATTAGCCCAAAGTGCCTTCTGACTGGCGGTTTTGTATCGTTCGGGCTCGGAGAGGTCTGTCAAGGCAGATGCTAGGCTGCAGACCAGGAAAGGGTTTCAGCCCCAACCGGTCGGAGCCCATTTGTCCGTCCCTCCTCGGCGCTTCTCCTGTCGCCTCTCTGGGAGAAAAAAGAGGAATATAGTTTTCTAGAATCAAAAGTTATCTTTAAATGTTTTTGGAGGTATAGTCAAGGAGTAAGGATGTTTTAATTTCTGATTTTCCAGCTCATGGGTCATATTTGACCAACTGCTTTCAGCAGAAGACATGCCACTTTGTTGAGCTATTTAGGAATCAAAAAGACTGTCTTAATTTAAAACAAGGAGCCTTTGTTTTAGTTGGTGACTGCCTTGTGAAATTTTTCAGTTCTCAGCGGGTTAACCAGGGAACAGGGGCAGAGTCATAATTGGCCTATTTAGAGTATTTTGCATGTGAATAGTGTGTTAGTGAAGCATTACTAAGTCTGTTGTGAGTGACATGGTGATTAGAATTTAGATTAGGGAAAACACATTCTGTACTTTATCAAGTACAGTAATTAGTTCAGTCAGTAAAAGTTGATTACAAGTAACGATAAAGTTAGATTTTTGGTACTTAATTTTAAAATTTCTTTATTAAATGGTAAATTTGTTCTTAATATAAATGGTGGTATCTACACCTGTTTTATTGCGTATCAGAATAATTAAAAGAACAATGTGTTCAATGCAGAGTGTAATCAGGGGATTTATATATTATGGGTAAGTTTCAACGTAGTTTATAGCAAATAGAACATTACTCAGGAAATTGTTCTTCTGTCGTCGTCTCTTAAAGATTTAACATTTTTCTTATAGCCTGGGTCAGATACTGTTTTCTGCTCTCGTCTGGAAACCGTAGTCCTCTCGTAGCTGAGAAAATGTTGCGGTCACCAGGATGCGTCTTGTTAGTTAATGGTACAGGCATAAAATGGATATATTGAAAGTCCGCTGCTGCCGCTACCGCTGCCGCTATACAATAGCGTTAATTGTTTTGGGGTTTCTGAGGTGCTTTTTTCCTTCTGATAGCGTTGCAAAAAATATTAATAACGTCTGATTTTATTTTCACGTTTTAATCGCATATGACGTACAGCCTGCTGTGTGGATTTTTAGTGTGCAAAATCTGATATCTTTAATTCGCGGATGTGAGTTTTGCCTTGCACGGGGATAGACAATGAAGCTGTTTCATGCACGCTGAACCAACCGCTCTGTCAACAGCAGGATTTTTTTTTTTTAAGTTTTATTATTGTTGAATCCGTGCACTTCGCTATCTTGCTCGCAGTGAAGAAACTAAATTACCTTCCCATATATTAACAGAGCTCCAAAAGTTTTTAAAACACCGATTGCATTTGACTAAGTAGGCAATAAGTCTCCTTTAAATGTAAAGAATCGTATTTTAAATGAATTGCTGCGTCTTCTCCTAGCAAAGGAAAAGATGCTCAACCGGGGGTTTTTGTAATGTCTCCTTTAAAATGTTGGCAGGTTCTCGCTTCCGCGTTTCAGTTGCTTGTGCAGGTTTCTTGACTGTGTTATTTTTAGGAATGAGAAATAGCTAATGATGAGGAAAGTCGGATTTAACATGCACGCGCACACACGTATATATTTTTAATCTTTTAGCAAAGTCTCCTTGGAGGTGACATGGATATTGGCAACCCAGGAGCGCTCTCCCCCACTAAGCCTGGCTCCCAGTACTATCAGTATTCTAGCAATAACCCCCGGCGGAGGCCTCTCCACAGCACCTCTATGGGTGAGTGACTTTGTGTTCAACCTTTCTTTTTTCCATTGCAACAAATAACCGGAGTTTCGTCCTGTTTAGCAATACTTCGCAATAAATACAATAAGCGGCAGAGCGTCCGCGGACGCCGCCAGGACTCTCGGAGGGGTTTATTTAACGTTAGCTGATTGCTCCTCTCTGTCCTCTTTGTCGAGCATGCAAGGAGCCTTAAAAAATCGCTTTTTCAAAGCAAATCCGGGGAAGGGGAAAACAAAGGCCCTACCACTCGAGATCGAAATATGAACAGTTTTCCAGCGTTTTACTGTCAGACTTAAGAGCAGTGGCATCCACTCGGTGTTACCAAAACTGCTGCGAGGCTGGCGTGAGACGGCGGGCAGGGCGATTAGCAGCTGGGTCTGTAGAAAATCTCGGGGGGGGGGGGGGGGGGGGAAAAAGCCTGTCTTACGAAGACACCATTTTGTCTTTTTTCAGAAGTACAAACAAAGAAAGTTCGAAAAGTTCCTCCAGGTTTGCCATCTTCAGTAAGTACCGCTCGTCTGCTCGCTTGCTTGTGGTCGCGGTGGCTTTGTTCGGTTGCAGGCAGAGAGAAACGAGCCCGCTGCCGGGCTGGCAGAGCGCTTGGCGCTAGAGGCTGAGGACGAGGTAAGGAGAGTTAAACAGCCTCGGCGCTTGTCCCGACTTGGAAGTGATTAATTGCACGGTGGGGACGAGCGTGTGCTGCTCATGTGGCTTTTCAGCGGCGCGCGCCGCGGCGCGGGCGGCGCGTACCTGCGCGGGGCGAGCATCCCTTCCCCGTGCCGGTTGGCTGCTTTGTCGGGCTGCCGCCGCGTTACGGATTTGCATGTTCAACGAGATGTGCGGAGAGGATTTATGAGAAATTTCCGGGGGTCTCAGCCCGGGATGCGGGGCGAGCATCTTCATTTTCCCGTGAGGTCTCGGAGCTGTGGTACCTGCGGCGGAGGCGCGCTGGGGGTGAGCCCAGGTGTCAACCGCTGGGATCCAGCTGCTGCCAGAGGCATTGTGGGTTGCTCAGGCGGTAACGAGAAAGCTGGTAATTACCCCGGCTTTTCCCCGATATTTTAAAGAATATCCCCGATCCCTCTTTGTAAGGAGGGTTAGAGGTGCCATCCAGCATCACGTTTTTCAGGGTTTATCGTGAAATCTTTGCATCGTGCAGGCAGAAGTTGGGGTTTCTCCTTGGTTCGGTGAAGTCCTTTGTTTCGTGATCCAAATAATTATTCCGTTAATTTTCATTTAGTCGTCGTTGTGTAAAATCTTTGTGGGTTTTTTTCCGGAAAAAGCTGTACCAAGGTGCATTGCGTCTTCTGAGAGCATCTACTTTTAAATCCCTTAAAATATATATAAAATAGCGGTTTTAAAAGAAATCATGCGACATCTCAGTAAATGCAGCATAGAGAGTAGTATGGCTAAAGAGTGCATTTTATTCTAGTCTTTTTATTCTAATTTTTTCTCCACCATTACTTTAAAAATACATAATACATATTTTCGTAGCAAACAGAAAACCAAACCACTCAAGAGGGGTTCCCTTTCGTACCTGATAACTCTGTTTGTTTTATCTCTAAATCTGGTTATTAGGAGGAGCTGAGTGGCAATCCATCTTGCGGAATATATAACAAATTGGCATCTTAATCTCAGATGGGTTTTATGTTTTTACCATAAATCCAAGTAAATTTGCGGTTTGCAAGCTAGCATACTTGTAAAGCTTCGGTTATTGTAGTGACTGTGCTAAACAGTAGTTTCATTACTGGTCACTTTATAAATAATAACATTTTAATCTGAAAGAGAAAAACCCATCTGAACGTCCTGATTTAATTGCACGGATTATTGTAATCTTTATAAAGTTAAACAAATGCGAACATAAATCTTCTTTGTAAGTTGTTGAAATGTGGGAATTCTCAAGTGCAAGTTTCCAGTAAAGTAACAATACTATTTTTTTTTAATTAAAAATAAGTTCCCACACGTGTATGTTAAATTTATTTCACTGTGTGTTTTTTGGGTTTGGTTTTTACTGGACTCCTTTACAGCAATAGCTAATATCCTCCCCGAAGGTTTTTATGAGGACTGTTACGCTTCAGGTTAGAGGTGGATTTAATTTCGATGAAACTTTAGCTTTTAATAGTTTTTCTGACGACGTCGCACGCGATATCCCTCCCAGCTCTGGGCGGTCGGAGGCGAGGCGGGACGCGGTAGGGGTGACGGCCAGCGTGCCGAGGCGGCGGCACGCCGCGCCCTGGTCTGCGCGCTCGCGGCGACCTGGGCAGCTCCTTCTCGCAGCTCGGGCATCGTGCTGGCGTTGGCAGGGGGAGGAAAAAACCAAACCAACCACCCCAAACCTGCGTTTTTTATCATTTAAAATACTGCTCTGTAGACAGGCGCCCGCCTCAGGACGTTCACATGGATATTTTTGTATCCGTGCTATAAAAGATGCTTTCGGGGAAGCGGTCCCTGCTATCTGCCCTCACTGCGTGGGGAAGAGTGGCAGCGTTGGAAATGTCACCGTGCAGGGATTTATAACTGCTGCAAAAGTTTTTTCTGGATTGCTTCTTGCTTCGAAAGAATGAAAGGCAATTTATGTTTGTCGCAGATTAGTCTCAAATGTGTGCTTCCTTTAATTTTTTGTGAATACAGTTGTTGTACAGAACAGACATACTTCTACAGCTCAATACTCTCAACTATTTTAACAGTATTTTTATTTCTAAGCCAAATTATCTCCAAGTAGAATATGCACTTCAAATACGTCAAATTATCTTAATAAGCTGTACAATTTATTAGAAAAGAAAATATGAAAAGGCATTCCTGAGTATTTTAATCACCCATAGCTCTGTCTTCCAAGAATAAGGAAATTAAAAGAGAAGTCCAGTTACGCGAATACAAGAATAGTATGGTTCCGAAGGAAACGCAGCCTTTTTGAAGCGACGAGACGGATAGGTATTTGGGTCGTCTTGTCTTCGTGTATCGTGAAGCATACATTTCGTTTGAAAGGGTGCTGCTTTAGAAAAGGCACCTGGGTGTCTCAAACAGAACAAATCCCTTACAAAAGGTCAGGTTATATTTAGGGTCCAGTGTGTCACACTGAACGGCCAGGGTTTATGATGCCGAATGAAGTATATGCATTTATCAATTGACTAACTAGATTATAATATACTTAGCTGATAGGGTGGAAATATTGCTGTATTTCTCTTAAAATATGTATATTAACTTGTTCTCAATGTGATTTATGCAGCGGATATGGAGATTAATGCAGCAGCGTTTGTGAAAGCAGTTATTGTTGATTAATTCATAAGTAGTCTTATAAAAGTTTCAATGATAAATGGTAATAAATATGTTGTATCAGCTCCCCTTTATTATAAGAAATGGCTACGAGTTTGGAAAACAAAGTAAATTGAACTACGGAAACAATCAGAGTTTAAAAAATAAGGAAGATTTGAAGGGAATTCGGAGTGGAGAAGGTGAGACCCTTGCAGGTGTGCTCTGGGTGGGGGGTCCTGTCCGTGCTGGACCCCTGCGGCCGGTCTCAGCCGCAGCTCATCACAGCAGTTATGAACTGGAGACAGGTCTGAGCTGAGCTGGAACCGAAAGGTTGAACTCCAAAACCTTGGTCTGGGTTGGCGTGTCCCCTGCCAAAGCAGCCGGTTCCCTGCGGGCCCTGGCGCTGTCCGACCGCCGCGGGGACTCGGGGTGCTCTGCCGTGGGGCGTGGGGAGATTGGCTTTGCCCAGCATCCTCACAGTGTCCTTTGTGGAGCTTCTCCCATCTCGGAGATGCGCTTCCTTCACCCTGACTGGCTCTGTGTAGTCTCTTTGGGGCGAGGGCTTTTACTGGGACCGTTTCGCACTGGAGCTTTCCGCCTTAAGCTTTGCTCTGACGTGAGCGGAGCGGTGATGGTCAGGGTGTTTTGGATTGAGCCAGCTGAGGATGAGGTGTGGGCACGACTGTCGGCAAAAATGAGGTTTTTCTGTAAAAACTTGGTTTTCCTTGTTGAGTGCTCATGCAACTTTGCCAAGCTATGACTTGGTAACGTTTTGTACCCAGGCTGGTGCCGTCGGTAGGCACCTACCCACCGACGAGGTTTGACCTGGGCCTTTGTATAGCCCGAACTCGAGGGCACGTGGACGTTGTTTGGACCTGCAGGCCAGAGCTGCCTTTACCGAGTAATGATAACAGCTACTTTATGAGAGGCTTTGCAGTCATTTAGTGCAACGTTCTTTGTAAGCGTCGGATGCCGCTGTCACCTGGCATCGTGCAATCCGGGTGGCTCCTCTGTACGGTCACCTCCCACCCTAACTGCATCCTCAGGCTTTGCTGTTCTTTGATCTTTAACCTGAAGCCTTCATCCAGTTTGCCTGCTGATGGTTGAATCGCATCTGACCTTTTACATGAAGTGTTTGCCAAGACATTTTCTGCCTTTCTTATCTTGACCAGTAAGAGTCAGGAACGAGCAAGCTGCGCTGGTTGGAAGCGTCCGTGAAGGAATGGGGTATGGAATGGGAAGTCTTTGGGGGAAAAAGTGAGCAAAGAGGGAAGGGCTTAGGTTTTGAGGTCACGTTTGAGCGGTGTTTTTACAGGACCTTCTGTCATCCTGACTTCACTAAGTCCACCGCAGTGGCGCTGCGGCAGGGAAGCGGTGGCTGCCCAGGTGCGCATTTCTGACAGGTAGCACCTGTAATACAACGCAATGTATTGAGGACCAAAAGAAAGGTCAGAAATGAAGCCTTCCGGAGAGCTTATGATGCTGGTCGTCTGCGGGCATGGTATGAGTGGCTTGCTTGGCTTTCTTGGAGCAGGATCGCGTGCTTCAGCAGAAGGAGGGGGTACTGGGACAGAGGCGGGAGCAGCCCAGAGGAACCCAAGTGGCAACGCGCCCTTTGAGCCCCCAGCATGGCCAGGGCAGGCTTTTCGCCTCTGAGAATGAAGACGGGTGCATGAGCCCGGCAAAGGCCGTCTGCAGGCTTTCTGCATCTCAAGTTGCTCTCCTTTGTGGCCAAGCTTTCCAGTAGTGTGCCTGGATATAATGGATTTCTCACCTCATGCATTTCCTCCATCGCCAGTGCTTTCTCTTTTGGTATGATTATCATCTATTAAACATGCTATCAGGTACGGTCATTGTGGCACAATATATTCATTTTCCGTTTTCCTTCTTCTTGGGCACTCTTTCCTTTCTGACCGCCGCGAGGCCTCCTGCTACCTCAGCTCCCCGGGAAGAGTGGGTGATTGCCGTTGTTTGATCCCCATCGATGGCAGGCCCGGGAGCTGTAACCCAAGCTGAAGTCCCACGTCCTGCTCTGCCCCTGGAGAGCGGCATTCAGGCTCTCAGCCCGTGCCGATAAATGCAGCTTTCGGCCCGTCCCGAATCCCCGACCACGCGCCTCCCCTCCCAGGGAGGACCGAAAACGCCGTGCCCTGCGGGCTGGTGTAGCTCGGCGCGGAGTCGTCCCCGTGTCCTGGTGCTGGGGGCGTCGGCAGCACCCGCAGCTCAGCAGCCTTGCGACGCAGCCCCTCCAGGCTGCCGCCTCCGCGGCAGGAGCGGCTGCAGGCGCTCGGCGACAGAACCGCGTGGTCTGGGGTGAAGTTGCAGTTGCAAACTGCAGGTTTTGCTGCCATAGCTCCATCACCGCCAGCGCACAGCAGAGCTAACGCAGAGCTGCTTTTAGGGTGCTTTAGGGGTGGGGGGTTCGCGTTATAGTAAGAGGTCCTGTCGGTATCTAGTGAAGCGGGAGGATGGTGGCAGAGTTACTCCAGCTTGCACCCTGCCGATCGTAAACCCTGAGCGGGCCGTGTCGCAGTTCTCGTTTCACAGCTGTACTTCCAGCTGTACCGAGAAGCACCGGTTTCTCTGAATCCCGCGTGCCGGCCGCCGCGGGGGCAGCAGCAGGGCGATGGTCGGTGGTCCAGGATCTCCCGCCACGACCCTGCCCTACGTTCACACCTCTCTCTTGACCGGGGTGGTTCACCCTGTGCTTGTTTCCTCATGTCTCCTTGAGCAGAGGCGGAGCGTCCCCAGGCGTCCCTCGTCCCCGAAACCGGCTGCAGCGAAATGGAAAGAGAGCAAAAGCCGTGGCTGTAAAAGCAGCCGTGGCCCAGCCCTGGCGTAGCCATTTAAAGGTTGGACCAGATGATCCTTGAGGTCCCTTCCAACCTGGTATTCTATGATTCAGTGTGACAGAGACCACGGCTTCAGCCAGCGATCACGGTCATGTCTTTCTGGTTTCCAAGGTTAATTTACTCTTAATAGAACCAACAGCTTTAAAATAAACAAAAGGCTTAAAAAGGGAAGAGAGAGGAGGAGGTGATGGCTCCTCAGGTTGAACCATCTCCGTGGAAGCTGTATCTGTAGGAGCCCTTGGGGAAGACGGGCGACCTCCTTCTTGGGAAGGGGGCTTGGGCTCAGCTCCCTCCTCTGCCAGGGCTTCGTCTCTGGCCGTGGCACCTACTTTGCTCTACAGTCGTCAAAGAGATGCGAGTGGGCTCGGGTGAAGGAACCGGGTCTGGCAGCAGGAGCTGGGCCGCACCCAGGAGTGGGACTGCAACCATGGCCTGGGCTGGTGCCGCACCTTATTTTGAATGTAGATAAAGAGAGGGTTCTTGTGGGGAAGAGTGGGAGAAGTCAAATATCCTCTCAGTTGTGTTAAAAGAGAAGAGAGGAACTGAAAAATTAATTGATTTTGTTGACGAATCAGCAGGTAAAATCCCCCGGGCCTCAGTTTTAATGGCAAGAGCCTCTTTCTTTCATCGTAATTTAAGGTGTCCCCTCTTAGACTGGAGGCGTCTCTCTGCGCTCGCGGTTGTGTGTATTTACAAGCGCACCAGCTCTGACCTTGCTGGCCAGACAGATAAGGAAACGTGTGACTCAGTTGTACATCCTAAGGAAACACCTGCTCGGTTCCAAAAACCAAGGAAAGAGAACTACTACTGGGATGCCACCTGGAGTTTTTCCACAGCTTTATTCTGATTTCCATGGGAGAAGCCTTGGTAATTTCGCGGGGAGGTGAGGAAGCACTGCTTGTGCTTTTTGTGCAGGCTTCGCAGACTTCCTACCTCAAGTGAAAAAACACAACCATATGAATTTCCCTTCAAACATCCAACTTCAATGGGAGTTTTCCAAAACAAATACAATGTCCCCGACTTTCCCTGTGCCACCTGCCGTATCAGAAAATCGGCCGCTCCTGGGATGCCGACGTCGTCGCTGCTGCCGGCATCTTTGGGGACATTTCTCCATGCTGCACCTGCTGGGTGCTTTGGAGCTCCGCGGGGTTCAGCAGTGGGTTGTGGATTGTCACCCACCGGCGCCGTGCCCGAGCACGCCAGCTGCCAAACAGCACTGGGGCAGCGGTGCGGTGCCTGCCTGGAGCGGGGATCCCGGTCTGGGGGGGCTTTGAGGACCGGTGCCATGGGGTGAAGCCTCCTTGGGACAGAACTGACCATCCTGGAGATGGGCATCCCAGGACAGCAGGGTACAATGGGGCTGAAAGCTTGGAGGCAGCTCACCGGGACCCCGCTGTCAACTTGCGTCAAGTGAGAGGGGCGAGGTAGCAGCTGGATTAAGGAGGGGATAAAAGGAACTAATATTATAATTTTATCATAATATTTTAGTATAATTCAGCGACTTCTGAGGTGGGAGAGCCCACGGAGGTGAGGCTAGCCCCGCGTAACGCGCTGCAACGCGCTTGCAGGAGGCTACTTGGCGTTCCCCTGCCTCGCAGCACCCGTACGTTTTCCCTGAATAATTTGTCCGATGGGCGCAGCGGCCGCCCTTCCCCGGGCGCTGCCCGGGGCTCCCGCCGGCGACGGGGCTGTCGCGCTGGCCGCGTTACCGGGTTGACAAGATCCCCTTCGTCGGGCGGCCCCCGGGGAAGCAGCCCGGCTAGCGGCCCTCCTCGCCCTTCTGGCCAGCCGTGGAAATCATGCCGCATTACGATTTGGGGTTTTTCCATATTAAAATTAGAACCTTATTAAACTCCACACTGCTTTTTATTTTTATTCCCCCCAGTTATAACAAAGCTCTGCTTTTTGCTTTCACGTAAATAAATACATTTGGCATACAGCTTTAGCCCACAGCAAATGAAGTCAAACCAAGGCAATGATAAAATCTACTGTGCACTGGTGAGGCGATGGGTTAAAAGACCGTCTGGTGCAAACGGCACCCGAAATCGCTCACCGAATCTGAAGGACTAAGTCGTCGTTTTGCGGACAAAATGCTGTGGTGGTGGTGGTTGAAAATAGATTCAAAGGTAGAGAAAACGCAGGTTAAAATGGCTTAGTTTTTAGTTTTTAATGAACTGCACAGGGGATCTCCAACATGAAAAAGCAATTTGAAAGGGATGGTCTGATATGTGTATTTAAGGCCTTGGCCTTTCGTTCGATTTAAAGGCAAAACCTTTACTGCAAAATTCACGCACTTCTGAATGTTTAACTGCTTTGGACTCCAAAAAAAAATTAAAAACTCCAGTACTGAATAGTTCTGGCCCATTCTTAGCAGCTGGAAGGAGAGGCTGGGATTAGTGGGGGTTTTCTGTTTAGCTTGAGCAGAGACTCCCTCTCCAGAGCGCTGCAGGTAGTGCAGGAGGCCCTTCCTCCTCCTCGGCCGAAGGCCTTGGCCACCGAATCCCGGGGATTGCCAAGTGCCTGCAAAAAGGGCAGAATGAGACACAGTAGATGCTCAGCAGTATTTTTAAGGCAGTTCTTTTAAAATGGCTTTTTAGGCAGAGCGGCGTTTGTTCCTCTGTGTTAGGACGGCGCTGGCGCCCGAGGGGCAGGCCCCGCTCCCGGGGCGTTTGGTTTGGTCTTTGGGGCGAAAAGCGCCCTGCGTGCTTAAGCCTGGTGTCTTTTTTCCCCTCTAAACTTGACGCGCGTTTTTCATTTAAACTTTTCATCAGTCTGTCTGTCGGCATCTACCGAGCACCGGCGTCGGAAGGTTCCCGGCAGAACAAAAGACAAACCGGCGATGGGCGGTTTTGCCCGCGGCGGCCCCGCGGCCGCTCCTGCCGGCGCCCCGCCGAGCCCCGCTCTCGCCTTCCCTTTCGCTCCCTTCTACGAGGATCGGTCCGAAAATGCATTTTATTCAGTAAATAAATGTAAAAATAAGCGGCGATGTCATGTCCAGCCTTCAATCGTTTTCTTTCTATAGCTATGTAATTTGTAAATCTTTTTTCATTTGGGAATTGAGCTGAGTTTCACAAGTGCAAAACTCGGCACTTAATTTTTCTGTTTGAACTCGAGGATAGTTGTTAGGAAAAGGCATTTAAAGATGAAAAAAAAAATTCTCTATGCAGTAATTTGATTTTGTAGCTTTAAATATTATCTGTAGATTGTATTCATTACAAGCAGTGCAGCGCCTTCAGATCTCTGATTAGCACAGTTCAGCATTTAAGATAGAAGCATTTAAACCCTATCGTGTATCGGGCCTTTCCAGCGTGGGTTTGGGAAAGGACGGCTTCTGGGGCTGGGGATTTATTTATTTGATCTCATTTGTTTTAAGTTTTTCTCCCGTTTCGGAAGGGGTTGGACGTGGGGTTGGGGTGGGGGGAGCGATGCAGCGTGCGGAGGGGAGAGCAGGACGCGAAGGAAGGAGTTGTCTGTGGAAGTTGGAGATGCTCCGTCGGGATCGATACGCTCGCGCTCTGACCGGAGCCCATTCGTTAACAGAGCCTCTGTGCTTTACCAAAGGAACATTAATATTTTGCTCTGAAGTAGTTTTTGCCTTTACACTGCAGCGGTAAATGAGCAAAAAAATCAGCATAGCAAAAATATAGAAAAAAAATTGCATAAAGAGCTCCAATAACTATTAACGTTGTTAAATGCATAGCAAAGCTCCCCTGACAGTTTCTTGGCACGAAACCTAGGAGCCCTACAATGGCTGCTTGTTTTTTTATTGTTATTTTATTTTCAATGGCATACAGCGCCTTTCGACAGGCCAAACAAGCAGTTAAAGTCAGCGCCCGAGCGGAGGGGACACCGCAGTGGCCCCGGCGCGGTTTTAGACCCATAAACGCGGGTTGCCTTTTGCTTCCCAAAGCTTCGGCCCCACGGGCACCTCCAGGAGAACGGGACGGGCTGTCCTGCCCTGCTCGCTCTCCCCACCGAGCTCCTGCCGGGCTCCGGTCACCCCCTCCGCTGCTGGAAATCCCTCGGGAGACCTCAAGAATACCCTTTCCTCGGGCCCTGGGAGGGCTCCTTTCAGCCGTGCCGATGCTCCGAGACGTTACAAGCTCACGTTTGTCGGCGCTGCATATTTAATGCGTAGGGATGTAATGCATATGGGTTTCATCTCTGGCTCTGCAAAGGCAGGTGCCCTGGGCGGTTCCCGGGGACTGCAGCTGGCCACGGGGACCGCAGCTGGCCACGGGGACCACAGCTGGCCATGGGGATGGGACCCCTCCCGGACCCATAGCCCACCCACAATATTTAAGGGCGTGGATGGCTCAGCGATGGGCGTTTCACCGATGCCATCCTCGCTGTGCCGTAAATAAGAAAAAGGCCTAAAGGCTCCCTTATTTGCTGCTTTTCTAGCACGTAATGATGACTTGAATATTGTAGGTGCCTCAAGGACCCGTTCCGTCGCTGGCCTTTGGGTGCCGCGGCATCGCCCAGCGCTGCAGCGAGACCCCCGAGCAGGGAAGCGCGTGTCCCCGCTCCGGAGCGAGAGGGACTTGGGTAACTTGGGCATTTTAAGCTAGATTTGCTTATTACAGGTGTTTTGACTGCGTTTCCAGAGGAGAACATCTTTTCCCTGCCAAACGCAAGGCCCAAAGCGACAAGGCCAAGTCCAAGCCCTTGGTCGCAGTCCAGGCTGGCGGAGCCAGCGTGCCCGGCGCGGCGGGCGCGGGGCAGGTCGGGGGCTGGCAGCCCTCCCTTGTTGTCATTGCCACCTGGTGGAGCACAGAGGATATTGGTTTTCAGCAAACTCGCCTTTAATTTTGGCTCTTTTATTGCAACCACACTTTGGCAATAGTGTGCGAGAGTCCTTAACCAAAAAGATCCTCTCGTTTGCTCTGCAACACCTCATTTCTCCGCTCACAGTTCATTTATGATTCTGATGAGAGTGTTTTTTCAGGAAACACACATTTCACTTTTTGACCTAGGAGCATCTGTTAGAATTTTTTTTAATACTACTTTGGCATTCTGGAAGTGTTAATGTCTTTCATATCTGTTTAATGCTATTTAGGGATATTTATGATCACCTCTTGGTTACTTGGGGTAAAGTGTGTTGCAATTTTTTTCAAACAGACAGGAAAGCATTCATATGAGGAAACAGATTGCTTTAAACATGTGCTTCCTGTGACAGTAAAAAGAACAAATTAGATTTAACACTGTGTAATGAATGCATAAATGTGTACGTTTAAGCTTTTAAAAGCCTTACATTCGGTTCTGGCCCAAACAAAAATCAAGAGTCACCTATCAAGGCGCATCAAAGTAGATTTAAATACGTGCAACCGAGCCTGTTGGTATTTTCAAAGCGCTTTTGCTGGACTTTTCCCTTCCAGTCTAGACTTTTTCCCCTTGAATTGGGTAAATTGGAGCTTTGGATGCTCTTTCCTGATCCTAAAAGCGCTCTGCATCGGTGAATCACAGAAGAAGGAGGTGCTCGTACAACTGTAGTGATTAAAATTGAAGAAGAGTTCATCGGTTTTACGGCAAGAAACGTCGCTGCGGGATAGCGCTGCGCGCGGTCCCACCCGGCAGATGAAGCCGCTCCGGCGAGGAGCCGCGCCAGCCCGGAGGGTCCCCGCCGGGCCCCATCCCCGCGGGAAGGCCGCCCGGCGCTGAGCCGGCACCCCGGGGGCTCCCAGCAGAGCTCCCGGCCGCGGCGGCAGGGACGGGGCTCCTGCGGGCGAGGGGCGGCGGGCGCGCCGCCGGCGCCGGCGGGGCCTCGGCACCGGGGGCCAAACCAGGCGGTGGGAGCGGGAGCAGCTGATGCCAACGTCCTCCTCTGGCGCTGGCCTGCAGCCGAGCTGATTGCTTTTATTTTTTAGGAGGGGAAAAAAAAGGAAATAGTGAGAGTTCACTGGCCTGGGAAACAGCCTGGAAGTCCTTGCTGTGCTTTCCTCTGTATTCGACCTGTGCCGCGGGTTTTGGCCGTGCCGGCTGCTCCAGCTTCGTCTCAGAGCCACGTACGGAGCTCAGAACGTAACCGAGCTCCCCCTGGAAATAGGGCTGAAAGGAAATTCTGGCCCAGTAAACGTATGCCTTAACAGAGGTCTTCAAAATGCAAACAGTGGTATAATATAGACTTAATTACTCTTCTTTACTTACCTACTAGGGGGTAGAAACTGTTCCGAATCGTAGCTGTAGCAGTTCTCCAGGAAACAGTCTAAATGCCTGCACCTTGTTTGCATCCTTGTTTTTCTTTGAAGATGCATCTGGAAAAGAATTAAAGGCCGTTTCTGTCCGCCTTCACCCAATTAGTTCCCTCACACCTCTTATTTTCAATCTTTCCAGAAGATTTCTTAACCATAAAACCTACTCAGGTGACGCGAGCGTGTGGGGTTTGTGTCCCCGACGGTCCGAGTGCGTCCCGGCGCAGATGTGGGGGCATCGGCTGGGGGTCCGCTCGGCTCCGAGTCGGCACCCGCGCCTCCGCAGACGGAGCAGGGCGCCCGGACGATGACCGCTTTGTGCCCAGCCTGGATTTTTTTGCAGGCTGTGGGAGTTCGGTCGAGAATACAGTTTGTTTGATAATTAGTGCACATCTCCTAAGACTTTCAGAGGTTCGTGTTTAACCTTTCTGCCACCACGTTCTGACATAAAATTAACGCACCTTTTATCATTCTCCGGTATCTAAGTAAATATTTTTGAACCATCTCCGTGCAACAGGTTTCCAAAGATTTAAAGTATGCCGCAGGTTTCCAAAAAACTTCATTTTTTCTTATATTTTAAATGTTCTGTTTGTGCAAAATTTTGAGAATCACCATAAGGGCTTCTTTGCATTTTTAATTTAGTAACTAACATATGAATAAATTTGCATATTAATTAGTTGCAGATTAAATCATGCATACATAATTGCCTCCTTACTGTGTTTAATGTTTGTCAAAATCTCCAGCCTGGTTTGATGGATGTCGTATGAAAGATTACAATTTGATGTACCCTTGGAAGTATTTACACCAATAATGCAGGATTCTTAATAGCAGAATTCTCTGGTTATATACAGTTTCTAATAAACATGTAAGATAGGTGCATGTCCCTTTTGACTAGGTTTTTTCCTTGCACCAAGTCATTTACTATTCATAATCATTAATGCATCTCCTAATTATACAGCATATGTCTGTTAACCACTTCCTCGCCAGGCTTGGGGCTGCGGCGCCTGAATTTTTAGTACAACTTGTATCATTTGAGAGCCTATTCCTGAATTGTTGTGCCTCTGACGCGAGCCATCCCTTCAGGTTTTCCTCGCCTGTGATATTTGGAGGAAGAGTTTAAAATGCAGGGTACATTTTGCGGTTTATTATTGAGGGCGAAGAAACGAGCTGCACTTAATTCATGGCTGAAGGCTTCTCTGCTGGGGCTACTGCAGTAAATAATCAAGGACGTTCCAAGTGCAAAAATAATACCTGCCAAAATTATCACGAAGGTAGTGCCGAGCCTCACCTAAAACTGTGCCGGGGGTGGGCCGGGAAGGCCGGGTCTGCGGCTGCGCACCCCGGTGCCGCGGCGGCCGGCTGAGCTCGCCGGGAGCCGGCGACGGCGGCGGCATCGCCCCTGCCCGCGGCCGCCCCGCGTGCCGGGCTCCATCTTGCCGAGGGATTCCATGGGGGTTGGCGGTTCGCCTTTCCACCCTGCTTGGGTAGCACCTGGACGGGATTGCCAGCCGCCAGAGAGGCGGTAAAAAGCTGGGCTGGGGTTCCTGAGCCACAAGTTCCCAAAATTCAGCAGGCTTTTGGCAACACGGCCATGTAGCGGGTTTGTGTTTGCCTCTTGGTTTTTTCCGAACTTTTAGCTCTGCGCCGATCACACTTGCAGGTTTTGTCCACAGCTGCGAGGGCCTGAAACTGCTGTTTTTCATGAGATCTAGATTTTTATGTAATTACTGAATTTTTGGAGCTGAGGCTTTAGAACAAAATAAAACCCCAAAAGAACAGGAACTACTGCCAGACTCCCGATAAAATCCCAAGAGTTGGCTACACGGAATTTATCAGCAAGCGGTTGATTTCCTTCTTAATCTGGCTATACGTTAACTACTTTTCAAGCGGCAGCAGCTTTAGAGGACTTCCAAATAACCATATTTTGTTATAGGAGTTGGCACTAACACGTGTTAGGCATTTAAGTGTGAATTTGAGCGGTCGATGGGAATATGGTGCCGTGTCAGGAGGCAGCACGGGGGCAGCTGGACCTTGCTCCCCAAGCTTGTGCCTACCTGCGAGGGAGTTTTCTGGCAAGCGGCTTCACCTCTGGGTGCCTCAGCTCCCCTCTTGCTTTTATTTTTTGGCTGTCTTTGTTCATCCAGGCTGTAACCCCTTCAGGTCAGAGCTCCGGCTCAGCACGGCGCCTGCGCAGCGCAGGAGGAGAGGGGCTTCTAGGAACGGCTGCGGTATAAAAATACGTATTTTCATATAGCATCTGGATCCGTATAATTGAAAATGTGCTTTTGGGGTATTAATGAGGCTGGCTGAAAGGAAAAGTTCATGGGAAAGTGTAAGCGTGTCATTTCAGCGAGAGGTTTCTTCTGTAATATGTATGTGTTTGCAGTTGGTTTGCTGTGTATTTTAAGTGCATGCGTTTTGTATCTAAATAAAAAATAGGCATATGTGATATAATATAAAATACACAGTGAAACCACTGCACGGCCCTAATTACTCACAAAATCACGTACTTCGTTTCGGAAGACCCAGCAGCCTGACTACTTCAGTCCAACCAGTCAGGTCGCGAGATATATTTTAGCGCATTATTCACTGTGAAAAGCCCAGTGAAATCAAAGGTACAAACACCCTTTTCTCCTGAAGGATTTTACATAGGCAAAATAAAACATTGTGGAACTAGTGCCCAAAGACCTCACAGACTTCTTCTCTAATCACAGAAGAACATAAACTGCTTAATACTTCCCACTAATTATCCTCCCGCACCGTGCAATTCGGTATTAAACCACAAAAGAATGTTCATTAAGGGACAAATCTACAACAGCAAGAAAATTGTTAAGGCCAGGCCAAATTCACTGAACTCAGCCCTGCGGTTAGCAGACGCCGCCTGCCATAACCCCTCCAGCCCCGGGTCGGTCCCGACGCGGGCACTGCGCCGCGCGCGCTGTACGTCGGGCACGACCGCGCCGTTTCGGGAGTCGCTTCATTAGCGCGACTCGTGCCCTCCTTTAGGGAGCCGCCAAAATCTTTGCTCCCTCTGACCGTAGGCCCCCGCCGTGGCCGTCGAGGAGGCACCGTGCGCAGCACCCGTGGGTGCAGGGCTGCGGTGGAGTACGGTGCTCTCCTTGCACCGGGATGCCCGATCTAGACAACTGTCTACTGCTTTTTACGTTACTGTCACATCTAATCCGGTTTTACTGTCCGAAGGGTTAAAATTCGCTCCGAAAGCTAAATTCTTCGTCTTTAATGGGAAAATTGACAAATGTTGCAGAGAACATCTTTTGTTTGAAGATCTCCAAGGAAAGATAGATACCCGACAGTTTTCCTCCTCCGGGCGATATTCTTGGAGAAGTAGAGACAAAACGATTTTATGCAAAGAGAGGGGAGAAAAGAGCGTAAGAAGCAAAAATGCCAACGGTGGTTACAGCTCAGGCCGGCACGGCAGGGGAGAGCTGCGACTTAGGAAAGATCTGATGCTTTTCATGCTGGCGCTTCAGTAACCTCCTGCAAACCTTGCAGCCCAGTCCCAGGCTGGATTTAGCTCCTCTCCCCGTGTGCCAGAACGAGGTTTAAGCAGTGAGTTCAGATCCTGATTTCTTGGACAGTGAGCAGGACTTCCCAAATTCCGCAACGTGCCCGGGGTTTAAAGGCCAGCTCAGTACAAGCAGCGAAAGGGAAGAGAAATGATGGGGTTTAGTAGAGGAGGAGAGGTAACCGTGAGTAATAAGACACAGATAAAACAAACAAGCTCTGGCAGAATATCAGGTGAAGCTTTTTGTGGCAGGACGTGGATTTTTGACTCAGGAATAACATCCCTTATTTCTTAACGTAGAGCTAAAACTGAGAAAATATCAAGACAGGTACTATGTGCCAGAGGCCCTGCCGGGCCTCCCGCGGCTCAGCTCAGCTGCTCTTGCACACCCAGAGCTGGGGCAGCAGAAATCTTTCAGGTGTTATAAAACCCGTTTAATTCCATCTTTGCTTCTCGGGCGATGTGAGCACTGCCCCCGTCAGAAACACCACCCCGGCAGTCGGGGATGCGGAGGGAACGGTGCTTCGTTTCGTGGCTGGGAAGCCCAAGCCCTGTTTTACCCCGTGGCATGGGGAGACTCTGGGTAGGGTCTGGGATCACCAAGCAGCATTTTGTGTCTGTTAAACGCCCACAATTCTGGATTCTTTTCTTTCTTTGAGCAGTATCCTCAAAGAAAGCCTTGCACAGCAACAGGCCCCTCCTTTCTTCTGAGCCACGTCCCAGTTGCATGGTCTCCACCTTGACCGGACCTCTCACCGTGCCGTTTCCATCTCCCCTTCTCCCCGGGTGACAGCAGGACGGGGTTCAAACTTGCCTGCCTCCTCCCTAATTCTTTGAGGTCTTCAGGACCAGCCACTTCATCTTTCTCTGCGTTACCCATCCTTGCACCCAGCAGCGAAACCAAGCCGTATTGCCCGGTACGCAGGGTGATGCGCGCGGGTGCGCAATGCAAAAGGATTTTTTCCTCGTTTTCTGATTTTTTTCCGAAAATGCACCATCTCTACTTTTATCCGGCTATTTGAGGTTGGGGGTTATTTGCAAGTACAAGTAAGTCCCAAGTACAAAGTTAATCCTCAGAGCAAGTTACACACGTGTCAACGTGAGCTCTGAGCATCCCCGGGAGCTCAGAGCCGCGGCGGCAGCCCAGCCTCCTCTGCCGCAGGCACGTGCTCCTCCCAAACGCCTTGTGCATCGCAGTGTGGCCAGGTCACCCGTCACCAGGACCGGGGTGACCGTATTTCACATTTTCCCTCGTGGTCGGGGCAGAGAGCCCGAGCCGGTCCCCGGGGCGGCCCGCGCCACGGCGGTGTATTCGGCGAGCCCCAGCCTCTCACCCCCTTGGCACCATTGACTCGATGTAGCTGCAGCACCGGCGCCGTGCCCGCGGCCTCTCCGAGCTTCGGTTTCTCCGTCTATACAAAGGGAAACAGTGACAGAATAATATTTAACTGCTAGATAGAGGGGCTGCGAGGCCTAACTATGTAACAGCTGAAAAGTCTTCCATATGGCAATGTGCAATAAATGAGGAGCAGCGTTCCTCTCCCGCTCCCTCCCCAGATTCTTGTGGCAGAGTGGGAACGAATCCGAGTTTGCAGGATCCCACATCTCTCTTCAGTCCTGCAGATCATTTAGCAGAGAGGAGGGTAGTGAGAAATGCTGTTCAGTGCTTTGATCAGCTCTGCTAACGGTTTACTATGTAGACAAATTGCTGCATGTGACTGACAAAAAGGCCATGTTTTGGTTCTTAACATTAGCCGTGTGTCCATTTGCATGGGGTCTGCAACTTTTTCTTACCTTTTCCACATTTTTTTTCTTTTTTTTTGGTGTATTGTTTTAAAAAATAATTGTGCGACAGCGTAATATATATAAATTCTTCCTCAAGTTCTGGTGCAAGTAGGTCTTTTATCATTTTACAAAACACTGAACCCACTTGGGAGAATATGTATTGTTACTCATGAAAATCATTATATTACAGTGTGATTTTTTTTTTTCCTTAAAGACTGAATATAAGATCAGGCCCTCGATTGCCTTGTGCTTCAAAAATGTTTACTTATTTTGTAATGGCGGCTAATGCTAATGGGCAACAATTGACCCAGAACTTGTGGAAACCCCTTAGTGAAGCAATATCAGCAATAACTGCAGCGCCGGTCACTCTAGATTGCACTTCAACTGCAAAAGCAAAGATAATCCCTTGTAATCTGAAATTGCTTGGTTATTGTGTGGTACGTACAAGCGATGAACTGCCCAGCACTGTATGAAATATTAAAAATCTTACTCTGTTGGTTTATTTTGCCAAATACTTCTCCAGTGGACTCTGAACTATGGTACAACGTCCGTAGTCTCATATTGAGACCGGTGACACCGAAGTGTCCAAACGTAGGAACCTCCCATCACTTAGCCCTGCGTGCCTTGGGAACATAGAGAAAATGTCAGAAATGAACCTTAGACCCACTTTCCTGTCCGTCTCCGTAGCGAATCCCGAATCGAAGCCCCTGGGATGTTCAGGCCCGTAGCCTCGGCCAGCAGCGTTCCTGACTTTGGGCTGGTAACCCCCACGCCACCTGGCAGGCGTTGTAGGGCCTGCTTACGGTGCCAGAGCGATGGGGAGAAGCTGTCGTAGTCTCGCTAACCTCAACGGTTCAAATGTCCCGAGTCAGGCACCCTCCCATCCACAACAAAAAAGAAATCACGACATTTTAAAAATAGGAAAGATCGGGTTGGTTTGATTAGCCTTTGGGGCTTTCTGCCTCAGAGTTCCTGTTTCCCAGCTCTCCTCCGCAGACACGGGAGTTAGAAGCTTAGCCTTCAAAATACGAAATGTGAGATCATCCTGTAATCGATGACTACAGCAGCTCTGACTTTCCAGAAAAGAAAGCCCACCAAATACTCCCGATAAAATGGTAAAAAATTGGCAATAGTGCCTTTGTGCAAGAAGAAATCCTGGCCCATGTGGTTTAAGTTTCTCTCTTGGCTTTTCACAAGCAGTGTAGTCAAAAATAAACCTAGTGGCAAATGGATATTTTAGATAGACGGTTTTGTTTAAAATAGATTAACTGTAAAGTATGTTTCTGTGCTCGGTTGTTTTTTTTTTTTTTTAGGATAAGCGTTATGGAAGATGAGGGATAAGCCAGGGTGCCCGGCGCCTCCCTCCCCGCGCCCAGCTCCGGGGTCCGGGCCAGCTCCCACCGCGGCCGAGGGGATGCGCTGAGCCCGATCGGGTGTTAAAATTGGCTTATCTGGAAAGCAAACATTGATGCTGGTTTGGTTTTCAATAGCTAGTTTTGATCTAGGGTTTTATTATGTTATTAACTTCATGTGCTATCTGGTAAATACAGTCTGTATAGCGTTTGAGGTAAAAGGAGAAGAAGTTTGATGTTTTACAGATCAAACTTGGCGGATGCTCGCAGAGATGTTCTATGGTTTATTCTGGCAATCTCAGACTCATTCTTTTGCCGTATTCCTGGCTTCCAACCTCAGTCACAGCACCCGCTTCGGCCAATTAGTTTGTGTTTGGCAGTGCGGGAGCAGGAGCACGTGCAATTATGTCACCGAGTCAGTCCCTGCTGAAAGGGCGATTTGCTTAAAACCGGCTCTGGATAGAGCAGACGTGCCCGCCTAACGGGTTCGATACGTACAAACGCACAGGAATTCGGTGGAATCGCCCTCGTCCTGACTCCCACGAGTCACGTCTGACCGACTGTTTCAATTTAGAAAAACACTCGTGAATGCGTTTATATCGAAGTGATTTGAAAGTGTAGCAAGGTCCGGGTAGTAGCTTGATGACCGGACTCGTGCGCGGAGCGTTGCTGGGGACAAGGACTGTCCTACCGGCGTGGCCGTGGACGCTGTCCGCCTCGGCCCCGAGTCCTTCAGAGGCGGGCTGAGGCGGTGCCGCCGGCCGTCCCGGCTCTTCGGTCCAGGCTCTTTGCGGGAATAACCAACCGTCAGGGCCGCTCCAGGGGCTGCCCCCCGCTGAAACATCTGGTGGAGAGTTTGTCCCCTAAATGAGAAAGAGCGGGGCTCGTTCAGTGCTGGGACAAAGGCTGCCTTCCTCCTGGCAGGCGAGCCTGGAAACAAGGCGTGGGATTATTGGGTTGATTAGGATTGCCGTCAGTAGGTAGTCTATAATATGAAAGCAGATGTAGCCACATTTGGCTGGTTTAAAGTAGCTTTTTAGAGACTGTGGCTTTTCGGATCTGATTTATTCATATAGCATCTGTATAATTAGATATTTATACTGTATTCAGTCTATGGTGCACAAGTATCTGAATATGAACCTCTTCCCGGGGAGAGAGGAGAGAATATTAATGTACAAAAACATAGGAAAATAAGCGTAACCTTTAGTTGCAGTAGTTAACAAAAGAGGCGATTATAAGTTACGTCATCTAGAGTGCAGCGGGTTCTTCTCTTAACTCGATTTGGGATCCTCCAAAACCAAGACCAGAAAATGGCGACGGCACGTGCTACCGAAAACGTGCCCCATCTTTATGCCTGTGTAAGGTAAATACGGTGCAGCTTGTTCTTTTGTTTATCCAGCATCCGAATGAGCTTTCTGCGGAGCGGAGCTGGGGCTCGCTTCGCTTTTTGTTTTCCTCAAATGGGAGAGAAGCTGGTCGGAAAAGGCTGGTGGGGCCCGTCTTCATGGGCCTCTGAGGGCAGGTCCTGGTCACGCAGCTGGGGCAGAACGCCGCAGCTGGGTGAAATTCTTCACATCTGGGCCTTCAGAGCCACTTCTCCAGCCACAGCGGGTACGTTTTAATAACTACGCTCCAGGATTTGTGTAAGAAGGATGAGATTATCCAAGTGACCCAGACTTAGAGGAATACTGGTTCTTTTAGTCATCTTACTCGATATTTTGCCGTTATCCGTTTCAATTTGTGGCCGCGAGCTTGGCACCCAGCAGATAGCTTCCCTTCCCCTGCTCCTCTGCTGAGGGCCTCAGGTACAGCAGCGTCAGGAACGTGACCGCTCTCGCTTCCTTCCAGCACCCGTTCGCTGTGACCTCGTGGAGGGTCTGCTTCCAGACACGAAGCATCCCAGCAGCGGAGCCGCTCCCCCAGGGCCCCGTCCATTGCAGCACCCCTGGTTGAGCGAGGAGGGTGCTCAGCAGCTCCCTTTCCAAATTCTCTGTCTTGAAAATCTGGCTGGAAAAGCAGGGACCCGTTCTCTCCTCCCCTCCTGGACCAGGAGAGATGGCCTCCTGCGGGAGCTGCAGAACCTGCCTTTCTCTCCTTCTTCTCCTTCTCCTTCTCCTTCTCCTTCTCCTTCTCCTTCTTCTTCTTCTCCTTCTCCTTCTTCTACTTCTTCTCCTTCTTCTTCTACTTCTTCTCCTTCTTCTTCTACTACTACTACTTTTTCTTCTTCTTCTACTTCTACTTCTTCTACTTCTTCTACTTCTTCTACTTCTTCTACTTCTTCTACTTCTTCTTCTTGGATTTCTCAAAAGTTTCCTCACCCTTTTCTGGAACTTGCCGCTGGGATCTGACACGAGAGAAGCAGGGAAGGAGTGGAAGCGAGTATATACATACCAAAGCATCGAAATTATATCAAAGAAGTCACAGCACCATTTTTTTCGAGGCAACCCCACCTGGTTTCTCTGCCTGTTCACCGGTTTGCCATACCTTGCCTGGGCGGCTGCTCTGGGGTGACCAGCGGCGCAAGGGGAGAATGGAACAGGGCCGTGAAAGAAAGTATTCACTTAGATAACGCCCAGGTAACTGGATTCTGACAACGTGGCCGTGTACCATGGCATCCCACACTTGCTGTGTCGTGCTACGTAGGTGACATGTTGACCTGAATTCGTCCCGACTTGTGTTGTATTCGGGGAATGTGTTTATGCTGTAAGCGCATGGCTAAGTTACACCTGAGCAGCCTTGTTCTGCTGTGACCTAGAAGATGCTGAAAGAATGATGCCTAACGTAGAAAGTGCTGAAATAATGCATTATCGGAGCATTTGATGCATCTGTTAGGTGGCGTGTATTTTAAAGGCCCCTGCCCTTCGGTGGCATTCCCTCTGGGTACAGTAGGACATCGTTTTTACCAAAACAATGGTTTAAATACTCATCCTTGACCCTTTACGTGGAAAACAAGTACGTTTTGGGCAACGGAGACAAGACGCTCATTGGACAGGGCCGCGGGGAAGCTGCTCCTCCTCGCCGGAGGAGGCCGGCGCGGTGGCCGGTAGCGGCGCAGGGCGGCGGGACGCGCTGTCCCCACGTCACTCTTCCCCGCCCGCGCCTCGGTGTCTCCACGCTGCCAACCTCTCGTTAAGACGAAGGATGTAATTGCAGCGTTGCCGGCACCGCTCTGTGGCAAGGGCTGGAAGATGTCGGCGCTGCCTGGCGCCCGCCGGGTGTGCGGGGGGAGCGGCTCGGCGGCGCAGATGCAGGCGCGGGGGTCCGCAGGGGGTCCCGCACAGCTGCACCTGCAGCGGCCCCCTGCACCCTCGCACCGGCATGTCCGGAGCCGAATCCCGACGGCAAATCCTCGCCTCTGTCGGTGCCGAGTCCTGCCGGGGAGCTTGGCTCTCCAGCAGCCCGCATTAACAGCAAAGCCCGGCGCAGAACAACCGCTTTCGCCCGGTTCAGCGAAAATCCCCAACGTAGCTATGTCGCGGCCAGATGCAAATTCGCCGAGCACTGCGTTTGGAGATTAAAACAGCAACAAAGATTTAATTTTTTAAAAAGGCTGCTTCTCGTCAGATAACTCCCCTTGTATTTTTAGCGGTTTGCTCTTTTAATCAATGGGTTCCCGTTAGCCGGGAGCCCGGCTCGGCCCCCGCGGCTGGGGCCAGCGCGCCGGCAGCACCCCCGAGAGCCGGAGGGTGGGAGCCGGGCGGTGCCGCGGGGGTCTCGCGGGCAGGGTGGGGGGCCGAGGGCTGCCGTAGCCTTGCCTCGCACCGTTCCGAAGCCCTGCCTGCGGTCCGTGTCCTTCCGATAGTGTTCCTGGCTGTTATTAATAATACGCATTTTACGTAAGGTACACGTTTCTATTTCTGAAAAAGAAAAAAGGAAAAATATCCGGGACAATCGCAAGTTCCCGAGCGAGGCAGGAAAATATATTAAAGTTATCTCGATGTATGCGTTGAATGCAAATACGATATGGTAAAGTAATTAATTTTTATTGTCACGCGTTGGGAATTATGTTAGAGTTAGGGGCTTACTCCCTGCAAACCGCCTTAACTTCTTGTTAACTTCGTGTTACGTACGATATATTTACACTGAAATTTTCCCGTTCGGGAGAACGAAAGCTCTGATATGACAGGATCCAAATGAAGTTGGACCGTTCCCCACTCCGAGGCTGCAAAAAACAAGCTGAAATCATCTGCAGTCATTTCCATGACACATTGGTCACGATTCGAGGATTGCTTTCCAGAGTCGCGGGTCTCTCTCCGTTTCCGTGATCTATAGACAGCGACACGTGAAATTTTGAGAATTATCTAGCGCCAGGCAGAAGAAGCTGCTTCTGCTGGAGTCAGGGGATTGTTTCCCTGGCAGGAAAGCGATTAAGTGAGATGATTTAAGGGTCCATCCAATCTAATTTTGTGGTAAAATTTGTGCTAAAATGTAATGCTGGTTGTATAACTTTGTGTGGAGCTGTGAAACTACAGCTTTTATTAAGAGAGAAAATACCGTATTTTGCCGTTTGCAAACGCAGCAGGGAAGAGCGGCCTTTATTCCTAGGTGCTTATTAAAAACATTCTAAGGGGGTTTTTTTAATAAATGATCAAAGCGCTTTGTTATTTTTTCCCCTCTGGAGCATTAATAGGAAGTTAGTTTTGCGAAGCAGGTTTACGGGTCTGGTGAAGGTCCCGGCCGTCCGCGGCGAGCCCGGGGCCCGGGGCGCGTTTTCTCCCCCTTGCCGGGGGAGCGTTTTGTTGCACGTTGACCTGCGGTAGCTGGGATTTTTGGCCTTATGTATTATACGCCGAGGGTGGTTTAAAGGTTACAAATGTGATCTTGTCAGATTGACAACTAACTGTTCTAATGAGGAAAAAATCCTCAAAGCATGAAATTTGAATGAAATGTGTGATTATAATTCAAGTACTGTTTACCCAAACCTCTGGGGACCTCCGGAATAAAACGCCGAACAAGCGAGCGAGCGAAACCTCCGCTCGCGCTTTCCGCCTGCCCCCCCGCGCGCGCGGCCGCGCACGCCGACCCGACAGAGCCGGGCGGAAAGTAGGGAAGAAAACTTTGCCGCGGCCCAAGACGGCGGCTGGGAGTCGACATCGCCGTCTCTTTGTCGTTGATTAATACTGTATGTGGCGCGCGACCACGTCGAGGAGTAAGGAAAGAGGTGCTTTGAATTATTAAAGTTGAGCCCGGAGACTGGCTGTACGCTCGGATGGCATTTGCTTCGGCATATGCAAATGATTTAGTTTCATTTGGGATCAATTCCCAGGGGCCCTCCTTTCCTGTGATGCTCTGAATTTGGCAAGCGAGCGAGCCCCGACGTGGTGGTGATGGTGGTGGTGGTGGTGGTGGTGGGGGCTGTGTGTCCCCCCTGGCTCCGTTGGCCGGGCCGGCATGGCGGGGCGCAGGGGGGCTGCCTGCCAGCGGCGCCCACTGGGCCGGGGTGTTCGTTAGCGGGGTGTTCGTTAGCGGGGTGTTCGTTAGCGGGGTGTTCGTTAGTGGGGTGTTTGTTAGCGGGGTGTTTGCTACCGGGGGGGTGTGCGGTTGGGCGTTTCCGACGGCGAGGGCAGGGGAGAAGCGGGGGGCTGCGCGGGGCTGCGCGGGGCGCGGCAGCTGCGCACAATGCTGGGAGCGCGCCAGCAGCACGGACAGATGGCGGAGTTATTAGATGTGCATCATACGATTCCCTTCCTGCCACTCGCTTTTTAATCAAATTAAAACAAAAAAAAAAAAAGGGAAAAAAAAAGGGGGGGGGGGGAAGAGGGAGAGGGAGAGGGGAGGCAATTAAGCGCATTTGCATGCGGCTGGGTGATGGGCCCGGCTCCGCGGCCGGCGGGAGCGCGCGGGGCGGTGCGCGGGCGCGGGGCGGTGCGCGGGCGCGGGGCGGGAGGGGACGGGGGGGGGGGGGGCGCGCAGCCTCCGCCCCCGCGCGGCGAATGGTCTCGCCCTGCTTTGCATATCGCGCGCGCCCGGGCCGGCCATATGGGAAGATGCGAGTGGAGGAATTGTTGTGAAAAAAGGGAGAGCGAGTTTGAAATAAAAGTTGTGAGCGAGCGGGAGCGGCGGGGGCCGGCGGCGGGACCATGTACTGCGCATACACGATCCCCGGCATGGGCGGCAACTCCCTCATGTACTACTATAACGGGAAGGCGGTAAGCAGCGGGGCGAGCGCGGGGGCGGCGGGGGCGAGCGAGCCTCGCGCCGCGCTGCGCTCCGCGGGGCCGGGCGGGGGCTTCCGCGGCTTTTGCCTGCCCCGCTCGGGAGGGTTGGGGGGGTTTGGGGCCGGGCGGTGGGGCGGCGGCCCGGGCTGAAAAGTTTGGGGGGAGGTGGGAATAGCGCAAAGCAAGGGGGGGGGGAGAAAAATAACGGGGGTGAGGCGGGAGCGGAGCGCCCGAAGTAGCCGTAAAATAAGGGAAAATGGCAAAAAAGCCCCCTTGCCGCCCGCGATGTGGTGCCTCGCCTCTGCCGTCTGACTTGGGTCCTTCCCCCCCTTCCAACAGAAACGCTTTATTGAAGGGAAAAAAAAAAAAAAAAGGAAAAAAAAAAAAAAAAGTGTCTGGTATTTTGTGCATAACCCCAGCAGAAGGTTTATACTTGCCATCTGGAGGTTTATTTTTTTTTCTCTGGCTGGGTCTTGAGAAGGAAAAGTATTTCAGTATATTTTAAAATATTTGGGGGGTGGGGGGAAGGGCGAGGTAAGGAGGGGAACTGTTGCTGAAGGGAGAGGAAAATAAAATTTGGAAGGGCTGGGAAGGGCGGGCGGCGCGCGGGGGGAGCGGGCTTCGCAAACCGCTCCAGCCTGCGGTCTTTCAACTTTCTTGCCTTTCATCTGATACCAATCAGGGCGGCGTAGTTAGGCCAGAAGGGAGCTGGTGGAGTTGTAACCCAGGCCCGGTTGGGACGGCACGGCCGGAGCTAAGCGGGGATCCTGCCCGGCCGCCCGCGGATGCGCAGGCATGTGTGCCATCGGCCCGCGCGCCCTTCTCCCGCAGCCAGCCCGAGCGGTGCCGGGCGGAAAGGCGCGCTCGGCAGCCAACATCTGCTTCGATAACTGAGATTTTTTTTGGTTTTTTTTTAAATACGCTTCTTGGCGAGAGTTGCGGGCCTCGTCTTTTGTTTTGAGTGGTTTGCAAGTAACGCAGTAGTGCAGGACACTGGGTTTGGGGGTAGAAAGTAGGGGAGTTTGCACAGGAAAAACAATTGAGATTTAAAACTCTAAAAACGCAAAAAAAAGAAAGAGTCATAAATTTCCTGCGAGGCTTTTTTTTTTTTACCTTTTTAAATTTTTTTTTTTTACATTAGTTACCCCTATTCCGGAGCGGGTAAGGCTACGCCTAGAGCCTACCTGGGGCTCCCGTGCGTGGCAGGGCCAGCCGGCCTCAGTAGCTCTAAAAGAAAAAGTTGCCGATCGCTGCTGTTCATCCTCAGTAAGCAATAAAATCCCGGCGGCAGCAGCCTGTAAACAGGAAGCAGCAAAGCGCGGCGGCGGGGCGACGGTAAACAATTTTCAACACTTCGACCAACTTCATTATTCTTTGGATTTTTCTGGCGGGGGGCGAGATGGGGCGGTTGATAAGCGACACGGAGGTGGCTGTGGGAGCGGGGGTTTTCCTTTTGTTTGGGGTTCCCCCTCCCCCCCCCCCCATTTGGATATTTTTTTGTTGGTTTCTTTTTTTTTTAAGTAACTAAACATAGAAAGCAAAACGCCCAGCCTGCCTAGCGAGCGGCCCTGCGGTCCGCGTCGCGAAGGCTGGGAACGCCGAGACCGTAATGTCGTCCTGTCGTGCCAGCCGCCTGTCGTACTTACATCAAACTGCGGAATATGACATCATAGGGCTAATAAACCCCGCGCGGCTGCCAGGCCTTTTCCCCTATCCTTTGTGTTTTTCAGAAGGTGGGACTCGTAAAAACCAGGCTCGCTCTGTCGCAGATGTATTTCTAGGCACCGGTGGAAGGGGTTCGTGAAAAGCCAGCCCGGCCTCAGCGCTTCCCCGCGCCGGGCGAGCACAAAGAGGGAGGCGAGGGTCCCTGGCAGCGCTGCCCGCTCCCTGCCCGGGGAGAGGCACCGGCCGCGGCCAGGGAGGCGCGGGAGCCGGGGGACGAGGCCGGCACCGCGGCGGTGGGGAGGGGGAGAAAGTATTCCTGCCTCCACTTGACAAAACAGATTTTTGTGTTTTATAGAGCCGGCATTGTTCTGGCTCCGGTTCCGCATTGTGCAGCTCTTGATGCGGTGCCAGGCATCGTGCGGAGATCGGGGATGCCATGCATTAATTGTTCACAACGCCTCGTCGAAAGGACCCGCGGCTCTGGGGGCCGCGCAGCTTTCGCCCGGTTGTCGGAGCAGCGCGGGGGCTGCTCTGTCTCGCACAAGTTTCCTCGTGCAGGAAAGACAGAGTTCCGAATTCCTCCCTTTTTTTTTTTCCCCCTCTGTTTTTTTTTTTCTTTCCCCCCAGTGACAAGTCAATTACTTGTTTAAATGCAGTTTGAACTCTCTGAACTGCGAGCAGCGGCGGAAGCAGGTCTTCCCTGGGAATAAACAAAAGAAGAAAAAATGCAAAATCATTCCAAAGCCCTCTGAAGCGAAGTTGCTGTGGGAAGAGGAGGGCAGTTGGGTACAGGAGGCACGAAAATGGCTGGAAAAAAATGAAACTGCCAGAAACGCAGGATTTGCAGAGCACGTTTTCTGCAACTTGCCTTTTTTTTTCCCGCCCCCCCCCCCCGCCCCCCCCCTCGCTCGCAGGGCATTTTAGGAGAGCTCACTCCATGGGAGAGCACTTTTTGCCTTTAACTATGTACCGATGTTCATCGGTAAGAAATCTTTTCCTTCACGGCGCTTGCGATGGAGGAGATTTGTTTTAAGATTTTCTAAAACAATAGCAAACCTGCCGGCGTCAAATACTAAAGTGTAAAGATAAGCTCGTGCCCGGTGACTGCATTAATGGTGTAATATATAAATGTTGGGCTCTTGGTTCGCTTTTTTCCCCTAAAATAGTACAAAAAAGACGTTTTGGCGAGGGAGTTAGAAGTGTGTTAATCACCGGCTATCTGCGATTAACCAGATGAACACTTGGGTTCCGTTGGAAGCAATGAAACAAGAAGAGCCCTTTTTTTTTCTCCCCGAGCCTTGCTTCTCGTTACCCGAGACGCGTGGGATATTTTAGGATCCGCACATTACCTGGAAGGGGATGGATGCCGGATTACTGCCTAAATTTGATTTTCAGAATTGCTTATTTTCAATTGCATCTCGCTGAGATTTTAATAAAGTATTATTTGGTCGTAGACAGCGTGCTGAAATGCACGGGACTATAAAGAAGAAATTATTGCAAATGAAAATGAAAAGCAAAAGTGGCAAAATTTTCTTTTAATGGTATCTTAAGATCCCATCATCAGCTCCCACCATGCGCATGTGTTAAATCATATAGGGAAACCTATAATTATTGTAATTGCTCTTTTTGCTTTATCCTAACAAGCTTCAACCCATCTCTCAAACTAGTTGTTTTGAAATAGTTATTTGTCAAGTCATCAAATCACAAAAAGTAAATGCTAATGAGTTTTTCCTGTTTACATTCTGTCTGCTATTCTTATTATAAAGCTTTTCAACCCCATAAAGTTCCTAGATGAAGATGAATGCTCCGTGGTATCGTTCCTGCTAATAGGCTAGGCCAAAGAGTGTAATAATTCCATGTACCACGCTTAATAATGACAAGTGAGGAGTTGTGAATGGCACGAGGCTGGCGTCGCTCTGGGAACGGCGCGGAGAAACTTCTCCGGTTGAGCGGGAGGAGGGCGAAATGTCGAGGTGGGGACGGGAGACCCTGGGGCGGGCGGGCACCCAGCCCGCCGCTCCCGGCTCGTCCTCGCGGAAAGAAGTGTCGGCGTTGCCTTTGCTGGGAGCGCTGGGGGTACCCG
The DNA here is from genome assembly GCF_965183815.1 of Platalea leucorodia. Taxonomy (NCBI): domain Eukaryota; kingdom Metazoa; phylum Chordata; class Aves; order Pelecaniformes; family Threskiornithidae; genus Platalea; species Platalea leucorodia. The sequence continues at coordinate 1,501,339 of NC_138858.1, forward strand.
CAGGCGGGTCATAAAAACAATATTTATTAGCAAAAGTTACAGGATACTTTAAACCATTTCCGAAGCGGAGGGATAGATTTTGTAACAAAGTAACGCTGAATTTACGGCCCCTTCCTCAAATCGCATCCGCATACGGGGAGCTCGGGCTTCATGATTTGAAATCCATGTGTGGACGTACGGACGTACGCGTACAGAAATGCTCCCTCTTTTCAGGATTGTGAGCGGAAGCCAAAATATCTAGACGACGTTTCCCATATTTGTGGTGTTTATGGAAGGGCTTTATGTTTATATCATAAATTAATGTAAATTTGCAGGCTCCCTACTGATAACAAGAAAACAAAATTTTGCACATTATATACATAAAAGGATATATATGGTTATATACACACACACACACACACATTTTGACACAATCGGTGGGTTTGTGTTTTACCTTCTGGAGGAAGGGAGACACAACAAATTGACCCGCAATCTTTGAGTTTGCCGAAGTAACGGTAGCACTCGTTTTGGAGGGGCGCGATCCCTTACTGCTCAATTAAAATCTGCACTTGGCAGGGCTGCTCACTTTCGTCCCCATTGTATGTGATGGAAAAGAGAAGCGGCCTCGTGGCTGCAAAGCCGGGTTTTGCTGAAACGTCTCGGGAATTATTAAAGCTGAGCATTCTTGCAGGATGGGACGTTGAATCTTAGCTTTAAATATGCTTTGCATATGCTGATCAGAAGTGAACTTCACCTCTTCATCTGTGCCAGTTTGGAAATTATTGTGGTGGTTTTTTTCTCAAAAAGAAATTATAAAGAGAGTTCTATTTTATTTGGTTATAGATTGATGGAAGACACGGAAAACGCTGTTAGGGTGTTGACATCTTATAACGGTGTATACCATGAGCTGCTTTTTTGTGGGCAGGGCTGGGGGGGTTAACAAAAGATCTAATGGCTGGTGCAGTCTTCAAATACCTTTCCAATTGATCTGCAGGAAATTGTGCAGAAGAATTGTTTGTTTCCTGTTTCGGTATAAATCTGGTTTGCATTATACTTGGTTTACTGTAAAATTGCCGTGGCACTTCGGAGACGTGGGATTTGGTTATGTTGCACGGGGAATTTATTTTGCAAAGTGACTGGTTTAGCCGATGTTGGCTAGTTCCTTTCTGATTTTCTGATATTGTCTTGCTGGTGGAAGTTTTTTTTTTTTTCCCTCCCCTTTTTCTTTTTTAACCCGGCCTCTGAGGTTGTGCAGCCGGGGGGGGGTAGGATGGGTGGCTGCAGTGCAGAGGCTGCAGCGTGGCGGGGAGCCTGTCCGCAGCCTCGGGAAGCCGATACAGGCACGAGATACCTGCGCAGGGCTGCCCTGCCTTTGCGGTGCTTTTCCTTTATTATTTTAAAAAGAAAAAAAAAAGGGGGAGCTAATTTTGAGCTGGTTTCTCAGGCTGCACTTGGCAGTGCTGCTGCGATGAGTTTGCTGCCTGGCTCTCCGGCCTCCCTCCTCTGTGCGGGCGTCTTTTAGCTCCTCGGGATTTTTTTCAGACAGCCCGCTAAAAGTGAGTTTCAAACCGTCCCTTCAGAATTCCAGTGCCCCATAACTGTATTTTAATACGTCATTGCCAACACTCAGTAATAAAAAATCGTAACGCCCTTCTGCTGAAAAACCACCTCATGTATTTTAACTAACGCTGGCTGGTGCATAGCCAGCGCTTCCATATCAAAAGTGTTTGTATTTATTGTTGTTTGGTTAATCAAAAGATACGCTATCGCGGGTAGCTGCGACCGTTACGTCAGAAATGCTCTCTCTGTTGCGTCCCTTTTTACGGTGGAGAAATTCTCAGGCTCATTAAAAAGTTGCTGTGGGTCTCTCAAGGTTCAGTGGGAAGACAGCATTCTCAGCCCTCAGCAGGGATCTCAAAATATTTAGCATCTAGCTTTGTTCTGGCATGGCAAGGCAGAATCATCCAAAACTCGAAAAGCATAGATTCCACTGGCACATGTTTCTCCCCCAAAATTCAGGGCAGGTCTTGCTTTTCTCCACTCGCTGAATTTATGTAGCTTCATTTGTAAGGTTTTTTTGGGGGGTGGAGTTTCTTTGTTTTTCCTCGTTGCTGGTTTTTTTTTTGGCTTTTTTTGTTTTTCCTGAGAAAGTAATATTCCAGTGTTATCTCCTGTAAGTCCAAGGGCCTTTTAAAGTTGGAAGTTGGCTACGGGAGGAGCAGGATCAGACCTTTGGTGTTGAGGGATTTGCCCTTTTGTGCTGGGGGTTGTCTGGTTTCCGAAGGCGCAGCTTCAGCTCTCCACGCTCTCAGCTTTTTCCCAAGCAGAGGTTTCTGTGTGAAACACAGCGTGCAGAGCACAAGTTTTCCATCTAGGTTTTAAACCTGCGTGCACACAAATACAAATGCCCTCTGCAATGTGCTGTGTACAATTTGGTGCTTGAGCTTTGAATTCCTTCCCCTGCAAGGGCCTTGGTTTTGCTTATAAAATTAATACTGCTTTAAAAAAAAAAAAAAAAAAAAAAAACAACCAACACCAAACCAAAAAAACCTCCCCAAAGTTTGAGCAGAGGAAATTTCATACACCTGCAGAGCTTTATTAGGTGTCTGCACAGGAGTGAGAACTCATGTGCACAGGATCAAATTGTTCTTTAAGCCATGTACTACTCTTTTGGTAATGAAAAGCAGCTGAAGAGAAGAAGCGGGGTCTGCAGCCCCCCGACTGGGAGGGCTGGAGCTGGGTGCTGCCGGGGTGCAAGGGCGACAGAACCCGGCAGCCCGCAGACCCGGGGCCGGCCGCCGCGCAGAGCCGGCGCGTCCCCGGCGCGGGGGCACGGTGCCGGTAATTGGAGGGGCTGCGCGGGGAAGGGTGCGCCGCAGCTGCTGCCATTGTAGCCGGCCCGCGGATGAAAAGGGGATGGGAACAATCCCGGCCAACATTTGACTTGGCTTTTTCACCTCCGCAGACGGGAGGGTGAGAACTGCGGAGCAGCAGTCGGCGTGCACCAGCCACGGCCCTGACAAAGGGGATGTCCGCAGCGAAAAACAAATCGTGCCGCTTTAAAAATAGCTCTTCGCTCACGAAGCGGCCTTTCGTAATTGCAGTTAAAAGAGTTTATCCAGCATCTGGGTGAATCATCGTTATTAAATTCTGTTATTAGCCCTATACGTTGGACTTTTTTTTTTTTTTCCTTCCTTTTTTTTTTTCTTTGGTCCCCCTGAAATGCGTGATAGCAGCAGTCGTACCTCCTGGAAGACACGGTGCACAAACAACTCGTCCCTCAAGGACAACCTCATGGAAAAGGTCTTGTGCAGCCTATCTAGCTACCCCTTCTCTTTTTTTCCTTTTTTTTTTTTAAAAAAAAAAAGAATAATGCTGAATTACTCAATGGCTTTCTAATGAATAAAACAAACCAAATTGATGTAACATGCATATTTAAACCCATTCAGTTAAGTACTGACGTGATTAAAATAATCAAATGTATTACTTAAAAAATTAAAAAGGATAAGTTCTGCACCCCATTATTTTATTGACTTTTAAATATAAATTGCAGAAATGTTTACATTCCTAACGGCATTATGAAGCTAAACTGACAAATCAGCGGGAAAAAGTTGATTGCCCAGCATATTATTATGGCTGCACCTGCCACGGCAGCGCGTCGGCTGCGGAGCGGCGCGGGGCGCGCGGGCTGCCGCCTCGGCCTGCCGTTGCGGGCGAGGGGAGGGCTGGGAGGCAGCGCCGGGGCGTCCGCAGCGGAGCTTGGCTTTTCGCAGCGGCTCCTTCTTGCAGTCAAGTGATTAACGGGCTTCCAGAAATCTTAGGCAGCTTAGAAAAAAAAACAAAATATGCAAATAGAGGGAGAGGTAGTACTCTCGGAGAGCTGCTGCGTGGGGTCCCGGCAAGCAAATGTAACCGCAGATGAAGGTGTTTGCCTGCCCGTTTGACGCAACGAGAGCCTGTGTTTTTCAAAGGATTTGTGTTCTCATCAGCAGAGAGCGTGAATCGAGGTGAGGTCCCAGCTAGGTAAGGCTAAAACTGCTGTAGCACGGTCGCTGTCAAGTGCTGCTGTTACGCAGTTGAAGCCGGCCGGCGCGCTCCTCCCCGCCGGCCCGGAGCCCGCAGGGATGCCGGGGTGCCCGCAGGGATGCCGGGGTGCCCGCAGGGATGCCGGGGCGCTGGCCCGGGAGCCCCGCGGCCCCGGGGAGCCCCTCCTCGGCCACCCGCCTCCCCGGGCTGGCGCGCCCCCCCGTTAGTGAAACGTTTGTTACTGCACGCTCTGCTTCTTGCAGTCTTTAATGGGATTGTCGGGAATGGGGATAAGGAAATATTCCAGTTCGGCTGCTCTTAAACGTCGCTCTGCCCCCCTGTAAAATAGGTAGACTGTAAGAGTTGAAGAAGAAATGATTAAGCTATCAATGTCTTTTAAGTGGCGGTTGTTTGAGCTGCTTAGACAATTACAGATTTTGAGTCACAGAACGATTTGAATTCCTACGATTTCTGAACACCTGATACGTATCGCCGCTCTCTTGCATCCCCCCCTCGCTTCGCAGCGAAACGTTTGCATAAATACCTCCTCAATCTTGCGGTGGCTATTGGGCTAGAGGGTTTTCAGAATTAACGCTGTTTGCAGAACTAAAAAACACTCTTCAGCTGCGGGCAGAGGGGAGGGAGGGGGAGTGCGACCAGGCAACCAAATGTATTTCTTGCCATTTTAAACCTTGCCCGCGCCTATTGCAGAAGGCGAATCCCTCGCATCCCTGGCTGTCACGGCACGCTTCCGCGCCGCAGCCCGGTACGAGATGTCCTGTGCTCCCGGTGCGGGCCTAGGGCAGTTTGGCCGGCAAAGGGAGGGAGAAGCATGGATCAGCCATCTTCCCCGCCGTTAGGTTCGCGAGACGTCCTTGCGCGTGGTTTGGGAATGGGGACAGCTGCGAGGCTCGGAGTGATGGCAGCTGCCGGGATGCAAAACTGATTTTCCTATTAACACCTGAAGAAGAGGCAGGGTAGCACTGAAAACTTAAATAAGGGAATGTAAGCTGATAGGCAGAGCGTCGGGATAGCAATCCCGCTTCCCAGCAGCCGCCTAATGAGACACAACCGTTGCGTGACGGGGATGGTCAGGAGCCCGCGCCCCGGCCCCCTCGCCCCAGGCGTTCCTGGGGCTGCCGGGGTGTGGGAGCCGGGAGCCCGCTGCCGGGGGGGTGCTCCCGGGCAAGGTTAGCCACCAAATATAACATTACTTTTTCTTTCCCACCATTTGAGACTTCCAACTCGTAAATAAAAACCATCTCCAGGATAAAACTTGCCGGTCGCTATTTTTATCAGGAAAACAACAACAACAACAACAAATGGTGTGGATGGTTTTTTTTGTTTGGCTTCCTAAATTAGTATTTTACAAACTGTTCACCATTTCAGAAGTTAAACACATGTTGTTTTCAGTGGTTCATTAGAATACAATGTTTTTGTGCTAATCTACTTCAGGCAGAGTTTGGGTGCAAGGTGACTGGTCCCAGTTTAGCCCCAGGTCCCTGGTGGCCGATAGCTGCCATCCGTTGGGATGATCTTTTTTTTTTTCTTCTTCTTTTTTTTCTTTTTTTCTTGTTTTTTCCTCCTTTTTTCTCCCCAGCCCGCCCTTTCTCACACGTGTGAGCGGGGGGGGTCACTTCTGATGAGAAAGGCGGTGGAGGTAGCCGCTGTTCAGCATCTCTGTGACTACGGCGAATTCCTGTTCGGCACGGCCGTAGGAAGCGTAGGATAATAGTCTGCCTCAGCGTCGAGAAGAAATAAATATCCCCCCCCATTCCCCGGGAGCACCGTCTCCCCTGGTTAACAAATCTGCAAGCGCCGTGCCAGCACACATCTGTCTCGTGAAGAAGGGCTGTTGATTCTGCCAAAGCCAAGAGAGGGCACCTTGTAGGGGAAAATAAAATTACACATGTATAGACAGCTCTGTACTGATCACTTCTGGCAGAAGCCTGTTTCTGATAATCCCCCTCGCTGCCTGAGCCACACACACAGATCTGTGGAAGTCGGAATACGAAATAAGTTCTGCTGCTCCGATTGCACGCAGAGATCTGCCACGATTTTGAGGTCGCAGTTGTAGATCTTCAAAAGATCTAGACTGAGGTCTTTAATTTGGAATGCTATTAACTCATGGGATGGTAATTTGCTTTCAGGGTCTTAGTGTCTTATTTATAGCCTCAAGTATTTTTCGTAGCAACTTTTACTGTGCTGGGGGGGGGGGGGAAGGGGGGAGAAAGATCCAGTAAATAAAATCACGCCACGTTAAACCATCCTTTTTGTGTCCTGTAGCTCTGTATTTGATCTGAGAGGAAATGGCAGCATTTTTAGTTTCGTGGGACCAGCTCCTTAATCCGGGGGGAGCAGCCTGTGCCTGCCCCAGGCCCGCGCCGAGGGCTGGCTGGGACGCGGGGATGTGGTCCCTGCCGGCCCGAGCCTGGGGGCAGCACCACAACGGCCGCGGCGCTGACGTTTTTTGGTTAAAAGCAGGTTATGAATGCTTTCAAAGCACAACTCTCATGAAAAATATTTTGGGGAAGTTCAGAAAGTCCAGTGCAGAAGGAGCGGACGGTGACAGCAGGGCTGCTGCCTCAGTCATCTGCATTTCTGCACCGCCTTTAATGGGTGTTTAAATATCACGTGTGTGACTGTGGACTTGCACTGTCCGTAACATCTTGCTGTCCATCTATGACCTCCAGCTCGATGTCCCCGTCACCCAGCGCAATTTTGTAAGGTATTGGGCACTTACGTCGAGCTGTCACGTGCAGAAAAAAGGGATATTTAAAATTGTTGTTGTTGTTTTAATCTCCAGTAAGATGTAGATCAGATTCTCGTAAGCACGTACACGCATGCAGTGGCTTCACTGGAAATATTCATGTGCTTAAATCTGTGCATACTAAAACTCCCAGCTGGAGGAGATCCCGGGACTCTTACTTGCAAAACAGAAAAGGGAACCGTAAATACAGACTTTCACGTGCGTGTTGGCCTGTTTGCAGTTATCGGCACACAGGTGGGAGCGCTTTCAGGTCAGAAGTTTTGAAAATTTGTACCTTTAGTGCTTACTTCAGAACGGCTGGAAGGTTTAATGATTTGGTTCCCTTCCGCCTCGGCCGCAGAAGTAACCATTAACCGTTTGAGAGATGCTGGCGATGGTCCGCGGTGATGCCTTGCGCGATTAATAAAAGGCCTCGACGGAGAGAGACAAACGGCAGCAGGCATTGCGGGGCTACCTGTGCTGGAGGGGCTTTGGCTTCCCTACGATCGGGTCAGTGGGAATTTAACCCTTTAACTCCACGTCAGCTGGCGCGGGCTGCCCAGGCTCAGCCCCGCCGTCGGTGCTCCCCTGGGGCCCGATCCTGAGAAGGCCCTGCCTCTCTCGGGGCTGATGCCAGCAGATCCCATTTACAAGAGCTGGAGGACTTTGGAGCCCTGCTCTGTGACGGCGGGCATCTTTTTTTTTCCTTTTCCTAGACAGACGAGGCATTCTAGCAGTAATGTAAAGATCAGTTTTTACAGATGATCCATGAGAGAGGTTCTTGACTGACTTTTATTCTTTCTGATAGCTCTGAGAAAGCAGCCACAGCATTGTTCAGCTTTATTTTTAACACAGAGCTAATGGTTGTACCTCCGTACTGGGCTTTGCCCGCGCCTCTCTGTGTCGAAGCCAAGCAGCGTACACCCCAAGGGAAGCTTCAAAGCTTTGTGCCGGTGCTGAGGCCACAACGGAGATGGCCCTCCGTCTGATGGGGCCCGTTTGCTGATGGGTAGGGAGTAACTGGTTTTCTGAGCAGCTCTTTCCACTTGTGGTAGAGACACGTTTTTTGAAATACTGCTGTGTCAGAGTCCGAAGTCTGGTCCGTAGCCGTAGTTACTTTGAGGTGCTGATGACTACAGCTAATGACCGCTTTATTAGAACAGGAATACTTTTGGCTTGGCTTGTGGCTCTCAACTAACAAGCTAATCTTTCCCTGCTGCTGGCGGCCCTATATTCGAATGCCTCTTGTAATTTTTAGTTAGGGTAGTCATATTTGCATAAATGCGTCCATATTTTTTAAAATTGCCTTTTCTACCTATCTTGTTTATCGGCCCCAGTGAGCGCAGAGTCTTTTCAGACACTCTTTTCTTGGGGAGACTGGGCATCGGGAGATAACAGTGTCGCAAACTGGCAGATGCTTTATCCTGGAGCTCGTGATGGTGTGCACAAACCATCATTTTTTCCTTGCAATAATTATGGTGTTAAGAGGCATTTGTGTTGTGTGCTCTCTTTCAGCTTGCACCATGTTTGGTTCCTGTTATGCAAATACCGCTTTAAACTTAGAAATGCCAATTTGCATTAATATTTTGGTTTCATATAGCTAGCTATTGCATTGCAAAAACAAGTGCATTTTAATGAGCATTTGGCAGAATGTTAAAAAAAGATACGGTACTCATTAAATTCTATTCTATGAAATGCAGTAGTTTGTTGCCAAAAATCATTAGGATAAAATATAAGGCAAGTTAAGGCCACCAGTAGAGCCCTCATCAAAGAGCGCTGCGACACCGCAGAGCCGCGAAGCCGTGGCGTCCTTCGCTGCATCGTGCAAACTTCCCTCCCTCGCTGCCGAACGGGAAGACTGGGAACTTTCGGCGTCTCTCCAAACCTCGCCTGTCCCCGTGCCGTCTCTCGGCGTTGCCATCTCTAACCTTCCTGCCCCGCGCTAGCTCCTGTCGGCGTCTGTTTGGTTCCTTTAATTCATCTGCTCCTGCAGACTTCTAAAAGACATAAACACTAAATTGAAAAACAAGATTTCATTCCCTAATGCGTTTCAGAGCCTAATTTTGCAGCCGACTTTTCATTAGGCCTAGGTTTCCTTTGGCATCCTCGAACCGGAGTCACGCATGACTCAACGGCTTTGTCACGTGGAGGAAGGAGCGCAGCATCCCCGCGGGTCCGCGGAGCGGCTCCGCAGGCTCTGCTGCTCGCGGGGGGACCTTTTTACGGAGTTTTCTGCCCCTTGCTCGCTTATTCCTCGCTGGACGAAAGTGCCTCTGCCCGGAGACAGCTTCGCCCGCGGGAGGAGGAACGCGAGCTGGGAAAGCTCGCCCTCCTCCGACACTCTTTTTTTTCTCTTTAAAAAAAAGCGTTGGCGTATTAATATTGGAAATGCTTCCAAGGCTGGTACTTGAGAAGCTGCTTTTCTGTAAGCTGGCTGAAGGAGGGCTAGGACAGGGTTAAATGAATTCTTTTCTTCATTACTCAGAAGTGATATAGACTTTTCTTTGACTAATGTAGCTTAATTAGTGGTCAATTAAAACTGAACATTGTTGAATTGAAGTTCTTTGATCAAAATCCTTGGCATGGGCTCCCTTTCTTTAACTAGCCACCATCTTGAATTCATTTGGAATCAGTAGTGTAAACAAGTTTAAAACTGGTTCTTTTATAAGAAGTCAGCAGGCTTGTATAGCTGTGGTTTCTTTCTTTTCCCTTTTTTTTTTTAACTTCTGTAGGCGGCAATTCAAAGCAGTGTTAAATGAAAACAGTGCTACACCCTGAAAAGTGCATTTTTAAAAAAAAAAAAAAAAAGTTGCATTAATTAATCAGGATTCGGTGGCTCCTCCTTGTTCCTTTTCTTGTCATAATCTGTATTTTTCTCTCTGGTGAATAATTCCTTTATTATCTGAAATATATCTTGTTTCCTAATTGGGCAGCAGTTGTTCAGAGTGTGCTCGGGGACTCCACAGTTGACAAGCAAGCGAAAATAAAATTGGCAGAGAGAGGAACGTGTTTCAAAACCAGTACAGGGCCTTAGATTTAATTAGAGAAGTGCAGCTTTAACTTCTGGTGATGTTGAACAGCAATAACTTTAGAAAAGCCTTGATGCATCATTGGGAAATTTTGCTTGAGGGGTTATTTTAAGAATTACATCTTAGCAGGTTTCTGGTAAGCCAGCGTTAGGCTCAAGAAGGGCACAGCGCAGATGATGGTCGTAAGGCGTCCTCTAAAAATATTTTGGGTTACATTTTTATTGTTTACCTAATAGTTGGGTCATTTCAGCGGCGAGCTCGAACCGAAGCTGAAGATGAGAACGCTCAGTCATTGCTAAAAGCTTTGTGAAAAGTCATCGTTAAATGCCCAGCTTTGTTAAAAGCTAAACCGAGCTAGAAAACGGCTATTGGTGCTGGCAGCGAATAAAGGAGGTTTTAAAACGCCGTTGAGTTTTTGATCAGCAGAGTTCTCTTTCTGATACGGATGAAGCAGACTGAGATTTTTCAAAATATATGTATTTATCATTAGCTTTCCTTTAAATGCAGTTATCTAAGCTGCAGTATTATACCTTAGTAATACTATTTAGCAGCTAAACTCTGAAAGAAAACTATGTTTTGGGGTTTTTTTTGGTTTGTTGTTGTGCTTTTTCTCTTTTTTAAGTTTTTCCCGTCGTTGGGGAGGGTTTCCGCTCCGTGTCCTTGCCGGTTCCGTCCGCCTGCTCTGGGGCTGCCCCGGGCCGTCCGAGTCAACTGGAGCCCATGGGTTTGAATCGCAGCCCCCGATTTTGGCGTGTTTGAGTATGTGACACTATTCACGCTTGTAAGGCTCGCTTCTCGAGCCTGTGCCTGGGCTGTTTTGTGTGCCTAATTTGTGTGCACAATTACGGTGATTGCATAGCCCGGCTGTGTACAAAGGATTACGGAGCAGCGGCGCGGCGGAGTCGCGGGCACAAGTGCTTCATTTACATGCAGTCATGGTAATGGGGAAAACACAACTCGGAGCGTGTTTGAAAATCAGACCCCGAGAGTACCCTTCATTCAAAGTGCTTTTTAAACACTAGCAAACTAAACTTCTCAAATACAGCTGTGTGCAGCTCGGGCTGTGAACCGGCAGAGCTTTAGAGCAGTATTATTTTTTTTTTCCTTTCCGATGTGAATCCGCCCATCTTCGCATGACCGAGTTTGAGTTTGAGTCAGACTCAGCCGAGCCCAAATCTGCATGTCAGCCTTCTGAATTTCCCACGTTCGCGCTTAAAGCGGGCAGATTCACACAGTCCCGATACTCCCGATATTAATCAGGTTTGCTCCAGAGCGCTGCCCCTGCCCAGCACGAGGTGCGCTGCCCCGGCTCGCAGCCTGCTTTTCAAGTGCGATTCATCCCCAAGAAATGAGGTTTAAGGGGTTCAAACTTCGGATGCATTTATTTAAGCGTAGTGCTGCTGCCTGGACTTGGGCAGAGCGTAAATCTTTGTATCGCCCGGCCTGGTTCTCACTGGCAGCGGAGCGGGAGCTGGCCTGCGAGCATCCCTTTCCCACCCTCGCCTCCAACCTAATGCATTTACCTCGCCTTTTCGATCAAAATATTTTATAACGTAAATCTCCCGCTGGAAATCATAATAAAGAAGTTTAAACAAATGACTTGCATATTTCCTAACTGCTTCTGCCTTGCTCTGGGCTTTAATTGTAGGAGGGACTAGGAGGAAATTGCTCTGCGGCGATGACATGAACAGATTTCTTTCTTTCTTTGAATGATGGCGTTTTCAACTTTTAATCCCTTTCATCAGAAACTGGGTGAAAATCATAGTCCTAAACAATAATTAAAATAAAATTTCCATCTCTTGACAGAGAGAGAAATTGTTTATAGTAAATGTGCCTTTCAGCCTTCCCTCATGCCTTCTCCCAAAAGGGCTGATTAGGATGTAATAATTGGGGATGATAGCAGGAGGAAGACGACAATTCCATTTAATTAAAGATAATTTATTTTACTTTAACTTGGTGATGTCCCACATGAATAAGAGTAGATTTAGCAGATAGATTTATTAATGGGTACTGACATCTCTGCTGACATAAAAAGCAAACATTTTCTTTCCTCATTGTTTTTATTGTGTCTCGGCACCTGAAACCGCTGTCACCCCACTTCCCGCCGTTCCCGGAGATGAAGACATTTCCGCAGAGGGCACGGCTCGTGCTTCGTTACCCGAGATGGGCCCGAGGCGCTGCGTTCGCATCAGGACCCACCTCTTCCTAAAAATCGAACCGCAGGAAGGCGGAATCCGGCCTGGGCTCCTTCTCACCGACACCTTCATTTCCACTGGAGCGGGTTGAGCATCCAGTTGCTCCTGGAGTTCCCCAGTTGACGCAGAGCGCTGGGCGAAACCCCGGCTTCTTGGGGGGCGCGCGGGGGGGGCATCCGCCTCTCGGCCCCAGCTGGAGCTGGGGCACGGGGCGCCTGATGGCAAGCTTGCCGGCGTAGCCCGTAGCAGAGGAGTTTATAGCCAATTCCCTGGGGATGCTCCATCAGCCTTAGTCCTGAACGGGGGTATTTCCATCCCTCGCGCTCTCCGGTGAAGCACGGTTTCCTTTGGGTTGTCCCAGTCCCTCCCAGTTCGCCCAGCTCAGCCTGCGCCCGCTTGGCTCCCCTCGTTCCCCGCTGATGACCGTCACAGCCCCGCCATCAGCTCCTCTGATTGACGCCCACGGTGAGGGTGCGCCGCTGGTGCGCACCCCACCGCTCTCAGGAGCTCGCGTCAGGACTTCAGGCAAACAGATAAGGTCTAATTAATGTTTGTATATGCTTTAAATTATTTGATCACACTGTGCTAGGTAGATAATGACCAGAAACACAGGAAGATTGTGAAATTAAGGCTCTTTTCTTGCGGAGAGATTTGAGAGGAAAATATGGGCAGATGTCTGATACATTCACTGTCTCTGCATGTATTTGTAAACAGAGCATAGAAAATGAAAAAAAAAACCCAATACAAAATGGTTCTCAATAAATGCAGTGGAGAAAAGGAAGTTAGAAAGCAGATCCCGAAAGAAGGAAAAAGAGTGGAATGGTCCTTTTCCTTTTCTCTGTCTCTTCTGGGAAATCTTTTACTAAAAAAATAAATGCTTAAAAACACGCTATCTGACGTGAAAAGTGAATTAGAATTCACGTATGGAAACTGCCCCTGGAACTCGGCCAAGTGGCACCTTTGTTCTTTTCATCGTCACTTTTATTTCTATTTTCCCACTCTTTTCCCTCTGCTCCCTCTTTATTGCTTTTTGGAGGTCTGGTTCTGCCTTGCTGAGCATCTGCAACTGTTGAAATCCTGGTAACTGCAGGATGTTGGCTTAATTTTTTAATTTTGTCCCATCTCTCCGGTCACACCCCTGTTTCTTTGTCCTTTCTTCCTACGCACTCCCTCTCGATTTTGCTCTTTTGCTTCTCCTCCTGGACATGTCTCCTGCTCCTCTCCGTTGCCCTCCGCATCCTCGGGGTCCTTCCCCGATCTGGCCAGCGCTCGCCGCGAGGGTTGCGTGTTGGTTTACCCAAGTCAGGTAAGGGAGCCAACTCTTTCCCTCCACTCTTGAGTCGCCAGCTCCTCATCGGCTTTCATGGAGTCAGCGTCTCCAAAATCTATAATTTTCTCATTCCTCCACAGCCTCTGTTGCATCTTCTGTTGCATCTTCTGTGCTGGCGCATCTTTCCATCCCTTCCCCCGTGCGTTCTCCGAATGCCAGCAGGGCTGGTGAGGGCAGGCTCGTGGCTCGGAGAAGCACGGCCAGGGTCGTGCTCAAGCCTGGAGCGCCGTCAGGACGGCTCTCTGGTTCTCAAAGCCTCCCTTGCTCCTGTCCCTGTGACCCGGCGGAGGCTGATCCTCCCGTGCGCACATCCATGTGGCCTGGTGGCTAAAAAAAAAAAAAAAGAGAAAGAAAGAAAGAAAAAAACCAAACGGATGGCAAAGCCACGCTCAGCTGCATGTCACTCGGCTGTGCCGAAGGTTTTGTGCCTGACGCCGCTCTTCGATTCTGCCCGTCTTGGCTGGTCTCACCGCTGGTGGTGCCGGGATCCCGGGCATCCCCCTTTGCCATGTCCCCTCTGTAACGTACTCTTAAATAAAACATTGAGGCCTTTCTGCTGTGCAATCACTATGGCCCATTGCTACTTAGTTATTAAATCTCCCTCTCTATGGATTTTTCTTTGACTCTCCTTTTCTTTCTGTTTTGCTTTCCTCTTTTCGTTCCTCGTCCCTGGGGCTTCCTCCTGCCGTCGGTGGCCATCTCCCAATCTCTCCTTAGCCGCTCTTTGGTGTTGTCCTCTTCTTGCTCCTCTCGCTCTTCCTTTTCTTTCCCTAACGCCTGTTGGAAACAGTTGTGCTTTGGTGGGACCATTCGGCGAGCTCTGCCTCCTGGGTTGTCCAGGATCCCAGCAAAGCGCGGTCGATGTCATGTTAGAGCAGGATCCACCTGCGGTTCCTGGCCCGGCTGGGGTTGGTGGCGTTCGCTCTTGCGCTGCTTTGGTAATGACCCGGGACAGCTGCGTGATAAAGACAAATGGCAGAGAGAAATCAGAGTCTGAATAGAAAATCTCCGGGTCTATTTATGTTATTGTTGCTTTTTTAGAGTGTGTATTACTGCACAGGGATGACATAATGTTGTAATTTTTTTTTTTTCTCTCATTTAGTTGACCCCTTTTTAACTTTGGGCGTTCACAAGATGCAGTGTTCAGCAGTCCCATCTGGAAGACATTTTAAGTGAACAGGATCTGAGGACTTAGAGGATCATATAGGGTGGGATAAGGGAAAAAAAAGTCAGGCAGCTAATGTTTAGGGTATGCGGAGCGTAGGGCAGCTCTTTGTGCGAGCAGCGATTCCCAGCGGGAGCGGAACAACCAGCGTGCAGCAAATAGGTGGTTTGGTCCAGATTGCAGCGTTTCACCTCAAAACGAGCTGCGGTTTGTAAAGCTGGCACTTTGTAGCGGCTTTCGAGTCTACGTCAGCCTTTGCAAGTTCCTACTCGATGGCGTTTGTGCGAGTGAGAGGAAACCCAGGGCCCGGCGGGGCAGCGGGGCGCTCGGCTGTGCCGCAGCGGGCGGGAACCGGGACGTTTGGCGTATGCCGGGCCAGTCCCGCGCGAAACCTGCGCTCGCGGGAGCCCGGCGCGGGGAGCGCGTCCGTGCCAACGTCCCTGGTGCAAAGCCTTCGCCGAGGGGCGTGAGGTTACAGTCGATGAGCCTGATGAATTTTTTTAATAAACGCGAGCAGCAGGAGAGGGGATAATCGGGAGGCTAAACCTGCTGCACAGGCCGCAGCCCGGAGTCGGGGTTTTGGGTGCGCCACACACGGAGAACCGGCATCAATTAAAGGACGTGGCGCAGGCTGCGACGCAAAGGCGACGGGGGGGGGGGGTGACCGGTCCCGCACCTGCGCTGGCTTTCCGCAGCGCTAACCAACCTTTGTCGTTAACCCCGGAGGGCCCCCCCGCGGGCCCTGCCGCGGCGGCGGGGGCGGCGGGCCGTACAGGTGCTTACCCTGGCTGCGTACACTTGTTTTTCACGGTGCACCGTGCACTTAACGGCTCAGCGGGACCTGCAATTTCATACCTCTCACGGGGCCGGGGGGTGGTTTGCATGTGCTTTTCTGCGTTGGGGCTCATATGGTCTCAATTACCATTTGATGGCAACGCCAGGCCCGAGGCCTTTCGCGTGTTTGTCCTGTGAGAAAGATCTGGAAGAGCCGACATCTGGTTTTGATTGCTGCAATTGCAGGTTGATAGAATAAACGCAGGGTGAGGTGGGTGGGTTTTCCTTCCGGCCCCTTCCAGGCCGGGCTGGTAATGTGCTTCACTGGCGGGGCTGCTCTTTTCATCAGCGCCCGCCGCCCCCGCGCCCCGCTCCTCTTCCTCTCCCCCCGCTCGCCCGCTGCAACATGTGGCCGAAATTAGGGACCTGCGGTTTGAAAAGTGCCCTTCTGCTGGAAACCTGGAACAGGTCAGCCCACGGAAAGGGGGGTCTGCTCCTCACGCATATGAAAGTACAGATTTTTTTTTTCTTTCTTTCTTCTTCTTTTTTTTTTTTTTTTTTTTAACTAAAAGCTGGGGAAACTCATCCCTAGCCTGGCAGAGCAGTCGCTGGTCTGATGGCAGAGCTGGGAGGAACGAGGCCAGCAGCTGAGCGTGTCCCTCAAATGCTTATAAAGGAGGGAATAGTGGTATTTTAGTCTTTCTTTTTTCTTTTTTTTGCATTTAATTTTTTTAGTGTTGCTGGTGAGAGCGTTTCCGTCTGCATCCTCTGGCTGGGGACCCCGCTGCTGCCCAGGGCAGTGCCGTCCTCGGCACGCACCCGTCTGCCGGGGTCCCGCGTTCAGCCCGGTGCGGACGGGGAGTTCCCGGGCCGCAGAGGCACCGAGCAGCCTTGCCCGGGAGGCGGCTGCGGGCAGCCCCGGCCGGGGGAGTGGGAAACAGGTTGTGGCAAAGAAAGTTGTAATACCCGCGAGCGCACGTGGCCGCGGTCGGTCCGTGGCTCCCACGTGTGCCGCCCGGTCAGCGGAAGCCAACAGGTACCACCAGGGCGAGGCTGGTGGGAAAAGGCAGCGTCGCGTGGCCGGTGCCGCAGGCTCAGAGGCTCCTGCACCCAGCGCTGTCTGCTTGGCCAGGTCCTCGCTTAAAAGAGTTTTCCCCTCTGTGCGAAGCTGACATCTGCTAACGCAGAGCAGGTTGTTCCAGCGAGCAGGTTTATTCCTCCTGACAGCTCTGATAGCCAGTACGCTTTGCCATTTGGTAATGCACTTATAATTTAATATGCGTTCTCTTTGAGATCTTAATTTTAAAGGAGTTTCGCCATGTATTTTAAAGTCTCTGGACTGCTGATTGATGGGTTTATTCTCTTCACAAATGTTTCCTTATAGCAGGTACCTCTTTAAGTGGATTGCTCCGTATATGGAAATACGCTGCTCTCAATCACGGTTGTGTTTTACAGCCTGTGCTTTACGTTTGTGCCGTGTGTGCCAGGTAATAGATCTTTCCTAATTTCACCCTGCGGGCGCAGGCCGGGATGGGGCTGCCCGAGCCCCGCTGCGCCGCCGCGGCCGTGGCAGCGGAGGGATGCCCTCTCGTCCAGCCTGCCTCGCACGGAGCATCTCGCGAGCCGGGAAATGGAGACACCTTTCAATTCGAGGGGAAATTTGAAATCTTCTGGCAACGGTACAGCCAGTGCCTGAGAGCGGAGGAGAGGCGGAGGGAGATGAGGAGAAGAGCCAAGACGGAAGGGGAGAAGACAAATCTCTCGCATCTCCTTGCTGGGGCTGGGTTTCCATACACCTGCAGCCAGCTGCCCCCGGCCATCCTGATGGAGAGAGGCCGCGGTGGGTCGGGGGGACGGTGCTGGAGGCATCTCCCGGTACTTGGCAAGCGCACGCATCCCCGCTGGTGATGTCTGCGAGGGGCGGCCGCGTCCCTGACCCGTGGAGCTGGGGTTTCTCCCCCCCAGCCCCTGCCAGCACTGACCAGCACACCTCCAGTTCATTCCGTAGCTAATATTATGACTTACTAATAGCGTTTCCAAGGCCGTTTATCCTTTATTTGATAGACTCCAGATCCCCAAGGGTTGAGCGCATGGTCCATCCAGCCCGCGAGCATCCAGGGATGCTCAGCTTGGCCGGAGGCGTTGGGGCAGCGCCGGCCGCATCGGCAGCTCTCCTAACCAAATCTCTTGAATACTGAAAAATGAAAGATGTTGGAAACGTGTTCGCAGGGCAGCGAGCTTTCCGGAAGAATTGAAGAAGAAAAGGTGTTTGGAACTCGCAGGCAGGCTCCCAAAAATGGCAACAATGTGATAATTTTTTCATCATGTCATATTACAGAATGGCGTGTTTTTCCCAGATCGTTATTCATCATCTCTTCAAACCTCCCAGCATGAGTCAGAGTGATTTTCTAAATTCAGGCTCGCTTTTAAGAATATTAACATCTTTAAATCTATAATATATTTTCCGTCAAATCAGAAAGTCACTTGTACACATCTGCGGTTTACTCTCTTTTGCCTTTTTGGAGACAGCATATTACCGGTTTTATCAGTGCCATAAATTTAACCCATTTTACTTTCACTCTTCTGGATCAAGTTAATGGGTTGTTTTCTTTATCAACACTTACTCATGGTAATTTATGTCTCCGTTTAAATGGGGCTATCGGCGCAATTCCATCTTCGTAAAATTATCTGGCAAAGATTTTTGGACGGATTATTGATGTGATTAAATAAGACGCTTCTTGCTTTTTTAAACGTTGCTTTGTGGAAGAATGACAAAAAGACAGGGGCCAGTCAGAATGTTGTTCATCCAGTTAATGGTCCCCTGCGCGCTCTTTATGGCCTGTTGAAAACACCGCAGTCCCGATGATACAGAGGGAAACGAGCCTGGAGACTTCTGCGCATTTTTGACGCGAGAGGAGTTTCCGTGTGTGCTCTTAGCTAATGTCGTGATAACATGAGGATCCCACTGTGATAAAAATCTGAAAATAATGAATATTTATGTTGAAAGAGTGACAGTTCTTCAGGAAATACATGGTTTTTTTAAAAGGCTACCTTATATCTCTTCAAATTTTTGCTATGACTGAGCCTGTCACAGCAAAAGGAGTTCCTTTGCTTCAGCCCAGTGGCTTTCACCGTGTGAAAATTCAGCTGTAAAACCAAGAGAAGGATAAATCAAGTATCTGTCCTTCGCGAGGAAGAGTTACACCCCGTTACATGACGCTTCGTAAGCTGGCATTTATTTTGGCTATTTTTTCCCGTCGTTTCATGACCGCCAGCCTCCGTCCGCCCTCCCCTGCTCCTCCCGATGCTTCCCTTCCCTTCCCGACCTCCAAGCGTGCCCGGGAGAGCCCGGGCTGGTGCGTGCCAAAGCCTTCGCTCCGTGTCTTTATACAGCTGCAAAGAACTGGAGAGGCAAATCCCCGCAGGCGTTTGACCCGGACTGAATTGTCACCTTGTCCCGGCGCCTCTCCTGTGGCTAACAGGGGTGGTGGGCTGCATCCCCAGCCAGCGCCACGGCCTGCCGCCGCCACCACGGCTTTCTGGCGTTCGGTGAAGTGCCGGCTCTCCCGGTTTTGGTTCTTTCTGAAGCCTGCTCCTCTTGAGCCCCGGCGGCGGGGCGAGCAGCGCTGGCGCGGGGGCCGCCGCAGCTCAGGCACCCGCCTTGGAGACTCTGACCCCGCAGCTTTACGGTTCAGTTTGACAACAAGCAACGAAACGAAGCAAACTCATAAATTAGGGAATAAGTCAGCAAGAGGCATAAAACCCACACTCGTTTTCTTTACAGCGTGTACGGGGAGCTGTTAGACCTTTATAACTCAGGCTCTGCAGGTACTGCGGAAAGCTGAGGTGCAAAGCCAAATTTCCGTCGGTGGGAGGGGGCCCTTTCCGGGCGTAATTTTTGTTGAGCTGGAGTCATGTCTGAAAGCGGTTAGGCTGGATGGCTGCAGGAAAATGGGAAAAACCAGGCGTCGGGTTGAGCTGAATGTATATCGTCGTGAGCGGGAGGGCTGGGGTGTGTGGGGAGAGGTGGAGGAGAAGGGACCGTCCAGGGGACACGGGAGGGTTTTTCCTCATCTCTTTCCAGGCCAGGGCCCATCTCATTTTTCCCGGGTACCGTGCGGTAGTTGGGCTGCGCTGGAGTCGTTACCTCACTGATGAGGTCATCCGCTAGGTGTTCACCTGTCCCTTGGGAAACCTCCCCGGCAGTCAGGGAGCTTTGCGGGATACCCGTCAAATGAGCGCAAGGGAAGAGAGCTGTAACTTTTCGCTGTATGCGTTAAAAACACGGCGTTTTGACCGCTTTTCCTCTGAAATGCGCATCAAACTTCTACGCAAGCCTGGGGGCCTCGGGCGCAGCAAGTAAGGGGGCAGCTGGGGTCTGCTTGGACAAGAGCAAGACGCGGTCACCTCTGGGTAGGGGGGCGATTGCTCTCACAAGTCGGTGGCACGGGCACCCCGTGTCCGGCCGGGGCGGGGATGGGTGGCGCTGGAGGGGCGGGGCAGGGCGTGGTGGGGCGTGGCAGGGCGGGGCAGGGCAGGCACCGCCCTTCCCAAGAGACCCTCCCCGCTCCGTGGGTGCAGCCCGGAGGGAAAACCCCGTGCCAGGCACCGGCGTGCGCCGAGCGGAAGGCCCCGAGCTGTTCGATATATCACGATACGGCGGAGCAGAGACATCACTGTCCGATAAATCCCGCGGCGCAGGGAAGCTGGTCTTTCAGGGCGCCCGTTCTGCCTCCGCAGAGGCTTTGTTTGGAAGCGCAGAAGTGTCCGACGCCTGTTTCATTGAAGCGCCAGCACAGCCAGCGTGCTGCCTGGGAGGTCCGTGCTGCTGTCCAACCTCCGTGCTCGCTTCCTCTCTGTCTGGGCACTGGGTGTATTCAAGCACCCTTTTTTTTCCCCCCGTACCTGTCCATCTTTAATCTTTCAGCATTAAACCTGGCATTCGGATACCTTTCCTGAAGCCCTCTGCGCTTTCAGGGTTGTTCTCTGGTACCCGCAGAACTTGCACGGACCGTTTTCGAAGGCGGTGCGGGAGCAGCAGTGGGAGAGGGCAGGGTTGGGAAGGGCATTTGGGGGAGGCATCCCCTGACCCTCCCGCTGGCCAGAGAGTGGAGGTTTGGGCTGACTGATGCCCATGGCTCTCCTGATTTTCAAAAAGCCTCTTGGCCTCTGTCGCTGACCTCCCCTCCCGTAGCTGAATCCCAGCACTCGTCTTTGCGAGGCGCAGAGGGGCTGAGGTCAAGAGGGACTTTCCCCGCGGCCCGAGGTTGAAGCCGTCACTAACGTCCCGCGCCAGCTTGCTTTCTGCATCGCTCAGCATCCTAAGGGGAGAGCTGATCTGGAAACGGCGATGCTGAAGGTGCTGATACTAAAGGTGATGCTTTGGGCTGTCGCAGCTGGTGCCTGCCCTGACGGATGGGTGCAGGGACCGATCCTGCGATGGCCGGACCCCCCAGTCCCTCGCTGTCACGGCGGAGGCTGGGATGGCGGTGCCCGGCGAGAGCACACGGCCGCCCGGCTCCAAAATCCCATCCTGGCACGGCACAGCTCGCCCCAGAGCTGGGTGCCCCTGCCCCTGCCCACCCTCGTGCAGGCAGGCAGCAGGGTTTGGCTATTGCTTGTGGGGTATTTGTGCCTTTGATCCAGTTAAACGCTGACGCATGAGTAGACGGTCCCCTCCTGTGATACCAGCGTGATGGCAGCGATTGCGTCCCACCCGCCGTCTCCTCCTCGGCGGCGCGGGCTGTTGGCTTCGCCGTGGCTTGGTTTGGCCGGTTGGGTGCAGAGCGGCGTTGCCGCTTGTTTTACCCATCCAAATAATCTTCAGGCTTTCCCGGGGCTCGCTCCTGGCTGCTGCGGCATTTCTCCTCCTGAGTGCCCGATGCTGAGCACCCCAAACCCGCGTCAGCCTCGGCTGAGGCGCTGTGTTAAAAAAAAAAAAAAGACTTTTGCTTTGATTTGTGACATGGGGCTTGCTCTTGGCCCTGTCTGCGCGGGCGACGTTCAGGTTCACGAAGCCGGGGGGCTGCTGTACCGCCCGGGGATGCGATGCTGGGCTGCCCGCCTCCATCCCACGGCCCTGCTCCTCTCTTGGGCTCGGGGGGCCCCGAAGCCTGCGGGCATGTTACTCAGCATCCCGCGGCCCTCAGCCTTTTGCTCTCTGTTTTTGTGGGTTTGGGGTGGTTTTTCCCTTTAATGAGACCTTTGCTCCCCCCGCCCCGGCCGAGGGATGCCGGCGGAGGAGGGCCGGGCGCTCTTCCCGGCCCCGCCGCGGCCGTGCTTCGCTGGTGGATTTCTCTTCCCTTTCGCTGTGACCTGCGAACGTCGGAGCAGGCGCTCTGCCAATTTTGTGATCTGCTGCCTGCTTCAAAATGGAGGCAGGAAGGTATCCATTTTCATCAAGGAGATGACAGTGCTTCAGTCTTCCTGACCATCTGGAGAGAGGCACCTCCAGCGCAGAAACAAAGCACGGAGGAATATAGAGAGCGTATAGGCAGAGGGAATAAATTGCGCTGTAAATAATAAGTAACGCTCCTCAGCCCGGACTGGTTTGGGGGGATTTTTTGAGGGGTTTGTTTTGTTTTTAAATGCTGTCCTGGTTGAACTAAGCTAAAGCAAGAAATACAACAGCTATTTTCTAAAGGGCAAGTTGCAGAAAGCTCTGGTGTATTAGTAAACAAATATAAGTAAATGAGTGTTTTGGCACGCGCGCTGAGTTTATTGCACAGACAAATAGAATAAGGCCGAAGGAAGGAGGAGTTTTTCCCCTGATGTGTACACATGCTGTGTTGGTGGTCTTGTGTAGATCCAGGTTTTTAATAGTCCTTTCAAGCTTCTCTGGAAGGAGCTTGATCCATGGGAATTTCATATCCCAAGATATGTTTGTAATTTTCAGTGTTCTTGATAATGCTGTTTTTCTAAATTTCCCTTTTTTTTTTTTTTTAGTTTGGGAAATGAAGTTTTTTTGCTTTCTTGCAGCGCTTTCAGTTTTGTTCTTAAGTGGGAAAAGTCTGTACGCTTTCGTAGGGAGAAAATCAGCATTGTTTCAAGTTCCTGTTTATTTTAAGCTCCGCAATGCTCTAGGAAGAACATAACGTCCATCTGTTTGTTCATTTTATTTACAGAAATACATAGTTTGACAAATACCTTGCAAATATCCTTGTTTAAAGCTGGAAAATGTCAGGCTGGGGTTTCTTTTGAAGCTTAAAATTTATTTTCCAGTCACACATATACTGAGGTTTTTGTGTTCTGAGAGAAGAATTATGTGGTGTTGTGAACTGATTTATACTGAGCAAGGTAAAAACTCAATATTTCTTTCCTGCTTCCTGCTAAAGGCATACTAAATTAGTCTTTTTTCCTTAGGTTTATGCCCCGTCAGCAAGCACTGCCGACTACAATAGGGATTCACCAGGTTATCCATCCTCAAAACCAGCAGCCAGCACTTTTCCTAGCTCCTTCTTCATGCAAGGTAAGACGCTGCTTTCAAAAGGAACTCTGGTTTGCATCCATTTTCTGTGTTTGTATTTTGGTTGATACGTAGCGGAGAGAGGCTGGAATATCGTCTCGTGGTCTGTAACATTACCATTAAAATGAAGCCCTGTGCGTCTTCGTTTGACCATTGTGCCCCTGCCCGTCTTGTTTGATCCCGCGGTGAAGCGGCGTGATGAATAACTTGCCAGCCTCTTATCACCCGAGGTTCTTCAAGCCTTTTTTTCCAGCGTGTGCACGTATATTATGCATACGCTAAATGCACACAAGTTTGCGCGCGTACTTGGTGCATTGTTTTACGTTAATGAGAAGGATTTTGTCTTACGTAAAGCGTACAGTGCTACAGAAACCCCGATTTGCGTGCATATTAGAGCAACCTTTTTAAAATGAAGCCGTTTCTCTCATTTGAGGATGGGTTGATAGTTTTCAGGTATTCACCGCTACCATGTGGTATTTCTCCCAATGCAGGTACAACGAAATTTGGTCTAACTTAGTAAATAAGATTCCTAGAGTGTGGAAGGATTCACACACAATTAGAGTGCTCATCGTTTGCCACATTGAGGGCAAAGCAATTAGCTTTTAAACACTTCTACATATACTCTGCTTTAGGCTAAGCAAAGGGTAAGTAAACCTGTTTAATTCAGCAGGACTGCTAGGCTAAAGTATTTGCAGGGCAAGGGATTGGATTTTATTCCGTATACATATATATACACTTCACAATTCCCACCCTTAGGGAAAAAAAACCCAACACAACCCGCTTTTGTGTCCCCACCACCTGAAGGTCATGGGCGCTGCTCAGCGTCCCCGGGGATGGCTCAGCTCCCAGCCTCAGGGTGACCGGGCCGTCTCCTGTGGAGCTCCGCCACATCTCCGCCTCCTCGCTCGAGGATGCTGGTGTCTGGGTTTCCCTTAGGCGGCCGCCGCGGGGGCCGAGCTGGCTGCCTGCGAAGGAGCAGCAGCAGGCAGGACGGGCAGGGCTGCGGGCAGGAAGGACCCCTGGACCCTCCTGTCCCGGGTCCGGGGCTCGAGCGCTGCGAGGAGGGGTTCTGCTGGTCCTCCACCAGCGCTGGTGGGAGGGAAGAGGACATCGTTCAAAGCCCTGACCCCGCTGGTCACCTCCCGTGGTGGGGGATCCGCATCTGGACCGTTTCCTGGGAGGTATAGGCCGTGACGGAAAAGAAAACGGTGCTCTTGGCTTAAAACGTGAATAAATACCGCCCAAAGAGCAACCTGCTCTGAAACTCCTATAGAGTTATAAAGCTGGGGATTAATAGGCGTCTAATGATAGCAAATATTTACCCTTTGTAGCGCTTAGCCATTCTGCGGTTTTAAATGTTATCTTCTCGCAGATTCGTATTGAAGACATAAATCTGAGTTAAATGACTGTTCAAACAGCCACGGGAAGGTGATGCTGGAAGCGCTGCTGCTGCCAGGCTCTTTGAAGTGTATAAATAAGGCAGGGCTGTAGGTGCGACATAATCATTTTTTATTAGACCAGCTCCTGTAGTTTGAAAAAGCTGACAACTTTTCCAGCCCGCGTGCCCGTCTTTCAGCTCTGCTGGCCGTTATGGAAAAGTTACCTGTTTTTTCTTTTTTTTTGTTAGCGCATTGGCATTCTTCCAGTAGAAAATACATTTCACTGCATCATCGTAATTCCATGTCAGCATGTCTAGTTAAATGCAAAATCTGCAACCAGCGATTTTACTTGATAAAATTTGGGGAGCCCTTTTTACACTCTTCACCTCGGCAGTGAGCTGGCCCGAAGGGTGGACGCTGTGCTTAGGAGATGCAGAGACAAAAGCTGCGAAATCCTGAAAAGGAGAAACCATACAAGTGGTGCTGCTCTCTTTTTAAACAAGCAAGCAAAAAGCAACAACAAAACAACTCGGAAAACTTTCTGGATGTGGGAACGTTCAAAGTTCGGGAATTATCTGATCATTTACCAAGCCGAGGCTTCTCCAAAGCTCGTTAGCCCATCCTCGTTCTGTAGGCTTCAGTGTATTTCATGTCAATGTTCAGACTTTTGTCTCTGATGAAATTTGTTATAATGGAGTTTATGTACTTGAGTTTATGGTACCAGAGCAGGAATAAAGCAGCAGGAGACTTTCAAGCCTGAGCGATGCGACTGTAATGAAGCATTGCAGGATGACACGAGTATTCACCGTTGCTCAGTTCCGCTTCGTTTCTCTTAAAGTCCGTGGCTTTATGCTAAAGCGGCGTAGCCCTGGAGCCCCGTTAGGGGCGTTGGGACGGAGTTTGCAGAGGCCCAGCGCCGGCGGTTCTGCAGGGTCCGGCGCCGGCGGCCAGCGGTGTTCCCCTTCTGTGTTACAGATGGCCACCACAGCAGCGACCCGTGGAGCTCCTCCAGCGGGATGAACCAGCCCGGGTACGGGGGCATGCTGGGCAACTCTTCTCACATCCCCCAGTCCAGCAGCTACTGCAGCCTGCACCCGCACGACCGCTTGGTAAGGCACGGGCACGGGGCGGGCGCGGCGGGGGGCACGGCTCGCGCCGGGCGGTGCTCGGCACAGCGCGCTCGCGGCACGGGCGCGTCTTCGAGTCGTGCCGCTAAAACGTTCTCCGTGCGCCGATGTCTGTTCCCAGCTCTGCAAAACCAAGTTTGAGGCATCTCAGAAAACTTGGCCGTAGAGGGTTTATTCAGGCTCCGCTGAGGGAAGGGAGGCGTTCAGCTTCGCCCTGTGCGCGGTAGGCGTTCCCACTGAAGGTCGCCACTTCTGTAAGAACCTCTCCTAGTGCAACTGGGAAGTGGAAAAGAGGGGAAAAAAGTAGTCACGCAGACCCTTCCTTCAGCCAAAGCTGCAAGAAGAGGGTTGAGCCCGTGTTTGTACCCTCTGCTCGTCCTGCGGCCGCCAGCCTGCTGATGAGCCGCACGCGCCCGTGCTCTTTGGTGTTATGATTTACGGCAGGCAGTGGCCTTCGCTGGTCTGAGTTTCTAGATAACTACCTAGCATCAATTTTCTGCTTTAAAGAAGGGAGGGTTTTTTATTTTCTCTGGTACGTCCTGATCTCTTGCAGGAGGAAGTTGCTGGGACCGATTCCATCTATTGTATTGGAACAGAATAAAATTGGAATTAAATCTGATCTGAGTACGGCTTAGGGGGTATTCTCCCAATATCACAGCTGAGTCGATGATGTAGAAATAACACTGGCTTGCATCAATTCAGGGGTTTTTTGGTTTTGTTTTTAAGTAAGAGGTAAAGAAATGGACAGCTAAAGTGACGTAATTTTTCTCCAAGCGTATGAAACAAGTCATGTTTTCCTCTTCTGTACCTCTACTTTTCATTCTTGAAGACCATTAAAAGGGAAGAGTAAGGAGGAGGAGTGTTTTAAGGGAGGAAGGAGTCCGTTGCTGCAAAGTCTTGCAGAACCATCTTTTGGGGAATAAGAAGAATTAAACTCACTCTTGCAAACTGAAACTTCATTTGCAAAACAAATCTTTAAAGTCTCACATTTAACGAGGTTAGCACACTGCTATGTAAAATTAATAGGAAGTCAAAAGCAAAAGAAATTGCCTCCAAAACTGCTTAATCATGTCCTTATAAAAGACATAATTAAGGCACTAAGCAAACTTAACGTTGCTCTGAAGTGACAAGCATATATAATAAAAATTGAGCATAACTTTTAAAACCCAATTTAATCTAATTTGTTATCTCCACTGGTCCTCATTCATCAGAATTAGGTGACTTTTTGTGGTATCAGCTCAGGGTAGAGGTAAGGCAGTTGAGCGCCTTCATGGGGCAAGTCTGCAAACGTTGTTGCATTCCAGTTTACCTCGATCCTGAATTTCTTGGTTTTGTAACATGTAGGGGTTTTTATGAAGAGTTAAAATATTTCTGCAATGTAAAACGAGTAGGGGTATTCCACCTGAGCTCCCCAAAACGTTTTTCTGTGGAGGTATTGTTACATTTATCCTAAATTTCAGAGAGAGCGAGGACCACTGATGCCAGTTGGAGTTGCAGGTGTTCAGTGCCGACGATGCTCGTATTAATCGTGTATGATGTATGTCTGGACTGGCGGAGCCCTCTATGGTTTAGGTGGCCCTGGGACAGAAGGGAGGCAGCGCTACTTTAAATAAACTCTGCATAATTTCGACTGGAGCGTCAGTGAGAGGTCAGCAGTTTGTGGTCAGCAGGAGCATCCATGAGTGCTCAGCTTGTCGAGGGAAGTTGAGTGATTTCAGTTCCCTGCAAATGTCCTTAACTTCTCAGTGACCTGTAGAGAAAATGCACATAGCAAAAGAAGGAAAGAAAAGCTGTTGGTTTATTATTTTTACTTTCCCAGGCATGTCAGGGATTTTCTAACTGGATGCATTGAATACAGAGAACAGCTCTCTGCTGAGCTATATTCAGATCCCAAGTTTTTCCTAAAATGTTTGGCAATAGCGGTTTGATGTCTGCCCCTGAGAAAGGAGAAAATCCCAAACCAGCGCTTGGATAGGTGTGACGGAGCAGCCGTGCGGCCGGGGAGATGGAGCCGCTCCTGCTCAGACCGTTGACCTAAGCGCTCCTCCTTTACTCCTTTCTCCCTCAGATGAGAAGTTGCGTTCAGCTGTGCCGTTTCAGCCAGTTGGGTTTGGGCCTGAAGTCCTCCTGGAGTGGTTTATAATGAGTCAAAGCCTGAAAATGTTATACAGACCTCAGTCCGAGTTGATGGTCGTTTTTCCATGGATAAGAAAAATAGGTTTGGGCTATGTTGTTTACATTCTTTGAGATAACTTTCAAGTATTCAGTTACTTGCCACTTAATTACAAGAAATCCTGTAAAAGTAATTAAATAGTACAAACGAAGGGAAGGATGTTTTCAGCTGGCTTGCTCTGAACCACCTAGGGAGGCAGAGGGCACAGAGATGATCTTGCATTAGCTTCAGCGCCCTGATCCTGGGCCAGGTACTGCCGTGTGCCTCCAGCTACCCCTCTTTCTAAGGAGGCTTTGCATCAGAGTCTCCAAAACCCAGGGGTCTTCTGCAGGACCTCCCTTCTGCTGGGGGCAATGCTGTGGTGGAGATAAAAGCTGGGCATGTTCTAGGACCTGGCTGCACACAGTGTCTTCCACTGATCAAGACAAGACTATCAACAGTGACAAACGGCACTAATGGAAGCCAGGTTTGTAGTAACCCAAGTTCAGCGAAGCGTTCGACCGCAGCGGTGTTGTGTCACAGTAAGGAAGGTTTGTGTTGATCCAGCCATGTAGCTACCAAAGTCTTCTGCGTGCTGCCCAGACGCTTGGCCCACCCTTGTTGGGAGAACTTGATCCGTCGCGTTTTCGATCGTCTGTCCCACAGGCGCTGCGAGGGGAGGGAAAATTGATCCGGTTGATTACCTGGGGTGCCGGCGTGTTTCCTTATGGCACGTTTTGTCATACCAGCCATGCACATCTTGTAGTCAGATCTTGTTTTTCATGTCAAAAGCAGTGTGGGGTTTCTGCCTCTTCCCTTGGGAGGCTTCTCCTCCAGCCAGTAGCCGTCCCTCTCAAAAAGGTTTGCTTGATACGTCACCTAACTTTTCTTTCTTAATTTCTTCTCGTTACACCTCTATGGTACCATCATCAGTTATGAACCATCCACTGTGGATATTTATCCGTATCAGATAGGTGTGTGCTGTGTCTCCTCCAGAAGATGTCAAATTAGGGTAAGAAAAATAGACTCCCTGCTTAGTCTTAGGGCAGCATTCTGCTTTTCTCGGTTGCGTGAAGTACGACAGCACCTGGGACTGGGGCAATACGAGCAGCCTGCTGCCTTCCATGTTCTCAATAGTTAAAATATTTCCTTTTCTTTTTTTTTATCCTTTTTGCCACAGAGCTACCCATCACACTCCTCAGCAGACATCAATTCCAGTCTTCCTCCGATGTCCACCTTCCACCGCAGTGGCACAAATCATTACAGCGCGTCTTCTTGCACACCCCCTGCCAACGGGACGGACAGTATCATGGGTGAGTTGAGGTCGGGCGCTGCGGCTGCCGCCCGAGGCTCTCCCTTTCCCCCGTCTCCCCTCGCGTCCGCTTCGGCGCACCGCGCTAGCGCCGAAGAGCTGAAGTCGAGGTGGAGGGTCGTTCGGTGGTGTATCGCAGCGTGCGGGAGGACTAGCTGCTTAGTTACGTAGGTGCAGAGAGATAGCAAGGATTTCATGGAAATCAGCACATCGTAGTTGACCTTTGCCTCCTTTGCTCGTGCCTTTTACTGCTACTGCTGCTTTTTGCAAATTAAATATGATTACAGCAAAGCGCTTTGCTTCGGAGTTGGTATGGAAGACATCGCACCGGCGAAGCGCCTGATCCCACTGGTTTTGAAGTCTGATTTTATTGTCTTTAGTGGTTTCATCGCCTGCAGTGCCGCGTGAGGTGATACTTCTGTATCACGACGTTCATCCCCTTCAGTTCTTCGCTGGGTTTCCACGTGGTGTGGGGGAAGCGGCGATGGCGGCGTGTCCCTGTGAGGGAGAGAGCCGCCTCTGACGATGCTGAGAGCGGCTCAGTAAATTAAGAGCATACCTCTCTATACTTAAATATTTGGCAAATACCGGCTCATACTCAAATACAGGAAATAAAAAAATATTGCTTTGCCTGTATCTCAAAGAGCAAATAAAGCTAATTAAATAATTGGTAAATAGGGAACACATCGCTGGACACATGTTTCGGATTACACACATGATTCTGTATTGAATGACTGCGAGCAGGACTAATGCAGTAAGAATGGAGGGTGGGTTCAAACATTAACACATGGGCATCATATTTTTCAGGGTCTCTAAACAAAGAAGAAACTAAATACAGTCTCTTCGTAATTTGTCACTGTCTGGGAAAAACGGATCCCGTTTCAGGATAGCGTTTCTGTGCTCAATCTTGCCATTCCATTGAGAGTTCTTCCTTTACAACCTATTGCCGCTTCTGTGCGTGCGACATAGGAAAACCACTCTCTCTTTCTCCCTCAAAATAAGTCTGATAGAGTCAAATCTAATTCAGCTGTCTGTACGCCAGTTACGCAGAAGCCTTACAGGTAACGTTTAGGGATGGAAAATCTTGCAGAGGGACGTAAGCAGGTAGGAGCGCGACTGCCGTCTCCTGCCCCTGTGCCTCTGGGAGCCACCCAGAAAAGTGCCTGAACTTCCCATGTAGAAAAGGCATCCAGATTTTCATCAGCTCCTGAAAAACCCAGTGTGTGAATCAGAAGAGCAACAATACCAAGATGCAGATATTTTTAGCAGCTGTTAATATTCAACAAGTAGTACTGTTGAGCTATGTCTGAACCGAGGGCTGCAGAAGTATTTCTTGGATCTCAATGCAAGCCCTGTTCTCCTCCTGCACCACTGAACCTCCCCTGAAGTCTGGGCACGCACTGTCGTTTCTCCCTGGTTTTCCCCAGAAAGCCGTCGGAGCTGGCCCAGCCGGGAGCCGCCGTGCCTCCGTCCCGGTCCCCGGGCGAGATGGCGTAGCCCCGCCGTGCCATCCCCGGGTGGGGACGCAGGGCTCGGGCGGGCGAGCCGCGCTCCCCGATGGTCGTGCAGCCCTGAAGGCAGCAGGGAGAAAAGCCTTGCGAGGGACTCTAGGATGGCGTTGGCAGTGGTTAATTGTATGCTAAGCGTTGGCTTTTTATTTTCAAAGGTCTGAAGCAGTGCAGTGTTTAAGCAACCAGTTATGGAGATAGAGCGCCTTTAGCATATGCTGTACGAGTCTATCGGATCCATCTGATGCATGTATTAATCCCGCTTGCCGCTTTCGCTTCTAATGACATGTTGTTTGTATGACATTATGCACTGTGACATGCAGCTTTTCCAGGAGAAACATTATGTGCATTTCCCCTTGAGGCACTGGTTTCACAGTAATTTTATTACCAGAGCAGTCACATAATACTGCACTGTATATTTTACAAGAATGTTAAGCTTCCAGTTACAGGAGGGTGGTGAACTGTCGCGCAGTATAAGAAGAATATGACTTTTATCCGGCAATGTCACATCCTCATAATTTGGGAAGATCATCAGCTGCGAATGCCGAGATGGTGCAAGTTTTTCCACTCTTCTTAACATAGAAACATAATTTCCAGTCTGCTGTTTCAGAAAGCACTATTCCATCAGAACAGCGTGAGTTTGTACTAGAATTTAAACTATAAAAAGTCTGGCTGGAATTCTCTAGTAGAAGGCTCCAGCCTATCAGTTACACTAGATGCTTTGCTAGATATAATTGTACTCGCTGAGATACAGATTCCTGGAAGTTTATTCAATAATCTAAGATTTACAGTCAGAATCCCACCAGAAGGATGTGAAAAGGCTGTACTTCATCATTCTGTCCCTTTGCCTTCCAGGGCAGAATTGTTCTTCGCAGAAACATGCTGAGAAAGTTTTAGGAGATTAACTGTAACAACAAACACGCTCTTCAACAGAGTTCGAATCAATCCATCAAAAGGTTGCCGTCTTTCGCGACGTCCTCGGTACATTAATAGCCTCGTGAGTGGGGGAATGGCTCACGAGTAAACGCGACGGCTTTTGCGGTGCGTTTTCAAGCCCCGTTTTGCAGGCCTGTCCCCAAGTTATCTTTGCCTTCTGCATCATGGCACAGTTGGCTGGTGCTTCGTCTCGGTGGAGACCTGCCTCCTCGCCTGGGGAAGCCGGCGCCCAGGCTCCCGTGCGCGTAGTCGTGTTCTCTAATAACAAGTGCCTTTAGACCAGTTGGAGGAGATAACGACTAGGGGAGGTAGATAAGAAATGCCTTGCTGCTTCAGGCGGGTGGTCCATCTCGCTTAGCATTCAGTGGCAAAACGCGGTCCTGGCCATTTCTGCAGCCCCTGCCCTTCGTACTGCCCCAGCGCCCAGGACTGTCCCGTTAGGGAGCTTGGAGGGGACATCCCTGCCCGGTTCTTCAAGCGCCTGTGTAGGGGCCTGTTGCCCCTGCAGTTGTCTGACCTTGAACCCGCTGAAGCCGTCCACTCGCACGGCTTGCCCTGGCTGCGCGCTCGCTCCCTGCTGCGTGGAGATGGACTCCGCTTACCTGCTTTGATTTCTTTTCCTGGAGGTTTCATTGAGCCTTCCCTTGCTCTTGCCTCAAACCTTTGTCCGTCGATTAATTAATTGAAATTTTTCTTGAGGTCTGGATTTGGCTACCTCATTCATTTAAAGCCCAATGCAGAAACGTCTTGGATAAACTGTGCCCTTCCAGATTTGGGGGAGTTTCATGGCGTTCCTTGCGCTAAGTTGTTCAGTGTTTTGCATAAGAACTTGAAAACATCTTGTTCAGACCAAAAGCTCATCTATGCAACGGTCCAGTCTCCAGCAAAGCCTCTAAGGATTTCCTTGGGAGGAACATAAAAACAAAGCGAGCATATATGATATTTTTCCCAGTCGTTCCAGCGCTGGGTACAGCTCGGAGTATTTAGGAAGCTTGAGTTCATTCTTCTCCATGAGGTGGCCCAGCCTTTCCTGGAGGCTTGGCCTGGCGCAGCGACGCCACGCGTTTGTGAAGCAGTGCTCCTCCTCTTTCGTTTTGACTCTGCTCCCTCAAGGCCCACTGTGGTCCTCCCTCCTTCTCATGTTGCCGCATCACCAGGTGAAAGCCTTTCTGCCCTCCCGTTTGGGTTTCTGTAGCCCAAACGGGGGTTTACCCCGCTGTAGCGATCCCTTTTCCAAGCTGGAGCATCCGCATTGATTGAGTTCATCCTCTAAAGGAACCACCCCCTGCTTTTTCCGACTTCTCTTCTGTTCTGTAGACCTTGATGCTCTTTCTTGATGGACTTACCAGGTCTTTGCTCCGTATCCAAAATACAGGTGTGTCGTGAATGCACAGCGGGACATAACGGGCTTCTGGGTTGTCTCTGCTCTTCGCCCATCGTTGCTCATGGTTGGGGCTTTCTTGGGGGGCAGCGAGGGGCTGGTTCTGCTGCTTAGCCGTCAGCTCGGGTCGTCAGCTAATTACTCGCTGTAGCTCTAGGTTTTCTTCTCTTTCTGGACTGCTTGTGTGTCTTTATGGCATAAGGCTTTTTTCCCCCCATGTTTGTTGCCTGGTGGTTTTTATGTATCTATGGCATTTATTGCCCAGCAAGTCAGTGTTACAGGAGCTGCTCTTAACACATAAGATTGTATTTTGTTATCCTGAATCAGGATCTTGCCAGATGTCCCAACCTCGGCCTATGCCACGTCTTTTTCCAGGCCATGTATGAGTATGTTGAACAGTGCAGATCTACACAACTGGGAGTTTGCTGGTCATACTCCTCCCTTATAAAGCTAACTGTTAATTCCTGCCCTTGTAGCCTCTGTCTTAATCATGTCGTAATCTGCAATAGCGTCCTTGCTTCCCTGTTATCTGAAGACAGTTTAGTTTCTTCAAGAGCCTTCGGGAAGTGGCTTTGGTGAACCCTGAGAGGACAAATCCATTACATTTACTGGATCTCCTGCATCGATGCACTCGTCATGTTTTTGAAAGAATTTAGATTTGCAAGACATGTTTTCTTCCACGAAAGCGGTGTTGGTTGTGCAATATGGTGTATTTATCCATGTATATATTGCTCTTTGTTATCCTTCCTAGTAGAGAAGCCAGATTTAAAATCTAGTGGCTCTCTGAATTCACAGAACTTTGTTTTCAGTATCGGTTTTTAATATTTTCTGCCCTCTTTACTTCAGCACTAGGCTGGTCTAAGCAGTCAGTTTTACACTGTGGCTAGTAGTTAGACAGTTTTGTGTTTGAGTTTCTTGAGAGCTCTCAGAAACGTCATTTGGCTCATCTTTATTTTTCTTTTTATTGATTTATTTTAAAGCCTTTAAATTGACACTTCAGTTGGAGCCAATTTTTCTGACTAATCCCTTGTAAAATATCATCTGTCCCCTGGCAAGGCAGATGAAAATAATCTGTTTAGCATTTCTTCTATTACCCTTTTTTGACTTGAATTCTCCTGTTGCATCTTGGTTGTTTGCAGGTCCCACCAACTCTCCATCGTTGTCCTTATTTCCGATGGGCTTGAAAAAGCTCTTAATAGGAACTTTTGAGCCATTAAAAATTGCTCTTTCAACATATTTTTCTGGTCTTACATGTAACTTGCATTAAATATTTGCCGAAGATCCTCCACCTTGCCAACTCATACATCTTATGGTTTTCTTCCAAAAGCTGAAGGGAAGTGGAGGAGCACTTGTTGGATGTGATGAAAGCCTTTTATTTAGGTGGGATCAATATCTGTTCTGCATTCTACATTTTTTTTGGAAAACCACCTGAGGATCGGTTTTACCCAGAGGTGAAGAGCAAGGCTTTAGACAGTCTGAGACCCTGCCGTGATGACCCTAAAGTTATTTCGGAGTTCGTTCAGCCGGGGTTTGGCACGCTCTCCGCAGGTTACCTTGCGAACGGCCCTGCCAGGAAGATTTATAGGGCTGCTGTGGGAGCACCGTCGAGGATTTCATCAGATTGCTCTTCGGTGCAGGATGACAAATCTGATGCCAGTCGGGCTGGGCTGCAATCCTTCTTCCCCGCGACTCTTCCCCGCCGGCCGCTCGCGCACGAGGAGCGGGGTCTGCACGGACGTGCTCTGAGTATCTGCATCTGTCTTCACGATGCGTGTCCCAGCCTAGTCCGAATAGTTCTTGCTCTTCATAGAAATTTTCTTCCATTCTCCGGTGGTGCCTTTCAGAGCTCAGATAAATATCCCGATGGTTTAAACCTGACAGTCGTAGTGGACGCCGAAGCTAAGCCTGTCCCTGCTCAGCCTTTGGGGCAGCTGTATTTAAATAGCGTTTCACTGAAACCGGTGGCAAAGCGATGGGCCAACAACCGTGCGATATCGATAGAAACAGTTGAGTATATTCCAGTATATTCCATAGCCGTTCCCTGTGGAAAGCGGCACTGTACATTACCTTTCTCTGTAGTGACAGCCTGCGTATCTTTTCCTACATTTGAGGTCTGGTTCTTACTTCTATAGTGCCTGGTCCCGGGATGATGTTAGTTTTCTCTCATGGCTCCTGAAATCTTTGGGCTCTTGCAGCAGAGGCTCTTTGCTGTGTTTCTTCTTAAGACTTTATTTTTCTGTTCTTCCTTCAAATATGGGGTTTTCTTTAGTCACCTACGGATTTCAGTTGTGTCCCTTACATTGCCAAAATGTAGCCACCGATGGATGTTCTTCATGAATTTGTGCAGTTCTTTTTAAATCTATTTATACATTTGGTCTTTGCATACCTTAAAGCAACGAGTTTCCCCATCTGACTGGACACTACTGGAAGAAAAAAACCCTTTTTTTGGTTTGTTTTAATGGGTGACTTTCAGTTTTTATACAGGGACAGTGACGAATCATGATGCGAGCTTGCCTTCCCCACGTTACAAACCTCTACTGTGTTGCTTTTCAAGCATCCCTTTCCCACTGAACCTTCCTCTCCTCTGCAAACGGGAGCTTTGCGCACTGCTGCCCATCCCTGAGGCTCTCCTTGTATGTTTTCCAGGCCTACCGCATTAATTTGTCTTCAAAGTCTTTCAGGAAAAGTTTAATATTCAGTATATCTGAAGAATTCCTTTGTTCTTAGTGGTGGCTAATATAATACGTGGCCCACTCCGCGCTGTCAGGTTCCTAAGAGCATGTGGAGCAAGACTGTGGTCCCTGCCTTTGCTTCTCCCGCAGGACCAGTATAGCTCGTCTCATTTGGAGAAACCAGCCTTCAGACAGACAAATGGAGGACTTAATTTTAGAATAATGTGGTTAGAGTCACTTAGGAAAAGGAAAAAAACAATGCATGATTTACATTTAGATTCACAGTTCACTTTAGAGCGGAGTAACTGAATTTCTGGACATCTGCCTGGTATTACTCAAGTCGCAAACCTTTAGGTTGTGATTTAGAACATTTAAGTTACCCTGAGAAGTTGTATCTCTAGCTGACACCGCCTGTTCTATCTGTCTTCGCGTTCCTTTATATATCTATCTTTATACATCTTGATGCCTAATTTCAAACTGAGCTGAGATCGCAAATAAGCTGTCATTGGCAGATGAGCACATTTTCACGTATACAATAATAAAAGTTCAATGAAGAAAAGGGGAAAAAAAGGAGTAAGCGGAGACGTACTTGCAAACCGCACCGTACAGGTTTGTCCTGCGGCATCTGGGACACGCGTAGTCCTTGAGGCCTTTCCAGAGGAGTCCGCTGTAGGAGAAATGCTGAAACGGCCGAGTTCTGCAGTCGGGTTAAATGTAAAGAGGCTGCATTTCTTAAATTTGATAACATGCACCTTGCACGCGAGAAATAGGAGAACGCTGTTCTGTGCCATACCTTAAGTTGTCCTAACTAGACCCTGTTGATGCTGCTGCTAGAAATTTGGGGCTTAGGCAGGATGGGGGATCAATAACTGATACCTCTGACAGCAGGGATGGGGTAACTGCTCAGCAAGGAAGGCTGGGATGAGAGGGGCAAGGGATGGAGGCTAGGAAAAGCTAAATGGAGACAGCGGATGAGAGAAACGCTTTCAGGGTGGGAAGCAGAGGAGGTGGAGCAGAAAGGTTGCTCCGAAGGGGCATGGCAGGACATCCCTCGGAGCAGGGAGGGCCCCGAACCTCAGATTTCCCCGCTGCTGCTGCGGAGCTGCCACATCCAGAGGCAGATCAGCTCGTCTGCTTTGGGTGCTGGTCCCCAGACACGCAGCTGTGTGTGACTGGGGTTACACCAGTGGCCAAATCAAGGAGCTGTGGAATGGATCCAACCCTGCTCCTTTCCGTGCCCTGCATATTTAACTGCATAATGCTGGGGTGAAGCTTGGAGGAGACTTTTTAATATTACTTTTTAACGACCAAAAACGTGCCTGTGCTTGCGCTTTGTGGTACGAACGTGGGCCATTTGGTCCCTGACTCCTTTTCCCGTGGGATGCCCTGGGCTCAGAGCAGGGGTGGGTTTGCTCCTGAGCTCCTCCGGGCACAGGATCCCCTGGCCTCCCGGTGCAGAGCCCGCCACGGGGCTTGGCAGGGAGACGGAGGGACTGACGCCCTTCAAACCCCGCTGCGTTACGGGATCCGCTCCCGCCTCAGCCCTCGCATCCCAGACATTAATCCAGGCTTTCCCGGGTGGTTACTGACTGCTCGTTTCTCATTTTCTGGCCGCCTGACTTAAGGTCCTCGCAGATGAGTGCAGAAGTACTGATCATGGGCAGCAGTCAGCCAAAACTCCGCTTTTAGTTTATAAATGGACATAGAGATGCTGAAACTGGTGGGGTGTTTTGCCCTAATTTTTCTTTCCTTGAGTTTCTCCCGTAACGGAAAAGTTTCAATCCCATCACCTGAGCGTGAGAAACTGGTGCCCTGCTACACCAGGATTTTTCTTGCCCTAAATTTCCTATGTAAAAGACGCAATCCCATCACCTGAGAGAGGGTGAAAAATCATTTCATTAAATGCTCCTGAAATGTTCAAGTGCAGTCAGAGGGAACACTTTGGAAAAGCCCATATGGAATTTCATAACGCCTTTAAAACGTGCATTGAGAAGTATACAAAGGAGCAGGGTCACAAAGTGAACGAGGAGAACCCAAAATACCGGGTAGCCGCTTAGGAGCGGCGCTTTGTCCTTCCCTGGCGGCGAGGGAGGCTGGGGCCGCCCGGGAGCGCGGCCAGCGCCTGGAATTAATGGCTGCTCCCGGGGCAGGCGCAGAG
The DNA here is from genome assembly GCF_965183815.1 of Platalea leucorodia. Taxonomy (NCBI): domain Eukaryota; kingdom Metazoa; phylum Chordata; class Aves; order Pelecaniformes; family Threskiornithidae; genus Platalea; species Platalea leucorodia. The sequence continues at coordinate 1,538,676 of NC_138858.1, forward strand.
GGAGAAATGGGGCTGAGCTCTGGCGTTCCCGGCTCCGGGGAGTTTGCCCTCGCCGCCTTTATAATGTTCCCCTGCCGTAGATTTGGACGTTTTACATGTGAAATATTGCCCCAAGTGCCTTAGAGTTTTTGAAGAAGAAAACCTTCGTTAGGGTGGGTTTGCACATCCTGGAGCACAAACTTAGGTGCGCGGGGCGGGGGAGGCGGGAGCCCTTCCCAGCCCCAGGCTTCGGCTCGCCGCGGGCTTGCCTAGCTCTGCGCTTGCTTATTTTCCATATCTTTGAGCATCTTCTGCTATTAGAAGCGTTTCGTTCAGAAAAGGTAAAGCCATGCGGCCAAGTCCTATGAGATATGCAATATATTTAAAAAAAAAAACAAACCAGCATGTCAAGTTTGTATTTTATCTGCAAAAATGGAGCATGATGTGTTTGATATCTACCTTAGCAAACAAATTAATGGTAATTAAAGATTAATTTTACGTAATTAGCATTAAAATGCAATTAAATTATGAGGAAGTGGACCAGGAATAGAAGTCTATGATGTCTCACTGTCTGTTTTTACATCGAGTCTTTTGTTTTTCAGCAAACAGAGGAAGTGGGGCAGCAGGCAGCTCGCAGACTGGTGATGCGCTGGGGAAAGCACTTGCCTCTGTAAGGAAATATTTACTTTGGAATACACGTTTACCGTTTTGAAAGTGTGAACTTTAATCAGAATTGGACGCCTGGAGTTTGCGAAGATGAACAGCAAACGGGAGAGATCTGGTCTCAGAGGTCACCCGCGTGGAGTTACTGCCAACCGAAATATCGAACAATCAGTGCAAAATGGTGTTTAAAAAGTTTTAGCCTTAATTTTACGGTAGAATAGAAGTGGCAAGAGGGGAAGCCTTGACCTGGCCGCGTTGGCTGGGTGCCGAGGAGCCGTGTCTGTTAGGCTTTCACACACTGCATTTCCTCGGGCGAGGGAGGTCCGAGCAGAACCCAGCGGCAGGATGATTTCTGCACTACCGAGCCATCCGCAAACAGGATTCCTTTTGAATTTGCCTTTAGATTTTCTATTTTTCACGGCAGTTTCCACCTATTCAGTTACTGTGGTTGCTGTTAAAGTCAGCAGTTACCACCTCTTACCTGGGGAGCTGGGGCACGGCAGTTTTCCAGCGCGGAGCGGGAGGAAAGCCTGCCGTGCCCCAGCTGCCGCTGCGGTACCAGTTGGCACGGGCTGACTTTTAATAAGGACCACTATAGTTATTTTCTGGGCAGAGTGGGTTCCATTGAGTTCTCATGAGAGTTAATTTTTTTTTTTGCATATTCTTCGATGCTTCATTGAAAAAGACGAAAAGTCAGACTCTAGTTTGCCTGAAATAACTGATACAGTACAGAATCCACTTTGAAGTGGTGCCCTGACAAATGGCACGGGTGGTGAGCGGGGCCGCCGCGGGGCGGTGGCCCCCTCGCCCGGGCACGGGGCACGCGGGGGCTTTCTCGCCGGAGCAGCGGACCAGTAGTTGGAGTTTGCCGCTGCGGATTACCCGCTGTGCCAGGGTTTAACGTGCTCTGCTCCCTTTGCTTTATTTTGGCCGCTAAGGGATTTCAGCCTAACAAAAAAGCAATTTTCAGGAGTGCTTTAAGGCCTTGCTCAATGACACTCATTCGTGAAGTAGTCTATGCAATGAAAATGTGTATATCTACCGTAGCAGATCCGTGTGACAATCAGAAACCATCGCTTAATTGGCTAGTGTCTGTTCCCGTCAAAAGGGGTCTGTTGTCTAGCTTCCTGCATCTAATACAGTTTTGTCTTTATAAAAATATTAATATTTGAATAAGAGGCTTTTTAACCTGTCCTGCTTTCATTTAAATGAACTGAATGCATAAGAATTCCATATTTCTTTCTGCATCAGTTTGTGATGGCTTTAGATTAATTCTGTATCATCTTTTAAAGATCTATTCTCCAGATCACACCAACAACAGCTTTTCATCAAATCCTTCAACTCCTGTTGGTTCTCCCCCTTCTCTCTCAGGTATTGTTGTTACAATTCTATTTTACTGAACGTTTCAACCTATTTTTGGTAGGAGATGCCTAAATGAGCTCCTACGGTACTGGGTGTGAGAGGTGCATCCAGGCGGCTCCCGCGCTGCTGCGCAGCACGTGCAGGTGGCTGGTGGTCCCACAGAGACGAGCGGAGAGGTGGCCTCCACGCCGGATTGCCAGTGCAGAGAGAAGGTCGTGGCAGCTCTCAGGCGGATGCATTTACGGAAAAGCAGTGGGTTTATGCGCTTGTTGCGCAAAACCTTATTGCGGCTTCCTGCAGTGCCCTCGGGGTCTTGGGGCAGACGGTTCCTGCCCTGCGCAGAGCGGGTCCCCGTGCCGTGGCCGTGGCCCCGTGCCGTGGCCGTGCCCCCGTGCAGGGACACCCAGGCCCTCGCGGCAGCCTCGCTCCAGGGTGGCCGTGCCAGGCGCATCTCCTTCTATGTTCCCCCGTCCCCTCCCGGGGCTGAAGCGAAAGCCTGTTTGATCCATAAAATACGTCTCTGGACAAACTGAGCCCCTGTGAATCCGGTTGATTCGTTTTATACTGGTGTTTATAATAACTGCATATTTTAACTAGACCCACTTTACTAATAAAAGCCTAAACTGAAAAGATGCAGAGGCCCAGGGTAGTTCTCATGAGCGTCAGGTGTTTTAAATGTTTACCCGAATATAATTCAGATTTCTTAAACCCCGAGACTTTTTGGCTAGAGCATTAGGCTTCTCCTCCCACGCAGCAGACGTTAACGCCATGGAGAAGGCCTCTTGGCTTCCCATCCCTCTTTGAGATGAGGTCCGTATCACACCTAACCAAAGACCCCGGTCTCCTCCTCTTTGTGCCTGAGCCCTGGATCCTGTTAACCTCACCGGGAATCCTCCAAGGGAGCCGAGGTCGCCGGGTTTCCCTAGGGCAGCGCTGGCGAGAGGGGTGATCCACCCCTCGTTCTCCGTGGGGCACGAGTAGCACGACAGAGGTGGAGGGAGCTCCTGGGCTCCCGATCCTTTAAAATGGTGCCCCAGCCTCGCAGGCGTAGCCCTAAGAGCAGCTCTGCACTGAGGAGAGCCTTTTGGACGGAGGGGTAGAGAGAAGCTTGTGCTGGCCTCTGCACGACGAGGTCCAGGAGGACACCGCGTCCACCTCCGTCACGCTCACCTGCTGTGAGGGAGGACGTAACACCGGGGTGACATCCAGGCAACAAATGTCCCCAAAAAGCCGCCCCTAGCAGGGGGTGGGGGACAGAGGGACCGCCTGGCCTGTCACAGCCTGAGGGGGCACCTCAAAAAAGGACTTTCTGCCCTTATTTTGCCCGGAATCGCCCCCGAGGGGTAGCACCCCCGGCAGCCGGGCTGCGTTCCTCCTCGCGAGGCGCTGCCCTCCTTCCCGACGGAAGGGGCCGAGCCAGAGAGAGAAATCCCGGGCGAATCTGGGCTGCCTTGCTTTCTGCGGGCTCTACTGGGTAAATAGGGAGAACCGAGTGTCAAAATAACTAGAAATAAGGAGTATAAGTGCATTTAAATAAGAGCTGAAAGTGTTTAGCATGCAAGACGCTTTCCCTCGAGGATATCAAGGGCTAGTTAGAAATTATTTCGAAAGTAAAGATTGCTGCTCGTTGCTTCATTCAGCGCTGTAGCAAGACCTCAACTAAAAGCTCCATGGGGACCAGAAAAGGGAAGATTTAAGTTTTAATTAGAACTGACATAATTTTTACTTTTATGAGAAAAAAAACCTTAACCGTAAGAGCCTAAAAAAAAAAATTGCCATGAGTTCCACCCTGGCCTGTCTCAGTCCCAGCAAATGCCACTCAACATAGATGTTAAGATCAACACCCTAATATTTCCATCTCAAATTCTTAACCCCGTTTTATGAGATCATTCAGAAGATCACTCGTTCAAAAGAACATTATAAATTGTCTGAGCGTTGTGCTATATATATATAAAAGCTGTCGGGAAAACACTTGCAAAAAACTTCTTTTCCCCACGTTTGCCTCTTTCACGAGGGCAAATTTTTCCTTAGAAAATGCTGCTGGAGCCCAGGAGCCCTTTTTCTTCCCGCAGCAGCAGGAACAGATTTAGAGCAGCGATACAAACCAGAAGGTTTTCGGTCAGACCTTTGGTGGTCTCGCTGGGCCAAGGCAAATAATCTGCCCAAAGAGAGCGCAAACCTTATCAGCGTCTACGTGAATGTTGTGTGCGGTGCTTTTACTGACTTCTTTTTTTAAGATTTTGTAAATTTGATGGTGGGATGACGTAACCGGTGGCACCGAGCGTGTCTGGAAGCAAGGCGAGGAGAAGGGGCCGGTGGGTGCTGGGCTGGCGCAGGGGCCCAGCCGCCGCAGCGCCCCGCGGCAGCGCCGCTTCTCCTTCCACCACCGAGACGTTTCCTCCGCGCGCGGCTCCAGCTGCCGAATGAATGCAGCCCTCTATGCGGAGGAGCAGCCTGGGGGAACTTTGTGGCCTGCATCTACGTGCTTTGCTACAAAGTACCTTTTTTTTTTTTTTTTCATCCGTGTGTATTTTGGAAGTTCTCCATATGTCTGCTCTATAGTCTATCTGGAATACGGCATTTACATGTCTACAAAACTGTCCAAAAAGTTTGAAAGACATTTTTGTTTGCATAGTTCTAATGGTAATTCCAATTTTACTATTAGCAGGCACAGCTGTTTGGTCTAGAAATGGAGGTCAAGCGTCATCATCTCCCAATTATGAAGGTCCCTTACACTCTTTGGTATGTTTTGATTAGTGACCTCCTCTGCCTCAGTATTTTACTTGCTGTTCTTTCCATTTCTCATCCATTCTTCTCACACAGGTTTTCATTTCGTTAGTGACCACTATGCCCTCGGACTTGATTTTACCACCTCTAAATTCGTATCATGGGTGCCCCGTGCTCTAGATAACGCGATGCGGTTTGAGATGCTGCTGCTCAGGGTCTCCTGTGTGACAGGAGATGCGGTGTTGGAACCTACGGAAAAGGGGAACGAGGACCACAAAAAGGGGGGCAGGTGGAATAGATCGAAGAGAAAATGGGAGTAGAAAGCCGTGGTGGCTGTCACGCAGGACGGAGCGTCCGTCAGTCCCGTGGAGGGAGGGAGGGAACGCGGCCGATGCAGCGGTGATGGTCAGGAGTCTTCTCCCTGGGAAAAGCCGGCAGGCTGAGCTTGCCAGGCCGAGCCGGTCCTAAATGCTGTCATGGCAGAGAGGGCGAAAGGGGTGTCGGGAAGATTTGTTACCTTTCCTAATGGAAAGATGAATTAAGAGTTGGAGCTGACCAAAAGCACGTTAGGACAGAGAAGAACTGTAGAGTCCAATGTCCTCTGTCTCGCTCTTCTCAGTTGGTTGTGGGTCTCCGTTGGAAGTCTAGGGGGTTTGACTCATCGGTTGGGTGTAAAATAAATAGTGCTAGAACTTCAAAGTTTCCTTAAAAAAAAGGCCATCGGGTAACTCCCGAGGGCACCGTGTTTAACCCCCCGAGCACGGGGCGGTGCAGCCCAACTCCTGTTGGCTTCGTTAGAAGTTTGCCAGAGTCAGGAACGAGCATGGACTGGTTTTTTCCGCCCCGATGGAGAAATCCATCTCACGATTGACCGCGATATTTTCCAGGCTGTCTTGTCTTCTGGAGGTTTTTTAGTTATTTTGGTTTTTGGAGAGCAATGGGTTGGGTAAGAGATGTGCTGAAGAGATCCATAAGCTACGCCTAACTCTCTTTGCAGCTCAGGTGCCCCAGCGCTCGGGGGCTGTCCCGTTGAGCTTCCCCCGTCCGTATTTTGTTAAAGAGCAAAGACTTCAGGTGCCAGGTCCGCGTGTGGCTTGCGCGGGGGACAGGCGAGGGCAGCGGTGGGGCCTGGGGGAAGCAGAGCAGGGGGCGCAGGGGGGTTTCTGTGGGCAGCGGCTCCCGCAGCGGCTTGTTCCCAGAGCATGGCACGCAGACACGGGTCCCTCCTCTCCCGGAGCAGCCTGTGCGACAGGCAGGCTGAAGCCTCCAGGGTGTTCTTCCCCGCAGCCCATTGCTCCTCGTCCTCGCCCCGCCAGCAGCACGCCTCGGGGGCTGGTTTTTGGCCGAGCGGGAGCACGGTGTTGGGAGGCGGTGACTTGGGAAAGCAGCGGCCGGGTTCCCGAAGGCTCTCCCCGGGGCTGCGGGTGGGCTGGCTCTTGGGATGGCTGGAGAAGCGGGAGGCCAGGGCCCGTCCCTCCCGGGTGCTTGGTTGTAGGGACCCTGACGGCATTGCGGCCGGGGGGGTGCGGAGCAGCCCTCGCCCCCCGGGACCGCCCCGGCGGCTAGGCCTCGCCACGGTGCTCCCGGCCGTAAGCTGCTCAGTTAGGGAAGAGTATTTATTGCCGCTTTTACCAGTGATATAAAGTGATTGCAGGATGCATACCTGTAGGGAAAAAATCCAACTAGCAGCGAGGGACTGTAGGACCTGGTAGTTTCTCTTTCTCTCTTTGTGTGTGATCCTGGGATTAGATGGGGGGAGGAAAATCCCCGTCAGAGATTGATTACAATTAGAGGTATATTTGTTTCTTTACTTCTACTTCTTTTTTATTTTTTTATTATTTTTTTTTTAAGTATCACTAAAACTTTTCAAAGACATAGAGGGCAACATATGTACTGTAATGATTATGTTCATGAGGAATCATTGAACCTGTTTTGCCCATGAAAATCAAAGCTGTACTCGTGTTAACCATGCTCTCTCCTTCCCCGCAACGCTACTCTAAACATTGCCCTAGGGAAACAAAACCACTCCTTTCAGAAAAAAAAAAGGGAAAAAAAAAAAAAGAAAAAAAAAAAGAAAAAAAAAAAAGAAAAAAAAGCCAAAACCAACAAAAAAACCACCAAGGGGTTGAGAAGGAAGGACTGGCTGTCAGTGACCGTGCCCCCGCGCGCCCCACGCACACCGGCGGCAGCGCCTCGTGCCCGGCGCTGGGCAGCCCTGCGCGCCTGCTGATGCTCTTCCCGCTTTGTTTCTCGCCCCCGAACAGCAAAGCCGGATCGAGGACCGCCTGGAGAGACTGGACGACGCCATCCACGTGCTGCGCAACCACGCGGTGGGGCCCGCCACCGCCATGCCGGGGGGCCACGCCGACATGCACGGCTTGATAGGGCCGTCGCACAACGGAGCCATGGCCGGGCTGGGGTCCGGCTACGGCACCGGCCTGCTCTCCGCCAACCGGCACTCGCTCATGGTAAGCCGCGGGACTGACCGGCAGTGCCGGGGTGAAAACCTAACCGACTTGGAGGGCTCGGGGAGGGGGAAGGAAGGGAGGGATGGGTGTAAGGGTCTGCGAGGGCTTGCCGCTAATGTTACACACTAGTGCGTGCGCGTGTATTCGTGGAGGGAGTGATGCTGCCTTTCATTCGCGCAGTGTGTACGTGTGAGCTGTTGTCCAGCTGCAGATGCGTGTGCGTGCGTTTCACTCTGCTGCCAGTGAGCGCACCCGTTTCTGTTTGCCCCTGCCCCTGCCTTCAGCCCGGCCGGCACGACTCCTGTCACTGGTACCGCGCTGCTCGGCTCCGCGTCCGGCCTCCTTAACCATCCCTGCTGACCTGCCTCGGATGGCTGCGGGCATGGTGCACCAAGAAGTCACCGGCAGGCACTGCCATGGGTGTCTGGGCAGCAGCCGCCCCACGGCAGCCGGCAGGAGCGTGCCGGTGAGAGCTGCCCCACGGCAGCGGGCAGGAGCGTGCCGGTGAGAGCTGCCCCACGGCAGCGGGCAGGAGCGTGCCGGTGAGAGCTGCCCCACGGCAGCGGGGCAGGAGCGTGCCGGTGAGAGCTGCCCCACGGCAGCCGGCAGGAGCGTGCCGGTGAGAGCTGCCCCACGGCAGCCGGCAGGAGCGTGCCGGTGAGAGCTGCCCCACGGCAGCGGGGCAGGAGCGTGCCAGTGAGAGCTGCCCCACGGCAGCCGGCAGGAGCGTGCCGGTGAGAGCTGCCCCACGGCAGCGGGGCAGGCACATACCAGCGAGAGCAGCAGCGAGGTCGGGCTCTCCCGTGCCTTTCCATCAGTGGTTCATGTGGCCACGCTTCAGGGGCCGCCTGCACAGCCCCAGTTTTCCCTTCTCATGGCCACGTGCACAGAGGTGCAGATTGTGTGTGTGTGTGTCCATGCGTGCCAGGGGGGCTTGGAGGGTGTGAAATCTTCAGGGGTTCATTTATTCTTTGATTTCCAGGCCAGGTGAACATAAAGTCACTGCCCCTGCCCAGGTCCTGAAATGCTTTTCCTTTTTTGCTTCCAAAAAGATTTCGGTAGCGCTGGGTTTCGCTCAGGACCCACCGCTTGCTTGGGAAGCTGGGCGCAGTTTTTAGCGTGAGGCGCGGTTTTGGCTTGCAGAGCTGGAGAAGGTTTAGGGAATGAGACCTAATCCTGTCCTTGTTTTAAACACATGCTTAAATCTGGAAGGAGAAGGTAGTTCAGAGTCGGAGCTCTGTGTTTCACGCTGAATTACGTGACCCTTCTCCGGCGTGAAAGAGCCGGTGCGCAGAAGCCCGGCTCTGCGGGCCCTCCTCGGGCTCCTGAGCTCGTGCTTGCCTTGCTGAGTCCCCGGGCTGTCGGTGCTGCCCGGCTGAGCGGTGTGGCACAAAAGCCGGTGGCATCAGGTCTGTAATTAGCCTTGTGTGCACCACTTGGGTCTCCAGGACAGACATCTTGCACTTTGCAAAGGAAATATTTTGCAGTTGCTTTCTCTGTTGCAAAGGAAAAGCGTGTCTCTTCAATCTCTTTCTTTCTTAATATGTCAGAAAAATAATAAGGAAGACCATTTAACACAATGCATTTGAGTCTACAGAAATGTTAAAGTCCCTCAGCAGAAGTTAATGAAAAAATAACAGTCCTGCAGGAGCTGGGAAGGAGCAATTCTCGATTAGGCAGCGGCAAAGTTGCGCCCGTGCGGAGCTGGACTAGATCAGGGCGCTCCTCCACAGGATTAAAAGGCGTTCGGTTTTATACTTCCAAATTTCATTCCAGAAATAGAGTTGCTTACTCACACGTGGAATGGAGGAAGGGAACAAGGAGTTATCGGGCAGTATTTTCAGATGGTTCAAGCTATTTAGGTTAATTAAGACAAGGGGAAAATATGCAGAAAGAGAAAGGGACCTGACAGATGCCTGGCCAGCTCGCTGCTGCGCGGCGCTGGGGAGGACTAGGCTTGATCCCCTGCTCATCCCACACGCTAAGGGCAAGGCAGGGCAGATTAGAAGAAAGAATTTCAATTAACCATATACATATAGGGAGGGGAGCGTATCTCTCTGCTTGAGTCGCGTGGAAATTTCTCCTCGGTGTGCAGGAATCCCTAAAACCAAGACCAAAACCCCATTGAATTGCAAAGGCGCATTGGAAAGGACACCAAAACTGATGGAGCGGCAGTATATGCCTTGGGTATATATATATATATATATATATATAACTGATGGAGCGGCAGTATATGCCTTGGGTATATATATATATATATATAACTGATGGAGCGGCAGTATATGCCTTGGGTATATATTTATGTATACGTACGTGCGGGTATACCTTCCCTGGAGCTGTCTTCTGTTTTGGTTTTCCTATCTCAAAAAAAGCGTAGTGGAATTAGGAGGAGTTCAGGGACGATTGCAAGCATGGAAGGATTTTCATGTGAAGGGAGGTTGAACAGATTGTGGTGATTTTGTTCAGAAAGGAGATGAATAAGAGGAGACATAATAGAGGTACATAGAATAATGGACAGCATAGAGAAGGTAAATCTAGCTCTCCTATTCATCCTGCCTTGTAATTAAAGAACAAGGGGACATTCAGTGAACCTGACAAAAAGAAATACTTTTTATTCAACACACAATGACCTGTGAAATTCATTGCTCCAAGATGTAATCAAGGCCAAATGTTCAGAAGCATTCCAAATAGGATTAGGCATCATATGGAAAATGCAAACATTTCGAGGTTTATTTGACAGGATTCAGACAGGATTCCTCCCTTTTTTTCACAAGGGAAGGGGAAAAATAAAGAAAAAGAAAGAAAGAAAGAAAAACTTTGATGCCCGAGTGTGAGGCAACTGCTAGGGGAAGGAAGGAGCTTCTTCTGGTGGCCAATTATTTGATAATTGCCGTGTCCCCCGGCCTGGGGATGCCCCTGCGCTGGGCGCCGTCGTGATGGTCGGGGAGGTGATTATAAAATAATGAGCCTCCAGCGGTACTGGGAGCACGGCTTTATTCAGCAGGGCCGTTCCCGAGCCTCCTGCCATGCCGGGGAAGTTCTCCGGCGGCTCCTCCGGCCTGGCTGCCGTTGCTCCCGCCGGCGGGGCCGAGCCGAGAGCTTTCAGCCGCTCTCCATCCCACCCGGGGGACGGCTCCGCGGCCCGCGGCACGCTCCGTCTCCGGCCGAGGGCACGGGTTTACGGCTAAGCTTGAGTGCCGACCGCCATCCCAAGCCTTCACAACTGAGGTCTGCCATCTCGTAGGGAAATTCAGATATCCCAGCTGTCTCCTGCTTCCCCGCTGCAAGAAAAAGTCTGCTTTTCAGGCAGCCTTACCCAGCTATCCTTGACCAAACGGTTCCCCCCTTCACACTTGTCCACATGCAGTGCCCTCGGCTAAATATTTGCCCATAGTTCCTGCTGCTTCAGGTTGCTAAAAGGTAACATCAGTTGTTGAAATTAAGCACCTGAGAAAGGAAAATAAGGGAGGTTTTGTTTATGTTCTTTATGGGGCAGCTTTGTGACAGGCTCTGCTCCTCCTTAAATGAAATGTTAGTAAAAGTGACTCTGTCGTGGGGAAAATATCATTAAAAGCCACAACTGAGACTGCGCCATTTGCAGATTCAAAAAAATGTGAAGTGTTAACTGAAAATGGTCTGGTGAAAGGCTCCGAGAGGTAAAAAGATGCTTTTTCAGCAGCTCGGTTAAATCCATCTCCTCTCCCCTTCCCCAATAAAATTAGCATGAACCAGACATTGTTTTGCTCTCCATGGCAGTCGCGGAGAATTCACAAAAGGAAATTCTAGATTGTAATTTAGCTTGGCCTCAGGTAATATGTTAAATACACTTGGGATACATATAATCTAAGATTTTAGCTTGTACAAAGCTATTTTTTCCTCCAGTGTTTAAACAATACTGCTTTTAATGAAGAAATCTGGCTTTATTAAAAGCCAGATCTGTGACTTACAACTGTTCCTGCATATCTGCTCTCAATCAAGAGAAAAGAGTTTAATTTTTGTAGCTTTGTTCGCTTTGCATATGTTAAACTGATGCAACATGCACCCAGGGCATCACTTCAGAGACAGTTTGTTCCATAAATATGTGCTCCTCGCTTAAATACCAGATGTAGGTGAAGTTAGATTGAAACGCAAAAAGCAGCAACAATGAGAAATGGAAGCGCCGGTGTCGTGCGTCTTAAAAAATGCCTTCGTGTTTTTAGGAATAGGTAGGCTCTTGCTTTTTCAGGAGAAATGCCAAGTGATGGGGTCTGGCTGGCTTTGTTCGGGCTTGGCTAAGTAAGTTTATGGTCGGAGCAAGGTAACGGAGCAGGAGGATTCGGATGCTTTGAGAGCAGCGCCGCTGCTGCAAACAAGACGAGGACATTTCTCTGAAAACCCAGAGTCTGCCGCGTTCCCAAGCAGCATTACTCACTGTCTGAAACCGTAACTTGGGTGAAAGAGTCGGGCCCGAGAATTTCTTTTGGAAAACTGGTATGAATTTTGAAGTAAAAACATAAGAACAAAGGAAATAGTTTTTGAGTGGAGTCAGGCTGAAGTTAGCCTTTGACCATTTGATACATTCCACGCTGAAAAGGAAGTTGAAGGGGGAAAAAATTTAAAAAAAAAAAAAAAAAAAAAAAATCAAGGAGGATACTGGTAATGTTTTCCACATTTGAATTTTAATACATGAAACAGGCTATAAAAGGCCGGCCAGCTGCAGTAAATAAAGTAGCAGTGGGAGGTATGGACCGGAAACTTGTAGAGAGCGCTGGTGGAAGCGGCTGTGCCCACCGCGCACCTCCGCGCGCCGCCCGAGCGCGCCGGGGCGGCCCCGGGGCCGCGCAGGGCCCGCGCCCCTGCCCGCGCTCCTGCCCGCGCCCCTGCCCGCATCCCTGCCTGCGCCCCTGCCCGTGCCCCTGCCCGCGCCCCTGCCCGCGCTCCCTGCCCGCGCTCTCCCTCGCGCAGCAGATGTGCGCCTTTGCTCCCCAGACAAAAACAAGGCAGAGATGGGTCAGATGCTGCTGGAAACGGGAATCGAGTGCTCGGGTTTTGATGGAAGGAGGCCAGGTTTACAGCTGTGTGGCTGGGAGCAGAGGTCTGCTCCCTGCGCGCACGGTTTGCTAGAGCAGGCTGTCTTAAAAGGGATTTCCTATTTTACATTCCCTCGCCTTTTTTATTAGTGGCCCAGTAAGGAGAGCGTTTAAGCATTTACTAATTTTTAGCAGGCCCCTGGAAGTTGCTGGTGTCCCTGTTTCTAATTTCCCTCGTGCCATGAGCAAACCGGCACGCATTAATTCACACCATTTACAAATACAGTGTACTTGATACCAGTTTAGCAGCAAACTGGTCTAGCGGGGAGAGCCCGGAGGAGCTGCCTGCTCCTCTGCGCCCGCTGTGTCGCAGCAGCAGCGCGTGCCGCCAGGAGAAGGGCAGCAGGAGAGTCTCAAAACAGGGGTATCATTTCTGAAATCGCAGCCCTGGGGTGCGGGAGCTGGGGGGGGGAAGCCCTCGCCGGGCGTCGGGCACGGCTTCCTCGGCCGGGAAGGGTGGAGGGGAGGAATTTGAACCCCCGGCGTGCCTGGCATCGCCCGGCTTGTGCCCCAACCGCAGAGCTGGGGTGCAGCAGCCGCCCGCCCAAAGCTGGTCCCTTTGCAGGGCTCATCTGGGGGTCGTGGGGCCGGAGGGGAGCGCGGGGGGCAAGGGGGTGACCCGCTCGTGGAGCAGGGCAGACGGAGGTTCGGGTTTCCCGTCCGTCCCGTCAAGCCCTGGGTTCTGCAAACACACGCGCGCTCGACTTCATTACCACGAGTCGTCCCGTTGGGGCTATTCGTGACGTTGAAGTTAAGCACGTGCACGAGCGTTTGCAGGATTGAAAACATCGTCACGAAAATGGAGGTCGCCTCCCTTCGCCGGGCTCGTAAAGCCCTGGCCGCCCGCAAAGAAACTTCTGGGGAGAGGCAGAAGTGGCCTAGAAACGAGGACGATGTGGGGTTTGTTGTCAGGCTGCTCATAACGTTTGTGTCTCGGTAAGGATCTTTAAGGGCAAAGTTTTTAAAGTCGCACGTCGAGATGAAAATTTGGAGTTTAGGTGGATTGAATCTGCCCGTCTCCATCTCTCAAGGGCATGAGCTAAGCGTGTATTTTCAGCTTTAGCTGTGAATTTCCTGGCTTTCCGCAGTTCCTGTTATTTCAGAGGTTACGCGGATCGCGGGCATTTTATCGTAACGTCTCAAATGGAATTATAGAAAAGAGCCTTTAATGCTAACTTTTGCAGAGGAATCTTAGAAGACACAGGTTTCTTCTGCAGCGGCGCACCAAGGTGTTGATGAAAACCATTCTACGCCAGAAACGGGTGTACGTTATTTTTCAGATAGCGCTCAGAAGGCCATCCGCCGGCCGGCATGCTTCACGCGAGGGCCCACAGGAAGAGAGCGCGTTCGTGTGTGGGTTTTTTCACATCCACATTAAATTAACTTATGGAATTTTCCACCCCTAGGAATTGGAGTAGCAGCTCATGAAGTAATTCGGTTATGTCATCCGTACATAAACAAAAAGAGTCAAGCGACTTGGCGTTATTTAAAAGACAAAATCTGGCTTTTGCTGTTTTGTCCTACTATCTTTTTCTCTTCTTAATTTTTAGCACAGTTGTAGCTGCTGCGCCTGTGGTTTGTTTTGCTTGAGTGTGGTTTTTAGTTAGCAGGTATAATATAAATTAAAAAAAACTGGACAGAATGACCGTACTGGAATGAAGTCTGACATAACAGGCACCAGCGTAGGGTTTTTATATAGCACCATTTTCTGCCTAATTGGTCGACATTCCTAATGCCGCGCAATTACAGCCTTTATCATATTTTTAAATTATTTTCGAGCTATAAACTTCATTTCGACCCGGAGAGAAACCGCTGACCAATATTTAAACGACACCTTTTCAGGAAAGCGTTGTCCCCGCACAATGGCTCCATTCATTTCTAACCGGCTAATTAGGCGCATGGTTAAAACCCCCTCGGATTTGGTTTCCCGGGTTTCGTTTCTGCGGCGCTGGCTGCCTGCGAGCTGCCGGTGGCCGGCCCGGCGTGCGGGCGCTCCCGCGCGGCGCTGGCGGACGGCCGCCTTGCGTTTCCCCGAGCCGCTCGGTGCCGTCTCCGACTCGGCGGTGCGGAGCCGAGGCCGGCGGCGAGGCGGGTGCCGGGGAGCCTGCTGCTCCGGACGGGACCCCCCTCATCTGGGGCTGGGTACCGAAATAAAGCGGCCAGGCGTGCCGACTTGCTTGCAGCACGGTTTCCTCCCCTTCCCTCCCCGGCCGTTCAGTGAAGAAGAGTTAATATTCTTAATCCCGCACTTTAGGACCCTTTATATCTCCGGATTTAGCCAATACTTAAACGAATAATCATCTCTGTTGGAAAGAAATCGCAGGGATTATTTCAGTGACTTCCCTCCGACGGCCACGGCAACCCCCTGCTCCCCATAATAGGTCGCGACCGGTTGGTTTCCCTTAAAACACTTCCATTATCTCCCATGGTGGGAAAGCAAAGCCGGTGGAGCGTGGGAGACCTCGCGCCGAATTAGCGCTTACGGGGGGCCGCGGTGGCGGGCGGCTCTCTCCGCGCGCGGGACCGGCGCCTGAATCGGCCTGCCAAGGGCAGCAGGCTGAAGGAGGGAGCTGGTGGGGAGCGGGCGGGCGGGGGAAAGTCGGCTGCAAGTCAGCTCGTCCCCCAGGCAGCCGCGCGGTGCCAAGGCAAACCTCCTCCCGCCCAGCCGCGGCGAGGCGGGGTCCCCGGGGAGCCCCCCGGGACGCGCCTGGGTGCCGCCACGCTCCCCTGGCCTCGAGGCACGCGCCCGCCGCTGCCCCGGTACCCGGCCTCGCCGGGAGACGTGGCGCTGGTGCTTTTTTTTCCTTCATCTTCTTCTTCCCCTTCCTTCTAACGCCGAAGTCCAGCTTTGCCACTTTCAGCTCCGTTGAAATGGCTTTTGCATACAACTGGCTCGCAAGCAGCCCTTTCATAAGATATTTGGCGAGCTGCTTAGTACTCGGCACTACTTTTTTTCTGTAGAAAAAAATGTGAACTTTGCTTTTTTCCTGATTTAATGCCACTCTTAATGTCTTTTTTTTTTTTTTTTTTTTTTTTATTAAATCCTTTCTTTTGCGTTTGATCTTATTTATAGCTGAGCCACCGGTCATATGGAAACTATTATTGTATAGCATGGAGATGAAAGACTTCGGTGCAGTTAAATAAGAGTGAATAATTTGGACCAATAATACACACATACAGTGAGAGACCATTTGTGTCAGAGTGCCCTGCGCTGTTCCCTTTTTAATATAGCGGTAGAGGTTTATAAGGGCTTTGCACAAATCTGCTTTCTGTCAGACTTATAAATTTTGACAATATTGAACACATGTTAACATGCATCACCTTACAACTTTTCTTGCCGCGTGTTTTTATTTATCTAATTGGATAACACAAGGTCATCGTTTTTAAAAGGACAAAGCACGCCGCTTGTTGCGTTTGTTCACGATAGTGGCAAGTTAGGAATCATCTCTTCCTAACCGTAGCCTGAAGCTGCGATCCAGGCTTTAAGTGATAGTTTTTCCTGTGTATTTAGAAAATCAATCGTGTGTGTGACAGCCACCTCTCAGCAGGAGAAGGGTTAACCGTAAGGAGAGGGGTGCGATGCTCATAACTTCATAGGAAACCGTTCCCCGCTTTTTACAGCTTATGTCTGCTCCTTACCATGCCCCAACTTCAAATGCCCATCTGTGAGCAATAAAAGAAACGTTTGCATGACCGTTTCTTACCGCTGCTCAGGATTCACTTCTGGGTCAGGTAGGGGCTTCCCTTGCTCCGGAGGGTAAACTTTCCATCGTCACGTACGTGACAGAGAGAGAATCCGAGGCGATTCAAAGTGACGTGCAGCGCTTCGGGGCTGTCAGGCGCGGCTGGGATTTCGCGGGGAAGGGACAAGTCGGAGGCACCAAAGCAGGTTTCCGTGTCAGTGGGGGGCTGGTCACCACGCAGACACGTTTTCTCTTTATGTTTACTGAAAACTGAGCATCTTCCCCGGTGGCGGAGGAGCCCTGGGCTGCGGGCACGGAGGTGGGCGATGCCGGCGGGCAGCGGGTGCGCCGGACCCCTCCTCGCCTCGTCCCCGCTGGACCTCGTGCGGTGGCAGCGGCTGGGAGGGCGCGTTGGGAGAGCAGGGTTTTGTCCGGCATCAGGGATTTAGACGCCTTCAGCAGGGAGCTGGGGAAACCCTCCTATAGAAAAATCCTTGATTGCTCCCTGTGACAGGGAGAAGCGAGCCTGCCCCTGCCCTTCCCGGGGCCGCCGGCCCCGCCGCTTTCACAGGTCCCCGCCGCGCCGCGCATCCACGCCTGGAGCAGCGGCGGGGTGGCTTCGGCCGGCAGCCCGCTCTGGGGGCACTCCTCTGCGGGGATGGCGTTCGTAAGGGTTGAACAGCCGCCAAATTCAATGCGTACATCTCGACGTTGGTGAGACGAGCATCTTTGGCACAGCGGAGTGGGTATTTTTCTCGAAAAGAAAAAAAAAAAGCATTTTGTAGGGTGAGGGTGTAACTGTGAATTTTTTTCCAGCGTCGTGTTCTTTATCTGTGCTAAGTCCAGGTATGCATCTCCATCATGAAATGCTGAGTATTCAAGAATTAATTTCCACATCTATTTTTTTAAAACAGCTTCCCATCCCCAATGAATATATAGATAGTGCAGATAATCTGGAATACATACAAACTAGCATAACCAGAAAAACCTGACGTTTATACTGATACTGTTACCGTATATAAAAACGAAAATGCAGAGGTAAGAGAAGACAAGGTCCAGCCTTCTTCCAGCTCGTCAGGTTTTTTAAATGCTGTAAAAGACTGCTGCAAGTGTGAATTCGGACATCGTCTGTCCAGGTTTTCGTGCCGTGCCCATCAGCCTAGTACGTGCGTGCCTCCAAAGAGACCTGCACTGGAAGGTCTGCAGAATGATTTTGGTCCTTACTCTG
Source organism: Platalea leucorodia (assembly GCF_965183815.1). Taxonomy (NCBI): domain Eukaryota; kingdom Metazoa; phylum Chordata; class Aves; order Pelecaniformes; family Threskiornithidae; genus Platalea; species Platalea leucorodia. The sequence goes on from NC_138858.1 coordinate 1,555,855, forward strand.
ATTTTGATCCCTGCCTCTGGGATCAGCCTTCTCCGTACCGGTCTTTATTTATCTTCCAGAAGCCTTTTTAACCTTAATAGCCAAAACCCCACAAGACTGGGGCTTCTCATGGTTTTTCGCTTTGGCTGAATTCTCTCGAGCGGACTGTACGTCACGCGTGGGTCTGCGCGCGTACGCTGGGGCACCTGTGTGTGCCCGAGCTGGTGATTGCGAAGGGGAAGCTGAGGCAGAGATTTGCACATCCACAGCAGAGCCTGCTTATACCTCCCATGCACATTTTAGGATTTCTTCTTTGTTGGGTTTTTTTTTTCCACTCCAGTCTGCTGAGTGCTGCAGTAGGGGGCTGTTACAAGAGATGGAAATAAATAAAATATTAATAGAACTTCAAAGTGAGTTTGATTCTCTAAAGATAAGTATTATTTATAATCTACACTCCCGGGCTGGGGGGAATGATTCATATCTTCGCTCCACCTCAGGGCAGAGCTGTTGTTTGCACGACAGACAAACCGGCGGCACGCAGGGAGGGGGAAGCAGCAAACGCAGCATCCTCGGTGTCCCCGGCGGTGCCGGGGGCTGCCCACGTCCCGCGCTCACAGGCGTTGCTGCTTTCGGTCCCTGACACCTTGTACGGGGTGGGATTTCTTTCAGTAAGTCGCGTCCCTGCGTCCCCTGGCAGATGGTGGTGGGCTTGGCAGCGCTGGGTTAATGGTTGGACTCGATGCTCTTAAGGGTCTTTTCCAACCTTAACGATTCTGTGATTCTGTGATTGATTCTATGGTGGGTTTGGGCCGCGTTTGGCAGCGTGGCGATGCTCTCGAAGGTGCTTGGCTCCTGCTAAAAGCAGCTGGTGATGTTTAAAGGAGAAAAGTAAATGGCCGGCCTATTTTAGGGGACATCTGAGGCCTGAAGTTTGCTGTAAAAGCGGCTGTTTGGGTACCCACGCGGGACAGAGCATCCCATGGGCGGGGGGGACGCGGTGGCTCGGTGCAAACCACAGCACCACCAGAAACCAGCCCCTGTAGTCTTCTGCTTGTGAGACTACGTGGTGTGGGTTAGTTTTGATCTTTTACTATAGATGCATGTGTGTGCACATACACACACACAGAGGTGTTTGTAGCCTGGTAGAGTTGGAGTTGAAGTCTTTCTGTCTCTCAGGAAATACGCCGTCTGTGGATGACGAAGCGATGGGGCTGCCTGAATCTTCTTGCAAGCGATTGAAACTGGAGAAATAAATTATCTGGGAAAACACGCTATGGGAAGGCCGTTGCGAGGTGGTGGTTTGTGTAGCCGTAGGGTTAGAAAGCGTCGGTGTTTCGGAGCGGCCGCCTTTCTATGGCACGGCGAGGATCGCGGGTGGGAGGGGTGCTGCAGCCCCAGCTCCATCCCATCTCGGGATGCCTGCCTCCCACGTGGAGAGAGGGGAAAATGGGCTTCGAGGCAGTCATAGCAGATAAGAAATGGTCTTTCTTTCGTGTAGGGATGGCCATAGGTTGGGCTTGCTCACTAAGCAAGCCTGGAATTTGCCAGTTGGCAGGAAAAAAAGCTGCAAATCTCAAGAAGCAAGACAGATCATGTAGTGGGTTGTCAAAGAGAAGAAAAGAATTGATAGTGTTTATCATTCGGTTGTGAGACGTAACATAGGTGGTTACCTTCCAGATCTCTTGAGAACCTAAAGGAGAAGAAATGTGAGGAAGTCTTTTTTTTATTACAACCAAGTTTAACAAATATGAATAAAACTTCCTATCAGTATGTCAGCGGTAAAGTGGTGGTGATTTTATGGCATCTTGTTTTTGCATCTGAATTCAACACTTCAGTTCAAAAATCCTCCAGATCATTAGCTTCCCATTGTAGAATCATAGAATCGTCAAGGTTGGAAAAGACCCTTAAGATCGAGTCCAGCCGTTAACCTATCACTGCCAAGTCCATCTATACCATCTCTTCAAGCACCACATCTATCCGTTCTTTAAATACCTCCAGGGATGGAGACTCAACCACTGCCCTGGGCAGCCCGGTCCAATGCTTGACCACCCTCTCGGTGAAGAAGTTTTTCCTAATATCCAACCTAAACCTCCCCTGGCGTAGCATTATTACCATGTCTGCTTCTTGACGTGGTCAAACAAGAGGTAGTCTTTGAGAAGTCAGGCCAAATAACCAAGCCAGGCTGCCCCTCTTCAAGCTGGACCACCCAACTGGAGGCATCTCCTGTAGCCCTGCAACGGAGGTGGTCCAGGGGAGGAGGTGGGCTGCTCCGGGGCAGGAGCGGGACGGGATGCTTGCCATCTCCGGCTCTGTCTGTCTGTCTGCACAGGTCATGGATGGAGCCCGGGGAGGCTGGCAGGAAAAGGGAGGGACCCAGAGCGAGACGTGGCCTCTGTCAAAGCGCCTTTACAGCTTCCAGCCGCTCTCGGGAGCTCTGCTCCAAGGGTGGTGGGTGGTTGCCAACCAGAAGTGGTATCATATGTTTCTTTGTCTTCATCGACCTCAAAACTAAATGGTTTTCGTCTTTTGTAGAATCGCAGAAAAATGTAGATCGGAGGGGACTTGTGGAGGTGGCCGCGGTGAAGCCCCTGCCCGCAGCGGGGCCAGCTTTGGAGTCAGGTCCAGCTCCCAGGCTCGGTCGGGTTGCCCAGGGTCGTATCCAGCTGAGCTGGGTGCCGCTGGGGATGGAGAAGGAGAGCCTGTTTCACTGGTCCTTTTCTTTCATAGGTGTGGGGAAAAAATACTTTTTCCCCTCAGAAGGATGTCATCAGGATTTAATTGCGTTTTCTGCATTGAGATTTCAGGACGTGGAAGTGCCGAGCTCTAAGCGCCCCGTAACAACCGATTCTCTCTTAAAACCAAATAATGCTGGCTCCAGTCTTTTCTTAGTATCTGATGTTTTAAAAATTAAAATGTCTCAACAAGGAGAGAGTTTTTGTCTCTGCTATTTTACACTTGCTTTCGGTTATTTGCGTTTCGTCTAGTAGTAAAAGATTTTCTCAAGTTCCCCTTGGCAGGATTCCCTTTTATCTTTCTTACTGCGGTCTCGACTTGCTGGTAACAATTATCCTATATTATCTTGTAAGTCTGATTAGAAACATCCCTCCATCTTTTTATCTGCCCGAGTACTTACTTTCTGAGAATAAAGAGCGATTTACAGCTCTCTGCCGGGTTTATCGCCCCTTTCACTCGAGCCTTGGGGGATGCACGCACCTGAGGAGGTGGAGCGCTGAGTTTTCCGTGCGGACACGCTGTCTGTCTGTCCCTACAGACGTCCGTCGGTGCCTGTCCCGCTCGGAGCGCAGCCAGCCGGAGCTGCCGTGCAGGACCGGGGAGGCAGCGCCGGTGTTACCGCTCCGGGTGCTTTTTTATCAAAGTCTCCTGCAGCTCCTGACAGTTTTGCTCTTCAGATGCTTAACTCTTCTCGGCGGTCTCCTTTATTTAATGAAGGAGCAACCCTGCTCCGCAGAGTGTGTCTGCGAGCCACGTAGAGGGGAGGAATGGATGCGTTTCCGTCGCGCCCGCGCTGTCAGCTCCGATGATGGCATTACTGGAGTGTTTAATAAAACCTTTATTGGTATATTACCCGGAGTCACGGCGTTGGCAGGGATGGAGCCCCTTCGGGTTTGGGACTCGGTGGTTAATGAAATACAGCGAGCGCTAATTTGGACGGGGCTTCTCGTTTTGGAAAGGCAGGTGACACGTTATTATGTTTGGGGGGAGCGGCTCGCTGCCGCAGCTCCCGCTGTCAGAGGCTTAGCTGGCATTACGGGGAAAAAAATGGCAGGCCTGCGAATCTGATCCCCCGAAATGAAAGTCGAATGCCAAATTGAAATTCCTGCAGGATTTCCGATAGCAATGAGGGAATTGAGAAGCCCACAATTAAGCATATGGGCATTAAGATAATTGTCAGATCTGTTGGCGGACATGATAGAAGACAGATGGGTAGGAATCAGCGCGCTCGGCTGCAGCACCCTGGGAGACAATTTGACGTTTTACCTGCCTGAGCTGCTCTGCCGCGTTTGTCACGAGGCGTGCGGCGCAGCGTCCTCCCGGGCGGCCTGCGCGGTGCGGTGCGCGCGGCGGCGCGGCTGTACGGGCCATCTGCGCCCTCTAGTGAAACAGGGCCCGGTGCCGGGCCGCACCGTCCCCGTCCCTCTCCTGGGGTCCCCAGGACTTGGGGTTCGGCCGGCTGTCCGGCGCCGCAGGGCCTCACCGCTGCCTCTCTCCTCCCCGGCAGGTCGGAGCGCACCGCGAGGACGGGGTCAGCCTCCGCGGGAGCCACTCGCTCGTGCCAAACCAGGTCCCGGTCCCCCAGCTGCCTGTCCAGTCCGCCACGTCCCCGGATTTGAACCCGCCCCAGGACCCGTACAGGGGTGAGTACCGCCTGCCTGGGAAGCCTGTCCCCAAACAGGCGGCCGGGACGGCGGTGACCCGGGCTGGCGGGACGAGGTGTCTGCGCTTCTGGTGACAGGGATGGCGGAGGCTGTAACGCAGCACCGGGCACAGCCGAGGCTGCAGGGCCCGTTCGCTGATCCAGCTCTGAAATACTCCAGTTATTACATCTAGAAGCATGCAAGCAACTCCAGACAGTGAGTCTTGACACCAGGACTGCTTTAAGCAGCAAAATTAAGTGTAGGAAACGCTGCAGGAGGCACATCAGAAAGGCGTGAGTTGAAGACCTGCGGATTTTTCCACCGCCTTTGCAGTTCTGCCCGCGGGCAGGACGCCTCTCCTTGGCTCACGAGATGTGCTGCGCTCTCCTGAGCCTCGCCGACTCCTCGGCAGGGTGGCTTAAAGCGGGCCTGGAGCGAACCGAACCCAGAGGACGTCGGGGGGTTGGTGTTGTTCCTAGAGGCAGCTGCTCTTCCCGTTAAAGCGAGGGAGAAAGAGCCCAGACTATTACAATGGCTTACAAGGTCTTGCTCATTCATTGCACCCAAGATATTTTGATTATTTTACGAGAATGACATAGTAAAGATTTTTTTTTAAGATGAAGGAAAAGTTATGTAGTGATTGAAGAACAGGAGTAGCAGCTAGGTGTCCTGTGCCACCTTCCTCAGAGCCGAGTTAGACCTCCAAGCCCGGGCCAGAACCCGATTTCGGGAGCTGCCGTCCCCATGCCCGGCTCTGCAGCAGCCAGCTGGGGCTGGGCCACGGGTCACCCTTCGTGCTGTGGGTCACCCTTCGTGCCACAGGTCACCCTTCGTGCTGCCGGTCACCCTTCGTGCTGCCGGTCACCCTTCGTGCCGCGGGTCACCCTTCGTGCCGTGGGTCCCCCTTCGCCGGGGACAGGGGACAGACACCCAGGCCGTTTGGGCCTTGCCTTCAGCACTGCTTGACAGGTTGTCCGTGTGTTTTCTCGCAGGCATGCCAACCGGACTGCAAGGGCAGAGCGTCTCTTCGGGTAGCTCCGAAATCAAATCTGACGACGAGGGAGATGAAAACCTCCAGGACACAAAGTCTTCTGAGGACAAGAAACTAGAGGATGACAAGAAGGATATCAAATCAATTACTAGGTCAAGATCTAGGTAACAGTATATAATAGTGTCGCTTCATTTAATTCCTTTACTGGATTTCGATGAAGTGAACAGAACAGGAGGAAACTATGAGGTTTTTTCCTGGCAGGTAAAACCACAGCCTAAGTGGAATGGGATGGCTCTTCTGGCAGTACCGAGTACTTTTCTGGTACCTGTACTCCGGGACGTCATCAAATTCAAACAATTCACAAATTTGGACGCTGAGCAAGTTCTCCACAATCTATAAAGAAATTGCATTACGCTAAAATGTATGAATTAGGCTGTTATTCCTCTCTGCCCATGCTTGCAAATTGGAATACAGTGTGGATTTTCATCTCCTTAAAAATGTGCCTAAGAGCTGGTCACACCTGCATCTGAACTAACAAACCGTATGCTTTTCTTTTACCTCTGAAATAAATTTGTCATTCCCAGTCCTCGATTTCCGTAAATCTCTAGGGCTCCCTAGGTTTAAGCGGAGGGTTTAGAGGTCTTTGCTTGTTCGACATAGACTTTATACGTTTTGGGGAAGTATTAGTGAAGGCGTAGCTGGATTGTATCATCTGGGAGCTCAGGCCCATGGTAAACGTGAGCAATGTCTATGGGTGCTGCAGACGTGAACCCGAGCGAGGGACGGGCTTCGCTCCTGTCCCTCGCGTTTCACCTGCCTCGCCTGCGTGTCAGCACAGGGCCCGAGGCACAGCTCAGGACCGCAGGTGCTCGTCATCGTAGCTGAAAATCCCGATAAAACTGAAACCCAGGCACAACCCTGCTTTGTCCAGGGGATTTTTTGAAAGACGAATGGCAGCGTCCTTCTGCCTTTTCTCCTCCCGCGCCTGGTTCTCTATAAAAACGGAGCCGCGGTAAGAAGCGTCTGAGCAGACGTGCTGCCCCCAAGAGAGCGCCGAGTCTCAGACCTCTCAGGCCAGCGCTCGTGACGTTTAAAACGTTAATTACGTGCACGTCTCTTATGACTGGAGGAAATATATGACACTCGAGATCTTCTCTGAATAAATGTGTTGAAGTAACCATATGTATAAGCGAGGCTTTCATGTGCGTTTACGATATGGTAAGAAGAAAGCACCTTTATGCTGATGTGAGGTGATCGTGGTTCTTGTTAATTCAACAAATATGCTGTCGCTTATGCATATTTATGTGTGCTTTGAAGCTTTTGTAGGCTAACATTTTTGCTTTTAACATGCTTGCAGCTTTAAAAGGTTACTCCTGATATTTAGTTATATGTCTAAATCCATGTTGTTAGGGCTGCTGAGAATTTATTACTCCATTTGCATAACCAATTCAAATTATATAGTGCCAGTGACTCACCAGTGGATGCGTTTTCAATTTAAAATCATCATTTTATCTGGATAGAAAGCAGTTTTGTTGCAGAAAGGATGCAGAAGTTCACCGTAGGGCTCTTCACAGCCATAAATTACTTCCATGGGTCTTTGCCCACGGGCGTTTCGGTGCCCCGTGCTCCGTGCAGGCGCTGGGGTGCTGCCCGCACCCGCCGCCCGTGGCTTGCCGCTGCTCGGGAGGATGGCGGATCCTCACCCTCAGCGGTGGAGAAAGCTTCTTCCAAAACCGGAATGACGGTCTGCTGAAGGGGAAGCGTGTAAATGCACGGCTGTCATCCTGGCTTGGAAGTTACCGCCGGGGGGCCGGAGCCCGTGGGACTCGGGCGCGAGCACGGCGGGAGATGGGGCAGGTCCCCTCGCTCCCGCGGCGAGCCACCGGCAGCAGAGGTGGGAGCGGTGCAGATAGCCACCACCGTGTCCTTTGGGGTTAAACGGAGACAACAGGCGGAGATCTGCCACAATCGAAAATGTTGCAGTATCGGCTGTGCTAAAATATGTCATTGAAAAAAAGCTGTAGTTTTGCTTCTTGAAAATAGCAGAAGTCCTGCCTTGCGGCATGTAAAGCTTCGTTACAAACCAGGGCTTTACTCAGTGTAAGATTTCAGGGGACTGAACTTTGTGCAGGTTTGGTGGCAGCAGGACAGCAGATGAGGATCACTCAGAAGGTGTCTGCTCGTGAACTGTAGCCCTAGTTTTGGACAAAGTCTGTTGAAAATCCTTGCACCGCTTATTTTCCACATCATTAGAAAATGATGTATTCCTTTTGTCTCCCAGCAATAACGATGACGAAGACCTGACACCGGAGCAGAAGGCCGAGAGGGAAAAGGAAAGGAGGATGGCCAACAACGCTCGGGAGCGCCTGCGCGTCCGCGACATCAACGAGGCTTTCAAGGAGTTGGGCCGGATGGTGCAGCTCCATCTGAAGAGCGACAAGCCCCAGACCAAGCTCCTGATCTTACACCAGGCTGTGGCTGTCATCCTCAGCTTAGAGCAGCAAGTCAGAGGTCAGCGTGCCGCCTCTCGGATCTCCTGAAACCCCTCCCGGGCTTCGGCCGTGCCGAACACACCTTTCTGGGGGGGGGAAGCCTGGCCAGGGGGCAGCCGGTGCCGGGGAGAGAGGCAAGACCCGAGCCTTGGCACCCAGAGCCGGCTGGGCACCTCTGAGCACCCGGGGTGCTTGTGTTCCCCAGCACCGGGGGTGCTGGCGTAGGTCCTCGGCGGCCTCAGCACATTTTACGGTCTTCAGCAAGATCCAAATTCAATATTAAGCTTGGCTGCTCCTTAGCGAAGCACAAACACGGAGGTATTTGCAGAGCTTGCGTATGGAGTTGCGCTGCATTTCAGCGCTTGACCTGACCGAGCTGCACCCTCCGCTTCAGCCCGCTGAATTCCCCTTAGCAGGACTGGAACGAATAAGTGACAATTAATTATTTTAGATGCCCATGCAACGAACGGACCGGTCTGGTATATAAAAACGTGAATGTTTGAACTCGCCTTTTGTTTCAATTCAACAGAAAGAAATCTGAATCCTAAAGCAGCGTGTCTGAAAAGAAGGGAAGAAGAGAAAGTATCTTCAGATCCTCCTCCGCTTTCCCTGGCAGGACCCCACCCTGGGATGGGAGACGCCTCCAATCACATGGGACAGATGTAAAAAAAAAAAGGCAAGTTTGGTCTGGGCCCTGCCCGGGAGCCTTCCGCCCCGCGCCCGGAGGGGTCACCCCGGTCCGGCCCCCCGGCCCGGGGCAGACCGGCCCGCGGGGTGCTGCGCCGGGGGTGGGTGTGCCAGCCCCCCCCTCCCCGCGTAAGCTGATTTTCGGGTCGCCCTGCGAGCACCCTTGGTTTCCAGGGCCGCGTTGAGGCGGGTTGCTGGGGGAGGGTGTAGGGGCGCGCGCTCAGCTCGCCGTGACTGATGAGATCTTTTACTTCTTCCGCAGGTCCAAGTTGCCACATTTCTTCATTTAAGCAAGAGACCACTTCCTTAACAGCTGTATTATCTTAAACCCACATAAACACTTCTCCTTAACCCCTTTTTTGTAATATAAGACAAGTCTGAGTAGTTAAGAATCACAGACGCAAGAGATTTCAGCATTCCCGATTATTAAAACCGAGAAAAAAAAGCAAACAAAAAGTGCAACTTGAGGGACGACTCTCTTTAACATATCACGCAGAATGTCTAACGCAGTATGTTACGAGCTGTAAGTGCACAGCCTAGAGACTGAATGGCAATCTTCTCCACACTGTGGGACAATGCATTTGTGCCTAAACTTCTTTTGGAAAAAAAAAAAAAAAGAAAAATATAATTAATTTGTAAGTCTGAAAAAAATATTTAATTTAAAAATTGTAAACTTGCAATAATGAAAAAGTGTACTTCTGAAGAAAAAAACAAAAATGAGCGTTTTTGTTGGTGTGCTAGACAGCTAGTGTTTATACTTACTGGATATTAAAAGGGAAGCTTTGCTGCCCAGATATTTACAAAACCAGCAAACGTCCTAATGAAAACTGAAGCGATGACATTAGCCATTCCTTAGGGTAGGAGGAACAGATGGATCTTATAGACCTATGACAAATATATATATATAAATATATATATAAATATATATTAAAAATTTAGTGAATATGGTAAGCTTTTGTTCATTTGTTTCAGACTTTTTTGCTCCTGTAAAAAAATAGTACTGATTAACTTTTTTAAAAAGAAGATTTTACTGTAAATAAGGATTTTTTTGTCTTATTTCTGTCCCTCTCCCCTGTTTTTGTTATTGTAACCTGTAGTGCCAACTCTGTCTCTGGAGGGGTAGTGCAGGATGAAATGCTGACCCTGACGTTGCTTCTCATTCATAACTAAAGTAGAGAGTTGTTTCTTCAGTCTTTGGGGAAGACAGGACTCTGGGGCCGGCGGTGCGCCGGCACCCCGGGCGCGGGAGCGAGCCCCGGCCGCCCCGCCGCGCCGCGCCGCGCCGCTCGACCCGTTTTCTGGGATTTTCAGAGGTACAAGGTTAGAATGCTACAATGTTACCACTGTGCCTTCCAATGTTTATATCATCGGAAACATAACATAATCAAAGTGGCTGTGATTAACGAACCGATTAAAGTGTTACCTATGTGTGTAGCCTAAATAGTGTGCAGTGAGGCGTTGCTGAATACATGGTCAGACTGGGGGGGGGGGGCCACCATCGCGGGGGAAAATTGCAAGTAGTGTGACAGATTTGATCGACTTCTTTTTTCTGTTGTTCTTCTCTCGTTTTTAAGTGGATTATTTAAGTGTAGACCACTTGCTGCCTCCTCCTTTCTTTGTGAAATGCCAATTTCGGTCATCATGCAGCATTATAACAAGCCTTATGAGTCCTAAAGCATTAAGTTGCACTTTCTCGAGGAGGGGTGGTAGTACAGGATTTCTCTGGCCAGTACGAATGAAGTTTTTACTTAACATATTTAATAGTAACATAGCTCCAACTATGGCACAGCAGCTCATCAGATAACTAGCTTTGAAGTCTGGGCACAACTGAACCAACTTCCATAGTGAATCTTAATAACGATTGACTTTGGTGTACAGTACGATTAACAGATAGTGCTCCTAGTTAGGTATTTGTCAGCATCCTTTTGTCTCTAATTCCAGTTTCTATTTTTACAGCCACACCGACCTGGCATGTATTTTAAATAAAATCTCCCTGTTCGAGTAGATTTTCCACCTATCAACACTGAATAAATGCCATAAATCCATCAAACGGTCTAAATGTTCCATCTGTTCTCCTGTTTTGCCAGTTATATAGTAATGAAAAATACATTTGTAAATTTTATGCAACAAACGGCAAACGTATCATTATTTTGAAATTGTGTATGTAAAAGTTATATTTTTACATGTAGACTCTTGTTATTATGTGTTTTAATACATTGTATCAGTTTTTTTGTTTATAAAAATCTGTGTGGTTGAAACAAAGTCTCATTTAAATGAAATAGTGAGATACGAGAATCTGAATTTTATGTTTGTTTCTGAAAACGTAAAGAACAAATATGATAGTTACCACATGCTCACCTTCGACATCCCCATACCCATTTGGATTAGCTGTGTGCGTGCTGAAAACTGTAAATATGTTCAGTAGCGATAAAACTTTCAATGTTTTGATTTGTCGATAAGTTTCTCAAATGTGGAGGTGGATTCAACTGCTAGAGCAGACGCTAGAGGAGACCACACTAAGGCTTAATTCCGAGTTGCCCAGGCTTATCGCAGGAGAACCGCTGGACTTGGAGCAGGCCTGGTTTATCTGAGAGGGGGTGTCACAAAGCTGAGCCCACCCGGCGCCGAGGACGGCCCGCGGTCCCCTCGGCGGGCTGGAGGGCTCCGCTGCTCCGTGCCGCGCGGGTCGGCCCTCCGGATGGGGTGAAGAGCACGATGCCGATGAACAAGCCATAGATTTTTTTTTTTTTCCCAGGAGACCTCAGACCCGGTGGAGCCCGCTCGGTTTCGGTCTGTCCGAGCGCACCGCTCGATCGGGGTAGGGACCGGCAAGATCGTCACCGAGACGCTGAGGACTGTGCTTCTGATAAACGATGTAAAAACAAAACAAAACAAATTATAAGACCAACTTCATGTTTATTTAAAACAATCTGTGGACAGAAAATAAATGACGAGTTTAGTTTCTGGAACTTAAAAAAGAAAGAAAAAGCTTTTCTTGTTCCGCTCGCACTCGGCTCTCGCTGAACTCGAGGAGCAGCTCGGGGCGGTGCCCGGCGGCCGCGGCGCTCCCGGCCACCGCGGGGACGGATGCGGGCTGCCGGCGGCACGCGGCGGGCGCTCCCAGGCTCCCGCTCCCTAGCTTACGCAGGATGCGCCCTCGCCCGTCCTGGAGCTAAGAACCGAGGAGGATCCTGGCCGGCTTTCCGCTCCAGACGAGGCAAGATCTAGAAACAAAAACACCCCCGCGAGCGTGTAATCCGTCTTTTTTTCCGTTATTTCCCAGCCCAGGTAAGGTGTGCGCATCTCGAGCTGCCTTTCTCCGAGGGGATCGAGCCGATGATACTTAGTTAAAGCGATGAAGGTTTTAGAAAGCCGTACCCCGTGGTAATAAAAGCGGGCTAAGAAACTCTCAAAGCAAGCAAGCAGTCCTGAATTAGCAGCTTTTTCTGAACTGATCCACCTCCACATTCAAGTAATTTATGAATATGCTGAATAGGGAATCTGTTCACCTAGAACTTTTTTACCATTTGTCTTCTGTGTAGCTGCAAGGAACACTAATGTTTATACAACTGTCAGTCCTACCAGTGATGCAACTTGTACTGATTCAGTCTTCCGAGGTTTTGGGGGGTTTTTTTAGGTTTTTTTTCAGGGGTCGGGGGGGGGGGGAAGCGATGAAGACGGGTGGTCAGGGAGAGGAGGGGTTCACCTTTGTATCCAATAGGCAGATCCGTGTCCAAAAGCGAACAATACAGAGTATTGCCAGGAATGACGAGATTGCAGTGGAAACAAGCACAAACGAAATATTTACAAAAAAAAAAAAAAAAAAGGGAAAAAATACAAAAAAAAAAAAAAAAAGGCAAAAGAAAAAAAAAGGAGTCCACTGGTTGACTGGAAAAAAAACCCTAGAGGTGGAATGCGATGAATTCCAACGCAGCGGGGCAGCGGGGCCGGGGGGGCCCCACCTTTTCCTTTGGGTTTCGGTTGGTTTGGGTTTTCAAGAACATGTTCTTTCTCATGGGACTTGAAGTTGATTCATATTTGTGCAGTGCTGGTTTGACCATACTCATTTCAAGTATTATAGACTTATGTAATGGTGAAAATATATGAACTGTGGCCTTTTTCATTCTTGTTACTTGTGATGCAATTAAGTGAAGATAAGAAAAAAAAAAAAAGCAGAGATTTACCATGTATCAGTGCCTGGCTTTTTGTTATAAAGCTTCGTTTGTCTAGTGCTCTTTTTGCTATAAAATAGACTGTAGTACACCCTAGTAGGAAAAAAAAAAAAAACTAAATTTAAAAATAAAAAATATATTTGGCTTATTTTTCACAGGAGCAATCCTTTTATACCATGAATATTACGGAAAAAAAAAAAAAATTGTCAGATTCTGAATATTTCTTCTTTGTAGATTTTTGGAATCATTCTGAGTAAAAGTTTGTTACTTTATTTTACTATTTAAAAGATGTTATTTTACCATGTGTTATTGAGATGAAACTGTATGGTAGCTTTTTTTTTTTAGTTGTAGGTCGCAACGGGGAAATTTTTGCGACTATACACATAGCTGCAGCAGTAAAAACGAAAAAAAAAAGGGGGAAAAAAGTGAAAAAAAGGGAAAAATATAAAAAAAGAAAAAAAAAAAAAAGATGAACAGTTACACCTTGTTTTCAATGTGTGGCTGAGTGCCTCGATTTTTTCATGTTTTTGGTGTATTTCTGATTTGTAGAAGTGTCCAAACAGGTTGTGTGCTGGAGTTCCTTCAAGAAGATGACAAGCAAACAAAGACAGCTTGGTGTAGGCCATTACCTGTTTCTCATCTGTAGTTATTCGATGCCGTCATGTACATGACCGTTCTGTAGCAATAAATGTGCCATTTTTATAAACCCTTTCCGACACTTGGCTTTCATTTCATTCTGCGTTGCCCATCGCCGCCGGCGCCGCTGCCGCGCCGCAGGGCTCCGCTTTTGGGGGGGGGTCTTAGGAAAACGGGTGCTTTTTTTTTTTTTTAAACGTGTGTGCGTTTCTGGTCAAAACCCGTTGTTTCCGTGCGTCTGTGCCGGGGCGGCCGGAGGGGCCGGTGCCGGCGGCGGGGCCGGGCGCTTCGGGCTTCCCCCCGCGGTGGCCGCTGCGCTTGCCGGTAGCGCTGGCGAAGCGCTTCCCAGGCCTCTCGGAGGAAGGCGCTGTAAGAAGGCGAGATCATTTTCATTCTCATTCTCATATAGATTTTCCTCTGTTCCGTAAGTAAAACATCGGTATTTCACCCTAAAACCCTGAGCCCCCAGAAGCACACGAAGCACCGCGCAGGGGATGCTGCGCAGGGGGTGCGAGGAGCGCAGGCAAAGCCAGCCCGTCACCCTTGGAAAAACAGGCGGAATCCGTAAAATCCGAGGCTGTGTATCTGCAGAAATTAAACCGCGAAGCGTTCCGCTGTGCCCTCGCTTGCCGTGCGCGGTCGGCGCTCGCCGCATCGCTGGGTCAGCTCTTCTGCCGGTTTTCCTCCGCTACGATTTCATGGTTGGAGCCGGAGCGAAGACCCGAGATGCGTTACCGCTGTAAACTGGGCAGTGCCAACTGCGCTCACGGTTTCGCAGTATTTACACTTTTTTTTTTTTAATAATTCACATCTGGTCGGCACTGTTGGACATTCTCAAGCCAGACCGAGTTCAGACCTGTACAAACTCCTTTCATCCCACCGAAAGTCGTGCAGACGGCGGTGGTGGGGACGTGCGGGCTGAGAGGGGATCTTGGTGGAACGGCCTTGGGTTGGTTTTGGAGAAACGAGGGGGGCTGGTTCACGCAACATTTATACAACACCCAAGATGGACATAAAAACCATTGCGGATTTGCACCGAGGAATTATTTCTCCCGTGTTGTGGCTCTGGGAGCTGCTCAGCCTTCGCCGACGCCTGCGGCCTTGCGGCGGTGCCGTACCCGCCGCCGGCCGCTCGCCTGCGGGAGGACCCCGAAGGCCCATTGCTGCGGCCGGCGGTAGCGAAACGCAAGGACTCGATTTACTCAGTCGTACGTGACACACGTCTGACACTTGCAAAGCTTTTGGATGGTAACACCTTTAGTTTTGCCGATGACTGGAGTTTTATTGCTGCGGTTTAACCCTTCTGCCACAATTCGTTATTGCTACTGAACGATGCAGTTTGGTCTCTTTGAGCATTACAAATGAAATCATGTGTTTAACCAAGTTTTTCTTCCCAAGCAGGATAGCAGGTCATTTTAAATAACTGCAGGCGCTGGCTCCGTGGTGTTTCCTGGGGGAGGGTGCTCAGACTTCTCGGACAGAAAATAATCTCCAATTAATCCCTTGGGGAGAGCGTGGCTTTCGGGGCCAGCCCCTCCAGGCTGCCGGGCACGGCCCAGCCCCGCGGGGTCTCCACGTGCCCTGCCGCCTCTCCGTGCGTTTTGGAGGAGCGCTGCAAGCCCTGAGCCCGCTCCCGCAACCACCAGACCTCTCCTTCCCCGCACCGCCAGCCTGGGCCGAGCAGGAGCTCCCGCCGGTTTCTGCCCACGTCGCCTGCTCTGAAGGTGCCACCGGAGCCGTCGGTCCCACGCAGGCGCAGCACGGCTGGAGCGAGGAGCCGGGCGGGCAGGGACGAAGGAGGAGGCAGCGTGGGCAGCCCAGCACCAGCTGCCCGGCCCCCATCCCACGCCCGCACCTTCCCTCGGGCATCGGAGCCGCTCTCCAGCTCACATGCGTTCGTTCTCCGCTCGCAGAAAGCGAAGGTGCTTGGCCAAGGAGGTGCCCCGCGGGGCTGGGAAAGGTGCCCGGGTGGGATGGGGCGCTGGGCACAGCTCTGCCGTCCCGGGGGCGGGCGGAGGGGTGCCCGGGGTGGAAACCCGGCCACTGACAGCAGCTCAACCACGCTGCGTTAGAGGGCTTTCAACAGGACATTCCGTTGGTAATTCATTTATGAGGAGCTTGGGCTTTTTTTTGTTTACTAATAAAGCTACGGGGCTCCAGATTTCTTCTGAAAAAGAATAGAAGAGCTGAAGGGCGTCTCTATAGATAGAGCTCGGATGCGGAGTCATCCCACCCCGTCCCGCGGCTGACAGCTCTAGGAAAGCTGGCTTGATATCATATGCAATTACGCTGCAATTATGTTGGTAGCCAGTAAATACATCTCAAGTGTCTTGAGCTTGTAAATCTTCAAAGCCTGAGCACTGGGAATGAAACCACCCTGTCCTCTCGGCTGGGGCTCAGCCACGGCGCCCGGCTGCGTTACACGGCACGGGGCTCGCAGCGGGGGGACAGGGAACGTCGGCCCCTTTCTGAGCCCGACGAGACCCCTTGGGCTCCCTCCCTGCACCCCTTTTCTGTCAAGTCCCCTGCAGTGATCCTCCCCAGACACACAGGTTGGGTTTTTTTCATTGGTGGTGGTTTTTTAAATATCAATCCTGAGGCTAAAATGCAGTTCCCCTGGTCTTGTTTACTTTCTGCTTCGGTCCCTGTGGGTTTAAGATCTAAAACCTGCTTATGCGGGCGCACAGAGAGGGTCCCCCCTTCAGACAAAGCCTTTCACGCAGTATTGTCCCTTTTCATTTGGATGCAAACTGCCGCTGGCCCGGCTCTTAGCAGTTCCCCACGCTTAGTTAAACCCTAGGACTCCTCAGTTGGGTGGCATGGAGCACCCGAAGACAAGCCCTCCCAGCCTGGGGTGAGGTACGTGGGGGTTAAGACTCATCTCATGCTTCAGGGTGTCCCCCAAAAACTGCGGCTTTAGCCCATCACTGTCAGCTGCTGATTTGCACGGGTGACAACAGCCTTTTGGATTTGGTGACGGTTTGATGTACCCAGCGGGGAGGTGCGTCCCCACGGTGCCGGGGGCGAGGAGCACGGCTTGGCCGGGCGAGCAGACCACGCTGCCAGAACAAGCGGTCTGGCCCGTAGCTAACGCTGGTGTTCCGAACATCGCTAGGAGAAGAGATTGCTATTGCTTCTTTCCTGTGATGAGAGGAAAAACCTAATGCTTTGGGTACCCCCATTCGCAGAGAGCAACCGCTCCGTCGGAGGACGCGTCCCCGGACAGCCCGGCCACATGTGCAGCGATGGCTTTCGAAACAGCTGCATTTACCAATGCCAAACCAGAGCGACAATAGATAAAACAGGGCAAGAGCAAAAGATCTGCATCCGTTCGGATGCGCTGTGCCTGCCCGAGAGCCCTCACGTCCCAGGGGGACTCGGTCCATACTGGCTGGTGGGTGAGCGGCTGCAGGTCCCACGCCAGGACCTCAGAGGGCTTTGCGGAGCTTTGCCAGTAGGGCAGGCCGGGGAATCTGTGCCCCGGGAGCAGGGAGGCGGTTAGAAGCCCTGCCCTGCAAACTCTGCCCCGCCGCACGCTTTAACCAGCCACGGCACACATGGTTGCCCCAGGGGCCAGCGCAGAACGAGGCAGCCCAGTGCCAACCTGGGCTGGTGGCAGCCCGTGCCACCCAGCAGCGAGCCAGGGGTGCGTCCCGTGCCCCAGACCGCTGTGCGGGGATGTTCAGCTCGGGCAGGCTTTGCTCAGCGGGCCCTGAAACGCCCCAGGGTGCACACCGCTGTTGTGGCCACCAGCCCCCGCCGTGGTGGTGCCCACCGCTGGCTGTCACCTGGCGTCCCCGGGATGCTCGTTCTGGAAAACCGTATCTGGAAACACAGACACACACGGCATTTCTGCTAAGAGTAAGTAGCAGTGCCTGAAGCTGCAGGAAGGTAGTGCTGCAGGAGAAAGCCGCAGCCCGGGGCGGGTGTCCGCAGGGAGAAGAAGGGGCACGGGACGGCACGGGACGGCACGGGACGGAGGAAACAACCAGGCCAAAAGTAGCAACAGCATGGGCAGAGGTGGGAGATGAAAGCTGCCCCGGCTCCCTGGGTGATGGGAGTGGCTCCTGGGTGTGTTTATAAAATCAATCAATCAATCAATCAATTAGAGGCAAGGTCAAGTGCATTTTGGGAAGATGGGCAAGCCCTGTGATTTCTTTTTTGAAGACCAAAAGCAGCCTGGAGGGCTGCTGGGGGAGCAGAAGGGCAGCTGCGGGCTGTGTTTTGCTGGGGGACTTGCCGGCGTTTGCCCCGCAGCGCGGTGACGATGAGGCACTGGCAGCAACCACCCGGCCTCAGGTAGGATGGTCAGTAGTGTTTCCTTGTCTTTCAGTCGCTGGTTTTTCTTTTAATTGCTTAATTTTACCCAGCTACCACTGACTACGCGCTCTTAGAATAACTGAAGGAGTTTTTCCCCCTCCTTTCTGCCGGTACCAATGTTACTGGAAGTTGTCAGAGTCAAAGCCCGTTTGGGGCTCTTCTGAGCAGAGCAAGCAGGCGCTTCCCTGGGCAAAGGGGGTTTTTGGGGTGCCCCTGCCCTCCCACCAGCTGGGACCCCGTCCTTCCCGGGAAAAATGATTTCCCATCTGATGCTCTTACCGGCGGTGTTGACAAAGTTGCCAACATTTCCCATTCCCCGTGGTGGGGAAACCTGGAAGCTTCTCTGGTGAAAAATGAAAACGTTACCCCAAAATATCCCAAATAACGCAGGCTTCCCCAGGAATCTCCCCTGGAGGGTGAGGCGGGGGCTGAGTCCTTCCCGACCCGCAGGAGTCTCTGCAAAAACAACCCAACACCAAAGGAAATGGGCTGAGAAGTTTCCCTTTCAGTAAATAGCCCTTTTGGCAAGAAATGCTGCACGTTTTCCGTTCGCTTCTAGGCACTGATTTTTCTCAAATACCGCTGCTTATACGATCAGATAGATTTCTGCAGCATGAGCTGCTTTTAAGCCCTTAAAAACCAGCTCTGTTGTAATCTAGCGTTAATCAGGTTGTAGTCAGCTCTCCCTGGTACAGGGCAGTGGGGCTGTAAGAGCGGGAAGCCTTCCCGCGATGCTGCGGGGCGGCTTAAAACCCCGGCGGTATTTATATAGTGCCGTTTCGTTAGCAAAGGGAGCGTTTTGGTGGTCGTACCTCTGCGAGGACCTGCGATGCTGGAGGTGAAGCCGGGGGGATTTGCCCGGCCCGGAGGAGCGGGGCGGCTGCGGGGTTTGGTGTCTGCTGGGGAGGAGGCAGAGCCCTGGGGTTTAACTCATCCCTCCACAAGTGCTAAATACCTCGGGTAGATCCTTAGCTAGGACTCATTTATCTTCTTTACTCCACTAAGCCAATATTGTGATTTTTAAGAGAAATCCTCCAGCCTTCTAAATCCATTCCCCGGCACAGCTGGGTGGATGCGCTCCCGGCTCCGGCAGGGAACCGGCTCGTGGTGGAGCGGTGAAGACCTTACCCTGGTCCTGCCGTGGCCCTGGGGCTCGACCTGGGAAGCTGCAGGACAGAAATGCTCACAGACACAGCTCTCTATCCTGAAAACAGCCAAAAAATCTTATTTTAGCAGGATTTATTTTTTTTTAATAGATGGAAGCAACTTTCTGTGGTCAAATATTTAGAAAAAAGAGCACTGGGAAAGTAGCGCTGCAAATTAAATTCCAATCTACCTCTGAGAGAAGCCCAGCAAAGCGTCCCCATGCTCAGAGCCGCGCGGCGGGGGCTCAGCACAAAGCAAACTTCGGTGCAGATGTGCTGGTGAGCCCTCAGATACTTACTGAAATGCGCTAAATAACTGTAAGCCTGAGATTCAAAGAAGTCCAAAGAGGATTAAATCATCTGAAATAGGCCAGAACTACTTTGTTGGTGCCAGTTTTATTTAACGTTGTCGGAAGAGTAAGTCACTTGCAAGATGCCAGAAAGCTCCCCCCGCTCCTTGCACGGCCGGGGAAGACGGCGCGGGAGCAGCAGCCGCTCTCCCGGACCTGGGTGCCGGAGCCGGGAGCCGGCGGGCGAGGACCCAATGTAGGGCAGGCTGGGCCGGGGGGCTTAGCGATGCTCTAATCCAGAGAGAAAAATCGCATTTGTAAAAAGAGCGGGGGGGGAAAAAAAACCCAACCACTGTCTCTTGCGTTGCAGCCTGCAAGCTGTTGGTCTGGGGCTGCGTAACACCCCGACACAGCTTCGCCTGCCGCAGCTGAGACAGGGATATATCGCACGGCTTTTTGTCCCGTGCCGGGTCCCACGCCATCAGCAATGGCAGAGGCTCAGACTCGGCGGCTTCGGCGGTAAAGCCTTTACGCCAGAAGCATCCAGACTCCGGTTTGGGGCTGAAGCATCCCCATAGCGCTGCGTGTTGCGGTCCTCCGAGGCGTCACTGCCTTTTTAGTTGTATTTGAGCCCGGTGCATGGACTGGCATTGCCTGTGGCCCTGCAGCCCCAGCAAGCCGCTGGGATTTAATGATTTGTGAGGGCAAATACGTAAGCCCTGGAAGGCAGAATGAAAATCCTGGGGACTCTGGTGTGCGCCCCTGCGTGCGTATATGGACACGTGGACACCCAGCATAGACAGAATAAAAGGTGACAGAAAATACTGGTGATTAGTCAAGATAAATCCTTAGTTTTGCCTGCACAGATGTGGGAAAAGATATTTAGCATTTGCAGAGTGCAGTATTTTACGCAATATTCAAAAGAAGTGTAATTCTTTGGGCGTCCCCTGCCCCATCCGTGGGCGTCTGGGCCGACGCTCTGGCCTGGCCCCCAGAGCCGCAGCGGTGCGGGGGATCACGAGGCTTCGCTGGAGATCACGGCAGTGCATACTTGTGGAGATGAGAGAGGATCAATTAAAAAACCCTGCCGAAATAACGGCATTTCAATAGAGGGAGGCTTTGGCTGTGTGTTGTGGGATTTTCCCGCCTGGCCGCTGGCGTGTCCGAGGGCTGGCACCGCTCCCTTGCTTTTAATGGGGCTCCCGAAGGGACTCGGGCCTTGGTTAGCGATGCTTGAGCAGGACGTGATGCAGAAATCAGAGCCTACTCCTTGTAGGCTACAGTAACTGTAAAGCCACGTGTGAGACCCCCCCGGGGTAACTTTGGGGGTGATGCTGTGTCCTTCAGCAGAGCTCCTTCCTCAGTATTTGCAGACCATCACCGTCTCAGTGCTGGCACATGGCAGCAGGGCCCCAATTTGCAGCACGGGGCTCGCGGGCATCCCTGTCTCTACGTTTGCTGTAGCTGCTGGATGATGGCTTTGCTTTAGATGCGACCTGCGCTGTCACACTTGACCCACCCGCCGGGTCTGAAGGCGATGTTTGTGCCTGGCGTTAATTGTGGAGGCGTTCTGCTCTTCTCCCCGGGGACCGGTGTTGGCACCGTTCGCTGTTCCCGGCAGCAGCACCCGTAGCTGATTGACCAGTGGTACCCCGCCAGCCCCGGGGCTGGCCACAAGCTCCAGCATCCCTCTGATGGCGGGGAGGTTGACCAGGAGTTGGAGGAGTCTTTCAAAGCCTAAGAAGTTCGGTTTGACCTTTTTCCCTAGAAATTAGAGCTGTCGGAGGGAGAAATGCCAAGGAGGCAGGTCCCACGGGGCCAGGCTGCGCTCGCCCGCGGGGGGTCAGCCACGGGGAGGCTGAAGTCAAGAGATGTTCAATACGTTTGGGGTGAATTAAACAATATGGGGCAGCAGTAAAGAACAGAGCTTTCAACATGGATTCCTGAGCCTACGCAGGGCAAAACACCGGCCCCTCCGGTAAAACCACGGGTAAGGACGGGTCGGCGCCACGGGGCACGGGGACGTGCAGCCATGGCAAGACCATACCGCGGTGCCCTTCATCTCAGCTGCACGCTAAAGGCATCTCATTAGCAAATCCCACCGGGCCTTGCTGCAGCTGAAAAAGGATTAGTACAAGGCTAGGGAAGATCCCTCTCCCGAGCGTGGGTCTGCCGGCTCTGATCGTGCCCTCCGAAACCCTGCCGCCGTGCTTCGGGGAGGGAAAGGTGAGCTGGGTTTAGCCTTCGGTTTCTAAGCCCATGGTAAATTCCTACTGTCTGTTAACATCATCTCAGCACCAGTAATAAAATAAAAGGCGAGAACCTCATGAAACAAACAGGTGAAAAGAAAAGCTTTGGTGGAATGTGGTGGAGTGCCAAGGGAAGACAAAAATATCGGCGTGGATTAAAGAAAACGGAGCCACACTTAGATGCAAAGATTATGTGAAATTCCTGAATAATGGGGAATAAAAGGGACTGAAAGATCATTAAAATTAATCAGAGATTAGCGGAAACAAAAATGCAAGACTGCTGAGCCAGTCTTATCTGCTGTCAATTGAACTTATTTTAGCTGAGGAATAAGACTATCAGATTTGGAGCACAATGATAAGGATAAGTAAGATCTCTTAAACCCCTGGAGAGCCCCTCGCAAGTGCTCGCAGCCCTTCTGTGCCCTCCCGGCGGGGGAGCAGCTCCGTGTCCCTGCGTCCTCCCCGTCCCCGCGTTGGTACCTGGGGCGGGAGCCCCCCGGCCCCGGCTCCCCCGGCCCCGTCCTGCGGCGCGGGGCCCAGCAGCTCGACGCCAGCAATGCGAACGGCCGGCCTCTTTGAGCTATTTAATGGTAACACTTGGAAAAACCTTGCCCATCAGCGAAATTCCTGCTTCTTCCTAGGGAGCAGGGCAGGATTTTTGTGGAGGGTGAAACACAAAAGGCTGGTGTGAAGGGGGCCGGTTCATTTTAACTGCGCGAGAGCTACAATGAGTTACATCCGAAGAGGATCTGGCACACAGGGTTTATTTTAAGAAGAAGAAAAAAAAAAAAAACCACACAGCAAATATGTAGTGGCTTGTTTGCAAAAATGTGGTTCGGATTAAAAGAGTTATGCTTTAAAAAAAAAATAATATCGCTCTTGAAACATCACAGGGGAAGACTCAAACACTTGGGAAGGAGCTGAATTCGGCGATGGTGCGGGCCGGGTGCGTGGCGGGAGGCAACCTGCACCAGGCTGAGGGGAGGTTTTGCAGGAGGCTGGGTTTTGCCAAATGCTCTTGCCCGCCCTGCCCTCGCCCTGCCCTTCCTCCCGCGCCTCCCCGGTACCGGCAGCCCCGCACCGGGGCCGCCCAGCTGCAGGGCTCCCTCCTGTTTGATGCTGCGGGTCGGAAGTCAGTCGGACTCGAGGAAGCTCAGGATATTACAGCATCAGAGCCGGCATAATTAGAGGCAGATCTGCGATTGCTGTAAATTGTCTTAGCTTCATTGAAGTCAATAATCTTTGAAGTCGATGGAGGTACGATAACTTACACCAGCTGAGGATCTGCCAACAACTGTTGGGTTTTTACAGTCCGTTATTCATCCTTACAGCCCAAGTCCTAACCACCGGCCTCGCCTGGCCAGGCATGTCCCTGCGCTAGAAATGCTGTCCCCGCGTCCCGGGAATATTCAGCAAATGGATCCTCTCAACCTGGGGCTGAGAGTGTGAAAATCGGATGGGGGGGGGAGAAAAATTATTACTTGCTACAGCACTAGCGCTGGAGCAAACCGAAACGCGGCACGGCCTGGAGCTTACCCAGCCGCCGGGGCCGGGAGAGGCGGGTGACGGGAGTACTGACTAGATAGCTGTGTGATCCCAGGCTGGTTACGAAGCAAATCAACATCTTCATAAAGGTGAAAAGCGATGCATTCACCTGGTTATAGACCAGTTTTATTTGTTTTTAAATAAAAGCCTTACCGGGCTTTTTAGGGCATTTAAAAAACTAGCCTGGAGACCGAAAGAGTGTTTCCAACAGCGCTGTCTCTCTTTTCAGATAACTCATCCAGCCTTCCTTTTTTATTGCCTGTGAAACCTCTCTGTAAGAGGAGCTTATATAGCAACCAAAAGCCCAAGACTTCACCGACTTCTTCAGCCTTTCTTCTCTCCCCTGCCCTGCGGATTAGTTTATTCCTGCCAGGCTTTGCAGCGATGCTTTTGGGCAAGGGGATGAGGATCCACCAGGGAAAGGAGCCGGTATTTTTACAGTGCACCATCAGAATTTGGCGTATGTCTGCTCGGAAATGTGGGCTTAGATGTTCATCATCTTTCCTCCCCGTTTGAATTGCCCCCGGACACACGTAGCCCTCACCCAGTGCCTTGTCCTTGCAGCTCGCTACGGCTGCCGGCCAACGCAGAGTCCCCTCGTGAAACGTGTTGCAATCGGTTCACCCCACCAAACCCTTTCTTCCTCACTCGATGCCTCTAATTTTTATGAAAAGCTCGTTGTCGCTTTGCTGCAGGATCTCTACCTTCAAGCTCCTTCTCAGACCATGAGGGCAAACTAATACCGAAAGCTAAATTAGCCATATTGCATAGGAATGCAGGCTCCAATCAGACCCTTGCTGCTCATTCCTCTGCACAAAGCATATAAATTCATCCCAGATGGGTAAATAAGCAGTCAGCTTTTATTGAGAAAACTGTGTATTCATTTTGCTGCTGCTGACTAATTTCTCATAGACATTCCTTCCTATGTATTGAGCAAGCATCTTCCCGCATCCCTCTGATGCACTGTTAGCAGGAGAAATTATATCATACTATTTCTAATTTGTGTTTAGTCATTCTAGCTCTTTTTAAATAGGCTTATCCAATCAAACTGGGGCTTCGGGATGGAGGTGAGCCAAAAATCTGGAGACCTACTGCCAGGGCTTCGTGCTATCGTGTTCTGAGCAGTGGGGACTCGGTATAAATTGATCAGATACTTGGTGGAGAGAGATGTCTCCTAGACACATCGAATTATGCCAGCTTCTGTCAGCCCTGTTTTGGGGAAGGCCAGATATTATCTGCTCTGTTCGGGAGGCTGCGGCTTTTGCAGGCAATGCCTTTGGCATTCGTTTTGGCAGGTTCTGTTCCTGCACGCCGCGAGGGAGCTGTTTTAAGGGAGCAAGGGTGGCGGGGGCTTGCTCCCCGCTCCCCCTCGGAGGCGCAGCCCCGCGGTGCCGGGGCGCTGGGTGCGGGGCCTTGGCGCTGGCGGAGCGGCGGCAGACGCTGCAGCTGGGGCTGGTCCCCGGCTCCTTCCTCCGCCGCCTTTCCCACAGCCCCGGGTATTGTCTCGGCGGCTGCTCGGGCCGGCTGGGGCTGGCCGGCCCCGGCAAAGCGCCCACGGCTTTTGGTTCTCATTCTTTAGAAAAACTTGGGGCGGGGGGGGCGGGAAAAAGGGAAAGAAAAACAATAAAGTGCAAAATAAGGAAGTTTCTTCATCTGGCTCCCTGTGGGGATATCAGGGTCTCGTCCTGGGCTTGGGTGGGTGACCTAACCGCTTCCCCTCTCCCCGGCCCCCCGGCACACACCGCCGGCTCCGGGGCTGCCGGCTCGGTGATGGGCACAGACCGTGCCTGGGGGAGCGGTCGATTTTAGGCGCAACCCCGCTGCATCCCGCAGCGGAGACCTCGGAGCCATCAGGGCAGCTGATAGAGTCACCCCATCCACGAGCCCTCCCCGCTAACGGGATGAGCTTTCCTTCTCACGCAGTCATTTTTGCACTGTGAGAAGCCGATGGGGTCCCCGCACCCCAGGGTTTCTCCAGCACCCTCGGAGCGCTTCCATGAAAGGCTGAATCCCGGCATTCAGCGTCGTCCCGGCTCTGCTGCCGGCGGAGCCTCGCACCCTGCCTTCAGCGGCTGCAGGGCCACCGTCGCGGGGGCTATTGCAGCCCACTCGCTTCCACATCAATGCATTTGGGGTCTGCGTTCCCGTAGCGCGGTTTCCAGTGGGACTTGGGGAGGGAAAGGGATTTGAGGTTTGCGGCTGTTCGGTGTGGTATCGTCCTCTCCTCTCTCCTCCTCCATCCCTTTGCCCTCTCCCCATCTCCTTTTTCGGTTACTTACTAGCAAATACTCGCTTAAGGAAGTCTGATAGTGGCGCAGTTTTATTTCTTATTAATTTTTATCCAGTGTTTTCCTACATGTCAGAAACACATGGCATATTTCCAGGGGAGAAAATATGTGTTAAGGTCTAAAATTTATCCATTCAAAGATTGCATTTAAAGCCAAGGTGGGTCAAGCAACCTCCTGGAAGGCTGGTATCAATTTTAACCT
Organism: Platalea leucorodia; assembly: GCF_965183815.1. Taxonomy (NCBI): domain Eukaryota; kingdom Metazoa; phylum Chordata; class Aves; order Pelecaniformes; family Threskiornithidae; genus Platalea; species Platalea leucorodia. The sequence goes on from NC_138858.1 coordinate 1,581,226, forward strand.
GGTATTCAGTTATTACACAGGTGCAAGTTCTTAAAACAACTCAGGAAATGAAAAAATAGGGAAGACATCAGGCTAGAAGATTACCACTTATTCAGAAATTTGCATGGGGAGAAAGGGCGGCGCTCGGCCAGCTGAACCCCATATGGGGCAGGGGGGTCGTCAGCTGGGTTTGGGGGGTGTGGGTCAGGCAGGAGGGTTCGGGGAAGGAGAGTGGGATTGCAGCGAGGAGCAGAGCGCATGGCGTCGCAAGGGCAGGAGGCAGGCTCAGCCCTGCGTTGCCTTCGGAGATGCCCCCCAGCAGCGGGGAGAGGCGGGGATGGGGGTACCGGGATGAAGCGGGGGCTTGGGGTGGCCGAGGGGAAAGGGTCTCTGAAGGGTTGGTAAAATGTTCCTCTCCTTTCAGCCCCTTCCTCCGAGCCCTGAATGCGTCAGCAAAGGCTGAGTGAAAGGGCTGGTACCAACCTGGTGTGTGATATTAAAGAGAGGAGGTGGAGGTCAGGGAAGGGGGATGCCAGGGCCATCCCGAGAGGCAGCAAGGAGACCCCGCGGAGGGCAACGGGGCCGAGGGCAGGCAGGCAGGCAGGCTGCTGGTGGGCGGCAGGCGTGCAGGCAGGTGGAACTGGTGCACTGGGTCGGGAGAAGTGCTCCGAGAAAGATGGAAAGAAAGGGAGATGGAGCCGGTGATGTTGCAGGAGTGGGTGAGGGAGCAGAAAGCAGGAAAACGTCCCCCAAAGCCTTGCAAGGCGGTGGTACGGAAAGCACCGCTCCCCCCGCACCGGCTGCGCAGGGGCAAGAGCCCGCCTTGGGGAGCTGCTAGGCGAACTTGGGTAGTGGGTTCACGTGCTGTCGAGTTAAGAACCATTTTTAAGTCTCTTTTAGTGCGAATCAGACCATTTACTTCTGGCTCTCAAGGGAAACAGAATATCTGGAGCTGTTGCAGCCCTTCAGCTGACTGTCATGATTCCCAAGGGAAGAAGATCGTGGTTTTTTTAGCCATCAATAAGAACCAAAAATGCCCTTTAGTAACATCCCGCTAATCTGGAGAGAGGTTCAAAGGAAATTTTCAGAAATCCTTGCGGTTTAGGGCCAAAGGCAGCCATTGACAACAGAGCCAGGTTCTGCCGTTTGCCAGCGCTGCAAGGACAGGCGAGCGCTCTCAAAGCCAAGCGTTACCCCAGAATAAAATCGGGGGCCTGGGCTAGGCTCAGGGTAAAAATAGCTGCTAAGACACACCGCTAATATCAAATAGTTCATCTACAGTTCAAAGAGTAAATCTCCCAACCCCAGAGGTGAGCCTGGCCTAAACTCTCTAGCAGATTTCTTCTTTCATCCGCAATCCCAAATACTTAATTTTGTCAACCTTGATTTTAAAAATGGCCCCCAAAACCCCCATGATGTGGGTTGATCTAAAGCAGAGAGAGCGAGGTGTGATGTGCACATCGGCCCAGCGTGGCGGGAAGTGTCTGTATCCTCCAGGAGCTCGTTCCTGCCGAGGGGCCGGCGATGCACCCCAAACCTGGCTGCTTGATGTGCAGCCCCGCGAGCGCCTGTGTCTCGTCCTGCCTCGACTCAAGGAGTACAGAGACATCAACAACAATTAAAGCTAATGGGAAACAAATGCTCTGTCCAAAACAGCCGTTGATTTCACTGGGAGCTTTACGAGAAAGTCGGAATTGGATTCAAAGGGTTTGTCTTACATTTGTCTTAACTCCTGGCTCTGCGTCCAGCTTGTTCCTATTTTATCTAAATCTGGTCTTAGTTTGTAGAGCTGTGAGATTTGTCCAGCTTAGGGCTCGGTTCCCGTCTCGCACTCGCCCTTGCCCCAAGGCTGCCGGGGGAGGATGGGTGCCGGCAGGAGGGTGCTGGGCAAGCAGTCCCTGCTGGCCACAGCCACCGTGCCCTGACTCGCCGCAGGGCCCCTCGCTGTCCCCTTCGCCCTGTGAATACGAGGAATAAAGGCCAGGACCTGAACGCACGGGCGCTGCTGATCCATCGGTCCCAGCCATCCACGGCCGTCAGGGTCTGGTACCAATTAGCGCCGGCTTCCGGCAGCTCTACGCGTGATACGGCGAGAAAGGCACACAAAGAGCAGCACCAGCGTGGGGGCTGTCCGCAGGGAGGAATCCAAGCTTGCTCAGCACCCGCCAGCCTGCGCCCGCTGCATTTGGGTTCGCACAAGTGTCTGGTGAAACTCTTTAATGTCAGGCTGTGCCGGATCCGGGCGCGCCGCGGGCTCTCGGAGCAGCGCCGGCTGCCTCTGCCCGGGGTTGTGCGCCGGGGCACCGGCGGGCACCTGCAGTACCGGGCAGCTCGCGGCCTGCAGAAAGCTAGCACTACATCAGCCAAAAAGATATCTCTCTGCATAGTTCTTCCTTCCTAACGAGTAATTTGGAGCACGTACAGTGCCGGACGAGGAGCGAGTGGGAGGCTGAGCGTCAGCGGGCTGCGTGGCCACGGCTGAAGGCAGGCGTTGCGGCCAGAAACTTGCAACAACAGCAGCAAGTTGCTTGTTTGACTAATTACGCACTTCGTCCTTTAAGTGCAGCAATAGATTAGAAAGAGGATATATAGAAATATAGAATTTGTATTTATATATGTGTGTAGAAAGTTATTTTCACTAGGATTTGGATGGTGGCTAACTGCAAGCCACCTAGAGAAGACTATAAGCACTTCTCTGCAGACATGTGAGGGTGGGATTATAATACGCAATCCTCGGTCTGTAGATCAACTACTTCTGGGCCAAATCCCTTGATGATATATAAGCTAATAGTGAGCTTGACCTGACTTCTCTGTCTCTGCTTAACATTTTACCCACTGAATTTAACCGGAGGTCCGCTGCTGTGAAGGTGAAATGGTTTATTTAACAGTGACTACTTAAACACTGAATTTTAGGGACCGAACGACTAGGCTGGTCGTTGCAGGAGGAGCTGCGTGCCCTGTGCCTGCGGGATTTCCATCCCTATGTGCAGTGCTGATGCCTAACGGTCTTTGGTAGCCAAGGCTTACAGTAATTGTACTAATGCGTCTACTAAAACACAGGATTCAGCTGACGGTCGGTGGGTCCAGAGAAGGATGAGGCTCCCGCAGCCTGCTCATATAATTTTTTCTGAAAAAAGCCGAGTATGCTTCTTCAAGCGATTTATCAGAAGTATTTGACATCAAACGTTGACGCTCCTGCCATCGCGCAAAGACTTTGTAGGCATAAAAACATATCATGAGTAAGGATATTTCCAACCATTTTACTCCAGAAATTGCTTCATAAATGAAACATGTAAGAGGCTATATTTATAGTAGAAAGAACAACTCTCTCGGGATATGAATAGCATTATACTGTATCATGTAATTAAAAGCTGAATATGACTAACACATTCCCATACAGATGTATCACAGCACTGGCGACCATGTGGGATATGTGGAGAAAAAAGACCCAGTTAAAGAAACCACAAATTCCAGGGGTGGGAGTGTGAGGAGGGGGATAATGAAGCGCTTTGCAATCTATTTTTCTTCCCCCTTTTTTTTTTTTATTTCTCTTTGCGAGACCATGAACACATGAAAAGCATTAGGTAGTGCCTTGCCCGCTGGAGACCCGGCGGTAGCTGCCGGGCCCGCGGGACAGAGCAGCATCCCCGGCCCCGCATCGGCACGGCCCCTGGAAGCAGAGATAATGAGAAAACAGCAGACAACTGCCAAAACCCCCAAATGGCAAAATGCCGTCCTGCAAGGAGAGTGGATGAAGGTTGGAAGGTGCCTCCAGAGCAGCAGGGCTGGCCCTGGGTGCCTACAGAGCGAAGCGCTTGGGCTTTGGGATCTGAGCCGAAATGTAATGAAGCTGATGGGTGTGTGGACCATGACCCCGTAACAGCATTGGGATGGACCCGCTGAAGTCAGGCAGACCTTAAAATACAGGCACAGCCATGAATTCACCTCCATAGGTCTCTTCTCCACCAGCCTGCTCCCAGAGACCCAGGCCAGGCTCTGCATTGCCATGTTTTCATGCCCGATCTCCTCGAACATGGCTGTATAAAAGTCTGATTGCCCAGCACAAACTTGTCTGCTCAAGAGAGACAATGAGTGTTGAAAGGAACGAAAGAAGAAAATACGGCTGAGAACACAGTGTAAAATAAATACATAAATCGGGGGGAGGCAAAGTTTTCTTTTTCTTCTTCATTTTTTTTATGTATTGGAAAGCAAACATCCTTCTCTAGGCCCCGTTAGGTATTCACGCAGTCTGTCCTTGCAGGTGATGCTTTACGTGCAGCATATTGCCATCTTCTTCTGGACCCCCTCCAGCTGATCCACATCTTTCCTGAGGTGCAGCGCCCAAAAGCAGACACCGTTCTCCAGCCGAGGTCCTATCAGTACCCGGGGGAGAGGAAGGATTTCTTCCTATGCCTTATGAGCAGCAACCCGGTGTGGTGTTCGGCACGTGGTCCGAGGAGCCCCGCTCCCTCCGCTGCCCAACCGCAGCTTCACCAGGTGCTCCTGGTCGCTGGTCCCGCAGCCCCCGGCCTCGGCACCTCTGGGTGCGCTCGACACCAGCCCATGTTGTCCAGCCCATATCTCCAACCTGTGAAAGTCGTTTTGAATTCTGAACCTTCTTGGCTCGTGGTTCCTGCGCGTTCCATACGCCTGTTCCCCACTGTCGGGAACCTTGCTAGATACCTACTCCCATGTTGACAGTCTTCAAATTCATCCTTGGTTAGGGTCCTCCAGTCTCCGCCTGCTCCGTCGCATTTTCCTCTAGGCTATGCTCCCTGGGTAGGCTCGAATCAGAAACCTTGCCAGAGCGCAGACGTATGACATCCACAGCTTCTCCTCCGCGCCCGAGGCCTGCTGCCCTGCTGTAGGATGAAGTTAGACTGGTTTGACGTGATTTATTCGTGACAAAGCCATGTTAGTTGTTACTCATCTCCTTGTTCCATATACTTAAAAATCCTTTGATTAATTGCTCCAGTACTTTTCTGCCACTTGATGCTGAGCTGACAGCTCCGTAATATCTCTGCTTTTCCTTGTTTTACTTGTTCTATTTTAAGGATAGAAATCCTGTTTTCCGTTTTCTAGGTTTCTGGTATCTCTCCAGTTCTTACGACTCAAGTTCTCAAAGACAACCACCGAGATGTGTGAGCTGGCATTTGCCAGCCCTTCCAGGGACCCAGCATAGCCTGGGACCAGGCCCTGCATCCCTCTGGATGTGGCTCGCTCCGTCTTTCTCCCCCCTCTGCAGTGACTCTGCCCAGACAGGGTTAAATTATAAAGCTTTGGAAGCAAATCAGATGCCTTAATGACACATCCCTACTTTTATTTATAATATGTTCTTCTGCTCTGATCACACGTACTTGTCTGAAATACATTGTAAATCAATGCGCCCTAATCCAATCCTGTGTTAATTAATTCTTCCACTTGCCTTCTACTTAGGGGAAACAGAAGAATAGATGTAAAAACCATGATAGTGATGTTGGAGTGGCTGATTATTATTCTTTACAATAGAGTATTGATAAGAAAATGAGCATGTTCTTTTCCCATTTGCAGCACAACCTTGAGCAGGAGTTTGTTATATTAGAAAAAAGCAATTTGAAAAAATTACTCCCTGGCTCCACTTGAAAATTGATTTATTTTGGGGTTTCCACAGCTGTGTGTGGGTTTCCACAAGACTTTATTTTGTGTTATTAAATCTGGCCGTTGAAATGTTCCTTTGATTTAATGTGAAGTGTGTTTTATTTGATAATTCCTTATAGATATGGAGGGGAGGTCTCGCCAATGCCGTAGAGGAATAAACAAATAACGAGATAAAGGAATGGCTCGGTGGCTGCGAAGTACCCACAGGAGATGCCCCGGCGGTCCCTCGGGAGCTGGGTCCGTGCGGGGACGCGGCAGCAGGGCTGGCAGCAGAAGGGTGCGCGGGCACAGATGTCGGCAGCAGGGCAGACGTTGGGCAGCCTGAGCCGAGCGCTGCCTCCCCCTAAGGTAAAGCCCAGTTAAACCACGCCACGAGGACGAGGGGATGCTCCCTCGTCCCCCCCGGCGTCACACTCCGACGCGTGCCCGGCTGCAGACCCCGCGCCAGGCAGCAGCGCTCTGAGCTAGACCAGACGAGGGCCCGGCCTGGCATCTAAACACAATTAAAATAAAAAAAAAAAAAGAAAAATGTTTTCCTTAGCAGAACAAGGCAGGAGGAGCTGCAGCCTTCTGCCTTTATTATTGAATTCTGATTTTTGTGCCTTAACCTCTTACTGTTTGCTACGGCTGACGCCAGCTTCACCTCCTTACGGCAGCTGTAAGGGCTTTCTGGCATGGCCGTGGCTCTCCAGTACACCCAGTACTGCCCCAGCATCCTCTGAGCGTTTTCCTACAGAAAGGTGAAAACATCTGCTCAAGGTTTTTGTACTAGTAAACAAATCACTTGGTGATTTGACTTCCAAAGTAGCATCCTTTTCTAAAAGCTCTAACCTTGGGATGATCTTGGGATCCTCCTGCCACTTCTGCATCAGCCGTTGCCCCCGCTGAGCCGCCGGCCTCTCGCGGAGCGGCTGCTCCCGGCAGCCCCAGGTTAAGCGGATGGGGACAACGGCACAGGGCAGAATCCTGCTGCCTCTCCACTGAAGTGCAGCACCGGGACTGAGCAAATGAACTTTTTATGCCTCGTACAGTTGCAAAATCTTCTGTTGGGGGTAATTCATCTTCAAGGGGATGGAGGAAAGGATGCAGCAAAAGGTCAGTGAGTGGATGGAGCAAGCACGGGACATTTTCAGGGTAATTTTTGCACTGATCCAGGACTCAGGAACCAGGAGGTCGTTGGGTCAGTTTAGTAAAGCTCTGGCATAGCCCATCAGCACTGATTTTATTCAATTTTTTCATTTTGTGAAGCGAGAGGTATGGAATCACTTACTCCTCATGGGTGAAAAGTCAAATTAAACGATACTATTTTAATGACCCCCAAATGATCATCCACAGGAAGAAAACCAGTGCTGATGGGGACAGCAAACGCGGCCATGGCAAATAAGAATCAAATACTTCGCCCCTGACGAGCCCCTTTCACCCAAGGACCACAGCGCGGTTCAGAAACCTTTTGCCAAAGGTGAAAATTAATCAAAACAATGGGTTTTCATTCTGCTGGAGCTGAGCTACCTGCATCTTTTCCTACAATCTGCACGGGTGCAGAGGACTTCAGCTTCATTGATTCCAATGGGATCGCGTTGATTTTAGCCAAGGAACGAACTGAGACGGCTTTATAGGAAACCAAATTCCTTTGATGGTTTGCTGTGCTCCTTAACTTGAGCCTGATGAGGTTTGTCAGAACATTTGGGAAGACGTAGGACCTTGTCCAGCAGAGCTGGGCTCCCGTGGGGCTGCCAGAGGAGCAGGAGCTGGTGGTTGAGTTGCCCAGAGGGATCACAGGTCAACCGGGAACATAGAGGATGCTCTTGGGTACCACAGGGATGATGCATTCTGCAAGCTTGCCATTAGATTTTTGACAACAATAAAGTAAAAAACAGTTTTGCAATGAGTCCCAGATAAAGTTGCTGAAGTTTAGGTTCAAAAAGGTTGTTCCAAGTAAAAAAAAAAAAAAAAAAAAAAAAATCAGACTCTTCTTCCAGCTACAACAAAAGATTTTGGACCTTATGAAATATTTCCCAAGGAGGCCCGGTTGAATTTGTTGCGACAGGGATCCCAGAAGAGCTTTGTGGTTTGGGTTTGTAATGGAAATCTTATCCACCTTAGATAGTTTTTGAATTACAGTCGTAATTTATGGACACTCCAGTAGTGTTTTCATGTATTTTCATTTAACAGCTCTGTAAATACTAGATTTGGAGCTTGTAGCAGCTGGAGTGGAGTACCATCCTAATTTATGTTGGGCCGGGTTCAACCTTACGTGACTCTGCTGAACTCGTTCACCCTTCATTTCCCCTCCTGCTCCGGTGATGCTTCCTAATATTCTGGTTTACTCCTCCCGTTTCCTTCCTGCTCCAGGCCTTGGCTCGCTGCCCTCTTTCATCTGCCTGTCCTTGGAGCGAGCCGCTGCCCTCCTTCTCGCACGTGCCTCCACCTCCCCGTCCCCCGTCCCCGGAGAAACCCGCTTCAGCAAACCGCCTGTTTGGTTTCCCTGCACGTGGGAGTCCCCACGGCACCTCTTCTTGTACCTTAATTACCCTGCAGATGGGTTCGGGCAAGTAAATGTGTATTTTCCTCTGACTTTCCAAGGCAAACCTCTGCGGCATTATACGGAGAGACGGGCACCAAACGTTTCATTAATAATTGCTGGGGATGGATTTGGCCTGTTAGCTCTGCCCAAGAAGACGCTCCAGCTCTGCAATATTTCCTTAGCCTGACTGGCTTCATTGCAAGTAAACAGAGCACCCAGCCAAGTCGAAAGGGCTTGTCGTGGCCATGTTCTCTTGGAGATGCTGGGATTAATGCCAATTGCCAAGTCATTTTGCAAATGATATTGCTTAGTTTAGCTCTTCAGATGCTCCTTCGTTTCCGAGCCATTCGAAGGCTCTGCCTGAGTTTGCAGGAGCAGCCCTGGCCCCGATGAGATTTTCAGGCTGGGGTTCCGCAGGCAGTAAGCACATCCATAGCCCCAGCTCAGAAAAGGACAGGGTTTTAAATTTGCTGGCCTAAAGATCATATGATCAGGAAGATCCCGAGTATTTAGGGCTATTTCCACACCATAATCTGATGTGTAACAGAGGACGGCTCCGTAAGTCCCGTGAGCGTCGATACTTGACCGCGTTCTCATCTGAGCCCCCCGCGAGCTTGCCGTGCTCAAGCTGGTGACCGGGTGTGATTTGTGCAATCCCATTTCTAATAGCAGGCTGCATATCTATATGGAAAAGCGACGTTGTTGCTTGTAAAAGGTCTGGTACAACGCGCAGGGGGAGAATTTTGCATCCGAACAAGAAACTTCAGTGGGTTACAGGAACTTCCAGATTTCTTGAGCATAACCCTTCATTAAATCCAGGTGAGATTTCTAAAAAATCTAAAATCTTACATTTGTTTTTCTGGATTTACCCTGGCCTTTGCTCTACCCTCTTCGCTCTGTGCTGCAGGGGCTGGTTAAAACTCAGCCAGAAGGCACAGGGCATCCAGCTCCCCGGGCTGGCCTGGCCGGTGGCAGCGGGTACCCGACACGTGCCTACAAGCAGGGGCTCGCAGGGATGAAGCCCCGTGGCTTCATCCCCCAGAGCAGCCACGCAGGGTCGCGCCGTGGCGCCAGCTCAGGAAAGAATACAAAACCAGGGCAAGCCAGCGATGCTTCCCTAGGAAACCTTCCCAGCGATTCCTGCCGCGGAGGCGATGCCCTCGCCCATCCCCGTTGCGCGGAGCCGAGGCGGCGGCTGGGACGCGCAGGGGAGCAGCCCTCACCTTCCCCATTCCCGGTGCCCAACCGGGGCACCCAGCCTCCAGCACCCCCGGGCCGAGGAGCTGCGGTTTCCCCTCCTCTGCCTCTCAAAACGCCGTCAGCCCTCTCTGCCCGCTCCCCAGGTCCGCCGGCGTCTGCGTCGGAGCTGGCATGCGCGTGCCGTGCGCCGGGGCCGCGGCGGAGCAGGGCAGAGCGTGACCTCTACTCTTATTAAAATGCACTGACCTAATTTAACTGATGGATCTCTGGATTTACATGGGCTGCCCGCGGAATAGGCTGGCACTGACCAGATTAACTACAATTATTTGGGATTTACAGAGACTGTTTGCAGAATAAACTGGCACTGAGCAGATTAACTAACTAAAATAATTTGGGATTCAGGCAGACTTCCCATGGCAAATAGACTGACACAAATAAAATTAAGAGAGGGCCAGGGGAAATACATTTGTTCTGCTTATTCATTGCAGTTAAGATTTCTATATTCCCTCTTTCCACAGATCTATCTTTTACCTTGTCCCCCAAACAAATAAAAGGTATTAAGTATATGGAGCGATCAATCCTTCCTACCATCTCCACCATGATCAAACACAATAAGAAAACAATTACAGATGGGTCGTTTACTCCGACATACTTGCAATCTTTTGATTTTATTTGTTGTTGTTGTTGCCCTTGGAAACACCAAGCATGCCCTGCTCTCCTGCCTGCAGCCACAAAACGATGCTCCTTTGCCTCCCGGCACGCAGTATTATCATCGTGATTTACGCCCTGGGACCGGTTAGGAGCCTGTTGCAGGGCTGGGATCGGGAGAGCCACGTGGGGAGGCGAGGGCTGGGGCGGTGGGCGCAGACCCCCCCCGGGGTGCGGGACCCCCCTCGCCCCCTGGGCAGGGCATTGCATGGGTGCGCTTCGCTGGCCCCTTGCAGGACGGTGGCCGAGCCGGGGACCGATGCTGCTGGGAGATGTCCCCGGAGGGAGGGGACGCGGTGATGGAGGGCGCGGGAATGGCCGCCGTACCCCAAATCCTGCGCCAAGGGGATGCCCGAGAGCGTGGGCCAGACCCCAGGCTGCAGCGACCCGGCTTCGCCCGGGAATGGCAGGTCTGGCTCGGGGGATGCAGCCGCCCCATCTCCCGCCGTGCCCCGGACCTGGGGTCTGTCTGCCCCCGGGCGCTGCCTGGGGCTGGGTTCGGCACTTTTTCTCCCTAAGTCAAGTTTTCACTTTGTGCTTTCGCAGGAATCCTGTTTATTCGCATGGCTCACCCTCGCTATGGCTATTTTAACAGCCTTTTTCTTTCCTTTTGCTGCCTTTTCATTTTTCCTCATCGAATTTTCCTGGCAGGGGATAATCTCAGGCTACTGATCCCTTCTCTGAAATAACGGGGGCTGTGTGCATTACCTGTGCATTTCTGAAAGGGGTGGGGAGAAAATCCGGCAGCACAACGTAGGCTTGAAACAATGCCGAGGGGACGTGCAGCCAGATCCGTCACTGCAGCAAAACTTCCACGCAGTTCACCGCTTTGCAAAGCCGCAGACATCCCAAGCTAGATTAAGAATAGTGTCTTTAAAAAAAAAAAAATAATAAAAATCCCTTTGCTAGATGTAAACCACCCAGGGTACAGCGGGGAGACCACAGGAAAGCCTGGGCCGGCTCTCCATCAGCGCCGCGCGGTGTAGCCGGCGATCGTGCGGCAGCGGGGAATAACAGATGCGTGTCAAAAAGTGAACCTCGGCCTGCTGCATCCCACAGTGCCATCTAGCGCGGTCCAGCCCGGAGGGATCCAGCGGTTTGGGCAAGCGGGCTGGTAGGGATGGAGATGTAACCGGTCCATGCGTGTGCCAGGCACCCGTGGGTGGGCACCACGCACCCGTGTTCGGGTCTGGACCCCCACCGGTTGGGCAGAAGCGTGGGGCTGTGCTGGGGGGCGGCTGGGAGGGAGGGAAGGGTGCTCTGCTCTGCTCTATGCCACGCTGGCAAAGCACCTCGCTCCCCGCGTCCGCAGGGGCAGCACCCTGCCAGGGTCCCCTGTCCGGCTCCACCGCGGTGCCAGCCCGCCCCGCCGGCACGGGGCGCGTGCCGAGCCGCGGGATGGGAAGCGGCAGAAAGACCTCGGAGGGCGAGTCGTTCGGTAACCTCTTCCTGAGCCTAAGAGTCTGTTTTAAACTTCTAAATGCCACCATAAATGTAGTCAGGCATATATTTCCATACTGATACTGGATAATAAACACAGTAGGAGCCTAAAGTACCTTGAGGGACATCCTGCTGTGCTTATTATCCTGTACTTCTCCACTAATTACTAGAGCCTAAACTTTAATACTCATGGATTTGTTTACCTACCACTTTATCAGCTGCTGTATCTGTTTTGCAGCTTCCCCGTGACTGCACTGACATTGCCATGCTTTCCCTCCCGACGGGCTGCGGTTTTTGGCTGCGCCGCCCGCTCCCGTGGGTGAACCGTGTCACACACGTGGCTGGGGCTCAGCAAAGCGGCGCCGCTGTCGCCGCTTCACCCTGGCCGGCTGCGAGATGCCGGCGGGCTCGCTCACCGCCCGGCTGCGGGGCACACACAGATGAGGAGGTCAGATAGAGGCAGTACGGAGCAGAGCTTCAAAGCCACCAAAGTCACCTCTGAGATCATTTTCCACCTGCTACCGCTGCCCGTGTACCCAGAAAACATCTATTAGCAATAACTGAACTCCTTAAAAATGAGCAGAAGCAGCTGCAGAGCACCCAGCAGCCCCTGCCCCGAACAGCTGATGAATTAAATGCAAGAGGAAGATGGCACGAGGTGGGGAGCACGGGGGAACAAAGAGATATTGTCCTGACAGACAGCGGGCCTGGCACGCTGGTGTCGGCAAGGCAGGAGAACAGCAATGCAGTGGGGTTTGCAGAGGGCGGGTTGCAGAGGGGTTTTTGGGAAGGTGGCCCAGGCTTGTGATGGTGCTCAGCTGAGAGTGCAGCACATGGACAATACAAACCTGCATGGGCGATGCAAACCTGCATGAGTGATGCAAACCTGCATGTGCAAACCTGCATGAGTGATGCAACCTGCATGGGTGATGCAAACCTGCATGTGCAAACCTGCATGTGCAAACCTGCATGAGTGATGCAAACCTGCATGAGTGATACAAACCTGCATGGGTGATGCAAACCTGCATGTGCAAACCTGCATGAGTGATGCAAACCTGCATGGGTGATGCAAACCTGCATGTGCAAACCTGCATGAGTGATGCAAACCTGCATGGGTGATGCAAACCTGCATGTGCAAACCTGCATGAGTGATGCAAACCTGCATGAGTGATGCAAACCTGCATGTGCAAACCTGCATTAGTGATGCAAACCTGCATGAGTGATGCAAACCTGCATGTGCAAACCTGCATGAGTGATGCAAACCTGCATGAGTGATGCAAACCTGCATGTGCAAACCTGCATGAGTGATGCAAACCTGCATGAGTGATGCAAACCTGCATGTGCAAACCTGCATGAGTGATGCAAACCTGCATGAGTGATGCAAACCTGCATGGGTGATGCAAACCTGCATGTGCAAACCTGCATGAGTGATGCAAACCTGCATGGGTGATGCAAACCTGCATGTGCAAACCTGCATGGGTGATACAAACCTGCGTGGGCGATGCAAAACTGCCTGGGTGATGTAAACCCGTGTGGGGGATGCAAACCCACGTGGGCGATGCAGACCCACATGGGTGTTGCAAAGCTGCACGGGTGATGCAAAGCTCCATGCGTGATGCAAATTCACGTGAGCGATGCAGACACACATGGGTGTTGCAAAGCTGCACGGGTGATGCAGACTCACAGCCACCCATGGGTGCTGCAGAGATGTGGCACTGACCTGCAGTGCTGGGGGATGTTTTGCACGCAGGGGACAACACAGCGTGCAGGTCCCTGAGAGGTGGGACGGGCAAATATTGTGCGATGTGATGAGGAAAGGACGAGCAGGAGAACCGGCCATGGCGGGAAAGAGGGTGGATGGAGGAACCCCGGCAGCACCGGGGTGGAAAGGTGCGGAGCCTGCTCTGCCGCGGCTCCTCGGGAAGGCCGCTGGCCCCGGGTGGCAAAGCCCATGAACGGGAGATGCTGGGGGCCATCCCGGCTGCCTTGCAGGAATAAAAAAGCTACTGCCAGCCCCTTGCTGCCCCTTCTTCGGCTGGCAGGCCAGGCACTGCCACACCGCCCCATTTAGCTGACAAAATTCAAAGCATTTGCGTCCAATAAATTGGATTATCACCCTGTTGTTGGATTAAGATGAATGACTTTCCAAATTCTTGGCCTGTTTACTTTGGCTGCGCTCGAATCCTGTGAACTCAGCTTCTGATAACCGTGTTAAAAAGAGGGATATGTGGAAAAAAGATTGAAATAGAAATGTGTAATCACCAAATGGCTTTCTGGTTGGCTTTTGTTTTATGTCAGAGCTCGGAGTCCATCCATAATTACCTTCATTACTCTTGACCTGAGAACAAACTCGAAGGCACCTTTTAAAAGAGATTAATAAAAGGATTTCTGAGGAAGAGAAGGCATTGCAAATCATTTTCATGTCTGTCCCGCATAAATTGAATCAAGCGTCCGTGCGGCAGCCGGGGCTGCTGTCTGTCTGCTGCCCGCCCGGCTCCGTCCCTGCGCGGGGCAGAGGGGCTCCCAGCAAACCTCCGCCTTTGGCCCCCGCCGCCGGCGCTGCAAAACCGCTTTCAGATGCCAAACTCCAACTGCCGAGTTGTGTCCCCAGCCAGAAAAACAGGATTTTAAATCCGCAAACCAGGCAGGCAGCAAGCTGCCTCCTCCACCTTCATTTCCACGGAGCCCGGCCGCGGCAGAGCCAGCTCAGCCCCTGGCGTCGAGCATCGCAGGACCAGACGCAGGCTATTTGCCCCCGCCAAACGGCGGGGAAGGCAACAGCTGCTTTTCCCTTGAGATGCACAGCCCCTGGATCCGGCCCTGGCACCGGGAGCGGTGACGCTGTCCTCAGCCACCATTTGTCATGTCCTTGCACCCAGGGCACCGATGGGCAGGCCCAAAGAGCTTTGCAAAGCGGGTGAGTGCGGTGCAAAGGCAGAACAAATCCCCAGCAGCACCCAAGCCACCTGGCGAGGTTGCACGAGGCCGGATCTGCCCAGCGAGCCCCCGCGCCCGCCTTGGCCGCTTGTATTTTCCCCTCCCGGAGGGGTGCTCCTGGCACGGAGCCGGGTCCCACCCGACCTTCCCGGAGCTGCTTACGTGATTGCCGAGGGGCGCAACCAGGCTCGGGCTGTGCAAAGAGCTCCCAGCAGGTCTTCCCTGGTAGACTCCGGCTATTCTCAGATCATTTCCCTGTTTTCTCCCAGCCTAGCACAAACCAGAGCTTTGCTGAGCCCAGTCCACAGCAGACACAAGGCTCAGATCTCCCATCTTATTATTTCCCTTCTGCCTTCCCCCCGAGAGCACCCTGCCCCAAACAGCACCAGTCCCAGTCTGTCACCCTGTGATGGGAGCGAAAGCAAAGGTCCCCAGCAAAGATCTCCCAGCTCTCCATCATCAGATCTCCCATCTGAGCAAAAGCAAAGCATCCCAGCAAAGCTCATCTGTGCATATGGCACATCTAGTCCTGCCCCCAGTCTCCAGCAAGATAAAGCAGAGCCAGTTGCCCAGGACCATGTCCAGACAGCTCGGGAATATCTCCAAGGATGGAGAGTCCACGGCCTCTCTGGACAACCTGTTCCTACTGGTCATCCACTCTCACAATGAAAAAACCATAAAATCATAAGGATTAAAGTGGAATTCTTTGTATTTTGACTTGCACCAGTTGCTTCTTGTCCTTTCGCTGGTGTGAAACGGCCACTGATATGTGCGTGCCGGTAAGTGTGGCTGTTGTGGGGCTTATGAACGCCTGTTCTGGGGGGGAAGGTGATGAGCGTGACCGGGACTCCGGTTGCAGCAGGTCCCACCAGCACTCCAGGTACTACTGAAATGGATTTTTATTTGCTTTGGAGTCCCCAGCTCCCCCTGCCAGGAGCTGAGCTCTCCTCTCCTGAACCCTCAGCTGCCTGGGAACCATTTTGGAGAGGGCTTCCAGGGCCGTAAGTGCGGGCAGGGAGAGCTGCCAGCCCCCGGGGCAGCCCCCACGTACGCCCAGCGCAGCCACATACCCACCTCTAAATGAAGCAAACCCAGACCAGTGCTCCCCCTAAACATTTACGTGAGCAAATATCCATCCAGAGACGTGCAAGAGGTCAATTAGAGCTAATGAGCAATGCAACGCTCCCAGTAGCTAATTATCGATGCAAATGACGGAGCTGCCCAGCAAGGTCCGTGCCCCAGCGGGGCGCAGAGGCTGCTGTGCTATTTTGGGGGTGTCAGGCAGAGCTGTGAGCAAACTGAAGGCTTGGGGGAGGAATTTCCACTTACTGCCGTCCATATGTGCGTGGGGAGAAATGACACGATACGGCACTTCAAAGCCGGACGGGGACCGGCCCGGTGCGGGGAAAGGTGCCGAGCGATGCTGCGGCACGGCGAGCAGGTAACTTGGCAAAATTGAGTCAAAACCGACTCAAAACCACTTGACACACTAAAACTGGAGAGAAAGCCTTTCAAACACTCAGCGTGGGCACGGCTGGTTGCCAGCACGTGTGAGGTTATTCCCCCGGAGGCCACGCACAAGCGGAGGCGGCGGGGTGCGCTGGCTGTGCCCCGGCATGGGCACCCCATCTCCCCCGTACCTGCAGCATCTCCTCGGGTAGGTCAGGCGGCCGAAAACATGTGAGCGCTCCAAGTACTTCTGAAACGTAACCCAGGGCGCCTGCTACGATCTATTTTTGCAAAAATAATGCATCTATTTTGGGGGTTAAGCCATCTGCTCACCTTGTTTCTGTTTGGAGAGGAATTAATTACAGGCCATCTCCTTTACTGGCAACAGAACCTGCCTAATGGGCTTATTATCAGAACCTGTTTCTAAAGGGTGTCCCGTCCCCATCTGATGCAGCAAGCTAATTACAAAAGCTGGTTTTGATTAACTTGAAAGGTATTGTGACATCCAGCTATGAACATCTGGGATGAAAAATGGGCGTTGTTTTAAAAAGGAACTACCCGAGACAGCTAACAAGGCAGTAGGAATACATTATTTTGTTAAAAACAATACCCGCAGAAATGAAATGTTCACCAAAGCACTCCTAAGACGTGCTAACCCTCCCACTGATCACCGTTTACCTCCCTCTGCATTTGTCTTTATCGTTTCCAACACTCCCCACAACAAGGGACGTGTTGTTTTAGACGCATAAATAGCACAGCGTAATAAAAAGGGACCCTAATACTAATTAATGACTCTGGGCTGTGGGAGGGTGCAACTGGTGTAACACGAAGGAAGGAGGCAGAAGGAGAGCTGGCGCCAGGTGAAGCAGGCAGGGATCGGGCCCCCTGCCTGCAGTTTGGCAGAGGATCCCCAGGGCCCGACATCCAGCAGCAGCAGAAGAGCCAGCGAGGAGCAGCTTTCACGCCGGAGAGAAAAACCGACAGGGAACCAGACGACAAACTGTTGAAAGCAAAACCACAAAAATTATTGAAGAAAAGGCTTCTGACACCCACAAGGAAGGAAATGGGGAAGAACAACAAGAACGACATAAAAATGTTGGAAATGACCAAAAAAAAAAAAGAATATCAAAGGGCATCCTTCAGGCGAGGGGAAAACTTCCTTCCTCCCATGCTGCGTGGGAGGATGCTCCCGTGGCGCCCGCGGCCGCCGGCAGCGGGAGGTGCCCGGCCGCGGCGGCGGGTCCGGCTGCCTGTCGCCTGGCTGCGGCAGGACACGGGATGCACAGCGAGGAGCGCGTCCGTGCGGAGGGGTTCGCTTTCAGCGCTGGCTCCTGCCCGGGTTTTGGCTGTCGGGTTTTACAAGGTGTCTCAGGCCAGCACCCGAACCGGGCGGCGCGGAACGAGACCCGCTGTTTCGTGAAAGTCTGACTCGTGCCCGCGGGGGACACCGGCCAAACCCTGCCTGTGCCCCCGCTCAGCTCAGCACCCGGCATCTTCTCGTACCCGAGGGTTCTTGTGCTCCTCCAGTTACCTCCAGCCAAAATCCAGGTCAGAGAGCTTGGAGCCCTCCGGCCTGCGACGGTGGCACCTGCACGCTGCAACAGAGCAAAGAAATCCCCACAAAGTCTCTCCTGAGCGTTTCCAGCCCATCCCTACAAAGCGGAGCAGGACCAGCGCCTGCTCGCTCGCAGAAAGGGCGTTTGCAGGAGCAGCGTGTTCCGGCGTGAGTGCTACAGGTACTTTGCATTCACTAGTTTTGCAGGGTTTGTTTTGGTTTTTTTTTTTACTCTCGGGAGAGCTAATTACAAACAATTTAATTAAGATCTCTCACTCATTAATGTTCGAGTAGTTCAGCAAGTTTGGGTTCGCTCAGCAGGTTGCAAAGGTTTTATTCGATCCGTTATCCCCCCATTAACTCAGCCCGTGTCAGCGGTGTGTTTGCTTCTCCCCCGTGGCCCCGGGGAGCTGCACAGTTCGAAGTCCCCTCAGGTGACAGGTCCTGGGACACCTCTGTTTGGGGATGGGTGCCTGGCTGGCACAGGCTCTGTCCCCACGGGGCGCTCGGCTGACGCACCCCCCCGCACCCCGGCACCGCACCGGCAAGCACTACCCTGGGGAGTCACTAAAGCTGGGTGTTAAACAAAGCAAAGTGAGAAAAAAAACTCTCAGCTTGTTAGAAGGGACCAGGAAAGTTAAAAAACAACAGGTGAGAAAGGTTTGGGGACGAGCTGGAGCCGGTTCCTTGGGTATCAGCACACCAGCCTTGTCTGCCCAGGGGAAAGAGAAATCTGAGCGCTAAGCCCCTGGAAAGTAGGGGAAAAAAACCATCACAAGTGACTGAGAAAAGAGAGGAAATGTATTTTTAGTCCATTTAGAAATCTGGTTTGGTTTTGTTTTGAATTAGCTTAAAAATCTGGTTTGGGTTTGGCTAATGCTTTAAGTTCAGCGAGGAGCTCTTGAGCACCGTGCCAGCTCCGCATCCCGGCCCGGCGCTGGCCACGTCCTCAGCAGCACAGCCTCCAGCACTGTTCATGCACTTTGCTAATTCGGGGGCTGGCTGGGACCCTGAAGAGCAGCATCCCCGAGACCCGTTTCCCAAACGGCGATAAAAGCCGAGTTATCCTTCAGCTGACGTGCTCCAGCGTCTGCCCCGCGGCGGCTGGAGGGGAAATTCTCTGGCGCTGGGTTTATCCTGCTCTTTGCCGGGCAGGATACGTGTATCGACTTTTTTGTTTGATTTGCCTTTGCTTTTACAGTAAGCGGGCGAACAGCATATATCTATATCTATTAGATCAGCAGCGCCTGCTCTCACAGCTGGCTGTCAAGTGAAAATGAATACATAAATCATTAAAAGTGGTCTCGCAGGAGACCATAGGCCAATGGTATTTTATTGTGATTTAATGAAAAACTAAAGCGCTGCGAGCACATGGCGCAATTCTCTTTTCATAACAATTGATTATGGGTTTATACGCGGTGATGCGCTGCTCCGTGGGGCGGGGAGGAGGCTCGGGCAGCCGACCCCTGGCCCGTGCCACGGCTGGGCTCACCGGTCCCTGCAGGGATGTCGGGATGAAAAGGCTCCTCCGAGTCCCCGCTGCCCAGCCCAGCCGCACACAAACCTGTGCTCACGCTGTGGTTTTTCATCATGAAGCAATGGGGTTGGTTTATAGGAAGTCTTATCTTTTAGGTGAGTTGGAACACAACACGCCACTTTGCACCAGATCAAAGTTAAATTGGCTTTGGGGCACCACACTTTACCCCTCTGGTGTGAGCCAGGATCCCCTGGCTGAGCGTCACCGGGAGTCACCCACCTACAACGGCACGCAATGAGCCGGGCACCCACGGGTGCAGCGTGGCAGGGCACGCCTGCTCAAATGGAGCTTAAACCCGACTTTTACAGAAAATGTTCCCCTTCTTTAAGCAGTGAAGGAGCAGCCTTTGCTCTCGCGTCTCTCCTCCCACCGAGCTAAAGGCCTGGAAACCGAGGTCCTGCGGAGCAGAGAGGGGCCCCAGGGCACACAGAGAGGTTGGCACCTGTATAAAGTGCCAAGGCTCTGGAAAAGAGCCAACCTTGAGCTGCTAAATGCTTTCCGAGCTGGGCAAGAAACCTCACCTGGTCTCCCAAGGCAGCGTACTCGGCTGCTTTGGCTGCCTTTATTTACGGCGTCCGCTTAGCAAATAGACAAACCTCGGCTGCCGCAAGGGCAGGCAGATGTCCAGCCACATCTGGACGGATCCCCTTGCAACCCAGCCTTCCCGCTGCAAACAATTGTAATGTTAAAGCCTGGAACAAGGGGAATCTGCCTTTGGTTGGCAGCTCACATCCACCTCCTAATGCCTCGTCGTATAAATGCGAAGGTGCAAAAACCGCATGGCTATTGGGTTGACACGCGGGCATTTAAATCGCAATCACCCTAATGCCTCACATCTGCTTTGGATTTCCGTGTTGTCTGCATAGTCCTTCGCAGAGCAGCATATTTGCAATACAGAAAAAAAAAATTTCATGTAGAGTTATCACCGCCTCTCTCCAGCTTGGGAAACGTTTGTCTCTGCAGCTGAATAAGCCATTAAACTTGGAAGAAAGCTTGCTTTGGTGCGAGGTGATGCAGGGGGATCTGAGCTGCTGGCGGGGGCAAACAAAATAAATGTCCCACTTCTAGATGCATGCGATGAAAAAACTGATGCACGTGGGCAGGAAAGACACAACCTTCTTGCTGGGGTGTCGATGATTTTTCAGAACTTGTTTATCTCTGCATGGGAGCTGCCCTGGGAGTAATGCCAGTTACTGGGGAAAATCCCAAATAATTATATATAAACTGTTGTTCTGACCAGAACTGGCAAGTGGAATACGTCCCAATTCAAGGAAATTTGAGGCATCTTTTCTAGGAGAAGGATCGCAAGGCTGGGTAGGAAAACCGACAGGAGCAGTGCACTCACGGGCAGAGCCAGAAACCTCTGCAGATGTGCAGATGTAGGAGAGTTAGCTAAATCACTGCGTGCAGGGGACACCTATGGATGAAGTATATACATTGAAACTGCTTCTGTCTGGAAAAGCATCCAGGGAGAGGCAGAGGAGTTACCCAAGTTGCAGCCTCTCCCTGGGAGGGTCAGCGCAGGTGGGTGCCTGCGGGGACCGTGCCCGGAGCACCCTGGGAAGCTGTATCCATCCTGCGGCCAGCTTGAAGCCTTAAAGGATTTAAGGCAAAAAAAGAATTGAAGCACAGAAAACAAGCCTGAAGCAGGAAAAAATTGCGATAAGCACAAAGACTGCCTGATCCTGGGGTGCCCCAAAGCCCAGTGCCCCCAACGTCCCGGCGGGCACAGCGATGCCCGACGGACCTTGACCGCGGTTCACCAGACCTTGCTCCAGCCGACGAGGTGCCTGACCGGGGCACTTACGGATTTTACCAGATGAGTCTTTTCCACCGAGATATGAGTTTATTTCAACCTGAAATGAATTCAAATCACCGCACAAGATAATGATGTCAATGCCGCCGTATAATCTCAAAGAAGAGCAATATACTGTGAAAGGGTGGCGAGGGAGTTGCTAAATACAATAACCATGCAGAGGGAAAAATAGATGTTTAGGGAGTCACCTGCAGCCTTGATTGAAAAATCAGAGTTACATTAAAATTTTTCCTATTTAATTATCTCACAGATAATATCACGTAGATTGAGTTTCATATCTGAGCAAATTAGTTGTGCCACTATTATTAAAACCTACTTAGGAAACTCAATCAGTGAAAACTACCACTTTGAGGCTTAACACGTGCTAGGAACAGAACTGGAGAGGTGTTTTTTTTTTTTTAAATGAGCTAAAGTAACTTTATGATATAGATAAATGTAATATGAGTGAATCCAAATTAACACTGCTTTAGAAATTGCTTTTCCATTTAGCATTGCTCCACAAAGTTGGGCTTGAAAAAACCGAACAAGGTCATGGTCAGGCTTCAGGCTGCTGGAGCTGAGGCTCCTCTGCTACTGCCCCAGATGCAGCAGCGCAATGGAGCCCTGCAGAAAATGGAAAGGTCATGTATTATCTACACGGGGCTGGAAGGCTCTCTTCTTGAAGGGCTCTTGTCCAAGCGATGCAATGACTGTTATGGAGACCGACCCCCCCGGCTCCAGCCTCCTTTCAGGCCGTTGCAGAGAGCGATGAGGGCTCCCCTCAGCCTCCTCTTCTCCAGGCTGAGCCCCCCCAGCTCCCCCAGCCGCTCCTCCCCAGCCTTGTGCTCCAGCCCCTGCCCCAGCCTCGCTGCCCTGCTCTGGCCACGCTCCAGCCCCTCCATGGCCGCCTTGGGGTGCGGGGCCCAGCGCTGAGCACAGCATTCGAGGGGCGGCCTCACCAGTGCCCAGCGCAGGGGCACCATCACCTCCCTGCTCTTGCTGGCCACACCAGTCCTGACACAAGCCAGGATGCCCTGGGCCCTCTTGGCCACCTGGGCACCCTGCTGGCTCATGTCCAGCGGCTGTCGACCAGCACCCCCGGGCCCTTTTTGCCACCTGCAATGGGGACACGGGGACCATGGGCACGGGGCGCCCATGGCAGCTACACAGGCATGAGTCCAGCCAACACAGGGCTACAAAAAAAAAAAACAAAAAACCCAAAACCAAGTAAACCCACTCGGTTGTATGAAGCCGTGATAGTTTGCAGCCGCTGAAGAAAGCTGCCACGGCAGAGATGGCAGCAGCCTCAAGGGAGAGGCAAAGCGGTGCTGAGCTGTGGCCATCCGTGCCTGGTCGGGCTCGGAGCAGGGGCAGGGAGCGGGGCAGGGGTGGGTGCCTGATTTCACCCTCCGCTGTTTTCTGGCTGCCTGGGAAACCTCCCCCCTTCTCTCCATTTTTTTCCAGTATGAGAATCTTCTTCTCTCCCTCCATATGTAAGGAGCAAAGTGTTGCAGCCATCTCGATCCCGTGCAAGGAATAAATGCAATTAAAATTACAGCTGCACCATCTATAATGAGCCCTCGACAAACCTTTCACCTTTCGTTTTCATCTGTAAATGTCTCATTCACAAGGTGGCTTGTAACACCTAGCCTGATAACGTGATGTACCGTAGGCTTCCCGAACCTTCTCTTAATTGCAAAATACTCTGATGTTTCACAGCTTTATGTATCTCACACCTTCAGCTCCGCTTCTCAGCCATCTTCAGAGCTGAAGCACCCCAGGTGAATACAACTCCAACCCTTTTTACTCGATCACTTCTGCGGAAGGGTTTCAAGGTTGTGGCTGGCAGCTCGGCCCCACGCTGTTCCTGCAGCCCGGTGTGGGGAAGGGTCCGTGACGGGGGAAATGGAGAGGGACCACCGGGTGTCTGCTGCTGGCCGGGGTGAAGGCAGGTCCCCGTGGGGTTTTACCGGGACTTCTTAGGGGTTCAGCCCTGGAAACCGATGGATTGGGATAATGCATCTTCTGTGCTGAATTCCTGTTTAAACTTGCCCCTCGCGAGCAAGGCACGTTTTTTCTCCAGCACAGGCGCTTACAGACGGGGCTGGCAGTCAGGATGCAAAGTGCAGGAGAAGTCCTGCCTGAGACGGCGACGCCTGCAGGATTAAGGTCCCACCAACATTTGGGTGAGCCGTTTAAAGGAGCAAAGAGAGGTCAGGCAACCTGGGACGGGGAGCTGGACCAGAGACGATGCTTTAGAGGCTGAGGTGACCATGGTGAAAGAATCAGAGAATCATGGAGTATCTCAAGTTGGAAGGGACCCATAGGGATCATCGAGCCCAACTCCCAAAGGGAAAGGACAACCTTTGGAGACCCGTGTCCTCCCCTCCCCGATGTAAAACTGGCTGAAAACCCCACGAGCAGCTGCTGGGCAGCAGCAGCCTGGCGAGCCCGCGAGAGGGGTCGGGGCCGGCAGCAGGCTGGGAACAGCTACGGCCGTCCCGCCGTCCCGCCGTCCCGGTGTCCTGCTGTCCCAGCTCTCCCCTGCAACAGCATCTCCGTCGCTGCGGAAAACACTTTGCTGCCGGATGGTGGATGTGGCTGGATTTTTTAAATCAAACCAAAATGGGAAATTATTTTATTTTTTTTAATTCTGAGACCTAAAATACATGTGCAGGCTTCTATGTTATTCTAGATTCTTACTATGAAGCTCCGCATATTAACTTTTTAGCTGACATAAGAAAATACCATTTCAAAGCACTGCAAATTTAGATAAACCCCTCACATTTTGATGTCATCCATTCTGTGCAAAACAAGTGGTATTTACAGGAATACTTCTCTGTGTAATTACACAATTATTAAAAACATAGTAGTGAAGTAGGAGCTTTTATCAAGTCATTCAAATTAGAGCTGTTTCATTCTAATCACTATCTACTTGAATACGTATCACTTGGATGAAACTGTAAAAAGCTCATTAAATATATTTTTCTTTAAAATTTAATTACTGGGAACTTCTTCAGAGAATAATGATTTTGGATCATAATTAGGATCTTTGTTTCTGTTTGTATTTAGACTGAAAGGTATAAAGACTAGGAGAAAAAGAGAGAAATTGCAGATCCAACATTTGGGAAAGGAGCCGTCAGGAGGGGAACAGAATATTAACAAGCCAGATCCAGCATTACAAAGCAGAAAGATGGTGCTATAATTTGATAGACTTATTAAGCCCTTCGTTTCTGGTGTTAAGAAAGCTGTGTTGTAGTCTTCTGCAAATGTGAGATACTAATTGGATTCTGTTTCCATATAATGCATTTATGTACATTAACTTAGTTTAAGCAACGAGGATGCATTTGCAACCTGAGTTTGACAGTCGGAGTTTGTCTTCTGTCTGATGGCTTTAGATCCCAGAACTGGGAAAAAATGATGCAAATATTTTCCATCATACGCCAATTCAAACATAGATGTAGAGAAAAACAAATCACCGTATTTTTTCCCGCGATGATGATGAGGGATGGAAGTTGTCCCAGAGCAGCGCTGGAAATGGGAGGTGGATGTCAGTGGCTAGCGGTGCTGGCAGAGGCAGAATGAGGAATTCTGACAGAAATAGTTCCACAAGGTAAAATAACAATGGGTAAAATAAACAAAAAATTGTCCTTAAAAATAATTAGGAAAGGAAAAGGGCCTGAGCCTGCAAACCCTAATGCAAATATCCACCTGCTCTCTGAAGGCTGCAGACTTAGATAGTAATCTTAAAATTAAAAATTCATGCAAGTGATATAAGTTACCTACAGTTTTTTTGTTTGTTAAGGCTTAAGTTTTATTGATAATTTTAACTCTGTTAATTTTTTTTATTTTTTTTTTTTACAGGAAACACATTTAGAGATGTTAAGAAATGCTGCGGGTACCGAGCGCGAGATGAGCAAAGCTGAAGCGAGGCAGGGGGAGGCTGATGCTGACGCCCCGGACCGGGCTGGGCGAGGACAGGGATGCTCCCAGCTGAGTACATACCCTTTACTTTTCTTACCCCACGATTTAAACACTTCCATCATCTGCTGAAGACGTCTTTCTAGTTGAAAAATGTGAGTAACAACGTTTTATTTTTAAATAGCCCCTGCCCTTCATGCGTAGGAGCCTTTGAGTCGTTTCCCTTCATTGCCTAGGGAATGGGGCGATAGCAAACAGCACCAATCCGCTTTTGCAAATATTTTTACTGCCTGCTTCCAAGGAGCCCCAGTTACCTGAAGCATCCTGGTAGAAACGACAAAAGTATCACCTCGCTCATCTTTTAGAAAAAGTGCATCATGGGCACATCATCATCTGCACTAAAATGGGGGGCAAAAGCATGGGTTGGGACAGAAAGCAGAACAAGACGTCTCTTCCCGGGCTGGGAAACTATCCCAATGCATTAGAAGGAACACCAGTGGTCCTTTCATTTTCCTAACCATCACCCAGGGGCATCTCCTGCACCCCGAGGTGGGCGGCAGCAGCGGGGCAGTACCGTGCCGAGGTGCTGGGGTCCGCAGGGCTGCTCTGAAACATCGCTGGGACCTGGGACTGCTTTTCTCTTTCTGGACATCTCCACAAATGTATCCAAAACCTGCTTCCAATTCACTTCGTCTCAGGGATGAAGTTCTTGCTTGGGTTTGCTGGAGTCAAAATACCATTCACGGGTTATTAAATGATAATGTTGTAATTTGCTGTCAAAATGATGCCGGATTCTTTTGCACCTTCTAACCAAGATTTGCATGGCACTCTTCAAAAGTACAACCGGTACGTACAGAGAGAAAGCGAAACCTACAATTAAACCCGGAATTCCCATCCCCAAAGTGATGTTTTGTTACGTGATCCTCCGGGTAGCCTCAGTGATTGCGCCTATCATGGGAAACCAAGGAGAGCAAGCAGGGACCTGTGCTCGCCCGTGGCACTGGAGCCCATCCCCATCCCGGCTTTGGCACAGGCCAGGTCCCACTTCCCAGCGCAGGCAGGAGAGCACAAGCCCTGCACGCACCCCTCAGGGAGGAAAATAATTCAGATTTTATTACTTCTTAACATTGAAAACTTTCCACCAGCTGCTGTGCAAAAGCGGCCGTGAGGCCCCCAGCTTGGACCAGTCCCTCGCCCGTTTGGACGGGGTCAGGGCGCAGGGTGCGGGGGGGACGGGGGCAGCCCGCTGCCTCCCACCCAGGACACGGATAAATCAGTATTTCTGCTCTACAGAGCTGCTTGGGCTCTGCATTGCCCACGGGCAGCCCTTCACGCAGGCTGAACATGAACCAGTGCATTGATATAGAGATTTTTATCATAAATTCTACAGCTTTACTGATAGCTACAGGTGATATTTACACCTGACAGCAAAATACTGAACCAAAGACTCCGAGCCTCAGGTCGAGCACTGAGCTTCAGCAGTGAAACCTCTCTCAGCACAGGCTTTGGGACATCACCTGCCCTCAAATCTGAAAGTTAAAGCTGAAAACTTTGCTCTTGGGCCAAAGGAAAGAGCCCACAGCTGCACGGGACGCAAACCCAGTGGCACCCATAAGCTGGGCGGTCTCTCACCGGCACCGAGAGGGCTCCGTCGAAGCAACGGGTGGTTAGGTCCTAAGCAACGAAGCCAACCTCCTCCGGGGCAGGTGTCTTCAAACCATTGCTCCTTTTTCCTCGGCGGGAACCAGAGTTCACGCATCTTTCCACGATCAGCATCGCCACCGGTGACAGGAGGGTCGGCACTCGGTGCCGCCCGGCGCTGCCGCCATCCCTCCTCCGCCGTTCATCCCCCCTCCCTTCCCATTAACCACCTCTTGTTGCCGATGGGTGCAACGGGACCTGCCGGGGCTGAACACCTGATAATACTACTTTTAATAAGATAGTGCAAAAGTGTGGCTCTTTTTTGAGGTGATGCGTTGAGGACACACACCCCCCAAAGCTGCTAGCTGTACATTTTTCTTCTGGAGATGAATCATAGGCAATTAACAGGAACAATTCTAATTAACTGACATAATTAAAAAACTAATAATGTTTAACATTATTGTTTTATACAATGACATTAGCTTTAACAGCCTAGCAACACATCAAGGCTTCATTTGCATAGTCACTGAGTATATTATTTATTCTTGGTTTCTTTGGTAACCCAACTGACAATAAGAACTGCAATGTGAATTCCTAAATTGTTTTGCCATATAGCTTCATAATTTATGCCATTGGCAGTAATTGTAATGTCTGTATAATTTCCTTTTAATTATCAACTAATGAAATTTACATTCATTTGGGTAAAAAACAAATATTCGCATTCAACTTCCAATCACCTGTCCAAATTTCCAATCAATTTGCCGATGTTTGCCGTGCCTTATGTTTATTTATATTTTTAAATGTCAGAATGTGGTGCTGAAACCTCTTTGACTGTTAATGGCTGGGGGAACAGTGATTACTGGCCCTGCTGCCACCCAGCTCATCTTCCTCCCAGATTTAGGGGATGCTCCTTTCCAAAAGAAGACAGAAGATACGGACTTTATCACGTTAAACTCTATGGATTTTAAGTGGAATTAATTCTGTAAACTTTAATTGCAGAATAATCTCTGCCTGTTCCCTTATCCCTTGATTTATTACAGACATTTATTTCTAGTTTGAAAATTTCTCATCAGTTTCCCAGGGAATTAATTTAGTTTTTCAAAAAGAAAAAAAAAAAAAACAAGAGGGTTGGGGGAAGGAAATGGCTTCTAAATTCAAATTGAGATGCTAATTACAATAATTATTTCATGAAATTATATAGAAACTTTATACATATGAGTATAGTCATTTCATTAAAAAAAAAATATTTGCACATAATCTTAATTGAACTCAACTTCTGAACAAAACAACACTTTGGCTCTCCTTATTTTAAAGGAGGGCACTTGGGAAAGCCCAAGAGCGCCAACAAGGCTCCCCACGGGCCGCGATGCCGCAGGCGCGCAGGGTCCCGGGCCGGGGTCCCGGGGGGCTGCCCCGGCGTGGCCCCCCGTCCCCCAGGGAGAGCCCGCAGTGCCGCGGCACCTCGGCCAACGGACCCGGCGGAAAGTGAGCGATGGAGTCCATTATCCTCAATTACCTTGAAGTGATTTCAATACAGATTTGATGTGAAGCCACATGAGACAAATTAAAACAATTAATGGACAATCTGGGCCGGTCCTCGAAGGGAAGCGCTTATTGTTTGCGTCTGGGTTTTTCTTTTCCATCAAAGATGCCTCCTGCACATAGAACCTATTAACTCCTTTTTGATTAGAAGAAGGAATCTTAAGAATAATAATTGCTAACGATGTGCTGTGTTTCTTCGGGGGGAACGGCGTTGTGATTTGGAGGACCTGATTCCCAACAAAGTTTCCCGTGTCTCCTCGGAAAGGAAATATCCGAGCGCTTAAAGCTGCTTCGGCGGCTCCCGATGCGCAACCCACATCAGGGGCTAACAGAGCACGAGCTCCTTAAAATAAAAGGAATGGGAGGTTGTGAAGAAGCGAGCATCTGCGAGCAGACTAATGTCACCCAGCAAGCGGCAATTGTGATCCGTGTTTGGGTCCACTGAACAGCATTTCTATAGCAGTTGAAAATTCATTTCATTTCATTATCTGAACTGTTCAAGCACCCCACTTCGGATCCGCGAAATCTTTCCAAACCTGCAGGAAACTCATTTACCCCCGCTGAGGCTCCAGCTTCTCTTCTTATATTAAGGTAGCGTCGTCTTCCTTACAAATTCTGGCAGACACACGTGCAAGATTTGTACAGAGAAGAGAAGGACCATTTGCTGAAATCCAGAGTGGAAAGGAGCAGCGTTATTACTCTTCCCTGCTTTATTTAGGTCTGTTTCAAGGCTACTTTACTGATCTCTCATCTGTTACAAATACAGTTTGCGATACATTAGAAAGGAGAGAGCTGCCTTTGAGGAGGATGCGATGTAGAACAAAGAAAAGACCATCTACCCTCCGAGATTTTGCTAATGGAGAAACTTGCAGTATCATTAAGTTGAAAAGAGAGAGAGAGAGAAAAAAAAAAAAGCAGTAATCAAAGTGGGATGTTTTCAAATTAGGGACAAATTAATGCAGGGAAAGTGTCTAGCGCTGGAGGTCCCTGAGAGCAAGCACCTTCCCTTCTCCAGCGTAGCAGTAGTTTCTGATCCACACTGCGAAACTTGACCTACTTTCTTGATTACAATGATTTCAATACCTACAA
Organism: Platalea leucorodia; assembly: GCF_965183815.1. NCBI lineage: Eukaryota > Metazoa > Chordata > Aves > Pelecaniformes > Threskiornithidae > Platalea > Platalea leucorodia. The sequence continues at coordinate 1,610,180 of NC_138858.1, forward strand.
AGTTTGTTGAAATCAATATGTTTACTCCAGAAATACACCAATAAAAATTAGCCTGAAATCGCAGAATCTCTGTTCATTATATTGAGTTTCCATATGCACTAAGTGCAGAATATATAATAGACGTACGTTTTTGTGCCAGATTTTCAGCCCACGTCTATCCGTATAAATAAATATGGCGTCGCGCTCAGGAGAGAGACGATCCGATCACAGCCGCATCCCTTGCGACACCCGCAGAAGCCATCTCTGTGGCCCGAGTGATAGCGCACATTTTTATAGGTCCCATAAGCACTGACCATCAAACAAATCACTGCCATTGCTCCGAAGCGTCCATTCCTCCACACCTGGAATAAGTTACTGAATCCAATTACTCCCGTCAAGATCAGACCAGTGTGTTGGGGAGAGGAATTCCCACATGGCGACGTGTTTCATGACTTACGCGGAGCCACATGTTCCAGCCCTGGGCCACGCTTTAGGCTCCTCTTGGGTCTTTTGGATCTTGGGGGGGGTTTGCTTTGAGTCTAATAACCCGGACTGACCCGTGAATGGATGCAGATCACCCAAGTCCTGCTTTTCCATCTAGTCCTTCTTCTGGAGGCAAGCGGTACTCATGGGCACACCGGGGAGGAGAAAGTGAGGGGTGGAAAGAGCAAAGACGGAAAATGCTATGGGGGTGTAAGCGGGACAGGAGAGAACAAGAGGGCGGATTAATGAATGAATCATAAGGTGAGGAGATAAAAGCAGGCTAAGGTTAGAACCAAGGTTAGAACAACTGCACTTAAATGTCCTACAGCGTGGTCTGTATTGCCTTTCTTCTTTTCCTCTTCTTTCTAATGGCAACTTAAAAGGAACAATAAAAGCCAACATCTGAGATTGTCCTTTCCGTAGCACTCATTGACACAAGATGAGTCAAGAAAGTCCTTCTCCAGGAGGAGCTGGGAGGGCAGAGGCGCACCTGGGGCTCTGCGGTGCAGAGCACAGAGCCATCCTTTGGCTTGTGTCCAGGGGCTGGTGGTGGCCACGCACGGACTCTCTCTCTGGAAGAGCTCAGCCGCAGGACGGGGTGTCGGGCCAAGGGAGCCGGTGTGGGTGCTCCCGCACATGGTGCCAGCACATGGCAGCACGGCTCCAGCATGGTTCCCCGCACCGGCGAGCAGAGCTCAGCTGCTGCGTGGCCAGGGACGGGTGGCTCTTTGCGGGGTCTGCACCCGTGTCTGCAGCCCAGGTCATCCTCCCCATCCTTCCTAACGGATGCCCTCGACGGATTCAGTAGGACCAGGCAGTCCAGTTGGGAAAGGTCTTCGTACAGTCATGATCTGTTTGGGCTTCCCGGTTTAGGAGGTATTAAGGTGACACCAGGGGGACACCGGTGGCGTTTACTGTATTGGACAGCCCTTTAGTTGGGAAGAACGTTGCTTGTATTGATGGGTGAAACCTGTCTGTCTTTGTCCCTTTAGTCTGCTGGTGGCCAGTGGTGGCTGGAGCGCAGCTGCAAGGACAAGGGGATTTTTCTTGTGCGCCTGGGCCGTGTCCTCGCTGCCACCAGGCAGCAGGCACAGCGGGGCTTCCCCCACCCGCTGAAAAGTCCCTTTTTTGCTGCCACTTTCAGGAGGTTGATTGATTGATTAACATTTTAAAGCTGGCTAGATCCCTCCTTACCTGCCTTGCAGTGCAGAGGAGTGGGGAGAGGAGAGACCACAAGCGGTGGGTGCAGTTACATCACCGGCGAGGGGAACGCGATGAGCTGGGGGCGAGAGGCCCCCACCGTCCCCGCCACACTTCAAGCACAGTCGGGAGGCTCCTACTTGAACCGAGCAATACGTGTAACGGAATTTTTGCCTATCGCGCATTATACCATCACACTTGTCTTTCAGAAAGGGCATCTGTTCTTCAGTTCCTCTTTTCTTTAAAAAAAAAAACCCAACCAACAACACAGAGAAGGAATGAGAAATGAAGTGGATATTTTATTAGTTTGTTTCTTTGTTGAAAATCTGTAAACCAAAACGCTTTGATTTTCAGACCATCTGATACTGGAACATACAGGTCGGCTTTGTCTTTTGCAGGTATGGATGTATTTTTTCAATTTTGAAAAGCTCCCTCAGTCTCTTAGAGTTTTGTGCCCTTTTGACAAATGGAAAAATTTAAAGGAATAACTAATGTCTCTGGTTGAATTTAAGAAATAAAAGAACCTTTAAAATGAGTATTCACAGAAAAAGGCCATTGTGTGTGGGAAAAAAAAAAAAAAGATGAATGAAATGTTTCATCTGGCAGTTCAAGGTAATTATTTGAGCTAAAATATGAAGACCATGCAAAGACTTATTCTACTTTTACCTAAAAATGAGGTAAAAAGTAGTAATGAAGTAACCGGCACGGGCCCCGACCCAGCAAAATCTGACACATGTGCTACCTTTATGGCCGTCAAATCTGGGCGAGTGCTCACGCCGATCGAGCCAAGCAGATGCTCACGCACGTGGTTATGGGTGTCTTGCTCTAAGAGAGAGCCAGGCAGTGTTTCGTGTTGCCGGTCCATGCTTCAAGCATGCATGAGGGCGATGGTGATGGCGATGGCACCGCTAGCAGAGCCCGCAGTGCCCTCTGCGTTCATCTCCTCTGCCAGGAGAAGCCATGTATCTGCATTTGGAGCAATCCCGTTTGCAGGAACCATGCACATAGTGCTAGCAGTGACGTTGCGAATCCTCCACTGGCAGCATCTGGAATTAAAGGCAAGAGAGTAGCAAGTAAAACGGTCCCTTTCAAAACAGATGTGTGACGGCACGCCTGCACGGCTGGGCAGGGACGATCATCTCGGCGCAGGGGGCTGCCGGGGACAAGCCAGCTCTGGGTTAGGACAAGAGGGAACGGCCTCAAGCTGTGCCAGAGGACGTTTAGGTTGGATATTAGGAAAAATTCTTTCACCAAAAGGGCTGTCAGGCCCTGGCCCAGGCTGCCCAGGGCAGGGGTTGATCCCCACCCCGGAGGTATTTAAAAGCCAGGGAGATGTGGTGCTCAGGGACATGGTTTAGTGGTGGGCTTGGCAGTGCTGTGTTAATGGTTGGACTCAATGATCTTAAAAGGTCTTTTCCAACCTAAGCGATTCCATGATTCCATGATTCCATGATTTATGATTCTAGGGGCCGGGGCAGAGAGCTTGGGGTACAGGCTGTTGGCCATCGGCAATGCTCAGCTCGGCGCAGCTTCCCCGGGATTGCAAAGGGTTTCTCTCCAGACAGTTACAGCAGTCTTATGGGACAACAATATTTTCCTCTCTCTGCCCTTTTTGCAGGTTTTTCTGATTTCTGGCCGTTTTTTTTACATATTTACTGAAGAAGTTTGCAGCTCAAGACAGAAGTTTCCCTCTCCATGTGAATTATCTCAGGGAACAGTCGGAGCCCGGCAGATAACGCAGAGTGAAGGTGAAGGCGCTGGGGAGGGGTTGGTTGAATCTGTAGATTGACAATCATTTACCGCTAGACTTCTCCATTAGCGCTTTTGGCTGCTGTGGCTTCATGTGCCGTTCAGGTCAGGTGAAACAGCCCGTTTTGAAGCAGGTATATCAGACAGAGAAGCTGGAGGAGCCTGGTTTTTAAACACTGAATTTCCTCCACGCAGGGGTGGGGAAGAGCGTTGAGGGCAAATAACCGGATCGATGTCTTTTTGTAGGGTAGGAGGCTTTCAGGGAGGTTATGGTTATTCTCTTCCTGCTCGTGGTGCTCGCCGCTGGGTTGCACAAGCGCCGGCGCTGGTGTAAGCCTGGGAACCGGGGCGGTGCCGGCTGAGGCCACCGCACCTCTCCTGGCACCGCCGGAGCCAGGCTGCCAGGAAGCCGGGGCAGGACCGGCACGCGCGTGGGTCGCTCACGCGGCGTGCTCAGGCCTTCGTGGTGTGGTTGCCACCCATCCACCCCTCGCTCTAATCTTGGCTGTACCGGTATGTCAAGAGCAGTGTTTGCCCTTTGCAGGTCCCTGGGCGGATAGGTGATGGACGGGGCAGCTTCAAAACCTCAGAGCTTCCTCCCCATGAAGTCAAAGAGGCTTAAAAGAACTTTTAACAAGCAAAAACCTCCTAGCAAAGCAAAAACCTCCTAGCGAAGCAAAAATGTCCTAGCAAAGCAAAAACCAGGAGCAAGTTCAGTTAAAAGATACAAAACGCTATCACATAGAGAAGTCCAGAATGATGAATTTAGAGTTAATTAAACTAAAAGCAGGAGCTGAAGATCTCCACGTGCGCGTGGGGAATGGCAGGATCACCCTGTCATCGCCTCTGGATCCATGCTGGAGTGAGAATTGTGTCACCTCCTGGAGGGAAACTCCTCACTAATTGCGGAGCCCATCCATCCTTCTCCCACACGTCTCTGCGGCGAGGCTGGGAAGTGAGCAATCGGTGCGACGCATGTCCTGAGAATGTGCATTTGCCTCGTAGATACCTGAAAATAGACATAGACACCCGTGGAAGCATGGCCGTTTATAAGCTATTTACAGCTTCTTTCAGATGAAAGACTGCGGCTCTGCCTTCGCGAGAGGAGAACGGTGCTTCGCTACCATTGCTTATCAAATTTTCATGTCACGTGCGCATGGATCAATAACCTTGTCTCCTCCGATTCACAGTGGTCCCATCCTTATATTCCTGATTAATGAGCAATTCAAGGAAAACCAACAAAAACCCCAGGTGCTGCAACGTCTTTGGTTCCGAATGTTTCACCTTGTCATCTCCTCATCTACTGTATTAAAGAAGAACACAAACCATGAAAAGCCAGAGCTTGCAAGTACTTGATGCCGTCTCCCTCAGTCATTATACCTGGAACAGAAAGCCCAAGGGCTACAAGAGCAGAGTCTACTCCCCAAAATCAGAAGAAGGGCTAACGGGAAGCAGTTTTAAAGTGAATGACAGCACGTCTTGGGTCCTTAGGCTTTTCGAGGCGAAATTCAGTTTGCAGAAGAGGGGTGATTCAGCCGGCAGAACGCCCGTGCCCGGCTCGGGGTGAGCTGAGCAGCCGCCCTGCGCGATGACACGTCCGCTCGGGCGGGGAGCCAGGAGGTGGCCCCGGCCCCAGCGCGGGTTGAGTCAGTGGCCGCTGCCGGGGCTTCACGGCTGAGGCAGCGGCGCTTTTTCCCAGTGAGAGGCCAAGATGATTTCCTCGTGTCGCTCCTGCAATGCCATGCCTAGGAGATAAAATCTGGTACCGTGTAAAGAGCCGTAAGCAGTGCTATCATTTCTCGAATGTGGAATTAAATGGAAGTGGCACATTTTCAAAACTGTTAGAACAGAAACCCCAAATTTATCACTGTCTGTCATTTTTCAATATGTTTCTTTCTAAGCCTCGCTTTCTGATGAGTAGAATAATTATAATTTAGCTACAGTAACTTGGGGCTCCATTTTCAGTTAACAGATTGTTTATCAAAATGAAGACCCAGAGCAGCAGCTGTAGGATGGGGAGAAGGAGATTGACATGGATCGCAGACCAGTCCTGTGGGAAGCAGCTGAACAGAAGGGAATTTAATGACTACCTCCAAACAAAAGTGATCGATTCACTGAACCCACTCAAGCAAGGCGGCACCGAGTGATTGGGTTTGGAGAATTCATTATTCATACGTATTTATTGTGTGGCGAGAAGAGACACCTTTGGATAGAAATGCAGACCAAACGGACTTTGCAGAATTCAATTTGCGAGGGGTGTTTTATTTTAAAATTCAAGAATTTCTGCTCTCGGGTAAGACAGCCAGACAAGTGCAGACTCACGTATTGCACACCAGCCTGATCACTAAAATCATCACGGGTTCATTAAAAGCCCGTCTAGCTGCGCATGTGCACGTACCTTGAGCCTCCTGAAACCAAGGGTGCTCTCACCACCCGGCAGGGTCAGCCCACCCGAACGATGCCCCAGACCCGGGGCCTATGCTCCTGGCGGTAAATCACCGGCCAAGATCCAGCCCCGCTGATGCCAGCAGCAAAGTGCCCCTTGACCAGTGGCTTTCAGCCCTTGGCTGGGAATGAAAGGCTTTGCACGGAGTGATTTTTCAATTTTTTAAGTTTATTCTCACCCTTGTGTCTAGATGGTAAAAATGACATGTAGTTCATATACATCTCATTTCCACCCTATACGGCAACCCTATCAAAATAAATGTAAGTACTATAAAAACACAGTGAAATTATATTTTTAAACAGCTTTTTAACTGCGTTTTTGCAAGTTTTTTGAGCAGTTTTCTCATTTTCCATCTGACATTTACTGGCACCGTGTTTCCTGGCATGAAGACTCGGAACATAATGCCAAGGTATGACGGCAAATGAGTTCCAAGCAGTGAAAAGATGCTGATATACAAACTACCGCTCAGAAAATAACATCGGTAATGGAGTTTAACTACGGTCATTCCCAAAGTGCGGACTACAGAGTACCTGTAACCCCCAAGGAAGGTTAGTAAGGGTCCGAATCTGTGTCGTAGTCATGTTGGTTTTACTGTGTTTTCAGTTGAATACTCGGTGACACAATTGCTTGGAAATCAGTGAGAAAACATGATGGGTGATAGGATCAAAAAGTGCGAGAGGGATTCATGTAGATCTCCTATTTCCCTGGTCCCAGGGAAATAACGTGGTACGGGACTGTAAGACTGCAGATCGCCAAGACGACTCTAAACCGATGTCGCTAACTCCTCCTCGCTGAAGCCAGTTGCTCTGCGGTTGTCACGATGACTTCATCTTTCCAGACCTCAATCTGCCAGGTCCGCACCGCAGCATTCCTCCACCCTTAGACACGCTGGCTGCCGAGCACAGCGCCTGCTGCCCCGCTCACCGAAGCACTCCTGGGCACAATTTTCAAGCACCTGACTAATGCTTGAATAAATGGGATTTTTCCTGTGCTGAGAGGCAGGAAAATGCCTCAAGGTTAAAGCTATGAAAAGAATTAGGTGTCTCATCTAAGTGCTGCTTTAAGAAACCAAGTGTGGATGCGTATCCTCAAACACCGGGGAGATTTTGGGTAAGCCCAGACATTCGGATTCTGTTTAGGAAAAATGTCTTCACCCAAAGGGCTGTCAGGCCCTGGCCCAGGCTGCCCAGGGCAGGGGTTGAGTCCCCATCCCTGGAGGTATTTAAAAGAAGGGTAGACGTGGTGCTTGAGGACATGGTTTAGTGGTGGGCTTGGCAGTGCTGGGTTAACGGTTGGACTCGATGATCTTAAGGGTCTTTTCCAACCTAAACGATTTCTCCTGATAGATCTCCAGGTCAATCATCAATATCTGCTGCTGAGCACGTGGCTGCTGCTGACCCACCAGGCCTCTCCGTCATGTTTCAGCTACGTTAGCACTTCGGGATTAGGCCCTGCCCTGTTTATCTCACCCACAAGAGCTCCTTGGGCGTATCTGCTGGGCGAGGGCCAGCTGGAGGCATCTGCAGAAGGACGGTCCCAGCCCTTGCCTCGGTGTGCCCATGCACGGTGCGCTCACCCAGGATAAACCCCCCCTTTCTGCTTGAATGGATATAAATGCGCATCGCCCACGTACGGGCAGCGTCCCCCAAGTCTGGTGCTGTATTGGGGTTGGAGCCAGGCGTTGCAACCCGTTTCCTCCGGGATAACTCGGTGCACAAAGGTCAAGGCTCCTCCAGGCAGCAAAGTGATGGGGTCTGGTGCAGCAGCGGTTGCTCCTCTGGTGCTCTTCTGGGCTGAACTTCTTTGCTCCAGGTCAAAGACAGAAGGTGCGACCCAAGGCTGTGAAACGCGGATTCAAGTATCTCCTCTATTTCCCGCAGCTGAGGATAACACCACGCAACGCAAATCCTAGAAGATTTATGCTTTTGTGTATTCTGCTGTGTTCACGAGGGGAAAAAGGTCTGGAGGAAAAGAAAACCATAACTTTTAAAACCCAGAATGGAAGAAGACAGCTTGATTTGTTAGTAGGTAATAGAATATCACCGAATCATTTATCATCCAGAGTGTTCACATCGGCAAGAAAATGCGTGTCTTGGATCTTCTTCTTCAGCATCAGACCATGAAAATAGTTATTTTCTAAAAGCAATCACATATGGAGATTAAAAAAAAATCCAAGAGTCTGTGCTTTACTGTGCCATACAGCTGCACAGCAGATCGGGGTGGAAAGTGGTGATTCCCTATTTCCAGACCTCACTTTCCTCATCACTAAGCGCAGAAAATTAGCACTAATGCTTTATAGTAGCCGGGTGTAAACATAACCAGAGCGGTCAGGTTTTTCCTGCCTCCTTTGAATTTCTTTGTGTAAAGACAGTTTATCTTCCTAACCAGAGACCCCTTTCTAGAGGGGGCCACCCCCCGGTAGTGGCTCGTTGCCCCCGGGAGCCGTGGCCCTTCCACCGCTGGGCATCCCGGGAAAGGCAACTGCAAAGGGAAGGTCCTTCCATCAATAATATCGGCCGTGTCTTAAACGTCAGCTCCCGGGTACCCGCTTGCCCGGAGGAGCGATAGAGGCAATTTCAATACACAACTGGATAATTATATAGGACGGCTTAGAAAGGCAAGGAAAGTTTGGTAGGATTATTTAGTACCGACAGAGCATACAAATCCTGCCAATTACCACCCCTAATTCTAATTACAGTGAAGCAAGTTTTATAGGGAGAGCATTTTGTTCGAACAAATGATTTATTTGGGGGAAAAAAAAAATGACAAGCTCTTCGGTTCACAAGCTCTTCTGTACGTATGAAATGGAAGGAACAAATTTCAAGCTTTAGTTTCTATTTCATTAATTCAAATTAGTGGTTGGTTAGACCAGACACAATATTTATTTCATTTTCAAATGACAAATATTGTGAGCGGACCTATTTAGTCAGGAGTAAGCAGGCATTTCCTAGTCGTGGTTAGCTGCTTTTAAAACGTCTCTATAAACTGCAGGAAGAGTGAGGGCTTCATTTTCCTGCTAATGTTGTGTTTTCAGCCTAGGTAAGATAAGAAATACTCTTTATTCTTGCCCAAACTACTCATGCAACAAAACTCTTATCTTAAAAAGACATTGACAGGAACAGTTAACACACTGTATAATTAAAGCAATAAATTAATTACCAGGCTTCCCGGGTGACTATTAACACTTGAGGCAAAAGAGCTGTCTTTTGCTCCTTGTTGAAGGATTATTACTATTTAGTTTGAACATTAGCTTGAACAACCTAGGTTCCTTTCTCTGATGCAAGCGCGTAGCCACAAACCCCTCCGTGTCCGCAGCCACGTAAAGGTTGTCGAGGCAGCTTTGCTAACACGCGTTCCTCCAGTTTCTGGGTGATTTTGATTGCAACGAGGATCCTTAAGAGATGGACGCAGCCATCAGCTGCGGAAGGGTTTTAATTGTAGGAAAACTGCCTGGGGTCGGTCCAAGGGAAACGCCACTGGTGAAAACCCACGCGTGCGGCACGGCGGGACGCGCAGATCTGGCGTCTCTCGTCGCCGCGGTTCTGTTCGAGCACAGGGCGACCCAACGCCAGGCAGCAGACGAGTGACTCACGGTTTTCACCGAGCTGACGGGCTGGCCAGAGCCAAAACGCAATCTGACATTCTTATCAAAAAACTCTTAACGTTAAATCTTTGTTTAAATACCTTCTGTCTGGGGTTATGTATGGAAAGCATTTTAAAAGCCATCAATAAAAGGCTGCTTATGCATGGGGAGCTTTGCTTGAAGGAACTTTGAATCTCTATCACAATTTATAAATCTTCATTTTAAAGCTGCCTTAATTTTTTCCATGGAAGCTGGCTTCAGATAAGCTCCTTGGGGAGCAGAGCGAGCCGTGCGGGTAACGGCAGCGGGCAGAGCCGGGCAGCGCCGCGTTGGGAGGACGCATGGCAGAGGGCCACGTGGAAAAGCCGTCTGCGTGCCGTGGCCGGGAGAAGCGTGAGTCAGGGCAAACCGGTTCCCAAAGAGGGATGTGTCATGCCTTGTTGATCAGCAGCCTTCCCACCACGGAAACCCTTAGCTACACCGGAGCTGAGGAGGAGGGCACGCTAATGGGTACCCGGGATGAGTGCTGAAGCTCGCAGGTCTCTGCAGTCACACCCATGGAAGAGCCATCATGCATCCGGAGGAAAAAGTGACGCAGCTGAATGACTGGTTCTATTATATATATACTGGTATATTATTATTTGTAGATACTGGTTATAGAGCCTCTTTTACAGACATATACAAAGTTTCTTTGCATTGTATTCAACAGGCTTTGAGCCAGACCCCCCCAAATTTGCAAATAAGCTTAATGCTTTACTCATCAAAACACAACTGAAGCTTTGAGGGAAAACCTCTATCAATGTATTAACTGTTCCATTCTCTTTTTCATGACTTTGTGGATATAACTGTGGTTTTATGTCGGTAAAAATTGGATGTTTGAATAATAACATGAAAGAGTTGCCTAACTGAACAAGCTGTCGGAGCTGAAAGACCTTCCATTCATCTGCGAGTGGTGAGGCACTGGATCAGGTTGCCCAGAGAAGCTGTGGGTGCCCCATCCCTGGAAGTGTTCAAGGCCAGGTTGGACGGGGCTTTGAGCAACCTGGTCTGGTGGAAGGTGTCCGTGCCATGGCAGGGGGTTGGAGCCCGATGATCTTTAAGGTCCCTTCCAACCCAACCCATTCTAGGATGCTGTGCTGAGCTCGCTGCGTGTCCCGTAAAAACCTACGTGCGCTGCAATAGTTGGATCAAAACAGGATGCGGCGGCAAGGAGGACCGATGATCGCAGGGCAAGACTGAATCGTTAACCTAAATTACCGGGGTTCGTTAGCCTCCAGTGCCACATGGGCATTACACGTGATAAGGACTCAGGTTAGTCCCTGAGCCCAAACTGTCGAGCAACCACTAATTTGAGAGACTCGGCCTGTCGGGGATACGCAGCGCCTGGCCAAGTGCTGCCGCGCTGGAGCAAGGGGCTGACGCAGAGGTTTAGGCCAAGCCGCGCGGAGCCCGTTTTTGCGCGGTGGATCCCGGCAGCGCTGCGGCGTGCCTCTGCTCTGCTGGGAGCCCTGGCGTGGCCCTACGCTGACCGAACGGCAGCTCATTCGGTACCGCAGAAATCACCCCCAAGGGTCTTCCCCACCAAACGAGGTATCCCCGCATCACCCTGTGTCAACGCTCCGCTATCACACGCTGCAAAGCACTAGATCTTAAGCCCTCAGCGTTCTCCCGCAGCAAAATGCAGCGGAGTTAGCAAGCAATTCTATACGTGGCTTCCAAGACGCATCGCGTTGCATTTTGCCTCACCTTCCTTAAGCAATAGATGCAAATGAAATCACCACCCTGGATTCAGCCTTCCCGGGCGGCAGAGAACAGCTGGAGCCTGCTGAGAAGGTTGTTAGTCCCAGGAATGTGCTAAAGATTAACCATCGACGGTTAGCTATTTAAATTGGCCTGATAACAAGAAAAGCCACCTCTCGGGCCCCCCATCTTAGAGATTTAAGAGCTTCCATTGCTAGGGAAGAAGCAGCCCAGGAGTCAGAGGTAAGACAGGAACAGGTAGGTAAGGCAGGGACGCCCTTCGCTCCGGGGGAGCCGACCTTGGAGCCGGGCGCTGCCGTCCCTGTGTTTGCTCCGCAGCCAGGGCCGGGAACGGGGCCCGGCTCTGCCCTGGAGGCTCCTTGCTTCCGCGGGGAGGCGAGAAAGGGGCGGCACGTCCCAGGCAGAAGGAAAAAAAGCAGCAATTTTTTATTTCCCCCCTCCCCATTTCTCATTAATAAGGAAATCCTCTTCCACTCCAACAGAAACCTGTTGTTAGTGACACGGGGCTCGCCCAGGCCGCCTGGCAGCAGCACAGAGACCTGGCTCGGGAAGGGCCCTTTGCCCTGCGGAGGCGCGGTGTGGGCGCAGCGGGAGGGCCCGGCTCCCCGGCACCTACGGCCGGGCACCTACGGCCGGGCACCTACGGCCGGGCACCTATGGCCGGGCACCTATGGAGGGCCCGGCTCCCCGGCACCTACGGCCGGGCACCTACGGCCGGGCACCTATGGCCGGGCACCTATGGAGGGCCCGGCTCCCCAGCACCTATGGCCGGGCACCTACGGCCGGGCACCTACGGCCGGGCACCTACAGCCAGGCACCTATGGGTGTGCAGCACCCGGGCCTGCCCTGGGCAAAAGCACTTTCAGCTTCAAAATGTTCCTAGGAAAAGAAAACTTGAGTGCAACTTGATATATTTATGGGTGTTATGTGATAAGGAGGGATATAGGTCTCAGGGGACTGGACTTGCTGATCAAGACTTTCCTGTCTGTAAGAGTTTATTGCAGACTTTTATCTTCCCGTTCTCCATGTTATCTTCTCCCCCTTTAGCCTGTTTCCCAGCGCGCCTGTGGCTTTCTCAGCCACATTTCCATCAATACTTTTCTTTAAAGCCCTCTTCTACAAGACGTTCGTTTTTCCTTCGATACCTGCTTTTATCTCTATTTTCTCACTTTCTTCCTTCCAGTTTTCTTCTGCCTCGTTAGCCCTAAGGGGCAGCATTAATCACCCCAGCTGGATGGGGCATCTCTAGCTACCTCCTTTTTCCCCATCCATTTTTGCCTGGGTGGAAAAAGAGAAGTTTGACGACCCATCCGAGAGGGAAAAGCCTGCGCCGGGCTCCGCTGGCTGCCCGCACTCGCAGCGACGTGCGGGCGCCTGGGGACCTGGTTCAGCGGGGGCCTCGGCTTGGGTAGGTCGACAGTTGGGCTCAAAGACCGTGAGGCTGGGCTCAAAGACCACAGCTGGGCTTCAGCGATGGCGTGATGCCATGCGGCCCTCGGCCCGCAGCCGCCTCTGGCCGCGGCTGGCGGCCGGCTCCCTGCGGGGGCCGCCCCGCTGCCGCCCCCCGGTGCCGCCCGGCCCTGCCCGGGGGCCCGCAGCGGGCGGGGGCGGCGGCGGGGCCGCAGGTGCGGGCGGGGCGGGGCGGGGCGGGGCGGGAGCGGGGCCGCCGAGCGGCGGCGCGGGGCCGCGGAGGGGCCGCCCGGGAGCATGGCCGGCCCCGCCGGAGGTGAGTGCGGGCCCGGGGGGCGGCGGGGGCAGCCCTCTTCCCTTCCCCGGCACCCGGGGAGCCCCTTCCCCATCCCCGGGGGCGCCCAGGGAGCCCCTTCCCTGACCCCCGACGGCCTCCAGGGAGCCCCTTCCCCGGCCCCCAAGGGCACCCAGGGAGCCCCTTCCCCAATGGCATCGAGGGAGCCCCTTCCCCCACCCCTGGGGGCACCCAGGGAGCACCTTCGCTGTTGGCCTCCAGGGATCCCCTTCCCCGACCGCCGGGGGCACCCAGGGAGCTCCTTCCCCGACCCCCAAGGGCACCCAGGGAGCCCCTTCCCCAATGGCATCGAGGGAGCCCCTTCCCCGGGGGCATCTGGAGAGCCCCTTCCCCGACGGCCTCCAGGGAGCCCCTTCCCGGACCCCTGGGGGCACCCAGGGAGCCCCTTCCCCAGGGGCATTGAGAGAGCCCCTTCCCTGACCCCTGACAGCATCCAGACAGCCCCTTCCCGGACCCTCGGGAGCATCCAGGGAGCCCTTTCCCTGATGGCATCGAGGGAGCCCCTTCACTGACCCCCGGGGGCATCGAGAGAGCCCCTTCCCCCTTGGCACCCAGGGACCCCCTTCCCGGACCGCTGGGGGCACCGAGGGAGCCCCTTCCCCATCCCCGGGGGCACCCAGGGAGCCCCTTCCCCAATGGCACCCAGGGAGCCCCTTCCCCGACCCCCGGGGGCACCCAGGGAGCCCCTTCCCCATCCCCGGGCGCACCCAGGGAGCCCCTTCCTGGACCCCCGGGGGCATCCAGGGAGCCCTTTCCCCAATGGCATCGAGGGAGCCCCTTTCCTGGCAGCATCCAGGGAGCCCCTTCGCTGACCCTAACGGCATCCAGGGTACCCCTTCCCCATCCCCGGGGGCACCCAGGGAGCCCCTTCCCCATCCCCACCACGCCAGGGGCTGTTAGGGGACGGGTCCCAAACCCAACTTGAGGGATTGAGCTGCTGGGTCTCGGCTCACTGTGACCATAAGGGCTGTTTTGGCATTTCCCCCAAATTAGCACACCCCTGACAAATCCCCGTCCCCCGGAGCTACCTTTCACACCTCCCACCACATGCTTTTAATAAAGCATAACCCACTTTTTCCTTTCCTGTATCCCTGCCTTCATTAACGAGGCTGCATAAAGCCAAAAGTGAATTATTCTTCAGGGCTTGTCTGGATGAACGAATGGCCAGGAGGCTGTGGGTTGTTTGCAAAGCGACCCCGCTCCGTTCTTGCGCTTCATTGTGCGTTAGTCACCGGTTATCTCATCTTCCTCTCCCTCGGTCGTCTGCAGAAGGGCTTTTGTGCGGTGGGAGAATATCAAAAGGGAACATTTGCCTGAGGAGAGACGGTCGTGTTTACGTGTACATTCGTGTATTCATAAAAACCGTTTCTCAAAGACTGGTAACAAATAACTGCTTTGCTGGGGACGGGCCCAGGCACCAGGCGTTAAAAGGTGAATGAATATTGCATAAACTCCTCTTCAGCTGTGGAAGAAGCGTGGTATTTATTTACCTGGGAGAAAAAAAAAAGCACAGAAACCTTGTGTTAGAGTTACAGCGCTCAGCTGGAGACTGACATGGAATTACTTTATCTGACTATTCCCAATAATTGCAATTAAATGGATTAATTGCCATTTGAATGGCTCCAGCCCTGCCTTCGTTCCCTAGCGAGTCCCCCGACCCAGCCTGAGAAGGGGTTTATGGTTTTGCTCCCTTTCAATTCTCGACGTCCCCCGGCGGTGCCAGCCTGCCCTGGCCGTGCCAAGCCTCGCCGGCCCCGTGGCACCCGCCGGCCCGCGGCACCCGCCGCCCACGCGCCCAGGGGATCCGTCCCCTCTGCGTCACCTTCGGCCCCTCGCTCTTTTCCGCCTGGGCAAAACCTCTCAGTAAGGCGGCCAAGGAGCTGCACCTCTTTCTGGCCAAGAGTGTAATAATATAAACGCTATTTTATATCGAACATTACTCAAAATAACATTATTCTGAATAATTTGGGGTGTTCCTTATGTAAGCCAGGGTGCTGCTTTCTTGCTCGGTGCATCCAGGATTCTCTTGCGTGAGCTTTAGAGCGAGCAACCCATCGTAAGCGAAAGCACAGAGCCGTGCTTTTATATTCATAAAAATACAACGTGAATGTTGCTGCGTCACGCCTGCGTTGACAATCTCAGGGCTAGCGAAGAAAATCTGGCGCGCTCGATGGGTCAGCGAAAGGTGAGCGTTTATAAAGGGTGGCAGCGGGATTTTTCTGCGAAGGCTGAGCCTCTTAAATTGTGCCTTCTAGCAAGGAAAGTCTGTGAATAACAGATGAACTTGGCACTTCTTTTTACACTTGCTGCGGAAGCGGGGAGAGCATTTGGTGGCCACGGTGCTTCCCCCATCGCTGTTGTGCCGGGGGGGTGTTTTAGGTACCCCGCTGAGCATCCCGGTACGGGCTGGCTGGGGCGGCCCGGGCAGCTCTGGTGCGATGGTTCTGCTGCCGTCCCCCTGCCAGAGGACGGAGGTGCCCGGAGGAGGAGTGTTGAGATCCAGATGTGCAGCCCTGCGGGCAGATCCAGCTGTGCAGCCCCGGGGGCTACTGCTCTGCTGCTGGTGGTTGCCCAGTTGGGGAAGGAGGGACCTTCCCAAGGACTTCTGCCTCCCAGCCCAGGGCCGGCAGGTCAAGTGAGAGCTGTGCCTGTTCTCGCTTGCTTCTCCTGGCTCAGCTGCTTCAGAGCTGAAAAACGTTTCCATTCCAGGACTTAGCCCCTGGGGGCGAGGGGAGGTTTCAGCCTGAATTAGCACAGGCTGAAAGGAGAATTGATCCTGGGTTGCCTTTGTGTTGGGTGACTCAGTAGCTGCCAGATTGCGGGCAGGAGGGAAAACAGCAGCCAGCAAGACCGAACAAACTTTGGTTAACCCCTTGTAGCGCTGGTGGGAACCATCCTCCGTACCCATGAAAAACCTCCTCTGTGCGGCGGCTGCAGGTGTCTGGGGTTTCTGCTTTACCTTCCAGCCTGGATAAACCGTGGCACTGTGAAATGGGGGAACGACATTTGGAGCGAGTGGTTTTTTTTTGCTTGAGGTCAAAGCCCTCGAGGGTTGTGTCTGGGTATCGGCTCCCCTTTGCTATTCAAGGGTAGGGTAGGAAAGGCAGCTCGCTCTCCTGCACCCTGATTTTCCTCCTCTCTCCCATGTCCAGGACAGACCAGCTCGGCCATGGCCTCTGCTGATGCCCCTGACTTTTAAAAGGTGGAGAAGAGTAAAGAGGAAAACAATAAGAGTTTTTACTTTATTGCTGTTTGAATTTGTAAATCACCTAGGAATTGGGGTTCTAAGTACCCTGGGGCACTTAAAGCTCGCGTGTGAAATTTCTTTACGCTTATTTATAGTTAATTTCTAATTTAGCCTTCTGTTGTCGCCGGGGCCAGAAGGTGATGGTACCTGGAGATGTCTCTGGTGTGGGGGAGCCGCTGGGGATCCACCGGGGCAGTTGTGCAAACCGGCTCCCTGCGGCCCGCGGTGGGAACGGCATTCCTCCTCCATCACAGCAATAAATGTTTCAAGTTGCCTAATTAAATTTTATTAGAAAATGAGCTAGTTAAGAGACGCGCTAGCCTGAGCGATCTTTTCCTGGTCGTGCTGTTGGGATGACTCAACGAACACAAGGGTTTGGCCCCAGCGTCGGCGCTGTGCTGGCAGGATTGCTGTTACTGGGCTGAACTGCAGGAGCCCCAAGACCTTGAACTTCAGGGTTTTAAAAGAAATGCGTTTTTAAATGAAATATTATTGTAGATGATCTGTAAGCTTTGTAAAGTGCAACAACTTTTTGTCTCTTCCGCTGTGAGCCCGTCCGCACCCTCCAGGCTCTGCATGGCTTTATGATTCCTCTGTGCCAAGCTTAATTGGTTCCAGGTCCTTCCAGATCCTTTTAATGTGCTCATTAAAAAAAAAAAAAAAATCAGCTTGTCTGGCGTGCAGCTGGGAGCTCGCCGGCTACCTGGGATAGGGCTGGAAACCGGCGTCTCGAGATCCAGCCGCTCGCTTCAGAGCAACGCAGCTGACACTGGATGTCACCATTGTACAGCGCAAACCTAGTGAAGGTGCTCGGGATTTTATTCTCCATGTGCTATGGAGAGAAAAAGCCTTCTCTCTTGTCTCCCAGCTGTTCCTCCCAGGTAGCTTTTCTTTTCCCGGAGAGTTAGGATATCATTCAAGCTTTGTGCTGCTTCTTGCAACTAGGCGGGATCGGAGAAATCCTCCTGGACCTGATTAAAACCAGTTCTGCGCTGGCGTAGTCGTGGGGAGCGCGGAGCCAAGCGTGGACAGAATTCCCTGACGGCCTGGGATCTCTGGCCACGTGTTTTCTGAAATAATACAGGATTGGGGTGTAGGTTGCTAGCTAGAAGTCATTGCAATCTTCAGGGGAAATAATGTGTGAATCTCTCTTCCCATCCATTAAAAAAAAAAAAAAAATCGTGTGTCTGCATATTTATTTTTTTTCCAAAGTCGTTCTTAAAGTTTGGTCCTTGAAGTTTGCAATGCCTGCTTGGCTCCAGCATGTCCCTAAAGCTGAAATGGAATTAAACGGGATGGAATAATGGAATTATTCTCCATCCTTGCAGAATGACACAAGCCTCTCTCTTCTCTCGCTTGCGCAGAACAGAGAAACGCGCGCATCGTGATGACCACCCTGCTCCTCACTGAGCAAATAACACAAGAAGACCGCGGCTCGGAGGGAAACTACGTCCTTTACGGATCCTCTTGTGCCCAAATCACCGAGGAAGCTGAATACGTGAAAAAGGTATTTCTGCAGTTGTCGCTGTTCTGTTCCCTTCTTTCCTTCAGCAGGAAACACGGTGAGCAAAACAAATAACCGCTGGAGGAGAAAATCCTGACCTGCACGGCAGTACGCCCTTGGAAAACCTTTGGATTTACACCTCGCTTCTAGAAATGCTATGTACTCCGCCGTAGTGACTTAATTATAGCGTACGCTGTCTTAGGTTGGGTTAAACCACTTTAAAACCGGTGAGGTTCTTCCACCCCGGGTTTAGGACTGTTGGAGGAGCCGCTGAAGCGCGTGTCCCCACCCAAGGTCCCCGCTCGGCGGCGGCGGAGCTGGGGCTGTTTGCTGGGGGACGCGAGGAGAAGGGCGCGGAGCCTGGCCGCGGTCGGCGGGACGGGGCTGGGGAACGCCTGTGTCCGATAGTGTGGCCGATAAGCGGACTGGTATCGGGCCAACGATTGCCCTGGGTCCATCAAAGGGTTATCAAACATCTGCTGTCCTGTGGAAAAAGATGGGATGATGGAAAAGAGCATGAACGAACATGTGGTTGGAGCTTCTTTGCCTGCTTTGCATACAAAGACCGTGACTAAGCGGTTAGAAAGTGTGGGATGGATGCATTCTACTGTAAAAACAATGAGAATAACGTGAGAGGTGATGCATTAAAAAAAAATACACGTATGTAAAGCTGCTGTTCAAGCTGCTGGGCACTTTGAACATCGTGCTGGTGGTACGTACTAATAGACCTGCGAGTTTTTATTTGAAGCCGTTTGCTCTAATGCTGAGCTTTGTAGGGCTGGGCTTGGGCCCTGGAAGAGATGAGGAAGCTCTGGAGCAGTGAGCAGCCTTAGCTGAAGCAGAAATATTGGTCTGGGGGACCTGGAGGGCCAGAATCTGACCCATGGGATGGGCAGAGCCTGGAGGTGCCAGCGAAACGGAGAGCGCCTTGGGGAGCGTGGCGTACAGTAGTTGTGAGATGCGTGACATAGTCTTGAGTTGTTCCTTTCCCGAACGCCAGAGGAAATGCAGGAAGAACGGAGTTTAGTGAATGCCCTTAATGTGGGTAATGACAGGAGAGGAGACCTCAAACTTTTGATTTACTTGCTTCAATACTTAAAGGGGGCCTACAAGAAGGATGGGGATGGTCTTTATAGCAAGGCCTGCTGCGACAGGACAAGGGGCGATGGTTTTAAACTAAAGGAGGGGGGATTTAGACTGAACGCAAGGAAAAAATTTGTCACGATGAGGGTGGTGAAACACTGGACCGGGTTGTCCAGAGAGGTGGGAGATGCCCCATCCCTGGACACACTCAAGGCCAGGCTGGATGGGGCTGTGAGCAACCTGATCTGGTTGAAGATGTCCCTGCCCATGGCAGGGGGGATGGACTGGATGGGCTTTAAAGGTCCCTTCCATCCCAAAGCCTTCTATGATTTAAGTTAAAAAAAAAAAAAAAAAGATTTCTTCATTCCCTTTACCATTAAATTCATGAAGCTGCAGAGCAGTACTGTAAAAATTTTGTGATGAATCCTTAAGCATCTCGTAATCCAAAATCATTTACGTGAAGCAATTACTGAGAAAGAAAAAAATTATCTTCTGTGGTGGTGACACCAACTCTTGAGGGGCCTGGGAAGCGGTGCTCTGCCTGATGCTGACACCACCATGAATAGGTAGGACGTGCCTTTTTTTTCTTTTTTTTCCCCCATAAAGGATCTTGTGAGCAATGAGACTCAGCCCAGTAGATCCGATACCTTATTTCTTTGCTCTAAGCGGCAGAGCGCGGCGATGTTACTGCGCGAAGGCGGTTTTTCTGCATCCCAGCTGAGCCCAGGAGAGCGCTGCGGAAGGAGGGAGAGGAAGGATCAGTGGGCTGAGACACGGCTAATTAAGAAATAACCGATCACAAAAAGTTCTTTTTAAAAAATACTTACTCCTTTCCCTGTTGAGTTAAGGAACAAGGTTGAAGAAAAGCCTCTGTAGTGAAAAGACAGTGATTTATGGTTTCAAGCCTTTAAAAAGTACAGACTGCCCTTTGTTTGTTGTAGTTTATTTTTAACAAATGAACTTGGCGTAACGTAAGAAAGGCCGTATAAATGCCATTGCCTCCTGGCATAAATCTGACCGATCGCAGGTCGTGTTCCTCGCACGTACCGGCTCTCGAAACAGGAGGCGAGCGCTGAGCGTGCATTTTTGCGAACACCCGTGGGGGAAAAAAGTGGTTTAAGCAACTGAAAACCACTTTAAGCAAGTGGTTTTGAGCAAAGAGGCAGCCCCTAGGAAGCAAACAGATGTGGAAACGTTGGGTCCAAACTAAAATACGCTGGAGGCAGAAGTAGTTCTTTTAACGGGAGGTGGCGGACAACGTTTACTCACCTACAGTGCAACGTACGCTGCGATATTGTAAAAGCTAATTAATCTTATACCTGTGGAATGACATTATAGACAGTGGAAGAAAGCTATTTATCGGAATCAACGTGCAAATGCTTCCCAATGTAAAGCCCTGGAGAGCTGAACGAGCAGAACATTTTAATTTCAGCTCATTCGTGGAGGTGGAGGAGCCGTGCTGGCCGCTGCCCCGGGAGCAGCTCGGCCCAGCTCTCCGGAGAGCTGCCCCTCCTCTGCCCCGCGCTCCCTGCGTGAACCAGAGAGGGGTTTTTATAAAAAGCCAGGTCTTTTAGAGTCAGATTGATTGCTCAAGCTGGTTTTCTGTTCTTTTTAAAATAATTTCCACGTGCGTTTCCTTTAGCAGCTTCCTCAAGTCTCGGGCAATAAAGCGGAGTCACAGAAGAGCGGCTGGAGCTGCCGTCCCATCGCAAGGACGATGAAGGAAACCGAAGAGCAGCTGCTGCTGGTGAGCAGGGAAAACCAAGTGCTGAAGATCAAGGTGTGTTTTGTTGGTTGTTTTTTTTAAGGTTTCAGAGGAATATGTGTGCTTTGCAGCCCAGTGAGTCAGAGCTGGGTCCCGGCTGCTGCAGCGATCCCGCGCCGGAGCCTTTCCTTCGGGGAAGGGGCAGGCTCTGCTTCGCTTCCCGCCGGCTGCAAACTCTGGCATTGCAACAGGCGACAAAATTCACGTCGAAATCTGCTTGCCATCCCATCCCCATCCCCTTTGTGGCGAGTGAGGCAGCACAGTCGGCTCTCGGTGTATTTACAAGCGGTTGGACGTGCATCTCTCCTTCTAAACCATCAGCCTTTGTTTGTCAAGGGGCTCAATACTGAATAAATCCGCCTTTCTTTGGAAACTCAAATGCCTGGCAGGTATTGCCCCCAGGTATTTAGGATTCCTTTCTTTCTTTTTTTTTTTTTTTTGACAAGGGTAAATGCTGAAATTTCATCTTGTGTAGAGGGCTTATTTTTTGGCGTGTGATTGTAACATCCCGTTTTTAAAGCACGATATATATGTATCGTACGATTCCTCCTTCTAGCTGGAAGCCACCAGAGAAGCAGGTGTACAGGCTCTCCGATCTGCCTCCCAGAAACTGCATGAGAATTACCAGAGTCGGTCAGAAGAACTGAAAAAAAGCCACGAGAATGAGAAGCAGCGAATACAGGTACAAATCTCTCCCACGTGTGGGCACGACCGTCCTGTTCCCTATCCAAATATTTACGTGGGCTCTGGCTCTCCGTGCTGCCAACTTCGACCTAGGAGCTATGGAGTCTCTTCTCCTCGCACCGTGGGGAAGTTAAATAGGGAAATGAATAAGAATGGATTATTTTAATTTTATTCCCAATTCTTGGAAACGGGTTGGTAGAGTTTGCTCAAAATTCCTCGAGTCCCATCTCTGTCCATCTACTGCATTCGCCGGCTCCCTGCACGCCTGCCTTAATGCCCTTCTTGGTCCCAGGCCCACAATCTCCAACAAGAAGAGAAGCTCCAGCAAAGCTCAGAAAACGCCAGCCGCCTCGCTGAAGGCATCAGGGAAAAATGTACCCGCATCGCAGAGATGGAGAAGCGCGTGCAAAGGATGGAGGAGGTATGTCCACCCGCTCCTCGTGTCCGTCCGTCCCAGGGCCGGGAGTCGGCGCAGGCGAGGAACATGCCCTGGGAGTGCCGGTGCTTGGAAAGGGGAGTTTATTGCTTTCAGGGTTTGGGGCATGTTAGCTGTTGGAATGAGGACTAAAAAGGCTTCTGCCCTTGAGATCCTTCAGCTGTAACTATAAGTAAAACATGCAATTTGAGCTCCCTCTTTCAGTTATTTCAGAACTTGCTTAAAAATCATACAATCGTTAAGGTTGGAAAAGACCCTTAAGATCACCGAGTCCAACCGTTAACCCAGCACTGCCAAGGCCACCACTAAACCATGTCCTCGAGCACCACGTCTGTCCTTCTTTTAAATACCTCCAGGGATGGGGACTCAACCCCTGCCCTGGGCAGCCTGGTCCAATGCTTGACCACTGAAGCATAGCGCATCAGTTAGAAGTCTTAATTTGTAGCTATTAATGATTTCTGCTCCTGAACAGTTGCTCTTCCACCTTCCCCCATCGGCGTACTTCTAGCATTTGAAATGAAAACGTCGCCAGCCTAGCACTAAAAACTGCTCCTTCTTAACTCTCAGAAAAACGCCGCTGTAAGCATCCGAAATCCTGGGCAGGCAAATGACTGCTGGAGCAATCTGACGCCTGCGTGCGCAGAAACCGGCAGAAAATGTCCTCTCCTTTATCGTGAATTTTCTTCGGTGCTGGTGGTAGTCGCGTTGGAAGAAGCAATGGCACCGCGCATCGTTTTTCTGATCTACGCGCTCGGCAGGAGTGGGAATTGCTCCTATAGAAGTGCCATTCTAAAATTAAGTTTTTCCTCTCCTGGGATTACTGGAAACACGGGGTCAATGAGTGTGTTTCCACCCCCGTCACATGCGGGTAATCCTGAGAAAAACTGAGAGTTTTGGCATCAGTTTTGTTCAGATTTTTCCCTTGGTGGACAAGGTTTTGAGAGGTGGACGTAGCAGTAACGCAGCATCCCGTGGCCACAGAGCACGGACTCTCACAAGACCTAAGGATTTTGCTAATTAAGTAAAGGAGAGAACTGCTGTTTTACGAGAGTTTGGATTTTTCTCGTGGTAAATCGGTACCGTCATCCCTTCGGGATTCGCTTCGGAGAGGTCAGACTGGTTTGTATCTCCAGCTGATGTTGATGGGGGTGGTTATTGCCGAATTCCGTCTGTTTTCCAACACTGAGCAGAACCGTCGAAGGTCCAGCCAAACTTCTCTCGCTAATGGAATGGCAGCAAATGTAATCTAGTTTTTCCATAACTCCGATTGTTTCCTTAGGAAAAGAAAACTCTGATAGAGAAGAAAATGTCATTTGAAAAGACGCTTCAACAGATGATGTCGAGGAATGAAGACAGCAAACGGTAATTAAATGCATGTGGTAAAGTGTTCTTCTTTCTTTCTGGGGGATTATTTTGTGTAGAGTACCAGACAGTCGCTTGCTCAGGTTCCTCCTGGTAGTAAAATTACTCATGATTGAAAGCAACTGGTTCAAATCCTGATTTGCTGTGGTTGCTTGAAGAAGCCAAGACAGATGTTGATGTCCTACAGCTCTTAGACGTTGATTCTGCTCCCATTCCTAGTCCTTTTCCTTCCACCTTGCATGCACGAATTGCTTCCCTTTCCCGATTCTCGCATGGAGTCGATGCTGCTTTGGTGACCTGGTGCATGCAGTAGGTAAGGCAAAAGCCTTCATTATTTATGAATTTACTTATTAACCGCTAGTAAGGGTTGTCCCGCCAGGCAAAATATGTCTCAAACTGTGGTTCTATTTGTTCTGCTCAATAAAGAAGCCTTTACAGGTGTAGTTCTGTATGAATTACAGCCAGGTATCCTCAGGAGCATCCTTGCTAGCAACAAGCTCTTCAGCTGACCCTGAGGTGGGAAAGCGGCTGGGTGGGTCGGTGATCCTTAGGGATTGAACCTGGGCTGCTTCTGCTCTCGCCCGCAGGTGCCTGGATCTCCAGAGGCAGATTTTCACCCTGCGGGAGCAGATTTGCCACCTGCAACGCGTGATCCAGGCGCAGCATCGCGGCCTGCGTGGCGTGATCCAGGAGGTCAGGCTGGGGCGGCCCTCCCGCCGGGCAGGGCTTCGGCTGTCGGGAAAAGAAACGGGAGACGCTGGGCTCTGGGCTCTTGTCTTAAGCACGGGTGCTGGGGACGAGCAGCTCGCTTGGCACGCTGTGCCTGGTTTGCGCGACAGCAAAGCCAACGGGCCGACATCCCAGATAGGCTACGACAAAAATCAAAGTCACGATACAGCGGGAGCTGTTTTCCTTACCGACTGCCTTTGTCCGTACGAACTCCCCCGCCTCGCAGAACACGCGCTTGCCTTTTCCCATCCGGCTAAGGCAAGGCCCCGCGCTAATTAGCTGTCGTAATCAGGTTTCTGTACATATGCCAACAAGAGGTAGACTTGTTATCCGAAGGAAAACGCGACACCGTGTGTTCAGAAATTGTTTTATAAATCGTTTAATCAATTAGTTTGAGTTCTTCTACGGTAAAAGACTAGGGGCTTGCATGGCCTGCGATTCCCCTGGCACTCCGAGACGTTTAGCTCTCTGCTTTTGTTCGACACAGAGATGTTTTTGATGTATTAAGGTTTCCAATCTCTTACAAACTTCATTTCCTAACTCTCAGGCGGAGGAACTGAAGAAGGAACTTGGAAGCCAAGATAAAAAAATAGAAAACCTGACAGAGAAGCTGACGGCGCTGGAAGTGCAGGTAAGGGCAGAAAGGAAAAGGATATATTGAAGGGAGAGAGCAAAAGTAATTCTCTATAATGAGGAGGTCAGTACGACGTTGTCGGGGTGGTGTTCCTTTGCACTGCATCTTTCACTTGGTTTAAAAAAAAAAACAAAACAAATATAAAAAATCCCCCCCCAAACCTTTCTGGAGGAGCGGCAGGTCCTAGCTGGCATCTGGGCTTGTCGCTTGTCTGCTATGTTATGCTGAGAGGGGTTTATTTTATTTTTCTTTTCCTTGCAGAATAAAGAACTGAAAGACAGAGTGGAGTTCTGGTCTGGCCAGCCCAAGACTAAAGTTTCAAAAGCTGTCTGCACAGAGTAAGTACCTCGGGGCACGGGAACGGCTGAGCCCCTGGCTCTTGCAGGCCACCTCCAGCGTCCCCGCAGGGGTTTGAGTCAGGCCTTGCTGGGAGCAACCAGACTTCATCCATCCTGCAGTGATTATCCTTTATAGAGAAAAGGAGGGGAAAAACCCAAGCTCTGCTTCAAACTTAGTAGCCGGTGGTGTGATGGTTGTAGCCCGAGTCCTGACTCCCACGCAGCCGTCCAGCTCAGACGGGGTTTGAAGTCAGCTTCTCCGTATCTAGAGCCATAGTTACAAACCTCTGGCTTATTTCATATATGGTTGTGGTGGGTTTAAGCCTGGCTTGGGCAGGTGAAGGTGTCTGAGTCGTCTCTACCTTCTTGTACTTCACTCTGCAGCGCCCCGCAAGATTTTGGAGCCCCTGGAGCATCCCCTTACCTGATGCTCACCAGGCTAAGGAAGGAAAAGAGCTAAAGGAACGACTGGATGTTTGTCTCCTGCCTTTGTCGGAAGGATTTTTTTTTCTGTGCGTTGCAACCTGTAACTCCTACGGCCTCTTTGTTACCGCAAGGAATCCTCGGCGCGCGCTGCCTCTCTCCGACGCGTGGCGCGGAAGCGGTGCCGCAGAGCGGCGGTGAGCTCCCGCGTGCCGGCGCAACCAGGACCGTACCCGGGGGATGCTGCACCGCCGGACCCGCCTGGCGCGGGCAGCGGCAGGACCCGCCTGCGCGAAGGGGCTCCCACCTCCACGGACTGCAGCAGAGGTTCAGTTTAACCGCGACGCTCGTTTAGGTAAGGGTAGAAAATAAACCTTGGGCTACCTGGTCCGGTGTTACAGTCGCCGCTTTCCCGCCTGCGGTCGGAGCGCGGGCCCGGCCCTTTCAGGGGGCTCAGCTCTCCTCCAGCGTTCGACCCCGCGGGCACAGCGTGTTTATGTCGCGGACACAAGGAGCGAGCGGATCCCTTTCTGGGTTTCTTGCTTTCCTGAAAACTTTCCATGGCAAATGCTAAGTTTTCTGCCTACGTCAGCAGGAGTGTGATGTTCCTCCTTGAGCCTTGCCTCTGGCCGAAATCCCTTTTTGGAGGGGAAAGCTGGTTTTTTCCTCTTCCCTAAAGCGGGAGAGGTGCTGCGGTGGTCAGCGATCCCCTGCTCGGGAGACGTGGCACGCCTCGGCGCTAAACCGTGTCCCCAGGGGAGCGACAGCGGCTTTGCAGACCCACGTTTACCTCTGTGCTGTGGGACCCGGTCTGTCTTCTATAATCCCTGACATGCAGGCAGAGCAGCGTTTGGGGAAAAAAAAAAAATAAAATAAAGGTGTTGAGCCTTAAATAAGGTTTAAAGGCACTAAGTTTCAGTTTGCTCCTTTTCTTACCTAACTTTAGATACGTTATTTGCACATGGTGTCACGCGGGGATTAACTCAGTGAAGGTACAAAGAAAAGCTTGGCACTTGCTTAATAGCAGGGCGAGGCAGGTTGGGTGCTGCCGTGCGCGGCCTGCCGGCTTTTAGTCACCATTTAAGAGGGGGAGCTTTGCAAATTGTAAATGTAAATTTAATTAATTGGGGTAAATTGTACCGTTTCCCCGCCGAGTGAGGGCAAGGAGCTGGTGGTCAGGCCTTACCCATCCCTCTCTTGAGAGGGAAACCGAGCTCAGGTTGAAGCCAGGGTGCCGAGGCTGAGCTGCCACGGGGCAGGCTGGGTGCTGCAACCAAAAGCCCTGCCTCTCTTTCCCTGGTCCTCCCCTTGTGTCCCTGCCAATGCTGCCTAACCTGGCTGTACCTCTTAGGGAGAAGCCTCTGCTTCCCTCCGTAAACGGCCGAGACACTGGATTTAAAAATGTACTTTTATTCTGAAAATAACAGTGCAGAAACCGAGTCACAGGATACATTCCTCAGCTGTATTACACAAACCCGGACGGCGGGGAACCAGGTGACAGTATGTTTTGAAGCCACGGGTACTTTGGTAAAACAGAGGGACATTAACATCGGTAAGCAAGCGCCACGGTCCGGTCAAGGGGGATCTAGAATAAAAAATACTATTTGTGTTGGAGAGAGTTTCAATCACGCTCATAGCACGAGGCAGAGCACAGATAGAAGACGAACGTAAAGCATGCTTACAGTAGCGTAACGGAAGGCAACACTTAAAAGGTAGTTGATACAGGGGGCTTAGTGTTTACCTGGAAGGCGAACAATACCTTAACAAAACCAAAGAAGAACCACTGAACTTCCATAAGTTGAGTAAGATACAACAGGCGTCTTCTACTATACAGTTTGTCCACGAAGCCCTATTGCACGATGAGGATGGACGACTTCAGGGTCTACTTGCTAAAGTTCTGTTGTAACTAGGTAACCGTGTGGAACAAAAGCACGCAGCAAAGAATCCTTTCCTCTGTTGCCTTGAACTAGTTTAGATAGAAATAATAATAATAATAAATTAGAAGCAGACCTGCCCAGCATCAAAGAGTCCCAAGTCAACAGCATCCTCTGGAAAAAAAAACACCACAAAACTTATCCTATATGGGTGTGGGGTTTTTTTTTTGAGGGGAGGGAATTTGTGTTTAAAGTAGAATTATTAAGACAGGAAAGAAGCTGTGAAAATTTGGCTTTCTCTTGAAAGGTGCCTCGAGCCCGGTCTCCTAGCAGGCAGGTAAAAAACTATTCATTTTTACAGCTTCACATCAGTTCCAACACTTTTTTTTTCTCCTTTTCTTTGTAAGATCAGAGCACGGTCTGAAACTCCTACAGCGTTCACACTTGGCTAAAAATAGCAGTCACTTGAGGTTATTTTTACGCTTGCTGCTTTTCTTTAGTTATAGTGCCAAGAACACAAATTTTAAAGTAACAGCTCTAGATTTTTTGTGGTTTTTTGTTTTTTTTTTTTTAAAGTTTAGGCTGAAAACTTCAGTTATATCCATGGATTGAAACGGTTCTAGGAGAAAAAACCTCTTGCCTTGCAACAGTCCCAAAGAGTTGCTATGGAGCGGGTATCAAAATCCCATCCTATACAACTTTTAAAAGTTTCTTACATGATCCAGTCCTCTCAAATGTAAATGTACGTCTGACAATCCTTTACACATTCAGCCTGTTCGCTAAGATGTAGCCTTCAGAAAACGGTTAAGGCAATCGGTTTTAAGTTACCAAGATGGCAAGGAAACGGCAGCTGCTCTCCAGTGCCTTTTGCTGTATCGTACTTACTGCCGGTCTCAGCCCTGCAAGCAGGCAGCAAAGTGCCTGTTCTTGCCTTATGTTTCCTCTTTTAAAAAGAAAAAAAAAAAAGTTTCAGGCACCCAAACCCCCTCTTTTTTTTCCCTTTTTTTTTTTTTAGAGAAGCAAATACCTTTCTTCTTGCACATGGCTGTAAGAAGCCCCAGAAGGCAAAGGCTACAGAAAAGCCATGAGTTACTTAAGCCCCTGCTACTGGTTTTCTTTAGTGCCAGTACCTCTCCGAGGGGCAGCGGGGTGCTGAGCTGGACGCCGGGCTCAGGATTTGGCCGGGGCTCCCAGCCGGCTCTGGAAGAGGAGACGGAGAAGTGGGGAAATCGCCTCAGCCAGGGGCTGAGAAACGAGGCTGCGCCGCTCTGCAAGGGCGGCCCTGCGCCGTCACCGCGGTTTGGTACCCGCCAGGACGGAGCAGGGCCTCGGGGTCACTCCCCTGCCAAATGCTTTTCTTTGGAAATGAGGCATTAGAAGAAGGAAAAAAACCCACGCATTACTAGTTGATCACAGCTAAAAATATTTCATAAAATGAAGGCAGGAGCTTAAAAAATGATTGTGAAGCCAAAACAGGTGATGTGCCACACGCCGTTTCCAGCGCTCTCGTGGCTCTGGACGGGCATTGCGACGTGCCAGCAACAGAGCCTGCAAGGACTTCTGGAGAGCATCTGCTGAAGTGTCTAAAGTCTCTGCACTGGAGAACAGTCATTAAATCTCTCCTGGCCTTTTTCAGTTGATGGAATAATTTTAAATAATATTTAAAATAATAAAAATAAGCTCATTCACATCTGTATGTTCATGGAGTAGGTACTGCTGTGCAGGTTGGGTTTTTTTTCTGTTTTACACCACTTTAGCTCTAGTTGTCTAGCTCCTTACTTCACAGAGACGCTCTAGACCCGATTCAGCCAAGCACGCACTTACACACAAGCTTAAATAACTAACTTCTCAAGCTGGGCTCTCTGGTAAACACCGTAAACGTTGAAAGGCATTTCTCTTAAACTAAAGCGTGTTGCCTCTAGTACCGCTTCTATCCTGTGATTTCCAGGCAGCCCTGGGTATTCCCACCCCTCTGCAGGTAACTTGTTTTATTCCCGAGGATGCAAAGCAGCAGAGGGCCCTGCCCCGGCCCGCATCTTGCCCACCGGGTAGCAGGGCTGGCCACCGCAGTGGCTCAACGCAAACACAGGCACTGTAAATCCACTGCTGGAGCGATCTCTGCAGCCGAAAAGGGACTTTCAATGTATGCATTAAAAAAAAAAAAAAATCCCGTTTGACGACAGCACCTTTCCTTTCTTGCCTTCCTAAAAAAGGTCTTGGCACTGCTACTCCAAGGCGAGGGGCTGGGGAAGGCCAGCAAAGGATGCACAAACATCCAGAGTCAGAGCAGCAACATCACTTAAAGGCATTCCCGGCTGACTCCAAGTTTCCTCACTCCTCCGAGTGTTACCCCAGGGTCTGAATTCACTAAATGCACCAGTTTATAAACAGAGCAGCAACACCAGACTTTGGCACCGCGCTTTGGCACTGCAAATATTTAGCAAAGGGTAAGGGAACGCATTTCTTCCACCGAGACACGCTGAGCGAAAGGCTGCAGGCGAACAGAAGGAGCTGCAACCTGTAGCCGTAGGTCAGCACCCCAGCGCTGCTCTAGCATAGCGTACTAACATTTTTTTGATGCCACGTTTTTACATTCATGCTTAAAACTGGGAGGACAAAAATACCTGTAGAGCAGGAAGCAGAATGGACTACGGAGAGCTCTAAGGATGAGACGAGAGGTGTCACGCCATATATGTGAGTTAACCGGGACAAGCCAAGAGGATTAAGGGAACAGATTCAACAAGAAGTTGGGTAACTTGAACTGTCTTGGTAACTAGCACAGCCTGAGACGGCTGCCGGAGACGAGGAAGGCAGAACTATGCAGAGAGAAGAGGAAACCAAAAGTATTCTCGGCGTAAGATCCCGCAAGTCGCACCTCCGAAGGACGGGCATCGCCGTCGCCTTTGGCAGCGCACAGCGCTGCTCAGCTCAGAAATGACCACACAACGCTGCGCAAGAAAGCCCACGGCAAGAGCGCTTCACTGGAGGGCTACTGGAAAACTGAAATAAGGAATTTCTAAAAGGACACAAAAAGAGACCTTGAGAAACCAGTGCCTGGACCGAAATTCAAGACAAAAGCGCACAGGGTTAGAACACCCGCGCTGACATTTCATTTTTAGTACCACACCCTGGATAAAGTATCATAGGACCTTCTCTCCCTCTCCAGCCCTGCTGCGGGTTATCTGGCAGGCTTGCAAACAAGCTGGATTTGTGCTCAAAAGCAAATGCTTAACTCCCAGTTCAAACAAGTATAATCAAATTTTGCAACAGCAGAATCTGAATTCAAGTTCTAGTGGGAAGGGATGAGGCTAGATCCTACCAGAGACGTGAACTGAAAGCCAATTAATTTTGCAGGCTGGTGTCCTGGAAGAATTTATAGGACTGAACGCGTTAAAGTGAAACGCTTGGAGCAACAGGAGTGCAAAAAGGATGAAAACGGTAGGATACGTGGCTCCAGCGAGGGATACGTTCAGGAGTTCACAGTGCAGTCAGGAGGGCTGGAACGAGTAAAGTGCTGTGCCAAGAGGCTGCGCCTCACCGGGGTCACCGCAGCCTGTACGCAGGACGGCACTACCCCCCCGTACGGACGATGCGGCTGTGCCGCACCGCCCCGCCGGCTTTTCTCCAGCGGGTCGCAAGCAGCTCGCAGGGGCTCGCTGGGCATCCAGCTCACCGTGGAAAACAGGGGATCCATTACAGAGCTCTAGCAGAAGTGAAGGAAAGCCCTTCAACCAGAAAGCGGGTATGGAACTGAGAGCGCGTCTTCCAGCACGTGGGATAGCAAAGTTTTGTACAGGCACGGCTCTGTAAGACTGCGAGTAGCCCCCTTGTAGTGTTCTTTCTTTGCTGCAATTACCATTATTTCCTGGGTATCGCAGAGAACTCGTGAACCTTACAACTGCTATCGCTTTCAGTTCCTACCGCAGCAGCAAGGAGTGGCCCTGAGTCATCCCTGCAGGGCTGCCGTTGCTCAGCGGGGGTTCGCAAGAGCCGCCACGCTGCGGGAAGACAGACGGACGTCGCCAAGTGGGCACGTAAGGATGCGAATCTGCTGGTGGGCCTGCGAAACCTAAGAGGAAGAGTTGTGAGGAATAAAAACGGAGCAAGAGTTAAGTGATGATGGAGAGGGGACGGAAGGTGATTTTTAGTAAGAGTTCATTGTCTAGTTTTTTCAGAGAGTTAACCTGAAAAACAACAAAGCTGTTAGTAGCCATTTAGAATCACTTATCATGTTCCTCTTTTTTTTTTAATTTAATAACTGAGAGCTACTATACCACCTACCAGGAAAGGAAACACGTTTAAACTTCTCTTCCTTTCCTCCAAACAAAGTTTTGACGGCAAAATCCTTTTGGGATAATAGTTTCACATGCATTTGCAGACTTTTTTTTTTTAAAAAAACCCAGAGAATTATATTCAATTTCTTGTATCAGCAAGTATATAAATACAAACCAAGCGATGGAGCTTTTACTACAGTCATTTCCCTTTCGTTCCTCAACAGACCCCTCGAGCAACACTGGGCGGTGAGGGATAGCCATACGCTCCCTCCGTCCGCGCTGGAGAGTTTCGGAGACCGTATCCTTACGGAACGGGGCTCCCTGGGAACGGACTGCCAGCTCCGGCAATTCACAGTCGCTGAAGCTCACTGGCGAGGTTAGGAGACACCTTCCTCCAGACCACACTGTTCTGGGTATCACTGCTCTGGGTTTTTTTTAATTATTCTTCTTCTAAGAGTGCTAGTTTCAGCAGGTGGAGAGATAAATAGAACTGAGCTTCATCAAGGTGCTTTGAAACAGTGCCAGGTTTGGGATTTTACACACCTTTGTATGAATCATCTGTCTGCTACCGAAATCGCTTTCAGCTTCGTAACAGCTTTTAGACAAGCGATACTTCAGCTGCTCTGGGAAACGCGCTTTGCTTGACCCTCGGTGATTTACCCTTCTAAGCAACTTCTTTCGCTCCTGTTCAACGGACAAAAATCTGATGCCACAAAATGAGAGATTTCTTTGAAAGCGAGACAGGGAGCTCCTCAGATCATCATTTTCAGGAATTCAAGACATATTACAATTTTTTTTTTTTTAAAATTATGTTTTATGCTACATATTAAAAAGCAATACAACTTCACGTCACAGAAAACCCTAAACTTCCAGTCTACGTGTCTTAGGTAACTGAGGAACCTATCTGAATATCAGCCTGCTTGCTATCAGTCTAGTTAATCTTCTACCTGTTGACTGCCACAACAGCTTTTCCACCTCTGGAGGTGTTAGGACTCTTTATAGCCTACAAAAGGACCTGCATTATACCTGTTTGTATAGTATACACTATATATACACATAGCCTTAGGTATAGTCTATCACTTAGATAGTCTTTACAGCCTGCAAGTTAGATTCCTGGCACGGTAATCGCAGCTATTTGGTTACTCACCCAATGGGTCTGCTCCTACGGATGTACCATCTGCCCTGTTAACATGCCAAATCATCAAGTAAACATCGCTTTAGGAGCTGGGCGGAAAAACCTGTTATTTTTTCAGCAGTGAATCTGGTAAAATCTCCATTTCTGGGAAGCACTGAAACACTTTCTGAGCTTGCTGTTCACAAAGTTTGCAATTGTGAATCAATCAAAGCTGAAAACATTTAAATAAATGAAAGTCTGCAATCCTGCCAACCCAACCAATTAAGCTTGACTTGTGAAGAGATCCATTTTTACCCCCCAATCTGCACCCTCCCAAGTGATCTGAAAGTAGCTTAAAGCGCAATAAACACAAGTAGACCTTTAACTACCACCTGTATAAAAACAGAACGCTTATTCTACAAAAAAGGACAGGGTAGACTAATAAATACGCTGTAACTTGGTTTAGAAAATGATCTATACTTACAAATATAGTATTTTTCTTTATTTTTTCCTGTATTTGTGATAAGCAACTTGCTTTTTCACTAGAACTTGCTTTCACCCGTAGAAGAAATCTTTTGCCTTGCACCCTTCAAAGGAGCAACTCTACCCTCTGCGCCGAGACACCTGCAAACTTCTGCAACGCGCTTCCATCCAGTCAGTCACATAGTCGGGACTCCCATCTTTCCAAGTCCCCACATTACATTTTTTCCACTTTGCCCCCTTGCAGAGAATTTAAGGGTACAAGAAAACTGTCCTCCGCTGAAAACCGAAGTGTACGGAGGACCCGGCAGAGCTGCAGCAATCATTTAGAGGCTCTCTCGGCGCAGCAGAGTTTGCAGTTCCCTTCTAGGCAGTGCAAACAAGTTCTTTCCTATGTCCTACCTGCGATACGCAGTTACCCAGAGAAAAAGAAGAAAAAGGATAGTTTCCTTAAGTTGAGGAGGGGAGAATATTTTTTGCTAACGGTAAGAAGTTGCTTCATAAAATATAGTTTCTCTCTGTTCTCATACATTATACTCTCTTCTTTATAAACTGTCCCTGCAGCGTCAGAAACCCTCTGCATGCTTTTCCCCATAACGTTCCAATCCCTGCTTGGATTATTGGCAACACAAGCAATGCTGCACAATTCCCTGATAATTTTTTTTTTTTTTAAATTAAACGCCCTGCTTCCTGCCCCCAAACCCAAACCACACATGCACAACCCACCCCCCCAACCACCGTCTCCGTCATTCAGTCAGGACGGGTTCACAGCATCGCTTACTCTGTGCAAGTGAGAAAAGTTTTTTCTTAATAGGCCACATAAAATCTTTTGTATCTCTGCCTTAGAAAACACACGGTCCCTGATGCAGATTAAGAATTATAAAGACACGGGATTCTGTGGAAAAATGGCACAGACCTAGAAAACCACCCACCTCCATTTTAATTTTACTATCCAGTGTATGCAGACAATATTTTCTTTCCCTCCTTTTTTAAAAAAATAAAGCTACTTTCCTCTATTCAGTATCCTGATCACAGGAAAAATAAAGATGAGGGCTGGGGGGAAAAGGAGCGGGGAAGAAGAGGTGGGAGAGTTTTCCGTGAAGATGGCACTGTATCAGGAAGAAGCATTTCAGCACAAGAGCCTCACCGAAACCCAGCTTTTAGTTTTAAACCAGTTCTTTGGAGAAAAACGCCCAATCCCAATAAAACAATGTAACTTTGCTTCTGCGCACGGCTCAAGAGAGCCGGTTTGAATTTGGTGGTAGGTCAGCCGTATTCTGATGAAATATTTTCACTGGTTCTCACAGTTTAGAGGTGACGTTTAGCAGGCACACTTCTTCTCCTCCGGTTTTGCTGCATCTAGCTTTCCCGAGCTTCCTCCGTTGGCTGTGTCCGAGACCTGGGTCTTGTCCACGCACTGCTCCATACGCTTCATTATCAAGTCCAGAAGCGTGTCCACAGCCTTCTCCACGTTCTGGCCGGTAGCAGCACTTGTTTCGAAGTACGGTATGCTACGGTGGGAAGGAAAAGGTTTGCTGGAGAGACTTTTAAAGCCAACCGAGACTCAAGTCTTTGTAACGCTCCCGTTTACAAAACGTATCGCGGCATTTTGACTTCACACTGCGATAACATCAGCACAAACCTTGGCTGAAAAGGTCTTTCAGGTAACCAGAAAGTCCATTTTAAAGAGAAACCTAGGTCTGCACTACAGAACGTTTCAGGGACCACAGAACATAGCAGAAACCTTTTTTTAGGCAGATAATTACAACTATTGCTATTTAGCAGTCCCCGTAAGTCCTAGCTCCCTCCCTTCCTGTCTACTTAGAAGCACAACTTAGCTGTTTCCCTTCTGAAATCCCCTTTGAATCCAGAACCTTGCCTTCCAAATGATCTTTTTCAGAAGAGAAGATTATCAATTGCTCCAGCACTTCCATCATATGAAACCTGGCATGGGCTACCCTCTCCTCAGTGTCGCTGTCCTCCTTACCTGGCTGCAGACAACTCTTTAATATTCTTTTAGTATCGTTAAGTCTAATTTGCTTACTAGTCCTCACAGTCTCTTAGGCCATCTTCTGCTGCTGGCCCAATTCTCTCTGAACATCCCTCATTGTACAGTGAGGGCAACTAAGGAAAAAAAAAAATACACATTCTTTTTGCCCGCAGCACTGTTTACTAACTACAGTAACTATCAGCCAATTTGTCCAGTTACAGGACACTTTGCAGGTGTTTTTAGTGCAAAGAAATGTAGAAGGCTCACTAGAACAAGAAAAAGGCCATTAACAGCTTTATTATCCATCACAGAAAACCAAATAAATTGAGTGTCACTGCACACCTAGAGCCTGACCAAAATCCACAGGTGTCTCCACTCCCAAACTAACTAGAAAAGCAAATTATAAATATTGTTAGTTATTTAGTTCATGACACTGAGTGTTCATCTGCCTGTGCTATACCCTGTCCTGAACGCTCGGGACAAGCCAACATCCCAAGAATGTAGTTTTCTAGTAAGAGTGCTTCCTTCCAGCCTTATTTCTTACGTTGTAATATTTTGGCCACGCTACTAGAACGGTGTGTTGCATTCTCTCTATTTCCTATTCAAACAGGTCGATCTGAAAGCGTGCCAAGTTGGGTATCGGTATAGGCGCATGTGATACCGCAATGCCTACAAATCTTAAAGAGTTTATAAGTATACTTGCAAGTATCGCTAGCCAGTCATCAGCTACACTTATAACAGTTACAGACTAAATTTAGCTTCTGTCATAATTTGCTTACCCATATTTGTCTGCCAGATCTTTTGCTTGCCTTTCGTTTACCTCCCTTTGGTCTGATAAATCAGCTTTATTACCAATTAAGACTATATCTGGATTCTCACAATATGCATTGGCTTGCAGCTGACCTAGAAGCAAAAATAAACAGGAGTTAAGAGAACGCTGGAACCACCTTAGAGACCGAGACTGTTGACAAAACAATTCAAAATGCCTTTCTTGCTCCCCAGATACATTTCCTTGTCGTACATTTACTTGCTAAGGGGAATTTTTCAAAGTAGGAAGTAGAAAAGGTACTAGAAAATTATTTCCAGTATTTGTTTTACCAACATACAGCAAGAGTTAACTGCAATGAGGTGCACTAAACAGAGTGCTTTAGCAGAGGAGAACCTCCACCAGCCAGAGCTCCTCTTCTACAAGACTCACACGGACGTGGTGGAATTACAAACAACGTCCCACGTCATCTGCAAACGCAGCTCTTCAGAGGCAGAGGCCAAAATCCTCAAGCGTGTTTTTCTCTTGGATATACTCAATGCTTTAAATGCAGTTTTATTCATCTGAAGATCCACGCATAAGTACTGTCCACAGCCTCAGCCCTTGTAAGTTATTGTACAAAAGCCATTTATTTATACTCGCCTCACTCCTGGGGGACTGACTGGAAAAGGTGCAGTATGCACAGAACAAATTAGAGATTCAGCTTGGTAAGCAGTGGAAGATTGCGATGACAGGGATTGTTTAGCGGGAGGAAGGAATCTCTGAAGAAGATGGAGCTGTTTTCACAACGCTATCCGGATTCTCACGTTATCCCCACTTCAGCTTGTTTGCTGGAAAACTGCCAGCTGGAAAGGCGCTGGCCTCTGTCCTTCCAGCCCTCTAAGCACCCTCAATTAAAAACAAACTTTAAGAATTTAACCTTTGTTTCACTTTTAGTGTAGCCGTTGTCTGAAGGAAAACCAACAACAGCAAACGCTATGCGCTTGCAAACCAAATCCTCAAAGCCCAATCTTAATTTTAACTTCAACCTCAAAGCAGACAAGAAGGAACCACATTCTGCTTTACAAATAGAAAACACGCCATCAAGATAACCGAGATACCCACAGTACAGTTTCCGAGCTCCCGTATATCATCTCAAATACGGGGTATGGCCAAGGAAGCATCGAATGCCATGAATTTTCAAGAGGCAATAGATTTATTCAAATTGCATCAAATCCAAACAAGATTATTAAGAATATGCCCGGAACGGTCTATCGTGCAAAAAAAGAAAGGAAAAGCATGTATCTTTCCAATTTGATGAAGCTTTCACCCCAAATTACAGGCTGCAAGTACCCCACCTACAGCTGCACTAGACACAACTACTTTCTTTGAGCATTTTCCAGCTCACAAACGATGACATGCAGTAAGCCTAGAAGCCTAAAATACACAAGAAAGCTTCAAGTCAACCGATAAATGCAAGCTCTATGGTTCTACTTACTCATCCAATTTCTGACATTTAAGAAGCTCTGTTGACTGGTGAGATCAAACATCAGTAAAAAGCCCATAGCATCTCTGAAAAACGCTGTGGTGAGACTTCGAAATCTGAAGGTGGAAGAAAAAAGACAACATAGCTCTATTAATACAAAGTGATCTCTAAGGTAAGCACTTTTCTGGCAAGCCTGAAGTGAGTAAAGGAAAAAGAGATATAAAGTAAAGCTTTTCTGAATTGCTTGCGCAACAATTCTGTTTAAAAAATATCTTGAAATCTGAAGAGTCTGCAAGATTTAGTGGATTCCTTTGGAAGTAAAAACAAAATAAAATAATCCTTGACTTTCACTTTAGCTATGATGCATCACACCAGTCAACGTTTATTAATCAGTGCGTTAGTAATCTACCAGAGGAAGCTTATATGTGAGAATATAAACACTGTCAGTGACTAATCTAGTAGTTCAGCTTCTGCCTGATTTAACTGAGAGCGAGACAGAGAGAGAAGGGCTGGTTAAAAGGAAAATAAAGATCCTGAAGCATTTAGTGTATCACAGATCGCAGGGATAGAAACGGATTCACCTGCTGTGATTACACACGCGGAGGCAATGGACGCGCACTGCTCAATACAGTCAATATTAAAGAAAACAGAGGAAGAGCAGGTGGCTGTAAAACTTTATTTCTGGAAGATATTTTTCTTGTCCTAAAATGAGGATTTCTGAGATTTTTCATCTGAACAGACTAATGGAAACGTGAACACCTCAGAACTGCTTTCCAATGAACTGTTACCTTTCCTGTCCGGCTGTGTCCCAAAGCTGGAGGTGGACCTTGAAGGCTTTGCCTGGAGATCCATTTGGTCCTCTGCTGTTGTACACCTAACGAGAGAGGCAAATCAGTACAGCCGTACAGCTCACACCGAAATCCATCCCGTGGGGCACAGCCTCTTATATTTTGCGCAAGCAATAAGCACGGAGTAAAGTTCAGTCCTTCAGTAAAAGCTGACTCTTACTGCTAAAAGCCACTTCAGAGGGCTGCTTATAATAATATTTAAAAACCCAGGAGCCACATGAAACGCCTATGAAAGCTGCGCTTTAAAGATAATTTGGTCATATTTAGTACTTCAAATTAGATACCAATTCTTTAAAACTTGGCATAGCACCGTGCTGAGCAAGCTGTCTGTGCTGTTTCATTGCTGTTCTTACAAAATTTACAGCTGGCTGACAGGATTAACCACTCTTATAAAAAGCTATTTTTTCTTCATTAACTTCTGTTGGACATTAATGACTTCCTTACTAACTGCAACTGCAAACTCACAGTGCTTAAAGAAATCGCTGCGACCTTTCGCTGGGGCTCAATTCTTTATTAAACAGAAACAACGTGTAAATTTGCTGTTGCAGGAAAAGACAGAGGGATCAAATACGTATGAGACGGTTTTGTTATCTGAGGTAGTTTAGCAGACTCGCAGCAGTTTTAAAAGCAGGCAGATATTGCCCTTGCATTTAGATTGAGAGAATTACGGACATTATGGACATGTCCGTATCCAGAGGCTGCACTGACCTTGCCCGGGGAAGCAGAACACCTCCTCCCCTGCCCAACCTGGGCCGTAAAATACAGCGTTTAGTTCTCCTGCACAACCAAGTTAATATTAATTGGGGGTTGGACTAGCTGCTTTCTGGAGGGCCATTCCAGCCTAGACCGTTCTCTGATTCTGCGGACTGATTTAAACCGTTGTCATTTCAACAGGTAGCTTCTGACTGCCTTTCCTTCCTTTGTGGCAGGTGCCCGATCTGGAAACCAGAAAAGAATCAACGGATCAACCGCACCACGTTTGGGAATGAAACTGGTTTGCTGGAGCATGGTCCTGTAATACTCGGCGTGATAAACAAGGAATCTCACAAGATCATTTTTTAATAGGACTTTTACACAATAGAAGAACATATTGAACCTTTTGGATCTCTGTCTTAGCCGTCAATCTCTTAGATAGACCTTCAAGACATTTCAAAGCTGGCAATTTCATGTAAGATGTCGTTTCTCCCACACTTATAAACTCTTTTACCCCAAAATGTAGGGTAAGGGAAAAATACGGAAGAAATCTGTCTGCAACCTTTAGCAGAAAAGTTCAACCTTCTGGAAAGAATCCAGCACCCGTGTTCAAACCACGTTAATGAGCGTCTGACCAGCCAGGGAAAGAGTATTCCAGCAATTTGCATGTTCAGACATTTCCTTGCAATAAAACCGTGTTTTTAATATTGTACGCTTATTACATCAGTGCAATCCCACAGTGCAGAGAAGGAGCCAGGCTCCACTCTGACCTGAGCATCACGTTTAACCGGCCTGAACTTGCTTAGGGCTGATTATGAGAAATTTAAGACAAAATCCAGATCCACGGACCCCTGAACCCCCATCCTCCAGGCAGAGCCTTCACGCCCCTGTCACCATGGCAAAACTGAACTGGGCGCAGCAGCCGCAAACACTGGCAGTCATGAAAAAGCTGCCAGGGAAGATGAAGGCGAACGGGGGAGCGATGCCCATCTTTTCATGGTATTCTAGCGAAATAACAGGAGCTTAAAACGTTAAGTTAAAAAGAACCAAATTTAAAGAGGCCTCCATCTTCCAACTGGGCAAGTATCTACATTTCTTTTTATTAAGGAAATGACTAAAATAATTGCCCAGGGTCTAATATCTCATATGTATCATGGTTTTACTGTTCAAGCAAGCTAGAGGGATTCCTATTAGAAAGCTGAATTTGTCCCCTCTATTTAGCCTGTATCAGTTGTCAGGATCTACGAGCAGATACATTAGTCACATTAAATTAAAACAAAGCGAGTGTGCTCTCATATCCCCAAAAAGCACCTGAATGACACTACAGAAGACTCTCATCTTCTATTTAACCTCAAGAAACAAAAGCAGGGCAGAGCAGACTCGCACACCTTGCATTGAGAAGCACATCAGTCCTAACCTACGAGGCCTCCTGATCACAGGCTCGGTATGCTCAGCCCCCGGCCTCGCTGCTGGCACCGGCGCAGAGGAGCAGCGTGATCCGGCTGCTGGAACCGCTTCTTGTGCCTTTGCTAGCTTACAGTCCCTCAGGGGTCTGTACTGGGGCCAGCGCTGTTCAATATCTTCATCAATGACATAGCGGGATCGAGTGCGCCCTCAGCAAGTTTGCAGGTGACACCAAGCTGAGCGGTGCAGGTGACCCGCCTGAGGGACGGGATGGCACCCAGAGGGACCTGGGCAGGCTGGAGAGGGGGGCCTGGGTGAACCTCATGAGGTTCAACAAGGCCAAGTGCAAGGTCGGGGCAACCCCCGGTATCAGCACAGGCTGGGGGATGAAGGGATGGAGAGCAGCCCTGCCGAGAAGGACTTGGGGGCACTGGGGGATGAAAAGCTGGCCACAAGCCGGCAATGTGCGCTGGCAGCCCAGCAAGCCAAGCGTCTCCTGGGCTGCATCCCCCGCAGCGTGGGCAGCGGGGCGAGGGAGGGGATTCTGCCCCTCTGCCCCGCTCTGGGGAGACCCCCCTGGAGCCCTGCGTCCAGCTCGGGGGTCCTCAGCACGGGAAGGACATGGAGCTGTGGGAGCGGGGCCAGGGGAGGCCACCGAAATGCTCCGAGGGTGGCACAGCTCTGCTGTGAGGGCAGGCTGAGAGCTGGGGGGGTTCAGCCTGGGGAGGAGGGGGCTGCGGGGAGACCTCACTGCGGCCTTGCCGTGCTTAAAGGGGGCCTACAAGAAAGATGGGGATGGTCTTTTTAGCAAGGCCTGCTGCGACAGGACAAGGGGTGATGGTTTTAAACTAAAGGAGGGGGGATTTAGACTGAACACAAGGAAAAAATTTGTCACGATGAGGGTGGTGAAACACTGGCAGGGGTTGCCCAGAGAGGTGGTAGATGCCCCATGCTTGGAAACAGTCAAGGCCAGGCTGGATGGGGCTGTGAGCACCCTGATCTGGTTGAAGATGTCCCTGCTCATGGCAGGGGGATGGACTGGATGGGCTGTAAATGTCCCTTCCATCCCAAAGCCTTCTGTGATTCTATCTTACTGTGTGATCTGGAAGCAAGCTGAAACTTCTGTGCTTCTCTAAGTTTTCATCTCTTCTATTTAAATTATGAGTTTGGGGGCCAGAGTTATTTCTGGTCATAAACACACCTCATTCACTAGCGCTACAGAAACCTGCTCTTGGAAAAATCCTTTTATACCAATGTGCAATAAACGACTTTACAATCCAACACCAGAATAATGGCATCTTTCCCCTTTATCCAGTTCCTAATTATGACTTGCTTAAGCCAAAAACTAGGCCAGGAAAAGCATTATCAACGCATGCTATACCCCATAGTAAGAGAGGCAGTACATATGACATAAAATTTATTCTCAGCAGAAATGAATAAAGAAAAAAAAAAAAAGGGGGTATCGTTCGTGTGAGACAACTTACCACTCGTTTTTCCCGAAAATCTATCCCTACCGTCGTGATGAATTTTGGGTTAAATTTGTTATCGGTGTATCTGTACAGGAACGTTGTTTTTCCAACCCCAGAGTCTCCAAGAGCCAGGAGTTTGATCAGATAATCATAGTCTCCATCAGTCATAGTGCTAATTTTTAGGAACCTACGTAAACAGGAGGAAAAAAAAAATTGATTTAATGATAACAAAACCCCCCTTCTGTTTGTGTTTGCCTCATTTCTATTTTTGTTCATTGAAATGCTACTGCCTGTGCTCAGGGTTGAAAGTTATGTTTGTGTATTTTGAAAAACGCTAACGCAAAGCAGCAGTGAAACTCGCAATTTCGGTTCAGGTGCCAGGAGATGATATAGCTTACACTTTCAATTTTCTAAATAAATAAAATTGAAGCTTAGAACACAAAGTTTGGGACAAAAAGATTATGTTTGTTCTGAGGATCACAATAAGGCCTATAATGAACACAGGTATGAAACCTAGGGCTAAATCCTTCTGCTCAAAGTATTTTATTATGAGTTTGAAGAAAAAGGGTAGTGCAGAAACAGGCGTGAAAAGGAAACTCTGACAGGGCAAGGACCATTCTCAGGGCTCAAGCTCTAACCAGTATAACATGACATTATCAGGGCTATGTATTTTTATCTTGAAAGAAATATTTTCCCCCCCCCCAAGAGAACTAATTAAAAAAGCAGAGTAAGCAATTATCCCAGGGCCACTGCTCATAAAAGGAGAGAGCTCAAACGCCGTTTATTCTGTAGCATAACCAGATGAACCCCCAGCCGCCTTGTTCTGCGCAGCACGCAACCCAAAGCACCCCCTCATCAAACGCTGCAGATATTAATTGGAGCGAAGAAGAAAGAAAAAAGCAGATGGCAAGCCCACCGCCGGGGTTCAGCTCCGCGCCTCCGTTCGGCTGCGGCTGTGACGGCAAGCATCTCCCGCGGCCCAGGTTGCCACCCGAGAGCGGCCGATGGCCGGAGAAAGCCACAGACAGCTTACACGCCTCGACAGCAGTTGTGGGCTCTTTTCTAGTCGTAGCGGTGAACAAGACCAGCAAAACCTACCTCATTAAGCACTTGGAAAACAGATATACTCAGAAAGTAACACAAATTTGCAGAAAGAGGAAAATATTTATCCTATTTACCCAG
Organism: Platalea leucorodia; assembly: GCF_965183815.1. Taxonomy (NCBI): domain Eukaryota; kingdom Metazoa; phylum Chordata; class Aves; order Pelecaniformes; family Threskiornithidae; genus Platalea; species Platalea leucorodia. The sequence goes on from NC_138858.1 coordinate 1,652,910, forward strand.
GCTGTCCCGCAGCCCGGGCAGGAGGTCCCGGAGCAAAGCGTATGCCGCAGAAATGATTTCTGTGGGATTTTCACGGCCCCACACAGCAATTCCTGGCTTTTCCCGATCTGCCGAGTCAAGTGACACAACGTATTTGGGAGGGAAAGCCAGACACAAAGGAGGGACAGCTTTTCAGTGTTTTCTTCTGCTTTGGTCTTTTCCCGGTTGGCCAATGCGACCGAGCGCCGGTGTTCGGGGTCCCACCAACAGAAACGTTCCTGCTCCGTCCGAAGCAGGGCACGGCGCCTGCCAGCACAGCCTCCTGCAGGAGCCACGCCACGGACGCCCACCTGCAGCACAGCACCCTCCTACAATTACTTCCCAGCCCGGCCAAGCCTTCACCCAGAGGAGGAGCACCCTTTCGCCAACCGGACTGCTCCCCCAGCAGGTTTTTTATTATTTCAAGTTCAAGGGGAGCGTTGTATTACCTTCAACCTAGAGCTCCAATTACTGTATGTACTTCGTTAGTATTTGCTATAAAGCTCTACAGAAGGAAAGGGGACCTACGTGAGAAATAGGCCTACAAAGTATTTATTCACGTGAATAAAACGCCCCAATGATGAGAAAACCGGAATCGTATGAAACACCACCTGCATCCTCTCTTACCTTGTTCTCAACAGAATTTAAGCCTTCTCTTTTTTCCAACATCTTGTTAATCCGCAGCATGGATGAACAGCCGCTCCATTCGGATCTCTATGCCGAGACTAATTACTGTGGTATCAGAGCAGGAGACCCTGGGCCACATCCCATTCATAAAAACTACTCCTTGTTTCAGTACAAGACCTTAATTTCCATCAGAATAAACCCTACCTTTCTGAGCATTTAAATTAGCAAGTACTGACCTGCTTTGACTAAAACAGCGAACTAAGCCCGTTTTGATTATCCTGCATTTCAACAGCTTTAAGGGTAAAAAAGCTGGCTGCGTACTGCGCAGTTTCATCGTACGAGATTTATACCTTTGACAGCTAGAGAGCCACCCAGAGAGGCGGGACAAGCTTTTGAGAAATTCATCTTCTGATGATCAAGGTTTAACAGATCTAGGGAAAAAGGCTCCTGAGCTGACAGCGCTGCTCTGCCTTTGGTCTGTGCCGAGCAACTTCACAGAAATTAATTCAAGGCCTTTAATCCTTTCTAGAATATCCCGAGTTTACCACGAGGCTCCGCTGAGCAAGAGTAATTTCTCGATTTTCAAACTCAGAGTATGTCTGATCAACGCAATAACAGTTCTTTAGGCATTTAATTCAACAAATGAGAAAAAGAAAAGTATCTTGGGAGAGGATTCTCCCCAAATGCTTGACTGGTAATACGAAGTATTAACTTGGGATTAGACACTACTCCCAAATATCCATATTCTCTGGGAGTTGAAGTTCAGCATCTCCTTGCTATGCAAATGTGCAAAGCAGAATATTCAGAGTTTACCAGACCTGTAAACGGTGAGCAAAATACACATCGGACTAGGATGATTAAAAACCTGTTTTTGTGAATCTGTCACAAGAAGGCAGTCGGCACTCCCATTCCCAGCACTGGCTGCTTTTCCAGAAGGCAGGGTTACATCCTCCTCGTTCTCTGTACCACGTAGGAAAGTAAAACAGTAACCGGTTGGACAAAGGGGTTTTATTCCTTCAGATTTTAACCCGAAGCCACCAAACAGTTTTCCTCTCCTTGACCAGCTACGTGACGGAGACGGGAGGAGCAGGCTTCACGAAAACCCCGGCGCGGGGGTTGTTTCGCAGACCAGACCGATCCACTGCCATCACGCTGCCGTGATGTAAACAGTGGTAAAACTACTGTTTTACCACTTCCAAACGCTGTAGGACAGCAAAGTAAGGTCTTATCCAACAAGAAATTTGAGGACTGAGAGTTTAATTTCATTTAGAATGAAAGAGTTAAAATTACTACGGCTTACTAATAATTACTATTAGATAAGCATCTAAGCATGCTTTTAAACATGTCTATAATTAACTGGATTTGAAAATTCTGAATGTTTCATTTTGTTTCGTGACAAATGTTAACTTAAACAGTACGCACAACTGAAGTATAAAAATCATACACCATATCGGAAACAAAGCAAGGTTCTTCAGGGGAGGAGGTTTGGGGCTCTTAAAGAAAAGAGACTTTATTGCAAGAGAATTTCTTCTAGCAAAAATCATAAAAACACCTCAGAATTTTCTATTAAGAGGTTATTAGCAAGGCATTTTAATAAAAGTGCAATATACTTTATTCAACTCTAATTTTAAATGGCTCAATATATCGAGCTACTGAAAAGAAACACCCCTGAGCTGTAATCCGATGTCTTACATTGCTAAAACAAAGCAACTCAGGTCACGATTTTCCATGACGACATTCAAAAAAACACCCCCTGCGCCTGGAACCTTGACTTCCAAGTCCTCACCATCCTGAGAGCATCTAAATGGACTTGAAGTTGTCACGCCAGCGACTCGTTTTGCCGTGACCCTGGCTCCACCAGAGACCAAAACCAACTTCCCACTCAACTGATGCCATCTCGCCCTCCAATTCCGAAGCCTGTGCTGTCTCTCTGATACCCCGTTGCCAACTAAGCTTTACAAAAACCCAAACAGGCCTCCTGACCGTCCCTCCCCGCCCTCCCTGCCAACATGGCCGACAGCCAGAGGATGATAAATGCGACGTTTTGATGCTGTTCTTCCAGGCTGTGCATCTAGACTGAGCCCGATTTAAAAAAAAAACCAAAAACCAACGCTCTTCTGCTTTCTTGGCAGACAAGATTCCCATCTAGACCACAAGCAGCATCTTGTTTCTTGATTGATTATTTTGTTCGATCCCCATTTAATGTTCTCTAACTACGGTGTGAGAGAGCATTTAAAATCTGGCGCTTGTCAGCAGATACTCCAGAGAACATTTTCTCGATAGAGAGATATGGCTTCACATAAACCAACCAAACCTTAAGTTATAGCCTACAGGGAGAGGAAAACCCACTCCTGGGGCACCGTGCCTTTGCTCGGCGGCTCTGTACCCAAGGCACGGAGGAAAGGCCCGGCGGCACGTCCCACCGCGCCCGGCTTGGCGTGCCCGAGGAGCCTCCACCCGCAGCACCTCTGGAAGCAGGAGGGCTCCGGCCCTTTGCACGCCCATCGCCAACCTCTCCGCCTGAAGGAGCGGCCTTGGCACCAGCCACCAGCTCGCTCCGAAAAAACCCTGAACTCTGCTCCAGAAGACCCACCCCAGCGCACGGAAAGGGATGCAGAGGAGAAAAGTGGCGAGTCCCGTTTTCTTCTTCCATCCATAGCGTGTTCCTTAAAAACTGGGAGAAAGGCAATTCATTGAAATCTAAATGGCTTTTGAAAAAAATTACTTTTGGCTGGGAACAAACAGCAGAAAAATTATTTCAGTTCAGAAACTCTTTTTCATCTCAAGATGTTTATATGCACAGCAAAAACAAATTAAGCAGGCTAAAACTCTGATGAACCTAACCAAAAAAGTTAGTCATACTTTTAGCCTCTCAGAATTGGAAAGGATTGAAAAATTTTAAAACTTCTAAGTTTCAAACTTTGCAGATTTTTACATTTTAAAAGACTTTCCTAATCAAATAGACTATCTACTAGATTTTCTGATAACATATTTTCTCATTAATGGAGAGAGTTGTTGAAAGGAGTTCAACAATTACATAAGTAGCTAATGGGAATATCATCAAGGTGTAAGTTACATCTGCAATGAGAGACAAGTCAGTTCCAGAAAATAAGATTTTATTTCCCTTGACACACTACTAGTTAGAAGTCGAACAAACAAAAACGTTGTATAAATAGCACTAGCTCTAGGAAGCGCAGGATATAAAATCACAGCGCACATATTGTGCCAGCAGCTGGTCAGCAAGAGATTCGTTCCCTCTGCAGCAAAATAAATCGTCACCACTACTATTCATCCAAGCTTTTTTTCTTGACATGTAAAACCAAAAACAACAACAACGAAAAAAAATCAGTGCTGTCCTGAAGGCCAACTCACGGATGACTGTACCAGAGGCACAACACAGACACAGAGCACCCGTCACTTACTCAAATCAGCAAACCCGGAGCCGACCAGGGGAAAGCTTCATGAGCAAGCTCTACGCTCCCCACCGCAGCTGGCGTTGGGAGACCTGCTGCTCCTCTTCGATTCTGCTGCAGCAGGGCCGGAGTCCGACTTCTTGGGGAAGAGCGGCTGGAGAGATGCCTGGAGGAAAAGGACCTGGGGGTGCTGGTCGACAGCCGCTGGACATGAGCCAGCAGGGTGCCCAGGTGGCCAAGAGGGCCAGTGGCACCCTGGCTTGTATCAGGAACGGTGTGGCCAGCAGGAGCAGGGAGGGGATGGTGCCCCTGCGCTGGGCACTGGTGAGGCCGCCCCTCGAATGCTGTGCTCAGCGCTGGGCCCCGCACCCCAAGGCGGCCATGGAGGGGCTGGAGCGTGGCCAGAGCAGGGCAGCGAGGCTGGGGCAGGGGCTGGAGCACAAGGCTGGGGAGGAGCGGCTGGGGGAGCTGGGGGGGCTCAGCCTGGAGAAGAGGAGGCTGAGGGGAGCCCTCATCGCTCTCTGCAACGGCCTGAAAGGAGGCTGGAGCCGGGGGGGTCGGTCTCTGCTCCCCAGGAACAAGCGATGGGACGAGAGGGAACGGCCTCGAGCTGCGCCAGGGCAGGGTTGGGTTGGGTATTAGGAAAAAATTCTTCACGGAGAGAGTGGTCAGGCACTGGCATGGGCTGCCCAGGGCAGTGGTGCAATCACAGTCCCTGGAAGTGTTCAAAGAACGTGCGGATGTGGTGCTTAGGGATGTGGTGTAGAGGTGGACCCGGCAGTTAGGTTAACGGTTGGACTCGATGATCTCAGAGGTCTTTTCCAACCTTAATGATTCTGTGATTCTCCAGCACCATTAAGACCTTCATCACTTGCCCTTTTTTTGACAGCCTCTAGCACCTCGAAGTGTCATCAGCTGATACAAATTTGACACTCAAATAAAACACGATGCTGTTCCAAGAGCCCACCAACAGCCTATTCGACCCAATAGCATCAAAAAACTACAAACCGACCCCATTCAACTTTCTTTGGTGCATGGCACAAGCCTTCACGCCCCGGGTCATGGGATGACATGCCTAAACATAGGCAAAAGTACTGGACGGCATGAAGATGACCCGCAGGCTCCCCCAGAACGACCGTGGCACCATCCTTTTGCTCTGGAGATCCCGCTCCTGGATCTCTTCAGGGTCAGCGATTGGACGCAGGTGACAAGGGCACTTACCACCGACATGCGACATGCAGAGAGATGACCCCAATACCAACACACGGCTTAAAACCACTTTGCAAAGGGCCTGAGAGACAGGTGGGCATGGACCAAGTTTAGCAGGGTACCACCAAGACGACCGCTTCTCATCCCCAAGCACTCCACAGCCATACCGTTAACTTTCTGACAAACAAAGAGCTGCATGGAGACTTCCAACGAAGAAAAGAGCAGAGAGCTAGGCAAAGCTGATCTGTGGGAGGACAGGCTGCCTGCTAGGTTTCCTGTTAGAGTCACTTCTAGGAGATGAAAAACACTGACGGTAGCAGGTTCCTGTTGGAAATCAGAGTCACTATGCAAAGAGAGTTTGAAATGCATTATTTCTAGCTCCGTCTATCCTCCTAAAGAAATCGTACAGGCTGTAGCAGAAAGGCATCCCAAGATCGACCTGGATGTGGCTGGTCTTTGAAGTTCTTTAGCTACGTCCTTTGAACAGAAAAGGCAAAGCTCTGCAACATGAACAGAAAGCTTCCCCTGACCTTCTGCAGGAACACCAGAAAACTTCCTTTTCTTTCATCCTCAAGATTCTGACTGGTATTAACTCTATCCCAGCCACAACCAGTGCAGTGAAGAACCAAACTCCAGTCCCCTGTCGCTCTCAAAACCCCACAACCTGTTACTCGCTTGCTGTGGGACAACGTCTCTCGCCGACGGAGCATCCAAGAGAGAACCCCACGCCGACCAGATTATTAACATCAAACTTGTTAACACGGCCACGTTGGACACCTCTTCCCTACCAGAGAGAACATACAGGAACGTCTGCAATGCAAAGTGGAACAGACGCAGAATTAAATTTAAGAGTGCGTTATCAGAAAGTAGCCTCACAAGTCCTTCTCGAGTGGGAGAAAGAGACAGGAGGTAGGAAAGATAAGATAAAACTCCGTCCAGTCATCCCAGCATCACGCTATAATTTGTCTGCAATCATCTGCCAAAAAAGCAGAGCCTCACAGCTGCCAAGTAAATGGTCCACAATGAGCCAAACATTTTTTCCCCTCAAAAAAATCAAACAACTCACTGGAGCTATGCTGAAATGAAATTAAAGCTGGCTTCTCTGCTCAAAATCAGGCATACACCATAATTTCCATATAGGAGCTGTGAGCAACAATAAATAACAAATGCGGCATTAGCGTGAAAGAAATGATCTTTCCTCATTTTCTTCCTTCCAGTGGAAACCCCCGGAGGACCAGACGGACGCTTTCTGGCACGGATGCCTCGCAGCATTTGAGCGCAGACAGCTTCAGGCTTCGGTATGTGAAAGACTCTTGGCAAGCCACGGCCACATACTACTCTCTTTTAGCAAGCCAGGATACCGTTTTTACTAGAGAAAGGGATATATCCAGAACATACTGCATTTTAGAAGTTCTTTAAATATACGGACTGTCAGCATTCGCCCATTCGAGCACGGGCTGAACCTAACCCCACAGGTAAGAAGGTGAGTTCGTTACCACGCTCCTCACTGCTACGTGGGCCATGTGAAGGAGCCAGCAGGACTTCCACTTCAAATTCTCCTTCGACTCCTGGGAAGCCCACGGCGAGCATTCACACACGCAGAATCAGTAAAATCTCCAAATACCGCTTTCTAAATAGATGGGTAAACACCAGACGTTTCCTCAGCCAGAACCCATTCACGTCGCCGCACATCCCACAGGTATTATTCAGAATAAACCTCAGCTACCCACGTCCGTCCACGTCTTCCATTCGCATACCCGCAACTTTTGGGGTCGTCTTCTCACGCGGCGTGCTCTGCTACCCCAAGTCGCGCTTAAAGAGGGAAGAGCAGCGCTGAAGCCCTTCCCTTCCAGCCGATGTCGTGTCGCTGCCTCAAAACTCTCACGCTACGTACACACACAGCAAAAACATATTTCCATTTGTGTGGGCAAGGGAGAAGAGCGACTAATTCAGTCATTTTCAGTACCAATCAATATGAAAACTACAAAAAAAGAAAAAAGGCAAAGACAAGGACCAACCGTTATCACAACACTTCCCCGGTGCTTTTTTCCTCTAGGCCAAACACATAGTAGGAGGTGAGTTATAACACAAGCGACTAAGTATATTTTCCTCTATTTCACCATTTCAAAAACCTGCTTGGTAAGTATAGGGATTAATTCTGGGTTGACTATGCCACAGTAGGTCTGTATTTAGCACATAATCCAGTCTATCACACTTGATTGACTACACAAATATAACTGGGCTACTGCCTGGAAAATAATGATCATTTACAAAATACCTGCAAAATGCACAAGCCAGAAATGGATTTTGCAAAAGGCAGCAGAATCCTGCCACTGTAAAATATCCCAGACGGCAAATACACTAACCTTTCATTCACACTTCAAAAAGGAAAACAAGCACAGTCATTAACAGCATTTACAGGAACGGATTTAAGAAGGAGGAAAGGCAGTATGAGGAAGTTTCAGTGACTCACTGAAAAAAAAATCTCATTTAAAAAAAAACACATAAATCATGTAACTACCTTTGAGGGAGTCCAAAAGCTGTACAAGGATTGGACGTGCACAGGGAAGCACCCCTGGTTAAGCGGGAGAGAAGGGGGGGTATCGGGACTGCTGCCGCAAGCGCGGGATCGCTTCCCACCCTACCGACACGGCCCAAGGCGCCGCAGATTCCAGGGGAGCCGCGGAGCAGCTCCCTGCCGACTTGCTGTTCAAATCCTCCACGTCTCTCCCGAAGGCAGGCGAAAGCTACCACTCATTATGTTACTTATCTGTCGGTGTGTCAGGGAAAAAAAATAATAAATTCTAGGAAAACTTATGAGCTAATATAGTTATCGGAAAGACACGAAGTGGGCTCGACTTCCCTTTTAACTGCAGAAGCATGGTATCATTATCTATACTTCATCTCTCCCCGACCTTATCAAATTCATGTTTCGAATCCAAAACTCATCATAAATCTTTCGTAAAGCTCCTTCCACAAAGCCCAGCCTTTGCCACCGAGCACGTGACTGTTACACTGTTTTCCTCCAGATCTCTACTTAAATTTAGGAACCCTGCTATGCTGATGAAGACTCCAAACTGGATGATTACATCTAAAAGACCTGAACGTTTGCCAGCTACTCGTGTTTGTTATAACACTACCCTTCTTCCTGCATACATGAATCAATACGGGCAATGAACAGTTATCAACAGAGTAAAGAGCAAGGGGGTGGGAGGAGAAAAGTCAACTCCACAGCTTAGAAATAGTCCCAAGAGTTGGGACCGTCCTCCAACGGTACGAAACAGCATCGCTCCGCTAACCAGTTAGGCTGGTTTACAGTTGGTCAGCCCAAAGGCTGGCCAACACAGCTCAGTTTTGGTTCTGTGGATCCTTTCTAATCTCCTTCCAAAAATACTTTTGGAAGCAGCAGGGGAACATAGGGTGGACCACGATCAGTCAAGGGCCATCGTTAGCCCCCTAACTGATCCCTGAATCAACCCAAACCTGTCTTTCGGAGCATCTTCGCAGTGAAGTATCTAATGGAAAGTCTGAATCAAGATTAAGACGAGGAGAATTTCTATTTTGTGCTGCTGTATGTGTAGTAGAGGAATAAAAACAAGGCAACCAGGCCATATCAGTTTGGGAACGGACAGAAAGCTGCAAGCGGAGCCTACTGCTGGCTACAGCACCCGTCACAGCTCCGAAACGCCGTGGCCACCATTCCTGTAAAGCTGACGGTCCTTGTAACAGCTATCCTCTTCCTAAAAAATAAAGCAGCTTCCTTGGACTTCGTTCATTTGCATTGCTGTGCATGCGGCCCGTACTTCCCTGCCTGCCTGAGGCTAGCAGGAACTGAACTGAGTGCACCGTGCTGTCCAGAAGGAATCGCCCCTTCGAGACTGGCCTGTTACGGCTACCGACCTGACTTGGAAACGCGATGCTCCCAGTCGCTACCGGCCTCCTCCGGAGCGGGAGGACAGCCACCAAGGGGAAGGGACCCGCTCTCTGCTGGGCTTAAACTGCAGCCAGGGAGATCTCAGTCCCATCTGACGAAGGAGTACATTGTTTTAGTGAATAAAAAGCAAAGCTGCTATTACAGTAGTTTAAGCTATTTGCTGGCTGCACCCTTTGACAGGTCCGTATTTCCAGACATCGCTGCTTTTCCCAAAATCTTTGGGCTAGGTTTTCAGTTCCTTTAATACCAAACCTCCGTTAGGGTGGCAACCTCACTTTGCTGTATCCCAGGCCTGTGCAAGGGCTTACCTAGAAACACGGAGGCTTTTCTGCGGCTGCAGCACAGCTTTACACGGTTCTCTCAAACCCCAAAGAGCCAGAGACTGGCCCCGCCGTTTGCACACTCCGTGCACGCCCGATCCCAGGGAATGCTATACAGGTAAATACATTTGATTGCACTTCAATTCTGCAGTCCTCAAAGCAGTTTCCCTTTTGCTGTCAGACAAGTAAAGAAGATTTTTGGCATAACTGAAAATGAATGCCGTTTGTTCCATGTTGCTTAGGACAGCCTTGGAAAGCTCTGACACTCAGTGTGCCTTTAAATAATCTCTGCAATAACCATTAGCCACAATAGCAGCTACACCTCCCTCCGTACAGTCAGGCCGATTTCCACTCCCTGTACCATTCTGTTTAAATGCAAACGTACAACAGTGATCAAAACGGTTTGGCTTGTCAAATAATCTGATCCCATTTACGGTGGCTCTTTAAGGACCGCAAATTGTAAAGAAGGTTCCTCAAGACAGAAAGTCATTAGTTCTAACAAGCTAATGGCTATTATACATTTAAATCACTGCTTTTGAAGCAGTAAATCATTTCTTCTTTCTACGGCAGACAATCTTATGTGAACGCTGAAGCAATCTGATTAGTCCATGAAAGGTTTTAGGAATTAAAGTCTATTGCACTGCTCAGGCACAAATTGCTTATCCCAGAAGTTTTAACCCCTTAAAGCTGCAGAGAGAAGAGTTATTTCTCTTTTCCAGCTGAGGCTGTACCGGAGAGGAGCAGGTCTTCTCACGCCCGTCGTCTTGACTCCCTGTAATGCTTCTCCTGGGATACGGCTCGTGCCTGCGACCGCGCTGCTGCCGGCAAGCTTCCCAGGGTGTGCTTCTCCTCTCTCTGCGCCTGTGGCCTTCTGCTCGCAAGAGGACGTGGCAGGCAGACACCAGAAACACCACCTCCCAAGTTCTCGCATGAGCTGGTTCTTCTCCCGTCTCTGAAGAAACAGCCATACCCACCCCACCCCGGTTAATGCCAGCGCTGCCTGTCCCACGCCGATGGCGCCGGGAGCGGACACGGGAGTTTAGGCGCAGACAAGCAAATGAAAGGTTTTGAGGGGAAGAATGAGGAGTGAATTAGGAGCTGCCACAAGCAAGATTAGCAATGAGTTTTATCACTCTGACCCATGGGAATTAGCCAGTTCTTCAAGATTCAAAAGAAAACATAAATCTTAAAGCTCCTTTCCTGCTACGACATTTCAAGATTATGTGGTCCACCCTCTATCAGTCCTTCCAGAGAATTATCCATTGCCTGATAAACCTGCTGTGGTTTAGATCACAGAAACCGCCTATTTCCCTGCTGTCTGACCATTTCATAATGCCGCATTAACTAGAAGAGAGCGCAGGGAATATCATAGCAAGGAGTACTCGGCTGCAGGCACAGGGTCACGCTTTATCTCGGCTGTCGGACACGGGTACCTCCACCCAGGCCACCCACCTCACCTGGGGGTGGCAGGGGCAAAGGACCGATTGCCAGGCTCAAACTTTTTCCTAAATCAAACCCAGACCTGCTGCATTATGCTGCTGACAACGTTGCTTCCCCATGTCACATTTCAACGCACAAAATGCAAAACATAGACTTTGCTGAATTACTCTCGGCTATTTTGTTTCTCAATGAAAGAGCAAAACCAAAGCTTTCGTGGGAACCAGCACAACGTCTACTTAGAGTCACCTATGCAGCAGTTCTGAGTCAAAATACCTGCCACGAGCTAACAGGAAAATCAGCTTGGAAAATTGAGGCTGCAATGCATGAACAGTGAGAAAGGAACAGCTTCTCCCAGGAAAAAAAAAAATACTATCCAGTTCTCGCAAACGCAAATTGGGACTTGCAGCAGGCAGGGCTTGCAGAGATACAGGTAAGCAGCATACAACTGTATTTTGTGACGTGCTTTCAAGGGCAGTATATTTTTCGAGACGTTATTATGCCAGCTTTCAACAGTGACAGCATGTATTTCGGTAATGACCAGGTTGTGATATGTCAGCCTTCGCAGTTTCTAGGCACGCTCTAAGGGAGTGTGTTGCTACTCCCCAGTTCGCACATTTTAGCAGCCTGCAATATATTGCTGTTTCTTTGAAGGCAAAAATAAGCACCACACCATGAGAGCTGTCGCTTTGCTCTGCAGCTGTTCAAACTTCCCTAGCACCATGTTTTAACAGAGCTTTCCAACAACGCTGCGTGCAAAACCGCCAACAGTGCCTTCTTGCGCATTTACTTGTAACACCCCATCTTGAGAACTTCACACGCAGCCAAAACCCACCAGATTTGTTGAGAAGAGTTTTTCAGCACGGGAAAACTGTTTCTCCTTTGAGTCAAAGTCTGATTAAAGAACTGGAAGAGGACTCACACTCTCTCTCACTGGTGTGAATTAGCATAACTCCAGGACTCGGGCCTTTTTTTCCCCCATATGCCTGCAAGTATGCAATTCATTTTACCTTTGGCAATTTTTTTTTTTCCCCACCTACAGCCCACGGCATAAAGCTACTTTAAAAGAACTTTTATAATAGAATTCAGAAGAGGCAAACTATTTCTCTGCTACTCTGGGTACCTGACTCTCTCCTCCCGCCGCAGCCACTCGCAAAGACGCTTCAGTGAAACTCTGCAAACTTAAGGACCAAATCTGCTTCCATGATCCCTGCAAAGCGCGTAAAACGGCATGAAAGAAGCCTCTCCGCAATAGGTATAAAAGAGCGTTAACCCTACTTTGGCGTAACATGTTCATGGTATTTCTGAGCTGGCTAGTTTTTTTTTTTAAATGAAGAAGTGCATTCAGCTGATCTTTTTATAGGCTTCATATCATACTCTCATCTCATTCCTCCACCCAAATTAAGGAGCGGCAGCAGACACAGCGCCATAAAAACGTGTCTGTTCACGGAAGAACTATTTCGGGATAACTATACTCGGCTATTCCGGAATAAGAGCGCCTTGTTACGAATCCCCTTTACGCTTTAAATGCATCATTCATTGACACGCATGGCTCACCAGATGCTTTATGCTGCCCTTCCCTTTCTACGAGCCGGCTTGTTTTACGTTCGCCAACCCGCCGGCTCAAAACGCGGGGTATGGCGGAGATCCTTACACCTCAGGGGCGCTCTGCGCGGCCTCCCCCGCTGTCACGAGGGGATCACAGTCGCGATAGCGGACGCATGGCGGGGGTGGGACTCTGCCGGACGCCCCGCTCCAGCCCGCGGCCCGGGGCGGCTGGAAGCCGCCCCGGGCCGCGGGCTGGAGCGGGGCGTCTGACCGGGCTCCGTCCTCACCTTCCCCGAGCGATTTCAAGCCACCCCGCACCCGGCTCCCCACCCACGGTCTCCATTTTACCCTCCCTCCAACCACGAAGCCCCCGGGCCGCCCGGACCCGCAGCCTCACCGGGCCGCGGTAACGGCGGAGGCGAGGCCGGCGGGGGCGGGAAGGGTCGCCCCGCTTCCCCCCGCTCCCCACCCCGGTTCCCACCTGTTCTCCCGCAGCGCCGCGCCGCCTGCGCCTCCTTCCTCGCTGTCGGCGGCGATGGAGGGACGAGCGAGGCGCGGAGCACCTCCCTCTGCGGGAGCCCGGCGCCGAGGCTGGGCTGAGGCGGAGGAGGAGGCGTCGCTGCCGGGGCCGGCGCACGGATGTGGGCGCTCGCCCCGGGGCCGAGGCTGGCGGCTGCGGGGCGGGGACGGGACGTGAAGCCGGGGAAGCGGGGGGGGGGGGGGGGACGGGACGGGTTCTCCTGAGGGAAAGCAGCGGCCCTCTCCGCCTCGGGAGCCGCTAAAACCCGTGCTGGTGTGGAGGAGATCGCCGTTCCCTCTGGGAAGGGCAGAGCAGCCCCGGGGGACGGTGCCCAGCCAGCTGGGAGCGGCTCAGGCCAAAGCCCTCAGAGCCCGGGAAGAAAGGGGTCTCTCTCTCTCCCCTTCCCTGATTTTCCCTCAGGCGAACTCATCCCAGTGGGGGTTTCCAGCTTTCCCCCCGAGGAGACCAGGGGCCCGAGCAGCCTCTTCGCTCTGAGGGAGACCCCCTGCCCCAGCAGGACCCCGCTTTCCTCGGCCTGCAAGCGGGGCCCAGCCCTGCCGCCCTGGACGGAGGAGGGCAGAGCCCGCCGGCCGTGTCCCACAGCCCGGCTTAATGGCGCTCAGGTTTTACCAGCACTTCTCCTGGCATTGCAGGCCTGATCCAGAGCAAAGAGCAGCTGCAACCCATTGCTTATCACCACCTGAATCCTTGGGGGAAGAAGCTTAAAGGGCTTCTTTCCACAGCCTTGCTGGCGCGAGTTAACTCAAATTTTCCCTTTAATCCATCTCCTAGTTCCCAAAACTAGGCTGGCCATCCGGGCTGTGTTTCAAACCCCGCTGTTCTTCCAGTATCGCAACGCCGTGAGGATGGAACTGCAAGAGTTCATCCAGTGCTAATCCAGTCGCTGCTAACCCAACCGTGCTACCGAAAAAAAACCCCAGCGTTTCGTAGCTAAAGCTCAGCTCTTTCTGCAGCGCTTCCACACGACAGTCCTGGGGCTGGGGTACTTTCGGTGAGCTCGCACAGCCCGACAGCGCGGTTATAATCATTTCTGCTCCGGGTTTGCCGTTACACGAGGGTAGCTCTTTGCCCTAACTTGAATTTGATGTCTCCATCGCCGAGCACTTGAGGAGCCTCACGGGGCTGGGAGAGAGGTGTTCTCTCTAGGACTGCACATTGGTATTCACGTGGAAAACATAACAACCTTTGCACTGCGCTGCTGATAACTGGCACGTAGGACGAGCGTAGTTTGGCCCCAAAATATCTGCTTGAAAAATAAGAACGCAATAGGCCGGAGAGGGAGAGAGCTGAGTGAGAGCAGCACGGAAAAATGAGGGCTGGTGTTACCTCCTTTGGCAAGGTTATGGCACATGGCAAAGCCCTCGGGTGGCAGAGCTGCGTGTTCGGAGCGAGTTCTAATAATTTCACTCAAATCCTTGGCCTTGCCGGAGTTTCAGCAGAGCATACTGTGAAGTTATAATTCCTCTTTTATGTCTCATTTTTGTGTGTGTGAGGTCATTGGGGAGGTGTGCTGGGGGATGCTGAGATATCCCACCGAGAAAGGAGACAGAGACGGAACGCATCGTCGGGTGAGGAACAAAGATTGGGAGTTTGAGCTTCATACCCTGCTTGAACATATATTTTTTTCTGTTTTGATTTCTGTGCATCCAGAGATACCTGCAAAGCTGGGATAGCTGCGGGTAACCTTTCATGATCCCGGGGAGGATGATCCAGCTGCAGATCCCGCTCCCGGCCCCGCTTTCCAGCACCTACAGCCGCTTAGCGGGCTGTTTAAATGGTTTCTGCCCTTCCCTGGGGTTTGTTACTGGCAACGTTTCAAAACAGTGCTGTCGCTACCATGAGAAAAAGAGGTTTTTTCTGAACAGTTTTGTTCTTCGGGCTGCACGGCTTACAAATAAACCTTCTTACCGGCGGCGCACACATCCTTTTCGAAAAATACTTTCCGTGCGGCTCAGCTGGGAACAGCAATCATTCAGTTTAAGATCAGTCAGACCCGTTGCCAGCGTTAGCCGCCGCGACGTTCGTAACTGGGTTATCGCTGGTCTGTTTGCCCTTTTCCCCGCTGGTAAATGCCCAGTGCTCGTAGCCAGAGGCGATCAAACGGTTGGCAAACATTTCTTTGAGGCCTCGCAGCTCAGAACTTCGCGCCCACGCAGTAGCCGACAAATTGGCTTTGCGATCGGCAGTGATTCGGTTTGGCCACACAGGCAATTAGTAACTCTGCTGGTTGCCAGCTCTTTTTATATAACTGGAAATGTTTTGCTATGACGGATGGTTCCAGACAGAAGCATTTCTCTAAAGCCCTTGCAGTTTCTAGATAAGTTTTGTCTTTATCTCCTCTAGGCTGCTAAATGTTAAATAAAACTGTGGTGGCTGTGTTTCTTTTGGGTCCCTTAAATTAAAGGCGAATGTCTCAGTAACCTCGGTTTCCTGCTTATTCCTCTAACAATTAAATTTCAGCGTTATTCCCAAGAAGAGGAAACGTGCACGGATCCTGTTCTTCCCAGATAGAGACATTTTATGCGAAGCGGCAGTGACTGAACAAGGGCTTCCCAGAGTTATTAGAGAAAATCATGCCAAATTAATAATGAAAAGGTGGTATTTCCTGATACACTTTTTTTTTTTTTTTTTTAAAGAGGGCTGGATCTGCTTTGGGAGTAGTAGCAGGATGTGGCATTTCTGCTCCCTCTGACGAGCGTATTTGCATTAGCTGCGATATTGCACCACAAGGAAAGCAAATATGTTATCTCACCAGTTCTCCCTGTGCCCACGGCCGGGAACAAATACCAGCTGGCGGGAGCTGCCCGGCTCGGCATAGCTTCACTCCTCTCCGGCAATAAGGAAAAAGTTGCAGCCATCTCTCCCCCCCTCCCCTCTATTTTTCCTTTAATTATCCCAAAAAGTTATTTCTTATTCAAATTTTTCTTTAAAGCCTGCGGTACTTCAGGGAGAAAAAAAAAAATCATTTTAACTATGTTTAGCAAAACCGGTGTATGCCTTTAAGGAAGCCGTCTTAAACCAGTTCTTGTGGCTCAGTTGTGGTTTTTCAGAAAGTATTAATAGCGTCATTTTTCATCTCGCTAATGCAGGCTAAATTAATGTATATTCAACCTCATTAAACCGCGACAAACTTCTCATGCAAATGCACTTGAGCTGCTTTAGTCTTGCTTAACTCGCCCGGGGCGGCGTTGTAAGGACTGGGGCGCGCTGCTCTCTTGACGGTGGCCTAACAAGTCACACGCCTCAGGGAGGATTTCTGTCGCCGGGGCGTGCGACGTGCCAAATACGTGACCTGCTGTGGGGAGCCTTGGCCCACGTAAGACGGCCCAGCGGCCCTCCGAAGGGTTATCGGTAGCCATTATTGGTGATATTTAATGAAATATTGGTGATATTTAATGAAAGCAACCGGGCAGGGGTATGTCCGAACTGAGTAAAAGCGTTGCTAGCATCTTTCATGTTCTTCCTCACCCTGTCCTTGACCAAAGTACTGCCTGAATTGCCAAGATTCTTTGAGGAGAAACTTTCTATATGTTTTAAATAGTATCAAGCATGTTTCTTGGTCCTCTATGCAAAAAAAAAAAACCCACCCAAGACTAAACTCGCAAGCAGTAGTATAAGCCATCTGTAAAAGGCTTATTTAGATTAGAACACAAACTAGATATACGACCAAGGTGAATCTGGAGCAAACAGTTGCCTTAATTACATAAGGCCAAGTTAATTAGGTAAGGCACATATTGCAGATTTATTTAATGAGTTTGTCTTGTATGTCTGTCCTGCTTTCTCCCCTTCCTCCTCTGCTCCTCTGCCACCCGCGTCCTCTCCCAGTTGCACTGGGCATCCAGGAATGGTTCAGGTCCCCAGGAGCTGCCCTCACCCCTTCCTCTGGTTCGTGTGCTCGCTGGGTGTTGGACTAGGTGATTGTTCTAGGTCCCTTCTAACTGAAATAGTCTAGCCTAGTCTAGCCTAGCCTAGTCTAGTCTAGTCTAGCCTATGTCTGCACTGGTACATAGAGCTGGAGCTCACTTCTTGGTGTTCATCAGCGTAACTCCACTGAGCTCAACAAAACTCCATCAGTTTATGCCAAGAGGGTATTTAATCCATTATCTGTTTCCGAAACAATAATAATTCAGCAGGATATGCTCGTATTTTCTGCACCGTGATTCAATAGCCAGGGGCTAATTAGTTAAGAAGAGGGATGAACAAGGTTGGGCAGAAACCAATATCCTCTTCTGCCCAAAATGATGTTAGAAAGAAAAGCCCTGATTATTTAGTTATTTATTTCAGCTAAGTTTTTAGATTAAAATACATTTTTCGTCTAGAAGGTTGCCCCAGATTTTTTTCAGACCCAGAAAATGTTATTTTCCTGGAAAAAGAACATTGTCAAGGCCAGCAGATAATGACCTTGATCGTTTCTGCCTAGTCAAAAATTCAATCTGCCATTGCGAGTAATTTGCATCGCTCTTTAAAATCAGGCCTGGTATTTAACTTCGAAATGCACCCATTTTTCCTAATTCCCCACGTTACAACGTTTTAAATATTTGATGTGCCCAACCATTCAGAAACAAACCAGGATGACTTTGGTGTTGCAAACGCCGAGTAGCAGCACCTAAATAACTGCATGCATCTGCATTTATTTATTCATGGCGAAGCAAGCTGTATAATAAAGCCCGCGTTGAACTTGATCGGTTCCTTGATCTTGGCTCGGTCTGCCGTGACTCTCACTTGCTGCAGAAGCAGCAATTAGTAAGTGTTGGCCAGTTGGAAATGTAATCATGTTCCTTTTCAGTACCTGGGGCTCTTGCGATAGGAAAAAATGCTCTGATTTGAACAGACCTGTCTCATTATCTTAACTTCATTTGAGCCGGTTGATAACAGCTTATCACACTGTGTCTCTGTGGGTTCCTTTTCCCTAAGTTTCCTCTGGACATTTTCATGTTATCTACAGAAACATTACAAAACCAGAACGAAACACAACAGAAAAATAGTTCATGCAGGCCTAAACTGTCTCTTTTTTGAGCAAGCCACTCCTGCGTTTCAGCAGAGCTAGCTGCGAATTTGCTTTAAAATGATGTGGAATCGCTTTTATAAACTCAGAAAAACGGGCTGAAGGAAAACACCCAGCTTCGTGCAGTGGTAGCCAGAGTCTCCCGAGGCACCGGTCGGTGTCGTAACCGCAGGATTACGACAAGCTGAGGTACTTAATGCCTTCTTTGCCTCAGTCTTTAATAGTCAGACTGGTCATCCTCGGGGTTTTCAGGCCCCTGAGCTGGGAGATGGAGATAGGAAGCAGAATGAAGCCCCAGATGTCGAAGAGGTGGCAGTCACTGACCTGCTCCTCCACCTGGATGCTCACAAGTCCATGGGGCCAGACGGGATCCACTCAAGGACACTGAGGGAGCTGGCAGAGGAGCTGGCCAAGCCACTCTCCATCATTTATCAGCAGCCCTGGTCAACTGGGGAGGTCCCAGATGACTGGAAGTTAGCAAATGTGACGCCCGTCTACAAGAAGGGTCGGAAGGAGGATCCGGGGAACTACAGGCGTGGGGAGGAGCGGCTGGGAGCTGCCCAGCGGGAAAGGGCCTGGGGGTGCTGGTCGACAGCCGCTGAACACGAGCCAGCAGTGTGCCCAGGTGGCCAAGAGGGCCAGTGGCATCCTGGCTTGTATCAGGAACGGTGTGGCCAGCAGGAGCAGGGAGGGGATGGTGCCCCTGCGCTGGGCACTGGTGAGGCCGCCCCTCGAGTGCTGTGCTCAGCGCTGGGCCCCGCACCCCAAGGCGGCCATGGAGGGGCTGGAGCGTGGCCAGAGCAGGGCAGCGAGGCTGGGGCAGGGGCTGGAGCACAAGGCTGGGGAGGAGCGGCTGGGGGAGCTGGGGGGGCTCAGCCTGGAGAAGAGGAGGCTGAGGGGAGCCCTCATCGCTCTCTGCAACGGCCTGAAAGGAGGCTGGAGCCAGGGGGGTCGGTCTCTGCTCCCCAGGAACAAGCGATGGGACGAGAGGGAACGGCCTCAAGCTGCGCCAGGGCAGGGTTGGGTTGGATATTGGGAAAAACTTCTTCCCCCAAAGGGCTGCCAGGCCCTGGCCCAGGCTGCCCAGGGCAGGGGCTGAGTCCCCATCCCTGGAGGGATTTAAAAGCCAGGGAGATGTGGTGCTCGAGGACATGGTTTAGTGGTGGCCTTGGCAGCGCTGGGTTAACGGTTGGACTTGATGGTCTTAAGGGTCTTTTCCAACCTAAACGATTCTATGATTCTATGATTCTATGATTTTCTATTGATTCATGCACCGAGTTAATTAGCAACATGGGAAATGAAGCTGCTCGTTTGCCGGGTGGGTTTTGCGGGATGACGGGGAAGGCACATCACCTGAACTAGTAGCTCAAACTTGTTTGCACTAGCTCAAACAAAATGTATTTGCCTGGATGAAGAGGTACTGATGATCAGGTAGATCAGGTCTACGCCCAGAACTACCAGGCACAGTGGCTGTAGAGATCTCTTCTGCCCATATTGCAAGTCCACAAGAGTGACTCAATGAGGGTGACTTTGTGAGGCAGTCACGGAGGCAGAGGATGGGGTGATTTAGGGATGCGGCACCACATCCCGTACAATCTATCTGAGCCAACTGTCGCCACCAAAAAAACCCCCCAGTGTAGCTTTGTGCAAGCCGTCGGCTCCTTGAAGTATTTACCTATGCTCATGCATCCCCCATCCAGAATATCAAACGGAAGACATTTTAGCTAGGAATCACATAAAAAAATCTTTCTTTGCATCAAAAGTGGCTCATATTACATGCAACATAGCGAGGGCTAAAAAGCTCTGAATGAAATTAATCTGTAAAACCTGGAAACAGAGTGCTCCTTAATGCGCTGAGCAAGCCTGATTTGCCGGGTGCTGGAAAATAGAGTGGAGTGCCGAGAATGAGGAGTGCTTTATCCCTGCTAAAAATTAATTTAACAAGATTTCCATAAAATTACGACCCACTGAGAAGAGCTTCTGGATGCGCTCTGGCTAATTAAACCCTGCGGAACCAGTGTGTGGTTGGAGGTGCGGGGAGCCCCTGGCAGCGCAGAGCCAGCACCCCTGGGCAGCTGCTCCCTCCTCGCCGGCACCGCTCGCTCCCAAACCCTGCCTTTCTCTTTAGAAACTCTGCCTGGGAAGAGTAAGTTACTCACCTTAGTAAGTTTGCACTAACTGCACCCTCAGTCAGTTTGCAGGTGACACCAAGCTGGGTGGAAGTGTCGATCTGCTGGAGGGCAGGAGGCCCTGCAGAGGGCCCTGGCCAGGCCGGGTCGATGGGCCCAGGCCCCGGGGTGAGGGTCAGCAAGGCTCAGGGCCGGGTCCTGCCCTGGGGGCACAGCAACCCCAGGCACCGCTGCAGGCGTGGGGAGGAGCGGCTGGGAGCTGCCCGGCGGGAAAGGGCCTGGGGGTGCTGGTCGACAGCCGCTGGACACGAGCCAGCAGGGTGCCCAGGTGGCCAAGAGGGCCAGTGGCACCCTGGCCTGTATCAGGAACGGTGTGGCCAGCAGGAGCAGGGAGGGGATGGTGCCCCTGCGCTGGGCACTGGTGAGGCCGCCCCTCGAATGCTGTGCTCAGCGCTGGGCCCCGCACCCCAAGGCGGCCATGGAGGGGCTGGAGCGTGGCCAGAGCAGGGCAGCGAGGCTGGGGCAGGGGCTGGAGCACAAGGCTGGGGAGGGGCGGCTGGGGGAGCTGGGGGGGCTCAGCCTGGAGAAGAGGAGGCTGAGGGGAGCCCTCATCGCTCTCTGCAACGGCCTGAAAGGAGGCTGGAGCCGGGGGGGTCGGTCTCTGCTCCCCAGGAACAAGCGATGGGACGAGAGGGAACGGCCTCAAGCTGCGCCAGGGCAGGGTTGGGTTGGGTATGGGGAAAAACTTCTTCCCCCAAAGGGCTGTCAGGGCCTGGCCCAGGCTGCCCAGGGCAGGGGTTGAGTCCCCATCCCTGGAGGGATTTAAAAGAAGGGTAGATGTGGTGCTTAGGGACATGGTTTAGTGGTGGGCTTGGCAGTGCTGGGTTAACGGTTGGACTCGATGATCTCAGAGGTCTTTTCCAACCTTAACGATTCTATGATTCTATGAATAAAATTTGAGCCAAGTGAGAAGCTGGAGCCAAGGGCCGTGGGATGTCCCCCGGCTGGCAGGACGGCATTGCCTGGGGAATGTCCTTGGGCTGGCGGGGACGGCAGGGGCGACCTGTCTGCTGAAGCAGTACATGGGGGCAAGATGCAAAACCTGATGGGGTCTAAACCACACATGCAGCCTGAGCTCAGGGAACAGAATCTCTTCCCCACATCTGGGCAAGAGGGGCCACAGAAATACATGGGAACACACGTGCCATAGGTGCTTCGCAAGCACTTCATGCCTAGTTTGGAGAAGGAACAAGCGATTTGGCCCAGAGGGAACAAATGTGGCCTGAGTGCTCCATGCTTTTGATGAGAAGTGGCTCTTCACATTTAAATGAAAGTGTACAACACGAAATAAAGATTCACCGCAGAGGCAATCAGCGGCGCAAATTCAAATCAGCCTCATCAAGCCTTGTTAGCTCCTGCTCAGCATTGACCCAGTTGGGTCCCGAGTGGCTTCCGCAGAGCCGCTGGTGTGTGGAGATGCTGCGGTCCAGGAGGGCCGCTGGCCTGGGCATCCAAATGAGCTTGAATAGCTGCTCAGTTCTCCATCGAGCGCGGGAGACGTGCCGTGCATGCCGTGCCGGGGCTGCCGGTGGGCCCTGCGCGTGGTCCATCGCCACCCTGACCGTGCCCGAGGTGTGATCATCACAGACTGCTCAAGATTCTCCCTACGTTCTTTAGTTATTAACCATTATGCAAAGGAGATGAATAGGAGGAAATCGGGCTTTTACACATCATTCCTCAGGCTCCGTGATGGTTGTGTTTCTCATTCTGCGTTTTTCTGGCTATCCCAAGTCCCTCTGCTGTTGCTGCGGGAATGGTTTGCTCCTATCAGGAGCACAGCACAAACCAGTTGGCCTCGATTTTGTAGGTAAACAAAATATCCCCCCGGTCTGAAAATATTGCTGGTTTTCCCTTGGTGTGACGCTGTCCCAGGAGCGCTCGCGGGGGTTCGTTCCCCATGAGCACAGCAGCAAGAGCGGGGGGACACCGAGCCTCCGCGGGTGTCCGCTCTTGGGTAGCAACTGGGGAATACAAATCTTGAAATACTCTGCGATTGTCAGTTGAAACCTGCTTTAAAATATTTTAGAATCTGTCCAAGCCTTTTATTAGTTATCTCCTATTTCTCTGTCTTCCTCTTCTTTTTGTTTTTTATTTGCAGGTCTCATATATCGGTGTTTTCACTGCCAGTGCCTGGAGCACAAACAGCGCGAGGCTTTACACAAGGCGATCCTGTTCTCTTTAGGAAGCTAGTATCTTTTATGTTCCATGGAAACAATCCGTCAAGATTTTATAATCTCCATGAGCGGTGAAATGTCCTTTCTGCAAGAACTCGTAGCTATAGAGGCACAATTTTCTTCTTGTCTCAGATGTCTTCACAGTTTTGCACACACCAATTTTTACCACTAAAAGTTTCTTTTTGTTTCTCGTTTGCTTTGAGGATCTAATTCTCAGTGTTGTACCTTACAAGAAGAGAATTATGCAGGTAGTGTTTCTTAAAATAGAGTGTCTTGAGATGACTATGAACAAGAAAACAGTCTTTAATATTAACTTTTAAATTGAAATTTCAACACTCCTTTTTTTTTTTTTATTTTGTTTCACTATTTGCAGTCATTAAGGAGCCACATAAATGTTCGTGGAAAAGAAATGTAAAGCTCAAACACTCAAAATACTGAGTACTTGTGAATTTTGAATTCTGTGTTGAATTGTGACAAGTTGCCACTCAAACTTAATTGCCTTTGAGTAATTTAAAATACATGACTTATCTAAAGCCAATTAATTTTGAGCAACAGAAGCTCTAGCCTGTGATCTGGGCTAAATTATTGAATACTGAATATTCAGAGCAGAATTTGGAATTGGCAGGCCGCAGAACAAAAGACATTTCACTGAATAACTGACTGATCGACCAAGTTGGAGACCACATTGAACAGAGAATGTCAGCTTAAAAAAAAATCTTTTCCTATCAATTCAGACCCAGAAGGGAAGGCGAGGTGGAGAGTGCCCGCCCCGAATGGGGGACCTGCGCCTCTGCATTCGGTGGGACGCGGTGAGCGGCGTCCCCGCAGCAAGTGCTGAATAACTCCAGGACCTGGCTGTGAAGATTTTTAAAAGCCCTTTTAGAGAGGAGGATATTTCTTCTGTACTTTGACGGAGACATTTTCATCCCAGTGGGACGGAGACAGCTATTGTTGTGGAATGTCCTCCCCGCGTTGCCTGTGAGCTGTGCGGCGTCAGTGGCGGGAGGAGACGTCATTAGGAACTGCAAGATAGCGCCTACCGTGGTGTGCGCTTACAAAAGAGTGGATTTAAACTTGTTTGCCATGTAGTCGTGTACCGTGCTCGTTAGCCTTCCACTGGAATAAGGAGGATAGTTATTTCTGTTGTAAACCAGTGCCACGGTCGAGTCATGAGTCGGTCGTGTCTGTCGCCTGCAGATCACGCGGATGCTGGGGAAAGCCGTAGCCCCGTGGACGGATGAGCAGAGCAGCATCTAGCCGGGGTTACGTGTCCCAGGCTTGGTCCCGCTCCTTGCCCATGCACGCTCCCTCCTGCCAGGACAGGACCGGGACTGCTTTCCCAGCCTCGCTGATACAGGGCAGTTTATGTCACGCAGACATGGGGCACTCGCTGTCCCCTTCCCCGCTGTCCCTGCAGAGGAAGCTCGGAGACCTTTGGGTTCGGCTGCAGCAAAATCAGTATTCGGCTTTCAGGTTTAGCTTTGCACCCCCAGCCACTCGTAACCCCCGGGTACGCCGGGGCCGGCGGCGGGAGAGCCTGCGGGCGCGCTGGACCGGTGGTGACGGTGCACGAGCAACAGCAGAGTCAGGTCTGCTCCGTGGGGCCGAGCAGCAAGATGCCTGTGGCTCCCCATTGCGTGTTCGGCGGGGAGGTGAGGACTTCATAGAATCACAGAATCATAGAATTGTTAAGGTTGGAAAAGACCCTTAAGATCATCGAGTCCAACCGTTAACCCAGCGCTGCCAAGCCCACCGCTAAACCATGTCCTCGAGCACCACGTCTATCCGTCCTTTAAATACCTCCAGGGATGGAGACTCAGCCCCTGCCCTGGGCAGCCTGTGCCAGGGCCTGACAGCCCTTTCGGGGAAGAAGTTTTTCCCCATACCCAACCCAACCCTGCCCTGGCGCAGCTTGAGGCCGTTCCCTCTCGTCCCATCGCTTGTTCCTGGGGAGCAGAGACCGACTCCCCCGGCTCCAGCCTCCTTTCAGGCCGTTGCAGAGAGCGATGAGGGCTCCCCTCAGCCTCCTCTTCTCCAGGCTGAGCCCCCCCAGCTCCCCCAGCCGCTCCTCCCCAGCCTTGTGCTCCAGCCCCTGCCGCAGCCTCGCTGCCCTGCTCTGGCCACGCTCCAGCCCCTCCATGTCCTTCTTGTAGTGAGGGGCCCAACACTGAACACAAAGCATCTTCTCCTCTGCCACAGCCCTTGCTGGGAGCAGGGCTGCAAGCCACGCCGCACCGGGGAGGGTCACGCTCCCTGTTCCTTCAACCCAGACCTATAAACCCAGCACGCTGCAAAAAACTGTTGCAAAGAAGCAGCACCGAGCTCTCCAGACACAGGCAGCAGGGAAACACCGAGGACTGGGACACGTTGCAAGTCCCACGGAGGTAATTAGGTGCCTTGGTGAGGCTTCTCAAGAGGCACTTTCCCGTCGTGATTAACGGCCCCAAGCCTACTGCTCCTGGCAGCTCAGTCAAGCTCATCTCGTGGGGTTTGGGGGTTGTTCCCTTTTTTTAAAGACCACTGGTGAGGAACTCCTATGGAATTTCTCTGGGCATTCACAGAGGATTTGGGAAATCTAACTTCCATACTGCCTGCTGCTAGAAGTATTTTTAAACCTGTATTTCCCACTTTCAAGAGACAGCGCACAGCCGGCCGGCGAGCCAGAACCATGTTTTCCCATAGAGTATGGAAAAGGCCCATAACAAATAGTTAGGAAAAAACAGAATATTATCAGAAGAGGTAAACTCGCTGCAGGGGTGGCCAGCACCTCTGTCAGAAAACATGGTCTGTGAATCAAAGCAGGCAGCAATGAGGCGGGTTCGGGGCTGGCCGGGGTAGGAAGCATCCCTGGGGGAGCACGGCGGTGTCACTGCACGGGGACACGGGCACTCGTCCCGGCCGTACGCAGCACCGCTGGCATCGCCCCGTAGGTGCAACCAGGGTGGCTGTCACTGCAGCCCAGGGCCTTCCCGTGCAGCCATGGCACGGGCATCGATGGCTCTGACAGCTTCTCACCTCGGTTGCTGTAAGCGATTTTCAGTGGTCAGCTGAATTATTTTGTTGCACTAAGTGCTCCCCTAAACCTTCA
This sequence comes from Platalea leucorodia, assembly GCF_965183815.1. NCBI lineage: Eukaryota > Metazoa > Chordata > Aves > Pelecaniformes > Threskiornithidae > Platalea > Platalea leucorodia. The sequence continues at coordinate 1,678,413 of NC_138858.1, forward strand.
GGCAAAGCTGGGGAAGAGACCTGGTGAAGGTTGCTCAGTCGCTTGGTTTTGCTGAACCGGTTCACGGCTGTAAGGCAGATCGAGATGTTGGGAGCCACAGGCTATCGAAGGAGAAAAAGGTAAAACTAGCTGGCAGTCATCTCAGCCCTCCCCTGGAGAAGCTGAGGGTGGGTTTCCTTATCACGGACCTTTTCTCTGCTGAGCTGAACCTGTTGCAATTTGTTGACCTCTGTTGCAAAGCGGAGATGCCAGAAAGGACCATTCCAGGTGTCTCAGCCCAGTCCAGGCGACTCCCCACAAAATGGGAATGGGAAAAAGTCCCCGTCACTGATTAAGACCTTTGCATCCTCGTTGAAATCTGTCTTTTGATGTCTTATGAGCCGAGGCAAATCCTGAGCCTCCAGGCCATTAGATGCCGTGCATCCTACATCTTCAGCGCGGCTCAGCACGGGTTTGTAATTGCTGACCTCCTGGGTGTCCCTGGACTATTTCTATGGGACCATGAAGGATCACTGAGAAAAACCAGTTTAGTGGAAGGAAGCAGAAAGCAATGAAGCAATCTGTTCCCCCAAGGAAAGGTTGAGCCGAAGAGATTGGGTTCACCCAGTCAAGGGAACGATATATCTCATCTCGTCTTTGTCACCTGAGCCTCAAAGCAGGCTGAAACCAAGCCTCTCTGTGCAGTTCCTTCAGCAAGATAAAAGGGGTTCTTAAAAAACACCAAGTTATTCTTAAGAATTACTTGTGTTGCTCACGCAGTTGTGCAATACTGCCTTATTGTATAGTATAATCATTTCAGTAAATATATTAAAGTAGGAAAAAATCCTGTTTTCATAGCTGAAAAGGGAAAGACACTTAGAATCATAGAATGGTTCACAGATAATATTAAAATAGTGGATAACGTCTGGAGAGAGAATAGGGCTGCAAATTCAGTGAGCGTTTCGGGGGGTTAACCTGCACCTGCACAGTGCCAGGCACCGTGGGATGCCGGGACGCCACCTGGGTTTCTTACCCACAGAGTAGCCTAAATAATAATCTACACATTATAATCATACAGAAATACATTGTTAGTATCAAAACCTTCTTGTATAAGCAGGGGTTAATATCTTTTACACATTTTAGGGCACACAGTAAATTAAGAAATTAATAATTGATCTACTGGCACCAGGTTCTTTTAGCTACATGGCGAAGTGCTACCTGGAGTACGCGGCAAAGAGCAGACTGGGGATGCGAGCAGGGATTAGCGTTTGTATCTAAAAGAATACGGAAGCTCATTAAATTAAAAGCTGTATAATAGGGAGCATAGATAATAGCATTGTCTGGAAGGAAAGCAATTGTCTCAAACCGAGTTTTCCAGTTCCACCACCTCCACCTATCACTAGTCATCTGCTTACAGAGGCAAGAGGCGAAGGCGCTCTGTCGCGGCGTGAAGCAGACAGCATCGTCTGCAGCCTCCGATGAACCGTCTGGGTTATTTTTAAATTTTACACATGTGAGAATAAGTGATTTAACTGTAATGAAACGGAACTGGTTTCGTGCTGCTTCTGTGTTACGCGCCTTTTCCTTGTGATCTGCTCCTCCTTGTTCCCATGAAAATCCAGATAGGTGTTTCAGGTGGTGTATCAGCAGTATAACTCCGTAAGCTACCCTTTGCAGTTTCTGTGGAATTATTGGATAGTTCCAGTGTAATCTCTCCATTTTAGACCTATCAAAGAAGCAACAAAGCCTGGAGAGAAGTGCTGAGCAGCACTAAAAGGCTGAGCTGCAGCCAGCATCCTCAAGGCACGCCGGCAACGGCAGGACTGGTGATGCTACCCTTGAAGCAGAGAAGAGACGACAACAATTTGTCAAAAGTATGTCACTAATGTCTATCAGATGAAGTGTTATTATTGTTCTGCACGACTCGAGGGCTCCTCTCTAATCGCCGTATCGGAGGGTGGAGGGCTCCGGCTGGGGACTCAGGACCACCGTGACGGTAGAGGAGCCCCGCGTTGGCCAAGTGCCTGCACGCGTGGCTAATGCAAATGCCAGACATCACCGGCTACAGCACCTGCGTTAGCACGGCTGCTCTCCAGGGAGCTCTATTACAGGACCGCTTTTCAACAGCCGCTCCACCGATTTGCAATAAACTCTTTTTTCAGATACCGTGGGACTCTCCCTAGCAGCCAGGCTCCTGGGCAGCACTGGGCTCTCCCGCTCCTCCCCGCTAAATCGGGGCCCCCAGTTGCCCACTCCCCGGTCCCGCGGGTCCGCCCTGGCCGGCGCATCTCGGTGCCCGGCTGCTGGCAGAGGTTCTATCTGCCCTGTGAAATAACAGGTCCCCGGGGGAGCATGAGGCAAGAAATACCAATTCCATGAATTATACCTATTTCCTCAGGCAGTTCCTTGGGGGAAGCATGCGAGGTAGCGCAAGGAGATTACAAAACAGCCTCAATAATTGAAAGAAGCTTCGCCATTGACGGCACTCATTTAGATCAGCTACCTTTCCCAAGTTAAGCCCATGCGATGTTCTTCACTCTCACTGCTCATTTCTCAGACTCACAGATGCAAAAGCTCTTGCACCAACCTGAATCGTAGAATCACAGAATCATTAAGGTTGGAAAAGACCTCTGAGATCATCGAGTCCAACCGTTAACCTAACTGCCGGGTCCACCTCTACACCGCGTCCCTAAGCACCACATCCACACGTTCTTTGAACACTTCCAGGGACTGTGATTGCACCACTGCCCTGGGCAGCCTGGGCCAGGGCCTGACAGTCCTTTCGGGGAAGAAGTTTTTCCCAATACCCAACCCAAACCTGCCCTGGCGCAGCTGGAGGCCGTTCCCTCTCGTCCCATCGCTTGTTCCTGGGGAGCAGAGACCGACCCCCCCGGCTCCAGCCTCCTTTCAGGCCGTTGCAGAGAGCGATGAGGGCTCCCCTCAGCCTCCTCTTCTCCAGGCTGAGCCCCCCCAGCTCCCCCAGCCGCTCCTCCCCAGCCTTGTGCTCCAGCCCCTGCCCCAGCCTCGCTGCCCTGCTCTGGCCACGCTCCAGCCCCTCCATGGCCGCCTTGGGGTGCGGGGCCCAGCGCTGAGCACAGCATTCGAGGGGCGGCCTCACCAGTGCCCAGCGCAGGGGCACCATCCCCTCCCTGCTCCTGCTGGCCACACGGTTCCTGATACAAGCCAGGGTGCCACTGGCCCTCTTGGCCACCTGGGCACCCTGCTGGCTCATGTCCAGCGGCTGTCGACCAGCACCCCCAGGCCCTTTCCCGCCGGGCAGCTCCCAGCCGCTCCTCCCCACGCCTGCAGCGTTGCAGGGAAGAACGAGCTATGCTCATTATTTCAACAGTGATTTCAAGTATAAACAGCATCCCTTTTCTTTTTCACTGTACACCGTCTGTCTTGATGTAATCGCCCCAAAGAAAGGGTTAGTATCTTTTTATTTAGAGTATTGATCATTTTAGCATCTACTATCTAGGAGCTGGCAAGTCATCTGCATCCTCTGAGTCAGCCTGATGGCACCCGTACGAGTTCCTGCTCCCCCATCTTACAGAAGAGCAGAAATCCCATCAAGCCAGGACAGCGCTAACGAAGCCCGCGGCAGGTTTCAGGCGAGGATGTCTCCTCGCCGCCCCACCTCGGGCCGTGGAGGCCAGGCACGCGGAGAAAGGCAGCTCCCGCTGCTCATTGCCTTCGAGAGAAGAGTTGCATCTCTCTATTTTGCATTTACTGCCGCAACGAAGAGCTCACGCTATGCTGGCACACTCGTGTGCACAAATCAGGTGTTTGCACGGAGCAGACGCAGAGATATCCATAAAGCCTTTGACTGTTATAAGATAGGTACAGAAATCATGGATTTGCAGCCCAGTTTCAATGGGAAGAGCGTTCTCCTGGAGGAAGGAGAACGAAGAGCGGTTCATCATGCAGACGAAGAGCTGTATGCAAGAGTCTGTCAAACAGAAAACTTTAGGATTTATCTACGCACTAAATGAGCATTCGTTATCTAGGACGATAAATATCTGTTTCCAGTGTAAGTAATTTCTCCCTCCTACTCCAGCGCAAACCCGGTGCCTGCCGGGCAGAATAGATGGCCCTGACCAGATCCCTTTATTACTTTCCCTGAGTTTCTGTCTGGAAAGTGCTGGGGAGGAACTTATTAAACAGCGGACATTTGGAAAGAAAGCCCAATAGGAGCGATTGCATTAGATAAATGAGCCTTTATCTACCATTTAGCTTTCTGACATGCAATATATGTCTGCCTATATTATTTCAGACAGTAATTTTACAGATGTGACCATTACCCATAAATTTACCCAGACGAGAAAACTCTATTTAGTGGCTTTGATTCCAGCAGCCGTTGCTAACGGGCTCGTGAACGGCCAATTGCTTCTTCCGTAGGTGCCCGATCCGCGGGAGACGGCACCGAGAGCGGGGCTGGGGTCTCCCCTCCACCTCCACCCCCCCAGGAGCGGGGGGTCTCCCCTGGAGCCACCTGCCCTGGGGACACGCGGTCCCTCCTTGCGCCTCGGGGCAAGGGGCCGCAGGAGGTCGGTAAGCAAAGCTGAGCTCTTCACAGGTCAAGCCCGCTTTGTAAAATATCCGTGCTGATGGAGCTGCGCTAAAAAGCTGTGCGGAAGATCCCAGCTTTGGGAAAAATGTTGCCTTAGCAACTGATTGCCAGCCTGCTTTTGCAGAGGAGGCGGCTGCGGCTGCGTTTACGTGCAGGTTAACTTCATTCCTGCCGCAAAGACTGAACACGATTTCCACTGAAATGAGAGAGAGCCAGATATTTTCAACTTAACCGTGCACAGACTTTTGTCGTGATGGTGTGTTATTTTTAATCTGTACCCTGACAGATTGCATCCTTGCTAATCTGATTTGCATTTGCATCATGATTTAGTTAAACTGTAGCATGAAATGTGCCGTTGGAAACACCTCTGTAAGCACGGATGGTGAGACGCGTCCTTTGACCACCTCAAGCAAAGACTGCTCAGGGACACGGGCCCAGAGCTCAGAGCTGGGTCACCCATAGCAGCAGCAGCAGCAGCAAGGTTGAGTTTCACACTCAACACGTCGCACGCCAGAGCACAAACAGCGTTTCGAGGCGACCATGCTCTCGGCAGCGTCGTTTCCTACTAACATCAACACCGATGTGAGTCACCCTCGGAAATCAGAGCTATATAGACCTCAACTCAGGCATTTGGAGAGATGCACTGGCTACAGCATCTTTGGGAGCAGCGGGGCCGGTTGGTTGCCCATGGCTTGGCAGAGTTTGCGTGCCGGGCTCTCCCCTCTCGCTGTATCCATCCACCCCGCGCCCGGGCTCACCGCTGCTCTAAAGCCACGTTGGAATTGCAGGGGCAGAAGCGAGGACCGAGTTTGGACGCGAGGCTGCACGGGCTCACGGCGTTCCCAGCAGCGTTTAGACACCACTCAGCAAATACTTAAGTTTACACCTAACTTTAAGCAGACGTGCGGTCCCTTTGGCCTGAGATGCTTAAGCATAGGGACAGGATCACTTAGCACCTCCCGGCTACGTTATGTGGTCACATCGTTTCGATGTCCTCTTAGGAACATCCTATTTAGATGTTCCTTGAAATGATTCACACCTTGAAATGCCATACCATCCAAAAAACTCCCACTGCAAATGAGGAATAGTCTTGAGAAAGAGGTATTTATGCCCTCACCTGAGCCACGGAGGATAAATTCAAACAGAGCAATAGCAACCAATAAAACCGAGAACGTAGGTAATTTGTGTCGTCAAAGCTTTTTACAAAGAAAATTATACCTGACAGCATGCAGGAGTAGAATTCATGCTGCAATATTTGGTGGAACAAACGTCTGTCTAAACAGAGGAAGAATGTAAACAAAATTAAAATCCCAACTGCAGATGGGCATGTTTCTGCAAGACTGGAAATTTGGTGGCAAAAAGACTTGCTAGAGTTTCACTGAGATCTGTGTGGCTTGTAGACACTCAGATCCTCTGAAGCAGCGAATCACTCAAATATTTTGTTGGCAGAAAAAAAGAAGAGATCAAATCAGTGGGGGAATCGCAGCTCTCTAGGAGCAGCCCTGGTAGGAGGGTGATTAATGAAAGCAGGGTGGAGGAGAGGCTGCTGCAACGGTTGGCTTTGCTCTCTTACGGCAATAAATCAGGTGCATTCAAAACGATGAACCCTAGAGGTTTTGTGATACAGTGAAAGACCCTGTAATGGTAAATTTAGGAAAGATATTCTGAGAAAAGTTTCAGAATGGCTCTCCCTACTTCTTAATTTTAATTAACACACTATTAATTAAAAAAAACCCTAATAATTTGCAAAATTAATATCTCAATAGCTCTTTGTTTCTTTTAAAATCTTTGAGAAGATTTTAAATCCCCAAACCTGAAACTGGCTGTTTCTACCCAAGATATCACTGTTCCTTTCAACGAGTAGACGAACGCTTGCAAAAAGAACCAAGCTGTGCCGTTGTTAACCTCAGCAACACGGCAAATAGGTGGGAGCAGGCCGGCTTCACCCCCTGCCTCCTCATCCTCGCTGAGGGCAGCGGCATGGGGACAAGGGGAAGGGACACAATCACTCCCCCCCTGCCAAGAGCGACCCCAAACTGCCGCAGAGCAGGAATACGCGCGGGTTTTAGCCTACGCCTCGAGGGATGCTGCTGTGTTATCCCGGGAGAGATGTGTGCATCCTGGCCAGCTCAGTCGGGGCTCAGCTGCAAAACGTTATCAAGGAAAGTGGGCCTGTGTGAACCTCATGGGGTTCAACAAGGCCAAGTGCAAGGTCCTGCACCTGGGTGGGGGCAACCCCCGGTATCAGCACAGGCTGGGGGATGGAGGGATGGAGAGCAGCCCTGCCGAGAAGGACTTGGGGGCGCTGGGGGATGAAAAGCTGGCCACGGGCCGGCAATGTGCTCTCGCGGCCCAGCAAGCCAAGCGTCTCCTGGGCTGCATCCCCCGCAGCGTGGGCAGCGGGGCGAGGGAGGGGATTCTGCCCCTCTGCCCCCTCTGGGGAGACCCCCTGGAGCCCTGCGTCCAGCTCGGGGGTCCTCAGCACGGGAAGGACATGGAGCTGGTGGAGCGGGGCCAGGGGAGGCCACCAAAATGGTCAGAGGCTGGAGCACCTCTGCTATAGGACAGGCTGAGAGCTGGGGGGGTTCAGCCTGGGGAGGAGGAGGCTGCGGGGAGACCTCACTGCGGCCTTGCCGTGCTTAAAGAGGGCTCATAAGAAAGATGGGGATGGTCTTTTTAGCAAGGCCTGCGGTGACAGGACAAGGGGCGATGGTTTTAAACTAAAGGAGGGGGGATTCAGACTAAACACAAGGAAAAAAATTTTCATGCTGAGGGTGGTGAAGCGCTGGAACGAGTTGCCCAGAGAGGTGGTAGATGCCCCATCCTTGGAAACACTCAAGGCCAGGCTGGATGGGGCTGTGAGCATCCTGATCTGGTTGAAGATGTCCCTGCCCATGGCAGGGGGATGGACTGGATGGGCTTTAGAGGTCCCTTCCATCCCAAAGCCTTCTATCATTCTATGAAAGCTGCTGGGTGCCCTCGGAGCCCTTCAGGCTGCAGCCCATCACCCATGGGAGGCAGAAAAAAAGGAAACAAAGCGCCATAAATGATTGCAGCGGTGCCCGAGCTGGGCAGGCGGCGGGTTCCTGCTGTCCCACGGCGATTTCGGCTCCGGGCTGGCCCCTGGTAGGAGATGCTGAAGGGCTGGCACAGACTGGGGACCTGCCGCGGGTTCAGGTGCCCCTTCCCACTATATATATATATATATTTAAAGCTCCTGGGGAAGCTCATTCTCTTCTTTTTGGGGGACGCCCTAGGACTCGGGAGTACAACAGAGCCCTTGGCAAAGCTCAGGTTTAATTTTGGGCTGCAGGGGTGCGTCCTGGCTGCCCCCCACGCTGGGCACGGCGCAGGTGCCCCGATGGCCGTGCAGCCCAGAGGCGCAGGTGAGGGGCCAGGGTCAGACCCCGCTGCTGGGGCACGAAGCCAGCACCGATAAGCGGGGTCACACCTTGTGGTGTAAAATCTGCTTCTTACGCTTCTGCTGTTGGAAAAAAAATGTAGTGGAAACACACTCCAGCACCGACGTTTTTGGAATCAGCTGATACATTCACATGGAATTTGTTGGCCTGAATTCCAAATCAACCGAGTTGTGCTCCTCAAACGACTTTAATTACTCCAAATTAATAAGCCTTATCCCTTTTTATCCGTAAGAGAGAAGTTTTGCCTCTAAATGAATGGTTTCCTAGGTAAAATTCGCTGTGCTCCCCTGGGGCTGGAAACACAGTTGCGTGTGTAATTGTGGGCGACCGACTCGCTGCCTCTGCTCGGACATCTGAAGCTGAGGTTTGCTTTCTGCTTCTTTATAGAAAAACTTAGTTCTTTTGAGGGAAACACAAACTTCCCAGGCTTGGGTTAAAAGTCGGCGAGGTCTGCATGCTGCCTTCCCGCAGCGGTGACCGACAAGCCCGAGGAACCATCGCCCACCTGGACGGTCCAGTCCAATTCTCTTTATTTTTTGATATTAAACGAAAAAAAATGATGCTAGTTCTCCCATTCCCCTCCCGATTCAATTCTATTTGGCAGAAAAAGACAGACTTAAATAAATCCCGCTCCTGCGGGTTTAGTAAGAGCCCCCCAAGAAGAGGGATGAGGTTAAGATGCCGCGGGGGATGCCGGCACCCTTGGCACCAGCGCGGCTCCACTATGCTTTGCAGAGGGGGGTGACAGAGAAAATAAGTTCTGAAATTCATGACAAAATCGTGATTCAGAATCACATTCACTCGTTTAGGAGAAAGACACTATTTTAAAATGATTGTGGACGTCAGCTATGCTCATTTTTATCTTGATGCTTCTGGAGGACTCTGAGAATGTGATTTACCTTACTGCTGCTCTCTTCCACAGCACAGAGTTACAGGCTAATTTAAGCTGGAAGGGACTTCTGAACGTCACCCCAAGTTTCAAAAACATGAATATATCCTTTTTTTGTGCTCGTTGCTGGCTGTAAGTCACCAACTGCACAGAACAATATTGAAGCTGCAGCAGGCGTAGAGGGAGGGCCGGCAGCCGCCCCCACGGCTCGTCCTCCAGGTTTGGGGTCACATCTCCCTACCGAGCTGCCCCCAGGCTGGGTCGCAGCCCCGGGGATCCCTGCACCGGGTCCCCCGCTGGCTCCGTGGCCCGAATCGGCAACCCGTGTGCACACAAAGCGGTTCACATCCCCGGCACGGGGTTTTTGGAAGAAGCTATGGAGCAATAGATGCTGGCTTGGGTAAGAAATGCGAACAGCAGACTGCCTAGAGCCCAGTAAACACCCCGCACAGCCCACCCAGCACATCCCTTAGCCCCACAAACCTTCACTTTATCTCCTAAAATAACATCTTTAACATAAGAAAGACACATTTAAAACTACTTCTTACACGGCAGAATAGAAACAAAGCTTAAATATCATAAATCACCGAGTCAATTTTAATAGAACGTTTCCCTATTTATCTTTCTCTGATAAGAAACTTCATATTAATCCAAACTAATAAACAAAGTATTAAAGCATACCATTAGGAAATAAAATGAATCAACTTACCGGAGATCTAGCTCAAGTTTAATCCTTCTGCTGCCTTCTGCTGGTTTCCAACTTCTAAGCAATAATTTATTACTGCTATATGAAATATTAAAGCTGGTGCCTGCAGCATTGCCCTATTTTTTAAGGTCTTGAATGCACCATTTCCTAATTCCTGCCCGGTTACTAATTTCTGCAGACTCTCACCAAGTCGCGTCCCGTTAGTGCTACTCCCCCTCAGCACCGCAAAGGCAAAACCCACCCAATTTATGGCATCTCGGCCGATCCGAGGAAGCGGGGAAGGGTGGGACGTGCCTCCCGCCTACGCTGCGCGCATACGGCCGGCGCCGCTGGCGACGCGTTCGCGGGGCTGCGTCCCTATTCCCTCCGCGCCGCAGCTCCCTGTGCAGGCGGTTTCCCTTTCTTGCAGGGAAATACAGCCTACGACAGAAGACGATGCTTTGCCTCGGAGGGCGGGATGGAGCTTGCCGGAGGCGTCTCAGGAGATCCATTTTAATGCTGTGGCAGTGCATCAAATGTTGCTGCTCATTTCTTGTTTCGAGTGGCTAAGTGATAAATTTTGCTTAGGAGAGAGAAGAGTTAAACAGGCTCTAGCATCTTCACATCTCCCGTTATGAAGATATGGCAGACCCCGCTGTGATTTTCTGCCAGAAGGATTTTAAACCTTGCGTGAGAGAAGCAGGGAGGGGGGGAAAAAAAATCTCTTTTCTTCCCCAGGTTCATCTATTTGCTCTTCTCCGGCAGGAGCCGGGTATCAGGCAGCAGGGAGGACGCAGAGCCCCAGGGACCCAACGGAGAGACGGTGCCGCTGGGTTGAATAAAGCAGATTTTGGGTCAGGGGCCAAAGCCAACTTTGCCTTTGCCCTGGGGGAAGCGGCCCTGGGCATCTCGTGTACTGCAAACGTTGGATTTGCCCAAAATTTGCCATTTCTGTCTCTTAAAACAGGAGAAACAGAAGCACACAGGGCACGATGGCGTCCCTTGGTTTATGCCCTTCTCCTTAACCGGGCGTTTTGTCTCTCACCTCCAGGATACGTTTTTCCCCAGGCTCCGCTACGGCGGATCCACCCTCCTGCAGCGTATTTCTTCCCACGGGCACGCAGGGGGACCGGGAGAGTTTAAAGGCAATTTTAACTGCAAACAAAATATCAATGGAGTGAGCAGATGGAGCGGATCCGAGTTCCAGTAATAGCACCGTGACGTGAGAGCATCTTCCACCAAAATAGGGGGAAGTGGTACAAGAATAACTTTTTCATTCTTGTCTTTAGAAAAGGGATGTCGCTGATGCCAGCGCATCCTAAAATAACCAGCCGTTTGTCAGAGGAGGGGATTCGGTGTCGTCCCAAGAAAGAGTCTGATGGGGGAGCTGGAGCGATGGAGCTGGGGACCAGCTTCTCGTGCGAGCTCCCGGCGAGAGCTGCACCGGGCTCCCGAGAGCCCAGAGCCACCGGCCCTGAAGGCACCAAGGGAGGGAAGAGCCGAGCATTAGGGACTCGCTGTGGACCTACAAGGCTCCAGATACTTTTTACTTTACCGTATTCCAGTCTTTAGAGAAGCGTGTTCTCCTGATGGGCTCGTCTGGCACAATCTAGATTTCCCCCAAGATATCTCGAGGGAAAGATGCAATCTGCTTCTCCCTGGCATCTATTCGCTTCTGTAAACTCCAAGGCAGAACACTCATCATATTTCTGTTAGCAATGCCTTTTGTTTCTGTCAATGAAAAATGAATCTCAAAGGGGACGTATTTTTCTCCAACTGCTTGTTTTTTGTTTAGTAAAATGCCTTAAAGCCATAATTCTGCACGTTTAAAATTTGCCACTTGTTAGCTCCCACCCCACTTTCTCAATTCACATTGCAGCCACGAGTGATACATAACATCCAAACCCCAACGATGTTTTCTGGCGTTATCAATAAAGAGGCAGCTTCGGAAGGACGCAGAAGGATGGCGATGGATGAGGCGCAGATAACGGGGACTGACATCCCCCCAAGCCCAGACGTTTTACCCACGGAGGCTTCACCCTGACGGCCTGCAGGCATCTCACCAGCACTAATGAACTTATTTTACATGCCGTTATTTATTTTACAGAGGGTCTGCACTCACCTGCAGCTCGCCAGCAGCTTCTGGGACCTTCTCGTGTCCATCTCGAGTCGCGCAGCTTTCGCTTGCAACTGCAAACTCCGCTGCTCGTCGTTCACATTACTGCAAAATAGTCGTAGGATTTATAGCTAAATGTTTTTACCTATCAAATCACAAGGCTGCGTTTCAGTGAGAGGTGTTAATCTCCCAACAGCCCTCCTTTCCCCACGGCGAGCGCGCTGTGGCTGACAGCCTCACGCGGTTATTTATTTGTAATGAAAAGGATCCCTTTAATTAGCCAATTCACAAGAAAGAGGATCTCACGCGGCATCTCTTAGGGACTTTCTGACATTTCTTGAGGATTAGCAGCACCTTAATTATTTAAAACCTGCCATTTACTCGGTGTCCTACATCTCCCGAGTCAATTAAAACACACAGAAATGTCGACAAGGGCATTTCAAACTACTGCTGCACATCGAGTCACCGAGGACGATCACAGAAAAGCTTTCTGAACCAAACTAGGATATATATGGATGTATCACAGTATAGGAGAATTGCAATAAGGAGGGTGGAAAGGACACTGGGAGAACATCTGTTCAGTTTTCCTGCCTCCGTCTAAGATGGGTGTAGGTACAGCCCACCAGACAGATGTTCTTCAAATGAACCAGCCCTGATTTCCAGCCGGGGCTGTAGAAGACCTCCCGACAGCCAGCATCCCTGCTTTGAGAGCGAAGATCATCTCCTCCGGAGGGACCAGGCAGATGGAGCTGGAGAGCAGCAGAGCAGATCACAACACAAGCAGGTTTTGGTAGAGGAGCAGAGCTCCGGCTTGCTACCTGCCTGTTTGATCTGCATTTAAAACAGCAAAAACCCCTTCAAATTCGTTTTATGAGTAAACAGCTGCCCAAGGGCGGTGTGCAGCTCTTGCTCACTGCACCGCTTGAATAATAGATGCATTCGAGAACATCTATGTTTCTACGCGAGAGAAAGGAAAGATCCGGGGAAATCCTGTAAACGCGAACACAGCCTCTGCTCTCTAACGCAAGAATAACCATCAAACACGCAGGTCTGGCAGCTTAATTTAAGGGAGGGGGAAAACGTACTCTATTTTTTGGGTTTTTTTAAATAATTCCGGCATTGGGAAACTCTTAAACAGGTTCCCCAGGAGGGCTTGGGGAGCTCAGGGAGATCTAACACCATCTTGGGCAAACGGCGTAAGGCAGCCTCGCGTACGCCGGCCCCCGGAGGCCTCGCGCTGAAGATCACCCGGGGACACCCGCTGCCGCTCGCCCGCGGCTCCTTCAGCCGTTCGGCCCCGCTGCACAGCGTGCGCCTTCAGAAGTACCTTCTGCTCCTCTGGAAACAGCCGCACGGAAATGATTTCCCTGGAGAATCCTTATTTTGCTTCCTATCGCTGCAAGTTCGGTCTCTAACTTGTGCAGAGCTAGTACACAGAGGACGTTTACTCCGGACCTATCCATTTTTGCTGTTACGGAAGCATAAAACCTTTAAAATTAAATTTTAATTAGCAAAATATACAGTGGAGAACAATCTCATGATGAGGAATGAGGTCCACGATGTGACCTGTGGGCATTTTACATTTCCCAGCCTTCGCATCAGGGGTCACACAAGGAGCTATATCCGAAAAACCCCTGATCGGTCCGCGGTTTCACCCGGTGATGTGCAAGCGCAGCATTTTAATCGCCAGCATAGGGAAAAATTGATCATCAGCTTGAAAACCACCTTCACGGCAGAAGGTCACGAAGGGCTGTGAGATGGTCGCTCGTGCAGCGACAGAGCACTCGGGTCTCTGGAAAGAAATTACGTCCGTGTAATTCCCTCTCTCGTTCCCAACGCTGCGTTGCTTGGTCTCGCTGGCCAACGCCGAGGACGAGTTTTACCGAGCAGCGCAAAAGTCACTTTGCAGCAGACTTAAGAGCTCTGTGGTCTCATTTAACCTTTTCCTCAAATGCACATTAATAATTCGTCTCCTCCTCCCTGGTCGGCATTCATTTCAATATTGATTTTCCCTCTTCTCCCGCACTCTTCCCGCTATTCCCATGCCTTCCCTCCCCTGGCACTTTGCAGCGGGCCTGCGGTCGCTCTCACTGATCTCTCCTGCTCCACCTGGGCCGGGACGGAGGATGGCCAGCTAATCAAATCTGTCTTGGGTGTTTTATTGCACTTATTATGCTTTTATTACTCCCAAACTCCCTCTTCTCTGCCCTTTCAAAACCTCCTGCCCAGGCTTGCAGGGAGGTGCATTGCATGAGCAGCAAAACACCCGATAATCCCAATTTTCTTGGGCTGGCAGGGCAGGACACGGGGCAGAGCGACTCTTGGCTTCTTCACGGGCAGGCCTGGCCCGTAGGAGCTCATTAAATATAAGCATTAATTAAGGAGCACGATTTCCCCAGCCGAACGGTGACAACGAGGGCTAGCCAGGCTGGAGTTGTAATTCATATTAGAAGAGGTTTTTTAGCATTTAAATGCATTATAAAGATGGTGTGGGGAAGCAGCTGGGCATAGATCCGCAAGAACTTGTTAAATCCTGGCTTTACAGCTTTTTTCCCCCCTCTCTCAGATTCCTGGCATGCCTCTTCAATTTTCTGACCCTCTCTTCTGCACGAGGAATTAAAGGAGTGTAATTATTTCCCCTTAATACACAGAATTACGAGGATTAATTAGGTATCTTAATGTAATGTGCCCACAACAGGCTCTAGGCCTGCCTCTGTGGGTTTGTAGGCTTTAGAGGAACCAAGGTTTATATCTGAGCCCCGTTGCTCAAAGCAAATATTTGACAGACTTACAGATCTCAAAAAGTAGGAAGAAACTACTAGATTTATTAACCTGATTGCTTGTGTCATGCATTTAACAGATTTTTTCATCCAGGCAGCCCTTCGCTGCATAAAAGCCTGAGTCGGGTTAAGCTTAGGACAGCCCCGTCGTCCCGGTTTCGTTTAAAGGTATTCGTAATTTTGGGAGTTATCCAAAAGGTTACTCAACCTCACCGCCACACATAAAAATTAATTACTTATACTTAGGTATTGCTACTGCTTAACGTGCTCATTTAAGCTCTTCACATCTCCCTCTTAAAAGCATTTCAACCTCACAATTTATTTCTTTATTTTATGTATTGCAACTCTCGCCAGTCTCTGCCCAGGCGCGGCGGAGGCCGGCGTGGGCCCGAGGCCGCGGTGCTGGTGCCACCGCCTGCCGCGGCCGCACCGGGCAGGAGGCGGCGGTGGCTTTGGGACTCGCTCACGTGGCCAGCGGAGCGGACGAGCCCCGTCCCAGCACTGCGCTGGGGTTTTCAACTGTACCAGCCGACCCGATTAAAAAAAATATTTCTTAGAAAACATCTTTTTCCTGCGATGTGTGGCACGTTCCTGTTCTTAGCCCGGGTGGGTGACCGCGACACCACACTGCGGCCAGGAGCAGCTCTTGCATCCGTCCTCTCCTGACCATGATCGTCACCTTCAGCTGGGCCTTTTTAGTGAGAAATTCATCAGAAAGATTTCTAGGCTTGATTAATTAATTAACACCGTGTCCGGGACAGGCCAAATACAAAAAGCATCCCACATGCAGAGCTAAATACAGCGTGTTTTCACTGCTTAGTCACCTCTATTTCTCTGCAGCTCTACAGACAGTGCCTTATCTACAGATTATTTTATAGGGGGGAAAATAGGCAATAGAGCTTGGTCACTTTATAATTAATATATTAATTGTAATGATGAATGCAAGATGAACGAAGGGAAGAACATGACCGATGTTGGTGGTGAAGCTGGAGCTGGAGGCAGCGGCTGGACTTCACGGCAGCCCCCGTGCCCAGAAAAGAAGCGGTCACTCGATTTAATGAACAGCTAAGAAAAAAAAAAGTCACTTTAAAGCAAGACGCTCACCTATAAGAGAGGCTGAGAAAGAGCGAGATGGGAGAGAAGCACGTGCAGAGCTGAAGCAGACGGGAAATAATTTATTTTAGACTAGATTAAATCAAGGGGATAATGTCCCAGTACTGCGTGTCACTCTTCATAGCATCTGCTCGCGTACGCGGGGACCGCCTTCGGTTGTGCAAGAAGAGCATCCAAACCAAGACGATGATGATGAGGAGGAGGATGATGATGATGAGGATGATGCAGCACACGGACCCTGCTTTTCCACGGCTGAAATGAATGCAGCCCCACGGCGTGGGGCTCTGCAATTCTCCTTCTTTAAGCCCCTCCACCAGCAGGGATGGCATTTGGGGAAGGTTTTCCCCATCTGAGGGCACCAGCCAGAACCTCACCAGCTTCGAGAGCCCTACCACGAGGTTAAAGCTCACCGGCAGCACATCAGGAGTGCCGGGATAGATTGGTGCTGGGGAGCACAAGATGAAAATCAATAGATAGAGCCAAAGGAAAACAAACCTGTGTTTCAGAGAGCCTCCTCCTCCAAGCAGGAGGATGAATCTAAATGCAGACGTGTTTAGATGTGCTAAATTGCACAAGGCAAAACCAGATAATGTGATTCTCCGAAACGATTCCTGAGGAGGCAGGAATAAGGAATGATGGATTTCTGCCTTGGGAACGGAGGTGGGCAACAGCCCGGGGCGCTGCTGGAGGGGACGGTGGCATCAAGGAGCCCCGGCAGCACCAGGCTGGTAAATTCAATAGGAGCAAGCCCTCAGACACCCCGAGCCCCCAGACACACACCCCCCTTTATCATCACCCCGTCCCTCCAGGGTACGCTACTCACACCAGCTCTGCCTTCTCTGTCCTAACAGTCTGTGCCAAGAAAAAACGTGCTTATGCTACAGCAGTCTGCTGGCTTCGTGGGCAAACCCGAAAAAATTAAAACCCCCGTGCAGTAATTTCATGTGAAAATTCCTCAACGCTCAATTCCTTTTCTTTTCCTACCAAAAAGTGCTTTGGTAACGTATTGGGAAAAAAAAAAAAAAGTTTCCCAGCTACAGAAGTTTGATGATCCTAACTACATCGTTTCCACTGGATTTAATATTTTTCTTCCAAAAGCTGACTTTTAAAGGGCAGAGGAATAATAAGCACTCGGTCGGACGGCAGCCGGACCCCTGGCCCCCAGCCCAGACACCCACCCAGCACCCTCCCCTGCACCCCAATTCTCTCATCGTCTCATAAAACTAAGTCGTTATCCTCAAAATCAAGAAAATCAATCTTTTCTCGCAATGCCTTCCAGCACCAGGTCTCCCATGGGTTTGCACAGAGCTGGGAGCGAGTACAGAAAACAATAACGTCAGTAAATAAATTATGAAAACTAGAAGTAAATTAAATATTCTGAGGTTCTTTTTTTTTAAAAAAAAAAAAAAAAAAGAGGAAATATTAATTTCTGAATTCAGTTCACCGACAAGGAAAGGCCAAACTCGCAGGGGTACAGGTTGAAGAGGATTTTGAGTTATTACATCCCCACAGCACCAGGGAAATCATTTTGATTTTACTGTATCCTGTCTGCGCAAAATATTGGCTCATGAATTTTTATTACCGAGTAGCATACTGTAATCTGAATTTTATCTGGCCATTAAATGAAGTCATATGGAAGCCAATTCGCTGTGTTTAACAGGGGTCTAAAGTATATTAGAAGAGTCATAAATCCTCGGGTCTGTATATCCCAATACAGCCCTCCACTGACATTTTTCTCAAAAAAAAAAGAAATTATATAGCGATGTTATAACACACACGCTCTTGTTAGGGATGTCTAGCTCACAGGCAAGCCTTCCACCAAGAAAAAGGAGTAAGTGCTGATGGTTTTCAGGAGAATGTCTGAATCGGTCTGTCTTAATGCAGAAAGTGCCGTTATTTATACATTGCCCCAATGAAATCATAACACGTGTTGCGAATTTAAGAGCAAAATTACCACATTGATCCCACTGCGAATTCCCTGCTTTACCATGAGCTTTAATCTTTAAAAATCAAATTGCTGGCATTTCAACCCGCTCACTTCAAAATAATAAAATCGGATTTCCTTCAAGTCCACAACTGCGGCGTTCAAGCCGTAATAAGGCTTTGCATTATTCTGGCAGCAAATTCAGTTATTCTTACTGAGAGCAGAGAAGCGAGCCCCCGGTGCAGGACTCGCCTCCGGGGAAAGCCAAAGCACAGCCAGCACCACCCTGCCCATCGCCGAGCTCTGCTCTTGCCGGCCGAGCAACGGAGTCAAGAAAAAATTGCATCATGTATATATGAAAAAAATTAATTGAGAGCCAAACTGATCTCCTAGGTGCAATATAGCTTGCTGCAGTGATCAGGGAAGGTCATGAGCTGTTTCAGAAGAAGCAGCTGCCATGAAAGCATCCGCGACCCGTACTCACGCCTTGAGTACCAGAAAGACACTTGTACCAGTTTGTCACTGGAGAGGTACCTCTGTCTCCTTGACGGTAGGACCCTCATCACGCCAAGGCAACATCATCGCATTTGGATAAATCTTGCGTGGTCTGGCACGGTCGTGTGTGGCCTCGCATGCTCCTGGAGACAGAATCATGGAATTGTTTAGTTTGGAAAAGACCCTTAAGATCATCAAGTCCAACCGTTAACCCAGCACTGCCAAGCCCACCACTAAACCATGTCCTCGAGCACCACATCTCCCCGGCTTTTAAATACCTCCAGGGATGGGGACTCAGCCCCTGCCCTGGGCAGCCTGGGCCAGGGCCTGACAGCCCTTTGGGGGAAGAAGTTTTTCCCAATACCCAACCCAAACCTGCCCTGGCGCAGCTTGAGGCCGTTCCCTCTCGTCCCATCGCTTGTTCCTGGGGAGCAGAGACCGACCCCCCCGGCTCCAGCCTCCTTTCAGGCCGTTGCAGAGAGCGATGAGGGCTCCCCTCAGCCTCCTCTTCTCCAGGCTGAGCCCCCCCAGCTCCCCCAGCCGCTCCTCCCCAGCCTTGTGCTCCAGCCCCTGCCCCAGCCTCGCTGCCCTGCTCTGGCCACGCTCCAGCCCCTCCATGGCCGCCTTGGGGTGCGGGGCCCAGCGCTGAGCACAGCATTCGAGGGGCGGCCTCACCAGTGCCCAGCACAGGGGCACCATCCCCTCCCTGCTCCTGCTGGCCACACGGTTCCTGATACAAGCCAGGGTGCCACTGGCCCTCTTGGCCACCTGGGCACCCTGCTGGCTCATGTCCAGCGGCTGTCGACCAGCACCCCCAGGCCCTTTCCCGCCGGGCAGCTCCCAGCCGCTCCTCCCCACGCCTGCAGCGGTGCCTGGGGTTGCTGTGCCCCCAGGGCAGGACCCGGCCCTGAGCCTTGCTGACCCTCACCCCGTGGCCTGGGCCCATCGACCCGGCCTGGCCAGGGCCCTCTGCAGGGCCTCCCTGCCCTCCAGCAGATCGACACTTCCACCCAGCTTGGTGTCACCTGCAAACTGACTGAGGGTGCCCTCGATCCCCTCGTCCAGACCATTGATAAAGATATTAAACTGTCCCCAGTACTGAGCCCTGGGGAACACCAGATGCACAACGTGTGCCCGGAGTCGGGGCCTCCCATCCCTCGCAAGCGGTGGGCGCTGTGCTCAGCTCCGGCTCGTTTCCCACACTGCTCCTGGTGGGAAAAACCTCAAAACCTCAATGATTTTATATATGGTGTTTGAAACTCTGTGTTCGCTGGGTATTTGCATGGGAAAACCCACTATTGTTGGAATTTATTGTTGAAAACGTTTCAGCAGTCTCTTTAGGAAGCAGAAACAGATCTGTGGGATGGTGAAAGGACTCAGACTTGACATACACCCCCTGCTCTGGGCAACGTTTTGTCCAAACAACACTTTAAATACCTGAAAATAATTCAAAAGCAGCTGCAAAAGGGAGAAAAACATCAAGTTATCATTATTTCTTCCAATCACCTTTCCTGCGGTCCCTGGTTTGCGATGGCTCATCCGTCCCCTGGATGGGACGACACTGCGAGCGCTCCTCCCAGGTTGTAGCTACATCTCCGCTTCCGTAATTTTCTCTTTGCATGGATGGATCAGCCTGAAAGAAGGGGGAATATAGAGAAGATTCTCAAGGTTTGGCGCTAAGTCACTCCTAGACCCGGGAACGCATCCCGGCACCTCCGTGTGGTGGCACCAAATCTCCATTCAACCAGTTCAGGACTGAGCAGGGGCCAGGACCAAGACCTCCTTATTGCTAAAGCATCTCCTCATCACTAACCCACGTCCTCTCGACAGCACTGCCCAGGCGCACAGGGACATTAGGTGGCAACTAAGTTTAAATCCAAAATATTTCAGTGCCTTTATAATCCAGGGGGAGAAAAGCCACAAAGAAAAATTCCACCCGAGAAACTGATGCATCAGTAAAGAATAAAATATTGTAAAGTCACTTTTGGCAGGCAGAAAATTGGGTTTTACCCAGGGCAAAGTCGTTCTTAGAAAATATAGGCCACGTCTACAAATTTTCTAGGTGGTTTTCGCAATGGGCTTGAGCTGAAGGGTTTCGAATTGAAGTGGTCCAATTAATTGGCACCTGGAGAGCCAGGCTCTATCTCCTTTTATAACCTCCCTCAGCCACGGAGGCTCGATTTCTTTTCTGAGTAACAACAGTAACAAAAACTCCCCAACAGACCTAGAAATGATAACAATAATATTCTGGAAAAGAAAGTATTTCGGGGAAGAAATTTACTATTCCAACATTTTCTCTTTGATCCAAAGTGAACCAAAATCCCAAACTTGCAACTTGCCTCCTGAAGAGACAAGCTAATTTTAATGTCTATTTTAGTTGTGCCATGTCAATGAGAGCTGCTGCTAGGATCAGCGTCTGCATCAAGAGCTGTATCGCATTTCTGTGCTATTGCACACCGCGGGGTTCCTGCCGCTGACTCATCCTTCCTGCTGCAGGCTGGAATGGCTCTTGAGAAAAGAAACAGCAAAGTTGGGGGTTTGGGTGGTTGTTTCGCCACCCCGGGAGCTCCCTGAAATGCAGAAAACTCATGCAAATCCCCTACACCCGCATACGGGTAAGCCCTCCCTAGGGATGCTGCCGGTTAAGAAGTCAAAGCTCAAACCCCACAAAAATCCACATTTCTCAAGAGGCTGAGCTGGCTCCGGAGCGACCTGACATTTCTCGCACTGATTTCCGAACCCGGGACGGCCGCGGGGGCGAGCGCAGTCTCTCTCCTTCCCCTCTCATTTGGGTTTTCTGAATTTTGCTCTGTGACGGGCAGACTCTGGGTGCAAACCTAAATCTCCTTCCTGAGAGGTCACACCTACTGCAGCAGACACCGAGGTACCAGCCGTAGACTGAATTAATCCACCCGACAAGGTCTTCAGCAAAGCCTCTTCAGCCCATACTCTGCCCATCCCTGGTTTTTAATGGCAGTAAACGACTCTGGAATGGTTAAAATCATAGAATCGTTTAGGTTGGAAAAGACCTTTAAGACCATCAAGTCCAACCGTTAACCTAACACGCTGTTTGCCAAGCTTCCTCGGCTTTGCCGGCCGCCCAGCCTTTCTCCGGACCGCCGTCCCCGGGGAAAGGGGGTTTGCGCAGCCGCTGCACGACGGGACGCTGCTTCAAACCCTTCTGCCTTCTATCGCCCCTCTCATTTTTCTTTTTGCTTTATAACCTCAGTGCCATGGTTTAAGCGGGGAGTGGTTGCCACCCAGACAGCTACATCCTAACGAACGGCTCTTTGCTTCCCGAGCGGCTCGGATTATGCCGAGCAATGCTGCTGCCGGCTCAGCCCCTGCCAGGCAGCTCGGTCACCCTCGGGGAAAAGCCAAAAGCGATGGAGGTAGGAACAGAGGAGGAAAAATTAGCGTTGGGGGGCATCTCCTCAAGGATCAGATGAAGCAAGTGCCGGAGATGCAACATCACACATAGGGGATAGAGAAGAGGGGGCTCAAGTAGGGGACGAAGTTGAGGGCGGGGAGAAGCGGTGAAGAGTAGAAAAGGGAAGAAATCAGATAGTAAACTTAAACGAGGCCCTCAGCAGTCAAGCCCAAATAAATGGAAGCATCACAGTGCTTCATAAAAGCCAGCCTGGCTTTTTTGCCCAATTATGTCTTTTGTGAAGGCGCACGCCTAGCGACTGCTCCATTATGGCTGTAAGGGCCAGTGACGGATTTAGGGGACAGAGATGTTCCAGCGTGAAATTTGTGACTAGCGAGCTGAAAATCAGGCAAGGAGCCATCATTCCCCCGCAAGAAACATGGTTGGGCACAGACGAGCACCGGGGGGACGCTCGCCTCGCCGGGCAGCCCTCACCCTGCCTTTGTTTTGGGGTGACCTGTCCTTTAAAATGCAAGATTAGCCAAGGAAACAAACCCAAAGCACAGCAGTCCTGCGTCCGGAGGCCAGTTTGGGACGCAGCCTCCTCGCGGAGGCTGCCGCCTGCTCCCGTGGCGGCTGCTCCAGGTACTTAAAGCGCAAAGAGAGGTCGGATGCTGCAAGCACCCACTCGGTGGGAATGAAAAATACTCTCTTCTCCAGTGGTCTTGCTTTCTCCTGACCTGATCCAGCCTCCGGTGAGGAAGACTCCCGCTGAATTTAATGAGAATTAGCTCTCCAGCCATTGACTCACCCATTTCACAGGCACCGGTCCGACTCCGTCTGACCCCGCCGGTACCACGGCTACCTCGGCATCAGGCCGCCGCGGCTCAGAGTCACTTTTAAGACACAACCCCAGTGCTCTTCCTTACTTGCAAAATAATCTGCTCAGCCCGTGACGGTAATGCGCGGCTCCAATAACACCAGTGGGGCAGATTGGGGATGTTCAACCCCCTGCTTGAAAATGCAAACGCTGCTGGTACACATCTCTAGTTAAAATGCATTTAGTTAGTTAAAATGCATCATACAGGGAACTAAATTGTACCCGGTACCAGAGGAGAGCCGACACAGACCGACGCTCCCCGCTCCGGAGGCAGGACCCACGCCGAGGGCTCCGGGGAAGCGCTTACACCCCTGTCTGGCTGCAAAGTGTATTTGGAAATCAAAGCGTCTGCTCTTCCCTGGCATCGTAACCTCTTCAGTCAAACCGCCGAAGCGTGAGGTGCTCCTGGGGGTCCCCGGGACGGCAGCACAGCCCCTGCCTGCAGCTGGAGATGGGGACAGCAAAGCTGCACATGCCTGAGATACAGATATGACATTTCCAAAGTTCCATTCCCAGCTGAAATTCCTCGCTTTTTAGCCTAAATTACCTTCTCCTTAGGGATCACATCCCCAGGCACTCCTGCTCCCAGAGCGGCATCCACCGCCCTGCCCCAGCTTGCAGCCTGGGAGAGGAGCAAGGCAGGGCTTGCCCCTGTGCTTTCTGGTATAATCCTCTCCCATAAGGGCACGCTGTATTTTTTCCAACTCCATTGTGCCTCTCTGATCCCACCGTGGCACCTCCTAGTCATCTCACAGGGGCAGGGAGCAGAAAAGACTCCTTTCCTTGAGCTTTTATTATTATTATATTTAAAATACATTATTACAGGGTAATTACAGGAGCCTCCTCCTCCTCCCCAGGCTGAACCCCCCCAGCTCTCAGCCTGCCCTCACAGCAGAGCTGGGCCACCCTCGGAGCATTTCTGTGGCCTCCCCTGGCCCCGCTCCCACAGCTCCATGTCCTTCCCGTGCTGAGGACCCCCGAGCTGGACGCAGGGCTCCAGGGGGGTCTCCCCAGAGGGGGCAGAGGGGCAGAATCCCCTCCCTCGCCCCGCTGCCCACGCTGCGGGGGATGCAGCCCAGGAGACGCTTGGCTTGCTGGGCTGCCAGCGCACATTGCCGGCCCATGGCTAGCTTTTCATCCCCCAGCACCCCCGAGTCCTTCTCCTCAGGGCTGCTCTCCATCCCTCCATCCCCCAGCCTGTGCTGATACCGGGGGTTGCCCCGACCTTGCACTTGGCCTTGTTGAACCTCATGAGGTTCACACAGGCCCCCCTCTCCAGCCTGCCCAGGTCCCTCTGGGTGCCATCCCGTCCCTCAGGCGGGTCACCTGCACCGCTCAGCTTGGTGTCACCTGCAAACTTGCTGAGGGCGCACTCGATCCCGCTATGTCACTGATGGAGATATTGAACAGCGCTGGCCCCAGTACAGACCCCTGAGGGACACCACTCATCACTGGTCTCCATCCGGACATCGAGCCATTGACCACTACCCTCTGGATGCGACCACCCAGCCAGTTTGCTATCCAAACGCGCATCGTCACAGGTGTCACACGCACGTACAAGGCTTCAGGCAGAGGACGGAGCGGTGACGGCAGGGCAGCAGCAGCAAACTCCGCACGTGCAGAAGTAAAGCCTCCACTGAAACCTCCAGCAGGTCTCTCCCCATAACCCCACCGCTGCTGCCGCTCGCCTGGACAAACAGCTCTGCCGCCTAGTCCTGTAGGAGAAAATACACTTACTGTCTGCACAGCAAGGGGATGGACAGCAACTTGCGGGCAGGAGCCGCGTCAAACCTCCATCTTCGTTAGCAGAGCTTCGGTTGGTGGAAGACGACTTGAACACCCTCCTTCCATCCATAAACTTTCAACTACAGCACAGTTCTGAACTACTAAAAGCTGCTGGATTTTATATATATATGCATCTGTAATTTATATTACACACACATCCTGGAAAACCACTTCATTTCAGAGGGTTTCTGCAGGGTGCCCACTGTGATAA
This sequence comes from Platalea leucorodia, assembly GCF_965183815.1. NCBI lineage: Eukaryota > Metazoa > Chordata > Aves > Pelecaniformes > Threskiornithidae > Platalea > Platalea leucorodia. Next base: position 1,702,632 of record NC_138858.1, read on the forward strand.
GCACAGGTCAGCACAGCTGAGGAAGCTAGAAAGAAATTAAGGTTTTGCTAAGGATTTGGGGGTTTTGGCAGAATAAGTAATATCTGCTGGTTGATAAACTTTGGTGAAAAGGAGGATGAGTTTATGGCCCTCCTGAGAAACACCATTTGGGGCAGTGCAGGGACACAGGGGGACAAAGTGGGGTGGGCAGGGGCTGCAGGAGCTCCCCGCCATCCCACACGTGTCAGTCCATCTCGGTACCATCCCGGTGATGCTCCTATGCCCCTAGAAAGCACAGGCAGTCCATCATTTGTTAAGTTCTATATTAAAATGAACACACTGAAAACCACACATCGTCTCCACAAAAAAAGCCCACTTTGTCTATTTGATTACAATATCCAGTATTTGCCCGTAGCCGTGCTGCCGCTGGGTTTGTTACCTTCCCGCCTGACCGAAGAGCATCCCCGGCTCCTTTGGGGCAGGCGATTTAACGGAAAGGTTTCCTTTTCATCGCACGGTGCATTTTGGTACCCCTCAAACAGAGGGTCCGCGCATCCCACAGACATCGTTACCCTAAAAGCCACCGGTATTGACCCATCCACGGAAAGTTCTCCTCCACGGAGCTGCTGGAGACGCCGGCGGCGCTGCCGTGCGCTTTGTGCTCGCCTTGAGCGTGTCCTGGCTCACAACAGCCCATAAACCCACAAAGGACTTGGCAAGTACCTTTGAGGGTGCTGGGGGAATGGATAACCCCGGACCATAAAGGGATGCCACCTCTATAATTAGCAACATCATTCTATAAAAGAAGGTAAGCTATTTCCAGCTACGCAGCCATCAGCTCCACCAAACCTTGGCTTGCCTTCCAAAGGTCCTTCAGCTTCCCAGGTGACTCATTACTGTGCAGGTTGGTCGGGGTTGGGGCGTGGGCTGGATTCTCCCTTTGGCTGTGTTTGCATTGCAAAAGAAAGATAAAGATTTCTCAACATTTCTAACCTGGCTGCGATCAGTACGTACAATAAAACGCAGGAAATTTCCTTTTGTCCTTTGGGATCTATAAAACTCACCTGGGCCATAGCAGCTCGTTGGCACGAGAAGAAAGGTGCAGGACTGAGATGTACGGGACAGGTTTAATCATTAAATCATCCTGTATCGAGACTTTGAGATCCTGCCGAGCTCCGTCGCGGCTTTTTCCGCTGGTGGGATCTCAACAGAAAACGGTGTAGGAGATGTTTGCGCGCGTGCGTGCTCATAGAGCGCGGTGCAGGCTGAGAAGAGCAGCACCGCGCAGACGACCAGCGCGGGTTACTCGTTAGAAGGGCAATATTGGTAAGGCGGGAGTATTTAGCTGTTAAATATTGGAAAACAACCAAAAACGGGGGCTACAGCACAGCTGCATGAATACACATGAACTCTGATAGGTCTTTAAGAACGAGTAAAAAAAAAGCTTCAATAGATTTAGGAGCTGCAGCACCAGGACACGAACGGTCAGCGGATCCAAGGGGCTTGAAAGCCCCTGAATAGTCCCGTGCTAATCTCTCACCATCATCACATTTTTACAAACAATTTTCTGTTTGAGGAAGCTGGTCAGACTCCAGCGGGAGTAAAACTTTGCTGGACTGTAAAAGGCGCTGTGCCAGGCCTGGAAAAGGATAAACCTGCCCAAGGAAAAAAACACCGTGGAGCTTTTTACGGGGTGCGTGAACCCTTTGGTTTATGGCAGCTGGTTACAGCAGCGCTATTGCATCCTCGGCTGTAAAACCCGCTTACGGTGACGTTGGTCACCGCCGGGGGACGGCTTGGCACGGAGATGGGGAGGGAAAGGGGATTTCCCCAAAGGGGGAAGTGGGGAGCAGCCCAACCCGAAACCAAAGGCCCATCAGGGCTCGGGCTGCCCGAGGAAATCCGTGAGCCCCGTCCCCGTGACGGCCGGGTGCTGGCTCAGAAAATGCCCCCAGCCACATCGGGGACAGCTGTGACCTCGGGGGAGGCTGCGTGGAGCATCGCAACCTCTGCCGGGGTGTGGAACCGGGGAGGGCACGGGTAGCATCCCCCCAAACGCGGGGCTGGTACACTTGACCGGAGCCAGGACATCACAGTGAGCATCAGACGGGAAAGAGTTTGATGAAGGGGTTGGTTTGGGGAAACTGGAAAGGAGCCCAGGCGTGCTGGGTCATGTTTGCCACGTGAAGGGCAGCAGACAGCCCCGAAATACGGACCTGAATCAGCCTCAGGCTTCTCCTTGGTGACTCCAATGCCAGCCATCCCCTGAGGCAGGGAACCAGCTGTGTCACCTCCGAGCAGATCTGAATCATAGAATCGTTAAGGTTGGAAGGGACCTGTGAGGTCATCGAGTCCAACCGTTAACCTAACTGCCGGGTCCACCTCTACACCACGTCCCTTGAAGCTTCGCTCTCCGCCGGGATCGCTCAGGGCTCACAGCGGTGATCACCTCAGGGTTTGTCACTTCAAGGGAGCCCAAGACAATTTACTCCCAACAAGTTTCGCTCGTGTGCACAGGGCTGGTGGGCTGCTTGCATCTCCAGATTTGGCTAAAAAGATGCTTTAAATGGCTTTTAAAATTTCTAAGCTCTTGCTGCTTCCTCAGCGTGAGGCTGATTTCACCCACTGGAAAACATCACACGTTTCTCTTCAATGAGGTAGCCGTACGCTGCTAATAAGTCACACAAGGCATTTTGTGAATTAATTTGGTATTATAAGCGTCCCACCCATTTTATCACTGCTTCTGATTAAAATTACCCAAAGATGCTGAGGTCCATTCCACTGAATAGACTGATATAGTTTCTAAGGTACGAAATCCTGTCAGCCATAATTCCTATTTCTCATGGGATGCAACGCAGCCTTTATTCTTATTGCTGTGTCAATGTTTTACCTGTTATTTTCAGAGCATAGCTACCCAGGGATGGACTTATTGCCTTGAAGAGCACCTCTGGTTCCAGGTGAATCACCCTGTTGTACCGCAGGAATATCCTGAGAAAGCCAAATTCCCGTTCTCCCAGTGACCAAAACGAGGGTCCTCCTTGGGTTTTGGTCTTGCGATAGAGGTGAATTGAGGAGACAGCCGGGCATTGCACATCTGCGTTTGAGATCCCAAGCTAGCCAGCGCGCAGTTGCAACGAGGCCGCCGTGTTTCGCGGCTGCGGCGAGCATCCCTCCCGTCGCGGGTTGCCCTCGCGGCTCCCGGCGTGCAGAACGTCTCCTGATGGGCAGATCACAGAGCAGCCCCACAAATTGAAGGTGGGAACCAAAACTAAAAGACGGAGCAGAATTCTCTCAATTTGCTTGTATTTCTTTCTGTTGACTTAAAGCAAATCCCTTAAGCAAACATGAGTTAGAGTTAAAAGAAAGGAAAGCAGAACTGAATTTGAGAAGCTCCGGGTATCAGATCTTGAACTTCTGCAACTCCTATTGCTTTCCACCTTCTTGTTCTTCAGAGCCGAGAAGCTCGGTCCTCATCTCTCTGCACAGATGGTCAGATGCATTTCAAGCCCATCTCTTCCATGTCAATTCAAGATAGTCATGACTAGAAAAGCTTTTTGAACAAAATCTGACCAGTCGTCCTCTGGGTAAGGAGGAAAAAGGCTTGGAAGAGATAAAGGAGACTCTAGAGGCAAGTCTCATCTTGTTAGGAACCAGGCCTCACTACATCTTGAAGGCAGGGGGGATATCTAGTTAATTCACTAATCAAAGAGAAAGCAAAAGAGGAGAGAATATTTCATCACTCACTGAATATAGTGCTCTTATGGGCCAAACGTTATTTGCAAAGCCGTAATATTAATGGCCTGGAATGATATCAAGAATTATAGGGCTGAGGGCGGTCCGGCGCTGTACAACGTTAGAGCAACGACCATGTATTCCGTCAGACAGAGCGACCCTGGAACCTCGTAGCACCTAACAACACCTCTTACTCTTATATTTCAAATATGCTATAAGCAGCAGATTCAGGCTTTAAAAGCAGGACTAAATCAGAGGGCATCTGGATCTTTAGCGGGTCTTTAGGCTCAGCTTTAACAAAGTTCACTGGTTTAGGCAACGGAAGACAAACTGGGAAGCTGGCGCTTGTGCTCTGCCCCTTTGCTTGGATTCTGAATCCAGGAGGTAGGACAAGAAACATGGTTCAGCGCTGTATTAAATCAGCCACAGACAGATCTGATGGCAGCCCAAAGGTTGACCGACACCTAAAGAAGCCGTGGCGAGAACAGCTGGGCTATCAGGATTAGTAAAAGTTAAAGGGGAATTAAAACCAGCACATGTGAAAACAGATACTGAAGTCAGCCCACCTGGGTACACGCTTACAGCTAAGCAAAAAGCCCTTCACTCAGCTGGAGGATCAGCCTGCAAAACCTTCGTTAAAAAAAACCGTAAAGTTTGAAAAAACAAGCTATTTAGTAAAAACCAAACAAAAAGAAAACATTCACAAGCGTGAGCCTGCTTTTGAAGCACGAGGGCACGGCTGCGGCAGCGGACGGGGCAGTCGTCGCTTTGGGAAAGGGCATTTCGCAGGCCGGTAACCCGATGGATTTGGACGACGGTTTCGTTACGGCGTGATAAACGAGAGCACGCCATCTCCCTTCGTGGTCCTCCCAAGGGGTTCTCCAGAGCGGGCTCACCCTGCTCACAGCGTACGGGGCTTCAAGCAGGTGGGCCGAGATGTTCATACCCAAACAAGAACAGACTGCTAGACAACCAAATTTCCCTCGGGGCTCCAGACATGCGTCTACAGAAGCGCTGGTACCTGAACCCCACTGCTTGCGGGTCTTAATGAAGTAGTTTGGAGAGGTAAATAGATGGATGAAGCGCTCTACAGAAACATTTCCCCTGGTTTGCTCCTCTAGCACACACCGATCGCAGCCTTCCGTGGCCTCTCAGGGTCTGGGGACTCACAAAGCTCAGCTGGCAAAGCACAAATTAGAAATGCCAGGCTTTTAACACTTTTAGATGTTTTTTTTATGATCACCGTGATCAGCCCCTTTTACTGACAGTCACTGTCCTGCTCTACCCTGGCGATAACAGCATCCACCGGGGGAAAGGACCTGAATCTACCAAGATACGCTTTCAAGAGTAGCTTGCAATCAAATACAAGACGGAATAAAAGCAGCACACCAAAAAAAAAAAAAGAGACGCAAGAGAGGAAGCAAACCTCTCCAACAGCAAACCCCGGCTCAAACCCAGCCCTAGGAGCACCCGACTGAGGACACTAACTGCGAGCAGGCGCCAAAATATTTGGTGGGTGCCTATAAGCAAGGGCTGAACGCCACGCCTGGGGACCGCAGGGCTCGGGAGGGCAGAGGACAAGAGCCATCGTGGCCACCGAGGTCGGAGACCGCAGCTTTCGGGCTGTTATTCCAGCAAAGGAACACGACAGCGGCAGAACAAACCCCTTTCCCCTCCAGCAAGGAGAGCATCTCCCCTACCTTGTAGGCACCTCTGCCTCTCCTAAGGAGCACCTCAGCTGAGAACCCAGCACCCCAACCTCCCTTTTCCCCACTGAGCTGTTTTAAACCAGAGCTTTGGGCTGATGGATTCCCCGCACCTGAGAAACCAGCCTGTTTCTCTCCTAACACCTGGAGGCACTTAATAACCTGGTAACAAGCCAGGTCTCCAGGCCTTGGGGCTGTGAGGCTGGGGTCAAGGCCAGGCGGGGACCGGTGAGGCCATGGCGCAGAAGAAATACCACTCCTGGGAGCTGGGGTGGGACAGGGGACGAGGCAGGTCCCTCTGGGACAGCGGTATCCTGAGCTAGGTCGCATAAAAGTTGGATTTTTATGTCCGACTCCTATTTTAGGCATTTTTTTGGCCACCAAACAGCATCACGAACCCCTCACAGAGGCAGCTGGGGCGGGTATTTGGGAAGGGGTTTGTGCTGGGACCTGCAGAGCCGCTCCCTCTGCTCCGCCATCGGCCGGGACAGCCCCAGCTGATGGGATGTTTGCCCCAGACTGATAAAGCTGAAGAGGAAGATAACCTTCAGCTGCCGTAAAGAGCAGCCAGGGGATTACCAAGAGCCTTGATAAGAAAGGAAATTGAATCCCAAGTGTGTATGTCACTGAATCCTTGTTTATTATGCATTGATAATAAATCAGTAATCCACTTTGATGGGGATTTAAACCCCATGAACTAAGCAAGTCTTTCCTGAGACAAAAAAAAAGCCCTAACCCATGGGAAACGGAGAAAGATCTCCTTGCCTCCCTGTTGCAGCCATCCTGCAATTAAATATTTACACAAGAAGGAAGAGGAACCTGAGGGTCACAAAACCAGGGCATAGATGCTAGCCTGGGAAATCACCTTTGCTTCTTTTTGGCCCATTTTTTGGGGGGCTTCTCTCTCCCCGCCTTTTGCATGGGAAGCACAGGCGCCCAACACAGAGCTTATCTGCTACCGAGTCTACATTCTGCTAAGAATCAAGCCTCAAATGTTTCTTTCCCGATCAGCTAGCAGTTTGGTGGCAAGGGCAGGAAAAGGAGTTCGCTGTCTTAAATTCGAGCGCCGCGCCTCGCCGAGGGGACGGCGGTTAGGGGAGGGAGGCGAATACGACCTGAAGGTAGGACGAGCTCCTTCCCGCCGTCGCTGTTAGATGCGGGGCTGGCTTGGGGACAGCTGGGGTAACACGATACCTGGTTTGGGGACAGACCCAGCTGTGTAAACGCGCTGTATTTGGGTGTAGACGCTGGTAGATAAGAGCGCCGTCTACGTGACAGAAAAGCAATGTAAAATTCAGTAACACGAGGGAGGAGACATGGTGGGATAATGGATGCCATACAGAGCAAACGGCAATTGTCATGGTAGAAATTCTTTTAATTTACAATCAAATTACATTGCACTATAAATAAAACATGACAAAATACAAGAAGAAACCCACTTTTTATAATTAATAACCCCAAAGTCGTCTTTTTTCTGAACATCTCCACATAAATAGCGAGAAAGGGACCGAAAAATACTGCTAGAAACATGGCGATCACGAAAACTTCTTGGAGCCGTTAACTGCTAGAAGAGGTTATTTGCCTATTTTTTTGGCAGCCTTTGGGAACTTCTTAAACTCAGCCTGTTCCTTGAAAAAAAGCTGAGCAAGGATATGATCTGCTGTTCCGTGGAAGTAGTCATTCATACGAAGAGTTTCCAGCTATGAAGAAAAAGATAGTATTTTAAAAAGAATAACCATAGCTACCTGATCATTTTTACAATATGGAATATTAAAGTGCACCTCAAATCCAAGGTGCAAATGAATTAACGTAGAGGTATATAATTAATGACAAGTTGTAGGCTGGGCTGTCAAGATCGCTGGGTCCGCTCAAGGACAAGCGCCTCCTCTTAAACACCAGCGGTACCTCGTGCACAAACGCGATCTGAATTCCATCTCTCTTACACCCACGGAGCGTGTCACACCCTACCACGGACCTTTTCTTTGTCTTCCCCACCTCCTGTGTCCGTGTACAGTTTTGATACGGGTTGCACGCCAACCATTCACACCAGAAGGGAATTTGCGCTATCAGGGTACTTGAGATATTCTTAGAATTTCTTTCGAAAGGTGCACACCAAAGCGTAAAGCTTGCGTGCATGAGAAAAGCATACGATTACGTAGAGTTGACCATTTTTTCACTCCCCTTGCCCGTATCAATTCTCACCTGGTTCCCTGTACTGTAGGCTAGAATCAAAACCAAATCCTCCTCACATACGCTCTTGATATAATGTTGGGTTCCAACAGGGAAAAATATGACATCTCCAATGTCGATGTTGAACCTGGCGGTGACTCCAGATGAGAGAATAACTCCAGCCTATTGCAAGTAAAGCAGCAATATTCAACAACCACCGTTTTCAGTGTGCTGTTATTGGATAGACAGACAGTGACGGTCCCAGCACCGCACTGAAATCGGCTGGCGGAGCATCACTGCCTTCACTGAGACTCCAAAAAGGCAGGGGGGTCCTAGGCAAATTCCTGAGTCAGAACGTGGCAAGTCCTCACATTACGGAGTCTCATCATTCCATCTCAATTACCTCGGCACTTCAAATTTGCACTGAGCGAAAACCATCAAATCCTATACTCTAAATCTTAATACTCATTAAATTTTCTCTATTTATCTGTATTATTATTATTATTAAAAGTATTGCTTTTTTATTTTGTACTCCCAGCACTCAGGAGAGCGGGGATTCCTGTCATAAGCATGTGTGATTTTGCTGAACAATTTAACGAGACGGACAAATTCTGCTCTTTGTATAACTCCACTTCGATAGACAAGCTTCCACAAAGGTAACCGAGATCAAAATTTTGTACGGAGAAGGAAAGCGTGGACACTGAAAGTTTTGTAATACTACTAATTGTAATATTATTAATCAGGGCTGGGAATCCGTTATTAGGTCTGTAATTGTTAGACAGCCAAAACGCCACTGACTTATCCCTCACGGATGTAACAAATTACCTGTCTGATGTAACAAATTACCTGTCCGCAGCCGCTAATGACATAACCCATCTCATTAGCATTGAAGTGGAAATGAGGCTGCCCCAGTCCATTGCTGAATATCCGGAGAGTTGCTAAGGTAAGGGTATTTTCATGCTGAAAAACAGAACAAAAAGGTTCAGACGACCATCCAAGTTTGTTAAATCCCTGTTATACATGACAAAGCAGCGAGGAACCCACACAAATTGCATATTGTTCCTTAGGTTTAAATAGCTGCAGTATCCAACTGAAAGCACGTACCTTGTTCAGTGACTCACTAAAAATTTTTTCTGTTTCATTTAGCCCAGTGCCATTTATGCGGTAGCGAGCCCACTGGAAGATTCCTCCTGGAAAAGGATATTCTGCTGACCCTAAAACAAAGACAGCTAAATGAGCATTTCCAACGAGGTTTGGTTAACATTGCTTGTTAGAGTATTGGCCAACTTCAAGTCATTACTACGTCCTAAACTTGAGGCCTCGAATCTTATATTTTCTTAAAGAAAGCCCGTTTAGCTTCCCTATCCTTCATGCACCAGGCACTACGCAATCTCCTCTACTGCATTTTTCTCTAGTCAGATAATCACAATGAAAAACCCCGACTAGATTTTTTCCATCCCAAATTGCTATCAATAACAATACACTTAAAGAACATGCTAACTTCCAGTATATTAATTCATGTTAACCTTTACGGCACTGATTGTGCACCACAATATTTTATAAAGTACTGTCAATGCAGAAGAACTTTGTCATCCGAGTGCAAAGATTTTTGTCACACATCTATTTCTCATGACCTCCATCAGCTGCGTGTGAAGCTCTGGACCTATATTTGCTATTTATAGCTTATGGAATAGACTATGCTACTTGGAATTAAGTTTTGCCATCTATGTTTATTAGGTGCTCACTGATAATCACTAGATCCAGGCTGTACAGAGGGGTGTTTAATACAATTGTTGATAAACCGAACGGTGAATGTGCTTCGATGCCGTTTATGAAGTTGCATTTGTAAAGGAAAAGGGAGGACATAATTAGGTTTATGTTAAGGTGTTTATTCCTTGACGTTTCATATGCAAACGTGGGACATTCTGGGAAGCTCAGCACCAGTCACTCTCCAGCTAATCTGCTGCAGGGCTTCCTGGCCTAATCGATTTTAATTTCTGAATGAAAAGTTCAGGTTTAGGTTATTGCTTAACTTTTAACTGTAGCAGGGAACACACCAGTCCTGATTGCATACATCAGGAGAGAACCTTGAGCTGGGAAGTGTTTAGTTCATGCCCTGCTGCTTACTGGCATTCTGCTCTCCTATCTACTGTTGCAGATAGAAACATTAAAATCAAAAGGGTAAACTACTTTGAGATAAGAATCGGGTTATACATCTTCAAAGGGCAGTAATTAGATGTAGTACCAATATATTTTTCATTTTATCTCCTTAAATTCTTATGATTTCTCTAGATACTTTTTAACTCCTGTTTCAGTGAATCGATTACAGATCCCCTCCTCTCCCCCTCTAGAAACAGAGAGCTCGTACAGACAAAGTTCTTAGATGTATACCTTTGAGATTGTAGAAGTACTGCCATACGAGGTGGTCCGGAGACTGCACATAGGTGGCATTTTGTACAAGCTCATTTAAGTTTGGTGGGAGGTTAACTGCTTGATCTTCTGCTTGTTTCTTGAATGTTCTGATGAAGTTAACTCCACCTTGTGGCTGAGGGACACAATGCATATTAAGTTAGAATCCTACAATCGGAATTAAAAATTTGCTTCATTGAATGTCCCACCTTAGTACCTGGTGGTAGACAAATTCTGCCTCGTGGACACACCTCATCTCTTTAATTGCCTCGCCCTGTCAATACTCTATTTTTCTCCTTTGCTCTGCCCTTCCTTCTCCGTTACCACAGAGATTTGGAGCAGAAGGGAAACTCGATCCGTCTCCCATCAAACTGTTTCAGGGTGGGAAGGTCTATCACAGTTCTGTGGTTTGAACCCGCAAATTCCTCAGACTCAGCAGAAACTCAGTGGCCGTATTCTTGCTCGTGGGACATTGCCAACTAGTCAGCTCAAATAAGATCCACTTTAACAAGGAGGTGGACTTATCTATAGTTTCCTCTGAGATCTTCTCATTCCACAGAGTTCATCAAGGGTCTCTTGGGAAATTAGCTTTGGGCTTCACTATGTTCTTTGCCCTTCCACCCTTGGAAATATGGAGGATCCTCCATGAACTGGGGATAAATGCGAAGAGTGGAGGAGAAAAAGTTTCTTGGAGAGAGCATCATCATTTATTTCTCCTGGTGTATAAAGGAACGCAGAGGGTGGCACAGTGTTACTCAAAGGACGTGTGTACATCCTTCCACACTGATGGGACTAGAGAGAAGAGCTGAGGTAGGGAGGATCCTCTCCAAGAAATATAGAGCTTGGACTGCGATGTTAATGTGTAGAAGACTAGAGAGAGGCTGGCTATCCTACCACACAGACCTTTAATGCTCTAGCTGCTATATCCTCCGGGGTAGAGAAAAATGCGTCATCTACATCCAAGGTCTGAAGTTCTTCATGTGTTGTAAAAAACAGCAAGAACACGCAGTCTTCTGATCCTACGTTCTTTATCCAATGCACAGTGTTTCTAGGGAAGAAGATCACTTGACCAGCCGTGACGTTGTATGTGGTAACCACGCTGTCATCCGCACCAATTACTCCAATCCAGGCAGTACCCTGTAATGTAATCAGAACTTAACGATCCTAATGAAAGTTTTCTCATTTAATCTATATGCGGCAAGTCAGTAATTCAAATAACCTGAAGGCTGTTTGCAGAAAACAGATCCTGATGCACTCTCTAACAAGCCTGTGTGAGCTTAAATCCAGAATAGCACCTTAAGTGACAGTATTTTAGAAGGTTTAAGGAACACATGACAAATACATGTTGCTCATACTCAAACCATTTCTTATTAAAGAGGCTGTGAACAGTTACGAAGGAGTCATCTTTGACCAAAAACTGCTGAAGAGAGGACCAGGTGTTTGTGGAATGCTGTACTCCAAGGATGATCCCCTATCCAGCTGGAGCTGTTCAGTTCTACGCTGATCAAAACATGAATAATTATTCTTAGAAATAAATTAATGATTAAGATATATCTAAGTACCTATGCTTCCAAGGAAAGATAATTTTGTTTTCAAATTAATATGCTATCTCGAATTCCTCACGGTGAGTTTCTATTTCTCTCTTTTATTTTCTTTACTTTTACGGATTTGAAATTTGACTCTCAGGTGAGATAGGGCAAACCTTTTCAAAGAAGATTTATTGGGGGGGTGGAAAGGGCGGGGTATTTGGTCTAGGAAAGAGAAGACACTATGGGAACAAAACAGTCTCCCATGTATAAAAAGTTGTGAGAAAGAAAGATGATCTGAGGGTCTCCGCAGCCAATGGAGATAAACAAGGAGAAATTAGGATTTTTTTTTTTTTTTTTGCATTAAACAAAAATGGGGTTTGCGTACCAGCACAAACTTTCTAATGGTTTGTGTGATGAAACATGGGAGACAACTATTTTTTGATTTTGTAATAGCTCCTTTGTTGAAGATTTTTAAAAACTGAACAAAACTGTCAGATACGCTTGAAGTATTCTTATCCCGCATCAATACAGGGGATGGAGCCAGAGGCTTTCTTAAGAACCTTAGCAGTCCTTCATCTCTGTGATTCTATGATGGCTCTGTCATATAATTACTTTAATCATTGTAAGCGCTTGGATAAGTACATAAAATTCTGTAACTTCCAGGTATCCAAAGTCTCCCCTGACCTCAGTGTTTATGCTTCATTGGAAGCTACAGGTGTTTGGTCCTCTTGCAAGTAGCAACATTAAACAGCCTTTTTCAAGCAGCTCCATTTGAAAATGTTATTTCAAGCAAGAAAACTAATGTCATACATCAGTCAATGGTCATTCTGCTTTTATTACCTGTTAACATTTGTATATAATGTATATGTAATTTTCTTTTACATATGTACATCTTCTATATATACATGACGCTTTAAACTGCGAAACCAATTGGGAAAGCTGGAATAATCAGATAATACCTGTAGCAGGTAGCCGTGTTCATTGGCATTAAAATGCCAGTGGGGAGCCCGAAGCCCTTTGCTCTTGATCCGTAAGGTTCCAAAAGTCATTTTGGAGCGATGGGTATTGATACTTTTTCCAAATTCCATTTCTTCATCACTTTGATATTCATTTACATCCTTCCTGAATCTTGCCCACTGAATTTCACCACCTGGGTAGTTATGTACCTGTAAAGTTAGTGAGAGTGGAGAATTGTATTAATTGTGGACAGTGGGGACCAAACAATCCAAAAATATTTCAGAAAATTCTTGGTCTGGGCAATACTGAAAGGACCTATTCCTTTTCTCACTGAGGAGTCTCTCTGTATGTACTTTAGTCATTTTTCGCCATCATTTATATACTTTTTCATGTCGTGATGCAATAGTATTGTTTCTACAAACGAGAGAGAAATAGTGATATCAAGAACAAAATTATCTGCTCCTCCTCTTTATATGTCATTCTGGACTTTGATTTGGGAAATCAGTTACAGATATGCTTAAACTTTTAGATTCAAACCATTTAGAACATTTCCTGAGTAAGACATCTTCCTGAATTTCTACAGTTGCAAACTATTTGCACCTGAAACTCTTCCTTTCCCAATATTTGTACTGCCTCTAGAACGTTTGGTACTTGAAAGAATCATCTTGCTCTGAGGAAGGACATATTAAAAGGGTTTCTCTCCTCTTAAACACTTTTGCTTGCCTTCTTAAAAACATTTTTTGTTTGAAAAGGAATTACATAGTTAAATCTAACATCAAAAAGTACCAGAATGGCTGTTGTCAGTTTAAAGTGCCCTACTATCTAACCTATCCTTTTCCCTCTTTTGCTGAAAAGCAAAAGTTCATCAGGAATTATTTTTTATATAAAGATATATTTAGAAGATGGAGTATGTCTTTAGAGTTTGCTCAAAGGATACGTTTCTATAAGTATCAAAATACACCTAAACAAAAACTACATAATTCCTAGGGCTTCGTTACATCGTCAATTAATTCATTTTAGCTCACTGAAACAAGATCATGGAGTTCATTTTTTCTTGCCGCATAACCGTTTGTTTGGATCCAGTCCTAAGAATGAAAAGGTTAGCGTGCTACTCAGCTTACATTAAAATTTGATCTTTCTGGTTTCGTTTCTCAGAATTTCATACTCTGTAACTTAAAATGGTTGCCTTGTCTTGCAAGCCTAATTTGTTGGAGCAATTATTTAGCTCTCCAAGAGGCACTCCAGAGATCCATACCACTTCCAACATCTGTTACGAATTGGAGCGAAATGCTGTCAGGAAGTTTGTGTCTCTCCCCACGGATTATAAAAGGAGCCTGGATAACGGGTTTAGACTGATCACCTAATGCTTAAAAAATAGTTAGGTGAAATGAATTCATTAAACTTCTATATATGATGCTAGAATATTATTGCACAAGATGAACAATTTACCTTTGATTTCCCCAGATGATTCAGGAACTGGAATTTGATATCCACGCTTTTTTCATCTGGTTTTGGGGAAGATGCACCATCGTCTTTAACAGCCGTGTCTTTCATAAAGGCGCTGTTCTTTACATAGACCAAGGAGAGGGTGAGCACTCCTATTGCGGTGGTGATAACGCAGGCCAACAGGCAAACTAGAAAGACTTTCATGAGGGACCAGCTGCCCTTTCTTTCCTGAAATCAATAAAAAGCCCCCCCAAACAAAAAAGAAAGCTTTCTTAGATCTAACACACGGGAGAAAGTTTGTGATAGTTCTTTTGTAATCAAAACAGTATGCCTTTCAGAAACACAGGTGTAGCCAAATTACTGAGCCCAGTACAGGGAAACCTTATAGAGCATATGATCAGATTGTTGCTGTCCTTTCATTATTTCATCAAGTAAAAGCACGTCTTCCTAGGGTCTTACAAACGCTTCAAGATTTTGTTCATTGCTGTTTCTAATCTATAGCACAAACCACTGAAGACCTGGAGCATCAACTCATGGCAAACCTTCATCTCTGGGGCAGAAACGCTGCCTCTGCCTTATCTCCCACGGCCCAGCTCCCTGGCAGCGGAGAAGACCGGCCAGAATGGGGAAATTTTGTCCGTACTAACTGCTCTGGGCATCGTTTCTTTACTGAAAATGTCCTTTGTGTACATCCAGGCTTCTGGAGGAGGGTGAAGGGGAGAAGCAGCTGGGCACGCAGAAGCACACAAGTTCTTTACAGAAGGCCAAGGCACTCCTGGCACCATGAAGCACCACCTTGGTGAGGATGTTCAGTGGTTCCTGTCCCAGAATCATTTTTGCTGCTGAAGTTGCAGCTTCAGATGAATAGAGACTGCATCCTCTGGCCCAAATTTTAAAACTCTTTACTGATTCTGGGTGCACAGCTTGATCTACCTTTAAAAGCCTGATTTTTCAGACAGTGAGTGCCTGAAAATGAGCTGTGAATGTTGATTTCTGAAGCCGGACGATCAAAAATGAAAAAAAATTGAAGATTACATGCTGATTTTAACAAAATGACCTTTTTTTCATCAATCTATTTGGCAAAAGCTCTTTACAAATACATTTCTCTTGCCAGCAGAAAAGTGCTCGAACTATCACCCTACTCTATTCGTAATAATCTTTTCTTCAGCTTAAATGACTCCCTTTTTAAAGCTTGTGTTCAATTAAATACCACAACAGTAGTACTCAGACCACAGAGTCTCATCAGAGAACAAGGCTTTATAGTTAAGTGCATTCGAAATCCCCGTTTTCCAGATTTGAAGGACCTTTCATTTACAGCAGTTTCACAGCAGTGGCACCAATTCAATAATTATTTTTAAAGCCGAAAGAATGCTGTACATATTGCATAATAATAACGCATACAGACGGTTCTACCTCAGCACAACTGTGCGGAGTGAGTTGTGTCGTGAGGAAATCACCAGCCTTGGTGTATTGATAGCCGAGAAGCAGCACTGGGCTGACTGCAAACAACTGTAACGGCTGATGAGCGATGCGTCAACTCTTATCGCACAAAGTTAATTCAAATCCCAAGAAGCAAAAACTTTAATGGGAAAATTACTGAGAATTACTTTTCTCAAGGGCAAAAAAAAAAAAAAAAAAAAAAAGAAACAGTACTCTAATGTGTAACTCGGTAGAGTTACTAAACATTACCACAAGATGAGCTTTTAAGTAGCTCTTTCTGTTAAAATCAATGGGGAATCCTCCAAAGATAATTACTTTGTCCAATAGTTATGGGATAAAGAATTTAGCTATTAACTTAAGTGGGGCCAGGGAATTATGTCTCACAGTTCAGATCCTAGCTAGTGCACACGGAACTACGCATTTTAGGACCTTAGCAACTGTAGCCCTTTAGAGCTTTTCTTTTCTTCAGGACCTTCTTAATAGCATAGGATTAGGTCATATTACAAAATAAGGGTTTAATCTTCAGACTGGCTCTGTTAATAATGAGTTGATAGCACCGTAAAAGAAAATGACTGGTACCTCTTTCTTTGGCCACTCTTTTCCTTTCGAAGAACTATGTATGCTCTCTCCGTGCATTTCAAATGCCTGGTTATCCATTTAGGAAAGCTGAAATAGATTAGTCCACAGAAGACAAGAAAAACGTTGAAACAGAAGAATGTTAATTCCGATACGTGCTCAGTTACGTTACAGAGTCCAGGGAAGTGACTCATCTTCTTCTGCAGCGTAACACTAATGGCATTTAGTGCAGTACCATTGTGCAGAAATGTGATGCAATACAACAAGCTCTTCTTCACTAAACTGCAACAGGGAGGTGTGACAATTTCCTGATTCAGATTTAACATTATTCATATATCACATGAACCCTACGACACAACATGACAACGAGATAGAGTCTGAACCGTCAAATACGTGGGGAGAAAAAAAGCAGAGGGCATCTAGTTCCTTTACCTATGCTAACAACCTAATATATTTAAATTACAGTTTGGGCTGGTTGTGTAACCTACTTTTACAACCACAAAAACGGTTGAGGTTCCAGAACTACTCTGGCAACCCATTTCCCTGCTTACATATTATTGTTAAAAAGGTTTTCACAAGCCTAAATCATTCCTGCTGCAACAGAACCGTTCCATTTTACCCTTCTGCAATGGACATGCCCTGCTTGGGGAGACCAACAGTACATCCAGCCTGGTGGTTCTTCTCCGGCAGGACTTTAGGAAATGATAAGGGAGAGCAGAGCCTGGCTACTCTTTCCAGCTTACACCTTTCATACTTTCCAAGCACGCGTAGCTGTTGGATGAGAGATGCTAGGGGAAATATCCTCTTTCATAGAATGAAATCTAAAGGGAAAACTCCGTGACTTAGATGAAGTCTCTTCTAAACCTGCTGATACTCCCCGACCTCCTAAGTTTCCTGCTTGCAGGTTAAAACGAAGAGCACTTCTCAGTCCTAAACAGATCTATGAGCTCCTTTAAGGCCTCCTACATTTCTGTATCGTGGGATTTGAGCAACAGCACACCCATGTTCCCCTCTCCAAGCTGAAGGTCCCAGCCTTTTTAGTCTCTCCCTAGTAGACAGCTCTTCCACCTCCATGATCATTTCAGTCACCCTCCTCTGAACCTTCTCTAACTCCACCGCATTATGAAAATACAGAATAGCAATAGACTTCATCTGGGGTTGTCTAGTCTGGAGAAGAGGAGGCTGAGGGGAGCCCTCATCGCTCGCTGCAACGGCCTGAAAGGAGGCTGTAGCGAGGTGGGGGTCGGTCTCTTCTCCCCAGTAACAAGCGATGGGACGAGAGGGAACGGCCTCAAGCTGCGCCAGGGCAGGTTTGGGTTGGATATTAGGAAAAACTTCTTCACCCAAAGGGCTGTCAGGGCCTGGCCCAGGCTGCCCAGGGCAGGGGCTGAGTCCCCATCCCTGGAGGTATTTAAAGAATGGATAGACGTGGTGCTCGAGGACACGGTATAGATGGACTTGGCAGTGATAGGTTAACGGTTGGACTCGATGATCTTAAGGGTCTTTTCCAACCTTAGCGATTCTATGATTCTACGATTCATTGTTAACTGCTCTCCAAGCACTGTTTTCCACCCATCTTTATACTTCCCTAAAAATAATTTAATATAGACTATGAGTCCTTGTTTTGAGGCCCACAAGTGTTAAATGTTGCTACCCAGTCATAAAAAGGAAAGGAGGTTTGTGCAATACACAGTGTTTGTCATGACTTCTCTCTCTTTTTTTTTCCCCCTCCTCATTTCCTTGATATATTCCATGTTTGATTAGGTACTTCTAGGAAACTGAGGTTTAAGCTTATTGCCCTATAATTCTCTGGTATCATTTAGCTGACTTTTTGTTAGAAGTTACTTTGCTAGTCCCATTTCTAGACCCTTATGGGACTGCACGGAGTTCAGATTTCTGATAACTCGAAGATAGCGTCAGCCATTTCTCCAAGAGCTTTGTGTTAATGCTGGTAGGCGTCGTCCACTGAACACAGGTAGCTTGCGTAAGAGCCATCAATCACCTTTTCCCTGTCGTAATCTGAGTTTTATCCACTGCCTGTTGCCATTGACATTTTAAGTAAACGTTATGCCTTCACTGATATCATTTATTACATCATAATTATAAACTTAAAAAATTTTCCTTGGTCCTCCTCATATCAGTAAGGGACTTATTGTTTACTGTCATAAGCAATAAGGAACTTTTGGGTTATTTTATTATCTTCGACAGCTCTTCCTCCTTGTCTCTCATTTTTGTGCTTTGGACTTTCCAAAAAGCACAAAAGTCCAAGATGACTCATCTTTAGGGACAATTCTAGCTATTTCCGCTATGCTTCCTTCTTGAAGACCATTGAGGACTCCAAGACATATTACATTTATTTTCACTGTTCCATATGAGGATATCCTGCAACTATATCTTAAATATACGTATTTTTATGAACTGCCAAACTCCTGAGCTCCTTTTTCCTAGACTTTTTTCATAGAATTTTGCAAACAGATCTTTGAATTTCTTGTAGCTGCTTTTTTCTATTCTTCCTCTTTTCCATTCTACAAAGCTTGAAAACCTTGTAAGAAAATTCTTGTATTAACCTCCACCTTCTGTATCAAAACCTGATATCATTCTAGTCTAAAAACACCCCGGATACTCCACTCAATTTATTTTTCCCAACAAATATTTGGTTAACTAGTATCTCTTCGAGGCGAATTATTCTGTCAGTTGTTTGCAAAAATGTTCTTTCCATCTTATCTTTCTTGGTTCGGTGGTCTTAATGGTAGGTCCTCAACGTAACAGCATTTTTCTGCTTTCATTATCATAAAGATACTTCTAGCAGATTATCTCCCTCTGTATTCTAGACTTCAATACAAAGGTAAATATTCATAGAGAAACGTTTCTTCCCTCCCCTTTTCTTCAGGAGCCACCGCCACTTTTTTTCTGTATTATTAAAAAATGAAATATCCCACCAAGTCAACCTTTATGCTGCCTAAATCACAACTTTGCATAGAACCTTGTACATTCTTCCATTTAGTTGCCATACAGCCTGCACTAGGATAGACATCTTAAATGTTACGCAGACATATTCACTATCCTGTTTTCCATATGGCTTCAATCCTTTTTATAACAACCCTCTATCCGCCGTTACTATGCCTCTGGTCACCTTTCCACTGATAGCACTTCCATTCTTTTGCCATCAGCACCCATTAATTCTAGTTTAAAGCCTTCCTTCCTAAGTTGGTAAGCCTAAACTTAAAGAAGCGCTTGTTTTTCCTGATGAGATAGAGCCCATCTCTCCTCAGCAGTCCTTTCTTTTCTGTTCTGGAAGAGCTGTGAAAGCTCAGCCGTTCAAATTGGCAACAGCAGGATCAGGTCAATTAAAATTAATGAGAAGTTCTTCTCCGTTCCCTTTGAACGGCAATTCTCTCTGCACAGTGAGAGACCTGCCAACTGTAAAGTTGACCAAATATTTTGAGTAAGGACACAAAAATTAAAAACCACAGTAGATCACAGAATCCATGATCAACAAGAAAGAAAATATATGATTTTCAAGGGTTTCGCAATTCCAGATACTTACATATATATGAGAAGCATCTTTTGGAAAACAAATACAACTGCTCTGGCAGCATCAGAGTTACATAGAAAAAGAATGAATAGGTTGATAATGAGTGACTGTGGGGCTTGCAGTTTTTCAGATCCTCCTTTTCAGACTAAAACAGGTATAAACTCTAGCCAAATTAACGCTCTGCTGGCAGCACGGTTAGTCGTCATGATATCTGGAGCCTGAATTTAAGTTTTCCTATATCAGCGCCTTTTTGTATCAGTGTGAATCATAGAATCGTAGAATCATGGAATCGTTAAGGTTGGAAAAGACCCTTAAGATCATCGAGTCCAACCGTTAACCTATCACTGCCAAGTCCACCACTAAACCATGTCCTCAGAATACAGGGATGCAGAGGGATTTGCTAATGCAAGTAGACTGTTAAGAGAGGAAAAGATAACTGTAGCTTACAGTCATTCCATGGCAAGCCCAGCATCGCAATGGACTCTCTCATTACGCCTTGAAAGGGCAAAAAGCCCCGAGACAAAAATCCCACCTATTTTCCTCCCACCATGCCAAGGCACACTCTTACCACAGACAGGATCTTCGCAAGGCTGAAGAGCACAATACTTGTCTTCATCAAAGCCTTCACTTCCTCAGCTCCGTTTTACTGATATATATACACCCCGTAATTCAGGAAGTGCCCTCCTCAGAAAAGATTTCCTGTATATGCAAATACATAGGATCACAAATACTTGTGCACATCCTTAGCAAACAGTTCTTGTAATTTGCTGAGAAACTGTGACTCTCCTTCTATCTAGTCCTGCTATTTTATTTTAGTATTTCCTCTAAATCCTGGTCTCTCTCTCTCTGCCTGCCTTTTTGCTTTTCCCACTGCCACTACAGAAGACTGGAGTTCAGTAACATTCCTTTTCTCTGATCTAGCCTCAAGGACAAGAATGTCACTGACAGCTTGGATATGGCAATTACTTTTGTTTAGTACTTGATTTACATATTCCGTTATTTTTCCTGCGTGGCAACTTCTTTATTCAAACTTAGAAGCAAACTAAATTCTGGCTACAATTGCAAGAACTGGCCAGTGTATACAACCAAAAAGTTACTTTTTTCTATTGATATATAAGGGATCGAATCCCTCTTTAAAATACTCTTTAATGGCCATGATAATCTTGATAGCATTTAAAAAATATATAATTTTATGTGAAACCAGTTGTCTCCACTTAGTGACTAATGGCATTTTATTGGTATTTTTTTTTATTCTATTCTTATTTGAATTTCTATTTTTTACAACTAGAAAGCGTCACTCATGTTGCTTAGTTTGATATGCTTAAGGTACTTTTGTTTTGTGCAGTATAGTACCTCACGCAGCGGACCTTATCCATGATCAAAGCCTTTCATACCTGGCCGATACGAAGTTAGTGAATATGAATATTCAATAATGTCAACAATACTTTTAGTTGTTACCCAGGTCTGTGCGCCATAAAACCCCCCAAGAGTTGTGCTGAAATTCTCCATCAAAAGTACATTAAACTGATAAAGGAGAAATGTCTGGAGGCTAATAAAAAGAACTCCGAAGAATGAGGAATCTCACAAATATGGATAGGTATGAGGATTCTCCAAGGGGGAATTAATGAAAAAGACTTTCTAAATAGCAAAGAAACTCTGCCCTAACATCAAAAGAAATTCTGAGGGAGCAGGGGGTGCTTTACATTTGTCCTGCGTACCCCTGCAAGCAGGGTACAAGGGGACTATCAGGGCTCAGGGCATTAAGTCTTGCTTTGCATCCACCTTGCCTGTGCTACCAGCACCCCAAGGAGGATCCGTACACCTGGATGAATAAGTCTACCTTTCTCCTGTGAGCTCTGTAGGCAGAATACCCTTCAGAAACAGGAGAGCTAGGAGAGCTTAGGCAGTGCCACACTAGTCGTGCTGAGAGTCTGAGGTGTACTAGCTCAAACAATGCAGCGTACACGCATATTATGCCTAACTACCTACGCACGGCCTCCAGAGTAGCGCAAAAGTAGAGCAAATTCATCGTGATCCACGCTCAGACATGTGCGATGTCAGGAAAAAACCTCATCTTTCCTTGCACGTCTGAATTCCTTTGATAAAATGACCTCTGGCTAACAGATAGTGCCTTAAACAAGTTATACCCGCAGCATTAGTTGGTTTGTACGTTCATGTAATGCTTTATAAAAGCTTCTACAAGAAAGTTTTCTAGAGGAGTAATTTCATTTGTTGTACTCTGATTTCAGACCTAGCTCTCAGCAGTTGATAAAGACCAATAAAATCTGTCTGAAATACATTATCACGTATTACTTATGATCTCCCTGTGTTCTCATGATACCATGACAGTCATAAAATGATATAATTTACTATCTCTCTACTTACTATTTTTAACAGGAAGATGGGAGAAATACATAGCTAGTCTTCCTTCTACTCTTTCTTCTGGTTTCTATTTAATTTCTCAGAATCAGCACACACTTTAGGTACCTGCTTTCTCATGTGTACCTACACTCTGAGTAAAAGGAAACAGTTCACTAGAAAGGCATGTCGCCATACGTATTTTGTTTACTGACAGCATAAAATGCATTATATAAGGCTCAAAAGAGGTACAAAAGGCTTCTCTCTAAATGTTCTGTCAATATACTTCACTTCACAACTCAAATTACTACTTACAGCTTTCCTCTTTGTCTCTCAATTTGCTGCTGCCAAATGGGGTAAGTCCTACTCCTCTCCCCCCTGCACAAGCTCCAGTGCCTAGCAGTGGCTTTCATGAGCTATTTTATTCAATTATGCTGCAAATAAAAAAATATTCTATTACATCTCTGCCTATTTAGGCCCATTGAAGGAGTTTATATGCTCTAAAGCCAAGAACAAAGCCAAGGAAAATGGAAGGGAGATCAGGACTTCCCAGTAACAGCGACAACGCGCCGTTGGATCAGTTTAGCTGAAACGCGTTCTGTGCTCCCACAGAGGATGCCTCTAAACCTGTGCCTCCTCTCCCCAAAGAACCAGGCTTTACTAGGAGGCGAAACGATTCAAAAAGACTCCAGACGCTTTTTGAGACAATAGATTTGGTAAGTTTGTGGTCAGGGAACAAGGCACAGAGAATTACATCAACTCAAGTCCTGTTAGAAAGAACAGCACGGAAAATATCATGTAATTATACTATTGCTAAACCTTACTGCTTAACTTTACACATAATATTGAGCTCCCCTGCTCCTAACAGGCCCTGTAAGGAAGCGATGGCTAGAACTGGCCAAATAGTTAAGTTTTTTGTGAGTTTTTATAAACACCCAGAGATTCTTCCATGAAAAATGTCCACATTATTTGAATGAAATATTCTTTAAGAAGTGGTATCTCTTGTCACATATTGTTAGATCCTACTGGAAGCACTAATACTCAATTAAGCTTTGAAGTAATTAATGAAAAGAATGAATATGTACAGAAATACCGAATACAACGTTTTTAAGAACGTGCGCTGGTTCAGCTTTCAAAAAAATTCTGACCACTGGTCAGGCTGACAAATTATTTAAATTACACAACATTAAAATATTCTTAGATATCAGCTTCACAGATTATTTTTTCTTGTTCATCTTCGTGATCATCGGTCTGCTCTTGTTGGTTACTGTTATCTTCAACAAGACTTTTAAGACGTGACAAATGGTGTAAAGCCCTAGATAAGGAAAAATGAAGACTTTAACAACAGTGTACATATTGCTATTATACATTTAACACAAAACGATGTTGATTTCTTACAAACAGCTTAACAGTTTGAATGGTATTATATACAGTTTACCTCTCTAACTGTTCCACTTATTCTGTTTGAGAGGTTATAAAATACCTTAAGTTTTTTTTCAAAAAAGATAAAACACTTTTCGGAACTGAAATTTGAAATACGTCTTCTCAAACACAGGCGCTCACACAGAGTTTCTATTAAATTCTTACAGAATGGGCATTTCACACAGGATATTAAACACTGCAAAACATTATGTTATAAATTAGCATATCAATACTGAAAGTTACTGTATTTTTTAAAATTAAAAAGTCTTAATTTTACATTACAGTATAAAACTATTCTGCAACACTGAGTTTTGTTGAAACAAGTATTCTACATAACAAAACTGTTTTCCATTCTGCCTTTTCTCAAACTTGTTATTTCTTTGGTCACTTATAACTCTTCAGTAGGACTCTGTTGATTAAATTAATGAAATACATTTTCTAGCAATTGTTTTCTCCACTGTAGTGAAAAGTAGTAAGAAAATATTTTGTCCCATGTTGCAAAATAATCAGACTTGGAAAAGTCTGAAGTCCATCTATGTGTAGCAATAATTAATCCATTAATAGATATGAAATACAAGTGTTTATTTACAGAGTAAATCTCTGCAACCCTTGACTAGATATTTCTCTGCTCCATGAACTGCCATGTTTTTAATTATTCACTACTGGCTTATTCCTAACAGAGTTTTCAGATCACCTGACAACTCTCTCAGCTAATTTATCATTCCTTTTCTGAACTTTCTGAAAACAGTGAAAAGTCAGAAAAATCAATGGTCACTTACTTCCGAATAGAATTAGTAAGAGGGATTATCTCACTGTCACACAGTTTTAATTCAGCCTCTGCTTTTTCAGAAAGCTTAAAAAAAAACCAAAAAATTTGTTAACTGAGGGAAGGAAAAGTAGTTGAATGACAGAAAACGTGGAATTTTTGTAGCATGTTGCATTGGGAAGTATTGCTGACAGCTTTATAACATCAGAAGGTAATTCAGGTTGGAAGGGACCTCAGGAGGTGGGCTCCTGCTCAAAGCAGAGGCAGCTGCGAGGTTACGGCAGTTGCTCAGGGCATTAGCCAGTCAAATCTTGAAAACCTCCAAGGACGGAGACCGCACCACCTCTCTTGAACAACTTGTTCCAGTGCTTGGCTGTCTTCAGGGTTAAAAAGTTTCCCCCAATGGCCAGTGTGAAACTCCTGTTTCAATTTACGCCTGTTTCTCATTCTTCCACCATGCACCACTATGAAGACCCCGGCTCCATCTTCTTGATGCCCTCCTCATAGGTGCAGGAAGACTTCTATCAGGTCGCCCAAAACTACTTCTTCTCCAGCCTGAACAAGCCCAGTTCTCTCAGCTCCCCCCCATAAACATGTGCCGTAGCCCCCAACCACCTAGGTGCCCCTCCACCAGCTTATTGCTGTCTCTCTCCTGAAGTGAGGGGCCGAAACCTGGATGCAGTGTTACAAATGCGGTCTAATAAGTGCTGGGGGATACAGAGGGGAAAACCATTTCCCTTGACCCGTTGACTGTGCTCCTGTCCACATATATTCTCATATAGAATGAGTTTGATTCACTACTGAATATAGGACATAGGGTTTAAGAACTGTGTGCAAGCAACAGTATGAAAAAGGTAAAAAGAGATAACAAAGTCTATTAAATCATTTTGAAACCGAAGTGCCACAAAATCCCAACTCACTGATGCCAAAGGAGGCAAGGATAGAGCATTTGAGAATGTCTGGCTTTTCTAAAATTTGGTACGTGCCCCTGACAGCCCAGAATTAACGGGGATATTATCAGAAGACAACTTTTCCAGAACACAGCTATTGCGAGAGCAGCGGAGGAGAGCGCAGCCAGTTGTTTTGGGGCAGGATTGCCTGAAATGTCGCCATCTCCTGGTGCAGGAGCACTGCTTTCTGCAGCTGGCTGAGGCCACCCGCCGCGCAGTGCCCCTGCAAACGGGAGAGACCGCAGCCTAAGGCAGCAGAGCTTCCAGTTTGCAACAGCAGCAACAAGACACAGGGGATTTAGGGCACAGCAGCCTTGAGCATCCGCTCCTGATGCAAACTGGATTGAATCCGCTGGCAGTGCTCTTTCTAAGATGACTGGAAACCAAGCCTTCTATAAAAGAACTGAATTTTTTCTCAGAAATGTACACAGCACCTCGATTTTGACAAGATACAACATACAGAAACCGACTACTCACTTTTTCAAACTCTTCCTGTTGCTCAGCAGTTTCATTCTGGCTTAAAATTCCCTGAATTGCTTGAAGTTTAAACAACATTAGCTTCAAAGCTTCAAGGGGCCTGTGATGATGACCTCCAGAAAAATTATTTTCCTAAACCAAAAGGCAAAGAATGTGTTGATCTTGCAGCATACTGCAGTGCAAATAAGACAAAACAAACAACTTTTGAAGTTTCCCTGAAACAAGTTAAAGGCTAATTTCTATGAGCGATTCCCTCTACCTATTCTTTAAAGGTCTATTTATAAATTGTGTGTGTACGATGCTATGTTGGTTCATCTTCATTTGTGCCACCGTACGGTCAGGGAAATCGCTGCAAATACATACGTTGTTAGGAAGATGTGAAGCAACACAGAAAGGCCTCAGCCCTGGCTTGTGTAAAATAATTTAAGAATATTAAGACTGTCAGTCCTTGTATTGCTATGACAGCAGTGCTGGAACATGTTTCAGCATTTCATAACTGACAGAGCAAATAAGCTTCCTTAATGATAAACATATTTATTCATATAATTAGCAGCTATATGATATCCACTCATTCTATAATCAAAAAAGCAAATTAACTCAAGGTGACAAAAATTTGTGGATAATCTAGAAATACTTAGGTCTAGAAATGTCTGATGATCTAGCAGAACCAAGAGAACGGGAAGCACGAAGGATGAAACACAGTAAAGCACCATTCATCAGACAGAATAATTTGAATTACTCGTGCACACCGTTAGGTTCGGTGTCAATTAACTCCTTAGGGAAACAGAAGTAGGTGTCACAGTGGAAAAACTTAAAGGGTAATGCTCTGTTTACTACGAGACGGGAAAACAGAATCTTAGAGCGATTAAGATTCAAGGACAATAGGGCAGAAAGTAAAGGAAACAAACCAGTACGTAAATTAATAGTATGCCTTTCAACTAAAATACTGGGCTCGGTGCTCATCTCCCTAGCTGAGAAAGGGATAACGGGTTCATATAATCAAAATGGAAGACTGAACAATAGTGAGACTGCCAAGGTGGTGATTAATATGTAAGAATGGGAATAAAACAAGGAATAATCAAAAGCGTATATTCAATCCATGTTCCAATTCCAGTGCAACAGCATAAATCATAAGAAGTATATTACTTAACTTACCTCTTGATCTTGACTCATACCCAACAGTACAGCAGCCAGGCTAGGAAATTAGTAGTATTTAATATATCAATAACAAAAAAATTTCTTCCTTTACTGGAGGCAGGAAAATTATTAGTTAAACAAAACACAGGGAGTGTAAAAGTCAAGCTATTACTAAGCAAAGCATTTTATAGTTAGATGCTTTCTTAATCCTAATTGTGACCAAGGGTTAGATTAGAGGATTTAATAAGTGTATGAATTCATCAGGCTCAAATATGACTAAACTACTGCAGTTAGACTTTCTACTTTATGTACTACAGAAGAAGAAAAACCAGTTCACAGGTACTCCCCCTTCTAATGTTTACCAGCCTTACATATTTGGGGCGCTGTCGGAAATAAATACTCAATTTTACTGACCTGATTTTTGTCATTTAAACAGTCTTCCAAGAACTTATGTATGATATCTGCCTTGGGGAACGGTAGAGCGTTCTCCACGTCCTCACAGCACACAGGCACTGGTGGTTTGCTAAACCAACGTGAAACATGCAATGGAGAATAACAACAGGGTTACAAATTAAAAGAATTGTATTAGGATAGAGTCATTAGGATGAACCCAGATATATTGCGTCAATGCAGCGCCAAGGGGGCGCTGGCAGTCCTGTCAGCACTTTGGTGTCTGTGCGAGACAAACACCTATTTTTTCCAGTTTTGCCAGTATAATCAAAACCTGGGGAGCCACAAAAATCAACTGGGTAAAAAAGGCAAGGTAAGGCCTTCTTCGCTATAATTTATTACACATGGGTGTTTTTCCTGCACCTGGTACTCCACCGTTAATATTCAACATCTAAAGAAAAATAGTTACCTTCTGCTTACTGACCTCTAATTCTTCTACAGTCTCTAAGGTGTTTTAATTCAAAGCTAGTAGAAACAGATACTAATGAAGCCTGATTTCCCATGCTGTTCTCCTACGTGGGTATTCTGGTGGCTAGCAGGAGACCAAATTATTAGCCTCTCTCTGAACAGGAGCATGAATAGTACCCTTTTATTATCACGTGCAGTTTGAGACTTTTACTCACCTGTTAAATGCTGCTAAAATTAACCAACAGTTCAAAATCTTCTAGGGTAAAGGGAAACGGACAGACAACACCCAGAACCACATACACCTAGCTGCTTCTTAAAAACTGTAGGAAATGCTAGTATTGATTTTTATTATTCTTTGATCCTGTGGAAGAACCTTTCAGTCCCTGAACAACTGAAATTTCACTTACAAGACTGCTCCAAAACTTCCCAAGGCCACACCGCTTTTTTTTAAAAATATGGACTTCCCACTATTAACTTGTTTTTCATAAACCATTAAATCTCTCAATTTAAGTTCCATTAAATAATTTTTCTCTTGAAATACATATCTTTTCAGATCAATGATATACAAGAAATATTATTACAAGGCAGCAAGAAGTAATATTGATAGCACTCTTTGCAAGTCGATGAAAAAAGGGAAAGCAGTGCACCGATATCCTGACCTTGAAATATCAAACATTTAGCACTACGCAAGAAATCTAATAGTAAATCCTTTCTTTATGTACATGCCACATCACCATTACTTATAATCTATGTACAAAAGCAATTAAGTACATTATGCATTTTCATGAACACATTATTCCAGACTACATGTTTACTTACAAAGCACCTGGAGTGTTTTCCCATGATCTTTCTGCTCCTAGTATAGCTGTTGTAGAAGGACTGCCATCGTTTTCCAGATTATTTGACAAATCTTCAGTTGAACTCTCCGGACCTTTGCCAGCCTTCAAGGTAAGTAGCTCAAGCTGATCTTCTAAAAAACAAGGACGCAGTGTGTCCAACTCTTTTCAAAGGCATTATTTCCACATGACTTTTAATTTTATGTAATACTCAAAGAAAATGACTACAGACGAATTAGCACTGGCAATATTTTACCGAGAGTACAGCCCCAACACAACTCCTTTGGTTATCTTGGTATAGCAGTATGGCATGCACATCGCCAGTACCAAATGGGATCTGCAAGGTTCCAGCCAGGAGAGCATTTAAAGTAGTCAAGCGTTTCTCTTCCTAACTTAGGTGGAACAAGTATTATATGCAGCATTCAAGATTATTTAATGTTTTTAATCTGCTTTCATGCTATAGAAAATATAATAAGTATTAATCCACAATACAATGTTTAATATTGCTCATTAATACTGCAAGTTATTAGGTTAATTTTCTTATTATTTTTCTAATAGCTGCTTTTACAGACACCTGGGAGAGAAATCATGCAAACATATACAATCACATACAGGACTCACATTTAAAACCAGGTTGAGATAAGCACTCAAAGTGACAGACACATTCTCATGTATTTTTGTTATGCCTAGCCAGTTCACGATTGGTAAAATTGTGCGTAAAAAAAAAAGATATAACCCTGTATTTAAACTTCATCATGCACACACATTAGAAAGGTATTTGGAGACATTTGCATATCCGGCATTTTGTCACTTTGAATTCACAACATAAACAACACTTGAACTTAGTTTTTTGTATATAACCTCAGAAAAAGGGAGAGATCAACATTTATGCTTTGCATAACGAAGAAAAAATATTTTTCTTTTTAAATGAATAAACTTAAGACAGAAGTGAAGGTAATTAACACTTTGAAATGTTCATCTCTTATATCAAAGCCAATCTTGTCGATATTTCGTAATACAAAGATGGTGCTTTGCCATGGGGGGACCTCCCTGCTTCTGAAGAGCGATGGCCTGCTGCAAAGCGTGGCTACGTGAGAGATTCCCAAGGAAACTCTTTACATAAACTGAAGGCGCTGGATAACCCAAGTATACAGGCTACAAATACCTCCTGCTGAATGTGTACAGTAGAGAAAAAGACTGCACACCAAATGGTATTTCTTACCAATTTGACAGGTTCATTTACACGATGTTTAGGAATCTCTCTCCCCCAAGGTTACACTTCATGTAATTTAATTTAATGCTTGAAATTCTATTAAAATATTCATGGAATTACTGTCATTATCTTGCAGTGAGGTACTAAATGGGCCACTCTAATAAATACTTTGCTGTAAAAGGAATGCTTAAATATTGATTTATATATGAAAACTTACAGTATAAAAGCTGTTTAACTTGGTCAACTACTAGTAAGTGCTTTGAGTCGTTTGTCAAAGATAGACGTGAATAAACCTACTGTACAGTGCAGTCAGACTAACATGGCTAGAGAGGGTTGGTTTAAAAAGCATACATGTCTTTAGACACCCTCAAAATTAAAAAAACAAAAAAACCAAATTATATGAAATACAGTTACCTGTGAATGGCTTTTTGGTGTGTCTTGAAAACAAGTTATCGAATTGGAAGCACGCATCTGGATTGTCATAGCTGTAACTTTCTTCTACTTTGTTATCACCTCTCAGATCCAGGCAACCGTTTTGTTCAAAATAATTAGAACCGTCTTTATCTACAGAGTGTCTTTTTTTCAGGATCTCAAAAGTTTGTGAAGAGGAAGCTTTGCCTTGTACATTAAAATTCTGACCATCGCTTTCTTTAGCTGAATCAGGAAAAAGGTTGTAACTCTTAAGCCAGACTGGGTAGTGAAAATTGGGAATGCTACTTATCCCCGATACGCTTAAGTCAGACTTCTGACTGGTAAGCCACCGTGGATAATTCTTAACAGGAAAAGTGTTAGAGTGCTCTTCAAAAGACAAGGCTCTCGAACTTCCTTTAGAGGAGACAGAACCGTACCTATCAGATGTATACACACTGCGTTGCTTTTTGCTGAAGTCTCTGTGTGGATTCTGGTGAGCGACAGCTTTCCCATTCTTCTGGAGACTGAAACCACCTTCAGTATTGGGTGATGAGGTTTGGCAAGGGCAGAAAGAGGTTTTAAGCGACCGCCTGTTCCGCTCGCTACTTTGATGCCTTGATTTGAAAGGACTACGCTGGACAAAGGGCAGCGACCCATCTGCTGGAAATGCTAACAGATCATCCGTCGCAAGACTAATCGAGTCTGGGTCACACTCAGTCTGCCTTCTACAGGGTGAAGCAAGAGAACCCAATCCTATGTGCTGATTAAAATCGTCCAATGCTGAAAAACAGAGATATTTTACATGAATTGCTAAACTTCAAGCATACGCGATACATTCGTAAGATCTAACATGAAGTCATAATTTAAACCTGAAATATATTCTTTACCAGGGGTACTGAATTACAGTTCTTGCAAGAGTGGTTCCGTTTCTAATCAGAATCTGGATAAAAACCTTACCAGTCAAGAGTTAGCCCTTCTTTCATAGTACACAGAGTATTTTCTTTATTTTTTTTTATTTAAGAGAAACAAGATTTCAACATTCTACAGTCCATTTTTAGTTGCACATTCAGAATTGTATATTTTGCAGATGCGTCCTTAGTATTTCAGTCCTAGTAGCGACACTTCCTCCACGCAGTAATGTTAGGGATGACTTCCCCAGATTGAAAATCGAGCACGTTTACTAGAGAAAAAGATGGCTAAAAACAACAGCTTACAAGGCAAGTAGCCCGATAATGGGCCTATAGACCCATTTTGTGATTTTACAGAAATTTACGTGCTCTATAAGATTCGACTTGGCAGTTTTTCAGGGAAGAATTATAGCATTAAATCCTTTTTTTTTTTTTTTTTTTTTTTACTGAAACTATGAAGCACTTTGATTCACAAAAATAGGTTTTCCTCAGCTAGTACCTGGAAGTTATTTTTTTCTCACTTTCACTGTAGTATCAGTAAGTGAAAGCTCTATATTACAGACTATTATAACATACAAAACAGACAGACGGACTAGCTAATACATGAGTGGAGCTAATGAGACTTCTGCAAAGAACAGCAACAGAGAAATTTCAGAGTAAAATATGAGTAGATGACATCTTTCATAGAACAGTTTCTCATTTTTAGTGATAATCAGAATACTTATTTTTGTTTGGGAAGTCAGTTAAACTTAAGTAGAAAATGGTTTGTGTTAGAAAAATATAAACCGAAAACTAAACACAGCTAAAAGCCAGCTGTCTTGATAAGAGAAACAAAGGAAAGGTGTGAAGCTAAAGGAAGGTTATAGGCTATGGCTACGAAAAAAAAGCCTTAAAAAATACAATATGCTACCAGAACTGTCCATGCCACTGCAACCCAGGCAAGCACCCTTTGTCAGGTACAAAGTTTGCCTGTACTTAGGACTTTGTTAATTTAGATGTAACGGACAAAGCATTTGCAGTATAAATTAGCTCAAGCACAGTTGTCTACTCTAGATCTTCACATCAGCATTCATGCAATCAATTAAGTATTTATTTATTCAAGCTAACCAATGATGACAAAAGCCAATTCAAACCCATATACATTACCCCGTTGGGTTAGACATCAAACCCAAAAGTACATTCCATAAAAATCAATGGATAAGGGGCAAATTTTGTTCTAAGACAAAGCAGTGTTTAAGGGAACCCATTCAATTAATTAGATTCTGATGTTACTTACTCTGGAAAGGAAACAGAGATTTTTTTTCAAGACTCGGGTTTAAGCAATGATTTACACCGTCTTTAGCATATATTCACATATCGAAAATACAATTTCTATTCCATACTCTGGAATTTATTATTGCATCTATGAGCACGGTCATGAATTTTCACCAATCCACCAAGCATTTATGAAAAATGCATTACAGAGAATGACAAATATTGCTAGCCATGACCAAGCATCATTTACTATACCATAAAGACTTGCAAGCAGTTGTGCAGGGAATATTCCTTCAGTAAAACACACCTGGTGTGAGACAAGGAGGTGCAATACCATTGGCAATTAAAAAAAAACAACAACAAACACCAAAACTTATTAAAAGACCTATTTGCAGAAGACATACCATGTTTTTCTTTGGCGTTATGCTTTGAAAACTCAACTTTTCTGGGCGTGCTTTGACATATGCAGATTTTTCCAGTGCTTATTTCTGAAGATGTGAGACTTAGCTCAAAGTCTTCAATATAAGCTTCCAGAGCCTCAGATGCAGAGCTGTAAAGCTTGTCCTTGTAGTGAATCAAACTGTCCGAGTATGGGTTATTGCTGTCAACGCTACAGCTTGTTAAAAGAGAAGATATTGTTGAATCAGGAGAGCAGATACTGCATTCTTTTATTGAGCTTGTCATGGTTTTTATCCAGGTTTTTATTAGAATCTTCACTCATCTTTTTAATCAATCTAAACGGAAAAAGAAACAAAACCACAAGTGATCATCTGCACTGAAACGTCTTCTCATAAACTGTAACGTATCTAGGATTTTTTACTTTTGTTATGCAATTTTCTTATAGTCCTAAAAATTACTATTTAGCTATTCAACTTGCTGCTTTTCAAATAAGTTTGCCATATATATGTGCCACCCCTAGAAAAATAAAGGCAGAAAATAAAGACTCTGGAAAAAAGATAACAATAGGGAAAACTTCTTGTATATTGAAACTTTAGTAGTGCGAAAAAAAAAAATATATAACAAGAATACAAAAAATCCAGCTCCTCGCTAGTTCTAGAGGAACCTCGGCACCCCGTTTTTGCAAGAACAGGATTTCACATAATAATTGCTGACATTTGTCACTAAACACACAATTCAGCAAATACACACAGAAGTATCGTTACTTGATTTCAGAACCAGCACAAATGAGTAATGTTCATGGACAAAAAAAAGACAGAAGTAGCTTAGATAGTACAAAAAAACCTAAACAACTCAATGTAACAAGAGTAGGAAGCCATTACCCTTGCAGATATTTTTTTTATAACCAGAATGGGTACACAGAGCAAAAGAATTTTACAAGCCACATGTGAGCGCTTAGAATCATCCTATCTATGGAATTTAGTCAACCCAATCCAAGCTGCCTCTGTAACCCCAAAAACTGTAAATTAAAGAGTTGGAAGCGCAGGCTTGTTCCAAATGCCATAATCAGGATGGTCAAGGTCACTGAAAGAAACCTAACACTTCATATCACCCCTGTAGATAAAATAGCATTTGAAAAACCTGGAAACAGGTGCTGTAAGAAGGAACAAAGACGAATAACTTTGTTATAGCCCGTATCACACGCGTACAAGGCTCATCATGCAATAGCAGCGTAAGGATTATATGAAAGAGGCACAGCGGGGACCAGCTCTTCCAAGGCCGAACTGGTTTTCCCGAGAAAGCCGAGGGGCCGGGCTAGGCACCGGCCCCAGGGCAGCGCGACCGGCCCAGAGCCCTCCCGGGGCCCCGTCCCCACAGAACGCCCCGGCAGAGGCAGGGCGGGCCCGCACGGGGAGGCCCGGCCGCGGCGAGGCCCCCCGACCCCCTCTCCCTCACAAGAAGCAGTCAGAGCGGGGAAAAGAAGCGCCTAAAGCAGCACAGCCCCTCCGCCACGCCATGAGGGTGTGCTACCGCGTCCCCACCCCGCAGCGGCCGCTCCTCCGGGCTCTGCCGCGCAGCGGTTTTGAAGGGACCGCGTCCCTCTGCAAAATGGCGGCGCGCAGGCGCGGGGGCGGCCGCGCGGCCCTGCGGGAGTTGTAGTCGGAGGCGGGCGGCCGGCGCGGCGCTAGGCGGGACTACATCTCCCGGCGTGCCCCGCGGCGGGGAGGCGGGAAGGCGCCGGTCTCTCCGCTCCGTGCCGCGCCGCTGAGGTGAGTGCGAGCCGCCGCTGCCGTCTCCTCTTCCTCCCGCCCTGAGCCCCCGCTGGTGCGGCAGCCCGCCCGCCGCTTCGCCCGGGCCGCCGGCTCTGGGGGAGAGCGAGGAGCGGGGCTGCCGGGTGGGGTGTCCGCCGGCCCTCGCCTGGCCGCGCCTCCGCGGGGGTGCCGCCGGCCAGGCCTGCCAGCTGGGTGCGGGGCTGTGTGCGCCGGTGGGCCCGGCCAGCCCACCGCCCGAGGGTGTGCGATGTGCTCTGCCCTAGCCCTCGGCGGGCAGCCCGCCTTCGGGGGCGCAAGCCGAGCCCCTGCCTGACCTCCACAGGGTGTCACTGAGGTAGCGCCGGACAAGGCTGTGCAACCGGTTACACGGGGCAGCCCCGTAAAGGCTGAGGTGTGAAGTGAACTTCGTGTGAGAGGCTGGTCCAGAAGTGTTGGTCCAGCGCTCCAGTGAGAGACTGGTCCACGGAGCCGGTCTCCAGTGAGAGACTGGTCCAACGCTCTTGGCCTGAGAACCGCAGTTGATGTTCTTAGGAGAAAGAGCTCCCTGAGAGACACTGAGCGTGTTGGGGGGAGAAAGGGCCGGAGGCACGGAGTTCCAGCCCAGGGAGATGGCAGCCTTGGCTGGGTTGGGCTGGGCGGAGGGCGGCTTCTGCAACCCTGCCGCTGCACTATTTATCGCTAGAGCCAGGCCTCTCGCTTGCCAAAGAGTTTCCACAGTAACGCAGCCTACAACGATGGTTGCATAAAGCTCTGATGTAAGAAAAATCTCTCTTCCATTGTTCAAGCCTGTTTTAACTACGCAATTTGGCTACTAGTCTAATGACTTTAGCAAATCATGGCAGAATCAGACTCTCAGGTGATAAACTGTATAAGGAGGGGAAATTTTAACGTGGGGTAATGATGGATTTAATATGGAATGAATAGAGTGTCTCGCTAGATGCTGTAATTCATTCTCAAGATCCACACCAATGGCTACTTCTCAGTAGCCCAGACTGGAAGTCAATTATAGAATTTTGTATAGATAAAGACTGTCTTTTTCTGAAATTGAATATGATGAGTAAAAAGTTCATTTGATAGAAATACTCAGCTAACGTATACTAAAGCTCGTGGAAAGAATACAGGAACGAGACCTATGTTTTTTTGCTCTTTAAGGAATGCTTTTATCATGTACCAGCAAATTGCTTTTAAATCTTCACAGATAAATGGACTATAAGAAAATTACAGATGAAGTTTCAGAAAAAATTTTATCATACAGTCAAGATGCTTCAGGATGGAGAGTGATAAAAGTTTCAGTAAGAAAATATTAGTAAATATTGTTTATAAAGTTATTTTTATTAAATATTTTGTTGCAAAAAGTGTTTAAAACTGTTTTCCTTTAAATATTAGTTGACAGCTCTTTATCAACTGCTCAGTTATCAACTGCTAAGTTTTTATTTTTCCTTTTTCTACTTTGAGAAAAATGTTACAGTTTCTTCAAAGCCTTCAAAAGAGTATGCAGGAAATATGTAAGTATTTACATTTTGTTTGTCATTGTAATGAATAACAACATCTTTTTTGAACAGCTACACCCAAGATTGAAATGGAGAAGTTAACCACGTTCTGCCCTTCATGAAAGTGTTTAGTTTTGTTAGCTGTAGAGAAGATTTTGCGCTGTGGTTACACTGGGTCAGCAGTAGGGCTGGAATACGAGAGGTGGATTTCCCAAGTGCCATCAGATGTGCTATGAAAACTGAATACTATATAACACTTACTAATGTGGAATAAGTAGATATGGAGTTGCAGTATTGGCAAAACGTGAAACGAATGAATTGTGAAATGACTGATACTTACACATGCAGACGTGCTTACGCTCTCGCTCTACCTTATCTGTCCTTTGTACCTTTTTCTTTCTGGCACCTGAAACTGAATTAACTGTACTGAGAAGAAGAAGGTCATATAATCTCTGGAGCAGCCACTTCATCTGTCCTTCCTTCTCCTGAGCGATGAATTCCGCGCTGTTGTTAAGCAGCTCGATTTGGCCCAAAGGGTGGAGTTAGGCGAGGCAGACGAAGCTGATTTCATAGCTTGCTGTCACTGATAGCGTTGGCCCTGCTCTTTATTTTCCTCCTCTCCTGGCTCTGCCATCCTGCTTCTCATTTATGGTGGCGGCGGCACTCAGCTGATTGTTTACCAAGCCGATTCAGCTCATTAAACCAGGGGAAAGAAAAAAAAAATCTCACTGAAGAGAAGTGTGCAAAAGCAGGGGAAAAGAGGACACTTGCAAGATGTCCTTAACCTCTCCCTGTTTTGTTTTTTTTAAATATATTATTAAAATGCCTAATGGGTATTAAATTATATTAAATAACAATCTAGACAGGTAGGCAGTAGAGACAATTTGCGTCTCGTTCTTTTTTGTTCTCAATATGATGAGGTGTCTGTGATTAGTGGTATTCTAAATCCAAAAGTCTTGCTTTGTTTTCTAATTATGTCTGAAGGTTTGAGCAGAGAAGGCAATAATTACAGAAGACAATGCTATATCACTAGTGTTACAGAAGAATTAATCTACAGTATTCTAATGGAAAGTAGCTGTAATATTTCATTAGAATACGTGAAAAGTACTGTTATCTTAATAAGAATTTGCATACTTTGTATGTGGCATTATTATTGTAATTCAGATCTTATTTCAGTACAGGTGGATGTGAAGGAGTGAGAGTCTGGTTGCTTAGAATTCATAAGAATGCGCCTGATTTATTTCTGTGAAGGAAAAAAGATAGGTTATAGTCTCAATCAAGCACGAAGCCGTTTTCAGTTGTACTCAGATCTGTACACAGCGAGGCCTTTGCAGCTAGGAGAAGCATCGTTGTGCTTTCTGCCCTTTGGTACGGGGAGCCAGAATCTTTAATTCATTTATTTTTGTACAAATCTTTGTCACATTGACAAGCAGGACTGGTCCGTGGCGTGTCTTTTGTGAAGGAATACTAGCTGTTCCTAGGAGCAAAAGTATAGCTGTTCGCATTTTCAGTTTGACACTGAATATTTATTAACTGCATATCACAAATGCCAGATTTTTTTTTAATTGGCAGGAGTATTAACAGTTTACTTTACTCGCTAAAAGAAATCAGTGTGGGATCTGGTAGTGAAAAGCAATAGAGATCCTTGCTTCCGTCAGGTGAAATATTTTCAGCAGAGTTCAGGGCAGCATTAAGGTGATTGTTCAAGGGTGAACAGGATTTTGTTTGGAATTATGTCACCTAAGCTCGCGAACGACAATGAGGTATGTCTTTCAGTTCGTCTAAGCTAGTGAGACTAGGTTTGGTGATCCAAGCGGTCTTTACCAGGCTTACTTCCTCTTTTTCCAGTGTTCTCAATAATCCCCTGTAAAAACTGGGAAGGCAGCTTTTTCACAAGCGTGCCCTTTCTTTTATCCTAGCAGCTGTGTCTTTCAGAAGCCTGGCCTAGAGGAAGTCCTCCTGATTAACAGCTCACACTGAGTTTAGGAGAGAAGATATTACAGGATGCAGGCGAGAGCTGCTTAGGAGATCGGTAAACATAAATTCATGGGAGTTACGGCAATAAAGGGTGTATCCAAATATTAATATGCCGGTTTTAACTGGTCCTGCCACAGCTTACGTTGGCTGTTTTTGAGGAGGCATTAAAATGTTTTCCATCACCATCGGACCAGCTGTAGTCAGCGGCGAAGCGAGTTTCTGGAGTAGTCAGATACGCCCACGCTGCGCTCACTCCACCAAGGCAGTAAGTGGTGACAGGAGTTGTTGCGGAGTGAAGAAACAGACCCGTGATCTTCCAGGGCCTCTGTGCTTGGGTTTGAGCTTGGCTGTCTTCGCCCTTTCTGACTTAACGCTCGTGCATCAGCAGGGGCTGTAAATCTGATTTCGTGTTTCTTGAGCTGTTTGCAAGCATAGTCTCCGTCGAGCTCATCTCTTGTCACGCGGCATCCTTCACCTTTGCATTTAATTGCTGTCAGTGAGCCCTTATCATCGTGATTCACAGTTTCTCCAGGAACTAGGTGTGAGAACTGTCAGCATCAGCGAGCAGTTCCCAGCATTACAGGAGTTTCCTATTTCCTTGTGAGGGGCCCCTCTTCCCTTCTGTGAACTTTCCCTTGAACTCCTCAGAAGATTATGAACCAAAGCTGGAGAAGTGCCAGAACGTACTAGTTCATAAATAGCGAGGAGATTTGCAATCAGTGTCAAAATGGATTGAAAGTATCTGTATAGGAAAAATAAATAGATTAATTGGATATATTTAAATGAGCAGGTTCCTAGCTAATAGCTCACAAATAACTCATTTAAAATGTACGGTGTCAAGAATGTAATGGTCTCAAAAATCAGTTACGGAATAAGAATTCTTATTACTACTTGAATTTTAATCAATCCGTCAAGTGCAATCACATTCGTGCGCTTTACCTCATTATAGCCTGGCATCCCCAACTGCTAGATGCTTATCATTGTATAACTTATTTTTCCAATTCAGAAATGTGAATTCAACATCTGTTTTTTATACAATCTAGATACCGTGGAGAAGGGATAATTAAGGAAGTCCCTAGTAAAATTATTCCTTTTATGTATCTTCCTGAATATCGAAGCAAATGGGACAAAGCGTTACAGTCTTACAAGCTGTTAGAAAGGATTGACCAGGTAATACGATAATTTAATGCGAAGATTTTATTTTAACGGTTTCTGTATGAAGTATGGTGACTAAAAAGACCTCTACTGGGACAAAGAAAGCTCTTTCTGGGTCGGTAATAACTTCTAAACCTGCTGCTTATGTGAAATGGGTATGA
Organism: Platalea leucorodia; assembly: GCF_965183815.1. NCBI lineage: Eukaryota > Metazoa > Chordata > Aves > Pelecaniformes > Threskiornithidae > Platalea > Platalea leucorodia. Next base: position 1,741,654 of record NC_138858.1, read on the forward strand.
AACGTGTCCCTCCCCTTAGGAGTTAAGTATTTATTGCGAAATAAATGTCCTCAAGCACGCCAAGAATTCGGTCCGTGGGAAACAACAGAAGTCTCCAACAAGAGCAGGGTGAGATGGAGACCCTGCAATCCCAACAAGACGTAGGGAAAGCTCCCTTCTCACAGTCAGCATGGCTTACACAACTTAAAAAAAAAATCCCCAAAGTCAAGGGCAGCATGGAAACGGAACTGATGCTGAATTCCAGTTGCTTGGGGCTTTGTCTCAGGCGCTCTGGAAACCCAGAACTCGGAATTCCCATGAAGAATATCAGTTCTGTGTTAGCTGGCTTTGATCTAACCACTCGAGAGAGGCCTCAGAACATATTACGCATGTATGAATGACTCAAGTGTATAAAAAGTATTCCCTAAACCAGAAAAAAAAAAATATCCTCCCCTTTTTGTCTTCCCTGAACCTCTCCCTTTCCTCTGCCTGGATCTGCTAGAGTTGGTCAGATGGTAGGATGTGGTGGGACGTCCAACCCTACCTTCTTTGCCTTTTTTGGAACTGATTTGGTTGAAGAGACGATACGGCTTTGTCCTAGAACACAATGTGCGATCTAACGCAGAGAGGCAAAGGTGGAAGATCCCTTTCATGACTCTCGTGTTAGTTCAGCCCTAACGAGATATGAGGACTCTCACCTTAAAAACAGGAATCCAGTTTTGCCACATTCTCATTATTCAACACGTAATGCTGCTTTGCCAATTAAATAAAACTTGGCTTCTTCCATATTAATTCAAAAAATTACTTCTACTTACTTGTAGGACACGGGTATATACCACAGTGTAACGCACAGTTATGGCATGGGCCTGATTTCATCAAGAGATTTTGTTGACCTGCTGCATGTTAAACCATATCCTGGTGATATCCTTACAACTAACTGTAAGTTGCGTGTAACTACTGCATGTTTTCCTATTTTGGCTGCATTCTGGAAATCCTAAGGTGAATGGCTGAGGAATAGGTTCCGCAGCCTAATCGCAGTACGGAGTACCTTGCTCCGTCTGCCGTCTTACTGATGTTAACCGTCCCCGCCTGCTTATCCCCGAAACAAAGCTGGTTTTTAATACTGAAACTATCAAAATTGATCTTCAACGAAAATACGGTGTTCTTTGTTTAGTCTCCTCTTATGCCTCTATTGGAAAAATTGAAAACAATGCAGTAGTATGAGGAAGCTAGAATTTATTATTTCACTATATCCATTCAGTGTTTATTTAATAACACTTTTCTGTACTCGGGTGGCTTCCTGGCCGAATGCTGCTTGCCTAATACGCTGCTCTCTGAGCGAACCTGCTCATTTGCTCCGCATTTGATTCTCTTCGAGTTTGGCTCTGTACACTTACACAAAACGTAAAATGATTAATAACTACGACTGTATGGCCAGCCAGGAAAACACCTCACTGCTGCTTCATTTCCGCGCTGATCTTTTGCCTTTGTCTGCATCTTAGCACGTGGCAGAAAACATCATTTTTTATCTTGGGACTTTACTGACCTATCGTTTTTTTTTCAAGCCATACTCTTACAATACTTTTATTATGCGAAAGTAATGGCTAACTAAAGAAAACAACCCCTCCTAACGACTGCTGCGTGTGTGCGCAGCAGTTTCCTCCTCTTCTCTGGGATTGCATTTACTAATTAATGACATCTGCTGACAAACTGACTTCTTTGTCCAGAACTAAGCCACACCTCAGCGCTTAGGTGCGTGTCATCACGTCTGAAGGATAATACTTTGGGGTATACCTGCCCAAACATCTATAGAAACTTTTATATGTATTGAATGACTTGCACAAATATTTAATGTCCTGTAGGCGTTCTGCGTACAGAACGGAATTGCTAAACACGCCAGTGACCATATTGCGAGATCTTGCGCTATCCTACAGCAGTCAGAGTGGTCTGTTTTTCAAAGGGAGCTTTGAGTCGTACGATTGACGTCTCTAAACAGCGTTCCATTTTGCTTTTTGTGTGGGGTGACTTCCAGCTGTCAGCGTGGAATACTCCGGCTGCCCTCCGACTCCCTCTTGTGTCCGAGGCTATAACAATCCCTGCGGATACATGTGCTCGCCTTTGCCCGAGTGAGTATTTCAAGCCCCCTTCTATCGGCAGCTCTGGTTACTCAGTTGTCCTCTTTCACAGCAAGAGGAACGAGTGGTAACCGAAGGATTTTGCTCCTTCCACCCCAGGAATCCGGCGCACTCCAAGCTCGTTGTATTCATTCAGCCAGAACTAGGAGGAATGCTGCCCTGTTCTGTGGTGGAGACTGCATTACCTACTACTCTCATAAACTTAATCACCGACACGAGAGCTGGACTGAAAAGCTTGAAAGACCGTAATTAAACGTAAGTGGAAAATAATAAGCGCTTAAAGTCACGTGCATCTTTTACTTGGATTCATTTTTAAAGTAGATGATGAAGTTTCTTTTAATTGTGGTTTATATGGAAATGCGTAAAGCTTAACTGTTAAAATGGTGAATGCTGGTTTTCTCTGTTCTTGGGGATGATGCAAGAATTGACACTGAAGTGCCCTCGAAGTACAGGATGTCGCTTTCAGTGTAATCAGGTGATGTTTTGTAATATTTTTGCACTTTATATGCAGAGAATATATATACACACATGAGAATCTGGTGATATAAGTTATAGCAATGTTAAAATACAGTAGTCAAATATTTTGCCATAAAATATTTTGCTTTAAACACACTTTGATAAATTCTTACCTCAATTATGTGCTCTTGACTGAAACAAGCAAACATCTTGTGTACTAGAGGCTTTAAACGTGTTTATTAACTCGAAGTGTGCAAGTGTAATTAGCAACTATTTCGCTGTTTTGGAATTAAATATCTGAAGAAAAGCCTGACGAATTTGTATATAGCATCTCATTAAAAGCTGCTCTTTCTACACAGAGTTGTTTGTCATTTTCTGCATCCTGAGCACCAAACCTAAGCCATTTTTCTATGCTGACTGACTTCCAGGAGCAAGCTGGTGACACGATTCATTTGGAAGTCAGGTTTCCCATTCCCCCTTCGGATTTCTGGTACCTCTAGTTACGAGTTAACTGCAGGAAATAACGGTAGCCACGCGAATTTCCATTACAAATTGCAGAAACAGTGGCGCAAATTAAAGAACAGTGGGAAAATCGCTTTCATCTTCTCTGCTGAATCCCCTCGCAAGCTGTTAGAAACAATTAACTGCATACATAGTATAACTCAATGAAAATTAAAGTAAAAATTCCTTCCCCCAGTCAGCGTGTTAACGTATTAATAGTGAATACTAAAATATGTTTGCATACTATATTTTTAGGACAACTAAAGATTCATCAGATAAATGTCAATTTATAAGAAAGAAAAATAACAGACTAATTACTACTTAAACAGAGTCACCAGCAGGTTCTATGTCGAAAGTTGTCAAAATAGATTTTTAATATTCACATCTTTACAGTAAGCTTTTCACAACTAAAGTGCCTTCAAGCGCCGATGCTTACAGCATCAGTGTTATGAAAAATGTTTCACTGTGGTTTAAAGTATCTTAGCAAATTGTTAGACTGTGATAAACAGGGTGCTGTATTCCTTCTTCCTTTATTTGTTTTAGGCTTTTCAGGGGGTTTATCCGTAGAAGCCTTGGACACAGGTTCCCGACTCTTCCATTCAGCTAGTAGTTCTTCTTGCACATCTGCAGGCAGTTCATAAAAAGTCTTTGTGTCAACCTGCGGAGGAAATACAATTCCTGCTTGCGTACCGTGAGTCTTAGCCTCAGGAGGTGTTTCAAAGGCCGGCTCATCTTTATCCGCGAGAGCGACAGGCCGAACAGTTTGGCTGGCTCCAGCTTCTGGGGATGACAGATCTCTCCCTCCAAAGTTCAGAGGGGCGGTGGCTTGGTTTTCCGTACCGCTGCTTGTCAGTGCGCTTCTGGCACGCTCGGAAGAACAACCGGCCCTGGAGCCGTCTGCCAGAGCGGCCGCAGATCCGTGAGCGGCCGGGAGATGCGTACTGCGCCCTGCGGAGTGCCTGTCGCTGTTCAGGCCCTCGGAATCTGGGGAAGTGCTGTGTCCCTCTTCCGCAAAACATCCTGCTGGCTGACCCCAAACGTTCTCAGTAGGGACTGCTGCTGGTTTTTCAGAAATAAGTTCTTTTTGAATATCTTCTGGAAGTTCCCTGAAGACTTCCTGGTCAATATCATCAGGAGACAAATGAAATGGGAAGTCAGGAATTCCTGCTTTTTTTATATGGCTTTTCTTTTCCTCGGAAAGTCTCCTAGTTTTTGTAGTGCCGGTTCTCTTGCAGTTCTGGTTCCAAGAAGCACTTCCCTCAACTTGTGAGACCTCTTCCGCGTCCTGTGGCAAAAAACATATGGAAAAGCCCAAGTATGTTCTGTGTCATCTACTAGTTACCGAGCACTGTTTTACTAACAGCAAGTTCTTCAAATTATTCCTTAACAGACAGTAATTTTTTTTTCCCTTATGATGGGTAGTGGTTTCTTAAATCTTATTTTCAAACATAGACCTTAAAAAGTACATCCACGTAGGAATCCTTTTCTTATTTTACAGTCGCAAATACCTTGAAGTTACATTTTATTGCTTTAAAACTCAGTGGAGCTTTAGAATACACAATATGATGTTATCCCTCATAGTCCTGAGCAGCTGAGAAACAGGCAAGTTTATCAATACGCAAAATTGCTGCGTCAAGACAGAAAGAGTAAATCCATCACACAACTTAATTTTGAAGTTACTAAGTCTCTGTGCTATGTACTGAAGGCGTCTTTGGGAATACTTAGCAGCCTTTCCACGGACGGCTTTTACGCTGTCTAGCATATGCAATTGGGAGGTAGGAGAGTTGTTCAATTCCGAGCGGGAATTAGAAGCTAGCGCTAGATCAGAAGCTAGTGCTGGTGGCCAGTACGGAATCAAATCTTTGATTAATTTCTCGTCTGAACAGGGAGACTCGAGAATGCACCGGAAGGTAAATAATCACTGTGAAAGTATCTCTAATCACTGTGAAAGTATCTTAATAAAAGCAACAAGGTAAATCACAAGCAACTTTAAGGAGATTTTAGGCTAAGGTAGAAGATGCTTCAGTGTGACAACATCTGAGTAAGTGGCCTGTTGTTCCGCAAATGCTAAACAAAGGGCAGATCTTGCTGGAACGAACAGCCAAATTCTGTTTTTTACAAGACCTAAGTTTGGCTTTCTCCCTCAGTGAATTCTGTCCCCTTCAGTTAAGGGGCTTGCTGTCCCATTCAAGACAGCACTAACCCTCTTTGAAGCAGCCTGCCTAATGAAAGCAAGCAAACAAGTTAACCCCTGCTCAGAAGACTCCAAAGAAATCTTCATTTTCACCAGGTGAATAAAACTACTGATCCGAAAGCAGTTCAGGTTTAAATCTATATAACAAAGACAGAAATAACTCAGAATTTTCTTATCTGCAGATAGTTTTCAGTATCTTTCAGCTTACCCGGACACGTTTCCCAGAGCCTGATGGTGGTGACATCTGCTTGAGATAGAAACCAATCGATCCTTTCTTGCTGCTAGGAAGATCTTTGAGGTTGGAGAAGCAGACGCTCAAAAGGGTAAGATGAAATGGTAGATCTACATCTATCATCTTTCGGAAGAGTTTCATTAGTATGTCAACCAATGGGGAGAGAACGTTGCTGCTTTCTGAAAGAAAAAAGGGGGGGGGGAAAAAGCGATGTATGTAATCAAAAGTGACTAAGGTGGATTTAAATAGCAAAGTGCAAAGGCAAACTTCGAACTTCACATTCTGAACTTTCATCGTTTTGCACGTACACAGAAAATAAGAGATGGGCCATAATCTATGAAGTTGAAAATACAGTGTTATTCTTAGCAATATCAGAATATTTATAACTCCATCTATATACACTAAGGAAACCTTTATTCATCCCAAAACATGAATTCCTGAAGTATTCAACTCTAAACACTGCTAAAGGCTTCCAAAATAATCTGTCAATATTGTTGTTAAGTTATTGTTTTTGTTAATCTGCCCCGTCCTCCAGTAAAAATGCTGAATGTCTCACCTGTGAAGATTACTTTAGAATATGTACTTAGGTTAGAAAAGAAGAATTACAGAACACAAGCCAAGGGGAATAGATACAAAAAATGATCTAATTCTACCGAAAATGGCCTTCCCCGGGCCACGCAGTACATAACATTACCCCGACGCCGGTAAGAACAGCATGGTTTATTGGTGTTCGTGTGACTATGAGCTGACAGTAGTCGTTAGTCTCCTCCGATGTAGAAATCCAGTAGCAATTTTGAAGTGAGAAGCTACCCAGATTTTCGATAGCTTCTCCGGGACTGTGAGAAGTAATTTGGGAATCAAAGTCAGGGAACGGCGATGCTGGGTGCTGACACAGCAGTGATTCAGATTTATTTCCTCACCCCAATCGAAACGAGGTGTCAAATGAATTGCAATTGCTGGGTGGAAAGCTTAGGTCTGAGAAGGATCAGAGCCTTGATGTTATTAATTTTCAGAGGTACCTCAAAGAGACATTTTATTACATAATAAAACTGAGAACAGAATTCAAATCCCTAACAGAGAAAAGCAGATTAATCTGGGAAGCAGCCCCCAGTCGCCCTTTCCCTCCCCACCAAGAAATGTACTGCCAGGAATCCAGCCAGACGGGGTTAAACATGGTAGTAACATAGAAGTTATCCCGACAGTGACGTTCTGTACGTTTTTAGCGTATCTCATCAAGATACATCCACTACAAGTAACGGAAAAGTTTCCAAATATTAAGCGTAGGGAATATTATCATGACATTAAGTAACGGAATTTTACAGAGAAGTTAGGTGGTAGCAGCACAGAGTTGATACTTTCAAAAAGTCTAAGTTTACCTTTTCCAAATTTCTGACTGAGATGAGGTGGAATAGGACACTGACGACTTTCCCGATTAAACCATTTATCGGTTGAGGAGAACTGGCGTATGGTCAGTCTCACTGTGTGCGGCTGCCGTCCATCTTTGTGTATCCTACGAAACAGTACCGCGCGCAGAGCAGTAAGCGTTACTGCGAGTGTTTTACAGAGGGTCTGTGGCAATGTCACAGCGTCTAGGTTACCAAGTCACTTAAATTAAACGTTACAGATCTCTCCCGGCTTCTGGCTTTACTCCACTGATTCTACAGGGAACTTTGGGTCCTAGCTGTTCCCTTAATTACCCCGAAGTTAAAAGTTCAATACAAGGTGAATACCGTCTCCGAGAGCCTTCAACTGAAACGAATGTGAAAATTAAGTGGGTCAGCCTGCAATACCGCCCCGTTTCAATATTTAATACGTTCAAAGTAGTACAGTCTTTGCAGTTACACCCCGTCTAACCCTCAGCTTTTAGCTCTTCTTTCTGCTTTGCTAGGAAACATCCCCACCTCAGCAGCAAAAGGTTAGCTGGCTTTTGGATGAAGGGTAAGAAGCAAAGTATATAATTGTTTCTTTCCCCCTCCAAAAGGCACGGAGAAGGTATTTTCCCTACAAAAAAGAAATAATTTCTCAACTCTCCATGTTGTAAACGAGATAGGACAAAGAGCCTCGCTTCAAGTTTTGTGACTGCTGCGCAGCGTCTGAGATGCAGACAAAAGACTGCTTGCCCACAACGTGAATAACTAAAACGGATAGATGAGTTGTGAAACTTCCATCGATGTGGGGACAGAAAACCTTTAAGACTTGTAGATTATTTTAAGGCTTGGAGAGGCATGCGGAGAATATGAAAATAGTTAGAGAAAAACAAATAAAAATAAAAAACTAATGGGGGGACACAAAGGCTATTCAGGACTGACACAAAGAGGGTTTCAAAAATCAGACGTTGAAGCATGGCAGAAGAGGAAACACAGTTCAGCGCTGCTAGAATATTATTCCCTTTTATTAATTTAAGTAAAGGGAGTCACAGGATAGAAAGGGAGGCTAGGAAAGTCACAGTAGTCAAGACGTGAGTAAATGCATCCTGGTGTTTTTGCCTAGTATCTTGGGTTTGGGTGCTGCCTGGATTCGCAGGGCAAGGCAAGGAGGAAGAAAGGAAAATGTTCTTTCAGACTGACAGAAAAATAAGCTGTGAAACAGCAGACATGCGTAAATGGCGATAACCAAGGGTCTGAGAGTAGAGAAAGTCACTTATGGCGAGAGAAAGAAAACCTAGGGTCCTTCACAGAGATCAGTGAAGGCGCACGAAATATTGCGACGCGCAGCCAAAGCAACAGAGAAGGCTCAGCAAGTGGAATATGCGAAGATCTTTGTCAGGGAGGCTGCACAGGAATGGCAGGGCTGGCAGCCAGAGGAAAGCAGGGGAATACAGCAGGACAATCCGTGAATCGAGGAACAAGAGAGCAAAGGGGAAGTTGGAGAGGCAGGGGCTGTCCCTATACGCGGCGTTTTGCTGAGCGAAGAAATGTAGAGTAGGAAACAAACCTAACAAAGGCTCCAAGTCCCTTCGGATCACAAGTTCAGTCAGCAAAAAGAGCTAGGGAAGAGAGTCACCTGTCTAATAGGTTAGGAAGCAGTTCTTCAATTTTCTCTTTAACTTCCACCTCCGATGAACATTTTTTAAAGGAATCTTCATCACTAAAGGACTAAAAAAAACCCACGTTAGTCCTTTCAATTTTACATTTACTTCAAAATTCTGAAGAAGGAAGAAAGGATCACAATTAAGTGTGTAGAATTAACACCAAGATACGTTTGACACTCAGAGCTCACCTAAATTCCAGGAGAATTATACATTAATTGGAGTACTACTAGAGAATACATACAAAAATGCATCATTTTGCTTAGTCCAGCAAAGCTGTGTAAAACTAAAAAACCTAAAAACTTTACACCGCTCTGTGTAAAGTGCTTCAGAACGATACCGGTACCTGAGGAGGGCCTGATGGAGTCACAGGGGAGTCGTCTTCTCCGTAGCTGAGTTTTTGGATCCGCTGAGCAATAGAAACACCTAGTTCCTTCTCTAACGCAGCAGACGGAAACGCTTGGAGATCACACACGTTCCTAACGCCCAGCGTTTCAAGGCGTTTGGTAGTTTTGTAGCCAATGCCTAAATACAACGTGCATTAAAAACACACAGAAAAGTGAAAATACACATACATATACATATAAAACGCCCACCCACGTACTGACACTTATTTTTGCTACTGCCATGCAGGCTTTTCAGCAACGTTTTTGGTGAGTTTCCATTTGAGTTTTAGAATCTGGCACTAGAAACGGCGCGCTGGGACGCAGCAAGGGTCTGCCTGCGCCGGTAGCCCACACCAACGCTTCCTGGCCAACGGCGCGGTGTCAGCATAGAATAATTAGGAAAAGTCCTTCCTCCGAGTATTCTCTCAGGCTCCAATAGTCTGTTTTAATAACTGCCAGTAGGTTTCCAGTCAGCAAGTTTAAAAAAGTTTCTATTTAAAACCTAGTATCAACCACAATGTTTGGGCTTCAGTAAAAACGAACGGAGATTTTAGGCTTTCTGAAGGTATCTTGTGAAGCGCTGCAACGCATTTATGTCACAACCGAAAATTCAGAAAACCAAAGTCCTTTCATTCCTTCTGCTAAACAAAACTCAAACAGCTTATGAAATAAAAAGAAAGCCCCCGAAACACACACCTGCACACCCCGCTGCCTGCTTGCGAGAACTAGATTTTAAAATTATTTCAGCTATAATTTTTTCAGTATTTCTTCTTAGCATCTTAAGAGTTGCCAACACGCTCTCCGTCTACGCTCGCACCGTACTTACCAGGCACTTTTTGGATGTGATCAAGGCTGCGTATTAGATCTTGACGGCTCTCGGGCAGAAGAACTGTTTGTTGATTTGGTTTAAAGGTCCCAGATACCAGTTTAGACAGTAATTTGTTAGAGGCCACTCCTGCGCAGCCTGTGAGGCCCAGGCTCGCGCGTATGGCTTCCCTGAACTCCTCCGCGATCCGAGATCCAACGACTAGCCTCACGTGCGTTGTATCCTGCAAATTGATAGCTGCAAGAGAAAAAGCAAGCGGTGTTCAGTATGTAAACAGGCACCTAGTTAGCTAATTCTCCAGATTTAGATCTTTTTTACGTTGCATAAAGCAGTACAAGAGAGGATGGTCTCAGGAGTCAAGTGGTATTGCCATGGCTTCTGTATCCAAGTTTAACCTCACTCCTAGCGCCCAAAAACGCTGCTAAAAGGGAGCCTGCTGCTGTCCCAAACCAGGGGCATACTGTCCAGGAAGCGGAATGTTTCGGGAGTAGTTTAAAGATAAAATACAATCTATTAAGAGATGTCAAAAATGTTCAATATCACAGATTCTTGTACCAATGTCACCGAAGTAGAGATTTACAAATCTTTAACGTCAAGGGCTGCCTTGCAGCTAAGCCTTTGTTACTGACAGGCAAATGCCAAAGGAGGAAAAGGATTATTCAGGCATTTTCCTCCTCTCCAAACCATGCAAATAACTCAAAGTCCAGGGAAAAACCAACCGCTTTCCTTCCTAGCGCATGAAACGAGTATTGCGGCACAGCTACTGCGTTCACATTTGCCGATGTACGAAGCAGCTCCGTTAGCTACTTCAGTCTCAGTAAATCTATTCCTAACGGCTACAGCAAAAACCTCCTCTGTTTTTTGGTTTTTATTCGTGAAAAAACACAATTTTGCCAATTGACAACAACATTCCAGCGGAAACAAAATTCTGCGTCTTACTACAGTAAAACTACTTCAAAGAAAAAAAAAAAAGGGACAATGAAAATCTGCTCTCTCAAATCCTTGTGCATGCTTATCTACCACAGAGATTTATTTTTTGTACAATCTAACTGGAGCGCTGATTAGCATTTGGGAAACGCGCACTCTCAAATACAGAAACCAAGCACAGAGCAATACAAGTTTCCAGCTGTTCAGCTCTGGTCAATACTTAGACAAATACTTTGTACTGAACTTCACCGGCATTCACCGTATTTTGCAACGTGAAGAATGTTTAACTCGCCTTGGTTGTTGTAGACGTGGCCGGACGCACGGACTCTGCAACTTCCACTTTGCTGTAGCTGCTTTAGTCTTTTCTCTACGATCTCGGTGATATCCACAAAATTTTCATCAAACCCAAGCCTTTCCACCAGCGGACAAAATTCCCCCAACAACTCTAGGAGGAAAAGATAGCCAAGGATAACATGCACACAACTAATAACCTGAGGGTTTCCCGTCTGCGTCAATCCACGGCGGATCTCCCATGGATTCAAGCAGGATGCTAGCGTGAAGAGAAACTGTTCTCTTCCAGATAAAATAATAAGGCCCTTATTTTAGCAAAGGTGGAGAAGAGGAATATTTCTTCATCCCACAACTACCTGTCATCTGCTTTTCTTCTCCCCAAATCTTTCTTTCCTCATTTCTTTTTGAAATTAAGAGTTCTTAACCTCTGCGGTACTTTCTCCTAAGGAAATTGTTTCCCAGCTAGGTGGGCTTTAAGTTATTACTATTTCACCTGCGAACACTGCTAATGATAAAAGCAGTGATCAATGCCAATGCTGGCGTATCGTTTAATTCAGAGACACTGGAGAAGTTCACCCACTCGAAAGCTTCACATTTGGAAATACGTTACTGCAGTCAGTATTTAAATAAGAAAAATTGTTCCTAAAGAACTACGCGGGCATAATCCTAACACAGCATAAGGCCCCACAGAACATCAGTTTGATACGTTTATAGTGCCTGGCCCAGACGGCAACCAAGCCTGACAGCTTGTTTTATGAAATATCGACGTTGTACGACTGTAAGTATTATCGCCACGGCGCGAGGCTCACCCTAATAAGAACTTTTAGAGCAGAAAAATGCCGTATACTATTGCACACGTCTGCACGTGCCCACAGAGTTTAACAGAAAGCGTTTGTCCTCTACTGAAAAACCGTTAATTTTGTACCTGTAACTTTGTATGACATTTCCCTGTATGGAGTCAGATCTTCGCCGTTAACCAGCACCAGCTGAGGACACTTCTCCTTGGCATCCCTGACAGACATCAATTTCTTAACTCCAAGTTTTCTGGCTTCATAGTTACAGGTAACGACGATGTTTTTCTGTTGCACACCTAAAAATAAAGGTTAAATGGTTTTTTTTCAAGGTTTCTTGGTACTTCACGGAAGACCGCAGTACTTTCGTGTCACTGCAAGACCGGGAAGCGCACGCTTGGATCAGAACGCGACGTCGCAGAACAAGCAAACCGACCCACCCAGCAGTCTTGTTTGACAAGACGATGAGAAGGACAGATCTCTTGATTCACGCTGCTGGACGGTAAGAATATTTTACCACCTTACAGATATTTTTTCCCCTTGTAATATCGCTCTTAATTTGGGGCCTTTTCAGGCAAGCTGACCCATCAAAGCGCTCTTTATGCCATAGTCATTTTACGATGTGCTTTCTCCACCGGTCGTAGACACTGTTGGCTGCCTCGCCTTCGTTCTTAACTTCTGGACGGAACAAAGCATGCTTTAAGCATGACTCTGTCCCAGGGCTCGGGCTCACCCGCGGAGCTCAGCCCTCCCTGTGCCCACGTACGTTATAAACCACCTTCAATCCCCAGCGCTGCTCAGACACGTCGGCAAGCGCCTCTACTTGCGCTCAAGAGGCTTTATTAATCCTGGAGTCACAGCTACACGGAGTCCAGGCTGCACCTTGTTCACTCCGGATGCGGTTACAGCTCCGGCGTGACCGCCTGTATCTCACCACACAGGCATTTTATCTTGAATTCACGTCCTTCGTTTCTTCTGCCCGAATACACCCAATCCCCAAATTAACAGCAAAGTAACTCGTACCTAGAGGCTTGTCTCGTAATTCAGGATTACGGATCATTTCGACTTGTGCATAGAAGCAGTCCAAGTCAACGTGCACGATCACCCTGCAAGCTGCGCTCCTTCCCGACGCAGGCTTGCTGTGGCCTGCTGCAAGGAAAGGAAACGAACCGCTTAAAAATTACTAGCCGCCTTCTATGTGCCGTAACGAACTTGTTTTAAAATTAAGCCTTCCTAATAAACAGATATTACAAGAAGAATTTACAAGTTTTCTACTAATTCTAGCGCTGCGTGAATTCTAGGATTACTTAGGAGCGTAAGGCATCCATAGCAACTCGGCTTACTACTAAACACGCCGGTTTTCAGAGGCTCTATTTGGTTTTGACGGAACCGTTTTAGAACATCGCTTTACCGATCCTTTCACAGTGGAACACTGAAACTTCTTTTTGATATATTTCTGTAAAATAATCTGTAACTCCGCTAAGATAGCTGTATCTGCCTTTCCCAGGGGCGGCCAAGGAAGATGGCAAACCACCACCCCACCAACAGCAAACCCCGCTAGGAAAACAAGCCCGCCAAGTTAAACAAAGCAAAAGAAAATGTAGGGAAAAAAAAAAAAAGGTTTTTATTTTTCTAAGCTGCAAATAACCCCAGTTAGTTGACACAGTCCGAACGAAACCCTGCGCTCTCTCTGCGTGCTGCTGTGGGGGCGGCGTTGTCAGCGTCCACCGCGGTCCCAGCGGAGCAGCACCGCGGCTACCAGCGGCCTCACGGCAATAATTAAAAAAGGAAAAGGCGGGCGCTGCCCGCCCCGGAGCGGCTCGGCCCCCTCACGGCTCCCAGGCGGGGCCCGCCTGTGCCCGCCCCGGCCGCGGCGCCGCGGTCCGGGCCCGGCCGCCCCCCGCCATCCCGGCGGGGCGACGCCGCCTCCCTCGCCCCCCCCCGCCCGGGCCGCGGAGCTCCCCCCCCCGCCCCGCAGCCCTTCGGAGCGGAGCGGGCCCCGCCAGACCGCGGCCGCCCGCGGGGGAGCCCCGGCGGGACGCGGGCTCCGCGCTCCCCTCAGCGGCCGGCGCCATCGCTCCCCGCCCGCGGCCCGCGCTCACACGGGGCGGGCGGGGCGGCCCCGCCGCCCGGCTGCGGGCGAAGCCAGTCCTCCTCCTCGTCGTCCTCCTCCGTGGGCGGCGGGAAGGGCTCCATGCCGCCTCGGGGCTGACTCAGCCGCCGCCGCAGAGCCGCTCCCTGCAACCGCCGCCGCCGGCGGGGACGGCCGCGCTCCCGCCGCTCCCCCCGCCCCGCGCCCGCCCCGCGGAGGAGGCGGCGGCCGCCCGCGCCGCGCAGGTCCTAGCGCCGACGCGGAGGGGGAGGAGGCCGGGGCCTCCGCCGGGCGCCTGCGGGCTGCGAGGCCGCCGAGCCCGGCCCCGGGGGACGCCGCGGGAGGGCGGCCGGGTCTGCGGGGGAGGGAGCGGGGGCAGGGGGACGCGGCCCTGCGGGGACGCGCTCTGGCCGCCGGCAAGCGGCGGTTCCCTGACGGGACTGCCGGGGGTCCGGCGGGGAGTTCGCGGTGCTCGGCGGACCCGCGGGTCCCGGGGCTTGTGACTCAGCCCGGTGAGGGGAGGCATCGCGGCGGCTGGAGCGCAGAGCACACGAATAAAGTGGAGGCGGGGGGCCGGGGGGTGCTTTGTTCACCGACACTTCGCAGAGGACAATGGGTGCATTCAGGCGTGGGGCAGCGCAGGTCCCCTCCTGTCCCCGTCCCGACGGGCTCCAGCCCCGCAGCGCGTCCCCAGCGCGGCCCCGCAGCCGCCGGGCCCCGCTCTCCCTCCCGCCGCGGGGACGTGACGGGCGGGTTCCCCCGGCTCCGGCACCTGCCGGCGCCGTTCCGCTCCGGGGCTCCGCCAGCCTCGCCCTCCCGGCGCGGCTCCCTCCCGGCGCGGCTGCCCGGACGCCGCCGATGGCCGCCCGCGCCCCGGCCCGCTCCGGCGCCGGCCCCGCCGCGGCCGCTCTGTCCCGCCTACGGCGCTCTCTCTATGGTCGGCGGGGGTGGCCGCTCTGGCCCCTCTAGGCCGCTGACACGGATTCCGGGGCTCGGCCGCGGAAGCGGGCGCCGGGCGAACGCTCCGCCGGCTGCGCGCGCAGCCCGCGCTCCTGGCGCCGAGCACCGCGCCGCGGCCGCCATCGCCAGGGGGTCCCGGCCCCGGCCGCGTCCGGGAACAATAACGCTGTTGTTGGGAGCGCCGGGGGCTGGGCGCCGGGCGAGACCCTTCCCCGCTCCTCCCTCCTCCTCCTCCGCCGCCGCCGCCGCCGCCGCCGCGGGCCCCGCGCCCGGTGCATGGAGAAGCAGGGCAGGATGGACTGCCCCGCGCTGCCCCCGGGCTGGAAGAAGGAAGAGGTGATCCGCAAGTCGGGCCTTAGCGCCGGCAAGAGCGATGTCTACTACTTCAGGTAGGTACCGGCGGGGCCGCCCGGCCCGTGACAGCCCGCTCCCCCGGCGGGACGGGGCCGGCCCGGGCGGGGACCGCCGCCAGCGCTCCTCCGCCTTCCCCCGCGCCCGGCCCCGCAGCCGCCACCTGCTCCCCGAGCTCCCCCCTGTCAGGGCCGGCGCGGAGGGTCGGCGTTGGCGCCGGTCCCGCTCCCCGCTCCCCGCTCCCCTCCCGCCGCCCGCCTGTCAGCGGCCGGTCCCCTCCTGTCGCCCGCCTGTCAGGGAGGCGCCGCTCCCCTCCCGCCGCCGCTCGCCTGCCGGGGGGCGGCCGAGGGGCTCGCTGCGCTCCCGCCGCCCGCCTGTCAGGGGCCGCTGCGAGGATGGGGCCGGTCCCCGCCCGCCTGTCAGAGGGCCGGTGCCCTCCCGCCATGGCCGCCCTGGCAGGGGATGAGGCCGGTGCCCTCCCGCCATGGCCGCCCTGGCAGGGGGTGAGGCCGGTGCCCTCCCGCCGCCTCCTGTCAGGGGCCGCTGGGCGGTGGGGGCCGCTCCCCTCCCGCCGCCGCCCGCCTGGCAGGGGCCGTTGCGGGGACCGGCCCTGACGGCCGCGCTGAGGAGAGCGCCGGGGCCGGGAGAGGAGCGGGCGGGCGGGCGCCTCTCCTCGGGCAGCGCTCCGGGGCGGCCCGGCCCCGCGGGCGGCGGCGGCGGGGATCGGTCGGCCGCCGGCGGCGGCGTGGGGGGCCTCGGGGAGAGGCGGCCGCAGGGCGGGCTGGAGGCCAGGCCCCCCCGCCGGAGCTCCTCCTGCCGCGTGTGCAGGAGCCCCGGGCCGCCCGCCGTGCCCCCGGCTCGGGAGGAGCCGCCGGCTGGCTGTAGCGATGCTCCCTGGGTCCCTGCCTCCAGCGGGCGACTGCCAGGGCCGGCGGCTGGGCAGGCGGGGAGCTGGCAGGGCTCGTACGGGGCCCCTCAGCCCCTCACCCCGGAGCGGGGTGCTCCTGCAGGCTGGCCCCCGACGGCCCTCCCGAGCCTGGCTTTTCGGGAGAGCAGGATCAAAGAGAACCACACCCCCCCCCCCGCATTTAAACTAAATCAGAGTTGCCATGATCCGTACCCAAGACGTCCTACCAAAATAGTTAGGTCATTGGCGGGGGACACACGCACCCCACACTGAATTAATTAGGAAGCTTACCATTAGTAACAACAGTTGAAATTGTAGCAAAGTTAAAAGCATGTGAAAATTGGAGAAGTCTTGCCGCTGCTAAACGTTCTCGTTATTACTGCACAGGTTATAGTAAAACCAAGAGAAGCAACAGCAACCTAATTTTGTTTCACCCTCCCGCTTGCTTTCAGAAACGGAAAAGGTAGTTCTTTTCTCAAGGCAGAAATCAAATAAATTCTGAAGGCTTGCTCTTAGGCCATGCTTCTGTAAGTCCAGCCTGCTGCACAGCAGAGGAAGCTGCCTTCTGCAACGGCTAACCTCTTACCCACAGCACCTCTATTTATAGCTCTATATGCATCTGATGAACCACACCTGAAACCTCTCCCTAACATTGCTCTTTCCGAGCAGGCCTAGCAGTCTCTTTTTTTTTTTTTGGCAAGGAATGGACTCAGTCTTTCTGCTGCCCGGCTGGAGGAGGGAGAAGCCGTGCTTGCTCCCCCTCAGATACCAGCTAATGGAAAAGCCGGTTTCTGTCAGTGTTGAATATATGGCATCATTTGACCCATCACGTGTCGCTGCTAAAGAAAATTAAACGTCTGATGAAAGGATCGCTAGCTGTGGAGGAGGAATGTTGATTTGTCGTGAGCTTTTTGAATGAATCCGATTGAAAACTTTTTTAGACAAGTTCTGGTTTTGTCTTACCGCCTTTGTCTGACTCGCGCTCCCAACCGTCTGCTAATATTGCGGCAGATGATTGGGCAGCATCTGGCATCGCTGTCTGTCTCTCTGCATCTGCCTTCCCTTTCTGCGGTGCTGCCTGGTGAAGCCTGTCTGAACGACTGCGCTTGAGTCTACAATCCGAATCCTCTTTTCTGGATGGGTCCTGGTTTTCTGCAGATAGCTAAACTGAACTTTCTGCCTAGGATTATTCTTTCCAGAATTAAATGCCAGATGTTTCTCAAGCCAGGCAGTCGCTGCTGACTCTGTTGGAATATATTTACCGTAGGAAGCTCAAGTCACTTCAGCTGTTTGTTCAGAATGACCTGTTTTAAAAACCCTTGAGTTTAGCCGTGTGTTTGTCCCATCAGAATATAGGGGTGTCAGTGCTTTATGCAGTACAGGTCCTTAATTAAGCTATGAAAACATGGGGAAAATGCAGTCAGTTCTAGTAGTTCCAGGTTTTAGTTTTTGCTTTGCAAAGAATGACATGTAACCTCATGAAGTTCATTAAGGCGCCTTAGTTAGCTGACTAAAAACCTGAGGTTTGGGTTTTTACGATTTCTTGAGGCTAGAAAAAAACCAAAAGGGATTGAACAAAGCTTCATTTACTGTGACGGTCTAAATAATAATAGTTATTAAGAACAACTCTTGCTGGATTAGTACGTGTTGCAATCTACCTTATTTGCATTTTGAAATTTGCTTGTTTCAGGACTGCTTTATGGTATTTTAACTCGTCACGCTTTAGGAAGATGTGAACCAGTTGCTCAGATAAAGTGAAACGCTTCCAGTAGTTTCTGGCAGGGTGTTTTTTGGCCCTCTTCACATAGATCCAGGAGTCTTCTGACCTTTGTGATTGTCATAAAAAAGCTGTTAAAAGTGGTGGAAGTACTTCACAAATACTATACTAGATCAAAACGCAGCTTTTGAGGTTAGCCCCTTCTGCGTAATGACCTGAGCCTTCATCCTTCAGGTTTTGCCGCTGCCGTTGCCTAAAACCCGGCGAAGAAACTCTTTAACGCAATTTTTGTTGAAGATGCAAGACTGTAATCTGCTCATCACTGACTCCAGAATTCTGTCTTTTTAATGTGGGAAAGTGGTAGGAATAAATGTTTCAAATTTTAGGACGCCTTCCAGCATGGTTAGCAGTGATGCAGAGCTTCTGCCAAACAACCGCAAAATTGAAACTAAAAACTTACCAGGCAACTCATAGCTTAGAGTTTGTTGATTTCACTACAGATTACAGGTTTGGAAAAATAAGTAGTCATTTATGTCTAGAGAAATAACTTCTGTTCAGTAACAGGACTACTTCTGCACAACCAAAGTGAAACAAATAAAAAATGTTTTTATGGCTGCAGGCAGGACTGGCATAGGAAATTTATCTTCTTTTTTTTTTTTTTCTTTCCTCCCTTTTCATTCTGTTATAGCTATGAGGCAGATTTCAGCACTGCTATATTTAAAACAAATGAAAATCTGTTTTGATCCAGTAAGTAGAGCAGGCCAAATACATCCAAAAGAGTTATGTCACTCTCGCTCTGTTGGAAAAAAAAAAAAAAAGAAGAAGAATGTTAATAAGCACTACGTTGTTAAAATATGTAGTTGGGTACAAAGTGGGTTTTGGTTTGTGTGCCTTAGACAGACTAATATTCCCTAAAAGCCTGCATCGTCAGGATTTGGCATGACCACTTCAAGAGCAATACCGCACTTTTTTGGCAACCGTAGGACAATGATGAAAATGTACGTTGCATTTTAAGTTTGTACATCTTCAGAATAAGTCCCTTAAACTTCCAATTGCTTAATTTCCTACAAACAGTCAGAAGAAATAGATCTCCATGTGTGCCTTGATTTGGGGATAGTGGGCTTGCGCAGGTGACACCAGAGGCCTGGCTTGGATTGCAGAATCCTTGTTAATGGTGCTGGGGGGAAATCTAATCCTTCTAGAGCCGAGTCTGAGGGAGGAGAGAATTACTGTATTTAGTAATATAAACTTATTTGATCTAGGGAATAGTGCGTTAAAAATCGTGATACTGAAGGGAGGACAAATGCCAAACCAGCACAGCGTTCTCAGAAAAAAATCCTCGGTTTAGACTTTAATCCCCACAGCCGGGAACTTCCTGGAAGGGTGTACGGGCAATAGGGCCTGGAGCTGGGGTGCGCGTGGTGGCGACTCCAGGTGCTCCGTCTCCAGAGGGAGGAATATTCACGGTGACAATGATACGGCTTAAAGTCACGAAGAAGAAGGTTATGACGGCGCGGAGACAAAGCAGCGTTCTTTTGAATCAGTTTGAGATACATAGCAACTTCCAGGAGTATATGTGATCTTGTCTAGTTTAAGGAAGGCAGGAAGTCTCTGAAGACACCGTCTTGTCCATACTATAAAGTGAACGCTCAACTTACAGCAAAGGCGAGCTGGAAAGTAATTTTTGGTCATCCTCGAGAAGAAGTTGTCCTCTTTCTGAGTGGTTTGTCTGCCTTTGCGACAAAGTCCTTTATAAAGTCCTCCCCGTATCTGCAGAGTGATAATCGGAGAGTGTTCTTTCACTTTGTTTACAGACAGGGTATTACGTTGAAGGCTATACGTCTGATTTTCCTTTTAAATCAAGCTGCTGTGCTTGTATGCACCACATTTCCAATTTGTCGTAACTGTTGTTATCTTATTGTTATCTGAGAAACTGTACCTACACGAAGAGCAATTTTTAAGCGACTCTCCTAGTAGTAACCTATTTATGTAAGGCCTAATACTGCAGTAAACTGGCATCATGATTTTTTTTTAAGTATTATTTATTGAGTGTACTGTGAGGTAGGGGGTGCTGCTGCCCTGTCGAAAGACTCGGT
The DNA here is from genome assembly GCF_965183815.1 of Platalea leucorodia. Classification (NCBI taxonomy): domain Eukaryota; kingdom Metazoa; phylum Chordata; class Aves; order Pelecaniformes; family Threskiornithidae; genus Platalea; species Platalea leucorodia. Next base: position 1,761,523 of record NC_138858.1, read on the forward strand.
CATGCTTCCAAAGTCCTGCAGAAGTCTGAGTAAAGTGGGAACTTTGAACATGGGTATCTCAGCTTCTGCTTTTTTTACCCCTTCTTTTTGTTGGTAAAATCCCTTTAGTGTATATAACCCCCTAGAGCGTTTACCTGTTGAAAAATGTTTCTTAAACTCTGGCATGAAATTACTTCTTTCATAGCAGCAGCAAGTTAATATTCTGGTTTGATGCATTTGTTCTTCGTGGGAAAAAAGCAAGCAAGAACCACTCTGCTGTTTGCTAGTCGAGATGAAAAAAGCCAAGTAGTTGACACCGCTTTCAGTGGATTCTAATAGGCTGTTAAGTTTAACTACAAAAGCTTTTCCAGTATAGGTGCACCCACGGGGCAAACAGACGTCCCTTTGAAGTTTGTTTTGTGGTTTGACAGTAAGATAAATGCCGGAGAGTTTCCAGTGACGGTAGAATTAGTTTAATTCTGTGCGCTTTTTTTTGGCCCTTTTTTTAATTTTATTTTTAGGGAGACCTTTATCTTTAAAAATGAGCAAGTCGTGACTTCCTGAGTGATGCTCAGTTGTGCTTGTGTTATATGGAGGCTTATTGGTTTCTTGTTTCCAAAGGTAATTAGAGCATAGCACAAGTCCTAATAGCGCGGTCTAAATTTCGAGAATGTACTTCACCTTCTGTGCAAGAAAACACTCGCTGCCATTACCTGCCTGTTAATTTCTTGGTGCTGCTCCTATTGTATCTTTTTTCTGCAGTGCACCCCGGCCTTCGTTGAGGAGAATTTTCGGTTGCCACCTTGTTCTTCTCCTCCCTTCTGAAAGTCTGCACCTTTTCTCCTTCACCGCTCAAAACTCTCCTGCTTTTCTGAACTTAAATGAAAACCAGCACGAGGCCAATGATAATAACAAACAAGTTAGCCCAAGTTTTCTTGTGTAGGCTTTCTCTGATGATCTTTAGGTTTTAGTTTGAATATTTTGGCTGCCTTTTGTTTTGCCTGTTGGAAGGAGAAAGTAAAAAAGAAGTTTAAGTGGAACGGGCGTTATTTTGTATTTCCACGGCTCAAGTACTTGCATTGATCTCTGAAAATGCATGGTAACAGTCTCCCCTACTTAAGTTTGGGGCAGCTGGTTGAACCGTGCTGCCTAATAGGGTCTTAGTATGTAAAATAAATTTATTTTCTTTATAGGGTGAATTCATCCCTGTGCCAAACCATCGTAATGATTATTACGAAGTCATAGTGGTAACTCTGACTTCTTTGTACAAGGGCACCATGAATCAGCCCTCTGTCCCAGCAAAGGAGCTCATCAGGTTGTTTAGAAAACAGAAACGGATTCTGATAAATGAATCCAAAAGATTTCCATAAATAGAAGATCAAATAACAATCTGGAAATTAACCTTTTGCAGTTTATTGGTGTCAATTCCTGTTGGTGATTTAGTGTGGTGGTATAAACTATACGTAGTATTGTGTAAAAAAACATATTTTCGTTGCAAGTGAAGTTAGATACCAAATGCTGAACCCCTTTGAAGGCATGGAAACGTATTATGTTATGCCATTCACGTAGTGACTTCTTTACCGAATCTTTGAACATCTTAGAGTGTGCGTTTGAGCATTTGCCAACAAATCTTTGAGGAAAGCTATCTCCAGCAGTAGAAGAGCAATTTTGATATCGTGGTGAACAAGTCTGTCGCGTTCCCTTCGAGGTCAGCTACCTGGGAGGCTTTAGTCAGCAGCTCTCCAGTGTTAGGTTCCCTTGAAGGGAAGATCAAACAACTGTGGGATTTCTGTGGTCTTACTTACGATTGCACTGTGAAATGCTCGGATATATTTTCAATCTCCTTTACTTTCCTGGGCTTTGTTCCCAACCTGTGGAGGGGAGCGATTGGTAGAAATACTTTGCCTTGCTCTACCTCTGTTAGGTAGCCAGATTAAGGTGTCTTTAATCTGAGTTGCCTTTTCCATTTCGCATTTTTCTTCCTCTTCATGGGTGTGTGGCTCTAGGTCAGACTACAGCCTGCCAGATGGGATCCGGAGAAAACGGGAACCGTGCGGCTGTTGGCCACCTTGGGATAGGTGACGTGACTGATCGGTTTAGACTGACCCTGCAGTGCTGTAGGAGAGGGTGTAAATAAATACTAAATTAAGGGAATGAACTGTAGTTTGAATAGCCATGAGATCACACCTTCTCTTTCTTCAGTTTCTTCTCATTTCAACCACTGCTGCAAAACTGTGAAGCTGGAGCTGCTTTGAAAAGCCAGACATTTTCAACTTGGAGAAGGCAGCCTGTTTTCCCTGTTATCATCTGCTGTTGGAGCATCTAGCTTGCTGTGGTTGACGTTCTCCTCAAAAATCTGTTTGATGGGGAGGGCCAGCAAGCAAAAACTTTAAAAAAAAAAAAAAAAAAAAAAAAAAGGAAGTTTGCCAAAATGTTTTTGAAAGCAACCGAACCCAGAAATGTCTGCCAAGAAGATCAGTGTTTTAATAAGCCACGCTACTGTCTTGCCCGTAAGCTTGCTGTGCATTTTGAACTGGGGAAGGGGGGCAGATAGGCGAGTTATCGAGGAGGTTTTGCTCTGCGATCAAATTCAAGGTAACTTCCTTGTACGTTAATTAGCTGGCTCTGCCGCTTCACAGGAAACATCTGAAAAGTGGGGTTTTTTTAATAAAGTTCCTTGCGAGCTCATTATATAACATAATGACCTCCAGCCCGCTGAGAACTTCAATTTGTGCAGTATGTGAATTTGCACAAGCGTATAGCTGGAGGTGAAGGGCTGTGTTCTTCATTTAATCTTGGATAAAGTCATTTGAGCCTTGATAGTATCACTGAAAGAATAGTTTGGAGATGTTGCTGCACGTCACCTCTTCTGAGGTGTGCTGTTTTTTGGTAACCGGCTGTGTCGGAGAACGTTGTACGGTGTTTAATTTGACAGGATAAAGTGCTGATCCACATGTCAGCTATGGTAGAACTAAGTCAGGTGCACTAAATGTAATATTCCTCTGTGGGAAAAAAAAACAAACCAGAAACTTCTAATTGAAGTTAACACATTTTTTAAAAAGCTTTAGAAAGTTAACTGTCTTTAGGTAAGGCTAAATATTTGTAACTCTTTTAGTTAGTGCTTATAAAAGTAACAGTGTTACACCAATCTGCTGTTGAAATTGGATGTGGAGATATTCCTGTGTAATCCCACATTGATCTTGCAATCCTAAATTGTCTCAGTGTTGGGTCGCGCTGCAATTTAGTCGGAGCAGAGGCTCCGCTATGTCACAGCACCCTGAAAGAGCGCTTTCACTTGCTGCTTCTTGCATGAAAGAAGTCAGTGTAAAATTAAGGAATGTGCAGAACATGTGGATGAGGGCAAATTTTACTGGTTTCGCCCATATCTGTGTCACATTTCCTTAAAATAATGTAGTGGTCCACGCTTCTGACTGTTGCAGCAGTTGAAATTTTAGAGTATGTGAACTCAGAGCAATGCATTTTAAAAATCCTCTTCAGCAAGTGTGACTTCGAAGTCTGAGTTTCCTTCAAGGTCCCTTTCGGTTTGACTTCTGCGATATCTCCGGAGTATCATCCAGAGTGCCTTCTCAGAGAGAAGAAAGTGCTTACTTCTCCTTCTGCCTTTCTTTTCTACTCAAAACTACGTTTGAACTTAAACTTGGTTTTAACACCTTTAGAAAAAAAAAAAAAAAGAACATGCTGTTTCTTAGTTTCAACCAAGATGTGTAAGTAGCAGGCTTTTATGTAGACGTACTGGTTTAAATAGGTTCTATAACCTCACTCTTTTCCATTAGTGCATACTAATTATTTAATAGATGTTCAAATAAAGCCTCTGCAAATAAGCCTTTTATTTGACTTTTACCTCATGGAGCTTTCTCTGCAGGTAAGAGAAAGCTTTGCAGCAGGAGCAGGTTAGAGATTGAAGATAATCTGGGAATGATTCAGAAATTAAGGTATTACTTTAGTGATTTGACAGCCTGCACTTTGAGGGTAGAAAATGGAAACAACTACAGGACTGGCAGTGAAAAAAAAGGGAATATATGTGAAAACTAATCTAGGTGGGGTGGAAATAAAGTTTGGAGTTTATTCAATTCCTTCCAGCTCGTGTATTCATCTCTCTCTTAGAACAGGGGGAAGGTCTGACATATGAACTGACGAGTCTGGAGGGCGTTAGAAAAAATTGCAGCCTTGAAACTGAATGGAAGGCCAGTGGGTATTTTGTTTGCCAGCTCCTGAGGTTGAACCAGAAGGCTTACGGAGCATGTACTTTCTCCGGTATTTTGACATCATATGAATTTGTTGAAACTCTGAAATGAAGAGCAATTAAGGATAGGGGCTTTTGTGGAAAACGGAATGAAATGAAATGTAGTTTCCTAGTAGAATTCACTAGATTTTAGAGTTTGTGCCAAAATAATGTTCTGAAGTAAGCAGAAGGAATGCTACTCAGTCTGTCGGACTTCAGTGAACTGCGCTTTCAATTGTGTGTCCTTAGGTTTCACTGAAGCTGGAGAACAGAAAATGCTACAGGTTTTGTAAGATGGTTAAGATAGGGGGTAAAGAGGAGACAAATAATAGGTTATGATAAAACATGGGCTTCTTGGTTGTCGTAAGCTACTAATGGAGTTGCATGGATGATATTCTTGGCACCAGTCTGTTATTAACGTCTGTTAATTTGGATGCGCAAGCGGCGTGCGCTGGTTCATACCTGGGACATCATCAGAACAAGTGAGGATCAGAAAATAAGCAGGAGAAATTGGGTGACCTCGAAGATAAGGGGATGATTCAGGATGACAATAAGGAATAGAAGACTATGCCCTTAAGGACTAAGAAGAAGAATTTCTGCTTTTTGTCAGAGAGGGCAGATGGTTGGTTCACCGCTTGGAAGGAAGAGACACATTGACAACAATATGAATGTAGTGGGATGCAGAGGAGCGACACATTTCTGCGGGGACGGGGAGGTACTGGGGTCCCCGAGTGCCGGCTGGAGGCAGCAACATCTGGAAAAGGAGCAGGACGATGAGAATGCATGGCGGAATAAGGGAAATGTAAAAAAAGTCCAGAATTAGTACGTGACTGAAGTGGGAAGCAAAGCTAAGGTGGACGGATTCCTCTCTGCCGGCCTCTTTTGTTTGCTCTTGTCATGTCAGGTCAAGGACAGACGGAGCAAGTCTACCATCCTTCACACCAGCGTGGGAAAACATGGAAGCAAAAGCTATGGGACAGAATGTCAAACACTTTTTACTAAAAAAAATGCCTATTTTCAGTTGCTTCTTTTTTGTCTTGGATTATTTTTTAATTTTTATATATATATATTTTTAATCTCAGCACAAAAATGCAGTTGTTAACGCTGAAATTAAGGTGAAACGAGGTATTTTGCTGATGGATTGCAGTCTGTCCCTGCTAAGAGTTTCACCGTTAACTTAAATGGTAGCTTTTGTGCTGTGGATTGAAACAGCCTTGAATACCAGCCCTGCCGATGATCCATGCGATACTAATATGAAATATTGGATCATTGATTTGATTTGCTTTTGGATTACTGAACAAAACAAACAAACAAAGACACCCCCCAAAATGGTAGATGTGTAAATAATAGAATTTAGGAATGTTGGATGCATTTATGAAGTTTGCTGTTATTTGTGAAATCTGTTTTCGGAGTTCTACAGGAAGAATTTTTAGTGAAGCTGGGCTGATAACTGCTCACTGCTGGAATTTTGGAGACCTCTGAGGCGTACGTGAAGCAGTTCTCTCCAAGGAACCTGAAGAGGAAAGCTCGTAAAAAGAGTGCTGTCTTGATGACGCAGTCCGTTAGCTTCTTACAGAAGGTGGTGAGATGGGAAAAATGAAAGACAGCATGCTTCATCTTCGGTACCAAAATTAGGATATAATAGAAGAAGGTGTAGGATGTCAAGGTTCTCTGTCCTTTTAGTAGTTACTTAGCTATGGATTAAAATGACCGAGTATATACAGGTTTTAATTTTTAAGAAAAGTGTCTGGAACAGAGAATATTAACGCCAACTTCAGGTTTGCTTATAGGCATTGTTTTCTTTCATTCAGTGTTTTATGTTCGTTAGGAAAGCTGGGAAAGCAATTCCTAACAGGAGGCCTTATTCAGTAAATTCAGTCCTTCCAGTCTGTTAGGAAACAGGGACATTTAGCTAGGCAGCCAGCCATTCTTGAGAAGGTTTTATCCTGAACTTTTCCTACAGGTGCCTGAATAGGAAGGAAAGACAAAGGGTCAGATTATTTTAACAGCACATTTACTTGCCGCGCGAAAGACTTGCTCCGTCTCTGACCTTCAGTGCAGAATTCTTCCTACTGTTAACAAGCCAGGGTGTTAATCTCCACTATCTAAAATAAAACGGGCGTTGTGTTTAGTTTGGCTTATAGCGCAGCTTCAATTCTTGGTTTACGAGAAGGAGAAAAGAGTTTTGTGGCGGGGTGTGTGTGTGTACGTATGTGTGGTGGGTTTTTTTTCCCCTCCCACACCCATCCTTGAGGAGGTTAGCTTTAGATTGTGATCTGTTTTAAGTCTTTTTCTCCCACCCTTTACCTCTTGTTAATTATGTCTTTCCATATTTCTGGATTCATTTAAATGACTTTGAAAAATGTTTGGCTTAATTAGCTTTTTTCCCTGGAATTCAATACGTATCCTTCCATGGGGAAGTTCTTGCCTCAAGGTGTTTTTAAGTGAGAAAAAAAAAATAATTTGAAAAGTGAAGAAAACAAAAATCTTCAGTAGTTTTCCGCAGAAAGGAAGTGGCGTGAAAAACTCTCTGAGCTCAGTTAACCTTTTGGGTTTCAGCAGTGGGAAGATTTCGACACTTGGCTTGTTTCGCGGGATAGAAATTTGCGTTAGGCCAAGGGACCGTTGGCTTCACGTGACGGGTATTTAGCCATTTTCAGGGCTGTCTATACTGAGAGGCTATCACAAACTGGTGTTGCAGCCTGAGTTTCCCATAGCAATTCTTGATACTTGATTATCTGCCGAGCTTTTAAGGCTGGAGGCAGCACCGTTGTCCCTTAGCGTGAAAAGAACGTATAGAGCTTCGTGTCAGTAAGGTGCGTATTAGCGGTGACTTGCACGCAGGGCATGCAGACCGGTTAGTAAGCATACACGAAGCCCTGGTGACGTTGGTGAAAATATTCGTGGGTTAAATGTATATTTAGTGCAGCCAGTGTGTGCACAACATGTGTGACTGTGTTCGGGACGCTTGAGAACGAAGTAGAGATGAGGGGATAGAAAGTTCTGGGATGTAAAGATTGGTTGACATACGGCTTCCCTAGGATAACTGGGAATTGGATATTTGCTGATGTCACTCAAAAACGTCAGATGGGACTTTGGGGTAATAATAATTCCATAATTCCAAATGAATTCTAGTGTAAATAACTGCCCTAGAACTGATTTCATTTGTTATGGTGGGATCTATATACACAATTGCAGCTTCGGACCTGTTTCCTACTCTGCATCATCTTGCTTGCTGCTTGCTTGCTTGTTGCTCAGTTGCTTATCTGGCTTTGCTCACCAGTCTCAGTGGCTGAATAGCTAAGAGATGTCACGGCACCTCGAATCCTAGTTCTGTGCATCTGCGTAACGCCCCGCTGTTCGAGAGCTGAGAAGGGTTGCTGTTGAGTCTAGGTTGGCCTTAGCTAGCCATCAGTTTAAACCTTGGTCTTTACATTTGTGCAGAGAGGGTCCCGCACTTGGCCACAGGCCGACATTTCCACTCGTTACACTGGAGTTTGGTTTAGCTGTATGCTAACCCAGCTTCCCACGGTGCAGCGTACCCTAGCGTCCAACAGCCCGCCATAAATGAAATCCTGCGCAAAGGATGGGAGCGGATATGCGGAGGTTGGGCAGGTATACCATCGCTAACCAACACATCAATGAACATGCCACATGGAATAAAGATAACGGAAACTTTTTAGATGTTTAACAAGGTATAAAACCTGTTATAAGAAGTCAAGGTTGTATCCTCTTGTACAACAAAACATACTAAAGTGTTTTCTTCTTTTTAGTCCAAGTGGTAAGAAGTTCAGAAGCAAGCCTCAGTTGGCAAGATACCTGGGAAACACTGTTGATCTCAGCAGTTTTGACTTCAGAACGGGAAAGATGATGCCCAGTAAATTGCAGAAGAACAAACAGAGACTAAGGAATGATTCTCTCAATCAAAATAAGGTTTGTTAGTAAATACTGTGTTTAAGGATATCCTAAGAATTTCCTTTCCTGTAGTTCATTTAGCAATTTCTTTTCTGCTTAAAGCAGTCCGCTTCTAAGATGTACGTGTATGTTTAATTTTTAGTAGTGGTAGAGACGTAACGTTATAAATAGAAGGAATACTCTGCTACTACCAAGAAAATATCAAGGTGAGGTTAAGCATGAATCAAAAGTTTGAGTAATTCAGGAGCTGGCTTGGGACTAAGAACCTCAGTGCTAGTCATCTACCTGAATGATATTCTTCTAAATGGGAAGAGTTAGGACTGTTGACACCAAGAGATTCTCCTGTGCAAGGCTTCAAATTGCTATGTTCATCTTCCTGTTCTGAGATGAAATAGTTCACATTTTTAACGTGTGCAATATGTGCCAGGAAGCTTGTTTTCTGAGGCAAATGTATTTATCTGTACAAATCTGGATGTCTCCGTACAGCTACGTAGCTTAACAAGGCCAGGTGTTTTTCTGTTTAAGATTGGGCCTTTCTCGATTGATCTGATTGTTCTCGTGTTGCCTGTTTCTTTTTGCTCAACAGTGAATACTGAAGAAAATGTGTATCGTAGATTAAAAATAAAAGGCTGAAGCATACAGAAGTGAAACAACTGCTGTAACACAGAGGGACATGACAAATAACTTTAGCTGACTCTCAGATAATATGTTCCTGGACAGACTTTAGAAACCTCATACAACAGTTTGAAAGGATTTCTGTAACAACCTGCAATGTTTTCTTTTTAAAGTGTTTTATTCTTCAGGATTTCATAACTTACAGTAGTGTATGCAAATAACCTAACAAGTTAGAGCTATGTCTTGTGCACTGATGTTGTTTGTCATTTGTCGTTTGTAATGCGTGAACCACACATTTCGTGCTGATTTCTTTTTATTTAAAGCATGTGTTCAAATTATTTAATGTTTTCTTCCCACAGACATGAGGCTTTCAAGGAATATAACATTTGAGGGTAGTCCAAGGAAAGGTTTTGGTTAGGCTTTTTGCGTGAGCAGAAGTTACAAAATTTGGTATCTAAAATCTAGATGAGTCTGTGCTCACTTTGTATTCCTGTGGTCTTAGATTACTGGAGTCTTGCTCGCAGTAGCTCTGTTAAATACAATACACTAATAAATAACATTTATTATTTCTAAGTGACTGAATCTGTAACTCAGGAGCTTTCAAGAATTTCTGCAGCGTTCCTGAGACAGTTAAAAATGAGATCTCAACTTATTCCTGAATTTTATGTTTTGTTCCCCAGACGCTGAGAGAGATTGGTTGTAGTTGTCTTCTAGTCCGCCTCGCAGCTGTGCTGCTGGGGGGCCGTAAAAGACAGACTTGCACAGGCAAGTTTGTGTATCAACTTGCTCCTATTTTATGGGTTGTTTGTTTTTGCACAAACAATTTACCACAAAGATTCTAAATTCTTTGGCTCCCTTTATGTTTCAAGAAGGAATATCAAAATATACTTGAGTCGTCTTCCTCGGACGTGTCTAGGCAGTGAGATTTCTGCAGCTGGTGGATGGAAATGCCGTCTTGCCATACGTCTAACTGTTGAGATTCTCATCGTTAGCGGACTAGAACTCAACGTCAAGCCCGACATACTAATGCCACCTGGCTTAAAATGGAACTGAGGATAGTATATGCTAATGAATGCTCTTCATTTTGTGATGTTAACGTACAACGGCGTCAATGACACGGAAGTATTCTTCTAGCAAAATACTTATCTCCAGTCTTAGCATTGCGCGTTCTCACTGACCTTTCAGTATTGGCAATAAAGGCATATATGTGGTAGGTTTATTTACCGTAGAGCTGCAGGAGGAGTTTTGCTTCAACCTATACTAATCTTGCCGTTGTTTTCTGTATAACCATTTTTATATTTCACTTGCAAATTGAGTTACTTGATTTATTTGAAGTGCTTTTGAAGAGACAATGAAATGAGGAATACAATTGAATATGAATCCAGTAGATACAGCATACTGCTGTGCTTATCAAAATATGCTTATCAATTCTTTCTGTTGAAAAGCAACGTAATAGAGACTACTGGTTAAACGGGCTGGCTGGTTATAAGTGACTTCTTAGGTTAAAGGATTTGAAAGGCCTGGAAATACATTGTTTTTAAAATGTATTTTTAAATTTTAATTTTTAAAATGTCTGGGGCACATTGATGCTTCTGGAAGTACGTGTCTTTGGAAAGGCTGCGGACTGAAATCCTTTTGGAAACTGTTGTTTAGGAGTATAAAATACTCCTAATATATACTATATAATACTCCTAATGAGTGAAAATGAGCAGGGAACATTGATGTTTCTGCTAGCTGATACAGAGCAGGAAGAGATTTGGTTTTGTGATAGTAGTCAAGCAATGTAAAAGCCCACAGTACGTCTGTGTTTTTGAAGGCTGAAGTTTTGTAGGTGTGCTTAAAACTGAATATCGTGAGCTTAATTGCCATCTGAAATGAAGTCATCTGTGTCTCTAACCATTTGAAATATGTAGATAGCGTCTTCCATCCGGGAAGCTCAGAAGACCTTTCTGTTCTTCAGGAGAGGTGTTGGTTGTAGGGATCTTTGTTACTTATTTCTATTAGGATGTCCTGGAAGCTTTTTCCTTTGTCACGAGTAAATCTTACGTATGGCTGGCTTACGATTTGTGGTGAAAAAGAGTTTCTCTGACTATCAGTCGCTTCCTGTTCACGTGTGATCATTACTTTCCCTGTCCGTCTGAAGATCTGCAGGTGCTGGAGATGGGTGAGCTTAGCAAGTTTCTGTAGTAAAGAGTTTATTTCTGTTGTTCAAAACTCAGTGCCGCAAAGGAGAGACTTTATTTAGGATGAGAGCAGAAAGCCTAGATGTGACTATGATTAGAAAGGAAATAAAGTAGGAAAGTAGTAAGATTATAATTACAGTACTTAGGAATTGATCTGTTCTTAGTTTAAACAGTTTATCCTAATGCCCACCTTCTAGTATGTAGCCTTGATATAAAGTATATGGGACATCTAGCCCTTGAGCCTGTATTTCCTGCATAGTTTGTAATTCATCAGGGTTTCGCTTTCGTTCTGGGGGCCATATCATTAACGGAGCTGAATTTTCTTCATTTCTCACGCTGCCTGAAGAAATCTCCCTTTTTATTTTTCGAAGTTTAAGGGATTTATTTTTTAACTTCTCTTTAAGTCACGTTACCGGCCAAAAGGAACCTGTAAATAATTTTCATGAACTCGAAACAAAGACCTTTCTTCTAGAAAAGTTTGCCAAACCAGATTTATCCCCCATATGGCAGATGGCTCTGTAATATTATTGGGTTTGTCAGTTTTAATAGCTATTTTACCGCTAATACTGATGCCAGTGCACAGAACGCCCTGAGGGCATGGCCTTCAAAGCTTCAAATACTACTTTGAACTTGATGTCACAAGATCAGGGAACGAGAAGCTTGTAGGATAGGCAAGGTCTATCAAGGTTCTGGTGTGAATTAAGTTACGTGGTGTGAGGAAAATTCATTGTCAAAATACTTTGTGCAAATTTAAGTAGATGCGATTACTGTCTAGCTCTGGTTGGTGATTCTGTGCTCATCAGAGATGCTTTAATTATATATGAAAATATATATAGGAAAAAGTCTAACATTAGACTTACTATTGTCATCAGCAGTGGGGAAAAAAAAAAGAGAGCCCGTAACCAGTGTCCACCATGCCAAGCCTGTGCTGAAAGCAATGACCAAAGTAGCTGGAAGTATTTTTCTAGTGGACTGGGACTACCTGGGTGAAACTTTTAGAATTTAAAATTAGGAGAAGACTGATGTCTAGATTTATTTATAAGCTTAGATTCTCACTTTTGCTTTGTATGAAAAGGTCTTAATGACTTCTGTGCTGACTGAATGGTCATTTCTCTGGTTGGTTCAAACTGTGAAGTGTAATCAGGCAGAAGTACCCGTGCCCTGTTGCCGTTTGCTCTGGCCATGGAAACCCTGGTCCCAGTTAGACGAGAATCAGCAGCGTGTTAGGGATGGAGCTGAAGATGCGCTGCTCTTCCCATTTGAAAGCAGTAATATTGCAAGACGTGGAGACGGGTTAGTTTCTGGCTGTAAGTTTATAAACCAGAAATGATAGGTGCCTGAATTTCTGAGGAAAACTTCCATTGGAATTTGGGGGTTTAGCCTTGTAATACTTTAATGAGTTAACTGCTCCCTGGAGATGATGAAGAAAGGGGACCTGTAAAATAACAAGGTGTATTTAAAGGAGTGGTAGGGATAGAGACCGGTGATCAGAATCGCTTCCATTGAAACAAACACATTTCTGGAACTCTTTCAGAATTCACCTGTATGTTCTAGCGTATTTCTTCTGTTGGTCTGGAAAACTGGTTTGGTTCTTATGAGAGGGTGAGCAAATCAATATTAAGCAAGGATCCCCCGAATGCTACAGTGCTAAATAAATGAGTGTATGAATTGAGTCAGACTGTTGAATAGCTAAGAAAATGCATACTGCTCTTGATAAATCACCTTCTTTGCCATCTGCATGAAAAATTGAGGCCTGAAATTTTAAAACTATCCCCTCATTTAGATTATGTTGAGATGCCTGGATAAATATGAAGCGTCATTCTGTTGCTCCTTCCTGTCAGTTACATTCCTTGGAATTACATGGAGGAATTCCTCATTTTTTCTGCCAGGAAGGATCTAACAGTGCCGTGTCATCCTGGAGAGGCTACAGAAGGAGGCTCCCCTTGCTTCTCCCCGCACCCAACAGATGAATCAAATAGTTGGATAGGAGCAGCCAATACAATAACCGTTGTAGTGTGTAAGGATGTACTTTGGGATTAAGTGGCTTGCCCGTAGAATGGTCTTCATAATGAAAATTACTTTCTGTGGAGTGCAGAGATGATATTCTCTTTATTGCTAGTTTCTAGGTTATGCAGTGTACACGTATAGGAAGAATGACTTCACGCTCCCTTTCCCATCAGCCATCCACCTTGCCCTAACAGAGGTATGCTAAAATACAGGGCATTCTGGCGATGGAGGAACTACCCTGTCAGATTGCTCCAGCAAAGCTCTAAAAGAGGGATACGTACTTTTAAAATAAGAATTTAATCTGAGACAGATGCAGCAAAGAGAAGGCTTATTGCTTAATAAGCCTAACCCGCTCGCCATATTTTTAATTTCATTTTTATACAGATTATTACAGAATATCCGTAGTCAGTATTTTAACTTTCATCACCTGGAATTCCAGAATGTTCAGCTTAGGAACGAACGGTTTTTAAACAAGCACGTGCTCTCTGGTTCCTAACAGAGCCTCTTTTACGAAGTCGTGTAGTCCAGACTCTGTCATCTAAATATGGAGGATTGGCAGATTGAGATTTCATTCCCATTTCTAAGCCCAAGAGATTGCTTTTTGTCACAGAATTTGGAGTCTAAGTAAATCCTAATGAAAAACTCTTTTAACATGATCCTTGGATGGAGTCTGATGTTGGTGCTCATTGTGTAACTTCTGAGCTACGATCTCACAGCTAATTATAAAACTTCTGAGATCTGAAATATTACATAGTAACTTATTTTTCTTCCTTTTAAATGAGTAGAAGTAAACTTGCAAAAAGCAAAAGCCTAATCATTTTTCTTTATTGGAAACCAGATATGGCTATTAATGTGTTAAAGTGCTTAGCACTGGCCTGCAAAATAGGGAACATGCTTTTTGATACACGTTCGTTGGGAAAATATGTATCATGGGATATTTATTTTCAGTGTCTGTCTTGTGTGGATATAATCACATGTCTTCTCAGTCGCACCCTTGTATCCCTGGGGGGGAAAAAAAAGGGAGGATTATTTCAGTTGTTAAGAAAGTATGTCTTCAGGACTTGGAGGAAATGGGATTACAAACAAAAAGCTGTAAGGTGCCGTTCTGTTGGCACAGCACTTCAAACTGGCAGTCTGCTTTTGGATAGAGAGACGGATTTAGAAAAGCTGGAATGGTGTGCAGCTGATGCTACATCTTTTTCTTTCTTTATCAATCTTGGGGGTTGTGGGAGAATTCCATTCCCCCACCCCAAATACTTGTGGGGTTGTTGCTACGGAGAGGGGTTCGGGCACTCCAAGGGCCTAGGGGTTTGATGTGTGACGAGATATTATTGGTGAAGTTGTATCTGATGCCTGGGAATCGTCAGTTCACAAACCTGATAAAAACTAGCTTTGCCAAAAGGCTTTGTTAAAGTTGATACAGCTTTAATTTCATTCCAGCATAAATGACGGCGCTTCATTAAGAATCGTTTGATATAGGAATTGCTTAGGAAATTTGTGACCAAAGTTATGTAGGAAGTTGTTGTTCTTTAAGACCTGGAACTCTAGAATAAACTGTTGGCTACAACCATATTTTCATGAAGCTTTGGAGGTTTCCTTTTGCCATCTGATGGTGAAGCTCTCTTTTTTCAGAATGCAAGTCACTTGCACAATTAACTTACGTACTTTAACGAAAGAAAAGATGGACTTTCAAGGAGTTTGAGTCTTCCCAAGGAGGTGAAAATGTGTGGCACCAGTTCAGTGGTACATTTTTTTTTTTCTTTAAAATGGATGACTGCAAAGGTTACTTAAGTACAGCATTTAAGGGAAATCTTTACTCCAAAAAAAGACTCCTTCTTTTGCACATCAGTAGAAGAGGATGAATCCAATGTTAATTTGTGTAATTTTTCTGTATAATTTTTGTTAATCCACTTTTTTTCTTTTTCTAACAGGGAAAACCAGACTTAAATACAACTTTACCAATCAGACAAACTGCATCAATTTTCAAACAACCAGTCACCAAAGTTACCAATCATCCTAGTAACAAAGTAAGATCTGATCCCCAGCGAGTGACGGAGCAGCCCCGACAGGTAAGAATTAGCCCGTTTCCATTGTTACTGCTCAAAAAGTTGAAACAAGCTGAAAATGTGCTTGTTTTCAGCCGTGCTTCAGTTACTGATGAGAATTCCTATCTTGACGGTGTGTAATACGTACAATTTTTAAAAAAATACGGAAATAACCGTTCATATGGAGATTAATTTTTCTTAATCCAAAACTTCATTCATATTTGATTACCATATTCCTCTTGAAATTCAGATATATGCTGTAACTGTCACAATTCGACATCAAATATAAAAAACAAGTGGTGCAGCTTCTTAATAGAAGTTTCTAAAATACACAGTTATCATCAAGAAGTAATATCTCTCTTCTGTATAAAAGAACTTTGTGGAAAATCAAGAAAAAGTTGTATTTTAAATCCCTCTTTTTCACTTTAATACTACTTTAAATACAAAACACAGTAACAAACTCATCTTACACAAGTTCTCCTTCAGCTGCTTTTCTTTATATCGACGACAGATCGCCTGTTCACACAATGCTTTTTTGGTTTTGTTTTTTATGGGGAGGAGGGAGCTGAGAAGAAATGGAAATCTAGTTAATGAATGAATGACCGGCTAGGTAACGTAATGTATAGTGGATTGAGGTATTGTTTTTAAGTCTGACTTGTATTTTTTGAGTCATAGCATTACTACCATCAAATTGAAACACCATATTCTATCTCAGGAGTGCAGCGATGAGAAGAAAAAGCAGAGGCACGTTCCAATTTTTGTACACTCATATGTCACTAACTTTTAACAACATTTCCTTTGAAACTCAAGCTGTCTCTAATATTGCACTTTCAAAGATCTTGAATGCTGTTCTCGTAAGAAATAACATAAGGAATTTAGACTGTGCATCCTCTAAATTCAGGTGAGAAAGAAAAAGAAGAAATATCGAGCCGTATTGGATCATCTTGTTGAGATGTCTTTTAGCAAGATTTGAAGGCCTCAGCTAACCTCACTGTTGGTCCCATGAAGTTCAACAGGGGCCATGTAAGTGTATCGCATTCAGATCTAAAAGATGCATAATTGCGTGTGTCTCTTGATTCTCTTCACGTTCTTTGGGTTTTCCTTTTGAACTACTACACCTTGTGCGTCAGGAATTTCCTTTTGGTCATGTCTGTTGAACCAGTAATAATCACCAAAGCGTATGAAAGTTATGGCACCTTTGTGGCAAGAGCAACGGATGTCTGGCGATTCATATCTTGATGGATTCCAAACCCTTTCATGCTTGCCTATTTCCACCCTCTTTTCTTTCTTCCAGAATCTTTTCTTCAAATACATAGTGACTGAAATCTTCAGGAGTGCATCCCTTGTCTTTTGAGAATGACTATCCAGTAAAGATTTGCAGATTAGGCTCTTTTCAAACCCCCCCAAGTGAAATCTTTGCCTCCTTAAGATAGGTTCCAAGGGATTAAGCTATAGCAAGATCTTCAAGAAATCGTTGTCTGCTGATCACTGTGTCAGCGTTCTTTTCCAGTCAGATTCCTTCCTCCTTGCTTGCAACAGTGCATCTTTGGAAGAGGACACTTAAAGACTGTTCTTATTCTGTATTGACATACTTCATTTGGAAGAAATGGTAGCTCTGTTTGCATTGAATGTGGAATAGGTAATCTTTATATCTTATATTTTATAATCTTATATATTATAATCTTATATCTAGATATATATAATCTTAAAATAGCAAAGCCAGTCTTGGTGTGCCTTACTCTTGCTTTTCTCCAAGCTAGAATGCTGCCTCGAGCTGTTTTCTGGTTTGCCATGCTTCTGAGTAGTGATGACTGACATAGGTGGGAGACTTGGGGAAGGGAGAGAATAGATTGTTACAGTTGTTTTTATATAAAAATTTCAGTGCGTTTTCAGTAAAATTTTCATTAAAAAATCTGGAACAAAGCAATTTAATGTAGGTCGTGTGCTGTCAGTTATTGGAGAATCTTAAGCAAATTGACAGCTTTCATAAACAATTCCCAGTGATCTGGTTTCTTCACGTACAGATTTCCATCATGCAATTATCAATATTTCTTTGATATTAGTAACGAAATATATGGAGGTACTCCAGTCGTTGATCATGTGTGCACCCTTCATGTATGCATCCATAGATGCACACGCATGCACATCTTGTTTCAACACAGCATGCAGCTCATTCCGATGTTGTACTCGCTAGCTGGAGCGTAAATATTAATAGATACGATCTTTGCTTGGTTTTCAAAAAGCAACGGTTCTTTTCTTGATGTGATCTGTTGAAATAGAGACGCCAGGGTGAGGACTGAAGTTGTTGGAAAACTTTATTCTTAATAAAACCTGCACCACGTAGAGCACCTGGAGTTGTGGGACAAATGCAGCCTTGCAAATGTATTTGAATTCTCTTCCCCTCCGGATAAAGCCTATATTTTCCTTACATAAATAATCCCTACGTGTGTCACTGTCTTCTCCTTCTCGCATACTCAGGTGTGCAAGCTCTCCTGTACGTAGACTGTACATATATCAGTGTTGGATATTCAAGTGAATGCTGAAGCACTGACTATGTTGCCTATTTCTATATAAAGCTTATTCAGTTACCGCTTCCAGCGGCATTCCTCCCTGTTTCTTCAATCCTTGGCCCAAATCCCTTCAGGGAATCTCGCTTCTGTCGTTCTAGATACCCATCTCGGAAAGCTTTATCCGCTTATATCTATTGTATCTCCCTTTTCAAAAGACTGTCTAACCAGAATTCCCTGAGAAGTCTCTTTGGCCTGCCTCCTTATGTGGAGATCAAAATAAATGAGTACTGTAGTTCCTTTGGCAGTCAGTAGGGTTTTTTCATGACCTGAGAGTGAGAAGACATGCTTATTGGTGTTGGCAGGGAAAATATTTGGCAGCAGCTCTTCTTTAAGCAGTAAACCCTGTGGTAGTTCTTGGAAAGATAAACTAATAACAGCTTGCCTATGATCTTTGTATAGGTAAATCTGTCGATTAGAGCAGCAGATCTCTGTGGCAACTGCTGGTTCCGTGTATTCGGCACGCTAGTTCGCTGCACGCAAGAAGTGTCACAAGGTTGTCTATGCCTTTTTCAAGCAACAGCTCTGCAAGACGGCATCTTAAAGCTTTCAAAGCCATTCTCAAAGGTTTTATAGATTACTGATTATCAGAGTGGAGAACTTTATTCAAGAAAAGATACAAACGTTCTGGAGAATCCTGGAAGTAGGTAGCATCAGAACTTGAGCTGTGTGTGTATGCACGCGGGCTCTGAAGGGTCTTTTGGTGCTCACTAGACTTCTCTCCTCTTAGCTATCAGTCATCTTCCTCTGTGTGGCTTTTGTTCAAATACCAGCACCAGTCAATCCACGGAGATTTCTCGAATTCTTCATACCTAATCAAATGATAGGAGCATCTGTAAGTTCCTAAATAGCAAACCTAATAGCCCCAATTGCAGTTTTCTTCAGAGAGCTTTAACGTCTCTTTTTCAAGTATCAACCTGCTCAAAATGTTTTGACTTTCCATAAGCTTACTTAAGATAGATTTTCTTACTGTTTCTGTGGCTTTGGGGTTTTTTCCCTCACAGAGTCCACTGATAAACCACTGTAAGAAAAGGAATCCTGAAAGATTGCTAGTGGGCCCTGCAAGGAAAGAAAAAAAACCCAAACCCCATCGTTTTAGCCTCCTCTCCGCTGTTAGCCGTAGTAAGTTTCGATATGATACATTCTTGATGAATTTAAGGGTAGTGGTTTGGACTTTAAAAAGTCAGATTAGCATTGCCAAAATTGAAACTGGAATTAATGATGAATCAAAAGCTCATGCAATGATATCTGTCATCTTCCTCTTAGGTGGTGCTGAGTACTGTCTTAAAATCACATTGTTTTCTCCCCGTTTAGCCAAAAGGCCACTAGATGTAGCAGTGCTTGAGGGCACATTAATGCTCCACTGGATTTGAGTATTCCTCAATGAGAAGAGTGAATGTGAAGCAGAGGAAGTCCTGTAACTATCTGAAACCATTATAGGCAGTAAATCTTTCGTGTAGTCACTTAAACTTGAGTTACTTGCCTGTCAAGTGTTCTGTACCTAACTGGATCAAATGGAATGGTGCTGCAAATGGAACTTCTTTCTTATGGATCGCTGCCCTTTGTACCTACACTGACGTGGTGCCTCCAAAAGGTCCAGGTCTGTGTCCTATGTAGGGCGCTTATCCTCTTCTTTGCGTGTTAGAGCTTCTTGATTCCGCGCTTACTGAGCTTTTTCAGGGTAAACACGAAACTCGCTCGTTTACTTCTGCGCCCCAAATGTCGGGTACCTGAGGTATTGCTTTGAGAGAGCTTTGACTCCTGAGGACCCGCTGATCGCCAGTTAATTCTGTTGTATACTGTTGATTGTGGTGGTAGGGATATTTGAAACCCTACTGGTAAAACTGATGTTTAGGTAAGCGATAAACATAACGCTGAATTTGCAAAGCATTGACCTCAGCATCTTCCTGATACGTTTGGCTAAAAACATTCCACAGACGTCCCCCATCCTTCTCTTCAAAGCTCATTTTGAGAAAATCAGGTAGTCGGTATTATGTGATCTCATTCCTCTAGTCCTATGGCAGACAACCACCTTTAAAAACCACCTTAGGACAAATCGGGGGGTATTTACTTTTTAAGAACACCTTAGGATAAACCTGAGATATTTACTTAGAACATCATCTATCTGTAGGCCAGAAGTACTCTTTAAATTGATTTCAAAGTCTCTTATATACTTACTATCATATATATTTGCAGTGGATTGTATTGTAATGGATTATTGAATAGGATTATATATGACAAATTAAATCTGACCATAGTCATTTTTTGGCGTAAGATGTATGCAGTCTAAAAAGCCTAATTTATGAGAAAAATTGCAGGATGTCATTTTATGTATGTCTTCTTGTGAACAGTTCTTAACAAGAAAGACGTCTTTAGCTCTTAGCACTCCGTATTTCGTCAAATAGATGTGATTTTATTTCCTGTGGATCAACTTAAAGGATTGGAATCTACAATTAGATAGGGTTGGAAAACTTAAGCTTCCTGGTTAATATATATTAGAATTATCAAAAAGAGGGATGGAGGGAACCCCATGAGATTGTTAAGTTTTATCTCCCTCTCCCAGGCAACTAAAGGAACACTGAAATTTCGATTGGCAGTTATGGATGGAGCAGAGCTGAGCAACTCGGCAACTGGATATAAAAAGAGGAAAGAAGTTTTCCAGTTTTCTGGAGAAATTCTCATTCCGTTTGAATTCTTCCATGGAGACTTTGAAAAGACCTCTCTTTAATCATATTTCCTCATTTAACTGCCTGCAGTGTCAATCACTTGAGCAGTTTCCCAAATGGTAACTGGCATTCTGCTCTCACTTAGCCTTTAAAACACATTTTAAAACATAAGAAAATTGCAGGCTCTCCGTGTCTGCAGTACACTGTAGACATGTTGACTGTATTTTGTGTAGACGTGACTAACTTTTAATCAGCTCGATTACCAGGTTATAATGCATCCGCAAGCAGCGTGGAAATAAATGTGGTTCCAGAGAGCCGGGAAGATGCCAAGGCAGCTACCTGGAGTTGTGACTGTGCTGTTAAACTTGCTGTGTCCATCATATTTGTGAATTAGATGGTAGCTTTTTCTGCTGCAAGTTAAGAGCAGATATCTCTGGCTCTCTAAATAGAAGAAACGACCTCAGTAAACAAATCTCTGAACTCGCCAGCACCAGAATCGCTTTCTTCTGTGTGTCCAGTCAAGTACATCATTCTGGTGACATCTACAGTATGTTCAATACTCTGTAAAGAGCAAACGGCAGAGGAAATTTGAGGTTCTTGATTGATTTATGTATAAATCAGTCACCCTCCAAGAACGTTTGAATGTTAAGACCATATGTGCTTTTCTTTTAAAAATAATAGAATTGGAATGGATTCCTTTCCAGCAAAAATTTCCCGTAGGCTTCCATTGCTTGAGCAACTGCAAATAAGACTTTTATTTGTCTAAGGAAAAGGAGCAGCTCATAATATGTTTGTATTTGGTGGTTCTTGCAACGGAGAGGCTAATCTATCCTTTCTTTGTTGTCTGAATGAGAAATAATAGTTGCTTAGGAGATTGTGTTTTTACAGAGATTACGGGTTAGATTATAGTTCACCATTAGTCACAAATAGCTTTTCTTGGACAAGAAACAATTATGGAGGAAGCAATATTTTATAATTCTCCAAACAAAGACCTTCAGAAGCACAGCTGTGGTACGGCTCTGCCATTACGGAGTTTCAGAACAAGAAGGAAGTGAAAATTCTGCTCCACCCTGGGGACCTTGGCACTGCATTCCTGTGCTGCCTCCTCTGTCACAGGAAAAAAACAGCGCTGCCCTGAGGATAGTAAGTTTGAGGGATAAGGGATACGTTTCTTGCTCGGTCGGGGATTATTGCGGAAGAGGTCACTTTTGGCATAATGCATATTGATTAATTTCCCGGGAAATGGAGCACTTGGCTGCTGGGTCTTTCTCAATCCAGAGCACTCAGACGTCGGTAAATGAAGGACCTGGGGTTTAGGCTCTTTTCAGTGTGTGTTCCCTAACCACTGCTTCAAGCAAAACTGAAATAGAGCCATTTTTCATCCTCCAACAGGATGAATACCCATAACTGGCTGATGAATCCTCAGAATGGTTATTCATTTTGCATTAGTAATGAAATACCACATCCTAACAATGATGAATCTTGAAATCCGGTTCTTCTCTCATTCCTTCCTATCCTGGTGCCATCAGGATTCTCATTTCTGAATAACAGGGTCTCATGTTTGCTAATGCTTCTTTCCTGGGGGCACGGATCTTGCTTTTCTGGCTGTACTGGTGCGTTCTCAGCAGGAGGAAAGAAGGTTGGACCGTGTCGGCCTGCCCTGTGCTTCAGGGATTACGGTACTCTCCAGGGTACTCCAGCTGAGAAAAGCCCGGCGTTTGGATAGCTCGCTCCCATTTACAAGGAAACTTCTGACTGTGAGATGATGTAAGGTTATTCTGCAGACGGTGGCCTCGCCTCCTGGCAGTCATTTATTGAATTTGAGTGGCTCTATCTGCCGACGCTTGCACGGCGTGAGGGGCTGTTGCCTGGTTTATGAAGTCCAGATGGCTTTGGGCAGGAGACAAATGCCAAGGGGGCAGGCTGCCTGGGCCGTGATCTACGGATGCTGATGCCTGACTGTTAAACTGGATGGGATTTTTAGGAATTGCTCCTAATTTAGGTGCCTATTTCTCTGCTTAGTGGGGCACAAAGCCTGTGAACCTGAGCTTTATTTTCTCTTTTTCTCTCCCCTGTCTCACTAATGATGAGAGAGTTGCAAGTTAAATACTGTAAGCTATTTTTAGGGCTGTGACCTCAGAGGCAGATATTCTGTGCATCGAGACTTGCATGATCCTTTTCAGTTACTTGAATGCGTCCTTCTGTTGCTGTGGAATGGTTGCATCTTCATCATGTAAGTGGAGTGCCGGAAAAGCTTTTTCTGAATTTGTATTAACAGCTTCCTTCCCTCTCTCTCTGTCCCTTAATAGCTCTTCCTGGTGCAGCTGAGTGGGGAATACTTGTCCGGGTCTGGTCCGGCTCAGAATCTTCAGTAAGATCCAGGAAAAGATGCAGGGGTTCAGAGGGGACTTGTGAGAACCCATAAAGGATTGGGGAACAAGCTTCATAATGAAGCTCTAGGAATGTGATTCATTTCTGAGCAAAAAATCAGTAAGAGTGACTCGTGCAGACTCAGTGGAGATCTGGGGAGATGAAAATTTGGAGCACAATCATCGTCGTTTGCAAATAATTATATATAACGGTGCTGGAAGCCGGTGCTGGAAGCTTTGTGCTAGGAATATGCTTTGCTTCGGCCTTCTTTTAACAGGTGTGTCGAAGTGCCAAGTGCTTTTTTCTACTTGACATTGATCTCAAAGTCATCTGAGGTGTTGATAGCTGTATAGACTTTTCCCTGCATTCACAAGCCGTGCTTAAAGAGCTGAGCGAGTGCTGGTGTTGGAAGCTCCACCCAATCAATACTGCACTACGCTTCCCAAATCCTCTAAGCTTTCATACGTGTTAGCTGTCCTTCTTCAAGCACCTCTCTCCCACCCAGGCATTTGCATTCCTATACACCGTCTGTCACCCAACCGTTCCCCTGATTCCTCGTTCCCTCGCTGGTGTGTACCGGGGCAATTTGAGTAGGGAGCCGAAGAATCAAAACCCGGTCATATTTGATTGTATTTGGTGATGTATTTGCTGCTGTAGAGCAATTAATTTTATCCTGACTAAACAGAGGCTCTTCTTACGTTTGCCTGTAGCGTATAAAACCATAGCTTGGATTTGGAGTTGGTGGGCCTTTCGTTTATCTCTACAAGTCAATGAAATGGAGAGGGACAGGAGAACGAAGGGTGAATTCTTTTAACAGTGGAAAACACGAATAAGCTTTACAGAGACTTTATCAAGATGGGAAGCTAACCCAGTGATGAAATGCTGAATTGATAGGATTTTACTTCGGCTTCATTTACCTGAATCCTAATATTCCTTTCAGAGTTTGGCTAGTGCGTTGCTGGTTTTGCCCTTGTAACGAAGGATTTCTTTAGCGTTCTAGACAGCTTTAAGGCACTGCCACTTCATCCACGGAGCTGTAAGGACTGCTGCAAGACAGCGAGAGTGCTTTCTTGGCACGGGGGCTTAGCAATAGCAGTAAACAGCAGGAGTGAATGACTGGAGGTACTAAATATTTAATATTTAACAAGAGAAAGAGGTGCCTTGGTACTCGACTAACATTGTAGTTCAAACCTGGGTTGCAATGTTGAAAATTAGTCCTAGTTAAGAGCGAGGAGTCAGTTTACAGCAAGCATTTGAAGTTTAAATGGCTCTAGTAAAACGAGACGCAGGTGGCAACAGGTATTTTCAAAAAGCTGTCAAATCACAGAGGTGTCAACAAGATGTGAAATGTAGTCAGGGTTTGCAGAAAAGTGGAAGAGCTTACTTAGGTGATCCTGTGTGGGTTTGCTAAGCCACTTAGATCTAAACTCAGTTACAAATGTGTCCTGTTGTCCAGAGAAGAGTGCTTAAATAAGTAGATCTCTATAAAATGATCTAGTAATCTCTCAGGCAACACAAGTATCATTCAACCTACTGATTTATAAAGCTGTACAGACATGTTGGGGAGAATATTGCATTTTTCTTCGCACAACTGCATGTTTTATTTTCAGTCAGTACTGAAATACTGACTGAATTCATACTCTTAATGCTAAGGGGAATGTTCTTTGTTGCTTTTTTCTTTGCCTTTACTGTAACTGAAAAAAAATGTTTTTTTTCGGAGTGAGAATCCCTGATGTACAGTGCTTCGGTTCTGATGTCGTGTGATGAGCAATATAGGTTCCGCAGAAGATGAAAGAGGATGCTCTGGTTGTTTCACTTCCAGTTTTAGGGTAGAATGTGACATTCGAAAGCCCTGTCTTAACCTGAGCCTTTTGGCTACCCAGCTGCAACAAAGAATTTCCTAGGAATGAGAATAACTGCTTGTCTAGTTTTTTGTCTCAGATTTTGCAGTCAAGAAAAGAAATAGATGATTTTTTTTCTCTCCCCCATGTCCTGCAGAAAAATCAAACTATTTCTGAATGCCCTTTCCACAGGAAATTGCATAGCTACGTTCTTGCTTACCTCCTTATTAAGATTATTTGTTAAATGTAGCTTCCCCGTGGAATGGAAGTCAGCTTTTTAACGGGCTTTCATCGCTATCTTGCTAAATAGAAAAGGCCCATTTGAAAGAATAGGTGTGGCTAATCTCCAGCCCAGAACTTCAGGATGAATCTTCAGACCAGTGAGATAGGAGTGAGTAGGGAAATCCGTATCGTTAAGCAAAAGTCTCTGGGGTCAAGAAATTGGTTTCTGTCAGAAATGGAAACATGTTCCCAGCTAATAAACAAAGCAAGAGAAAGTAAAATGAATGTGAATTTAGTTCATGTGTCTTCCGAAAAGTGGAAAGTTGATTCTATTTCCAGGTAAGTCAAGAGATGACACGGCGTCGGAAAGGGCCGGGTCATCAAGCCGGCATAGGTCTGAAGTGGCGTAGCTGCTGCTTAGCACTCGCGTTGGTGCAGCTGTACTGCTCCGACGTGCAGAGCTGACTCCGGTGTCTCAACACACGCTGCATAATCCCATACAAGCATGTTCCCGATGACGGAAACTCCATCAGCAGCGAGGATATTACCTTTCTGGTAGCTTACCTGACTGTTAGGTTGATTGTCTTGTAAGCTGCTAGGCACTGTCTGTCTTTTATTGTTCTGATGCTGTTTTGACCATGAATGCTGTTCATTTCCATGAGCTGATTTAGGGCTTTTTTTATTATTTCTAATGAGTGATCTTGTTTTCTCTTTTTCAGCTTTTCTGGGAGAAGAGGCTACAAGGCCTCAGCGCATCGGATGTCAGTGAACAAATCATAAAATCCATGGAGCTACCTAAAGGTCTTCAAGGTATTGTGTTCAGTTACTGCAGTTGCTTCAGATCCACAAAGTTGTTTGTGCTTAAAAAGGACAGAGTTTTTCATGCTCTTAACAAGCTTTCAGTTTACAGTCAGGTTAAGTAAACTTCAAATTGTAAATGTTCTTGCTCACAAAATACCTCCGTCTCCAAAACTGTGTTTATTTTTAGTTCATTTATGTAGTTTAATATAAACCACACTTCAGAACTGCACTCGCTTATTGGTGAAAGTTGATCTAAAATATGTTCAAGTCGTAGTTCAAAATTAATAACTTTGTTCCACTGCCTGGGAGATTTTCTTGGGAATTTGAGTGTTGTAAAAATCTCCAGTGTTTATTTTTGAGGATTAATTCAATACCTCGTAGTGTGAAAGCAAAGACTGTGCTGGTGTGGATTAATCATGAGCGTGCATAACCTTACAAACTGAGAAGAGCTCTGCCACTGGAAGTTACGTGTGAAATGCACATGGTAACTATTCGTTTATCTTTGTTTTAGGAGTTGGCCCAGGTAACAATGACGATACCCTGCTATCAGCTGTTGCTAGTGCTTTGCACACCAGTTCTGCGCCTATCACGGGGCAGCTCTCTGCAGCTGTTGAGAAGAACCCAGCCGTCTGGCTTAATACATCTCAACCCCTCTGCAAAGCTTTCATCGTCACAGACGATGACATTAGGTAAGTTTCATAAAGTCTTCAGCAAAACAAAAAGCAAGTGCAATTAAAGTAGATTCCTTCCTGGCTCAGTGCAGTCCTGGAGGTAAGGGAAGAGAAGGGAGCGTTTCTCTTTTTGATTAGTTCCGTAACTTGAAAAAATGAAAACCTGGGTTTTTTCTTTGTGGTCAAAATAGTAATGTAAAATATTCACTAAGGTATGAGTCATAATCCACATTTTCATTCCCAAGAGAGTGCCCTAAACAGTACGCTCTAGTCATGGTCAGTATTGGCTTTCTTCCTAACGATTTCTGGTTTTGTCAAGTTAATTTGTTGATCTCAATCAAAAAGTAAGTAATTTCAACAACGGAGAATAAGAATATTCCCCTATAGTATATAGCTTTGCAGCTAATACACTCTCTTAAAGTGGGAGATTGGGATATGATATGAAGAGCACAGATAGATCTGTTCACGTATGGGCAAAGATTTTTTTTTTTAATAGCTGCACTGTTAATTTTCTTTTCGAAGAAAGACTCATCCTTTTTTAGTACTAAAAGCAGGGGCTTCAGCACTGAGTTTCAAGGTTAGGACTGAGTGAAGAGAGAGATTTCTTGTTGCATTGACTAATTGCCAGAGTGTGGCAAGACACGGGACACAATCCTGTCATCCAATTTTTTTTTAGTACTGCTTAGCATGAATCAGCCCATGGAATGAGCACTGCCTTTAGTATCACATTTTTAGTTAAATTCTAGCTTGCATAGGGAATCTGAAGACCAAACGTGGATCTTGCCACTTAGTGGAATGCACTCGGCACCAAAGTCCGCTACTGTCACATTCTTTTCTAAGCCCTCGATGGCTAGCTGAAGCTTCTGCAGAGCTAATGTTAAGGTATACAGTTATCTGATTCCCAGTCCTTGGCTTTGGGATTCACTTTGCTTTATTTTCTTAAACATCAACTTGAAATGCTTTCAGAAAGTAAACTCTTCTTGCTTTGTTACAGAACGTTACAGGCCAGGATGAGAAACTTTCTTAGCGTGTTTAGCATTTATGATTTATTGGAAACAAAATTCCTTTTTTTATCAGTCGTTCAGTTGTTTTTATAAAGCAGATTCTGAATTTGATGTCAGACAGTACTGGCAACTCAGGAAGGACACAGATTCTGAACCGGAGCAGCTCTGCCTCTGTGAATATGCTGCCAGTTCGGTGGCTCTTCTGGTTCACGACTTTGTAGGCAGCTCACTACAGAAGGATTAAATATTCTCAGAAGTTACCTTTTCATACTGTTTGTGTAAAGCTGGCTTTCATTTTAAGACCATCCGGAAAAGACATTGCATGAAGAGGCATAACCAGAATACGGCACCTGTTAGCGCTAAGGAAAGCCGTACAGTTGCTTTCGGAACTTGCGTAATGGTAAGGAAGAGTTGGCCGTTGAGGATATCTGGTCAGGTGCCAGCATGTGTTCTTTTGTACTAGAAATTCTTCAGGGAGATCATAGCGGTTGTTTACATCTAATAAAATAGCTGTCAGCTTGACTCTTGTTTAGCTTGACGTATTCCTGGTCATGTAATGATGGTAAATCTCTTTCATAATCAGAGTAAAATGCGAAAGTTCCTCTTTTGGTTCAGCACATTTGCTAGGAAAACATTAAATAACTTCCTATAAATGCATGGTTAAGAAACACCCGTGCTTCCTTATCACCAGGGACAAGCACCTATTTTTTCTCAGTTGTGGGATACACCTTCTGAATAGTTCTGGGCTTCTTAATGCTAGTCCTGTGAAAGGTAAGTACGTAAAATGAGTACGGTGTGGTTCCCGGTGGTCGTTACATCCAAATCTTAGCCTCCTGAGGCAGGCTTTTAGAATTCCCTATTAACTGTCTTCTCCCATACTGAGTCTGTGAGATCATTTATCCTGGGGCTGCTGCTTTGCAGCTTCTGTTTGCAGCTTCTTTCCTGACCACCATCTAGTTATGTTCTTTGCGACCGTACTGTTGCGTTGCCTCCATTTCCATGAAAGGCTAAGACTGACCACCTTTGTGTCTCTGCCAGGTAAACGCTTTAACCAGTTTCTCTCTTGTGGGATGAACTGGGGAATGGTATCTTCTGAAAATAACAAATAGGTGGATTGTTTTTTCTAGTTGTGCTTAGGTGGATGAAGTTTTGCGATATATTACAAAATTCACTTTTGACTCACAGCTCTCTTCTGCTTCAGAGTCCAGTCTGTCATTCTTTTAAATTCTCTCTCTCTTTAGTGGGATTTTCTAAAGCTTATAGTTTTCCGGGGATTTCTTTTCCTAAAGCATGTAAGTCGTTTCTGAAAATCCCACCTTTCAGTTCTCAACAGCCCTTTCTCTTGCTCAGTCTGGGTTCTTTGCTGAGCACTTACCATCACCCAGTAGGTTTTGTTCCTGAGCTTTCTCAGGTATGTTGACAGTTATCCTTTTCAAATAGCACGGTAATGGGACTTCGGCTTTTTCTTGTGGGTAGCCCTAACCTGTTAAATTCACCAAAGCATACCAATTAAAGTAGTACGTCTGGCTGCGTCATGCTCTGCACAATAGTGGGTAAGAAAAACTACCTGTCAATCTGTCCAGAAACTAAGCTGTATTTTATGAGACAGGAATGGAGAGTAATTCAAGTTTCATGCTCTCTACGTTTGTTTGGCATGGGTTTAAGGATGTCTTAATCTTAAGCTGTATGATCCTTGATCCAAGCTAGTCAGCTGTAGCTTAGTCCCTCACAATATTCCTCAATACCCTATACAAATCTTGCTTTCAGTATGACAGACCAAAGCCACAAGAACTAAATGTGCCAAAGGAAGAATATGAGAGATCAAGAATGTTTCCGCAGTCTGAGCTCTCCTCAAGAATAAGAAAATTGTAAGGTAAAGTGGTGTGTGTGGCAGGGAGGCAAAACCCTAAATAATCCTTATCAGTCTTGGCTATGAGGTGAACTTTCTGACTCCAGATCTAAAGAGGAGTTTAATAGGGAGTACATCAGGAAAGCACAGTAACGAGGCGCCGGAGAACTTCTGTAATTACCATTTAGAGTAAGCTGGCTCAGCAGTGGTTAACTTCTGCTGAGAGGGGAGGAGGAGGGAAAGATCTATTGGAAGCGATGTGTCGGAGAGGTGTCTGTGTGTGTGGAATTAGCAGATGCCCCTGAACCCGAGTTTACTATAATACAGCAAATACAGTCAATATAGTAATTAATTCTCCTTTCAGCAGTGCATCTCAGATCTGCTTAGTGGAAGACTTCTGGAATCCCTGCTGCTGAGAAGCTCTAGAGAGTGTTTTTCATAAAAGCAGAGTAAATGTTACTGTGAGCACTTACGGTGATGGCTCTCGATTAGAGTGTCTCCAAAAAATGCTGTATTTGAATGTGCTGGAAGAGCAGAAGAAAAGGGGCATTACCTCCCTCGTGAGACGCAGGGAGGTGGGACTGGTGTTCAGATAAAGACAAGTTGATTCTGTGGACTCTTCCCATCTAATCTGACACTGATCTTAAACGTAAAGATACCTTTGTGTTTCTGCTGCAGCTAAATGCTGTTACTAGAGCTATACGCAATTTTTTATTTTGATGACAGTAGATGTTGCAGTACCAGCACATAAGGAACTAAATCAGACGGAGCCTCGATAGATTTAACAATATAGAAAAAACAGATGGAGAAATCCGAGGGGAGGTTGACACAGTATCGTGGTTTGGTTGCATACAGTAGTGTGGCATCGCACGCGTCTTTAAAGCATGCGCACATCACTTAGTTGTGTGGGCTGAGAAGAGTGCAAGTAGCGAGGACAAATAAAATCGTTCTAAGCACTAAGGAAACCATCTGAACGCAGAGCTATGCGCAATCCTGTTGTCTAAAGGAATTCACCACTGAAAATAAGGTCAGAATTGGAATTGGGGGCTTGTGGATTTCTGCGTTAGGAGAAATGTGTCTTTAATTTGAGCTTGCTTTCGAAGGCAACAGTACTTGAACTCAAGGATGAGGATTGTGGCTTGCTGGGAGGAAGGCTGAAAAGAGCATGTGGCCAGGGAGCTGCTTAGCAGCGACGCAGCCGGGGAGGTGAGGAGGATCGGCGCAGGCTGCTGCGTGGGCGCTCCATGGCCAGGACGGTGCCGGGGAGCTGTGGAGCTGAAGGGCTGAGGGCCGGTAGCGAAGAGTGGGTGCTTGTGAGCAGCACGCTGGCCTTCCCTGGCAGCACTGCTAACCCTGTCGCCTTCCTGGGCTAAAGCAGTGTTGCTGAATATTGCTGTGATGAATTAGCATAAGAAGTCAAATTAATCAACTTGAATGGAGATACTCTTAAGTCCTAGAGTTTTACTTAGTGTTAAAGAAGAGCACTTTTTGTTACTAGTCTTGCTATTGGCACTTAAACATCTGCTCTTGGTAGTTCATGTGCTTTAAAAGTCGTATTACTTGTATAAAAAGAGCTATGTTTTTAATACTTAAAAACTCTGTTTGCTAGACGACCAGACTCTTCAGAACTGGGAGTGCTGTGAATTATTTTTTGGTTGTTGCTCCCCAGGAGATCAACTAGCTGGCGGAAAATTTGGAAATGAGGTAACCGGGGAAAGCTATGTCTTCTCGTGAGTTTGGGAAGCAAGACCTGAGCGTAACCTCTGGAGAAGGCCACGTACTCTGTAAATAGGGAGCCTTAAGAACAGAAGCTGGTCCGAGATACAGAAAACTGGCTGTCACTTCTGTGTGTTGTGAGGGTTAAATACTACAGTCCTACGTCCGAGATGGTAGGAAGGGGCTTGTTACAAATCAGGATAACAATTCTGAAATCTAGGACAGGGCTGAGCTTATGCTTCAGCGTGTTTTTCAAAACTTCATCAACACAGTAAAGTACATTTAAAAGAAGATCTCAAATAAAGGAGCCTAATGAGGTGGTAAAGCTTATGATTGTTTTGTGCCCGACTCCTCAAAGTTGATATATCAGATACTTGCTGGCCTTTATTTTAGATTCCATGTCTGGGCAACAGGCTCGCTGAGGAGCAAAGCAGAGAAGGACCTTGGGAGCAGCAAGAAAGAAAGGATTCACTTCTTGTGTGCTTTCTGGCAAGCGCGTTCTCTGATACGCACTGATGTTATGAAATATTCGCAGCCTGGAACCGGCCTCCTTTCTCTCCCAGCTCCGCTGTTGATGGCTTAATTCAGATTACTGAGTGGATAATCATGCCCTGTGACTTTTTTGACAGTAGGAGGATTGACGATTACCCTTAAGTTCACTGGGTGTGTGATACTTCAGGACTTTTCCATGAGATACACTTAAAAAGCCCAGTGACCAGGCCCATGTTCAAGGAACATTTACATTTCATTCTTGATCCGTTCTTTGTAAGAGTAAGGAAGTCTCCTTACTGTGCTTTAGTTCATTGGAATTTTCTTCGCCCGCTAAAGGGGAGCTTTATAAAGATACTCCAGCAGCTTTCTTCTCTCTGATTCCGTCATTCAGGCACTTTTTAAAAGATGCTCTCATGAAGCGTTCATATTTATCATCATAGCCTAAATTAGCCCTAAGTAAGGAACCACCAGGAATCTAGGGAAGGGGTCTGCTGGTGTAACTGGCTATTGACTGTAGTCTGAAGCCTGGCGTGAGGGAGTTTGTAGGCTTGTGGAGAGATCCTGCTGTCTTAAAGTCAAAATTCTAAAGCCAAAAAGAGGAAAAATAAAGCCTACTTCAACTATTTATTTTCCATAATCTTTGGCTGGTTCACAGTGTATTCCAACAGTGAGATGGTGACAACTTTTTATAACTGATTTTGTAAAAAAATTATATTTCAGCTTAATGTGTGCTCTTGGGATCGTTTTCATTCAATTAGCAAATACTGAAGTTGCTACTCTGACTTTGATTTCTCCTTTGTCACACAGGCTCTGCAAAAGATAAGGCATCTTTGGCTTTGTTCGGTTCTCTGCCCCGGGGTTTGAAAGATCACTCTCTAGGCATTGAAAGTTAACAGCTCTGGGACAGTAAGCTGTGAATTGAAGATAGAAAACAAGGATAGAAAACAGCTGGAAGATAGAAAACAAGTTCTGCACTCAACTGCTAGCTTGGTTTTTTTTTTTTTTGTTGTTCTTCCTTTTGCTGCCTCTGTAAGCAGCCAGCCTCCTCCGAAGGACTCGGGGAGCGCTGGCAGCGTCGCAGCCGTGGAACTGAATAACCTTCGAGGCTGGTGCTCCGCAGGGGCTTCTGTGGAGCATGTTGGATATCGCTCCTGCTCTCCTAGGATTGGAGGTTCTGTCCTGCCATCCTAAATAGCCACAGGGAGTTTGCGGCACTAACGGATGTTTTCCTGTGCCTGCTTCTGATGAGTTCTGGCCATTTTTATTTTATATTATATTTATTTTATATTTTGTTTAAAGATTTTGTTTCTTGGAAAACATGGCTTGATCAAGCGAGTGGATTTTCATGTAAAAAACCCCTGGGTCTGATGCAAAATTTGTGTTCTCTTGGGAAAACTTCAAAAGAGGACTTCTTGTTTTCTGGTAACATTTGGAACTAAATATTACCTTCCAAGCGAAACATTGAATCAAAATATCTTACATTTATACTGATATTGAGGTAATATTTTCAAATTAACTTTCCCCAGGGAAACAAACCTTTGTTTCATCAGAAGTTGCTGCCATCTTAAATGCATCGCTGACTAGTAGATCAGACTGAATAGATAGGTAGGAGCAATTAAAGAAATAAATGGAAACAGTGGAGCTCCTTGAGGTTCTTCCCCTGCTCACGCATTGTGTGGACTTGGAGTTGGTTCTTTGAGCATTTAGAAACCTACTGTCCTGTAAAGGTGCTCCTGGTGTACACACCCTTACGCTGGGAAAGACGAAAATTGCCTCAGATCTCCTTTACAGTGCTCATGACGGGAATCTCCTGCTATGATTTTACCCTAAAATGTCTCTGCTAAAGCAAAAAAAAGGGGAAAAGCCAGTCTGACAAAGATAGTCCAGTGGGATATTGCTCCATTAACTTTCTGTTTGGTCTTTTCTAGTATCTAATTCGAGGGTGGAAGATCATATGTCACATTCACTCCTTCTGTCGCTGTGTGAGGAGAAACTAAACCATGCGCGCTAAACCAGAGAGGTTTCTTGCTCAGAGTGCTCTCAGTTTTAGTGCCAAGCGCTGTCTGTCTGCATGTGTAGGTACTAAGGGAATAAAACAAGTCAATAAGGATTTAGAGAGGTGGTCGATGCCCCAAGCCTGCCACTGTTTAAGAGGCATTTGGACAACGCCCTTAATAAAATGCTTTAACTTTTGGTAGGCCCTGGAGGGGCCAGGCAGCTGGACTAGATGATCATTGTCCATCCCTTCCAGCTGGAACTATTCTATTGTATTCTGTTCTAAGTTAAAATAAGAGTTGAGAAACCAGTCCTGAGTCACTGTTTATGCAAGTATTATGCTCCCAGCCTACTAGTATACTTGAAGGACTGACGTTTCTGCCCCTTCTTCCCTTCTCTCCCTTCAGAAAACAAGAAGAGCGGGTGCAACAAGTGCGTAAAAAACTGGAGGAAGCACTAATGGCCGACATTTTGTCACGAGCGGCTGATACAACGAAAGATATAGATGTAGAAATGGATAATGGAGATGAAGCATAAAAAGAAATCAGGTGAGTCAGATCTCCTGGAGACACACTCTGAGATTTACCTGTCTCAGCTGCTGGCCATCACTCAGCAGTCGTTCGATGGACAGTAGCGTAACACGCACAAGCGGTCCTGCTTCCTCCCCGCACGTATGTGAGTTGACACGCACTATATCAGCCGAACACGAGGGTGGTTTTGCATATATAGACATGAACATCCTCACATTAAATGCTACATGGATCACCAGGGAGGAAAACCCAGTGTTTTTCATCCTTTACGGCAAAGACCCATCTCTAGAAATGGTTGCTGGTATATTTTCTGGTACTTAATACTTGATGTGAAACTGGGGTAAAGCAATCAAAGTCACTGGCCTTTTTCTGTTCTTCAAAATTGAATTTAGTAAAAGTACACAACAAGTTCCCGAAGCTTTTCTGTTTATTTTTAAATGGATAATACCTCTACAAATTAATTTTCTGAGGCATCTTCTTGTATCTTATACCTGTTTACAGTCCTGATCTGTGGATTGGCCAAACACTTTCTTAAAAAATCTTTTTTTTTGTTTTAATCATCTGCAGAAGAATGGCAATTCATTCTGTTATTTCCATTGAGCTTGTAGTGCTCATTTATGAAACTGCAGAGCTTTGAGATCTGACCTTTTCATAAGGAGTTAGCAGAAATTTTAACAACTAGGAATTCTGTCTGGAGATGGTTGTGTAATTTTAAAGGAGTTAATTTCATTTTTTTTGTTCTGGAGTTACTACCCACAAGGGAAAAGAATATATGTATTTCCTGTTTGACAGATACAAAGGAGTTAACTTGTATACAATTATGAATACTATGTCCAGGTAACTTGTAGACAGAGGATGGAAGTTTCCGGACTGTGACCTGCTTTAGCAAGGCTGCTGAACGTTCAAACTGATATTCAACCCCTAGCGCAGAGTGGTAATTCCATGGCATTTTGGCTCCCCCCGTATGAAGAATATGAGCCCGGTGCACCCAACAGCCAGGTGTTATTTTTGCACTCAGTATCTGGACTGATACAAGGGTGTGTTGCTTGAGTAAATTCTTATAATTAGAAACCAAATGTATTTATAATGTACCCACCAGCCCCTGAAGACTCATGTTTCTAATGCACAGATCATTTTTATTACTTATAGTGTCAGTACCACACAAAGGGAAATTTGGTCTTTAATTTGTGGACAAGAGCGATTTGCCAGTGTTATTTAGGCCACTGAACAGGCCGGTGATCTTGATGTTTCCCAGGCTACTAGAATCTTTTAATTACTTTAAGTTATAGCTATTTACTATTAAACTCTTAATCCCTGAGTATTTCTCCTATAGAAGTCTAATTATGGATAACTTTAAAGGAAGTCAAGAAAGACCATTGTTTTAAGATGTGAAATTTCAAACCTTTGCCATTTTAGAATCAAATTGTCAATTTGGTTTTTTAAATTTAGCATAAAAGAATTGTTTTGTAGGGGAGTCATACAGTTATTTATTTTTGCACTGGTACTGTGGTTCTCTGCAGAAATCAGGTGGACCAGCAGACCTTGAGTTTCACCAGCTTGTGAACGCCTTATATATTTACATGTATGCAGGCAGCGTACGTGTAATTGTACATATGTTGGCTATGTTCTAAAAAACTGCTTTTTTTGTAGCTTTAATTGTAGACTTGAACAAGATTTTTGAGTAAGTGGATTAGTTAATGTAAAATAGCTTGAAAGATGTGAGTTTTTTTTTTTTTCTTTATACAGACTAAAATTCCAGTATGATCTTTTCATATTAAGAAACTTTTTATGTACCCATTATGCTGTATTTAAAAAACAAGAATTCAGAGCAGTGATTTAAGGCCGTAATGAAGCAGTGCAGCAGCCTGGGTAATGTGCCAGGAGGGAGTGTGGTGAAAGAGGCTGGATGTTAAAAGCGTGTTATGTACGCGGGCTGTGCTTAATGAAAAAGTAACTAGGCATCTGTGGGACTCTTTAACGACTGAGTAGCTACTTACATTGTATTAATTTTTTGTTACCCACTTATGAACTATTTATGGTGTGCTCTCAATAGGGAACTGCAACGCAGCTGTAACTGCTCCAACAAAGGCGTTCTAATGGATGCAACCATCAGCCTTTACTTTTCCAAAAGGGATTCTTTCTTTCTCTTTTACAGGTACTTTTAACTGACTTATCCCAGGAGGAACTTCCTAAAAGACAGAGGCACTTTCTCCTTCGGTCTTTCGTTATAAGAAGAAATGGACCCATGCACATTTATATAGCTTTCTAATAGCATTAAAACCAATGCCTTTTTTAGACTCCTATTTTTGATGTATATATCTTATTTGAAAAGCAACTTTATTTTGTGTCCTATGACTTAAAGTCCTTTTTTAAGTATCGAACGTTACCCTTAATCTAAAGCTGAGCTTTTGATGCCAGGTTGCAAACCTACTGGAATTATATTGCCTGTACTAAATATTTGTTTTTCCTGTGGTTTTTGGTAAGGATGGATCAGAAGAACAGAATGATTTCCCAATTAAAGATTATTGTGACTCTGTATATAAACAGATTTTTATACCTATGGGTGAAAGCACCTGTACATTCTTCCGTCATCACTGTAAAGATAAATAAATGATTATATTCCAAGCAGTTGAAAACTTGTTGTGTTGTGGATGGAGTAAGCAAAGAACGTCCCTGCTCGTATGTCACTGTTCCCTTGGCCAGGTACGGGCTAGGCTGGGAAAAGCGTGTATCACCAAGCGCTGCCTTTACCCAGAGCACTGCCTCAGGAAATCTGTCTAAGCTCGGGAGCCGCCGTGGATTTTTCAGCCGAGGTGAAGTGCAATTGCCTATTTCCTTGAGAAAGGAGACTGCTAAAAATAAGGAGCCAGCCTGACTTTACAGAGTTCCGCGTCGAGGTCAAAGTGAGCCTGTAACGAAAGCGTCTTCGGTGCAGAATGCAGCAGGTGCCAAAACCTGGGCTTATTTCTGTCTGCCTGAGAAAGCAGTTAGGACGTCAGGGTGGCTTACGGCACTGCCAGGATTTCTCTGAAGTGAGTTGGGTCTTGCACAGTTAATCAGAAAACTCAGAAATAATCAAAATAATCTGAGCAGGTTTGCTGACCTTCCCTGGAGACTTAAAGATGAAATTGCTTGGCAGGTCAGCGTAGTTCCAAGGTCAGCATAAAGTCTCCACGCCTAGTAACGCGTCGTGCCGCTCTGCAGCCCGCGGTGGGGGAGCTTTTCCGTCGCCTCCGGAGTCTCTCTTCTCTCCGTACAATACCAACGGCAAGAGGGAGAGCAGAGAGATGGGTGATCTCGCTGCAGGATTTCCCGGGCTGGGGGCGGGCTGGGAATCAAGACAAATTGTCTTTTTTTTTTTTTTGAAGTAGCTTCCTTCAGTTTATAATCGGGCAGAATAAAAGAGAGTAATGGATCTGGTCTTTTCCAGCCCGGTCACAGGCTGGGGAGCGCTCACACTCTCTCCCCAGGAGAAGGATGGAGCCTGTTACTAACGGGCTTCTGTGAAATTGGAAAGAAGCTATGTTCCCAACAAATTATCGTTATGTGGCGAGTTTCCTGAAGCTTGCTTTTCGGGAATGTAAGTACGCTGAGCTACCTAGGAACTTTTCAGAACGCAAGGTAAGGGTTTGACAGAAGAAATTCAGAAAGTATATATATATATCAGTTTAAATTTTTGTTCTAATTCCAGAGTTGGTTTGTGTAATTACTGATCAAAGAGTTCATGAATGAGGACGTGAGTGACTTCTCCTGTGTAGCTGTGCGCTGCAGGCTCGTTTTAGGGATGAAAATGCCAGGACGTTACTCTTCACGCGACTGTAAGTTAAAGTGCAGTAAAACCAGCACAGAAGTGGCTTTAAAAGGCTCTTCCCGATTAAAATATTTCATGTAGGAGCAAAAAGCAGATACAGCCCTTTCAGAAGAAAGGGGACTCTTAATAGTAACTGTTTAACTGTGCCTTGTAGTTGTTTGCTGTTCATGACACCAATATTAACATTTAATGCCCTTGGGGCCAGGGGGTTTGCCCTGGTCTCGCGTACAAAACCTCTGGTGCTGCCAGTCCGGGCTGTGCTGCCCCGATCGTGCTGCAACGCCTCCCCGGCGGGCGCAGAAAGCCACGCTGGCCGTTGTAGCTCCTGTGACATGTTGCTGTGCTGTTTACCATGTTTTATTTCTTAATGATGTCTCTTAGCACTTTTTTTTTAGTGAGTAACCACCATTACTAAAGGTAGCTGAAAAGCCCTGGGGGGAAGAAAAGGCCTCTCTTTTTTAACAAAAAGATGTTCTCTGTCAAAACTAGAAAGCTTTGTATTCAAACCCAAGAAGTTTCCAAAGTTTGGACTCAGATTTGAAAAAAGACTTTCCACTATGGGAATGGTTTCATCACCTTTCTGTCAAAATCGTGGTTCTGACGGAAGCCTTTCGCCTGTTGGCAGTAAGATGGTGTATCGGTACTAAGACGACAGATATTAATCCACTGTAGTGATGGCTTAGCGATCCTTGGAGCGGCTTGGAATGGAATGATTTTCTGGGTTTAGTGATATTTTTCTCTCTGGAAATCAGCAAGACCACCGCGAGGGAAGGGCATCGCCAGCCTATAGCTCCAAACCCTGGTGGAACCTGGTGCACCTGCCCTGGGCAACTGCCGCTCTTACCTTTTCAACAGAGATTAAATGGTTTAACTGGTTAACTGGTGGTGGGGATGGTGGTGGTTACAGGTTATTCCCGATACAGGATTCCACATCTCGACGCCTCCCCACCCCGCAGGATGCGCTAACCCTCATTTCATGCACCGCACAGGGATATTCCTTAGGCTCCCAACTAAAGCCTTTCCCCTTTTGAGAAAATACTACCAAATTCTGCCTGCCGTGCTAACTACAGCCGCAGGAGAGAGAACGGGAAAAGGCTTTCCAGGTTCCTTGGCCCCCTCGCTGCTGCTGCAAGCAAGCTTGTTTCCCTCAGACCTTGGCCACGCTTTCCGGTACGGTACCTCGCCATAGTCCAACGGAATTTGAATTTATCCTTAACAACCTTCATCATTCTCTTATACCCTTAAAAAAGTAGATTATTAATAATTTTGGCTAATGTTTTAGTACTCTTAGCATAGCTTAGCTTTATACTGTCGCGAATAAATTTGACAAATAGTATAAGCTGCAGTTATGTAAAATTCTGAATGCACTTTTTCATATAGAAGCAGGTGTCGAACCAAGAAAATGGGAATGATTCAGTTCCTACTGGAAGGAGCCGTTCTCATCTGAAGAATTCTGAAAGTTCACAGCGCCCAGGGCTCTGACACCCACCCTCCGCACATCAACAAGTGCCAGCCGCTTGCAAAAACAGACTCACAACTAGTTCGAAACCGCTATTTTTCTCTATTTTCTCAGTATTCACTGGAACAAGAACACCCTTGGATCCAAACATTAGCTTTTCTCATCTGGAGAGCAGACGACGGAGCCAAGGGCTCAGCAGCTCCTTGCTTTGCAGCAGGATGGGAAAGGGCCATTCCATCAGCGTCGCTGCTCAGCTGCGGTCTCCGATCGAGCCGCCACAACCGTGTTGTATTATAAGGGATGAAATGATGTCCCTGAGCGTTACGGTAACTCCAGGATCGGGTTGTACCAGGCAGAGCGCATCTCTCGCGTGCAGACAGCAATTTGGGAATGCCATTACGTGAGTTGCAATTCCCTTCGCATATTGTAAGAATGAAAGGCTTGGCAAACGCTAAGTTTGCTTCAGGAAAGTTTTCTGTCCCTTCTCCCTGTCTCATTGTAGAGCTCTCGCTACCTCTGCCGCCAAATATGCGCGGAAAGGAAGGATGCGATTAGGTTGCTCACAAACTTCTGCCAGCCATTGGCACATGAGTGATTGCATCTCTCTGTTCAAGCAGAATTTCCCTCCCAGAGCATTAAACCTGCCTGCTGCATACGCATTGCAACACTCATTTCTGATTTTCTTTCCAGCAGGGACGTGTTCATATGCTGGTTTTTGTTGAACTTTTGGGTAATAAATATCATTTGCAACTCATGCATGTTATTTAGTTGCTACAGTTCCTTAAAAGATGAGTCAGTTCCCTTCATCGGTCACTGGGACTCCTCCTCCTCTCTCTCCCCTGGTCCTGATCGAGGACTGCTTTGTAAAGCAAACCATTAAAGGTACCTTCATGAAATAACTATATTTAATGTGAGATCAGCAGTTTAGGTCAGGGTCCTTGCATGGAGGAGGAGGTAAACAGTTTCCTCCGTCTTTTGTTTGTAGCCCTTCCCTGGAGACACTGGAGGCTGCTGACCCCAACTGTTTGTGACCACAGCTCACCCAGATCTCCCCTCCGTCGTTATTTAGATTTTGTTTACATTGCCTGCCTTAACATTTAGTCCTTGGAGGAGCTCAAACACGATCTAAATTAGGCAATCGCTGTCATCTTGCGTGTGGATACAATATTTACAGTGTATTTTGAGCATAGAAGTGGCTTGCGTTTCATATATAGGGGTAGCTGCCGACTTCCCGTGTATGTACATGCTCTGTTTGCTGGGATCAGACCATAGAGATTCACTGGGCACAATTAAAGAGAAATTAAGATCACCTTTAAATTTGAAGCAGCCTCTTTAATACAACCAAAACAAAATCAGATACTCTAGGTAAGTAGTTCTGTGTAAGTAGTTCTTCCTTTGGGCTCTCAAGGAGGTGGAATTATTTCTCAGGCAGCAAAATGCTCAACTCTTCCTTCTCCTTCCTTTGTGATTTGCCTGGAGATGAAGTCCAAAAGCCAACTTGAGAAAAGCCGTGGTGCGGAATACGTCGCCACCTTCTAGACAAAAGCATCCGCTGGGTGGTGGAGCAAATGCCCCGATGCCCCTGATCCCAGCAGCAGGCATCTTGACAAAGGGATGGGGTTGGGGATGCAGGAGACGTTTTGGTGCGTGCGTCTGCATCGTCTTTCACATCGCCTATCTTTTGAGGCAGGTGTTGCTTAAAAATAATGCCATAGTCTTTTGGGGGTTGCTAAAATTCTCTGCTAAAGTACACCTCAATGAAATGAGCAGCTGCTTTTTCATTGACTTTAGAAGAACCGAGGTACGTGCTTTCGTTTTTGTATCCACACCGGAAGGATTGGCTTTTTGCTAACTTTTACGTCGCAAGTTTAACGACTTCTCCAGTAAAGCTGAGCTCGCTTCATTGATGCGTCACTGGTTGCATCTTCAGTGAACTTCTAGGGTTAGGAGCTTTGCTCACATACTTCTGCAGCTTTGGATGAGAGCTCCAGCTTCACAGTTAAAATCTGCACTCATGCATTGGTCCTGAAATCAATTAAATGCTAATGATCAAGTAGTCTAAACTGGAGATCTACTTGAAAAAGGGATGTGTGGCAACACGTTGTCTGGGACTGGGTAGGGATGGTAGCTATTTTTTCCAACAGGCTACCAATAAATCGGCCAGACAAGATGTCCAGGCACTTGCAGCACCGCAGGCAGATGACTGTCCCTAGGTTTCCCTAGGGCAATCTTACATATCGCCCAATTTGTCCATCAAAAGGTACAAGTACCTCTCCATGCTATCGCGGACTCGCGTCCCCGCTGCCTGAAGCCTCTGCGGGGAGAGAGGCTGGAGAGCAGGCTGGGACGGGCGCGCTCCACGCCTTGACCAGACCGGCGGTGGTTTGGTGCAGGCTCCAGAAGAGGCTAAGCCCTGAGCTGTAGCCGGGCCATGAACTCCTCATGTTTCAATCATAGAATCATAGAATCATAGAATTGTTTAGGTTGGAAAAGACCCTTAAGATCATCGAGTCCAACCGTTAACCCAGCACTGCCAAGTCCATCTATACCATCTCTTCAAGCACTGTATCTATCCATTCTTTAAATACCTCCAGGGATGGAGACTCAACCACTGCCCTGGGCAGCCTGTGCCAATGCTTGACCACCCTTTCGGTGAAGAAGTTTTTCCTAATGTCTAACCTAAACCTGCCCTGGCGCAGCTTGAGGCCGTTCCCTCTCGTTCTATCACTCGTTACTAGGGAGAAGGGACCGACAATCAGTTCTCTGAAAACCCACGAAGGAGCAGAGCGACTCGTATCAAGGAACAAAGTAAGTTGTGGGCGCAAGGAGTCTCCTGCACACCTTTTCTATCACATGTGATTTGACTATAAGCCAACCATTTCATCCTATAAATAAGACAGCCTAAGTGAGCCTTCTCTGAGCTCTCTGGTGATCTCCC
Source organism: Platalea leucorodia (assembly GCF_965183815.1). NCBI lineage: Eukaryota > Metazoa > Chordata > Aves > Pelecaniformes > Threskiornithidae > Platalea > Platalea leucorodia. Next base: position 1,803,442 of record NC_138858.1, read on the forward strand.
CTTGAGCTGGGACGCCTCTCAAGGTTGCTCCTCGAAGCAGAGACACCTTTTACCAGCGACAAATCTTTGGTAAGCGACCGATATCGCGCATAACCTCGTAGTATGGTAACTTTGATTTTGTCTTGGTAACTTTGATTGCATGCTGAATTGATGCTAATGAAACATTACATAAACTTTGCAGGTACAATCCCTTAGACATAAACCGTTGTCCAAGTCTGAGAGTAAGATTGCACCTAGCCTCACCTAAGCTCCATCAGGAGTTTAGAAAGCAAGGGGGTCTACTCTGAACCTCATGACTCAACGGGAGGGTCTTCCTTACTCTTTGTATTTCTTCAATTGTCCAAGACTGAGACTGGGATTGGATCCAGCCGCACTTAGACTCCTCTCTGAGGAGGAGTTTAGAGAGCAAGGGGGTCTACTCTGAACCTTGTGCCTCAATGGGAGGGTCTTCTTACTCTTTGTAGTTCTTCCATTAGACATAAACCGTTGTCCAAGACTGAGACCAGGATTGGATCCAGCTGCACTTAGACTCCTCTCTGAGGAGGAGTTTAGAAAGCAAGGGGGTCTACTCTGAACCTCGTGCCTCAACGGGAGGGTCTTCTTACTCTTTGCGTCTCCGGTCTCTCTGCGAATCATTCTAACTTGAGTGTAACTCAATTTTCTTTTGTATGATTCTTCCATGCAGTAATGAATAGTGTGAACCTTGCCGTCGAACTTTGTTAAGTCGCACTTTTACAACATCATGTTAAAACCGCTTTTGCTAATACCTCTGTCGGCGACTCCTTAAGCGTTGTAAATCATCCACTCGCGACAGAGGCGAGAGAAAGCAGAAGATGGAAGGGGCTTTTCCCCCCTCCATCCCTTGCAATCCTTTCCCTTCACCGAGGAAAAAGCCTTTCCCGACGGCGGCAGTTGGGGCCGAAGCCTCTAGAGGTCGGTGCAGCTCAACCAATGGCGCAGGCAGCGCAGGCAGCGCAGGCAGCGCAGGCAGCGCTCACCTCAGCCTTCCGACGGGCAGCGCTCCTGCCAGACCTGCCTGCCCCGCTGCTGCAGGCAGAGCTGGCAGCAACCCCCCCCCTCACCGGCCTGGGACCCACCTGGGTCGGGGGCTGGGAAGAAAAATGAGTTTATCCTGCCTGCAGAGCATCCGTGGGCAGCCCGAGCGCCCCGAGAAACAGGGCAGGAACGGGGTGGCCCATGGAGAAGTACCAGACAGCAGCAACAGCTGAAGATAAACGTGTTGAACACCCCTCTTTTCCATTATTTTCCAGAACTATGATCGGCTGAGTTTTGTGACTTGCGTATTGACTCTTCTGGGACATGCCGTATAAGTCCAGCTCTAGAAATTCAGCTGTAATCCTGCTTTAGCATCACATGTTCTTGAGTACGAGGTGAGAAAGCCATGGACGGGTTCCCTACAAAAGCACACACGAGGGAGGGAGGATGGCAAGGAGATCATCAGATACGCCGAAGGCTTCAGCTCTGGGCTGAAACGTCCCCATTCTGCTGCAATTCCACTTAAGAACTTCTGGTGAATTCGATGCAAAGTATCTTGTGGCCTAAAAAGAGAAATGTTTGGAGAAATACAAGGCTTTGCTGTTTCAATTAAATACTGCAGAGAGTTTGATTCACAGCTCTTTGAAATCAAGGAAAAAAATGGTTGACTAACGGGCTTTAGCCAAGGTTATTTTTCAAGGCAGTTCTCAATTTAAATCGAGCCGCAGCACCTCTCCGCAGAGCCGCGTCCCACGCAGTGACCCGCGCTCGTTCCCTGCCTTCCCGCTAGCGAGGGCCCGAGGCTCCCCACCTCCCCGCCGCCGCTGCAGGAGCAAGCCACGAGGGCCCCATGAAAACAGCCGTGAACACGTAATTAGTTGCACGTTCAATCCTAACTATAAGACTAAAAAAAATGCAACAATTAACACTCAAAACCAGAGCCTGCTCATGCAACCGCCTGGTGACTTACACTGTGAATATGTAACAGGACGGATGGCCAGGATTTAGGCGGATTTGGGTTGTTTCAGCGGCGCATCCAGTTGGAAGGAGCCCCTACAACGCATCTGTGCTTCGGTGGGCGTTATTTTGAGTTTGGCTTTTTATTTTGCAGGGAGCTGCAGAAATCTCAGCGTCCTGACAGTATTTAGTTATCTACGGAGGTTTTTGGGGAGTTCAGCTGTGCCTGAGCCAACGACTCAACAGTAACTGATGCAATATCTTACACTCGCCGTATTTCAAAGGGTAGGTGCTTAATATTTTCCGATGCCCCAAGTCTTCACTAAGCCTCTGCAAACAGATTTAACTGCTCAGTGGGTAAATGGAAATGTTAGGAGACCCACAACGCAAACATATTTCGCTTGCTTGAAAAATAAGCATTCTGCTCCAAAACATTGTTTTTCCAGGTGGCTTTGCTCTTTACAAAGTTTAACCGAACTAAATTAAAAGATGAAGTCTCTTCTGAGTGAAGATTTTTAATGTTTGGTTAAAATACAAAAATGAATCATGCGAGATTTCCAAATCTCTTCTCTTTTAACCAATGATATTTATCCAATTCTAACCAAATTCAGAGATTCGGTGACCTTAAACCTGCATGTGAAAGGCTCTTCTGTTTTTTTTTTTTCCCTGTACCCATGTGGCTTTCTGCACTTCTTAGTTTGTCAAAAACAAAATACTTGTAAAGATTTCTGCTCCAGAAATGTTGGGGGCTTTTTTTGTTGTTTTTTCCGTTTAAACAGAAGGCTTTGCCAGGTGCCTGGTATTCGTTTCTCTCTAGTAAAATGCTCTTTTTAAAAATACGACTGCACTAAGCAGAGATAATACCAGCAAATTCTTCAGGTATAGACAAGGCTGTTAGAAAAATGGAAACTCAATCAGTTTGGGATTAGGCAGCAATATGCCTTTGCTTGGATGACTGCAGCGGTAGATTATTTGAGGCAGAAACCCCCTATCAGCGCCGAGGCAATATCCACCGCATTACCTGTGTTAAAAGGTGAGATCCCACCGATCTGTTTTGCAGGTTTAGGTGCTTCGGAGAAGGCAGGAGTACTGAAAAGAATTTAAAAGGGCATTTGCCAAGCCCAGCTTAGCCAGAAATGCTGCACGACTTCTTACAACGACCCGAGGAGCAAGGAATTGTTTCCGTGATTTACAAATATTAGTGGAAAATAAGCCACTGGGAAAGGAAGCCTACCTTGTGTCTCACACCTCTTGGCTTTGGTGAGTCTGAAATAGAGGGAGGCGACGCCTTTACCGGGGTTTGGTAGTTGGGCTCGTCGAGCTCATCGTGCCCGTGGGGCAGAAAAGTTTCTCTCTACCTGACCCCATCAGCGGGTCCTGCTCCCAACTTCAGCTGGAGCCCCATGGCTTTCTCCTCAGGTACTAAGCAGTGGCCTGTGAAATGGGTATGCCGCCTCTTAAATGGGTTTTATATTTTTGACTTGTTAATATCTGCTCATACAGCTGCATTTGAAGTTGGAAAGTAACAAAAAAAGGGAATTGCGTTAGCATGAGGCTGAATGAGGCGTGATTCCCACACGCTTCCCTCTGGCACTGCCCTGCCTGCATACCAAAACGCAGTCGGAAAAGTTTCCCGCCGGGGACTGAAGGACACGTTCAGTCCAACCCCCGCTGTAGCCTGCAGATGGAATAATGTTTGCTACGGTGTAAAATGATATAAAACAAATTTCTGAGTGCATGCCCAGCTCAGCAAATAACCTTTATTGCTCCTCGGGTTTTCTTCATCTGTTTTGTAAATTTAAAAAAAATAAAGAGTCTTCTTGCACCTCTGTAATGAACAGCGATCTGATACATATCTTTGTATGGGGTGTGAGAGAAATATTTCTTAAATGTTTTGCTGACAGATGATAAACTGCCAACACCCGATCCGTTATGGACTATTTTAGCACGTACTCATTCTCCGTGCATGAGGCTTAAAACAGAAGTATTGATTCCTGTCTCAGGACAGATTTTAGTCTCTGAATGACTATATTGACATTCGTCTCAGGGGAAAATTTGTAGTCAAAAAATAAGCACTTGCCTCCTCCTGTCAGCGATGTCCTCTTCTCAGAGGTTTCCAGAGAAGGCAGCGTGCAGGAAAGCTCCTCGGATTTGCATCCTCAAATGCAGAGACCAGCAGTTTGAGGGATAATTTAGCATCACTCTGTTTTCAGAACGGATTCCAAATCTCTGGCAGTTTCACGGTCCCCAATCCCATGTATTTCAACCCGGAAACTCTGTCAGCTTCTGCTAAGTGGCAAGAGTTGCCAGCGTAGCAAGGACTAGTCTTATGGTGCCTTCTTGCTCCCTAGCATCTCTTAACCAGTCTCACATCACTGTGGTGTCACATCACTAAACTTGTCTAGTCTGGAGAAGAGGAGGCTGAGGGGAGCCCTCATCGCTCTCTGCAACGGCCTGAAAGGAGGCTGGAGCCGGGGGGGTCGGTCTCTGCTCCCCAGGAACAAGCGATGGGACGAGAGGGAACGGCCTCAAGCTGCGCCAGGGCAGGGTTGGGTTGGATATTGGGAAAAACTTCTTCACTGAAAGGGCTGTCAGGCCCTGGCCCAGGCTGCCCAGGGCAGGGGTTGAGTCCCCATCCCTGGGGGTATTTAAAGAACGGATAGATGCGGTGCTCGAGGACATGATATAGTGATGGACTTGGCAGTGCTGGGTTAACGGTTGGACTCGATGATCTTAAGGGTCTTTTCCAACCTTAACGATTCTATGATTCTATGGTGGCTCATAACTGTCTTTCCTGGTAATTTAATTTTTTTTGTAGAGAGAAGGCTGGCCACCTTGTTGGTCTGCAGCCAAGCCACCTTGCTGGAGGTTGTAGAAGGTGAGCGTGGTGGGCTGGTGAGTGAAGAGCTGGTGGGTTCGGGGTTACCTGCTTGCTGCAGAAGTTGGTATCGGTGGGCGAGGAGGTGGAGTGCCATGTTATATTCCCCCTATACTGCCAGCTCTGAACAACCAGCACGAGTGAAGAGATGCCTCTTATTTTTCAAAATTCTGTCTCTCATAGGAGGTGGCCTTCCCTTCCCTGTCTGACCTGCTGTGATGTTATACAGCTGCACTGGTTTTATTTAAGTGGAGAAATACATGTAAGATATTCTTTAAGTACTTACCAGAGGCATTGCTATGGTGGGAGCCCAAAAGGAGTAGCATTTGGCTTTTACAATTAAAATCACTGGTGAGAGTTTGCATCCTTAAAGTCCTTTAGAAAGCATCTCCCAAACTGGGGTTGGGAGCCCCGGGCAGTGCGGCGAGCCAGACGGGCATGATGCTGCTCCGACCACGCTGCCGTCGCGGGTGCTGGGCTCGTCCCAGGAAGGTCCGGGTGGGCAGGCGGCGGCGAGTCCCCTCCAGCTCCCTCTGCAGCCACTGCAGAAACTTAAGCACTTGTGGGTGAGGCACAAGGGCAGGGACAAAATAAAAGCACCCCGATTTATCTTCTAAGGGGGGGCTATTGCTTTGCAGGGACTTTAGGTGCACCCCCAGGCAGGGGGCTGCCGTGCCATCTGGGCAAACCTAAGAGCCCCTTTGGGTCCCACCAGCCTGCGGTCGTGTCATGTCCCTGACCGGCGTGGTGCTTGGCAAATAAATTAAATAACACCCTATAAAGACTTGTCTGCGCTTGGAAGTTTGCCAGCAGACCAGTGATGGACTAATTATTCCCGAAAAGTTCTTCCAATGGAGGCCCCCTGTGGAAATTTATGCCAGATTGTAATGATTATTTTTTCATATTTAGCTCAATCCACCTCCAGATGGGGAAAAATTAATGATTTCGGATTGCGAGAGTTCATGCAGGGGTATACCGAAATAACTCTTCGGGAACAATTATTCCAACAATTATTCCAGCAGATCCATTTTGGGAAATTTCCCAGTGCATGAGCACACCCAAACCTCCCTGCCTTCACAGGGACTGTTAGAGAAACCAGCTCTGCCTTTCCAAGGGTTGGGTCATAAGGGCCACAACGAATGCAACTTAAATATTTTGCTTTTCATAGAAGAATGGAATTAAAATGAAAAGATTAAAATCTGAAGGTGAAAGAGATAAGGGGAAAAAAAAGAGAAGGAAGCAGAACAGGTTTCTGGGGACAGAAGAATTTTTATCACCACACTTAAAATTCATCAATATTGTCAATGTTTTACATTTCCATGGAAAATAACTTTTCCCAATATCTCTCATTCTATGAGTTTCAAGCAAGATATAATTAATCTAATAAATTATCTTTGGTATGAGCCTGATGTTTGCTCAGTCAGTGCTCACAGTTGTGCTCATGTCATTGGAAACTCTTTGTTCCCAGCACAGAGTAATGTGAAACATTTATTTGTATGGGAAAATCGTATAGAGTTTTTATAATCTATTGTTGGTTTTATAGTTGGTTAATCAATAAGTGCGAATGCAATTTTTGTAATACTATGATGTAAAATATAATTTTTAAAGTGACACTTTTATGGGTGTGCAAAAACATTTTTTCAATTAAACCCCTGGAAACCTTTCAGAGACGTCTTTCACGGGCAGGTTTTTAAAACCCAAATTAAAAATTTTGTATAGGACTTAAACTCTTCTGCTTGGTTCTAGACTGTTGCTTATAGAATTTCAAAAGTAAGTCTTGGATGTTACAGATTGTCCATTCTGGAGCCTCATTTTATTAACAAGAATAGAGTAGAGTAGGGTAGGGTAGAGTAGGGTAGGGTAGAGTAGAGTAGGGTAGAGTAGGGTAGAGTAGAGTAGGGTAGGGTAGAGTAGAGTAGGGTAGAGTAGAGTAGGGTAGGGTAGAGTAGAGTAGGGTAGAGTAGGGTAGGGTAGAGTAGAGTAGGGTAGAGTAGGGTAGAGTAGAGTAGCGTAGAGTAGAGTAGCGTAGAGTAGGACAGGACAGAAGTGCAGATGTAGGTGCCGTTGGGCTGCAGATGCCCCACCGTGGAGCACACCTGGGGTGGGCAAGCAGAGAGGGGCCAGTCCTTGCCCCCTCGCCCATGCAATGCCCCAGTCCCACGCAGGACACGACGCCGGTGGGGTGGCTTTGCGTCCCCCGGGATGCCGCTGTTCTGGGATATAAACTAGTCAGGCGTTGGAAAACCCCAGGTAGTCCTCGCTACTATTTGCACTGCAAGGTTTGGTAAAGACTCCTCTTCCGCACGACAGTTTGAATCCCAGCACCAGGTCGTATTGACTTCTCTCTGCATTTAAAGCTGCACAAAGCGCTCTTTTTCTGGCCAGTGATGACAATATCTTATTCCTTCAGCATCCACAGCCTGATTTTACCCTTTGATGCATTTTCAAGAGCGAGTCTGCATGTGTGTGTGATGCATCTGCAATCTTATGCCCTCTTAAAAGTAACAGTAGAGATGTCTCACCTTGAGTTTTCTGACGTCAAACCCAGCAGCGATGTCCGCAGTGCCATTCACTGGCAGGGTCTCTTCACATCCATCCAAGGGGTGAATCTGTCCCTAAATTAGGGAGTGTGAAGAAATCATGTGAGAGCATTTTATTAACGAGTCTTCAGATTTCTCCTTCTTTTCAATTTTATGCCTGGAGTTCATGACCAGGAAAGTTATGGGGCAATAACTATAGAATTATTAAAAATGAAACGAGCTTGTGCAGTGGACTTACTTTACAGTATAGCTTAGGGACAGGAGAACCTTATAACTTTATAAGGTTATAGGCTTTAAAGTGCTTTAAACTTTTCTGAAAGTTTTACCGTTTCATAAAAAGAAAGAAGGGAATGGGAAAAGTTTCTTTACAGAAAGACGAGTATCGAACTGAAGAGCTGGGCATGTTCCAGCTGTTTAAAGAGAAAAGAAAGACAAGAAGAGAAGCAGAGAACGAAGGTGGTGTCTGGAAGGGGAACGAGATTTGTCCCTTTCTCGTCTCACTTGACTGTGGATGTTCTGCTGCTGCTACAGCGGGATCTTGGACATTATCCAGCTGGATGTCAAACTCGTTTGTAAGGAAAAGCCCTTTGAGATGGCAGGCTGTCAGGTCATCCATCTGCTATTAGATATAGGACTGAGTCCTCTCTTGCATTTTACAGCTACATTTTAGAGCCTTGTTAGAAGAGCCCACCCCACCACTCTGGTATCTCTACTACTCTTCAAGCAACTATTCAAAATTGTGTACATCCATGAGAAACTTTGCCAAGTACAGCCCAAACGTCTGCTTTCTTACCTCCAATTTGTAACAGCTAAATGCTTTAAACTTTTCTTTATCATCACGGTCTTCACTCCCAATTCCTGTGCTCTCCGGGAGGTCTCTGTGGACCACGTTCCCTAATTTATCACGTTTGATTTCCACACCAGTATTTGCCAACTTTCTTTGCAGCCTTTCCTTTTGATTCGTCTCTGAAATGGATCCCCGTTCACCACGGGGAATGGACTCATTCAGTTTTGATCAGTGCTACAAGCGACTTTGGGCAATGTGAGTGTTTTGGTGCCCCAACCTGCTCCGATACCTCGCTGGCTTCAAAGGGGATAACGCGAGTGTTGGTGGGAATGGAGATGGTGGCACTCCAATGCTCTGTGACTGCAGTGAAAATATAAAGGATCCAACTGTGGAGTTTTCTGAAGAAACATCAACGTTTTGTGGGTTTTTTCTAATTCTGTCTCTGGATTTGTGCTTTCCCAGTCCACCACTAGGAGGGAGATCAGGGCTATTCATTCCTCAGCGCAAGGGGAACAGGGATGCGGAGGTTCAACAACTACTTTTTTTTCCGAGTACGGGCTTTAACTTTTGCTCCAAAAATCCTGAATACATTTTTCTAAGATGCTGCGTGATTCATTGAGAGCGGGTGTGCGTGAGGCTCAACGAGTCCGAAAGCGGGGTCCAAAATATCGTTCATTAGACGCTCAAAATTTTCAGTTCTTGAAAATTGTGACCCAGGTCAGCTGCCCCAGCTCACCTTGGGAGCCTGCAGACCTGAAGATGTTGACTTCTTGCACATCTGTTCTTCTTTTCAGTAGCTAAAATATATTCTTTTATCTGTTAATGTTCACTACTATCAGCAATGGAAGAGAACCTTGCTTCGAATGATTTATTTATATATATTTCTTCTTGTTATTTGTGTGACTGGGTTTGAAATAGTCCTCCTACCAGCAAGAGCAGTTTATGCTGCAGCTTCCAGCCTTAGATGATGTTTTGATGGACAGCCAAGCAGTTCTTTTCAGAAGACAGTCTAAATCAGGAGTTATAAAATGATGAGCATCACAATTTGCAGTTAGAGGAAGAGAGACGCATTTTCTTTCCCAGAAAACAAGCTTTGGGAGAAGGAAGATTGGAGTTAAGCTGGGATAAGGGATTTTTTTTTGCCAAATGAGAAGCCTTATAAAAAAATTAAAAAAAAAGAAAAAAAAAAAGGGGGGGGGGAAGGGAAAAAATAAATTAAAAAAAAGGAAATAGGCCCAGAAAAAAACAGAAGTGCAGGAAAACAAAAAGCAGAGATGGGTAGGTAAGGATTAGAAGAAATACCTGGAAGCATAAAGCAATGTTCATGTAGAAAAGGAGGAGCTGTAGGCAATGAAAGGCAGAGATTTGCAAAGGCCCCTGATGGTGACTGGCTGGCTTTAACCTGACAGTGATCAGTTTGGGCAAAGGCTCTTGGAAAGAGGCTGTAAATTTGCAAAAAAAAAGAGATGCAAACCGTTACTCAAGGCGGGTCTCAGAGCTCCTGGTCTTCTGCAAACGTGTTCCCATCAGGAGCAGTTCAGCAGACGCCGCTTTCTGTATAAGTAGGTGGTATTGGCTGATAAGATAGCAGACAAGAAGCTATTTTCTGATTTAAAGATTGTTTATCTCCCCTGACAGTTTTTGTGGCAGTTTTAAAAGTTTTAACAAGGTGTTTGGCCTAGCTGTTGGAATTTGGATTGTCGAGGGGCAGATAAAGGATGTCGAACATTACAAATCTGAAATAACTGCTTGCGGTTGTGAGCTTTTGGCTGGTACCCGTTGGCAGGTATCTATTCCGAATAAATGAATTTATTCTAAAAGAGCTGTGGGAAGGAGCGAGGAAGGTATGGTGGGGAGGGGAGTCATACCCAAATGCTATCGCTGTGCCCTTCCTTTGGGTTGCCCTGTGCTTTGTGCTTATCTAGATACGACAAGAAGGATTTGACTCTTCTGGCCCAGTCTTTGTGTTGATTCAAAAGTGGCGACGGTCAAGGTATGGAGTCAATAAGAAGTAAAAAAAAGTCAATACCTGTCAGTGGTGGGGCATTGTGGACTCCGTGGGGGAATGGATTAACACCCCACAGAATAAACAGGTCTGATCTGGAAGACCGAGGTAACTTGGGAATTTAGCAACTGGCGATTTTACAGTAAATAATAGTGTTTGCAAACAGAATTGGGATCAATTTTGCAGACAATAATAAAGACTCTGCACCAGGACTCTCGGGGGGAAGAGTCTCTGGTGTGTGTATGTGTGTTTATAGCAGCAGAGATTTCCCTCGCCCCTATTTTATACGCCATTCAGCTCCCTTAAACCATGATGGCCCTTCACATTATTTTCTGTATTGGAAAGGACATTCACTCTCTCCTTTGGCAGAAATACCTCATTGTCTGTCACACACTTTATTATGCCAAAAGTCCCGTCTCAGGGGGGATTTTTATGGGAGCAGAGGGTGGTTAGGGGGATGCTGTGTATGGGAGCAGGAGCGCGTGGCGGGAACCCTGCCTGGGCCCTCTTTGTGCAACCTAGGGACCTCAGGCGGCTCCGTTAACTCCTTTTTGTGCCAAAAGCTATCCTAGCACTTCCCTATTTATGTAATACGTTCACATTTTCATAATTAGGATGCTGTCTATCCAAACTAATCAATCTGTTCGCGGTGTTTATAGGCCAACAAGTATCACAGCGCGAGTACTGTCTTGCATCTCGTACCTTTGCGACGCTATTGAACGCCTCACGGCTACGTGACTGGTACGCGTCCATCTCTGCCAGAGCATCTACTCTTTACCCGAGGTTATTTTGCAGGGTTTTTCATCCTTCCTAATCGTTCTTTCTTCTTTATTGTGCTTCTGTAATCAAAGGCACCTACTAAAGGAGTTCAGCCCTTGTCCATCTGGCATTCGTGTCATCCTCTGATTTCTTGGTTAGTGGCTCTGTTTTCTCCTAGTAGTCCTGTAAAACAAAACCAGACTTTACCAACTTTACCAGACTTTATGAACGCCAAAGGTAAAAACTAGCAATACAGGTCAAGTCTCTTTGGTGATTACTTATTGTTTTTTAAGTAAAGGTTTAGAAGTATTAAACAAATGTATATGCTGTAGCTGAAAGATAAGTGAGGTATGGTCAGCAGTTGCTTAGTTTGTTATAACATGCTTTAAAAATAAAACTTCTTTATTTTTCTCTCAGCTTTCGAGTTGAGAAGGATAACATCTTGATTCGCTTCTTACCTTACCCTGCCACTTACGCACACGGTCGCCCTCCATGGTGTTTCATCAGCGTGAGGGGAGAAATTCTTCTCTAAAGGCAAGGGCCAGACCATAATTTAGCTCTCACTGACAGAAACTTCTGCTGGGGGAAGCTAAAGTGTGTTTGTTTTATCGTTCGTTATTCTATTGAGACATAAGGAGGTACAACGTGGTAATTTTCTTTCCCTGTGCTTAACTGTGGTGTTTAGGTACAGGCGAGAGCAGAAAGGGGAATTATGATGAATTGCATGGCTTTCCTCTTCAGCTGAATGATACGGATATTTAAAATATCTGTAATTTGCTTCCATTGCAGGAGGACCAGGACTCACCCAGATACAAAGAATTTCTCGATATTGTTATTTCACTTTAATTCGCCAGAGAGAAGGACATCTTGACTGAAAGATGAAGATAGGCAGCAGAAGATCGTATACCTGAAGGAGATACGAATTTGGGTTTATGTTAAGGATGTTCAACAGAACGACTTGGAAACCACTTAACGGCAGCCTTGAATTGGCTTCGTATACAGTGCACCTGATTTTATCCTTTCGAAGTGAACACAGCCTTTCTCAGAAGGATTATGTACAGACCTGGTGAAAGAAGATTCAATAACCATCACCGGGGAGCATCTGAGGGGCTTGCGGGGAGACAGGGAATATTCAGTTTAATTACATTTGTTCAATCCCACAAAGGCAGTGGGAGCTAAGTACATCTGTTAGACGCTTGAGAAACTTTCCTTCATTAAGGCATGGAATTTTGTGAGGATGCTCTGGGATTATGCTCTGGGATTACAGAACTACAGCGCAAGTAAGAACTGGGGCTAGGATCACTAGTAGAAGATATTTTCCGTAATTTTTACTTAAAGACAACCCTAAACAATACATGAAAGGCATGAGACATAGTCACAGTAATTCACTTCATATCCCGTGTGTTTTGTGGCTTCCTCAAGGCTTCTTAATTGTTCTGGTATTGAATAGCAATGATTAGCAAAGTCTCCTTAGCGCAGAGGAGTATAGTATTTCACAATAAGCAAGTTCTGCAAATTAGTGCTGTTAGTCCGTGTCAGAAATCTAACCACCACGGTCTGACTGCAGGAAAGAATGAGCAAGGAGCAGCAGTAAAATTGGCACAAAGAATTCTACTATAATCAAGTTGACGTGAATTATTGATGGGGAATAATAATGTCAGCATTAGCTATATTGCAGCTGTGGAGGGGAATGAAGATGTGGATTTTCTTTAATGCACCAGAAAGTATACATTATTAACAAATGTGCAAATGTATAAAAATCTGTTACGAACGCCAGGAACACAGTTCTGTCATGGTCCAATTCTCAGGCCCATGACTGGGAAATCACGGTGATCTTCTAATGCAACTTCTTGTAATGGTGCGAGGTGATGAGGAACACCAAGCTGAGGAAGAGCTGGTAGGCTGTGTGCATGTACCACATCCCATGCCTTAAAACATTAATAATCTTAAAAAAGTAATGATAAAACTTAATCCCATACTTAAAAACTCAGTGGGTAGAACTGGGTATTCTCAATGAAAAAAATAAGCAAGCAAATTTAACAATAAACACGGAGATAACAGAAAGCACCTTTTTGTCTTTAAAGTATACAATTAAATGGTGTTTTGGTTAAGTGAAGGTCTACTAAAATCCTACTTTACAGCGTATGTTAAAGCATCCAGCTTTTAAACTAGGTAAAACGAGGCTTGGCACGGAGGGCCTAAGCTCTCCCTCTGCAGAGGATGGAAAGAGCTGGGTGGCTTCAGAGTTACGTTCGCATCATCCTGAAAATAGGTGGGATGCATCACTCCCTGATGCTGCAGGTGGCATGAGTACCGTGTTATTGTCTCAGAATTATTATCCGTGGCCTAACGACACGGATGAATCATTTAGTCACAGATACACATCAGCCAAATGAACAGATTTCTATTTCGGTGCGTCAGCATTGTTTAATACGGGAGCGTATGAAGGAAGGCATGAGGCAGATCTGGTTCTTCTTGGTGTGACTGCAGAGCCGTTCACAGCCCGAGGTGGGGTGAGGGCAGGATACACAACGCAGACAACCCAAAACTCTACGCAGGGTGGCTCTGGGGTTCTTCATTATTTGCTAACGAGGTTCTTCTATTTCTAGCTTTTACCAGACAGGCGGCTCGTCGGTTGGGTAGCTCGCATTTACAAAACCCTCTCGTCTGAGGTGGGAACTCACCGAGCTCATCTTCACCATGGCTGCTACCTCGCGAGCCTCCAGCTCCACCTCGTTAGCGAGGAGGTTTGCTGCGTGTTTAACGCTCGCTGGACTTCAGCTCCGCTGTGTTTTAATCACCCACTTGCTAAATTTATGTTACTGCATTGCACTTTAAATCCTTGCTTGTCACGGCACGAGTTATTTGTGGTCATCTCCTGGAGGATTTCTGCAGCTACTGCCATGGTCTTTGACATTTTCAGTACAGGAATAGAAACAGCGGAACTTCGGATGGTTAAAATACTGTGTCTGAAATAAACATCAATCATTTCCTATTTTACCCCTTACAACGCACTTTCCGTAACTGGCAGCTCTGAGATAAAGTTCTTTAAAATTGCGCGCCCATGCCAGCCATCAGGGTCTGCCGATCGCGGAATCGCAGAATGGTTGAGGTTGGAAGAGACCTCTGGAGGTCACCTGGTCCAACCCCCTCTCAAGCAGGGCCACTCAGAGCCGGTTGCCCAGGAGGCCTTGGAATATCTCCAAAGATGGATCTCCACAACATCCCTGAGGAACCTGTGCCCGTGCTCGGTCACCCTCACAGCGAAAAAGTGTTTCCTGGTGTTCAGATGGCACCAGAGTGTTCCCATTGCCTCTGGTCCTGTCACTGGCCACCACAGAGAAGAGCCTGGCTCCATCTTCTTTGCACCCTCCCTTCAGGCATTTATATACATTGATCAGATCCCCCCAAACCTTCTCTTCTCCAGGCTGAACACCCCCAGCTCCCTCAGCATTTCCTCATAGGGGAGATGCTCCAGTCCCATCATCATCTTTATGGCCTTTTGTTGGGCTCTCTCCAGTATGTCCGTGTCTCTTGTACTGGGGAGCCCAGAACCGGACACGCTACTCTACTACTCCTACTATTAGCGTTCACTAATGTTGAGTAGAGGGGAAGGATCCTCTCCCTTGACCTGCTGGCAATACGTTGCTCACCCAGCTCTGAGGTCAAGGCAGAGGCTTGTGGCTTGTCCCCTAATTGTCCTCACCAGAATTAAGAACAGATCTTCTAATCTGTGACCTCCTTCAACAAGCCTTGCTTTAATTAGGAGCAAAATGAGCTGAGCCACGGATAAAAAACCCAGTAACTTTATAGTCTTAATTTCCCGTGTTTTGTGGGATTAGGTGAAATCTATAATTTTGTTCGAGTGTAGGTTTTATGGCTTAATTTCTCACTGCTTCTGTGCTAGGAAGGGAAAAAAAAAGCTTGCGTATATGAAAATCAACATAACGAACCGTTATTGCTGGCACAAGAGACATTATGGTCTCCCTTGGAATAGCACAAATACATTAAAAATGTATTTAGATGCATTTAAACATGCATATTATTTCACAGATGAGTGTAATGGTTTCTCAGGAGCTATTAGGTTTTAGTATGCAAAAAACATGTTTATTTGTACGACTTTGAAGAAAATTATTTAACAAAAATGACAGTAACAGGCCCCTTAAGGTTTCATTATATAAATCTTAATTCAGGCATTTGGATTATTAATCCAAGAAAGTGCCATGGACCTAAATGACTCATTACACACACGCTTTGCGTCTGTTTATTAATAAACTCATAAATAGCCCATTATTATTAATTGGATTTTGCTAAAGCGTCCGGATTTGCAATATAAACAGTGCAAGGTGCGTGCTTCTAAGGGCTTTGATCTTCCCATCCGCGTCACAGCGAAGTTCAGGAAAACAGGGAAGGAGCCGCAGAAATAACCAGTCATCGAGGTCTCTCTTATGCCAGCCAGGCACACAGCAGGTATTTTTAATTATGATTAGCCCAGCTTTAAGGCCAGATGTGAAAAAGTTTTTTAAAAAAATTAAACTAATGCTTGTAAGACATCAAGACACGGCTTCTAAACACCTCACTACGTGGACAAAGCAAAGCAGGGAATAAGTGGCCTCTGTTATCCTGGAGAAGAAGGAGTGATGGAAGGCTGTTGGAAGGAAGACTGGGGATACCAGAGAAGTTTCCTCATCTGGAATTTTGCTCTGGTGGGAGCAAAATTACGGCCAAGTCCAAATGCAAAGGGAGCCAACGGGTTGAATATTCGGACAAAAAAAAGAAGGTAAGAAAAGGCCTGGAGGAAGACAACGCCACCTTCTTCATGGTTGAGGCATGAACTTGGAGTAAATGAAGTAGGATGGAGCAGAACCCAAGTGACAACTGTCCAACAGAAGATTTTATAGTGCCTGATGCTCTGCTTTTTTTAAGATCTGTACTTGGTGACATCTTTGCTTATGCTTCTTTTCTCTTTGCACTGCAACTGTTGAGGCACTTAAATAAAACTTAATAAAAAAAGAAATGGGAACAAAACCCTGCCTGGAATGTTTATGACTGAGTATAAACTTCTCAAAACAGAAGCGTAGCATGCAGGGCTCTTCCCGTAAAAACTTGGAAGAGCCAGGAAGCTGCCAAAGGCAGAAGAAAACGGGAAGGCTTTGAGGATTGACTATCGGAACGGGACACAGAGCAAAAAGACGTGTCCTGCTTTTCTGCATCCTTACACCAACGGAGGACGGAGAAGTCATGAGCTTTTTTGTTAATAGGAGGGAACCAAAGCGGCTGCTTTTATCAGAAAAGAGAAAGGAAAGGAAAGTGAAGGTTTCACGAATCAGGAAAGCTGGATTTCTCTTTGAATTGCTGCATGCTGCCAGCTCCCACCTCGCCACCCACGCGCACGCCGGCACAGAAAACGCCGGCGCTGAGAGTTTGTCACATAAAGACGGTGCTCAAACAAACAGCGAGGCTGTCTCATGTCCAGAGACGGTTTTGGAGCTTGGCTACTTATTTGCCAGAAAGCTTGCCCTGTCAGGGTTATCCTTCACGCGTAGGATGAGAAAGTAGTGTTAATGAAAGCCATTTATTTGCCAGTTCGCTCGGTCAGACCTTTCTCTGGAGGAACAGAAGTAAGCATGAAGGAGCCGGGGCCCCAGCTGTGTTGCGCGGTGGAAGGGGCTGTAATCAGGAGCGATAACGACAGCCTGTCACCCCATTTTAGACTGCCTGGGAACTCTCCACACATTCAGGTGGTCTGCATTAAATAAAAAAAAAAAAATATTATGAGTCCTTTGGCCAGGAAACGTGATAACAGCAGGGTTGAAATTATGCGTAATTTTGCTTTATTACTTCTGCATGAATAAAAGCATCTAAACCCTACATAAGCCAAATCTCAGGAGGAAGAACATTGTTATTTTTCCTAATTTTAGCCATTTGCCTCAGGTAGCAAACACTATTTTGTGTTTGGTTTTTTTTATGGGGTTAAGAGTGGAGCTTTACACGGATACAGGCGTGAGGTCAGCACCAGAAATGCTGGAGACGCGTTACCATGGCACTGCATAACTAATGAACCATCCTGATAAATTCTGCCCAGGGTGTTTCTTTGTCAGCTGCCTTTTCAATTGCTTGAGAGCGGCAGCTTCAGCCCTGACAAGATCTTATTTCGGCTGTGTGAGGAGCCTGGGGAGGTGGGGAGGTGTTGCTCGTGGTGGCTGGACCAAAGGGACCGCAGTTCTGCCACGCCTACACCCCACGGTGGTGTCAGCTTGGGTGGGGAGAGCCTTGTGCTTCCACTGCTGAAATTTTCTCATCCAAAATTGCCTGAAAATCGTTTCTTTAGGCTCGTAAGTACTCTTGAGTCCTCTTCTGTTGTCCCAATCCCATTGCTGGCTAGATGGCACAAAAACATAGAATTATAAAATAATTTAGGTTGGAAAGGACCTCTGGAAGTCATCTTCTTCACTCTCACGTTCAAGTTGCTTAAAACCTTGGCTTGCCAATTTTTAAATATCTCCAAAGAAGGAGAGTCCACAACCACTCCGGTACATGTTTCAATATTTGACCATCTTCATGGTGAAATTTTGTCTCATTTCTTTTAACCGGAATTTTCTGTATTGTAACTTGGGTCCCCTCGCACCGCACACCTCGGAGAAGAGCCTGGTTCTGTCTTCTCTAACAACTCCCATGAGGTAACTGAAGACCGCGAGGTCTCCCCATAACCGTGTCTTCTAAGGCTGAACAAACAGCCTCTCTCAGCCTCTCCTGTTTTCTGGAGTCTCCTGACCGTGGATAATTGAGGCGTTCAGTTTTGAGGCCTGTTGGGTTGGCATCTTTCACCAGCACTAAAAAATAATTCACTTTTCACTTTTCTTCCATAAAGGCTTTATTGCTCAGCTCTCAAAAGGGGAAGGTTTTTTTAAAAAATTTTATTCCCCTGACGTGCCACCTTTTCAGTGTCAATTAAATAGCATCCAGCATCCAGGCAATAGTATATTGTCTGCAGTAAAAACCAGCAGCAATGAAAAACTAAATACAGAACTGCTAGCAGCATAGTGAATTAGCCTGGAGCGAGCTGCATTGGAGTGCAGTCGCTGATATTTATGGGCCAACAGTAGGTGCTCTCAGACTCATTCCTCTCAGGCTGACAGAAAGCATTAATTGCAATTCTTTAAAATAAAAGCAACGTATCTGAGTAGGAGAAAATACTGCCTGCAGGACCTTATATACATCTAAGCACTGAGAGACTTCTTTTCCCAGCTCAGTTAGTCGCTGGCTTAGTCAAGTCCGTCTAGTTGTCCGAGCATCTGTCGTCGTCTTTGTCACGCTTTGGGGTTAGGCGTAAATGATGCGCTCAGACCCGTTGAAAGTGAAGCCCTCCAATGCAAGCGTAGCAACAGAACTGTTGGGTGCGTGGCGATGGTTAAAAGTCTAGAATTGTGTTGACTACGGCACTAAGTTACTTATAGAAATAGCGCTGCAGTTTTGAATCCAGCCCATCTGTAGCTTTATCAGACCAAAATCTGAATTTGAAGTTCATTCAGATCCTACTGACTCTTCCACTCACTAAATACTGAATTCCCATTCCCAGAGTACCTCGTTCTAGCTGGGAAAAATAATCCCAGGCAAAATAATCCCCATCCTCCCTGACGTGAGGCTTCTTCGGGAACGTGGGAGATGGTTCAAGAGTGCCCTGGCGTAGACAGCGCTGAAAACAGCGCTTCACATCCTAGGTGCACGCTCTAACGGCGAGGCATATATGAGGGTCCGCCAAGATGATGCTGGATTCAGAAAATATAAATGCATAGGCTCTGACTGAAATTCAGGAGAAGTTTCTGGGCTCTTTGGTTCCCAGGAGGGTGGCTGTGCCTCCCTGTCTGAATCAGGCACTTGCGTGGTGGGATGCAAAATTTATGCCGCATCATATTCCTCCCAGCTGGCTTAGGGGAAGCTGCCCGCTCAAGGGTCACCTACACTGTGAAGCTGGTTTGCTTTCTGGTTTAGTCTGTGGTTCTTGGCCCCTCTTTCTCCCCAGTGCCTACATATTAATTCATACCAGGGCTCTTTCCAGGGCCAAACCAAGCAATTCTTTTTCTTTTTTTGTTTGGAGAAGCAGAGAATAATATGCACCAAGGTTCAGCCTTGGAAGGATGCAAGCCGTGACAGGTTTGACTTAGGCTGTCTCCAAGGGTATCTGCGCAGACCTTGTGTCTCCCAGAAGACTTAGGAGTGGGACTGTGGAGGAGATGTCCTGTCTAGATGCAGTGGGCTTAGGGAAGTGCCGCACTTGGACACAATCCATATGGCAATCTGTTATTTCAAAGGATCCTGAGACTCGGCCGGCATAGATAGACGGTAATCCAACCTGCTTATTTTGGGGGCCACAAGTCCCTCCGCTATCTGGGGTTTATCACAGGCAGAACAGATGAAGCCAACTGCTAACGTTGGCTGATGGTGTCTTACAGAGATGTCAATTTTGGATCCCATCCTGAGATACCTAACTCTCCTCGTGTAGAGGGAGCCCTACTCTCACTCGTCTTGAGTCTTTTTAAGACCTTAGCGTAAATCTTCTTAAAAAACAACACCCCCCCCGTAAATAACTCCCCTACCCCCACCAACCCATGAAATGAAAGTACTTCAAGGTGCTTCCTTCGTGAAATGGATTGACTGCCCTCGTGTTGCGTGTTCACATGTTAATGTTTAATCCTAGTACTTTGAAGCCAAAATGATAGGTTGTTTACTCAATGTCCGGTTTGCACGGTTTATTACACAATATATTGTTCTGATCATTTGTATTTGGACTTGTATTTGCTTTATGTTAACAACCTCAGAGCAGTCTGTTGTTTTAAAAAATGGTACAGTTCCAAGCTTCTCCATAGCAGAAAAGCTTATAATTGTCTAGTCTAAATTCAGCACTGAGGCTAGCATTTAAAAAACCCTGAACATCCATTTCAGTTCGGCTTTCCTAAGCCAGACGTGACTTTACAAATCATGTTCAGACTCAACAGGCATTACTCGTAAACTTGCCAGCACATCATGTTCTTCACTTGCACTTCTTATTTTATCCTTTTCCGTGCTACGCTGGATCCTGTGCTCTCAGCTGTAAAAATTGGTGCCCCAGTCAACAAATCAATATGTTGATTTCCATGTTTCCTTGTGCACCTTCAGCAATGTCTTCTGCAAATTAGAGCTCTCCCCAGCCTTTCGTTGGGGTGCCTGGTATTTTCTCCCTGACTGACACCCGTCCTTGCGACGCATGCTTGTGCTGGAGCAATTTTCAATTCCTTTTCTCTGCAGCGCGTGCGGCAACAGGCAAGGAAGATGTTACAAAGGGCACGGCTGCCAAAGCGAGAACAAAAATTCCAAAGCTTTTTATCTGGTTTAGTTTTTTAGAGTTTTCTTTAATACTCTCTTTGCTGTGTAGCAATGTAGTCCAATTCTCCATATCATTTTCTGCTGCAGGAAAAATAAAAATTACTTCTCTCACTCCTAAATCAACTGCTTTTTTCCACATGTTGCCTTTAATGCAGAATTTCCATCATCTGAGTTTACTCTGTCTCATTTTCCCTTGTTAGACTAGGTCATGCTGCTTCTAGCTGGGACTTGGCTCACTCATTTCAGAAGGGAGTTTTGACAGGTCTGGTGCTAGTTAGGTGAAGGGTTTCAAGGAGGTATGGCAAACCCCGTGGCTTTTTTTTCTTAAGTCCACTGTTGCAAAATCTTTGCCTCTGTGCCTGTTCTTTTCCCATATGCCTCGTTCTGCATTTCTCTGAGATATGTTTTCCATCCCAGTCTGCTGCACGCCGTAAAAAGCTATGAAATCACCCACCGTGCCTAATGCTCCCACGCCCTAACGCATTGTCTCCCATGGCTCGCTTTGACCTTCTCTATTGGGTTTAACTTTCTTCCATTTTAATAAGGGTTGGCGAAAGGAAATCCTTCCCCTTCCATTTCTCCCCCATGGCAGGAACGTCCCTGCTGCAATTCACATTTCTGTCTGTCAGAGGTATCCATCCATCCATCCATCCATCCATCCATCCATCCATCCATCCATCCAGTAAAGCCGCAGGAGAGAGTTCATCCAGCCTTTGTTCAAAGTGGGCTGGTCCTCAAAACCAGTTTCCAGCCTTGTGCTTAAATGGGATGTAAAAAAAAAAAAAAAGGGGAGGGTTTGGGGAAGAATTTACTGGTGTTTCATGGCGTGTCTACCTTGAAGGCCAAATACAAATGACTAAAGAGGGAGGGCGCATGATATTGCTGCACAAAGTTCTTTTCCATGCTGGATTTTGCACCATGTCTACAAATCGATCCGGTTGCACGCTCGATTCGGGTTGTCCTGTACTACAACCAAGTGTCTTGACGGCCCGCTGCTTGGACATATGTTGAAAGAGGGGGTTTTTCATGTTGTCAAATCAGTGACCTCCACTCTGTGGCTTAGGAAAATGTTTTGCTGCACCGATTTCTCTTGTGGGTCAGGGGAAGTTTAGAAAAAAACAGTTCAGGTGAAGGTGGCTGCTGTTACAGTCTAATTTTATTTTGTATTATGTGCTTATTATTACCTGCTGCTAGTTTTGGTTTGGGGACAGTTGTGGTACATCTAAATGGAGCAAAGCAGCCATTTGCAGATACCTGAACCATCTCGGAATGATTTTGGCCGGAGCCAGAAACGGTAAAGCTGCAGTAAGGATTTGTGACTGGGTTTATTAGGCTGGATTAAATGCTGCACTAATGTGACTGCATGGTTCCTTGTTCCAAGCCAGTGGCTTTGAGTGACATGTGGATGTGCCAGCACGGTCAGACCAGGAGTACTTGGGCATCCCTACAAAGAGCCAGATATCACTTTAGAGATGAAAATTACATTTTTTAATCCTATTATACCATCTGAAAAAAAGGTCCTTTAGGTTGCTTTGTAGGGATGGTGATTTCCTAGGGAAACGGGAAGAGCATCTATGTTGTTGCCCTTGTGGTATTGCTTCTCCACGGCTTTCATCTGCGGGCCGGCCCAGGCTTGTTTCTCTAGACAGGCTTTTCCAGTTGTGTAAAGAGTTTGATATATTTGCTCCTCCATTTTCAAAGAGAATTTATTTCCATCTGTGGATGCAAAAAGTGGCTCCTTAATTTTAAATAAAGATGCCAGTGCTCGTATTCATACAGAAAAGCACGAACCAAGGGAGGGAGGTATATTAAAGTGCTCTTGCTGCATTTCTCTTTTGCTGCCTGTAAAACGTACAGGATAAAATCCCGACGCACTGAATTAAATGGGGAATTTTGCCTTTTATTCCAGCTGGGGTGGGGTTTTGACCGTGGAATTCAGAGCGTAGGTGTTTGGCAGCCGAATGGCACATTAATCCACAAGCTTTGATATCCTGCAATGGGAGTGACTACGTCGGCACGCACGGGACCCAGCACCTTGCCCACGCTGCTTCTTGTCTCCTGGTAAACCCCGGCTGGCAATTCAAACCCTAGCGTTGCCTTGCACCTTTATTTATGGATGCTCGGTTTAAAGAAGCTTGGCATGGAACTTGCATTTTGATATCTATATAATTGGAGACATTTTAAACGTAATAACCATTTATTATTTTTTAAGTAGGACCAAGTGAATAATTTTAAATGAGCATGCAGTTGATAAATACAGTTCCCTTTGCCATATACGGAGAATTGGCCAAATGGAGAATTTCCCGAATTATTTGTTAATTCTTTTTTTTTTTTTTCTTCCTTGCACATTTTTAATATTCCTTTTCCCTCCCTTTCCCAAGGATTGATTGCAAGCAGGCCTCCACAGCTATTCGATGTTGATATTTGAGGTGGAGCAGCCAGTTGTACTCTAGTGACTACAGTGATTTTTTATCAACAAAAGGGAAAAGTGCCAAAGGAGCACATGAGATTAAAATTCCTTATTGTGGGCATTTGTGAGGGTAAAATTTAATTGTATGTATGTGTGTCGTGGAACACGCAGGCACCAGCCCAGCTGAACTCCGCTTGTTTCCAGGTGCAAGAGAAAGGAAAAATTTCCACATCTTTTACCCATCTGTAAATTTAAGTATGTAAATACATCAAATAAAACCCGAGTCAGAAGTAACAATCTACTGAATTTTTCTTGTAAACCAGTGAGAGATGTGATGTAGTGTTTTTAACTATTTATGCAATGGGCTGACAACTGGACTTCAGCAAATTAAACGGAGCGAATAGGATTGTTCACATTCCCTAAATGTCTGCTTTAATTTCCCTTATTTTTATTCATGGATCTCACATAGGCAAAAAATGAAACACAAAAAGCAATGCAAAGTTCAGCAAAGACACCTCTAGCCCGTAAGCTTTCCTTAGGGCATATGAAGTATATGATTTATAAATAGCTCATGTAGACACAAGATAAAAATAACCCAGGAAAAAATAAAACAGAAAAAAAAAAAAAAACCTCTGCCAAACTCCTGTTAGATGAAGTTCAGATTTGAGCACATTTCATCCCTAAAAAACCCCAGCTCTTACCTCCAGAATTGTTTCAAAACTTTCCTTTTTGTGAGATAAGGGCGCAACAACTTTCTCCTTCTCCCAGCTTTCTCCTACCTGTGTTAAATTTTTAATTTTTCTGACTACTTTTATCTTCAGTTGACACCTCTCCTCCGATAACTGGCGGTGAATTCATGGGTTGTTTGATGGGAAGGTGCTGAAGCGTAGGCAAGTTTTCCATGCTGCGGGTCTCCATCCCCAGCCGCGCCGTGCTGGACCCAGAAGATGCAGCCGGTGCTCCCAGCCCCTGCGCTGGTAAAGCCCAGATGGGATCTGCTGCCTTTTGTAACTGCGATTGGGTGTCTGTGGAGGTGTGAGGCCAGAAAATATTTAATACCGTCCCTGGACAGTGGCTTTCTTCTGTGCATATATTTAAATCTCTGATTTGAGAGCATCTCCCCTTCTCCGCCGAGCCCGTCGCGACGGAGGGGACAACCCGCTCTGGCAGCCCCCCGGTTGCACTGTTCACGTTGGCATTTCAAATTGTCTTTGGCCCTGGAAAATCTGAACTGTGGAAGCTTGGAGAGGATGGTTTCCATTGGGCAAGGCCGTATGAAGACTTCTCTGTTTTCGCCAAAAACTTAATGTCAGACTGAGACCCTCGGAGAACAGTATAAAACTCTCCCTGTTAATGTTTTATGCTGTCCTCGTTCCCATTGATCTGGCAGAAGTCACCATTTTTCACCATTTACATATAAAACCTTATTTCTAATTTGAAATAATGTAACTTTCAAGTCCATTTATTTTGTATGATTTATTAAGAAAGTACATCAGTATCACCAAACTAATTATCATAGGCAAATGACTTGTCATAAAATTAATGTACCTAGTGAAAAAGTTAATAGTTATTATTTAAATTCTTGATTCTTCTTCTTTGCCTGTAATTACTTGCAGATATGTGAATGAATACGATTAATATGGAAAAGTGGAAATGAAATGAATTTGTTTCAGACTTTTTCCTTCACAACAACCCCTTATCCTGCAATCTTTATTCTAAGGGAAAGGATTGCAGGAGATCCAGTTTTTGTAATTAAATATTTCTTTTTCTTGTTTAGCTGGACTTGTAGAAACCTAACCTAAAACCCCACCAAAAAATTGCATCTTTTAATAACTACTAAAGCTCCTTGGAAAGAAGTCCCTTGAAAAAGAGTTCTAGTGGAAAGAGATATTTAAAATATTGCGGTGCGTAAGTATGTTGAAAATGTTGTGGTCTATTAGTTTCCTGACAAGTTCTTTTTGTAACCATAGTTAAAGGAAATTATTGTTGCCACTTTCATAAAATAAACTAGATAAATAACTAACAATGTATTTTTCCAGCTAAATTATTGTAATTTTTGCTTTACTCTACGTTTCCTCTTAGCCCATCTTTCTCTCCTTTATAACCCAAATTCATTATTCCTCTTTCGTCAACTTTAAGTCTCCATTTCTTTTTTTCCTGATGGTTTATCAGCTCCATTTTGGGAGCCATTCAGGCTTCTCCTGGTGAAGCGAGAAAACAGAACAACGCTCGGTGACCTGCAGTGTCCCATCAGAGCAGCTTTGACCGCTTTTTTAAGGGACCACATGCAAGCTGATATTACGGCACCGCGACCTCAGGAATCATTAGTGCAAGGGATGAGTACCAACCCTATGGACGCTATTTGCAGAAAGGCTGTATGTAACTTATTTCCAACATGCATGATGCCTAACTTAATTTTCCATCGAATCGTGTGTGTGGATAATACTCCACAGCAAGTGCTTTAGAGAAAATTGCCACCTCCTTGCGTACAATGTGCAAACAGCAAAAAAACCCAAACCCCGTTCTCCTTAAAACAACTTCTTTGTTACAAATGATTTACTCAGCTGCACGGTGCAGAAGCCAGGCTGTCAGTAGGATGATAAACTAGTTCCTACAGGTAAAGATGTGAACCATGATGTTATATTTGGACCATCAGCGTACATAAAATATGAATACTCTGGCAGTTCTGAACGCGTATGTAGTCCTTCTGAAGAATTGTCCAAACACAGGTCAAATAGCAGATACCTTCCGAAATAAATCTCACTGAGGGAATCCGACTCCATCCATTAACTAACATACAACCAACCTGGAAATATGCTTCAGCATCTGGGCACCAAATTCTCAGCAAAGGCCGTAATAAAGTATGTCTTGTTTATATAGATGACTGGATCTTCCTGAGTTACTGTCCTCTACACATTACAATATTTACGGCATTATCGTTACCTGCATCCTGTAACTAAGAAACAAATCACTTTAAAATATTGTTCCATTAAAAAAAAAAAAACCACCCGGCAGCCCAGTACAACATTACTGTAAGGTTGTGCTCAAGAATTTAAGTGTTCAAAAGCCAGTGTGTTTACTCAAGTGGACAGGGTGATATATATGATCTACAGCGTTGTACCTCCTCATGAAATAAATGTGTTATCGCTAAAATGGATTGATGGCCAGTTATGTCATCTGGTGAATTTGAGTTCAACGTGAATAATCACTGGCATAAGCTGAATTCTGACATTCCCGAGCATTGGGAACGAGGCTTTTGAGCTGTCACGTTAGCATACCCTGCACTTGCTACAAGTGGGTTTTTTTCAAGAGGAGTCAAAGTTTTCGAATTCTGAGCCTGGAGGACCAAAGACATAGGATAGGGAATGTCCTGATGTGCTCCGTACTAATCTCAAATGCATTATAATGCCAAAGAGGTGGCTATATAAGTGTTATGTTCTCTCCAATCATTTATCTTTGTAAGTAAGTGACTCATGATTTGGCACCCAATGGCATCAGTAACGTCTTTTTCTGGTTTTGGCAAGCAATGAATTCTGGTTCCAGCACATAATGACAACAACTGAACAAAGCTGTTAATGGTTTTCATGTGTTAGAGATAAGGACACTGATTATTAAAATGAATGACTAAGAGAGGTGGAATGGCTTAATTAGTCATCATGCTGCTTTGCTTTGAAAGCCCATATTGCCTTTGATTAAGCTCAGGACTTCTGTCAGTAAGAATCACTTGCACTAGCAAATAAAAGGCAAGCAAGAGGGGAAAGGGGCTGTAACCTCTGCCCAGTTGTGGTGTTGTCATCAGGATGGGCTGTGAGTGATGGTAGATGGTGTAGTCTTTATCAGCAACATCTGCTGCGTCTTTTGGCCAGCTTGAAGGTTCACACAACAGATTCCGTCTGGCTCCATGGGATCTTCTCCGTGTAAGCGTGTTTCAAAGTTGAGGGGCCAGGGACTTTTTCTACAGTCTCCCTTTGCTAGTACAGGGAAATCCAGGTGGAGCCAATAGTGCTCAAGTTATTGGCGCAGTTAATAGCGGAAGATCCTGAAAGATGCAGTCAGAATGTTTCCAGCATTAACAGTTCATCATAGCTAGAAAAGGAAACAGGCTTTTTGCGTAGATGGAGAATTTGCTTAACTGTAGGCATATAGACACCTAATTATTGGACTGCTAGCAATGCTATAGTTTGCTGTTTGTTTTGCATTCTTGGATGGGTAAATGTGTTATAGGAAAGCTGATAATACTCAGGCACTGCCAAGGTACAATGTGGGGAGTTGATGGGATTGTCCCCTAATCACATGAATAATCATGCTGATGTATCTTTTATCCAGGATGCTGGCTTTACCTGGAAACTGGGGATTTCTTCTCTCAGTTACCCAGAAGGTGGGCAGGACTCCTCTCCTTGTTTGCACAGCTGCATGAGTCGAGCAGGTAAGGAGGCATGCCTCTCTAAACCTGGAATTATAGACATGAAGGTCCTGTAAACCCTTGTTTGTATTCCTTTGCTTGGTGTAGTATGTTGTAAAGATTACATTTCACCAGTGTTTCTTGCTAGCACCTGTACAAGGAAATTTCCAACAATAAAAGTGAATAATAAACCAGAGCTGATTTCAGTTAGTAGATGAAGACACCTAAATGCATGTGTCTACATATGTGGCAGTTAAGTATTGAAACTTCCATCATCCTTGATGGAGGTGATGGATGCAGTGGAGCTCGGGGAGCTATTTCAGCTCTGGTTACTGTAAGCTCCTTGCAGCTGGAGAGCTCTCTACCTCCCACTGATGGAGTTAGCTCAATTTGGCTGCTCATAGGCAGGTACCTGGTGCTGGTTGGCATGCCCCGGGGCATTGGAGACATCCACAGCGGTGGGGTGTATGAGGCAAGGCCAGAGGGAGAACTGTAGCTGTCTGGGGAGCAGCCAGAAGGCAGACAAGATACTTGGAAATATCTGAAAAGGCACTGAGTGGTTTAACGGTTGGACTCGATGATCTTAAGGGTCTTTTCCAACCGTAACGATTCTATGATTCTATAATCTGGATATGTGGAGAATGTAGATAAGTTTGGGCTAGACGATGTGACTGCTTGAAGTTAACCGAAGGACACCTGCTCAGCAGGTAGGACTTGTACCACTATTATGCTGGTTAAAATATACTGATGAAGAATAAGTCTGAATTAACTTCTGAAAAACTCCTTTGTGGATTGCAGCTGATTCTGTGCGCGACTTGGCTCGCTAACTTGTGTGCCGTGTTTGAACTCATAATGAATATGCCTATCTACTTTAAGGCTATTGACATATTATTTTGCCCCAGATTGAACTCCGAGGGTGTTTTTGCTGTCTGAAAGGAGCTGACACTTTCATTTGGCAGGCTGAGTCCCTTTTTTCCCCCTTGCATTTGTGCTTCTTCACTTTATATTAGATCCTTCCAAATAATTCAGGTCAAAAAAAGTGGCGACATGGAATAGTAAGCTGTTTGCCCTAAGGGAATTGTATCAATTCAGATGGGTTCTCCTGTCTGAGTTCTTGGGAAGTGGTGTCCATGGCTCTTCCTATTACAATATGGAGCTTTCAATCATTGCATCTGTGTAGTGCACTGGATGTTCTTCTGAATGCCTCTTGATTTTTTTTCTTTTTAAACTTTTCTAGCGTTTCTTTTGACCACTGAACAGAATTATAGCAACGAATATAATACGTACCTTAAAGGCCCCTGTATCTGAACAAGGTTGTGTAGAAGGAGGGGGTCCTATAGTATAGAGGAGTCAGGCTCTGAATTCATTCTTCCAGTTCTTTAGTTGAGTGCTTGAAACTCCTTGTGTTTCCTTATCCAATACTAGACTAAAAGATGAAAAAAACCCTACTGAAAATAGAGCGTGTTTAAAAATAAGTATAGCATACAGCATTTTCCAGGTTTAGTGTAACAATTGAGAAGCTAATCTGCATAATATAGCAATTAGTTTTCTCAAACTACCAAATGTCTGTTATTTCAGAACCTTTTAGCTGTAAACATTATGTTCAAATACAGATGGTGTTATTCAGGTTTTTTTTTTTTTTTGCACAATTTGATCAGACGAAATATACCCCATTTTGAGTTTAGCATCAGTATTTGCAAGGCTGTTTGTAGGAACTAATGAATATAGATGGTATTGCTAGATGTGCGTAACGCGTTCCTACAGCGTGGAGCGAGGAGCTCAGGTGTCATTTCGGAATTCATTGGCTATCAAAGGAAGCTGGCTGTCTCCTCCACTTTAGCCTGTGTAAAGAAATATTATGGTTCATCATTAAAAAATAATAAAGCTTTGAGAGTGACTGTAAATGAGACTTCCTCTACACAGAACTCACGACCAACCAAGCAGAAAGACAAAGTAAAATCGTTTGCTAATGACAAGCCCGATTCTGCTTCCTCTGGAAGCCAAAGGCAATATTGCTGCTATTGCCAGAGAAAGTGGTGCTGGACTAATCAATTAACAGCGTGCCGCCAATAATGATGAAGAATTAATGTTGAAATGGATAAATTGGCGTCTAAGGGGCTGGGTCACTGTTGGCTGAGTGAGTAATGAGATTTTTGGGTTGAAAAGGTACTTCTGATACTCTGTTGGGGTGTTATCGCTTTGAGATAGCATCAGCTGCTTGCACCATCGCTATGTGTTGGGGACTGCATTTTGGATGTGCAGAAGGTGGGTACCGTAGGTAACGGGATCTATGCAACTGCAGTTCAGACTGGTACATGTGAGGCTCATCTCAAAGTGCCGGTGTGGGTTCAGATGGGGTAGGTGGAGATAGTGTTTATGTATTGTTGCATTTACAACAGAATTTACACTGTCTGAAACCTAGACCCCACCCAAACTTCACTTAATAGCCTGAGATGCAGATTTTGAGCTGGTATAGAGGAGACCAGGATGTAAGAAAAGCATTAATTTAGGTCTATTAGCACAGCAGCAGAAGAATACTGAACTGGAGAAACTGTTGGTGTGACTCCCAACCCCTGCCAGATGGGTTAGGGTCCTGTAGGGTTCATGGAGCTGTTTCTGCCACAGCTGTGGGGCATGTCTGTCTTGCAGGGATATTCCCTGCTGCTGATTTTTCCCACTGGAAAATCTCCGCCTTACAGACCCTTGGTGTGAAATTTGTTGTGTTTGCTTGCTGAATATCCAGGGATTAGGTTTGGGAATTAGATGAGTAGGGTGCCTTAGTTTTGTTTTGCTTTCATTAAAGTTGCTAAAAATCCTCTTCTCTCCTGTTCTGTGGCTTGAAAAACATGTTTTAACCAGTGCTGTACCTGGTATCAGATGGTCTTTCTTCATCAAAAGGCAATCAAAGCTAGGAAGAGGTATTTCATGTTTGGAAAAAAAAAGATCTATACATAAACAACACGGCAAGAAGTTGTACCAGCCTATTCAGGCTTTGACTTCCCCCTCAGGCTTCCTCAGCCTTTCTGAAAACACATAATTTGGGTCATAACTTCATGTTCCAGTTCCTTGCTTTTCTCATTGTGTTCCCCAGGCTCTAAAACTTTACCTGGTGTTCTCTTTCCTTTCCTTTTCTCTTAGTGGTGCAGTGTGTGAGTTAAAGGACTTGGACCAATGAACAAATTGATTTTTAAGCTCCATAATTGCTGAAAATATTCGTGCACCTTTCTTCTGTGCAGTTAGACAGACAGTGAACTAAAAAGCCAAGTTCTACCTGTCTCTTCCTTTAGAAATCCTAGCATAGCATCCCTTCTTCCTAGGGCATTGAATCTGTGTATCGCCCAACAGAATACATTTTCACTTTAAATGGATATTTCTGTAGAAGCCTGGTTCTTGCTGCTGGTCCCTCACAGATGCTCCCCATGTCTATGCACTGTGAGCATCTTGGGAAGCTTCTTGTCAACAGTTGTGGTTACGAGATGACTATGGATTTTAAAAAAAAAAAAAAAAGCTTTTTGGAGGAATGTATCGATTTAGAAAAAAGGACATTGAAAAAAAAGACCCTGGATAAAATACCATGAAAACAGGAATGCTTCCCTACAACCTACACCCACACGTGGTGCAGAGCAGCCCTGAGGTCAGGGAACGAGCAAGGTTGAGGTTCAAATGTATTTTCTCTGCACTGAACCCAGATCTCCAACTTCACAGGACGTCCTGTGAATAAAAAGCTGATATTCTGGCATGGGTCCTCCAGCTGGAGCTGCTCGTCTTGGCCTGATTAACAGCCAAAGCCAAAGAGAGGAGGTGACCCCCTGGCAGTTCGGGTACCCTCACCCTACAGCTGGAGATCGGCCCTGCCCTGGAGAAGCTCGATGGCCAAGTTGCTGATCACAAGCGGGCTATTTGAGTGCAGAAAAGCTTAGAAGGGGTAAGACCATATTCTGGGTATTCAGTTATTTGCTATTATTGCTGCTAATTAGTGAACCTGACCGCAGCTATTCGCATGTAAAATAGCTGTTGAGACTTTTCTATTTACTTTCCCTTTTCCGGGACGCTGTCAGGAGTACACAGAAGTACACAATGATTATGCATACTAAATATTGAGTAACATATGCCATATGCTGTGATTTAGCATCTTCAATAAATCTTAATTAGTTAAATATAACCAAACTAACTATTCTTTTATTCTGAAATTGGTAGCAAATTGAATGTGACTGATGTACAGTCCTCCACGTTAACAGGAATAAAGAGCTCTTTAGCAAGCTTGCAGAAGCAACATACTTATAATTGCTTCTATTATTAGCAAGGTGCTTTAATCCAGCGATAATGAAGGTAATGATTTTCTTGGTTGCAGTGTAATTCTTCTCAGTATCTCTTGCCGTGTCTCACAGCAGAACACATGCTTGGCGGGAGCTCAACACCACAGATGCAGAGAAACCACTCCTGTCCTCCGAAAGCAGGAGCTGCTGGATCAGCCGCGTGGTTGCAGTTCTGCTTCCAGTTATTCAGCACCCATCAGTCTAGGCCCACATCTGCAGTCATTCCCTCTGTGCTGGAATAATGAAGTTAAAAAAAAACCCAAAAAGCATGAACAACGAAGACAGAAACACGGCTAGGAGAAAAATCCTGGAAAGAGTTTAAGGCTGCATCCCTGTAGGCAGCAGCAGCGTATATAACTCCTTCATAAACCAACCAAATGCCACTTTACAAGTGGCTGAGCTTTTTTGATCAATTCTGCTTGTGTTTTTACCTCAGTTAAAAATGGCTGTGGCTTATATGAGGTATCTAATACTTAATAATAGCAATATACTCTTGTTTTATCCATACTTCAAGCATTTTTAGGATGACATGACATTTAGTGATTGAAGGACTGTCAGTGAGATGATGAAAAACAAAATCCAAAGTGGTGACTCATGATTTTGTCCTCTGCCCAATTTCCTTCAAGAGAGCTTTTAGACGTGCACATCTGGAAAACCGCTTCCAGAGCACAGCGGTGGAGCAGGGCCGCAGAGCCGCTCTGTCCATTTAACATTTCCAGTCTTCATCCACAGTCTCTCTGGCTACGCAGCTACTAATGAAACCCAGGAAACGATACAGCCTGTGTGATCAGGAGTTGATAAAAAATGGATTTATTTTTTTTCTGTGGGAAGAAATAACTCAAGAACAGAGTCTGGCTGAGTTCCTGCCCTTTAGTTCCAAGGTGGAACAAGGAAACATCAAATGTGGTACTTTGCTCAAAGAAAAATGCTAGTACGCAGGAAAGCCAAAGAACCTGGGGACGGATGGGAGAGGGAAGGATGTGCTTATACCAGTACTTTATACTATTCAAACACTAAATAAAATATGAATGGCTATAGAAGCAAATTATGGGCTTTGAGATGCTTTGTTTGCATTTAAAAGAGGGAGTATGTGTTTTGATGAAGATAATAGAGGAGGTACCTGTCAGAGGAGGTGGCTGCACCACTCTCCTTGAGTCCTGGGATAGTGAAATGTGAATAAATGAGATGCTTCCAAAGAGGGTGCAACAGCCTAAGAATAGTTTGCACCATTTAGTTTTTATTTGAATTAGGAGGTCCAATGAACCTAAAGCTGAAAGAGGGGAGAAATAATTGGGATTTACACCTGGGTTAGAGAAGAGGCATGAAGTAGTTCTGATGTATAACCTCAGAGCCCAATACCTTACGGGAAGGTGATCAGATTCCCCATGGCAGCGTAAGGCAGTAGTCAATGGTTTGGTCTAAGACACTTCAAAGCTTTCTGATTCTGGGCTGATTCTTGGTTTTGAGCTGATTCCTGTTCAAACTTTCAGCAGGTTCCCCTGCTTTGAATGATTGTGTTTTCCCATGCTCCCAAGGGGCAATACAGCTGGACTGGTCCAAAGAAAAGGTGTGTGACCTGGGAGCCTGGAGGGGTAGGGTTCACCAGTGACCAGATGAGCCATCTCCACCACGAAGAGAAAAGCTGCGTTTTCACATGGCAGAATCTGCACGGCAGACTTTAAATGCATGACAGTTGCTCATGCTTCTTTTGCTTTGTTCATTTTTAACTTATTTACATATATTCCATATGAACATTGTCATGTACTGACACCCATACATAGAGTATACTGAACGAGTCCTGTTTCCAAAACTTCTTGCTTCTGCTAGCTCTTAACGTACCCTTGGAGTATCTTCCGTGTCAGAAAGTGCTGTGGAGATGAGAAAGGTACGAAGAAAGGCATTTATTGGAAGCAATGTGGCTATTCATCTGTGAAGTCTGTAGCAATAAAACTTGAACTCTGAATCTAAGGAAGGCAATGGCATGGAACTGAGGGTGTTTTTGCTAAAGCTTCCCAGTGTTTTGCTAGGTGACATGTCACACTCATTATATTTGATTCATGGGTTTCAGCGCCAAGAGCCGAGCACCAGCTTTAGCAACCAATTGTAAAAGAAAAATAGACAGTGCAGGAGCTGGGATAAGCATTAGTGATTCTCACTGCTTTGAATTCAGTCTTAAATGAATGTTATTACCAGAAATGTCCAGAATACTTTAACACCTGAGCATACCTGTTCAGGATTTGGACTACTGCACTTTTTAAGAGGACAGGAATCTGATGTTACACACCAAGTGTAGACCCATTCTTACTTTGGATAAGGACGGGTCATGCCCAGTATTGCATCATGTAACCATATGGTAAAACCTGCTGGTTCTTTGCCTTGGAAGAGCGAAGGTCAGTCCAGTTGTGTTTAGTCAATCTGTCCCTTTGCCTTTAAACAGGACTGTCCTCCTGTAGATGGATCCTGTGTTTTCAGGCAGAATTATTGCATGTACCCACCAGGGACACAAAGACAGTTGGCTGACTTCAGCCAGTGCTTTGTGCTACCAACTTCCCCTCAGGAATCCCGTATGGAAGTTGCTTACACTTGTCATGTATCTCGTCCCGCAAACGGGAATGATGGTGCTGACTTCCCAGGGAGTCGTGCGAATGGCTTCTTCATTGATGACCCATGCTAAATGTAAAGGAACTGGTGGTGGTCCTTGGGTCACTCCCTGTTACCGTATGCCTTGCTTCCCACTGCTATTAGGAGGGCGTATGACTTGCTACTACTTCAACTGGTGATTGTGAGTATTTGACCAATTCGCATCCCTCAGATATTTGAAATATGTATTTAAGTGAAGAGGGGAATATACAATGTAACTTTGCGTAGGTTTGCCAACAACCAGATGCAAGCTGCTCAAAAAAATTCCCCCCCCTTACAGTTTTCGGCCACTGTAGACTGTGCTTCTAGGAAATCTGGAGTATGTTCAAGCAATGATTTCCAAGAAATCAAGGACTTTGAAGGGTTGCGGTAAGGCTAGACTGCCATGTACAAGCTTTTTTTGCCACATTGTCTAGCAACTGCTTCAAGAGACAATTCTTTCTCATTTAACATAAATAAGTTTCCTGAGCCTGTTTCTACCCTTGTCTTGCCAGCCTCAATTCCTACGTAAGCGATATATCCAGAATGTCTCATCTAAAGGATGTGGGGAAGCAGTTTTTAAAATTTACTCCAAATAACTTGCCCTAAACTGGGTTTTGTCAAGATGATGTTATTGTGGTAGCCCCAATGAACCTTTTTAGTACTGTGATGACAGCAATATTGGTCTGAGAGCTGTTTGTGTTTTCTGGTTACTTAGTCCTCTAGAAAGTGTCTGGTCAGGTCTAAGACACTTATTTCCGTGCTTGGGGATGCTCATGTGTGTTTATGACCTTATGGAAATATTTATTGGTAAATATGTTACAAATGTGGCTAAACTGGCTGCTTTAGCTCCTTAGAAAAAGTGTCTTGAGGTCTCAGATAACAGGCATGACGTGCATCTCGTGGGGAATGGATCCAAATGCCAGCGTCCTAGCTGGCTTCTCACCGCATCAGGCCAGGTGCAGATCCACCGCTGTCTGAAGCACTTCAAACGAAGCTGGAAGGGTTAATTGGTGTCCTAAGTAAGTGGTTGCCATTCCAACAGAGATGGCCAGATTCTGCACCCATTTTTAAAAGATATACTGATTTCCAACTAGAAAGACATATAAGACACATAGAAATATACTGTGCTTTCTAACTAGATCTCTACATGAAGTTGAGCACTTTATATCTATCCTGTCAGTCAATTTTGAATTTCATTCTAAAACAGAACTCAAGAGCCCATAATTAGATTGTTATTAGGATTAATTTTCAAGTACTCCATGATTTCTCTTCTCCTGATTAAAATGGAAAAAACCCTTCATCCAGCCCCCCAGTCGCACAGAAGGAAAAAAGGCTTGGAAGGGGTAGAAAGGAGAGATGGGCAGATGTTATATTTAGATTGAAGCAAGCAGATTTCTCATTCCAGACAGGTAGTGGGTTATTAATTCCCTCAAGTGGTTCTGCACATGTCATAAACCATGAGAGCAGCTGAGCTCAAGAGGTTCACAAATGTCAGCTGAACCCCAAGAATTACTGCTGTCTCTAGGTCTCTTCCATATTGGTTGTTAAATCTTGTATATTATCCCTCCCCAAGAAGGAAAGGCAGCAATGCAATACTAAAAATACCTGAATACATTTTTCAACATTAAGCATAAAATATGTTGAGATATCTATGAAACGCGCACTATATATCTTCTTGTAGCAAAATTACACGCAGGGAGAAAGCCGGCACTTAAACTCAACATTTCTGTAAGTCCTAAGGCTAATGTTGTCACTTCTAGTGGTGCCAGCAGTCTCTGAAGTTATATGGGCTCAACTTTGTGTCAGGTCCTTCTGCTTCAAGTTTTTGCTCAGCCTATGCCTACAAATGTGTCTCTGATCTCCCTAAGGTTGGAAAATGAGAATGAGGAGAAGTGGCTCTGCTGTGTCAAAGGAATAAGCTGTATGCTCTGGGTTTCGTTTTGAGCTCATAAGGAAATGTTCAGTAAAGAAAGCCATGCAGTCTTTCAGCGTGGAAGTCCCCAAGAGGAGATCTCTGATGTGCCGAAGAAACTCAGAAATCTATCTATTCCCTAAAGTCTCTCCTTGATTTCACAGTCATCCTGTAAAGCCTTCTCGTTACATCCCCTGACCCGGTCATCGTACATGCTCCAGCTGCAGGGCTCTGCCAGTTTTCTAAAGTGGAAAGTTCCACAGCTGGACTGAAAATGTCTCTGCAGTCTGGTTTCCACCCTTTGAGATGGGACAAATACATCATCAAGAGGTTTTTCTTTATTTATGTTTCTCAGGAGCAGGGATAGGTTGTGTTTTATATCTTAACTGCTGTAATTTTTCTTATGGCTGTGAACATAAGGGATGTATCAAAAGTAGGAATGAATGTGTTGGGTAGATTTGGTCCTTACATCGTGCTTACATTCTTAAATGGTAGCCAAGACACGTGGTCTCAATGGTCAGAAGAGTTTTTGTTGTTTGTTTTTTTTTTTTTTTTAATTAAATAGAAATAGAAAACACTTTCTTTGCAGAATATTAAAACTTTGTAACAAATTAATTTTCAGGCTCTTTGAGCTACTGATTAATTTGTCTGCAGAGTAACTATCTCAAGCTCAAGTCTGGGCAACTTCTTGCTTTTGAACAGTTTCTGTGGAATTCTTGCGCGCAGCAGTGTCAGGTTAATTTTATGGTGGGAGCAACGACGTGGTGGTTTGTTAGCACTCGTTAAGCCAGCCAAACCATATTCTTGTGCATAACAACAGCAGAGTCTCCTCGCTGTCAGAAAACACATTACAAAAACCACGCTGTTGCTGTATACTTCTCATAAAAACTACTAAAGACAATGTACTAGTAGAAAATAAAGCATTAGAGTAAACAATTGGAGTTTTGGATTCAGGGCAAATATGAATCAATACATCAGGTAAATTTGGTTTTCCTTATCTCCACTTCATTTGAATATCCAATTATGTTCATATTGGTTTTGATAATGGTTGGGTGACATCTAATTCCAAGAGGACTGGTAACAGCCCCTGTCGTGATTTACTTTGCATGCAATGACTTTTCTTTTCATGTAGACTGGATTGGAGTTGGGGGAAGATAAGTAATCGGGCAGGACAAGAGACTCAAAGTGGGTGAAAATAATGAATGAAGTATTTTGGTTTTTCTTTTTTTAAGAGAACCTCTCCTTAGAAGCTTAACTGCATGCCTTACTCCATTGCTTTCCTAGGTGTACTCATGTTACTGTAATAAAATAAACTGCCCTTGATTTCTTATATTAATCATTCAATAGCTGAATACTGGGCAGATGGCATATTAGCTGTTGCTGCACAATGTTCATGGCATAGGGACTAGAGGCTTGCAAGGAAAGAGACAAAAAAAAGTTAGCCATTGAGAAGACACAAGGAGCCATTATTAATTATAATTTATAATGGCATGCCAAAGCAGGACACTGAGTCAGATCCAGCGAGGAATGTTTCCTCAGAAAGACATTTGGGGGCATAGGTAGAGCAAAGATGCCAAAGGAAAAATACTACCCAGAGTAGCATAGCTGTGATGGCTTGGGTTGGGTTAGAAATAGGACAGTTATGATCTGTAACGGTTACACTCGACCTTTTGGGCTACGTGAATTAAGGTCGTGGTTGGCTGTGCAAAGTGCCTAGGTTTTCCACCTCGAGAGCCTATGCGTGGAGTTTTGCTAGCAGCATTCAGCTGGCAAACAAATGCATTCTCTCACTGTGATACTACGGGATAAGTTTTTCCTTCTCCCTTAATTCATTTTGTCTATAGAAGGATATTCCCTCTTCTGAATGCCTCTAATAAGATTGTTTTTCTGTGTAAGTGTGTTTTTGAATGGAAAAATGGATTTCGGTAAAAGTACATCATGAGGGACTTGGTCTCTGTGTTTAACATATTTTAATTAAAGAAAACAATCCCAATATTTCTATGCCTAAATATTTTGCTATTCTTTATTAAATAATATTTAATGATTAAAATTTTCAGACACTTGTAATCAATAGAAAAGAAGTGTCATCCCTGGTAACTGTAGGCTACCACTGAATTTTAAGTGATACCAGCTTGAACTTCTTCCTGAAATCTAGGAAACTCATTTACTTTGCTAGAGCATTCTTTGTAGGTAATGATTCTCTTGGCGCAATGGCTCACTGCTGTCCTAGAAAGTCTTTATAAAAAAAAAAGAAAAAGCCTTAAACTTTACTGATGGGGAAGGAGGAGAGAATTAATTTCTGATGCTAAGTAATAGTTACGCAACATGTGTGTGACTGTGTAGGGATGGGCTTTTTGACTCTTTCACACAGTATTTAAAAAGTAAGGCTGGTGACTTGTCCAGGGTGCTTGATCAGTTGCCTGGAGGTCCACCTTCCGTTCCTGAGTGTGTTAAGTAAGAATGAGGGTTCCCTCTTCAGGTGGGTATACATCCACTGCTTGCTTTCTGCAGATGGCAGAGTCCAGAACTCACAAAACTCTCCCTGTCCCTCCTGGAAGAGCGGTCTTGTTGGCTGCGGTGGCCTTGACCAAAGCCACTGATGCTCCCCTGGTCCCAGCACAGGGATGTCAGCAGGCTCCCTCCTGGGATGGCCCCTGCAGCTCTGTGTGGAGTCATCCCACCGAAAAAGCAGGACTTCCTTCTGGCTTCGCCTAAGCGGCCTTCCTACACCGACCCTTCATGGCAGAATCGTTTCATGCAGGCTTTCACCTTCAGGTATCAGGCAGGGTTAACAGTTAGGTTCGACTAAACTAAAATGTCCTTTAATTCTTTAATAAAACACATTGGCTGCCCCATCCCGGTTCCCTGGCCAAAGCCTGCTCCTTCAGTGTTGCTCATGACCTCCCCTGAGATGGTGCCACGCACGTCCCACAAGCAGAGCTGCAGCCCTTCGAGGTCCTCGAGGAAGCCATCCCAGCTCAGCTTCTGCCTCTGTAGCAGCAGGCGTCTGCAGTGAGCGCTTTCCTCCTTGGGGATTCTGCTTACAAAGGGGGGAAAAAAAAAATAATCAAAACTTCCCCCTAGGTGGAAAAACCTCTTGATTTCCATTCCGTGGTACTGACTGTGCATTTTTGAAGTGGTTTGGTATAGAACAGGTCTCTGCATCACACTGAGAGTATTCTTTCATTTTGGCTGCAAACGCACATTCCAGTAAAGAAATTCTTTTGTG
Organism: Platalea leucorodia; assembly: GCF_965183815.1. Lineage (NCBI taxonomy): Eukaryota > Metazoa > Chordata > Aves > Pelecaniformes > Threskiornithidae > Platalea > Platalea leucorodia. The sequence goes on from NC_138858.1 coordinate 1,842,618, forward strand.
CCGTTTATGATTTCACAGCTTCAGCCTGCTGCTATGCACTCTGCAGCAAGTAAACAATGCTATTTTGATAAAGAAAATAATTAGCTACCATTGCTAATTATGCTAATCCTCTTCTGGTGTTGTCACATTATAATGAAGGGTTTCGACAGTTTTGCGCTTTGCATTTGGTTTGTGCAAAGCTATTATAATTTACCTTCCTTTCTGTACTAAAGGCAAAGTTCTTAAGTATAAGGAGGAGTATGTAAAACCCCTGTGTTATTTAGAAGAAGAGATTTTTTTTTTTTTTTGTGGCTATGTATGGCCCTATTCTGATGCATCGCTGTGTTGCTAGATGGAGATACAGAATCAAAACCTGTCTCCAATGGGATAAAAACTTCAAGATTGATGTGTTCCAGCCAGGGAACACAGGCAGAGAGAGGTGTACAGAGCCTTTTCACCTTGATTTTTCTTTTTTTGCCCCTCTTTTTATTCATCTTTAACGCAGTCACCATTAGAAGACATTGCTGCAACATACACATAGGAGCCAGGCACATGCATTACAAATGCCAATGCTGCACGTCCCTGTAACAAACTGCCACTAATCTATACACTCGGTTGTAAATACCATTACTATAGGCAGGCTCGAACTTCTGCGTTTTAGCTGTTATCCCTATTAGTGCACAGAGGAGCACTGTACTAAAGGTGTATTTTATTTATTGTATTGTATCTCATTTTATTAATTAATTTTTTAGGGAGGTTTTGCAGCCAGTTGAAAGTGTCCTGGATGTCACAGGATAAACAGGAATTTATTTTTTCATATTACTGCAGTTTTTTCTTACTTGATGAAGTTCCTATAGAGCTCATGTTCTTTGATCTGATTTTTTTATTCGTTTTGTGTTACAGATGACTGAAAAATTAATCCTCTGCCTATGGCTTGTAAACTGGTTTAGCTGAAATAAATGTGCTTAAATCTGAGTTAGAACTAGCTCAGCACTTCGGAGAGTCCAAAACTCCAAGATGTCCTTTTCTCCTCTCTCCTGGCTCCAGCAAGAATTGGTGTGACCTTCCTGAAATGGTGGAAGGACTGACTGATACGACCTCAAATGAGATTACAGACACAAAGAAAGACTTTGCCGAAGGAATCCAGTGGTGTCTAGTCATCTGAATTAGACGTTTCATTTCCATAGAATCACAGAATGGTTTGGGTTGGAAGGGACCTTTGAAGATCACCTAGTCTGACCCCCCTGCCATGGGCAGGGACGTCTTTCACCAGGTCAGGTTGCTCAAGAATATCTCAAAATAGAAAGCAGACTCTCAAACGGCGCTAGCACAGAAAGTTGTTAGTTTAATGAGTTAAGTGAAACTAGGACTGAATTTTGCAGGTTACTTAACTCCACAGCTTAAAATGCTACCGTTTTCTGTACTTTAACATTAGAATTATTGCTATGAATTATAACTTTTATGTAGGCTTCAAGAAGAGAGGGTGTTTTTGTACTCACTTGCCTTCTAAATGACCACACACAGAGCCTTGCTCTTTGACTCTGTTATTCTCAGATGTAAATCTTTATATTATACTTGGAGTTATTACCTGTGTTGCCTTTTATACAGTGAAGTTAGAAAAGTAATACGGTAAATGAGATGCACGTTACTCTAATGGATGCTTCGTTTTGGGGCAGATGGGAATGAACAGTACAGCATCATGATCAATTATAGCCACAGAGCTGAATAATTAAGACAATTTTAAGACATCTCTACCTAATTTCTAAGAGTAAGCTTACTACTGAAGTTCTTTTTCTCCTTATGTGGGTTGATGTGTATGGGTAGAGAGCTCCATTTGCCAATATAATGGACACGGGCTCTGCTGGAGTGGTAAAGCAGAGTATGAGATTATATTTACATTTAGTTGATGGCAATAAGCTTTAGCGGTTGTTTTTCTCTAAGCATCTGTGGATTGGGCTATTCATGCAGAGTCTGTCATTTGCTTATACAAACTCTGTTAAGTCTTGCTCCTGTTTTTTTTTTTTTTAATTTGTACATTATACTTTCCCTATGGCATTTCTTGTTCCCACTGAGTCTTTGTGATACACGTGCTGGATGTTCACAACCCAAAGACTGTCACCATGCAAAAATAATAGTCATTTTAAGACAATTGGGGTTTATAGGATGCTGGAGGCAACATCATCAAAGTATGACTATATCTAATAAATAATCATTTAGCTCTTGTACTTTTTGACCATAGAGCTCAATGTACTTTCCAGCAGAGAGTAATTGTCTTTACTACTGCTATCCAGACAGAGAAACAACACCTAGATAAAGTTATTTGCTGAATGTCATCTGGCAGCCGAGAACAGAATCTGGGACCTATCTATTGGCCTACAGTAACTGGTTCTGAGATTTACTGTGTATATGTGTGTGTGTGTCTTCCTTCCATTGGAAAACCAGTTAAAACTGAAACTGTGCACTCTGGGAATGAATGCGCTTCCAGATTGGTTTCTCTGATTGTACGTGGTCTGAGCAAATACCGCAATCTTCTTCCACATAGGCTTTGCAGATGCGTGTATCCCCTGCTGACTTCAGGGTGGATGAGCTGGGTGGAACATAGACATAAGGGTCTGATTATCTGGGAATAGCAAGGGGAATTGCAAGATATTTACTTTGGGAATGCTGTTAATTACTAAGAATGACAATTGCCCTTTGTAAAATGTTTCCAATTTATTTAATGCAATCCACAGATGTAGAAGAAATGCACTGATTTCTAATTGCTTAAATCCAGACACAAGTTTTAAGGTAATTTAGATGTAGAAACACAAGCTGCACAATTTTCCATTTGTTAGGAGGGATAAAAGTGCTTCTAAATAATTACTTAGTTCTGTAACTGCTATTTTTCCTCAGAGAAATGGAGGTACTCATGTTTTTACAAGTGGATACTCTTTTCCAAATAGTTACGGTAAACTGTCTGAGATCTAAAAGAAAAAAGAGAAACCTTTAAATCAGAATGATTTGTTATGTTTGTGTGTTTGGGGGAAGCTTAATGAACCATCTGACAGAAAGCTAGTGATAATTAGACTGCTGAAATCCCCCCTGTCGCTGGCGGTGGTTTAATAGGAATAGCAGTGCCTTGGAAGAGTACTCGGCACGGGAGTGTTGCCATTTCTGGGCATCTGCTGCTGGTGGATGCCATGTACTTTCTCAGAAGCTCCTATGAAACTTCCCACAAGTCCATACTTCAGTTGGACTTCAGCTCACTTTGGGAGCTACACAACCAAGATGCCCACTGTAGCTCATTGTATAGCTCATAACAATTCATAACATTGCTGCTATAAAAAAAAAGAGGCTGAGAAGAGCTGTCAGTGCACACCAGCGTGTGGACGGACCCGAGCTGTGCTACACCAGCGCTTCCACCCTGTTACTCAAAAGGCTGGTATTTTTTTAAGAGATCTCACCTGACATGATGCTCAAGTTACCCACCTCCCATTGTATTTTCTTTTATGGCCCAGACTGAATTTCAACGTTTGCTTTGTCGATATTATTCAGCAGCATAAAATAATTATCCAAAACTTACAGATTTTGTAAATTATTGTATGAGTCCAGTGGGAATCTGAACAGGTTTCAGCTTGTCTTCTAGACACGGGAAGTTCAAATGCTGTCTGTGATGCCTTGGGTTGGATTGCCCGATTTGACTATGAGTAACTTGCAAAACACTGGTGTGTTTTGAGGAATATATTCCAACTTTGACAACAGCCGAGTGCTCGGTAGATTGGCAGTCACGCTGGGAATAGACAGGAGGGCTTGAGCAGGAACAGCAGGGCTTAGCCAGTGATTCAAAGGACTTGCCAGAGACCACGCTCATGGCCTGCCCTGCAATCCTTTCTCCTGGACGCTTGACTGATGCAATTAGTCTGCATGGACTCTGGGTTATGAACCTTAACATGGCCAAGTAGTGACCTTCTGGATTGTTTCCTATAGTCATCCAGAACCCTTCCCTCCTACAGTGCCTCCCAACAGAGTATTTGGAAGGATGCTTGTAAATGGAAAGTCATCTTTCCTCTGTGTTGATCTCTGTCCTCTCCAGATGAGGAAGCAGCACTTGATCTGTTGCCATCTGGATCCTACCTGCTTGCCAAAGAATGTCCCGAGTCTTTTTTCCAGTCCCATGAGCACTCTGGCAGAGCTGTACTGACCCCATGCTTTATTTTCAAGTACACTTACCCTCTGTGGCAGGAAGAGGACACACAGAATAAATGTGTATTATTTAAATAGTCCGATCCTTATAGTATATAAAGAAAAGAGGGAACATGATTCTGCCTCTCTTGATTGTGTCTTAGATTCTCAAGTGTATCAGATAGTCCCTAAACGGTATTTATTATTTGGGAAGAATTAGATTTTGAGTTATAATGATTCATCTGCTTTATTGCACTTCTAGTGTTTTAACTAGATTCAGAGAGAGAAATGAGGTAAGAGACTGCGAGAAACAGCCAGCAATCTGAGCTCAAAACACAAGGCGACTCGGAACTTAAGCTTAAAACTGGTGTAGACATACCCTAGATTAAAAACCTAACCATGAGCTTTAATGAGTAGGTTGAAGCTCATATCCCTAAGGCTGTATCTGCACTGCATGGAATCAAGGCGTGGAATATAATGGGGCATAAATCCTCCCTTCCACTAACCTGAGCTTCTTTGGGGACTATTTGCTGATTAAAATACTTTTTCAAGCCTTCAGAAAATAAACCAGTTACATATGTTAGGCATTTTTATACGGACAAATGCAATCAACCTCACGTGCGTGAGTTCCCAAGATTTTCACAAATCCTCGGTGAGGAGGGGTTTAGTTTTTGACTGCCTCCCTAAATTAGTTTTGCAGTTTCAATTGAAGGTGGCTTTCTTTAGTGCTTCTCCCAAAAAGTGAAGTAGAAGTTCCCTCTGCTGTTTGCTAGTTTCCATGGTAAACAAAGGAAAATAGAGGAGCTCCCTGTTATAGATAATCTTTGAAAACTTGGCTTCTGACTTGCATTCGCATCAATGTCTCTACCTGTGATAGAGGAGCATAATCAATATTTTTTTTCACCATGTTTTGAAAAGATAATTTTAGGTCATTTAAAGAGCCTTGATTTTCCGCTAAGAATAAATGCAAATTGATTGTTGGCGGTGCTGAAGAGAATAAACTAAAATTGGAGATTTTTATATCGTCCTACAAGACTAGAATAAAAATAGAAGTCCCAGTAGAACATATCTGTGAGCATAACATTTTCTAAGTGTCAGTTCCAAAACGTTACCTGTGTTATTTTCGAAGGGATTCCTCCCTCCCATTAGCAGAGGAACATTATCATTACAATCCAGATAGCCATTTGGTTCAAGGAACATAGTTTAAATTAATAATGTGTATTTGAGTTCATTTTTTTGAAAAGAGGTCAAAGATTTGTAAATGTTTTTCTGGAGAAATAGGCAAGAGGCTGTTCCAGGTAGGTAAGTCATCAGTTAGCCTATGTGTTATGCTAGTAATGACTATATCTTTGACATAATTATGAATTTTGGACCACACTGACTGTATTGAGTGTTTCAGAAATAACACTATTTGGCCTGAGTTAGGTTCTGCTGTGTCCACTGTTTACTTTGTCTGCTGCTTCTCCGCGGGTCTGCCTCTTTTCACTGCAGACCAAGGAGATGTTTATGCCGCAAACTTAAAGTGCCAGTCCAAATTTCCACAGGAGATCCACTTTTAATGGTCTCGGAAAACTACGAAAGCCTGGAGGAGCCATCTCTCACCCCAACCTGAAGAATTAGATTACAGAGCTGAATTGTCATAAGTCTGTTACGTCTGTACCAGCAAACTGTAAGTGCTTGAAACCACTCTCTGATCTTTGGCCAAGTGATGTGGAACAGCATACACCCATGCTGTGAAACTCTGGCCTGCAAAATAACACAGCTTCGTGCGAGCTGTATGTTGGGAACGGTCCTTGGCTGCTGCTAACTCCCTGATTATGCCTGGAAATTTTTTGGAAAAGTGGTAGTTGGCCTAGGATAGAGCTGAGCCAGGGACTGTGCCAACAGCTAACCATATGGGCAATTAAGTTCCCGTGCCTGGAGACGTTTAATTTCCTGGAATAGACACAGACATGGGGAGTTCAACAGTTCCAGGTTCCAGTAACCCTCTGTTAGCATGCAGGGTAGCAAAAAGGGCTGGGAAACGTTACTCATTATCCAGAAGTGCAGATGCTTATTTGCACAGTTCTTCCTTTTGCAGACACACTGATGAGAATAGAAAACAAGTTTTATTTTATAATGCTTTCTTATGGGTTTCTGTGGCATGTGTGTGCATCCGTGTATATATATGTGTATATATGTATATGAGGTTACTAAGAAAGATGGTGAAATGAGTTGTGTGTAGAATACTGCACATTTCTTCTGCACTTAATTTACTTTCTAATAAAATATCATTTTTTTTTTTTTCCTGGATGGCTTATGGGCAGAGCTAGAATCAGGGTGTCCCAGTCTAAATAAGAGATACAGGTTGTCCAAATTGCTTGAAATGGTCCCTTGTCCATTGCTTGATGGTACTGGTGGAGCACGCCTATGATTTTTGTCTACTTCTGAAATGGAAGAAACCAAGGTTTTTACTCCAATGAGCTTCCTAGAGAATCACTGCATTTTCACTTGTGGGATAAACATTTGATGTGCAGTTTGTGGCCACTTTCTCTGCTGCAGCTCATGCTATAGTAATGAGTACATGATATGTTGTGATTTGCTCTTCTGAGATTCTTACTCAAGTCACAGGAAAACTGCAGGCAACGCAGCTTCTGGTTGACAACACTTAATAAAGATCTCTGTCTACATCAGAGGGCTGAAAGCTTTCTTGATTTGTGAACACCTAGAAATTTTCCAGGCATCAACACCTTCAGAAACAGCATAAATACAGACTGAAGTCTGGCAGCTGTGACTTTACCTTTCTTAAGCATCTTGGAGGAGCAATAATTAAGTGATTCACAGGTCCTTGGTGTCTGCAAGCCTTAGGATGAAAAACATGAGCTAGAAAGCCCTGAGCAACCTGAGTTGACCCTGCTTGGAGCTGGGGGAGCTGAGGGCGTTGAACCAGATGGTCTCCAGAGGTCTCTTCCAACCTCAGCAACTCTGTGATTCTGTCTTTGCTTGTAGTAGTTAATGTTTGTACAGAAGGTTCAAACGCAGAGTAAAAAGGTTTCTCAGGCAGCTGTGTGAGGTAACAGATGTTTAGGCAAAAATGTAAAAAGATTGGAATGGGTTTGAGTTTTCCTTTAATGAGAACAAAAAGGTATTTTAAAGCAGGGACTGTGCCCATTGCTCGTCACTGCTGAGCCTCTCAGTGGGGGAATGGAAGGTAGAAAATGTCTATGTGCAGATGGAAATTTAGAAAAGCTACTGAATTTGATACATATCCACCCACCTTAAAAAAATTAATGTACTTATTGGAAGTAACCAGAAGGTACTACATCTTGGGTTTGTGTACATATGGCTTTGGACTAGCCATAACTCTCTCTTGCAACAGAATTACATACATTTAGACATGGAGTGCTTGGAAAATATTGTAAAAACCTTCTTCAGTGAGAATTTATACATGTTAGTGAGCCTTTGTAATTGTTATGTCCATCTGCTGTTATCTACACTGCATTGCAAGGGAACGCCCACAGAATTATAAGCAGCCCGTGACTCTCTTTATCTTTGCTCTCCTTTTTACACTGTTTTGAACTCCAGATAATTAGGGGGAAGGTGTAAGCAGTGAAGGAACAGAACTTTGTATTTAGGATCCTGACTTCCCAGAGTCCTAAGCTTTGCTTTCTAGACTGTATTACAAGCATAACCTACCAAAATGCGCATTGCATGCCATTAACAGGTTAGTTTTGCTGGAGAGACAGAATAAAAAAATGACCACTTCTCTGCAGTCTTGGCGCACTGGCTGTTAAGAAATTTTAGTATTGTCAAGTTGTAGGTGGCAACAGTAATGTTTTACAAGCAAGAGACTCTTGTGTACTGCAGACTAATGGAATAATATGCTGAATAACTTTGAGATGGATCTTACTTCATCTGACACTGGGCATATTAGGTGTTTGTCTTGTCTCATCAAAATCTGCTCATTTTACGGTCAGTGCAAGAAAACAGGCACGTGAGGAGGGTGAGCCATCTCTGAGGTGTCCACCCCATTTCCCTCTGGCAGTACCAATTTCTTCCCATTGACTGTAAAAGCGGCATAACTTAGATTTAGTTCTGACATTTAGCCTGATGTTCAATCAATATTGACTTTTTTTCCGCTCTAGAGATATAAGAACAATATCCAAATCTGTAAGAAGGAAGAAAAAAATATTTTCAGTGAGAAGCAATTAAATGTTTGCTTCTTGATATTTTTATGCTTATTTTTTAAGAGAAGAAATGAGGCGTTCAAATTAATCTCTGAGTTTTAAACTCCTTCTCTGTTGACGTATTGGATAGTGACTACCTGAATTCCTTGAGATGGTTTGGAAATCCTACCTATCCCTGAGAACTAATAATGCGTGGGTGGGGATACTTCCCCCTAAAGAGGGAAATGGATGCCTGCCACGCTCCTTCAATACGATTGCAGCTGGTCTGCAGAAAATCTACATGGATCTTCTTTGTAAATGATGGCAATCCATCCAGACCTGCCTGCAAAGATAACTCAGGGGTTCTTAGTTGGGTGTAAATATGCTTTGTGCAGATTTCTTATGTACCAAGCAGGCATTTTCAGGTGGCAGCAGTTCAGGCTATGCCCATAACCAAGTAGCTAGGATCTCACAATCACACGTCCCAGCACAGGAGGCTTCTTTTTACTGTTTTCTGCTTTCTTCAAGGGTTGTGGATGGTTTTGTTTGTTGGGGTTTTTTTTGTTGTTGTTGTTTGGTTTGTTTATGAGAAATTCCCCTTTAAGAAATTAAATCAGATTTTAGTCAGGAGGTTAGGTGACCTAAGAGCCTTTGAAGTTTCTATCATCTCTGGTTGTGTCATTCCTATACAGCTATTGCAGTCGAAATCTCCATCGGTGAAAAATACTCACTAGTTGTGCTGAACTATTTAGAAGTAAATGGTTTCATTACCCCATCATTTTTTGCAGGGACTCTCAGGAATGTCTAGCTTTGTTCTGGGTTTTCACTATTACTCAAAGAGCTTTAACATCAATGTTGCACTATAGACGTCTACCAACTAAATCTTTATTAACCTATAACGACCACTCAAAAAGGAAAAGATCTGAGAAACTTTTGTAGCTGAAGAGCTTCAGGAAGCACGCTTTTGCCCAATTTCCTGGTTTTCAGTATGATACTTGGTACAATTCCAGATTAGACAAAAACCAAACCATCCCCAGCCCACAATGAAAAGCCCAGTTAGTAGCTTATTTATCAGAAATGTGTTTTTTTAATTTAATTTCATCTTGTTGAATTGCTTTCAGCAAAACCTATTTTCTTTCTTGGTGAAAAGCAGGAACAGTATTAAAACTTGCAGTTTGTTTTTGCAAGATATAGTTCAGGTTAATATGTACCTGCCCCTTAAAGCTCTCCATCTTATATGAACCTGTCAGTGGCAACTCATCATCCTCAACTCTGCTGCTGAAGTCTGGGTAGCATCAATTCCTCTTGTACCTCATTAATCTTTTCAGGGAAGTTAATTCCTTTGCCTTGTTGAGACCTGCACACGTAAGGAATGGATAAAGAATTCAAGTCCACTTTCACTGTTCTTTTGTTTAGCTAAGTATCCTTTAATTTTTTTTGGTGAATAATACGTAGACTTTTAAATGATGACCAAAGCTGTTTCAGTATTTCTAACCCAAGTGGAAGCTGTGAGTGGGAGGGAAGCTTCCCTCGACTTTAAGGGAGGACTGGGGAAACTATTTGCTGTAAAACCTGCTCATGGATTTTACCCCTCTGCAAAGCATTTAAGAAGAATTCGTACCAATCTTCAGTTGAGTGTGTGTTACAGACCTACTAAAGCTGCGTTTTCTGCCTGGGGTGGTTTGCAGAGCTATTCATTATTTACGTTTTATGAGGTGTCACCATTCACATTAATTTTTTTCTTTCTCTCTGAATAAATAAGGAAAACATTTTTAAACAAGACGATAAATGATGGATAGCGATAGAATAATAATGAAAATTCTTTGAACACCTAGGCTTGCATGGGAATTAGTGCTGATGTGTTCCAGTCAGGAGCAGCCGTTCTCTCAATCTCTGCAAACTTGCGTTCATATGCACATATTCACCAATGGCAAATAAAAAAGGATGGAATATGGTTTAAAAGAATAGCAGAGAGAACTAGGAAGCAGTGTGCCTGAGTACCATGTTTTTCAATATATATTTCAGTTGGCTCTAATGTTTAAGTATCTTAAACACGCGTCCGCAATTCTGCAAAATCAGCCAGTCTTCAAAACCTTTTAAGACCTGTCAACAGCATGGTTCCTGCTGCTTCTCCTGAGAAGCTCAGGAAGTGCCTGAGGAAACCTTTTGGTATCAGACAATTCCTTAACAGGCCCACCTGCCTGGAGCCGATGGAAAGAGCTGCAGAAAGAAGCCCTTGTCATACATAACACTATTGATCCTGTAAAATTCAGCAGCTGCCCTACGTATTTTTAAGCGCTGCTTACACCTTTTCCTTAACTATTTGCAGATCAATTGCAACACTTCTGATTTGTAGACCATTCTTCTACCATTTTCTAAAGCCCACAATGGACTGGGTCACTGAGCAAGTTATATAAGGAAAAAAAACCTGCTCATATTCTCTTATGACTCAAGCCAGTCAGAAATTTTATTGTTGAATTCATACATTTTTAAAGTCAGAAATTTTGGAGTATTTAATTTGAAAGAGGCATTGATGATGGCATGAGGTGTCTGGTGCGGTTCTATTTAGAAAAAGATATCAAGTCTCGTCTTGCGTACACAGCTTCAGTTCGTGCTTCCCAGCACGCTGGTCTTTCAGCTAGCAGCCACATGACAAAAGTAATTTCCCCATTTTTCTCTTTGGAAAAGACAAAATGTCTTATTTGAGTTGTATTGGGAGTATTCCCCATTTCTGTCTGGGTGCTATCCTGTTTCTTATCTCCTCAGTGCACTCCTGATGGAAAGATCCAAGTTTGTTGGCAAAACCCAGTTTCCTAAGGTACCTTTGATAATCCCAACCTGGAAATTAAGTCCAGCTGAACATCAGTGAACTGGGCCCTTGCCTTTTGAACTTGAGTCTCCTTTTAATGTAAAGTTATGCCTAAGTTGCACAGTTCTAGAGGTTCTGCCAAGAAAGAAAAGGGGTTCCCTTTTTCCTTCCTATAGTTCTTGATTCTTGGTTTGCTCAGACTGAACACACAAGGGATTGGGTCTGGGTTTGGAAAAGGGATTTTAGAGCCTCAGGTAGACTTCAGACGCTTGACTCTTGCTCCTGGAATCCACTTTTTCTCCCCATCCTCTCAAATATTTACAGTTATGTTAAACTGAATGTCCCAGAAAGTATTTTTTTTTTTTATAGCAGATGACAATACATGGATTGTAACAGCCTCATATCTTTTCCTGGACCTTAGGGAGTCACATACAGTGCAAGAAACTATTGTAAATGCATTGTGCTACCACTCTCTAGCTGAATTCTGCATCCTGCCAGCTTTTCAGAGGAGAACTGTACAGTTCCCTGCTACTGCTTGGTTTGATCAAGGCTTTTGCTCTCCCTTGTTGAGGAACTGATCCCGCTCTTGCCAGTTGTTACTGATCACTTCATTTTACTCTCCTAAAAAGTGAGATTTATTTCTTTTTAGTGTCTTTCAAGAATCTTCCAGCTCTGGTTTTATTTTTTTTTTTTTTTCCATTTAGTAATGGCTTTTGATTTTTTTTTTTGTCCATTACTTCTGCTTTTGTTTTAAGTCTTTTTGACCACTTTTGATTCTTTGCAAACAATTTCATCACTGCCTCCATCTCCTTTCATCAATGATCCACATTGTCTCCTCCCTTGGATTCCAGTCCATGTTAAAGAATAACACTCAGTAACGTTATTCTTTATTTGAACGAGTAGCCAAAATCTAAAGAATTAAATGAATATATCCAACTTCTTTTGATTTAGTTTCTTTAAAAATGTGTGAAGACATACTCTGCTGAGAACATCACAAACAAGTGAACCACTGCACAGCCTCAACTTCTGAGATGGAGATGCTAGGCAAGAGAACTTGATTTTCATCCCAAATTTCTTTGTGTATCTCTTAGTCATTCACATAAAACCATATCTACTAAATTATTTCAGTTTTATCTAGGCTTTTAAGAAAAATAATCCCAGGCTAAATTATTTTATGCCATTTAGAAGTGTCTGAAGGCTTGCCTGCTCTTCAAATGTAATTAATGCACTAGCAGCTGATGTGCCCCCTTGTCTCAACGAACCAGCTTTGCATGTCATGCTCCTGCTGAGAAGGTTGTGTTACTCCAACAAAGGGTCAAGTGCCAAAGTGTCCTTATAGATGACCCCTTGCCACTTCTACAAGTCTGGACAATCAGTAGTTTACATTTGGGTTTTTATTTTTTTGTTTTGGAAAATGTGTTTACAGCTTTTAGCAGCTTCAGTATTTGGTATTTGAATACTTATTTTTATGAGTTTAGTGGGAAAGATAGATATGCACAATTCTAATGCATTCATGTTTCAGCAGGGCAATACAAGAACTGTTTCTCTTTTGTAAAAACAGCTGTGTTTTATGTGGGACTTGAATATTGTTCCTTACGTGTCTTCTGGAGCTCCTTGTATAATTGTGATGGTTTTCATAAGCCTGGAAAACGCTTGCTGTCCAAGGTCACGTTCTGCGTTGATCACTCATGGCTGTACAGTTGTTCTACAGACCTGGTGCACTTTATAGTCCCAAGCTACGTCTGCCTTGGCTGGAACCTGGCCAGCACAGGCAACACTAACTGTGCCGATGCAGTAGTCTGATGTTAGCACGATGCTAGCTTTATACTGGTACCTAACCATGAAAACCAATAGGCTGAAATGCATGCTGAAAAATCAGTGCTTTATCAGTCCTCTTAGCCGTAGATTTGTCTGACCATGTCTCACCTCCAATTGCAGTACAGATCGTCGTCAGCAAAATCCTGTACTCAGCTATGTCTTTATCCACTCACGTGGTCTGCAAAAGCTTGCTGGCTGCTGTTCCTTGCCAGTTCTGATTTTGAGTGATGAAAAACCATTGCCCAATTCATGAACTCTATAATCCCATGCATTTACGTGATGTATGTTTATAGGAACTGTTGTAGTCACACTTGATATTAATAAATTTCAAGGCAAATGATCCTTGGGATCATTGATTTCTTTTTTTTTTTGAGAGCACCACATTTGCATGAGGGACAATACATGATGAAGCCCAGGCTTTCTAAGATTATGGCAGTGATTTGTTTTCCTGTTTATTGTTCAAATAAGAACATGGACATGAATAATTGTCTTTCATCATTCTTCTCTTGCTAACATAAATATGTATGTGGATCAGAGGAGATTAGTATCTAAAGATGTATGGCCTTCGAAATAATACCGATGGGGATATAGGTTAGCTAAGTGATTCTCACTAGTTTTGGTGAAAACCGTGAGAACCCTTGGCTGCTTCCAGTAACTGTGGGAGATGGAGAAACACAGAAGGAAGTGAATGAGTTTTCCATCAATAAAGAGGGAAAAGTAGATTTTGGCTACCCTCAGGTGGGTGCAGAAAGCAATGAGAAGGCATCTTCTTTAACAGTTTGCCTTAGTAAGCAGAAGCACGTGGCTTTCAGTCCTGATCTGGTGCTCATCAAAATCAATGGGGGAAATTCAGATCTTCCATAGCAGGACAAAATGCTCGGATTCTCAGGCTATAAAAGCACGCGGACTAGAAAGATACTAGAACTGTTAGAGGTCCTACCTGTCCCCCTTGTGAGCAATTTTCGCTCCTGAGAGCTGCAGCAGCTCCTGTTGGCTTTCCTGGTCTCTGTGCCCACTAAGAAGTTAGCTCATTACACAGCACTGAGAATTCATTAAGGCCAGAATTAAGTGTGTAAAGATATGTTACTTTTTTTTTTGTAGAGGCAAAAGTCAGAAATAGAAAATTAACACAACAGTAAGCAGAGCAGAATGGCCTTAAACAAGTCATATAATTGTATAAACATAGTTTTATAGCATTTTTTCTTGCATGTAATAAATTAAGATGCAGATTCTGTGTGTTGCAAGAGAACTTGATAGTGTGTGAAATTAAAACTACAGGCAGTTAAATTATTGATAGAAAATCAAATAATACATTTTTGTAATTGTAAACCACTTCACATTTAGATGTTTTTTCTATAAGAAATTTGTTATGGTATGCCTGAATACACTTAGTGGAAACAAATGAGATAAATTTCCTGTCTAAGGAAAGTGTATCCTGCGTATCGCTAAAACAATCTGAGAAACCCCCATCAGTATGGTTCATCAAAAGTACAACCGCATTAAAAAAGTGAGTGGACTCACCGTGTGGCATCTGTGTTCAGAGTTTCTCGTAGCTCCCTCTCGTCAGGTGTTGCATGAACTCTGAATCCAGGCAGCTCCCTCACTTACTGCATGAGAAAGAATGAAATCTCTCCCAGTTTCTGACAGACAAACCATTCCTTCCCGGATCTTGGGGAGGTCAAGAGCTGATGGTGCTAACAGCACAACTTGCAGTATAAGAAACTTGCATTCTAAGCAGGCAAAACCAGACCAAGCCCAGAAGAAATGGAGAACTTCTGTGCTGTTCTAGAGATTGGTCTACTGTAGTTTTGCAGAAATAACCCATGACCGTATCAAAAGGTTGAGATGGAACTTCAACCGTTGTCTTTTAAGAGACTTCATAGCAGTGGCACAATACCAATAACAAGTAGGCTAAGATAAAGACATTACAGAGGGATTTAGTTATAATTTCTCTGATGTATGAATAAGATTGAACATGTATAAAATCAAGCACTTTGGAAAAGAAATTCTGAAAATAAGCCTATTAGCTATCATCCAAACAAAAAAGAAGCTGAGATGTGGGGTTTTTTTCCGAATTGCCCTCCCTTCCTTGATGCAAATCCCTTCTTGCCTCATTTGGTACGGAGCTGAAATCATAACGCGCGAGGCACACGCGTGCCAGGCGGGAACTCGGACGGCTGGCGCGGTTAACTGCGCTGCAAGTACCACAGCCATACTTGCTCATGCAAATCAGATGCATGGTTGCATATCCATGGTTTGGGAAATGTAGCTTCAAAACTTTTAGAAGACAAAATACCAAATATGCTGGGGGCTTAACAAGAAAAACTAATTAATTAGTGTAACTCATGCACTGATGTAAATTTACATGAGGGAGATGGAGATAAGTCTGCAAGCTACTCTCCCATTCCTCAGAAGCAGCCTGACACTGATACATTTTAAAAGGTTTGGCTGAATTCCTATATCCTTGTGCCAGCATAGCTTCTTCCAATAAAAACAAAAATTTAACGTGTTTTTTAAAAGGTCGGTCAGCCTTCCTAACACTGTTATCTCCTGTAGTCACATCTAAATACAGTGTTATTCTTAAATAATTCCTTATTTTTAACTATGATTCAGTTATGATTTTCCCTGGTGCAGAAGAATATCAAGCAACCTTAAGGTAGTGTTTGGTGCAATGTATCAGAGAAAAGACTCTGGCGATGTGCATTTCTAAGTACCGCCACTCCAGTGATGCATTTTAGTGCAAGAATATAAGCATCGAGTTGAAAAATGGAGGGTATATATTACGTATTTGCGAAGGATCCTGATGAAATCCTAGGTGGGATCGTTAGTTAAACTCAGCATCTGTCACATTCAGGGTAGGTGTGAGACATTCCTGTGGATGCTTGCGGAGCTTTCGGAAGAAAGTCAAGGAGCTTACAAAGGGTCTTGTTTTTTACTGGGCCTGCTGATCTCTAAGCGTCACGAAGCCTTTCATTCCCAGATAATTTATAAACGTGTTTTTGCAAACAGTTCTAGGCAAATCTGGATAACCTTTAGAACACATGATTTGTCACCCTGTCAAATGACAAGTCTATATAACAACTAAATAACAGTATCAACCTCCCACAGTAAATACACTAAAAAGTTTCTTTCCAAAGTCATCTTAGCTATCAGCCTAAAACAATCTAATGAGTCTTTCGCTGGAATAGCCACCTACGTTGCCTTCTCAGCATATCCCCAACATGTCAGAAATATGGCAACTCTGTTAATCTGATTTATTGAAGCTGGAAACCAAAAATGTACTGCAAGTATCCTGAATTTTCAACTTGTGCCCAGTATTTTGGATACAAAATGGTTTCGGGGCGTCTTTCTGAGTCGGTATCTGTATTTAAAAGCTACAACAATCCTATCACAATGTGAGCATGCAGTGTAGGAAAACTAGCTAGATAATGTTATTAGTGAGGTCTTAGATTCAAGGATTTGAGAAAGAAAAAAAGGAAAACTCCTCGTTTCGGCAAGCTGGTTTTGGAAAACTCACGTTTCTGGGGAGGGAAGCATCATTAGCCAAAAGGCCACCAAAAGCCCAAGGAGGTAGGGAATGGTACATGAGTGGCTGGAGAGCTGCCCGGCGGGAAAGGACCTGGGGGTGTTGGTTGACAGGCGGCTGAACATGAGCCAGCAGTGTGCCCAGGTGGCCAAGAGGGCCAATGGCACCCTGGCTTGTGTCAGGAACGGTGTGGCCAGCAGGAGCAGGGAGGTGATGGTGCCCCTGCGCTGGGCACTGGTGAGGCCGCCCCTCGAATGCTGTGCTCAGCGCTGGGCCCCGCACCCCAAGGCGGCCATGGAGGGGCTGGAGCGTGGCCAGAGCAGGGCAGCGAGGCTGGGGCAGGGGCTGGAGCACAAGGCTGGGGAGGAGCGGCTGGGGGAGCTGGGGGGGCTCAGCCTGGAGAAGAGGAGGCTGAGGGGAGCCCTCATCGCTCTCTGCAACGGCCTGAAAGGAGGCTGGAGCTGGGGGGGTCGGTCTCTTCTCCCCAGGAACAAGCGATGGGACGAGAGGGAACGGCCTCAAGCTGCGCCAGGGCAGGTTTAGGTTGGCTATTAGGAAAAAGTTCTTCACCGAAAAGATGGTCAAGCATTGGCACAGGCTGTCCAGGGCAGTGGTTGAGTCTCCATCCCTGGAGGTATTTAAAGAATGGATAGATACGGTGCTCGAGGACATGGTATAGATGGACTTGGCAGTGATACGTTGACAGTTGGACTCGATGATCTTAAGGGTCTTTTCCAACCTTGACGATTCTATGATTTAGGCAGTACTGGCAGCTGAGTCATCCATGCGGTTCGTTAGTTGGGAAGCTATGCCCGTGTAAAGCTCAGCGCTCCTTTTCCGCAGTTAAATTTATCTTGCCAGAACCTGAAGGCTGAATGGTGGTATAAGACTTTGCGTTACTAGGATGGCAAGTGAGGTGGTACTTACTTAAGAAATATATGTACTGATTCTGTGCCGCAGTATATCTCCTATAGGGTTTGGTATTAGCCTCTTGGTGTTATTATTCTTTAAACACTTTCTAGAGGTGAGATAATAACTTTTCTTTTATGTATGCCTGAAGAATCTGAAGCGCTGAGATAGCCAGTATAACTTAATTTCAAAAGTAATTAATGAGGCTGCATTTTAATGAGCCTTTTTATACAGTGTTGTGAACTGGGCTGTTTCATGATGCCATTGTTCTCAGACTGCTGGAGGGGAAAAAAGGCAAGCAGAACCTGGGAAAATTAATTTTAAAATAGCAGCAGCCCAAATAAGGAACAATCTATACATCGCTTTGCATTTATTTTATCCTCACAGGTATTTTTGAAGCAAAAAAGACAGTTTCTTCAAAGTTCTGATACAGAAAGGATTCATGAGGCTGTAAATTTCTGCCATAGTCTTATAACTCATCAGCCTCCTTTCATTCCTTTGTGCTTTAGTATTCTGTTTCCCTCTTTCTTTGCAGGAATGCAAAGCGAGGTCTATAATAAGTAAGCAAGGCTTTATTTTATTTTTTTTTTTTTTGCGGGATAATTTGGTTTCTACATCAGATCATTTCAGAATATTAATGGCTTTTTGTATTTCTTAGATAATATCAGAATAGGGAAAAATGCGTGGGAGAATAATTTGTGTCCTAAGGTTGAAATTTAATGAATATTGCTATGAGCTTTTTTTAATGACTTACAAGGAGGTGTAACAGAATAAGTATGTGCAATATTTTTATCATAGTGAAAATCCAGGGATTTTATTCCTAGCATAGATTATGATATTGGCCAAAAGGCAGAAAAATCTAAATTTTGTCCCCCAAATGAGTATGGATTTTAAAAGATCTTACGGAAATTCCTTTCCAAGTTTTCACAACTTGTAATAGATAAAACTAATCTAGAAGGCACTTTATGTTCTGGTTTGTATTTGGATGAAGTCAGAGTCTCTCGGTAAAGACTAGTCTTTCCTTATCCAGACTGGTGAAAATGTCACGACAGCACTGACTCACCATTTCTGCTTGTGAGACTGAAAATGTGGAAGGATGGCCAACCCAAGAGGCTGAGAGAGCGTTGAACCTTACTCACAACTCAACCACTGGAACCGATCCTCTTCTGTCTTTGAGGAATTATATATTTTCGATTTAAAGCTCTGGTTTTTAGAAGAAATCATAACTCCTAGATTTGAATATAGGAGTCCTATGGAGTTTGAGGAGCCATAGCAATAATCTGGATCCCTGTTTATGACCTGTTTGCAAAGGAAGAGTGGCATGATTTAATTTAACTTCTAATGACCGCAGATGCATGTTCGTTTGTAAAGCTTCAGTCATTTGACCAAGGTCCTGAGGTGTACGCTAACCTAAATGGCTGAATGGCTTTCTCTTTATTGTAATAAGTAATTGATGATATTTTGTTACATGGAGATGGCTTAATTAAGTGAAATTTAACAACTGTTGATTTAACAGGGGGAAAGAGTAGTTGTACTTTCTCCTCCTCCCCAGTGGGGATGCCAACATACACTCTTGTAGCCGTGGTTTTACGTATCGCTGGACAGGCAAAATTTCCAGCAGCTTAGTGCGTTCTAGCAAAAGGCTCTGTACAGTTAACACTTAATTTAAAAATATATTGATTAGAGCTTCACAGTACTGTTAATTTTGCTGTTTGCCATCTATGCTGTGATTTACAGAGACAGAGCTAAATGGTGTGCTGTCGAATTTGCCGCTTTAGCAACATGTTATTGTGTTTTAATGGCTCGAAAGGTGTCTAAACAGAGTCCTGAATGGAAAACACAGCTTTGCAAGGGAGATATTTCAATGAAATGTCTTGAACGGCAGCTCTTGTGGAGCAACTCAAAATGTTCTACAAATCAGGCCATGCAGAGGAGTCATTTATTATCAGTTACAATTTGCTGAAGAGCTGGCACTGTCTAAGGAGTAAACTCTAGCCTTGCAACTCCCACATATACATCTGCCCTGCAAATCTGACTTTTCTGAGAGGTGGACACCTTTTCCTTCTGCAAATGCAGCTTTCGTGCATGTTTTGGAACTTTTTCTCCTAACTGTGTATTTCTTACAGCTCTCAGAAACTATGGAGGATTAGCTCAAAAAGAACTTCCAGCCAAAATGAGTTTCTGAAGGCAACTGCTCCATGTAATAGCCTCCAGCAGCCTGTGAGAAAGGAGCAAACAATCACCAGCACAACAAATTGTATTTATTTAGTACCCATCACAACAAAGCTGTCCCTGGGCACTTGACAAAACTTTCTTGTTTATAGCACAGAAAAGCTGAGGGACCTGAATATGAATTTATGCAAATCACCATCTACGTTTTGAAACAGCTGTTTGCAACAACTGTTCTGTTAAATTGGTCTCTGTGCTGGGTTTGGCTGGGATACAGTTAATTTTCTTCATAGTAGCTGGTATGAGGCTATGTTTTGGATTTGTGCTGGAAACTGTGTTGATGATACAGGGATGGGTTTTTTTACTGCTGAGTAATACTTACACAAAGTCAAGGCCTTTTCTGCCTCTCCCCCCACCCCACCAGCGAGGAGGCTGGGGGGCACAAGGAGCTGGGAGGGGACGCCGCTGGGACAGCTGACCCCAACTGCCCAAAGGGACATCCCACACTTTAGGACGTCACGCTCAGCATACGAAGCTGGGGGAAGAAGGATGAAGCGGGGGACGTTCAGCGTGATGGCGTTTGTCTTCCCAAGTCACCGTTACGTGTGATGGAGCCCTGCTTTTCTGGGGATGGCTGAACACCTGCCTGCCGATGGGAAGGAGGGAATGAATTCCTTGTTTTGCTTTGCTTGCGTGCGCGGCTTTAGCTATTGAACTGGTTTTATCTCAACCCACGAGTTTTCTCACTTTTACTCCTCTGATTCTCTCCCCCATCCCAGCGGGGGGGGAGTGGGCGAGCGGCTGGGTGGGGCTCAGTTGCTGGCTGGGGTTAAACCATGATAGTCTCTCTTTTGCATTTTTTGAGTTTAAAAGAGGAAGCAGATCAGAGTTCTCTTTACTAGCTTTCCAACATGTTTGGAGTTCGGCAATACAAAGAGAACAACTTTGAAGGATCTAGCCTTGGGAAAGTATAACACAAGCTTTTCTTCCTCCTCTGCTTTTAACTGTAATTTTCAAAAACATGAGCATCATATTGCTCACAAACTGCACGATTTTTCCATCTGTGAGCCAGCCAGGCAAAATCTGTCAACATGATATTTGGACACGCTCAGCAAAGCAACAATGACATTAAAGGCAGCTGAAGCATGGAGTAAGGGCAAGAGTGGGTGTAACTGGATGGCAAACATCCTTCCCCGCTAAAGCACAGAGGGATTGTTATTGTAGAATGTGAATGGGTAGGGACCATTTGTGAAAAGTCTGTGATTAAGCCAGGGACGTTGTCATGAGCAGAAGGCATTAACCTGCCTCTTTTGCACCCCTACCCTAGCCATGCATTTCCCTCTAGCAATCTTTCTCATTACCGTACATTACAGTAATCGTACATCGTCCTTGTTCAGTGTTTGAACTACCGATGGCCTTCAGGCAGTCAGGAGAAAGATCTGCCTGGTCAGAGGAACCGCAAGGCCTCTGTTCCCTTCTCTGCCACATGGGCTTCAGTTATGTGAAGAGTCAGGACTCTTTGGTCTACTGCTTCTTGTCTGGACCTATCCCATACCTCCTCCACCACGTTTTCCTGCAGGAGAAGAGAGGCTTGCTGGTGCTGTGTTAGCTTATTTGGATTAGCTTACCAGACCTGGAAGCATGAGACTTTGAGGAATCCTCCTTTTAGACTGCAGGCACGTACCCGTGCTCTGCACAGCGCATTTCCACCAGTCTGCTCGATGTGGGGTTATTTCATGAACACAAGGGAGGCAGATTTTACAGCAGGATGCTTCTGAAGTGTCTCTGGTACCTTTTCATTCTCTGCCCTGAGTGAAATGAATTGTTGGTGGTGTCATTAAGCATGAAATATAATTGGCGAGTTCATCGCAACCCAAATCTCCTGACAGAGAAGAGCCTCTCTGGTAAGGTCCTTTGGGATAAGATCAGTGATGGAGAGGAGGAAGGATGGGTGTCCCTGAGGCAACGTCAGGGAAGGGTGATGGAGAGCTCTGCCATCACATGAAGATGGTGTTTCAGGTGAGAGGGATTTATGACGCTTTTGTTGTACATATTTGATGTACATATTTGTACATGTTGTACATATTTGATGTACAGACCAAGACTTATGCCTAAGGAATTGAGACAAACTAAGACACACAAATGTGTACCTATGAACGTGGATATCGGGTTAGATTTTCTTCTATAGATGTGGAATTTGACTGTTACGGTAGCACACGATATGCAATACGTCACGCAAAGGACAAGACATTTCGCAAGCAAGTTTTCCTTCGTTCTGTAGTTTAGTCTAACATTGTCTATCAAGAGTGATTTCTGGTGAGGGCTGCACGTTCCTCTGCAATGTGTGTGAAACGTGAAGGACTGCACAGATAATTTTTTTTTTCCATAAATCAGGCTCAAACAGATGTATATCAATAAGCAAATAAGAGTCAATTAGCGTGCTGCAGAGATGAAAATAAAGAAATATTTGGATACTGCACTATAGTTGCTACTCCCGTGAATATCAACAGTAGATAAATAAAGCAACTTCTATGTACTTGGCTCAAGTGCCTTCTACACTGTAAAAATAAGAAAAAAATCAGGTGCTAAAAAAATAAATAACTAGAATACCATTATTTCTTTCAATCATGTAAATGACAAGGAAGGTCATTCTGCACATGGGGACAAATTACAAGGTTATTGAATCAAAGTATAATATTCTTTGTAAACAGTGCCATTCTGAGCTCTAGAGAATAATAGGGGGAATTTTTTGGCAATATTTAATGGCTGAAAAAAAGTTTGATTGTTAGCTCAGGTTACTGGACAGGATAAATAAGTGAATAGGCTTTCTGCTAAATGACAGTAATGTTAAGATGTTATGGGCTCAACATTGATTAGCTTCTTCTAATATTAACCGCATGTAAAATACTGGAGAGGAAATACAAATGCAATTACATTTTTCTTCTGTTTTGGAAAGACCTTAGCTTTGTGTCATTACAACAGATGGCTATTTTATTTCACCACGGACCACTCAGACATGTGAAAATTGTTTATGCTTTGATTTGTTATAACAGATTTGCTATTAATATTACAACAGTATCTCCGAGATGTATTGGTCATGGATCAGGATCAAAAGATCCAAGCACTCTAAACTTCCAAACAAATGTTTACAATTTAAATATAGGAGTTAGCAGATGGATAGATGCAGTTAGGAAATCATAGAAAAGCACAAGGGAACACAAACACTAATGATCTCAATACACCAGGAGCCTAACAACCACCGTATTTTTAGTCTAGTGTTTTGAAAAAGTGAGTTTTCTTTTAATTTAAATATTTGTTATTCAGCCTTATGGTAAATCTTTTGCATTCCGAACTTGATTTGTCTTGCTGGTGCTGCAGCAAGAGGAGTAAACAGATGCACGCATCTGTGCAGGTATGGTGGTGTTCTATAAAAAGCTCCCTAAAACAAAGTAGATTGAATACTACATAGGCTTACTCTGTAATGGTGACTGTACCAAAAATTGATAAATTCTGCTGTCATGCATTCATAAATCTCAGCAAATTAGACCAAGAAACATTCTGAGCACAGTGCGACGCGTTCCCTCTTTCTCTCGCCTCTTCTCGTGTCCTCATGTGGGGACGGGAAGCCCAAGAGAGCTCTGGCTGAATCATCTTTTCCACTTTTAATGCGGCTTGAGGTCTTTCCTTTATGCTTTTTTAAATTCCAGTTCTCTGGCAAACTCCACTGAAGCAACAGTTTAGCAAAGACTTTACCAAACCATCCTTGAAGCCCCTTTGGGCTGGAGAAAGAGCGTGAAGGCACTGCAGTGAGAACTGAGTACTAAAATGCCTTTATTAATAAGAGGAAGTTGGCAGTGTTAAAATCGGACAACTAAAGGGTAAGTTGTCGCTGAGCATATAGCAGCACGGGGAATTCAAAGGGACCTGTGAAATCCCACTCTCATGCTGCCATCCAAGGTGGGAAGCATCACACGAAGGGTTTTGATGCTGGGGCGGCTTCTTTCCAGGATGATCGACTTCCCTCCCGGATCGTGACTGAGAGGTGGGAGAACGACGCAGTCCAGTTGTGGAAAGGCCAACGGCAGTCAGCTAATGTCTAATCTTTCTCTTCTTTTCCTCTTTTCCCTTCTAGCTGGTTCTTTCTGATTTGAGATTTCCGTTGTGATTATTGACCTGTTTATATATAGCCATAATTCCTCTGGTGGTGGGACTTATTATTTTGGGTTTAATAAGCTTTTTATTAAAATTTCTAAAAAAAGGGATTTTCTGTATGTCTATCTGGCACTGATTCACAGTCAATTTTATTGTCCTTCCCCTTTGCCAACTTTATATTCTGAATGTAGTCATGAGTGTAATTTCTTTGATTTATTCAGTTAACCTTTACCTTAATAATAAATCTTTATTATTTCTTTTGTTGTCCTGTTTTTCAGTATTAAATGGTTTTATATGTCCCCCTGAGATT
This sequence comes from Platalea leucorodia, assembly GCF_965183815.1. Classification (NCBI taxonomy): domain Eukaryota; kingdom Metazoa; phylum Chordata; class Aves; order Pelecaniformes; family Threskiornithidae; genus Platalea; species Platalea leucorodia. The sequence continues at coordinate 1,866,596 of NC_138858.1, forward strand.
TTCTGAGAAAAGCTGTATATCTTTATAACTTTATGTTGCATAATAAGTCTGTAAAAATCCAAGTCCCTTAACTTTCCCATTTTTGCCAAATGCTGTTATTTACTTAACCGAACCACTCTAGTATTTTATGATGGTGAATCCTCTTGAACTTCAGTTGTCTTTATGCATAGAAATAAACATAAACCTCTTTTTGTAATGATAATAGAGACTTCATAGCTTATTTTTTGTGCTTTGTTCTTTCCCTTCCAGAAAAGACTTAGGTAGGACTGAAAGACCACCAACCAAACATTATCTATAGGAATTTTGTGCCGCTCAGCAGTATTTAATACAAACAATATCCCCTGCAGTGAGGTTCTATAGGTCTGCTGAAAAAAAATTGCTCCTTAGCAAGCATCAGTTTCTGTTTGACACTATGGGCTGGGTTCTTAGTGGACGTACGTAGTGGTAGTCACTGATGTTGATGGAAGTAGACTGGAGGACAGCGGCTGAGGATTTATTCTATACACCTGAAGGTTTTAAGGAGCATTCTCGAGCATCCCATTGTATTATTTGCTACTAAACTGTCTATTTTTCAGCTTCCAAAATGTATACGGCCTCAGCTGGAAGCGTTTCTCGTTTTTACTTCCCTAAAGCTTCTTCTGTAACTGCTGCCATATAATGCTAAGGGAGGACAGTAGCTAGAGCCCATTAGCTGTGGTTTATCGCCTCTCCAAAGAGATCAAATCCTGCTTTCTGGCAAGCTGGCTCACCCTTTGTCACAAGACTGTGTCTGAGAAGTAGTAGTCTTTCAGGAGACAAAGGGAGGGGATATAAATAGATCATTTAAGGTAAAAATCAAAACCACCTGGCTACAGCTACAATTTTCTGTTCTTTTAAGAAAAAGAAAAAGCCTGAAAAATATTGTGTTTTGCCTCAGATTGTTCCCTTTTTTAGAAGCCTAGCTTTAGCCATATTTTACTTCCAATAGTGCATTTTTGAAAGATGTCTGTCCTGTTCACTGGATCTTAGTTATTTTTCCCAACTGATTCTTAGACCTCCTGTTCTCCCTACCTATCTACCAGCTGACATTTAGGTGCACACAGATTTTATTCGTGTTTCGTTATCAGTCGTTAATCACCAGTTTAGACTGAACAGCCTGTTTCTCTTGTGTTGAGTCCTCCTGTAAATCCCATCAGCAGTGATTCGTATCTTCAGTTGAGGAACTATTTCCATAGGAATAAAGAAGAATTTTGCCACAGTTGGGATCACAGAGGTGGTCTTTTGGTTTCTAAACTTATGCCAGAAGTATTTATTTAAATATCATGAATGATTTAGCTTTCTCTGTTTGTGGCACTGCATTTCTTGAAAGCCTGCTTCTCATAGTACAGAATTACTTTTTTCTCTCCCATTTTACCCTAAGCAGTTATTCATATTATGCACATTACCACTGCTTCCTTGGTGGTTCTTTTGCTATTACAGAACTCCCCCTAAGGAATTTTGCTGTAACACAAAACTTCTTCCTTTTTTTTTTTTTTTAAATTAACAAAGTATTATTTAAATGTGACTTATAGTAAGACACTTGGTGTAGAGATCAATGTAACAGATTTTAAAAGGCTTCCATTGAATTTTAATTCAATGATATAATAAATCCATCATCGCATACACAAAGAGTTGCAATGTAAGTGCAGTAGAATTTGATTAATTTGGTCAGATGAATCTCAGAGGGTTTCAGATTTTGTGAAGTCTCTTGACTTAATTCAGTAAAACTGCTAAAGTGCTTGGGGCTGAGTAAGTTTGTACCAAATGAGATCTTACTCTCTTTTGTTTTCCAAAAAATATTCTGTTCTAAATCAAACCTGATATGGGTTTTTGTTTTGTTTTTGGTTTTTTGTTTTGTTGGTTTTTGTTTTTTTTTTTTTCTTTAGCAAAGGACAGAACCGTGCTCTGTAAATTTGTTATTGCTTATTCCATTTCTATGGCATCGCTGGTGTGTTCAGTGTCCTTAACAGCTTTCAATCTGAGGCCCTAAGACTACAGCAGGACGTGACCATACCATTAGGGAACTTTCCCTGTGGATTTGATTGCAAGTTTGGATACGAAATAGAGATCAAAATAGCAGGAGAAACACGAGATATGAAAGGACTGTAAAAGGAGGAGGGGACTCAAGGGATCCATCAAAGTAAAATGGAAATGGGGCATGGAAGAACCTTTTCTACCCACAGATGCACTTTGCAGCCTAGGAAGCTCTTTACAAAAGTGACTGGTAATTTTGGGTTGCGTTCTCTTCTCAGCCACGAGTGACTCTGAAAGTCAAGAGAAAGATTCCATGTAGTCTTTGAAGCACAAGTCCCAGGTAAGTTATTTCAGGCCAAAATCGCTATATCTCTTGGCCGATTCATGGTTCCTGTGTAGCTTTTCATTGTCCTTTGCCCTTTTTCTCATCTCTCCTTTTCCACTTTTTTGTATTCATCATTTTCTACTCCAATATCTTTGCTCAATGTTCAGCCTTTCCCTAGCAGAACAGGAACCTAGCTGATTGCAATGAGGACTCAATTCTTCAAACTCCTTTGTGCTTCTAGGAATTTCAAATTAGGGCACAAACATTTTTTTTCCTACCCCTGCTTGCGTTATATTGCTGCTAGTAGATATTTGATGTTACCCTGATGCACAGTAGTCACCATTAAAAAATCATTTACATTGGCATCTAAAACATCTCAGCACTTCTTAGATCAAGAGGAGGAAATAATTGCAGCATCTTGCATTCTGTGGTGTTGTAACTTGTGGTGAATGTTGACATTTTAATGGTAGGCATCATAATTTCCGACAGTACAAAAACGAAAATAGGAAAGGTCTATGGCTCTCGCTTAATGAGGTCATGAATTTTCTTTCTCCAGAATGTTTGGTTGGTAATTTCACTAAAGAAAAATAAAGGAGCTTTAGACTTTGACTAACGTCTAACATCAAAAGGAAAAAAAAAAAAAAAAAGAGAATTCATTGGTGGTTAGTATTAATTATTACTTATTAATAATTTGTGCCTCCCCAAACAAATATACAATGTTTCCTGCCTGAAGACCTTATATGCTCTACTCTTTCATTTTAAAGCTAGCTAGAATGAAGGAAAGAGTAGACAAGATGTGAAAACAATAGTTGCACAAACTAACGTATATGAAGCTGCAGTCAGTTTGTATACATTCCTTGGGCCATAATGTAACCAAATAAAATCTCCTTTCATTTAAAAAAAAAAAAAAAAATCCCTCCCACTTTAATTAGTTCAAACTGTGTTTAGAAAAAAAATCAACATTTTTTTTTGAGGAATTTGAAATAGAAAAATTCAGATTTTTTTTTTTTTTTTTTTTCCGTGAGTGGTCTAACGGTAGGAGACAGATAACACCAGAATCAAAGAACAAGATACTGGAAGAGGGACCAGAGAGGTAGTGGGATGTTTCTCTTTGGAGACCATTAAAACTCTCCTGGATGAGGCCCTGAGCAATCTGAACTAATTGGCCCTGCTTTGAGTATAAGTCTGAGTCTCATCTTAGAATAACTTTGGTTGGAAGAGACCCCAAATGTCATCTGGTGCAACGCCCTGCTCAGAGCAGAGCCAGCTTCAAAATTAATCATATTGCTCTGGAGCTCGTCCAGCTGAGTTTTCAAAATTTCCAAGGATGGCAATCCCATCCTCACAAATAGATATGTGATTAATAGAAATTCTCCATGAACGGGCCATAGGAGGCTATCTGTTTCTACCCACTAGACAGAAATAATGCCTGCAGGCATACGAAGGCAACCAGTCATCACAAGTTATTCTTTCTTTCCTTCAAAGACTCCGATCAAATACTGTACCCTCTTGCAACAAGCATTACATAAGTTCACTTATTATTTGCCAAGAAATAGCAACAACTGAGGTACTTAGCTAATTAGACATTTCTGTCTTTTGCTTTTGACATTTACATCAACTTGAAATTTTGCAGACTAGATTACTGAAAGAATTTTAAATGAATACTGTAGTGATTAAGCATTGAAGATGAATACTAATGCATTTCAAACCGGGTTAGTGCTGTAATGAATTTAACATATCTAGTTTTAAAGTGGACTAATTAACAATTAAGAGCTCATGTGAAACTTATTTATATCTGTGTTAAAATACATATATATATAAAAATACATAAAATACACTCCAGCCCCCTACCTCCCCAGTTTGGAGAGGCAAAGTTCTCAGCCTGATGCTTGGCAGGGTGTAGCTTCTGCAGTTTTCCACCTTCCCTACAATCAGACATTTTCCCCTTTTCAAGTATCCACTGGGATGTCCGGATCCTTCCATGATCCCTTTTCCCAATAGATGTCTATCCCAAATCATGGATAGCAGACAGTAAGAGCATTTAAACCGTTCATTGCAATGTGTGGTTTCTGGCCACATCCAGAAAACCACCTAGGTACCAGGTGAATATTCAGCCCCTAAATTTGGATCCTTCTGGCTGTCACGTAGGTGTAAACCCCTATGCTCTCCTTCACTGGGTCCTTCAGGGGCGAGTTTACCACTTTCCTTTGCATTTGCAGGATAATGAGCATTTTTCTTTTTCTTTTCCCCCCTTCTCTTCATTTTGAATAGAGCAGAAAGGGATAGGAGTGATATTCCCTTTGGACTACAACATCTCTGACAGGTGAAAATTGCTGCATCCCAAAGGGGATTAACACAGCATTAACTTACTTGTCAAATACAAATGTCAGGCTGATTTTGTCCCTACCTTGATATTCAGAAAATATAAGCTTTTATTCGAAGATCACTAAAAAGGTTCCTGTGTGCATATTTTAATTACAGTGGAAATGGATCTGTCTATCTGTAGATCCTGGAGTGCGTGTGTGTGTATGAGAGGCTTTTAAATAAATCCCTTCTATTCATCGTTTTTATTTACAGGCTTTAAGGCTTGAAAGGACCACGGGGATCAGCTCCTAGACTAAGTGTTGAGAAAACACAGGCCAAAAAACTTAACTAAGTTTTCTCATCAAGCCTGTAAGTAGATAGAACGATCCAAATATTACAGCATTTTGTTAGCACCCAAAGTACAGCTGCCTGGAAGCTAATGATAAGGGAACAGGTAACATATCGCTATTGTCCAAGCCAAGGAAAATACCGAAGGATAAGAAACCAGTATAAATGTTGAGTTAAAAAGTAAGCAGAGTAAACACGTTGTAAAGATTTTTCAATACTAAGAGGTTAAGATTTAATTTGTGACATGGGTAAAGAAATCTAGTTCAAATAAAAAGTACTATGTTTGTTTTCTAAACCCGTTGTTTCTGCCTATGGTGGGAAAGAGCTGAAAGTGTGTATATCATAAAAAACCAACTTAATGCCTCTTGGGCTCCAGTCCTGTGATTCACCCTCATCCCCTTTAACTTACACAAGACCCCTGTATTTTGTCTTTGACTCATCTACCCAGAAGTAGGTTGCAATTTGATTTTAACCTACAATTAAATCAGACATCTACCGGTGCAGATCCTAAAAGGCCTTTAGAAAGGTTGAAAACAGTAACAGCAAGAAATTTCAGGAAGTTTTATACCTCAGTAGTGGATTAGTCTACTGAATTATTTACTCTCAAAGAAGAGTGTTGTTCAGCAAAATTTGCCGAGGGACAGTCATTTCAATTAATCATTTATAATCAAAACAGTTTGTCTTCAAAGGGAAGGAATCGATACTGTCAATAGTGGTACAGTCTAGCCCCCTGACAGAAGGTGCTCAGCACTTCCCGGGAATGGCTCAGGATTGGACCAACCATCCCCTGACAGCACAGATTACTTCTTGATAAATGAAGTTATGATCAAAATAATCTGAAAAGGCTTTCAAAATCTAATGTTTGGGGGTTTTTTTCCCCCTTTGTTTCCTGAATAGTATTAAAATAGTTTTAAAATAGTCTTAAAATAGAATAGTCTTTAAGGTTGGCAAGGATGATGCTCACAAGGATAAATTTCCCAGGTCAGATTGTAGCTGGTGTAAATGAGTTTTGAAGGAGCTATGGATCCGAGGCTACGGATCCTTCCTCTTGTACACACTTAGCCAAACACACAACAGATTGATATTATTTAGTAGAGTCAACCAAAGCCAAAAGAGATCCAGTCAGAACTAGAACGCAGGCAACGAAGTTCCTAGTTGTGGCCTGGAGGGGCTGCAGCTCTCCTTCATTTTCCTTCTTGGCGTTAGCATCCTCTCAAGCATCCCAGAATTTCAGTGCGGGGTTAAGCGAGCGCTTGGGGTATAGACATTTGGGCTGGCAAGGCTTGGGCACACGTTGAGGGGCATTCAAGAGCACGTGGCACCGCAATGCGATAGCTGCTGCTTCTGTTGAGCTGACGGCAGGATGTAGCTACACCACACCGCTTTACGTGAGCACCACCAAAATCTGCAAATAACATTTACTAGTATGAGTCCACATCATATTACATTTTCTAAAAATTTACTTACATATGGCTTTTGTATAAATTATTTTTGCTGTAACTGATTTTTGTTATAATTTTACTCGATTTTTTTATGCTGAAATATTCTTTTACCAATCATAGCTTTTCATGTTTTGATTATTTATTTGCACGCATATAAAACCCACAAAAATACTATATAGATAATACATGGAATCATAGAATCCTATACTCTGGTTTCTCTTCAGATTGTATGTATAATATATATATAAATCTCTATATAATGTATATAATCTAAAGCATTAAGGGTGATAAAGTACATTTAATTTACTACCTTAGTAGACAGTTATTTCGGGAGCGAAAAGAAAGTTTTCAAAATATCAGGAGAAAAGAAATAAAGGTAGATGGGGAGAAAATGCGATCTTAGATAAACTCTGAATATTTTCTCCTGTATCCTGTGATTTGTTCCAAGTAAAGCGAAGGGCTTTTGAGCTTTCTGCAGATGGAGGGGCTGCTGCTGGCTGGCGTACGTGCAGCTGGGTACGTGCAACAAGCAGGTGCATCATTTGTAGCATCGTTTGTAAGCAGAGAAGTGCCAAAAGTTCTGCGTATGCTCTCGTGGGATTTGTAAAGCAGTGCTTGGAGGGCAGGAGGGGAAGAAGAGGAGAGGACTTCCCCAAAAGCCTGCTGGCAGTGGCTTGGTTTTACGAGATCACGCAGGGGAAAAGGGTTGGACATGGTCATCGACAGAGGGAATGAAAGCAACTGGGGTTTGGGAGGCAACTTGCAGCGTTTACGGTTGGTTAATCGTTTCTGTTTTGCTGAGGTCAAGAGAGCAGGGTCCTAGGATAAATTTTGTCGTCTTTGTAAAAATTCCTCCAAAATCTTCATCAAGAATTGAACGTTTCTCTTCAGAAAATGGAAATGAAAATATCTAGTCATCAGCTGACGTGAAAAAGCAGTATTTTCCTCTGTCATTTTAAATTTGTTAATTCTGATTGGGGTCAGATTTATGTAACGTTCACCTTTTTCTGTCCCTGATGGGCATTATCTCTCCATCTCCTCTTCAGGTATCTTCTGCAGCTGGATTTCCATGCCCAGTCTCTTGGCAGCAGTGTCTTTTCTGCACTCGACCCGCTCTAGGACATCAGGAGAGATCTGCAGCTCAGATGTTTGCTCAGAGACTGCAGGACCCAGAGGGGACATCAGCCTCTGGAGCCACGGCTCTCCCGAAGGACTAGAACAAGGCAGGAGGGTTTGACATAATGTTGAGTCAAACTGAAAAAAATATGCTTATTCAGGACTGTAACAGCATTCTTATCGGTTGAGAATGTTTAAAGAAAATGTCTAGAGGTTTCCAAACGTAAAGCTTTGGGTTTCAGCCTAAAACAACAGTAACAACAAGTCAGTGTTTGAGATTCTTGTAAAAAATATACATGCCTTATCACAACGAAACGCTCTTCCTGACAAATTAATTTAGTTAATAAATCAGTGCAGTTTCAACAAAGTAACGCTACCAATCTAAGCAATTGTTTTAATTATACAAGCACACAGCTTACTGTAAGAATTGTACTTTCCTTCCTTATCTAGCAACATAGGTCTTTGTGTACGATCAAGATATTTGTCATTTACTTTTTCCATTAAACTAGCTCTATATGTCAATTAACGTATTTTAGCTTTGTTCTATCTTTTTTTATGTCTAAGAACAGGAACTATATCAAGTTAGAAAGTAAATAAAGCAGAGAACGCTTCCTCTTGCACAGCGCATACTTACATTATGTGTCGAAGATAAATATGTCCAGGGCATTCAAAATTGATTAATTGTATCTTAGAAGGTAACCAGAATAGCTTCTCCCCTAAAATGAGGTCACATTCTAATAAAATAATTTACCGTTTTTAGTTGTATATTACAATAAGTCATTTGAAATCAACTGTAGGCCACTCAACTTGTGAGTTCCTTATAAATGAAGATAAATGATGAAAAGAAAAACTGCAAAAAAGTCCTGACTGTTATCTGAAACATTATGAAAATATTACTAGCGGAATTCCTTAATGGAGATACATCAATTAATGCAATCATTCTGGTTGTCCAACTGCTCCAATGAGCAAAACAGAATGAAACTATCCATTTGGAGCTCTGACTATAAGATGAAAGGACTGCAGAAGTACAAGAAGGGTAGGCAATGGAGAAGGGAGAATGTCAGCGAAAGGTTGGCTCAAGATAGCTTTATCTTTAGGTTTGCTTTAGCAAGACAATTGGAAAACAGTCATTTTCATGCTATAGCTTGTTTGTTGAATCCCTGACTAAAGAATGCATCACAGTTTAATGTTTGTCAGAGCATATAAATAGACAGTCTTAAATGGTGACTGCAGATGCGGACTTTTAGAATAATAATAGTGGTCTCCAAAGATGATTATTATTATAATCAGTTCATTACGTGCCGTTATCAGAATTGGTTACTATTATCATTATTAATACCATTATCCTTTTTCAGTCATTGTGTGCAGCCCAGTATTATTGCCTGTCACTCAGGCCGGTAACCTGGCATCAGCTTTTTGATCTGCAGCTCCTTACATCCAGGGTGCGTCTAAATCCTGCCAATTCTTTTTGCCTAACAGCTCCCAGGTCCTCGTTCAAGCGTCTTCATCCTGTATCTTGATTACTGAAGCACCCTGCCTTTATTCAGACTCATTCCGAACAATGTCGCAAAGAACATTTTCCCTCTCCATCATCTGAACCATGTCACAACTCTTGTTTTATCCCTCTGGAGAACAGGGGAGGGGGACTACGCCTGTATTTCCATGTCCATTGGTGGCCAGCCCAAATGTATCAATCACTGAGGATATAAACATCAAAGGAGGAGGAAATGATTTAAACTGGAAGCTAATTCTGGCATGAGATCAAATGGATGTAAATTAGTTATGAAAGACTGGAAATTAGATGGTTTCTAACTACATGAGGTGTGAAGTTCTGGAACAAGCCTTCAAACATGTTAGTGGGGAAAAAATATTTTATGCTGGAGGTTATTATGTTTATCAAGGCAATTCGGTGCGAGCTTTCAGACAGAAAATTAAGCTTGTGATCTGCATCGTTTGGCAGCAGATTCACTGGCATCTTTATTTAAAGATCCAGTTGTTGTTTGTTTGTACATCATTTCAGTTCTACTAATCACGTGCTGCAGGGTTTGATCTGGTCTCCTGCAGAAGCTGGACAGAATAGTTTTCCATACTTGTATCTCCTTTCACCTCTGAAATGGGGAGGAAGAGGAGGGAAGGGAGTTGTCCTGTAATTTAGTGGAGAGTAGTCCTACCTAGAGATAGAAGGTACGGCAGGGTGCACCGTAGCTCCTCATGGTATTGATATCCCTGGTATTAATATGGTTGGGGTGATTTATTTCCTTGCTTAAGGTGAAACCAACTGCTCGATCTGAGATCAGGAAGGGACAGTTTGGAAATCACAGCGCAGGTTTTTCTGCCATCTACTGAAGTCCGGGGCATGGCCCATACCCAAGGCTCATTCTGGGTGTTTTATTTCATAAAGTTTCCTGCTACGCAAGGAAATAATTTACATTGATTTACCAATCACTTCCATTGACCTTTCTTCCTGTGGCAAATTGTAACTGTGCCTGTTTGCGGTGTTCATTTTTTTTACTTTTCTTTTTGCTATGGTTCATCATTTGTTATATATTATTGATATAAATATTAGTTTTCACAGTAAGGGTTGTCAAACGCTGGAACAGGGGCCCAGAGAAATGATGAAATCTCTACCCTCGGGCATATTCAAAGCTGTTTTTCCTAAGCAACCAGATTTAGCTGTCAAGTGTGCCCTGCTTGGGGTAGAGGATCCAATACCAGATGATCCTCAGAGAACCTTCCAACCTAAAATATTCTGTGATTCTGTAGAGCTGCAGAATATGTAAGCAGTGGTGGATGGGAATGTGTGACATGGACATCTGATAAATACCCGTGAACCACCTGACATTTGCTGGTAGCTGTGAAGTCCAGAACTTGCAAATCCAATGGTCTCCTCATCCTATATTCCCATATGCGTCTCATTCATTGATGAGATCTTTCTCTGCAGAGTAGGTTGTCATGTCCACCACCATAGAGTAGCCTTTCTGTTCATTAAACACGTGAGCGAAACTTTTCAAATGAGAGCTTTAAAATGAGAGCAACAAGTATCAGATGGCAAACAACATGCTTGTAATGTGTATTTGACCTAGGATTCTCAATGAGAAGAAAATTTTTCATGAATAGCAAATAAGGTTATACTATTCATCACAGAGATAGAGTTCCACGATTCTGTTTGATAAAATATTTGGACATAAAATTTAAACTGTAATGCCTCAGGGTATATTTTTGGAAAATTTTTATCAGTTCTGGCTCTTAACGGATAATATTTTATAGGTCTTGACCAGGCACTGGGGCTTGTCAGTGGATTTCTGCATGATGAAAAGTGGTGCATGTGATCAAAAACAGAATATATTTTTCTGGGTTATTCAAATTCAGATTTTCCCCTCAGGCTCCTGGATGCATTCCTTGGTTGCTATGACTGAAATGTGGGAATTAAGATGTACTCTTATAACTGAACAAGATTATAACTGACAACGTAACGTAGGTTTGATTTCAACTTCATGCCAGCTAAACCATTTTAGACAAAGATTTTCAAGAAATCGAAAAGTTAGGATCCTAAAAAAACCCAGAATTTCATCAGAATTTATATCTGTAATATTTTGAAAGTCTCAGCTTAAAACATTTTTTCTAAACTTGCCTTAAAACAGAGCCTATGCAGTTTGTTAAATAAATAATTAAAGAGCAAAACTGTTCATAGTTTCAGAGCCATGGTTTTAATTTTGATTTATAAGAGAGAAGACTTGGCAAAATTGCTTTCCCAACTTTCTGTCTTTGATTGTCTTTAGCGCGTGGGAATATTGTGCTTCCTAATGATGCATGTTATCTGCTTTACTGTCCTAGACTTTAATTCTGGGGCAGCGCTTGTATTTTCAACCTATTCAGCAGAAAAATCATCTTACTGTAGAATCTTCTCAGCCGAGTTGCTTGAAGGTCACCTTGAATAACACATAAAGAGCGCTCTCCTCTTCTTGTTAAGGTCTTTGCTAAAATAATCACGGCCCCAGTTGGCCCTTCCTTGAAAAACAACCTTAAGGAAGATTCATTGAGACAACATTGCTGTGGGCTTCTCCTTTTTATTGTCATCCTGATGAGAGGAGAACACTGGACTTCCAACAAAAAGGTCATGATGTCTTTCATTTACAGCTATTATAAATTAAACTAGGCTAGTGAAACTTGAAGAAATTTGTACTCACATGCTACTGCTTATATTAGTTCTGAAGGCTTTGATAGAAACACAGGCAAGGAAGCTCAAACATGGCTTTGCTATAGCTGGAAGTTGCTCTTGAAATGTTGCTTAAGGTCCAAAGGTAAGGGTGTCACCAAGGGAGTATTGAGAATGACTGCCTTAAATTTGCTTCTTTTTTCTTAAATGCATCAGGCCAGCAAAGCACGCTTCTGCTCCGCAAGGTTCTTGCGTGATGGATACCAACCAGAACCTTCTCTGACTCCCACCAGGAACTGAGAGTGTGCCTTCATAAAATGTTTTCATGGAAAATGGTCACAACAACCCCAGGCAACGCTACAGGCTGGGGGAGGAGTGGCTGGAGAGCTGCCTGGTGGAAAAGGACCTGGGGGTGTTGGTTGACAGCCGTCTGAACATGAGCCAGCAGTGTGCCCAGGTAGCCAAGAGGGCCAATGGCATCCTGGCTTGTATCAGGAACGGTGTGGCCAGCAGGAGCAGGGAGGTGATGGTGCCCCTGCGCTGGGCACTGGTGAGGCCGCCCCTCGAATGCTGTGCTCAGCGCTGGGCCCCGCACCCCAAGGCGGCCATGGAGGGGCTGGAGCGTGGCCAGAGCAGGGCAGCGAGGCTGGGGCAGGGGCTGGAGCACAAGGCTGGGGAGGAGCGGCTGGGGGAGCTGGGGGGGCTCAGCCTGGAGAAGAGGAGGCTGAGGGGAGCCCTCATCGCTCTCTGCAACGGCCTGAAAGGAGGCTGGAGCCGGGGGGGTCGGTCTCTTCTCCCCAGGAACAAGCGATGGGACGAGAGGGAACGGCCTCAAGCTGCGCCAGGGCAGGGTTGGGTTGGATATTAGGAAAAACTTCTTCACCGAAAGGGTGGTCAAGCATTGGCACAGGCTGTCCAGGGAAGTGGTTGAGTCTCCATCCCTGGAGGTATTTAAAGATCGGATAGATGTGGTGCTCGAGGACATGGTATAGATGGACTTGGCAGTGCTGGGTTAACGGTTGGACTTGATGATCTTAAGGGTCTTTTCCAACCTTAATGATTCTATGATTCTATGAAACAAGATACACCTGTCTATTCCTTCACTCACCAAAGCCAGAGTTTAGTCTATATTCAGAAAGTGTGATGAACAAGTACATAGTCAGGTGGAAGGGCTTCCTCCAGCCAGCTTGGAACTCCTGACTTGTACCTCCACAGCTATTTATATGAAAATTATTTCCTTGCTGTCAACAACCATAAATATGAATGAGGTCAGTTAGACCAGGACATCCTAAATAGTACTGAAATCCCTTATTGGTGACAGCAGCGTCTTGCTGATTCACTGATCTCTTTATGGTTCTTCATTTTGGGTGTCCCATTTGTGCTAAATTAGATGAGTTCAGGGGCACTTGAGAATATCAAGTGGAAACATGTTATTGCAGGAAATGGTGGGGGGTGAGGGATACAGAATCTGTTAAGATGCAAAGCATATTAGCATCGTTTATTGCTGAACATATCTGGTAGCAACCAGATTTTTTTTCCGTTAGGAAACGACGTCTGATTCTTCATATGGATGTTGTGCCCATGCTGTTGTGGAACACGGCAGTAGAATACCAAATCCATCAAGGACGTTGCAGGACACAACAATATGGGAGAAGCTCAAACGTTAGTATGTGAGGTGATGGAAAACCTTGTACGCAATGACATTTTTCTTAATGTATAGAGAAAAAATTTATACTTGGGAGAAAGATTGAAACATTTTTCAACATTCCTATTTAGTAAACAGCTAGAGGCAGATGAACTAGCTACTGTCTTGCAGTGCTGTTCCTTGCCATTGAATGAGGGATGCAAGATGAAACAGAAATTGCCTGTATGGGTTCTGTGCATACATTTTCCATCGCGGTGTCTGTGCTCAGGAACAGCAGAGAGAAAACACAGATGACAGACTATGCTTTCAGAATGAAGTAATGGATGTGAGTAATGGGTACACATCAAAAACCTGTCTTGAATATGCCTGGGATACCATGGAGATAAGTTTAGGGAGGTAGAACTTCTGGTGTCTCGGTTCAGCAAGCATTGTGTATAGCTTCTTAGCCAAACCACAATTTCTGGAAATCCAGTAGGGACAGAATTTGCTGTGGATCTTTAAGCCTTTCCTGAGTTTCTGTATTTAGATTAGGCCTTTTATTATTTTTCTATCATTATTTTGTTTCTTAGAGAAAAATGGGCAGATGGAAGTGGGTACAAACTGAAAATGAAGGACTTTATGTGAGAAGGCAGTCTCTAACTCAACAGAATTTTTTCATGCGCAGCTAATTGCATGCACAGTTATGCACATAGCAATCAATATTTAAGAACTGCATTGCCAGGACAATCAGACCACTGGAAGCTTTTGCCACGTAAACACAAAGATAGCTGAAGCAAATTGGCTACCTTTGGGAAATCTATGCACATAAATTAAGGAGATGTAGGAAAAGGGAACACCTTCATTAGACCGACGAGTGTAGTATACTATGCAAACGCAGAAACCATGCACACGTAGACGCTATGCACAGACACTATATGAATGCAATATGTCTAAACTATATACAGCAAGCATCAGTTACAGGTGTAAGCCTCAGGCTTTGCTGACAAGTTCTGCCATCAAGCCTCCCAACTCCCGTAGAGACAGAGTCTAGGAAAGCGATGCATTTTGTACAGAAGGGGGAGATCAAGGTAGGGACTACCTAAGCAAGTTGTAGACGTAAGAGTCCATTGGACCAAATGGGTTGCTCTTGGAGGTGCCAAAGGAGCTGGCTAATATGGCTGTTAAGCCTCTGTCTGTCATTTTTGAAACCACATGGTGGCTGGGAGACATTCCTGGCTGGAAAAAGGCAAAAATCAAACCCATCTTCGAGAAGGGCAAGAAGAGGATGTGGGGAGGTACAGGTCTTGCCAGCTTATCCTTAGTCCCTGGGAAGGCTGTGGAGAAAATCCTCCTGGGTGCCTTTCAAAGCACCTGAAGGACAAGAAGGGGATTGGGAAGAGGTGGTTTCTGACCAACCTGACTGCTTTCTGTGATGAGCTGATTGCCTCTCTGGACAAGGGAAGAGCAGCTACTGTGTACACCTTGACTTTAGCAAAGCGTTCAGCACAGTATGCTGTAGTATCCTTATAGCCAAACTGGTGAGATATGGACAGAAATATTTATGTACAGTGGATTAACTGGATTGGGTAATCAATCCTTAGCTGATTTGCCTTAGTTTTACTGTGTGTTCCTGTGTACCTTTGTGCCTTCATTTATATTAGCAAATATCAGCTGTCATCAGCCTGTGCTACCATGCAAATTCTGAGTGCTAAGGGGAAGTTTCGTTTTTTAAATTGACCAAACATTAACTTTTCTGTTTCTGTCTCAGTGATGGTTTTGCACTAGAACGTGCGTAGAGATTCATATTTCATTTTTACTTTGTCCAAGTCAATTTGGAGTCTCTAGACCTGACTGGCATGCCAAGCAATCCCTGCTGCCCCTCCGCAGCGGTGCCTAGCAAAAGAATTCCCCATTGCGAGGCTACTGCCATTTTCTTGACCTATATTCATTCTGTCCTCCTCAATACGTCACCCGAGAAGGTCGTGGCTTGTATTGTCATAGGACATATTGTATATATTCAAAAGAAGGCTGGGATCACAGAAAAACACCAGAGATCACAGAATCTTTTATGTCTGCTGAATAAAGATTAAGCAGTGCAGTCGCGGAAGGTTAGTACCTCTGCAGTCATGGGACTGTAGCAGAATGCAGAACCGCTGTTTTTAAATATTATTACTGGAATGGAACCAAATCAGATGTTTGACTTTCAGCAAGAAAAAAAAAATAGCCTAGTTTAAAGTCCTTTCAATATTTAGGTTATGTTCCTTCCCTTTTACTGCTTGCTAGTTTAAGTTCTTACCTTTTTATTTAAAATATTTTTTTTTCAGTTTTATTTTCTTGGTTTTTTGTTGTTTTTCGTTTTTTTCCCCTGGGACAAATTCTCTCTGTCTTATATCACTGTGACTTCAGACTAAGTCAGGAAGACTCATTCTGGATTTACACGAATTTAAAATTAAATGTTAGCCTAAGAGAGATACCAGATTCAGACGAGTGCCATTGCATGCTTTCCTCTACTCCAGTCAGCTGTAGTGATTACGTGATCTTCATTTCTCACCTGTGAATACAGCAGATTTTAGATATAAAGCTGACTGTACAGTTACCACGCATCTAGGCTGGAAGCACATGAGTGGGCCTAGCAACACTTCATACGACAGTAGTTGAGCAAAGCCATCACTGTAGAGGTAACCAGGGAGGACACGTGCCTGTGGATAGCGTGAATGGAGATGCTGATACATCAATCTGCATGGAGTTTATTCCCTGTAAGTTAACTTTGATCTCAGGATATTTATAAAATGCTTTTCACTTGCATGCTCTTCTAATATGCCAGTACTTTTTCATTCTTGGCTGCTCTTGGGTTTTGTGACCAATTCAGCCGTTGAAAATGTTCTCATCTTTTCAGTCTATAAGAGATACTCTCAGTCTTTGACATTTTTCTGTGATTAGTCTGCATTTTACTGTGCAGATTCTCGAATCCCTTTCTCCTGTGCATAGTGCATAAACAATATAATAAAAACTAATAAATATACTGAAAAGTATTTCAGGGTTTCTCAGGTAAGCCATGACAGTTAATTAAATTTAGAATGAAAAGGAAAATACAAAATATATTGTGAAGACACAGCACAATTTGGTTTTTGTTCTTACAGTTCTACCCACCATCGTCAACAGAGCTGTGATAGAGTTGTTTGGTAGTTATATTATCCCAGGTAACTTCAGCCCATAGAGACAAGAGGATGGAGAGGGAAGACATAAACAAGCACAGCAGGGAAATTTAATCATTCATCCTGGCATCTTGAAACTAGTCCTCACTTCTTGGATGTACACAAGTGGGTGAAGGGCATATCTTCCTGTTAACCAGGCTCCAAGTCAACCAGCTGCACACCAGACAGTGGCTATCAAAACACGTTTCATTGAATCCAAGAATCATGGAATAATTTAGTTGAAAGGACCTCTGAGAGTCATGTGGGCCAGCCTCCACTAAGCAGACAACAACTAGGAGGGCTAAGGAGATCAGGTTGTCCATGGCCATGACCGTCAGTCTCCTGGTTGGCTTCTTGCTATGTACACACTGTATTTGTACAACCCTGAGCCTAAATTCCTTTTGTGACTTAAGCTTTGAGGACCTAAATGCTCAAAAGGATCATATCGACCTCCATCAGAATAATAAAACGCTGCAATCAAACTAATGTAAGCCAGACCAACTAATCAAAAATTCCTACAGATTGAAAAAAAATATTAATCAGCTATATTAATATAAGATGTGGATGCATCGATTCACCTCACTGTAGTGGGTACTTGGGCATCCACTTGCAGGAATTCTGCTGAAGCCTGCAGAGAAACTAATCCACCTTTCAGCTCAATGTCTGTTTTTAGCAGAGGGCAATAAGTGCTACACGCGATACTTCTGAAGATAAACTAACAAATCAGTATAGATAGCAAAATGGTCTTTGAGATGAAGATAATATTCAGTAGCCTCAAGGCAAGGAATGTATTTTCAGTGCTGAGAGAAATAAAGACTACTTGCAGAAAGCAATTCATGCGACTACAAAGGCTGTAAAGAAAATTGTGATAGCAAGGAAGAATGTGTACCGCAAAGATGAGCAACAAAACATATAAACTAAGTTCAGGGACATAATTAGATGAAAGACAAGAGCTGGCAAGGTGATAAGTGTCTTTAATACAATGAGCGATGAACTGTTATGCTGGAAAAATATGAAAAAAGCCATCTGAAACCAGAAGATGAACATGTCAGAGTGTTCCCTTACCCGAGATGAATGGAGTGAAACATCTGAGCTGACACAGAAAGAAGCACTGGACAGACTTACTAGCACCTTGAGCCACTGACAAGTTTACTCTCAACCTTCTGCAGCAATAATTATCCAGTTGTTAGACAATTATAGTGTTCCTATCAGGCTGGTTTCACATAACGTGGGTGGAACAATGCTCTTAGGTGGTGGTGGTGCAATCCACCACAAAAGGACTTATCCATATCACTTCAGTAAGTGTTTGCAGTGCGAACAGTGCCAACGAACGCTGGGGATTTTACTCAAGTAGCAGATCGTGACGTTTAGAAATCAAGTGGCATATGTCAAGAACATACTGACAAAATGCAAAGTTTTGAATGCCTAGAATTAGTCGCTTATTTTCATATACTCACTGCCTCTATGGTGGTTGGATTCATTCAGCTTATCCTCAATCAAAACTGGTTTCACTCTTTCTGCCCCAGAAAGAGCTTTTCACAAGGGAGGTGAGCACGTAGGTATCCTGTCCCGGCGGTCTGGCGCTGACCATGGGCTTGGGCAGAGTTTACCGTGGATTTACAGAGGGAAAGGTCTCGCCATGACACTGCAATGGAATAGACACTTGGTGACAAGGGAATGTAAAAAAAAAAATTTCTCCACATGCAAACTTATTTGATTTAGAAAAGTTCAGAAATTTTTATTGTTATATTATCCCAACTGACCTTTCCATCCCTAAGTATTAATCTCAAATGTATTTACATAGCGGTTACTCAAGAACAAGTATTTCATTTGATACTCTCTTTAGCAACAGAGAGAGGAATTCATTGCTGTGCTCTATCTTGGTGCCTAATCAACTCCTTTCAACATAGAATCTTATTCACAAATCCCTTGAGGAGCAGTTCTTGTTTGTGTTGGAAAGCAAAATAAAGTTCTTGTGCATTCAGTGATAACGGGTTAGTTACTTGCTCCATTTTATGAAGGGCATTATCTCTAATATGTGTCATTTCAAGAAGACTGGAATATTCATTTATTTTGATAGTGAAAAATAAGTTCTAGAAAGTGACAAAGATCTGTGATTACTCTGTTGATTGGACCCTATTCCAAATTCTCTGAGTTAAGAAAAAAATCTGTCTAGTTTGATGAGGAAATAAAAAGATTATAACCTGATGAATACCTAAATGAACTAAAATGAACCTAACTGAACTAAACCAGCTCAAAATTCATGTAGTTTAGACAAGAGGCCACATAGAACGGGCGATGTTTTGGTTTTGCCCTTTGCTAAAATATGAGATTCAGAGGTTAAATGGGATAAAATGATTTTTTGTTACACCTATATAATTCCTGACTAGTATTTGATCCTCTCTTAAAGCTTCTTCTAATGCTGGATAATCTACCAATTCCCTAGAAAATCTCTTAGAGTAATGCTTAACAGGTACATACACATCATCTCACGCTCTATCCGTTTTGCAGACCTGTGAAAGTTTGGAAGAAAGTGAGTTCTCTCACTTTCAGCCAAGACGCAACCATATAATTTTCTGAGCCCCCCATCACGCCACCAGGATTGATGGGGACACAATCTACTAACTGTGGGTGGAGGGGAAATCCATGGAATTTGCATTTCACCCCTTCATAGAATCATAGAGTTGTCAAGGTTGGAAAAGACCCTTAAGATCATTGAGTCCAACCGTTAACCCAGCACTGCCAAGTCCATCTATACCATGTCCTCGAGCACCACATCTATCCGATCTTTAAATATCTCCAGGGATGGAGACTCAACCACTTCCCTGGACAGCCTGGGCCAATGCCTGACCACCCTTTCGGTGAAGAAGTTTTTCCTAATATCCAACCTAAACCTCCCCTGGTGCAGCTTGAGGCCGTTTCCTCTCATTCTATCACTCCTTACTAGGGAGAAGAGACCGATCCCCACCTGGCTACAACCTCCTTTCAGGCAGTTGCAGAGAGCAATAAGGTCGCCCCTCAGCCTCCTCTTCTCCAGACTAAACAACCCCAGCTCCCTCAGTCGCTCCTCATAAGACTTGTGCTCCAGACCCTTCACCAGCTTCGTTGCCCTTCTTTCGTTGCCCTTCGTACAAAGGGAAAATCCTAGTACGCAAACTACTCTGCTACCCCACCCTACCCCACATTTGTCAGAGAACTATGAAGTACCTGTTCTGCTTTGGACTTTTTATTATAGTAATGCAATTACTTTTGTCAAGAAATATACCACTTAACCTGAATCTAAGAAAAAATGGGCAAGGATTCTCAATTATTAATAAAATTACATTCCTTTAAAAAATGTCAGCAACTTTATTATACTGAAGTTGGCATTCACAGTCACTTACCTACCTACAGAAGAGGAATTTCTTTAGCTGTTACTGGAATCTGCAGAGAGGCAGGACATGAGCTTCGTTGGATGACAAATGCTAGAAATTTGGTGAAAGACTAAGCAGGGTCTTTGTAAAAGCTGAGCTTTTATCCATCCAATTAGAGGGAGATAGCAGGAGCTAAGTCCACCTAATGAAAGCCATAACTTCAGATTCTTGTGTATTTAGGAACTCAGCTGCCAATGATTTATGCTAAACTCAGGAGGCCAAACCCCCTTACGTTCCTTACTACAGTGTGTGACTAGACTAGGTCTGTATTCCTTGCACACATGCAGGTAAAATTCTTGTTGGTATTGACTAAAATTTTGTAGATGAACATAATGTTTGATGGGCATAAAGCAGATAAACGTTAGCTGCAGGGGCTGCTCTGTCACATCTTGCATTGATTTTTTTTCCACCTGATCTCTTCAGGCAATCCATCCATAAACTAAGATTCGAGAGTTGAAAGACGTGTTCAGCTGTCAGCTTTTAGCTGGGCTCCGTGTAGACATTGCTCCGACTCTCAATTATTCCCTAATCTAGAAGACCTACGAAGCAGGTGGATATGACCTTTGAAAATAATCCTTTTACAGAGGCTTGTGATGATGGAATATGGACTCCAGTTGCCTGACCTGATTTCATCAGCAAATGCTGATTCATCGAAATCAAAACATTTTGCAGAAAATACAGCACTTTTGATGGAACTTTCATTAATTCACAGGCAGGAGCCTGTGGGAACAGGCTGCTTTTAGACCAGCTCACCTGGCTGCTTGGAGGTAATCCACTCTCTCTTACTCCAAGACATCCCTACCTACGGCTTGCAGGCAAATGCTTCCTCCTAGTTGCAATGGTGGTAGGTACACCAAGGCTCCCAGATCCCTCCCTGTGTTTAATGGGTCTTTGCCATGGAGGTAAGAACTCCGGTTCCAGCCAGAAAAACTATCCACCTGCGCAAACTTTCTGCAATGTTGAGGTCTAGCTTCCAGCACGTTGGTGAGGATCAGAGCTAGGACTACAGCTGTCTTCATCTGTACACTGAAATTTCTTAGGGGCAGGCACTTTCAAGGAGCAATCTAGGCCACCTAAGGTCTGAATCTGTCTGTGGAAGCATCAGTTCTCTCCATTTAGCGTACAAGACGACTGCACTCTGAAACAAAGCACAGCTCTAGGTACTTGAACTTAGGTATCGTGAACTGAGACCAAACGAATTTCAATGAGAACCGCCCCTTGGGAGCTCTCTTTAATGACAATTTTGCTAACAGCTTGCTTGGTATGGCTACTGCCTGATTATTTTAACACTTTCTATGTAGAGTCTCATCCTAAATTCTTACAATAAATGACTTGTAACTTGTGTGACCTTTCATACCTATATATTACCAGTGACTATATTAATGATACTTTATAGGCAAGGAGAGATTTACCATATCAGGCTGTCTGTAGAATTAAGTGCAACGTGCTTCAGTCCAAGTAACTGGCAAGACTGGACCCAAATTATATCCACGTCCGTATATAATATACGAGATATCCTAAATTCATTTGGATACCTTCAAGGAAGATGAACCCTGCAATGATTAAACTGCAATAAACCAGCAATTACTGTGCATGCCACTCCTTGGAGAGGGGAAAAAGTCTTGGCTGTAAGAACCATTTAAAAGCAAAATAGATCAGTTGCTAAGTAGTTGCCAAGATCTGAGCCTGAAATCAAAGCTCTTTAAATGTTAAGTATGAGAAATAAAGCCTTGTAATTATTTACACAATACTTCTTGTGTTTGGCTTGCCCTTGCCACTTTGTAACTGAAAATGGGGATGAAATGAAAATCTGTGTCCTGGCTCGAATGCTTTGCAGCAGTACCAAGTCCTTGAAAACTGGGCTGTCACCGCGTACCCCATAGCTGAATCGCTGGCTGGAGGGCTCCAAGGGACACACGGAGCCACTGAGCTTGTAACGCTCGTGTCTTCCAGGCAGCATCCCGAATTCGGTCGTGTGACTCTCCCTGACTTTTCCCTGCGTGTTTAATGGGCTTCCCGTGCTGCGCTTCCCTCTCCCCTTCTTCTCTCCAAGAGGATATCAAGGTTGTGAAAGAGCAGAACATGAATAGTCAGCTAATCAAATCAGCAAACGCTGAAAAGGTCAAAGCCGTTGCGGGAGAGTGTTGACTTTCACAAGCTGTCACGAAAGGCAACTGCAGCGTTTGAACACTGCAGAGAATTCAACCCAAATTTGAAAGGGAAATACGAATTGCCTCTCTACTGTGGGTGCTGAACTAGCAGGAGCAGCAAGCGAGAGCCTCACTGATCACACCTTCACAGCTCTTTATTCCACCTTTCGAAAGCCCAGGGCCCAGATCCCCTGTTGCTGACGTATTGCTGCCCACCAGCAGACTTCCAGTAACTTACTGGGGTGATCCTTGTTGGCACCGGCCGAGGCACAGCCTGCTGTTCTGCCTCCAGACCCCAATCCCATTACCCAGCTACTCACTGAAACAATTCAGGGAGTGCCATATGGAATTTACTTATTGATGCCATTTAGTTTCCCCAGCGCAGACATAACTCTCAGAAACTACTTCGCGTGGAGCTGGGGAATGAGTATTTCCCACAAAGGACAGAAGATGAGCGCGAGGGCTTGTGTATTTTTAGCTAACACATTATTCCTGGCATTCCTTCAGAGCAGACCCAGTTGTTAAAGCCTCTCTTCATCTGTCCAGCTTCCCTCTTTAAATACAGTCTGCCACTTCTCATCTGCTCCTCTCTTGGCTGGTGGTTAGTCATTTAATCACTTGATTATCAAGGAATAAATGAGAAAAAGAAACAGACTGGCAAAAATCTGAACTTCTCCAGTAGCTGGAGGTCAAAGGGTGGAAAAGTCGATGTATTTTGAAATCCTCTGGCAATAGTGTTAAAGAAAAACCTCCAGGAAGCCATCACTGGTTTTGTTGTTACTGTTTTAATAAAAGACTAGATGATTGACTTCTCTGTCTAAATGAAATAATAACGTACACTGGAAGGTTCTACCACCATGCAGCTCATTGCCCCTAATGCAGCTTAGCTGAACAGTTTAGCCTAAACTAGGCTGGAGTGAAACAGTTGAGTCTGAGCAGCTTGGAATTAGGCTGTTCATCACGTTGTGTGTCTTGTTTCAAAGCAAGGGAAAGCTTTATTTCTGCTGGGCAAAATGAGTGGGCCCCTCTTTGTCTAAACAGTTACCGGGTAATGACTAATAGATGTGTGTTTCTCCTAACAGATTTTTCTTAATAACCAGTCTAATACAGTATCCATGACGGATCTTCAGAAATATTTAAGTCCTGGAAAAGAAAAATTATTCAAATATATATGTATATAAAAAAAACCCCACCACTTTGTTGACAAGTACATCTCCAAACTGGAAAATACAGACCACTTCTGTATAGTATTTTCTTGTGAAAACAGGGAAGCTCCTGAATTTCATTGAAATCAGGCCTGTGATTCTGGATAAATTCTGGTTTCTCCTCATTCTTTCATTTCCAGCTTAGACTACTGAAGATGACTTGATCAGCATCAGACAGAAGATGTGCAGAAATGGTAGCAACCCCCTGCATTTTGAGTAACCTGGTCTTCATACATCCCATTTCAATTGTTTTGTGCCCTCCCTGTTCTTGCAGCCATCTCCTTTGGACCAGAAGGGCAGAACCCCCCCTGCCCCGGCACCGATGCCCGCATCCCTCTCGGGATGCCTGCCGGGTGGTACTTAGGTACAACACAGCTCCATCTCCCCGCTTCGTGAGCTGGGGACAACGCTTACACGTTAACTAACCCCAGAAGGAGATGGTTCCTGGGTTTTGCCCTTCTGATCAAAAACGTTTAAGGTTTATTCAGTTCCAATGTTTTGGAATAGTGCAGAGATGCACCAGTTTGAGTCATATCAGCCTCCTCCCAGCCAGCCCGGCCACCTGGTGCCTCCAACTTGGCTCAGCAATGTTCCTTCTCGAGTCCAGCTGCGTGCTGCTGGGGAAAAGGAGAGAAGCACTGTCCATGTTGCAGAACAGATAAATTCTACAACATTAAAACTTGTTTCCCTATACCTGCGAGTCAGAAACTTGTCAATGTTTTAACACGTACCATGCTCAATTATTAAAAAAATCTTCCTGAGCTGGTGTTAGAGATCTTTCTCTCAGCAAAGATAACCATATTAAAACACATTTCATACCGTGAGATACTGTGGTCCTCAGGCTAGTTTCATTTATTCATACTGCTGTAAAACAGTAGTGATGCCATTGCAATCAGTGTATCAGCTTCGGGCCTAAGTAGTGAGGCAGAGGAAAGGTAATGCATTATTCTTAGATAAACAGTAAATTAGGAGTAAGCAATAACCCTGACAGCCCTGTAAATTCTGAGTCTTGGTTTAGATTCATCACACCTCTAGCAGTATCCTTCCCCATGTCATCCAAGATCATTATTGTCTCTGTCCAGAAGATAAAATCCTGTAAATCTGCATGTAAAATACTTTGCTTTCCCATTTATTGTTTTTTCCTGAATATTATTTTGTGCACCTGGGGAGAAAACAGCTGCTTTTCCTTTGCTTTCTTTTCTTAAAGGGATGCAGGTAAACAGAAAACAGGATAAATATGTAAGTATTTGCTGAATTTTATCAGACAAGGAATTCCCTTCAAGGGCATAAAAGATTTCCTCCTGTAGATGACATTACCTCCTTCATGCCTGCAGCAGGAGGTATGGAAGAAGGAATGGCAAACTTGCTAAACCCTCCTCATCCCTGAGAAGTTAATGCTTGCAACTGCAGGAGCTGCTTAGGGTGGGTGCTATAGGTGCCTGAGTTAACTTTAAATAAATAGGCTGGGGCACAGCTGCTATGGCTGGGCAATTAGACAGGCTATTTATCTCAGAGGGGACACCACCATGGGTTATTTCTCTTGAGGAGCTTATTAGGGGTTTTGTGCTGCAAGCTACAGCTCAGGTATGTTGGTAAAATGGGTCTGGAGATCCCAAATCCCTGAGGTTTCCAGCTGGGTCCCCCCAGGTGCTGGCTGTGCTGCTCCAGCCTCTGCTGCAGACCAGGAGCATGTTCCCGAGGAGGGCTGGCAGCAGGTGGGAGACTCCATGCTTGCTTTCCAACGAAAGGTGTGTATGCGCCCTCGGTAAGAACACATGAATTTTGTTAAATTGGCACCTTTGAAGAGAGAAAACACTCTGCTGAAAGGCTGGGGGCTTCTGGAGCAGGCTATTGCTCTTCTTGATCGCAGCCTTCTCCTTGTGCTGCTATAATACATACCTTGCTGCTGTAATACATACCTTGCTGCAGGTGATAAAGTTCTCCAGTTAAAAAAAAAAAAATTGCATATCAAATTCTGTTCTGTATGGCATTAATGTGAGAAAATAGCAGGGCTTGCTCTTGATTTGCATATGCTAAAATGGCAGAAGATTTTTGGTGGTGTTTTTCTTTAATTCCTATTTTTCAGCCTTATTAAAAACCTAGTTGTAAATAAAGCCTGTATGCCATTTTCCCCAAGTTGGT
Source organism: Platalea leucorodia (assembly GCF_965183815.1). Classification (NCBI taxonomy): domain Eukaryota; kingdom Metazoa; phylum Chordata; class Aves; order Pelecaniformes; family Threskiornithidae; genus Platalea; species Platalea leucorodia. The sequence goes on from NC_138858.1 coordinate 1,892,007, forward strand.
GTGATCACAAAATGTCTGTCCTAGGCTACCCTGTCTTCCACTTTTTCGAAGTGGGAGTTTTTATCCGACAGCCTGTGAATAATGCTGAGGAATGGAGTGGCTCATCACAGCCCGTTAGCTCGCACTAAAATTTTTCTCCATCAACAGCTTTTTGACTAAGCTGTGGCTTGAATTTAAAACAGTCCAGTGACTGTGCTGTTTGCTTTGCTGAGATGGTTTTAGTAGTGCCGCAGGATAAAGGGTAGGATCTTTATAGGAGTTTTGGTCGTTGATTCAGTGTGAGCAGAGTTGGTGGAGAGACAAGCGCTTCCGAAATCCCTTGTCTGCTATTCGGGCTCTGAAGGTTCAGGTGCACCATGCACAGGCAGCAAGCTCAGATTGCTAAAGCTTTTGGTTTCTGTCCTTTACAAAACGTAACATCCATCAAAATGGACAATGTTTCATTGTAATGAAGGATGCTTGCACAGAGTCTTGGACTGTCGTGTTTTGGCATCATTTATTTTGAAAAAGAAACACTAATATCCTTCTGACTCCTAAAACAAAAGCCCCCACCAAACCCCAAGGAGAACAGCAGCACTAGCATTCCACCAACACGGCTTAGAAGTAGAATGTCTTACAAAAAAAAAAAAAATCTACCAATTGATTTGGCTATCTGGCAAAAAATTCTTGTCTACTCATCTTGTGCTGTACCAATTCCAAGCAGCTCCGTCTTTCCCTGGCTTTTTCTTACCCTGAAGAGCCCTCGGAAGACGGATGTCATTGCACAGCCCTGCATCTGGGGTCTCTCCTGGAGCACCAGCTGAGCTCTTGACATCAGTCCCTGTTATCCTCCTCTTTCTTTTGCCTGTATGATAAAATGACTGGTGGGAGGAGAAGGCAAGCTAGCCAGCAGCAAGACACAGATGAGGGTTTTGGTTTTTTTCCTCAGCAGAAGGCTTGATCACTCTGACATTATTATTCCAGCAGGGTGGGCAGATGCGTTCCTTCCTGTGAAACCCTTCCAGCACAAAGCCTTTTGTGATTTAGTGATAGGAAAAGGGAAAATGCTTGAACCAAATTATAAGAGTTGTGTTTCCTCTCTGGAATGTTCTTTGGAGCGGGTAGGGAAGGAAGGGACGTGGCCCTAGGTGTAACCAAGAGGATGAAGGGTTTCCACCACAAGATGAGTGGAGCCGGGCTCCCCCTTCTGCCACTGTCTTTCTCTCCGAGCCCAGCCCAGGGATGAGGCTCTCCTCAATTCCAGTTTCTTCTCTTGCAAAGGGGGTTGAAGATGATCCCTGCCTCCATTTAGTAATAATAAAAATGCTTCAATCTAGTGTAAACTGTGCAAGTTAGCATTCTAGTTCCCCACTATGTGCTAGGGTACCAGTATCGCAGGCTTAAATACCCATGGCTATAGAAAATTATGTGTATATATGCCATGCATCTAATTCTAGCAACTCCCAATTCATCTAATTCTAGAAATTCTAGCAGTTCCCTGGTAGCCAGACATGAGGTTTGTGGAGAAAGCTTACAAAGTTGAAATGGTATTTCTATGTTAATTAATTTTAATTGAGCCCAAATCAATCTCTCCCAACAAAAAGAGATTTTGTTTCTCTTCCCACAATATCTCCTCCAGAACCTTAATGGAAACATTCCTTTGTGTGCGTTTTTTTTCCGATGTGTGCAGAGGATTTATGAAAAGAAGAAGGTTCCTCAAATTGTCATGCAGAGGAAGCTTTTCTTCACCCTTTCCTGGGCACAGTCCTGTTCTCCCAAGAGCTGTAATAATTCTAATGCTAAAGTGGCAGCTCACATTTCTGAAGCGACATGTCTTTTTCTCCTGCCAAATTAGCATTTTCTCCCATTACTGCACCTCTCAAGAAGAACGTTTATAATCGGCTCCTCCAGGTTTGCTCAGCCAACAGCAATACAGGGAGTTGTACAACAGCTGGCGGTCGATGATTATTCATGTGTCTGGAAAGGTGACTGTCACACAGGCGTCCTCGCTGGTCTTTTTAAAGAACTCCTTTCTGTCACACTTCTGGTTGACTGGATGCTCTATCATGGGGGTGAATGAGTGTGCATGTTTTTCCCATCTGGATGAAATCACTCTCATCTGGATGGGTGAATACCACCCCAGTGCCACCGCACAGGTAGTGGCCCAGCCTCTTTAGTTCTGCTTTGCATAATGTAATCAATGGTGTCAAATTGGAGCCTATTGAAATCAGTGGGGTGCTGAGTTTTTAATGGGATCACAATTAAACTAAACTCCAGCTCAACCTTTCCAGGATTCCCTTGTTAATTTTGGCCTGTTCTACTCATATAGAATTACAAAAATGGACAGATGCTGGAGAATTAAAGAAAAATAACTGTTTATGTTTTAAATGTGGACCTGTGCAAAGTGTTGTCTTGATAAGGAGTGTCAAAGCAGAGCCCATCTCAGTAACCTGCAGATTTATGTCCTTCCAACGCTTAGGTCAGTACTCTGTAACTCTCTTTTGGCAATTAACCTATGTAAGAGGCTACAGGACACAGTTTCACAAACAGTTCTTTAGGTAATAAAACTGGTTTAAGGAGATGAAGACCTCTTGTGGTGTTCTCTCTCTCACAGTGCCTGGTAGCAGCAGTATCATCAGATAAACAAGCTTGGGGAACTATCAACACAAGATCAGTTTTGACCCAAGAAAAGTGATTCTTGATATTCCAGATCCATTTAGTAGTCCAGGTCAGCCTGTGACTGTGCAAATATTTGAGGTTGCAAATGGTTAGCTCTTCTCTAGTCACTACCCTCTCCTGATGACTGTCTTTAACTGGTTCAGCCACCAGATTTCCCACGCAGCGCTGTCCTGGCCGTAGGCATTGCCAGAGAGCTACTGCAGAGCCAGGTCCTGGCCCAGGCTGCCCAGGGAAGTGGTTGATTCTCCATCCCTGGAGGTGTTTAAAAGACAGGTAGATGTGGTGCTTGAGGACATGGTTTAGTGGTGGACTTGGTAGTGGTAGGTTAACGGTTGGACTCGATCTTAAGGGTCTTCTCCAACCTTAATGATTCTATGACTGCACCCAGTGCCTGGCAGTATGGGAGAGCAATGAGTTTCCCTGTAGAGCTGGACCGGAAAATGCCACTAGGTTTTAAAGTAATTTTAAAAATGCTATTCAGTGAAGAGAAACATTGAAAGCTTATAAAACTGCCACGATTTGGGTTAGCAAATGAGCATCTCCGCTTAGGAGGGATGATATGGAGAAATAAGTGCTTTATCTCCTGTATTTCAGGATGCAATCAGCCTGGTTCACAGAGATCCTTATTGCAGCCTGGGACTGCTACAGACCACTGCAATCCAAATAATAATCACCAGTAGTAAGGGCTTGGGGAATCAGTCTGTTCACGGAAAAACAAGCTCCTTTGATTGAAGATGGAGGAAAAGCAAAGCACTGTTTAGAAAAACCAAAGCGCGGTTTATTGGAAGAACTATAAAACAGGGATGTTTTGATCTAGGAGAAAAGCATTCAGGTACGTGTAGGCGAGAGCCCAGAGTGAGGACCAGCTGAGCTCTGTGCTCCGAGCCTGGCACAAACTCTTTGCCTTGCACTAAGACCCGTGTCTGGTGCCTCCGCACCTCTCACACCCCCAGTGCGATCCTGCCCTCCCCGAACACGGCGGCTCTGTCTGCAGAGACAGGGCTGCACCCCAAATCCCTGTGTCCCTGAAGGTCTGATACAGTTCGGTGAGGATTTGGGACCTCTAATGTCAGATAGTCGTTGTTCTCATGGGGTGGGAGGAACGGCAGCTTCGCTCCCCAGGGGTACAGGGCGTAAGTCATGTCTTTGATCTGTTGTTACGTCTGTGCAAGATACAGAAAGAAAGGAGGTGAAAAAGCAATTTGATACACATGCCCAGGCTTTGGAAAAAAAAAAAAAAAAAGAAGACATTGCATTTTGGGTTTATTCAAATAAACCAAAACATCTGAAATAAATGTAAGGTTCCAAAATTCACTTTGCATGATTAATGCTTTTGAATATTTACGTTTAACTTTCCAAGAAATGAGAATCTTTAGTTTCCTGTTAGATAGCTGTTGCTCAATAAAAGATTCTGAAATTGGATGTTACAGGTCATGGAATTGTATTTATATACCCATTTCATGCTTCAGAAAGTCAGCTTTAAAATGTAATACTTGATTACAGAAAAATTCTGCCTATCAAAATAAATAAATAAGATGGCTGCTGTTCCTTCTCCTATCAGAGGGAGGACGTGGCGGCGGAGGTGAGCTATGAGAAGTATCATCAAAATGCCAGCTGCTCTAATGAAGTTGTTATGCTTACCCTTTTTAAAAACAAGTGGCAAGTTCTGTTTATCAGAAAATGAGTTCCCTGGTGTATAATAAAGCAGGCGCCCAGGAATGGCTGTGAACCAGCTAGAGGATTTCAAAGTGTGTCTTTGCTGGATGGGGTGATGCTAATGGGTGATTTTTAGTTTGCTCTCGCTTCCACAGCTGCAATAAACTTTTATGGTGGTTCCCGAGCTGAGCCTCTCGGGATGGCATTAGGGATCGTGCAGTGCTTGTGAAACCACCGTGCTGGCAGGGTGGTGAGAAAGTCTCGTTAAGGAAAATGGCCCAGGCTCATCTCTCCTCCTCCCGTGGTCCTTCCTTGACTCTTTTTTTAGGAAAATCTGCCCAAGGAGGTCCCTGCCCTGCGATGGCTGAGCGGTGGAGTCTGCTGGAGCAGGCTCCTCACCCAGCAGATGTGTCAAGGCACTTCTCTTGCTGCTCTAAAGGAAGGGTCAATGCTGACACGCAGATATCTCATGCCACGTGGCCTGGAGCTGCTCGGTTTACCCCAGGCATTGCTGCTGCCGTCCTTCCCTCTGGCTGCATTTCACAGGCATGGACAGTACCTGTGCTCTCCCCAAGTGAGCGTCGTCCCTGGCTGGAGGTGCCACCCTCTGCCGTCCTCCTCCTAGGGCTTCATGAAGTTTTTAGTAATGTTCCTTTGAGGTTTCTCAGGCTTTTTTCAATGTATTTCCTCAGACATGAGGAATTACAGCTTAGAAGGTATTGTTTAACACTACATATTGCTAATTTAACTGTGATTGAGATCCTGAGCTAGCAAAAAGCTTACTTAGTTGTTGTTTGTTTTTTTTTTTTTAACCTCTATTAATTACAAACATGTAGCTTGGTAGTCACCTTTCTTAGGGCGTGAGGTACACGGATGGTTATAGATCAGTGTAATATTTACCGCTTCTTCATTTAATCAGACTTTATATGAATTCTTTCCTAATTTTGTGCCTTCATAATCCTGAAACTTCATTTTGAGCAAAAATATCAGACTACGTGGCTATTTCTAGATCAAAAGACATTTGGGGCAAAAGTGTGCTGCTTTTGAAAAAAATTATCTCCTTTCCTTTAGGAATTATCTTAGTAGACATCTTTGGAAATGATTACATACGGAGGCCTTAAAGGGAGGAAAAACTGGTAAATTTTAGGTTGATTTTGTATTTTAACACAAATATTTTATCGTGTACTCATCAGCATATGGATGAGGAAGAACAATGTGTGAAGAACGTGGCTCATCTGCTCTAAAGGAGAGGTTGGACCCAGAAAGATGCTCCTGCATCGCACAGAATTACTAATGCAATCAGTATGTTGCAGCCTTGCTTTTCAGCCCAGGTCTGGAGGGAAAATAAACTCAGAAAGTAAGATTTTTGTCTTTTTTTTTTTTTTTTTCTCTGACATCAGTGTGAAATTCTCCTTCAGAGGGATCCCAGCACTATTTAGCATCAGTAAATTAAGTTTTCCTGGCTGGCGTGTCCTGTGCTGGAGGTTTTGCTTGGCTGGGAGATGCCGGTGCTGCCTTTTATCCAAGACAATCTCGCATCGTGTTCGGAGCGTACTTCAGAACATGGTAGGAGAGGATGATGCTACTTTTTGTAGTAAAGCAGCTAGAAATAGTGGAGGCTACCACCCAAAGCACTTGGGAGGTCTTGCGTGCAGGTGAACTGCCTCAATTTACAGGTATTTCCTTCCTGAACAAAAGGAGTGAATTCGCAGCCTGGTGCTAGGAGAACTGCAAAAATGACCAGGAGGCAAAAATTATCAACGGGGATAAGCAGGCAATTTTCTATAAAGTTCCAGTAGCCATGTGAGAACTCGACATTTAAATTAAAAAGGGGATGTGATTTCAAGCTGCCCATATTGTCAGCTCAGCTTTTGATTTGCAGAACTTGCATAATGGCTGGATTTTTAATATGAGAAGTTTCTTTTAATGTTCTTTTCTCTTCTGAAAATGTTAAAGGCTCTGGAGAAAAATGATGCCACACAGTGTTGGAACAGGAAAAAAAAAGACTTCCATATCTACTTGGATTATACATACAATCATATTATTCAATCTTTATCTCACCATGTAACTTCATCACCACCTCATCTTTCCTCAAAAAGGTGATCTGCCACCTCAGTGTAATTCATTTCCATCTCTTATACTGATGAATTGAAAATCAGTTAAAAAAAAAAAAAAGGCAAAAACCAAGAAGGAATACACCAAGGATGTTCAGAATGTGAAACTAAGTGCTGTAATATCTAACGCTTTGCAGGAATCTCTCCTGTAACTTTAGGATCTTGAACTTATGAGAATTCCTCTCCATTTACGTAGCAGGAATGGTCTGGCTTTCCTTCCCTAAACATTTTTCCCAGTGTCCGTTTGTACGTTAAGGCTGTAATCTAAATTTGACTGGGCAAAGCCCTTCCAATCCATAATGGAAGTTTCTGTGCATATGGCTTAAGTTCCCACCTGCTGTGCAAATTGCTGTAGTGAAAGAAAGCACCCAGAAAGTAGGAGGAGGTAAGGGATTAAAGATATTTGATTTTTCTGAAAATAGAATTAATGTCATTACAGAGCTTAGAGCACAGGAACATTAACAAACATTAGTCTTAAGTTTAAATTGCGGATGGATATTTTGCAGCTGCTGCAGCAACCTGCAGGCAGGCTGTCACATGTGACGATGGACGTGGTTTGAAACCCTGAGGAAGTGAGAAATTTGAAGTCTTCAGGGAAGAATGAGTAAGAAACATTTTTTGCAAAGAAGCAAGCGCTTAGTTTTGTTTAAGTATCTTTGCCTAAAACTTACATTCGAGGGTTGAGCATGTTGTGATGAGTGAAAGGGAAAAGGCCAGCTATTGTGTCTCACCAGGACTTTGTGAGGGTTGCTGCTGAAGTCCTCCGCTGTGCTGTTTGGCTTCTCTTCCCCAGCTGACAGTGGTCGCTTATACCAAGTCCTAGGCAGAGAGCAGAAATCCCACAAAAGTCCATTTTATCACTGTTTTGTGTGGACTAGTCCCCTGGTAGTTTCATCTTCTCCATCTTCTACAACTACCTGAAATAAAGTTGTAGCAAGGTGGGGGTTGGTCTCTTCTCCCAAGTAACAAGCAATAGGATGAGAGGGAACGGCCTCAAGCTGCGCCAGGGCAGGTTTGGGTCAGATATTAGGAAAAACTTCTTCACCGAAAGGGCTGTCAGGCCCTGGCCCAGGCTGCCCAGGGCAGGGGCTGAGTCCCCATCCCTGGAGGTATTTAGAAGACGGGGAGATGTGGTGCTTAGGGAGGTGGTTTAGTGGTGGGCTTGGCAGTGCTGGGTTAACGGTTGGACTCGATGATCTTAAAGGTCTTTTCCAACCTAAACCATTCTGTGATTCTCAGACTCTTCAAAGCACTTGGCAAAGGCACTTAGCCATTGACTTAGCATGGGTTAAGAGTTTAGGTCACTGAATTGTGTCTCTGTCCTTAGTTTTTCTTTGGTCTGCTCAAGAACTGCTGAAATCCACAAACATCTCCCTTCCAAATTATTAGAAAAAGTTATTATTAGAGATGGGGATGTTTACTAACCTTGAGACATATGGATATCGACCCTATTGGTGGGAACTGCTTGAATAATCAAAGTTTTTACTGAGCCACTCTTTTAAGTGTTTGCCCTACTTTCTCTGAATTCGTTTTCAGTACTAAAATGAAACAAAAGAAAACTGGTTTAAAAAAAAAAAAAAGGAAAAAGTTAAGGGGGAGTTTTGGAGGGGAAGAAAAGGGGAAGGGAGAAGGTAAGAAACAAACCCCTCCATCCCTGAAGTGGCAAAGTTTGGGGTTTTTTCCCCCAACAGAAAGCATTTTATAGGATATTTTTTTCTCAAAAGGCTTCGATTGGGGGAATGACAATATCTGGACAGGATTAATTCAGTGAAGATGTCTGATATTAAATTTATTAATGGACACAGGGTTCTCAATTCAGCTATATCTGCATAGATGTCAAAGAAAGCTTTGGCGTTTCCTGTATTGAAAGATTTATCTGCTGTTCTTTTCTGCCATACTGTATTAAAATTAACTGTAACCAATTTCTTTTTTGTTATTCCAGTCTTAGTCAGACTCCAATCACTTAAAAGAAAAAAAAAAAGAGATTACCAACATCATTATTGCTGCTACACGAGATGTCTATTTTTAAGCTACTTCTATGAAGGCATTATAATTAAGCTTTATCAAGAAATGCAAACAAATACGTAAGTTGCTATTACAGTTAAACTTCCCTTCCGTGAGGTTTTCTTTTTTTAATTTTCAATCTCTTTTTTTTTTTTTGGTAGTCCTACAGGAAAAAGAAAACAAAAGTTAATACCAAGAAAAGACTGGTCATTCTTTTATAAACAAAGAATAACAGATATTACTGCAGTGATCTTTAAAAAAATAATGTAAGAATAATACATCTACCAGTACAAACAGTTTCAAAAAGGGAAAATTATGAGTACACAGGGACATGGAAATGGGAGCTTGTTGGCAAGGGATGGGGTGAAATGAAGCAGAAAGCACCACAGAAATCCCAGAGGTTGGCACTGAAGTCAAATCTGAACATTTCTGGTCTGAGGCTGAACCCAGTTTTAGGTGTCTCTGGGTATTTCTGGGTTCCATGGCATCCGTGGAGATGCTTCATAGCTGAAGTGAGACTGCTGGGAGGAGGATAGACACTGAAGATGCTCTCCATAGCGAGATGAGAGCAGTCAAGTTGCTGAAATCCTTCCCAGTATGCAACATCTCTCTCTGCAATGGGAGCTCTGGTTCTCACCAAACAGGGGTGGGCAGAATACATTACATACTCTTATACCTGACTTTGCATCTTGTGCACATTTTTAAAGACAGTCTGGTCTGCAAAGACCGCATACTTGGGACCTGTGGGTGGATTTTGAGAGGAAAGAGCCTGTGTTTCTCCTTAAGAGAAAGGAATGAGACAGCCAGTTACAGAAGAGGTAATTTTCTAACACAGGTGCAAGCTGAGGGGAAGTTGTTCAAAGCCTTGACATTGAAGAAGTTTAATTTAGAGATGACAGTAGGAGAGTTTACAGGGAGAAGGTTGGAACATAGAGATAATGGGTGACGCGCGAGATGCCCTGCCTTTGTTCTGCATGAGAGAGGGTAATCAGGTGTTACCGTGCAGATGTGGAATTACTCCACCTTTAGACTCCACCTGAAAATTGCCTTTAATATCTCTTTCTGTATAATGGAGGGATTTTTCCTTTTTTTTTTTTTTTTTTTTCCCCTGTTGCAGTGTCCTTGCAGATGAGATCACTAATCCTTACGGACTCTTTCTTAGCATTTTTTTAACGGCTGCAAGTTTGTTACGATACATACAAAAAATCTCCTGAGCAAAAGATAATAGTGGAATTCAGCAAAAGCTAGAGATGAAATTTAGGCTCGCATGGACAACAATAAAATATCTCACACATGAATCACTGAAATACCTTTTCTGTGATATTGTTCGCTTGTTGCACTGAAAGACAAGGGAATTGCATGTTAATGGGGTCCTGAGCCGGTGCTGTAACACAACCAAAAGTTAAGTTATTTAAGTTCTGTGCAAACCCTCTCCTCCAGTATGAATTTCCCCTTAGATGCATTTACAGAAGCAGCATGAACAACAGCTATATTGATCGAGAGTCTGAAGCAAAGCCAGAGCTGTGGTTCTACAACCGTTGCTCCTGGATTAAAACCTTGGCAAGAATTCAACGTTCTGGAAAGGGTGGTGATGGGGAGAAAGCATGGCCCAGGAAAACAGCTGGTGAATGTGGGACCAACATCTCCATCTCCTTGCTGCCAATCCTGGCCTGGAAGCAGAGCCCTGCAGGAAAGGCAGGACTGGATTCCTCTTGGGGAGGCATCTGAGTGTTGTAACCTTTCATGTCACATTTTTGTCATACCCACTTGTCACACCTGATAACGAAGGGAAGCTATGTGATCTACAGCATGCTGCTACGAGCAAGATGGCACATAAATAAATTGCCTAGCTGATAATACAGTCCACTGCTGGAGATAAGTGGAAGGGTGATGTGTTTGTAACAAGGAGCATCCCATCAGAAGCAGCTAGATTTCTCACGAAGTGTGCCTATCAATAAGTCACTTTTACTATAGCCTGATATTTTTCAACACTATAGAAAAGAAGATGGAAAAGGAGTGAATGTCATGGAAAAGCTGCAGGGTGAGATTGCCAAGTGCTCCTAGTGAGCAATGTTTGTCAGGATGACTGAGAGCTTACACAAATAACAAAAACTCCAAGGGGTGAAGTGGGCTTTTAGCAGCATTGTAGGGAGAAAATCACTTTCAAAGAGAAGAAAGGAAGCTACTTTGGGCAGCAGCAGCAGATGATCTTGTGTTTAAAATTTCTAATTCTGTATTGTGAAAGATTAGGAAGAGATTATTAAGACTTTTTTCACTGTTAGCAACAAAAAGATGAAAAGGAGAAATATGGTGATGTTTCCATTGCTTTCTTACAGACCTCATCAGGCCCAGGGCATTGGACTTTTTTTTGGAGGGACTGTAGGGAGCATGATTTTTGAGGGTTCAGTTAGGAGGTTAGGAGATAAAGTTGTCATTCCGTGTTGGACCACTGATTTCCCCTGGCTTTGGCAAGTCCCTTTGACCCAAACCCATAATGCACAATAGGTGGACTATTTACTAGCCTGACATTGGATGTCTAAGGTTGGGATCCAAACTTCCTACCCTCAGCTTTACACTGGGGATAAGATGTCTTTGGATGCCTTCAGAGGCATCTAACCTTCTCTACTGGTTTGACAGGTAATGTGGGCACTTATGTTAGTAGGACGTTTACACGAGGCACCTAAATTTAGACTTCTGAGTGAGTACAGAGGGAAAAGGTAGGCACTTCTCTTTGAAGCAAATCTTTCTATTCTTCTGTACTTCCTATCTTTGTTTTGCAGCAGCCTACTTATAGAAGTGACATTAGCTCAAATTTAAGTACTCGCTTAATGACAAATGCTGTATTTGGCTGTCTTGCATCTCAGACACTCCTTTTTCATCCTAATATGCTTTCAGTGGCCTTTGACCAGGGCAAGCGACCAAAGGATGGGTTCATTGCTGAGAGTCACGCGTCTGTAGGAGCAAATGAACACCATTTGCCTCTGTGAGAAAGCATGGGCAGCGTAGTACAGAGAGAAATGAAAATGTTCGTGATACTGGAGGAAGCACAAGAATGTTATAAGAAAAAGGAGAGCTGCTCCCGAGAGTCGAAAGGTGGTAGGATTCAGAAATCACCATAACAGCTACAGATTTTGACCTGAGTTAAGCAAAGCTTGATTTGCTTTTTGCGCCAGAGTGCTTGTCACCCCGAGGTAGATGTGCATGATTTCCAGCTTTTGTGTGCTGAGTGTACTCTGCAAAAGCCATTAACATTTTTCAAAATAGAGGCATTGCACAGGTGGTGATCCCTTTGAAAAAAACACACAGCCCCGAGTGGCTACATGTAGATTATCACATACTGTTCCCACCAGAGCTCTGGGGCTTACTGATTTCCTCTGAATAATTAGTTTCCTAACATATCCTGTCTGAATTTTCACATATGAATCAGTTTCCCACAGAGCAGTATAAGTTGTGCTTTATTTGGGAATGGTCTAATCTTCTGCATCGTTGACTATTCTTTGCTTTGCCCATCACCTTGATCTGTTAATATTTCTAGTGCCTACCCAAAAGTGGCAAAACAGTAACAATATAATTACTTGGAAAATTAATTAACTGCTTATTGTTATTCATTACTTAGGTGTTTGTAGCGACTAGGAGCTTGGATGAACCATGGAATAATTCTCCATCACGTTGTACAAAGGCATAGGAAAAAGATGGTGCTGTCATGAAGAGTTTATAGTTTTGATAATCTAAGTATGCATTGCACCACAAACCAATTTTTTCATTTGCTTTCTTCATTACTGGCCAATAAGAGGCATTTAAGAGCCATAACACTCCATAGCCAAGACTGAAGTTAATAGGAGCGACGGATGATCTTATAATTACATCTTTTGACTTCTGAATTTACGATGTAGAAGAATATTTTCAAAGCAGCATGTCAATAAAAATGATGTGGTTTTCTTCCAAAATGTGACCTAAGGTAGTTCCTTACCTTTTCAGAACTGTAGACACCTGAACGTGCAGCTGGGTAAGACCACTTGGCTATGGTGTTCGATTGTTGAGCTGCCCTTCTTGGGGAAGTCCGTTACAGTAAATTCTTACGATAGTAATAAAAATGATGAATGGATGAGGCAGTTATTTATGATTCAAGTGTACAAGAAGATTAATATCTGCGTAGTATCTTGATTAAATGGTGTCTAAACAGTGTAAGTGCAGGATGATATATTTCTAAAAGGAGGAGTTGCATGAAAACGAAGAGGTGATACTGCCTTCCGTGTAGCATTCGTAGAGACAATAAATGGGATGAGTTCTGATCTCTGCATTATAAAGGAAATGGTGAAGAAGTGAAAGGAGTACAGATACAAACCACTAAAATGATTTGAGGCCAGAAATTTTGCCCTATGTAGAAAACTCTCAATTTTACCAAAAGTGGTCATAACGTATAAGAACTCTATTCAGCAAAAAGTGTAAAATGACTGAAAGGCACATAAATTCTGGTCAGAAATGAGGTGCCAGTTTTTAACTGAGGACTTGAGTAACCATTGAACCAAACTTCCAACGATTGCAATGGCATGATCATCTCTTCAGCTCAAGCCTAGGTACTTGCCTTGATGTTTTATCTTAGTATTGACTTGGTGAAGGATGAGCTAAATGAAATCACAGAGCCTGGGTGATTCAGAAAGTCCAGATTAACTGATATGAGTCTCACAGTGAAGTAATCGTTTTGTGAACGACACTGTTTGTTATGGTCCAAGAGGTGCTGGAGTAGTAGGGTGAAATGTTAGGTTTCCGGGCTCCCTCTGCACTTGGTGTGGACACAAGCTCTTCCAAAGACCAGGTTACTCCATCCCCTGATAGAACAAGTGGGTGGCGTTGCTGTCTGGGGGTCTGTCGCTTTACAGTGATTATGGAAGAAGGTGTGAAGACAGTTCGCTTCAAAAGGCTAAGCATAAATTAAAGCTTTGACCAAATTAAAAAAAAAAAAAAAAAAAAGTAGCATTGTCTTTCCGGAATGAGTCACGGATAATTTGTCTTTCGAAATAGTGAAAAAAGGGTTAACCGAAGAACTGTGGTTTATACTATATAAAATACATACTTTGAGTAACAAGTCAGATATAAAATCAGATATGGAGATAAAGAAGTTAAAATGTGGTTGGTATGAAGGACATGCCTTGCGAGGGGAGGAGAAAAAGAATAAAAGAAGGACTTCTCAGTTTGGGGAGGAGTGAGACTGGTGCATGAGCAGATAAAAAAAGTACTTTACACAGCGGTGCCCCCCTGGTAGGAGGAGCAGAACGGTGCCTTTTTCTCAATCCAGGCAGCTTAGCCTTGAGATAGGTACAAAGGCACTTCCAGGAAAGCCAAGAGGAATTCATACTTCAATGTGAAAGACTGATGTTTGTATAGAGTTCGTGCCTATCAGTTACTTGTTGAGATGTTTTGCTGTGGTATTCTGGATTTGCTAAGGTGCCTAGTTTCTTCTCAGAGACTTGGAGCCAAGGCCAGTAGAGGAGTCCTTCCACTTCTCCATTTTGGGAGAGTGACCAGAATCTGATGCGTCCTGAATACTCACCATTAAGGGCAGCTGTGATCAGCGTAGCAGCGATGAGGATATTACGCATCAAAGCATCATTTCCTCTTGGGCTGCAATCTGAAAGGGCAGAAACCTCCATCTTTTGCGTAGCCGTTTTCTTATTGAAAAGACAAGCTCTTTGTTCTATCCAGTGTCAGCCATCACTGTGACCCCATCAAAACTCCACGATTACAATCTATTTCTTGTAAGACAATGCCTACAGAATAAAAAAATTATTTATTGAATCGTTTTCATTGCCTTTTATGAATACCTGCTGGGTTCGACTTAAAAACACTTTTCCAAAGCCTTCAGGGTTTCTACAGTGCTGTAAAAACCATGTTCAAAATTTCACTTAAAATCACCCTGCTGATAAACTCTCCCTTAGTCCCAGCCGTACTCAGTGCTGCAGCGTACTTAATGAATCAGTTCAGCTACCAGGTCTATCCCTGCCCCGGTCCTACAGTTCTGCTGATGCCATGCGCATCTCGAAGTCATGTAAAGAGAGGTGGAGATGATGTTTTTCCAGCTCAATCTGGAAAAACAAGGAAGGAGGTATCAGAAACACCCCATCAGCCTTCACTTTGTCTGCACTTCTGTCAATGTTTCGGTGGCATTTTAAAATGAAGAAAATGTCAGCTTGCTCTTCGTGTCTCCCTGTCATATCTGTTGTCGTCAGAGATGTTTAAGTCAGGTCCTGGTTGTTAGGACTCTGGGATTTTATCCCTGTCTCTAGTCCAAAATAGCCTGAAATTTATAACTTCTGAGCACTCTGCAGAACACACTTTTTGATAGATTTTTGCATGTAAATAGGAGGAATGGAAAAGATTTGAGTAGAAGGTTGTTTGGCAGCGTGCACTTGTGTTTAAGTCTTCCCCAGGATATGTTGTGATATGAAATTCTGGTCCCATTGAAGATTATAGCAATTTTGTCATTGAATTCTAAGGAGGATTGGTTTTAAATCAATTTTAAATCAAAATTCAAATAGCTACATTTTTTTTCTCAACACACTGTTCAAGTAATTTGACTCAATTCTCTTTAGTTTAAGTTCAGCTATCCGAGCAGCGTGCTGATTACATATGGGAGCATTAACTTCATTGGGAGGAGGCATGATGAACAACAAAAACTTGTTTAGCTGTAGAGCTTTTTAAGCTGGAGGGCAATTTAGAGAAACACACAGCGATAACATTAGCCATGAGCAAATCTAGTGTGGAAATTAGGAGAAGACTGCCAACCGTCGATGGGGTAAACTTCAGAAAGGGCTCTCTGGAAGCAGAACAAAGGCAGGAGACACAAGCTGGACTTTGATGTTTTATAAATGTTGTTCTATGATGCGGATGCTCATGACAGTGAGGAGCTGGGCTCCGCTGCCTGGCGGTCCCCTGGACAGATAGCTGCTTCGTTCAGGAACAGTTTGGCATTCGGCATGGAGCAGCGTGAGCCGCTGCCTGAGGGGATGACGTGTTCCAGCTGGTTTCTGGAGGTCCCTGAAAAACACAGTGAATGTCTCCAAATGGTCTATTCAGGCTTCATGACAAGGACAGTTTCTTCTGGTTTATATCATTTGACTGACCTTGTCTCCCAACTAAACATTTCTTTTCTCCTTTCCCTAAGCTAATATTTTCCCCTTCTTAAACTGCTGTTCTTGTCTCTAGAGATTTATCTTCCTGTACAATATTAGTGACGGTGAAAGGATCTGATCTTGTTGGAGGATATCTTAATATCTTGGAAGGCAATTAATAAATTGTGATTAAATGACAGCTGTAAATCGAGTTACAAAATACATGTCATTTCAGGTCTGTCTTTTGTTACACGTGCTGGACCATCCTCAGTTAAATGATTTAGAATCAGAGCTGAGTCCCTATTAGTTTAAGTCCAGATTTTACAAGGCACTAGTCTCTGTTACAGCACAAATTTTTAAAAAAGCATTTTTGTTGTAGGTTTTCCTCATTACTATCTACTACAAAAAAAAAAAAATAAAACAACACCAAGCAAACTTGGAACAAAATGACAGGAATGTTTTTATTGTCAGGAGGAACATAATTCGACAGAGGCTTTTGAAAAAGATGCTGGCACAAACTTTAGCGATGAATAGGATGGTCCTGATCATGAGATTGCTAATGAAAAACCGGTGGCAGCTTGAAACCTCATTTAGTGAACAATGCACTCTTAGATGGCAGCGAGCTAGCTCACAGGTCGAGGAATTTCAAATGAGTGTGAAAGCTTTGAAAGAAAACCTTGAATTTTTCTGACTTGGGTTTGTTCGAGTTGTTACAGCCTGTTTCCTACACAATAGCCAAATGGCCCGTTCACACCATCTGCCAAGGTGCTGGGAGGTGAAGTAGAAAACCCAAGCTTTGGTTTCCTTTCTGTCTTCCTAAACTAAACTCGCGCTTGTCAGGCAACAGCCAGACTTATTGAAGGAGGGTTTGACAGCTGTGGGGGAAAGCAGATTGCCTCTCCGTTACCCTGCTTTATCCCTGCGGTAGCAGGCTATGCCAGCAGCACACGGACTGCATGCCGCTTTACGCAGGTTTGCCTGTCGTGGGGAAACTTAAAGCATTGTCAATCCAAGCCAAATTTTCTAATTCACCTTTCTCATTGGATAAATTTGACTATTAACTGTCTTTTATTAAATTGGGTAACTCACATGCTAGTTATTTAAAGCCTTTTGTGCAGGGGCATGACTCCAGAGCCATCTAGACCCATGGAGGGACATGGCTCCCTTGCCAGAGGAGCATCGGTTGCAGCAGGGAATTGTCCTCTTAGAGATGGGACAGTGGAGTTTATATCTGAATTTAGTTGTACTGGGGTAAAGTAAGATGAGGGCCAGGACACAGTGATGTTCACTCCCAGAGGAATAAAAATATATCATAGAATCATAGAATCGTCAAGGTTGGAAAAGACCCTTAAGATCATCGAGTCCAACCGTTAACCTATCACTGCCAAGTCCATCTATATCATGTCTTCAAATATATAAATATATATATAAAAAAACCCACTAAAATATAGCGCAGCCCATCCCTTGATGAGAATGTGCTCTGGTTTCATAATAGCCGTTCTGCTGGCAGAGGAGGGAAGATACCGCTTGGCAATATCCAACCTGTCAAAACCAATGAGGGATATCGTTGTCCCTTTTAATCAGAGATTCCAATACATTTTTCACTTAGGAAACTAATAGACAGATAACACATTTATATGGGTATATTTTACGGCTGGAGAGAAGCACACGTTAATTTTTGTTAAAAGCAAAGCAGTGCTAAAGTCTACCAATAAAAGCACATGAAGTTCTGCTGAAAATCTCTCCAATTCTGATCAGATGAATCTCGCACAGCTGTTCAGCGGGGTGCTTGGGAATTAACTTTGTCTTTGTTCGTTATGAATTATTCCATGCAGCTACGATGCCTCTTAATAGATAGATTATGGAGCGGAGTGACTGTTTTGATATAATTGTTCCCCCCAAAAAATCTAGGATTATACAGAGTACAGTGCTACGACTTGGGCCATACATAGATAGAGGAGTAGGGAGATCCATATGTAGGTGGATGAAGGCTGTGACGCTATGCGGTGATGACAGCTCTTCACTGAAGGCTCTTAAAGCACTTTTTACTTGTCAACACTGCACATGGCTTAGAAAAAAATGATGTAAAATAGTGTAGCTGATCAGGAATTTGGCCAGGGCATTGCTGGCATGACCACAAAACAGCACTGTGTAGAGGCTGATGAGCATAAAATAGTTGGGACTGTTCCCCTGCTCAAGTATCCTAAAATTTTGAATGCAGGTTGAGGAATTGTGGCCTAAAGAGTAATTTTTGGAAAGTGGTAGCTGCCAGATAAGAGGTGCTTAGAAGGAAATTGCTGTCTCAGCCTCTGCTTGATGGCAACAAGTTAATGATAGAGAAGGGATGTTACATACGAGGCTGCTCCATAGGAACAGCATATGATTTTTGCAAGAGGAAAAGTAGAATGTGGTATTTTGAAAGCTAAGCTTGTTAGAACTGAGTTGGTTTTAGGCTCAAATTAGAGATGATTTATTGGGGAAAAAAAACTACTTTTATTACAAGAGGTGAATGGGGAGAAAGTAATGAAATTTGTGTGGTAAATGTCACATTTCTTACAGCCAACATGAACTTTTAGCAAACAGACAGATTATTGACACAATATGGAGGTTTAGTGATTGATATTCTGTTTCCATCACAGACGCATTTTCTGTCTAAAATTAAATTTTGATTCACTTGCAATTGATTTGATTTTTAAACCAGCTTAGGAAAAATAAACTTTGACTTTGTAAATAGAAGAGAAAAGAAAAAATCACTCTCCAATTGGCTTAGGCTTACCTGCCGCTGCCTTGGTAACAATATAACCATGGCAAAGCTGTTTTTAGCCATTTCTTATTGTCTGTTCCCAAGTCTTTATGCTCAGCCTCAGCAGCATTGCCATAATGAGGGTAAAATCTCCCACTGTGGCTCTCTGGAGGCCAGTGGGAGGTCAATGGTTTTGGATGAGGCCAGAGAGCGAAGGAGGGAGCAACTGTGGGTCCTTGCAGTGAGGAAGGGCAACCTGGGCTGTATCAGCCAGGGCACAGCCAGCACGTCAAGGCGAGGAATGCTTCCTCTCTGGTGGACACTTATGAAACCGCATAGAATCACAGAATCATAGAATCGTTTAGGTTGGAAAAGACGTTTAAGACCATCAAGTCCAACCGTTAACCCAGCACTGCCAAGTCCGATCAGGGTCTTAGTTATGTGGCTGTGTTTCTCTCCGAAAGGGGTGCTACTCCAGTTCCCATGAACACAAACCTCTGAGAGGAGCATTTGTATTGAAAATACTCAAACTAATACAATAAACTGATCAAAGCAATAGGTATTTGGAATACCAGGCACAAATAACCACATTTGCACTCCTCTAATTTGAAAGTGGCCAAATAATTTCAACCATTGTATGAGCATGTATACAACTCCTGAATCTGACCTGTAGATTGCTGAACTGTTATCCATAATATTTTTCATTCTTGTTAGGTTACACGGTCACAAGGCCTTCAAATGCAGGCTTACATATTTAACTAAAAAGCAATAGTAATGTGTTAACTAACTGTAGCAGTGCAAGGAAAAGAAACCCAGCATCTTTCCTTAGATAACACGATACTGCCCTTGAAGACATTAAAAGAAAGAACAAAGAGAAAGGGAGAGGAATTCAAGTCTAGCTTTGCAGCCAGCCCAAACACATCTGCCTTTGGTTTCAGCAGAGTGAAAAGATGCTCAGTACATCACAGGGACGGGAGTAAACACTATAGGGCGTATACCACCCCCCAAAAGACACAAGTGCGAGTGATGTCTCCAGTTTTGGGCTTCCCATCAAAAGAAAGGCATTGATGGTTGGAGGGCTGGAGAATATGACCAGAAGAGGCTGAGATGACTATGTTCGCTCAGCTTGGAGGAGAGAAGGCTTGGGGAGATGTTATGGCTATCTACAACCGCCTGATCAGAGGACACAGTGGCGATGGAGCCAAACTCCTCTCAGAGGTGAGTGGTTGTAGGGTGGGAGGCAATGGACGCAAGCTGGCACATGGTGGATTCTGAGTAGACATTGGAAATAAATGTTTTACAGTGAGGGTGGCCAAACATTGGAAGAGATTGCCCAGGCAGACCCTGGAATCTCCACCTTTGGAGGTGTTTAAGGCTGGATGGGACATGGAGCAGGACTGCATGACCTCCAGGTGCTCCTTCCAGCCCAAAGTGCTCTATGATTCTGTTTTAGAAACCCTCACAATGAAAGTCCTCCTCTACGGCAAGATGAAGTATAGGAAGCTGTTTGGAACATCTTTCAGAAGGAAGATGAGTTTTATTGACCTCAAGGCTGGAAATTATCCACATCCTTGCATTTAAAAAGAAATAATATCAGCTGAAGAGTGAAGCTGACATTCAGGTATTAAGCACAGAGGTGTATGGAAAAGATCTTTTGTTTTGGAAATACAATGTTTTTACATTTCCCAACACTTTTTATCTCGAATTTTTTGTTTGGAAGGATTGTAGATAAATTTTGTTCGATAGACAGATTTGGACTTGGTCTGAAATTTGGAATGGAAACTTGCTGCGAAACAAAAAAAGATGTTTCTTGTGAACAGAACATTTAGGGTTTCAGTCAGTTAACCCAACATCTGACAACTGATTCAGCATCTTGCGTTATTGTGATGGGAGAAGACACAGCCTGTGACCCCAAACCATTGCACTCGATGTGAACTGGGCTGCTTGCAGGCAGCGTGGCAGCGGTCCAAAAGGGAATCATTACACACAACATCTGCTTAACTGTTCATACCACAGTTCTCTTTTTAATTCAGAATCGGTGAACCAGTCCACTGCCTTTTATACTCTGACTAGTCTGATGCTGCAGAACAACGGCTGCACTGCCGCTGCTTTCTACCACTGCTGACTTCATTGATGTTAAATACAACAAAACAGATTGGCATATAATTCATCATTGCCTTGGCCAGTGTATACCTAACTGGATGCTGCTTTGACTGATGCTTGGGCTTCCATCTGCAAGGAAGCCCGCTAGCAGTACATCCTTCATTACAGACAAGTTGCTGAGCAACAACAACAACAAAAGCTTTAAATAATGGTTGCTATATTTATAAACAGTGGGTTTGAGTTCAGTGCAGAACAAAACTTCTGCGTTGTTGCGGGCTCTGGCAGCACCTTAGCTTTCAAAGGCCCTGCCAGATGAAAGAATGGCCTCGTGGCAAATCTCCATGCAAAATGAAAGTCAGGCTAAATCTGATAAAAGCCTCGAGCAGCATTTTAGGCATACTGTATCCCAAACAGTGCTAGAAAAGTTGCTGCCGCTCCCTATAGGTTATCAAACGCGAGAGCTGCTTTACCTTTTTCTCGTCTGAAGTTTTCTCCCTGTTTCAGTGTGTTCCCAAAGCTGTGAACACGTTCAGCCTGCACCTACACACTGGAAAATAACTGGGCTTTATTCAAAGTCCTCAGGGGCGTGCAGTGTATTGGGCTTCTCAGATTTTGCATAGGAAGAGCCAAAAACTTGTCACCTAAAAGTTTAAACACCTCAACAAAGGATCCCTGGCATCTGGCCTCTTCCTTCGCGCTTATGTTTGCCAGGAGTCCATCCTCGGAGAAAGGTATAGCCTCACCTTAGTCAAGTCTGAGCTGAAAACCAGGCTTATTTCCCTGCCAGGCTCAGGAGTCTTTAGTTTTTCCCTGTATAAGGGGCTGGCTTTTGAGATGAGATAAAGGTGATGGCCCCCCGGAGCAGCCTGGTTTGCATTTCTGCTCAGCGGCTCCCAGCTTTCCTGGCATATTGTGCAGGAAGCTTAGCTGCCTACCACAGGATTTGGTTTCTACTCAAGGGGCCAAGCATTTCAAAGTTATTAAAAAGGTCTTTTATTCTTTCTGGCCCTAACGCTTTTGCAGCTGAAGGTCTGGGGAGATACTAGGTGAAGGAACGGTTCTCTGCAGTAAACCTCTCACTTCCCTTCATATCCCCCCGTGCACACGTATAGAAAACAACTGTGACAACAAGGACAGCCAACAGGGAGAACTATCCTTGCAGGGCATTTAATATTGCATGAAAACTCTCACTTCTCCGCTGTATTTTGCAGTAGGGGATATTATGGACTGTTATGCATTCCCTTGTATTATTCTGATTATTATTCTTGACTCTTATGCCGAGTTTAAATTTAAGATTCAGCTGAGAAGCCTTAATATTATTTAGGCAGATTACTGAATTTCTTCTTCTTTACAAAAAAAATGAATGCAGACCATAAATCCTAGAATTGAGACTAAATTCATATGATTACAGCAGAAGCAGCTAAAAAAAAAAGAAATCCAGTTTTCTGGTGTTTGTACTCATGTATGACTTTGGGACAAAAGGAGACTTTAAGGAGATTCCTTAAAAAGCTTATGCAGTACTAAGTTTTAAATATTTAGCCTTGACATTAACTAGCATTCCAGTGGCCACAAATCTGCGTATTCATCAAGCCAAGGAATCAATGCTCTTTTACACTATCTAAGGAGAGAAGCCAATATGCTTAATGGGAATTAACTCAAGTGTTAAAACGATTTCCCTGCTCATGACTGAGCGTAGTGACGGTGGAGTTGATGAAATTTTTGGTTTTGTGCAGACTTCAGACTCTCTCCCAGATCAGACGAGCACCATTGCCAGTTGGGCAAGGCCCTGTAAAAATGAGAGCGGCAAGTCTGTAATCTATGCCTAACTTCATGTCCTTCCCTGCAAATACGTCTTCCTGGCAGTCCTGGAGAAAGTGGTAGAGGCAGACTCTGCCTTCACACAGGAGCAAATGCAAGAGTCCAAGGTTTTTATGGGAGCAGGGTTTTATCTTGCACATGTAACACTTGATCCAAAGCCAGATAAATGCAAAAGAAAGTCATTAAACTTTGAATTGCAGCCCTGTGAATGCAATTTTTACAAAAAGAACTACATTTTTTCCTGGTTTCTCAATGAAATCAAGTGTATGCAATGGTGTGGTTTGATAGACCCTCTGCCTGCGCAACACCCTTGATGCACTGACCAGTTTCAATGAAACATGCCAGAAGGATGGAAGTTTCGGAGACAAGAAGTTTTGTGAAAACTCACGTTTTAGTAGAAAAGACTGCTTCAGCTTAGGGAAAAAGAGCGAAATTCTCTTCCCTCCGGTCTGCAAACCAGGCAGGGGGGCATCGCACAGGTAGGGCTCAGCGCCAGCCCGGCGGGGGCTGCTCCTTCCCCCCAGGGCTGAGGGTACCTGGCAGGCAGCAGGAGCCACTGCAGGAACCATCAGCTCATTTATTTTCCAGTTGGGTGAGGAACAGGGTACTGATTTAGAAACAGTGCCGCACCTCTGTAAACGCCGCAGCGAAGTGCCGTTGCTTACTAGTCTATTCTGAGATTTAAAAGAAAACCATCTCTGTGGAGCTTATAGTGAGTTTAAGCATGAATTGGTAAAGAAGCAAATGAAGAATCAATGGCATTTCTTGCAGGAGGTGTAAACATTATGAGCTAAAAACTTTTACTAAACTAACTAGAACTTATCCAGTATAATTACCAGATTAAGGTCACAATTGATTCAATAACTTAAGGAATTTACAACAAAATCAGGTTGCCGATTAATCAGGTAATCACATTCTTAAAGACACAAATCAAGTGATGAGATTACTGCAGGAAATTTGTGATTAGCACCTGCAACTGCTGACTGTAGTAAAGTCAGAAATGAATAGTTTTACTCAGCGACCTTGTAATCAATATATAGACTCTTCTGGATTCCTATAGTGAGCAAGTATTGGGTTGGCTTCCTTCCCAGGTGAAGCAGTGCTTTCAGGAGATCTGGGTTTGCTTTCAGATCCTATCTCTGGTGTGCCAAGTGTTATAGGCTAAGTAATTCCACCTCTCTGACCTGCGTTTTGTCCTATGAAAACTGGAATAACAATAATAACAATACTGATCTCTCTTATGAAGCATTTGGATCTCAGCAATAAAAAGACATTATAAAAAGATCTGTCATGACCCTGTAAATAATGTGTACTACCTTAATCAGTTAACAGAAAAACATTGTTGGCTAAGATGCACTAAAATTGACACATACAGGTGTGGGAGTACCCATGGTCCCTACAATCGGTACTGTAAATTTGGTGCTAAGACTTCCAGAAAGAGAGCTGCACTTTTATACTGAGAGACATAAGTTTCACTGGAGGATGCTCCTTTTCGGCAAGTTGTGTGCTAGAAGTTTTTGGGTTACAAGTTTCACGGAAGAAATGAGCAGGTATGAATTTAGTAAAGGTTAAATCAAACCATTTCTCAAAAGACACTTCCATGTACACGATGTGCTTTTGAAATAGTTTTTGCTGTCTTACCATTATACTTGGTATTCTGTCCTTGGCAAATTTTCCAACGCTTGCTGGAAGCTCAGTATTGGTCTTTCAGAAACTGTCTCCCTCCATTTGATTTAAATAGAGCTGCACCTCATTGTTCATCGCTGTTGCAAACTCACTTGTTAAAGTTCACAAGATAGCTGCCATTTGTCAGGAGCTTTGCTCTTCATCATGATCCTGAATGTGCCCATTAGGCTTGTGATAGAAAGAAAAAACCGTAAATGACCTAAATTACAGGACCAAGGGCCAGGAAATTATTAAGCAAGCTGTTCTCTTGATTAATGGGAAACAAAAGGATATTCGTCACGATCAGCTAGGTCAGCCGATGGACAGAAAAGATATGAGGGTGGTTCAGCAAGCTGCGTTATCAAAGATGTGATATATACTCTATCATGGTTAATTGGACAGTCTGCAGGTAAATGAGAGCTGTCCTTTGTGAGATCGTTACTACATTGACACTAAAAAAAGCATTTTTAGTATTTTTTAACATAGTTTCTATGTACAACAGTGATCACAAGAGATGCTTAAAGCTACTATAGTAAGTTTAAAATCCTGAAGTGTTGCCAGTGAAGTAGGTGTGGACTGTCAAGCTAGGAGAAATGGTCTAAGCTGGAGCAACTCGAGGCAGGTTTGCAATTTCCCTGCATCTGCGCTTTCCTCTCTCAAAACCAATGTCAACCAATATGACGTGCTTATATTCACCTTTCTAACAGCTACATATGTTCTACCAGCTATGCATGTTTTCTTCTTATTTATTTAATGCAACATCTACTTTTGAAAACATCACCAATGTTTGTTGCAGAGAATTATGCTTTTATTTTTCATACTAAGTGTACTTCTGTGGATTTTCCACATATACAGACAAGTAGTGGAAAACAGGTGAAGGCTAGAGGAGTAAAGATGGAGCATCATCTTCTTTAAGCTCCAGCTTTCCCATTTTTTCTATTGTTTTCCGCCAAAGTGCAGAAATTGGGGGTGGAATTTTCAAATCCGTTAACCGTAGCCCTGCTTCTGCCAGTGAAATGAAATATTTTCAAGGCAGTAAAAACAAACTGCCAAACATAGCCAGTTGCAAGAAGAATTAAATTGATCATTAAGACTTTAATCTAGGGTTTTTAGAACAGCATACACTTTCAGTAGCGCAACTCAGGCTGCACCCTCGGTTGGAGGAAAGCTGTTGTGGATTAATGCTGAGCAAGGCACTCTCTACATTACCACCTCTCGAAGGAAAAGGAACTTAGTATCTCTGCAAGTTTTGCTAAGCTGGAAGCCAAGATGGTAGGGGAAAATGATGAGAAAGTTCACAGTTTAGGCAGCAAAATCTAATTAACTGAAAGCCTCATCTCTAAAGCACTCATGCAGCTTCAGGATGATTCAAGGGCACTACTGCTGCTGAGTATCAATGGGAACACTTATGACAAAAAAAATAGATCCAAGAGGTGGTAGTGCCAAGTGTCTCTCCCAAGGAAGAGGATTTAGGCTGCTGTTCTGCTAAGGAAATACGTATGCCAGAAGTTCTCTATAGGGATAAAAAGGATGAGCTGGTGGAAAGCCTCCAATAAGGAAATTTCCAATTCTGAAAAAGAATACATAACTATCATAACTTTGATCAGAGCAATCAAGGCAGACGTTTGCTTTTTGAATGTTCTTGAATGAAAATGCTGGTTTGGCCCTTTAGATTTTATTTTTCAGAGGGGCTGCAGCCGTACCTCAGGCTTTGAGATAACTTGAGAGGAAAACACAACTTTGTAGATAAAGGAAAAGATGGGTCCATATTTTAGATAGCAAAGCTCAATTTCCTTCACTTGGAAATGATATACATTCAGAGGTCCAACATCGCTCTACAGTACCCAAGGCTCTACCTTTCCAATCCACAGTAATGCTGTGAAAGGCAGAAGATCTTGGCGATAGGAACGTAGTACTAAACCTCTACACAAACCAGAATCCTCCCAGCCTTGGGAAGCAGCAGCAAATCCCATTTCTTTCTAATCTCTGCCTTCCCTTGACTGGAGAATGGGGGAACCACGTCAGAGGGGGCAGAATTCTGCAGGAAGAGGAGACTCCTTGCCATCGCAAGGAAAATGAGCCCGGATTTTTAACATACTGTAGAGAGGGCATTGCAGAGCCTGTAAGAGTTGGCCACCACTCAGCAAGTGCTTCATTTTCAACTAAGGACATGGAGTTGGAGGGAAGATTGGGAAATAGGGGCTCTCTTAGGGATTCAGGGTTCCTGTCATACTCCCATTGCCCCTTTTCTAGCATGAGATTCTGCTAATAAAGCTGTTGGAAAAGTCCATGGTTGGGAACAAATCTTGGATAAATCCTGGTTTCTTTAGTTTCTAGGATTCTAGTATATATTCTCAGTATAGAATACCTTATCCAGGAGCATAATCCCCATCAAACAGCAAATAACTAGCCAAGCTGAGACATCACATTGTGAATAAAACTAACCCCATACAGCTGATCTATTCCCTCGTTTTTGTCCTTGCTCAAGAAGACTTGGTCTAAGCATTAAGTAGCAAAGCACTCTGTCATGTGATTTATCTTTGCTAGGTTTATTTCTTTTATTGATCTGCATAGTAGTTCTACGTCTACCTTGGCCTAACAGGCCACAGAAGACGCTTCTGAAAAAGTAGGTATATAATGATTTATTTCTTGTTAAAAATACTCATTATTTTCAATGTTGTACTATAATTTACTTCTGTTCTTTTATCATGCTGAACTCCTCAAATTTCACATGAAATGAGCAGTCGAGCTGTTGTAACTAAGGAGAAGAAAATGAATATTCCTTCAAGACTGTGCACACAACAGTACATCTGATTCCTACCTGATCCTACCCTCTCTCTGCTTGGTACTGGGAAGCATAAAATAATAAGGAGGTAGTGTTTTTTAATTCGTACATGTAAATCTCATAGTTCTATACCTTGATGTTATAGGCTTTTCCATTATTGAATTTTTCATCAATAAGAACAGAAGCTGAGGATGCTGTTGAGGTGGATGTACCAGGGGCCATTGTGAGATTCATTAATTAGTTGCCTGTAAAACAACCTGCGAATCTTTTGAATCAAAGGCGTTTTTTTGAATCAAAGCTTTATTGCTAGGTATCTACTGGGACGGGGATGGTTTGCTGACTGCTATCAACAATTTGAGCAAATCTTCTGGGAGTCATTCTGAAATGGTCCATTTAGTTCTCAAATATCCAGCACAATCTAGACCAGCACATGAGAGTATCCGGAGAATTGCTGGCTCTGCTTTTCGGAGATGAGGTCGGCTCGTATATTCAGCTCTTCAGCGCCAAGCCACGGTCGTCTTGTGGCGTTGGTGCTAAGGGGTGATTCTGTGCAGCAGCACGAGTGCTGTTAAACCAAGCAATTTCTTTAACCGCAATGGTGGTGGTGCTCGATATGCTGAAGAACTACAGCCCGAAAGTGTGACTTACTGAAGATGGAGTAATATGAGATTTTTGTCTCAAAAACAAGCACACGCACCCACACATACACAACCCTTTCACTTGAGTTGCTGTTTGTTCCATCTCTTGGTGAGAAAATATCACCAAAAGGTAATAATTCCCTGGAAAAAAAGCAGGTAGAGAGTCAATAGAACTGAAATAAAATCCATACTGCTGTATCTCCATGTACTAATGCTGCTGGCTTTGATCAGACGACTAGCAGAATTGAAAAATAGATGCTTCATAAATTATATGGTTTTTAGATTGCCCTTCGCAAATACAGCAAGCTCTTCTGAACTGGAGAGTTGGGTATGCTTACATAGGTGAGTATGCTTACATAGATGGGTCTTCCCAGTTGAAATGATGATACAGGAAAAGCTTATCATGTAATTAGGAAAAAACAAATCAGAATTTAGATCCTCTAAGTCAAGTTCCCTGCTGCAGTTAAAAAAAGGGAATAGGAATCTAAGTGCTTCTCATCAGTGAGAAGTGCTCGAGAAAAACATGTGAAGGGGTGGTAAAGAGATCGCGTTGGTTTGGAATGGAATAAACAAGTGTCGCAAGTAAGAATCATCTCTTGGCATCAGCTTCTGGGACTTTCAAATGTCACAAAAAGGTGATTTTTTCAGTGAACAAAATTCTAGTATTTGTTAGGAAGGTGGTACAGCATCAAAGAGCAGGTAAATTGTCACATAAAATTAAAATTTAATGTCTTTAGGGTTTTTTTTGTTTGTTTAGAGGTCTGCAACCATTACTGAACATGCCTATATGCTTTCTTACTGGTGACATCAATTCCTTGCTGCTCTGAAGTTAAATAGGTGTCAGCTAATGAGTTATCGATCATTTGATTGAAAGTGAGGGGTTGAATAGACTGATATCATGGAAGGATAACCCTCAAACTGCCAAATTCACATGGTCATCACTCATGGATTATCGAAGTTAGACATTAAAAAAATCCTACTAGGTCATCTAATCTGCCTGCCAATATTGCCTGTAAGTAGGGCTGGTCAAGAAAAAGGATAAAACCACTGTTCGCTAAATTGAAATGTTCCATATGGATACACCTATTTGGAGGAAAAAAAAAAAAAAAAAAAGAAGTTAGTTTTGAAAATATGCAAAACTGAAATAGTTTTATTAGATTTTCTCATTCTGTTTTTCATTCTGACTTTTGTTACTAAACTGACCTTGTAAAAATGAATGTGTTGATTTCACAAAGGAATCTAATTTTCTTTCTTTGTTTGCAGTGCTCTGTATCCTGATATTTTGCAATTTACATTATGACAATCTTATTTCAATTTTGGAAAAAAATCAAATGTAGAAATACAGGACATGCCTGTGGAAAGAGAAGTACTATTTTCCAGTCAGGCCCATTTAAAAACACTTTGACTAATCTCTTTTTAAACACCCTTTAAGTGTGCAAGGCTAGGTTTTTAACCATATGAAAATTTCTCTCCAGCCTTGAGCAAGAAGCTCGTGTCTGTAAGAAGCTACCAATTTAGACATTTCCTACTGAATAGCTTATGTGATTTTCTATTCATTTTGCTGGTTAGTATGTAGCTCCTAAGCTGATCTGTAATTCATATAGAAAGCCTGAGTACCTAGCCTTAGGTTTTTGATTCTTTCCTGTGTCTAGCTGTCTAAACACTGGGTGAAAAATGCAGTGTGGCAAATCCAGAGTTTTTTGTAGACCAAGCTGTAAATTCTGTGTCCTACATCCAGCTGGTGAGTTACGAAGCATTGGGATGGGGGCGTTATTTTTAAAATTTCCATTTCCTAGAATCTTGTCTGCACTGTGGAAGCAGTGGAAACCAGGCAGAGCTGAAAACAGGTCTTACTGACTTACTTCAAGACTCTCAACTTTTTGGGATGGCTTAGGTTTGGACTGGTTTGGAAGGGAGGAGGGTGGAGAATCACGAGAGTAGGGTACGTCCAGATGTGAAGTAACTGTCTAGAATCCTCTTCCAGCGAAGAGAAATAGTTGTTTCTAGCACAGGATTTCTATTGCCATTGCAGAACGTCAGACAACCAATGCAGATAGATAACAACGCTTTCACAGTAGCTGATTAAAATTAAGTAAATTTATATGCAGGAGGGCTGAATATAAACAACATAATTCATTAAAGCCACTGTGCTTTGGTTGAAATGCATAGTGGAAAAAATACACAAACAAATCCTCAATATTGTATTAGTATTGGATAGTCAGTAAAGGAGGGTGCAGGAAGGAAAATAAATCAAAATAGTTGCAACTTGATAGAGGATATGTTGCATTTCGCTCTGCGAAGCCTAATGAAGAGCGTGGTGGGGAAAGCAGCAGTAGTGGAGGGATGCACCTGGGCTTTGAGACTTGCAGATTGGATTGTCTTGTCTGATGATTCTCTTGGCCAAAGCAGAGTACTGTCCCACAACAGAGTTAGCAGTCCTTGTCCCAGCAGCAAGGGAACCTGAGCTTCACTTGATTTTCTTGTGCTTTGTTGTTTTCCCTGACTGGAAACAACCTGACTTTTGATTTATGGTATTACCCCAGAGGGATCTTTATGCCCACTCACCCTACCAGGCAAAGCCCCGTTTGTTTGCTGTTTTTCTGACAGCAAGTCAGACACCATCCCTTTCAAAAAATTTCCCCAGTGGCTGCAATAATCAGTTGTAAAAAATGATCTGGAGAGAAAGTCCTTCCACTCCGGATCAGTGCCCAGAGAAGCACATCAGTGCGGCTCTGGAAGAGGGATTTAGGAGGAGCAGCAGACACGGGGAACCCTCCACCCCAACCGTCTCATGAGATGGACATCAATAAGTTTATAATGTTGTAGTTGCCTATGACAACCGGATCCGGCCTCAGTGATGCAGAACGTCCTTTCCCTTATTTTTTTACGCTAACTGCAGCAGTCTCCGCAAACCCAAGTCAGCCGCTGTGTGTCTCGATGTATTTGATTTGTTTCCTTTGCCCAGCAAATGCCTCTTCATAGTGGTTAGTCCAGGAATCTGTGGTGCAGGTAAAAATTGATAGTATCCCTTGATTCAACTGAAGAGGCGGAAGATTGCTGTTATATATAAAGCAAGCTTTTTAACACCATGGGACTTCAGCAACAGAAAAGGCACTTTATTTTTTTGCTCAACAAATAAAATGTATTCTATCCATTCCCTTCTGCAAGAAATTATGTACACTCCATTTATAGAATCATAGAATCGTTTAGGTTGGAAAAGACCTTTGAGATCATCAAGTCCAACCGTTAACCCAGCACTGCCAAGCCCACCACTAAACCACGTCCCTAAGCACCACATCCACCTGGCTTTTAAATACCTCCAGGGATGGGGACTCAGCCCCTGCCCTGGGCAGCCTGGGCCAGGGCCTGACTGCCCTTTGGGGGAAGAAGTTTTTCCCAATACCCAACCCAAACCTGCCCTGGCGCAGCTTGAGGCCGTTCCCTCTCGTCCCATCGCTTGTTCCTGGGGAGCAGAGACCGACCCCCCCGGCTCCAGCCTCCTTTCAGGCCGTTGCAGAGAGCGATGAGGGCTCCCCTCAGCCTCCTCTTCTCCAGGCTGAGCCCCCCCAGTTCCCTCAGCTGCTCCTCCCCAGCCTTGTGCTCCAGCCCCTGCCCCAGCCTCGCTGCCCTGCTCTGGCCACGCAATTTCAGTCAATATACAATTTACATGAATCTGCTTTGCCTAATTCATGCATGTAACGTGCTGGCTCTGTTTAGGAGTGGAGCAGGGTTTAAAAAACCTTTGAAGAAGAAGAAACCCAATGTGTTTGTTCAGCTGCTTGGAACAAAATATGAGCTGCTCTAGGCTGACGAAAATGTTGTTTTTAAGCTTTTTAAAAGGATTTATCTGCAATGTCCAATTAAAGTATACAGCCATAAAATGGCAGTTTAAGGGAACTGATGCCTAATTCTCATGCACATTTAATTTTCATTTTATTTGAACGGGCGACTGAGAGAAAACAGTTCTGTGAACTTGTTTCAAACCAGAATTACCTCTAGGTATTTTTTTAATCAGCATTGAAATATAAGCCCCTTACATAATGACTATGTGCACAAATTTTTAAGAGGAGTGGGGAGTTTGGGAAAGGAGGAAGAATAGTCTCAAATTAGCCTACTGAACGACTAAGTAAAAAAATAAAAAAATAAGTTAAAAATCAGTTTATCTGAGCTTGCCTGCAGGCAGTTTTCTCTGGGGTGTGTTATTCCCAGAACCAATTCAGAAAGAAACATGAGCTGCTCTTGCGCATTTTCTGATACAGGATATGAGATAAACATGTATTTGCCTGGGACTATCAGCATGAATTTTCTTTTTTTTTCCCTTAGAACAAGCTTTTTACTCTAGCAAGCCTACAAAACCCCTTTTACTCACAAAGCAGCCCCTCACTGTCTGTGAATTAGCCCCAGCTGACTACGAAGCATTGCTGAGCTCCAGCCGTACCTGACTCAAGACCAGGGCGACGGTCCGTTGAGCAACCACTTACCTGGGGCAAGATTGACAAGTGGGGAAGAGATATAACAAATATAAATAACTCAAATGATTCTCAGCCAATATAGATGATTCTTAGTCAATATAGACAATGCCAGTATACTGAATGAAAGGTTTGGTGTGACCCATCTAACTTCCACGGCAGTCAATGAAGAGACCTTCATGGGGTTACTTAGTCACTGTTGGTTCTGACCTATGGCCAGAGAGAAAAACATCTCTCTTTCTCTCAGTTAACTGAACAGGTAACATAGGACAATCAGGCTTCTAGCTCCGTTAAATGCTTATTTAGCTAGCTAGAGGAAATAAAGCTCGATTTAGGTTTAACTACGATACATAGTTGAAGAATTGGTTTTGTTCACGCTAAGTTATGAAGCCATATCTCTACTGTTATTCAGAATAAGATGTTTTTGTTAGGGACAAGAGCATAAACAAAACAATTTGTGTTCTGCACTTGGGATACCCTGGTTAAACAAAAGGAAGGTGTTTTGTCTCTTAAATCATGTTAGGAAAGATCAAAAAGCTTTTTTTAACTTGTTTATTAAGCCAAGTGGGAAATAATAATCTTTGAGCATTCATTTTTGAGAATTCCAGAGCTTGGAAGTGCGCTTACCATTATTTGTATTGTTTTTATCAGGTTAACCACTTGATTGTATTTGCCTAGCTGAAGCTTTGAATATTACCGATATTGAAGCCTACGAAGGCTTGTTGTGCCAAAGGTATCTCAGAATGGCTGACAAATGTTTCATCAAGAAAGAACATTTCTTTATGCTGTACACACTTCATTTTCAAGAAGGGTAATTGTTCCTACCTATTATAGGTGGGTTAATTTGTATATCTGAGGCTAGATTTAATATAAGCATTACAAGTAAGAGTCTGCAGTAGCTGTTTGAAATCAATGGCACTAGGCTAATTTACATCAATGCAATTTAGCTCAAAATCTTTGTCTAAATCCAGACTATTCTTTCACTGTCCTGGAGTCAGCCCGGTATGCATGTTGTACAACGCACTGTTTGCCCAGTAAAGCCTAGCTCTTGCTTTGCGTAGGCAGCTATTGTGCAGAGATTCAGTTAAGGCAAGTCGCGGTGTCTGGTTTATGTGGCTCACAAGCCAGCTTGAGAGCCCAGCCTTTCCACTTGCCGTGCTTTGGCAGGCTGAGGAGCAGTCCTAAAGCACAGGAGCTGGGCTCTCTGTGGGTGGAACCAACCTCCTGGAGCACAGCTCGTGCTCTCCCGCTGTGAGTGGCAACCGACCCATGGGACCGGACCAGTGGGAGGCTGAACTAAAACCCCTTGGAAACGCATTGGGGCACTGGGTCCTCAGCGCCAGCCATTGTGCTCTGCAGATCTTCTCCAACTGGACAACACAACCGGCCAGCGTAGACACAGCCACAGATGAGTTCTAAGAGTTTGACAAGAAAGATTGCCCATGATAAAGTGAGATCTTGGAAGACTCGGTTGTCTGCCCATCAAATGCCTAAGAAAAAGATACTGGTCCAAATTTAAGATGTGCTGTAAGTTTGTTGTGGTTTGACTGTATCTTATCCTTGCGCAGTTAACACAACTAAGAAGTTCTGGAAGAAGAGACTACAATCCAGAGTAATGTACCTTAAAGTAGGCTACAAAGTCTCTCCATTTTCTCTTTTTTTTTCTTCCAGTTTTACCTCTTTTCTATTTCTGTCTCTCTCTTGTTAAAAATTTATGATGGTCAGAAGCTGCAGTAACAAAAGCCATATAGATAAATACATTCCTATGAGGTTCTCTAAGCTAATTGAATTTAAATTTAAGTGGAATATTTTAAAGGAAATTCAAGCATGCTTTTTGTGATTATTCAGTACTGCAAGCGTACTCTGATTTATTTAAATCTACTTATCCAAGTGCACTCTTGGACCCAAACGCAAAAAAATCCAAGCACTTTTTAAAGGTGGATTGGGAAAACGGCATTTGCCTTGCTGAAGACCTAGGTTTGGCTAGTAAACAACTCTATTAAATATTTGAAACTTTGGTAAAAAACGTCATCATTACATAGGAAGATCATCTTTCCATACCGTTAACTTTTTCTGTCCTTTTTTCCTAAAAGAGGGGCAAAAATATAATGCATTAGTTGGTTCAGAGCACAAAACATTTTATAAAAGGATACATAAAACCTCATGAACTGTATATGTCGCTATCCCAGGAAATAAAATAAACTTTATAGCCACAGAAAAAAGAATGTCATTTCCAGGCGGGTAACCAGTTGGAAAAAGCATTGAGGAACTTTGTCCTCGCTGTTGCAAAGCAAATTTCGCTATTTAATAGAGGACTCGTTGCTTGGAGTATTGGATGGCACGTTGTGACCAGATCCTGGAGGGTGCAAGTGATACATATATCAGGTTAAAATCAGGACTGGAAGTCTTCATGGGGGGATGTTTCGTGGTGAGAGCAGGAGGCAGAACTGGGAGCCCAGAATAGGAGCTCTGATCTGGTTTACATTACCTTGAATGAGTCGTCTAACTTCGCTGTGCCTCTGCGTCACCTGTAAAAAGGCAGGATGACAATAATACCAGGTATTTTACTAAAGTGTTAGCTATGCAGGAGAGTACAATTACGGGCAGGAGTGCTGTGCTCAGGGTTAAGCCTAGTACTACACCACCTCAAGAGCACATTAGAATAGGATGCATCTCCACCGCTATAACATGGTAGAGCCAGGACTACAGCTGTAGCCTCTGAGATGCAGCTGATGCTAAGCTTTTTCTTGTTACAAGAAAGCTTCTTTACTCTATTTGCAAAGCATACCTCAAGCTGAGGCAGCAATCACAGCAAAACCGTGCTTGGTACCAATATCATAACCTTCTCCAGCTGAAATAGCAAATGGCTGCAATATAAGTGTAAACCAATGTAAAGCCATGCCTTGCACCAGAAAGGCAACACCTGCACTTTGAGTTCTCTCAAGCATATGCATTTCAGATACAAGTGCACAGAAATAAAATATTATCACTCTCAGTCTTTTTCCTTAATTTCTCTCAGGCTCGAGCAGACACGAGGCAGACCCCAGGCGAGACCATTCCGCCTCCCTTTTTTATAAGACTGGCAGGTGATACAATGCTAAAAGCCCTTCTAAGTGTTTTTGTAGTCATCTTCTGCTTCTTCCTTATCTCCAAGGCCACAACCCTGTCATGGAAGGAAATTAGATTTGTTTGACATGATTCGTTCCTAAAAACACCCAGTGATGGCTGTCTCCTTGTTTTTCTCCTAAGTGTTTGGCAAAATGCTATAACCCTGATCGTGCCCACAGCATCTTATCAAACAGCCAGGGTTTCTGAGGTCAGAAAGCATCAAAAAACCCTGGACAGCCCGGAGGATTCTTGACCCAACACTTGTGATTAATACCCTTATTTTCCCAGCTGATGCAGAGAGTCATGAGCAGCTGCTGTCATTCCTGACCAGAAAATGCAGCGGCTTATTTAACAAAATAAACTTTTCTTTCCCTTTCTTGCAAATGGCAGCATGGCCAGTACTGAAGGAATTAACCTTGGTACGTCAGCTCTTCCCTATGGTTGCTCCAGAGCCAGACCTGCCATTCCTGTGCAAAATCTGTGCAGAATCTGTCAAAAGATTCAATACAAATTCATCTCACTGAACCTAATATCTAGTACTTGGCACATTCTGGATTCCGGCTGGAATTCAGACTTGAACAGCTCTAGTGGCAATGATGGATGATCTCCTCTTGTTAGTAAACATTTTCATTATTTTAGACCTCCCTGCAGCCCTTCACATTGTCAGCCATGAGATATTACCTCCCACTTGAGAGAGTGCCAGGAAAGCTATAGGAATAGCTGTTGTTCCTCCACAAGGGACACCCTCAAAGAACAGGGATAGAAAAATACATCTTCAGCATTAAGTCTCTCATCTCTGAAGCCCGGGAAGGTCACTTTCTCTCTGGTCCTGTTCAACATCTATCTGCATGGAGATAGCTTGGATCAAAAGAGTCAGTTAAAAGTGGACCTCATTAAAGAGGGAAACACTCGGAAAGTATGTTATTCTGATATTGTATAGCTTGGGTGAAGGTACAAACTGACAGTTGGTCATTTCAGTCCAAGAACTGCCCTTTGTTTTCTGATTACAAGCTCTCATCTGAAAATCTGAAATGACTTCTATCCTCTCCATTTGCCAAAGAAATGTCACTTCATCTCTTACATACCTTTTTCACCATCTCTTACATACCTTTTCACCACCTCTTACATACCTTTTCACCTCTTTCCTGAACTTCAGCAATGGGATGTTCAAGCTGTCAGTCATTCTGAAACTGATTAGAAAATGCTTCCATGCAAGACATCAATAAATAAAATATGTCAGCCTGCCCTCCGCTGGGTGCTTCAATACGTATCTGGAGCGTGCTGAATCAAGTGCAAGATCTCAGTCTTTGTCTTCAACTTCCATAATGGTCTGGGTCTAAGGTACTAAGATACCTGCTGAAGTTCCTGGATGAAGGCTGGGAATGATTAGCTGGTTTCTCAGATCAGTACAACTTTGTGCAATAAGGGTAAAGGTCCTCTCTGCAGAAGACCTTCCTTTCTGAGGGCTGATGCAAACTCAGGGATGATATTCAGCAATGAATGACCACTGCAAACCTCGTTGTTTTGTGCTCCAAGCATAAAGTGTACTTCTTTGACCTGCCTGCCGTAATACCAGTACCAGCTAGCACCTACAGTTTAGAAACAAGTCTCACCAGCACTTTGTATTCCATTAAATAAAGTTTCTTACCCTTTATTCCCTCTTGAGGAGAAGATGAGGCAATGACAGCAGCAGGAGGAGATAATCAGGTACTCCCATGAGGAGGAAGGTGTATAATTGCTATTTCCTTGAAAGAAAATTAATTTTAAAAGTGTATTGAAAATTGGCCTCAGCTTTTGACTGCAGCTGACTTTTACATCACTCAGCTGCCTCTTTGCAAAACCATCTTCTCATCTCCCAAATGCCAGATATTGCAGCAGATGGTGAGACCAAAAGTTGGACCATGGAATTGCTCATGAAACCTTTTACTGCTTATTTCAACAAATGGGTCTTCAGTGAGCCCCACAGGAGGTAAGGACGTTGCCAGGTCATGAAACTTCAAGGGATTCTTACTCATAATTAGCCTCACTTACAAAGTGAGTGCTAGGGAGGACCCACAATGGAAGGGAAATATATTGTAAAAGAGAAGTTTCACAAGGTTCAAGAAAAATAAAATATTTGACAATATAAGAAATCGCTGCAGTGTAGTTACCGTGGTATACTGGCGTCTTTATCTTTATAGTCATTATAATTTCACTGCAATAGCTCTTGCGGTATCAAAATGTTTCTGTGAATCAGGCGTTCTGGCTGCTTCTGATACAGGATAAGAGCCCTGGCCTCTTGGTCAATACGTTTGTTTCAGCTAATCATTTCCAAGTTGCCGAAGGGATAAATATTTAAAACAATTATGCATTCAAAACATCACAATTTAAAGGCTTAAACCACATCATCAGGTTTCCAGCATCACAAATTTAAAGCTTCAGAGCAAATATTATAGAGTCAAGCCGAGAAGCAAGACGAAGCCTCTACATTTGTTCCAGATTGCCTCTGATCTGCTATGGGAATGGAAAAGAGAGGGGAGATTCAGGGATCCACATCCAGTAACAGATTTGGCCTCTGAAGTAGGGTGCCAAAGTCTGTGAAGAACACAAAATCTAACGCTACTCAGTCAGACCCCGCCACAGGGGACTCCATAGGGCCCAAATGCTCAGGACAGAGAGTCCTTCAAGACTGGGCAGTAGCTATGTTTGGGTGGGGAATGCTGGATTGAATTTGCTATTAACTGTATGAACCTGTGTTGAGCCAAATGATGCTGTGAGTTCCCAGCTGTTCTGTGAGGTCGAGATGTGGGGAGGGATGAGATGTCCATAGCAGCTGTGTTTACAAGGAAAAAGGAAGCCAGGAGTCCTGAAATTGCCCAGGGTGCTGAGCAGTGAAGAAATGCATCTGTGTTTCTGGGTATTTTGGCACAGGGAAGTATTGCAGCAACCTTCCCGGAGTGTCTGCTGGAAGGGACCAAGGCTTCCAGAGGCCACCCAGTACCACCGCTCTGGGCACGGCATGGTGGGCGTACATCTCTGCTGCCTCTGACCGCGCATCGGGAACTCTGCAATGCAGCAGTCTGTCCTCGCAGGTTCACAAGGGGCGTGGAGTGGGCAGTGTGGGGCTGAAGCCAATTAGTCATATCGGGGTGGCTGCAGATGGCAGATTCTTGCATGCTAGAGCCCTTTGCGGGTCACTCTCACAACTTCACCAGCAACTTTTTTTAAGCGCTATTGCTGTCTTCCAGATAGGTAAGATGAGGCATAGATAGGGAGAGTAAGGATAAGTGGCTTGCCCAAGGTCACAGATGAAGTGACTGACAGAGCTGAAAATAGTACCCAGGAGTCCTAATTACCAGCTCTCTGTTCCAACCACTAAATAGCAATCAAGAATGATTATGCAGCAAAGGCTCTTGCACATGGGAACCGTCTTACTAGAGGGTTAATTCCAGCGTAGCTTCCTACTGTGAGCTGACACATGGTGGTGCAATGAGAACATTAGCCTTTCACCCTTCGGGATGTTGTTTGATGAGGTGCTAGTCTGGAAAACAAAAGCAAGAAGCAGCCAGCAGCCGTAATTGGCACCTCAAGAGGAAAGAGTCAGGCGTAGGGGGACTGCTTTGGGTGGACTGCCTGCTCCACAGCACTGCATAGGGTCTTCTCTAGCTTAAGGGATGGTACCCTTTACTAAACTTTGAGTTCTGGAAGCCCTCGTTCAAGCATATTTTTAGCAAAAGGCCCGCGGGCAGGTTATTCCGTTGCAGTCAGACCTTCTCTGACACAAGCCTCAAAAGAAGGATGCAGCATTACATTTGGCTCTGATTCTGTACCACAATTCCTTTGCTCTCATTTGCCTAAATACAAACAGTTGAGTGATTTCCTCTGCACATCGCTCGAATGTCTGCATTTCAATGTGAGGTCTGTGTGCTGGCCTCTCAGCACTGCCTCCCCTCATTTCGATATTTCTTGCAACAGCCATTAAAAAATTGTATTAGCTGACTCCCAATTCTCATTTTTGGACAGGATTTCTAGAGTCAGAAGTTATTTCTTATGCTATAATTCCAACTCTCAATTCAACAGATAGTATTAGTTAGTGAATTTATGGCTTTCAAGCCATATGAGTAACACAATCAATACTCATGAAGTAATGGGTTGGGTAACCATGCCAACACAACTTTCATGCAAGACTGGAGGGCAGGTTAGTTTTTAAAACATTGAAAGGAAAGGTAATTAAGTCTGATCCTGACGAGACACACAGACAAATGAGAAAGCACTGCAAGTCGTGTGGAAATCTTTTCAATGAAGAAATAAGGCTAATGCTGCAAATAAAATTAATTCGGTGGCTAATGCTGTAAAAAATGTTCCCTTGCTCAAGCAGCCATCAGGAAAGTTTTCTTCCTCATCCCACATATTTGAGTGAACATTGATCTTCTTTTTGTTGCATGGACATCTAGATTTTCTAAAGATTGTTTCCTACCCAATGAATTTTATGTGTGGATGTGTAACCAAGGTCTTTGTCAGAAAAATAATAGCCAGGTCAATGACTGGGTGATGTGTTGTTCTTACTGTCTCTTGGAAAGAAGGTCTTCCAAAGCATGATCCAGTGTATGTAAGACCCATAATTTCTTAACAGAGCTTCTCTGTTTTGTCCTTAGAGACTTTCAGCGATGGTGATTCCCCTGGCAATCTATTCCAGGGCTAAACTCTACTGTTGGAAAGATTTCTATATCTTTATCTGTGATGTGGACCCTAAAGTCCCTTTGCTACAATTGATGGTAATACTGCAGAGCTTGGCTGTCAGTAAGGAAAGGATCTGTGGGAAGGAGATGTTCAGGTGGAGAAGGGTAAGTTCAGAAGCAACTAGCTGTGTGGTGCAGGAGAAGCAGGCGATAGCTTCACATCAGGGTGGAGCATGTGGGAGAAGGTGCAAAGCTAAGGGTGGAAGAAGAACACAGAGCACCAACAGAAAGGTCATGCGGTAACTCAGACACCAGATGCTGATGGGATAGCAAAATACTGACAATATGTGATGCTTTCTGCTCTGCTCCACAATGCTGCATCTTCCTCTGCATCTCCCCAAACCTTTCGATACATTCCTCCTGCGCACTGCTCTGTGCTGACCCTCCGACCCGCTCCAGACTCTCTGAAGACATCAGCATCATCTCCCCCTTCAGACTCCGCTTTGCCTTTCTGCTTGTGGGGAAATCCATGTGTTGATTTTATCCGTGTCTAGCTAAATAGGTATTAACTTGTCTATTCGCAGCATCATGAAATAGAGAACGTCTGCTTTTGAATGTCTTGGCAACATCTAGCATAACATCAGAACTCCAATAAAGCAATAGAGACATTCTGTAAATAATAACGTAGCTGTTGAATGTGTAGGTACGAGTGTCCAGGGAACAGAGAGGTGCAGGTGGACCATGAGTGTGGGGAAAGGCCAGTGTGAGCTGATGAATGGTTGGAGACCAGGTCTCACTTTACTGCTTGCCCAAGGCCTGGACCAGCTGCACTGTGAGCTCTGATGGTGTAGGATCAAACCTGGCTTCTGTGAACGAGGAGCAGGACTCTGACCTTTTCTTCTGAAGTCCCTTCCTCATGCTTTGGATGAAAGAAGAACTCCAGTGGTTGATATCAGCAGAAGTGTCCTCAACCTCTCCATGGACGGTCATGCCGGGGATTATCACATAAGCATTAACAGCAATGACAGCCAAGGAATGACAGACGTAGAGGGATGAAAAGGAGGGAAGGTGTCTCGGTGGAAAAAAATATCAAACGCTTAATTTTCAGTTACATTTACCAATAATGTTGTGCAATGTTTTTGGCCCCATAGTCACACTACGAATATGATAATAACAGCTGTCAAATCTGTTGTGCCTTGCTTCTGCATTGCAGCTTTTCGTTTTATTTAAGAATAACATCAGCTGGAAGCTGGCAGAGGGAGTCAGAGTTATCATGTTATGTCTAGTAGGTCCATAAAACCACAACCTGGATTTGATAGCCGGAGCTGCTCATGTTGGCTAATGAACTCGAGTTCTTTACAAGGGCCATATGGACGTAGTTGGAAAATGCAGTTCTGTGTTAAGGAGGCAGAGAGGTAAAATATTAATGCGTTGTATTTTTTCAGGCTTTAAAAAGAGTACAGACCCAAGAAGGGGACCTGTCTTCCACAAATTATGGTTCAAACAAATTGCTACCAAAATCAGCCAATTTTTCCCAAATAGAGACATCATCGTCAAGTTTGAAGGCTTCTTACCTATGTTATAGTATCTTGTCTCATCTATGAAACCTGTGCTTCATTTCACAGTAAATATCCTGTGAATATCAGAGCTGCACCACTTGGGGATGTACCAATTAAAACATGCTATCTTTTTCTGCCAACTAAGCACCAGCTGACACGTTGCAATCGTTTGCGCAGCTCTGGCAGCTAATTGTTTCTAAGGCTGGGGATGCTCTGTCACTGGCCTGAGATGCACCACGCGCCACTTGGACCACGGGGCAGGTATTAGAGGTGGGCTTTTTGTGTAATACCGGTGCCTGATCCTGCGATTAGTTGTATAAGAGCAACCACCTGTACTTACTTAAAACCTCAGTGACAGTTTTGACAGACCAAATTTTTGTTTCTTTTTTATTTTATGATCACATCGCAGATCCCAAGGGGAAGAACAATTTAGCTGCACGTACCAAATAGCAGGGCTGGGGCCTGACACCCCTCTGCTCAACTTCCAGTGTTTCTTGTTCTTTCTGTGTTATCTTTACCCTTCTCTATGGCCTTCCTTATAAATTATAATTAATTCACTGAACTTATTTTCCTGGGATTTAATTTCTTCCCTCTGGGTTTCAGGAGACTGTTGTCCTCTGAGCCCTTTGTTCTACATGCCTCACGTGTCTTCTTCTAATTTATATAATTTCTCATGCTTGGCGTTGTAATTGCCCGGTCATGTACACTATCTTCTCTGGGCAAGCTTGGAGGAAAATTTAAATAGTTTTTTTTTTAAATCTAATTTAATTTAATAAATGAACATAGGTACAGCTAACACTGTTCTTCTAACTCTTAGCTGTTCCAAGCACAATTTTGATTTTGTCTTTCTCTTGTGGAAGCCTTTCCCTCCTACTCACAGGTACCAATCACCTCTCAGATGGTTTAACTGATACAGAGTTCAATCCAGAGATATTATTCTTTGCTTTGAAGATTACTGCTCCAATTTCAGACCTGCACGCTTGTCTGTTTCTTATAAATACATCAGTTGGCCTAATGGAGAGATATTATCCCTCCTCGCTACCTGGCATCATTTACCTCCTTAGATCATGACAGCTGTAAGAGCATTGCTGCCACCAGCGACAGCGAATGCAGTTCAGGTCTAAGCCCAGGCTGCGGGTGGCAAAGGTATATCCATCCATTCTTCTACTTATTGATTCGGATTAGGAGTCAGGCAGTTTGGTATTTGCTTTCCTCTGTGATCAATGTAAAAGAAGCCAACGGAAGGTGGGATAACCCGCATAAAGGCAATCTCGATATCACTGAGAAGTTTTGTCCTGAAATGTGAGAGTTCATGTCCCTTCTAAAAAGCCAGCTGGCCTTGAATGAATATAGACTGAAATGAAACCTTTTTTTTTTTGTTTTTCTTTTGTAAGCAATGGAATTTTTGAGCAGCTTTCCCGTAAAGGTAACGGAAAGGAGAAAGCTCAGCTACTTTCAAGATGAAGCTTGGGTAACACTTGAAAGAGGCTAAGTTGCTTAAAATAAGAGGAAGCTGGGCAATGAAATTGCTGTTATAACGTTGCCTTTCTCTGTGCTCATCTAGCTATATGATGTCATAGCTTTAACAGTTTAGCTGTATGAAAAGAAGGTAGGTTTTGGAATTGTTTGTGGATGTATACTCATACAGCAGTTAGAGTTGTCGTTTCCACTTGTTAACGAAAGCATAACAAAGATTCCCCAGTGGTGGGGGAAACTGGGAGAAGAAGCTGGTGCAGCACCTCCTCTCTGCCTCTCTAGTTTATTTAGTTGGCTGTCTTAAGTGGAGAGGGTCTATTTTGTTAGCACCGCTTATGAAAGCTGATTTTCATCTCCTCTCCCTTTTTTTCTAGTCAGTGTTCTGGCAGCTGCCGGATAAATAGTTTATGGTGTCTCTCCCTGATTCCCAAGGCTCTGCGGGATCCTGATGGGTATTTATTTTCATTTTGATGTGGTTTTTAATTGTATTTCCTTTGCTGGTGCTTGCTGCAATTAATCACCAGGATTTTGCTGCTGTGGTGCTCCCTACTGAGTTTTGAAGTCCTTAGGGTTGCTGCTCTCCCCTGTGAGATGCTTAACAGAGGCTTTGAATGTCTTTTGCTGATCTCTGCCTCGGGAACCTTTGCTTTCTATACCTTTCTCTCACTTACTGGGTCAAATGGTGCTCCTTGCTAGATGTACGGCCATCGAAATGCAAAAAGTACAGAGGACACTGAAGGATAAATCTCCAACTAAATGTGGTGGGAGGCAAGCCAGCTTGTGCACTGGGGATTGCTTTCTATTCTGAGGCAGTGAAAGCTAATAGTTCTGGACTGTTAATATTAATGGTTACGTCTTTATCGGCTTCCCTGATTGACTTTCCTTCCGCGTTTCAGCACTGGAAATTAGTCTGTATTAAACTTACTTTTGGGAACAATAGAAAATGGAAGAAGCTAAAAGAAATCAAAGCTTCCATGGTTTTTACCATATTTTATAGTCCTCTATTTATTACTCTCCATTTATAACCAAACCACCTATTTTTCACAAACCAGGTTATATTAGCAACATTGGCTGTAGGCTACTTTGGTTTTCTAAGTCTGAATTGATATTTCAAGCTGAAAGAAGGCAAGAAAAGAACAGGGAAAGAAGGTGAGAAGAAGATGTATAGCAACAGAAACAGGCTGTCTGGGAGTGGGAAAGACTTAGATGGGATTGAGGAGCTTCAGGTCTTCATTTGCTGCAGCCAGAGTTTCAGGAGGGGTTTGAGCCTTTCCCTACCAGTCCTCAAAAAAAAGATCTCCAATAGATCAAAAAGAAGGTTTTTTATTTTTCTTTTCCACATGTTTTGGTGTCAAAATGAATTCATTTTTTTGACACTGTATATTAATTCAGAGCAGCTGCAAAGACATCAGCAGTGTCACATAGGTAGGACCCAGCCTTAGTGAAACCAGCATTTTCTATATGCCCAATGATTTCGGTATTAAAGTTACAGGTTTATTCAGAAATCAGGCATGGTTATAATAATGCCATTTGTAGGAAAAAAGAAAAAGTTTTTTCTGCAAATGGTACTGTTATGAGGGGAAGGGAATGACTAATGTCACATTTTTCTGGACTTGTTTCTCACAGAAGCAAACTCCCACAATTTAA
Organism: Platalea leucorodia; assembly: GCF_965183815.1. Lineage (NCBI taxonomy): Eukaryota > Metazoa > Chordata > Aves > Pelecaniformes > Threskiornithidae > Platalea > Platalea leucorodia. The sequence continues at coordinate 1,936,217 of NC_138858.1, forward strand.
GGCAAAATGTTCCGGCGTTTTCCACTGAGCCATTACCTGCTGCTTTCCCACAAGCTTTCTCCTGCAGCTTGACTCTTTCAGGTCTTGTTTGCCTTCCCTGCCCAAGGTCTCTTACTGCTCTCTCCCGGTTCAGCCCCAAACAGACTCATGGAGCCAATTCCTCCGCACAGGGCTCAGTCACTCAGTAGGAGTGGGAGAAGGATGGGATCCAGCTTCCATCGGCTGTGATCTCTGCTGTTACCACACAGTCTTGCCTTGCTGCTGAAGGGAAGGAATAGCAACACCTTAACATTTAAAAACTTTACTCTTATGGTTCTTGTGGAGTTGTGAACCAATAACCTTATTTTCACAGACAGGCAATAGATAGGAGGCACTGGTAGGAATAAGGATTTGGCTTCAGAGCCAGAGAACTGTCCCTTCCCTGCTTAATTTACTGGTATCTGCCCCAGGATTAGTACTACCTGCAGTCCAAATACAGACAGGACATGCTGGTGAAGTAATGTGCTGTGCCAAGAGTCTAGGCTTATCATCTGGGTTAACGTGGCTGGGCTGTACCGCGGCGGTGAGAAGCGTGTTGTACAGCGTAGACTTGTTAGGTCTCTCTGCTGGCTCAGACAAATCTGCAGATGCCTGGCAAGGTGGGTTTGGGTGCGGCAGGAGCGGAATACGGGCCTCTTAGGACCAAGTGCTACCATCCACTAAAATATCCTGCCTATCCTTTTCTACCTCCTGTTCAGACTGGAGTCACTAGTGGCATCCTGACCTGTCCAGCCAGGGCTCTCTGGGCTGGGCAGGGTAAAGGATTCTTTCTGGGTAGGTGAATTTAGCCCTAATTAGCTGTATCTTTTTTTTTTTTTAATTATTTTGTAAACAATGTATGAGAGAGATGGGATGAAAATGAGTCCTATTTCCTCCTGCAGGAAATGCAAGGATATATTTTTCGTGCTGCTAGGAGAAATTATTGCTCTTTACCTGTGTTCTCTGCTCTCTGAACAGGACTGGCTGTTGCTCTATCGAAAACAGCAAGTGGACTTAGGAAAGGTTCAACACACAGTGAATGTAAAGCTGTCAGATGACAGATTGTTAGAGCAAAGACTAGGAAGACGTGCACCACAACACCTGCCTGGGGACCCAGGCTCTATTCCTGGCTCCGGAGATGACCCAGCAGGTCACGCCATTGACACGTTTTATCTAGCTTTTTCTCCCTGTCATTGGTTTGTACTGTTTGTCTAGGTTGGAAACAGAGTAGAGACTCTCTCTTACTAAGTGCTTGTTTACGTGCTCGTCTATGTGCCTGTCCCAAAGGACTCACTGTGGCATCCAAGACTTCTAGGTGTTACTGTAAATACTATTGTTGGGAGATAAATGAAAAATAAGCTGCCATGTAGTGCAAGAGTGGAATGATTTCTGACACAGTTAACATGTGTCTGCTGAGAATCAGCTGAAGTAGGCTCTTAAGCAAGTTGTCTGAAAACATTTACTTTGCAGGAATTCACAGCCAGAGTCCCATGAAATATTCAAGCCAGAGTTACTAGTTAATTAAATCGCTGAGTTTTCTTTTCCACAAGGCAGCAATAAATAGATTCCTTTTTATGAAAATGAAATATCAAAGTAATAATGTCATTGAAAATAAATGTTGTTACTGGTAATGATCTCCTACTGCAAGATAAGTGTCAAGTCATTTGTGGAAAATAAACACAGAGAGGAGGCAGGGAAACAGATTACCATACTTTGGAAGTAACCTTCATCTGGTTCCAAACTCCAGTCCAGGAACATTACGGCCAATCTACCAAATGAACATGTAAAGAAAACAGAGAAGAACAAATGTAAAATGGGAAAAGGAAAAAGGAGGCACTAGCAAATGTAGTGCTTTGAAGATGTGGTCTGAAATCTCTCAAGTCATTCAAAAGAGTCGCGTTGACTTCCACAGATGTGGGATCAAGACTTGTTAAAAAAAAACTTTATTCCAGTAGGCTCAGGAGAATCTGCACTGGGAGAAATAGGCAATAATATCCAAGTATATTTTTTCTTTCATAAAAGCTCATGTGTGGGCCATGCCATCAGCATCTCCTACGCTCACATGAACTCGTGTAACTGGAGGCTGTCCCCATTGTCCTGCCACGGTATATTTGAGGAAATAAAGAAAACAGCTTGTCATGGAAGTGCCTATTACCATGCTGACGTCCGGCTGTGTTCACCTGCTAGCGTAGTCCTGGCAGCCTTTCCAAAGCTATTGCTGTGGTGAGACAGTTGCAAAGGCTGAAGCCCTTTGGACTGTTATCGCCAGCAGAAATGGCTCTGGGGGTTGCAAAGAGGAAAGCTGAGCCAGTGCTGCCTGGTGCTTATGAAGCCTGGAGAGAGGATTTTTTTTTTTTTTTTTTATATTGCCTCATGGTCTTTGCAAAGTAGGTAAAGAGGATCCTCTGTCACACTGCGCAACACCTTGAACTCAACAAAAGTTTAAGGGCTTAAGTTTTGTTTTGTCTTTTTTTCACTCGGCAACTGCAAGTCCTGCAGACCTTCTGCAACTTATTGAACTTACTATAACCTCAGGAAAGAAGCATGCCAAACTGCTGCCAGGTATTGATTTAACTGATATTTTCAATCCTAAGGTATCATCGCTACCATGCTAATGTATACTGAAGAACCATGCCAAAGATTAATCATGATGGACAATTCTTAAAATGCTTTCAAAATTGGTTTATTTCTATTTACAAAGCTGGCCAGAAAGCACTCCTATAACTTGTCTTAATCACCTCTTTGGACTAGAAGCAAAATTTGTTAAATCTAAGTCCCTTCAGAGACCTGACCTGCAGTCCCACCCTGTTTTAACATCAAAGCAAATAAGAACTGTAAAGCAGCAGGAACAAAAAAATCAATTCCACGGAGATCAAGTAAACAATTAATTTATTTAACAATAACTATTTTGTATGAGCTCTTAAGAGTAGAAACACAACCCCTTTCCTTCTGGCTGATTCCTTCTTCTTTTTTTTCCATTTGCAACAACAGCAAAAAAAGGCATGAGGATTATAAACCGCTCCACTGGCTTTCACGCTTCCTTAACTGAAGCTACCACCTGGTGGAACGAACCACGGATGGAAGGAGTGGGTTGCACAGCTCTGGAAGTCCATGAGCTGCAAACCCCCGGAGGCCAGGTCTGTGTTACCGGGGGGTGCCAGCGCACCCCTGCTCACCCACAAAGCTCTGCTCCTGAGACGGGAGCCCACTGAGCACGGGCCTGACCGCTCTAGTTCTGACAGTCAAAGTTCTCACACCAGGATTGTATGTTTTACCAGAAGGTAAAATTTAGTCAAACACATTTCATAAGGTGTGAAGGTAATTGGATGAAATTACATGGCCTCTGCTATGAAGGTCGGACCAAATAATCCAGCGTGCACGAACCTAAGAAGAGCTAGACTAAAGGTTAATCTAGCCCAGCGCCTCGTTTTGCTCAGGCTTTAAAATATACATTTTATATCTGAGTTCATACAAATATGAAAAGTCTTTCACATAGTTCTTTCTCATCTCCAGTCCCTTGTTCCATCCCCATACACAGCTACTGTGGGTTTCCATGATGAATTATAGACTGGTTGTGAAGACGCCTATTTTACACCCCTGAAGGACGTAGCTAGATGTCAAGCCTTGGCCTCGCAGACCTGCAGTTCATCCAGCAGCTCTCGAGATGGGCACAAGTGAGACCTCAAGGAAGAAGAGCTGAAGCAGTACCTCCTTCTTGGCAGTGTGCTTGTTCTGGCCAGAGCTGCCAGCAAAGGCAGGTACCAGCGCTAAATACGTAACTGTATTCCCTTGTGAGCTCTACATTTCCTACTGGAAAGTCACTAGGAATTAATGGGTTTTAATCCTTACCCATGTGGGTTACCTTGCTTGTGGGGTGAATAACCGGTTTTAATGGCCGCTAGGCATCTACCCATCTTGCTGCAGGTTTCAATCCTCGTATTCAATCCTGAAACTCCTTTGAGTTTAATTCACTAGAAGCTCATACCTGTCAGAACAACCTTGCTGAGTTCAGGTTATCTGTGTGTGCCAGGGATACTCTGGTGACTGCTTTCCAAAGGTATAATTACGGCTCTCTACCCTTGGTAAAACAGGATATTGAGATTATTTTGTGAAATAATAATAGTAACAACAACATTATTGCTATTGCTATTGCTATTGCTATTGCTATCACTACCACTACCACTACCACTATTATTACTGTTACTGTTACTGTTAGTTACTGTTACTGTTAGTTACTGTTACTGTTACTGTTACTGTTACTGTTACTGTTACTATTACTATTACTATTACTATTACTATTACTATTACTATTACTATTACTATTACTATTACTATTATTATTGTTCTGGGAAATGCCCCAGCATCAGGCAAGGAAGTGCAAGAAACAGTTATGAGGACACTTTAACTAAAGCCATCACTGATTACTCTTGAATTTAAAGCTTGGAAGTGTTTTATGCAAATCTAGGTTTGTTTCTAACCAACAGCGCATAACAATTCAGCTCCTGCCATCTTTCAAAAGCTCCTGCTCCTTGCCCGGATTGTTTGGTCAGAGGATCAGGACAGCAGGTCAGGCTCCGGCAACACTGACCACTGCAACGCATTTCTGATGGGACCTGGGCAAAGGGGTGTGATGGGAAAGCAGAGCCAGCCACAGCTCCTTCCATTCTCATCTCGCTTTGGTTTTGCAAGCTGGCAGTAGCTGCTGGTTGGAGCAATACAAATGATGGTTGTTAGGATTATGAGAAAAAGAAACAGCCATAATAATATTATTATTATTATAAACCATTTTAACAGAACAGCCAGCTAACTTCTGTGGTTTTTAAAGTATATCTTCAGTTTCTGGCCAAACTGTTTTCTTTTGCTCAAAATCAGATGCCTGCTCACTCAACCTTTCCTGTGCACGTTGCACTCCGCTACCCGAAGAGCTGGAAATCACCGGGTGCTGCAGCTGGCTACCACGTACTGTACAGGAATGCACGGCTTTGTATTTTCCAGAGAATTGGAAACTGGAAGTTACTGCCGGAATACCTCATTTGAGCTGCACATTTAATGGAATAATTACTTTTTAGTAAATCCTGAGAATGACATGGGTAGTTTTTTCTGCCTAAGTGTCTAGCATTGACCAAGCCACTCACTGGCTCCCACTCATCTTTGCATGGGAAGGAAGATGCTCGTCTGGGGCTTCGAACCTCAGCCCCATCCTTTTCCCTGCTGTTGTCTCTCCATGCCTGCGAGCTCCCAGGGATGGCCCCCGCCCCACTGCTTTTGCATCCCCAAAGGTGCTCCCTGTAGCACGAAACAGCTTTGCTGGTGCGTGGTCACCCAGCTGCTGGGGTGGCAGGCAGGGGCTAATATGGGGTGCAGGATGCCCACTAGCAATGCTCAGCTTCCAGAGATGGAAACCCTGGTAGCTCCGGAGCCACTGAGTCTTAGACCTGGATGAGCAATGGAAATGTGAGCACAGCACATTTTTATTACAAATAAAATTGTATTATTGCTCTCATTGAGACTTTCTCCGTGTAAAAATACTCTAACAGTATTAATTTGTCTTTTTCTATAACAATTAGAACTAAACTAATAATAATCCTTGAATTAGAGTGTTAAGATTGCAAATTATACTGACAGTAAATTCTTTTCTTTATTTACTGTGCTTCCTTTTTGCCTAAGACTTCAGGTGTAACATCAGCAGCGATGGCAGTGTTATCATCCAACGCAGGTGCGTTTAGAGTAGAAGTACATTAGTTTGCTCAAAGGCTCAAATACTAGTGACAAACACCATGCAACTGCATTAGAAATAATAGTAAGAATAATAATGCATGCAGCACAGATGACTATGGTAACTACATATTCGGAAAAAGAGTTTAGCTTTTGGAACTTAGTTATGTCCAATTCCATAGTAAAATACTTTGTTAACATCTCTTCCTTCTCCTCCTCAGAGAGATTTGCTGAAAATAACATTTGCTGTCATCGTACTTCACTCTGCTTCTGTATCATCTCCTCACCCCAGTTTTGTTTGTCCTCTCTAGTTAGGTTTTTAGTAAAAAATGTGCAAAACTTGGTGCAATATGCTCCTTTTTTTTTCTTAGCAGACCATTGAGCAGTAGTGTTACGATTCTGTAAAGGAGAGCACTCTAGAGAAATGGCTTCATTATTGGGAGCGCTACGGACCCACAGTTTCTGTCAGCACTAATAAAAGCTAAAGATTCACATCTACTCAGTTGCTTAAATATCTTCATATTGCAAAGAGATGGGCTGTCCAGTGAGAATCACGGTGGCAGATACCCCAGCTTGCTTTGGAGCTTATCGTAGAGCATGATAAATGTACAAAGATTCATATATAGGCATTGTATCCCTTTTTCCACCCAAACAATTCCCTCATACATTAGTGGTTGACTCTCAGAGAAGGAAGGTTGGAGTTGTCTCTCTTTTGCAATAAGCGACTACTTGTGCTCTTCCGTCAGGTCTTTGTGTAGTTGTTTCTTATTCCCACATCGTACTGATTTCATCTTTCACCCCTGTGATACTTTAGGCTTTCTCTCCAAATTAGAACTTCAGCAACTTTTACTTGCCCTTCAGAAAAGCTAAACTTTTTTGGACACTGTGTTCCTTTGAGCTGCAACAGAGCCAAAGAAACGTAGACGATGTTGGTTGCACTCCTCCCCTTGCTGTCTCAGCCTCTTTCTCTTGGCTAATTTAAAAAATTCCTTTTCTGGTGTTTGAAGGCCAGGTTGTCACTCACCTCAGCTTTGATCCTAAGAGGTGATTTATGCATATATTTAATTTTGCATGCTTTAGAAGCCTGTTCACTTCAAAGTTAAACACATCAACAGGCTGTTCGTTGGATCAAGGTCTACGTTTACTTTCTCTTATTCTGTTCGGTCATTTCCATAACTGCTGCTGTTCATCACTTACCTTTGGAAAGTATTCATAAAAGGTTTTTGAAGCCCAGTCTCTCCTCACCAAAGTTAATGGAAAAGCTGATCCTAATCGGTAGAAGCGGGATCAAGACTTTTCATCCAAGGTTTGAAACAGGTATGTCTGTTTTGGATCAATTTTATTTCCTCGTTGAAGCGTGTACTTGAACCATTAGCCAGCTAGAGTGGGAATTCATCAGGAGATTTCCCTCTCGGGCAAGATGCTTAGCTCACGTAAAAATTGCCATCTGATGGTGGAGTTACCACAGTCCTTTTAGTCTAAAGTTTCTCCTTTCTTTGCTTCTACAAAACACCTGCACCCAGATCATTATTTGGGGGCTTCTCAAGCTAGGAGTGCTTTTTTTCTTTTTTCCATTTTTCGTCATGCACTTCCCCTCCGCAGTGCAATCAAGCATGCAGTTCCTAATCTTAGGGAACATTTCAAAATAATGATTTGTTGTTAGGAGCATGGAACTTGTTAAAATTTAAAGCAAGGGTATCAGAGTTATTTCAGCTGTGGACCTCATAGAGGACCTTGGCAATGAGCTGCAGCCAGCTCCTGCCCATGCCCCTCTCAGCTTTTGGTCATCTTCATCCCTTTCTCTTCCTAAAGGCAACCTGCGGGGTACCCCTGGCTGGAGGCAATTCCAAAGTTTCTCAGTCCAAAAAAACCCACATTTTGCTGCTTTTTCTGTTGAAAAAGGGCCTCAAAAGCTGCAGCCAGATCACCCCTATGCTGCATGCCCTGGTTTTGCACTGCCCATAGGGAAAAGCCACAGGAAGAGTGTCTTGACCCTGGAACACAGCCAAGGAACACAGTCTCAAATCTTAAGCTTTGCGAGAGAAAAAAAATCCAAGACAAACAAAAGTGCTCTAGTATCAGACAAGGAACAAAAGCAAGAAGCATGGAGCTTCTCATATGCCTGACCTAAAGGGTTATTTCTTCCCATCTTTCCTCCCTACCCCCAAAAACTTTAACCGACAAAGCCCACTTAGAGAAGTTATGTTCTGTGGGACCCTAATGTCCCACTTCTGCTATTTCTCTACTCACAGAAAACAAGTTCTCCCTCAAAAAAACATTTGCTTGACACTTAACTGCTCCAAAATGGAGTACTTCTGCAACTGCCTCAGTGGCTTTCTTCAAAGGTATGTGTGTTTGCTGTGGAAGAGCACAGATGGCTCTGTTGGTGCAGGCTGCGTTCCTCGTGCGTCGCTGGACAATCTGTATCTGCTTCATGCTCCTCCCTCAGCGAGCCCTCCTGCATCTGCAGCTATCCGCAGCACCAGGACATGCCTGTGGCTGGGCACAGCATCTTCGGCACTCCAGCCTCTCCAGGGAAAGCACTGGCAAGGGAATAGATGGGGAAAAAAAAAAAAAAGAGTGGCTGGAGAGCTGCCCAGCGGGAAAGGGCCTGGGGGTGCTGGTCGACAGTCGCTGAACACGAGCCAGCAGGGTGCCCAGGTGGCCAAGAGGGCCAATGGCATCCTGGCTTGTATCAGGAACGGTGTGGCCAGCAGGAGCAGGGAGGTGATGGTGCCCCTGCGCTGGGCACTGGGGAGGCCGCCCCTCGAATGCTGTGCTCAGCGCTGGGCCCCGCACCCCAAGGCGGCCATGGAGGGGCTGGAGCGTGGCCAGAGCAGGGCAGCGAGGCTGGGGCAGGGGCTGGAGCACAAGGCTGGGGAGGAGCGGCTGGGGGAGCTGGGGGGGCTCAGCCTGGGGAAGAGGAGGCTGAGGGGAGCCCTCATCGCTCTCTGCAACGGCCTGAAAGGAGGCTGGAGCCGGGGGGGTCGGTCTCTGCTCCCCAGGAACAAGCGATGGGACGAGAGGGAACGGCCTCAAGCTGCGCCAGGGCAGGTTTAGGTTGGATGTTAGGAAAAATTTCTTCACGGAGAGAGTGGTCAGGCACTGGCCCAGGCTGCCCAGGGCAGGGGTGCAATCACAGTCCCTGGAAATGTTCAAAAAACATGTGGATGTGGCGCATAGGGACATGGTGTAGAGATGTACCTGGCAGTTAGGTTAACAGGTTGGACTCGATGATCTCAGAGGTCCTTTCCAACCTTAATGATTCTATGATTGATTCTATTCTATGAAAAGTGGGTGATTGTGTTCTCCATAACCATGTGCCTGCCCCAGGCCTGCAAGTGTGTTAAGCTAGAAAATACAAATTATCTTTGATAAAGTTGATACCAGAGGAGAGAGACTGTGTGACCAACAGCGAGAGCTGCTACCGAGCGGCAGAAGCCAGGAGGGGGACTGGCAGGACGTGAAATAAGGAGGAACAGATCACTGAGGACTCAGCTACAGCTTTGCAACGCAGGCTAAGAGATACATCTGCTACCCCAGAAGCAGAGCTGAGTTAATCACTTTTTTTCCCAGCTCAGCCACTGAAAGTATTGAAAAATATTTTGGGTTTGGATCAACATTCATGCAGATCTCATTAGAACAAAAAAAGTGGAAATAAACCCTTTCATCTGGAAACTCATCTCTCTGATGTTTGAAGCAGTCCTAAAATACCAAGAGAAACCAAGGACTCAATTCACGTGTCTGCAGGTGTCAGAGGTGCGTCCCTCGAGTGCCCGTGGCTTGTGAGAGCCCCTTGGCTTCTGCACTGAGACATCCCTGGGGTCACAAGTGTGACTAAATCAGCATCCACGTGGGTGATGAGCCAACCCTGTGGGAGGCCTGGACACCCACAGGAGGGTAACATTAGTCTTGTTTTCCCATGACGTAGAGAAAAAGCAGGCTTGGAACTATTGCTGGGTTCAGCAGGCGAACGTGGTTGGGGTTTTGAAGACAAGTGTGGGTCTCCCTTGGCCGCTGGCAAATAATTGATGTTCTGCATCTTTCAAATCTGTTATTAAAGATCTAAAAAAGAAGAAAACGAGTTACTGCATTTGAAAATAAAGAACTAACAAAGGCATTCATAACAACAATATCCTTTATTCTTTTTGTCTTTAAATGCTGAGGGTTTAAGAAAAAAAAAAATCCTGTTTGACAATCTTTTGGATGGCACTACAGATGGGAAATAAAAAAGTTTCCTGAAACAAGCTGGAGTGCTTGTTACTGCAGTTGTTTTCAAAGTCCTGGGCTGCTTCCCTGCATACCAACAGAGACTAATGAACGCATAAAAGGGGAAGAGAATAAACAGCAACATTAGAAAATGTTCTTTTCTATTTGTGGACCAAACTCTTCAGGCACCTTCACCACTGGAGAGTAAAGGCATGGGCCATGCCCGTCAGCCATCCCAAGCCCTGCAAACTTGCAGCAGCTTTGGGGTCTCTCATGCCTGGCTGCCTTGTTTGGTTGCAGGCTTGCTTCAATTTTACAAAAGGCTTTTGTTTTACAAAAGTGACCTTGGCTGGCCAAACCAGATCCTCATTGCATGGAAAGCAAGAAGGGAGAGGTACAAAGAAAAGAAATAAAACCAGAAGGAAAAGCTCAAGCAGCAATGATATGTTTTGTATTATAGGATTTAGACAAAGCCGAGAAAGAAGAGAATGGTCACATTGTCCTCAGTCTCTGGTTTCGTGTCATTAAAAAAAAGTAAAATCCAGGTGACAAAGGCCCATTGAGGTTGTTGTCTCAGGACATGCTTTGGCTTTCATTTCAAGGTGATGCTGACTCCAAAAGTTGCCCTGCCCTGCTCTCCTGCCTCTTTGTCACACCACACTCTGTGGTCTCCAAGCCTACGCAAGCACTTGTTGTCTCCTGTTGACCAGTTTCTGATGCACTGGTTTTGGCTCACTGGTTTTGGGTGCCACACCAGTCCTACTTGGAAGACCTCAACGGACTTAGTGGAGAAAAGGTCTTGTTGGTAACCTATTTGCTTGTGATAATCATTGTTTCTGCCTTTAACTCTTGTTGCTCCCTTCATATACCCTCTTCTAGGAGAGGCTGAGCAGAGCTTCTGCTGTCTCTGCAGCTCCGAGTGCCTCTTGTGCGAGAGCAGCAGGGGAGGCCCATCCCCTCCATGTCACTGGTGTGTGGGCTGAGCAGGACCGCAGCAAGCCTTCCCTGCACACCATGATGCCTTCGGGGGCCTTACAGAGGGAGTCAAGCTGTAAGAGGGGATGCTACCCAGATTTATAGCTTCTCCGGGATTGCCAAATAAATTGGGAAGATTTCCCTGCCAGATTGCAACTTCTGTTCTTCCCCATAAATTAACTTGCCTTCAAGAAAGATGTCTGCAAACAAAATTGTCTCTAATGAGTTTGTTCCCAAGCATGTTTTGGAAGAGCATCCTTCCCTTCAGCAGCACATCCTACTCCCCATGAGCAATGTTTTTATACAGTTCAGTTTGCGATGGGGGCTTGAGGGGCACAAAAATAAGGAAAACTTTTACTTAGGCAATCTGTGCCTGAGCGGTGCGTTGGGGTAAAGTGGAGACAGGCAGCACTGGAAGCAGAAGCAAGGATCTTTTACACTGCCTGAGTCCCCTCCAGCCCTAAGAGGGACAGCTTTACACAAGCAAAATGGCTCTTTACACAGTGACTGTAGAGGGTACCCAAAACCAAGTCCAACATGAAACTCCTGCGATAGCTGGAAGGGTACAGCCTGGGGCCAGAACTAATCCTGTGGGGTAGGTATTGATTTTTATTTGGGTATATCATGATGCACAGAGGCAGGCTCGTTCTGCACTTTAATAATTATTTCGGTTGTGCCTGAATGCAAATGTTTCTGTTGGGAAACAAGTGCACCAAGCCAATGACCCATGTGCCAGGAGGGGGAGGCACAGAGGCTGCCCGCCGCTAACCCATGGGAACACAGTGGGTCCCTCTCCTCTCTGACTCCCATCACTTCCAATTTCCACCAAATCGGAGCTTTTTATTAATAGAAAAGTTTCAGAGCATGTACACCACGTTATTTTCCACTCAGATTCTCAGAAAAGAATGAGGTTGCTTAAATCCTTTAAGATTTAGTTACTGCACTCAGGTGCCTTTTGAAAATCCCAGTTTTATTTAACAGTATTATGAGTTTTCTAATTTTCTCAGTCTACCCTGACTCACATGTTAGCACACACGAATCCCTGGCAGAGACGGGGGGGCGGGGGGGCTGTCCATTTATTTAGCTGTGGAAACCGTTAGCTTTTGCTTGAAGACAAGGAGTTGTTTTACAGGGCTTATGAAATTGCTACGTCTTTTGTTACACTTGAATTTATGAGAAGTTATGAAAACAAAACCCATGAACGGTCCCATCCTTCGCTTGTGACTAAAACTGAGCAGTCCCTTGTGTGAATTAGTCTACAAACACATTCCTGGAAATTTGGGCTACCTGAAGTGCAGGCTGCAGCTCGGCTGCCTGCTCCCCTGGTGCAATCCAAAGGCATGTGATGTGCACCAAAGCGCTGATGCTTTGCTTGGAGCTGTACCTAAACCAGCTCTGTTTTCTGCTGCCCACGGCTTGCAGGTGGCCACGGTTCGTGCTGAGCTTCAAAACCTGGCTGCTCTCCCGGAGGGAGCAAATGCACTTCCATCCCCTCGCACGCCTTTAGTCTCGCTACTTCAAAACACATCGGCACCCCCATCCAGGTAATAAAATTGATGCATGAACCGCTGCGTAAGTCACTGATCAGTGCAATATAGAAAGTCAAACCACATGTATAAAATAATCCCTTCAGCCCTTAAAGCTGTGTGAAATCCTTCCTTGGCTAGAGAGTCCTTTCTAGAACTGTGAAAGATTTTCTGGCTACTTTGCTTTAAATGGAGATGTCTTCAGAAAAGATTCCCTAAGGTTGAGGCAAAAAAAAAAGTTAGGAGAGACAGAGAATCAAAGACCCGGCAGATAATACTGCGAAGACCTGTTATCCATATGGCTCTGAGTTGCAGTCAATTTTCTTCTTTAATAGGATTATTTCTTTGTCAGATATTTATATTCTCCTGCATGGAAAGTTTATAGAACATGCAGCATTGATATATTAGTGCCAAGCAGATTTATTCATTTAGCTGCTCAGATACTCATTGTAGCCCTGCTGGGAAGGGAAGATTTTTCTCAACTTAATAGTCTTTTTCCTTATCAGATATTCATTTAAATGGTTTGCCTATAAATACAGGACATGTTGAGACATGTATGCTATAAATATTTCAGAAGATTTATGCTTGCATTAGGCACTCCTTTAGCTGGACATTAATATATTGCAGCTACTACAGCCAATTTAAAACAAAAACAATAACTCTAGTTATTGATACTAAAAAGTTCACGTGGTTTCAGACAAGCAAAGCTCAGTCCCTCTCACTCCCATCAAAGGAGGGTTGCGTGTGTCTCCGCACGTGCCTACCGTTCAGCTTTGCCCTGTGAGATCTGAAGATAGAAAAGACATGGACGTGTTCTCGGCTGCTGTCAGACGTGGTGGACATTTGCCTTCTCGTAGCGTGCCCGTTGAGCAGTACTTGCAACCAAAATACAAGGAGACTCGGCAAAGCCAAGCCATAAAAGTGCACATTATCGTCAAGTTTTAGCCCTGGTATGTATGCTAGGTAAATAACTAGACTGTATTACCTGTATTATTTACCTGCAGTATCTCAGGTCTGGAGTTAGGTGTCTATCTTAAATTAATGACTTAGCATTTGCCCCATCAACGGAGAGACACAAGTTCCTTCAGATGGCAATTAAAATGAGATTCGTTCCCCTTGAAGATGCCCACCTATATATTTACTAGAGCCTACGTGACCTGTCGTGGTTTAACCCCAGCCGGCAGCTAAGCACCACTCAGCCGCTCGCTCACTCCCTCCGCAGCGGGATGGGGGAAGAGAGTTGGAAGGGTAAAAGTGAGAAGACTCGTGGGTTGAGATAAGAACAGTTTAATAATTGAAATAAAATAAAATAATAATATTATTTTATTTGGCGGGGCAGTATGAGGAGCAGAAAAAGCCTTGACTCTGTGTAAGCACTGCTCAGCAATAACGAAAGCATCTCTGTATTATCAACACTGTTTCCAGCACAAATCCAAAACATAGCCCCACACTAGCTGCTATGAAGAAAATCAACTCTACCCAACCAAAACCAGCACAGACCTATTATACAAGTTGCGATAAATTTAACTCTCAGATACCAGAATGAATAAAATAGGAAAAGAAATACCGTGGGATAGAAGAGAATAACTAGAGCTAGACCCCCAAACAAGACCCTCAAATAGTCTCATCGTCTGCATGGTTTTTAAGAGCTCTGAAAAAACCCACACATGTTACTCAGCACTTTTTCATCAGCAAGTTTTTTTAGATTGGCTATGAAATGTGCAGCTGCTTCCGAACGCTGCAGAAATTGAACAGATGTAGCAGGAGGAAACATAATAAAAGTCCAAAGGAAACCATTTCAAGAAGAGCCCAAGGTTAAATCTTTACTGGAGGAAGCTGACTGATAGGAAATTGAAAATGCAAGGTGACAAGTGGCATGCTTTTAAGTAAATCAAAGTCGTTACTGACACCTTGCTTTAATTTTAAAGCAGTGACATGTCTGATCATTTTGAATGTGCCTTTCAAAGTGGCTGTGAATGCCCACTTCTTTGGTTTGAGTTGTGCAGGTAAAGGTTAACTGGTCCTCTCAGGTGCACAGCAGAATGGCTTTTCGTCCTGGCAGCCTACAGGTTCTTGAGATATAGGTATTTCTTTCTTACTTTTTTTTGCTTTTTACCTTCCTTCTTTCACAGACAGTAATCCCATATACAAGTCTGGGGGGCAGGTACTAAGGTTTGGTTGCTTAGATGTAGACATGCGTGTGATGTCCTTTGAGATACCCTGAAGTGCTGCATCTTGCTTGCAGCCACTGGTCCAGATGGATGTGGGTTTTCTGCAAGAGCTGAGTCCCATCTGCTGGCCCTGGGAGATGTCCTGGACTAGCAGACATCCACCATGAATGGCCGTAGATGACTGTGCTTGGGAAACTGAGTCACACCTGGATTTTTAATTGTGCCAGAGCATCACTGCTTGGCACCCTGCAAAGGAGCGTCCCTGTACCACCTCAGACACCCGTGTTGTCAAACAAGGTGCACAAGGGCACGGTGTGTTTGAGCACAGTGGTATCTCCAACCCCACCTCTCCTGGAGCCATTCACTGACCAGCAAATACCGACCAGTGCTCATTCTCAGTACTGCCACTAGGTCTACAGGACCACACAAAGGTGATACTGGTACCCCAGTGCTAAGCTGATCACTAAATCCATGGTTTGCGTAGTCCCTAGAAACTGAGCTATTTCCAGCATTACAGCTGAATTTAGACATCTTATCTTACACTGCTGCTGCCCTTGGTACTTCCACTGTGACTAAAAGGAGTCACTCAGTCTTCAGGGAGCCATTCTGTTACCTTTAATTAGGAATACATTCACTTAACTCCCCCTGAGCGCTTCCCCATGACAATAGGGATAATAGCCTAAAATTGTACCTGACTTCCACTAAGCCGCCGTGTGCCCGCACCTGATCCCCGGCTACGGGAAGCTATTTAGTGTGGGTTTAGCCGGACAGCTTTAGTCTTGCGTCCGGTGATTTAGAGAGGTATCGACAGATGCATCCCCCCACCACTCCAGGGGCGGATTGCCTAGGCTGGAAAACAAACGGGCATGCACATCCCACCATGGGCTAAACTCTCTGCATCTCTTCTGTTCACACGTGTTTTCAGAGCCAACCAACCTTAACTGGTTTGCTTTGACGATGTTGGGAGACTCCACCCTTCCGTGAGCAGTTTGTTCCAGGGGTTAATTACACTTGCTGCTAAAAGCATAGGGATCACTTCTAATTTTGGGGGTTTTTTTGGCGTCAGCTTCCAGCCATGGGCCTTGCCACCCACTCCCTGCTAGATTTAACAGCCATTGGGTTGCAGCACCAATATAGTGTAATCAAAGCACCTTGTGATCCTTTTTTTTTGAAAAGTCGAAAAACAGAGAATTTTAAGGCCCTGAAAAGCACCGTTTCCAGCCTCCCAGCCATTACTGAGATGCTGGCGATGTTCAGCCTCTTCCATCTTTCAGTAAGGGAAGCGACGGGAGGTTTGGTGTCAGAGCTCTTGGTCCTGTCTGGGGGGACAAGTCAGGCCACCACCACCTTTTCTTGCTAAATATTAGCCCAGTCTTTGAGAACTGATTTTTTTCTTCCAACTTTCAGAAAATTTTCAATTAGATGTAATTAATTGAATTTAACTTTTAAAATATTTTAGGTTTTTTTTTTTTTAAAACTAAGTTTTAGTTTAATTAAACTAAAGGTTTTGAATTGGATGAAGGGAACGCCATCTAAATTACAATAATATTTGTTCTGATCGCAAAGCAGTTCAGTATCAGAGGAAATGGGACCAGCCAACAGGAACAGCTTCCTAGGAGCAGTGTTCGAATCCTTGATTCTCCTGTGTGCAAATTATTCAATTTAGGCTATGGACCTTTCTATGGAATACTTTTCTTTTTAACTGCTGCTTCTGGATTGCCAGGAGACTGCCTGTGTTTCCAGGTGGCTAATTCGAGCAGTCTCACATGCCTGTGGGGTTTTGCTGGTGTCTGCTTTAGATAGTAAGAGATGAGAAAGAATTGTTTCTACACCCAATAAATCCATTTTTCCAACTGCATCTTGTGGTTCCCAAGTACAAAGGAAAACAATTCTTACAATGTAAAAATATCTCTCTTCCCGACAAGCTTTGTTTTCTTTTCAGTGCTAAGGTTGCATCTCTTGCCCTCTTTTTTAATGAATACAGCAAATACTCAGAGTTTTGAATAATGAAATTGTGAAAAAAAAAAATTGCAGATGAAATGTGTAATGATTCAGACGAGACCCTATTATCTTAATCCAATTTCTTTAGCAGCAATATAAAATCATTTCTACTTACTCAGGCTTTCTTTTTTAATGAAACTTGGTGATCTGGAAAGTTAAATGTTTGTGTTTACTGATCAAAGACACCCAGTTTTGTAGATCATCTCATGACCTGATCCTACAATCTGTTGACTTCTCAGGCTCCAGTTCAGCACGAGCTTAGCTTTGAGCACCTGAGCCACGACAAGAACTGTCCCACCAGGCCCTGGGTGCCCACCTCGGTCTCACCCATCCCAGGAGGGGACATGCTTTGCTCTCGGTGGCTTTGCAGTGACACTGGAGCAGGGGACAACTGCAGCGGTGGCAGGGACAACTGCACTGGAGCAGGGACCGGGAACAGGGATAACAGCCCTAGGAGCAGGGATAACAGCCCTAGAAGCAGGGATAACAACCCTAGGAGCAGAGATAACAGCCCTAGAAGCAGGGATAACAGCCCTAGGAACAGGGATAACAACCCTAGGAGCAGGGATAACAGCCCTAGAAGCAGGGATAACAACCCTAGGAGCAGAGATAACAGCCCTAGAAGCAGGGATAACAGCCCTAGGAACAGGGATAACAACCCTAGGAGCAGGGATAACAGCCCTAGAAGCAGGGATAACAGCCCTAGGAGCAGGGATAACAGCCCTAGAAGCAGGGATAACAACCCTAGGAGCAGAGATAACAGCCCTAGAAGCAGGGATAACAGCCCTAGGAACAGGGATAACAACCCTAGGAGCAGGGATAACAGCCCTAGAAGCAGGGATAACAACCCTAGGAGCAGGGATAACAGCCCTAGGAGCAGGGAGAGGTGGTGGCAGCAGCCTCCTGGGTAGTGACCAAGAGCTGGTGGCTGTAGCACATCACACTGTGTCCACAAAACAGTGTCTTATTGTGCCTAACGTGCAGATATCCAGGCAGGAGGGAAGGCAAAACACCTCTTCTTGCTTATTTGGGGAAATTCCAGCGCAGTGCAAAATCTGGAAAGAGAGCTGGACCAGAGCAGTTTGTGGTGGGAGGGCCACCACTGCCCTTGCACCATCTCTCCATCCCTGGTCCCGGGGCAGGGTGGCCCCACGGTCCAGCAGAGCAGTGCCGGGGCCACCATCCGCTGGGAAGGGGCTCCCAGGACATCCCCCATCGCACCCTCCCACGGGTGCCATCTCGGGCTCTGCTCCGGTGAGCAGTGACAACCTCCCGAGTCAGCGTTAAAAGAAGTGCTTAGGCTACAAGGATTATTATGCTTCCAGCTCACGCTGCTCCTCCTTGGTTACTAAAATATTCATGTCTGGCGCAGGGTGCTGGGAGGCCGGGTAGCACATTGTCATAATAAAGTGATACTGAATTTTACATGCCTACTTTTTTGTTTTGTTTTGTTTTGCGTGGTCCAAACATTATAAATTAAATTTCGTATTGCCCAAATAAAGAACCAGCATTTCATTCCAGATTTGAGAAAGGGTATAATTTGTTGAATCAGATAAACCATCCCTTCTTTCAAATTATGCCCAGACACTTAAAATTAACATATACATTAACCTGCCCTGTCATTACATTGGAGGAATGACTTGCCTTTTCCTACAAACATTTTCATGATTTTATAGTCGTTCCCACTCTGCCTCTGAGGCTTTTCATGGAAAAGGAGGTGATGAGAGGGGAAAGCTCGCTGGTGGGGTGATGTTCATAGCCCGGGGGGGCTTTAGGGGCAGCTCAGAGCCCTGCATGCCCCGCGAGGTGGCTGCAGAGCCGACCATAGCCCGCGGCAGCCACAGCCCAAAAGAAGGCATGGAGTCGCTCTCCAACAGCGACAGCAAATGTCTGCAATAGCAGCATAGGACTGTTGTCTTTCTTTTATTTCCCTGACTGGTTTTGATTGGAATTCCATGCAGAAAAAACTGCTGTTTGGCCTCGTGGATCAGCATTTCTCAGCAAGCAGCAATTTTGTTGGGAAGCTCCTCTGAGTCAAAGCAGAGAGCAAAGCAAATCAGGGATTTAATGCAACACTGAGTGCTCAGGGTGTTCACCTTCCCGTGCCACCACGTGTCTGCTGACACATTTGAGCTTTAAAGTAGACACACAAGAAAGCTGGAGATGGACTTTTACAAGGGCATGTGGTCATAGGACAAGGGGTAATGGCTTTCAGCTGAAAGAGGGGAGATTTAGATTAGATACAAGGAAGAAATTCTTTCCTGTGAGGGTGGTGAGGCACAGGTTGCCCAGAGAAGCTGTGGATGCCCCATCCCTGGCAGTGCTCAAGGCCGGGTTGGATGGGGCTTTGAGCAACCTGGTCTGGTGGAAGGTGTCCCTGCCCATGGCAGGAACCAGACGATCTTTAAGGTCCCTTCCAACCCAAACCATTCTGTGATTCTATGATTTGCCGTGTGTTTCCCACCTCGTAGGTTAGCAGATCCTGCCAGTCAGGGCACTGCCCCAGGCCACATGCCGTGGTCCCACTCCCGACCCCATCAGCAGTAATTTACAGGCAATGCATCAGCACTGCTTTATCTGCTTGCTCTGACTGCACTCTTTGCTCAGTTTGTTGGTGAGAAAGGCACTCACATTAATTCCCACATGGCAAGAAATGTGCAATTAGCTGCTGCATTGTCCCCTGGTCTCAGAGAAGAGGGACACCTCTCAAAGAGGGTGCACCACTGCTGGTGGGCTCCCAAAGCTGCCATCCCTGCCTGCTGATAGCATGGGCACGTCAAGAAATGCATAAATTCTGCAAGTAGAGCAAAAAGCTTGCTCCCACCTGGCACGAAGTAGGTTTACAGCTCATAAGATGAAAGCCCCACTATGTCTCACTGTGGTCTGAGGGACCTGAACAAATCAGCCAGGTCAGCTGGATTTCCATGGGAAAATGCGTAGGAGATGTCCAAGGGTAAGGAACCTCAATCTGCCTCTCTGCTTGGAGCTTCACCCCCAGCCGGGGCACAACATCTCCGGTCCAAGTGATGTTTGGGGTCTCAGGATGAAGCCCAGGTATCTGCAGGTGTTTGGTCAAGCAGCAGAACATGCCACCAAACCAGGGACAACACGGGATGCTAGGAAAGTTGGTTGCTTTTCAGCTTGGTTGCAACATAAGGACTGTCTTGCCTGGGGTGCCAGCGACAGCAGATGTAGCAGAGCATATTGGTTTAAGACTGCTGGCAAATTGAATTGCTACTCCACAATGGAGCCAAAACCTGGTTTCATCCCAAACCAGGGTGAAAAATGAAAAATTCATAGATTTCTTTGAAAGGAAATATTGTGAAGGTATTTGATTTACTCGCTTTATATTTCAGCAAAGTCAGAACATGTTCTTCTGACTTTTACATCTGGACTTTTGCATCATAATATCAGCCAGAACATATGTAGCTTTAAAGCATGATACATGAAAAAAAGTCAAAATATTTATAGCACAGCCAAATCCTTTGCCACATTGAAACAAGACTGAAATAAAACACTGCGATAATTTCCTGAGCGTATTCCGTAAAATACAATATGTTTCAGTGAAATTCTTGGATAGCCTCAAATCAACAGTTTCTGATTTTTGAAAGGAAAAAAAACCAAAAGATCATTTTTTTATAATACGCTTTTTGCAAACAGCATCGGGGCTTGGGACTTCAGCAGAAAGGCCGCAGAAGCCTGGTGTGACCCTGAGGTTCGGCCTCCTCAGATCGGGGTGGCTGCACGCTATACTAACTGCTTCTAGAATAGAGTAACTTCTTTAGAGAGGTGTAGTTATGCATCGAAGTCCTGCCCATTCCCAAAGAGGATTTTGGTAAGGCGGTGCCTGTTGCTAGGAAATGTCTAAGTTAATTTCTTTTCTTTCTTTGCAAGATGAGGCTCTGCAGATCCCAGCCTCAGGAAAGCCTCCCAAGGCAATCCTGCTGCTTACGAGCTTATGTGTACGGGGGCCTGTTCTCAAAAGCAACGCCCGAGGAGTGGAATTGTATTTATTAAAAAAGATTCTGCTACTCCAGTGTACTTGAGCTGCCAAAGCCAGGAGAAATCTGTGGAGACATAGCTCTGTGTGGCCCCAGCCCAAAATGCTGCTCAGCCATCTCCAACCGTGACCCCCAGGTGGGTTGGAGGTTGCTTATGCATTCCAGCAACGACTTTGCCTGCTTCTGCAAATACCTCAGCTCCCGGTGTGTCAGCCTGCTGGAAATAAAAGCAAAAGAAATGTTCCATGCCCAGGCGTGACTCCAGTGATGGTGCTGGGTTGGGTTCCAACCCTTTACTATTTTACTGCAGTCTCTCTGGCGTGCTCCTGTGCAACAGCCATAATAAAAAAATCATCGCGAGGTGTTTTTGCGCACAGCAGATTTGCTTCCTTGCATTTCCCCGCTTTGCTGCTTTTATGGACTGGGCTAAGGGGAAGTTTTTACACACACAGAAAGAGTGTAAGTGCTCCCCTGAGCTGCTTCCCACACTGCTGATTGTCCAGGGAGTGATTTTTGCCTACAGGCTTTGCACCTCCTTTCCAACCACCAGCTCTTTTTACTATGTTTGACTTCATTTTGTAGCCACGTGCTCCAGCATCTTCCTGTGGAGTCATCATGAAATCAGAGCTGGAGAAATTGTAAGGGAAAAGCCATCGGTGAGCTGCCGAGCCTCTCAGGAGGTTGTTTGCAAATTACTTAATAAAGAAAACACACTAACGGCCAGCTCAGATTTATTATACTTTTTTTTGGCTTGTGGCTAACTGCCTTCTTCACAGCCGGCGAACGGCACCCGACTCCCCCGTGGTGCATCGGTCGCGAGCAGATTGCTAAGGGGACGGAGTCACCAGCCACCAAATGCAGGGCTCGAACCCTCCCGCGTGCAGCTGCGGGTCACTCGCTCTTGGAAAACAACGTCCCAACCCCAGCCGCTCATTCATGTATTATGATAGTTTAATATTTACGGGCTGGCTGCAGCCTCTTCTTCCAGCCACCGGGAAAAGCAAGGCGACGAACACGCAAAGCTTCCCCCAAAAAACCCACGCTGCGACCGCAAACACCGAAGGCAAAGCTCTTCAGACCAAAACACACTGATCTGGCAGTCAGTTTGACTTAAAGTAAACCAATATTTTCTTCTAAACCATCCACCGATTCATTTCCTACGCTAGCATTATTTTGCTACACGAAAAGCTCAAATAGATTTAATTTATCGGCCCCAAGAGAGGTCGACGTCTTTTGTGCATGATGCAAAATATTCCCACCTGACCAATAAAATCCTGAACCATAATAAATTTATTGGAATGCCACCATTTTAAATTCAAACTAAAGCCTCGATGCATGCAATTCATCATGGCTTGGTTTACCCTACAGTCATATTTCTCTGCGCTTAAATGTGGTGTAATAGAAAGGCTTTCCATTAATCCCCACTGACAACCCCAGAGTTTTTCAAGGACTCCAGCACAAACCCAAAAGTTTAGGGTACCCCTCCCAGGTTTTTTTCCTGGATCCTCCTTTGGGACAACGACCCACCTTTGCTTTCCGCAGGATGAAGCAGCCCTGCCTTCAGCCAAGAAACCAAACGGCAGGCAACTCATGCCCTTCTTCTTGGAGGAAAGTCCCACTGTGGTGCCAACCTGAGCTCTTTTATTAGGGTATTTGAGGGGCCTTTCCCTTCCTACAGAGGAGAACCCAACATTTGCAAAGTGCCATGAAGGCGAAAGCCCCCAAACCTTGCATTTGGGGTCCTCGGAACAGGTTTCTGAGCTTTCAGTTCAGCTTTGATGTTTATTTCGCAGTATCTTCTAAAATGCTGTAATAATTCTTGAAGGAAAAATGAAATGAATGTCCCCCTTTCCCTAAATTTAAATCTGGAAACGTCAAAAGTCTGATCTCATCAGAATGAGGTCAACCCTGCCCACCACCCGCTCCCACGCTTGGCCCTGCCACCGTCCTCGTAAGCATCAAAACCAAATTTTGGAAGAAAAGCGCACGTTGCTTGTGCGAAATGCTTACACGGGCAATGTGTCCCCATCCACTTTCGGCCCTGGGGCACAGGACGAGAGTCCCTGTTGAGCACCGAGGTCCCCAGTGCCCGGTCCCTGCTTGGATGGGACCGCGCTCGGGTGGGCAGAGGACGAGCACGTGGGACGGGCAGCCCACGGCCGGCCGGTCTCGCTCGGCCCCTGCCCGCCTCTGTTGCTCTCAACATTGCAGATGTACAAAACTGTCAAGCTTTGACTTGCTTCAAAAGCAGGATTAATACCTTTATCTAACGACAGAGATAGCTTCTTATTTCTCTTTATATCCATCTTCAAACACAAAAATCCTCCCACTTGCTTGATGTGATGATTTGGTACCTGCCACCGCTTGGAGTTTAGAAATAAAAGTAGTTTCGATATTAAAAAAGGTTGTGCCAAGAACATAAAAAGGGCTTCAGTGTCCATAAAGTGGTATTAATTTTTAGAAATAAACATGAAAGCTCTGGCCCCATAAACCACACTGCTTTTTTTGGAGAAGACCTTGAAAGAGCAAACAGCGCGAGAAGAAAAGCAATTCCTTCCACAGAGTTGTATTTTGCTATGCAGCCCCAAAAGTTGAGAACGACGGGGGAAAAAAGCAGACAACCCCCCTCAGATGTTCACTTTACTCAGAATCCTCCCAAATTAGATGAGAAAGAAAAGCTTTGTGTGAAAGAACAAATATGGGCCCGCCAGGGAGTTTGCCATGATGTTGAAAACGAGGAACGATTCTGCCGGGAAGCAGAGACACCGAGGACGATGCGACGCTGGCCACGGGGGCTGCAGTGGGGGGTACCAGCTCCTCAGAACTTCCACAGCTCAAAGAGTTGCTCTATTTCGTGTTTTATTCAAAATATGGACTTGGCCCTGTCTCCTCTGATCAGATGAGAAGCCACCCATTCTCAGCACCCGTATGGGACAGTGAGAGACAGGAGGGGTTGGGGTGTAATGTACGTAAAACGTGCCCTTCCCACCTAGTCCCCATCGCAAACTGATCGCAGGGCGAAACCTGGAAAGCCGATTTTGGGTCAGTTGGCTGCACCCAGTGCCAGGGTGGCTCAGCAAGGAAAACGCCCATGATTCCAGTGGCAAAGCACGAGGCCGCTCTGGTAAAGGAGAAACAATTGCAACAACAGAAATGGGGCCTAAGAGGAAAGAAGGCTGTAAACTGTAATAATGAGAGACCGACGCAGCTGCCTTAGTTACCCATCAGGGTCTGGAGAACATTTGCTGTGTGTCCTGGGGCTACGGGGTCGGAGGAGGAGCTGGCAGCACCGTCCCTCTTGGGCAGTGCCTCCTGCGGGTGCTCACAGGTAGGATGGCTGTGGAAATCCATGTGTCGAGTGCTTATTGCTCAACAGTAAATGTGTTTTGAGGTTGCTCACATCACCCAACACTGTTTTGGATAACGTTACTACTAACTTACGATGCCTGTGGAAGGCAGGGTAGATATAGGCTCAGCAATCCCTGGGAAACAAGAGCAGGATCAAGGTGCAGTGGGAAGAGAGGGGAGCAGAAAGAAATCCCAATCCCGGCTGCTCACTACAGGGAGACTGAAAATATAGTTTGTGAAATGTAATAGCTAGAGGAGCATCTTGGAAACCTCTCGTGCCCAATTTGGGGACATTGAAAGCGCCAGACATTAAAGCTCCCGGGTGTGCAGCACAGCCCAAGCACGGCCGAGGGCAGAGCCAGCTTTAGCACTCTGCTTGCTGGTGGCATTGAGAAGCCAAGCCCAGCACGACTTTTCTCTACGGGGCCGATTCGCAAGCGTGTGAAATTACCTTCCCGCAGAACTGTTTGCGCGGTGGCATCATGTTTTCCTACGCAAGAAGACTTCTTCCCTTCCAATGCCTTCCCCAAATCGACGCAGCGACTGCAGCATCCAGAGCGTGCCCTGATACTCACCTTAAATTGACCCCCAAATTTCAAATTGCATTTATACGGGGCTTGGCGGGGGGAGCAATGCAGCGGGGATGGAGCCAGCAGATGCTGCGGAGCCGGATGCGACGTGCTGGGGTGGGAGATGCGGGGCTGCCCTGGGACGCAGAGACCGAGAGCCAGTGCTTGTTGTACAACGTACCAGACAAAGAGAGAGAATTTGTATCAAAACTTTATTTATTAAACAAAAAAATGCACCATTGGAATAACATTTCTATAAAAAATGAATATGAGACTGTTCTACAGTGCATTACAAAACCCCCTTTTTCTTCATGTAGTAGAATACAAGATTGTGTGTAGAAACAGTCATTTATTTTTAAACTGTAAGCAAGTTTCCTTTCTCATAGAACAAGATTTACACTGAAATATTGCAGTCACTATTCTAATTTGGTTAACAATGCTAGAGTCTGACAATTTAAAGAAACTGTTTATAGGCTCAAAATGCCATCTTTAGGCAACAACAAGATTTTTTTTTTTAAACTAAGGCTAGTTAAAGCTGTAGTATAACCCATTTCTATCAGATAAACATATCACTAGTATGCTAAGACTTTTTGAATTACCTTGCAAAGCCCTTTAAATGGCATTCACCAGTGCCAGGACGTTGAATTAGCAGGCTGGAGCCGGTGCTTCACAGCAGCCGTGGGGGGGGGGATGTGTGACCGTCGCGGTGACCGGTGACTCGGTGGCACGGTCCCGCTGCCCGACCTTCCCGATTCCTCACGCTCGGGGTGCGTAACGCAGGGCCGGAGCCCAGCACACGGGGACATGGGCACACTGCAGCTTTAACAGCCTGCTCTAGGTTTCCAGCCAGGTATCCCTTGTATCATAAATTATCCAAAAGAAAACACTCTAGATAATAAATTAAATATTACTTATAAAAAGTACACCCTCCCCCCCCAACCGCCCCATCCCAAACATGGTGGCAATTCGCAAATGTAGGAATTGCCAGGTCTATTTTACAATAATAAAAACAGCATCGTTCCTTCTCCTACCGACATTGCTTCCTCGCATTTGGAAGGACATGTACAGCATACAGTGAAGCACGCTGGCTCGGGCCGCCTGGCGACGTGCGGGCTGTACCCTGTTCTCCAGCCAGCCGAGACCAGAATGAGGATGCGTTCAATGCCTTTTGCTGAGAATGTTAAAAAAAAAGGTCATGGAGCCTCCAAGAACCCAGTTCGACACCAGACAGGACACCGAGCGGCTAACGGGGACGCGGGGAAACAAAGCCGACGGGAAAAACAATCTATGAAGCCACGATTTTTTTTAAAAAATCACCTTCTTCCATCCAGCTTCCAGGCATCCATTTCAGAAACGAGGCCGAGGGGGTTGCAGTTTCGCTGCCTTCTGCTTCCCACGGGCGTTGGCGGCAGAGCGCTTCCCTTACCTACACCTACGAGCGAGGATTTAACGAGCGCCTCGGTAACGCTGCCAGCTCTCACCCTGCAAACGTTTGCCTGATGTTTTCTGGGTTGCACTGTGTGTTTTGGCAGAAGACGACAGAGCGAGTGAGCATGCACTGCAAACGTGTCCAGAAGCTCTGGAGAAATGTTTTTAAAAAATCATCTAGTCTTTAAAAATGTCAAGGAGGGATTCAGGCCAGACGTGCAGCGGTCCTACCTAAGCCAGGCTTTAAAGGAGCTGGCTCTGGGAATGGGTTGGTGAAAAGATGCTCCTGTAAAAATCTAAAGGCAAAGCAACTAAAAGAGGAGGCTCAAGGAGTGCCGATGCAAAGAACGGCCACTTTGCGGCAAAATCTTACCGCAGCGTCAGGCACACGACGTCCCAAGCCGCGCAGGAGCCTCGTGGCTGAGTTTTCCTTCGCTACCAGTGCAAATTTGCCAGATCACACTGGGATGTCCATTGCCACCGGCGGTGGGCTGGGTGCCGCGGGGAGAGCAAGGATCAGCCTTCGAAGCATTTGCAAACCTGTTGGGAAACTCTGGAGCGGGCAATCCTGCTCAGAGCTACGTGACTATCTCTGTGCTGCTCCAGTTTTTGGCTGCCTTTTAGTTGGGAATTACCAGGTCCCAAAAGTGAGGGTGCACAAACAGCCAGACCGGTACAGGGAATATGGTGGTCCTCACGCCCTGAGAAGTGACACCACAAACCCTACGGCAAAATTGTGGCAGTATCCATGTCCGGCCCCAAATTGTGACATAATGAAGATCATATGCAAGAACAACAAGCAGATTATCCTCCCCCTTCCAAAAATGAAATAGCTTCTCAAAGGGACTCAGCCTTTTCTCCAGAAGTGAACATCTAAGCAGTCCACAGACAAAGACGCTGAGCTCGGGAGCACTCAGTCTTTTGAACCATTGATATTGCTCCATTTTTAGGTCTTGGAGCAAAAAAAGAAAAGGAAAAAAAATATATATCCTTTTTTGGCTGCTGTTTTTTTTGTTTTTCCCACCTGTTTATAGGAGCCCTGTTGTATTGATTAGCTAATGATCTTCCATGGTAATCTTCCGAGCTTCACAAGCCCATCATGCATTGACAGATTTCTCATTACATTTTTCTGGGAGTGTCCGTGGCTGACATAGTCACGGCTATAAATATTCTGACAGTTGAGGAATTCGTCAAAATCCAAAGAAATTCTCAGCCAAGCTCACTGCAAATAAATAGAGCATCAGCAAAATATAATGGGGAAGATTTATGCTAAAACACTCGTTTGAGTTCCGCAAGTTATGTGGTTCACACATAAGGTGAAATTTAAAAAGAAATGCTGACTAATTAGTTAGGAATTGTACTACAATCCTCCTCAAATGAAGGTTGGGAATTTCTCCAGGGCTTCTTAGGACAACGACACCCAAATTTAGCGTCATGTGGTTGAGGGGAGGTGAAGGGTAGAGCTTTTTTTTGGCTGTCAGGTGAAGTGAAAATTAAAAAAAAAACAAAACAAACTACCCCGAAACTCAGTCTTTATATGGAATAATTTAGTTTTACTGGCAAGTGCTGAACTTAAATTGAAGCAGAAATTTCTTACTAATTCATTAAAAAAAGGGGGCGGGGGAGCGGCTGCGTCTTGCTTTGGGCTGAGCCGACAGAGCTGTTCCTTCCCGCGGACAGAGTAGACGAGGACTTGTTTCGCCGTGGACCTTGGCCTTGGTCTGCAAGTGTTATTGATTTAAATAGGCTGAGCCTGAAAATAGATATGCTTCAAATGGCAGAAGAAAGGCTGGGCTCACAGGAGTGCCAGATCAATCTGCAGACTTTCAGGGGCTTAGGGTTTAAGTCGAAGAGAGATGCCTGAACAAAACGAAGAGGCTGATAAATACCAAAGCACCTGGACGCTACAATGCTTTTGTCCAAACCAAGCAAAATCCAACTTGCAAACCTCTGTGGCTCGTCTTATTTTAGGCAATTTGAGATTGTTATACACTCGGTCCTGGATTAGTGTTCCGTGTTTAAAAAGGTGCAGTGCTGCTCTTTAAAGTCCTGGGGGCGGTTTCTGTTCCCAGCTATCCTGCTGCAAATCCAGGGTAAGAGCTATTTCACAAATGATAAGTGAGAGACAGATTTGACCTTATGTTCCTATTTCAACAATGTCAATCTCTGCAAATATGGACGGGGAGCTATTCAAAAGCTGCGTTAAGCCTTCT
Organism: Platalea leucorodia; assembly: GCF_965183815.1. NCBI lineage: Eukaryota > Metazoa > Chordata > Aves > Pelecaniformes > Threskiornithidae > Platalea > Platalea leucorodia. Next base: position 1,964,391 of record NC_138858.1, read on the forward strand.
TTCTTCGAGTTAAAATGGAGGTAGTGATTTTATAGGTCCTAACAGCTGAGCTGGGTTTTCATCAGGAAAGATTTGTGCATTTTATTTTTAGGAGAGGTTTTTGGTTACAAATCTTTCAGAACTGGAAAGCTCAGCCTCCCATGCAAACAAGATTTCCTCACTCTCAAGAACTATTTCATTAAAATCTTAGTAAATTGAATAACAAGGCATTTCTAAAGGAGCATTTTCACAAACACACTAGAGTTCTTAATGAAGCATTTGAATTCCTCCTTAACATCTGATTTCCTTTCCAGCACAGGGCCGTAGAAAATAATCTGAATTATAACTTCTGTTGCAGTGCCATTTTACTCAAAATATTTTATTCGGAGATTCACATATAATTACCCACCTAATAAAAGGAGCTATTAGGTTGTAAAGATCCTATCCTTTCCATGCTCTTTTAAAATTATGACCCACTCAAGCTTGAAATCAAAGGCAGAGCTGAATGGAATAATTCATCTGAAACTCTCTTATTGGGTTTTGCAGCCTCCTAACTGATAAATATGCAAATTAGTTCCCTTTTGGTGATTCAGCTGCATAAACAGGGATTAACGCTGAATGCAGCTGAAAATTTAGCAATAAAATGTATGCACACAAAATTTAGTCAATTCAACCAGTTATCGCTGTCAATAAACACTGTAATGCGCAGCTAACGCACTAGGACAAGAGGCAGAGGGAATCCCTAAAGATGGCTCACGGTGTCCTGCTGCTCATCGCTCTTCGCTTGCTGTTCTCACGGAGTGCTGCAGAGCTCAACTAGGAAATATTACGTTTGCGGAAAAGCCCTCCTAATTAATTTATCAGGTATTTACCGGTCTCTGTGGTTCTTCCCCCGGGCTTGCGTCCTGCCCACGGGAAGCGCCTGCTGCCCCTTCGCCCTCGTCATCCTCCACCCATCATCATCCCAGGTGGACGGGTCCTCGGATCCGAGCCATCCCGGGGGATGCGGGATGGATGGGAAAGGCTCAGGGAAACTTCAGCTCTGTTTTTCTCTCTGCTCTGACTGGCGGTGGCCCCAGCAGCGCTTCCCAATGTTATCACAGGGTGGCCTGGCACAAAGGCCACCCATACGCAGACGTGTTTTATTACAAGCTTAAGCACGTAATGACTGCGTGTCAGAGAAGATTGCATATTATGTCCTCTTTTTGCAAGTGTACACTGGCTGGCTGGCAGCGGGCCACCAATGCAGACTTTTTTTTTCCTTTTTTTTTTTTTTTTTACATTCCTGGTTCTCTGTTTGCCATACATAAAACATTAACTACGGGAGGATTTACAAACGCTTGCTAAAATGGCTGAATTTTACAGCCACTTGCTAATCCCCACCACTCGGGCGAGATGAGCGACAGAGACGACAAAGGAAATTAGTACCTTGTCTTTTCATTTTGTGCTGTTGGGAAAACTTCCAAATTTTTGGTGTGGTGGTGTGATTATTTGCTATGGGTGTTTTTGTAGCCAGTAATTACGTATTTAAAAAAAAAAAACAAAAACAAACGAGTGACCTAAACACTGTCTCATTAATGGCATGGTCTATGTTCAAAAACATACTTGCATGAGGTAAGACTAGATCTACACAAAGAGCTACAGACCTCTACGGAGTAAAACATGAGTTAGTCATGACAACTTGAGCTCTACGAAGACTAGTAGATCAAAATGAGCAATCCGGTGGCATCAGCTACGACTCCGCGGTGATGACGTCATTCACCTTGCCATGCTTTCATCACTTTAGATGCCAGATAAACAGTTCCGTAACATTTCCATTATTATTTTTTTCCTTTTTCTTCTTCTCATCATTCCTTTTAGGATTTTGCAGGAATCTTCCTTGCACTGAAGGTACCGGGAACGAGATGATTTTATGGGGTGGTGTATGTGGGTGGTACGCGTGAAATCCTGGTATGCTGCAATGCTCCGGGATAATTATCACTTCATCAAGAGCTGTTAGAAGGCTGAGCCTGTGATAGCATTGAGTTGCTTCATTAGCCCCTCCAAACTGGCCATCTGTTCACTCAGATCATCCTGCTCATAAACCTGCGAGTGAACAAACACACACGGATAAGCGGGCAGCGGGACGGGAACCGAAACCCCTCGCACGGAGCCCGGGACATGGCCTGTGGCAGGGACCTCCCGGGGCCCCCCCACCGGGACATCTTCCCCACACGGTCCTCAGGGACCTGGAGCGTTCAAGGATGGGCTGATGCTTCCAGGCTGGATAGCAAAGCCTCTGTGGACTCAACATGTGAGCTGAAAACCAGGGGTGACCACGCTAGAGCAATATTAAATGTTAACGACCCTTCCCTGAGTCCCCATTTCCCCAGCTCCTTCCCTTACCGTTACATGTGTCCACGCCTGGGGGGACTATGAAAACATTTTTTAGCACCCAACAGAGACATCAAATGCTCATCTAAACATGCCCTCTCCTAAGGCAGGCTGCAACAGCTCGTTCAGCAATTAGCTGAACTTCTCAGCCCTTGCTAATGGTTGGGAATTTCCACCATCGCTTTTAGTGGGAGCAGAGGACTGGGAACCGTTTTTAGAGGCACCTAACTGGACTGGAAGAAAGTAATCCTTTGGGGGATGGTCAGCTGAGGATCTGCAGCGAAACCTAAAATTACCAGCACTGCACTTATTCTTGGGAACCACTGACCTCAAAAATTACCAAGGCAAGAGCAAGAGGAGTGATCCTTTGCTTTCAGACACTGAGAAGGAGCTCAAACATTAGTTATTTATATGGGTTTTACCAAGTAAAATATCTGAAAGTGCTGCATAAGCCCTGCAGTCCCCAAGGTGGGATGGAGCAGGCAGCTTAAAAGAGCACCGGCAGAGTCAAGCTTAAAAAAAATTCCCCAAATTTTAGCTTTTCTCCCCAAATTCTGACCACCCGATGAGCTTGTTGCCTGCACCAGTACTGCCTGTAACTGCCCTCATGCTTGTGGAGCTTGAACAGTGTCTCTCCCGAGAGCTAAATCCTGCTGCTGTGATAAAACACGGTACCGAGAGCTGAAATCGCACTTTGCGTTATCAAATGTCCTGTGTTAAATTACTCCTTATGCCACTAATTTTACCACAGAGGGCATTTTCCTTCCCGTTCCCATTCCAGTAGGAGATTCCATGTCTCTTACATCGGCCTGTGTCCCTTTTTCCCAGCAAAACGTGAGAATCCTTCTGTGACTATATGCAGAAGTGTATTTTTATGCCGTTGATAATGACAAGCAGGAATCAAACACCGCTGTCCCGCCGTCATCAGGGCGCAGAGCCAAACCCTCCATATCTACGTCTAAAGCAAATCTTTTTTCTTTCCCTTTAGCCAAGTGGAAAACATAAAAAGGATTCACTAATAAGATGTTGGACAAATCACTGCTATAGTGCCTAGCAACAAATTCTCCTATGCAAGTAGATGAAAAGAGGTGATATACAACATATATTTAATATATTTCTTTTTTTCCTTATTCCTTTTCTTTTACACTGTTTCATCTTCTGGATCACATGAGACCTTTCTCTAAGAGAATCTTAATGGGAGTGAAAACGTTATTCTAATTTCACCACCTTTTCAGTTTTACTTATCTACTTCTTCAATGTTATTTTTCTCACCATTATCTCGTATTACTATATACTCATTTTTCCTGCCAAAATTATTTCCTTCCCTTATCACACTTCTCACCCCCTCTTTCTCTTCTCCCGATAGCTCAGGGCGCTCAGGAGAGGCTGTGCAAGTTGTCCTGTGGATAATATTAACCTCGAATTGAAGCACTCGCTTCTCCCCTGTATCGCACACGCCAAAGTCCATTAAAGTCAACAGCAAAGTTTTACCGGCTGCCAGAACTTTTTACGAGCTTTCTAATAGCTATCAGCTGCAGCATAATATCTTAGGGACAGATCGTTATCTAAAAATTAACGTGCAGATTGGGGATTAGAGAATATAACTTGATGGTGATGAGGCTTGCACGAAGGTTGGCTCTGAAAGATGGTTCTTACGTTCGCGGAGTCCTCCGTCTGCTTGTGGCCCTCTTCTGCGACCTCCGGGGCCGTGGGCACCGAGACGGGCAGCAGAGGTGACCTGGCTTTTCCTGCCAAGCCAAGGGATGCTGTTTTAACCTGAGCCTTGGGGAGGTTAGGCCCTGGAAGAAGAAACAAAAGTCACATTGAGAACCTGTAGGTATGGAAAAGGGGATTGCAGTGAAATTTTGCAGGTTATAGGCAAAATACAGCTGGTTTTACCATTGCTGCTTGTGTTTTCCGTTGTAAATGTACAGTCCGCTTCCTAGACAGACACTACTTCTTCGCGAAGGAGCATCAGAGCCAACACAAACACTCGCTAAAAGCTCCTCCATTGTATTCCATGGGCTCCGCTCCCAAAAGAGGACTCGCAGTCACAGCAGGTTTGCAATTTTCTGTTGACATTACTTTTTGATGAAGAATGTTCTCTTGCAAAACCAAAAGATGTCATATGGAAACTTGAAGTTTTCCTGGGAAAAACCCCTACAGACCTGGTACTCCTGGAAGATAATGAAAACCTGGGCTCCGTGGCCCCTGCCTGGCAGGGAACTGTCACTTTGACGTTGTGTTTGAGGGAGAAAGTGAGATCGAAGAGCAGAGAGCAGTGGCCAGGCTGGGGGAATGGCAGTTATTTCCATGGTTCTCATGTATTTTTGTTTCTAACTCCCTCAAGCTGAGAGCAGTCCTCCAGGTGGGTTACTGAACAAGCTGAAATAAAAATTGTATTTCAACGAAAGTTGTTTCTGACTTTTTATCCCAGCTTGGAAGGAGGAAAACAAAAAATCAAAATAGATTTTTTTTTTTGACAGAAAAGGACTTCCCTTCTTAAGCATCTCTGCTGAAACTCCTCCTGCCCACCACGCCGAGCGGCGCTACGACTGCTTGGCAAAAGAGGTGTCAGCAGCAGCACTGTTTGAAGTGCTGCCCTTTAAGGAGGCATCAACTGAGACGTCTCAGCTCTCTTCTAGAGCAAATTAAAGTCTTTGTCTCTTTTAATGATTTAAAACATCAAAAAATAAAACCTTTGTCCTGGACAATCTGCCTCCACTCAGCACAAGGTGCCTGGCTTTATGCAAGACTCTGCTGGAGACACAAGGGCTGTCAGCTGAAATAGAGGCACACAAGACACTGATTTTAAGTACACTGGGATAGCTTTAAAATTAAAGTTGCCATACAAAGCCAAACTGAGATCATGTATCTCATGCATCATAGATTCAAGGCCAAAAATGGGGACGGCAATTTCAAGCTTTCTTGCTGTCAGAGTAATCCTGCTCCCCCTCAAGCTACGGCTTAAACATCCCTGCGACCTGCAGAAGGCCAAACTCATTCCAGTGAGTGTCTTTGGCACTTCTCTCAGCCACCTAGGTCCCCAAAATTTATTCTTCTCATTTTCTCTCCATCGACATTAAACCACTTTGATGCCTGCTTGTGCCCTAAGGCAAGTTTCATGTTCATATCTTTAAATATGCAATCTCCAGGTTGATATTTGCTTGGCAGGGGGCATCACGTACCAGGGACTGTCAAATTCCCCCAGCCTCCCCACCACGTAACAGCAGATCCCCTCTGGCACAGGGGATGACTTTGGAGTCTCACAGGGCAGGTTTCCATCTCCATGGGACTTGGGCACAATTTTTATTCTGCTCATTTGACTCCCGTTGAAATCAAGAAGATATGAAACACAAATAAATAGCTTTTTTCTCTATCTTTGCTCCACTATGACCTTCAGTAAGTTCCCTGCCTTTTTTCTATTAGGAAAATGTGTACCATAACCATGATAATAACAACAGCCATCGCTTTAGTAGCTGATCATGCTTATTAGAGGTATTAAAAGGCATCAGCCTCGGTAAGTCAAGTAGGCTATCAGCCATTCCATCAGAATTGGACCCAGAAAGAGAAAAATAGGTCTTGAGCCACTCCAGCTATAAAATGTGCATAGATGAAGGGGCGTCCCAAGGACGAGGCACAGGACAGGTTTGTACGAGGATGCCCGTGGCTCTGGAGCTGAGACGCAGGGACCAGGAGCGTGGGAGATGTCTCCACCCACATGGGACGCACACGGGAGCACCCCAAAATCCACGTCTCAAATCAGAAACCCACCCAGTTTCCATGCAAAACCAAACGGTCTTTTCACGAATCTTAAGTTTAAACACCTATTTGTTTTCTTCATCCCTAGATTCCCACCTGATTACCTCTCTTTTCTTAGAAATCATTAACATGTCATGAAAGCAACGCTCCTGAGCCTGGAGCGGCACTGCCTGGAGAATAACTCCGGTGTAGGAAGGCAGGCAGCTGCTGCGGCTCTCGCTCCCCAAATCCCACCAAATCACTGCAGTCATGACAGCTCTCTGTATCCTTACAGCTCCAGCGAGTAGCCAGGAGACAAGAGGTGCAGATTAATTTTCCTGTATTTCAAAGAATCGTGTTTACATTTTTAATTAGTTTAAGGCAGAGAAAACACAATGGAGCAGAAGAGAGAGCAAAATCCCTCCCGAAATGGAGTTGCCAACAGCGTGTTCATTAAAAGTAAGTTCCAGTAAAGAGCTGCAAGACGGGGACAGAGAGGGAGAGACTCACAAACACCCTCTCTGTAAGTCTGAGAATCGCAGATAACTCCCGTTTAGCTGAAGCTATGAAAGTGTGAAAGCTCAATACAAGCTAAAAGAGATTGTCGCAAAGATACGCTCACTCTTCCAGCTCCAGTTTAATAGCTAAAAGGCTTCTTTAATAACCAGGCCTTCAAACTTCCCTGTATCTCAGAGTAAGAGTAGAAGATACAGCTATTCCCAAAGATCCCACCTTCTAAGCGCTGCACATTCAAATCAGTTTTTTAAAAAAGGAAATATTTTTCCCTTCCATTTCTTAATAAAAAAAGCTTATTTCCAACGAAGCGCGTGGCGGGGAATGTGCACACGCTGGCGCTCGAAACATGCACCCAGCAGTTACACACTGAGAAACGCAAGAGCCTGACCCTAAAAAACAAAGTGATGAAGTCATCACAGGCAAATTAACTCTAAGCTGCCTGGCACACCGTAGCTTCTCACCATTTTTTTCCCCCAGTGCTTTGAAAACACCTGCAGAGCTCAGCAAAGAAGTAAACTGCAGCTGTGGTCCCTGCAGCTGGCAGCCGTGGCCGTATTTCTAATTCTAGGAGCGCTTGTGTGCCCTGCTAAAGAGAGATTTATCCGATTCCTGTCACAAGGAATCTGGATTGCGTCCTGGGATAGCACTGTGACGTGAAGAATAAATAGTAAGGTACAGCCACCGCAGAAAATTGCATCCATGCTGTTTATTGGTTAGAAAATGGACCCAAATTGGCTTTTTTTCTATAAGCGACTTCGCATTGCGACTTGTTTGATTTTCATGGGCTGGTGAAGTAAATATTTGATGTGGTGGTAAGGAGCTCATGTGAAATGCAGAGTACGTTGCTATTGTAATCCTCTAAATCCCGTGGTAAAAATCATGTTTCTCATATGTAACTCATTAATTGTAGTAATTGGACTTAAAGACCCACTTTTCTGCACAAAGACAGATGTTCCCTCCTGGATATTGTTAATGAGAAGCCATAATTATGATTAGTAAGTTCAGTTTGTGCATCTTGTTGCCCTTTAGCTCACAAAAGCAACAGGCAAATCCTGATGCTCAGAACTAAAATGAAACTCAGAAAGTCTTCCTTGTGCATAGCTGCGTGTTTCACGTTCTTCAGCAAACGTTTTACCACCGTGACCGTTTTCCAAGGTAATGCCCGTAATACGTAATTAGTACAACAGTTGAGCCCTCTTCCCCCAAAGGACGTTAAAAAGACCAAGTCGGCCTCTCGAAGAGAACTCTGGACGCAGAAAGTTGACATGCTAAGTAAACTAATTGATGCAAATGAGTAGCTAATTAAATTAAAATCATTTTGGTTTCTAATGTTCTCCAACTCAGCGGGAGTCTCACAAGTCAAAAAGAGGAAACCTTGGCACTGGGGCCGCAAGAGGCAGAAGATGCCAATACCATCAGGTGTAACTCTGAGCAGCCCCAGCATGGATTTACAGTTTAAAAGTTTCATTTTCTCAGCAGGGTTATTAAACACTTCATTGGCTCATTAGTTAGATGATATATGGCAACCAAGTGGAAATCCCAGCTACCACCGCCTCTCCAAGGCCCACACTGAACTCACTGCACTATCATCCTTCATATTTCAGGAGCACTGCACATCAGTGCAATCCTGTGTCAAGTCAAAAAGAAGCAGTTTTAGAATCATAGAATCATAGCATCATTTAGGTTGGAAAAGACCTTTAAGATCATCAAGTCCAACCGTTAACCCAGCGCTGCCAAGCCCACCACTAAACCATGTCCCTAAGCACCACGTCTCCCCGGCTTTCAAATACCTCCAGGGATGGGGGCTCAACCCATCAGGGCACAGGGCACAGGGCAGCCTGTGCCAGGGCCTGACTGCCCTTTGGGGAAAGAAGTTTCTCCTAATATCCAGGCTAAACCTGCCCTGGCGCAGCCTGAGGCCGTTCCCTCTCGTCCCAGCGCTTGTTCCTGGGGAGCAGAGACCGACCCCCCCGGCTCCAGCCTCCTTTCAGGCCGTTGCAGAGAGCGATGAGGGCTCCCCTCAGCCTCCTCTTCTCCAGGCTGAGCCCCCCCAGCTCCCCCAGCCGCTCCTCCCCAGCCTTGTGCTCCAGCCCCTGCCCCAGCCTCGCTGCCCTGCTCTGGCCACGCTCCAGCCCCTCCATGGCCGCCTTGGGGTGCGGGGCCCAGCGCTGAGCACAGCATTCGAGGGGCGGCCTCACCAGTGCCCAGCGCAGGGGCACCATCCCCTCCCTGCTCCTGCTGGCCACACCGTTCCTGATACAGGCCAGGGTGCCACTGGCCCTCTTGGCCACCTGGGCACCCTGCTGGCTCATGTCCAGCGGCTGTCGACCAGCACCCCCAGGCCCTTTCCCGCCGGGCAGCTCCCAGCCGCTCCTCCCCACGCCTGCTGCGGTGCCTGGGGTTGTTGTGCCCCCAGGGCAGGACCCGGCCCTGAGCCTTGCTGACCCTCACCCCGTGGCCTGGGCCATCGACCCGGCCTGGCCAGGGCCCTCTGCAGGGCCTTTTCTAAATCTACACGCATTTGTGCATATCAGGACATATGTTATCATGACTGACACCAAGTGAAACCAATATAGCACCCATCCTTTTCATAGTAATACTTTGGGAGAGCTACTTGGCGTTAATGTATTTTGAAATATGTCAAATGGGACATGAGATGATGTACTCAGCCAGGTTAGGGGTGGGGGTCGGTCTCCTCTCCCTAGTAACAAGCCATAGGACGAGAGGGAACGGCCTCAAGCTGCGCCAGGGCAGGTTTAGGCTGGATATGAGGAAAAACTTCTTCACCCAAAGGGCTGTCAGGCCCTGGCCCAGGCTGCCCAGGGAAGGGGTTGAGTCCCCATCCCTGGAGGTATTCAAAAGAAGGACAGACGTGGTGCTCGAGGACATGGTTTAGTGGTGGGCTTGGCAGTGCTGGGTTAACGGTTGGACTCAATGATCTTAAGGGTCTTTTCCAACCTTAACGATTGTATGATTCTATGATTCTATTTGCAGTCATTTCTCATAAAACCAATTTGGAAACTTAAATAGAACATTTCTGGGGGTACAGATATATTCTTATATTCAATAGCCCAACTGACAGGGCATGCATCAAAGATATGAAGCTGAAGATCTGCAGTTGAAGATCACCTGGTCTGAGGAGGCAGCTGAAAATTGGTCTATCTACTGGGGTGCAAACAAGCGTTTGTCTTCGTAAGAACTGAGAGGATTCTTGAAAGATTAAGAGTACTAAGATGAATCCTCTACAATGAGACTATAAAAGTCAAAATAAGCTGCAGAAATCAGAAGGTAATGTCAGACTTGTAACTAAATGAGGATAATCTTTTCTGGCCCTGCACCTCGCACCTTTTCACAATTTTTTCTATCCAACAAGATAAAAGACAAACACTATCCATGCCATTAACTAGACCTGCTTCTAGTAATGAAGATCTGCAGGCACGGAGGAATCTGCACGGATGCTCCCACAGAGATATGTCATAGCTCGCAAAACTGAAAGCGATCAATCTGGAAAATTAAAATTATTTAAGAATTTCGTCTGTCCCAGATGCTTCTGACAGTAAGGAGATTGGCAGCCTGAACTTCAAGGGTGGGGAAGGAGGGCTGTATAGCAATGCAAAGCCAGATGTTTTCCCTATTAAGTAATCAAAGCTGGTAGGGTATATCTTGCAGTACGAAGAGGTAATTTTCTCATAAAAGTACAACAGAAAATCACAAAAGGATCAAATGCCACTTACAAGTTATTTGGTATTTCCACCAGGAAAACTGGTGTCAGGTTAAATGACTTAAAAGTTGAAACATAAATATGAGAATAACATGTAGAAGTAAGCTTACTTTTAGCTCCACGGCAGGATGTTCCTGTTTAAGTAAGACGGTGCCTCTCAGGGGAACAGAATATGTAACTAGATGAAAAATATTGTTTGAAGACTCAGCTGGTTTACATTAGAGGTGGGAAAAAATATTTTTCATCAAGAAATTGAGTTTCTAAAAATGATTTTTGAGGTGATAATCAACGGCGGCTTGGCTCATTCCGCGAGGCGAGTTGTTCCAGAAAGAGGCAAAGTTTAATTTAGAAATACTTGATAGTAGGAGAAATGAAGTAAAAAGAGAAATAAAACACAAAAGAGAAAGAGACAATTTAATCACTCTCCAGAATACGATACCAAGCAGGTACTGGGACTGCCTATTGGTGAGGCTTTTGAAATGGCACTGATGAACTTCACACATTTTTACGTGCTACGGCTTCAAAATAGGTATAGAAACAGCGAGCTTGGAAAGGACGCTTCAAGACAATAACAGCACAGACTGCTCAAATAAATGGAAACACGAGACAGATTTGGTCTCTGCCTTCTCAGCTGCTCTTCATGTTTTTAATCTATTTGCTGGAAATACTATGTGGGACAAATAAGTGTTAGGGCAAAAGTGGCTCGTTGGCCGCAACTGCTCGGTCATAACACACACAGTCCCAAATTAATACGGAGAAACTGTACATGCAGTGGAAAAAGTTTTACTTCTCTGCTTATGAAACACAGGAAGATGGAATGGCCCATCATTAAATCTTTCTACAGATTTACAGTATAATTATCTAGATAAACTTTTTTTTTCATGATTTGACTGCTGCTTTGTATTGAAATAGATCCTTTCTATCAAAGGGGAATCAGTTCACGTATGCAGACAAGCACCTAAATCCACACTTCACTTTACACCTTCCAGTAGTCCCGTGGATTTTAATGAGACAACTCAGGTGTCTCAAGTTATCTGCATGCTAATTAAACTTTACTGGACTGGGGCCAGATTTCTCTAATAGAGAGGACTGACCCTTTCATGACACTTCTGTGTCAATATATCTCCCAGATGAATGGGGAAAGCTTGTTTTCATAAAAAGAAACGTGGAAGAAAAAAAAACATTTCAAATTGAAGAGGGGGGCAGGTAAAGGCTTATGAAATAAAAGAATAATTTTCCTTTGAACCTGGGAGTTACTAGTGCAAAAAGCTAGGATTTCAGAATAAAAGGCTCAAGAATGAATCATTTCCATATTTTCAATGAATTTATAGACCTTGCTTACTGTAGACTATGATAAAGAGAAGTCCATAATCTCATTTACACTCATCATTAAAATAAGGAAAAAAACCCTATGACAGAAAGATTTTTATACCCTATTAACAAAAGACTTCTTAGTTGCCTTTGAATTCAATGACTGAATTCAAATTAGAAGCAAGAGGTTTTCATTTATATTGGCGCTGGGATTTTTTTCTTGTGAATGGTAAACTTCCCTCCCCCCCCCTAAAAAAAGGACCCGCAATTTGGTTGTATAGCTAATTAATTAGAGCTACTTGATTGTATAGAATAAATGCCCTCCCAAATTAACTCCCCACTTTGCATGAGAGGGGATTAAACACTCTAAAAAATGGATAGCAATTAAATGCAGAAATCTAGCACCAGAGGGTTCTAAGGTCATGTCTCCAAAATTTGCCTAATTTGTAGCCAAAAGCTTGATTCGTGGAATTTCCATCTCTAAACGCTCCACCTCAGCTCTGCTATTCAAGACACTTGTGCGACCGTGATTTTACCAAGGCTCCTGTGAGGAGCAGTCGATTTTCAGCGCGACTGAAAATTCTTTCTATATTCTTTCTATATTCACTCTTCTAAGGATCACTGTAATTTCAGCATCTACTGAGGCCTCAAACCCTTGCTCTTTGAGATTATTATGGCCCAGGATTCACTGCTTAATACCAATATACCCTTTTTTCCTCTTGAGTTCATCCCTTATTTATTTGACCGTTAGCTCACGGTTTTAACACTGGCTTTGCAAACCTTCACTCTTATCTTGTTTTTCTGGGGTTTTTTTCTTACAATAGCTATAGGAAAAAAAAAAAAGGCAGCACAAAAAATGCTTCACAGAGCTCATTTTCTTATCAGGCTTTCTTATCCCATTTGGTAATGAAATCAGTGTGTGGGCCAGCCTGGATACGGGAAGGATTTGTACTAATGTCCAGGCAATATCCAGCTGCTGCTTTTTACACAGGGATGTTTACTGCCAGATTTCTTCACCTGACTCTTCATTTTTACTCCCCAAGACACCCGACATTGAAAAGACAAGATTTTTTTCCAAAGAAATAAACCTTGAGCAGTTCATCTGCAGTGCAACCCTTCCCCTGCGCTCCCAGCCCGTAGCCAGTTTGGGGCATATCCTACAGCTTAGCAGGAGGAAGGAAAATCAAGCTCCGTTTTGCTGTACAATAAAGTGGTTTTTAGCTCTGGGGTATCACTGAGTGATTCCAGGAAGACCGAGAAGACGACAATTTGGATTTCCAACTACACTTTTATGGTTGAGTAGCAATAGAAAAAATGCAGCATTTTTACAGTCTCACAAAAGATACAGGAGCCTGAAAAGGCTGAAGTTTTAGAACTGTGACACTACATGAAAACCACCACTTCACAGGCGGTATTTTCTATCACCTCACACTTGCTTCTGCAGAAGAAAAATGACCTCCTCTAATTCAGGTTCACTTAAAGTGCAGCTGATCATCAAGACCTAAAAGGAATTTTCATTTGTGAGGGTAAAAAAACCCCACCTTTCCTGTCCATTTGTGGAATTTATGTCAGATCTATAATGCAATAAGCTCAACACTCCATCAAACATTTTCTATTTAACCTGAAAGGGGACTAAGTCAAATCACTTATATGCCTATGTGTGTGATTTGCAAAGAAGAGCGAGTGCAGCCACAGTGGGGACTGGAAATACCATGGACCGATTCTCACGCCTTCAGAATAAGTATTAGGAACCTCAAGTGTTCGATCACAAAGCAATGATGAAAAGGTGCGATGTCCTATAAAATATCAACGGGAAGGGCTTAATGTGAAGAGTTCAGATTTACTGGGCTCAAGGCAAAAAAAAAAGGAAAAAAAAAAAAAAGAAGAAAAATGGTAGATTTTAGCTCTGGATTAGGCTGATGTCATGACCCAAAACCAGGAGCACAGCCTTTTAAATATTTATTCATATCCTCGTGGCAAAATCCCCCACAACTGAATAATGATTTCTGTATGTCTTTTTTATGAACCTTATGATAGAGTTTAACAGCTAATTATAATGTCACTACAGAGATATACTGAATAGATAAAATATTGGAGGAGATACCTCCTTTTAGCATCAGGTCAGTCAAAGCCAAGAAAAAGCCCTGTGCTCATCTATTCCCTGGGCAGGATCCAAAAATTAATTTCGATGCTAATATTGTATGAGGGCAAGCGTTAGACATCAGCTCCAGGACCGTGACCTCAAGATACAAATACATCTGGAGCTTCAGCACGCAGTTGGCTGTGGGGCAGGCGGTGAGGCTGGTTGAAGACCGGAGGACACCACTGCCTGGTGCTTCCATACAAGCTACTCTATAAAAGGAGATATAAAACTCATAAGGCTAGAGGGAGCAGAGTCTACAAACCAGCAATGAAGGGATTTCAAGGGAAAGGTCCGCTTAACTTCAGGTTCCTGCTTTTTAAAGTCTTTGCTGGCAATCTCCGGATCAATCTCTGCAGTTCTCTGTTGCTTTCTCCCCTTCGGAATTCTGCAGGATTGTTCCATCAGGGTTATGTATTGCCTGAAGGGGGAAGACACCTGACTGACATGCATTTAAAAAATAGGACAGCAAAGCAAAGAGTAGTTTAATTGGTTTAAGTGACTTATTGCCCTATTACTTTATGACAGAGGACATGTAAAAATGTCTTGAGTTTAAGAAAATGTAATAATTAATTAATTCTATCTACCTGATTAAGGAAAGTAACAGGTATTCCAACATGGGAATTTGCTAAGAGCCTTTTAAACCTGAGATGCCCATAAGTGGGGTGTAATTAGCAGCTGTGGTCTATAAGGGAATTTGCTCAGCTGGCCTGCAGAGAGCTTGGCCACTTTTGCTCTGCCAGTGGGGATGAGGGAGCAGTGACTGCGCAGGGCTGTGTCAGTCTTCTCTTCTAGGAGGTTTGTTCAAGCAGAGAACTACATCAGAAACTTTGTAAAGTCACAAATATCTTCAAAATTTCCCTTTCATGGGTATCTAACTACGGCCGAGATATCAGCCATATATGTTCAGCCTGGAGAAGAGAAGGCTCCGGGGAGGCCTTATAGCAGCCTTCCAGTACCTGAAGGTACAAGAAGGCCTACAAGAAAGCTGGAGAGGGACTTTTTACAAGGGCATGAAGTGATAGGACAAGGGGTAATGGCTTTCAGCTGAAAGAGGGGAGATTTAGACTAGATACAAGGAAGAAATTCTTCACTATGAGGGTGGTGAGGCACTGGATCAGGTTGCCCAGAGAAGCTGTGGATGCCCCATCCCTGGAAGTGTTCAAGGCCAGGTTGGACGGGGCTTTGAGCAACCTGGTCTGGTGGAAGGTGTCCCTGCCCATGGCAGGGGGTTGAAACCGGGTGATCTTTAAGGTCCCTTCCAACCCAAACCATTCAGGATGCTATGATCATGCTCATGGGTAGTATTAAATATTCAGAATTGCTGGTGAAATGAAGCACTCTTTCTTGCCACCTCTTTTTCAATGCTTTCTCTCTCCACTCCCATTTTAAAAGAAGAGAAGAGAGATCTGGGTTCCAGAGGAGTGGGATTCAGCAGTGGGTACTGGAAGACCAACCTAGTTTGGAGGGATCAGGTGCAGGAGCAGGATCAGTTCTGCACACCCCACTGCCCAGAGGCACAAACAGAAGTTAACATTTACAACGGAAAACTTTCTACAAGAAAACCAGTAAAGGAAACAACATCCGTCTGGCTAATGACTCTGAGGACAAGTACATTGAGAAAAGCAAGAGAAACCATACACAGAAATAAATAGCCCCCAACACCACAAAATAGCCCGAGGCAGACCAGAAATGAAGTTACACACAATTCTAAAAAGTAAAAATTGTGGTTTCAGTATAACAGTGAACACAATAATTTGAATGCCATATATAACCCAGCAACATGTTTTCATCTATGTGACAGAGTCTAGAAAAACAAGTTTTTTCATTGCTGCAGCATTTGCTTTATTTATTTCCATTGCTTTATGGCAGACGATTGCCATAAACTTTCAGTTCTTAATTTTGCCTAATAACAAAGTTCTACACAGTGTTTGTAGGAAATATCGCATCTGCTTATGTGAGATTACTCACTCAAAAAAAGGCAAATTTATTTTTCAGGATGACGGGATTCTTTATGAAGATAAGTAACATGCCCCAACCTCCTCTCTCTTTACCACGCCTCCCAGTTATAACGGTTAAAATGTAAACGGATCGCCTTAGAGAACAAATAGCCCTTTCAAGGTAACCAGGCTTACTCACGAGAGTAAGGCAAGTAGAATTGTATCCTCATAAAGTAAAATGCAGCCCTACGTAAAGATGAATGGACTCTTATATATAAAAAACAATTCAGCAGCACTATTTGGCAAAAGCAGTTCTCCAACAAATAAGGATTTATCTACTGTCAGAAACTGGATTACTCACTGATGGATAGCAAGTGCTTCCAGTAAAAAATGCAGAGATGTTTTGGTAGCTTGCTTGTTGCAAACATCAACCTAACATATGCTGTATGGCAAGAAAGCTATGCTTGGAAAGCAGCATTAGAATAGAAGAGGGTAAAGCTGAAATCTCGAAGGTTGTCTGAGCCAAACTGGAGATTATCCAAGCTAAAGGAGTAGGGTAAACATTTGAAATGAGATACCAGCCTGCAAACCCTTTTTATTTTTCCTTAATAGCTCTAGTAGTTAGGGTTACTAAGGCAAATATTGTTACTCAAATTACACCAGTTCACGTGAAGACCAATTCTAGCACTGGGCCTACTTTACTAACAAAGCCGATACCATATATATCATAGAAATGTCCTCATTTGATCCAACGGTGAAGTTTTACAACAGCTCTCTAGAAATGGTGCTGCTCTGGAACCAAACCCAGAAATGAGCTGGAGAGGCACCGTCCCCTCTCGCTCCGCCGTGCCCCACGCTGCCATGCCTCCCACCCATGAATGAATGTCTCACTACAGCCACACGCAGCCATTTAATCTAACCCTGAAACCAGCCCACAGCTTCATTCAACAGTGATCCTATTCTACAGCCTTTTTTTTTTTTTTTTTTAATAATAATTTTCTTTCTCTTCCTTGCGCGCTTGCTATTTAATTTTTAAGTAGGTTGCACGCTGGAGTGGATTGCAGTCAGTTCTTTTCCAGCATACATAAATAGTCCTTTCATTATCAAAAAGGCAAGCCTTGAAACAAGAGTCAAGCATTTGGCGCTGGTTCAAGTTACTGTAGCATAACAGGAGACTGGAAACAAGACCAAGTGATTAATCTGGCATCGCATTTAATTCATTTTTATCACTTGTTAACTCTGATTTTAAGGTATTGCCTTGTCCTGAATTTTTATTCCAGATTGTCAGAATGAAATGCTAGATTATTATCATAAAATTGTATATATATCCACTTTCCATTCTGCCAGAACTTCTTCAAGGTATGGGACAGTCTTGTGCTCTCTATTTGTTCCTGAACTGGAAGTCAGTGGTTCAGATGAGTGGTACCAGAGCCTTTTCCCCCCCTCACTCTTACCTGTTTGAGACAGAAGTGGTGTGTAAGGGACTTTCGGTTCTATTGCACTCATGGGAGGAGGTAGCAAGGGGTTGGCAAAGCTGCGGAGAGGGTGCGTAGGGCGGACGCAGGCGGTGGGGATGGTTCTGCTCGGGGCGTCCTCGGTGGTGGAGTGCTCAGGTTGCGTCTGCGGTAGCAAGGACGGCTGCTGTGGTGCTGGTCCTTCGTTTACAGCTGCAAGAGAATAGTCAAAAAAAAAAAAAAGAAAACCCAAAGAACTATTATTGATGTATTTTTTATGTCCCATTTCCTACTTTTATGGTCATTTTCAGCAGAAGGGACAGTATTAGCCTCCACCCTCCAAGAAGGTGCGGAAAACGTGTAAACAGTTCCATCAAAAGTTATTGGCAGACGAATTAAAAACCAGATGTTCCTCAGAGCAGCCGTGTGCCCTTTGAAGCTCAACACGTCCTCCTTTAAACAAAAACCAAAAAACAAGCACGATATTTTTATCTCCTTCTCTCGATGTGCCTTTAAGTATTAAAAATCAATAAACACATAAATACATCACGTGGAGATTGAAACAAGCTACGACTATGGAAACTCATTATATTCAGCATGACGGTGCTGTTGTAATAACGGAGAATAGCTAGAGACAAAGAAAGGACTTAATTAATTTCCACATAACCAATCACCAATATTATTTTTCCTTGAGACAGCTGTAACATTTAGTGTGCCAAAGCAGTAGGTTGCTCTTTTATTTGCCTATTTTTAAAGTCCATTCTTCAGAGATTTAAATGTTCCATGTCAACCTCCTGATATAAAAGACAGCTTCCCTACGTTCTGCAGTGTTTCTTAAAAGCTTTCAGTATCAACCTCTGTCATGGACTTTCCATGCCAGAAACCAGAAGCAAACGTAGTATTAAGGAAAACAAAGGTTGAGACAAAGAGAAAAGCCCTTTGTTTCTACAGCCCTCTAGAAACTCATGTTGTACCCAAACTATAAATTACAATATGTAATTGGTAATATTGTAATATGGTGAATGGAGTTAAATCCAGTTGGCGGCCGGTCACAAGTGGTGCTCCCCAGGGCTCGGTACTGGGGCCAGTCCTGTTTAATATCTTCATCGATGATCTGGATGAGGGGATCGAGGGCACCCTCAGTCAGTTTGCAGGTGACACCAAGCCGGGTGGAAGTGTCGATCTGCTGGGGGGCAGGAGGCCCTGCAGAGGGCCCTGGCCAGGCCGGGTCGATGGCCCAGGCCCCGGGGTGAGGGTCAGCAAGGCTCAGGGCCGGGTCCTGCCCTGGGGGCACAACAACCCCAGGCACCGCTGCAGGCGTGGGGAGGAGCGGCTGGGAGCTGCCCGGCGGGAAAGGGCCTGGGGGTGCTGGTCGGCAGCCGCTGGACATGAGCCAGCAGGGTGCCCAGGTGGCCAAGAGGGCCCAGGGCATCCTGGCTTGTGTCAGGAACGGTGTGGCCAGCAGGAGCAGGGAGGTGATGGTGCCCCTGCGCTGGGCACTGGTGAGGCCGCCCCTCGAATGCTGTGCTCAGCGCTGGGCCCCGCACCCCAAGGCGGCCATGGAGGGGCTGGAGCGTGGCCAGAGCAGGGCAGCGAGGCTGGGGCAGGGGCTGGAGCACAAGGCTGGGGAGGAGCGGCTGGGGGGGCTGGGGGGGCTCAGCCTGGAGAAGAGGAGGCTGAGGGGAGCCCTCATCGCTCTCTGCAACGGCCTGAAAGGAGGCTGGAGCCGGGGGGGTCGGTCTCTGCTCCCCAGGAACAAGCGATGGGACGAGAGGGAACGGCCTCAAGCTGCACCAGGGGAGGTTTGGGTTGGGTATTGGGAAAAACTTCTTCACCGAAAGGGCTGTCAGGCCCTGGCCCAGGCTGCCCAGGGCAGGGGCTGAGTCCCCATCCCTGGGGGGATTTAAAAGCCAGGTAGACGTGGACATGGTTTAGTGGTGGGCTTGGCAGTGATAGGTTAATGACTGGACTCGATGATCTTAAAGGTCTTTTCCAACCTTAACGATTCTATGATTCTATGAATATGATTATCATTGTACAGGAGTTTTCAGCATGGGTATGGTCCACAGTGTTGTCTAACATCACCTGTACTTTGAATGCAGAAAAAGGTTCTCCTGAAACTTATTAGATGCAAAATCCTCTAATCCTGTAGTCTAAAATTAGAGTATCTTCCATGGAGCGCGTGCAATGAAGAAGATGCTGTGTAGGAAGAGGGATAGAAGACAGCAAGAGGCGGGATGCACACTCACACATCCCGACGGCATCGCCCAGATTTATGGCACTGCTCTTTACCTAACGCTGACTCTTGGTCATGAAGAGAAACTCACTGCTGCTGTTTACACCAGGAAACAATACCGTACCACATTACTCAGACTTTAAGAAGTTTAAGAAAGCAAACAAAGACAGAAAAAAGAATTCTGAAGAAAAGAGATTATTTTGTTCTTGTAAGGGAACTGTACTTGGAATAAACAACAGTCTTCAAAGTTTTGAAAACTTTAAAACCTTTAAAATCTCTTCCTGACCACCATGCCTGCCATGACAAGCTGAACTAGTTCAGAATTAATTACTAGGAGGACTAATAAGTGTAAGTCTGCTGTGGTGCTTTATGGATGGCAGCGAGAAATTCATTTCCCCATGCCACAGGAAAGAGCCTACCACTTCTATTTCTATTTTCTTCCTATTGCAGGATGAGAATAAGCGAATTGGATGGAAAACTCCATCTCATATCTTCTTTTCCAAGTCCTGCATCACGAGTGCCATTGAGGCTTCCCTGGAGCTCGGGTCCGTGGCTTCTCCTGGCCCCTTTCCCAGCTCCTGCTCCACTGCCCCAAGGAGCAGCACTGGAGAAAGTTCTCCCCATGGTGAGAGTGCCCACAAGGCCTAACATTATTTACAACCAGAACAGTGGAAGGAAACAAACTGGTTAGTGAAGAGCCTGATCACAACAGGAACTTATTTAATTTGAGCGTGTCGGTGTTGTCCAGTGTCTCCACAGTATCTATGCCAGCCAGGATGGCTCACAGCACAACAGTTAATCATGCAGCTTGTGGCAGGAAACAGAAATCTGGGAAAAGCTCAACCTTTTACTGAAGAAAACAACCTTCCTGACACATAGATAGCAGAATTAGTTATTATACTGGGACCCAAAATGCTCCAGAGGATCTGGTTTCTTTCAAAGCCTGCCGCAACAACCAGAACTCATTGTGCAAATAACATGCAATTACAGAGCCAAGTCAAATCTCAAGGCATTTTATAATAATTAATGTCAAAGTATATAAGTAATTACAACCTACTAAGTGGCAAAACAATTTTGAAAAATGGAAATGAGGATTTGTCCTCATTTCCACAGCCCCATTGCTTGTTCCTATGGCAATATCACAGACATCCCTGGCAATATTGAACACCACGGATAGGAACCCAACTACAGGATCCAGCCAAGGTCAAAATCATCTACAGTTTGTAAAAGTTTGCTCGACCGTGTCTCACTTTCCTTGTTTTCACCTTCATCGCTCTTTGCATTATCATGCCATCGCCCTAGCTCTCCTTTTCCTTCCTTGCCCAGCAGACCCCTCTCTGTTTTCTGCTCTGAGGACTAATATTCTCCTTAAGGAGGCCAAAGATATCGAGGTTATTTGTAACAGGGCAGAGCAGAATGACAGCTTAGCTCATTCCACCCTTACTCACTGCTCGCACATTCAAGAAAGTGTCACAGCGCGTTGCTGCTCTAGGCTACCATGGGCACTGGTCCCTTCTCTCCCTTCACCCTGTCTTCCCTTCAAGGAAGATGGAAAATAGTATGTGAGCCTCATAGAGGTATACATCTGAGGTTACAACGCTTTCTGGAGCAAATCCTTGGTGAGGCCTTTGCTTAAAGTAAAAATAAAGCCTTTTGTCTATGCTCTTAGCCTCAAAATGTCTTTCAACATATTTGTCAAAGTCTGAACTTCCGATGGAGCCCAACACTTTTCACTGGGTCCTTAAGGATAGTTCTTTTGGGATGCTCTTGACCTGCTTGGAGAAACAAGTAAACCAGACACTTACTGCTACTCACCATCAAATAAATACCTTCTTGGTATTTTCTGCAGTGGTGCTCTCAGATAACAAAGCTTCATCAGCTTTATCAGCTAGCATCAGCGTAACAGTCTCTGCATTAAAAGCCTTTCTATTAAATTACTGGTTTAGCACATGGGTACGTTTTATCTTATGGATTTAGTTGTACTATCTGGAGACCTACATGACCATTATTACATAAAAGATTTCAGGTTATCATCCAGCTATTACTGAAGAGAAAGGTGTGATGACTCTATTAAAATTAGAAGCTAGAGTTTGGATTTAAATATTGAAGGTAAGTGGTCTAATGAAGGTGCTTCATGCTTGAGAAGACTTTTTTCTCAAATCAGATGTGCATGCTTGCAAACATAATGAGAACCATCAATTTGCAGCTCACTCAAGTCCCTGCAGGAAGAGAGGATGGATTGTTTATCTGAAGGATGGATGAAGATGAGCACATCGCTACTGCTGCCTATATCACCTACATCAATCCCCTGCCTAGCAGCCAGATACTTGCCTTCATACACCTCAAGAGAAGTGCCCAAGGATTCCGATTATTTCGACTAATCCAACTATTACCTTATTTTTTTTTACAGAAAGTAGACTCCCAATTGATCTTTAGGATAAAGCAGACAACACCATGCTGCATTCCAGTTGTGATCTTTTGCTCTTGAATTTAGTAAAATATTTTGCCAGAGTGAAGAAAATATTATGCTACACATGAAGAACTGTTCTAAAGCCCAGTAAAACCAATTAGGGTCTCTCATTGCTTTGGAGAAGCCTTGGGTAAAGCCCTACTTGCATTCATCTTATATATGAGGAACACTGAGAATGAGCTTGCTTTGAACTTCAATAGCCATGGACACTGCTCACCAAGCAGAAGAATAAATATCTGATATAAAGTCTTTTGATCTTCCCTTTGCTTTCGCATAATTGTTGGTTGGTACAACCAGTTTAATGAATTTAGGTCTCTGAACATATTTTTACATTGTATATCTTCTCTGAAGAAGTAACACTGGAAATATTCCCACTTGGATCTGTAGCTGTTGGCTCTGCCACAGTCTGAGGTAATGAAAAATCAATACGGATTGAACACAGAAGGCAATAACAACTCAAAGTATGTGATGGTAGATGGGGACTCAAAATGACTGAACTTTATTCCATATCTGCTAATGGCTTTCTGTGTATTTTTGAACTTATACAGGTTATAAACACCACGGGACCAAGACTGTACACTTGTATAATGCTGACAAACCAGGGCCTCATTCCTGCTGGGATCGCTGGATATTATTGTAGCACAAGCAGTAATATTTTTTTAGTACGTTTATTGTCAGGTTACTACTCCCGTGCAATTTTAGGTACATCCCAAAGAATACTTTTGAGAAATACTTTTTAAAAATTCCTAATCTAAACGTGAATCACGGGAACATGGCAGAAGCATTTTTATATCATCTGTGGTTAAATCCAAAGAATTACATACTGAAAAAAATAAATTGCTTTGCTGATGATTCTGTTTGTAGAGGAAAACAAAGAAAGCGAGGCGCTAAACAGGACCTTATCCACAGCTCCATTGCAGCACTCATCCCACTTCTGTGAGATGTGGCATCCCTTGCTGAAACCAAACTGGGCCGTTGAATAAAAATGACCATTTCCACTAAGTCCAGAATCCCAGGAGGGATTTAAGCTTCCCAGCTGGATGGGCTCACTGCAGAGCTGACCGGTCACAGCCAGAAAGCCAGCTCCGAGAGGAAAGGCGCTCAGCAAATATTTGCTTTTGTGCATCTCTCTTTAACAGATCAATGTAGGTAAAGTTATCTCCATTCCATAATACTTTTCTATGGCTATCTCAAGCTACTAATATAATTGTTTCATTGTTGTGGTTTACACAACTTTCAGTCTTTCTTTTTAATACTAGAAAATAATCTATCTCTATTTAAAAAAACCCCCATATTTTCTGAACATCCCCAAGTTTTCATCATGTGGATTATCAGGGCAAGACACTGATGAATGGCTCCCTCTAAAAATGGTGCTGTTTGTTAGACCAGTTGTAGTCTTTGGGGTTAGCCTAAAGAAAAGTACTCTGCCTCCAGTAAAAGTGTGGTCAGGATCGGACCGCCCCAGTACCTCCCAAGTGGGAGACAGTTTCCTCCAGCTCTCTTCTTTCCCTACTGGAGACCATGATGGCTCAGTATCTCCGATAGCTGTGGCAGAGGAAAACAAAGAACATCTTCTTCCTTCTGTAACACATGGCAAACTAGGCACGTCACCATCTTCTCCTACCCGTCTTGATAAAATTGTAAGCAGCGGATGTGACGGAGCTCTGGAGGAGCCTGGAGGAGAAGGCAAACCGTGGGAAGGATTGCTGACCAGACAACAGTCACTTTATTATGGCTCAGAGATGTTTTCTGTCTGGAAAAAATTGATATTTAGCAATTGTATTTTATGGTTGGTAGTGTCACCAGCAGTAATCAAACAAGCAAGACAGCCTATTATTCAAGCTCTGGCTGGGGCCTGACTCCCCTTTCCATTTTCTTTAGTTTCCTCTTCAGTAGAACATTTGTCCTAAAGAAAAGTTGCAGCTCTCGAATCTTCAGGTCAATGAAAAAGGCCTTCAGAAACCGAGGAAGGTGTTCGAGCATTGCCTGCACGGCAGGATGCAGAGCAACACCCTTGCTAATGGCGTGGCATATGATTTATTCAGGGATTGCTACATCTTGATCAATAGGGTGCTCGGTCATGCAGTACCGCAGGTAGGCTCTGTCTCAGAGGAATTATTGCTGGGTATTTCTTTGTCAGACACAGCTGCAATTGGTCAAGCGTCAAGTGAATTCTTCACTGAGGGGTAAAACACGCAAAAAAGCTTTATGTGTCATCTCTATAGTCTCTTTAACTGCTAGTTGCTCTCAACCGCGTGATCGTATTAAGAAAACAGCCAAAAATAAATAAACTCAAAGTGTTCAGGGCAATTTTGTCGATCTATCCCCATCCTCTGCTGCAGCGAGGTGGTCGGTGAGGCAGTGGGAGGTGAGCCACAAACGAAGCAGCTGCTTCTCAGTCGGATGCACTGGAGATTGAGCGCTCTTCCAGATGGGCTGACGTCACCCGCGCTGGCGTTCGGCAGCAACAGCACCGGTGCTGAGAAAAGCTTCAGACATCATTTCAGAAAAACGCTTTTATATCCCTTCATCCCTCCCTGGACTGAAAAGTAATGAACACTGCCATGATACAAACCTAGTGAACTGCTTGGTTGGTTGTGACAGTGTCAAGTATCACTAGAAAACAAACACTATTTCCACTATTTTGTCTGTGCCTTCGCTTCATTGCCGTGGCGGTGAAAATGTAAGGTACAGCGAAGGAAGAGAATATTTCATTTGGAGGTATTTTGTATGATCTGGGAGCTTTGGAAGTCAATAGTCTTTGCTAGAGAGCGCTACTGCAATGGCGGTAACAGGTTGTCATTGCACATTGTAAGGGGCTTAGATAATTTTCAAAATACCACACAGCCTTGATTACCCAGACCTCAATAATCTGAAACTAGCCGTTATCCAAACAAGGCTATGTCCACTGCTTTTGAATTATTTAACGGGGAATTGCCTAAATTACCTGAAATCTTCACTGCCTGAGCTTTTTCAAGGCCCATCAGGTCTTCTCAATAATTAAAGCTGTTTTGTACACAAGCTTCTTGCAGAAAACTTTTGCGTATTAGCAATCGTCTGTTCAACTCTCAAGCATGCACATGCATGCAAACCCGTACCTTTCTATACAGACCTTCCCACAGGAACAGCCATTGGATCCAACGGGATTTCAAAGACATTCCTCTTTTTGGAAATCTCACCTGCAGATTACTACACGTGTAAATCTAGTGGCCGGCCCAGGCAGAAGCTGGATGCACCAGGGATGTGTGATTTTGGGGGTTGTGCCTAACCGATCCCTCCGCAATCGTGCCCCAGCCAGCACTCCGAATGGAGCTGCCTGCATCCCTGAAGCATCAGCAGAACTAGGGAAACCTCCCTCACTTTCACAGCTGGACTTTGGATCTGAGGGCTGGAGGTGCTCAGATCCATTACGAGCAAGTCGCGATGATGATGGCTGGGCAAACAATTCAGTCTTCAAATTTTTCTTCTTCCGTCTCCATGATGAGGCAGGGGGTAGTTAATTTTATTTTTGTTCCCCCCAACATTTAATGTATGCCAAGCAAGAAACTGAATCTACTTTGTTTCTGTGCGTTGCGTTTGTGGTGGATTTGGTATTAATTTAAGCAGCAGATCAAAACCTGATTATGCCAGCGAGGTCCTCCAGAGAAAATTGCTGTCTAGCTTTGAAAGGACCTCAGCAACCACACTGAAGAGAAGGGGAATGGCATTAGGGTGATGACTAGGACACCTGAACCCACCTTTTACTTACAATCCCACCACTGGATTTCAATCACTGGTCCCCAGGGACCTGTCTGAACTGACTGAAGGCAACAATCAAATAGGAAAAATCAGTCATTTCAAGATGAGCTCCCCGTGGACCAGCAGCACAGACTCTCTGTGATGTGAAAAAAATACGTGCAACAGATTGACATTAATCTGTCAATAATTCAGACTTGATATGCAGCAGAGTTAAGGGAGAATTGTAAGAAAATATGAGCCCTCCAACTATAATTAATATGCCAGAGCACGTTCGTTAGGCTTGAACAAAGAACAGATGGCTGCCGGTGGGAAGAGGCTTACAAGTAAGTTGTGAAGGTGAGGCTGGGGCTTGCGCTGCGTGCGTGAGCTTTCCCCAGCCCATGATAAGGTGAAGAATACTTATGGGAACACACAAACCACAAATCTATTACTCCAGAGGAGTAAAAACGAATATAGAGCTCGCTCTAGAGAAGAGACGAGTGAGGTGAGACAGGATGAACGGTATTCAAAGGGATACAAGGATCTGCAAAAGGAAGAAAATAAACTGTTCTCTATGCCTGCTAGAATCGAAACAAGAAACAATTGGCTTAAATTTTAGCAAGGTAGATATGAAAGAAAATGTTTCTAGCAGCGAGGGCAGCTAAGCCTGGGAAGACACTGCGTGGAGAGGTTGTGTAAGTGCTATCATGGATGATTTTAATGCGTGATAATACTAGATTCTGCCTGGAGATGAAGAAGAGCTCTTGAAGCCTGCATTTTTCTGGGAATATCCTTATGAATAAAGCAAAGGAAATTAAAGTACAGTGAAACGACTGACAGACCTGCAGAAAAGACAAGATTGGATTAGAGATGCAGGGACTTTTAACTTTTAAGGTGTTCAGTACAGATTGGAAATTGCAACTGGAGCTGCTGCTGGAGAAGAGGTAGCCCGTGGCCAGTTGCTCTTACCCAGACTGGACTTATCCTGGCTCCCAAAAAGCAGGGCGGCATGATTTGCATTGGCTAGAGCTTTTACAACCCGATTGTAGAAAGCAACCTATTTCCAAACACTTTAATAGCAAAGAGCAGAGGAAAAGCACTGTACTGACTTCTTCCTGCTCCAAAGGTCCTGTCCACAGAGAGGGTCGGGAACGGCACCGGCCGAAGGGTGAACTGCGGGTGCGGGTATCCGCAGGTCGGGGACGGCAGGATCCCGGGGTACTGGGCACTTTCTAGTGTTGGCACCGGAATGGCGCTGACGACAGCTAAAAGGAAAGAAGGAGAGAGAGATTAAAGGAATGCTTTCGGAAAATTAAAAAAAAGTCCTTAGAGGGTCAGTAGGGAACCAGAAACAACCACATTTCCAAAGCAAAGTACCCAAATGCTCGGTATAAAACATGCCTCTGCCCACAGAACCCACCTCTGTATACAGAAATATGCCTCTTTCTTTGGTATACATTGGATAATTGCCAGTGCAGTCTGCAATTACTTATCTGTAAAATTAAATAGTTTTTTGCCTGTGTTCCAGCTATTCAACACATTTTGGGGGGTGCTTTATATCCCTGGACAAATAAACGAGAAGGAATGGATCAGGCAATTTAAGGGCTTGTTTCAGTTGTTTAAGCACAGGTCCCTGGGGCCATTTCTGATGCTTTAGGAGAGCCTGCAGCCCTCAGCCGCTGCTCTGGAGGAGCGTGGGCTCCTGCACCTCTTCCATCATGTCTGCCAGCTTCACACCAACGTCCCTGACACCCTCGGATGTCCCCAATGGCACAAGACCTCATGTTTACCCATCAGCTGAGGCTGCCTGGGCAGCATTCCCCACTCAGGAATGTCCAAGCCTGTAAGGAACAGGGGTGAGACGTGCCAGCAAACCAGTAGCTAAAAGTCTGAAGTTGAGGTTGAGCTCTTGAGCTGAATTTATGTGGAATGCTTTGATTTGAAAGCCGAGATCATAGCCTGATGAATTCAGGCTTTGCTGTGAGTTATCTCCTTTAATTTCAACAGGCAATGCTTGAAGAGCGGATAATAATAATGCTATACAAATCATAAATTTCTTTGTAGCTTTTAGGAAAAACTTGGAAGCTCTCATTAAAGTTTTGCCCAGCTAAACAATAAGCAGAGATTTTTGGCTCCTTGCTGATACGGTTTGGCTTATCTAGCACCTTTCACACATGAATTATAAACAATGCTGTAAACTTTAAGATAGTCGTTACAATTACTTCTAGCTCCTAGTACATCCATTACACAGAGCGGCGAATTGGGCTACCTGCCCAAGGTCACACAAGAAGCCATGACGGTGCCAAGGCTTTAGAATCATAGAATCATAGAATCGTTAAGGTTGGAAAAGACCCTTAAGATCATCGAGTCCAACCGTTAACCCAGCACTGCCAAGTCCATCACCATACCATGTCCTCGAGCACCACGTCTATCCATTCTTAAAATACCTCCAGGGATGGAGACTCAACCACTTCCCTGGGCAGCCTGTGCCAGGGCCTGACCACCCTCTCGGTGAAGAAGTTTTTCCTAATATCCAACCTAAACCTGCCCTGGCGCAGCTTGAGGCCGTTCCCTCTCGTTCTATCACTCGTTACTAGGGAGAAGAGACCGACCCCCACCTCGCTACAGCCTCCTGTCAGGCAGTTGTAGAGAGCAATAAGGTCTCCCCTCAGCCTCGTCTTCTCCAGTCTAAACAACCCCAGTTCCCCCAGCCTCTCCTCATAAGACTTGTAAGACTTGTGCTCTAGACCCTTTACGAGGGTATTTTTAAGAACACGGCTTTCAGCGAGACAACGCTGCACTTCCAGAGGTAACGGACAAGCGTGGAGATGAAGAAAACTCATGAAGAAATGCTAACCTGGGTGATTTGAGCTTCAGAGCTGCCTGGGTTCAATTCATCCACTCTCAGAAGAGAATTTCTACTATTCAGACATTTCATTTTGTCTGTATAGGACATTTTTATTGACAATATTTATAACATTGCTGCTACAGTGAAAAATATCACTCTTTATTGAATCCTATTAAAGAACAACTTGTTTTTCAAAGTCCACTCCTTCATTTCTTTTTAGGGTGTAGATACCTAGCGCTTTCATTTTCAAAATAAGATGGGATTACTATTCATTGCAGTACTCTGTTGCAGAGGAGCTGGAGAAAAGGTGACATCAAACATTTTCAATAAATCTTTGCAATTTCAAGCAGATATGACAACAAATCTGGTCTGTCATAGCCTGTCAGCAATTGAATTTGCGCTTAATATTGATATACTAAGACACTGAAAACAGAAGTTCCCTGATCAAATCATGGAGCTCCCTAAACACTGGTCTACATTTAAGATGTACTGTATCGTGTAAAAAAAGCAGCACCCACGAACAGCTTACAGAAATGACAAAGTAGGACATTTTGAATTGCATTCAAGCACCCCAGAGGCTGCCAAAGCAACGGAGGCGACATGTTTGTATTTCCCTGAAAAAAAAGAACTGTTGTGATTTTCTGCCTTTTTAGGGAGGGGGATAAACAGAAAAAACCCTCCCCTAAACCTCTCTCCAAACGGATTTACTCTGTGAGCATTTTACTTTCCTCTTTCGTAAGTAAAGATTACAAACAGAAAACAGAATTACAGGTACAATACTTGAACGTGATACCCTGCAGACTTTCTCAATTATTTTTCTCTGTAAATGCTCTTTTCCATACAACAGCCTTGGTATTTGTGACTGCCTGTATTTCAGCAGCATGAGAGCCATCAAAGATATCACTAAAACCTTATCAAATTTATCTGGTTTATGCTCCTTCCACTTCAGCAAGCAAAGGCGCATTATGGAGTATATTTGTGTTGAAAGACTGCAAATACTGATTACTGAGAGGAGCGTGAATACTTCCAGATTTGGTATTTAACAATTAACAGTATGTGTTTTTTACTTCAGAATTACGATGTTGCTTCTTCAACCTATTTAATTGCTCACTGCTGACAATTTCTTTCAGTATCAGGCAAACAGAGAGAAATTAATTAAAGCATCTAATCTGACAAAGACGCAATTCTATATCTTCTGGGGAAAGAAACATATTAAGCGTAACTCAGCCTGCACAAATGCACAAATAAGACTCTTAATAAATCTGAGTTTAATTATTTGCAAATCATACTATGTTGTCGCTGTGGATTAGATTTATACTGTTGAAAATATAAATAAATAGAAAAGAGGACATCAAAGGACCCTCACCCCAAGGCGGCCATGGAGGGGCTGGAGCGTGGCCAGAGCAGGGCAGCGAGGCTGGGGCAGGGGCTGGAGCACAAGGCTGGGGAGGAGCGGCTGGGGGAGCTGGGGGGGCTCAGCCTGGAGAAGAGGAGGCTGAGGGGAGCCCTCATCGCTCTCTGCAACGGCCTGAAAGGAGGCTGGAGCCGGGGGGGTCGGTCTCTGCTCCCCAGGAACAAGCGATGGGTCGAGAGGGAACGGCCTCAAGCTGCGCCAGGGCAGGTTCGGGTTGGGTATTGGGAAAAACTTCTTCACCCAAAGGGCTGCCAGGCCCTGGCCCAGGCTGCCCAGGGCAGGGGCTGAGTCCCCATCCCTGGAGGTATTTAAAAGCCAGGTAGATGTGGTGCTTGAGGACATGGTTTAGTGGTGGGCTTGGCAGTGATAGGTTAACGGTTGGGCTCAATGATCTCAGAAGTCCTTTCCAACCTTAACGATTCTATGATTCTATGATTTGTCAAAATGCATCATTTCACTGAAAAAACTAAGTATGTTTAAGAGCACTTTTATCTATAAGCTGTAGAATAATGTTGACTTGACTTGTACTTAACTAACACTGCTATTGACCCATTGCAATTACAATTGATTTGGGTCTGATTTTGCTTACACCACTCCAAGTCTATTAATTTTCTTGGACTGCTGCCCTCCTTTCAATCCAGGCCAACCCAGGAGGAATCCCACTCAAAAAAGGGCAAATTGCCTGACTGTGAGATTGGCGTGGTTACAAGATGGGAGTATTTCCCACGGCATGGTCAGGTGGAGTAAGAGCTTTCTCCCCCTCAACCCAGAGGTCTTCCTTCCAGACCATAAAGAGGGTGGAGGCTGAAATGTGGTGATATGTCCAGCCCAAGGCGTGAAGAAGTGGAATTCAATCTCTCCTTGGGCACCTGTATCCTCCTAAGGGTTGGGTACTGAGGCTGAGCAGCATGACCTGAATCACACCCATAATGAGCACAAATTAAGGGAACACATGAGCACAAATTAAGGGAATTACTTAGCTCCTACTAAGTAATTTAGTGAACAAAGCCATGGTAGGTTATTCCCTCTCCTCTCCTTCATTCAGTTCCTTCTATTTTTTTTTTTTTTTTTTGAATGTATCATTTGTGATTTGCCCTTCTACAAACCTACAAATACGTGCTTACATTTAACCATCAGAGCTAGAAAGAAATTTTGTGATGAAACGGATTTCTGTCAGTATATGTTCATTTTTCTTAACTCAGACTATTTACACAGATGTACCAATTCCTATGGATTTTTGATCGGATCTATTTTGTGAGGTCAAAGGTAGAACTTCTAGCTAAAAGCTGAGAGCTACCAAGAGATTGACCACAGGGCTGCTCAGAGGAAAGGTGGAGACCCAAAGCCTCATCCTCCACCGGGAACTTCATCACTGCCAAACCCTCTCTCCGGTGCCTGCGGGCTCTCACTTATCCCTTTCCTCTGCTCAGATGTGAAACAAGGTCACCTCAGAAATTTTAATAAGTTCTGCAGGATGGGAGAACCTATCTAATGCTCTCCAGCCTTCCTGTCTTTCTTGTGTACTTTGCTGCTTCAAAGAAGATTCACTTCATCTATGAAATTTGTTTGATGATAAATGCTCTGCGGTCACTAAAATTTAACACCTATTAAAAATATATTTTCTCCTCATTTACTTGGCTCTGTAAGAGAGCTGCTCCGTATTAAAAAAGCACACAGTGGCACGGCCAACTACTATAGACAAAAGAAAATATAGCAGAAACGGCAATAATGTCCAGCTGATTATAATGATTGATAATAATAATAATAATAATAATAATAATAATAATAATAATAATATCGCAATATACATCTGTGCAAAGCCTTCTGCTCTGGCAGCTTGAACTCTTACCCCTGGTTTCCAAGTTTTACAGTAGGAAGACAGAGGGATTTATCCACCACTATCCACCTGGTAAAAATAGAAACAATGATTCTTTAGGCTTAGCCTGGGCTGAGTCTAGCAGAAGTATGCTTTCTGAATTCTCTCCATAGTTTTTCCACTGATGCGTTGTGAAGCCCTGGCAAGCTTCCAGGCCTTGTATTTTTTTTTTTTTTTATGAAGAAAACGTTGCTGATGCTATTTAACTTTATGAGGCATAACTAGATCATATTTGAAAGATCGTATGAGATCTTCAGATGGGTGAGCACGGCTTGCGGGATGCAGAAGGGGGTTGGGGGAAGGTCCTGGTACTCACGAGGGTTGTTTGGTTGTGAATCCATGGGGATCATGAGCTTGGCACGGGTGGCTCTGCGGGCAGCGAGTGAGCGCTCTAACGTGGACATGCTGCTTCCAACATCTTCTGTCTCAGGACCTAGAGAAACCAACACAATAGCTCAGTTGAAAATGCTGCAAATGAATGTTTCTCTTCACCCTATACAGAATCATAGAATCATAGAATCGTTAAGGTTGGAAAAGACGGTTAAGGTCATCGAGTCCAACCGTTACCCCAGCACTGCCAAGCCCACCACTAAACCATGTCCTCGAGCACCACGTCTGCCCTTCTTTTAAATCCCTCCAGGGATGGGGACTCAACCCCTGCCCTGGGCAGCCTGGGCCAGGGCCTGACTGCCCTTTCGGTGAAGAAGTTTTTTCTAGCAGAAAAGATCAATAGGTTTTTTTAGAATTCAGTTATTTTAACTGATCATTAAATATCGTCACCTGCAAAGAGCTGTGTAGGCTCTTTTGGCTGCCTTTTCTGAACAAAATTATTGTTTGCATTTTCCCGTAAGAGAATTAAGATATCATGTCCCCTTTTTCTTTGTCTCTGAAATTATCTTGAAAACCCCATTCACTTCATAAAAATATGACATTTTTCTTGCAACTTCCTTGTTATAAAACTATTTTAAAATTCAAGTATCGAGACCAGAAAAAGGCTGCATAAATTCAGGTACCTACAACACCTGGCAGCCAAGAATGGGTCTTCGAAATACATCTGAAGAATGATGTGAGATTGTGATTCCTTGTGAGATGCCACGAGGCCCCATGTCCTGACTGTCCGGTAATTCACGGTGGCTTTTCCAGCCTGTGCATCTTGTTTTTTTTCTACAAAAGCCATGGCAAGTTAAAGATGTGCCTGGAAATTCCCCTTATTTGGTCCTGGATCACAACTTGCACATCTGGATCAGAGAGCTGAGATACGCTGCCTAATGTCCAATCCAATTCAAAACTGTCCCAGCAGCTATATAAATTAGATATTCTGTTTAGGTCTTGAAATGTGGATGCTGTAATTTAGTCACATTAGTATAGGATATTTGAAGTATTCAAAAATTCTAGAGAATACACTTGTCAGAAAGAAAGCGTGCTTGGAACTGGATGTTCGGTGGAGTAATTTGCAAGGAAATAAAAACTGTATTTCTCTCTTCATACCTTGTCTCACATGAACCTTATATTTATGTTACTTTTGCTATTTTAATAAACCATGGATGAAGTCAGTTTAATACTGTCATACAGTTAAGCTTAATACCCACTCAGAATATTCATCTCTGATGTACCCAAGCAAACACATATTCCTCAAAAAAGAAAAAGATCTGCATGAAAAGACTATTTCTTTTCCAAATCACTCTTCTCCGAATTGCAGGACTGAAACGCCAAGTCTTCTATCGATGGCCATTCAAAGACCTAATTGCTAGTGAAAAGCCAGGGACAGTATTACTGAACTGTGTATTACAGAATGGGAAGAAACATCAAGGCATTTATTTATGGCCCAAGGCGTTTACACATAAAATATCTAGCCCAGCCTTTGTCATTAACTTGCTCATACGCTGTGATGACTTCCTACCATGCACTCGATTGCAAGCGTATTGCGATCGATGAAGCTCTCACATTGATCTTTCGGGGCCCTGGATCACCTCTCCTGATCATCAGCAATATCTGTTTAGGCAAAGGGAATCTTCTGGATACGTTTTCCCAATGTCTAATATAATGAGGACCTTTGCTTTAAAACCAACAGAAATCGTTGTCACAATTATCTTCTAAATAGTAAACTAGCAGCCCAAAACACAGTGTCAGGAAATTCGATCCATTTAGAAATTTGAAAACTGTTCCTTTTTAACTTTTCTTTCCTTGCAAGAACAGGAGCTACGGAAAAGGGATAAAAACATCAGAGGCATCTGAAAAAGCCACCTTCATTATTGACAGCCGATCTTCTGGAGTTATTTCACTCCATCGCCCACACGCAACGTGTTCATGATGAACTCAAGACAAGCATGTTTATGTTTTCAACTTCCATGCTGTGTTTCCCCCTCCGTCCCCCTCTGTACTCCCAACCTGCCTCTCCCAGGACTTTCTGTTATTACGGTGGAAAAAAATGTTATCATCAGCTAAAGTGAAACCTGTGATGTGCTGTGTGCACTAAGGTTAAAAAAAGGAGGAGGAAACTTCACTGAAACCACATTTTTCTTACAGAATTTCTTTCTGCATATCTGTAAGTTTTCTCAAGTCTCCCTGGCCCAAATTCTGCTCCCGGTGATGCTGCTGACCTTCTTCCTGATCATGTTCTCCCTTTGCTCCATTTCTCATTTCTTTTTTTCCCCCACTTACTTCTCCACGCTCCCTTTTTCCTCTGTTTTTCTTAGTACGGTATGCAAATATAATAACATTCGACTTCCAGTTGAATTCCTGAACTTAAAAATTGTTAGAACGGTGTAAAAATAAAAAAATTATGGGTTTTCCCCTGGTCTGAAACCACTGCAAAAATCATCTAGAAACATCTCTCCTGGTACCCATAGCAGAACTGTCAGTTCTTCCAATCTCCTCCTGGATCTTGCCAGGTTTAACCCTCTGTTAGAGACTCCATGCGCTGGGCTAAGGTCACTAACCAGCAATATCAAATTAATTTAAATAAAATTTATATGCTGATGATGGAGAAAAAAAATTGGAGTACATGGAATGGGGTTGGACTAGATGACCTTTAAGGTCCCTTCCAACCCATCCCATTCTATGATTCTATGATTCGAATTTCCCCAAATCTACAGAGCAAGTGAAAACCAGCCAACGTCTGTCTCTCCGGCCCTCGGAGCCCCTCACCGGGCTGCGGGGTGCTCTTGCTGCCCAGCTGCGTTTCCGACTGGCTGTGGCTGACTGGGGTGATGTCCTGGCAGCTCTGCATCGGGGAGTCCCTTCCTGCGGGGTCCGAGCCCGTCGGCTTCTCGATGTTCTTCATTTCCATCTCCTCGTGGTGTATCCACAGATCCGGGGGTCTCAGGTCTTTCTGGCTGCCCTTCCTTTTACCAGCGCTGTGGGTTGCACGTTTCCTGCAGCAAAAAAAGATCAAAACGGTCATGTAAGAACATTTTTCCCCTTTATAAGACCAAAAGAATGATGTCTACTCATTGGTGTCTCTCTAAGGAACCCCTCTGGTTGTGCCCTTCAAAGGACAGCAGGTATCTTGGTGTGGTCCTAGGCTTCCTGGAATTTGCTCCAGAGGATGGGCCTGGGGCTCAGCAGGGTGGGTCATGTTTTGCACCCCTTGATGTAGAAATTGGGGAAAATCACTATTCCTGGAACAGAAGGGAAGGGGCCGGTTTCACCTCGGGAAGAGCAGCACTTGCGGAGCGCCTGCGCCTACAAACAGCGACTGAAAACTGCCGAGCCCATTTCTGCCACGTTATGTGCGTCTTATACCTCCCATAACGGCACGTGGCTTATGTTCTATTTCTTTAAATATACACTAAAGCAGTATTTTTATTACAGAAAAGCTCAGAGATCCAGAGTAGTTATGCATAGGTATTACAATACGTTCTCATGTCAGCGGGCCACCTCCTCTGGGATGGCACTGCTCCGCTGCTCTCGGACTTTCACCTTCCCTCAACTACACAGGCTATTTATAACAAAATACGCATGTTTTTCTGTTCTAAAGAAAAGATATGCTCCTTAAATATGGAGCAAAATGTCTAATTTACAGCTGTAGATAAAGTCTTATCAGGAATCTACCAATTTAACTAACTCTGAAAGAACAGTTTTTCTGGCTTATTGTGAAGGTTTTTTTGCTCAGTAATCCAAAAGTACTCTTACTCCTTTTTTTTTTCCTTTGTACATCTCAAAATACTTTGCGAAAGGAAAGTAATATAACTATCCCAAGTGGAAAAGTAGAAATACTTGTGATGTACAAAAAGCCGCAGGCAAATGTTTTCAAATTCATGTGCACTTTTAGGTAACAAAAAAAAGAAAACCTTGATTTCCAAGGACACTGAGCGCTCTCAGCTACTTGTTACCCCCATCATATGCTCACCCCAAAATACAGCTGGGTAACTCCTGAAGGGAAAGCTCTTTCCCGAATCCATGGAAAGCAATGGAAAAACCTCTCGCTGGCGTCCCTAGGACTCACACCATGCGCATCCTTTGTGTAGGTGTGCTCAGATAACTGCCCTTCCTATCGGACAGGCAGTATTGTGAAAGGTGGCATGGGATTATTTTACCCGAAAAAAGCTTGAGGAAATTTGAAACTTTAAGAAACTCCAATTGTTGGAGTCAATTTCTGTTCTTCGCTAAATTTTCGCAGCCTGGTCTAGAAAGCAAGAGATACGCGTCACGACTGGGTGCATCACCAAACATTTCGCTTTCAAGAGAAGGAACAAACATACCCTATAATTTAAAATGTCACTGAGGGCACAGCCTTGTCTCAGCCCCAGGAGCCGATGGCAATGGCATTTTACTTCCGTAGAAATATCCCAGGCCTCAAACTGCCACCCTTAAAGGCAGGAATTGTTTTAGGTCCTTTGACTGGCCGGTACCCCAAAACCTCTTCAAGGGTCAAAAGATTAATTTTAAAATGCGATCTG
This sequence comes from Platalea leucorodia, assembly GCF_965183815.1. NCBI lineage: Eukaryota > Metazoa > Chordata > Aves > Pelecaniformes > Threskiornithidae > Platalea > Platalea leucorodia. Next base: position 2,001,028 of record NC_138858.1, read on the forward strand.
GAAAGTTAGCGGTAGAGGTGAGGCTGGGGTTGTTCAGAGATTTTTGTGAACAGCACTTAAAATAAATACGACTGTCGGTCTCTGGGTATAATTACTTCCTAGTTTAGTCCATTATTTTCTAATTGCCACAGGTTAACTATTTAAAATGACAGTATTGCAAAGAACAGGGCAGAGGCACTGCACTTTGCCCCTAAGGAATAAAGACAGTCCTTTAATACCTTCTTGCACAGACCCCAGCACCAGCCTGATTAACACCTACAAGAATAATTACGAGCACTTTCATTCAAACCCTAGCGTATGACCCGCCCGAAGTTAAAAAGTAAAGTTGTCCTTTCCGTCTCATTCAAAAAAAGATCATAATTTTGGTTCTAAACAAGGAACCGCTTTCTTCACTTCGGGATATGGCAGCTTTTTTGTCACTTGCAATTGAAAATAATTCATTTCTCCAGGCTCGAGCCAGGCAAGAGAAATTTCAGCCCCAAAGTAATTTTATACACAACTGTAAATAGGGGCTTATAATGAATGTGTCATTCCAACCGTAACTACAAAACTGCTACAGCAATGATATCATTTAAAAATATATGCAGTGATCTAGCTTGGTTTGCATTGTTTTTTCTCACAAATTATTGATGTTCTGACAGCCCGCGAGTAGCAAATTGAATCAGAGCCAGCAGTGCCTACGAAAAGGTCATCAACAACAAATGAAAATAAATCCTCCCCTGGAATGTTTTGTTTATGCAATGCAGAAGTTGAGGTTCGGCTTCTGAAAATGCCTCTACCCTCAATTTCAGGGAGAGGCAGGATCTTTGCTGTACGTTACATCTATAGGAGACAGTCATAAAAGCTTCAACATCAGCTTCAAACCTCAGCTGCAGCAAGGGAAACCGATGCTTCGGAAGTTCGTGTTGAGATTTACAGTGGGATTCAAATTTAGTCCATTACCCATTTTATAACCGGAGCAGGGATTGGGAAGACAAGGAGTTTGGAATTGAAAAATTGATCTCAGATGGCAGCGTTTCTGTTGTTGTTCAATTATTTTACAACATGAAATGCATCCAGCTTGCATACCATAATGATATATATTTTTTTCCTAAGGATGGATATAAAAAGAGAGTTCAGCTCTGCTCTTAAAACATAGATTATGGTCATGCAATCTTGAATAATGAGAGCAGAACTTAAGCTGTTGTTTCCAAACAAATAAACTCTCTGGAGGGGAAACTCTTCCTCGTTGTCTATAGTTTCCAGCACAACAGCGCCAGGGCAGTGACTCCAGCCATTATACAGCACACCCACATAGCTCCGAAGAATATACACATGCTACATAGGATAATTTTTCGAATACTCCAGAGTGAGATTACACTTCATTGCCTTCATTTTACGGTTACCTTACCCCAGAGAAAACAGTTAAGGCTGTAACAACTCAGCCTAGTTTATTTTTTTAACAACAACAGAAGATGTCTCCATCTGAAGATCTCGGAAATAAACTGTTCTCCTGGGCAAAACAAGTTTTTGCTTGTAAAAAAAACATGGGTAACCACCCGGTCCTGGTCCGATCAGATGTCTTTTCTCATAGAGCAGGGACAGTTTTGGAGGCAGGACACAGAAGCAATGGCCCCATAAGATGTAACCACCTCCCGCACGAACCCTGAGCCTCCTGCGCTGCTGTTGGCAAAGCACCTTGAAGATACTCGACAATAAACGCGAACATCACTTCACCTTAATTATCCTTCTGATGCATAAGTTAGTATTTTATCTGCTCTTTACTCTTAGCCTGGCAAAAATGTGCACTTTGCCTTTTGGACTGGATTAAAGGAAATTCAACTGGTATAGAGGTCCTGTACAAAAAAACCCAAATCATAGAATCATAGAATGTCCTGAGTTGGAAGGGACCCGCAAGGGTCATCGAGTCCAACTCCTCTCCCTGCACAGGACAACCCCAAAACTCACACCACGTGTCTGAGGGCGTTGTCCAAATGCTTCTTAAAAGTTGTCGGGCTTGGCGCCGTGACTGCCTCCCTGGGGAGCCCGTTCCAGTGCTCCACCACCCTCCGGGTGAAGAACCTTTTCCTCATGTCCAACCTAAACCTCCCCAGCATATCCTCCTGCTGTTCCCTCAGGACAAAACAATTCTTTCTCCAGAAAACCTCCCCTAGTGTTTACAGATGAAAAATTATTTCATTTTGGCCTCTTCATTTCCTGCCAGCCATGCTGAAAAGCTGCAACACCAGTACCTGTCTCTCCTATCATCTGGCTCCATGGTCCTCTCCCCCTTGGTAAGACCCAGCCTCGTGCCACCGTACAAGAGCTGGGGCAGAGGCCCAGAGGCGAATGAGCAGCCCCGGCGTGGAGGAAGCGCCGAAACCAGGAGCATCTCCAGGGAAGACAGCAGTGACATATGGAGGCTCTTTAGTGGCTGCCAACTCATTCCCCGTTAGTTTGAGTTTGATTACGCTTTGGTTAATGCCTCCCCCGAGCCTTCCCAAATGTATTCTGACGCATCCCTATTACTTATATAGGACTTAAACCAGTCTTAGCTTATTTTTTGCAGCCTCTTTTTACACCGCTCCCCCACCCAGCACACTCATCGGTTGGGCACTTGCTCAAGACCATGCTTCATTTTTAATGGTTTAAATACTTACTATTTACCTACCAGGCTCAGACTAGATGTCCACCCTCACCTTTTCTCCTTTGGTAGTCGTAACCTTGTGTTACCAGTCCATAGGCTAGTTGTTCTGGCACGTTACAAATTTTTGTGATACCTTGAAGCCTTAAAAAATTCCTGGAAGAAGCAGGTCCTGCAGTTTGGGTGTACACTGCACAAAGTGATATTTTCCCTTATTTTAAGATTCAACTGGGATTCATCTTCTCTAAGCTTCAGCTCTGAACTGACCTGCCTGGACCAGGAGTGCATTGAAGGACGGAGCTGACGGGCGGCCCCATCGTCCGTCCTCCATGGCACCACATCAGCAGACTCTGCCAGCACAGGGCAGCGAGCATCTTGTGCTGCGCAAGATGTAATTACGGCGAGGGTATAAATCTCAATTACCGCAGGAGCCATACGTTCCCCTATGCACAACGGGGTAAGTTATTGCACCTGAATCTTTACTCACATTTTTCTCCCCTATTTTTTTCCTGGCATCAAATTGTCACAGGGTTTGTACGGCTGATATTTCATTCTTCCCTAGATGGCAGAGACAGAAAATACCTACTAAGGCACTAGGTCAGTACCAGGTTGTTCTGGATAATATGCTTTATTGTGCTTTGTTCAGCCAAGTTTTAATTAACTTAAGAAATATGACCTTCCTCCACAGAAGGCTTACAGGAGATTATTCCATCACCTGCAAGTTTTTGCTCTGGGGAAGGACACATGCATTATCCAGCGAGGCTTGGCCTTTACCCCTACTGCAGTCCTTTTGTTCAGTAGTTCATTGGTGATTTTAAACGAAGAACCAGCTGCCCATAAAAGCCTGAATCTAAACTCTTTGTATCACAGCATGCATCTCTCCAGGCAGGTCAGAAGCAAAGTAATTCCCACCAAGAGCCTCTGTTTTGAAGAAGGTCACGTTTTTTTCCTGTTGTGCTAAATTTAAGAGCCGCTGTTTAATTTGTATTGCCCTATATTTTCCCCACTTTCAGTGCAGAAAGGGTCGGTTTAGGGTAACTTGGATGAGATTCACCTGCCTACAGTATAGACATTTAGAAGTTAAACAGCAAGTCCAAAACCACCAGCTTCACATTTTTTTAATCAATGGACGGCAATAAGCATCTTCAAATGGTAAGTCTTCCGATGTCGCAGAATAAGACCAATGATTCTTTGAACGCTCCTGTTCCTCCCCAGGGGCTACAGAGGCGGTCAAGGTGGATTAATTCAAACTCGGATATTTAAGTTTTAGACACCTAATTCTGGATAGATGAATCTCTCTGTTTGTTTCTCTTTCTCGTAGTTCCCTTTTCCCTGTTAGGAACTCAAGAGAGCTTTAGCCTTGATTCACCAAACACTACTCGGAAGAATGTCCATTGACTTCACATGACAGCCTGATTTTCAGTTGTTAAGACTCACAATAGAAGCAGATTTTCAAATCAGTTCATCATTCAACCACCCCAGCACTCCTAAAAGCACGAGCCCTTACTTTTTTCTGCCTAAATGAGAGCTTTCTTATTTCAAAAATCGACCCTCAAATATCCATCTTTGGAGAAAGCACTTCCCCTGGTGACTGTAAAACACTACAAGCTGCCATCTGCTTGTGCTCGACCAGCCTGAAGCTGATTTCGGCAAACATGGGAGCTGTTTGGTCCCCCAACCATCCCTTCTTTCCTCGTGCCACATTCTTTTAAGCATCAGTGCAAATCAGTGTCATAGTGTCTTGCCCTTAGTGCAAACATTTATCATTCTTGTGGGCAAGCCATCGGTAAACTTTCTCATGTCCAGTTTTTCACTATGGTATAATAATTCAATGAAGTAATAATAAAATAATGACTAGTACCTTAATTTTCAATTAATTAAATGCGTCAAGCCCAGCTCTGTTTCAAACCCACCTCTAATTTCTCATAAAAACTGAAAAAAGCTTTGTGTTTTACGCTGCTGCCCTTTTATAGCCTTTAAGAAGAACCCTAAAGATTTTTTCGCCGTAATTTTCTATAGATTTTTTTTTCAAGTATATGAGAATTATCTGGAGAAACAGTTGTTGATGCTTTTTACTGGCAGACTTTCGGAGACAGACTGTCTGGAGAGGATAACGTCCTCGCAAAGGTTAGCAAGCGAGCAGGACCGTCTGTGTTTTTCAGCTCTGCGGGTGCAGGGCTGCAGAGTCAGAAAGTCTGATAGCATCACCAGGCACAGACAAATACTTTTTTTTTTTTCCTTTAAATCAATGGAATTGATTCTTTCCTGTGTCTGAATTATACTTGGCGATATAAACAACAGAGAGCTGTGCGTGGCAGACTTATTTTTCAAGGCTCGCTGTGTTGGGGGTACTTATTTTCCATGGTTTACTCTGCAGCCTGGGGGACAGGGGACATTCTCCACTCACCAGCAACGGCCAGCGTCCCCAAGCCCATGCCTCCAAAAGCTACAAGAGATCCAGACCCAAAAATGCAGTTCAGTCCCAGAACCTCACAGTACGAATGTTATTGCCCGTATCTATTTTGAAGCTGAGCATCCCGTGATTTGAGAACATACTTCCTCTGCTGTGCCGAGGAGCGCCTGGTGCAGATGACGGCCACCACCACCACCACCACCACGGTGATGACGCCGATGGTGACGACGATGATGACGAGGAGGTTGCTGTTCTTCTGGGGCGTGACGCTGCCGTGGGGAGGGTGCATCTGCCCGATGGGAGGCTCTGAAAGAAGACAGACGACGAGGGGATGGTGAGCGCTGGATTTGCTCCCCTCCCTCTTTAGGAGTCGCCCATAAAATAAAACACATAAAGCCTGTCAGGTGGCATGAATTCCTCTGAAAAAGCAGATAGAGGGTACAGAAGGCTGCCATAAAGAGCTGAAATTTATGCCTTGCTGTATTTCAGCAGTATAGCAAACAGGAAAATATTTAAGCAGTAATGACTTTGCATCTTCTGGGTGTTAATAACCGATGTCGGGAGTCAATAACTCTCATTTTTGCTATTATCACCTGAAAATGGAAATACAGGGACTATGGATTTTTTCTTTATGGCCTGTATAGTCTTTCTCGGTATTTACAGGCGAACACGTACCTTGTGTATCAGCCAACCTGAATGCCTGATTCACTTGTCAGTACTGCATTCACCCCAGAGTCACTCTCGCATCACATTATATTTCATTTATTGCTATGCTGCCCCGATCCCTGTGCAACACTCGAGCAGGTTAAGGGCTCAATCTTTGGAAGTGATGAGCTTCCTTAGTCTCAATGCAGCGGCAAGACCGGGACTGAAAATAGCATCATTTCTGGTGTCAAGTCCCAGTCAAACCGACTGCAAGCGGTCACTTCACACTGGTCCCTTGCTTTCAACAGTATTTTCCCTATTGCATGGGGAATAGCACAGTTTATATTTGTATAATCTTGTTGGATAACGCCGCTGTTTACGCAGCGTTGGGCCGTATGTTACAGACACCTGCACAAAACAGCGAGTAATCCTTTTGCTCTGCCTGCTAAGGCAATCTTATAGGCAACCTATAAGATTACAAACTCACAAACCCCCAAATATTTTTCCACTTAAGCCTGGAGAAAAACTAAATATTCGGTGCAATGGGATGCAAAGGGAAGAGCTGTGCTATAGCACGTCCAAGATTTCAAAAGAGAAGTAACTCAAGAGTTTTCATACGGCATCATCCCCACAACGTCCCATGTATAAATTAAACAATACTTGCCTGGGATCTCATCTTGCCTTTGGTACCACTGAATGTGAAAGGAAAAAAGGACAAATCTCTCCAAATAACAGTTTTAATTAGCGATAGATGTAATTTAATTGTAATATTCTGCCTTGATTTTCTGATGTAATATCCTTCCTTTACCTAACTAATTACGTTATTTAAATAATTTGCCCTTTTCTCATCGCTTTTTCAGGCAACTGAATAAGACAAGCAGCTGCGAGTGCCATCCTTTCAGCATTACAACAGTCTAGTACAGAAATCCCAAAGATTTTGGAGTTTGGTTTCTTTTTCATCTCCATGCTGAGTAAAAGGCATTGAAGGAATATACCACATAAAATACAGAGACTATCAAGAAAAACAAATTTTTTTCTCTTCCTACCCTTTATTACAGGCCTTGGAAGCTCTCTTTCCTTCTCAAAAGTCAGTTTTCCTATATTTATGAGGAACTACTATAAAGAGCAGGAGAAAAGCCTAAAACAGCGGTGTGTTGGCTTCAGCAAAGCAGGACAGAAAAAAGTAAGAAAATTTTGCATTTGCTCCTTGTCTTGACTGAGGAAAAGCATCAGTGTGAGTTAATCAGCTATCTGCCTTGTAATTATTTTGTACTTTCAAACCTCGCTTGATACCACATTTGAGGGAATCTTGGCTGTTGTTTCATTCAAATAATGTCAGATGCCAATGCTTCATTAGGCAACGGAGATGGGGTCAGGAATAAGAAGTTACTGATAGCGTATCTACACCCCGGCTGGCGCTGATTAGGTTCAGTTAATTTTTGTTAATCCACAGGGTTTCCTCTCATGTCTTCCTATTCTAGGGCAGGATTAATTAATACAGAAATGGTATTTTCTGCAGAAAGCTTAAATTGAAATATAATAACTTAAAATGCATTTTACAATTCTTTTTAAGCTGTTGTTTTTTTAGAGGCATTCCCATGGCCTGAGATATATCTAAAACTTCTCTTGTGATGGGATTATCATACCCAGCGACATACTTTTGGGAGTATTGCAACAGCTGGAAATCTGATGGGTAGTTTGGGGATCAGCTTTAAGAAAGCCAAACCAGAATATATGGTGTCCTGACCCTATTTTTTGTTAACGTTGCTGGTTAAAACTACTGCCTGGTTTGCAGCAGGTATTTTGCACATGGATGGGATTTTCAACAGCCGAAATAACTCTTCCCTACAAGAAGGGACCTGTGGGCAGGTTGGCTGGCCTCCAAACCATGAGAGAGAGGAACAAGAGAGCAATAAATAGAAGAAAACTAGGAGGTTATCACCGAAACTGGACTTAATTATGGAGCATAGCTGGACGGAGCCTGTATTTACCATTCAGACTACTCCTGTCAATCAGGTTGGTGTCCACCGGCCAGTAGGAGCCATCCCCATGACGACCTGTTGGCAGAAAAAAATTGCATCAGACACGGCGTGACAGGTAAACCAGCAAAGTCAAGTTTGTTGCTTGCGACAGCGCCTGTCTGACAACGTTTAAACCATTAAACAGTGCGGGAAAAGTCATCCCATGTGTGCTGGGGGAAAAATCTGTCATCAAAGCAGGCTTTGAAAAGCAAGCTGAATTTCAGTCCTTTGAGCAGCTTGCCTTGTTCCGTTGGGTTTTTTTCCCTCCTCCAGATGTGCTCGTTAGAGTGACAAACTAAGGTCTGATGGCAGCATCCGTCTGTGCCCCCGCCGCGGGTGACGGGAATAATTCAGACAGCTGCTTTTGCACACAAGCGGCTGGAACTGCGGCAGCGGGACGGTGCCGTGCGGAAAATCCCGGGCACGCTCTCCACCTGCCAGGTGGCAAACCACCATGATTAAGCAAGCTTTCTTTAATTTATTTTCCCGCTTGTGGAAACACCACTCCACAACTGCTTGGTTTTTACAAAAAGATTGCCTCTTTTCTAACCCTGACGTTAAAAAAAAAAGAAAGAAAAAAGAAGGGATATGATTATTATTTCAAAACTGTTTTGGCTGTTGAGGGAATATTTGCACTCCAAATTAATATAGTAAAATTTGAGGTGTTCATCTTTTCCTCTGCTTCATTTTCTCCTATTTATCAGCTTTGGGCTAAATAGCAGTGATGGTACGTCCGCATTTCTGCCAAGTGCAGCATCTCTGCTTCCTCATGTCCAACAGAAGGAGAATCGCAAAGGTTGGTAAAGTCCTACGAAGCTCCTCTTCGCCTCTACTGGTATGGGATTGAGCAGTCAAAGTCCACGGCAGAAGTGGTTTGGGGTAAAAGCCGCTCTTCTGGCAACGACCAACCTTATGCCAACGGCATGCTCTTGGTATGGGCATACTGCATTATAGCAAAGCCCAAAACATGGCCGTCTCCTTCCTCCGAAGCTAATTATTTTTTCATTTAAGTCAAATGAGCCTTCCCAGGTGGCACAGTCGCAGCTGATGCAGTAGTGCTCTGCTGCGACAGTGGTTCAGGGAAAAACCGTCTTCCCCCGAGACGGGCAGAGGCTGCCGAGCAGCACATCAACACCGACTGCGTAAGACCCCCGAGCACCATCGTTTTTGGCTCTGCCGTCCCTTAGGTCAGACAAATAGTACCTGAGGGAGGGTTTTGGTTGGTGAAGGCACTCTAAAAATTCTGAAAACTTAGTGCAGGGCAGGGAATTAGCAGGGATTATCGCAGATAACTTCTACATCAAACAACCGCCACCTACACCAGATCTCTTGGCAGATCAGCAAAAAACCCCACATTTTCTCACTTTCCCGCAGTTGTTTGTTGCTGTTGTGCGCTGTTAAACAACTGCCTTATTCCTCTCCAGAGGTACTTGTATTTCTGTGGATTGCGAAGGAATTCATGTGCATAACTTTGTCTATCAATTTGGAAAGTACTTTGTGATGAATGGCCCTAAATAAATGGAAGATGATTATCATCAGAAGAGACTTCAATGTAATCATCTTTTCAATCAGCATAATTGCACAGCTACAACAACTTCATCCCAAGAAAGCAAGGTTGCAAAATGTTTAGCTGTAAAAGCAGACAAAATAGAGAGAAATGTAAGGTATATAGTAATTCTGTTTACCAAGGTGACTCTTTAAAACAGTCCTATTCATAGTACTACACTGCAGCGTGTGAATGCGTTGTGACCCGGGGTTATATTGTGCTTAGGAAACTGGGTATCTCCATGGGAGATTGCTAAATGTTACTATTTTTTAGCCCACACTGAAACATCTTAGCGGGAGCCTAACGCATTGGAAAATCTAGTCAGGATATTGGAGACTTAAAAAAACTAACCCTGCATGCCTGACTCTGAAGTTTAGTACATTTTTAATTAACATAAAAGCACTTTTCAAGGCATTATACCTGACATTTTCATTGTAAAATTATTTGTGTAAACAGTTACGCATTTCATTTTTGGCTCTGCTATGGTGACCGGCACCTGGAGATGCCATTTATTTGGGATGGCCGCAACACGGAGGCAGCCAGGCAGCAACCAGAGAAAGGGCCGGGCTACGTTGTCCATCTTGGGGGGTTCTTGACTGAATTTATGGTAATTCAGCTCTGTTTTGCTATTAAGACACACAAACATTATTCAATATTTGGATAAACAAGGAAATCTAAGCACTTAGGAGATGGGAGGTAAATCTCTGATGCATTGTAAGGTTTTAAATGTTAAAGGGTAGGTAGGGCTTAAACCCCTAAGGATTATCCATGCTCTGTTCCAAGCCAACACACCTCCATGAACCATTTCTATCTCTAGCTTTCACTCGGCAACAGTTTAGGTTATATTTCCCTTTAAAAAACTCAAATGATGCGTTGCTGCTTCAAGGCTATTGCTTCATTCAGTTTCAAGGCCTCAGGTTTCGACTACCTTTATAATAATCTAATTTAAAAAGTAAGCTAACCTGTGTGCTTCCACCTAATCTTCAATATCGTTACTGCACTCGTCTGTTCGTGCTGTACTCGCTATCGCTGTCGCTCTCCACCTCCTTCCCAAACCCCACCGGTGGCTTTCTTGTCTTACAGAAGACACGTACGAAATTCCTGTCCCGCTGAGTTTAGACGTAAACCCTCAGTGTCAGCCAGAAAGTCACGTACGAGGGGGTCCCAGCTCAACAGATACGTCCAGATCTCATTTGGGCTTTTTTTGGGGTCAGACAATGGACTCTCTCTCCAACTTCCACCTGATTCCAGTGGAGCTTTTTTGCTTTTCATTATTCCATCTTTTGGAACAAACCATTTTAACATCTTGACTAATCAGCTGTTTCTTTGAGAACTGCCTTTTTTAATGGAGGTTAAACAGTCTTTAAACTTGATTTTCCTACTTTTTTAATGAGTTGCATTAAAGGCGCTAACATACTTCCAGAGGTACCAAAACCTGCATCCATATGAACCTACACATCATTTCTCACCTCTCGCTTCTCTGTTTAACTTCTGTTTTCCCCCAGGTCTGTCTTTCAAATGGTTCAGTAACTCAAGTCTTTCTCTGAAAAAGCACATCCTTTTCCCACAACTGTATGTCAGGTGCCATTATATGAAATAAACATTTCAACTTGGTCTTGTCAAGGCAAAAAAAATCCACTTGTCTGTGACAACAACAGTTCTTCATCCTCTCAGGTTTCCAGCACTTGGAAATTGGCCAAAAATTCTGTTGTCATTTTGCTGTAAATCTCGTTCCCTTTTCATGCTTTACTCGAGTATCTTCCTTATTTGCAAACTTCAGGTATCCCCGCATGGCACCGGCAGATCGGTAGACGTTGAGGGAATGCTCTCTCCTTGCAAAACGCTCGCTGCAAGCCAAGTACCTGAGCTGGAGAACTGGAGGGGGAACGACGCTTGCCGTTGTGTCGTCTGGCTCCTCTGAACCAGACACGGCCCTGCACTACCACTGTTGCTGTATTTTGCCTTAAACAGTCCAAAATACTGAGAAAATAAGCCAAGCAATATTCTCATACGAGACAGGAGAGACTGTCAGTGGTATTTCCTGCCCCATGGGTGCCCCAGGGAGGTTCAAGCACACAAACTAAGTCATTGGGAGGTTCAAACGTGCAAACGAAGTCATCGGCTCTCGTAGCCAACACAAGCTGTCAGGCATACGACGCCATCAGAAAAGCTGCTCTTCTGTTTCCACGGAAAAGCTGAGCTCCCTAAGGGAGTTATGGCACTGAGCACTTGGAAACTTGCTCCAGGACAGAGCAGAAGATAGCAAGTTGCCTTCAGGGGGCAGCTCCAGCTTGCTGCTGACCTGCAGCCCTCCTAGAAACCTGGTGGAATAAGGAAGCTCAGACATAGAAGAGTATAAGCAGAGTAAGGAGGATGGCTGAAAAGAAAGGGGCAATGGGAGCTTCTGCCCAGAGCAGACACAGAGCCATCTGAGAAAAAGAAAACATCCCCCTAGCACCTTGTTCCAATTTGGTGTCATCTTCTGGGAAAGTAGAAATACAAGTCAGAAGAGAGAAATGCTGAATAATACATGTTAGGCAGTTCGGTATCGTTCCAGAGTCTGCTCTTCATCCTGGAAGATGGACACCAGCTCAGCCTGAGATGGGTAACGCTGTGCAGCCACATTGCGTATTCGCAGTGGGTGACACACTGACTTCAGAGAGCACCGAGGTGAGGATCCATCTCCACGTGCACGGCCACTCACAAGTTCCCTCTCTGGTCAGTGATGAGAGAAGAAAACCTCACAGCCATGACTGAACCTGCTTATCTTGGATGGGAAAAGCTGGTTTTTGAAGGTACCCACCTGTCGCCATTGCCCACCCTACATGGCAGACTTTGGGATGTACAATATTAGCTTGTATCGCTGAGGTTCTGCATCCATCAGCATATAAACAAGTCAGAGCACGAAGACTTGTGTCTTCTTCCCACCTGTGGTCAGCACCTGATAACGAAGGAGACACCCACACTGTCCTGGTGACAGCTGAAGAGCTCAGTGAAGGCAGGGGTGTTTCCAAGTTTGCTTATCAGCAAGTATAAACTGGAAGACTTCTTGGAGAGATGCTGGGGCTCGGGGCCGAAATGCAAGATTAGGTGAACAGATACCACAATACCTGTTGACTTTCTAGTCCTCCTGTTTCAAGCGCATCCAGAGATAGTTGTCTCAACTACGTCTCAGCGTAGCAGGAAACACAACCAATATGCAGGAATAACCCTTCTTTAAATTTCAAGCGTGCTTTGCCTTCTGAGATGCCTTCCATTTTTCGGACCTTAAGAAAGAGGTCCAACACCCGCTTAGTATACATAGCCAGATGACAGTTTAAAAGGCTTTTTTTTTCCCCCCAGAAGGGGTTATTCTGATAAATGGGATACTTATCTCTAGCGAGGAGCGTTACAGACCACTGCATGATTTGTTTAGGAAGCGGCTCTTTGAAAAAGATCCGAACTGTTCCTTCTTTCACTCCTGCTACATTCAGAGTTTGCAAAATAGCTTCAGAACCGAAAGCCCGGAGCCATCAAAAGCTTTAACAGAAAAAAAAAAAGAGGCAAACTCGATGCCTTCTGCAGTCACAGCATGAGATGATGTGACTGTTTTGGGGCTGATATCAGGCTGTAGATGTACCGGCAGCCGTTTTCGCGCAGGAAGGCACGTGCAGAAAAACGAGCACAGGAAGGTTTCAAATGGGCAAACAGCACCACGCCTGCAATAATCCAACATGGCAAAGGTTGAACTGCAGAAAGCCGAATTCCAGGCATGACCAGACCGTGCTTCAAACCCTCTTGCTCTGAAAGCTGAATCAAGTGGTGCGCTCTTAACTCATGAGACGCAGAACATGAGGGTGCAAAATAGCAGGTGTGTGGGCAAGTACCCAGCCTTCATCCCCTGTTCAGGCGATGCAAAGTCCCCCGGCATCACTTGGAAACCCTTCCATGTGCCTCCAGACTGGATGCAAAACAATGCAGACCACCATTTTCCTCGGGATTTGGAAACAAAAGCTGTGGATTTGTGTCTCCGATGATCTTCTCCACGGGCTTTTTGTGGAGGCTGGGTATGGTCACTGGCCCTGCTCCGGGCACGGGGACCAGAAGTCCTCCCACTGGCCTCACCATGGCAAGTAAACATTAAATCTGAACTTGTAAATATCCAGTTTATGCTTTAAAAAGAGTAATGTCATATATAAAAAAAAAATAAATCGTACCTGTATTCCAAATGTAACAGTTTTCCATAGTGATATACAAATTTATCTAGGTAGTTCATATGACCCATTTCATGGGAGGTACGTTTTCAGAAAACAATTGAACAATCAAAATGTATTGAAATTTGCTAAGATAAGGAGAAACAATTGTTCAAAATTGTGTACGTTTCCTTTTATCAAAATTTACAGGGGATGTCATAAAACATTTGTAATCCAAAAGCAGAAATCAGCTTTTTTGCTCTTGCAGAGATCTAATTCCGATGGCAACACATAACTGTTGACAAGTCCTATATTGACAAAATATGGAATAAAGAATTTAATATTGTTTTATCAAATGGAAATGGGGGCAAGATAAAACACAATGAATTAATCTCTTCTTTGCCCAGCTTGCCTCATTTTTCAGATGAAAATCATAAATAGAGTTTTTTAGACTCCAGGAAGCTTCTACCACAGCTCATCTGAAAGCAGCTTGCCTTATCCCACATGCATAAGGTTTGTGACAAAAACTCTCTCTTGAGCATCTGAAACTGTATTTTTATTCTTACTTCTGTATTACCATTTTTACTACCTTTGAATACGCCCTGCTCTACCAGTTGCATACAGGCAAAATAAAAATCAGAAAGGAAGCTGACACATTCATGGGCTTGGCACCCGCTTCAGATTTAAGGGCTCCCTTGGGCAATGTGTGATTTGATTCTCTAGATGCCGATCGATGCTCCTCTTCTTGCCCTTTGGACACCAGAGTTTGCACCTTGGGAGCATCATTTGCATTTCATCAACAGGATTTCTCATTCTCTGTCAGACAGCTGCGGACCAAAGCTTCCACAGGACGGGATGGGATGGGCTCAACTGTCCGTCGCTCATGGGCAAGAATGAAGTAAGGGAGGTGAGGTATCTCCTGCCTCCTTCCTCTTCTCAGCGGTAGCCCCTTCTTGCAGCGACTGGTCTCTGCTCTCCCAGGGAGTTGCAGCCACAAGGAGCACATTTACCCTGACCAAGAAACCTTTGAAGTTCTCCCTAAACTCTCCTCCCTGTCTCCTTTTTTGCACCTAAGGATGGCAGCACTTGTACCGTCCCTTCTAGCTGACCCCGCATCTGGGATCTTCAAAGCTCCACCACCTCATGCCCTGAAGCCTCGGTGTCTCTGCCCAAACCCCCTCGCATGTCCCACGCCCTCCAACGCTGCTTTGCTGCCACGTAAGGGAATTTTGCTTCCTGAACTCAGGAACCACAAGCCGGCATTCGAGACATATGACCTACCAGAGTTAATTCATGTCACTCAATAAGAATTGCATTTGTGGCGGAGATGGCCCTAAGGGCCTTGTCCAAAGCACAGAGTAATTTAAAAGGCTCCCGCTGACTTCAAGAGGCATTGGTTCAGGATGATTAACGAATTAGCTTTGATGATTTCTAAGGCAAATGAGCTTTTAGAAACTTTGACTTTGTTTGTTTTAATGCTTGTGCTTGGAGTACAGTTACAGCGAGACCTGGCCCCGTCGACTTGTCTTTAACGGAGTTGCCTAAAGATCAAGTAAACGCAAGCAAAGACCTCAGACTTCATCTTATTAGAATTCAACATTGAGGTCATGTAAAAATGGGAACCGAATTTAGATATCAACAAACCTATGGAAGGTACAACAAAAGGAATTTCTCCTGCTTCTATACTACAGTCCTAAGGAATGACAACGCAGTGTATTGCAACTACCCAGGTGAAAGACAGTATTTGTGTACTAGGAGCGACTGTCTGCGTTTAACTCATGCTCTGCATACCTGCTGTCTGCTAAAGCCACGCTACCTCATTTCATTTTTCTAAGTTATTCGACTCAAATCCAATCAAAAAACCCCACCGTACCTGAAGCAATGGGGGAATTCACAGGCTACGGCGGCAATGCCAACACACAGTTACCACCCTGGGGATACACTTCAGCCAGACCTCACGCTGCAAGTAGTTACACGAGACTGGTTGAAACCTTTCCTGTTTTCAAGTCTATACAGAGTACCGCTCACTAAATAGGTTGCAAACACTGTTCAGGCTGTACAAGACCAATGAATTATTCTGGCGACGGTTTTTCCGTAGCAATGAAAACCCTAGCCAGGGGAACAGCATTCCCAGAAGAACACGATGTACAAAAGGAGAACGACCCAGACTTTTTTTTTTTCCTGCGGTAGTTTGTGGAATATGTATTCACCCACCATATCCAGCGTAGCTGCACTTAATCTGTCATGCTTATTTACATCTCCCCATTAACTACATAAACTACAGCACAAGGTGGGATGGGCAGGTCTCCCTGCAGAGGATCTGATTCTTTATATCCTTGTGATGGACCTAAGTTCACCACTCTACAGAACATAAAAACGCTTTTCCACATTTCCTATATTATTTTTTTCTCCCATAAAGCATCGCAAAAGTAGTAAGTAGAGCATGCAACAAATTCTGGATTTTCTGCAGTGCTACATGGGAAGAAGCAAGCAGAAACTCAGGAACGAGCCTGACGCTGCTTTCACAGATATCTGCCTCACGAGCAGAAGATGTGGGACAAGAATCGAGAAAGGATGGACCGTGTCTACAGGAGTGGGTGTCCTATGATAGCTACAGCAGGTTACGCCTGGCAGCCTGCTGTGGCTCTGGTGTTGGCTTTGCCATTGGAAACCACAACCAGCGGAGAAGGCAGATGCTCCACGTGCTACGCCACGAGATCCGTTAAACAGCCTACAGGGTGGCCATACAGCCATACAGTTACGCTGAAACAGCAACACGCTCGGCGAAGAATGAAAACACAAACTACCTTCCATCCAGCCTTACTTTTTTTCCCTTTTTTTTTTTTTTTTAAATGAACTTGACACTTTTTCAGTCCTGCTTACCAGGCGAGCTTACGCTGAAGCCTCTGCTAGCTTTTCCAAACCTGCCTGAAAACTTTTTAAATGTAAATTTGAGAAAAATATACTGACAATTTACTTTCAGGCTTCTTTGTAACCTAACACTTTTACCCTTTAAAAATAGTTTTTATCTATTCAAATCTGACATTTTCAATTTGTGTGTACCGTGGTGCAAAAAATCATACCGAGCGAAAATAGCTTTTAATTTTATGATTTGTATACTTTTACTTCTTTCAGCAAATCATATGCTGAAATCAGAGGGTGAATTTCCAAAACTGACTGAAAGCGGGTCTTTCCTGCTGTGAGATTATATGTGGTACCTGCTACAGGGTTAAATCCTAGTGAAGAAATATGCTCTGGGTCAGCTCCAGGGATGCTCCAGGTCAAAGCAAAACCTATGAAAGGGCCTAGAGTTGACTTTGATCTTCTAAATAACGCTTTCTTGTCTTCCCTAGGAATTATCTATTGCAGGTTAACTCAACTCACCAAACTGGGGTAAGACCGTAGCTGTTAAGCGAAGCCAGGGATTTGAGGTTTACACCTCACTTTGCCTTTTAAACCACTGAGAAGTGAGAGTTCAAATCCAAACAAACGTCCCAAGATCAAGCCTGAGTTTTCCAAGTGTTACCGTGACTGTTTCCTTGGGCAGATGTCACGTAAATGTACAATGCTGCAGCTATAATTGCGAGAAATACTTAGGAATAAATAGGTCGAAAGTAAAAAAAGGAAAAAAAAATAATATCCTAGCAACAGACTTCACAAGTATTGGGAAGGAGATAGGAGCAGAGGAGCTGTGACTAATCAGACGTATATTCGTATTTGGAAAACGTAACGATAATGCCTTGAAAAGTTGACTAAACTTTGCTATTATTAAACAGGAGCTGCTGGTTTGAGAGAAAAGATGATTTACGATTTCTCACTGTGAGGCTTTTGAACTTTAATCTATAACCCATGAAAGGGTGCAAGAGGAGCCTGGAAATTATGCTGAGCTTAATTATACTTAATGTGAATTATTCAGAAGTGCAGCAGAGAGACTAAAAATTTATTTCATACAAAGAAGCTTGACATTTTAATTGGTCCTTCAGAAAAGAGACAAAACAATTTCCTCTCCCGAAAATTTACATCTTTCCCATCAAAGCAGCAGCCTCAGCCGAGCAGAACTTCATTAACAAGATTAATTATCACGCCCGCGTCTGCCTCATCAGGTGTGCAGCCCAGGTGAAAAGCCCGGCCCCCTCCCCGGCGCGCCCCCGAGGCTCCGGCAGAAAAGGCGACAGATTGAGGGCACCGTACCTTGGTCATTAGCCATTTTGTCAGGGTGCTCGACTGCAAGAAAAAGACAATGTCATTAGAGGCTGACAGCTCCTGGCAGGCAAGCCGACGCATCGCATCAACTGTTGGGTTAGCGGGTTGGCGCAGCGCGGTGCTGCCTTCCCGCACCGGGGCCGGGTGGTGCGGGAGGACGGGATGAGTTTTACCGTTCCCTTTTGAAGAGAGATCCTGGAGAACTGAGAGGACAAACACAGAGTCATAGAACCGCAGAATCGCAAAATATCTCGAGTTGGTAGGCACCCATGAGGATCGCCAAGTCCAACTCCCTGCTCCTCGCAGGACTACCTAAAACTAAACCATATGGCTCAGAGCATCGTCCGGAGGCTCTCTGAACTCTGAACGCACGTTGAACCACACCTTATATCAGATATTTTCACCAAGTTCTTCCAAATGCGAAACCTTTACCGCAGCATTTTGTCATTCTCTTGTTCTTTTTCGGTATGATCTGGGAAGTTTAATTAAGCAAGAAGGGAAAGAGAGAGAGATGCTGCTTCTTTAAATAATTACAGTCACATCACCTACAAGTTGAAAGCTCAGTCTGACTTCTATTATCAGTGTTTCAGCTTTTTACAAAGGGGCTTAAAACTATTTACATGTTTTTGCATAATAATCATAAAAGATAGCGTGATCTGAAGTGCACCAGACAAGGCTTCAAAATTCAATAGATGTATTAAAAGCTTTCCTGCACAGCTACAACTTCTGACTATTTATGATAGGGCTGAGGGAATTAAACTTTCCTTGGATTCATAAGTAGCTACCATCGTAGAGCATTAACCAGGCCTCTGCTTAATAAATTATGCAGGAATCTTAAGTACAGGAAACTGGGGGGAAAAGAAGTGATTTGGCACATGAATCTGGAAGTCAAATAACCACTGCCTGCAGGTGCAGAGCACGCTGCTCCCCTTGCTGCTAAAATCACGACAAAACCTCCGCTAGATCACAGCATCACGCTAGGAACAAATGGAGGCACTGAACTAGCAGCCATTTACCTTTACAGACACAACTATGCCTGTGGCAGAGGGGGAAGAGCTCCTTTGATGACCCCCAAACCCTCAGTTAATTTTTTTTTTCCCCCTCCCGGACTTTTTCACATGGATGCAGAGAAGCAGGGGACGTGGAGCACATTGCCTCAAACTTTCTAGAAATCTGTGAGCCTGCGCTTCCCCGCTGAGCCGTACCTGGGTTATCACCTTTCCCAAACGTATTCATGAAAACACGAAACCTTGCTCGTGACTGCAGTTACCTCCGTCCGAGCGCTGATGCCGCTTAGACGCTGCCCTGGCACCGTTCGGCGTTTGCTGCCTTCTCCGGGCGATGGAGGAGGTGAAACCTATGACACCTCCAGCGCCATGAAACGCTGCAGGCCGGGTGGGTAATATCTGCTTCTGGCAGGTCATGGGGGTTCCCGTTTGGTGCCGGTTATGAACTGGGATGCGCTGTTGAACCACGACGCCAAGGCAGCATTAGAGGGCACTGCAGTGCTAGAAATGCTGCCCCACACCATCCGTGCCAAAAAGGGGGGATCGAGGAGGGGGGAGCGGCATCATCTGCGATTTCAGGGCTCTTTTAGAAATGGTTCAGTGGCAACTTTTAATCTGGTGTCCTGTAGAAAGCCCATGGATACAGTTTTCCTTGCTCGTCTTAGGACGATGGGAATATCTGAGATCGTACTGAAGCTCAGGCCTCTTCCTCCCTCTCTCCCCCTCTTTCCACTCACCCCTTAAAAACACATCCGATCCAGTGTTTTATTCATGCTTGACCTTACGTCTATAACTGCATTAACAGGCAACTTTTTTTCAGTTTATATGCATTGATGTAATGTTTTGTGTGATTCCGATAAGCAGGACACTACTCCTTAATTTTCTGTAATTAAAGGAGCTCAGCACTCAAGGAAGGTCTGTAAATGCTGGCTGAAATCCAGAACAGGTACGGCTGAGCAGAAGAAAGCGTAAGCACATTTAGTAAGTGCAGTTCTGAGATTTGCTTGTTTCTGTAATAGATGAAAAAAAAAAATCACTGACAAGTTATTTAAAAGATTGAGGAAATCCTTCTTCCCATCTGTCACTGGTTCATTCATTCACTCTTTAGTTGTCACGTTTGAATGGCTGTGGCAAAAAAAATTTCAGACTGTTTTTTTACTTCTTCAACGTAATAAATTTCTGAAAATTCATATGCCATAAAAGTAATGTAAGATCGAGAGTTGGAATTTAACTTCAGGGGCAATCCGTGACAATACACTGCGAAAGGCTGCAAAACAAACACACCATTCGGGCACTCCCTGCTTCTTTTCCATGTATACATATATGTGTATACATAATATTTACTAAACTCATCCAGAGTCAGTAAGGAGTAAGAAAAACCCTAGGAAGGACCTCAAATTTTGGCCCAAACTAGATGACAAGAATAGGCGGGATGTTCAATCACATTTTATCCTTCTATTCCAGGACCCTAAGAATGCGTGTATCCGATTCTTCATGCTTTAAGTGATAAATTTAACCAGCCAGAGCATAAAATAGCGGATCCTCAACTGATGTAAACTGTCGTAGATTGATTGAAGTTCACGGTGTAACGACAATTTACATAAGCTAAGGCTTTGCCCATTTGCCTGTATATTATCATCAGTGGAGCTGAGGTGGAGGAATATAAACTCATTGCTCCGTGGTAGCGTTATTTACTACTAAACATATCTCTTTCTCACAGATCACTACATTTTCATTAGGAAAGGGAAGTCACTGCAAATACTCGCATCGCAATTACAACACAAGTAATGGCTTGGTTTCCTTGGGGGAGCTTTATGTGCTATAATATATGAAACAAGACAGTGGGTGACTTCGTGGATCTTTGATGCTTGTTTAGCTCCTCGTGATTTAAAACTCCCTCTGATCAGGACACAGATTTGCCATCGGAGCACACGTTACCGTATGGCACATACACATCTTCTGTTCGTAATCATTAAGGGCAGGAAACCAACATTTTTGCATAATTCAGAATGCACTCAAGACTTCAGAAAGTCTTTTCACCTCAAGTGTAGGGATAGATTTGTCAAAAAACCAGTTGAATATTATTGAACATGACATATTTAGGGTGGATATCATTAAGTATTCATGGCAGGGTATCAGACATAGTCCTTGTAGGCTATTACAAGATGTAACAAACGTGTAAATTCATCTTTTTGGTATCTGTTGATGCTGTCTGATCTAGAATTCATTTCCCAAATGAGTTTTATGGTACTTTGTGTAAACATTACAAAGTAGGTGATATCAAGTGCATTAATCTTTTGGTTTAGTTAGATATCTGGGTCTCCATGTCTTCTCATATCTCATTAGTCTGCGGTTATTATATTTTGATGCCTTGACTCATTTTAAACTCAGTCTAATAGACTTCTTCTGCTTGGCACAAATTGTGAGCATGAAATTAAGTTGGCACCATCCTCTTGATAGAGATGAAGCACCCGCAAAGTGCTATCTCTTCACATTTCATGGCAGTGGAGAATGAATAATCAGGATCTTACCAATAATTCATTCAAAGTGAAACATGACTTGGACAAGTCAGTCCTGCAAACCTGGGCAGGCGGTGATAAGCCGAGAACAAATTGATACGATTTTTCATTTTTTTTTTTCCTGATTCTTGCTAATTCATGAGAACTGTTGTATGAGGCTTTTCACTCCCAGTCGACAGCATGCTTTAGAGACACTGATATCAGTGAAGAAAAAAGGGGCAAGCTCTCTGCCAGTGCTGCTGAGGACACTGGCTCATTCATTGAAACCCTTCCTTAATGGCCGAAAACGGAGTTTCCCCTCCTTCCCTCAGAGGCAGAAGCAAAATTTGCCGTTCACACAAAGGCTTGCTGAAAGACAACCTCAAATACAAGCTCTCGCCAAACAAAGCAAGCAAATCCCCCAAAGGGAATGCTGTGGGGTCGTGTGTCACCCCTTCTCTGCAGTCATTTGCCTTGGCTTTTGTACAGCTCGCGTTAAATGAAGTCACTTGTCATCGATTAAAAAGAGGCTTGAGCATGACCGCTAATTCCAAGCCTCTCAGGCACAGGTTTGAGTCTGAATTGCCCTAATTTCCCTCCAGTCGTGACTTCTCAGGCCCAGCCCGCGCCCGGTTTCAATTACCTTCTGCCAAGATGTTATTTTTATATACAAATCCCCGGATTTTCTCTAGAGAAGACACAGCGATAACGTGCTCTCTCATACGCCACGCTTCTTTCCTGGAATAGGTTCGCTGTTTATGTCATTTGAGTTTTTCATTAATTACCCATCTTTTTAAAAGTAATTTCATACCTTTGTGCAAATGAATGTGTGACAGTTAAAATATAAGGAGCAGAGCTGCGGCAAGCGCCCTGCTTCCCACTCACGGTAATATTGCTTACATCTTCATAACTAATAATTTCTGGGTAGATCATGTCAGGGCTTCACACAGACAGGCAGCGGGGAAGAGGAATATCTTTCTTAATTTGAAACTGAGTCTGATACAAGTGCAGTCCTTTGCTCTTATAAGCACGTTGGTGCTGAAATACCAGCCAAAAAAAAAATGGGTGCCCCCTGGTTTGCCCTCTCCTTCTCACTGGTCCCTACGGGAGAGGGATCAGGTATTAATTAGCCCGTTAATAACAGGTAGTGAAAAATATCTGGAACAACTTTCCCCACGCAAAGACAAGTCGCATCTCAGTTTGCTGAGATTTTTAATCGCAATTTTGCATGCCTGCTCTGTTGACAGGAGTGAGTCATTACAGGTTCCTACAGTCACCAGAGGATCCAAAACGAGAAGGGACCTCCCTAGAGAAATCCAGTCAGATCCAATTAGCTTTATTATTGATGGTAGAAAGTTAGGTGGTGGCAGAGTGCTTTCCCCCAGCTGATTGAATTTAAAAATATAGTTACTGCCTCATTATGTGGTTTACTTTTGTCAACTACTGTATGTAGCACTTTGCTTTTATCTCTCAGTAATGGTTTCAAGTAGTAGGATCTCTTCTGGCTGACATGGAATTAATTGCAAAGCTCCTACAGAGGCATTAGAAAATTCTATGTATCATTAATATCCAAGATGACACAGATCCAAACCTTTCAGCGTCCGGAAGAAAATAGGATCGGAGAGGGGCCCCACTCCCTTGGCGTTGCGAGCTTGGATTCTGAAGTAGTAGACGGTGTCCAGGTTGAGGTCCGTGATCTGGTGGGTGAGCCGATCGCCGCTGATGGACTCCATAATCCAGTCATCAATTGGAGCATTCTTGTCCAAAGTATAGAAGAGGATGTAAGCTGAATAAACACAGTCTCTCAGTTAGTACTGCAATCAAATTTTAACGTGCTTCCATTATGAAAGACATACAAAAATCAGATTTCTTCAAAATCAGGGTTTTTTTTCCTAAAGCAGTGATGGCAGGTCTCCGATCAAAATAGCTGTGAGGAATGTTATGACAATACACATTTGTCTATTTTTAGAAGAAAACCACAATTACAGTATTCACTGTAAGAAATATAGATTTAACAAATATGAAAATAGGCAGCACGCATTGAAAGGCTGTTACAAGTGCATTTCTCAAATTCAGGTGCACCATTCAGTCTGATAGCTGCCATAAACCATACGATGTCAGTCTTTAGTGTCTCAGTGCTGAAATAAAACTAAATGGCGTTAATGATACACATCAATGTACCTTGTGCTTATGGGAAGCCATGCAATATTTCTTGGCAACTATAAGGGAAAGTATTTTGGGGAAAAGAATGAAGAATTAAAAATTTTGGTAGCTTAAGAGTACTACAATAATGACTTACCACTGAATAAAACTTAAAAATTTTAGAACTTAGAGAGTAGAAGTATCATAGAATCATAGACTCCTGGACTACCAGGTTGGAAGGGACCTCAAGGATCATCTGGTCCAACCTTTCTAGGCAAGAGCACAGTCTACATGAGATGGCCCAGTGCAGTACCAGCGTTAGGAAACGATAACAGTCTGTAGGAATTACCTTGCCAGCAAATGAAATTTTGGGAAGAAGAAAAAAGCCTGGACGAAAGGCTGAGAAGTCTGGCATACCCTCTGTGCCAACCCAGCCTCAGCTGGGGACCTGCAACACCCGCCTCTGCCTG
Source organism: Platalea leucorodia (assembly GCF_965183815.1). Taxonomy (NCBI): domain Eukaryota; kingdom Metazoa; phylum Chordata; class Aves; order Pelecaniformes; family Threskiornithidae; genus Platalea; species Platalea leucorodia. The sequence continues at coordinate 2,024,768 of NC_138858.1, forward strand.
AATTTGAAAACATTTTCTTTTTTTTTCGCCCTTTCTTTTTCTTTCCTTTTTTTTTTTTTTCCCTGGCAAATTAATCATACGCAAAAAAACCCCACTCTAAGTCCAGTCTTAAGTACCGTGCCGCAGGAGTGAGCTACTGGAGCAGAGAGAGACTGAGCAGGTCTTCTGGACTTCATCTTTGTGCCTGGATCCAAAGTTAGTACAAAATTGGTGCAAGCCTTATTATTGCTATTTCCCTATTCTTTTCTGAAACAAAGATGCAGTGTTAGGATGGAAATGATATGTTTTTGTGGTTGGGTTTTTTTTTTGTTTGTTTGTTTTATATTATGGGATTTTATTTAGAGGCTTGTAGTTTAGGGTTACTAAAGCAGTTTCTCTGACCATAACATTTGAATTAATACATATAAAGTTACGAAAATATAGATATGTTTCTCAAATTAACACCAATACACTTGCTCAAGCATTTGTAGGGACAGAGATTTGGTTGTTGGGGACATCTCTGCTCTCCCCAAGGAGTTGTTCCCTCCGCTTGATACCTCTAAGAAACATTTGACCACATGTGCAGTAAAAAATCCCTGTGAGAGTCATTCTTCAACCAAGTGCTACAAGAAAGACGTTTGTGCATGGACGGCAGGGGACTCAGCCTGCTCTCAGGTCTGAATGCTGCTGTCGATGGAAAATCTCTATAAAAGTTGCTACCACGGAGTCATTTCACACCTTGGAAGTCAGGAAAGCTTTTATTTTATTTTGTCTTTTAGTCACAGGCAATCGGGACCATTAGCACTCATTTCAGTGCGTCGTCCACCAGAATGATCGTTTCTTCTCTCTAATGGCTAAATTAGGTTAAACTGAGCCATTTCATCAAAACATCCTACTTTGGGCCACGGTCACGGATTGTAAAGTGCCGATGATAATGTAGAGTGAAATTATACACAGTTACGCAAGTCTAACCTAGGAATTGTTGTTGCTGGGTGATGTCCACACGGAAATACATCCTTATTTTATTGGTAACATAAAGTGAGATACTTTCCTGGTGTAACTCGGAGCAGCTCATCTGATGCCAACGAAGCCCTGCTGAGTTACAACTGGTCAAATCTGACCCAGTGCTCTTCACTGCTAATGGCTCACATGGGATGTCGTTCTGAAGCGTTCTTCCTCTTACTTTGGTATTTCTCAATGCTTCAGCAGCGTGTTGCTGGGATTACCGGCAGCAACGGTGACGTAGGCACGCTTTCTCCCATGAATATATGTTGCAGAACGGGTCTAACCCAACTGTTTGTAGTAACGCGAACATAATGTGCACGTTTTTGAAGACGAGCAATATTTCTCCTAATAATTATACGCCTCTGAGATGTCTATTAGCAGACTAAAATGATCATTTAAATGCAAAATCTCAGATAGAACTCTACTATATTTTTCAAACTAAATTATCATTAAGGTTTGTAATGGATTTCTTAATTAGGCACTAAGGTTACACGCCATATTTTGGAAAATAAAATCTGTCATTGTGAAGCATCTATTAAGTTCAGTTCTTGTCAGTCAATATTAGGGTTTTTCTCCTGATCATCGTTGCCTTAAACTGTTATTGTAAAGTTAAACATCTACCAGTAAATTCTCCCATTATGTGCTGCACTGAGCAACCTATCATTATGTATATTATGTATTGCATTATTGCCAAACAAAGTACTTATTATTAGTCATTTCTAATTATCACTGAGCAGCACGTACCACAAAACCTTTGCTTAGAGTGCTGCATTTTTAAACTTGTATTACTGCTCTTAGCATTTAAAAATAAAAGATTTACATCCTCCGAGTTCTAGATCTTGCAGTATTCGTAACATTGCCTTGAATCCTAGGCCAAGTTGGCTGATAAAAGTAAGAGAAAATAAAATTACGTCAGATCAAATAGCATTCTAGAAAAAAAACGGAGATGTTTCCACAGAACATAGGGAATGAAAGCGGCAAATGATCAGAATGGTAAAATAAAAAGGAGAATGCAGGATAATGTAGATGTTTACCAGTAATTTTTCCATTGGCATCCAACGGCGGCTGCCAGCTGACAATGACGGCTCGGGGCTTCCCTTCCCGGGTAATGACTGTCAAATCCTTGGGAGCAGAGGTTGGAGCTGAAAATAGTGAAAATAATTGAAAACAGAAATTATTCACCTTCTTTTGAATTCCTTACACACCGTAGCAGGCATGAACTACTCAGCAGGCATTTACTGTTTCCTTAGATCCTTTCAAATGCGAGCGTCCGTAGATGCATTTCAAACAGGTAATACGCGATTGGTCGAGAAGTGATATTTTAATAGCGGCAATTGTACAGAATACGGCGTGTGGATACGTTAGGATTTGGTGGATAGCTCTTCTCCTCCTACTGTTAACATTGGTCCTTACAGATAAACAACCACCGAGGTATCCAAGAACATTTAATGTACTCTGGGAGCCCTACACATTGAATAACAGTAATAATATTGTGGCTTCTCTATTAGGAAGATTTGTAGGTATGTGCCTGTATAAAACAAATATAATTGTGTGTATTCATTAAATATATGCTGAGCTCGGGACATTTTAGACATGATAGAAAATTCTTAGCTTTTCTATTTCCACTGCATTTAAGCCAGAAGGTCTTGTGCAGTGTCTCTGATATTTTAAAATCATACCTTAAGAGGAGAAAGGAAAAATGGGCAATTATTAAAAAATAGTTGAGAGAGAGGAGTAATATATTGGCACTGAGCTCATTCTTTGTTTACTTGGTTTTGATACAGGCTGTTGACGACTGAGAGCATATAGATAGCATAACAGCACGGAGAACACAGTGTACAGGCATCGCATCATCTGTGTCCTACCCATACGGCCGCTAAACAACTTTCTTGAACGCCTGAAGCACTGCTCCAAAGTCACTTTAGGAGGTAAAGCTTTAAAAATCTGTTGGATCACGCTGAGCTAAACCAGCCTGATCTAAAGCACAGACACAAATCTTCAGGGTGACGAACATTCAATGATCTTCAACGACAAGAAGGAAAGGAAGAGCCAGCTGCCGTACAGGCTCTGGTCACAAGGAACTGATCCCTTTGAAATAAGACCGAGCAGATGGTCTCATGGTATTTGCATCCATTGAACTTTTTAAAAGTGGGATCCAGAAAGCAAACGAGAAATCCGTACGCAGAGAACAAAAGTTTCTTTACCGTTGTCATATTATTAAGTAGGTGACTACTCGTCAGCTGATGTTCTTTGCGGCAGGTTCGTGGTGGATTATCTCTTTGCTATATATGCTAGAACAACACGTTCAGTCTGGTGTGTCCAGAGTGTTTCACTTCAGTCTTGTGACGTTAGCTGCTCCTCACTGGAAGCCTCTTTCTTAGCCTGAAGCCAGCAGGCCACAACACAAGCTCACAGATCTTTGAGAAGTCTCTTAATCCTCGGCAACGCCCAGCGTGACGTGAGCTCCCACACTGCTAGGGAAGTCTGCATTACTGTTATTCTCATTATTGCTGATTATTATTATGGTGATGATGATTACTAGTAGTATTATTATGGCTTGAGAGGGTTGTGTTGCATCTAAAAGCTATTCAGCTTACAGCCAGCTTGGGACACTGGTTCATCAGACTGAAGTACTAGAAGAAACATCTCGGACTGCCTTGCTACTTCAGGGAACTGCAAGAGATTACCCTTTTCATAAACACATCACACTTCATTTTAAAACTAAAATTTTCCTTCTCTTTACTTCTGCTAAGCCTATTCTGCAGCATTCTCCAACTTCACGTAAATGTATTTCTACCAAAGTGCATCCGTCTCTCTGTATGCAAACAGCATCTTTATCTGAAATGCTGTTTTCCCTTTTCTGATATTAACCCCTTTTGATGCGTTTTCATGAACTAACCCTTTCCCTTCCTAGGCTTTCTGTCTTTTATGAGGTTAAAATAGCAAAGCTCGTAAGCCCCTTTCTGTAACATTGGCTTTCCATGCCGGTGATTACCACGTGAGTCCCGCTGAGCGGCTGAAGTTGAGCTCTGCTTTCAGCAGATTGTGAACATAAGATATCATGAGAAAAATCAAAGCTTTAGATGTTTCCCTTAGCACTCATTAACACCCCTCATATCAGTAAGACTTGTGTAGGCAGATCTGGGGATGGAACTTGGCTCTGAGAGTTGCTTTTGAATTATGGGCATAACAACTCTCCCTAGCCATGGTAGTAATCTCCAGTGAATTCTGTATCGATGCTGATATGTACGTTCTTTAATATCATTACGGGAAATTCAACATGCGGAATGGGTGCAAAACAGGCAATAAAGATCAGCGGTGCAGGATGCCCTTAATTAACAGAGCTGCTCCATCAAGCTCAGATAATTGCATTGCAATCACATGGGAAAATCTAAGGACACATATATTCCCTCTTATTTTCCCTTTGTTAATTAACTGGCGTGTACTGTGGTTTTCATTTAAAAAAAAAAAAAACCAACCCAACAAATCAATATTTACCAGCAGACTTCATTTGGTATCTGCTGGTAGAAACTGATTTGTAATGGCACCTAGAGTGTTTTCAAGGCCACTAGTCACCCTCAGGAAAATATAGCATGTACTATACTACATCGGTGGCCAAATGTCCGTATTGCTGTCTACAACAGATGAAGAAGAAAAATATTTTAAGCAAGACCGTAGCCATTCTTATCTATGGACTAGGGACTATAGCAAGATATATAGGCGATCATAAAGGCTGTGGAAAATCTAGTAGTTCTGCGGTATACAGCCTCACGCAGTTCAGTGCGGTTATTGAAAAGCAAATCTGCTCGGGATTTTGAAAAGAGGGGCTCAATAGCTTATTCTAAAAGAAATGCAAATTTAATGGAAGACCCTACCGTTGTTTCAAGTCAGCCTCGGGATCAGGATACGTGCTTCCATTAACGCCTATGTGATAACTAGAAGTAAAACCCAGGTATACCATTTCCCTACTGCGGTTAATTGAAGGCACGCAAAAGGGAAAGAAACAATTACGTTTTGGAGAGGATGTTCTTATCTGCAGAGATCGCTACGTCTCCATCCCTCTTCAAGTATTTTTATCCCACTGAACTAGGGTTACATATAATATGTATCTGGTGTCTGTTATCAAAACTGCATTTAGTTCCCTTCAGAATCTGAAGTATCTTTCAGGTCATGGCTTCCTGCTTGGAAAACACCACTCAAATGCTTGAGAAGAGCAGCTAAATGAAGCCTTCAAAGTGTATTTGTTTATTATAAGCATATCGTTAATCTTCACAATGGCTGCTTGCTGGAAATGAAATACAGATGTATAAAAACACTGAGCATAGGAAAGATGCCTTACCAAACTGTCAGCAGGGCATTTATACAAGTCAACATTTTGCACAGGGTAGATAATTGTGTCTTTACAAAAAATAATGTGCTAGCTGAAAAGACTGCTCCCTTGACTTTTTTTTTATTTTCCCCTGTTTCTGTCTCTGTCTCTAATTTTGCACACATGGTTTCATTTGCTGTAACTCTGACTGATGCGCTGGTCACCAGCACGGTGCACAGCAAAAAGCCAAAAACGTGTCCACATAGTATTACGATCAGACCTGTGGCTGTTCGGTTTCTAAACACATCCCTTTAGTTCTTGAGTCAAGAAGGATTATTAGATAGAAGCAGTCATTGAGTCCTTTTACCAAGCAGATAAGATGGGAACTCATGACCTTGAGACACGTAGAACTTCACAAGTCAAAATTTTAAAGTAGCAAAATCAGTATCTAATAATAAGAGAATCATCTTCTCACCTGATCTTGGGTTTCTTTGAAAAGTGAAAACTACTTTAAATCATTAGCATTAAAAGCCACAGATACTCATTATATTATGGGGCAAAGTATTACAGACACGTACTACCATCTCCTAACTTCTTGCAATGACACCAGAGGTCGGTAGAATGAGTGCTCTGCTTTGCTACCAATGAAAAGAAGTGAAGAAATACAGTTAATTTGGTATGTATGCTGTCAGTTTATGCAGTTAGGATGAACTTGAACCAGGCTTTTGATGACAAATAAGAAACCAAAGAAAGCCCTTCTAGCGTCTCTTGCCGTACCTGCTTCATAGGTGGTGGCGTGCGCGGTCATGCTCCAGGTGCTGGACCGCCGACCTTTGGTGACCATGACGGAGAACTCGTACATGGTGTTTGGCTTCAGGCCTATCACGGTGTGACTCAGAGCGGTCGTATCTGCCGACTGCAAAGAGATGGAGCGGAGAATGTCTTTAAAGCCACTCTTTTTGCTGGTAGCCAAGCAAAACGCAGTTACAATGGATTCCTTTCTCAAGCAAAATAGCTCTATTGCTACTGCGTACCTTAACGGGAGTATTTTTAGTACCATAAATATGATACTAAACTTGCTGCCTATAATTTAGGCAGTTAAATAAATTATTGTGATGCTTTCTTTTTCTCTTTTCCCAGACAAAGCAATTTGCCATGCATTTTTTTCAAATGTAAATTGGAAGCTAACCCTATGTCCTTCATCTATGCCCATACGAGGACAAAAAATAGGAACATTTCCATAACTTAAATGCTCATTTCCAGCCTCTTTGATAGGTTCCTTCTAAAAAAAAAAATACTTTTTGATACCCACTGATTTTTAGCGGAGGCTCAGAAAGCATTTTTACCCCTAGAATGGGTCCTGACTAAGGCTTCCCAGTTCCTGGGGTTAACACATATTGATGATAGAGATCAAAATACGACCCAGGACCCTTGCATAAAGATGCGTTTTTGTATTCATAAAACGCACTTTTGCTTGGTTAAATAGAATATGTTTATATATTAGATTATATTTGAAACATATTATTTATCTGCCTCACTGTGATATGTTATGAAAAACTAAAGATGCTGATGTGAATATTAAATTGTTCATTTATTTTTGGCTGATTTAGCTTTTTACCTCAGCCTGCAGCAAGGAACAATTTGAGGCAAACTGCACTAGTATCAAAGGAGGCAAGTGAGAAGAAAATTATGGGACAAATTGGTGACAACTGAATAAAATCAGTTCCCACGCTTTTCAGGGTACAGGGCCTGGTGTGCAACCCTCCAGCATCAACAACTCACAGGCCAGTGAGTCAAAGATGCTGTGCGCTTTTACACATTTATATACCTATGGACCTAAGGTTTACTGAGTAAGGACAACGTAAGTAAGTTTAAAGTTTACTGCGTAAGGACTTTGCATCAGACGACTACCTTGATGTTCCCATTTGGGAAGCGGTTCACAAGAAGGCACCTTGCCGGCATGCATCAGTAATGCCATTCTGCTGTTAATCGTGAGACGATTCAAAAATGAATCGCCCTTTATTAAAAATGGGACATCAAGTTGCCAGCACACCACGGAATAAAGCAGTAATATTCAAGGGGGAGTGGGAGAAATTTACTTTGCAGAGACATTAATAAATGGGCTATATATGCCTACACGGCACGCTGTTTTTATCACAAGTGCTCTGACAGACATTTTGCATGCTACTTAATAGGAAGACTTAATGCAATACCAGATTTTATCTTCTTCATACTCAATCAAAATTCCTAGTTCTTGGAAATTAGCAGTTTTGCAACTTATCTGTACTAGGGGTTTACTCCCAGAGAGAATCTCCCTCTATAAAAAGTCTTACTGAAGCAAAGACAGCACTTATAACCTACGTGCTCATAAACTACACAACCAAACTACTCAGCCACTTGCCAAAGATGGCAAAATCTACCTGCTAGAGTTTAGACAAATTATTCTTTGACTAAAGGCTGGATTTAAATATGGGGAATAATAATCTTCTCGCCCAGAAAAGATCTTGGAAGAAATGAAATGATTTACGGCATAAAATACTCCTCAGCAGGACTGAGGGGAACTAAATCTGATAATTATCACTACGGGAGTGCTCAAATATTACACATGATCAGGAAAAACGTACATGGATAAAACAAGAAGGTTCGAACCTATTCCTGGATAAAATAGCCTTTAGTGGAACATAAAGACATCGGGTTCTTTTTTGTAAGAAGAAAGTTATTTGTCTCCAGCTGAGTGTTTTTCTTTGACTGTTTTGGTCAACGTTAGCATTTCAATAGTCGCAAACGTCCTTGAAGTTAATATCACATTGAGATGAAGGGGGTGTAACTGGAGCAAGTACCTTTAGTAATGCCATTCCATGCCTGTTTGGGACAGTTTGTACAAAGTAGAGTTGGCAGGGCAAAGTAAAGTTATAAATTTCCAACTTCAATGAGAAAGGCTCAACTTTTTATTATATTAGATTTGATACATGTTTTTGAAGCGATAGGAGACTTTAACGGGAAAATCTCAAAAGAATTGGAAATTCAATGCCGATGCACAGGCAAGTGCTCTGGGAACCTATGTGTGAGCCTGATCCAAACCCCTCTGAAGAAATTGGAAGCTTTCCCCACCGTTTTCAAAGAATAACATAATAGGGTTTATCTTGTTTTCTTGAAAAAATGTGGTTATTTTAAGAAAGCAGAACCTCTCGAAAGATTTTTGATTGTTTCTACTTCTGGGTGATTGAACTGGGATAAATTAATCAGAGCGGCTCTTTACATGCTGTCCACAAACTGGTCAAACTAGAGGTGATGGCAAAAAAAAAAGGTAATTTCACTCTTGCTCCTCTCCTCTTCAGTCCCTACTCCTCGACGGCTCCCGGAGCCCTGTGTGGTGGCTCTGCAAGAGATGTCCCCCTGCTCGTTTCAGTAGAAGGACAACGAGCTCGACACCTCCGAGCAGGACATGCTTCTCCTGCATTAATACAGGGCTATTTTTGATCTTTATTTTTGCCACTCACCATTTTCCACTGCATGCAGCTCAGTAAATGCATTGGGAATCTAGAGAAAATGTTATGATGGACTGTGATTGGCAAAAGATAACGCTGTCTTTTCTGGAGCTTTGATTTCATCACTAGAGCTGCAAACCGCGACTTGTTGTGCTTCCCTGTGCTATATTCCTCATTTTGTTGGGCATGGATATCCATCTCTAAATAGGAGCCAGGTGAAGGTGTGGCATACAAAACATTACAATGCATCATTTTGGCATCCGTAATTACCTAAGAGCTTGTTACAACTGCATGAGCATACAATATTTGGGTCTAATATTGCAGATCATCATCTCAGCATCTGAGATTGTCAGAAGTACGGCAGTAGAAGTAAAAGCAAGGTATGGGCTTTATAGCTTGTAAAAATGTGCTATTATTTAAAAGCTTTACAGTGGGTCAGCACCTGCAGCAAAAAGCCGGCTGACCCGAGCCTCCTTGCAGCTGACGTGAACGCAAATCAGGAGTAACGCAACCGAAATCGATAGTTCACGGCAGCCCGTGGACTCAGGCAAGTGCCAGCGAGCCAAATTGTGATGGAGATATGTAAGAGGAGAGCTGAAAAATCACCATCCGAAAAGAGACTGAAGGCAAAAGCTTCTCCACCATCATTCCCGCTTCTTCCAAAAATTACCTGGGAAAGAGCTCAAGATGAGAGTCTATAAGCTGTACCCCCAACCTAAAGAGGCGGAGAACCATCCTCCGGGGTTTAGAAATGCCAACCTATATTTAGCCACATCATTCTGCCTCTAATCGGAGAGGACGGGACTTTTGTTAGGGCTGGATAGAGCACAGCCTGTTCCACAGCCCTTGTAAAAATGACTTGTATGAGGCTGCTTTTGTTAGGACAGAGAACAGTAAAAAACGAAGCATCCACTTGCAGTATAACAATACATCCACGGCAAACAACTCACTACGGATCAATACGATCCTTTAGGCAAGCGAAAACAACTGTTATGGTAGGGCACGGGAGGAAGGACATGCTCATCGTGGGGAAGGTGGGTGTTATATGAGATGCACTATATAAGCTGACGATAGTGGGGAAAGGTAGCTTATCGTTCAAAACCAAGCAAACAACAAAGCCTAAAGGCTGTGCTTGTTCCTGCCCCTTCCCTGTCCCACCGTATCTCTTTGCGGCACCGCACGTGATTTGGTACTGCTTTCATTAGGACTTGAAAAGAAATTCTCATACAGAAAGTAGCATGCTGCTGTCATATCCATTCAAATTGAGTTTTCGCATAAACTAACCTTCATTTTTTGCTATTTGGGAATACATAATATGGGTGAGTGGAACTGCCATACGGTGTGGGCGAGTTTGCAATTGGTATTTCTTCCTATCCACGCTACGCTATCGTGCTACCAAATCTGTGACTAATTTATATTGGATTAGTAAAGATTAAAGATCAAAACTTTCAACAATTAGCATGCGGAATTAAAATATAGCATTTTCATCTGACTAAACACGTAGGTTTCTAGGAAGCAGTAGTTACTCAGGCAAGTCTCCTTTTGATTGAAATGGGAATTTTGATTGAGGGAAGTTCATAAAAGCCAATTCAGAGTCTTTGCAAATAAAATATGAACAGATGAAATAGCTCATAAATTCATAACGTGTTAAAATTTCACCTTGTACTTCGCACTTGTCGAATAGCTCATTCTCCATCGGACCGTGTAGAAGCGAACCTCCGTAGTCTTTTGGTTCTTTGGGACAGAGTTGTCTGCCCAGATGACCCTCACTGCATCATGCGTAAGTGTAACAGCCTGGACACCTACTGGTGGGAGCATGGGGGTGGAGATATCTGGGACTGAGGTAGGGAAATCATCAAGCAAAGGATAAAAATCAACTTCTAATGGATCAATGGGTTCTGGGTCCATACATCACCAAATGAGCATTCCAAAATAAAAGAATAGGTAAGTTAAACAGAAAAACAAAACAAACCAAACCAAAACACAAACAGCCACCAAGGGGCACACATCACAATGGGTTAAATGCATGGCATTAATGAGGAGGAGGAACATGAGGAGAACAGAAAGAAAGGCATTAATGCAAAATGAGAACGCATCAGCAACATTTCAGTTACATCACTACAACAAAACTAACCAGCGCTAAGTGCTATTTTTCATGACTTGCTTAAATACTTCCAAGTACGCTGCTTTTTCTTCACACGAGATGAAGTCAATGCACAGTGTCTCTCCTTAAAATTATTTACATTTTCTTAAAAAATTCAATCACTTTTAAATGATACATTATCGGAAACACCTACAAAGCGAAGAGTGTGTCATCTTCCAACCTGATTTATAGACACGACATTCTCACATGTGTAGGAGTTACCTATGCTTTTCTCTCTCGGCAGCCTCTTTCAGGCTCTTTTGTTGTTTTAGGCTCTTGAAAGGAACATATTCTGCATTTGCTTAAACATTTGTTAGGCAAAACGGAACGTAACGATTTCACTGCTGAAGTGAAGATCTTTCAGTTCTTGGTTTAACACTGTCAGCGTGTTAAACGTGCACGTCCAGGCGTGGAGACGCCGATTATCTTCAAGTGGGCTTCCTCCTCGAGGAACAAGCACAGTTCCTCTCCCATGCGTCCGCGACCGGGTGGTCTTCGGGGAGCAAGACGCTGAGCACCACGTGCGCTATGCAATATCTGAGGATATTGCCTATGCAATATCCGAGGAAAATTCTGGCTGACTTAATTACCGAGACTGTGGCACATTTCCTTTCATTTCCAAAAGTTCGGATCTGTGTGGCGTTAACACATCCAGTTAACTGAGACTGTCGAGATTACTGTGGCCACGCTTCTCCTTCCACTTTGATGCAGAGGAGGTTTCTCTGAGTTATGGTGGCGTGCGAGAGGAACCAGACGTTGGGTCAGCAGTAGATTACTGCTGTCACGGTCACAGGAAAAAAACCACCAACCACCCGTGTACAGAATTCCTCTCCTGATCAGCCTTCGGTTCAGCCCCAATGACATTCACGCTCTTGGCTTCTCTGGGGCTCCATCTCTGCACGGTGATGGCACCCACGCGGGAACCAGAGACCGCTCCTACTCGATTTCAATACCTCTGTCCTTGTTGAAGCACCCAGTCAACTTCTGGCCTAGCCTTTAAAACTATATTTACTGACTCATTATTTGCCAGTTGTGATTCTTCTAAATACAATTGCAAAATGCAGTGGGTAAAGTGCAGCAAAAGCACGCCAAAAGGTTGCTTGTTTTTTTTTTTTTTCCCCCTAAAATAATGTGCTAATTAATTAATTGAAGCATAAATGACTCTAATATTTCCTCACTGACAGTTGCTACAGTTGGCCTGCTCCACGTGCAATTCCAGCTCCCGACACTCTTTGATCACTCCTGGTTTACGGTTTTGTAATTCTTGTTCAGAACTTCGGGAGGTCACAGCCTTCAGAAGGAAAACCAGAGGAGACAAGGATGCCTACAATGTACGATAAGCCATTAGGTTCAACCTGCTTCTTGTGTTGCTTCTTTCATCAAAATCTGCTTTATAAGAAGTCTGAATATGAACATTGAAGGAAATGAAGGAACCAAAACTCAAACACGCGATCCACACGGGGAGGAATGGGCAGCTGAATTTCTTTTTTGCCCCAACCTGGTGAATCCAGCTTCTGGATTCTGAATTTTCCTGAAGTTTTCCAAAAGAATTGGCTGTAAACTTTGGACCGTGAGCAAGACCTGTTTCTGTTGTGGTTTTTACAAACTTATGATGGAAGTTGACGTGACTGGAGCCGAGTTGTTATTTTAGCAAATACTGCACTTCCTTTCTCTTTTTCTTTCCCATACTGAAAACTGAAGTCCTGCTGTAGAGGAGATTATGAAGAGAGGCTGGGTTTAGCAAAATAAATGGTCAGACTCGATCAATCAAGATAATTCAGTTTCTGAAACACGTCACCATTGACCTGAGGAAGAGGGAAATGTCTATAATCCACCGTTGGCTGAAAGTAGGTCCCTAAATACTGCCTCCATTTTCCACTAAAGTTTCATTTGCTATTATTTACGCGTGGACATCTGTCATTTGGAAATTGCAATCTCTTGACAGAAAATAGCTTCTTGCTCTCTTTGCAGTTGTTCCGCAAATACTGCATGTTATACAACTTTAGTTTGCACGCCATATCCACACAAGCAGACACCGAAATGTCTATGTATATGCTAAACGGACACGCAAAGACACAGTTTTTGGGTTTTTTTTTAGTGCCCAGGGTGCGTCAGCTCAGCCGCTGCTCGGGGAACATGGTTCCCGTGCTTTCCTGCTTTGCTCAAAGCCTTTTTTGAGATGTTCCTCCATGAACGACCCAGGCCACCGGCTCCTTTCAGAGGCTGCATGCCGTGGGTGGGAGGTGGTGGGAAGCTCCGGGTATGGACGTCTCACAGCAATAAGAGAGAAGCACCGAGGTGGACTTCTCGCAGACGATCATCGGGTCAGTTCACCAAAACAGAGCCCAAGCCTGAATTACCTTTTTTCACACCTGGATATCATTTCGTTTATGAGAGGTTATATACAGACATAAAACCAAATTCCACAGGTCAGCCGGGTGGTTTTTAAATAGAATCGACAGGCAACAAAAAGCTTAAAAATAAAAGTATATATGGATCCTGAGGCAAACTCACTGGAAAAAGATTTTACAAGACACACACTCAGCAAGAATGACCTCTGTAGACTCCAGACAAGAAGAAAGATTAATAATTTTGAGCCAGAAGTTCCCTAACACTTATTATATCTAATGTAGCTTGTTACAGTTGCCCTTGATTGTGTAATTAATCTCTTTTTTTTTTCCCCCCTCCCTCCTTCTGACTTTCCAAGATTTCTTATGGGAATACTTCACAAAACCATACGGATAAAAGCTGTTTTTCCTCGCAGAGCCACAGAAGTGCCATTTGGTTGATTTATTCCTCGTGGTCCACCCAAGCCAGCGTCAGCGATCGGGTTTGCTCTCAGTGACACAGCTCCCCTTCCAGGCAGCTCTGAACACCATGGGTGAAACACGAGAAAAAAAACTTCACCAAATGATGGTGTTGATCCAGAGGAAAAACGTGGTTTGTTTTGGTTTGTTTTTTCTTTTTCTCAGTTCTGTTCTTTTAACTCCTCGTCAGTCCCACCCACACACCCGTGATTGCAGAAAAACCACGAGCCAGTGCGGAAGACAGCGCTACCTGAGACTAATTCCAATTTTATAACTTTGCCAGCGTCCAAAGGATGCATCTGTGAAAAACAGCTGCCTAAAAGCACCCTGCTGCTGGGTAATCCCTTCTGCGAGCCTTATCCTGCCACAAAAATCTTATCAGTATATTCCTTCACCTTTTGCAACCCCTCTACGTGCTTCTGTAAATGTGCATGATGACAGTGTGTTTTTAACTAATTCATTTTAATTTCAACTGCTTTAAAAATGAAGAAAAAAAAAAAAACAAAACCCAATTTCATCTGGGCTTAATTCAGCAAAGTTATTCACCACTATTCTACCCTGATCTTTAAATATTTAAATTGTTTGGGAGTCATGCTTCTCCCAAGCCAACCCACACCAAAGAGCAAGCACTTGTGAGCATCCCATTAAATTTATACAGCCAATTTCTGGAAAGGGTAAATAATTCATTCTATCCGCATAGTTACAATAAAGTGAAAAATGAAGCTGATTTATTCTAGCAGGGACTTGGAGGTTGCAGAGCTCTCGTCTTCCATTGCCTTGACCAACATGTTTCGCCTAATGCGCAGGTTATGAACCAGCATTTGCAACTCACCTGTCATCGACCTGGTGGTCGCGCTTTCGTACAGAGGCACCCCTTCGCCTGCGTTGTTAAACGCCTTTAAGGAAATCACGTAGTGGGAACTTGGCTCTGCAGGAGAAAACAAAGAAGGCAAAACAAAGCACACACTGTTAAAGTCAGATCTGGGATGCAGAACGGACAAGTGCTTTCCTGAAAAATAAGAAAAAAGAAAATAAAGTTAAGTGAACACCTGTGCAAAGTAAGTGATGAGCACAACTGCTGCCCATCATTTCTGTTTCCCTTCCAAAGGCTTTATTTGTCTCAATCTCCTCGTGCTATCTTCATCAATAGGAAGCTGAAGTTCTCCTTGGAATCATTCACAGTTTTGCCTGCATAAGAAAGCTGGAACCAACTTTGTGCTCCAGCTGTACCTCCTGACCCATCGCTCTGAGCAGAGGAAGCCTCGGACGCGGTGCTACGTGCAGTGCTACACGAAGGTGAGGGACGCTGCGGGGTCCCAGCGCCTTCCTACTGGCTCCTGGCACGCTGCTGGATAGAGCCGGGGCCGTGGCGCTGAGCTCCGGCGGGCAGGGAGGCATCCAGCCCCACACAGCCCCTCACGAGGACGCGCTGCTGTCCCGGGGTGACGTGGGAAGAGATGGTTGAGGGTCACCAGCAATGTGTTGCCTTGGGATCCTCGACCCGTGGCGGTGAACCGCAGGCGTCCAGCTCTCCAGCGCTGCTTGGATGGAGCTCGCGCTCCTGAACCCAGCCCAGAACAGTTCATGCACCCCGGTAATCACTTTCTGGATGCTGAGCAAAAAGCCTCCCTCCCTAACTTCTCGATGGCAGAATTCATAGAATCATGGAATCCTAGAATACCAGGTTGGAAGGGACCTCAAGGATCATCTGGTCCAACCTTTCTAGGCAAGAGCACAATCTAGACGAGATGGCCCAGCACCCTGTCCAGCTGAGTCCTAAAAGTGTCCAGCGTAGCGGAGTCAACCCCTTCCCTGGGGAGATTATTCCAATGGTTGACTGTTCTCATTGTGAAAAATTTTTCTCTCGCGTTCAATCGGAATCTCCCTGGGAGTAACTTGTACCCATTACCCCTCATCCTCACCATGGGCCTCCTTGTAAAAAGGGAGTCTCCATCTTCTTTGTAACTACAAATCACATCGGAAATAGCCATTTTACCACTTTTTACCTCACTGAGAACTCCGCACGCTGTGTTGTAAACACGAAGGACGTGGCAGACAACAAATAACACACGGGAATTAACTTCTGGGTGCACGGATGTGCTGCGCTGGTTTGTGTGTCCTAGTTTACCACAGGGCTACTCTAATTATATCCCTAAATGAAGACAAAGTGAAATGAGCGCCTCTGGCCCGCGTTGGTTTTTGCTGCTCTTTTCTGAGGAAAACAAGGCAATCCATTTTCCTGATTTTTTCCATGTGAATTGCTTCATCCACCCACCCCCCCTTTTTTTTTTTTAGCTGTTAATTCTATTTGTACAGAAGAAAATTGCAGCTGAATATATTGGGTGCTCATACACCTGCCAAAGATGGGAACTGCCTCCTCAAAGTTCTTTACTGAAAAATAACAAATGTTTGTATGTGAGGAGGCATTTATTAACGTGACATTGCAGAAGACCTGCTGCAGAATTACATATTTCGTCTACATTAACACCAAATCAGCTCAGCATGATTAATACTATTACAGTGGATCTGGAATGAGTAAATAATCTTTAAGTACTTACTGCATATTGTTACTTATATCCTTTCCACCCACATATTTTCTACTTAATTTTACGTCCAGAAGAAACAGTGACATATTTGTTTAATATTCAGGTGACTTCTGTGCTTCTATCGCAAAAGAAATAAACTTTAAAAATTGCCAAATGAATGACTGGTGCATTAATAACTCCCTGCGCTAAGTATTGTACAGTTATTAATTTAGTTGGTACACACTGTAATATCATTAGTCATAAGGAAATTATTTTGTATTCGCAGAGATGTAGTATATATTTTCATACGATTTCCACTCTATATTAGCATACTACTTTTAATTTCTAATTTAACTAAGTGTTGTAAGTCTCCAGATTCCACACGAAGATTTATTTATTGAGACACGAAGTCATTATTTAGCTGAGCGTTTAATAATGTCACATTCTGTAGTTTCTGCAGAAGAAAAAGAAATTCATATGCACGGCGTAGACCGACTCTGTCTCTTCCTTCTCCCCGTGTCCCCGCTGTCGTGCCTATTTAGTTTTGAAAGACGTCTGGCAGAGCGATGCAAGGGGTTAATACAGACCATTCACTAGGCTAGACTTTGGGAAACGCAGGGAAGACTCCCAAAAGATGACGTTTTAGGACTTTGAGACGTACCAGGTATTTGCGATTACCAGCGGTGAACTCGGTGACTATACCGAAGAGGACATATAGAGACAGACAGTGGATTAATCTTACTGCTTTCTGTAAGTTAGGCACGCGGTTTAGTTTATAAGGGCTGTCCCTATAGCGACTGAAGAGACAAGCACCTCTGAAGAACAATTCATCCCATGCTAAGACAGATATTTAAGAAATATAAGACGAATCAGCCTCTGAGGGTTGGTACATGTCTCCGCTGATTACGGCCAGAGCACAGACATCTGGACTTCATTTGGCTTAAATCTTAAATAACAAGGCATAAGTCAGAAATGAATGTCACCCTGCGCACTGATTTTTTTAAATGTGAAAGATTACTTGAGAAACCCGATTCTAGAAATTACTGTCAAAACCCCATATAACTGTCATGTCTCATCAAAATACATTGTGAATTCCCAACAATGAATAAGCAAATTGATTGATTTACTATTCATTTGATCGTGAAAAATATACTCACAGAAATTGACAAATTAGGTGGAAAAATGTGATAAGTTCATGGAAAATTTAAAAATGGAGACTATATAGCACATACTTCATTACAACTACCCATATAGCACAATATAGAGTCCATCAAATTTTATAAATTGAACAGACTGACATACGATTTATGTTTATAACTAGGTTGGGTAAGGTCACATTCGCAAAAAGGAGCTAAGATTGGGATGAGGATGCGATCTGTAGCTTTCTGTTAAAAACATGAAAAATTCAGGTGGTTAATTTGAGCTGCTGCTAACTGGAGCAATAAATAATTGCTTGAGTCTCCTCTTAGATAAGAGAGAAAAAGGCAATTTGCCACGGTACAGTGTATGAACACAGTATTAGAGTTCGGTTTAGTCCGATACAATGAAAACGTGAAAAAGCATTAGTATTATCTTGTGGCAGACTGTTGCTTTTTGAACTGCACTGTATATTAATAACACTTACGGGGTCATTCTGGTGCTCTTTCGGGGAAAATGCCACTGACTGGAGCAGGAGTTCAAATGAGGAAAGCTTTTTAGTGTAAAGCCACTAATAAGTGCAGCAGCTAATGGAAAAGAAGGGTCGTTAAGCGCTCCTGGCAGAAACAAGGCAAAGAAACAAAGAAACGGGGGCTTTACCGATGACAGTCGCAAGAATTCAGCGGTAAATTCTGAATTTCTCTCCACCTATAACAACGATGTTACCATTTGTATTTGCTGTTCTGGAGCAGGAGGAGGAGAAAATTTTTTTTTATTTTTTTTTTTTTTACCTGGCAGAAGAAATCTCTTCATGCCTTTGAGGAAGCTGAGCAAAGAATTCAGCTTTAATTAGAGCATCAGCCAAGAATCCCCATGTCAGTGTTGGTGTGGAACATGCTCTGGAAATAAAGTTGTGTTCTGCAGTTCAACTTAAAAAAATAAATAAAAGGACAAGAAGTTCAAACTAAGCATGAACAAAAATTGATTTCTTCTACTGACAGATGTTGTTATGGAAAGAAAATAATCAACAAATAGCACCTCATTCAAGATATCACAGTTTTTTTCTTCTTGAAGAGGGTAAAATTCTGACATCTCTACAGCCGTTACATGGGGTCTTGTGACAAATGTTGAGTTTTCATGTATAATTTCATTTCCTCTTTAAACTCTAAGTATAAAATAAACGCTTGACGACTAGATGTGAACTCCAATCCAAGAAAAGCTCCTCGCCTTAAACTGCGGTGTTGGGAAGAGGGTAGCGCACTCAGCTGATTTTCCAGATCACCTCCTTTTTCTCTCAAATAAAAATTCATTCTCAAGTCCTCTTCTCGTGTCCCGTTTTAACAATTACCTGACACGAGGGACCTGCAGAGTGCTCTACAGATTGGTCCCCTGGGAGAACCGAAGCTAAGATGGGGTCTCCTGGTTCATCATGAAAACGTTGCTCATCCCATCGTACCACTCAGGGCTACTGTCTTGCACTTAAGAACACCTGAATTTCTTCTAATGCAATGCAGCCAATAAAATAACAATAAAGATAAGTTATACGTTCAATAATCTTCTCTCAACGCCTTTGTCAGTGCCTTTCCTGATCCTAACCAAAAGTGGTAAGGTATCCATCACGAGGAGCTACGGCCTCCCTGTAGACAAAGTGGAAACAAAGATATCTGATCAAAACAGATGGGGTTTGACAATATCCTGCAGTAAAAGGACAAGGCAGAAATCGCAGCAAGAGAAATTCTTACCAGTTAGTAGGAAAAAAATAAATATGAGGGTTGTCAAACACTGAGGTCCAGAGAGGTTGTGGACCAGCCATCCTTGAAGGTGCTCAGAAGTCAGCTGGAGATGACACTGCTGTGCCCCAGAGCTACCTTCGAAGCTGGCCCTGCTCTAAACAAAGACTTGGACCAGATGACTTGAGAGGTCCCTTCCAACCTAAGTCATTCTGTGATCATTAATACCTGCTCACATAAACATGATGACAGCAGGAACCCGGCTTTGGTGCCGAGCTGAGGAGGCAGCTCTAAGCCAGCTGCTGACACAGGACCCTTCTGTCCCCTCTGTTGCTCTCTTTGCTTCACCAAAACCATACTGACTCCCCTTTAATAGCAATGAAAGGAGCGGAAACAGGAATGTTAGATGTCGTCGTAAGCAGGGTAACTCCTGCAGGAAATGCCCTTCTAGAAGAGAAAAGGTCTTCCAGAGAATTATGTCTATGCCCTGTGTGTCCTGCCAGTGCCACTGATGCTGGAAGACCCTCTAAAGGGCAGAAAAGCAGTCATGCGCAATTAATCTCCAAAAGCAACCAGAGAACGGCCTCATTTACTCCTGTCTGGGTTTGTGAAAACATTACACCTAGTAATCAATAGCACCGGTGTCAGTTCCTAGACCTAGTAACATTAGTTTATTGCCACGAAAAGGTAATCTATCTATAGGACAAATGTCAAATTCAAGTATAAACCCTGCAGACAAGGGTTATCGAATGCTGAGAAATCAGGAGAGAAAAGCACTTCCAACATCGCAGCCAGACGTAGCGTACTTCTTCTGTGACCTAGACCTGAACCGGAGGGTTGTTGGTAGGGCTGTGGTTGCCCAGACTTCCAGGGCTGGGGAACATGCCCAGGAAAATGGAAACCATCCCGTATGCCTTAAGGAGCCCAAAGCACAGTTTACAATAAAGTTTTTAACTAGCAGTGCCACAACAGAGACGCCCAAAGCCGGTGGAGTTCCTGCTGGAGATCCTGCTGTGTGAGACGGCTCAGAGGGAATCGGAGGGGTTTCGCTGCAAATTCAGGAGGAACCTCTTCACGAGGGAGGGTGCCTGGGTCAGACCTTGGAGAAAACATTCTGCATTTAGCAGGCTACTAAATAAATGTGTGCTTTGAGAGCTGCAGTGGCAGGGCTAGCCAGATATCCAGGCATACGACACTGTGCCACATACGATATTAGAGCATCAGCAGTGTCTTGCCTGGGGGTCGGGAAGCCTGGGGTGATTTGGCCTCCTCTGTGCAGAAATTACCATCATCCCAAAAATAAAGGTGCCTTGCCTCTGATTTTAGAAATATCCACCGGGCACCTAATGGCCAGCAGATTAAACCCCGTTAAAAGAAACTATAAGAGATGTATTCCACATCTTGGACAACATACACTTCCCCTGGAGGGGAAAGCTTAGAAGCAGATTTTAGCACAAGCTAGGGAAATGATATCCACATTTAAAAAAAAAAACAAACCCAACTTTTAATCATATTAGCAAATTTAACTATAAATATTCCACTAGAATAGACTACCACGGTGAAATTCTCCAAATGAGTTTCTCCTATGTTGTCAGCTGGTGAAAAACAGTTTTGTTTTATTCCTTCTAGGCACTTCGTACATCAGCAACGGCTGCATTTCAGGGGTGGATGAGGAGATGATTTCTGTGATGTTATTTCATCGAATATATCAGGTAATTTGGAAAGGAGTCACTATCAGAAAGGCTAAAATGGGTAATAAAGAGCTCATGATCGGTTTCAATAAAATAAAAGACCTACCAGTGAATTATCCTTTCTCTAACACAACAGAATTAGCATATATTTACATCTTCTGGTAACCTGAACAATCCATAATAACAGAGAAGAACTTTGTTCAATTAAGCTAAACTTATCAAATGCTGTAAAATTCAAGAATGCATTTTCCAAGATAGCAGAGGATGGGCCTAATATCTTCTTTGTGAACAGAAAGCACAAGATGTAAGTTTTGGAAATCTGGCACGTTTTTTCCATGCCATAAGGTTTCATCCAGTGCTTAAACAAAGCCAGCTAAATAACATGGGGTTTAAGCATCAGAAGTACCAGTATCTCCTGAAAATCAATTCCTTTTGTTTAGGATCCGGAAGAGTAACGTAGATTGCCGATTGAGGCACCAAATCCGAAACTTTTGTCCTGGGAAAATTCCCGAGTGTTAAAGCCCTCTTTAGAAAAAAAAAAAAAAACAACATTTGTTTTGAGACTGAATATAGAGAACAGTGGAAACTTGGCTTCACATCTGCAGTATGTCACAAACTTCTCAAGAAATGATGGACAAGTCACCGTTTTTTGGTGTGTTTTCAGTCCCTATGGTATTAACCTTTTATTTTTCCTATATCCTTTCGTCTTTTGCCTATAAGCTCTTTGAAGTAGAGTCTCACGATATGTTTCTATGTTAACTAGACAATAAAACCCTGATCTCGTCTCGAACCTCTGGGCACTACTGTAGCACAAAGAGTAAAGATATGTTAATACGTAGACGTGCTTAAAATATCTCCTGAAGTTAACTGAAAATTGTCCCTGAGGAGCACAGTTCTGCCCATCTGCTTCACAGAGATGTGAGGGACGAGGGACAGAGGGGGGTCCTACACATCTACATTTCAAACGAATACAACATAACCCGTAATTTTTAATCTAGTCTCACCGTTGAGTCTGTTACAACTGTTGAGGGCATGTCCTAGCTCTTTGGATGATAAACTAGGACTCCAGTCATCTGCCAAAAATGTGGTTAGGTAGCAACACCTGGGGCTTTGCCTTACTCTGCTACATTTTTGTGGTCCTTCAGCAACTGGTCCTCCTTGTCTTCTCACAGGCTGTGTCTTGGCAAGACATCTCTCAGCGAATCATCCCGAGAAGTCAACATAGACCTGCTCTCGAGCCACGGTGCCTTTAGGTGGGCGCACCACGCAACGCAGGGAGGACACGACCCCGCAGTGAACCGGTGAAGGTGGTGGCATCAAAACTGGTTGCTGCAGCTGGGTGACAACGATGTGCCTCGCTCTTCTCGGGGTGTCTGGATATTTATAGGTACTCAGGCTGATTCTGGAAACATTGAACTTCTAAAACACTAGGGAAAGTGTTTAACGGAGCAAAGAGAATTTATAATGAGAATCTGTTCGGTGCTTTTATTTTAATGTAGTTCAGGAGATGAACAGCAAATCCATATTTACAGTTGTTTTTAAGATGTCATCTCATCATATATTATGCCTGCTTGCTGATTTCTCTGGTGAGCTATGCCCTGTGTGCATTATAACAAAGTGTGCAGGGCTTTTTTTTTGAGCAAAGGCTGTAATTTGAGCATGCTTAGAAATAGGTCTTGTCTCCTGCGGAGATGTGAACCTTTACAACTCCCGTGGTGCAGTGCAAGCTCAGTGCACTCCGTGTCGGTAGGGAGGCGAAACAACAAAAAAGTCCCTATGCGTATCACATACATTTGTTATTGATGGTACAAATGCAGCCAAACTCAGGAACAGCGAAGTAGTGTAGCAGAAAATGAAGTGTAAGACATATGGACAAATGAATAAAAAATGAATAGCCGTGACTCGAGATGCTTTCCGACACCAGAGGAAGTGCCATTAACGTACCGGCGGGGTTAACTTGTGCATGGGCAAGGTTCCTTCAGGCACTCGTACACAAAAAATAACAATGGAAGTTGCACCACGAGGAGAGGCTGTGTTTCCCTTTGCAAAAAAAAAAGTCTTTCATCCAAGCAAATGCGCATCTATAAGCCTGGGTCACTTAGCTGTTTTCATCTCCTTGGCATCCGCGACTGAGATATCGGTAAGACTCGAGAAGGCAAAGCGCAGTGTCGTACCCATCCTTTTCCCTGAAAACTAAGCCTTGCAACAAAGCTTCCTTTTTTTTTTTTTTGTTGATGAATGAATATAAAGAAAAAAATATTCTTGGCTATCTGTATTATTTCTATTATAATTTGGGATTAAGCACTATTCTTAGGCATTCTGCTCTTTACCAACAAAGAACAGCGATATTCAGCTCTTCTGTTCCATCTGTTGACAATAGATCCTAAACATTTTGTCAGGGAAGCCTGTTTAGCTATTTTTTTACAGCTGGAGAATTGAGGCGTAGACAAACTAAAATGTCTTACAGAAAGTCAGCCAGGGTGAAGCGTATGAGCGGATTCCTACACGTAGGCACTTGGGCAGGCTAAAAGTCACTTTAACGCGAGGACGCTCTTAAAATCCACGCAATATCTGATTTGGGGGTGTCACGCAAGATCTGTTGGTGATGTAAATAGCGTGTGGATCTCAAACTGAGCCTTTGCTTGTGAGCAATTGCTCCATACTCTGTAAGCAAAGCAAAGTCAGGGAGAAATGAAAGAAAACTGTTGCATGAAATATTTGCAGAAATGGCAGCATTCTTTAAATGACAGTCAGCTTTCAAAGGCAAGAAAGAAAATGAACAGTCCCTGGAGCCTCGAAGTGCCTTTACTTGTTAGTGTTGTGCTTTAATGTGATCTATGAGGGAAATAGCGAGATGAATAAAATGTAACATATTTTTGTTTGATTTTCACTGCTCCATTTTGTATTAAAAATGCAAAGGGAAGAAAACAACCCAAAACTACATTAAAAAGCTTTTTGTTCCCTTTCATGTCTTTGTTATAATCCACAGCTGTCATCGGCAAAGATTAAAGAAAATGAAGAACCTTCTTTCTTTCCCTTCGCAATAAAACAAAATGCTTTTTTGCCTCGTCTATGCATAAGGATCAAATTTCATCTGATCCCCAGTTAAGATGAAGGTGAATTTGATGGAACCCTTTGTATTCCTACTGGTATGTTTGCTAAAATATAAATTCAGATCTAAAAGCTTTATCTTCATGTCCTGTCACTTCTAATTGTCGATACACTTTTTTAAGTTTTATTACTTGAAGAAGGCAGGAATCCGTGAAGTTTAACATTTGCCCCATCCCAAACGCTACTGCATCACCTGAACAGCAGCAACGCTTGCGTCAAGAGGCGCAAAGACAAAACCACCCTGACTGCTGATCTCTCGCCGTGTCGTATAGAGCCCCTTACGCCGGTCCGTATAGACCAGGGGAGACCGTGCAGCCCCCTCCAGCATTATAAAACGACTTACCGGTGTGAGTTGTTAAGACGTCCTTATTATTCATATGGTAGCTCTAATTCTCCAAACTACTAATTAAGCAGAAATTGTTCACGTCCATTAGATTTTCTCTTCAGAGCTTAAAATTTTCAGATGTGTGTAGCTTCAGGCTTTATGGGAGGAGAGGGAGTAACTTTGAAAAGTCTTTGCTAGACTTTGCTGAATATTATGCACTTTGCTTTCATTGCTGGGCCAGGAGGATCAAAGGTTTAAGTTAAAAAGAGACACGAAAATAATATTTAAAGACGTGCACTCCGGCTTCCCAATCAAACTCTTTCAAGAGGGTGCATACGAATTCCTACACACTCGGGGAGATGAATGTAGCTTTTTCTTAGGTCACATAAAGGCAACTGTACTTAAAAACTCTTTCTAAAATTACACTTTGTTCTTCTTTCTCACATACGTAAAGGGGGAGGAAGGGATGTGCTCTGAAGAAGAAAGTCCACATTTCTGTAAGACTCTGGAATTTGGTACAGCTTTCCCATCATATTTGGTTTTTAAATGGTTCGAGTATCTGTAAAAGAGTCATTTTTATACACATTTTCTCATGCAAAGGCTTAGGGCATTTTACAGGTGGAAGTATTATTACGGATGCCAGAGGAATTACCTTTTCTGAGCAGCTTAGAACTGAGTCGCAGGTTTTCACATCTGCATCAGTCCGCTTTCTCTCATCTGGTGCAAGCATCCTGTCATCAGCTGCGGAATTATTCTATGCAAACGCTTCTTGAAAGCATTTTTGCTGTTGGGATGTCACTGACATAGAGCAAAGGCAGAGGGCACAGCGTGCAGCAATGGGAGGCTAATGGCCATCCTCTGTGTCTCCTTACGCCCAGCCTACCACCCTTCTCACGTCAGCCTCCTACCTTTTTCCCTTACTAAGTTATTAAAATATTCTGGACCGACTTATCAAAATATCCCAGCATGACATAATAATGTTGTTAACATATTGGAAGACGCTACGACGAAGTTACCATGTTTCACTTTTCCAATACGTTAATTAAAAATACACCTTTATGATCTACTAAAAGTTTTATGCAAATTATTACAGCTAGTCCAGTGTTTCAGATATTTTGGGGTTTATGTTTGCAGAATGGGTAAATGGAAATCTCCTTGGCATACTTCTTCCCTTTTCTTTTCAACTTTTATTTCGTGAGTAAGCTTTAATACAAAGCTCCATGGAGATGAGCGCAGTCAGTCCATTACTATACTTAACGCCTTCTGAGTTGGATCAGTACAGAAATCGTTACTTCTTATGCATAAAAGATCAGAATTGGCATCTGTGAATTTTCCAATATTGTTAAAACCACCATTAATCAGCCAATAACCTTGCCATTTATAATCACATGCAAAGAATTAAAAAGTATTTAAAAAAAAAAAGACAAGAAAATGAAGTGGCTCACTAGAAGTGGGTCCCCTCGTTAGAATTATTCATGGGAGAGTCAGTCAAGCACCGATTTCGCTGTCACAGAAAAGGTTCAATGGGAGCAGCGGATGCTTGCTCCTGAAATTTATGAGACTGACATCAAATATCTTTCATACACTGCAGAAAGAAAATACAACAAATTCTTCACTGACAAAGCTGAAGTCTCTGGATATTCTTATATACTTCTGCACCTGTGGAGAGTGTCTCCAAGGCAATAGGACCACTCAGTCATGAGAAAATCACTCTATTTAATTCATTCTAGAGTACAAGTGTTACCTCTATATAGTTGTATTCAAGACGATCATCACATGGAATAAAGTTCTCAATCACTATTATGAAAGACTGAGTACTTCATGTTTTTGAAGTGATTTATTCAGTAGCTGAAGTGTACTACTCAGATAAGTGCTGCAACAGCTCGGGTACAGGCTGATACAGGCATTAGAAAAGTTTTGCTTGAAGAAAGTAATCAATTAAGTACCTGAAATGTGATGCAAAGCTGCCATTTGACTTGTGCATATCGGTGCTACGCTTGCATTATCAAGCGGGGAGGAATTAAAAAGCGTGTAGGTCTCCATCCTTCCCCTATGGGTGGCCTACTTAAGGAGATCGTCCACAGCTTCCGAGCCTTGTACTTTCAAGCAGAGTTTTAGAAGTATTTAGGATTACGAAGGTGCAGTGAAGCGTCTAGTAGGATTTCCGAAGAGACTTTGATATCTGACTCCCATCCAAAACCAGTAAGTACTACCCAGAAACCATTTTTAGTTGCTCATTAGCAGCAGACCGAAGGTGTAAAGATGTTTGGAATTTTATAATTAGCTCTCGAACGGTGAATCCTGCTGCATAACAAAGCCCACCATGGCTAAGTTACCCTTATGGACATCCACCATGCTCAACAGGGAGAAAAAAATCAGATGGTGGAGTTCCTGAATGGGCTGAACTATCCTTGCTGTTGTCTTTTGCTCCACGATGGCCTAGCGAAGGTGCACAGGCTGATAGGGCTCAAGCTCAGGTGACTCAGTTAAACATCTCAAGTTGGGTAAAATAAACAGTCTAGAACGTAGGTCAGAGAGTTTATCGTTAGTTCTGCCCTATCACAAAGGTTTCACTAGCGAACGCTGACATACTATGACCATAAGTAAAGCTACCTGGCTGCAGAGAAAATAAGCTGTCCGGAGCTCAATGCATGGGCTACATTTTGTTTCTGACTCTGCCTCAACTTCACTTTGTGATACTAGGAAGTCATTTCGGATTAGATTTTAGAATTATAGACTTTGGCATAAAAACACAAATTGCAACAAATTACTGTATTTCCAGACATGTACAACAGTCGTACCCAACCATCTGCATTGGTAGGGTGTGCGTGTAGGTGGCCAACAACGACCCGCGGCTGCACAAGCGAGTTAGGGAAGGAGGAACAAAACCCACACAAGTATCACCACGAGGAACTGCAGCCTCACATATCCAACAAGCCGGAATCGCTACAGCAACCCCATCGCACATCTATGGCAGGAACCCCCAGACAAAGGGGGATCACAAAGGCAGGAATTTCCAGGGCAACCGTATCGCCGATGCTGGGAAGGGAATAAAGCCAGTGGGACAGCCCGGAGGCTCTTAGCCTCCGCTTTCAACACCCGTGTGCATCCCTCTTCTCAATCGCTCAACTGTAAGGTCTTTGGAAAGATGTCCAGGAGGTGCTTTTGTGCAGGTCTGAGCACAGAGAGAGGAAAATTGTGCCCAGGAAAAAGATCAGTCATGCACGGATGCTCACGTGTGTGGTGTCAGGGCGTTTCGCATCTGGTATGGCACTAGTTTTAACAGAGGAGTTCTTCACTGTCATTTCTCTCCAGACTGCAGCACGAGCTTATAGCAGCAAAATAATGCCTGACGTGGACCTGGATTATTGGGTTTGGGCATCTGTGTGCAAAACCGGTGCCTGTAAATGAGAGTCAGGCAGGATTTCTGAAAGGCAGCTGATGTCAAACAAATCTGATTGCTCTTTAATGAAAGTACCTACAGCGCTCGAATCTAAACGATACATCGGTTTGCAGGGCGCTTCAAAACAGCATACAAAGGAAAAATAAAAAGAAGCACGGCAGCGAACCTCGGGAAGCTGCACAAACTCAGTTTTTCAGCTACGCACATCACAGGCTGGATTGGGGCGCAGCGGGGTGACCTCTCCGGAGTCTCTGTCTAACGAGACAAAGGAGAGCTGGGGAGCCGAGAGGAAGCAGTCGCTGCAAGCCACGAGGATCAAAAGGGCTGAGGTCTTCGGAGGGGAGAGAAAACTCACCGAAGTTCATCATTTATTTAGGTATCAGACTTCATTGTCGCTTTCACGTATTACATTGAAGAGGATGTATACCCCTCGTGCAGAGGTTTCATAGGAGATTTTCCAACAGGTGGGATGAGTCCACATAACATCTAGGAGATATTTTTTTCCCCTCGTTCCTGCCAGCAGCGCATTTTGATTCATAACCTTATTGAAAACAGTATTTTTATTAGGAAAAGAACTCTGTCTCATCATTTTGTGTAATTATCTTGTAATGGTTTCTAATAAAGTGGGTGAATAATGAAGGAAGTGTTGGCAACTGTTCTAATTTTTTAAAAGCTTTCTCTGGGCCCTCGGTCACATCCCTCTGGGGTTCATTTTCTGTGGATATTTAAATGATGGAATTTAATTACTGCAATTATTCATGGAAATTGATTTTCAAAGTTGTACATGGGAATGTTCAGAGAAGTTGAATTTAAAATGTGCACGTCAGGATTTGCGACCAAAGTGCTTGTATCCTTATCCAGTTAGGGACCAGATGCATGCGACTTATCCGGACGCTGACAATTAAGTTACACTGCTCACATTTTGAATATTTGCAGTCAAACCAAAAAATGTACAATGAAAAGATACTTCCCATTTGAATAATTAATAAGTTCCATGAAACCTCAGTCTGTTGGAGGATGTTCAGCAAAAAAAACCAACCCTGATTTCAGCGACCGAATTATTTATAACTAAATATTTGAGAATAACTAAAACTTTGAGAACAGTTTCTTGACATTTTCTAGATGTCCAAGTGTTACTTCTGTAGTTATAGTATATCAGTGAAACATCCTCCCTGACTCGCTGGACTTTCGATGTTCTTCTGCCTGTCGGCACAGCCCAGAGTAGAGGCGAACCCTTTTAATCCACAGAAACAGTTCTAATAGCTGAAGTACAACGTCAGCTTTCCACAAATACCAGGTGTAGTTACCCTATCAGAAGGCTTTTGTATCTGCAAGTTGTTCCTAGCATACCTTCCACCTGATGGCAGTGGCCATCGGAGGTTCTATGAGCAAACGTATTCACTGGTTGTTTAATACACGAAGGAAGACAAACACTACAACTTCACAAACCCCAAGATGTTTCTCCGGTTGTTAATCAAGACCCTTTTACTGAGAGCTGACCATTTGGAACTCTATAAAATTGAGCCGTGTAGGCATCTCCTCGTCAGCTTTTGCCAAAGCCAAAGCACATTGGCTTCGATAGCTCTGTCCATACGATTTTCTTTTCTAGTACTTCGGAGTCAATAGTGGTGAAAGACTCAACTGAAAACTCATTAAAGATATGAAACAACTTAAAATAGGCTTGGGAGAATTTAAATCCCTTTTGGACTTAAAAAAAATACTTTGCATTTAATCCTGACCATTAGTTATTACACACACACACATTCATTAGTAATAGCTTTTATCTTTATATTCCACAACATTTCTTCCATGGTCCAGTCAGGTGTCTCTCCATTTTGCATAATAACTTCACACTTGCACGAGACATCATCAAATCTGCCTTTTTCTGTAGAACCCACAGAATATTTGGGAGCGTTTACGCGTGGCTCTTTGCAAGCACCTCCATCATGAAGCATACATCTGGACATAGAGAAACTGTTTGATGAAGTAACAGTAAAAACAGTTTATGCTGCTCTCCAGGTTTCCCCAAGGAAACAGCAAAAAGGTTGGACGATGCAGTTTCATGGTGCTATAAAATACCAACTCCAAAGAAAAGTGTCCCCAGATATCAGAGCGTTTCAGTCCTACAGAATTGAGATAACTAGTCTAGCTGTGCACCCCCAATGCACCAGGTTAATGAATCTTCCTGTAATATCTGATCGTTCCCAGGTTACCGAGCAGAAAACTTACCATTTTTAGCTGGAATAAAAGTGCTAAAGAAGAAACGACAAGGAAACCATTAAACTTTTTGACTTCCTTTAAACTTTGTACTGTTTTCCCGGTGCTAGGAGAACGGTCCGTCGCCACTGGAAGGATCCCGGTCCCTGCGTACCATGCTCAGAATTTAGATGAACTGTCAGAGAGGCTGTGCCATGAATAATGAATAACCACCTCTCTCCTGGCACCATTTTGACAGACACAAAATCGGAGTTTTGTGATTGCCATTAAATTCAAACATGGGGGGCCAGCCCGGGGAATAACATCTTTAGGTCCAGCTCTCTGCACAAGCAGGAGTCAGTATTAGGAGCACACAACTTAATAATACCTACTGAACAAAATAAGCATTTGATCAAAGAAATTTGACATGTTGGAGAGTATCCAGAGTTTTGCAGGTAAGACCAAATGTAAAATGGAATGCAGAAACAGCCTAAGGAAGCAACATAAAAAGAAAGCACCAGCGACAGCCTGAAAATAAACCTACGAAAATAGCGTAATCTCAGAGGAACCTCTTTTCATGAAATGAAATGAATGAAAACCGTTACTTACCCAAATTTTCAATGGAATAATAACGCTGCTTACTGTCCACCCGCACAGTCTCAGCATACGGACTGCCGACGCCGTAGCCGATGATGTACCCGCGGACGACAATGTTCGGGTTCAGCGGCGGAGTCCAGCTCATGACGATACTTGTCGTCAAGGGCCTGACATGAAGAGAGCTTGGCTGGTCAGGAACCTGAGATTCTGGGATTAAAAAAAAAAAAAAAAGTATCAATTAATACTCTATTCATTCAATTTTACTATTCGTAAGGTTTGAGTTGAGATTAAAACATTTGCACGAAAAAAACAACCAGGTGCCCCAGAGCTACATGCAGAGCTCACATGCAATTTCATTTCTGAGCTATGTCCTCCCCGTCCAAGAGCACCGATACGCCTCAACCTGTTTTAAACAGAGTATCTCCTAGAGCTTTCCACCTTCAGCATAAGGCTACAAGAGAGATTTAAAATAATGCAGGAAAATGAAAGATGACCTGCAAGAGAATTTCCAGTAGGACAACTTTTCTCTTCCCTGGTCTATTTGCAAGTTCGGCAGGATATTGTATGAGTTGTCTTTGTGCTCACAGATTATTTGACAAAAAGGTTTACTTTGTTAGCAATATACTAGTATATTCTGGCAATAATCTGTCTCTTCCCCACGAAAACAAGAAGCGAATTTTAACTCTTGGACATGCATGTCTTGCTTTGAAGCTGCTTTAAATAATACACCAACATTTCACAAATGAAATAACGGAATAAGGTATTTTATTTACAGGTATCCCCAGGTAAAATTCATGAAGTAGTAATCAATCACTTGAAGTCTATCTGCCTTCTATAAGCCTAATTTTACTGTAAAGGTTAGATGAGTAGATGCCTTTTGTTTGAGTTTACCCGATAACTACCATATCACAAGTCTCTTCAGAGGAGCCGCACAGTAGCTTGTCTTTTTGAGAGCAGAAAGAGACAAGTTACTATTTTTCCCCAATAAAAAGGCTTGCAATATAATAGATGAAAGCTTATACGGACGGCAACACGGACAGGGTAGAAAGAAACAGTAACGATATAAAATGATGTAAACTCCAACAAAAGACCCTTCACAGTTGTGAAGCATTCCCACTGTAAACCTTGGAAAAGGTAATAAAAAGAAGAATTAACCCTTTTCAAGAACCGGAGCCGTACATGCGTCCTTGGCATTTTACGTGCTTTCAGATGAATTCTTAGGAAGACATTAGCGTACTCTGAAAACTTGTTGCACCTTCGGGGAAGTCTGATCAGTACATTACCCGTCTGAAACACCCAGCAACTTTAGAAGTCCTTTGCATTCAACTCCTTAAAATTGCAAAGCGTGGGTCTTGTTTAAAGGTTGAAGAAAATTCACTGCAAAGTAGCTACTCACACAAAGAAGAAACAGATTGCACCAGCAGTGCCACTGCAAGTCAGGTTAAGTTGCCATTTACCCCCACTCCACTCCCAAACTTTGTTTTAATGCAGAAGCAAAAGTTACTTGAGCAGCTATTCCTGAACAGTGCTGTTTGCAAAACAAATGACAGAAGCATTTCTTACAAGCCCCAAAGATAAAATAACAATTTGATGCCTTGAAATGAGAAGTTGGATAACGTAGCAATACTGCAATTCCTCAAACTTCCTAAAAGTAGCAATTCTCAGGCAGCAAAAGGAGATCAGAGCATTCAAAGAACCGATTGCCTTCAAATGATAATTTTTACATCTGACACAACACAGGGATTTCAATTGCAGTACAGATACCTCTAGGCAGCCGTTTAGGTTAAGACTACTTTACTCAAACATTTCTTATTCTTTATTTCAAACAATTCAAAGATACAATTCACGCGTTCCAGAGCAAAATCATGACTTCTTGTTTCAGAAAGCAAAAGGCAGCTTAACTTCTTGCACCCTTCTTGTGAATCAAGTCTCTAAAATGAAGCTGGGGTGAACAACATTTTTTAATTACTTTGCAAATATTAAAGTTTCATAAACACAGCTATCTTTTGAAGATGCACTGGTTTTGCTTCAGCTTTCTGTATAAAGCAATTTTTATTACATTCTTATTAGCTTTACTTTCTAACGTTTTCTGGAAAAAACATTTTTTTCTTATTCTGAAACGGCATTTCAGAATTTGCGTCATGTATTTCACAACCCAAAGTACAAAGTTAAAAGTGAATCAACTATTTTTTTGCCCTCAGACAAAATATTTTTTGGTTCTCTTTACAGCGAAGCACGCTTTCCACTTCTGCCAAAGATAACATATAGGCCAACATCTAAACCCATCAGTTCTTCAGGAAACTGCACCATCCAGCCTTTGCACGGCTCTGCTGATTTTCAGTGTCCCAGCACTCAGATATCCAGGAGTAAAACTCTCATTGACATCCGTATCTCATATCCCTGCTTTCTTCGTCAGGCTATTTCCTTGCAGTTCTACGTTTACTCTTGTTTCTCCTGGGCTTGAACGTGATGCCAGAACTACTGCGAAGCAACCCTGAGGTCCCATTCTCCTACATGGAGTGCCAAATGAGTTCTTCATCCCAAGTGCCAAATGAGCCAAATTTACAGTCCCCCTCTTAACTGCACCAAGAGTTCATCGCTTGCTCTCACGTAGGGAAATCTTTGAGTACTTGTAAGCAAATCCTGTGCTCAGACACACGAGCTGTGGATGTCAGCCAGCCCCTGGCACGCAGGAGAAGAGTTCCTCAGCAGATCTGGCTATGAAACCTGATTTCTTGGTGCCGCATTTCTTATTCTCTTCCCTTATGGACAATCGGGTTCCCAGGCAATGGCAGCTGAAGTTCTGTGTCACTGCCCGGTGTGACATCTCCTCCTGGGATGCCACGGCTGCTCACGCGTGCCTCTGAGTCCTTCGCTGTG
Organism: Platalea leucorodia; assembly: GCF_965183815.1. Lineage (NCBI taxonomy): Eukaryota > Metazoa > Chordata > Aves > Pelecaniformes > Threskiornithidae > Platalea > Platalea leucorodia. Next base: position 2,058,094 of record NC_138858.1, read on the forward strand.
TTTCGACGTGATGGTTTGAGCGCCCACGTCTTCCATCCAGTGAAGGCTGCGCTTAGTGCTACTTAAAGGTCCCTAATTCCACTGGCAAACTTGAAAAATGCTCTACATTTGGGTCACTTCAGCAATTTTCTTAGGCATTCAAAGATGTGTACTTTACAAAGTCAGGGTAGTTGTCACTCGTCCCATTTTGTTCACATATTTCCCCAATCACTTTTCAGTATAAATTACGATATGATAGCAGCCTAGCCTGTCATGCTCTTAAAGCACTAATTTAGAACTGAAGCTAAACTATATCACTATATCTAATACGTATAACAGCTTCCATCTGTTCAATGCAGTAATCAGAAACCAAGCATCCTAAACCTATTTTCCTGGAGGATACCCTTGCAAAGTTGATCAGAGATTCTCTTGCATCCTCGCTCAAGCTATTTAAATCAAACACTTTGGGGAAAGCACTGCTTTCAATTTCTATTTTTTTTTTTCTTTTTAAAGCACAAAATTTGAGGCTTAAAATAAATATTTAAAACCTTCCCAGCTGTCAGTAAAGGCAGGCGAGCTTTCTAGGGAACCTTGAAGAAGCAGCTATGTTTGGATTTCTAATCACTTGAACAAAACACACTAATTAAAATGAATATCCATTGGGAGTTGACGCTGTTCTCCAGGATACTGTTCGTTTTCGTGTTGCTGATGCCAACAGTGATGCTTTTCCAGTGAAAGCAAGAGAAACCATAGCGGCAGAGAGGCGACTGCAGTTACCAGCCTGTGCTCCAGCCTCTCCCTGCTTAGCCGACGCTTGCAGGGCTCTGCATAACTACAGTAACAAGCAGATTCCTCCCCAGGGTTTATCAGAGTATTTGTATCTAGTCTGCAACACGGTGCATTCCCAGCATCAGGCTGCTGCAGCTTCACGAGGATAATTCATCACTACTGCAAATGCAAATGCACGTAAATACAACACACGACCAAAATGGCTTTGCTTGAATCTATTCGCACGCACCTACTTCCATCGTGTGTCTCCTGGGGTTACTCGATCAACATCCTCGCGTGCAGACGTGTATTTGGGCACAAAAACTTCAAAGGAATGTCGTGTGTGCTAAATGCAAATCAAAACGAATGTGCTCGAACGTGTTACCTTCTTTTTTGCGTGCTGCGGCGTGCGCAGAATTTAGCTTTTACTCTCGCCAGTGAAAATTCAGCTGCTTACACCTGAACAACATCATTTCTCAAACTGCTGTCTAGCCAAAGCGTAATTAGAAAGATATCATCATGCACCGTGGCATGTTGTGATCCCTTGGTATAGTTACAACGCATCTTCTTTAAAACCTTGATGAGAAACCACGGGTACCGGTTCTCCCATTTTGCCCGCCATGCACGGCAGTCACTCCCGGTCTGCTGGAAAACTGCATTTGGACATAGGGAAAGGCGGAAATTCTTCAATTTGCAAGGGTTGATTTTGAGACCGTAAGGAAATCCGGCCAGTCAAAAGAAAGGCAACGTCAAGTACTATGGTGCATTTAAACTGATTATTTATTTATTCTTTCATCCAGTTTGCCTTTGATCCTTTTTAGGTGACTTATTTTGTTTTAAAAATCATAGCAATTTTCATCAGTTTCCTTTTATTTTCTATTCATCTCCTTTCTACTACATATTTGCTTCTTATGGATTGTCTGCAGCTTGGCAGTGACTTCCATCTGTCAGACTCTTTGTTCCATTTGATTTGCACTGTTCAATTTTTGTAGGTAGACTTTTTCATTACTCTCCTTTCATTCCTTTCCTACTTCAAATATTCCAGTCATTTTATCTAACCCTTTCATTTCAGTGTTTCTCTTCCCTTTTGTGTCAGCATCTGCACTGATTTGCACAGCCCACAGTTTTCAGGTATCTGCATCCCGTCATCTCTCACTAATTATTCAGCTTCATTGCCAACTTGCATTTCTAACATCTGCAAATAAAGGCTGGGAAACAGGATTTGACCTATTTGAATATTTGCTTAGTGAATTGTTCGGATTGTTGGCATCCTTTTCATTGTTTCTTGGCTTGATTACGCTCATCATTTTAGGAAGTTACAGATTCCCTTCACCGTATCATTGCAAATGGCCGTGATGCTCAGGAGCTAAATTCTGGCCGGGAATTATTTTAACAACGGTTTCTGACTCCTTGGTCCTGGTGATGACAGAGAAACACAACCCAAGGCATATGGGATCCAAGAGAAAGAAGAAAACAGAAAGAAACAGAGCAGAAAGAATCTGTTGGTGGGTGTTTAGACCCCGAGCATCTCACCCTAACCTCGGCCTGGGTGACGACTGCGGTGACACCCCTTGGCTCTACGCTAGAAGGCTTTCGGAGACAACAGCTTTTAAAAGAGATGCATTTACCATCGAGATCGTTCTCGGGTGTTTCTGCTGTGTACCAGTCCGAGGGGGGCCCTGTCCCATTCACTGTCATGGCGGCCACCTGGAAACTGTATTGGCTTCCTTTCTCAAGCCCTGTTTAAAAAAAAAAAAAAAAAAGGCAAATAAAAATCAGAAATAAAAAAATACAGGCAAAAAAAAAAATACAGAAAGAAGAAGAGGAAAAAACCAAATTAATGATAATAGCAGAGTTTGCAATAGACTTTGCGTAAAATGCAATCGCTAGTAATAGTCCATTGGACTTGCCATATGTAAGAAAACATATAGAAACGCATCTCTAAAAATATATACGCAAATACATAGAAACGCGTTCCCCCAGCACACCGCAGCCCCCCGCGGCGTCTCACTGCCCGGTTTGCAGACTGCGCTGTACGGCACCCGTATGTGGGGGTGTCGGACGGGCAGCACCCTCCGAGCGACGCCCGGGCAGGGGTGCAGCAGAACGGCTCGGGGGGGGAGGTCGTTATTCAGGCGGGAAAAGAGATTCCTGACCAAAAGAAAAGGCTTCAAAAATCGAATGAGGGCTGCACCGGCCCAGGACTAGTTTGGGTGGTAATTCCCATCGGTTGCGCTCATGCATACAAAATTAATGGAAGTCCGAATAGTAGAAAAATGAAGAATTGTTTCATGTAAACTAAGCCATGAATTGCACACTTAACAAAACCGGCTCGCTGCTCTTAACACGCAGGGAACTGCAGGTACACTCTCCTTACGCATAAAATTTGCAGGCTGGGAACTAGGTTAGCAACCGAAGAGCGTTTTGCTTTCCGGTGCTCCTGATTAACTTCAGAGCACACAGTTCAGGCACAAACTAGAAAGTCTTAGCAATATTATGAAATAAGCACAAATTCAGAAACGGACGTTTTCCTTCGTGGCTAAAGCCATCAGAAAATTATTACTGCAGCGTTCCTGCATGTGCCACAAGACTTCCAAGTCCCTGAGGTGGAGATAGAAGTTCATCTTTTTGCTCAGTCTATACTGACCACAAAGCACAGGAAAAACCTGTTTCATTTAATGGCAAACAGTCTCCGGAGAAGAACGCTCATAATTAAAAAGAGCCGTTTAACATTTAGCTGACATGGAAGCCTACTCGAAAATTGATAGCGGCTATTTAAAAACCTGCATTGTAACTCTCAACTCCTCTGCTAATGCAGATGTTCTTATTATCCCGCAAAGCACCTGCCTACCAAATAGGACTGCAGCAAAGATGTAAAGTGCCTACATGTTAATATTTAAAATGTCCATTTAGAAGGGCCACATAGCTCGGTCTCCAGCAATCACAACATATGCATGCAGAAAGTAATAACGAGATCTGGATATTTTTCTTAACTGCTTTCTGAGACACGTATTCCCAGGCTTTGTGAAACAAAGCACTTCACTTTGGGCAGCACGGAGGCGAGCTGCGGCGGCCAGGGCAGGCAGGAGGGCTGGGGGCTGCCTGCAGCCCGCCGTCCCACCGGGACTCCCACAGCTCTTCAAGCCTAAAATAATTCATGCGAAGGAAAGAGTTTGCTCAGGATGTGCGGATCTACCACAGTAGAGATTAATCTGCTCTGCTTCCACAGGGATGGGATCTGCAGGGATGGCGGCAGTGGAGCTCTGGGACTTCGACTGTATCGCTATCTTTTCTTCTCTAAGCCATCAGAGCAGCAGCAACTCAAACATCTGAGCAGCTTTCATCATTATTTCTACTTTATCTGCCAGAAAATGGATCATTTCCATCTTGTCGAACACGCTGAACATGCTATCTCCACCCAGAAAGTAGTTGTTCATTGTGTAGCTATTAGTTACGTAGCCTTCACAAGAGGTCCCATGGGGACTTTGGTCGGAAGCCTAGGTTAGATGACCAAGTTGAGATTTCAATATCTAAGGTCTTCCTCATAAAAATGTTCTACTTTTGCTTTTATTTAATTTTCAAATGAAATACTGCTTTTCCTCCCCAAACAGAAAACGATACGGTTTATTCTGAAATATGCAATTCAGAACTAGTTCTGATCCTCACAGATTACACTACGCGTGAAAGTAACCATAATGCAGGTCATTTTAGGTAAAATCATGGTTACACCGAATTCAGGGGCAAAACTTTGACAAAGTTCACTTTTCTCTCTTCATGCTTTTCTGCTTTCGCAGTTATGTCTTGGGCATAATGCAAGAACCCAGGTGAAATTCATTTTCACCTACCAGAATTCACCGTTACCCTCATGATACTCATCTGGCTACTTTCATTCATTGCAATTATACCTTTGCTATGATCTACTGTTGCACCTTTTATTCTGCGAGGAGATATTTTCCATTGAAAATGTTGGAAAAGAAACTAGGGAAATCGATATTTTTGCACCCATGAGAAAATAGGAGATGTTGCCTGAGTGCTCCAAGAAAAAACAACCGAGGCTTAAGACACTGGACACGGGAAATTCAGCTTCCAATTCATTAATGATAAAATCCAGGAGACAAACGTATGATAAAAGCATTAAGGAAAAAAACTGGTTTAAAAAAAGCACCATAAAGACTGTCTTTGTACAACACAATAAATGCTACCTGCCAGCAAAGAAATCAATGTTCCCTTGAAGTGAAAGTATATTTTATTCCCAAAGCATTTAATTCATCAAAACCTTGCAAGGCTGTACCATGTGAACACTGACCTGTGAACAAGTACCAGAGGTTGTTTGGCTCCAGTGTTTCAATCTCACCCCTGCGGGTAGTCTTTCTGTGTCGGATTTTATAGCCCGTAATAAATCCATTTTGAGTACCTGGTGGTGGAGGCAACCAGCTAACTTTGATGCTCTGTAAAAGAAGAGATATTATTGTTGATTTTTTTTTTTTTTTTGGCAAAGAAATGACAGAAATAAAGCATGCAAAATGAATGAAAAAATAAAAAGGAAAAAGAAAAAGGCTATGCTTTTCTAATAACAACACGTATTCAACGAAGTAGTTATTTTGAGAAGAAAACCAAATCAAATCTAGAAAGATTCACACTGGCATAAGGAAAACTGTACATCCTCTAGCACTGGTGGCTATATAGACAGCGGATTTATATAGTAGATTTTCTCCCTTTTCAGGAATTTTTCATTTCAACAGGCCACCAGAATACCTACAGTACTAGAAATATCAGCTCTGGGCTTGAGTCGACACTGCAACTCATTTCTCTTTTCAGCCCAAAGTGCCAAAGTCATCTGTTTTGGACTGTAGGATACAAATATCAGCTGGCGGAGTTCTAACATTTCTGTGTCGTTTTAACTCCACAGACGGTCGCGGAGACGTTACTGCACCCTCGTATCAGCGTAAAGACAGTCAAACCTCTTGGGAATAAACTTATCGCCAATCCCAACTCGGAAGAGAATTTTTGCTGAGCCATTTGTCGGAGTCAGCAGCAATGCAATTAACCAAGGCCAATCGCTTATTTTTTTCTAAATGTTGCTTGCTAGATTCTAAGAGACATCTTATCTCAGCCTAATAGCCCAAACTGAAACCGCCCCTTCCTGATGGCTCCCGACACATCCCTCCACGGCCAGACACCCGTCTCCGCCACCTCTCTCCTTGGAGAACGGTCTGAAGGAATTTTGTCACTGTGACACAGAAGCCAGTCCATGTACTCGGCCATCCCTGCCACCTTCTCTTGCACCTTTGCTTCCCTCCCGTGTTCGGCAGAGGGTGCGCGGCAGGTTTGCGCGGCGCTGCCGTGATGGTTTTCTTTTCAACCCTCTTCATTTTCCAATAAACCCCAACACTCAGCGGTGCTTTTACCGCCGCGGACCACTGTGCTTCCAGATTTTAACAGCAAGACCTCCTTCTCGAGCAGCAGCAGCTAGCTGAGGGCACAGCAGCGGGGTACGCATGTTTTCTCTTCATCGCTTTCTATTTAACCACACGGAATTTCATTTACTCTTTTATCTCCCAGTCACTCAGCATTGTAAGGGGTTTTAGCAATCAGCTTTCACTTTTGCTACACTAAATTGCTGACCCTTGTTTCCTCACCCTCCATCCTGCGCAGTAGCCGGCGCGAACCCCAGCACGCGTCGCCGGGCGACTCCACCGCCGGCGCTCCTCAGCCGAGACAAGCCAACACCTCTCTCCGTCCTTTTTTCTCTATCCCATAGGTTGCTTATCACAAAGGGATCTTTTTCCTTACGCTGCAGCAACGGCATTCCTTCAGGAGCCTTTTGTGAGGGATCTTATCAAAAGGCTTTAGGAAACGCAAGCCAACGATATCAACTGGATCTCCTTGCCCGCGCGCTCAATGATTCCTTCAAAGGCCTTTAACAGGCACGTGAAGCAGGACTTCCCTCCACAAAAAGCTGTATTGATCCCTCCTCGTCATATCATGTTCGTCCATATGTCTATTCATTCTATTCTTTATTACAGTTTCTACCAATTTGTCCAGGAAAACCACCAGATTTTCTGGGCTGGACTGATAAGAGAGCTGATACTGTACATCAACATTTCTCTGTTAAAACAATCTGGGCACCAGCTGTTCCTTGCAAGCCTCCAATCCTTCCGGAGTTTTTACTCAGTGTGATACAAGGAATTCAGGGTATTACAGGTTTCTCATGGAGCAAGGCCTCACAATTGTGTCTATACTATCTCTTACAGCACCGTGTTACAAATTTTTAGACAAAGAGAAAAGTCGACCACACCACAGTGGATAGTTTTTGAGCAAACACAATTTATTACCATTATTGAGTTGCTTAGTTCCTGCATAAATATGTTATAGAACATATCAAATTAATTATTGCAATAGAAAAATCAATTTTGCGCATATACTGCACAGTGATTTATTGTTACAATCAATTATACGTTTCAAAATCAATATTTCAGGTTTTCATTGCTGACTGAAATAATGCTGAGGTTTTTTGCATTAAGGCAGAACAAACTCCATTTTTCAAACCAGAGAGCGATTGTTTTAAAAACAGATTTGGTCACTTTGCATATTGAAATTGCCTACATATAAAATGTTTATGGGCGAACGCAAACACCCAGAGAGTGGCTGTAAAACATATTGCTGTTGACAGCTCTGAGGACGTCTACAGGCGACTCATTGTTTGATACTGGTGCACTCCCAACTCTTCCAATCTCTGCGCGACATTGAGCCACGCTCTCATCACGGGGACCTCAGCATCTGTGGATATTCCAGCCCAGCTATGAGGAGAAGACACGCTGACTGCCCCATTTCCCAGGTAGAGAAGAAAGCAGAGCATTTGGCTATTTTCTCAGAGGAGGGGAAGAAAGAACAACTCCGTCTTTCCCCTGCCCCTTCCAAGAGCAACAAGAAAAGCTCTTCTGAAATCCCAGGTGCCCCTATCCAGGAAAAAAATAATATACGGAGAAGAAACAATAAAGAAGTGGAGGGACAGGGATGCTTTCAGGGACCTGTTGCACAGCTCATGTGGGTAGATGGTTACAGGAATGATTTGTGGATTGAAAAATCCCACCAGAAAGGACAAATCACACTGGTCTCTCGGTTTGGAAAGTGCAGTAACACCAACTTTTACCCGAAGGTGCCGCTTATAGAATATTTAGAACTGAATCAGCTGATAGAAACCACAAGTGACTTTTTGAAAGAAATCCCATAGTTCGGAAGACCGTCCAATGACCCAGACTTTTGAGTGGATCTTTGGGTGGTCCACCATCATTTCCAAACCACAGGCTCCATTTTGTCAATTTATTTCAAACCAAAAAGATTGCTGAGCTGCTTGTGAGCTAAAACAGCTAGGAGGCCCCAAGACAATCTGTTGCCCTCTAGGAGAGGTAGCAATAGCGTTGGTTATGCTCGTTCAGCGGAAGCGTGGACACACAGTGGCCAGCGTCCACCCAAACAAAGAAAAGAAAGAGTTTCTTGCAAATGGAACAATACTCAAGCAACGGATCTGCCATTGGGATGGTTTAACCCCTCGATGGGGCCAGCTGGCAACCATTTAACAGGTCTATAGATGGTATAACCATTTTGGAACTGGAGCAGGAGTGACTCCAGTCTCTCTCAAGCCATTTCATCGTAAGGTTGCACAAGCCTGGGGTGCTCCGTGCAGGACCCTGACCAGGCAGCATTGGAAGGAAGGTCCTGGGACCTTTCTGAGCAGAGAAAACTCTGAAGGCTCCCAAAGGAAGGGCGCACTGGCATGAGGGTCACAGTGGCCAAGCACGTTCTCCAAGCACGGGCTCCCACACAGCAGAGGACAAAGCCTGTTGCACACGGGCATAGTACTGCATGCGTACAATTACTTGTCAGATTTATACAAGCATAGTTTTTAGGGATATAAGGAACTATTGCAGCCCTACTATTTCTAGCCTGAACTTGTCACTAATTTGACTTAAAAAAGACAAACAAGAGTTCCAGCAGAAGCATCGAAGCACTTGGAGCTGCGACACCTGCAAGCACTGAGCAGTTTTTATGAGACCCCCAAATATCCCTTCCCCTGCCTTCAAATCAACAGTGACTGCATCTCCCTGCACAGCAGGTCTCACAGAAGCAACGGGTTTGATCTAACGCTCAAGGTAGAATAAATAAGATCTTACGATTAGAGGAAAAAGCAGGTTCTTTACAGATCCGCCTAAAGCTGTCACTGTAATGGTAACAGCACACTTTCACCTCCACCTGGTCTCCATGGACACCGCAACGATGCTTTTTATCAATAGTACTTAACATGTGACCCTTTGCTCCAGGAAAATCAATGACTAAGGTTCTGACAGGCTGCTTCTCCTTTCTTCTGCTTAAGAGAGAGCCGTAATGACTAGTGCTCTAATCCTTCACGCTTTATCTGAGAGGTAACCAACAGAAAGAAAATATTTCCTTTCTGTTATACCAGGATTCCTAAGGAAACCATAAAATGAAGCCGGCTTCAAGAGGATTTCAGGAACCTGTTAGTCCTGGTTGGAACGCAACGTGGAAAAGTATTGTAAAAGGTTGCTGGCCACCTCCATTTGCTGAAATAGGCCTTCTTCAACGGGAGCGCGGGCCCTTCCTTGCACCATTAGGAAACCACCCTGAGCAGCTCCGGGTGAGCTCGGACACCCAGCGCTGCCCTCGCTCAGAGCTGCGAATGCCTTGGACGTTGCAATATGGCCCTTTACAGACTGCAAACCACATGGCGTGATCCCTCCTAGTTCAACCTCATTTGATAAGCCTCTTCAGGCAGAACAGATGTTGGCCCAACAGATCTAACCAAACCCGAGCTGAACCTTTAACACCTTTCCTGTAGTTTCCAAAACCATAGGATATATTCATATTCCCATTTTCATGATTATTTAGTAGAATAAGAAAAAGCTGAGATATTATCTCTATGTTGTGAGATATTATCTCTACGTTGGTTGGAAATGTGGAGCATCAGAAATCTCGTGAATCTTATCAAATCAAAGTTTCTGGATGTGCAAAGACCATTTGTCAGTTTATTTTAGTCAGTAATCCTCTGGACATAAATATTCATTAACTGATATTTGCAAACATTCATTCAGCTATGGTAGCAGATGACTAGTACTTGCTTTATGAAGTCTATCTGTTGCACTTTGTCTCTGCACATATGCTTTTCTTCTGATTTTTTTTTTACTAAGTCCACTCTGTAGATTTTTTTTTTCTCCCAATGAAAGTCTAATTATCCACAATCAAACCAGCTAGGTACACAAATCAAGTATTTGATACCATAGAGCCTTGAAGCTGGAGGAAGACTCCAAAAACTCACTAAGTTTTTAAGTAGAGGCCATCACGCGCCTTAAGGGTGTGGGCTATTCTGCCTGAAAAGTGAAGCCAAACTTGACGGCAGGACCTGATGATCTCAGAGGTCCTTTCCAACCTTAATGATTCTATGATTCTAAACTAAACCGGGAATAACGCCGGTGAATAACACCAGGGCACACCGTGAGTTGCCAAAGAGCACAGGGATGGGATGGGATGGGATGGGGCTCACGGAGCTCCTAGCACCTTTAAAGGGTACGACAGGCGCTATCCAGGATCAAAGCCCATTAGAAATTTCACGTTTTTGGAAGAAATTTTGTGGGTTAAAATTTCCCATCTACCAGCGGATAGTGAACTATATGCTAGAAGCTTGAATTAACGCAGGTTAACTCAGGTTAAAAGGCAAAGCCTGAACAAGTGCAAGGTAGCGGAAGGAAAATAAAGCTAGAATAAGAGAGTCTGTTGTGAATTTATGTAGATTAAGCATCCAGAACACACTCGCCTCATTTGTGAAAAGCTGGAAGAAGTTCAAAAAAGGAATAATCTGATGATTTCATCCAACAACAAAATGGACTATTTCTCTCCATGTATGGCCAGCAGCAAGAAATAGCACTTTCCTCATTCCAAATATGACCCATCCATGAGCTGGGATTTGAAACTAATTTCCTGAGTCAGACAGCAGATTTGGGAGCCGGGTGTGTTCTGCGTTTGCTGAGGGACTCGAGCAATGATCTCACAGAAACACTGAACGTTCCTTCCACATGGAAACTAGGAATGACCTTTGGGTACTTCCATAAAGCGCTCTGAGATTTTGCAGAGCTATTTGAAATCTTAGGTATTCCTAATGGTGTTGTTTAGCTTTTATCAGTAATAGCAATGGGCACTGAAGATACCCAAGGTCTGTCAAATGCTGTAGTGACACACATTAAATAGTCTTAAAACCAGCAATATCTAATAATAATAATAATAATAATAATAAAAAATATATTAAAAAATAAGAAAACAACACTACAGCCCCTCCGAAGTATCAGAGACTTCAATACACCCAGATGGCAAGTGTTCCCCTCCTAAAGCTGAGAGCCAAAACAGGGCTATAGGCTTGAAGAAATTAAAAATTAAACACTAGCAGAAATAAGCTGGACATGTTGGCAGCAAGCCTTATAGCCAAAACCACAATATACTGCCCGAGACGCAGTTGCAAATAATTACAAGCCCCCAGGACACCCAATAGAACATTTTGCGACCAGTTTGACTCATCTTTTATCCTTAAAAAAACCCCTTGGGAGCTGGGTACGTACGTCACACTGGTCACCACCGAACGCAGCGATGCATCCCATGGAAGGGCTCTTAATGATCTGCTAAGAGCATTCAGAAGTTGTCCCGTGCCTCTGAGAACAAGCCTTTCCGCGCTTGCCAAAATTCACGGGAATGTCTAACTATGGCTTTTTTAACTGCTATTAATTAGTCTCGGCCTCAATAATCTCCTCGGGGTGAAGCTCGCATTCAGAGGCATTCAGGCTCCGTTTTGGCTAACAATTCAATCAAATTACCTGAACAGCTCACAGAAAACATGTATTATCTCCCAAATCAGGTATGTTTTGAAAAACAGGCAGGACTCAAGAAGGGACTTAAAAAAAGACAGCATTTAAAAAATATGTGTCATCTGTATACATATAATATAGCGCTTGAGGAAATATTAAAATCAATGTGTCGTTTGTGCAATAAAATGTGCTAAGCCTGGCATAACTGCAAAAAAAAAATAGATTTTACCAAGAAATTAAGGATCCTGAGGCAAAGTACAGGGTGCTTAACGTACTAGCGTTTTGCTATGTGTGGGTCCTCTCCTGAAAGAGAAGACAAATTCCCAGGAAATACTTATTCTATACTATGCATATGGCACAGAAATTTATTACCCTAACGCTATAAGGAAAGTCAAAACTATTTAGAAGTCAGACCTATGGAGCATACGGAGATCCTGTATGATTTTTTTTTTTTTTGTTACAAAACGAGAGTGTCTTATTTGGAAAGGCTTTAAGTCATTATTTTCAACGCTCTGGGAGAATAAATTCAGATCCGTTATTTGTCAATGGCATCTTGCCCATCAACGGTTTCGCCTGTGTTTGTGTGCAACGTGGCTCAGGCTTCCTGCTGTGGACACGTTAGCCCAGACCCGCAGGGGACACAGCAGCGCCTTGCAAAAATACAAGGAGGCCTAGGGCAAGGAAAGAAAAAGGAGAGCATTTCACAGTATGTGCTGTGAACGCCCCAAGTCCTGCTAGAAACGTCTGAAAGCATCGGTGGGCGAAGAAAACAGGACTTATCGCATGTCGATTTGCAGGTTGAGGAGCAGAAGGGATAAGGTTTGGATCCATTTTTTCCAGCCAGTTCTGCTCTTTTAAGACCCTTACTGAATTGCTTTCCAGGAATGCGATTCCTGGACTTCAATCCCGCGCTTTTGGGCACAGCCCTGGACTCCACTCGGGCTTTATTTCCTGGGCTTGCAGTAAGACCACAGCCATACTCACCCGAGACCCTGCTTTCTCAAGCATCCAAACCTGTTACGGCACGTGCGTGAACGACAGCGGAAGGCGTTTAATGCAGAAGCTGTGTTTCTCCCGGCCCCTCCCGCCGCCCTCGGACCCGCGGCCGTCCCCACGTCCCTCCGCTCCCACCGCCCCGCAGGGAAGGGGCTCTCCTTCTCCAACCAACGTGTAAGCCGCAAATTAATTTACAAATACACGGTGAAGCTGTTGGCAGTTGCCTTGGATTTGAGCAATTTTCAAGTCCCCAAGCACGGCGTTTCATAAACCCACTTTTTTTCCCCCACCAAGAGAAGATAGGAAGAAAAAAAATTGGGAGGATTGTTAAGGTATGAAGACCTTTTCAGCCAGTATTATCTCCTCAGGGTATTTCTCTTCTGAACTACACCTCCAAACAGCTCTTATATGAAAATTGCATGATCAAATACTTAAACCATTTGATCACCACAGTCTTAAAAACAGAAAGAAAAGGAAAAGGAAAGTGATAGTAATGATATACCGGGGAAAAAAACTTCAGGATAAAAATGCCTCTGGGTGTCTTCACTAACTTGAAAAGAAGAAAGGATGAAACATAACCAAATACAAGGCTTAGAAGAGTCAGGAACCTCAGGCAAATACTTGGTTATGGTGGCAAAGGAACAAAACAACCAGAAAGTAGCAAGGTTTGAAAACAAATAATGAAAAATGTCATCATTTTCTCTCTCTCTCTGCAAATACAGACACTTCTAAAGCACAACTGCTTCCAAGATTTTCTTCTACGTATTTAAAAAAGACTTGGAAAATAATAATAACGTACGGTGCAACTGAGTGCTTTTTAGCTGGGTGACACATGGACGTTTCAAAATAGCACGCAGAGCAGCGCTCTTCTCTTATGTAACGGGAACTGCTTAGACCAACATTTAAACAATTTTTACGTTTCAAAATCGGTGAGATTCCTCTCAGCTAAGTTTAGACAGGTTCTTTTTAGAGGTGACAGTGAGAAAAAAAGAATGTCCAAAGAAAATCACCTGACATGGTAATTTTTTTAGGACAGGTGAATCTTGCTTTCAGTTTCTCATTTTATTAACTCAGCAGAAAAGAGTGATTGCTTATTGGGTTTTTAGGCATTTTTAGATATTTTAGGGCATTTTTAGACATTTCATCATACAATTAAAACTAACTTGTACTCATTTTGTAAGTACATTTGAAAACAAAACCTTCTGAAGTAACTAAGAGATAGCATTAACTTGAAATGCACTTCACTTTTAAAGAACATCATGTTAATGAAAATTTTCAAAGCTTTGACTTCCCATTCAAAGTTGGGCTAGAAAGTTTTCATTAAGAAAAAACCCCTGTAATAGCAATCATAGAATCGTTAAGGTTGGAAAGGACCTCTGAGATCATCGAGACCAACCTGAGATCATCGAGTCCAACCTGAAAAACCCATCTACGATATATTTCCATAGCTGTAGTGACATATTTCTTTTCATTCTAACCCATTCGTGTGTCAACGCGCAATTACTCACGATGAACGTTTGCTCTCAGCTCTTCCTCCCTCCGCTGAGGATGCTCTAGTTTTTAGCGACTGGGGCGCGTGGTGTCACGAACCCCTGGCAGGCCGACCAGCAAACGGACACGGCATTTGCCGACGTCAGATGTACAGAGGCGGCAAAACCACCTGCAGAGAGCTGCCTGTCAACGTGCAAACTCCTTAAAGTCATTCAACAGTTGGCCAAACCACTTCTGCTCTACAGTACCATTTTTATTGACACCAGCTAAGCAAGGAAAGGTTGATTTTCACCTCCCTACATATTGCAAACTTGTAAAGAGTTTCAGTCAACTATAAGAAAACCAACAGGAACTTTACAGGTCCAGGGATCAAAGTAACTATCAATACTTCAATCAAGTTTTCAATTACAAATGCACTTAATTGATTAGCACTTAGCAGCACCTGTAGTTGGCTACCACTTTAATTACTGATTATACTGATGCTGATTACTTAAACGATACCTGCCTGAGAGCCTCGTGATTAAGAGTTTATAAAGCAAAGGGCACAATAATTTCAAAATAATTAGGCTATTAAGATTCAAATTAAAATCAAAATCTCAGGAACATTTAGAAAAAATATTCCGTTTAAAATAATGTTAATGCATGCGCCCTTATTATGCTGGGCTGATAGCAAGAGCTGCCCAGAGATGCCTCAAAGGCAGCTAAGTCCCTCGTTCTCCGGAGGAAGGTGTCAGCTGCCCGTTAGCACAAACGACTGAACACCATCACCGCCACAAGCAACGAAAGGAGCAAATCCAAAAAGCACAATGAAATAACGCGTTCCTAAACCTGTTTATTAAATATTTATGCTCCTGCGGCAGTAAAGGAGGTTCCTCCTCTTCTAACATACGCAACGGAGCGGGGCACGCCGCATTTGGAGACTGATGGGGTTCCTGTGTCCATGACCTGAGTGCCAGAGCCTGCCTTAGCTTTGACGCTAATTCTCTGTATGATTTTTTATAACGCCACTGCCACTCTCAAATCACACATTTGCATAACAATCCTACCGAAATACTAACTGCAACAGAGGTTTGCGAGTCTTAAAGCGCGTGAAGGTTATTGTGGTAAGGTAACACGGGAGCGCAAAGCATACCTGCTTCTCGTGACGTGCCGTTAACCTGGAGAGCATCGCTTTGGGCTTCTCATGTAAAAAGCATAAAGGTAGTTCGCCAGCAGAAATGCTCAGCTTTAAAGGCCTAATTCGGTAGCGGAAAAGATGCTATTTTGGGTATAGAGGTTAGTGAGGGAGTTTCTAAAGAGAAAGGAACCATCTGGTGCTATTCAGTGAGCATCGTGCGCTGGAACAGCTCCCCGAGCCCAATCGCAGGCATTGAGAGAGGGCTGGGAAAGGATTTGGATGGGATCACGAAAAAACAGCTAAAAAGAGGTAAATTCTACAAACGGATATAAAGCTTTTGTTGAATTGCTCGAAGATAGAAGATGATGATGACTAATCCTATTGAAAAGGCCAGGGAAACAAGAAGGTATTGAAACATCTGCGGAAGGAAGGGAAAAACTGCCAGATGTTGCCGGGGTTGGCATTTTTTAATGTCCAAAGAGGAATATTCTGGATTGCACATTGTACAATCAGGGTCCAAACTGATTTATTATCCAAGTGACTGAAGTTACTCATCCTCACCCCTCTCCATGACCAGCTCTTTGGATTAATTAAATAATAAACAATGTCATATTTTCCATTTCTTGAGAATAAACAGCGTGAAAGGCAGAAGCACGAATGATGCATTAGAAGCGGTTGAGTCCCCATCGCTGGAGGTATTTAAAAGCCGGGGAGATGTGGTGCTCGAGGACATGGTTTAGTGGTGGGCTTGGCAGTGCTGGGTTAACGGTTGGACTTGATGGTCTTAAAGGTCTTTTCCAACCTAAACGATTCTGTGATTCGGGATGATGGAATAGAAAATCTGAAAGAATCAGCTTGTTTCACTGGTACCAAAGCATGGGGGGGAGAGCTCTGCTCCTCATTTCAGACATATGGCAGGATTGCAAACACCTCCTCCTTCTTTTTAACTCGCTATGTACCACGCACCAACGCTCTCCTTGAAGAACATTACTACTTCCAATTGATTTTCAGGAGAATTGCAGGTGTACCGTGGGGTACCAGGTCAGGGAAGACAGGACTCAAGTAGCGAGCTACTTCTACTCAATTTTACTCTAAACCAATATTTACATTGTTTTGAAGCTCGAGATCTGAATGTGGGATGATGCCCTCCCCCTGACACCGATGCTGCAGGGGATTTTTAGCCTGCCGGTGAAGAACTTCAAACGCATTTATAGCGGCTTCTCTCCTTGGGAGACGGAGGTAAGAGCCAGCGCACCCAGCAGTGCTTCCGACACACACAAGACATTAGAAGATGCAGGGACAATTAGCCAGGCTGTGGATCTTAAAGATAAAAACTTCTGCCTCTCTGAATTTTCAGGTTAGGCTAGGACATGTCCCATCCCGCTTCTCAAGACCGCAGAGCGTTGTGGAGCAGGGAAGGAAAGGCCTCTCTCAAGAAACGCAGATACCAGGTACGGGGAGGGACACCACGACACGTCTGTGTCACACCGAGTTATTTCTGTTTCTTTTCTTTCTGTAACAAAGAGCACACCCTGTGAAATACCTCCTTAAGTTTTGCTGCCAAAACTTGATTTCTTAAATTTCTTTGCCAACGTCCCTGAATTGCATGCATTTGCTGTACCCTATTGAAAACTGGCACTTTGAAGTACTTCTGAGCTTTGTTACATCTATTTATTCACAGAAGCGTGTTACTTTTCCTTTTGATTATACAAATACATCTCCTATCGCTAGGTCTGGGCCTGAATGCTAATAAAATGTGGTTTTGTAAAACTGTGTTTTAATGATCACATAGCGGTGAAGTTTATGACTAGGAGAAGACCCGAAATGTGAACGTACGCTGACCTCGTCTCCAATTAAGTCGCTGGGAGAAGTTCAAATGAAACGAGGAAGGCAGGTCCTGGCCCTCTTCTTAACTCAGTTAGCAAACAAGTGGCCGAGTGCTGGTGATTGTAAAGTTTAATTGAAAACAAAAATGGAGCGCTAAGACCCACCGGTAGACTTTCAAATTCAAATACTCATCGAAAGTAATTTGTCATTCTCTACTCTCACCTCTCGCGTGCCGCGACTACACGCTGCTTTTGGACTGCACATGCATGCTTCTGTGGCAGCTATAAAGCAATTTTATTTACTTATTTATTCAATACAGTGCATCCGGAACGTGTGTCTTACAGGATGGCGACTCCTCCGACGGCCCGGGTAGAAGGCTCCTAACGCTGCCATCGTATATCAAACGCAGACTTGAAATAAGGGGCTTCTCGCACATACGGCTAGGTTATCTAAACGGACACAGAGGCAATTCTCATGGTTCCTATCTCCGATGAAAAAGTAAAATTTGGCATTTCATGAGAAATGAAGGCGGTCTGCCATTTTCCCTGGGGTAAATCAGAATACTTAATCCGTCCCAGAGACCAAGGGCAATCCCACTCCAGGGCCCCATTTCTCAGCCTATGTTTATTATCTTAGCATTTTAAAACCTGCCCGCTGCTTAATTCCTCCCCATTTTGTACCCCAAGGCTGATCTTATTCATTAATTCTGATTGAACATTATCTGTGCTTCTGCTTTCAGCTTTCCAAGTCTCTAAAACACTGGCTCAAATACAAGGGTAGTCCAGGTATCACATGTTGCCTTAAATAACTCTAGCTCCAGCCAGCTGTGAAAATACAGAATCTTCAGTAATTATTTCTGGTTTTATCTCTACATTTTTTTTTGTTTAATTACGTTTTTCGTTAAAATTTGAAGCGCTGGAGGTCCCTGTAATTATCATGGGACCCAGACGCCAAATTCATCTGGGAAAGGTAAATGACTGGAAGCCACTAGGCAACCTAACGCACTATATTGATTTTTAGGATTAATGGCAAGGGTCATTCAGGATAGGCCTTTAAATTTTGTATCCATTGGCATCTGTTTAATGAAAGACTTTTCCTTCCCTATGGACATTCAATAACATTAAGCGGGGCTCCAGAAAACATCAACTCAGACATAAATATGTATTTTCTATTTTCTAGTTCTTCTAATAAGAACTTTTGCTTTTGGGACCTGCAGGTAGACATTTTCAGTCAGCATCAGAGCTGCTGTTGGGACACTTTTGGTATAATTTTTCTTCCCCAAAAATCAACCTGAATTTGCAGAATTCAATGGAATTTACCTAATTCGCTGCACACCCAGAAACTATATCAGTCAGTGATAAGCTTAAGGCAAATCTCTTAGGCTTGAAAGTCTTGACCTGAAGACCTCCTATTCGATGTATTTATAATTGGTACCTTAGTTGATATACAGACCTGCAGAAGGATATTCTTCTCCACTGAAGGACGCTGGATCTAGTCCAGTCTCAACTGTTGTTTACTACTAGGAGCTGAAAAGTTCAACTTTGTTATAAATCTGTTGCTGGGCATTCAAGGTTGGGTTCATCCCAATTAATTTATGTACCTAGCTGAAGCATCCCAGTACTTGGCCAGAGAAGGATGTATCGTCTATCTGAACCACTCTTCAGGAGCTGCCTGCACCTTATCACAAAAAAAAGCAGCTCATAGGGTGCTGCATTTCAGGTGACCAAATTAAGTGCCTAAGTTCAGGTGGAATGATCAGAGTCAGGCACTCCATTAACCTGGATTGCATCTGAGCCATGTTGGAAGAGAAGTTAATATCAAAATGACAATGGAAAGCAACAGAAATGTCACTGAAGCACAGAATGGCATAGGTTGGAAGGGACCTCCGGGGGTCATCTACTCCAATCCCCAATTATTTCTTTAACACTTGTTCAGAGGCAACCCATCATGGTCAACATTTCCAAAGGCAACCTGCACCGCTGACATTTCCCTCGTGTTTCGTGGGGACCCGGCTGTCCTGGTGTCCCGCCACGGATGCCTAGGGGATGCTTCCCAACATGAGAGACCGCAGCCCACACCACGCTTTAGAGAGTACCAGTCCTCATTAGCAGCCTCGTTATCTTGAATTAAGAGCATGAACACGATTATTTAGCTCAGTTTTCTGGGGGCATCACAGCCCTCCCATCCAGCAGTTTCTGACCTTAGGCTCAGCACTGCATGGTGCCGAGGGGCATCGCTGCACCCTCCAGCCCTCCCAACAGAAGAGACCGAGCTTTTAGCCACTATTTTAGTTATTTCTTTGGAAGCAGAGCCCAGATTCATAGATTCACAGGCCAGAAGGGATCTCTGCGACCATCCCCTCCGTCCCCTGCCCTGTGTAACAGAGTCTGTAAGACTCCTCTGGATTAATTCTTGTCTGAACGGGATAAAGGAGAAATCGGGTTTTGCCTGACCTTGAGAGCTCTGATCTTGACAGCTCTGTTCAGTTAAACACACAAAAACGGCTTATTTTGGTATATTTTGGAAGTTTTAGTGTATTTTCAAGGAAGAGATAGACTTGCTCCACGTCGCCAGAACGAGTGACTGGCCAAACTTTGATTACAGCCCTGATGCCCAGTGCCACTACATTAAAAAAGTTATTTTCCTTTCAGAAGATTTAATGTCGTAATGTTACCGATAAAGGAAGGCACAATAGAGTTGTCAAGAAAAATGAGAAATAATCCCAGCCAGACTCCTGAACAAAGCCCTCCGAAGTAAAACCTGCAGTGACCTAAATAGCCTAGCACCCGGTTGTTCTTCTTTGACTGGGTAATAAATACAGCAACCTTTAAAAATGGATTTTAGAAAATAACCTGTTACATTAACAATGGGGTGGATTCCCACCTGATGATCACAATTAACCACCCCAGTCGGGAAGATCGCTAAAAAGAAATGCCTCGGAAGAGCAGAGGTAGTATTTCTGGCAGCTTTGACCCTTAGGGCTATATGCCTTTCAAAGAAAAAGTTGCAGCGTAAGAATTATAAAGACAGTGATGTATTTGAGCCCTGCCTGCTCTCATTACCATGGGCACAATATTGAGGGCCTTGAGGGGGAAGGACTGTCAATATCCTAAAAAATTCAAAGTTTTCAGAATTCACCGAGTAACTTCACGGTGCTGTGCACAACATACTTGTTCACTAAATCAATTGACTGGTTTTATTACATCAGACTGCCATAACATCCTCCCTTCACAGGAGGAGATCCTGGAAGAAGCTGCTCTACACCCTTATTCACGCCATTGAAGAGCTTAGGGCTGGGTGGTGGAAAGCCATCGCAGCGGTGGGACTGGAGCCTGCCACCACCAGCCTTCCCTGGAGTTTGTCTGAACGGAGCGAAGGATCAAGCACCTTCCAGCAAAATATCTATAAATACAGAGAAATGGTACACGTCACATTCAGCTGCTATCATCTCGACTCAGCAAAGCATTGCTCCATTAACATTACTATCATATCTCATCCTATACAATTTTCCTCTTGGGAAAAGCACAGGACCAGCGCCTGTATATTCTGACCTCCGGTAGTTTTACTAAAAGACAGAGCAAAGAAGCAGATATTGCAGTCACGATAAATAAAGATCATATTTGATGTTCCTCCCTTCTTTTGAGTGAACATGCTGGCTTCTTTTTTCTCTTTTCTTTACCATATCATCTTATTTGCAAGTGGCACACGATTACTTGGGTACCATCCAGTAGATAAAGAGAGAAATTTTCACTTCGCAATACCGTATCACATTGCTAATTTGTCTTAACTTCACAGGAAGAAGAAAGCAACCATTAAAAAATTAGAAACCTTTGTCGCACGCTGCTTGTGGGAAAATAATTTCAGAGATTTTCCAGTTTGAGTAAATTACACCAGATGTCAACTCTTAGAAATTCCAGGCTGTCATTACTATGTCAGAAAGAAGTATTTTGGTCCTGTTTTCATCTGATGGGAAAACAAGCTATACAGCAAAGATAAACAGTCAAAATAAAATATTATTCCCCAAATCCTGCGAATTTCGCTCAAGAGCACAGCTCAGTCTTGTCATGCGGGTGAAGTCATTCATACCCTACAGATGAACCAACAGAGATGCAACAAGGGCAGTCAGCAGTTGGGCTTACCGTAGGCCTTTACAAACACAGATTTCAGCAGGCTTAATAGCCTCATCAACTGGCAAAGCCATCTCAAGCGCAGAGAGGTCCAAATTGCAAAATCTGCAGCTCTATTTCATCTCCTCGATGTTCGTAAATGCTTGGGTCACGATCAAACCTTAACTTCACATATGTGAAGGCAGAGTGTAATGCAGGATATGTACCAGAATGATAAAGCTTTGCCAGAGGTTGGCAATTCTGGTGAAATGGCTTTGTCTCCTATTCATAGCTACTGAACAGAGCAAATATTGCTAAATCCAACTATATATTATACCAGCATGCATTTATTTCCTGATGAAGAAAAGGTTGTGAAAAGAGCAAGCGTTTATTATAATTAATGCACACGCACCTACAAAAACATTGCTGAAGACTTATAAGCCGGCGTGAACCAAATAAATACCAAACCCCTAATAACACCTACCGAGGAGTAGTCTTCGTGTAGGGTAAACACTTTTTATGACACTTCATGAGTTTTTCTTTTAAAATACTCATGTGACCCATCAGCACTGCTCATCCAAAACCCACACTCCTTATATTCGTGCCTCTGGCATGCCCAAGATGCCCACGCTTATTGTGGAAACGCTCAAGGCTCAAGATTTACATGAGGATGTGCAGCGTATGCCCTGGTCCGCAGAAATGCTGTTTCTCTTGGTGAACGCTCTATGACCTCTATTTCAATAACTCACTTGGTCAAAAGAAGCAAGGTGAAGAGTATTGCTGCGTGTAAATGAAATCCTTATTGAGGACAAAATAAAAAGGCAGCAGAGAAAGAACACAGGAGACCAAGCATTCACAGAAAAGACCAGAAGTAAATATACTAGAGTGCACACAGAAATATAGGAAACAGTTTAATAAATCAATACAAAGGATGTGAGCAGATTTGGAGATATTTAGTCAGCCAAACAGCTTTTAATACCCAGTTCAGAAGGGACTTATCGAATTGGAGTGCTTCAGCTGTTGCTCAGATGATGATGGAGTCTCCTCCTTCCTCCCGGGTGAGGTAGGAGATACCCAGCATCATTTGCCTTCACTATTCAAACAAGAACATTGTATTGATCTGTGTATTTAGTAAACGTTATGATTCCTGCAAACTACTATGGCTTTGAAAAAGTGGTTCTATACAAGTATCAGATTTTACATACCACATTTTTCTTCATCATCTAAAGAAAAACCATGGTTAATAAACGCTACACAGCGCACTGCTTCGCATCTCCTGAACCAAATCTCCCTAAAGCCAAGAAGATTTTTCCTCTTTTCGTTTCAAAGGATGGGTACTATAAACTGTATAATCAGGCAAACGATCAGCATCGTGTATTCTTCCATCAAGTCCTATACTCGTATATCGACGCAATCATCAGCATCTCAAAGATCACTTCGAAGGCAGGTGACAAATCTGCTCCTTACAAGCTTTATTAGATCATCTACTCACTGGAGATGTTTGAAATGCCAACTTATAGCAGGCAAATGCTGAGTTGGCACAAGTCAATTTTACTTTTATTTCACAACTTTCCTCTTGATAACTGTAAATTCCTTTAAAGAAATTACGGCAATTGTTTTGGAAGCACATGGGACTGGCACCAAGTGTTCTGCAATGAGAAAGCGTAGGGTGGGCTGAATTTCTGTTGTAAACTCAAGGACGCTTCAGGAGCGCTGGTCAAATAACGTGGATAATGTCACAACTTCAGCCCCAGTGAATGGAAAAAAAAATATATATATATAAACTAATTCTCTCCTACTGCCACCTAGTTTAGAAAAAAAGAACCACCAAAATAAGCTGAAGAGCACTGGAAAATATTACTAGAGCATAAATGCAGATTTTCATCAGACACTTTCCGAGTTCTCTGTGAAAGATAACATTAAGCTTGTGAAAAGAGTTAATTATGCATTAAAAGGGCACTCTGGGAGTTAAGGCTACTTTCGAAATTCTGAAGCAAAGCTAATTCTGGCATGAATGATTCTATAAATATCATGTACTTTAAGCCCAGAAATAGGCTGGTTTATAATTGTTTTATTCTCTAGAGACTGTTCTGTGGATTTTAAAGATGGGAGCACATATCCTTTTGGCTTTAGTAAAGCTATGGGATCCAAACTTTGGTTTTAGGGAGCCAATTTTGGTCTTAGGTTCTTGTTTCCAACCACCCCCCACCCTCTAGACACCAATCCCATTAGGCAAGGCTATTTTTATAACATACAAAAATCTGTCATGGCTTCCCTTTTCATTAGTTCTGCAACATAAATTAATAAGAAACATTATTCCCACTGCGATGTACGCATTATCAACAAGGAATAAGAAAAACAACAGAAAAGCAGAAAAACCCTTAGGTTATATATAATTAAGACAAAAAGTCGTAAAAGTCATTTAAACGGAAAAAGAAAGAAACCTCAGGTCCTGATTTTCATTTAGACCGAGAAATCTTCCAACCATTCTGGCTGTGCAAAAAGACCTCAAGGAGGCAAGAGTAAATTTACAACTCTTTTCAGGTACCTTCATCCTCCCAGAATGGCGTAAGCAGCAGTTGGCATAAATAGGAACCGGATAATAAATCTACTGGCAACAGTTTTATTTTATTTTCCAAATCTTCGGAAGTCTTACAGGACCCTCCAGCAAATCAGGCTGAGTCAACGCTACGAGGGAAGGCTCCATGATACAGGAGGTGCTGGGATGCCCTCGCTCTACCGGTGGGTGCTGGGTGTGGGACCCCCCACGCCGCTGGGCACCCCGTAGCGGGGACAGGCCACCCTCTCTCCCACCCTTGTGCCAAAAGCAAGGGGCTTTCCAGCTCAGGGGGTTTATTAGCGCTTTATAAGGTATAAAACTTTGTGAGACACCCACGCTGGTTTTGGGGGTGCAAGAATGAAATCCAGACAGTGTATTCAGATTTACAGACCCACTAAAACCACCCAAACAAAACCTCAAAACATATTCCATGTCTGTCAAGATGGCCAAAAACGTATCAAAAATTCTGCCCTACAGCTCTTGACTGCACTCAAGATCCAGGCCAAATTTCATAACTGTTCAGTAAAAGCGCGATGCCTTTCCTTCATTTCATTAGATGTCATTTCTCTGCTGAACCAAACGAAGTGTGATGATCCCAGCAGCTCCTGCCAGTACAAGGAGATGCTGGCAGCATTCCCAGGGTGCACGGGGCAAGGGGGAGCATCCCGGGAGGTGCTGGGACCCTTATCGGCACCCAACGTGGGCACCCACACAAACAGATCGGAGGGAAGGGGGTTGCAGGAGGGATGGAGCAATGAAAGAACGAGATGGTGGGTCTCATCTTGCTTTGACTGGTCATCACAAACAGCAAAACCCCAATGCCTGAGTCAAGACACGTGAAGGTAGGGTGCCTTCACAGTGGTATCAACACTATCACCAAACACTTTCTCCATCTGGGAGATACTTCTATTATCTTGTGTCACCACAGAGACAAAGACCCAGAACCGTAAACCTTCTAGACACCTAAAATGCAATTTCAGGCAACCTAAGTGAAAATGTCAGGGGACTCTGAGGTCGGGCTTGGGAACCCCAGGACCAGCCACATCCTATCACCTCTTCCCCATCTAGCTGAACCCCAAAGCCCAGCAGCAAACCCTCCCCTGTCCATGTCCCAGTCCCCCAGGCTTTGGGTACCAGCGCACCAGGAGGCATTGCTGCACCCCAGGAACCAGCCGAGGGGGATGGATCCCAGCTTCATTTAATCTGTGTCCAACGAAACATTCTGGTTCTGCTTCGGTGACTATTTTCATCCCATTTCTGGAGCTAGGTTTGCAGTCACACCATAGCCACTGCTCCTTACTGGATCTGGCCCTGAAATATAAGAGAAGCAGTAATATTTTTCCTTCCAACTTCCCATCCTGGCTGAAGCCTGTCCTGCAGATGACATTTCTGCTGAGACCAACTCTTCATTAATGGAGTCTATTCTTTTATATTTTGTCTCAAAAAAATGCATTTCTAGTGGAAATTACTCGAAGAACAGTCCATAAAGGGTAATTGCCCTTTTTTTCCAAAGGTGATGCACACAGCCTGCTCATTCATCTTCATTTCACTGGGATCCTAAGACCAGAGAAATGTTCAGCTTTATTTTTGCTGCTACATGATGTCAGCTAACACTGCTGTTAGGATTCCTGCGAACGTCATTTCAAAATCTCAGCGATAACGCAGGAAAAACACGATGCGTCCTAAATTAAAGTGCCTGCCCAGGTTTCCTCGGCAGCGACGCTGCTTTTTGCTATTCAGGTGATAGAAGCAGCGCCCAGACGTGAGCGTTGCTGCATTTTACAGAAAGCACGGAGGAAGTTTTCTAAGCGAAAATCCTGAAGGACAGACGAAGAGGATGAATGCGATAAAGTTTGATAAGAAGGAAAAAAAACCCCAGCCGATCCCCATAACTGGAGGCATGCAGGGTATTATTATGCCAACAATTGTATTTCTTTCTATTTATACAGAAAAGACGTAAGCTGATTTTTTTTTGTTGTTAAAAAAGTCAAATAAATGCTGCTAGTGAAACATTAAATCTGCGCAGATAAGATCTCGCAGAATAAGGAAAGGCAAAAATTAAGTTTCTGAGAGCAATCGCAAAGCCTTTCTACTCTGCAGCGCGACGTCTTCTTTCCTGGCTAATTTATTTATGCCTTAAATGCCTCTTTTAAAGCGTACATCGCAGGCAGTTTAGCTCAGCTAACATTTTACAGAAGTCTTAAACGCACTTCTCTTCCCCCTCTGTGACTTTGCACATGTTTAACAATGTAATCGTACAGGTTTTGGCGCCTAATGTTTTTAATTTTAATAAGAAAGTTTTGTGTTGTTGGGTTTTTTTTTTCCTAAGGACTGGTTTAGCATGTGTCTACAGTGAGGTAGTGACAAATGCAGGGAAAATTTAAGCAATTATTAGTATTTTTCCTTTAAAAACTTTATGTTCCATAACATATGGGGAACCAGATACCGCATCCTTATGATCCAACTGGCTGCTAGAAGAGATGTGATGGGAAGGAAGGAAAAGACCTCGGTATTTACAGCTGCAATCAGACCCGAATATGCCATATTACTGAATATGGCTCAATCTCTCTCCAAATCATCTTTGAACAGGAGGATAAAACGGAAAGAAATCTAGGATGAGCCCCATCCACCCCGAGGAGTGCAGGGGCTTGATAAAAACCCCAAAATATCTGAATTGCTTTGGTTTTGCTCTAACGAACTCTAACTGCAGCCTGCGATAAAGATGTAAGATTACTTGAGACCGCACGTAAGCACAAACTACACGCGGTGCAAAATCCTTATTCCACTAGTGCTTTTTCTCAGCTACTAAATAAAACATTCAAAGTGAAATGTTGTCCAAAATCCATGAAGTCTTTTACAGGACAGCAAAACCAACAGTCACGGGATAATTGATTTTTTCCACACCTGCTATTTCATTCCCATTCCTGACACTCTGGAGCTTCTTCAGAAGACACCAGGGCCAGTTGCATTGGCCTGTAAAATCTAAAAACTAAGAGTTTTCCCCAGTGAACTTTCAAAAAATTCCATTATAATACTTTTTCTAGAGATGAACTTTCTCCATCCCTTAGGAGCCTCCATACCCAGCATTTAGTCTCTTAAATATTAGGCTGAATGAAAAACTAGATGGTTTTAGAAATTTCCCCCCGTGCAGAAGGATTTGAATCCCAAGGAAGAATTTAAGACTATCCCACGAGCTCTCTAACAAAACCTGTTTTCCTAATAATAAAACAATAATAAATTCAGATGTCAATACATAAGTTTATAAAATTCAGCCGGTGGCAGTGTGGTATTGACTGTTCTCTGTACTATCTTACATTGCCTCTAAATGAAATTAAGGCCCGACTGTGGTGAACGTACAGCCACAGGCGCTGCCCCAGAGGGCTTTCTGTCTCGCCGGGCAGCACAAACACCTTGGGGCGAGAGAAATGAAGTGCAATACTTGAGGCAAGGAGGATGCTCCGGCAGCCTTGCGGCTCCCCGCTTCAGCATCACCTCTGCCCTGGGTAGACAACTGACACCGAGGCTTGCTATGCACGCTCTGACTGCATGGGAATCCGTCCGTCCGTCCATCCATCCATCCATCCCATATTTAGTATAAACCTGACTTTCCTTTTCCAAATGAACTCTATGAATCCTGCCTATATGCTCCAAAACATAAAGGAGGAGGAAACCAAGTTTCATTTCTCACTTCCCCCCAATAATAATCCTGAAGAAAGTTAAAGACAGCTCCTAATATAAATCTTGTTCCTGGGTAAATTTACCTTAGAGACCTTTCAGGTACTTATTTTAGTTGCCTGCGTTCAAGAAGAAATCAGTTTTTACGGATACAGCAGGGGCTCTCAGGCATGCCAAAACAACGAGCCTGCTATAGCACTTCTCACAGGGGAGCCTGAGCTTCAGGTACTTACTTTTCATAACTTCGAAACAATTATTTCTGTGGCTGAAACACAAAGGAGTCCTCTCCAAATGAAACAAATCTCCTCAAGGTTCAAGCACCTCTAACAGAGGTGCCGTTAGAGCATCGTCTCTTGAAACATTGCCAAGCAAGTATGGAAATATCTCAATTTGCATGTCGTTGGATTCGACAAGCCAAGAGACGTACGGCAACATCGCTGTCATACGTGTTTTCAGGGGTTCCCTCCCCATAACTAGAGGACTCGGTCTAAGCCAGAAGTCAAGGTTAAAACCAGATTTTGGAAACTGGAAATCCAAACGATGATATATATTTTAGGCCAGATGGGCAGCATCTTCGGATGGGTAGCATCTTGAGATGGGTCATGTAGCACAAACAGCAGCAGTGTGGGCCAGTGACCTTTGCAGCTGATCTCATCGTGGCAGCGGTTGGTTGTCCTGCTTTGAGTGAAGAGCAGCGAAGCTCTGAGACAATACTGTATCTGAGGCATACGCCGCGAGCATCGATACGGAGAAAGCTGCGCTCCCCTCGCAGGGTCCCATGCTAGCCCATCCACTGCAGGATCACGAATCGCGGCTTCTGCACGCAGCTCCGTGTACGAGCTGTCGGCTCACAGACTCCATTGGCATCGTCGGCAAACGGTGGGTTTCATCACAGCTAAAACCTTGGGCAGAACCTCTGATCCGCACTCCAGAGGGCACTCAGGAGGAGGCTTGGCTTCAACAACTCGGCCTCAATTCCTGGTGCCCGGGAGGCACAGATGCCCTTCTGATCCATCCCCTCCGGCACCAAAATCACAGTTTCTTTCACCTGAATGCCACACGCACCCCGTCGTGTTTCCCCTTCCCTGCTCCCTTCCACCACCCCTGTTGAACCCCAGCTGTACTCTACTGCCTGTGCCGCTCCGACAGTGCTACACCCTCTGCGAGACGATCCGTAACATCACCTCCGGGAACAACTTGCTCACTAGCTGGAGACTGTACGTAAAGTTCAAGCACTGCTGATACTATACACTGAGCTCTAAAACATAAGAAAGTGTATAATATTGTGCATTATTCGAGACATGGAAAGGCTGGGAAGTAGTAAATCAGAAGACAGAGAATGACTGTGGCAGTAATTATTAGTGAACTAAAATGTGGGATTATTTGCAAATATCTTAACAGCAGCCGTGCAAAAAGGTATTCTGAACTACCAGAAATCCCTCTGAGTAATTCTGGGGGCAAAGGCTGTTATTCTGTTGTTCTTTCCACAAATTCTGTTGTTTTGTCATGTTGTCTAGCACGGTGAGGTCGAGCCTGTATTGGTACATGTCTGGAGTGCACATATACCACATTAATACAGGTAATAATAACAGCAACCGCAGTAATTGCATGCACTAATGTAAGGTGGTTTTTTTTCTTGCCCATTTGAATGAAAATCTGTCCCGCAGGGACCTCAGCACACGAGTACTGGGGGGAAGAGAAGAGCATAAAGTGTATACAAACTATAAATGTCAACGGCAAGGCATCGCTCACGATGGTACCCAGGGGCATAACTAGAAGCCGCAGAATAACATTAAGAAAGGGAAAATGTAGGGTGTTTCAGGAAAGACAAATAGTAATATCCAGTGAGACTCAAACAGTCCCCCAGCAAACGCGGTGGGAAAACACCAGCGCTTAAATGCTCTACCAGTACATGGGGGAGGTGGGGGAAGAGAGGCGGAGGAGAAGAAAATAAAACCAACCAAACCCATAAAACCGACTGCTGGGACTAGCAGGGCATTAGCAGTGGTACCAGAGGACACAACTACTCTTTCCAACTCTCATTTCAGTCATTTTGTAGGGGAAACCTTGACCCAGAAATTATCTGCTGATTCACCACGACCGTGAAAACAGCCCTCTTCCATGCACCCAGTTAACCTCAGATACAAGTTCCCTTATCCTCGGTTACAGCCAGGTTCCAATGAGCGTATAACTTCATCACCAAAATTACAAATAAAAATCTCCCCGCCAAGTTTATTCCTATTTTTTTTGCATTACCGCAGATTACGATTTTCTGCTTTTAAAGGCCAATATAAATGGAAAAATTATCTTGAATACTAGCAATTAAAATGCTACAGTGAAAATACATGAAGACAATAAACCAATATGGCCACATTTTTACTGACACTGCCCAATCTTTTCCAATCGTTTGAGTATGAGAAATGTTCCTATTTCGTTAACTGTCCTGGGCACGTATTGCACTGCAAGATGCGGTCGTTTCATTTCTGGCCTTCTGGTCCATGCTGAAAAACTAATAAAATTATTGAGCTTATAGGCAGAGCCACACGACGATTAGTTTATTACCACGGGGGCAGGGGGGGAGTGCACCTCCTTCACCCCAGCCCAACACAGTGGCTATCACCATCTTTCTTAAATTAATAGCAGAAGCTGAGTCAGGTCCGCACCGACCCCAGCTATGAGCTGGGAACACGCACCATTCGTTACAGTTACACGTGCAGCCAAGGGTGAACGAGAGAATATTTTCACTCGGTGTTTTCTACTGTACCAGCAGAACAAAGCTATAACTTTTAATCACGGGCACAAAACCTGGCAGAGGAACTGGGCTGGAATAGAGACATAAACCATGCAAAATGAAGGTTCTGTGAGTGGACAGAAGACCTGTACCTCTGCATAGAAACTCTCCGTAATTACAGTTCTCTCCTTGAATGCAAAATCAATATGGAGTTAATGGTGCTGCGATACTACCCATGGAGCAGAGGGCAGGCGGAGCCGCGGCCGTGCCTGGTGCGCACCCCGCGGCCGAGCAGAAGTGCCGGCGTGACCTCCCCGTGCCGCCGAGGAGCCACGTCCACCCCGTCCTCCCATTTTGTCCATCCAAGGGAAAGCCAAGGCAGGCGCAACACAACGCGGGCAACCGAGGCCATCGCTTCAGCTGCCCCCGCGGCAGGACCAGCCGTCTTCTGGGTATAGAAGACTGTCTTGCACTAATCTACAATTTTTCCATCTTCGCACCGATTTTTGACTCGCTTCTTGCCTTTTTACCTTGTTACCAGATATCTGAAAGTCTTCGTACAGATTCGACTAACCTCTCTTATCAAAGGTAAGACACATAATCATCAGAGGCTGATAGTGTCTGACGGAAGGTACAAATACACGTCAGAGAGAAATAATACTTAAATTACCAAGCCCAATATTACCCCAAAATGCAATAGGAACGTCCCAGCTTTAGTCTGAACGGCAACACCAGCAAATACAAGAGCTACGAAGGAACTGAGCTCACCTCGGAAGACGTATTTATGTCTAATGCAAGCTGCATTTAGGCATCTCTTCATTCTATGCGATATATTACAATTTTGCCAAATATTAAACACTCCCAAACTTGTTTAGTTTATAAATTAAAGAAAAACGATGTATAAACAGCAAAGAACAAGTCTCTGCAAACACAGATCTGTTTTTCAAGGATTATCCACTCCTGGTGAGTAAAACCACCTAGTCAGATGGCCGTACATGTGTAACCATGTGCAGTGGCTACACTGCAAACCCCCCAGGCTCAGAGCTCAGCTGAAAATGGGATGGAAAGCATTCAAATCTAATTGTAAAAAAAAGCACCATAGTTAAAACGGTGTATTTGTAAGCTTCGGAGTTCCAATTTCTATTTGACCACAGCCTGTCAGCTTCTACGTTGCTATAAGCTAAGAGCCAGTTATTTAATGCAACCACTTGTATTGGCTTCAATATTTCAACCATCTTTATAGCGTCTTTAGGAACTGCTCTCCCGAGGAGCTCAGTCAGAGGACTGGAGCTATGGGAGAAGTCAACGCAACCAGTAAATTGGAAGTTCTTCTGGTTTTCTTTTCGGGTATTGCATTTTTCAGTTTTATTTTGTATCGGCCATTTCTATTGCCAAGCACTGAGGAAGCATTGGGGCGTGCAGAAGGCATCCAAGGCCAC
Organism: Platalea leucorodia; assembly: GCF_965183815.1. Lineage (NCBI taxonomy): Eukaryota > Metazoa > Chordata > Aves > Pelecaniformes > Threskiornithidae > Platalea > Platalea leucorodia. The sequence continues at coordinate 2,089,651 of NC_138858.1, forward strand.
CTCGAACCTTGGAGTAGCAATCTGTCTTCTAGGATTGGACTTTTTTTGTTCCCTTAATTAAGTTTCTAGAAAAAAATGGCAGTTTTAGCAGGCTTTTTACAAACAGATTGCCAGGGCTCTTTCCTTTTAGATGGAAGGAACATATGACAAAGGAAAACTAACAAATAAAGCCCACTTTGACATAAATGTACACACACTTGCAGCTCATTTTTCCTAGGAGATCAGAGCGCCCTGGCATTCCCCACCAGCCCGGATGCTGCAGCCTAACGAAGTTTGCTCCTGGTTGCCTAACGACTCGCCGCGTGGCCCACCCCGCATTTCAGTCCCTGCTTCCTCGTCTGCAAATAACTTGAATCTGCGAATCCGTAGAGTCCTGAACCCAACATCTTCTTGCTCTTTTTGCAACTCAAGCAGATACAGCCACCACCCTGCAGTCGGGTAATTAGATACGAGCCACCTACCAAAACCCACAGCTTCCCGCATCATCCCAAGATGCGCCAAATATTTTTGAAGGCGGCTATATGAAACATTTTCCATTAAATGGTGTGAAGTACACAGCCATCCTCTGCTATCATTTAGCGACGCTGATGAATTCCCCCACGACCCCATGCTCGCCGCTGTGATTGCTTGCCCCAGGCGTTGGCAGGGCGCAGCTGCGGGCAGGCAGGCAGTGGAAAGGCAGCGAGAGCCCTGCCTGCAGCAGCGGGTACTTCTGGTGGTACTCAGCCTCCGACAGCAGAGATTTGCTTTGTACATCCACTAGCTTTAGGGAAAAGAAGTAGTAAGAGATGGGTTTCAACCGTCTTACCCAGTCAGAGTTGCTGACATTAATGACACGCTGCAATTCTGCATCCACCCGTCCCTCCCCAACAGCTTTTATCACTAAAATAATTTTGTCTCCTTCTAGGAGCACCCCAGACTTTGCGAAATGGAAACTCAGAGCAACAAATATCCCTGCCCGTCCCTGGAAAGGTGTGCATGGCACATGCAACCTCCTGCTTAACTCCTGCTTAACGGACCGGTATCTCCTGTTCAGCACTTTGTTGTATATAGCATCCTGAGAGATGAGGATTGTCAGCATTCAAGGCATTTCTAAAATAGTTTTCTCTTATATTATTGCATCATTTGCTATTAATTGCTGATGATACGGGCAAGAAAACAAAAGACTTTGGCATTATCTCGTGATCTCGTATCGTATGTACTTTTAAGCAAATAAATTACACGTACGGAACAGGAGACAAAAGAGAACATGAAGAGTAAATGGCATCAAACCCCCCTAAGTGCCTCTAACAACGGTATTCCCATCCTGAAGGACAGGAGGAATTTCACCGCTATGGAGCAGCTTTCATTTTTTTTTTATTTTGCATGCATTCTTCTTTACAGTAATAAAAAAAATAATTATGGAAAATGTCAAAAATCGTATAAATCTGTACACTCTGCTGTCAAACTGCAGAAGAGAAATTTTCTTTTAGAAATGGCACCAGGCCAATATATTTGAGGATGATAAAAGAACATATTGCCAGTGTGTATCTCTGCATAAAAGGCAATTAAAATATGATGTTAAGAAATGCTACGGAAAATGAAGGAAGCACAAGCACTTGCCGTCTCTTTCTTTTATATATATATACTAAATAATACAATAAAAATAAAATCCAATTAAAAAACTCTGCCAATGCTGCAGAAATCTTATGACTCATTACAAGCCATCGGAAATCAAAGGAAGATAGACACCCAAATTATCTCACATCTTGAACCACGAGTGCTCAGACCAGAATGAATTATTTCTGTGTTTATTTGATCATGCAGCAGGATCCTGACTCGGTAAACCTTTACGACAAGCCATTCCCAAATTTCTGATGGCTCATTTTACTACGTTTCGGTGGAGCAAAAGAGCCTTGTCCTAACGAGTGAAGAAATAGCTGTTCGTAATAAACTCTCAGGCGGCAGCATGCAGCCAGTTATTTGAAAGGACACATCATTTAGGCTTAGCTTGTTCCATATGCTTCATCTCCTGATATGAATGGGAAAAAAGCAAAAATTTGCAAGTGCTACAGCACAGGAGGCAGCGCCAGAATACATATTTGTGCTGTGCCACCGGTACGCCGGCTCGTCGCCGATCCTCCCGTCCAACCGTTGCAAACGGAGTACGTTTACCCCCAGATCTAAAGAGGTTCGGGGAGCACGGAGACGCGCAAAATTCCGTTTGGAATGGAACTTCCCCTAAATGAAATACGATTTTCTCCTTCTGTTTCTCTACCAGTTTTCTTCTTATCTCAAATAGGTTTTAACTGTAAGTCAATCAAGCCATCCCGACTTCCACGGTCTGGATGCAAAAATCGGAAAATATTGAACTCAGTCAAAAGAAATTGATGAGCATTTTTTCAAAGGTATTCTCCACTGAATAACAGCAGCTAACCAACTCCGCGCTGGGCAAATTGCTTGCTGGCTTGATTAAATCACGATTCCTCAGAAGCAACACGCCTGTCAGTCTTCATTGAATTTGGCTGTATTAATACAGTTCTACTTTTTTAATGTAATTAGCAATAAATTCAATAAGAGGCTTAGATAACATCTTTCAAAATAAAGAGGAAATGAGAAAACGCTGGGAAGAATAATCCAGCACTGCCTTTATAAGCCCTGCTCGCAGCTCCCCGTGTGCTGGGCTGGCGTTGCAGAGCATCCGCGGAGCCAACCACGACGGGCCGTGGACTTACAGATCCAGGGGCGAAGCGCAGGAGGAAATCACAACCATCCAACCACCTGCATGAGGCTTTTCATTTGTAAAAAAAAAATAATATTAAGATGTTTATAATTCCAAGGAAGAGCCATCTAAGGTTTCTCTAAAAAAATCCTTTCTTGTAACCCTTTCAGGCCAAGCAGTGCATGAGCTCTGGTTGTCTTGTGGGTGTGTAAATCCAGGCTGCCACCAGTCACTACAAGCTGCTGGAGACAGCCTTTCCCCTCAGCCCTTGCAAATACAAACCTAGAAATAAAACCGTAACTGCCCCTTTGCTCAGAGGCCTCCTGGTTTACACCAACTGGTGGCTATCTCTAAGCATGCAAAAGTAAGGGATTTCCATTAAAGTACCCTCCACCAAAGTGGTATTTCTGGAAGACACCTTTCTAGAAGCAATACTCTCTCTGTTAGCAAGACTGACATCCCTCAAGAGCGAAAACGTTACAATTTCTAAAATTTCCCAAATTTTTAAGTCCACGTGAGCATCATTTTACCTCGGTGGCCAACACAGAGCATTTGCAAACAGTGAAATGCTGAAACCAGCAGCAATTGCTGCAGTGATCCACGGGGGGCAAGCGGTGCTTGCTGAAGCCAGGGAAGCTCTCCCAATGTCCTGGGAGGACTTTGGAGAAGACCCAAAGGAAGAAAATACCTAACTTATTCATCAGCTTCTGACCAGCCGTGGGGTTACAGGTCCCCATATTTGACTGTGTCAACTTAATTCTCTTGTGCCTGAAAGAAAATATTCTCCCAGCACCCAAGAGGTTTGCTTCCCAAAATCCCGATTCTCAATTCTTTCTAAAAACTTACTAAGCTCAAAAGATGAGTAGGGTGAAAGCTGCCTGGCACCACCAGCTGCAGCGATGGGCCCCTCCGTGCCCGTGGGGTATTCCCAGCCCCTGCCTTAGCACGGCGCAGAATGGCACGGGGTGGAAAGCGAAGCATCCCTTTACTGCCTCCAGCGTGCTCCGTTACAGCAAACCCACCTCAAAAAATAACTAGGAACAAAAGACGTGGCTTGCCTCTTCACTGTCAGGCAGTGTTAACCTTTACCAGGGAAGTACAGATAGCCCTGACCTGAAAAATCACATTTTTCTAATATATTTTTCAGCACAGCAGCTGTTCTGGCAAACTCCTGCTTTTGCTGTGCTCTCCCTCTGGTTTGGGTTCCGTTCCTCTTTATGGCAAATAACAAACAGGGAACATTCTGGTTTGGTACTTCAGTGCAAAGATGTTGTGACTCTTTTTTTTTTTTACAACACTGGAAGCATATTTAGGCTCTGCACTCAACTGTAGCACATAGGAGCTCTGACAAGGTTTTTAAACAGCTGGAAACTTCTGAGAACTTCTATAGAGACGCTGAATATAATTAACACGTAAGAGGAGCTGCAGAACATCCATGCTGAAAATAAACTTATGCATATGCATGAGACTTATCCAAGTTTGTTCCAGGATATTGGAGGGGAGCAGTAATGTTCAAATGGAAGGTAAAGAAACAGACAGCAAGCAGAAAAATGTGACTTTTTAGATTAAAAGAACTCTGTTTGATGATGGAATAATTGGAGGAGCGATGACTCCCTTAGACAAGGCAGTGAAACCTCTGCAACAGTCAATTTTGAAGCAGGTGAAACCTGTAGGACTGAATTACCTTCATTATTGGTGAAGACAACTGCCTCAGGCTGAACTGCTCCAGAAAATTTCAATTAAAAATTTCAACTGCTTCTAAGACCGAAGTACAGAAAATGTTACTTTGCTCTAGTTAAAAATACACCTATATCCTGGTACGAGGGGTTTTTTTCTCCCCACCTGAAGATCCTGTGAGCAGCACCTGCAAACGTTGCAGGAGGTTGCGTTTGTCCTGGCGATATGCTTTTGCTGTTCCCACTCAGCTTCATCCACGCTGGATGAAAAGCCATCCAACGTTTTTTGCCAACCTAGAAATCTTCAAAACCAACCCAACCCATTTATAAGTCTGGTGGCAGCTACAACCATTTCTATATACACACGCCTATTTGTTTTGCGTGAGATTTCAGCCACGCTGAATGCGTTCATGCCTGATGTCTGCTCTGGACCACCGTGAGAAAGGATGCCAGGCACTCACCACGGAGCAGGATGGAAGCGGATTGCATCGCAGTCAACTTCTGCTCCAAGCAACGTCGCTATTATTAGCTGAAATGGCAGAGATCTGCAGAATGGGGACTTTCGTCCCGTTTACAGAATACAAATTTTGTTGTGTGATACCCATATGGAGCTATTTTTTTTCCCCCGTTTGTTTTCTCAATAAGCTAGGAAACCTTTGTAAAAACCATATTGAAATGTCACCATCCTGCGAAGTCAAGATGTAGCAGTTAGGAAATGCTGGGCAGCCTTTCCCTTGCCTGACTCATTGCACAGAATCTGATTTCTTTAACGAAAAGATATTCATTAGTTTGCTTTCACTCTGCTTGCTCCACTTACTTTTCAGTCCTGGTCAGGAGACAGAGTTGCTAAGTTCCTCCTGGGATTTCTCTAGCATAAGCACGTTGCAAACACTAATGAATTTAACTTCTATGTTTTGTTTATGAGTTTATTTTCACAGCACTCCTGTGGAAAGGATGACATTATCCCCTTCTTCCATTTGACTGGGAAAGATTAAGCTCCACTATTTAGGGTGCTTTATGATGCTTACTATGCAATTCTTCAACAATTTTGCTCCAATTTTAGCTGCATTGGAGTCCTTTATTCAGTCAAACCACCACTTCTATTCACTTCGCAATTGCATCTGCTTAATCCTTGAAAATGAGAGCTCCCAGCCCAAGCTGGTCACCAGAAAATGAAGGAGGCAACTACTGTGGTCACATCTGAAAGATGGACCAGCCCAGTACAAAACCAGGGGCAGGAATAAAACCAGCTCCTAACCACAGGCTCAAACTCTGCAAGGGTCCTTGCTGTTCGCAGGCAAAGAAACTCTAAGTGATCAACCACCTCCTCACAAGCTGACCACAGCCTTGCAAGATGTGGAGGCAACTCGTAATCCACGCTTATATTAATACATCTCAAAGAGACGGGGCAGCAGGAGGAAGGTCTAAGCCATTGCATCAGGGATGGAGGATTTGACCTTTTAAGGTATTATCACATCATTCTGGCTCTATTTATTTACGCATGTTTGTGCACGACTGAGCGAAGGATGATATTTGATGGCCACTGGCAAACACGGGGACGGAGGTTTCCAAACCGCGACGGCGTGCTCTGCGCCAAGCACGGGGCAGGCGTCCATGGGAAGACGCGTGAACGGGCACAGGCTGAACCTCTGTGTCCTAACACGTGTGGAGAGGGAATCGATTAAGGTTTCACCACTAAGCCGTGTCCCAGACTTTGGTTATTCAAACTCATGTTTACTTCCCCTGCAGCAGAGCTGCAAGCACATCTAATTCCATATAGATTACTATGCAGACAGCATATCTAGCACCTTGAGGGGGGTGCTCAGCAGTGTAGACAGCTTTGGGCTGGGGAAGCAAATCAAAAAGTTTTTCACGCTGTTCCTTAAAATCAGCCCTCTGAGAGCGGCAGCTGGATGGCAGCCATCGGCCACCGCCTCGTTAGGCCTCGACTGGTGTCTGCAGAAGCAGACGGCATCGTCCTCCTAACGGGGTTCGCTGTTGAGGCAGCGCTTTTCCAAAGTTAATTGCTTCCCATGCATGAAACCATGCTAACATCCCATGAGGGAACTGTGGGGATTAATTAGTTCATATTTGTTAAGCACTTTGAAGATGAAAAACACTTTAGGAAAGGTAATTGTTACTACTCGGTTATTTTTTTCCTCACCAAGCCAATACGTTCTTCCAGCAGAGCTTTCTCTCTTTTGCACTTCAACCACCGCGCTGCTCCAATATACACGTAGATACGTCCAAAGAGGAAACTTGTTTTGTACTGTGGAAAATCTCTCCTGTTCATAGAATCGTTAAGGTTGGAAAAGACCCTTAAGATCATCGAGTCCAACCATTAACCCAGCACTGCCAAGGCCACCACTAAACCATGTCCTCGAGCACCACATCTACCCTTCTTTTAAAAACCTCCAGGGATGGGGACTCAGCCCCTGCCCTGGGCAGCCTGGGCCAGGGCCTGACAGCCCTTTGGGGGAAGAAGTTTTTCCTCATATCCAACCCAAACCTGCCCTGGCGCAGCTTGAGGCCGTTCCCTCTTGTCCCATCGCTTGTTCCTGGGGAGCAGAGACCGACCCCCACCCCGCTACAACCTCCTTTCAGGCCGTTGTAGAGAGCAATAATGTTGTTCACATTTTTGCAGATAGTTATTCGCCAGAAGTCATACTGTAGCCTTGACAAGCTGCTTCGACAGCATCTCTACCCTTGCTTCCCACACAGTCCCGTACAGGATGACCATTCTGTTTTTTCTGGTTTATATTCCAGTCATCCCTTCAGAAATAAAGTGGCAAATTGTGCCAATTTGTTTCACCGCGTTTGCTATCTGCCGAGAGAAACCGTGCACGTGCCCGTGACCGCAGCAGACAGCTGAAACGGTACCCGCAGCGCAGGGCTGGAAAAATGCCTTCGTTCCAGATTTACCACCGTTACCAGCCAAATGTCGCACAGCCCATCGTCACGCTGCTTGGACCAACTTGCTTCAATCTGGTCTCCTGGTCGTTGCATGTGGCATCGTGAAACGCAAGTTTGGGTTGGAAGGGACCTTTAAAGGCCATCTAGTCCAAGCCCCCTGTGATGAGCAGGGACATCTTCAACCAGATGAGGTTGCTCAGAGCCCCGTCCAGCCTGGCCTTAAATGTTTCCAGGGATGGGGCACCTACCACCTCTCTGGGCAACCCGTGCCAGTGTTTCACTGCCCTCATCGTAAACAATTTCTTCCCTACATCTAGTCTGAATCTGCTCTCTTTTAGTTTAAAACCATCACCCCTTGTCCTCTTGCTACAGACCCTGCTAAAAAGTCTGTCCCCATCTTTCTCAGAAGCCCCCTTTAAGTATCAAAAGGCCGCAATAAGACCGAGCGCATCTCCTGAGATCCTGAATGCTGCCAAACCCGACCCTCCCGCTCGTGAACTCTCTTGCCCCAGCCATACCGCATGCCTCCACAGGCTTTTCATTACCTATTTATTATTTACTAAAACTTTAAAACCAACGTTGCCATCAAGGTAGAAATCTTGTGCATAACGCAAACGAAGATTTCCTTTTTTTCCCCCCTCATCGCTTCTCTTTCTCCACTAAATCCCGCAAAGGCAGTAGCCCAAAGAGCATCCCTTCACCCTGACCCGCAGGCGCTCACTGCTGCGGGAGAGGGGATGGGGTGGCTGTGGGGACCGGCCCGTCCCCAAGCTGCCCCTCGCCAGAGACGTCCACGTTCTGCACATCTACGTGAAGGGAGGTGCCGCGTTTCAGATGGGAAACCTGGCCTTTTTACGGGAGTTCATCAAAGGTCGGCTGCTAGATTATATAACCAGATTGAAATAATTCAGGGCTCCTTCCTACGAATAACAATTTTAGAAGATTATAGTAATTTCTCGCACAAACCAGTCACATTGAATAAGAGACTGCATTTTTTTTTTTAAAAATAAGGTCATTCAAGGCCACCAATTTTACTCACTGGACTCCAGCCAAAGAAATCTACATAAATGTATGTGATTATAAAAAATTACATTAATTTGCATGTTATGTGTTCCCTCTTTAAAAAAAAAAAACAGAGGGCCAAATATAAAAGTGGCATATAAAGGTAGGGCAAGTTAGCCCCAGCTGGCTTTTAAATGGAAATGTGCAGAAGAGGTGTTTAAGGACATGGGGATGAAAGGGAAGCCTCGCACTCTCAACCAGCTTAAGGAGATCGATATTACATCTGAAATATTATCAATAATTTCTTGCTATGTTTATTTGTTCGCAGCAATTGATTGTATGAGTGAGCAGAGAGTAATATCCGTGATGCTGGGACAGCGTCAGGCTCTCAAGCTCTGCTGACATTCAATACTAAAGAGCTGCGTGGAGGCAGCTCTTGGCAGCCTTGGGGATGGTGTTAGCGGCAGGATGAGATGCTGAAGAGAGGCAGCGGTGCTCAGGGACCCTCTAACGTGGAAATAATAATAAAAGCGACAATGTACAGACACGACTGCAAACTGTTATGGCCCATCAGCTGGCAGGGGATGGGAAGAGGATGGAGCTGAGGGGGCGAGTTTGGTCCTACTTCATGGGTCTGAACATCACCGCAAAAAATGTCATTCCCCCATTCTAGTGCCTGGAAAATGAAAATCTATTTAGGAAAGGGGAGACCACTTTAGCAACCATAAGCTGCTTTTTCTGTGGTTTGATGACAGAAGAAAGTAAAAGGAATTATCTTAAACAGCGAAGTTAACACCCGTAAATTAAAGAGCATTGAACTCTGGTGTGGATGCCCTCCTTCAGAAATAAATTGGCCTTCATTTGCTGGTGTTTCAAGGAGGCTCACGCTTCACTGAAACCACAACTTTACATCCAACTGACAGCGTCCATATGGGGGTTTAACGCCCATTAATTTATGTCCATTAACCTTACAGCTTTCATTAATTTCCCTGTGCTCCCTAAGTGGGCAACACCCTTGATTCATTTAAAAAAAGGAGCAAATCAAGTTGCAACGCTGACAAGCGGGACCAGCCCTGGGTTAGCGAGCGTGCTGCGGGCACCGAGCAGCTCTCGGGGCTGCCGTCCCTCCCAGGGCTCTGGGGTTATGCTGACTGCCCCCGACGTTATATCTCAAAGTGTTCAGCGCAGCCCATCGGACCTAAAAATCCACAACCCCAAAGCGCCCTTAATTTGCTGCCAGGAAGCTGGAGCAGCACTGGATGCCAAGAGCAAGTCCGACCCCGTCGTGGTTGTGTTCTGGTATGTTTTTTCCATTTGGCCTTGCCTGTGTTCGGATGCTCGGTCTTATTTGTCTCTTCAGCTGTAATAGGAGTGTTACTCTCTTTTACAACCCCGCTGTTCTTTTTTTCTTTTAATTGCAAGATGTTCCCTAGTCAAAACAATTACAGAAAAGGCATTAGAGCACAGAGGACTAAATAACAAAGAAAACCAAACAAAGCAACGTGGAATAAAATCTGGCAGTATTGCAAAATTAAAACAGAGCGAACCAGAATTAGAGATGAGTGAATTATTTACAGTGAGTAATTTGTCTTCCTGTCTGCTTGCAAACAAGGAAAAGTTTCTTGTTTCCTCCAAATCATTCCAGAAATCTGAACGAAACACGTTTCTGCGTGATTCCCTTATACGCAATATATAGGCTGATGGTAATTCTCTCTATAGGTCACTTAGCATTATGTCTGCTTCTTACGGGGCAAGCGTGGAAGCATTTTGATGGTGACAACTTGGATGGCTACATTTAGAGTCTGGTTTCTACCAGATAACGGGGTGGCACTGAAATGGCAGGAAAGCACAGCGCACGCCCTACGGCTGTGCCGGGAAGAGCAAGCCGCTCGCCAGATCACGGTAAATAATATACATAACGTTTTGCTCTGAGACAGAATGAGCGCTTTGAAAGATCAATGCCATTCTGGAAGGCGATTAAATTCCTAATTCAAGGCCAAATTGTAACAGGGATCAGAAAGCTAGCACTGACAAAAATATTTGGAAGGTGCTTACATAACTTTCAAGTGCACGAGGACTTTATCAAGCTCCAAATTTTGGAAAGAGAAAGTAGGGCACTGCCGTAGACAGATGGAACCAACCGAGAGAATTAAATCTTTTCTCCTAAACCAACTGGGATTAAAACACAGACCTACCAGCTCCCAGTTCTCAACTAAAAGCATGGCTTCTTTATATTAGGTTTAATTTTTTTTTGCTGGGAAGAGAGGCAGCTCTGCTAAGTTCGGTCGCTTTGTCTGATATTAAAAACAATGTTGAGCTTATTGGAACTAACGTTGCACTGGTAATTTTCAAGGTATTTATAAATGACTAAACTGTTTACCACAACACATCAAATTAAGGAGAAATATATTTAGGAACAGATTTGCACTGCTTTGGTTGTTATGATTATAAATTATTTTGTCAGTCTAACTGCCTAATTGCAAAAGGATAAGGATCTCTTAAGGGAGCAAAAGTAAATATTAGAACAACTGAATGATGTGCAGCATCCAAACGCGTCTCCTGGCAAGGATGGAGGCATTCATGCCAACCTGCTTACGGGCTTTGAGGAACTTCTGACAACACGAAGACCCTCGTGAAGCGAAGGGTTGTTTTGGGAGGGTCTGAATCCTTCTCCGCCTGTGCGAAGCAGAGAGCAGAGCCGGAGCTGAAAACTGCACGCCCCTGGAAGAGCATGCGATGGACAGATTGCTGTGGGACAGACTGAAGGGTGGCCACAGCACCACAAAAACTCTTTATTGCCTCAGCACTTTTCCAAGGTATCGTTTTTTCTGTCCCTTCTTTCCAGCCCAAGCAGTAATCGGCTGAGTGAACTTGGAGGTTTTTACAACGACAAGAAATGGGAGAGCCCTGCTCAAGGCTGGAGTTTTACTGACCGTGTAATATTAGGTTTTGAAGAAAACCATCATTCAAGTTGCTCAAAGGAAATATTGCAGGTCAAAAATATTTTTTCCAGATAAAAACACAAAGCAGACAGCTTTCCCAGTTCAACGGGCATTGAACACCCTCTCTCTTCTCACTTTGGACGGAGCCTGCGATGGCCAAGCGCATGGTCATGGTCCTTCCGTGCCCACGGGTGCAAATCACTGTTCGGCAACATCCTAAACCAAAGATAAACTTCTAACTTCTCATATTAAAAGTCTCAGACTCAAAATCTGCTGCTGTATACATCTCAAGCAAAAATCCATATCTACTCTGACTGAAACCATTGCCCTCTGTACGTCATATGCCAAAGGCAGAGTTTTCAACCGGACGACCTGCATTAACATTAGGTACAACTGCACGGAACATTGAAAGTAGCTGTCTTCAGTCCCTTACCAAACCGTGTTGAAGTTTAACAAAAAATAAAACCCCAAAACGAATGACATTTTTGTGATTCAGGAAAATAAGTTTGGTTTTTTTTGTTTTTTTTGTTTTTTTAATATCCTGGACCTTAGTTTTTACTCATAATCTAGAAGTTAAACTCTATTCTCCGGGGTATATTTGGTTGGTTGGTTTTTAGTATTTAGTGCCTTCTTGATACCATGACGCTTAACTACATCTAATCCAGAGATGTAAAATGAAAATATGACAACATAAAATGCAATATAAAGATACCGTGCGCTTTTAGTAAAGATGGACTGTATCAAAAGAGCTCCTCCCAGCATACAGGAAAAGATTCAAAAGTCGCACATGAGGAACTGGAAAGAATTACCAACCTAACACCGGCAACTGCGATGGCTGGGAGTCCAGAGGGGAACACCAGGAGAAGCTGTCAAACTGCTGGCTCAGCACCACCCAGCTGCCCCTGGCTGCCCTGTGGTACAGCACATAGAACCATAGAAGGCTTTGGGATGGAAGGGACCTCTAAAGCCCATCCAGTCCATCCCCCTGCCATGGGCAGGGACATCTTCAACCAGATCAGGTTGCTCACAGCCCCGTCCAGCCTGGCCCTGAGTGTTTCCAGGGATGGGGCATCTCCCACCTCTCTGGGCAACTCGTTCCAGCACTTCACCACCCTCAGCATGACAAATTTTTTCTGTGTGTTTAGTCTGAATCCCCCCTCCTTTAGTTTAAAACCATCACCCCTTGTCCTGTCACCGCAGGCCTGGCTAAAAAGACCATCCCCATCTTTCTTGTAGGCCCCCTTTAAGCACGGCAAGGCCGCAGTGAGGTCTCCCCGCAGCCTCCTCCTCCCCAGGCTGAACCCCCCCAGCTCTCAGCCTGTCCTATAGCAGAGGTGCTCCAGCCCTCTCATCATTTCGGTGGCCTCCCCTGGCCCCGCTCCCACAGCTCCATGTCCTTCCCGTGCTGAGGACCCCCGAGCTGGACGCAGGGCTCCAGGGGGGTCTCCCCAGAGCGGGGCAGAGGGGCAGAATCCCCTCCCTCGCCCCGCTGCCCACGCTGCGGGGGATGCAGCCCAGGAGACGCTTGGCTTTCTGGGCTGCCAGAGCACATTGCCGGCCCATGGCCAGCTTTTCATCCCCCAGTGCCCCCAAGTCCTTCTCGGCAGGGCTGCTCTCCATCCCTTCATCCCCCAGCCTGTGCTGATACCGGGGATTGCCCTGACATCACTGCAGCCAGGGCCAACCACCTGGAGGCATCCTAGATAACAATTTTAATAATATTTTCCTGATATCAAGCTGCTAGGTAGAGCAGTTACAATCATTTCCCGGGGTCAGTGGGCTGAATATTTTTGCTGCTGTTTCTATCCCTTTGTGATCAGTGAAGTTTGACTCAGAAGCTTTCCACGCCGCTCCCGTTAGCAGGGATATCGGTACTTTAACCTGGCAGCTTTGTTTATTTCCAAAGACACGCAGAAATCATGTTGTCCTGAGCATGGAAAATATAATCCAAGCCTTTAGCCCAGCAGCTCCTTCCTCTTGGCTTTGGGTCGGAGGCTCCAGGGAGAGGGGCAGAGCTGCCCGCGCTATCTGCTCCCCTGCCCGTTCCTCCTGACCTTGTCTTTCTCCTTCCCTAGTCTTTTTATTGTTTCTCTCAGAGATACCCAGGAACATATAGCTCTACTAATCAGTGTCATAGCTCATTAATTTGCTTTATTGGTCTCTGGGTAAACCTCTTGAGCTACGCTGTTCAGAAGCTACCGGGTCTTTATCATTAAGAAATAACTGCCCAGAGCTCCTACTCTGTGTGTTGCCTGGGTGCATTAAGTGGCTTAATAGTATCTCTAAATTTATCTTAAATGGAAAGGTGGCCAGAACATTCATCACCTTGAACAAGGTTTAATCAAATCCCATAACATAATGAATCTGTCCAGTTTTGACACCATAACCTTTGAGAGTTTATACGTACTCAGCAGCGAGGTGTCGGAGGTGGACGATACCCTTAAAGTGCAACAAAAAAAATCATCGTACTGTTCAAGATAAATAGCCCTTTGCACTTGTGCGATGCAAGTATTTTGAAGTGCACAATTATAATGTTTTCCCGATAATGACGCATCTTGCAGCGGGATTAGTTCAAGGGAGACTTTCTAAGAGAATGACCCACAAACAGTTCTGGTCTCAGAAATGTGTATAATTAAAAGTGAGAACCAGAAGGTATTGATCTCCAAGTTTCAGCAAATTTTCTCCTTTTAAAGGTTAAGCTCAATGCTTGTTTCTATCCCTTCCTATAAGTAATAGATTTAAAGGTTAAAGAGCTCTTTCTCTGTGGTCGTCTCCGTAAGTAATATATTTAAAGGTTACATGCATTGTTTCTAGAGGACACATCTCTAAATAGTGGTGACAGTCATTTTGATTTTACTTGTTGGTTCTTTCAAACTACTGATTTGATATCAATTCCTTTATGAGGAATCCAATCTCAATTTCCAGCTCATCTTTTCCTACAGCCACAACATCTATGTATATCTGAGAGCTTCAGTCTCCACAGCGCTTTACAAATACTAGCTGATTAAAGAATTTACTATGTTTTTCACACTTTGCAAATACCATGTTAAAATCCAGCTTAACTACCCTGCCGTTCCCCCATCCCTGCCACGAAACGCCAGACAGAAATATCGCAGGGCAGCCTTGCGCACAGGGTTAGCCCAAGAAAGCACTTAAAAGTTATTACTCGGCTGTCATCGCTGCTGAGCTCTCGTGGCTTTTTCGTACTTATTGACTCACGATCCATGCTGGAAGGCATTTTTTGGTGAATGGTACTGAAGGGGCAGTTTGTTTGACAGTATAACCTACCAGCTATATTACCTCAATTTTTCCCAAAATAAACTGTAGAAGAACTCTTTCATTATGTGTGTCTCTTAGTAATTGTGTTAGTATGTCACACTGTCTCTTAGTAATCGTGTTAGTATGTCACACTTTGAAAAAGTGTTTCAGGTCTCAGTCTTTCTGTCTGTAAAATGGGATAACTGCTCCTACCAGCAGGCCGGACAACTGCTGTGCTTCGGGTGCAGAACAGGCTCTGCCCCTAGCAAGTCCGTAGCTGTGAAACTTAGCACCCAACACGACTGGAGCTGAAGGATGGATCGGTGCTTTTGCATCCCATCAGCCCGATGGGAGACAGCTCCTCTACCCTGGGCCAGACCACTGCACGCCCTGCTGCTTTCTTCGGCAGTTTTAAACTTCAGGGGCAAGAGAAGGGATAATTATAGAAATAGAATAGAATTAGGATAAAAATAGAATATTTTCAGTCGGAAGGGACCTATAACGATCATCTAGTCCAACTGCCTGACCACTTCAGGGCTGACCAAAAGTTAAAGCATGCTGTTAAGGGCATTGTGCAAATGCCTCTTAAACACTGCCAGGCTTGGGGCATCGACCACCTCTCTAGGACGCCCGTTCCAGGGTTTGACCGCCCTCTCGGTAAAGAACTGCTTCCAAATGTCCAGTCTGAGCATTATAAATAACGCTCATTCAGGGGAAAAATACTTCCCACGCCAACCAAATGTTTGGCATGTGATAAAAGACACGAAGCAGAATATATCGCGCCTACTTCAAGCAGTCTGTCCAGCCTTAAAAGAAACATTCTCTCTTGATATTGATTTATCATAAAGGGCCCAATCCACCCTCAACCTCCAGTGAGCCGGTGGCACTACGCCGGGATGATGTACAGCTCAGCAACAATTCCTCTGAAGGTTTAGGATGCATTTATAGCCCATTTTAATGTACATTTAGTAGCAGAGCAATTTTAAGCAGCTGAGCTAAATGCAATCTGACAGAATGGTTGATCTCTTTGGCTGTGCTGGAATGTATCACTTGTCGTTAGTGCAAAACAGCCTCCAGACCCAGATGCCAAGAAAGGAAAAAAAAAAATATTTTTTGCAGGGGCAACATCTGGCTCCTGCGCGCCTCACGTCTGTCCCGGAGCATCCCAAGGCAAGCCTCCTCGCGTCTGCATCCTCCTCAACAGCAGAAATCAATGTGGGGACCAAAATCAGAGGGGGAAGAGGAGAAACGTAATCAAATTTTACTCTGACAGCTTAAAAATCGTGAAGGCTTTGTTCCACAGATTGTCAAAGAGCTGATAGCTTGGTGATGACTTTAATTTGGAGACTGCTAAATGTTTTCCAGCTGAGTGGCAGACCTATGTGCAGATGATGTAAAACTCCTGACAAGAGGCTTGTTTCTTTTAGGTCCCATCAGCAGGTCCTCTCTGGCCACAGACTGGCAAATACGGGTTAATGGAAAATGTCCCATAGGGGAGCGCCTATGAGAGCAGGCAGCCAGATGCCTAACTTCAAGTGCCTAAATCCTTTGGATAAAGTAATTTAAGAAAAAGGGCAGAGAAACAACATAAAAAACTAATGCAATTTTAAAAAGTATGCCTAGCTCCAAAGTACCTATCTACCCTAAGATATTCCGCATCACCTTAGGCACTGTTCTTCATTACAAAACGTTAAGATGTTTGAACATAATTAAAAATTGAGTTAGCTGACGTGCCGCTGCCCACAATCTGCCCTTGTCTGGGCTGATCCCAAAGTCAAGCTCAGCCTTAGGCCAGCCAGCCACGATTAAACCCCCGGCCTGCTGGGCTCAGGCTTAATTAGCTGCTCTGGCGGCGATTCGCCCTGCTCTCCCCCCACCCCAAAGGCATCTTTAACTCAATTCAACTCTCCCAAATTTTTGGTCGGATGGCAGAACCACCTTGCGGCCCTGAGCAGGTCCAAGTTGCCATGAATACGGAGCATTTCCAGAAGGCACGTATCTGGGTGTTTAAGTAGTGTGAAATTAAGTGATTTGTTAGGGGTGAAGGTCCTGATACCCACTAGCCTCCCCCTTCTGACAGTAAAATACACTCGCCATAGCTGCAGAGACTTTGCTAGGAATAATTGACCACATGAGGCAAAAAGAAGGGGAGAATTTTGCTCAGCGAATGTTAAACAACACAATTATTCACACCGGAAAGAGCTACGGATAATACGGAGCCAAGGGTGGCAAATGTGGAATTCAAGTCTACGGTCCACAGCTATTGCTAGCTTAAGCCATCTTCTTTGTTAAATTTGATACAAAACACTGTATTATATCAATGCGAGCTAACGATGAAGAGAACTCTTCCTTCAGTTTATTTATAGGTATTTTCAAAATCTCATAAACAGCACAAATTTTGATTTGCGGTACGATTCTGAAAACACTATGGGCCATAACGACTGTGAAAGGGTTTTTTTTACATATAGATACACACACGTAAAAGAAATGACAAAAAACCAGATTCATTACCTGTCTTCTCACTTTCCCCAGGAGAACGTTACCGGTTATGTTCGCAGAGCCCTAACTGTCCTATGAAAAATCCCACCCCAGAAGCCATCCCTATTCACTGAAGTGGAACTACATCCCTGGATTAAATCACTACTAAGTAGGACCAAAGGAATTTTGCTTCTGCAATGAGTTACAATTATTCCTTTGCTTTTCTCTGTATTTGAAAATGGGAAGAAGAAATAAACTTACATACAGTTTTAATTAGCTAAATCTGATAGCTATTAATGCGCTTCAGATTTGCTAATTAGCAGCATGTATCTCAAAAATTACGGAAATTAAAAACACACCAATATTTAAAGCAAGGAAGTAAAGACGTAAACAAATACATAAATAGCCACAAACAGTTGCCTTCACGCTGGTGCTTGAAAAAGGTGGAAGAAACAAGCTCAAAGGAAGAATAAAGTCTCCTCAAATAAAAGACAAAATGAGCAAACTCTCAGCTTTCCAGCTCACAGCTGGGCTGCCGCAGAAGTCGTACGCCAGCTCAAAAGAGTCGAGATCCATCGGGTCTCCCCCAAAATAAGAATACATTTTTTTTTTTTCTTCCCACAGCTACAGGAAAGTGCAGATCTCCTTGTTCTCTTACCTTTAACAGGTTGAAGTTAAAAAAAAAAAAAGTTATCTTTTAAAAGATGTAACTTTCGATAATGAGTTTAGCTTAGAATTGCAGGTGTTAGACTTTTTTGTGCTTTCTAGAAGACTGCTATAAAAATGTTTCCCCTTTTTGATCTCCTCTGCGGATCACAATTTGGCAATTGCCACATCGTTTCTGCCAGGAGGAGAGGCTGCTGATGCAGATATTTCTTGGACAAAACTCTCTTCACCTATTAAGCATCGTACGTGTCCTTCCCCTCAAGCAAAGGAGGATGTTTTCAAACAAAAGAAATCTGAAATACATCTCTTATTTCTGATTAGAAACGATCCATGCTATGAAAAAGCGAGGACAAAAAAAGTGCTGGTTTCAGTTTGTATGTTGAATTTGGTTCGGGCACAGAAATTAATGCCAGCACAGCCATTTGCACACGCGCGTCCCCCTCCCATCGCGGCGCTCTTTTGCTAAACCAGACGCCGCACGTGATTAACTTCTCCGAGAAGAAAATCCAGAAAGACCTCGAATTATGCAGAAAGTTTCGCAATAAGACTTTTTCATGAAATTAACTCTTGGTCATTTACTACCAGTTGTGGTTATTTCTAAAATCCAGCCAGCATCGATCATCTATCTCTAATTAAAACTCCGCGCAAGCGCCCTACGCATCGAATTGCCCGCTTACTTGTCTTAGCCACTTCTGTGTCGCGTTTTACAGTGAAATCTCTTTTAGGCAGGGAACTGTATTTCTGTCACAGCCCTCATCGTTATCAACTCTGATCTGACCGAGGTCTCCAGTCACAGAACACCATCAATATTAAGCAATAATCATGATAATAGTAATTCATATCAAGCATCTTCCATTTGCTTGGCCATCTCCGTTATGTTATTAAATTAATAGATCTGCCACTGCCAAAGAAAAATAGCATAAAGAGAGAAATCTTATTAAACTAGAGATAAAATTTTAAACAATTCTGGGAACTGCCAAGGCCAGCCTTTGGGCTCTTCTGTGCACCCCTCAAATCCAGTTAGCAAACTATGAGCGTTAGTTATTTGTTTTGATTTAATCAGTTTGTGAATTATAAGCGTTTAATCAAATTAATTCTGCCTGCTGCCAAGACAGAAGAAAAGCAAGAACACGATAAAAAACGGACTGCAGAAATACAATATTCTGAGTTATTGCAGCCTTCTACAAGAGCGGGAGACTGCATACAGTTCTTCGCAACATTAGGAATTCAGCTGTGCCTCAACCACAAAGGCCACAGGAGTTGTACTGCAAAAGAATGGGCAAAGGTATTTTGGGACATGGTCTTTGAGGCTGATTATTCTGCTTGGAAAACCTTTTTAGTCCTTAAGATTTAGTGAGTCTGGTTCATTTCTGTATTTACTGTTCCAAATTACCTAGATGTAAATATTTAAATTCTATCCAAGCTTTATCAAGACGTGCTGGCTTACATGGGTATCTGTACTTTCCTACGTCCACGTTACCTGTAAGATACAGCCCAAGAGAGTCCCAAATGGTTCCACATCTCTTTTTCTCTCTGATAAACATCCTCGTTTCATAAACACACACTTAAAATACCTTTTTACGCAGTTATTATGTCACACATGGTGCCAAGCTTGAGACCTTCGAAACTGATACTCTGCATTGCGAGAGGGATGCTCTGGAAGAGCACATGCGCAGATGATGTGCTCTGGCGTACTTCTACAGCACTCACACTTGGTCACATACAGGAGGACTGAGACACGTTTCTTTTGCCTTTGCAGTTTAGCCAAACACTCAGGTTAACATGTAAATCCATCTTTGTCCAATAAAGTGCTTATATCTGCAAATTAATATCTCATCAAGACTTCCAACATTTAGTGCTCTGTGATTAGGAACATACTGACGACCTCTGATGATGGCGGATAGGGGCAAGATTTACACACAGCCCATCCTTTCTTATCCCATCTGTATAAACTATCTCCATTTGTAAGTACCAATAATGCAATCCTAGAATCATTTAGGTTGGAAAAGACCCTTAAGATCATCAAGCCCAACCCTTAACCCAGCACTGCCAAGCCCACCACTAAACCATGTCCCTCAGCACCACATCCACCTGGCTTTTAAATACCTCCAGGGATGGGGACTCAGCCCCTGCCCTGGGCAGCCTGGGCCAGGGCCTGACAGCCCTTTGGGTGAAGAAGTTTTTCCCAATACCCAACCCAAACCTGCCCTGGCGCAGCTTGAGGCCGTTCCCTCTCGTCCCATCGCTTGTTCCTGGGGAGCAGAGACCGACCCCCCCGGCTCCAGCCTCCTTTCAGGCCGTTGCAGAGAGCGATGAGGGCTCCCCTCAGCCTCCTCTTCTCCAGGCTGAGCCCCCCCAGCTCCCCCAGCCGCTCCTCCCCAGCCTTGTGCTCCAGCCCCTGCCCCAGCCTCGCTGCCCTGCTCTGGCCACGCTCCAGCCCCTCCATGGCCGCCTTGGGGTGCGGGGCCCAGCGCTGAGCACAGCATTCGAGGGGCGGCCTCACCAGTGCCCAGCGCAGGGGCACCATCCCCTCCCTGCTCCTGCTGGCCACACCGTTCCTGATACAAGCCAGGGTGCCACTGGCCCCCTTGGCCACCTGGGCACCCTGCTGGCTCATGTCCAGCGGCTGTCGACCAGCACCCCCAGGCCCTTTCCCGCCGGGCAGCTCCCAGCCGCTCCTCCCCACGCCTGCAGCGGTGCCTGGGGTTGCTGTGCCCCCAGGGCAGGACCCGGCCCTGAGCCTTGCTGACCCTCACCCCGGGGCCTGGGCCCATCGACCCGGCCTGGCCAGGGCCCTCTGCAGGGCCTCCCTGCCCTCCAGCAGATCGACACTTCCACCCAGCTTGGTGTCATCTGCAAACTGACTGAGGGTGCCCTCCATCCCCTCATCCAGACCATTGATAAAGATATTAAACAGAACTGGATATAATACATCTTATTATATACAATATAATACATCTTATGTATACATCATTTATGTATACATCATTATACACGGTAATGTGTCTTCGGGTAGGAGCACCCGCACACCATCCCATGCAGCATCGTACCCTGCAGCTTGTTTTCTGTTTTTGTTCTAAGTACTTTAAATGTAAATGATCACCACAAAAGGTCACCAAACGTGATCGGCTGCGCCGTGACATTTTACCTTGAGAATAAGCAACAAAAAGTAAACACAAAAGGGTTGGAACAAGATGTGCCAAGATATCGATGCCCTTTGGGCACTAAGTGTAAGAGGAATTTAAAACTGGAGCTGGGCGTCTTAAAAAAAATAAAAATAAATCAGAATATACGTCTGATGTCATGAAAACGAGCAGTGGAAGAGAAAGATCAAACTGACAGGTACTCGGCGTTCCCAGCAAATCAGAGGTTATAGAAATGTTCCTTAAACTGCAGTTTATCTACGCCTCGGCAGCTGTGCAAATGGAAATCTCCAGAGCCGAGGGGACATCCTGACGTGATGCTACGGGTGGGGGGGCTTTATGCCTTTCTTTCACGCTCTGAAGCGTGAGCTTTTCCATGTCCAAACGGGCCTATCACTGAAATCAGCTACAGAATAAAAGCTTAGGCAGTTCCAGTAAGTGGAAGGAATGAATAAAAAGAAAATAAACAAATCTCCATTTTTTTTTTTCAGAGTATATTCAGAAATAGCACCCAACAAGTAGCAAGCATAATTAACATCTATTACGTGCAATATTATATCATGAAATAATATCAACCACTTCATCAGTGATATGGAAATGCCAGACTTTTTTAAGAAGGAAAACACTGGATTTAACAGAAAAAAATGCAACTTTCAGAAGAAAACAGAAATATATTTGTTGGAATAAGCGCAATTACACCTACCTGCACGTGGTGCACATAACCTGCCAATAAAATATTTCTTTCCCACACCTCCTTTCCCCCAGGAACAGCTCTGCTTCTCATTATTCCCCGAGATTGTTCCATTTAATCAAAGCGCAGTTACGTTTATTGCAGATGTTAATCTGCAATCAGGGAACAGTTTCTGCTTGTTCACCTCCGTTTAAGTGATACCAGCGTTGCTGAGGCCTCTCTGGAAAAATCACTGCTTCTTTCTAAGGCGTTTTTTGGGTGTTTCAGTTCTTATTTTAACGTGATCTCCCGGACAAGTGAAGGGAACCTTCTGCAAGGGGCAGATGGGGTCTCTTTGTATATGAAAAAGCTACACAAAGTAGGAATACCCACACAAACACTCGTGATCGCTGGCCATGAGGTGCTGAGCACCTGGCAGACTTACCCTGGAGTTAACCACTTCCAAGGAGACGTTCTGAGGCATCGCACTGGGCACTGAAAGGGAAGAAAAGCAAAAAGAAATGGGAAATGTTGCCATTAGTGGCTAAGTCAGAATAGGTTACATCAAATACCTCTCTTTTTGGAAAGAAAAGAGCGCAGCTTTTACACCTAGTTTATAATCCGATCACAACCATGCAGCTAATCCAGGTGGCACTTCAGAGGTCCCCTAGGGAGAGGAAAACCAAAAGCATCTGCTCATTTCTTCCCATTTTGGATAGACCTATTAGCAAGCCCTTTAAAGAGGCAGTCAGCAGGCTCCCCGCAGTGGGACCAACCACTTGAATGCCGTTATTTGTTATAAATTTGGTCAGAAATAAACAAGAACACGCCACAATTGCTCTGCCTTTTTTTTATTATTATTATTTTATTATTATTATTTATTTATTTTATTATTATTTTTTATTAAAGCGCATTTCAGAACATATATTATATACAGACAGAGCAGGGTATTCCTCTCTCGGTGGCACCAGCGCACACTTTTTCCAGGGATGCCTAAGGGGAATAACAAAAGAAACTCTGTCTTCAGATATTACTTAAAAAATAATGTTTTACATTAAGGCTCTGCTTGCCATACGTACAATCCATACCTCGTTTTATACCACTAAACTTTGTTATATGCGTTCTGATAAATATACTTTAATCCTTAAGGAGCTGCTCAACACATGGTCTTATGAAGATGCCTCACAAGGCATTAATGAGATGGTCTGGCACTCATCGCTTTAAATAAACCAAATGCTTCTGACTCAAGGGGTTTTTTTCCATCTTAAAAGTTCCTTTAATCTCCATCTCTCTCTGGCTATAGGCATAGGGAAAACCTGTATGGTGCAGACTGATTTATCCCACCCATCCTGCCGGCTCCCTCCCTGGGAAGGATCGGGCTCACAGCGCCGAGACACGGCGCGGATACCGGTGAACGCTCGGCATCTGCACGGCTGGACAGGCCATTAGCAGCTAACTATTCACTGACAAATTCCTGCCTGTTTTCCACTGTATCTCTGTCTATATATTTCCAATACGCTTGTGCGACAACAGTTCAAATGCATATTCCTCCAGCTGATGGCAAATATTAATTCAACCGCTGAGGAGCCAAGAGCTTTAAAAATAAGTTCGTAGTTGCCTGACTACTGCCTGACGTGAACGTAAAGCTTTATTTTCCTTTCAGAGAAATAATGCCTGCCTGCTAACCTGGGCTACTGAACAGTTGAAAAGCAGAGATGTAGTTTATGCTTGCTGGAAGGTGGCCCTGAATTTGGAAAGAGCAAGCTGCAAAAGGATCATGGTGAACACCCCATTTAAGAATAGTTTGCAAAGCGATGCGTTAAGGAAAATGAGAGAAAATGATTTTTCAGTGTATAGGTATGAATATATCAAGTCAAAGAAGAGTTGTTTAACGCATTTTTTATATGACGTTAACAAGAACACCAGGGCAAAATCATTCTTGTTGCAGTTGTCCACATGGTTGATTCAGCAAAGATCTACAAGAACGATCCGAGACCTGAAACATCTTAGAGATCGAATAAATGGCTTTTATTTGAACGAGTGTAGTGTTAAGAAGTGCTTGGATTATTATCTATTGTTATCTGAAGGAGGAAGGACTTCTGGCCGTAAAGAATAATTTAATAGGCAAAGAGCTCCGAGCTGGAATCCATCTAGGCTAGCAATCAGGAATACCTTTCCTTTCACCTTCTTCAGTCTCCACTGAAAATTGCCGTCTAGGAGCATGGGATATACATCACCAAGCAAAATACATACAGAAGTATTTCTGTAAATGACTTATTCTGGCCAAGACTTCCACCAGAGAGAAATGGTGAAGTTCTGCGTACTGTATAGAATCAAAGAATCATAGAATTGTTAAGGTTGGAAAAGACCCTTAAGATCATCAAGTCCATCTATACCATGTCTTCAAGCACCGTATCTATCCATTCTTTAAATACCTCCAGGGATGGGGGCTCAACCACTTCCCTGGGCAGCCTGTGCCAATGCTTGACCACCCTCTCGGTGACAAAGTTTTTCCCAATACCCAACCCAAACCTGCCCTGGCGCAGCTTGAGGCCGTTCCCTCTCATCCCATCGCTTGTTCCTGGGGAGCAGAGACCGACCCCCCCGGCTCCAGCCTCCTTTCAGGCCGTTGCAGAGAGCGATGAGGGCTCCCCTCAGCCTCCTCTTCTCCAGGCTGAGCCCCCCCAGCTCCCCCAGCCGCTCCTCCCCAGCCTTGTGCTCCAGCCCCTGCCCCAGCCTCGCTGCCCTGCTCTGGCCACGCTCCAGCCCCTCCATGGCCGCCTTGGGGTGCGGGGCCCAGCGCTGAGCACAGCATTCGAGGGGCGGCCTCACCAGTGCCCAGCGCAGGGGCACCATCACCTCCCTGCTCCTGCTGGCCACACCAGTCCTGATACAGGCCAGGATGCCACTGGCCCTCTTGGCCACCTGGGCACACTGCTGGCTCATGTCCAGCGGCTGTCACCTTTCACCTTCTTCAGTCTCCACTGAAAATTGCCGTCTAGGAGCATGGGACATATATCACCATGCAAAATACATACAGAAGTATTTCTGTAAATGACTTATTTTGGCCAAGACTTCCACCAGAGGGAACTGGTGAAGTTCTATGTACTGTATAGAGGTGGGCATAACAGGGGCTGTCATCTATATTGTCTCTATGTATTGTTTCAATATATAGTCTATATTGTCCATATAAGCTGAATCTCTACATAACGTAATAGGCACTAATACGATAAGAAACGCCCCTGTGCAGTCACTAAAGGAAAGGAGCGCAGCGAGGCGTACAAATGGTACTTTCCCCAGCTTATTTGAAGCAGCGCTGGTCAGACAGCTCCTCCGCTGGACTCCGTCTCGTCACGTCTACGTTCCACAAACAAATCCCCAAAGCGCGGCACTTTGCAGCATCCTCAGCGCATGCTACTGTTTAAGGATTTAAGTCAGTCAGAGCTAAGTCATTTGTCAGTGTTAATAAGAAAACAGTGTTTTGAACACAGGCTATAAAAGAGCAAAAGTAACACTAGCTGATCAGGAGGGTCCCGCTGGCAGCAAAGTCCTGCGTTAATATCATTGTCCTTCACGAAGGCTCTGTGGATCATAAAAAGGAAAAAAAAGGGGAAAGAATTGCATTTGAATCAAAATAATCTGAAAACTCAGGTTGTTTGGAGGCAGACGTACAGCAAAATGAGCGACAAGGGATAAAGAAACTCTTCTTCAGTCTGGGGATCCCAAGTCACAGAGATTTGCTGTTGGAAAAGATCCAAGGTAAGCAATAGCCGGAGTCAGCTGGGAGTTCCTGAACACAGCAGCTGAATCTCTGGACTGTTTTGCTAATCTCCCCGCGGTTTGATTTGAAGATACGTGCTCAAGGAATATACAAAACTAACTTGACACCCTGCTTTTTAACCACCCAGACCTGCCGCTCCATCAGCGGGCCGGGGGACGCGAGCATCCTCGGCTGCGGGACCCGGGCCCCGCTCTCCGCTCTGCCCCGACCTACCGGGGCTCCGCACACAAAGCGTTTCCCTCTTCAGTCTCTTTTTTTTCTCTCTCTCCAGATTAGCAGCTTTAGGAACTAGCTGCTTTCTCTAGTGCAGGGACTATTCTTTATTTGTTTTGCTGCTGCAACTGTACCGGCAGCAGCAAACAGTACATCAAACATTTTGTCTCCCTTAATACAGAGGAGATGTCGCTGCTCACGCTCCCTTCATTTTGAAAAATATCAGACAGAAAACTGGCTCTGTGATGTACTCGGTATTGCAAGGAAAAAGAAAACAGAGATATTTTTGGACATTTCTGAATTAGCCAGGTCTGGCGAACGCCGGTATCTCCCAGAAAAGCCTGTTCTCGCTGGAGAATATTTGCTCTTGTTTGTGAGCAAGTCGGACCTGCTCCGAGCCCCAGTTTCTCAAATGCGATTCCTCTTTTCTCTCCCCTCTCTCTGGGCAGCGAAGGCTCATCGCGACATTTAGCCATTGCCATCTTAAACCTTTCCCTCTCATTGCTGACTCTCAGGTTTCATTGCTACTACATATTATTCCCCTACCAGACAAACTCCTCTTCCTTTTTCTTTTTTTTTTGTTTGTCTTTCTATTATTTTGATTATTTCTCTTTGGTGAACGCTTGTCATATTTCCCAATTTTGTTGCGTACATGAACGTAACTAACGCACTCCTCCTCTTTTCTTCCAGATCTTCCATCAAAACGAGAAATAAATCCAGACCTGACCCAGCATCGAACTCAATCACTTCCACAGCAATACTGGGTGTCTTTATTCCTTGCTTGCTCTGCAGCGGAGGAGACGTTTTGCTTTACCAAATCAGAGACCCCGATTTAATATCTCGGGCTGCCTAACAAGCAGCGAGCTCCCCTGGCAAACCCAGCGCCTGCGAGATTACAATTACTTCCTCCACTTTTATATCTTGATCAAATAAAGAAATTGGATGCACCTGCTAAAATTTGGGGTTTGTTTATTATTCACAGACTAATTACACCATTAGAAATTAGAGCAGAACTCATTTTAACCTAGCGTTAGCTATGCAATAAGCAATCAACAGAGACAGATGCATCCAGGGATAACTCGGCTCCTTTGGCTCGCCGTGGGGTGACCCAGCGGTGGAAGAAGCCTTGAATATCCCACAGGAGCCTTGCTGCCTGCCTTGGACCAGGTGTCTAAAGGTAGGCGAGATGAGCCTCACTGCTGGAGACTTACTGATGGGAAGAAGGTTCATAGGGCAAGGTACTCAGGTTTGCTGGGTTTTTTTTCTTTTCTATCTGGTGAAATTAAAAAAAAATATATATATTTATTTTCAGTTGCCCATCAGATGAATCCATGTCCTTTGTGGTTTTGCTGTTTGGTTGTTGTTCTTTAGTCGTAGAGCGGAACGGTCCAGAAGGAATAATGGTTTTAAACTAGAAGAGGAGAGATTCAGACGGGATACAAGGAAGAAATTGTTTACGATGAGGGTGGTGAGACACTGGCAGGGGTTGCCCAGAGAGGTGGTAGATGCCCCATCCCTGGAAACATTCAAGGCCAGGCTGGACGGGGCTCTGAGCAACCTGATCTGGTTGAAGATGTCCCTGCCCATTGCAGGGGGGATGTCCCCAGGCTGCCGTTTTGGGAGAGGCACAGGAGGAGCAGCGGCACTGACCGGGGACAGCGAGCCGGGAGGTGAGATGGCCAGATCCAGGGCCCCAATCCAACAAAGACATGGTTTAGCGGTGGGCTTGGCAGTGCTGGGTTAACGGTTGGACTCGATGATCTTAAGGGTCTTTTCCAACCTAAACGATTCCACGATTCTAAAGGCAGAAACATGTACGCCAGGTAACCGAACCTTGCTGGCGCTGGCACAAACTCCAGCCACCAAACCTTCCCATGGACGTTTCATTACAGCCTGCACTTTTCCCCAACAGGTTTTAGGCCTGACACACCAAAAAAATGCTTTGCATCAGGAAGCTTCTGCGTAATTCTTGCAGGGGAGGAGGAAGAGGAAGGAAACGGCCCGGTACTTCTTCCAAACAGATAAAGATGGATGGGGAAATCTGGGAGGAATTCACTATACCAAGAAGTTGGACTACTGGTCCCATAAGGGACTCTGTCGCCAGCAGGGTCGCGGCCACGACACCGTTCACCTCCGGTAAATTCATGTTTGTGGCTCCGAGCGATGGGTTTTGCTCACGCTCACATGAACGCCCTCGTAGCCTTCCTCGCCCTGCTCTCAGCTCTCGTGCAAACATAGGAATGGCTACCGATATCTGAAAAATATCTGATATCTGAAAAACTTCATAGGCTGTCTCCTGTGTCAATCTCAACTTCAATCTTCCATTTTTATTTACAAAAAAAAAAAAGCATTCATATTATAATTATGGACATAAATTATATTTAAATCAAGTACTCAGGAAGCATGAAATAAGACTGTCTGCCAATTGCTGGGATTAAATGCATTTTGATAAATTCATGAGCATGATAGCTCAAAGCAGTTCTGAAATGGCACGCAGCTTGGCCAAATATTATCTGAGCTGTATTTTAAACTGAAAATTAAGCATTAAAGATACAGTATGTTCCTTGATCTGGTGAACATTGTCTGGGGTCTGTAGCTCCTGCAGCTGGAGATGCCACGCTAAATCCCTTTGAATGGGGTGCATTTCTCAGCCCATAGATTACACCCCAGAGCTTCATGGAAAATTTCTGCCTACAGACCTGCAGGAACTAATAGTACAGGCTTTTTTTTTTTTTTTGCGCAACTACGTACCGTATCATACGCTATACAGCAAAGGATCAGCACGGAAAAAATAACCGGCTCAAGCACGCACACTCTCAAGAGGAAGGCAGACTTAAAAATGATCCTGTCATTTTTACAAGAGGAAAGGAAAGACAGACCAGTCTCCAGGACTTTTTGCCCATTTTTGACATTTACTTCTGTTTCAAACCAGCTTTCAGAAAAGCAGCACGGGAGTTGCTGCCCTTTGAGAGCATCCCGGCTCCTTGCCCGGGGGCTGCCCTCTGGGTTTGGCTACCGATGCGAAAATAAACTGCCAGAGACTGCATGAACCGAGATGTGAAGATGACATGAAGCAAAGACCGAAGGGAGCTGGTTGTGACAAGCAAGGTGCTCCTCATTATGGTTTTGTCCGGTGGCAAAAGCACCGGGCAGGGGCCGGGAAAGGTGGCCAGCGGTGGTCCCGGATGGATGAAGCTGCCAAATCTCAACTGAAGTTGGAGGATGGGTTGCAATCCAAAAATATAGCGGGGCAGGTGGAGGAGCTGCTCTCCTCCGTGGGGAGGGTGGTGGCAGGGGACGCCGGAACAAAGCCTGCCCAAAACCCAGATGTGTAGACGGGCAACTACAGGCTTTCTCCTTCCTTTATCTCACACCTATAAACCAGGACGGATTAAATATCTTTGTCTCTCCCCTCCGTAGGCTGTTAGCTTGCCCGTGCAGGAGTTATTTCTTGCTGTTTTATTGTGCGTCCTTCTAGCAGAAAGGACCTTAACCCTGGGAAAGGTCTCTGCGTGGTACCATAAAAGAAGAAATTGCAGACAGTTTTTGTGCTGCAGACTTGCTTTCTCCGTTCCTTCCTTTCCTCCCGAGCGGCGGCACAGGTAGGACCCACACCACCTTCACCCAGGCTCGGCCAAACCAGGCTCTCGCGGCGGCCCTTTGGCTGCTCTTCTTCGTGCAAGTAACCGAAGTGGTTTCCCAGACCCGAGTAAGGAGGATGAAAAGACATCCTAAAGGGATATTTTCTTCTTTTACGCTTGCTCCAAAAACACAGAGGAAGGCTGGGAAGGCTGCAGCCAACTGACTTCTTTGCAGAGCAGCCTTTTGCTTAAATAAAGACAAAAAATAAATACCATCTTTTTCCAGATTCCCGAAACAAGGGCACCTAAGCACACTCCTGTTTTCTGGAATAGTCTCATGCAAACCTTCTCGTTAGCAATGATTTTTGTTCGCAGACAGGTGAAGCATCTGAAACACTTGCAGAGGCTAATTTTCAGACTCATGAATAACAATCTTTCCCTTCCTCACTTACGGTGACATTTAAAACCAAAGTGGAGTACAGGGCCGCAGTTCTACACTTCACAGTGTGAATTAAATCTGCATACATTATGCAAAATATTCATTTTCACTTGTTTTCCTTTTGTTTTTATAATTATAAGTGTGAAGTAATTTATTCTGCTAAGATCCAGCCTGTATTACAAGGGAAAACTGAATTTACTGGGTAGGCATAAGTAGCACTTGAAAAAATATTGCAGAGGTGTCAAACGTAAAATCACAGTGCCAACCGAGCCGGGGGTCTCGCGGATGAATCCCACCTAAGATGCAGCATGGAATAAAGCAGATTAAAACATGCTGGAGTTCATCAGCTCCCTCTCTTGGGGTTCCCCGCACCCCCGGTGCCCTCCACGTCGCTCTTCGAGGGGTCTGTTTTGGAGGCTCCCAACAGCTCTCCTCCAGTGCCCTTCATCGAGGCGCCTATTTATTTCTGAATTAAACTTAAGGCAGACTGGCTCAGCCTTTTTAAAATGAAAGCACTGCTCCTCCCGACTCCCACGGCCTCCCCGCTCGGCTGAAGCCCCCCCTTTCAGACCACGCTTTCTCCACCGCTGCTTCTCCAGAGGTCAAGGAGATCTGGGGGGGACCTGCAGAGCACAGGGTAATTCAGGGGGGCAGCGACTCCGCCGGGAGCGGGCGGACGCGAGACAGGAGCATCGCTTCCGTAGGGGATGTCACCAACCCCCGTGTGACCCAGGGACACCTGCAGAAGCACCCCGTGCTGCAGATCCACTAAAACAAATACGAGAGCATCTCCAGTGCACGATACCCCCTCTCCTGATTTGCTCCAGGATCTACACAGCTTCTACTAATGCTGCCCAGAAATCGATATTTTAATTGATCAGGTGTAGCATTCAGAAGCAACTGGGTTATCAGACAGACAAAAAATTCCTGTTCTTCACCTCATACAAATTTTCAGCTGGTTTGGGTAGAATAGCAAGGGAGAGTTATCAACTTTGTCATAAAATTAGGTAAATATTTGTACATATAAAAGGATAAATCTCAGTCACCCTGGTTCTCCATTCAATTTTTTTTTTTCTCTAGCATCAATCTACAGCATGGAAAGGAAGAACAGTGAAATTTTTACGCGACTGAGGTGCATGCCACTTATCTGCTACGCTTCTGAGGGGAGAAAAGCCCAGCAAGTTTAGCATACCCAGCTGAAGCCCACGGCAACATAGTTCTTGCCTACTCCCTGATACTATACTCTCATGTAAAAGTCAAACATTTTTTCCCAAGAAAATGACCTTAAATTAGCGATCCAAACCCAGGCCGGGGCACCCCAACTCCCATACCTTGCTTTATTAGCATGAGCGAAAAAGAATTTGTCCAAATTTTTATCAGAAGGAAAATTAACTGTTTATAAATCTGACTCTAAAAGCTTAGTTGACACCTCTTATGCCATCTTTTAATAAAACATTGGTATGGAAAAAGCCCCTCTGGCTGTCGGGCTCAGTCAGGAGCTGGCACATCCCCGAGGCCTTTGGAGCCTGTCTCTGGTCTGGCTTCTGCTTTATGAACTCTCCCCAACCCCACTGCAAGAATTTTTCCTTCATTTTTATGGTTTTTACACTTTTGTAGCACAATGACTCCAAGAAAGTTATTTCTGTTTTAGCCAGGTGTGGGGATCAGGCTCAGTGACTTCAAGAGGAGTCAGGCGTGCCTAAGTTTTGTGGTATCAGACACAACTAAGCGCTTCCGAATACAAAATAAAATCCTGTTTCTCTCTCGGAACCTGCGAGCCACAGGAGCACGGCACGACCTCGGGGAAGGATGCTGCGATGAGCAGAGACTGAAGCCCTGGCACATTTGCTACCCCCGTGTTTAAAGCACAAGGCAAACCCAAGCAGTTGGCTCTCCAAATGCAGCTGTAATAAAATCATGTCTGTTGAAAAGCTGAAAGGATACACCTGTGCCTAACTTCAAGAGAAAATAGAGAGAAGTAGACTATCCTTATCGCTAGACATAGGAATAATGAACCAATTATCCTTGGAGATGAACACCAGCTCAGAGGGTACCGCTGCAGGCAGGTACTCAACCCGATTTCTGTCCTGCACGTTCAATAACCTCCTCGCTTCATTGCTACCTCTTCCAAAATCCGGTGGCAGAAGAAAAAGCCTGATGATTGCAACCGACAAGACGCAACCTGCCCACCCCGGGACCCCTCCATCCCCACTCACCATCCGAAAGCGTGGTGACCGTCACATCCTCGGTGGAGACGCCGGGGCCGTAGCGGTTGTAGGCGAGGAAGCGCAGGGTGTACTCGGTGAACTTCTTCAGCCCCTCCAGCCGGTAGGAGAGCCCGTCCACCTCCACGTTCTAGCACACAGAGACGATAAACCAAGGGGAAACGTGACAGCCAGCGCCACGGCCATGCCGAGGGACGACCGGATTAGAGGCGAGCTTTTCGCTCTTTGAGAAGTAGAGCTAAATCCTTATTTAAGTTGATATAAAAGGCAATTTGTAACAGAGTGGCTTGGTACAGCTCGCTTCTTGGCGCTCGCCCGCAGCTTCAGGATGGAGGGGATTTCAGCGCCTCGGAGTTGTGTTTAGTTACTCAGGGCGCAGGAGAAAAGGGGTTGGTTTTTTTTTTTTTGGTTAAACCAGTTGCTGCCACTCCACAGGTAGGTGATAGGAAAAGAAGAAAATAAAGACAAAGAGGCAAAGGGGAATTTTGGAGAAAAAAAGGAAGTAAAATAAAGAAAGCACAGAAAAAACGGGGACGGTATAGAAGTTCCCATAAGGCTACTGAAGCACCTGCCACAAGACTGCTGATGCCTGTGATTATCATGTGCTACCAAGTCAGGAAAAAAAAAGATATCTCCACTTTCTTCCCTGCACTAGTCTCTACTAAAAACCTATTCAGGCCATACTCTACCCACAGAGCTCATCTCCATCGCTACGGCTGCATTCCTATCAAATATCGGTTATTAAGCGGCCAGCGGGAAGCATCTGAGCAGTTTGCAGCCTGCAGAAAGCACGGTTGCTCGTTTGCCACTCGAAAGCACGTGCTCACGGCAGAGTTATGAGTGCAATTAACTGCACAGCATCGACACCAATTTTTACTATGAGCATCTGTCAGTCTGGAGAGAAAATGCATCATTTCTAGCCTGGATTCGTACTATTTTACCCTCCTACTTGAAAGGAGTTACAAGAAGCAACTAAAAATATATATTCTGCAAAGATCGCACGTAGAAACTGCCATTAATGTGTTGATGGTTTTGCACAATGTAAAGGGGGAGTCTAAAAGGTCTTTGAATGCTCTTTGGCGTTAGTCTGAAATTTCAGCGTAAAGCTGAGGAATGATTAATATATAATAGGCTGCCTCTTCGACCTCCTGAACCCATTTTATACTGGTGAACATTTCTTTCGCTTGATTTGCTCTTTTATCACCGGTCTGTGCAACATTTACCTAACCTGGAGGATTAATCTGTAAAACCTCTCGCTTTGAGCCGTTACAGTGCTCTAAAGACCCGCAGATGCCTACACCGAGTATCTCCTTTCCACAGGGACCACTCACCTGCTCTCTTCCAGTCGCCGTCTCCGTACAGAAGAGCCTGTAGCCTTGAACGGGGCCATTTGCATAGGCAGGGGGATCCCAGGAGACGAGAATCGAGGTAGGTGAGGTAGACACAGCCCGCAGGTTTTCCACCGGCCCGGGAACTTGCACTGCACAGATAGGAAAGGACAGCGTGAAAGCCCCGTTCCAGCATCGCCCACCACTGCAGCCTGGCCCTCAACATGCGGCACGACCAGGGCGCATCTCCGGGGGATGCCGATAACAGCACTTCTTCAGCACCGTACGCCTCAGAAACTCCAAACAAAATAACAAAAGGGATGATAAACCCATGGAAAATACACTGCGGAAGGGCTGTTGCAGATTTAGCAGCGTGAATACATGAAATACCAAAAAGGGTTGTTCCATCTAGGCTACATCTCTGTGCCTCTGGCTCAGAGGATGGACTTCATCTTCAAATTGAATTTCTGGGAAATAATTTGCACAAATACCTAACGCACGCAAGAGATGCATTTACCTTGCGGTAGCAGGAAACCAGAGACACGCAAATCTGATCATCCAAGGCCAGTTCAAGCTAAGGCCTGCCATTAGAGGAGCCATTAGAAAAACCCGCCGGCAAACACCGACGCACAGCCCCACACAACCAAAGTCATCTCATAAACACACTAACTGCGAGCTTAGAGTTGCTTTCATGTGAGGCACCGCTTCGTCGTGCGGGTTTCTGTCCCAGCTCTGTATGTACCAGCTTGCTGCTATTAAATTATAAATTGATTTGGTGCGCCACAGCAGACTCTGGTTTCTTTTAGCAAGCAATTAGCCTTCAACATTCCTCTCCTAGCTTCTACTTACACCATCTGCACATATCGGGCACATGTACCTGTTTATGCTATTTGTTTAATCTCCTTTACACGTTACTTGCTCTATTTTAGCTGCCTGAGGGACCACAGATGACGGCTGAGATGAAGCACGAAGGGCGGTCCTCGGCACGCTCTAACGAACGAGGGAGCCCACAAAGGCTGGCCTTTAGGCTGGTGTTCCCCCGTTTAGCAGTGGCATGAAACTGCTCCTGCAAAGTCACAGGAACCTGGTAGCACGGAGCAAGGCGATGGATTTGGTCAGAAGACATCACACAGCTCTTCACATAAAGCCCTGGGCTGATCTCGGAGCTGATCCGCTTTGAGCACGGGCTGGACCGGAGACCTCTCATCATCTGCAAACCCTAATTTGCCCTTAAAATTTAGGCCTCGGTAGTATAAGCTCCAATATTAACGCGTAGTCCCAGTTCTGCTCTTAAATAATATTCCTGTGTTTGTAAAGTGCCCAGCATTTAGAGAAATTACAGGGCTCATTACAAGCTCATCTTATAAACCAAATAACGACAATAAAAGCGTTAAAATATCCCATCCTTGCAGCTAGTATCTGGTTCGATCAGCTCTGAAAATACAGAGGTTTGCCTTAAGGTTTTAGCCTTAAGTAGAGATCATTTGAAATGCAAAATTTAGATTGCCTTGACGCCAGATCCCGCTGGTGGGTGAAGAAGCACACAAGTCCTCTTCGAATGGCGACACAAAACAATCCCTTATCATTGGTAAGGAAACCATTCTGGGTCACCTTTTGTTATACAGACTACCTTCAAATGCTCCGGTTTCACTCTGAATGCAAAATTATCACACATCAACTCCATCACGCTTTTGGATGGCAGCTTAAATCGCTTATTAAAACCAAAAAAAAAGCTTTTAATAAACTCCTAGAGCTACCAGCAGTACCAGAAAATCACTCCCCGCAGGTCTCTGCTGGACCTAACCCCGGCGACAACTGATGTTTGGAGACGAGGCGCTCTCGAGCTTATCTGTGCCTTCATCTCGAACTCCAGCAAAATTGGCAGGAAAAAAAAAAAAAAAAAAAAAAAAGAATTAGAATTGTGGCAAAAACGTAAAGGTCAAGCAGGAGGTTATTTCAGAAAATCTTCCGCACCAAATAGTACCTTTTTACTTTCAATAGGGAGTGTGCTGTGGCATAAAACAAACTCACAAGCTATTGTGCGACCGGCAGATAACAGAATTACAGCCCTAGAAGAGGCTTTCCGCAAAGTTCCATCCCCATTACGAGGCAGTTTCACGCTAACAGCTCTCTTTAAATCTGTAAGCGTGCGGCGAGCAGCGACAGCCGAGCAGCCCGACCCCGCGCTCCCCGGATCCGTCAAACAGGGATGGCAGAGCCGGCCATCGGAGAAAGCGCCCAGAACCGTCATCAACAAAACACAGATAGCCTTTGATCACAAGTAATTCCAGGTTTAGATGCGACGTAGATATACTTAAAATATTTTTATTTCCTTCGCCCAGCTTTCCTTTTCATTCTATTGCAATATTTCTGACAGCCACACTAATGTGCTTAAGGTCTCAGTATTTTCAGCACACGCTAAGCGTTTAATAATCTCTCCTGATCCCTTCTGTCAAATAATAAGCTGGTGAAAATTGGCATTAAGTTTCAAATCTTTTCCTAAATTCTTTTTTTCTAAACAGCAGAGAGGCCCTAGAACTGCTTTACATTCCATTAAAACAAGACATTAAATCATGTTTCTTCTAAAGGCGGTCTTTTACAACGAACAGCATCCTTTCTCTAAGAAAAAAAGGATAAACGAAAGAGGGCAGGCAGCTGACTGATGCGTTTTCTTTTACCATGGGCTCCACATAATGCTTCGCTATATTCCCAAAACCGCCGTTCCTCTGAGAACGCCCTTCCGCTCTCATAAAAGATCGGTTCAGCGCCTCAGACTGTTTCATAAATACAAGCTACAACAACTGCTTGCAAAGAGTTTGACGCTGCTCTCGCAACTGCCAGTTTTGGGGTTATTTGGTGGAATTACTCCTATTCAGTAGCCGTAAAGGCAATCAGGCCCAAAGCCAGAAATGGTCGAATGCTTTACTTTTTGCTTTTTTGTTTTTCCCAATGCTGATTTTAGAAATATGCATTAACTGCCTTTCTGTTATTGCTAATGTTAGCTGTCGGTGTGGCTAATCTTGTATTACTGGGGTGAATCCACGCTGTGCTCTAAGAATTCGCCTCACACTGCCCCAAAAGCCAATGTTCCTGGGGCTGAAAGATGACGTCTACCATAGGCACCTGACATACACCTTGATTTTAGGTGTATATTCTTGCAGAAGTACCGGTGTTCCTACCATATTCATTGCAGAGCAGTACTGTTGGGTTTCTCATCTGAGCTGGCCCCGGCAAAGAGGGCTGTCCTCTACGTAAATGGTATGTGTTGCGTTTAATCTTCCAGCAGTTCTCAAATCTTACAGACTATGGGCTCTTTTTGGAGCTAACCTCCTGCCAGCAGTCCATATAAACCCAAAGAGGTCATGTGCAGTTGGCAATAGGTGAAGTGCCTCCAGAGAACGTCCATAACTCATTCCCTCCCTCCATCTTACAGAGCAGGAGCGCTGCACATGTGTCCTGTCCTGGCTGCTGATGCACCACAGGGCAAGCTGGGAGCCTCTGGCAAGAGAAACACCGCTCAGATTCATAGAATCATAGAATACCAGGTTGGAAGGGACCTCAAGGATCATCTGGTCCAACCTTTCAATTCATACCTCCAGAGTACAAGTTGAGTCAATGCAGCTTGACTTTGGGGTCAGCAGACCCAGAGGAGCTTATCAGGAGGGCTTCACAGCTTGAAGTGGGCAATAGCTGCTGGGAAGACTTGGCCACTTGTAGGGTATGAGGGCTTTTAAACCTCGAGTAACCCTGCAAAGTTTGATTCATTGTAGGAGCAGAAAGGGCTGGCATCTCTGCATGCCATTGAAAGCATTTATAGAATCATGGAATCGTTTAGGTTGGAAAAGACCTTTGAGATCATCGAGTCCAACCGTTAACCCAGCACTGCCAAGCCCACCACTAAACCATGTCCCTAAGCACCACATCCACCTGTCTTCTAAATACCTCCAGGGATGGGGACTGCCCTGGGCAGCCTGGTCCAGGGCCTGACAACCCTTTCGGTGAAGAAATTTTTCCTAATATCCAACCTAAACCTGCCCTGGCGCAGCTTGAGGCCCTCTCCTCTTGGTCCTATAATTTCTTTATTGAGAGACTCTGCTATTGACCCCATCCATTTTCACTTGCATAAAACCAGACGTCCGTGTAGCCAGCTGCTCCTCGAAACCCACAGGAACACAATTTCTACTCTCATGAGCCTTCACTGCTCTCGCACAGAGATTTCCTCTTTGCTATTGTTCACTTAAACTTTTGATAATAATGGTTAATAAGATACAAGAAAGATACAAGTGCCTAAAATAGGAATGTAGGCAACTACGTCAAAAATTGCTTGGCAACTGCCTGAACATGCTAAATAGCTCTCCCAAACCTGACGTTTTTATAAGTTTCTGAAGCTCTGCCTTCTGCACCCTGGGCCACCCTGCCCGAGCCGGTGGGAACCCAGCTCATACCGAAGCCCCACTGGAGACCCGGGAGAGGAGCACCTGAACTCCACGAGCACAGCTCCGGCATGTAAAGAGTTAGTTACCCCAAGACCGGTGCCTTAAGCTCTATCACAAGACACTGACCTTCTTTCAGAGCTATTGATGGGCTCCAGCCTCAGGCTCTAAGAGGTATCGATGCAGAATTATGCACGGCAGCCGTTGGACAAGCAAGCAGAGTCCTAAAGACCACCTTGAAGTTGAATGCCCAAATCTGAGGTGAAAGGATCATGGTCCTACTTGTTTTCTCTCTTCTTCTGGTCCCAGGGGTCTTGACTTTTGCTGCCTATAGTCCAGGCCAACCTCCCGCCTAATGGCCATGATGCTCCTGCACCAAGTGCGCCATTCAAGGCATTCATGCTCTGAATCCTTTCAGGTAGAAGAGAGCATTAAACCTTTGCATTAAACCTTCCCAGGAGAGAGACCGTTCCACCACCATGCTTTTATAAGGAAAACAAAACCACTTATCCCAACTCAGTTTTTTTAAAGGAATAAGCCTCTTAATTCTGCGTTAGGCTTCCTTGGTCTCCAGCTCTGTGTCAGGCTAGCCGTCTCCATCACGAAAGCTGCTTTTTTAAAACATTTTTCCTAGTGATTCATTCTTCGCTATAATGAGATGCAATGATTAAAATGTTCTTGTTATTACATTTCACTTTTTGTTTAAACAGCTGGTTCTGTGCTGATCTGCACTGAAAACATTTCAAACATAAAACATTTATGAAGCCACTTGCAGTTATTGATAATAGAGTGCATGCTTTGATTGTGCCTTTGATTTTTCCCCCCCCTTCTTTCTCTGTAGTTAACAGCTTTAACGATATTTCATTAAAATCTGGTTCCATGCTGCACAAAAAGATGCAACTTCAGAGAGCCTGCAGGCAGTATAATTATTAACACAGTGAAACCTGCTTCACCGCGCTGGACACGCTCTGAAGACATGACAGTTGTTTGGCAGGACTGCCCCGGCCGCCTCCGGTGCTATCCGCAAGAGCCGGCGTTGGAGTCAGCTCTTAGAAGTAGCTGTCATTTATATTTCCACAGAGTCTTCTGCTTTTCATTAGTTTGCCCTTTAACTCTTCACGTGGTGCCCAGCTGCGCACCACAGATGGATGCGTGAACCTAATATTCTTCGATTTGCTAAGGAACACGGGACCAGGGATGGTGCCACCAAGCAATGCGATGGAGGCGGCTCAGCTCCGAACGCTGCAGCGAAGGGAAAGTGCCTCCTTGGAGCTGCCTTTACAAGAGGAGGTTTGGAAACGCGTCCTCCTCCCCCCTCCTGCTGCGGAGGGGCAGGGGCTCCGGGGGAGGACGGGGAGCTCAGGGGACCTGCGCATCGCCAGAGGCCCCGAATGTGCCAGTGGGGCACAATGCTACAACACAAATTCTAGAAAGTCTGGACCAAGAGGCAGGAGGGAGCGTGGGGTTAGCTTCTTATCCTGGTATCCAGTGATAGGACACATGGGTGTCCTAATGGCTCAAAGCTGTGCCGGAGAGGTTTAGACTGGACATTAGGAAGCATTAGGGAGTGGTGTTCCCCAGGGCTTAGTACTGGGGCCAGTCCTGTTCAACATCTTCATCGATGATCTGGATGAGGGGATCGAGGGCACCCTCAGTCAGTTTGCAGATGACACCAAGCTGGGTGGAAGTGTCGATCTGCTGGGGGGCAGGGAGGCCCTGCAGAGGGCCCTGGCCAGGCCGGGTCGATGGCCCAGGCCACGGGGTGAGGGGCAGCAAGGCTCAGGGCCGGGTCCTGCCCTGGGGGCACAGCAACCCCAGGCACCGCTGCAGGCGTGGGGAGGAGCGGCTGGGAGCTGCCCGGCAGGAAAGGGCCTGGGGGTGCTGGTCGACAGCCGCTGGACACGAGCCAGCAGGGTGCCCAGGTGGCCAAGAGGGCCAATGGCATCCTGGCCTGTATCAGGAACGGTGTGGCCAGCAGGAGCAGGGAGGTGATGGTGCCCCTGCGCTGGGCACTGGTGAGGCCGCCCCTCGAATGCTGTGCTCAGTTTTGGGCCCCTCACTCCAAGAAGGACATCGAGGTGCTGGAGCGTGGCCAGAGCAGGGCAACGAAGTTGGTGAAGGGTCTAGAGCACAAGTCTTATGAGGAACGGCTGAGGGAGCTGGGGTTGTTTAGTCTGGAGAAGAGGAGGCTGAGGGGTGACCTTTTTGCTCTCTACAACGGCCTGAAAGGAGGCTGGAGCCGGGGGGGTCGGTCTCTTCTCCCTAGTAAGGAGTGACAGGACGAGAGGAAACGGCCTCAAGCTGCGCCAGGGCAGGTTTAGGTTGGATATTAGGAAAAACTTCTTCACCGAGAGGGCTGTCAGGCCCTGGCCCAGGCTGCCCAGGGAAGTGGTTGAGTCTCCATCCCTAGAGGTATTTAAAGAACAGATAGATACGGTGCTTGAAGAGATGGTATAGATGGACTTGGCAGTGATAGGCTGATGGCTGGACTCGATGATCTTAAGGGTCTTTTCCAACCTTGACGATTCCATGATTCTATGATTTCTTTACCGAGAGGGCGGTCAAACCCTGAAACGGGCGTCCTAGACAGGTGGTCGATGCCCCAAGCCTGGCAGTGTTTAAGAGGCATTTGCACAATGCCCTTCACAACATGCTTTAACTTTCAGTCAGCCCTGAAGTGGTCAGGGACTAGCAGCTGGACCAGATGATTGCTGTAGGTCCCTTCCAACTGAAATAGTCTAGTCTATTCTTGCCAAATAAGTCCTTGGCCAGAAATGAGTAAAAGAGTGGCAGCAGAAGCAGCTCAACACCTATACAGGCTCATAATAAAGAAATTATAATAAAGAAACTTTAAAAAGCATCGTCAGTACCCAGCATTTCCACTCCCGTGCTTATTTTGCCCGACTTTCAAACATTTCAGCATATATCACTGCGTATCACGTAGCAGCGTGCAGTTCTAGGAATTGAACCGCTGTAACCAACCTGTTAGCCCTGCTACTAAGCTCAGAAAGAGAGCAATATTTTAAATGGTTTCCTCCTATTATTATTATTACAAGATACTGATGGGCTGTATTTGTGGCAGGAAAGCCCCAAGACTGTGGATGGAGGAAGAAGTAGTCTATTGTAACTGTTTGCACCGGGGAGAAAAATCTCTCGGTGAATCAAAATTTATTAAGATTTCGCTAATGTCAATAAGCTATTTGAAAGCAAACATGGGGTGCAAACACCAACGCTAAAATAACGTCATCAAGGAAGAAACAGTTTGCAGTCAGCAAGATAAATTCTTATCGAAAACATGCTTTTGTTACAAAATCCATCTGCTTCTGGGTGTCCAAACACGCCCTGCATTTGTTTGAGGTCTGAAAAATGGAAGGAAAACCTTTCTGAATGGAAGAGCATTTGCAACGGCTGGAGGCCCTGCTATGCACTTACGTGAAATGATAGCATCCGCAGAACTAAAAAGCAACTCCTATTGACTTCAACAGGGACAGAAATTCAACCTTTTATTTTGAGAAACTGCACAGAAAGATAGGTTACGGCAATCCTGGCTCTGGCTCACACTTCCAGAGGGAGCTTGGATAAATAATTTAATGCTTTTATGCTTCAATTTCCTTCCCATAAAATGGCATAATAATATATCTCCTACCCATTCTTTATCTTTCCTATTTATATTGCAAGATTTCTAGGGTAGGAAGAAAGGTCCAGATAAAACAAAGATAAATGCAAGTCAAACGGAACTGAGACAGAATTTCAATTCCTACATCCAAAGCTATTTTAGAAATGCTCGGCAGCAGCCTGTTTTACAGGACATCTTCTCTTCGACCTTCTCCCTCTCATGGTGCTGCGCTTCTGCTCCTGCAGAGGACCAGAGCGGGTACGGCTGAGCACCTCGTACCCTCCTAACCCCCCGTAAGGCAGGTCCCTGATGGGAGCCGAGCGGGATGGTTAATCCAACACCTCTGTGACAAAGTGATGGGCTCAGATATCCCACAGAGACAACTGATATAGAAGGGGTCAATGAACCTACCTGAATTGTTTCAATGATTCGGCACTTCCCAGGAACAGTAGGCTGGAGTGCATCCGTTGCTCAACTGCAGACGTTCAAGAGTCTGTCTTCTGTCTCAGGTCTAGTCCCTCCGTTAAATTGGTAGAAATCACAGCATAAATGGCCTCGATCGTAATTTAGGTCTCTAGACACGGCTGTCCTACAAATAAAACCTGTCTCTCTATAGAGATGGCTTTGTTTCTGATCATAAGGTTTGAGAAGAGCTTTGTACCACCATTCAGTAAAATTTGGTGGTGTTGAATCAGTGGGAAGCACTGAGCAGGTCTCTTCCCAGTGCCAGATCGAGCTCGGTGAAGTTTATTTCATTGCCAGCTCATTGCCAAGAGGGCCAATGGCATCCTGGCTTGCATCAAGAATAGTGTGGCCAGCAGGACCAGGGAGGGGGATGGTGCCCCTGCGCTGGGCACTGGTGAGGCCGCCCCTCGAATGCTGTGCTCAGCGCTGGGCCCCGCACCCCAAGGCGGCCATGGAGGGGCTGGAGCGTGGCCAGAGCAGGGCAGCGAGGCTGGGGCAGGGGCTGGAGCACAAGGCTGGGGAGGAGCAGCTGGGGGAGCTGGGGGGGCTCAGCCTGGAGAAGAGGAGGCTGAGGGGAGCCCTCCTCGCTCTCTGCAACGGCCTGAAAGGAGGCTGGAGCCGGGGGGGTCGGTCTCTGCTCCCCAGGAACAAGCGATGGGACGAGAGGGAACGGCCTCAAGCTGCGCCAGGGCAGGTTTGGGTTGGGTATTA
Source organism: Platalea leucorodia (assembly GCF_965183815.1). Taxonomy (NCBI): domain Eukaryota; kingdom Metazoa; phylum Chordata; class Aves; order Pelecaniformes; family Threskiornithidae; genus Platalea; species Platalea leucorodia. The sequence goes on from NC_138858.1 coordinate 2,131,892, forward strand.
GGAAAAACTTCACTAAAAAGGGCTGTCAGACACTGGCCCAGGCTGCCCGGGGAAGTGGTTGAGTCTCCATCCCTGGAGGTATTTAAAAGCCGGGTAGACGTGGCGCTCGAGGACATGGTGGACTTGGCAGTGCTGGGTTAACGGTTGGACTCGATGATCTTAAGGGTCTTTTCCAACCTTAATGATTCCATGATTCTATGACTGCGGCATCAAGATGTTCCCTTGAGGGACGTAAGAAAGAAGGAAACGGACCTTAGTGCAAAAGAGCTTCCTGCTGCAAAGTATTTCCTACTGGTAAGGTGACATCTTCATCACCGTCACAACTCCCTCCCAGTGCTTACCCATGCCCCTGAGCTGCCATCTTCTCTGCACGCAGGGGAAATCCTGCCTTGGCGAGGGGTGCCAAGGGCGGTCTGTCCGTCCTACACCACTCCTGGTTGAGGGGGATCCAGGCAGGGCCACTGTGCCTCTGCATTACTGTTTGCATCTCCATAAATATGGAGATTTCATGCAAATGGTGCAATGCCTTGATTTGCATAGTTGATTAGGATATGCTCATCTCTTCTGCATTTTTCTTTTTTCAGATAAAAGTGGCTTTAATTTTCTGCTCCTTTTCGGCAAGTCAGTCAAAGCAAAGTATTTTACTTGGCATAATGGTGCCTTTGCCTCTCGGCAAACCTGGAGCAGAATTACAACGTACTTCTAGCCAGCGACACTTATTATTTATAAAAAGAAATGATTACGTGACAAGCACTGAATTCTTCATATCAACCACCTCCAGGAAGCACTAAAAGGCAGGAGGGTGTGCTGCAGACAAACCTCAGAAATGAAAAAATCCCTCTTCTCATTTAGAGCGTTTGGAATATTTTCACTGAAGCAGATTATTTCTGGTAAACATGGTCTTCACAGACATCAAAACATTTGGAAAAAACAGTGACAATTCTTGCTTAGCAAGAAAAAAGAAGCAAAACAATTCCATAATGCTGAAACATCCAGTAATGACATTTTCAAACCGAAATATTTCTTTTCCTAATAATTTTCAAATTACTTTCACTGATATTAGTGTATGCTTTTCACAAGTTTTACATGCTGGATGACAATGAAATATATTGATTCATTAATCAAGAACTGTTTTCACTGTGCTTCAACACACAAGAGATTCCATCATCGTAATTTGCTGTGAACCCCAAACCTGTAGTCCTCACCCTATGCTTGCTACCCTCAACCTATATTTAAAGAGTCCGATGAAAAACACAAAATACTTTTAAAGAAGAAGCACAAAGAGAGATGTTTTTAATAAAAAAAATGCTGTCGCTATTCTTTCACAAGTAAATCTTAAGTTCATGAAAAATGGGCAGAGACTATTGTGAGAAGAAGATCTGTTAAAAACAATAGGAAAAAAAATTTAATGTAACACTATTTAAAATCCCTGGGAAATATCCGTAAGACCCCTCAGCAGGGAAAAGGTGGCCTCCGCAGCGGGATGTGCAGCTGGGATGTCCATCAGACTGGCCAAGGCTCAGCAGATGGGAGGAGGAGGAGGTTTCCCCTGTGTGCAGCCATGGAATGGAGGCATCAAGACCGTGCCGAGAGCGAGGGCTATGGCTGAGCAGGGCGTTTATAGTGGGAAACAGGACCGGATCGTTCTCAGAATGTCACTCAGGCCAACGCCTCTGGAATTCGAGGAAATAAAACACAACTGCTTTTACTGCTCCTGTTATTACTCTCACCAAGGATGCGGTAGCTGATGCTAGGACTTTGAGAGACCTCTGAACGAACATCTCAAAACCGCTCAGGAATCATGAGGGTCGGGGGTATTTTCAAACCTTACTCAAGCAAAAGGGGTTTTAAGTGACAGGACGAGAGGGAACGGCCTCAAGCTGCGCCAGGGCAGGTTTGGGTTGGATATTAGGAAAAAATTCTTCACCAAAAGGGCTGTCAGGCCCTGGCCCAGGCTGCCCAGGGCAGGGGTTGAGTCTCCATCCCTGGGGGTATTTAAAACCCGGGGAGACGTGGTGCTTAGGGACATGGTTTAGTGGTGGGCTTGGCAGTGATAGGTTAACGGTTGGACTCGATGATCTTAAGGGTCTTTTCCAACCTTAACGATCCTATGATTCTATAAAATTTTCTTTTCCAGAAGATAAGAAAAGATGGGTACATGTCTCAGAAGAGAAAGTCTTTCTGGCATAGCGACAACCTCAGTAATTAGCAGGAAAATAATGCTTGAGACCGGCACTGATGTGCCACGCGTTGAATCTTCCAGCAATTCTGCCCTAAGCGTGAAGCCACGGAGATACCTACTCACGACTGCAGTAGCAAGGATTCAGTGTATACATCTGATATAAAATGCAGTCCTCGTCTACTGGGTTTCTTCCTCTGTGCAACTGAGGACACCAAGACTTAAGAAGGTCTCATAAAGGGGATGCAAAGTCATTTGAATTCAGTTTTAATTACAGTATTTCATATAGCAATGCAACTTTCTAATGAGACTGACACTTTTCAAAGGAGGCAGAAGAGCTGGTCAGGAAAAAAAAAAAATCAACAGAAGAAAACCCCCAAAAGAAAAGATTTTGACTGCATTATTTCAGTTAATTAAGATGAATGACGAACAGCAAGCAATTTGTGGTTCTTTAAATTGAACCCAAGACAATTTGAAAATGAACAATTTTACTTTCTGGGTTTCATTTGTTTTTCGCTTTAACTCTTAGTCTACCAAGGTGGTAACAAATTCTCCCACTATTAAGAAGCTGAATCTGCCCTCCTAACTCACAGAAAAGAAGGGCTTGCGTGACGTCTTCAAAGGACCGAGATTCCAACATGCCTTCACCATTGTGCCCATTTTAGAAACAAAGGGATGACGATATCCAGGAATGAAACACCTTGCTCAGTGTCGTTGCGCAAGCCAGCTGGAAACGTCAACTCCACAGAGCCTCTGGAGTTCGCGCTATCGATCGGTCAGAATTAAAATAAGTATCTCATCAAGTCCCTTGACAGCTTCAGTGGCACGTCGGCGCAGGAGAGGGAGAGCTGGGGCAAGACGGCGGTGGGGCAGCACCGCAGAAATGAAGATGTCTCAGAAAAATGGAAATTTTTCAACTGAGTAAATATCGTTAAGGATCTGATCGTGGTGGTTTTACAGAAATACTGGACGAGCTGACCACACGATCACCTGGTCACTTTTTTCCCTGCTTAAATGGGAGGTGAGAATCAATCTAAGCTTCAAGAAAGATGTGCAGAATATTTTCCTCTCCTTTGCAACTTTTTTCAAAACTCTCTAGGAAGCAGTACCATATAAATTTTCATTTTTCCCGTATTTAATCCCTCCTTGTTGTAGATGGCCTTTACAAAAGTCTTAATCAGCCTCCCCATCATGCACAGGGAACCACATATTCAGCAGGTAAGTGCAGATGGAGTCACTGAATCTGGCTTAAAGTACTGCATTTCGTTCCACAAGAGAAACTACAAATTCAATGGGAAATAGAGAGAAAGAAATCAAAAAGAAAAAAAAAAGGCCATGGCACTAACGCTAGCCAGAGTCTGAAGAATAAAACAGCATGAGGTGATCTTTAATCTCAATTATCAATGCTAACAGCCTCTATTAACCAGCCCTGACTGAAGTTTAAATGTATCTAAAAAGCAAAAGCTGGCCTGATTGCCCCCGTGGCACGTACGGACCCGGCCCCGACGCGGCAGAGGTGGCCGGGGAGCGCGGGAGCTGGCAACGGGAGCGGGCAGATCGCTCGCCGTGGGAAAACGGTTCAGATTCCCCACAAAAGAAAATAAATTCCTACTTTCCTTGAAATTAAACCTGGTGTAAAACCAAAACCGCAGGAAACAAAAGACAAAATTCCTACCACAGATGTGCCCAGGGGATCTGAATTCGTATTTTCCATTGCACAAGAGAGCACTAAGGATACCAGGACCAGGGCAGACGCATTACCTGGACCCGTACTGGCGACCACACCAGTGTCCTAATGACCAGGCTAAAGCGAGGCCTCATCCTGCTCCTGCAGCGACCTTCTGCAAAGGGAAGCACCTCCCAAGAGCTGAGACTGAAGCAACTCTTCTCTCTCAAGAAAAAGACAAAAAAACCCTAAAAGCCCAGGGGAAAAAAAGCAGATGGGAAGCCAAAAGCAGGAATCAAAGACAGACAGAAAAATGGACGTCAACCATCTTTCCCTTTAGGTCCGCCCAACTTTTAGAAAGGAAGATATGTGTCATTAAAATTTAAAGCAATTGAAAACCTCCCCCCACCCCCCGCCAATGCTTCACATAAATTACTCATAAAATTAAAGAACCATGCAAGAATGGCATAAAGTTACCCCAGGGTGTATTTTACCGAGCCATTATGGAAGAATACACACAAATGAGGAGGATATTAATGACTCCACAGAACACATTTTTCAGTACTGCTTCACCCCTTCATCAAAAATAAGAAAAATTCACCACCAAGGCACTACACCGGAGATGCTTACGTTTCTGCCTGCCCCAGCTCTTTCATATATGGATAAATATATAAAATATATAAATACCCCTGCACCTTGCAAAATGGACACTGTCCAAAACCAAAGTAGCCATTCGTTATTCCAGGGATCTTTTTGTACATGAAAAATTCGGCAGGGTGAGGGTGCAGACTCAGACCGAGACTTTTTTCCCTTTAAAATAATCTATGCAATGTCGTCGTAAACTGATGGATGGAGAGCAGGAGCACCACGTCCTCAGTCCATCACTGTGACAGCTGATGCGGGACGGGCGGCAGCAGAGAAGGCTCCCGACAGAGCCCATGGCTCCCTCGTTGGATGGGACTAGCCGCAGGTCTCTTAAAAATTATTCACTTTTGTTCCATCAGTACATGATGGAAAGGGCAATTCCTGCCGCAAAGGATATCGTTTAAGCAGCACGGATAGACCTGTACCTGGGCATGAGGAAGGAGAGAGGAAAAGTCATAGACTCAATAAATAGCCCAGTTTGGAAGGGACCTCGGAAGATCATCTGGTCCAACCTTTCGCCAGCGTTGCTCACTTATATTCCAGGGATGGAGAAACCAAGAGGCTTCAACGATCTGCCCAAAGCCCACAGAGCCTTGGCTCCAGCCCTCCCAACTTCTTAAACACGAGCTCAGCTTTTTCTGCACCCAGATCCATGGCCATTTTGCACTGGAGAAGGGTGATTCTCATCTCCCTGTTCCCAAAAAGCTGATCAAGCCCACCTTGGTGGGAGGTTTAATGGATAAGCTGCAGCGCCTGCCCAAATTCATCCCAGGGCTCTCATTTCAGTGAGACCCTGACTATCACGAGGTCATTTAGCATCATTTATAGTGACCTTATCATCACTGTGACTGAAACTGGTACCCAAAATAGCTGAGTAGGGAGCAAGGGAGGCACTAACGCCCTCTGAAATACTCAGCATCTGACAACGGCAGGGGCTGGCCCTGCTCGGGACCCTCACCAGCCCTGAGAGGTGACGATCTGGCACCGTCTCCGTATTGGCATCTAAACTGGATGGGCCTGATACAAGCCTTCGGAAAATTCAATTACTCCAGCACGTGTTTATTCTGCAAGCTTAACTTGCGCAGATCAACATACATGGAACTGATTATGGCTTGATAAAATTGTCATCTGTGTGGGCTTTAAAGACATCCCTGCCTTCCCTTGCTTTTTCATGCGAAATCTCCTTGCATTAATTTTAATGGCCTTTTAATTTTCTATGCGGTTTTGACACTTGTATAAGAAATGTACGTTAAAAGAGATTGCAGCTGAAATTTTGTCTGTGTCTTTTTAACATTTCCCGTGGAATAATTTCAAAGAATATTGTCTCCACTGAAAAACTTGTAGCAAAAAAAAAAAAAAAAGCCACCACCAAATCCAAAAGCTTTAATAGCTTCTGGTGCAATTGCTTTAATGCAGTATTGACGGTAGTTTTTGCTGCTAGTTGTCTTAGCAAGAAAATTCAGGTGCAGCCAGCCAGTGATTAGAAAGAAAAAAAATGGTAGGAAATGCTTCCCCACCATAATCAGAAAAAATGAAATTCTGAAATAGCAAAGGGGCCGATTTCTGAGGTTCGATGCACCAGCCTCTAATGGGAACTGAAAATAATTACAAAAGTACCTAGGCAGGCGTGGATCTCGGTGACCAAAGTTACCCAAGTCTCCTATGCGAGTAAGATCCCCCTCTAGCTGCTGCAAAATGCCCCACGCGCTGCATAAATCCACCCCAAATCTCTACGTTTCTGTTTCAGAATTTCCATTTTCAGGACATCGGGGTGGGGAGCGCGGCTCCTCCCGGCTGCTCCCCACCGCGGGGGCAACCGCGGGGGGTCGGAGATTTGCTCCTCGCAGCGTGGCGCGGGAAGGGGCAGACATATGGGGACACAGCTGGGCTTCTCTTAAGTAGGTATAATAATACTCCCCTACCTCAGAAGGATACAGTAATTAATTATTCGTTATAAAGCCCTTAAAGATGCTCGGGTAGAAGTTGAGATGTCAGCGCACGCTAAATTGATTTCACTGGAAGGGAGATGATAAGAGGCGACTTTATGAGGCTGGAGCGATGCCGTCAAGTTTCTTTGGGGCACACCAACATGCCTTCCTATTCATCTTCTCTTTCACCAACTAATACGCACATCACGGAGACATAGATTTATTAGGAAACTGGTTTTAATTCATAAGGCCCTGTGAAAAGAAGTGAGCTGGTCCCACAGCAGGGAACTGCTTTCAAAGCTTGGATGGACAATTGCAATCCTCCTTGCGAGAATAGACGCCTGCCTTTATTCTCTACTACCAAGCTGCTTTAACAGCATCTTGAGGAGCCAAAATAATAACTCACAAAGTCTCCACATGTGGTATGAAAAGATTAGACATGGCTTAAGCAGGCAGGGATTTAAATCCGGACTGATAATACTGTAGTGAAATTATATACCATCAAGGCAGAGAAAAAGGGGTTGTAGTTTACTAAAAAAAAGGAAGATGGAGGGAGTGTGTGTTAATCTGGGGACAAAAAAACCTTCATATAAATCCAGCCCATATATTCTGGATGATTATTTCAAAAAGCTAGAACTTGTTCTGTTGATCTTTTAAACTGATTACTGAGCAAATATGTGCGCTTTTAGAAACAGGCACTGACAGACATGAATTTCAGATGTCCTTTTTCATCAGCTTTTTCTTCTTTAACAATGCCAGATTGCATAATACGTCTGATATTTTCAAATAATGTGGAAATTCAATTTATGTGCAGCCATGTAATTTATTGTACAATAGTTACAGCGTGTTCTAAAAGACAGCCACATAGAGGCTGACTGCCTCTCAGGACCAGAGAGAGTTGTTTCGAAATGATAAGATAATTTGGTCAACAGTAAAAAGCGCAAAGAAAAATGGAAAGCAATATTTTCTCCACGCTCCAACTTGACACTTTAGAGAAATCTTGAAGTTATTAAATAGGAAAGAGATTCCGAATGTCTACGCTGAGCATTAAACAGAGCCGGGAACTCCGCGCCGTGGCAGCTTCAGATGGTAACAGCAGGGGGTAGCGGCGCCCGCTTTTCACTGGGGCTTTGCAAGGAGGAAGGCATTTTCCCAATTAAAATGTTATTTTTCTTCTGTAAATATATATATAAAAATACATATATAAACCACAAACATATACCGAAATGTCTATATGTGCATTTGTGCATGTGTCCAAGCAGAGATAAATTACTAATAGATAAATGATGCCGATGGTTACTTATTAATCCCTTACTTTCCAAAGGCTCAAATTCATAAACTGACTCTCAAGACTTACTTCCCCACAAAGGGCTAGGACACAACCTTGCTTTTGTTTGCCCATGGCAGTTGCCTAACTGCAAATAAGGGCAATAAGCAGCAGTGCAATCTCCGAGCAGGAATTGCAGATGCATCTGAAACGCAAGGCCATCCAGAAAAACCAGAAAGCTCCACGTCTCGGGTGATATTTCACTAACATCACCAGTCTCAGGGGGCTGGGAAGTGATGACAGGGAGGAAAATTCAGGTTTTGTGATAAACAAAGCTATAGACACCAAATCACAGAATAAGGGTAAGTTGAACGGTCCCTTCTTCCCTTGTTCACAACATCCCTCGCCTGGTCAGGGGACGTCGCCCATGCTCTCCCTGGCCCTCATAGACACCTTTCCTGGGGCTCAGCTTAGCTGTAAAAGGAACCCAACAGTTCAAAAGCCACCTAAAGCCATCTCCGGAGGCTCGCCTTATCACAGGATTTGCTTCCAAGCTCTTCTTCTCCTCCACCCCCCGTGGAGAGCCATTCCCACCTCCTCTACCTGCTCCCAGCTCCCAGTCACCTCCGGCAATGAATCAAGAAAACACATTTCAGGGGTTTCCAGCCCAGCTGCTATCTTCACACAACGAGGGGTTTTCAGACAAATATTGCCTTTCGGTGAAATTTCTGTACGTGGCAAGGTGTGACGATGTAAAACAGTTTCTGTGCTTGTGTTAAGCGTTAGATTTTCCACCTTATTACAGAGGATGAACGTATTCTGGCCGCGGCTTACTGACGGAGCATAAAAGCAGCCCAGCATCCCACCATCACCCCTACGGGTCACCAAAGCAGTCCAGTGCCCATCGGCACGAGCCACAGCACCCATCTCTGTCCTAAGAACTAGATACAATCCCCTTGGTACGGCCAATTCTTCTGAAGGATTAATTTTGCCACGGAAAGGCTCAAATAATGTTTCAATTCTCTCTCTGCAACAGCCCTTCTTGGACCTTCCAAGCGAGAAAAAACTGCAAAAGGACAAACTCAACCAGAAGAAATTTCTCTTCTTTCTTGAGACCAGACGTGCGCAAATACGATAAAATGAGACCTACAGAAAAAGCGTCTGCTGAAAGGTTCCCACCTGCTCCAAAGATTTATAAAACAAGCTTACTGCTAAGCATTAACTAATAGAAAATATTTGCTTTTAAACACCAATAAGCCAAAGCGTTTACTCCAGCGGAAAGTTTTTGTATCCTTCAGTAAGTTTACCACGTTTCCTGGTAAAAAAACAACTCCTTATGTACCATAGCATAGCTTTTGATATCCTTTATGCTGTCACATAATAGAAAACGGGATGTTTGATCATCAAAATCATGATAAAAACTAGCAATATGCTGCTGTGGAGCAGCCAGATGCTCTGCAAGAAATATTACAAATTGAGGAAAGGTTTTCTTCACCGTGCGTAAGGACTAGGTCATATTTTCTAAAAGGAGAAAACCTTAAAGCAACGCACCACGAGAACCGCAGGGCTGCAGTTCACGGCTACAGCCCTTGCTGCCACCCTCGCCAAGACCCCGAGCCTGCGCACACTCACGCTCCGGCTGCGTGGCGACCTTGACGGGCTGCGAGCTCTCTCCCGGTCCCCACTCGTTGTATGCCACCACTCGGAAGGTGTAGGTCTCCTCCGGCTTCAGGTTGCCCACGGTAAGTTGAAGCGTCCCAGACTGAGATGTGTTGACTGCCCGCTCCCTAAAACGAAGCAAAAAACCATTTTAAAATGCATTTGGATCTCAAAGCATTGCTCATTTAGGACGAGAGGAAACGGCCTCAAGCTGCACCAGGGCAGATTTAGGTTGGATATTAGGAAAAACTTCTTCACCAAAAGGGTGGTCAAGCATTGGCCCAGGCTGCCCAGGGCAGGGGTTGAGTCTCCATCCCTGGAGGTATTTAAAAGACGGGTAGACGTGGTGCTTGGGGACATGGTTTAGTGGTGGACTGGCAGTGACAGGTTAATGGTTCGACTCAATGATCTTAAGGGTCTTTTCCAACCTTAACGATTCTATGATTCTATTTATGCAGCTGGTAGCCTACAAAGTATGATTACTTATCAAACTTCAGTTCAACGCTTGTTTGTCTATAGGGGTTTTTTTGATTTTTACTTTAAAAAACCTAATTCAAGTAACGGGCCCCACTGGGAATGTTGCGAGCGCTACAAAGACAACTTGTATTTTAACACTTCATAAGGTACACAGTGCATTGGTTCTATGCCTTTCTTAATATAACAAAAAAGAAAAATTGATAGAAAGAAATACCTGTTCAATAATGGAACACAGCTCTGATAGAGGAAGTGAGATGCAGCTGTTTCACAAGCAAAGGGACAACACAGAGCCTTTGCTAGGATGTGGCTACCACCCATCATTTCATAGCTCTAGAATGAAAACCCCGGGCAAGACGAGCACCCAGGCAGTTCTGGGGCAGCCTTCTCCCAGTTGCTGTTTAGGGCAGCGAGGCTGGGGCAGGGGCTGGAGCACAAGGCTGGGGAGGAGCGGCTGGGGGGGCTGGGGGGGCTCAGCCTGGAGAAGAGGAGGCTGAGGGGAGCCCTCATCGCTCTCTGCAACGGCCTGAAAGGAGGCTGGAGCCGGGGGGGTCGGTCTCTGCTCCCCAGGAACAAGCGATGGGACGAGAGGGAACGGCCTCAAGCTGCGCCAGGGCAGGTTTGGGTTGGATATTGGGAAAAACTTCTTCCCCGAAAGGGCTGTCAGGCCCTGGCCCAGGCTGCCCAGGGCAGGGGTTGAGTCCCCATCCCTGGAGGGATTTAAAAGCCGGGGAGATGTGGTGCTTAGGGACATGGTTTAGTGGTGGCCTTGGCAGTGCTGGGTTAACGGTTGGACTTGATGATCTTAAGGGTCTTTTCCAACCTAAACAATTCTCGGATTCTAATGTGGAAAGAAGGTCAGACACCATCTCACATATGCAAACTTGGCCATCAGCTGTGCTGGGAAACTGGTGCCTGCGGGCAGCAGGTACTTCTCCTCGCCAGGAGCAACAGCAAGCCCGCCTGCTGTCCCGCACCAAATTTGCTTCAAGAGACACCGCAGCTCGCTATTGCCTGCATCAGCTGGGTTTCTGCCCAACTTGGCCAGCAGTTTGCCAGCACTGAGCCATGGCAAAAAACGCAATTGATACTCCTCCATTAGCTGCTCCCAGTGGGGAGTCCCGGGGTAACTGGCCAGTGGTGGTCTCCAGAATAAAGGCGGAGCCCAGACATCGGGAGGTGGCAGCCCCGGGCCAGCGAGACACGCAGGACATCATCCTCCCATCAGGGCAAGGACCATATAATTCTTCCTGGCACCAGAAGCACCCAGAGCTAAAGAGGTATCTGCACCCTGGCACTGGCATCTCTGCCTTGGGTCAAGCAAAGCTCTGCCTAGCCGTGGCTTTGTGAGAGGAAACGACTGGTGAGAAAGGTCCAGCCTAGGAGTCATTAACGTGGGATTATCCGGGAAAAACACAATCCCTAAACAGCAAAGCAGGGTTTAAATTGGATGAAATCACAGCCATTTCATGGACAATCTGCAAACAGAAGTAGGTAAAATTGCTTTTGTAACCCATTTACTATGGGTGGCGTACGTCGCTCCTCTCCTTTCCTAGAAGCCCTCTGAAAAGCAACAACAAAAAGGTAGATTTCACGCTGCAGAAACAAAATCATTTAAGACTGAATCAGCTAATTGCCAAACTTCGCGTAGCGCTGCCGCGGTTGTCTGGGCTGCACTAGGCATAGCAGCAATTCAGAGAATGGAGATTATTGTCCCTTTGGGGAACGTTTCCTCAAAATGGAATTTCTCAGACCAAAGAACGGTCCTGTCCTCTGAGCGCCAGGCTCCACCGTCGCTCCAGCCCTCCGAGGATTGACTGAACAAAGCTTGGGTGAACGTTCCCTGGGGATAAACGGTCGGATCATCCCTTAGCAGAGACAACGGGAGTTTAATGCCTCTATTCCAGCAGACTTCCTACCTGCAGGATGATGGGACTGCTGGAAACTATATCTCATTGTATACATCTTTTTTTTTTTTTTAATGGAAAAGAAGCAACAAGACTGCCTTTCAGTCCCAAAATAGCAGTAAAGAAGCGAGAGAAGAAAAAGGAGATGACATGATTGAAGAAAACTCCAGTCGGATCTCCGTTTTAACACTTCTCTGCGACAGCGGTACCTGTGGCGATACATATACGCAAGTCTGGAGAAGCGGAATGGTTTGTAGCACTCTTTCAGTAAGTCTTTTCCGATTATCTAGTAAGAAAGAAAGAAAAAAAGTACGCATATCTGGTGCCCTCGGCACCGACGTTGCTGTTGAGTGACCTCCTGAGCCGAATCAAAGCTGCGTTTTAGACTAAAGGGGCTGAACCAGCACAACTCGCTCATCTTGTGTAGTTGGGGATGCGGGTGTGAAGTGCTGCGATGAGGAGTGAAATTCTGACACAGGCCGTTTTGTAGCCGATACTGAGGTCGCAGAGGCACAAGGAGACCCGGGGCTGCCGTTCCTCTTCTCAGATCTGCATTTGCTGCATTGCATCCCAGCCTCGGCCACTCGGAAGCATCCAAGCAAGTGCCTTTGATTAGACTCTCACGCAATCATCTTCAAACGCAATCTCAGCACCTTCAGTGTTCATCTTCCATTGGATTTCAGTGGTGATACTGAAGTCCATCTCTCAGGACACTTCTCTGTGCAAACCAGGAGCTCCAGTTTGGGAGCAGCATTGAACTGGAGAAGCCCTGGGCTGTCCCCAGCCCATGCTGAAAAATCACAGAGGGAAGTTTCCCCGTTCTTGGCCAGCCAGCATGTTCCCTCCGTGCAACTCAAGAAAGCACTGAGCAAATTAAATCTTTATATGTTTTACTTTCTATAGCTTGAGTTTTCTAGCTATCAGATGTAGAGTACCTTCCAAATGCAACACCAGAAGCTGATGGGCAGTGCAAGACCTTGTAACTCAAAAACCATAAGAAATGGACTGTATAAAAAAAAAAGTTCCAGATTTTCCTACAAGACTGAATAATAATCAAACAGCCCAGGACTGAGATCAAGAGGAATGAAGCAAAAGAAAGGGCTGAGGTTTCCCTCTGGGCAGGCTGAGATGCGAGAACATCCAGCAGCCCACCCGGCCCCATCTCACAGCCTGGCAGCAGCCAGATAACAGACATTTAGAGGAGTAAGTGAACCAGGATAGAAATATCTGGTTATTCTCTTGGCACAGGACAGAAATACCTGGTTATTCTCCTGACGTAGAGCTCTTGCTCAAAGGTTTCAGGAATTTCGGCACCCAGATCATCACAGGCACCCATGTGGGTCCATCTCCCTCAAACTGTCAATTCTCTGACCCCACTGTTTTTGGTTTCTGTGGCAATGTAATTATGAGCCGTGAGAAAAAATTATCCCTAAAATTATCCCTTTTGTTTGAATGGGCCACCTGCCAACGTCACGCTGGGCAGTGACGTCTTCTACGCCGCCTTAAACCCTCCAGCTAGCAAAGAGGAAAAAAAGCTCCTTAAGAATATAACAACACTACGCTCGTCTTTGTAAAATAGATGTCTAAAACACGTCAGATGGATTGTGTAAAACACGGGGCTGTCTTTCTCCCTTGAGCCCCAGTGCCCTGCCCCGCTGGCACGCACTCAGGCTGAAGTTAGGCGAGATGAGTGTCACCCACCTACAAAAGTCCATCCTGCTTCCCAGCGAGGGGTTAACGCACGACAGATGCTACAGCAATGCCGGAATAATCTAAAAAGCACCAAACATCCTCCAATCATGCATCTTTACATTTGGGGTTTTCTTTTTCGAACCCATCTGGGCCATAAATTACAGTCTAAAAATAAAAGACCTTGACTAAAGTCATCCACTTTCTTGTAAAATGGAGGCTTCGACATGTAATTTCCAGTGACTGAAGATCATGTTACGTTAGGATATCAGCATGTAAAAAAAGATAATTACAGTTCCCATATATCTCTTAGGTGTGTAACAAATGCTTTTATAATGTTTCAAACACCTAATTAGTTACTTCAAGTAAGACAAGTCACATTAATGCTCCTTGCTGTGAAATGAATACTATTAATTTTAAAATGGACGGACTTTTACTACCCTGAGTTCTTTTTTTTATCTCCCGTTATCATTCTCCCACAAAATAACATAAAGTCCTTGATTATAATAAGCAAACCTCAAACCTAATGTAAATAGATCATCTGGGAATGATATTTTAGAACTTCAGCTGAATTCTGAAGATAGGCTTTAATCAAATATAAGGTTTTGTATTCAATTAAGCGGTCCCTTGATTCATTTCTTCAGTCTGCAACATGCAGGAAGCTAAACTGGGAGATCTATTACCTTGTTGTGACTATCTAGGCATTTATTAATTTGCCACCGAAAAGAAGTTCTAGCGAATGTTCAACTAAAAATAAAACTGGTCGCAATCTTGCAAAAGTGTCCTTCGTCAACGGGTTTTACATTCAGCTGTAATACTGCTGATTTCCAGGGTCATTTGCTTTTTCTTTTGTTTTCTTTTTCAGATCAGAGCATTTAATTTCATTTGTTGGGAAAAATGTTTTCTAATAGTCCATTAAAAAAGAAGGACAGCTACAAATCAGGACGCATTATTTAAGTCAACTTGATATTTCAAAGGTTGCCATCAAAAACGGAATGGTATTCTTGGGCTTTGTGCCTCATCTAAAATGCTAAACAGAAATATATTGCCGTATAAATAGATCTCATTATTTATAAATAAATATAGTGAATTTTTTATTGCAAATTAAATTTTAAATTTTAAATATAGCAATGTAAATTCTCACCGGGAAGGCAGAATTCATTTAAAACTGCGCACAGGTAATTAAATATGTCTTGAGAGTACCTTTGCGGAGTTATTTTTTGGTTCAGAGATAGATCAAGAGCAAATCAGCAAAAATAAACAATGTCTCTTTCTTTGTGGTGACTAATACACTGCCGCATAAATATCAAATGCCTGCGTGAATCAATGCTTGCTCATTGAGAAGCAAACCAGCAGAGACAGATGAGAAGAGGGAACAAACCATGAGGCTGAGAGAAAATCCGAACATCAAAATCAGATCAACATTTCAACCTGGCTGTGGATTGAAATATCGAATCTGGCCCATTTTGCAAATGCTCGGACCAAAAAATTGCTACTTTAATTCAGTTTGCAATTAAACGTGGGTAACATCCAAACACAAACGCTGTTGGTTTGGAAGGGGGTTAAAGCTGCAGATGGATCCAATGCTTCCCACCTGAAGACTGCCTCTAGCTTAAAAAAAAAAAAAAATTAACTAAAATTAAAGTTTCAACAGCATGTGGATGTGAGAGATGCCGGAGATGAAGCAGCACCGCCGCCCTTGCAGCACACAGGGACACCCCGTTCCCAAGAGCTCACCATCTCGGCAGCATCCCAGCAGTAAAATGGGACGTAAATCAAAAAGCCAGAGATTTACCCATTACATGGGTAAACTCTGCATTTTTAATCTTTTGGGTGACCTTATTACTTGTGTATAAAAAGGGGTTTTTTTGAATGAGCTTATAACACCAAGTGAAACCTAAAATAGCTCCTTTCTCTTCTGGAACAGTTCTCATGCTTGGCAGGATGAATTTTTATGGACTCTGTGTGTGTACACCTTGAAGAGTGATATCCATCGAAATTTATGCATTATAGTCTATTATTACAGTGCACTATATTTTAACAGAAAATAAGCACAATCAAATGTATACTAAGAATTACGTATCTACTAACAGATCCTATACATTAAATCCTCTATTTCTGCTCATTTTTTCCTCAACAGCCTGCTATATATCGGCCTTTGCCCGGCGGGAAAGGGCCTGGGGGTGCTGGTCGACAGCCGCTGGACACGAGCCAGCAGGGTGCCCAGGTGGCCAAGAGGGCCAATGGCATCCTGGCTTGTATCAGGACCGGTGTGGCCAGCAGGAGCAGGGAGGGGATGGTGCCCCTGCGCTGGGCACTGGTGAGGCCGCCCCTCGAGTGCTGTGCTCAGCGCTGGGCCCTGCACCCCAAGGCGGCCATGGAGGGGCTGGAGCGTGGCCAGAGCAGGGCAGCGAGGCTGGGGCAGGGGCTGGAGCACAAGGCTGGGGAGGAGCGGCTGGGGGAGCTGGGGGGGCTCAGCCTGGAGAAGAGGAGGCTGAGGGGAGCCCTCATCGCTCTCTGCAACGGCCTGAAAGGAGGCTGGAGCCGGGGGGGTCGGTCTCTGCTCCCCAGGAACAAGCGATGGGACGAGAGGGAACGGCCTCAAGCTGCGCCAGGGCAGGTTTGGGTTGGGTATTGGGAAAAACTTCTTCCCCCAAAGGGCTGTCAGGGCCTGGCCCAGGCTGCCCAGGGCAGGGGTTGAGTCCCCATCCCTGGGGGTATTTAGAAGACATGTAGATGTGGTGCTTAGGGACATGGTTTAGTGGTGGGCTTGGTAGTGCTGGGTTAACGGTTGGACTTGATGATCTTAAGGGTCTTTTCCAACCTAAACGATTCTATGATTCTAAATGTTACAGAATCTCTCACTTTTAAATCTGAACTTTTATCTCAACCAGAAACTTCCCTGAGTGCAGGTGCACTGGTTGGCTGTTTATTTATTTCTAATAGATTTAAGGTTTGTTTTATCCTTTTCTGAGAAACTTGCCTTTTACCTTTAAGTGCTCTTTCCAATCATCCTTATCAGCAGGCAAAACCATTTGATCCCACGCAGGATGCCTAGCTGAGCACGAAGATTAAAGAGCATCCCATCAGAAGGGCTCTGGTGATTACGCTACAGCAATAAGTGCAATCACTTCCAAAAGGGGTTTCTTTGAAAGGGTGAGTTGAAAAAAAAACCTTAGGAGAGAGTTCAAAACATTAAAGACTATTTTTTCTGGACGGTCCCCGAAATGGCCGTGTGCCTTCTGTGTTGTGTTGGCCTGGGTGGTGCTGCCAGCTGTCACGCAAATCCTCCCCGCTCTCGAACCCGGGACGATCGCCGTACTCCAGACTTACAGTAATTTCTCTGACAATCCCTTTGCATCCCTGAGGTTAATGTCAAAACCAATATTTATTTTTTGTAAACAGCAAAATAGCTCTTTTGTAAAAATAATGCGTAAACAATAAACAAGTCAAAAATTCCACGGAAGCTTTTTCTTTTTTCCTTTAAGGAAAACTACATTAATTTTAGCGCACAGTTTGTCTGAAAGTTTGTAAGACTGCGGGTGCATAATCAAAAGTTTTATACCGCAGGTGGTATTTTGAGTCTCTTACTGGAGGAAGCATAGTGGAATTTTTGTTTTATTTTATTTTATTTATTTATTTGTTTAGTTATTTTAACACAGAGCCCACCGTCTTCCGCAGGAGAGACTGTAACTGGGCACACAGCTAGTTGGGAATGGGACTAAGGCATCCTTCTGGTATCCAGAACTTTGAGCAGCACTAGGGAAATTCTGGAAGAAAATTATTTTGAAGTGTAAGGGAACCCGGGGTGAGCTCTTTTTACATCTTTTTTTCATCTCAGAAACACCACTATTTAAAGGCCTCATACGAATATTAGTATTTTCTCCTCACTGCTAAACTAAAAGGCTGAGTTAGAAAATGCCTCAATCCGGCTCTGTGGGGCAACTCTGATGTTTTTGAGACAGAGTTAAAATAAATGAGACGGGATTACAACAGTGCCCTGTTCTGCTATTACTGGCGGCGATGGCTGCAGAGAAACTTTAAGTCCCGTCTGTGCCAAACCATTTGATTCAGCCACGCGAACCCCGCTGTGGTACCCACACTGGGAGCAACAAGGCAGCTGCTGAGCATCCTCGCTTCCCACGGAACTCATTTATTGCTCTTTTTGCATCAGTTACTTTTCTAGGGCCAATTAATACCTTCCAACCTTCAATATATCCCCTTCCTGACGCTCTAGTGAGGTGTCGTTCTCATTTCATACGAACTAGCCGCAACTGGAGACTCGATCCGACGCAGGACGGAGATCTGAACTCTGAAACCTCCGCCCCATCTGTCTCGCTCTGCTCCTGTCTCTCCCTCTCTGCTCGCAGTCAGGCTCGGAGGGAGTTGTGGAAGGTGAGATGCCCGCGTCTGACCCGTGAACCAAACCCAAGCCTGGCTCCTACCCCGTGTTTTCGCCACAAACCCTCCCCGCTGCCTACGTGCCGTTCGTCCCGCAAGCGACACCCTGCTGCAGAAGACGCTTGCCTCCAGCACCGGCCTCAGAAATGCCAACTTGAATTTAAGAGCTTTCTTTTACAGAGGGAGAGCGCGTTTCGCACCCTCATCCCGAGTGCTTCGGGTGTCGTGTCCCTTCAAGGCTGCTCAGCTGGCTGAGATGGATACGCTGTTCTATTTAGGACACCTGGCTCTTGCAGCAGGTACTGCTCCTGTAGCTATCAAATTGTCTACAAGCATTGAAACAAATAAAACCCAATCTATAAGGCTACTAAAGAAAGCTGGACCTTGTTGGAGATGTTGCAAATGTCCAGGCAGGGGCAGGAAATTTTGCCTGCAAGACTGAAGCCTTTCGGATGAAGGATAAGCCCACGCTGCGGCAAAGAGGAGCTCACTGATAACTGTGGGGTCCCACCTTCTTTAGCTCTCACGAATCCAATATGTATCTGCTCATTTTTCAATTCCATATCGATCCCTATTCAAGTCCCCTCAGAAGCTGAGCTCCCACCAGCACGCACACAAGTGCCAGTCACCAGCCAGTAGCTGCAGTATATCTTGAGGGCAGTGAAATACAGGCCAGGATATTTCGAGCGAGTTCTTCATAATGATGTACAGGAAGAGAAAAACACAAGATTTTCCTCAGGCATAAAATCATTTACCAAGTTAGGAAAAGAAAACAAAACCCAAGTAAATATACAGTACCTTCTGGAGTGTGAAATGAGCATATATGATGAGGAATCATGCAAACACCAAACAATCTACAGTGCCATCGTCACGAAAGGGCTATCTGCTGTGCAGCTCTAAGCCACAGGGCCAGAACAGCCCAGGCTGGTCCACTGTAGTTGCAATCATGTAAAATCTTCACAGCCCGCTGCCTGGCTGTTTTCAAGGTCTTACACCATTTACACCGCTCTAAAAGTCGTCCTCCTCTCTGGTTCATTAGGGCTCAACAAATTCACCTCCGCCAGCGATGCAAAGAACGCTTGAGCCTGTGTCTTCAGAGGAAGGTCAACGGTAAAACGTGGAGCTAACAACACTTGATGTTAGGCAGTCAAGTAATAGCTGGAGGAGATAGATCTGATAGATCTGATCCGTAGACGCCACTGTCAACGCAAATGGTCCTTCATACCAGAGAAAATGAGCACTGTTATACAAATGTCGATGTGATGTCTATAAAAACATACAGCAACAAAAGCCATTTCTAGCTTCACACTTCTTTTACCCCGGGGAGAAGAACACAAGGTCGAGAACCCTTTGCAAGGTACTCGTAAAGACCTCAAGCGCTCTTAGGACTATGCCCCCATCCAGAGGAGACCCATGGTCTGGTGACGCCTACCTGTTGACGCCATCCCTGGAGAAGAAGACCGTGTACGTCTGGACGCTGCCTCTGGCTTCTGCGGGCGGGCGCCAGCTGAGACGGACAAATCGGCTGGAGACCAAAACAGGGACCACATCTCGGGGGGCAGAGGGGAGGACACCGGAACTTGGGACGGCTGGAGGGGAAGGAGAGGAGTCAGTCAGAGAGGCCGGTGGCACGGGGGTGTCGGGGCGGGCGGGAGGTGCCGTGGTGGCCACGGCTGAGGTGTTACGAAACAAAGGGCCGAGGTGGCATGGAATAAGCGTGAAGAAAATGACAGGGGATGAAAGAGAGAGAAAAAAAACTAACAGTAAAATCACACCTTAAAATACACCATCCTGAACCATCCCCTAAAGCGAACAACACCATGCAAAACTCGAGTAGACTGCTTCCTCGGAAATTATTTCTTATACGAGCGATCGGTATGATACGTTCTTTTGTTCACTCCTGTTTCACTGGTTTTGCCTCTTGTGCCCCAAGCAGAAGTATTTCACCTCATAAACAAGCAATAACTGACCGCTCAAAGCCTGAAGCCTACAACCCGACTGGTCTGGGAAGAGCAGAAACTAAGTAGGGTGCTTCGGCACGTGACTTACTACATAACTACATTAAAGTGGGATAAAACAAAAACACAGACTTAATATCAACACCGTTTCATACGGAGAAGTGTTCAGTCTACGTGCAAAACCCAGAAATGGCTAAACTGCAGATCAAGCAGTAAAATTCATTTTAGAACAGTACTTCTTAAGGGTTTGGTTGTTGCCCGCCAAGTCCATGTGAAAGCTGGCCCATCAACAAAAATGAAAAAAAAAAAAAAATTTATTTTTTAACAATAATTTAACTGATCAGCTACGTACTGATTTAGCACATGCGTCTTACAGAGCATCCACAGTCACCTAACCTTCTACGAGGGCAAACGTGATGTATAAGGTCCAATTTCATGGGCCGCACCAGCCCTTGAAAGCAGGTTTTCACTATTGGTATCGAACCAAAAAGCAATTTCTTTTTTTCATATTGCAAATCTTTTTTGGTCACTCCCTAGGCACGTACTGCGAACTATATTAGTAGCATTAATTTACTGCGAGATTATTAACAGCGCTGTATTATCTAAACAGCTTATGAAGAATAGCTTTATGTAAAAAGCACAACATTCACTGAGTACTAACTTAGCATTTTCTTATATTATCTCTAAATTATTATTAAAAGCCATGAATATTGCTATTATTAATAACAAATATGATTACCCCCTACTTATTGTGATCAATCCAAAACCAGAGGGAATTAAGGAATTTCCCAGTGGCATTTCCAGAGTAATGATGTGTTGAAAGAAAATAATAAGCCATAGTCTCAGCTCTTTTGGCTGCAAAGTTGTGATCCATTATTTGCACTGAGATTGTGCTTAGCGTCCTTAGTCATGGGCCACTGATCTAAATAATGTGCAAACACAAGACTAAAGCGTAATTCTGTGTACATTTATATTACAACGATGCGACTATTTTGCTTCACGGTCAAGAGTGAGCAGATTTGGGCTTCTGGTCTATTCTATATGTTGACTGATGTATTATAAGTGTAAGCGCATTGTCTTCTTCTAACAAGGCTGCGGTAGGCAAACATCTCTAGAGAAGTACCAAGGGCATGACTGGATAAAAACACACACACAAACCTACAAGGCTTTTTCAGTTGAGTTCTGGTCCTAAAATCAAACCACAGCACTTCAGAAGAAGCCCCATTATTAACTATTTTGGCACCTAAGGGCCTGTAGAAACTCTCAGTTCCCCCATGAAACACCCCGGTCTGTGGTTCCTCCACCAAATATCCATCCTCCCGGTGGAGCACAGCTGTCTGGCACCCCTTTTCCATCAAAACCCCTTTTAGTATTCAGAAACTTGCGCTACGATCAGCCCCAAGTCCAGACACGTACATTTAGGTGACTACGCATACGTGACTACGTATATATGGGTGTCCAAGCTCCTCGCCATAGGAAATGAGGACATCTACCTAACACAGATGATGGAGCCCAAAGGGCTACTCAAACTACCAAACAAGGGTATCTACCCTTTAAAGATGCTGAATAAGTATCTAAACTGTGGAGGTGAATCCATCGTGACCTCCTGCCCGTGGATGCGGCAGCGGCTGCCCTGCTAGGTGCCAACTTCGGAAAACAATAGCGAAAAACTGAGGTGAAAAGCAGCGAGATTGGGACGGAAGCTCCAGTCCGCTGAGCACGTGTTTTACTCTGGCTTTCGGTAAACTCGGTAGAGCTATCACTGACAAAAGCAATTTCACTTTTATTGTTGCGAGCAGTGAATAGCAAACATATACAGTACAATAGTACAATATAGAGAGACATATAACCTGAAATTATCTCAGCGAGTAATGTCTGAAATCCTTCAATCTTTCATATGACTACACAAGATCAATCCACCACTGGTTAAGCCATCTTCATCAGAGTCTGGCAGGCTCTGATTTTAGCCTGATGTGGTTTATATTAACTCCTTGCAAAGTGCATCTTTCTCTGCTCTCGTGGCAGCGCGAATAATCGTCTACCTCTGTACAAAGCGAGCATAAAACCGGGCTGTTTGATTCATTTTCCACATATATAAATGACTCTATGATCAACAGAGAAGGTCTCAATATAGGCCTGATCGGAACGGATCTTCGTGTTTCCATTTAGGAAGCCAAATGGGGCACCTCAAATTCAGAATCAAATCCCCCGTTATTTGCAATCCAAATCAGCGGTGAGTTTTGAGACCTTATTATTATTATTATTTTGCCAGTAGGACCCATCCTTGCACTCCTAAAGCAAACCTTCTTCAAAAATGTAGAAATATGCTTGACGTAGGTGTTCAGGACCTGCTTGTTTACAGCTTTTATTTAAAGGTAAAATACAGAGCAGTTATAAAACATGCGCAAGGCCAACTGTTTATGGGGTTTTAAACCAACTAAAGGCAAAACATTGCGTGTGACATCCCACTTCGCCACTGCTTCCCATACGCAGCAGTCATGGGCCGTTTGTAATTAAATATAATAGGAATATGAGACCTCGTTCAAAGAGGCAGGGAGTTTTTTACTGCTTTTCACAGGTTGGTTTGATTTTTTTTTTTTTTTTTTTAAACATATATGTACGTGTCTGCAGGCAGGTAGGGAGGAGATCCTATTAGCAGCAGCTGCCTACCCTTTAAATTGTGTTGTTAGCGACCAGCAAAAGCTTACGTGGGATATACAAGAAGAGATGATGAATGAACGAACAAAAAAACCCAACCTTGTAATTATATCCCACAAGGGATTTGGTATCAAGACGATATGACATTCTTATTGCTAAGCAGAGGTGGCAAGAGATGGCATGGGTTTATTCATGAGCCTCTCCCGGTAAAAGACATGGATGCAAATCCTCTAAATCCAAGTTATAAAATGTCTCATGTTCTCTCCTGAGCGCTCACAGGGACTTTGTGTGTGTGCGTGTATGGGTGTATATATATGTGTGTGCGTGTATACATATATATATATATATGTGCATATATACACACACACAGAGACCTCAGCACAGTTCTGTACCTCTGTACAAAAAAAATATTCATTTGCCTTTTTTTTTAAACGTATTTACCAAGTTGGCAGAAAAGGGAAAGAAGTTTAAGGAAAGAAGTTGCAAGTTTAAGATGAAAAATAAGCTGAAAAGTTCCTGTGTATACAGAAAATGTTGCTCTTGGATGTCAGTAATGTTGATCTAAAAGTTATCCTGGTCACCTGCATTGAGGAGCAAGTTCTGAACTGATAAAGAGGAGGCTTGACTTCTCTGCTTTTAAAGCAATTAAAATTTGCATGATTTTAGTTATTCGTATTTAATTCACGTGCAACATTTAAGCCAGTTATACCATGTTGCCACCCACCTAAATTAAAAATTATACTCTTTTTCTGGGGGATAAATTAATACAGAAGGAGATTGGGCTATATATAGGAACTGCCTGTATCTCACAGAAAGTGGTTAATGTACATTATCCATGTAGTATGTTTTTTTTTTTTTTAATTATAACCTTACCTAAGCAAAAGCTATTCAAGCAATTGCCACTGTTTTACACTTTTAAAATAAGAACACCTACTATAGGCTATCTAGACTTTTAAAATACTGTCAATTAGAGCTTGCTGATAGGATTGGAAACTCGCTACTTTTTCAGCAAAAATGAGAAAACTATCACACTTACAATCTTCAACCTCCTGCTGCAAATCACACTTCCCCCTAAATATCCCACATACCCCGATGCCAAAATGACATTTCAAGACATCAAATGAAAATTTTCAGCCAAGACACTACCTCAAAATATTTTTTTATGCCTTCTAACAACTATTTCAATTCCTTGATTTATTTTTTTTTTAATATAGAGATGAATTTTTAATCTATTTCAGTTTTAAAAGACTTTTGGAAATTTCACTGAATGTATTTAAAACATAAAAGGAACATTCAGGGTTTAAGCATTTCATTTCAGGAAAAAACCCAAGATGTTTTATTCAAGTTAAAATATAAACCTTGTGGATTAATTCAAGTCTCTTCCCCGCTCCCCCCGCAATATTTTCCTTGGGCTTAGCACTTTAAATCTCTCATTCGTACAGCATGGATTGCAAGTATGACATAAGAACGTGAATCTCTTCTCATCTCCAAAGCCTCAGTGTTAAAAGGAAAAGCAATTTACATGGAATTTTAATTCCAGATATAACATCAAATATGTGCTTATTGTCTGCTGTTGCTCAGTACAGCCATGGCCTGGTCAACCCAGCCTTTTGTCGCACTCCTGCATTCAGACAATTCCGTCTTTTATTTATTTTTTTTTTTTATTCAGAATCTTTTTGACCCATCTTACACCTTCCACAGAGCAAACTGTGAAAGTTATAAGTGAGAAAAAAAATCGCGCTGCAGCAATATCTGTAACTCAAGAGATGCTGCATATGTAACACCTAGGACCTGAAAAAGCGACGCGCACTTCCAGTAAAACATCCTTAAAGAAGCTGATCTGTAATAGATATCCATTTTGGTGGATTCCTCCTTTTTTAGAGCATAGGCACTCTGGAAAGAATTATTCCCATTTCATTTTAGGAATAGTTCCTATTTAGTTTGTATTTTAACGGGGCCATGCCATTAAATAGCAGAACCGCGGGCAGCTCGGGAAGCTGAGGGGCCAACAGCGATTCCTGGGGCAAAGCCTCAGGGATGGTTACGGACCCACGGCTGTCACCCGCACAGCAATGACGGACCGAAAAATCTAATTAAAATTTTTATTAAATTTTAAAAAGGGGATTAAAATAAAAATTCTTAGTTTATGTTCTTTAAAAAAAAAAATAAATCAATATTCATGTTCATTAGGGAAAGAAGTAGAACAACTCTAAACAAAATGGAAAGTTGGGGTGTAGAGCATGAGTTTCCTATTTTTACTTTGCACTGGCTATCATACAAATATGAATTTGCAATTAATATTAAATCCGTAACACATCACTAATTGTTTCTAATTTAACAGACCGCACTGAGATCAGCAGACGAGAGGAGCTGTATTTTACACAGTGTTACTTTCACGCTGGAAGATTCATTTAGACAAACGCCAAATATCAAAGCAATCCACAACTTACATATCCCAGATACATCCACGAGCAGGTTGGGACAGTAAACAAGATCTGTTTTCCTCCAGATCAAGGAAAACAGCCAAGGACGGAGGGTTTGGGCCACTAAAGAACCTGGTTTCGGTACGAGGGATCATCCTTTGGCGCAGGGACCCCGGGGCCTGAAGCCCATCTATCTGGAGGCACTAACCACGTTAAGCCATCTAGTACATGCCTTGAGAGGGGAACGCAAGGAAAAAAATCTGTATTTCACACAGGCTGTTAAAAATTTCATTTGAAATTTCATGATGCAACGATGGATTTCGTCACCCATCCTCCATGCCGCTTCTAAAACCCAACGCTAACGTGCGGCGGGAAGACGTTCCCGGCGAAAGCCCTGGGACATGGATCCAGGAGCTCTCACCATCCCACGCTAAGTGATTAAATGGATGCGAATTAGTGAAATGGAGAAACAAGAACCAAACGCATCGCAGTGTTTTGGTCTGATCATTCAATAATTACATTTTGGTCTTGTTTCCAACAGCTAGGAAAAAAGCAGATGTTCTACCAGATGACCTTCGTGGAGATATGAAATAGGCATAATTTACTGCCCCAAATAAGTATCAGATTGGACAAGTTACTGCTAGCTCGTTACTTATGGTCAAACAAAATGCTCTTTTCCGCACAAGCAACTCCTATTACCTTTCCTGGGGACCGTTTACAAAATTTGGCCTTTCCAGTTTTTATCCAGCCGATTAACCATACAACACAGTTTCAAAGCGTCACATTCAAAAAGCATTTCTTCAGGCGTCGCGCGCTCAAATCCATCCTCCGAACGCCAGCAGAGATCACGTCGGCACCGCTCGTATGCGAGTGCACGCATCTACATTCGATGTGTTCACACGCATCGGGTTTTACCAACGACACGGAGCACATGCCAGGGTGTCAGGGTACATCAGCATATGTTTAGACATTTTCAGCCCATATGCAGCGATACTAATTTACCAAATAAAAGATCTGTCCTCGTTGCCATACATACTTCCTCCCTTCTGGCTTCTTGCACAGTAATTCATTATTACTTGGTGCCATAATGATGTTCTTAGAAACAAGTCATGCAGTACTAATTTTTATTATGCCTCTTTTATGACATTACAAACCTTGCTATAAATCACTGAAGTTCACGTGTGTCAACAACGCCTGATGCTACTGTAGGAGGAATTCGCTCCCGCCTCAGCACCTCGCAGGATTAGGCCAATAGCGCTTTGGAAACAGCACGTACGTATCTGAAATACAAAATCTCACAGAGGCTGGGGAGATTTTGATAGTTCCACCCTACGCAATAACAACCGCATCAGAAGCTAAATACACGCCAGTGCTTCTCTTGTCTCTCTAGCCTCATTTTCTCAAATACAGGCGAGAGAGGCACGTAAGGAAACCATCTTAATTGCCAACTTGTGATAGTGGGAGGAAGGAGGCTAGTTATTCGCTAAAAGGCGTGATCTCAGACTAGTAAACAGGGACACCTCCGCGAAAGACAAGCCGGTCGATCTCCTCCTACACGCTCCTCTTGATAGGGAGGTGCTGTTGATGCTTGCAGAGGATCCGTCCCCAAGGATGGAGCATTAGGCTTTGCAGCTGCGACCGCAGTTAGTGAAGGAAAAATGCCCAGAGGGCCATGCCCCAAAACCCAGCACCAACAGACCCTTCCCCACCCCCCTGAAACTCAGGACATCTGAACTGCCCTCTAGCCTACACCTGCAACCAGCCGTGCTATTCCAGGGTTTTATTCTCTGCTCGTCACTGCAATCATAGAATCGTTCAGGTTGGAAAAGACCCTCAAGATCATCAAGTCCAACCGTTAACCTATCACTGCCAAGCCCACCACTAAACCATGTCCCTAAGCACCACGTCTACCCGTCTTTTAAATACCTCCAGGGATGGAGACTCAACCACTTCCCCGGGCAGCCTGTTCCAAAGGCTGACCACCTGTCAGTAGCAGGTAGAAAACCAAGGTGAACATCCATCAAACATTTACTCTTTCACCTCCAGCCCTGTTTTGTGCACGGACAGGCACTGGAGGGAAGACAGAGGGAGAAGACGACCACATTGCACCTTTACTTCTCCCAGAGAAGAGTCAACAACTTCCATTTTTTCCCTCCTCTTCCATGGGGAGAGCCCCCCGAAGGGGTGGCAAAGCACATGGAATAAAGAGAAGGATAAACGGCTGGGAAATGGGATGCTCACTACAAGATCTGAAAGCTGAGGTGTGCTGGGGCGGGGAGCAAGAAGAGAGGCCAGAAGGAAAGTCCAGGGAAGAGCACACGTCCGGTGGTCAGAGCGGCAAAAGGGTAAGGTCAGACCGAAGAAGGCTACAATAACTATCAAAGGAATAGCACAGGTTAAAATATAATTTGTCCGGATCCCCTATAAGAGGCAAAAGATGTGCCGTCCGTGCTTATTTTGAAATTCAGCAGTGCAATATAGAACGACAAGACCCCATAATTCCAATTAATCCAGGGCAGTTTTGCCCAGTGGTTACACGGAAAGCTATTTTAAGGAAGGTGTAATCCAGACGCTTATCTGCTGTTAAATGTGCAAAACAGTACCTTGTACAACTGTGGCCCCTTGGGGAGTTAAGAATAATTATTGGAACCTGTAGCAAGATGGAGGCAGGAAAGGCAAAGAGCTTTGCGCAGCGGCCGAAAGGAGGAGGGCATTTACAGGGATGACAGCGTTTGCATTGTCGCAATAAAGCTGCTTGGTCAGGGTCAGAAGAAAATGATTTTATTTTTCTCAGATCATTAACTATTGCCACCTAAGAGCTACTCTAGGCAAAAAAAACAGGCTGGGTCAAGGCAACGAAGATAAAGTCCTGCTGACCAACGTCTAAGGATACTGGGTACCAAGAGCTGCCCGGCACCGCTGTTCCAGCAAACTACCAGGTGTGACTGCAGCTCCACGAGGAAAGGAGATGTTTTAGCGGTTTCATTTATTTTTGGGGAGCTGGTGATGCCCAGGCTGGCAGCTGCAGCCCTCCATGGACATACGCTACATCCACACACCCATCCCCGCTGTGCCGGCACAGCAACGGCAGTCTTAGCACAGGCATGGTCACTACCCGCTATTTTGTTTTAAAAAGTCCCCTATAAATGATATAAACTACTTTCCTATCATTTCTTTAACTGCAGTATATCCGAGATATTTCTGTTTTCATACCTGAGCTTGGTTTGGACACAGCTTGGCCAACAGTTCTCCAAGGGGAGACACAGGCTGGCACGTGCAGCCACTTATCTTTTCCCATGCATGTGAAAGACAGGCACGCCTGTATGCACATCTGTCTGCATATTATAATCCATTTCTTTCCTTTTACAGCTGAGAAAATTGCTATTCACATTTGCAAGAAAGAAAATCAATGGTAAATATGGCCTTGATGGCTGCTTACGTTCATGCAGTGAAGAGATCTTATTAATTAACTGACACCGCACTGTAAAAAAAAAAAAAAATAAAAGAAAACAACAGGCAAACCCACCGCTGAGCAGCTCTCGTGTTCAGAGAAGCGCTCTTGCTCTCTGGGAAGGCAGGGCTGGCGTCACCGCGCAGGTGACATCTGTCATCATCAATTAGTCACCAAGAAAAATGGGGGGGCGAGGGGCAATGGGCTGTTGATTGCAAGAAATTCAATCACCCGCAAATGCTCCCCGAGGAAATGCCGGTCAGTTAATCTAGTCGGCCATCTCCGACCCATGGCACAATAGCTGCCGCCCACGGAAAAAAGCCAAAACAAGCTATAGATTTTTAAAGCAGCCGAGGGATTTGGAAGGCATTTCATGGTCAAATACCAACAGTGTTAAACAGCAACCATAAACGTTGCCATCATCTGCGGTGTTCAAAATGCAGCAGGAGAGCGCGAGCACGGTCATTATTTTTGCAAGCGGGACTCAGCGGTGCAGCAGCTGTTTCTAGAAACGATAGGGAGAGCGGCTGGAAGGTCAACTATTTCCCACTGTTGATGACCAGCTTCTTGTCCTCCTCTTCCTCCCTGTGACCACCATCTCTCCCGCAACAGCGTGCTGTGCGTGGCTCAGGGTTTTTTTTTTAGCAAAAATTAAACTTGCTTTAAAACTGAGCCCTGCAGGGTTTCAAACTATTCATGAATGTAACAAAGTTGGATAATGGTTTTTGCTGAGGGAAAAAAAAAATAAACAACAGAGGGAAAATTTTGAAAGCATGACAAACTGAAATATTCTCATTCTGAGAAATAACCATTTCTTTTAAGAAACTTTATGGTATGTCTCAAGCTTGTTCTCAATGAAACTTTCTGACTTTTCATTTTGAAATATCTTCTCCTTTTTAATATCGGGATTATATTTGAATCAAAACTGCACCCCCTTGCCTTTGGCTCCTTAGAGGACCCCAAAACAGTGTAAGCTTGGAGCATCTACCTAGGGGACCACAGCTTGCTGGCACATTTGAGATTTGGGCGCTCTGATGTCGGGTGGGCTTTTCAGGGAGGCCGACTTCGTACTTAAAACATTTGCTCACGCTTAGAGAGGTCAATCAAGACCCATCTCTAAATCTCTCTTTTACCTCAAGTTATATTCACAGCAGCCTGTAGCCACAGAAGTCCAACATTCAGCACCAATGAGACTTTCGAAGGTCTTCAGTCAACTGCCATTTAAATGTATAAGAAAGTAAAATCTCTGAATTATACTGAACATATCCTCATTGCTGCTACTCAACTCCCGTAAGGTTTTGCTGATGGACACACCCGAGCCTCCAAGTCTCGACACGGTCAACTCACATGAAGCTTCAGCTCACGCAGACCTCGGCAGCTCTTCCAGGGATGGAGCCTCCTCACCACACCTGGCCTAGGCTGACAGCAGGATTTAAAAATTTGCTGCTGCCTTTAATATCTGGGCTAAAACCTTTGCTTTCAGAGAGAGCGGGACAAAGCAGGTCCCTCTGGCTGTGTCAATAAGGTATTTTACAGCTGATTTAAAAATAATAATAATAATTCCAAGCTAAGAATCCCAAGTAAAGCAACAAAACGCTTCGGCGTCACTCTTAACAGCATTTCCCCAATGTAGCTAAATGAGGTATTTACTCAGTATTTTAGTTCTTGTGGTTTCTATCCTTAGGCACCTAATTTTTCTCAAATACTACACAACAAATTAGTCCTTTTCTGTAGCTCAGGCTTCCACACCAGGCACATTAGTCCTTGTTGTAAATTTTAGGTCTTAATGTTACTCAAAGTTTTGGCAGAAGGTGGCATATGTTACCTGATTTGTTCAGCAGATTATTTATCAAAATCACTGACACGAGCGTGAATTTTCAGGGCAGCCACGCATGGCTAATGGTGATGCTTTTGAGGCGAATCTTTCTGCCCCCTTCCTCCTCATCTGAAAAATGGAGAATTGTGAAACCAAGTGTCTTCATCGGTGTGCAGAGGTTCATACACTCTGGTACCGAGCACCGGAGAAGAGACCAGGAAAAAAATCAGTAACACCATCTTCAAAGCAGGCTTTAAACAGCATGAAGGAAATAAGGAACAAGATGGCAAAGCTAAACTTGGAGAACGACATAAAATATGGAGTGTTTCCACTACTGAAGCATCATCTCATACTTAGTGAGAAGCTTTAGGACCTTGCAATTGCAAGGGCAGCCACGAAGCGTCAGGGAGGCCATCTCCACGGCGTGCGTTGCAACAGCAGGAATTTATCATGCTTCGCTAAGATACCTATGGATAAACCTGGCAAACTGACCTCTCTCCATCAGGAGCAAAACCATGCCATCATGAGGTAGCAGCCTGCAAGCTTCATTATTTTTTTACTCCCAAAAATTTAAATCAAACTTTCTTGCAGAAGCTCTTCCTAAATACACCAGGCTTTGAAAGCTGGTACACGATGGGAACGGCTTTGAAGAAAAAAAAATGGAAAGATATTGGATCTCCCAGTCTTTTAAATTACTTGCCTTTTAAATTACCTGCCTTTGGTAGGAAATCCCCGAGTCAGCCACGTGCTGCCTCCGCACGGGTGACCACACCGAGGCTCCAACGCCGCCTGGGCTCGGAGCATCTCCTTCAGCCGTCCCTCTCCTCCAGCGTACGTCTGCTAAGGCTTACCGCCTCAATTCACTGGCTGTTTATTATGATTCTTTCCCTAAAAAACTTTGCTCAGTCTGCCTCAGCCTCCCACTCACCTCTGTCTTGCAGAGAGGAGACGTATCTCCACGACTTGCCTCGGCAGCAACAAGCCTGTTCCCAGACCCGCTTAACTAACGCTGCTCCCCATGATGAATCTGATCTTAACCAACCCCTACGGCACCCGCTTCTACGGCTACGCACCGGAATGAACCGATAAATAAATTAATCAAGCCTTTTACAGCAATTTCCCCAAGAAGGTATTCCGAGTTCCTCAATGGAACCACAGTCCACAACGCCTCTTTGGTCTCTCAAAAACCCGCCAGCTGGTTTTGCTTTACTGAGCATCTGCCACATCTTGGCCACACAAAAACTAAGGGAAGAGCAAAGATGAACTCGTGAGCTGCTTTATTACAACCAATATTTATCTGTAAAGGACCAGTTTTGACCTGCACCAAAACCATCTACATTTTGAGCGGATAGCCCAAACCAGAGCTTGAAAAAGAAGAAAGATGGCTCTGTAATAAAGGCATTTTGCCTGGATTATCGATGTCCCGGGTTCAACTGCTAGCTCTGCAAGATTTTCAGCATAACACAGAGCATCTCTCTTACGCTGCTCCTATCTTTTCCCATCTGTACAATGAAATAATCGTGCTTATTTGTCATTGCTTTTTTACGACACGAATTACAACGTACAGCGTTCCGCAGGCAGGCAATAAAAAAAGCTCCCAAATCACTTAGCTTAAGACAGGAGTCAACACGTAAGTAAATTCAGTAATGTGAAATGCTCCGATCTTACAGAAATAAAAGGATCAAAAGAGACTGATGAGGATCTAAGAGGTCTTTTTCCATCTGCAATCGCTCAGGTGCCACGAGTACTTTGCTCTTACCACTACCTTTTTCCTGACATAGGAATTACATCGGTTCAGTCACTTTGAATTTCCTATTCGGCCCATCATTTTATTGTATGCTCTGTATAAAATTGCATGAAATAAATGCTACCATCCAGCCTGAAAACAAAGAAACATCTGAGTCCAAATTTCCTGGAAAGTGAGATTTTAAATAATCCGGACTTAAACACTTCCATTTTTCGCAAGGCATGTGCCACCACCTTCGGCAAGAGGCGGGGAGAGATCCACCGAGGAACAGGGTCAGCCGTGAAATCGGCCAACAACTCGCAGAGGCGCAGCCCACAGTGCAGCTCCAAAAGCTCCGTGTCTCCCAGCTGCTTCCAGTGCTTGACAGCAAGGCTAGATGGAGGGGTCCTGGAGGGACCCCCCCTTGCCTTTCCCACAGCTGCCCACCACCTCGGGACGCGGGAACAGCCCAGCTCTCCCTCCTGCACCTCCAGGACCGACTTCGATGGCCCTTCTCTGCCCACCTGGCAGTTTTAAAGGGATTTAAAATCTGTGCTCTTCACCCTTTCTATAAGCATTTTAAATTACCCAACTGGTAATAACTCACTAAAAAGGAGAGGAAGGAAGGTGAGAGGCGGACAGATGGACACCCAGATGGTACGCTCGCATAAATTTCTTCAGCAGCCTAAAACATCCTCCAAGCCAGCAGTAAAAACCGGTTTTGAGGGCCGGCACAGCCGTGACGCGATGCGACGGCGCGGGGAGCCGGGTGGCAATCGCGGCGCGACGGTGCATCTGCACGCCCGCGGTGCGTCAGCACGCCCGGCGCCGTCCCGCAGCTCCGCTGGGATCTACGTTGCTGCTCATCAAAGCACCGGGTGCTCAAATAGGTCTGTCAGGAGCGAGACAAAAAGCCTGCCGCAAAAGAGCAGCAGCGTTAACAGCCGAAGATGCGTTTAACGTAAAGGAAAGGCAATGCCTACCCAGGATAAGAGAGTTGCGTGTGGTTTTTTCCTCTCCCTGTGTCATAGAAATGACTGGTTCAATAAAGCCTGCAAATCTTCAGCAGAGCAAGCAAAATCATCCAGGAGCTGGAAAACTTCCAGGCGACCTGTGCGAGATGCGCGTTGCACACCAAGGTATCTCAAGGATAGCACTTTTAAGAGAGAAAGATTTGCAGTTACTTTGACCTTCCACACTTTCAAAAATAAACTATATGACTGCGCCCAGCATACGAATAATTTGCGGAGATGTCATTTTTTTAACAGTAAAAGGTTCTCACAATCAGCAGATGACCCGGCCGTTACCTCCGAGGTGAGCAGGCAGGCTCAGCATCCCACCACGCACGTACCTTCAGGAGCTCATGAAAGGCAGATCTATTTATGGCTGAGACAGAGCTGGGGCTCTGGTCCTATATAAACTCGCTAGACCGGTGCACGAGCTAGTTTTAGGAAGACAGGTATGCTGAGCCTCCCCTCCCAGCTTGCCACCCCTATTCCACATCAGGTTGAAGAAGCCAAACATGTACTCCACAACCCCAAAGGCACTAATTGCCGTTTCTTCTTCCACAGAAATTTCCTACAATTTCCTGAGCTACGAGCAGGGCAGAGGCGAGATGGGAAGGATGTTTTCTGCTGTGCTGGGAGGAAGAGGGAGTCATAGAAAATAGAAAATTATTCCTTTGCCATAGAATAGAATATGTAGCAAAACAATGGTCTCACTAAAACAGCGAGAAAAAATGGCATCGCTCCCTAGTCCTGGCTAATGGTGGAGACTCTCTGCTCCCAAAGCATCCTATTCATTATGTCTACAGCACCAGATCCGCAATATCCAGCATTTCTCTCCCCAGAAGACCACAGGGATGCAAAGGCCACACCAAGCCTGGGGGAGGGAGGGGACGGGGATGGTGCCACAGGAGTCTCAGCTCTGTCGTTATACAATATATAGTACAAGCACTGAAGCAGCCAGTGTCCCAGAGAGGTGATGGGTTGCCCAGCCAGCAGGTCCAGGGCTCAAAACGAGTGATGGACACCAGAGAGGCAAAAGATCAAAGGGCTTCTTGTTGTAATCTGCCCTCCAGGGTTCATCGGCTTTGAGGAGTTAAATTATAGCTGCTGCTAAACTGCGGGAGACTGAAGCACTGCCCCTAACTGGTCCTAAAGAGAGACTGAGCGCAAAATTAAATATTTCATTGACTATCAGAATAGCCAGACACAAAAATGGTAAAAGTCCTTACCCCTAAAACCAAATATTTAAGCCTTAGATTGAACCCCCTGTATGAAATTATCTTTTATGGCAGTTTTTGCCATTTTACATTTTTAACTTTGATTTTTGAAGGAAAGTGAGCTTAACGATCATCCCACCTCTCTTCTCCAAATCACAGAATGGTTTGGGCTGGAAGGGACCTTAAAGATCGTCTGGTTCCAACCCCCCTGCCATGAGCAGGGACACCTTCCACCAGACCAGGTTGCTCAAAGCCCCATCCAACCTGGCCTTGAACACTTCCAGGGATGGGGCATCCACAGCTTCTCTGGGCAACCTGTGCCTCACCACCCTCACAGTAAAGAATTTCTTCCTTATATCCAATCTAAATCTCCCCTCTTCCAGTTTAAAGCCATTACCCCCTTGTCCTAAGCCTGTCTTATAAACCCTCTATGGCAGCTGTTACATTTTGGCCAATTCTAACCAAATTTCTCAAGAGATTAGGGATCTCAAATAACAGAAGTCGTCGTGAGTTTCATGAAAATCAATTCTTGGGTGCCGTTTTCCCACCGATGAAAAGGCTTCAATGGGAACTCAATGACCATCTCTTCGGCCCGATGTACGGGCTTGGCCGATGCCAGCTTTGCACTGGTACCAAAAATGTGATTCCCCATCAGCTGCTTCTTGGTAGGTGGTACTCAAAAGTCCAAAGTGGTGGGGCTGATTGCATTTATATTGCATTTATATTGCATTTATATTGCATTTATACCTGCTGGGGCCCCGGGGTGTGCCCTGGGGTGGGAAAAGGGGTCAGAAAAGGACCCCATCAAAGATGACTGCGGTTTCGAGGCACAGGCTCGTAGGACGCAAGTCTATAGGAAAGCAAGCTTCATCGGTAACGCTGCTCCCAGAACAATTGTTCCACCATACGAGTAACAAAATTAATAATTAAGAGGATTCCCAACCTGAGAGAATTAGTGCCTCCAATCTATAATAAACCTATTAGAAAGCTCAATGGCAGATCGCGCTGCCACTGGGAAAAAGGAAAAAAAAAAAAGAGTCAGCAGAGATTTTAGTGCCCTGTCCTTTCTAAAAATTATCTCCCCACCTAAGCCAGTGGAAAAAAAATAGCAATCAGATGGGTTGAATACTAATGCTGAGACCATTATCATGGTAGAAAGCACTGGCAAAAAACCAGTCATATGTTACATATTTAAGGTAAGTTTTTTCCCTAGGATATTGAATTTACAGATAAAAGCAAGAAACCAGCAGAACTAATCTATACATTAATGAAACTCACTGTGCCCCATTAGAAAAGCAGTTACTCTGAGACAACAGGAATGATATTTATAGCGGTGTGTAGTGATACTAATAGTTTTGTTAACATTATCTACTTTGCCCTAGACTTAAAAAGAATTATACGTAATAGTGGTAGTTAGGGTAGCATCTTAAAAATTGCTGGCTTTCTGCCATTCTAATGCTCTCTTCAATCACCTGTAATTTTCAACCTTCTTCTCACCTATTAGGTTGCAATTTTTCAGTGGAGAACCGCCCACTAGTATTTTGCAAGGAGAAGGATACAGGGGATCTAATGGGAGAAATATTTTACTCAGTAGATGAGGGAAAAAAAAAAAAAAAAAAGGAAACTATTTTGCTTTATATAGGAGGTACCGAGTCAAAATTTGACCTGGAAATAGTTCTACTGAACGATCACATGGTCATCTGGAAAAAAACCAAAATTGGTAAAAGTTACACATTCTTGAAGAAAAATCCCACTTCACCTGGACAAACGGGCACAGTAAGCACGTGAGATGTGCCGGTGAGGAAGATCTTGACGTCCCCCACACGGGACCCCTCGCCAAGGAATGCCGAGTGCCACCCGAACCAGGTCGCAAAACCCACAAGCGGCAGAGGCAAGGCGGGCAGACCCTCCAGTGGAGCTCCCACGTGGGACGGCACAGATGGACGCCATCATGGAGAGAAGCAATGGGTGACGGTCAACCACGGCAGCCGCGTCTGGGGAAGCCTGCCCTGATCTTACGCTTCTCCCCCATGCCTCCTGTTAAGGGCTGTCAAGGACAGACTTCGGTCTGCCCGAGTACATCTGTTCTTGTGTACCGCAAGTTGCATAAATAATCCATGAAAGACCTTACAAGGATCAGAGCAAAACAGAGCCGAAGTTTGGGAGCACAACCTCAGGGGATTTTAGAGGGACTCGAAGCGAGGCCGAGACATGGCAGACAGAACCAAATAAAAATCACTCTTTTTACACACACCTCTATACAAGCAGTACATAAAGTTTCCCATTTTTTTTAAAGCCTCTACGACAGACCCTTCATTGCTATAATAAACATTTTCTGAATAATGAAAGCGTTTCATTTCCCTTTCTAATTACCCAAGGGTTCCTCGATTCTTCCCTTTGCCTCACCAACCCTACCGCATCCCCAGTTCTCGCCAAAAACTGGGGAGCGACGCTGCCCGCGGGGCTGCTGAGATACCCGCGACACCTGGCCAGGGCCGAGCAGCGCTGGAAAAAGCTGAGCAGCTCTGACATGTTGTAGTTTGAGTTTCCTACAGAGAGCTTGCTGCTCTAAGCTGTATCAACAGAATTCTTATCAACTTTGACAAATATTAATACATAATTCAGATTTTTAGTGCAGTTACTTTTTATTTTTTTTTTCAAGAAGTTGACAACACACTCCTCTTCCCCCAGCGCTGCTCCTGGGAGAACATAATCGCAGCGTTTTTGGTTTGAAATGTTGCTCGCTTTCTTTTTTTTCTCCTGGATAATGCTCTGAAATAAAACAGCATTTCTTCACAGAAAAATTGGAGGACTAAAGAAAGAATGCTTCCTTTTGAAATATTAAATGCAATTTTATTTTCAACTGCAATGATGGAAAAAAAAACAAAGCAAGCTGCTGTGGCTGGGGTTACGGTTCCTCATCATATAAGACGACAGACTTAAAGCGAGTTTATAATTGTCAGGGAGCTTTAAATAATTGAACAGTAAGGCACAGCACGGGAGGGTGTGTTTTTATTGTGTAATAACATCTCAGGATTCATTATTCATAATAATTATGATTATTAGTCTTGCAAGTTTTATACCGTTTCCTTTGAAAATTACAAGACAGATTGTACGAGGAACGAGAATTTCGAATAACACCGTTAATTTGCTTTCAGTTTATTATGTTCCCGTGCATTAAGTTTGTTACCAGAGGGAATAGTCCTCCAACATGAAAAAGCAGAGAAAAGAAACTCCTTAATAAAAAAAATTAAGTCCTCTACAGCTCAGTTTAAAATAGTCCCTGTTTCGGTATGATTCGACACCTCTTTGGCCTGAAGTCAAGGGCAAACTCCTTGTTGTTTTCAAAGGTACAAAGTAGGCCCATACAAATCTATAAAGAATTAAAAATTACAGTAAAACATTTGATGTTGGAAGGATGAATTACGATAACCTTATTCTTACTGAACCGTGCTTACACTGCGAACGCTTTGATATCAACGGGGCTCTCCATGCTCTACGTTATTATTCAGAGCCAGACAGATGTGGTTTTCCTGTCTTGAGAAGAAATTTGAGATAAAAGGGACAGAGAGGGAGGTGTTCCTGCATTTGGATGAGCTCAAGAAGTTTTTTCAAGGAGAAAGGGAGAGGGAGCTGCTGCCCAGAGCTGTGGGAGAATCCCTCAGCAGAACAAGCCTCCAGCTCCACCATCCCCACCCAAATGAGCATCCTACCTTCGCGTCCCCTCGCACGCTCTCGGAAAAGGGACGACTCTCATCAGCTCTGTCACCGTTAACAACGAGTGGCCCCAGACGGAGCGTTAACGGCGAGGCTGGAACCGGAGAGACACCAGCGGAGAAGGAAAAGAGCTGAACACGTCCCCTGAGCGTGCATTACAACGGGAAAGTTGAAACAAAGCAACGGAACAAAACACGATTAAGTTGGTTCGAGAACAAGAAAGTTTTTCGATTGAGGTATTTCAAGCTGCAGTTAAGGTGACAGAAAAATAAATAATTTTTTTTTCCCCACAGTACTTATGAAAGATGATTCACCAAAGATTGCAGTCAGATGTAAACAATCACCAACCCCATCAGCGGAGTTATTTTCCAGCTATTCGCTGATGGGAAAATGGAACTAAATCTGTCACTGCCAGCGCTCTTCGGCAGAGGCCGCGACGGCTCAAACCCAAAGCAGCATCGTTTGTGCCACCGAAATCTTTAACCTCTCAGAAAGTAACTCACTCCCACAGCGCAAGCTGGCGCGTAAAACAAGTTGTCTCCGATGTCCAGACATTAATGGAGGTTTAATCTTGGCTTGAAATTTTAAAGTCAGTCTGCAACTTTGCTCCGCAACGTGGGAAAGGATGCCCAGCGAAATACAGAGGAAACCTGCAGGTTTTTTTCTTTCCTGGGTCTTTCTGCAAGCTTCATGATTTAAAATGGAAATTCTCTAGCTGAATGACTAAGGGAATAATGGAATTTTCTTCACCTGAAGATTTTCTAGTTCTGAGAACAGATTTTTTTGCTTCTAAAATGATACTAAACTTTTCATGTTTTATTTACAAAGGGAGACAAATTACTCAGACTTTAAAGTGGGATGAGTATTTTTTTTGAAAGGAGAAAGCAATAAACACATTTCTGAAAGGATTCAAGAACTTGGAGAACTTAAGAAATCTTTTTTTATGGATCTTGCTGAAAAAAATGATTTCCATGAGTTCATACAACAAGGGGGACAGAATATAAATCAGGAATTTATGTTTTTAAAAATTACAATTGATATCAAATTCTGGAAAGTCAAGTGCTACCAGCATAGCAAGCTAAGCTAATGAAAATGCAAGGCAGCCAGAAAAGAAACAGGAACACAATGGATTTTTCTATGTAAAAGAAAAAAGAAACAAGTTTTATGCAGATAAAGAAAGTATCATTTAAAAGAAAGAAAGACAGAAAAACCTTAAAAACTCATTGACTCTTTACAGATTGTGATGACAAAGATCATTACAGTATGGGTGATATGGGTGATATATTCTCCACAAAAAGTATGGACATGTAAGGATCTAAAGAAAAGAAAGACTTGGAGAACTGTCTGTACAAACCCTGGCATTGAAGGAATAGATGAGGAAAAATAAAAATAAAAAAAAAAAAAATTCTTCTTGGGTCTTTGTACAAAGACCCAGTAATTGATTGCTATGCCAAGTCCCGAGGAGCTGAAAAAGTGCAAGATATATCTTGCGGGTATTCAAGACCCATAAATAGGCTTTTATCGTGTGTCATAACGTAAAAACGTCATACCATGTCGTGTGCTCAGGAATGTCAGGCTTAGCAACCAGTAACCTTAAGGAATAGCTAATTTGTCTGACTGAACTGGAAGCCCATGAGAACCAAGGCAAGGAGCACGGCGCTGGTG
Organism: Platalea leucorodia; assembly: GCF_965183815.1. NCBI lineage: Eukaryota > Metazoa > Chordata > Aves > Pelecaniformes > Threskiornithidae > Platalea > Platalea leucorodia. Next base: position 2,171,345 of record NC_138858.1, read on the forward strand.
ATTACCTGCTCCATCGGAAGTCACTCCTGAAAAGGAGCCACATCCATCGTCTTCAGACAGTAGCCTTAGAAAACTGGAGTTGCGTTCTCTGAAAATAAGACAGCTTGAAAGACAGGAATATATCTTAGCGTAGTGAGAAAGACACTAGCCCTCAAGCTTCCTTGAGACAGGGAAGGATGAGAGAAAAAATATCTAATAATGAGAGTAAATACCATCCTGGTGGTTATTACAAGCAGGGAAGAACATCCTGCTGGAGCTTGAGGAGGTTCCGACCGCTTGAGAAGTTTTCCCTGCTACCGCGGATGGGCAACGCAAAGCGGTGTCGTGAGTGGGAGATCAGTCCCTCCCCGGGAGCCGTTGCCAGTCAGAGCCTTCCTAAGCAGTTCCAGCCTGGGGCTCTCCTTCTAGGAAGGAATAAGAAGGACAACAGACATCCCAAAAAAGTCTTGGAGATGTTTACAAAAGCCACCTACGCGTTGGAATAATGACTGCTAAGAAAAGTAAGAAATACAGCGCATGAGTTGCATTTTAGCTGTTGACATGGCATCAAGGGATGGGGCTTGGTCAGGACTTGGTCCAGCACTTGGGGAGCAGACATGAGACGTGGCTCACGGAGACGGAACAGGGAGTCTACGTGTGTCCTGCAGCTCACGTTGTCACTCGTCTTTTGCTAACAGCTCACATTGGTCTCTCTGACTAAATACAACTACCTCGGTAAAGAAGAAACAAGCAAAAAAGCAGAAACGATAGTTAGGAATTATTCTGCATGATGATAGAGAAAAATGAGCCCAAAATCAACATTTCCCGTAAACAGAAACAAAACAAACAAAAAACAAGAAAAAAACCCACCCAAATTCCCATCCATATGATTGGAAATGGCGAGGTTGCACGTTTGTGTAGCTCTGCTGTGCTGGTTTCTAAGCAGGAAATTATCTGGGGCTGATCACAAGAATACTAAATCAAACTCTACGTACAGAAACCATTTCACGCGCTTGTCCTTAAGAAAGCCCGCAAAAATACGCGCCAAGCACAAGGTAAGCGAGAACTATGGGGTTAAGGAGCAGCGCAGCGTCGCGCGGCGGCCAGAGCCGGTGTGGGGTCACGTGCTCGGTCCTGACTGCGGCGGGTCTAAGCTCTCAAAATTCAAGGTAATCATTACATTTGAATTTTTTTTTTTTCCCCCATCAGATACATAAAATTCCTTCACGTGTATTCCATTTGGCCCCAAATAAATGAACCGGCTTATTTTTATAAATTTGTGAATCCAACCAGAAATGTAATCAAGCAGAGAGGCCTGCAGAAATCTATAGCTCCAGCCCAAGCTATACAAAGTGATTTGAAGGCCTGAGTTATTCTATACAGGAGCAATTCAGCACAGCACGCCGGGGCTGATCTGCATGTAAATAATCCACCACGAGGGCCTGAAACAATGACAGGCTGCTGCTCTTTTTGCAGCCCCGAAGAGCCGTTACCTTCGTCTCTATCATGGTGCTGCCACACGACTCCCCTTTTTACCTCCTTTCCAAAGGAGCTTTGGATTTTTGCACCTCCTCAGCTGACGACGTATAGACCTGCCCTTTACCCGCTCCAGCTTGTCCTATATAAGAGCCAGAGCAAGAGAGCAAAATCATTTTGGTTTGCTGACTATATGGAATTACCTTTCCATGCGCAGGCTGCTAACTTATGCAGGAGCTGGTTCTCTGGGGAACACATTATGATGCTGGCAAACATTTGCTATTCTCCTGCATGCTAACCATCTTCTACAAAGCAGAAAACAGCCATTTAAATCTCATCCCATTTCTGTTGGCATCGCTCATAGGCGGCAATGAGGGAAGGGGGAAGTTTTCATTAAAAGCGGGCATCGTTTTCAAACAGGGCATTGCCAAGGTTTGAAACAAATCCTATCAACTGGTGCTGTTAATGCATATTTGGCTGAAAGTCATCAAATCCACATGAAAATGAATACTTTACGTTTTGTTGCTATCACAAAGGGACACAGGACAACGCTAACTATATACTCATGTTGTGTTTTCTTATTGCAGTGCTGAAATATAGCCGGGTTCGCAGAAAGCGCAACGCCACATCGCAAAGCACCTAATCCCATCACCACTTCAGGATGTTTACCCTGCGCAGCGTCGTGTAGAAACTCTCAATGTACTCACAGCCATATAATTACATTACTATAGTATCCGCTTCTGCTTATTCAGCAGGCTGAGAAGGTTGCGTTAACCCGGGCAAAGACCTGCGGCCACGCAGCAGTGCTGCCACCCGTGCTGGCTCTCCCAGCTGGTATCTCCAGCAGGTACCACAACAGAGCTACATCTTGCAGCCAGAGACATCTGTAAGCGAGATCGGGAGGGGATTTAAAATCGTAGTTAGATCCTGTTGTACGCACTGACTACAGAGGCTGCCCGTGAGCTGCCTTCTGGCACGGCGCACCTTTTGCAGCTGAAAACTATCAGGCATTAAAACAAAGCCCCACTCCAATGGCAGAGGAGGACTGCATCCCACCCCAGCTCAAGAAAGCGGCCATCGGCAGAGACCTTTGCAACACAATATTAAGCCGTGGTCCTTTAATAATTCATTAGGAAGAAGCTAAAGAGATAAGGCTTCTCATAATTGCATTATATTGGATTAATATGCCTTCATTTAATTGCCTACTGTCAATTAATTCTCAGTAGGGAATGCAGAAACCAGTACAGGTAAAGGGAGTTCCAGCTTTTCTTGTCACTCCTGGCAAATTAACAGAGAGAAACTGGAGAAGCGAAGCATCAGCGAGCCGAACAAGCAACTGGACACGCGGCCATACTCAACGTATCCCTCGGATGCCTACACGGAGCTCTGACAGCAACCTTAGACAACATACGGACGCGGCAAGAACGACGTAGCGACAAAAATAAACCTGTGCAGGCACTAGAAAACATTATGAGCCAAACGACAGACCTGAGCGATGTTTGGTAAGCGGCAAGAAGGGTCCCCTGTCGCAGCCAGTCTTGGTTCTTGGGCACAAGGAAAAGCAGGAATCACCGAGGCTCGCGCGCCCCAAGACCAGCTCTACGTGAGCTGCAGCACAGGACAGAGAAAACCGGGGCTCTGTTCCTGTGTTCCCTTTCCTGACGGATGTAAAATGCACCAAATTTATTTTGGATACAACGTCTTACTCCTGGTAAGTCATAGCAAACGTCATTCAGTCTTCTTGAGGAAAAGAAATAATGTAGAATGTTTGCTCCTCTTTCCTTATGAATGGAAATACCATAGCAGGAGAAAATAACAAACTCCTCAGCATACCTACAATTACCTGGACTTATGTGATGTTCCCTAAATGAAAAGTGAGGTTTTGATATAGTTTCAAATTCATACATTCAAATAAAGTAAAAAACCAAAAAAACAAACAAACAAACAAACAAAAAAACCCAAAAAAAACCCCAAAAAAACCAAAGAAAAGAAAAAAATAAAGATAAGACTTGCTTAATGCAAAACACTCCTTTAAACAGTATACCATTTTCTGCTTTACAGATTATGCTTTCTTTCTCGGGCCATCGGGGTAATGTAAGAAATAGCAGGCAGACAAACTGCCTCCGGCAAAACTCGGGAGTAGACCAAAGAGTACATTCAAATGGTAGTCACACTAGAATAATTCTCCCAAGTCTGGTGTGATGGCAAAAAACCAAAGTGTTAGAACAGAAATCGGCAGCGACTGATAAGAAAATAATCTCTCTACAGCAAAAAGGCATTACGGTCTCCAACCTCAAGAAATTCATGCTGAGCTGAAAAGACAAAACCAAAAAACCCGCCACTCCAGGGCTGGCAACGGAAAGGTATAACTTGCTGGAAGCGCAAGAGGATAGTTCTGATAATCAAGATTTAGATCGGATTAAGAGGAGTTGGGGAGGGGGGTGGGTTATGAACAGCTTTTTAAGGCTCAGCTTACAATCCATTTGCTTTATATTGCCCGTTAAAAACTCCACCTAATCAAGTGCAGGTAATTTATAAGATTACAAGAAAAAAATAAATCCTAAACGCTACTTTTCTAGACTTTGCAAACTCCATGCTCTGTGTGACGAAGCCAACAAGTCATGGATAAAAAACCCCATGTGTTTCAGGTATGCCCGGCATGGTACGACCAAGGAGTCTTGACATGGAAGGGGATTTTCATCACTCAAAGGATGAGCTGAGTGCAAGTTTTATGCCAACAAAGCCATCGGCGAAAGGAAAACACCTACCTTTGGTCTATCCAACAGAGGTTAGAAAGCGGGTAGTATCGTGGGAGAACCGCCTCAGTCTGGTGCTTGCTGATGTCCTAAAGCTGCCATGTCTAATGCTTTAAAAGCTGTTTCCTTCACAACCTCCGCTCTTCGGATAATTGCATACGCTCAAGCGGTAGGTCGGGGGGGACACTGTTGTCCTATACACGCCAAGTTGAAAAAAATAGATTTCATTCCCAAAAGAAAGGAAGAGCTGGCAAGACTGACATTAAACAATATTGATTCTACGGCACAAGGGTCTCGGAAAGCGGAGCCAAAACAAACAAGCATGCTTTTGGATCCAGCATCCATAATATATTACCAGCCCAGACGGATCTGAAACGGCTCAGCAGAGGACACGGCTCTTTTCCCTTTCCTTGCTACAGCGACAAGATGCACAAAGCTCCTGGTACAAAATCAAAACAAGTCATGTGTAGAGCAGAATACAGCCCAATAGTTCTAACAAAAAAGAAAATGCTGGGAAAATACTCATGCATATCTGATGCTGAAGGAAAGCCAGGGTGTGACTAACATATTGGAAAAGTGTTTTCCTCTTCATACAGAGATTGCAAATTCTGTCAAGGTTACAAAGACCTTGCATTACAGCTTCTGTAAAGGAACAGCTGTCTACAAACAGACTTGCAAATGTACTCGCGCATCTCCGTTTTTTTCCTTTAATTTAAACCTTTAGTAGGACTTATTTATTTCAAGAGTTCCCTTCTGTTAGCATCAACTATAGCTCCTTCCCCTCCATCTCTTCAGAGATTTCCATAATAGAAGGGTTTTCTATAATGGCAGCTTCACTACCCTGTTTAAAAAAATAATAATCATATAGATGAGAGTACACTACACTTCATTAAATGTGACAATCACATTCCTCCACACAGTTGGTCTCACAGAATGCATTCTGTCTAATCCAGCTACCTATACTCTGTTTAATCCATCAACACAAACAATGAATTTTGTTGTAACACTGGAAGAGCAAAATATGCCTTTTAGCCATCCCACTAAGGCTCCTGGAAGGAGAAAACACCTTTCCCTCCACCAGTACCAGCCCTCCTCTCTCCAACATCCCAAACTACCATACTAGCTGAATGAATTTTAAGATCTGAAAGCATTTGCAATGAAAACAGCAATCTCTACAAGTCTGAATTGTCTTCATTTTTTTCTGAATTTTTTCATTTGACTTCAGAAATACAAGCGTGAAGCATTCCAATTTTTAATCATTTCATTTCATCTTAATTTCATTTTATCTTAATTTCATTTCATCTTAATTTCATTTCATCTTAATTTCATTTTTGCCAATTAAATGAGAACATTTCAGCCTAAATCAACTCAGAAAACCATTTTTTGGTACTCTCTCTTGCCGGACAGATGTTTATTCTCTCTGCTGGGCCAAACTCACTTTCCAAACACAGTTTAGATTTCCCACAGGCAGCTCTCAGGGTTGCACCTCTGCAGTAAGACAATACTGGACCCACCACGGGCGCTGTGCCCGGTATCGTGTTTAAATGACTTGTGTTGAGCTGAAAGGTAGCTGGGGGAAAGCCAGCTGCAACCCCCCTCGGAGAAAGACGCCCAGCCCTGACGGCAGAGGTGGTCTCGAGAGCGCTGCGGGGAGGCATCGCAGCAGCTCCCTCCTCCCGCTCGCTAATCCTCCGCTTAGATACCCCAATTAATGCATTTAATGCATTATCCCTCTTCTTCATAGCACTCGTGGGGATTCCTGTTTGAAAAAATAATAACTGTTCCTCCTCCCTCCTTTCCAGAGGCATTGAGGTCTGCAGTATTTCTCTAGGTATTGCCCGCTTTCTTATTCCTATATACATTATTTTGTAATTGGCTCTTGTTAAAAACACATCATTTGAATAGGTTTAGTTTGCTCAACTGTCCAAGTCATTCTGTGCGCCCGTCTCTAACCCATTTAATTCCAATAATAAGAAGTCCATATTTATTTTCAGATAATTGCTCTTCGGCATTGAACAGCACCAGGCCCAGTGACAACCTCTGCTCAACGCCACCACCAACATACCCATCCAGCGATGATTCCCCAGTCAGTAACTTAGCGAGAGCTAGCCACATTTTAAGCTATTAAACATACGCTGTGCTGGCAGTGAGCGGTGTTTATGTTTTGAACGAGAACGTCAGGCGGCTCCAGCCGAGCACCTTCCGCGCACCAGAGCCTACATGGTGCTCTCCATCGATCAACCACGTAATCGCGTCAAGGAAGGGGATCAGGTTGATTTCTCAAGACGTCGTTTTCCACAGAGCCCTCTCTGCCACTATTATCTCTCTCTTTAATTCATTACGAACTTATACCTGTGTCAGATTGCCTCCCCTGTCCCTCTTGCTAGTATAAGCCAAGTTGGTTAATACTTTCAGAAGTTGCTCACTTGCCATTTTTTAGCATCAGCAGGGCAATATATACGTTCACAGTTTTCATTTCTAGACAGCTTCCATCTTCTCACTCAAGATTTAGGCTGAAAATAAGCGTTGAAATATCCGAATTCCCCACTACATGAATTCTGCGGTCTGCTCAGTCCACCTGTAGCTTCCCTGCAGAAATCCTACATGGAAGATAAGAGGAGCTTAAAGCCTTACACGATATTATGTTGTTCTACTTATACCCAGTCAAACGCAGATATTTTCATTTCTTCTCTCCTTTGAGTATTTTCATGCGAGCGATACTTGAGATCAACTCGTGTTTTTTTTTAATAAAAACCCCTTTCTGTTTTCCTTCTCAGCACACTCTCCCTCCCTTCCGAAGCCGATCATGTCAATGCTGGCAGAAGAACCTGCTTCCTTGCAAACCTACATATGTTTTCTCTTACCCTGCTTTAAATGATCCGTCTTTGCCTCTTTCTAAATTCTGCCAACCCAGCCACTCACTTAAGTATCTCCTACCTCATTATATATGTATAATCTGTTTAATCACGAGCATCACCTTGCAATAAGTCTACAATCATATTTTCCTCCTTTTCCCCAGCATTTTAACTCTTCCTTTCCTTTACTCCTTTGCCATTTTTCTCAGCCATGTTTTAATGACTTTTACCACTTTACAGTACTTCTTTGTGAACGAAACCATCGGAAATAATACGCTGTATGATAAAGTGACGGTGATAGCTTTTGCTTCCTTATTTCAACATTAGAACCTTGAGCAAACGTTGCAATGCAGGATAAGCACGGCACATATTTTTTTTTTTTAACGTTACAAAAACCAGCTCAACAATTTTCCCCAGTATCAAACCTGTTGCTAGAGGACTTTAATGCCCTTCGCTATTTACCACTCCATGATTCTGTCCTCTCTCTTATACTCAGAGTGCGCTACGCGTTAAATTTCCGAAACTCTTCCTTTCGCAGACATGACCGTAACAAGGGCAGCACAGGCCCCAGGAATAATAAAATACACGCGGTATTTCATACAACTGCGCTGGGTTGCTTTAGAAACCCGTTTCAGAGCCCCTGTGAAGAGCTTCTGCCGTCGGCTCTATCAGCCAGGACAGATGTTTGCTCTGCCAGCGACTGCTGCGGGCTGCCCAGAGGGAGATAACCAGGGCCCCGCACTCCCTCGTCATCCCAAAACCACGCTCAGTGACCCAAATAAGCCATGGGCGCTCACTTACGGCACGTGGGCTGTTTGTCCGTGTGCAACAGGAATCACTTGTGAGAACTGCACGAATTCCTATGACCTTAGTCAAAATAAAACATATTGACTGATACAATGGAGTGAACTATTCAATTTGTGACAAAACTGTGTGTTTGTGTATTATTTGTATATTAGATACACATTCTCCAGACTGACACAGAAGTAATTGGTGGAGGTTCCTGGCCTCAGTCCAGCGCGTAATCACATTCAGCAAATGCAGAACATGCAATAAAGCAAATGTGGTGGGGAAAAAATAACAACAACAACAACAACAAAAAAAACCAAACCAAAAACCAACCAATCCAGACCTACCCAAACCTACCGCCTATTTCCCAGGATTCTTCAGGACAGGAAATCCAGTGCAACAGTTGAGCTGAAGTTACTGGGCTCAACGCTGGAGACAGCCAGCACAGTCAGTCAATAAGCTCACACCAACCTCTGTAGATACCTAACGGTTGATGTACCTAGATATATACCGCACGCATGCGTCAATGACCGCAGACACAACAGAGTGTACAGCTGTACACTCGAAATTGTTCGCTGTGATGTCCAACGGCTGACTCTTCCCGTTGCAGCAAACCACCCCAAAGCAGCTTTTCGAGAAACCGGAATTTGCAGGTGAAAATCAGACTTGGTCTGAAGTCTAAACTTTCTTCTGACCTGGGAAACCATTAAAACCCAGAAACGGTGAGAGGTTAAGAGGTACGCTAACCAAAGCGCCACAAGGAGAGAAGGGCAGGGCAGGGACGCGACGGCAGGCGACGGGCACACAGGGTTTTCCCCCGTGCCTGCTCACGTTGCACCAAAGCCCAAACCACAACTTTTAGCGCTCGAGTGCTCTACTCCTTTATGTACCCACGTGGAAACTTAAAGTTAAACCGTATTGTTCCACAGCAGGAGGGCGCTGGCATGTCAGCCCGTTTATTAGCCTGTTTCACCATAGGGTAACACGAGTATATTCCTCGGGTTTGATCGCCTTTAAAGTCCTCCTCCCATGTCGGCTCGCGGCGAGCGTCTTTCTTCACAATGCGTTTTTATTCTTACACCAGAGATATTTTCTTATTAGTTATTCTCTCGGGCTGCATCGCTTCATCCCCGTTTCCAAGGCGACAGACAGGAAGCAGGAGTTAAGCAGAATCTTTCATCTGGGAGGGGATGATGGGAATGGATGAGGGAGTTTGAGCAAGGTCAGGCATTTACCGCTGAATACAAATCTGTCACGCCTAATAGATGAAGCTCTTTAGTTTCCGAGCTACTCAGGCTGCTCCCAGCATCCAAGGAGAAAATAAAAAGACACTCAAGCATGAATGCCAATCAGCTTGTGCTGGCAACAATGATGTATATACATGTGCCATAGCAGCTGTACCAGGCTTGGCCATGGATGAAAGGAGAAATTAAATAGGTGTCAATAATTATAGAAGGTCAGGATCTAAATCCCTGAATACTAAATATATTTTAATAATATCGGATGGGGAAGCAGAGAAGTTATTAAGCCAGGAGGCTCAAGAGGCCTCGACCCAGAGTACAATGAGACGCCGGGGATGCGGCAGCAGAAAAGCGGTGGCACGCAGAGGGATCCTGAAAAGCGATGGGGACACTACGCACAAATTTAGCAAACACAGCTCTTTTGGCTGGTCTGGCCAAACAGCCACGGCTACGCTGGCGGCGCGAACAAGGGGAACAAAGTGATGGCTGTAGCCGGATTTGCCGAAGCCAGGGAGAGCTTTGCTGAAGGAAAAACAGGAGGGTGAGAAAACACATCCCAGGGCGTTCCCGGCCGGTTTGCTGTTTGACACAGCCACCGGAGGGTTGCAGACATTAGAGCACAGAGGGAACAAGTATGCCAGGTAATACTCTCCTCCCCTGCCCAGAACTGGGAATCCACATTCAAGATTTACCATCGTGCATAAAACCAAAAATCACAGTAGCCCGTCGCCCCCGCGAATGCGGCCGGTCGGCTGTAGCTGTCGGGTGTCCATGGGGTCCCAGGGCGATGGCACGGCCACCTCCTCCCTCCGAACCTGACGCTGCCCAGCTTGTCGCTGCAGATGGTGCTGCCATCGCAGGAGACCCCCTTTGCCTGGAAACAAAGCCAGGAACGGGGTGCTACGCGCGCAAAACTCTGCAGCTTGCCAGCCCCAACCTGTGGCCGCAGCCCCGAAGATGAATATGGACTCTGCTTAGCAGCATTTACAGAAAAAAAGGGTTGGTTTCCATGCCAAACATTTAGGGGACATATCCCACCTGGCAACTTGCAAACTTTACAGAGAGCGAGAGGATTGGTTTAGAATACACCACAAAATAAAACATTAGAAACTCCTCGGTGGACAATTCTTCTGGTGGAAAACAAGGCAGCGGGCAGGCATCCCCCCATTAGAAGTTTGCCACAAGGACTACCTTCAGCCAAAGCTTCATGCCCAAGGGAGTGAAGCGATCGCTCCCTGCTCGCACACAAGGGGACACGTGCTGCTCCAGAGACAGCCGAATAAATCGCGCCTCCTCCACCCCTGTCCGTAGCCACATGCAAACTTGGACTTTTCCTGCTAAAATTGTCTCCTCCGAACCAACGTGCTAGAGTCAGGGTTGCACAGCTCCGCTCCCAAAGCTGGCCGGGGCTGAACGGCATCGTTTGCTCCTCTGCTTTTGCGGAGAAGCCAAGGGACAAGAGCAGCTCCTTGCTTTGGGAAAACATCCGTCACAGCATAAACCAATTCGTTGCCCTCCATCCCGCACTAATTGGGAACAAAAACCAGATGAAGTGACTAAACTGCTGGCTAAACTGAACCCTCTTTACAGGATAACACTTCAGCTGTATTTTTCTGGTTTATCTACAGATTTTAACATAAAGCTGCCCCTCGCACGCTGAAGGCAAGGCTTAACGGGATTTCAGTACCGAAAGGCACAGGATAACTACAGTAGTGCAAACACACAGTATTACATACGCAACGTGAATTTTCATACGGCTTCAGATTCCTGTGAAAAAGCTTGGTTTAAGGTTGGCGTTATTAAGCATGCCTTCAACGTGCTAGAAAAATATCTGAATTTGGGGGTATCGGCAGGTTGATTTTGCTTTTTACTAGAGTTAGGCAATTACACACAAAGATAAATGTCACAAAGCTAGCTCAATAATATAGTCTTGCAAAAATACCGACCGCTGTAAAATATAATAAGCCGGATTCTCGTCTCACACATAGCAGTTGAAATCCAAAAGAGGTGGTTTAATTTTGAGCAACTTCATATCAGAATAATTCAAGCCATAAATAATAATTCCTCCTGGTAGACTGGCTATACGTTGCCACTGATTTTTTAAGAAACGTGTAGAGCAAAGGGTCCTGGGACCAGATAAAAGACAGACCTGACTAACGGTATCTTTTTTCTCTCCTGTTACTGTTTTTGGTTTGTCCTCTATCTTCTTTGGTGGATTTTACTTTTGTTCATCCACCCCTGTCAGAAAATTATACCAATGGACCCCTGGCAGATGTTTATCATAGAATCATAGAATCGTTAAGGTTGGAAAAGACCCTTAAGATCATCGAGTCCAACCGTTAACCCAGCACTGCCAAGCCCACCACTAAACCATGTCCCTCAGCACCACGTCTACCCATCCTTTAAATGCCTCCAGGGATGGGGACTCAACCCCTGCCCTGGGCAGCCTGGGCCAGTGCCTGACAGCCCTTTGGGGGAAGGAGTTTTTCCCAATACCCAACCCAACCCTGCCCTGGCGCAGCTTGAGGCCGTTCCCTCTCGTCCTATCACTTGTTCCTTGGAAGAAGTATCAAATGGCATTTAGTGATGGAGACGCCATAACCTCTCAGACACAGTGTCCTGAAGTGTCGTTAACACGTCGATGTTTCATCAGCCTCCCCACCAGCAAGGCCGGGACTTTGTGGTACTCTGTGCCCCGAATCCTGCTTTCTGCAGTGGGGTTTGGAGAGCAAATCATGTTCTTCACTTTTCCATTGCTGCTTATAAATTTGCAAACTGGGATCGTGTATCTTCTCAGTCATCTGTTTCAGTACCTAAATTAAAATCTCCCAGTTCTTCTGGTCTTTCACCTCTTTATGAGCCTCTGATGATTCCCAGGGCTTTCCTCTCCAGTGTCCCTCTCCGGTCCCTTCAAGCGAAGGGCTCAAAACTGGAGACCGGACTTCATCCCAAGGCCTGGCCAACGGCGACTAGAGCAAACTATTTCATTCCTCTTGCCAACCATGCCGCTTCTCACACTGCAATTTGGCTTTTTCAGACAAAGCTGTTGTAAGGAGGATTCATTTTAATTTATGATTTGAGATATGTACTTTTATCTGGTCACGGATAATAGAAATTAACTTAGTTGTTATTATTTCATAATCTGGCTTGAAAAATGATCGGATTTGATAGTCACACAACAGCAAAGACTTTGCTTCATGTTACCCATCTGGGCTCCAGGTCTGTGGGGAAAATAAGGGGATTTCCCACCGCTATCAGTGCGCGGGGAGATCTCCCCAGCACAGCATTGCTGAGGGCCAATCGCAGCCGCGGAAGGAAATCTATAAAATTAAACATTGTCCTAATTAAGCCATTAAATTCAGCAGGTTCCATCTGCCTTTACCTCGGTGTGACAGATAATGTTTTGGCCCACAGTGATTATTTCCCATAAAAGAGAAAACGGAGTCTCACATCACCGGCACAGGGGATGCAGGGGCCGGCGCTCTGCGCCCTACCCACGCAAACCACGCCGTTAACTGTCCTAGTTCTTGTAATAACTACAAAAAGGCACCCATCCTCACCTGATTCTCAGGCTCTTTACCCAAATCCTGTTTCTTTCCAGGGTTAACAGCGGTGACAGATGCTTCAAAATTCTTCTCCGTTCTTCCACACCACTAGATGAGCAAAATTTTGCTTTTTTCAACTGAAAGTGCTGCCGTAGATGTTTTAACCGACAACAAGTGTGCACAGCTGTTGCTACCTGAAGGACAGATACCAAGTTTTAGCAGGGAAAATCCCGCCAACTGTTTCTGTAACGAAATTGTTAATATCTCTGAACCGCTCAGAAATCTGATCTACGCTAAATTACAAATAACAGGGGAAAAAAAAAAAATCCATGAAGAACCCCAAAGCAAAAACAAACAAAAAGGTAAACAAAGGACATCTAAGTTTCCCTTAATCCTGGTTTAAAAAAGATAAACGTAAGGATATGACAAGTCTGAATTCCTTAGGAGGAGACCAAGGCACAGCTCTTAACTGTGGCTCTGGTCCTGCAAGGAGATGGATTCATTCCCAGGCAGCCGTTGTAAATCAGGAATACAGCCACCTAAGGTCAACGTGGGTAAGCCAAAATCTATATATGTGGGACATTAATTTAATGCCCAGAAGAGCTGACGGTACAAAAGTTTATCCAGCATTCTTCAACCACGAGCTGCTCGGGTCTGGTAGGGAGCAAAGGGTCCCCCTCTGTTGCTAAAGATGGGAGGGACACAACGGGGAGGAGGCGGAGGAGCCCTCGGGGTGGCCCAAGCAGGGGAGGAACCTGGGTCAAGGAGGGGAAAGATTGCAGCAGCCCATGGAGATGCTCATCACCCTTCAGTAACGACACCATGTCCATTCCGTGAGCTACATCCCCAAATCTGGTTCTCCCTTTCTTTCCCAGCATACGCGCAAATAGCCAGCGTACCTCTGAAGGATCACTTGGCTATCAGCGATTCCCTTCTGGCAAAGGTAACTGCAAAGCAGCTGTACTCTAAATACAACATTTTGAAGATTTGTGACAGATTCTGCCCACAGAGATGTCACAAGCTCGAGAGAAGCAGAAAGAGTACAGAAAGCCCAAGTATATGCCCTCCTCCCTCCCAACTTTCCCAACAGATGATGCTACAGAAGGACGGAGAGGACAGAAATACATATATTTTTAGTTTGGGACCAAAGGAGAGAGAAATAATTCTTTTCCACAGTTTCTCGTTACAAGATATTCTTTTCTTTTTCATGTCAACAACCTTGATTTTCTTGCACATGCTTTAAAAGCTTTTAGAGCTATCACCTCCCCCCACCTCTTTTTTTAAAGGGATTTTTTAAAATTAAAGAGCTCGATAGACGAAATCCTGGAACTTCGGCAACGTCAGTTCAGACCCTTGCTGTGGGTTAAGCAGATCTGCGCTCTTGGGAGGTGAGGGCTCTTTCATCCTCCCCATTGAAGCTGTCTCACGTATAAAGTATTATTAAAAAGTCACCTCCTCACCAAACTGGAGAACAGAGGAGAAGGAGCAGAGCTTTAGGAAATTCAATGGAGAAACGTGTGAATTCCTTGAACCTCATCTTTGCTCTAACTAACGTTTCTTTCTGCAGACAGGAGCCCCGTGAATATGAAATGAAACGAACTGGAAACACCTTTCACCCAAAAATCCGTGGCGGGATTAGGACACCTCTCGTGGGATTATAGGTTCAAATCCCATTAGGTACAAGACGGCGTTGCACGCCATGGCTGCAGATGCGATTCTGGGGATAACATAATTACATTAAAGAATTTGCAGAAAGTAGACCCATGAGAAAGAGACATCCTTCAAAGCAAATAAAGATAATGTGCTGAAATTGAAAGAAGAAAAACATTCAACGGGCTGAAGGGACGCTATCTCAAACACAAAAATTGTTTGCTAGCAAAGCGGTCGCCTGAAACGCCGCGCAGATCAGCGCCGTCCTGGCCAGAGACACCGTCAGCCTTGCAGCCGCAGCTTGACGAGGCCAGCGGCACTCTTTTCACCTACTCAAACCCTCGGACCTTTTCAAAAATGAACTTCTACCAACGCAAGGAAAATTACAGTAGATATGAAAATTGATCCTGATCTCCGCTCCAGAGGTACCAAGTTGTTGACTCCTGCAAATCTGTATTGGTGGTACTGCAACTACAGCTGAAAGCAGACACGTTTGAGGAAAACAGGATCATTAAATAATCACCTTAAAGAGGCCATCCTAAGAGAAATCCTCTGCCTAGCAGCCTGACCAGGGCACAGCGCTGGCTCGCAGCATGGATAATGCCGTTCCAGCTATCCAGGCAAGGAAAATTTCTGCTTTTCCCTGCTGGAGGGGCCAGCGTATTTAATTTTGACAGGACGAATTTCAGAGTACGTGCTCCAGGACAGTAAACAGTAACTTTTGATGGCTGCTCACCTTGGCCCTCTATTCCTCAGAGAATCGGGGTGTTTTCTGAACAAATAACGGCTCTCGCTGCTTTCAAGCCACCCCTCCCCAGCCCAGTCTTCCACTCCCAGGGAAAGGAACAGCAAGGCGAGAACGTTGCTGAATATAAATAGGAGTAAAGCACATTATAATTACAAATCTGGCTATCCAATGTACAGCTCTAAACCCTGAAATGATAGGCTGACACTGTCATCCCAACCCAGACACCAATTACAATTACATCTAACCGAGGCCACTGAGCCAGACAGGGGAAGGGGTAGATGAAAGATGCACGCCATCTCAGCGATTCATCTCCTAAACTTCCAAGAAATTTCATTCTGCAAATTATTAGCAAATCACTCGAGCTAAATAATTAATGTTTAAACAAGGGGCATGAAATTATTCCTAAATGATGGGAGGGGGAATGGGAGAGAAGGAAGAGATGGAGGAGAGGAAAGGGAGGAGAAGCCTGTTGTCTTTTTTTTTTTTCTTCTGTCACTCAGAGAAGACATTTGCATTCCTAGAAGAAACGTGCCTGCTTCCTCCCTTAGGAGCCTGCAGAAGGTGCGTTCTTTTGCGATTTTTCTATGTTAATTTTCTTTCCCCCCCCTTATTACTCTCTGATCCCACAGATGTAAATAAACATACAAACAGAGAAAGTCCTAATAGGTCTGAGCCAACATCAGAACCGAAAGAAAGAAAGAAAATCATCCTCTTTGCCCCCAAGCCCGTGCTCGCTGCTTTGATCTTAACAAGAGACTGTCTGCTCCTGAACTCTAAACAGAGCTTGCGCTGCAAAATCAATTTGTGAGCTCATTACATAAATCCATATTAAACTATTTAGTCTACATTTAACACTATAAACAAGGATAGCCAGGGTGAATCAAATGGATTTTGTTCCAGGTGGCAAAGAGCCAAAGTTTGCCCGTCCTCTTTTAATTCCCTCCCAGGCTCGGCTTTGGCAACATGGAAAAATTACTTTTTGCACACAGGAGAGCACACACAAACACGTGTACGCAGGGATGGCAAAGCTTACAAGCTTTTATTGAGTTGTAGGTGCTAATAAAATCAACGTAATGTCTAGCAGTTTCCTAAACAGGGCCGCATGCAAGTCTACATGTTTGGGGGTTATTTTCCCTAAATCTTTCCCTCGGGGAGCAAAGATAGAAAGTTAGTATCGCTTACAAATATGCCCAAAGATTAATTTGCTCTTTCCCCATAAACCAAACACATTCAGCTATTTCTTACCCTTTCTTATCGTTGATCAAATGGCAGCTCAGCAAATGGGTTTCTGCCGGGAAGGTGACAAGGTAGCGCGCTACATATAAAAAGCCATCAGCGCTCGGGACTGCAGACAATGCATATCCTGACCTTATTACTCCTGAACCCTGCAGTGTAACTTCATCTACGCTTCTAAAGGAAACTGTTTAGGGAAAAATGAGCACCTGCAAAAGGGGGAAAAGAGATGACAAAGAGAGGAGTTAACTTAAAAATTAAGCGCACTCTGGCTTGCGAAGTGGCAGGTGAAGCCAGAAGCCAGAGATGAAACACCCAGCTACGCACGGCCAAATGATCTAGGCTAGAAGGACGTGAGCCGTACAGAGGTGGACAACTCCTAAATAACCTAAATTATTATCTTATGAGGAGCGGCTGAGGGAGCTGGGGGGGCTCAGCCTGGAGAAGAGGAGGCTGAGGGGAGCCCTCATCGCTCTCTGCAACGGCCTGAAAGGAGGCTGGAGCCGGGGGGGTCGGTCTCTGCTCCCCAGGAACAAGCGATGGGACGAGAGGGAACGGCCTCAAGCTGCGCCAGGGCAGGTTTGGGTTGGATATTGGGAAAAACTTCTTCACCAAAAGGGCTGTCAGGCCCTGGCCCAGGCTGCCCAGGGCAGGGGTTGAGTCCCCATCCCTGGAGGTATTTAAAGGACGGGTAGACGTGGTGCTCGAGGACATGGTTTAGTGGTGGGCTTGGCAGTGCTGGGTTAACGGTTGGACTCGATGATCTTAAGGGTCTTTTCCAACCTTAACGATTCTATGATTCTAAATACCTAGCCACCGTCCAGCTACAGAATATATGAACACCTCATCCTTTCTAATGTAGCTATTTTTAGGACACCATTGATAAACAGGCAAATACTATTGAACTCATTTGATCGGTAGGCATCCCAGTGAGTTACTGGGAGGTTTGTGGCAAAACCTTTGTCACACCAGGGTCAGACTAGCAGTGGAGGCACCGGTCTGTCTTTCCTCTCTAAGGCTTTTCTCCATATTTTTCTCCCAATTCCTTCTTTCGAGGTGGTTTAAAGGGAGAAAGTCCATGTCCACGCAAGCTGCCAAGTCCAGTAGAGTCCCCTAACAACTTACTATTAAATTGTTGAAACTCAGGCTGCAGGTATTTCCCTGGAAATAAGGGCAGAAGCATCTTGGCCTATGGCCAACCCTCCGAGCCTACACGTACATTCAAGAACGACCACGGCTTCTCTGAAACTTGTGCTGTCACCTCTCCTGAACAGTAAATCCCCCTCCACCAGTGCCAGTGGAGTCACAGCAGGCCTCCTTGCAGGAGCTGCAGTCTCCCTCAATTTTCATTTAGTTTCTTCTTTTCCCACATTTGTAAGATCAGCTGCCACTGATGCTCTCTTTAATAATTAAATCGAGTGCATTAATACACCTGAGGTCTCTTAAATTCTTGATCACCTGATACCTTTAAAATAAAGATACAAATAGGCTACCACATCTTCACAGTCTACTCAAGTCACTTTTATGTGTAAAAAAAACCAAACCA
Source organism: Platalea leucorodia (assembly GCF_965183815.1). Classification (NCBI taxonomy): domain Eukaryota; kingdom Metazoa; phylum Chordata; class Aves; order Pelecaniformes; family Threskiornithidae; genus Platalea; species Platalea leucorodia. The sequence goes on from NC_138858.1 coordinate 2,189,163, forward strand.
AAACAAAACCAAAAAAACCTAAAAAAACCCTAAAACCCAAACCACTTTCACATGTAGACCACATGCACAGTGACTCTTCCCCTTTATAAGTACGAAATTCAATTACATAGATATACGGCTATATATAGACACATATAGCTTCCTTTAAGCCGCCAAGGAGTCTGACGTTCACAAACCAGGGAAGAAAACAAACCCACCAACCTTTGGAGAACAGAAGACGGGGGCTGCTCCACGCAGAGCTGAGGGGAAGAAGATCCACAAGCGCTAGACCCAGGTGGGAGCAGATACCCACAGCCCACCTGCATGCTGAGACTGAGCCGACCTCACCTCCGATTCCAGCTTCTTCAGAATTTGACTCAGCACCTTTTAGGGATTTTTCTACAGCATCACTTCACTGCGTAATACGTTGCATCGCTCTCGTGAAAACATAAAACGCTGAGGTTATGCCAAATCCAAACGAGCAACTCTTCAATGAGCTCCTCTTCAATGAGCTGTTCATGAAAACCTGTTGTCTTTGCACTCAAATTCCTACCAGGAAAAATGAAGCTTTCTTGTCTGCAAGCCTAGTCGTTCACACAACACTTGTGAAAACCAAAATCTCCTTTTCAAGGTTTAAAAAAAACCAACAAAAACCCACAAGCCTGATAAAATACTCATAGTAAGAGATCCTGTATGAAGTCGTCATATTCCGTTATCTGCACCAAACTCATATAGGACTAAAAAGTACATCACCTTCCATATTTATAACATAGTCATTTCAGTTCTGCTATTCTGCCAAATTAAATTCTAACAGACCTCAAAGTCTTGGAACTAATTGTGCAGTTATTCATTCTATCTGGTGATTATTCTGACATTACCATGTAAAGTCAATATACAGTAAGTGATATTTTAATTAACACCACTTAAACCCTAATTGTACTCCAGTTTCCCATGATTATTATTTATCAACATATATCCTTTATTAAAGACAAAAAAAAAATCACGGTAAGGCTGGATTTTAAATCATTAATAGCATTATATGAGACTATTACCCTTCTCTGTCTTTTTTTCAAATTATCCTAAATCTATTTTAATACATAGTTGTGTTCCTGTCAGAGTATCGACAACAGCTCTTTCTCTCTTACATGCAATAGGTTTCCCAGTATATTCTGTAAAATTCTATCATGTCTTCACAGAACCTTTGTGGTTGGATCACTCTTTAAATGTATGTTTTTGGTTTTTAAAGAAAGCACAAACACGTTCATAAATGATTCAGGAAGCACAAATATTCTTAGGTGTCTAACTGACACCTTAGATGACTGAGGTAAATACAAAAATGGCTTCTAAAATGTCAATCCCGCGCTCATCTGCTGTTGACTGCTGAAGGCATGAGAGCTCCCCAAATACTTCAATTTCTCCCAGAAGCTCCTGGCTCACTTCTCTCCCTGGTCGTACAAACCTGCACCCAACCCTTGAGAGCTCCTTGCCTGCCCCGGGCACTGGCGCGTCGCCCGTCTCATTGAGGGTACGTTAGCGCTGCCAAAAGAGACACGCGACCCAAAACCCAAGGCGAAAGCAGTGAAGTCTCCCACGCCGCACAGCAGTCACCCATCAGCAGCGCTCCGCAGGGATGGGGAACGTCCAGGTCCAACTGCTTCCCGTCTCAGACTTGCAAAAGCTACGAGCACACCCCTCCTACTTAGGACAGGACCATTAATTTTGGGCTGCACTCTTCTCTCTCCCGTTGAAGCTGTCTATAAAAACTCATCCTTGTTCACCTTACCCAGGTCTTTCACATGCAGCAAGGCGGCTCCAGCACAGCTGAGAAACATCTCACCCCACAATACCCGACATTGCATAGGAATACATCCATCAACAAGAGGAGAGACACCCTGCTTCAGACCAGGAGACATCATCTGGTCTCACCACGCTCTCACATGACCCCTCTCCCCAGACCAGGGCCTCCCTCTTGCTGAATTTCTCCCCGACTGTCCGAACGTTCAAAATTTTGCCTGCACTGCAATTTCACTCAGTCGGGGGAAAGCAGAGTGACTCTGGCACAGAAGCTCATCTCCTGAGCTTCACAGGAGACTCTGGTGGTGTAGAAACCCAGCTGCCAGGCTTTTCATAGAATCACAGAATCGTTAAGGTTGGAAAAGACCCTTAAGATCATCGAGTCCAACCGTTAACCCAGCACTGCCAAGCCCACCGCTAAACCATGTCCTCGAGCACCACGTCTACCTATCTCTTAAATACCTCCAGGAATGGAGACTCAACCCCTGCCCTGGGCAGCCTGGGCCAGGGCCTGACAGCCCTTTGGGGGAAGAAGTTTTTCCCAATACCCAACCCAAACCTGCCCTGGCGCAGCTTGAGGCCGTTCCCTCTCGTCCCATCGCTTGTTCCTGGGGAGCAGAGACCGACCCCCCCGGCTCCCGCCTCCTTTCAGGCCGTTGCAGAGAGCGATGAGGGCTCCCCTCAGCCTCCTCTTCTCCAGACTAAACAACCCCAGCTCCCTCAGCCTCTCCTCATAAGACTTGTGCTCTAGATCCTTCACCAACTTCATTGCCCTTCTTTGGACACACTCCAGCAAACCATTATAAAAAACATTATAAACCATTATAGCTCTTACAGAACAAAGCCATCAATTTTTAGATCAGTATTTTTAAAACAAGATCACGCATCTCTAACCGCATCTTCCAGAATCCATTACAGTCCAAACTTTCCAGCCGTGTTCACTAGATCAGTGGAAAGCAGAACCAGACATGATCTCATGAACCCAACTAATCCTTTCCTCCACCCCGTGGCCAGATTAAAATCATCCCTAACAGATGTTTACTTAACTTGTTCTTAAAGACCTGCAAAGACAGAAGCTCCAAAAGTCTTCCAAGATCCCTTGCAGTGCATCTATCTAGAGGTGTCTTCTAAACACCTCTACTGTTTTTAGGATGGCCTTTATATACCAACATTGTTTTTTTTAAAGTAGAAAAATATTCTGCTGACTTTGCATTTTTGCATACATCTGTTGTAAATCCCCGGTAAGGTGTCATAATATTATGGCAAAGCCCACCATAAAAGCATATAAACAAAATTTATTCTTACCATTATCATGATTATTACTGCTTATGCGGTGCAATAAATGCGAGCAGCTTACCAGTTGTGCATACCAAAATAAGGACGTTAAATCTCTTGTTTCAACACAAAAAATCCCGACACTGCGGTTCAGGAGGTTATTCTTCTCCCCATCCCTGGGCATCAGGTGCTTTTACCGCTTTGTGCTGCCAGCAGTTTCCCCTGAAGCACCTCTTTGGCCATCACCAGTGGTGGGGCTCCAGGCACGATGGCGATACAGCACGTTAAATTCCACCAGGGTCCCGAGCCACCAGGCACAGCCCCCCACGGCTGTCACCTCACCTTCGAGAAGAAATGGTCACGTCTGGGCTACATCATCCTTGGAGCTGCATCCCATGGAAGGTTACACCTCATATCCCTAAGGCATATTTACAACTTTGCATGATTTCTTTCATTTCAAAGCGTCTTAAATACTCCGGGTTGTGTTCCAGCTCAGTAGAGCACAGCTTTTACAGCATAAAACCTTGAACAGCACCCTGGAGCCACGCACAAATTTGCTAGCCAAGAGCTACCTGGCAATGTCCAAACCAGAGGCAGCGAGCGAGCCATCAGCTTGGCAGTGTGAAGGGTCCTTGGTCCAGTGCAGGACTTTGCCCCCACGCTCTTTTATTTAGTCCATATGGTCGGTACAACTTGCACCACATGACTAAATAAGCCTTCAGAAAATAAATACATTTCCATATCCCAGTAGAACCACCATTCTCTGCATTAGAGGGGAAAAAAACCCTATATATATATATATATGTATTTTCTACTCTGAAATTTATGAGTGGGATCTCGAAATAGTCTCTCACTTCTTTCTTCTGCTCTGTCTCTGCCTACACAATGTGAAGTAGCTCTGAAATTTGCTGTTTCTAATTCAGGGTATAAAGAGCAGACTGAAGAGACGGCACATCCCAGCTTCCTCTGCGAAGGCAGGATCGGGATTATTAGCACAAAGATACATCTACCCAACCTCTTTTTAAAATTTCTAATAAAGAGCATTCCTCATCACTACTTCTTCACTGTTTTACCAATTGTTAAAAAAAAAACAAAAAACAAAAAACACCCGTCTGTTTTTCCTGATATTTGAAATAATGGGGTTTATTTCAGATTAATTTTAAGGCTTACCATAAGCAAGATTAATGCACGTGGTTTGGCTTTCCAACAGACTTCCAAGGACTAAAAATCTAAAGTTTTGATGCCGACACTAGCTCAGTTTCTTAGTATAGAGATAGATTTTATTTTGTGGTTGTTTTTTTAATGGGGAAGTAATTATAACTAATACTATACTATAATTATAAATAATAACTAATAAGTAATAGAATATATAATTATAAATAATACCAAACAATACTTATGATAATAAAGGGAGGGGAAATGGTGCCTCACAGAACGGTTTTGTAATAAGAATTCAGGGAGAGAGAAAGGTTCTTGAAAATTATTTGAGTCAACCCCTGTTGCTTTAGCAAAGAAAAGTAATTCACAGATTTCCCAATCCAAGCCTTATTAGATGGAAATGCAAAGTCTTCGCAGAGATTTTGCACATGCAAAAAACGTGAAATCCGCTAGCTGCTAAGCTGAAAATCTGACATGAGAAGGAGCTACGCAACTTGTGAGTAGAGGAATTCAAAAGAAAGAAAAAGTACGTGACAAAACCGACAAAGTGATTGGTGCAGAAAGCGGAGCCTGAGCAGCAGGGCTCGGCGTTAAACACCCGCTCGATGGGGACCAGCCATCGAGGACCAGGCCACCCCCGAGCTTCAGCTCTCTCTACCCTTCCCCGTCTCCCCGCAACGTCCATCTCTGGACATCCTCAAACATCTGGAGATCATCCGTGGGTGGGCAGGCAATCCCTTCTTCATCTAATTCTGGCGCCGCGGCCCCTCCTTGCGCGGCAGCGCAAGCAGCCCAGGTGCTGGTTAGTTATGCCGCGTAAGAGTTCGTTTTTTGTTGCCTCGTTTGCCAAATTAGCTACCGCTTATAACGCCGAGAGCGAAGACTGATTTACACCACTTTTACCGGCCTCTGGGAAAGGGTGTCTTCCTAAGCTGAAGATTTTTCTAGCAAGGAATTTATTGCAGGAACATAATAATTATCCTACTGTATACACACGTTGATTATTTCAGGGCTGTCTTTACCTGATCTTTCACCTGCTAGAATAAAACAATCCCTCCACACATCTCGTGAATATCTGAAGGATGGATCTGTGAGAAGCCACCGGCATAAAGCAAACAACTGTCTGGGAGCTCTTTATAGGAAGATTTTCCTCTGGGACACTCTCCTCATCTGAAGTTATGCATGTCCATCACTCACCACCACGCTGTTCTCTATTCATTTCCTAGGTGTGCAAATAACAGGTTTTATACAGTTATAAAAAGACGACAGTCAGCTGAGCTCTCTTTCATCTGCTTTTTCTTGCTGACAATTTGTTTTCCAGTACATGTAACCCGAAATACATACTGTCAGCTTTATTCCTGGTCCCTGCTCAATATGATCCCACATTCCCGTAGACCGTATAAAGTCCACCGCCCTTGAGCAGAGTTAGGGAGCAGAAATAGAAGAAGCCAAGAGGCAGAGTGGCCCGAGAAACCCAGAATGTGTGTGCTGGAGATGAGAGAACTGACATCCTTAAATCTGGCTCATTTGCTCTGTTTTTACAGAAATAAGAAGCATTTAAAGTTGCCTTTTTTTTTTTCTTGTTATAAACTGGTGAGCAATCTCTTCCAAAGAGGGTAACGTTAAAGTTGTTAAGGGAAAGAATGGAAAAAGGAGAAGAAACGATCCCAAGCGCCTTTTCCCCAAGTGTGCTGGAATCCACAAATGTACTTTGATTTATGGACTAATCCATGTACTGCAGACCATCTACTATCACTTATTTCACTCTAATGCATAATACACTATTAAGCACAACGCCTCTCCAGTCATAACCTCAGTTTAAAAGGACAGAAATTTTATATTTCTCAGGGAGCTCGTTGGCTTTTTATAGTCTAAGCAACACACATCAAAATAGTTTTGAGCATCCCATAGCCACATCTGGAATACTAAAAGTGGAAGCTATTATCTGCGTGAGCTCACAGCCCGTTTGGCTTTCACTTCTCATTTCAGTATTGTCTAATTCCAATTTAGCATCACAGCCTTTACAAGGGGTGTATTTGGTCTCAATCTGAGCTCATTTATACTTGCTTTAATGCCAACTTATGTGCTGCTACTTCAGGTCCTACAGTTAAAGGCGGTCAGGAGTGGATGTGAATCTACACGTCCGCGTAACACCACCGGTAGTAGGAGCAATCAGCCTGATTATACCCTTCCACCTGAATAAAACTTCCAAAATCCCCCAAAAGAACATACACAACATATTTAGCCCACTGGATGGTCCAAATTATTTTCAATAAATAAAATAAATAAACAAGCCTTCAACATTTCTCCATTTATACCCCTAGTAACAGAGCCTTATTAACGGCTGCAGAAAGGGATGATAGCTATTAATGAGTATATTGAAACTTCATTGGGGTCTCATAAAAACACACCAACAGCAAGCGTGGGCTCTGCTGGGTCGTCGCCTGGCGAAGCCCCCCGGCCAGGCCCCGGCTACTCGGCGGTGCCAGGCGGAGCTTAAGCTAAGCACCAAACGCGTGCCGAGCGTGGCCCAACAAAACCAAAGCAGAGGGGGCTACGTTCCTCCTGCCACGGCTCGCCCCACCGCTTCATTTGTATTTATAGCTGGCTTCTCCGCCATCTGTGCTTGCTGGCCCTCCCTTCATCTCGGAGGAGTTGGAGCGGCATTGTTTGAAGATCTGATTAAATAGCCAGAAAAAAGTAATCCATCACTTAAAAAGGGAAACGGAGACAGTTTACAATGGTGTCCCGTAGCTCTTTAGGATTTTCTTTTCATTTTCGTCTATTTTAATTTTAATCCAATGCCAAACATAATAAACAGCAACACAGACCGTAAAATTCACGGACAGCATTTCACTTGCTCTGACTAGCCGGGAGCAGCAATGAGTTATCCAGTTTCCCCCAGGATGATCCTAGCGCCAGATTAAACCCCACTACAGCAGGAGATGGCCTGTTTCCTTCAGATGTTCACGCGTGTAACCATAATTCAAGTCCACAAACCGAACGGGAGATTCGGCTTAAAAGAAAGCAGCAAGAAAACGAATGAAAACCAAAGGCAAAACAACTCCGCACCTCCCCACGGTGAGATGTGAAGCGGAGCGGGTTATTTCCGAGCGGGATGATGATCCCAGCCAGCCTTCCTCCGTATCACAGAGACGTCTTTTTTCTGCCAGTGAAATCTAGTTGGTAAGTGCCTTCTCGTTTTCACATTCATCCCTAAGGGAAGATAACCTCATCACCACCTCTGGCGACTGGACAGAGGGAAACGCTCATCTGGCAAGATCCAGGCGGAGGGCACGTACGAAGGTGGGAACCCAAATAAATATCTGCTTCTTGATCCCGATAGCCAACCACCAACCTCAGGTAGCCAATTAGCACTGCAGAGCAGGCTGGAGGGTCGCGCTAGCAGGAGGAGGATCATAATAATGACTCTATGGACATTATATTTCTTCTCCATTTACGCCCCTCCTGCATCTCCCACTAAGCTGCATAGCTTCATGGCTGCAAAGCGTCTGCGGCATGAGCATCTAGGTAAGAGGCAGAGAGGAGCTGAGAGGTCTCTGACAATTCCCCAGTTGCTACTGGAGTTGCTTTCAGGCAGTGGAGAGCAAATAAAGAAAAGAGGTTTATAAAGGAGATGCTGAAACTCAAGGGAGAAGGAATAAGAGGGAGGAGAGCTTCAAAGATGTGCAAAATCCAATTTCAGCCATTCATTCGGGACCACGACAGAAAACAGAGGGAGAAACCTTAGCCCTGTTCCCATTTTCATTCGCCTTAAGTACTTGCATGAAAGGGGACTTTGCAAACTGGGGATCTGAGGCTTCCAGTGGTGCTTACTCCTCACTTTTGCCTACCAGATGATCTCGGCTATGGCCACGCGGTACCGCCACCTCCCTCCGCGCTGCCTGGAACCACGCTGGAAAATAGTGCTCGTAACACAGCAGCTTGCAGGAGTGAACTCTGATGGATCTCAGCAAACATTCCTGCTCAGTGTTCAGACAGGAATCCTTAAGAGTCAGACTGCTGCAGCTAACAAGAACGAGGACCACGGCCATGCTTATTTCTCTATTTCCAGAAGGCCAGATTTTTGGCAAAGCTTTAAAACTTCACACTGATGCGGTGTGGAAACTTTTCAAGGGATTTCCCAAAGAAATTCTACGGTACGAGCTACCAGGCTGATTAACTGTAGGGCTGTCTCGATTGAGTATTTGTGGCCTACCAAGATTCTGCTCTTCCCAGTCCAAATCGCAGAACGAACAACGCTTCGGCATGCTCTCTTGTTCTCCGCTTACTGGCATAATCCATGAGAAGCAGGAGGTGTAACCTGCAGCCCAGCGCAGGTCATTAATCATTTACAACCCAGAAACTTTGACAGGCTTTTATCCATGTTTTACATATCATCTAGCTTAAGATGAAGACATCTTTCTGTTACTTAAAAACCCATAAAGCAGTAAACACTTATGCTGCTGCACAGTGCAGTCCATAAAACCAAACACCTATTAATTTCAGAGCAACAACAACAACAACAACAAAATTTCATCCTTCCAGCACGTAGACAAAAACCTTCTGATCTCAACAGCTGGCTGCACTTGACACCGCACTGCCAAACTGCTCTTTTTCTTCCCTTCCCTTTCCCCAAGACAAACGTTCTACAACGGCTCAATGCAGAACTACGTACAATATAATTCTCTATTTGCTTATGGGCTACTTTCTTCCATCACCTCACCCATTTGTGATCACCTTCTCACACTTCAGCAGGACAAAGCCCACCGCCAGACAGTAAGACGTTGCCGTTGGCTCTTGATGCAGGTTTAGTTGGCCTCCAGAGTCACTTCTAGAACCAAGGCCAGCATTTGTAATTGCCCCAGCGAACAAAATGCCTCAAGCTATCTGATAGCCTGGACACGCTTTTAACTACAGCCAGCCAGCTGGATAAGTAAGAGGGAGTAAAGAATAGTAGCTGCTCATTTGGGATTTTTATGTTAATAGCATTAATTACATCTACAATTCTGTTCGTCCTTCGCATCTTACCAGGCTCTGGGATGATTAGCTGTGCACTGGCCTGTGCATTTCCAGCTTCATTTTCAGCTACACACTGATAAAAACCTTCATCTGACTTTACCAAGCCCAGAATCCGTAAGTTGCTGCCACCCTAGAGAAACAGCAAAAGAAAAAGAAAGGAAGGGGAGAGAATTAATTAGAAAAACACCATCCAAAGTGAATGCGAATTATAAAACCTTTCCAGAACAGCTATTCTGCGAAACATGGTACTGTGTACGTAATCTCAGCTCCAGCTTACACAGCCCTGGTCCTTAGAGGGCTGTATCCATAAGCCCTTTCATCAGGACTCTCTCGACGCCTTGCGGTCTTTGCATTTTGTTTGATGGTGCCTACGGCCCAAGGGTGAGTTCCCTTTCCTGCACAGAGTCTGTCCGACGCCCTTCTCAAGACTTAAGCTCCAAATTACAGCCATCGCTCGAGTAGCGCTCTGAATTTTGTCCTGGCCCTTTGCTGCAGGGGAGATTTAGAAGAACTTTCAACTTCTGCATCTTTGAACAAATACTGTTCTGAAGGTCAAACCCTCCTTATGGCTTGAGGCCTGGAGATCCTCAAGAAAAGGTCACTCTACGCTTACTTCATTTGAAACAGATTTAACTTTTAATTTCTGTTAGCACAAGCAGAAACCAATTATGTTGAGTAAAAAATCTCAAGTGAGAGATATGCTCTGGCTGAAACGTACCTTCCGTTAACTATGAAGTGAAATAATTTTCTATCGCTTCCACCACACAACCGCGACAGCAATAGAGCTGTCCTTTCCTTGGAGAGCTTCTGGATGCTTTCTAATAAGCAATGATGTATAAAAAAAAAAAAGATTGAATTTGCTCTTGTATATGGCAGAATAAGTCTATCCTGCATGAAAACCACATGAGAAAGAACCTTTTTTTTTTTTTGGATAGGTAATTAAAAGACAGGATGATAATCAATATTATTTGTTACAAGGTGAAAAATTCGAAAGCGGTGAAGCAAGCCACGTCTCTGAACAAGCGGCACCTCGTGGCCTGTGGACATCTTCATAGTGGCTGAAGTTTTCAGGGGTGTTCCCCAACATCTCGGCTCACTTCCAAGTGACACTGCTTTCCGGAGAGGCCAGCTAAATCAACCCGTTTAGAAAACAGCATGAATTCGTAGCCCATATAACAGTGACATTTAAACTAAAAGAGGTTGGAGTCCTGGCTGGGGATGTTACTTTGGGTAGGGCGCACAACAATTCTCTCTGAAAAGTTGTAATTACGTCAAATGATCCTCACTGTTTTTAAGCCCTACAATTTCCTTGGAGAAGAGATCTACTATGTTTGTTCACCAGCGACAAATGGTCGGTAAGGCAAGTCATTAACACGTGGTAAACGGTATTATTAATAGCAACTCAGAGTACGACCTGACACTGTTACTTCTCCATGAGAAGACCAGGTTCAGCTCTCACTAAAACTGGGAGACAATGTCAACATACTTGACCTAACACAGCTCAACGTGCCTTATTTGTGTTAGGGGACAGCAGAAATTTTGTTTTCTTTGGGAAGACCTATAATTTTTATGATGGCAATGATCAGATCAAATATCAGAATACATTTCACAACTTAGTCAAAAAAATAAAATTTCTAATAAGTAAAAGCCAGATAATTACCACTATCTGAAAATAGTCGCTGGGAATGACCACTTCTCCATTCTTGATCCACTCCACCGTAGGAGCAGGCTTGCCAGACACGGCACATTCAAACTCAATATCCATACTCTCGTAGGCATAAAGGTTTGAAGGGCGAATTAAAAACCACGGTGGAACTGCAAAAAAGATGGGGAAAAAAAAAAAAATGAAAGTGGCAACAAGTGGATATAAATTAAGGCTTAGCAAGTAAATCATTTCAATAAGCCTGAAGAATATTAGACATAAATAGAAAACATATCTGTAAGTCAATTTATTCTCTTTAACACTGAGCCTATTAAAAATTAAATACTAGGGAAAGCATTTATTCTAGAAAATACGCTCAAACCGTTGATGTTAACATCTTTGTTTTTGCCAAAAGAATTAAAACCTCAACTTAGAAGGCACGTAAGGCTTATGTATAACAAAATATATATATAATTCTCACTAAGTGAGGATAGGGTAATAAAATCTCGCTCTTTTCAAAGGATCAGATGCCAACTGCGTACGTAACAAGGTCCAACAAGTCAACGTATGGACAGGCACACACAGGTACAAGACAAGACCGTTGACAAACGATACAGAATTAGAAGTATTTAGAGATGTTTTCACATAACCAAGGAGGACTTCTAGCTGGGTTTATAGAAGATGAGGAGGTAATCAATAAGCAGGAAATCTGTCCCCAGCGACTGGAAGAAGAAAAAGGTTGAATTATCTTTGCTGAAAATGAATTCTTATTAAGCTAGCAATTATCTGTTGCCTTGTATTACTATAATGTATTCACAGTTTTTCAGTATGCTGTGATATGCTAATTTAATTTAATTTCGTCATTATTGTAAAACTAGGATGATGGAAATTAGCAATTTGAGGAAAACTGTTAATAACGTCATATTTCTAATGAGCCCCCCCCAGCATCGCACTGAAAAACACACGCGAGAACTCGGCGGCACACGGACATTTTGCCAGTTTTTGTAGGGGAATGGTGGTCTCTGTTTTGAACATCCATAGTTGCCAGGAAGGCAGAATAGATTCATTTCCAAGCACCATCCATGACTTATCATTTCAGACAGAAAATCCAATTGTATTTCTTGAGCCATCACTCCCGATGTCTGATTATAGTATTTATAAAGCCATAATACCCCCAAACCCTCTAAACTAAAAGAAGGCGAAGATTACAAAAGAAATTGCACAGAAGCTAAGAAACGTTCGAATCAAGGCTGCCCACGCTTGCCTAACTCAGGCCCCCCGTTTGCAAGGATTACGGCGCGCTCCTCAATTACGCCATCAAATTCTGTTTCTTCGCAGCCTCCCTCGGCGCTCCGGGAGGACCCCGCTCACCCAAAGAGCGATTCGGGATTTAATTTCAAGCTTCCGATTTAGTACATGGCTTCGTGCTTTCTAGTTTTCAAACTTCTCTCTGCAAACAAAATGATTAATTTCCCAGTGTTTTTTATTTTTTTTTTTCCTCCGGTTCCTATTTCTACAATACCTGTGATATCCACAAATGTTTTTGAACTCGTAGGAGTTGGACACTAAGAGGTGCTACTAGCCAAGCTACCAGTGAAAGGGCAAAAGTACACCCCTCATTTTTCTTGTCTACTTAGGTATGATATAGAGCAGCCTATTATAGAGTACTCAATATACTAATGTGGGTTTTTTGCACATCGGACCAAAACGTCTCATTGGGGAGACAGAAAATAAGGAAAACACAGTTGCAACGTATGAACGCGTTGTGTAAGCAACCAAAGCCGTGGCCGGTAGGAATACTATGGCAGACATAAAAATTGTGTTCCTCAGGGTTTGCATTTCATCACCTTAACTGCAAAACTTTTTTTTTTTTTTTTAATTGACAATAGAGTTTTCAGCTTTGGTAATAAATGAAGACAGAGTCCTAGACATCATCGCCTCTTCAATCATGCACTCCCAATTAATCCCGAGTGCTCTCCAAACTTGCGTGCGCAATGAGGTAGAAATACTTTCGAGAACATGAGATTATTTTATTTTACAACTGCGTATAATGCATAAACCCAAGCAGATCAAAGTAAGGCTGCAAAGTTTTTACGCCAGCATTTTCTTGATTTTCGCTATTGGTTCTGCTTTTGAGCTAAAATTACCTAAGCATCTGCCCTGGGCCCCTCCAGCACTGTTCCCATACCCCATCTTCTCTATTCCCCTTTCGGATCGGTCCTTGTTTACCATATATTTAATAATTTAGGATACCTAGAAGCTCCCGATCCAGTTCGGATCAAACTCAACGCGTGCAAATTAAAACTGATGAGCTGTCCTGATTAACTTAGCTGCCTAATTTCCCATCAAAAAGGCTCAGATGGATGCACGCGTTTGGATCGGCAACGCTCCAGGCTGGGCTGCTCTTGCTCTGCGGCCGGACAGACATTAAATCAGGGGCTCCAGACCACACAGCCACAAGGCAGGAAATTTTGTAGATGATTTTTCAAACAAAACATCACTCATAAGAGAATACCGGTAACTAGGATGCTGATCAAGAGGTTTTTTCAAAAAATAGTATCGCTTACGCTAGAGATATACAAAAAGAGACAATTTAGTGGTGGAGTTATGAAGAATCAGCATTCAATAGGATGGCTCCAGGAAAAAGAAACAAAGCCATTTGGGTAAGAAAAAGCTGAAGAAAAAAATTTAAGACAGAATCACATTCATATGTTAATTTTTAACACTTTTTTTTTTTTTAACTAGAGTCCTAGTATAATTTATTCAACAAACTCACACAAAAACATCAGTATCTATGTAGTTTACAAACCATATAAGTTTTCAGAGCTCTGACAAAATCATAAACTACTCAATCTTCATTAGTGTGGTTTATTGCGATGTCACCAGAAGCCTGCAATTAATTTATAGACTGGTAATTCATCGATTCCTGCCAGTTATTCTTTACGACGCACAGGCTCCAGGACCCTGACCCCGCTGGCAAGCAGCTTTTCCCTCCCTCCACCAGAACTGTTGCTCCTCTCCCCCCACTTCTCTCCCCTTTTTTTTAATATTTGGCATTTTTCTAGACTGCTAGAAAGCTCGGTGCTTGCTTTTTTTATGGTTTATGTTCGGTATATGCGTATCTGGGTGTTGAGTTTCATACAAAATGGATGAATTTAGCAATTATAACGCACTCATCAACACCTTTCCTACAGCGGGGTAGGTGTGCCTACCTATTTTTCCTAAGGACACCATTAAAGCGAGTAATTTGCATAATTACTTTGGTCGAAATTATGCACTATTAAACACAGGTAAGGCACCACAAATAAGGACAACCTAAGACCCTAAAGCAGACAGATGTAACACGTTTAGACTGGAAATATGGATGCATGTATATATAAAATGTCAAGCACTATAAATATACATTCTATAAATATTTTATATATCAATAAATGTCAAACGCTGCCATATTTGCGCGCTCTGTGCTTTTTCTCAGTACTGAATATTTTAAAGGCGTGCATATGTGAAGAAAGGCTGGTGAGGAGGGTTGCAAAGGAAATAAAAACACGTGCTGTTTTCATGTTCCTTCTAATTATATGGTGGCAATATAAAAAGCTTGAACAAACTGCAGACTTTTTTTCCCCCCAAAACTTACAATGTTTCACAGAATTTTGTTGTGTGGTTTTTTTTTTTGTTTTTTTTTTTTTTTCCCCAGAAAATGCCTGTGAATTGTTGAAAAGTGGGAGTTCAGTGAGATTTTTTCCAGAGCAGCCTCGCACTGTAGGATGCTTATATCATACATTGCCCTGGCTCTGGGTGAAAGCCTTAAAAATCTATCTTCGGACAAAAATAATTTAAAATAACATCTCAGAAGGTTACGCTCATTCCATATCAGGATGAAAACACTTTCCTAAAAACTCATTTTCATTATTTCGCGTCAACCCAGCCCTATCAAAACGCCCCAGCTGCAGACTGAGGGTATTTTATACTAGATACTGTACCAAAAAAGGGAGGAAAAACCCTAAAAGGTTAATGGAGATCTATAAAAGATGGCCGCGAGATTTTGGCTTTAACAGAATTCATATCAGCAAGTAGTATCAAAGTCCTCACTAAACAGCTTCGGCTAAAGGATTAGGACAGACCCCAGTGTGCAACCCTACTGACTCGGGAGGGTTTCTATTCGTGTGAGTGGTGTAACTTAAATGAAATACAAGATCGGAGCTATTTTGCAGCTAAGTAGTTTTGTATAAAAGCGTACACAGAAGTGTAAAGTTCTACAGCAAGGGCACTTGGAGGGTGCTCGGTTACCGAGGTTGTCCCTTAGCAGACAGCACATCAGTACCTGGTATCGCAGGCTCTGAAATTCAAAATGCAAGAATTTATCCACGTGCCAGCAGATCCCCGACACCTCCGGGCGAGGAAGAGTGTTTCGTTTTCCGCAGCGCAAGAAAAAAAGCAAATTTGAAAACTACATTTAAAGCGTATACTTCTGTAAAGATCACCCTACAGCCCTGACCTTCACTTGCCCGAAGGTCCCTCGGGTGAAGAAGGTGCTCTGAAGTCCGGCCTGTTTGCAGGGCGGTACCGAAGCACGTCGTCATTCCGCACCGTCTTCTAAATAACTCCTCGAAAGGCTGCGTGGGAATTCGGCGATGCGGCGGAAAGCGGGTGCGGGTCTCGCGTCTCAAACACCGGCTTCGAACAAATGGGCTTTGCCCTTTAAGGACTTCAGCAGGCTGCGTTTATTACCAAAAATGTCAAAGATTGGTTGTAATGAGCCTGTAGCAGAGACTCAGGGACTAATCGAACACGTGCCAGCAGAAACAGCTAGTTTAGAGAGCCGCGTGTTGGGATGACCTCCCTCATTTCTAGAAATACCTTTTGCGAGATGACAGCTGACCTTGCGACAAAAGGAAACAATTTTAACTCGGAGAAATGCCAGCATTTCTTAATGCAAAGTGTCTTCTCTTTGCATGTTTGAATAAGGAATGTGTTTCTACTGACCCAAGAAAGATAACTGCTGTCAGCGAGTGCCCAACCCTGTCAGCCTTCTGAAGGGGAAGACTTTCAATTGCATGTACGTAAAGGGTGGCTTTGTCACCTCATAGATTCAAATCCTTTAAAAAAAAAAAAAAACAACAACAACAAAAAAAAAAACAACAAAACAACAAACCCTTGTACTTTTCACTGCTAACTTGCGCAAACCGTGAATTTAAAATAAAGTTACATCGAGTGAATGTGTCAGGTTGTGCCTGCCTTAAGGGGAGTCAGCACCTCAAAGCCAACAGAGTTCCTCCAGATCTAAAAATGACAGGAGAATTGGATTTTTATATGAACATATTTTTATATATATATATATATATATATATATATATATATATATTTACTACTCTTCCCTGTTATATATGGTAATTCAGGGACTGCGTTATTATTGCAAGAAGTTAAAGAAAAAAACTATGAGTGGTGGTAACTATGCACAGTGCTCTGGAAAGAGCGTGAGGAACAAAAAAGCCCTAAAACTCCATTAATGTGTCTTTGAAAAAGAGTAAATTAAAATTATTATCTTTCTGTCTCTTACCACAGGTCTGTATCCTTGTCTTACTCTAAAATCTGTGCCTGACAGGCAGAAAGACAATACGATCTCAATGTATCTCCCCTCAGAGACTTTAGAAATAAAAGAGAAATGAAGCTGTTGTTCTAGGTAAAACTGCATTCTTCACCTAAATAAAGGTATTGCTTGTCTTATTTAATGATTTAGATTATTTTCATGCTTCTTTAGTTCTCAACATGCAGGTCAGCTCGTACCACTACCGCAGAACAGCAGAAGTTCACGGTTCCCAAGAGAAAAAGAACTGAGCCACCAAAAATTCAAATGATACATCAACGCAATCAGGCGGGCACGGAAGAGGAGAAGATGCGGAGGCAACTCCCGCCCCTGGAGCAGGGCTTCTGTAGTCAAAGCGTTCTCACCAGAGACACGCATCCCGCTTTGTACTGAACGTATGACAGATGTATTTTGATCAGTCTGAATCTTCAGTGCCGCGGCTCAGCAAAACGTATCCTTGACCCTCAGCGTAACTTGGAGCAGGCTGGAAACTTCCAAAGTTGCCCATGGTTTCAAACCCATCCGTACAGTAAAATACTGGAAGCTTAACAGGCTGAGGAGAAAAGGCTAAGAAAGCGGAAAATCCACCAGAGGAGAGAGGACAGAAAACATCATCGCTTGTTTCCCGCTTGGCCTTTCCTACGGCAAGCTTTAGCCAACTGAAAAGCTGCTAATCTCTCCACTCTATCACTATATAAATGAAAAATAATCAAATTAAGAGGTTTTCTCTTCATTGCCGACGTTACTAAACGTACTCCTATTAATGAGTGCGCTGACGACACGCTTAAGGAAAAATACAATTTCAGCTTCAGAAATAATTATGAAGATTCTTCATCATTACATCCAGAAAATACAGAGAAAAGCAAAGCTTAACATTGCTCCTCCTTCTGCTTCCAAAGGTAGAAATCCTTCTGAAACGCTTTGATGACCTGTGCTATACTCGAACTGCTAAAAGGCGTGATCTTATCTAAATAAATAGGTACTTTCCCATGGATTTGTAGGAGCCAGCCCCTCACCCCAACGCAGAGGAAAAGGCGACACTGTTGATGTAAGGCAAACTCGTTATTGTCTCCGTATTGGTTCAAATTGCAGCTACCCCATGAAAACTCAAAAGGGATAAGATTACTTGTAAAGTTTTTCAGACCCCAGGACCATACCTCAATGAGAAGCAAGTAGAAAGAGGCTGGTAAGAAAATAGGATTTTATTAGACCATCACATCAATAATGATTTCATTCATAGATCAGGAAGCAAGGAAGAAATTCCTATTGCAAAATATTTCTTCCTCAGAGACGTTGCCGCTTTGTGTCATTTGCCTTTTTCCTAAAAATTCTTTTTAAAAACTTGCCAAGGGCATAATCTGGGTCTCATAATAAAATAAAAAAAAATAAACATAAAAAAAAAAAATCCCTCTTGGGTTTTTGGGGGGAGGGGGGGGAAGTTTGCATGGTCAGGTGGCTAATAACAGCTCCCACTTTATGGCCCTCCTGGTAGCCAGGCCCTAATAAGTTCAGCAAGGTGGATCACGATCCTGTGAAAGCGCCGGGAGCTCCATCTGGCTGCTGCTGGGCTACTGCAACGCCAGCGTTGAGGAGCAGACGCAGCAGTTATACGTGTTCAACCTCACAGAAAAAGCCTGTACAGTTGAAAAAGTATTGAAACCAGGTCGATGGAGGGCAAGTTTCAAGGTCTGGGTAGGGAACGCGTGCACACGCTCATCGACAAGTTTCTGTAGAGCACGCTCCGTATAATTTCTACGAGCAGTATTGAACAAAACCTAGCCACCTTGTAGACCACCATATTCTACCACAGTGCAGAATATTTCAGGATTAACGTAAATGTCTGTCAGTTTCTGAGCTTATAAACAATTCAGTCTTTCAAATGGATCCTAATACTAAAATGTTATTTTAACAACAATATTCCGCAGGACTTACGAAATACAAGGACTTCCCCACCCCCAGTAGAGACGTTAGCCACGGAGAGAGGATTTTTCCCCATTAAAACATTGTTTCACATATGACCACCAAGTTAAAAACAACATAAAGATAAAATAAAGCATCCCTGCCCCTTGTAACAGGTAAAAACGTTGGTCCAGCTCCTGAACGGGTTTGCCTGGCTGGAGACCACAGAAGCGGGACGCTAATAAATGTTCCTTTTACGTAATGCCCCGATAATGGACAGCCTGGGAAGAGAAAACTAAGGTCACCGATATTTGTCAATTTATAACTACCTAAAGATTTTATTTTATTGCTGCCTTTATGACTTATAGTACAGACAACAGTTATTGACCACACACCATCTGCCCTAGGAACAAATGAGCATTTCATAATTGTGTATTGGGTCAAACTTTATCTTTAGATGCATTAACGTTATTTCTGTCAACCCCTGGATAATAGGAACACATGCATCACGGAACAGGCTTTCAAAGGCTCATATGATACCGACAATTAGCTACATTTTGAGTAAATAACATGAAAGAGAAAATTAGATTGAAAGAAAGTTGCAGATAGAGCTGAATTACCTTCTTTTTTTTTTTTTTTTTTGAAATAACGTTTTGCCTGTGTGCCTAAGGATAGCCTAAAATGGATATTACGTTAACGGGAACGCAAAACTCTGAAACATAACATGAGGCCACAAAGACTTTCCAAGGTCTCAGAAGGCACACTTGGTGTTTTTTCTTCCTTTCCCTTCATAAAAACATCAAGATACTCTGAGTTAACTCAAGTACTTGTAGGCACCAACCTTCATCTCATCAAGAAAACCCAAGAAAAAACAAAAACGCCAGAATATTCTACAACTTTTCCTCCTGTGCATCTGTGCAAGAGGCAATATTTGTGGTTAGACAGAAAAATAACTGTTGACCCTGGATGCTGCACGATCCCTCTCCTGTTCCCCACGGTCCATCAAGGACCGGCAAAGGATCTTTTCCGGAGCTCTTTGCTGAGATTCGGGCTGACACCAGCACACACCATGCTATCAGACTCGATAACTGCAACTATCACGCATTTCATTTTGGGATCTCAAAGCAATTTATAGACATTAAATAATTCACAAGCATTTTACAGATAGATACACACACATAGAGTAAATGACTTGCTCAAGGTCATGTAACATATCAGTGACAGATAATTAAAAGCCAGTGTAATGAATAGATGTTCCTGTGAGATTTCTGTATATCTAAGACTCCCTTCCCTCTCCAGCTGGAAGAGAAAGCCGCCTCTTCGCAGGACGGATTTCCCAGGATTATTTTTGGACTTTTCTCTCCGAAACTCGGGATCTGCACATCTTCGCCGTGACTGCAGCCAGTAAAGCCACACCAGCCGGAGGCTGCTGTCACTGGAGCCCCGTTGGGCAGCGGGGACCGGCTCTCGTTTGAGAGCGGGTCAGTTAATGAGCCAGCACCACCCCGCTCCATACAGCTCTCCTCCTCCCCCAGCACTCCTCATTAAGGTTAAAAGCAACTGCTGTAACCTCATCAAAAAGAAAATTGGAGAGGCTGAAAACAGATAGAAATACAGTAGAAGCGAGGGGAGCACTGTATGAGTTTATTACCCTCTCTGTAGCAGTCCTGATCTCTAATAAAGGCTTTTTTTCTTGTTGTTATTCACAATTTCGTCGCTTTTCCACTTTTGCAATGCAGCGTTGGCGTAGAGGGACGTTTCGTAGCTTTCCCTGGGGCGAACGAGCCGGGCCGGAGGGAAGGTGGTGGCACAGCCAGGGGCAAGGCACCACCGCAGCTCCCCTGCCATTAATCTCCACTTCTTGTCAATGTTTTCATATTATTTTCCATTATATCCGAGGGCTGCAAAACCCATAACGACAGGCTGGGGAAACGAGACTCCACTGAGATAAAAAAATGCATGGAGGGAGGGAAAAACAACACCAAGAAGTACAACACGTTGGGAGTTGCTCACAGAAGGCGCCTTTAGAAACTTATCCTGGCCAATGCAGTGTTTTTAATTCAGTAGCACAATTTCCAAATAAAACTACCAAGAATTGGAGGCGTACGGAAAGTAGCTCACTGGATTCACGCAGCGACTCGGCCAGGTCTGCACACGGGCAGAACATGGAGCTGAGCTTGCTCAGGCTCATCGTCACACCCCAAAAGAACAAGGAAAGCACTCTTGTACCTTGAAAGCCTCCTCCGCTCTTGGAAGCGCAAAAAAAGAAAATAAAATATTTTTTTTAAAAAAGTATCGCAGCCCCTCTGTGTTTTCCTTGCTTTAATTGCATTCTATTACTCACCAAACCACTTTTCTCTTATAAGCAAACAAAATCCCCAGTTGATCACATATCAAAAACCTTTACAAAAGTACGCAAGCCGGTTTCTGGAACAACCCAAAACGTACATTAAGCCGTTAATCCACTGGAATCACCCCGTGGGTAGTTTGCCTGGCAGACTGAAATTCTGCCTGGAGGAGATCCAATACAAAAGACTGGCAACAGTTTGTCACTCTGCAAGAGGAACATATCGAGAAAGTATGCTGAAAAGGTGCTGATTTTTGAGCTATTTATTTGTACGGCCTCAATCTTCATTTTATCACCCTGTCTTAAAAGAAAGGGAAATGAGAAACTGAGAAGCAAACAGATAAGACAGGATATATATTACAGCAGTATACATAATATTGGACATGTTACTGCGGTCTGTTATGATGCTTACTATACTTTCAGACCCTTTGATGTACCTGGCAAATTAATGGGTGGATTCTCATATCATTTCTTTAGGCTGGTACATCAACTTCTAAATTAACTCCATTCAAACAAAATCGTTACCACAAACGGAGGACAGATGCTCAGAATGAGTACCTTGGAAAAGAAAGATTTGAGCTGTGCGTGAAAGGTTTTACAAACTAAGCTGGGTAGAACAGAGAGAATGAAGAAGTCACTGCCAGAAAGTAATAAAGACCTTCCGATTCCATTTTAAAAAAAAATATTCACGAGGAATTGCTGGCTTCCCAGCT
The DNA here is from genome assembly GCF_965183815.1 of Platalea leucorodia. NCBI lineage: Eukaryota > Metazoa > Chordata > Aves > Pelecaniformes > Threskiornithidae > Platalea > Platalea leucorodia. The sequence goes on from NC_138858.1 coordinate 2,210,576, forward strand.
ACCACAGCCCCCAGGTCAAGGACAAGATAGCAGCAGTCTGCAGGGTGCGATGCCAGAGCTCTCCCAGTCCTCAGGACGAGAGGGAACGGCCTCAAGCTGCGCCAGGGCAGGGTTGGGTTGGATATTGGGAAAAACTTCTTCCCCGAAAGGGCTGTCAGGCCCTGGCCCAGGCTGCCCAGGGCAGGGGTTGAGCCTCCATCCCTGGGGGTATTTAAAGGACGGGTAGACGTGGTGCTCGAGGACATGGTTTAGTGGTGGGCTTGGCAGTGCTGGGTTAACGGTTGGACTCGGTGATCTTAAGGGTCTTTTCCAACCTTAACGATTCTATGATTCTATGATTTACCTGCCTCCTAACCCCAGGGGTCACCTTCTTTGAGAAGGAACTGCTCCTCATCCCAGCCAGGTGAACAAAGTAAGCTCTTTTTAAATTGACAATATGAGTTTTATCTCCCCGCCACATAATTAAGGAAGAGTCGGGAAGCGCAGGACGGGAGCCGTGGTGGTCACTGCCAGGTTATCATGCTCAGAAGTCAAGTGAAAATGTACCCTGCTCCACTCTACATCAGACTGACACCAGCTCTCATTTTAGATGTCAGGCCAGTTAGTGGATACGTCTGTCCATACCAGCCTTTAAATAAATAAAAAGTCATTTTGTCTTCCTTGTAGAGATAAGGCTAACAGCTAGCAAGCGCTAGGTCTTAATGAAAGCATCTAAAAGCTCCATTTAGTTTAAAAACTAAAAGCATACACTAGGCAGATTTATTTTGGTTTATTTGGTTAACAATCCTACCTGCCAACTCTGCACATAAATGCGAGCAAAAGCAGATTATGAATTATGGAAAAGACTGAGGATGCTTTTGGTGCAGCTGGCACGAACCTGCCGCTCTACCGGCTGCTCTGGCGCGGGATGACCTTCGTTGTCGGCACTAAAAGTGATGTGCAGATAGATGAAAGGGACTCCAAGTAGCCCTTGCAGCTACAGGCACTCCATTACACCCCCCGCTGCTGCTGCTCTGGGTGAGGCAGTTGCATTTTGATCAAAGAGAAAGGAATCAACAAGCTCTAATTCGATTAGCAAGCAAAAACGTCAAATGATTTTTAAGTAATCCAAGGTCACCGAGAATAAAAGCGACCGAGGTATACACGCACTGTTCACCAAAATATAAATCAAATAGCTATTCTCTTGATAGCAGCTAAGTCGCCTACTCCAGGAACCAAAAGCATAACTCTTAGTTTTCCATTAATTCACCCAAAAGGCAGAACTAAAGCAGCTGACAGCTCTTGTACCACACGGCGAGATGGAATGGGGTGAAGACTGCCATAGAGACCTTGCTCTAGCCCTCTTTCCCCAGATTCCCTGTGTGCGACCACCAAAACAGAGGGAGAAAAAAAGGAACGTGGGTTGCTTCAGGAAAGCAGGGAGAAGGGCGGGATGAAGGCAGCGCGCCTCCCGCCGCCCTGCGTCCCGCATCTGGGGGAGACCACGTCAAGCTGGCACCAGCCAAGCGCCAAGCCAACGGAGGATGGCGCCTCCCGAAACACACTTACGCGGCTCAGAGGGCGACCAGAAAAGGGGGAATAAATGAAAACTAAGAGCTAGGTTTTAGAAAACACCATGCTTTGTTCAATTCTTCCCCAGGATAAGACACGTTAATGTTTAAAAACTGATATAAATTAAACAGACTAAAGCAACGTGCGTTCTATGTCTGCACAATGTCCTCCAGCGCGCTGCTTCCAAATCTCAGCGTTGATATACCACAAACCGCACAAATGTAGCTTGAACGGATCGAGCGAGTTGAATTACTGTCAGCCAGTGTCACAGGCAGTTCAGTTCTTCCAACTGCCTTAACCTTTGATGCAAAAGTAATAATAGTTTAATTGCTGTGACACGTTTCGCCTGTAGATATTAATGGGTTTGCAATACCCAAGTGAAGGAGATTGACACCTCGCTGTCATTTTACCAACGGGAAAAATGAGAGCACGTGGATCAGACTTATCAGGAGGGTATGTTACGATGATCTAGTCCGACCTAACGTATAAATCAGAGTAGGACTTTCCTGAATTAATCACTTTTTAATTACTGTGTACATTTTAGGAAACTCATTCATATTTTCCTAGTGATACAAAATACACCACGGCCCTTGGTACATTCTTCTATTGATTAATTATTCTCATTTAAGAAAAAAAGTATTATCTTACTTCTAGTCTACACTTGTCCTTTTTCAACAGTGGATGTTCTTCATATCTTTGTCAGGTAGACTGTACAGCTCCATTATTATATTTCTGTTCTTTGCACAGAGAGCTACAGACCATGATCAAACCACTCCGTAACCTTTTTTGACAAATTAAATAAATAAAAGGGGCTCTTTCATCTTAAGTATCTTTTCCAATTCTTTAACCAACCTCATGGTTCACCCTGGACGCTTTTATCACTTCTTTAATTTTCTTCTTGAACTACGGATGCAATTCTTCAGCAGGGTTTTCCCCAGCGCCAGGTACAGAGGTGCCAGCCTTACCCAAGGGTCCCATTTTCATAAATCCCCAAAAACCGCATCAACAGTTTTGGCCGCTGCGTTGTGCTGGGTGCGACGTTCAGCTGCTCCGCAGCCTTGACCCTCACAACTTTCCCAGTCTGTATTTTCCAGCAAAGCCTGCAGCCTGTGCAGCTGGCCTCTTTAATCCAGAGTACACATCCACACGCACAGCATTTGCTTGTACCGAGCTCCCCTAATTCCTCTAGATCAATCACTGACAGGTTTTCTTCATTAATTCCTACTCTCACAAAATAACATATCTGTGCTTGTGTTATCTATGAACTTTGGCAATGCTTTGTTTTCTTGCAGGTCACGGATCAAAATATTAGAAAACCATTTTATCCAACGTGGAGCCCACAACCACCGAGGCATCCCATCGGCCTTTTCGAACCTCAGCACACAAGCAGCTCTCCTCCTGTTTTCTATCATTTCCCACTATTTCAAGAACTACTAAAAAAAGAACATCTATCATTTCGACACTTCTTCAACCAGTTCTTTTAAAGTTCTTGAACACAATATATTTAGACAAGCTAATGTGAAATTAGACATTTGAAGATGTCTGTTTTACCTACTTCTTTTAGAATTTACTGATCTACTGTTTAACTCTTACCAAAGCTCCCTTGATGCCATGCTCTGGATATGTCGCGCACCTTCTCCTCTGATCACACCCAATATCACTGTAACCACGGCTTTACTGAAAATCCCACTATATATATAAACGTACAGCCCAGCAAAATGCAGATCTGTGCCAAATACTGGAGCTGCCGGGCCGTAACCCACCTCCTGAAACAGGCCCTGAGTGCAGCCTAAGTAGTCCTGCTGTGAGCCCCAGCTTAGGCAGGCGACGGAGCCAGTCACAGCGTGCTGGCCAGGCACGGCAGCTCGCTCAGGTCTGGCACGTCCAAATGATGCTTCAGTAACACTTTGCCCCGCAGTTCAAGGTGCTCTCCAGCTTGCAGCAGAAATCTGCTCTCCCACCATGAAACCATGGCTTTTTCTAAAGCAGCATAGCTTTAACAAAGTCCCTACTTATAAGTTGCACTTTCTTTCTATCTGATCGGCCTCTGAATTTTCTTTAATTTCATTAATTTGAAGCCTCTTAAGCATCAAGTATGTATTCTGTATCTATGGGCTTTACTGTCCCCATAGAGCTTTCAGAGCTAACATTTTTAAGTTAGGGAAGGGAGTAGCTCTTCACTGGCCTTGGATGGATGCAGGATCAAGAACTTCACCCTGAGCTCTCCCAAGTGCCTCAGAAAAAGTAGCAGAAGCAGCGATATTCTCCGATTGCCTTCTGTGAACTACCGACACCACAGCGTGGGGCCTCCTCCATCTGCTCCGTCTCCTCCGCAGGGGCGAGCTCATGCTGGGAGCAAGGGTGAGCATCTCCGTTCCCCTTCTCCCCGATCTCAGCAGTTATGAAGACCTGGGATAGGGCTGGCAAAGCCTGGAGGGAACAAGGCAGAAAGGGGACCAAAGTGGTCCTCCAGGGATGTCCAGTTTCCTCCCCATCCTTCCTTTGGAGCACTTTATGGAATTACAGCCCGTGCCACGACGTCAGGATAGCGAGTTAATGATCGGCACTCGATGTGAAGTGCCCAAACGCTGGTCTATTTTCCAACCACGGTTCCTCTCCCAAAATGAGCCGGTGTCAAAATCCACGGGTGCACGAGGTATCCGAAAAACACGAAAGCTCAGGTGAATACAAGCCTACTGCATAAGAAAAGCATTAAAAGAACAATAAAATTCAAATACAACCCTTCGGTTTTACAGCGGGGTCAATAGATTACTTCTCGCCAAATTCAATTCAGGTATATATATATATGTGTGTATGCAAGCATGCATGAATTTTTACAGATGAAACCACTATTCAATATATCCACATGCATACACAGACACACAAGCACGTATTTCCCCCGGCTCACCGGCTTATTTATATTCTAGATATTATTTACGTGAAACCAAAAGCGACTCCTCAAAAATACAGCTGCTCATTTCATTATCGCTACTGCCCAATATTTTCCTGACAGTTATCTGACTTATCAATGTTTTCCTATGCGCCCTACCTCAATACGCTGTCGGACAGAGATATCAATATACACAATAATAATGTCGCCCAGCTTTCACGTCTCTAACAATCACGGTCTAGCATCTCTAAAATGTTTTCAAATTTTATCTCGCTGTCCTTGGCTATTTTGACCCCTTATTTTCTCCTAATAGAATCTCTGCAATTTTCAGCATATGATTGCATCAGGAAATAATATTAGTTAATTACAGCTTATCGCATTTGCAACTTGGCCTTTTATTGCGACTCTAAAAGCTCTCAGTGCCCCAAGGAGCTACGGGAAGTCCTGGCATTTACTAGATAAGCTAAGCTTTGTCTCCACAAGTAACACCAGCTTGCAGCTGAGCCTGCTTCTACAGGTGAGGTGCCAGATGAGGCGTTCAAGTTAACTCGAGCAGAGCTGGACATCGCGTAACCTCGAGTTGTCCTCAGAGCAGGTGCTGGGTGGTGGATCTTCACGGAGATCATCCGCGATAGAGCGCAAAGGCGCGTGAGCACGAGCATCCTACCTGCCCGCGGGCAGCCTCTCCACCTCTGCCAGGCGGGCGCTAACCCACTCGTAGCGCTTCATTTCTACTGATGTCACTGAATTAACTCATCTGGATCAAAGCTAGGCAAGGGTTTTGCTGAGTTAGGGTCACATTGCTGAATTTCAGTCTCTATCAGCAACTCCTCCCTGAATTACTAAATCAATGCTCTATCACGCTTGCTGGGGACATTGGACTGCTGGGAGTGCTCTTTTTAATTAGAAATTAAAACTGAAGCCTTCACCATTACTGGTGGTGATTAAAATACCTGCAGCAGCTTTTTTCACAAAGGGCAGCATTAACTTCAAAATCCTGAATGAAAATCAGCAGGAGGAATTAAACTTGTCCACGTAGATCTCTCATTCCTTCAGATACAATATTTACAAGCACTGGTGCACGCTGCAATACCATTTCTACAGCTCTTGTATTCTCAGCAGTTTACAGAAGAAATAAAAGCTATAATCTATAACCCTGAGGTCTTACCGGTATGATCCCAAACCTGGAGGCTCTGATTGTATTACTAGGATTAGTGTTTACTACTTTAAGTAATGCTCTTGACCCCTGTTTAATAATAGATATTCCTCTGTTCAAACAGCCCACTAATTCATGGGCCGTGGGTAAAATTCGCACACCGAGCACGACTATTTCCTTGAGGGTTTGCACAGAATCTAAGACGGACACACAGGCTCTCTGCTAAGCAACGAATTTCATCCAAAGAGCATCCTTTTGAAGCAACTGTTAATTATTTTCACAGGAAAAGACCACCTTTAAAACAGGACTGGAAGGAGGTACTGGGTTGCTTCTCCCCTCCGCCATGCGATTGCTCATACCTTAATTTATGCACAAGGCAAAATTTTCATCTACTTTAAGTACTCAGCTGCTGAGATGCGATACTAATTGCTCTGACAGCTGTCACTCCTCCCATCACCACTTAACACATTTAGCTGTTGAAGGGAAAACCGGGCTAGCACACAAATAAAAAGGCTTATTCCGCAACAAAGAGTTTAAAGATTTGCCCCTGGAAAGTCTCTGGAAAATTACAGTTTTAAAAGTGTAGATGAGGGGGGGGAAAAAAAAAAAGCGAAGCTGAAAAAGCTGATGGAAATATTAGTAAAAACCAGCTTGAGTTATAAGGAATTATGCGTATCAATCAAAATTCACTGCACTTCAGCGGGTGTAAGAAACATAATTTATCAATTTACGAAATGCGTTTTGATCCTTACTCAAGTGTTTCGTTTATTGAGGTAGGAAAACATACTCACACAACTAATTCAGAACACGTATGCAACTCTCCCACCATACGCTTTGCCTTGCTGAAGAGTCCAGTTACTCCCTGAAATACCATGCTGAATCCCATCGCAATGCGACACTCGGCACACAGCAAACACAACGTAAACCCATTGCCTCCGCTGGGTAGGAGCAAACCTGCAAGAAACCTCAACGGCAACCAAAGTTTCGCTTAAAACTCTTGGTTTGAAGACATGATTTCTGAAACCAGATCATGAAGACAGGCAACGGTCAGTGTGGAGAGAGAGAAAAAAAGATTCACGCAATGAAAGCACATTATTGTGAAAAGAGAAAGACTGGTTCCTACAATTAACACAAAATTTGCACAATTCCAGCTGTGCATCCAGATAGGACTCACGAGGGCAAACCCACGAAGTAGTCACTGTGGGTTTATTGGCATTTTTTCCTTTTTATATTGCTATTTTTTTCCCTTTAATAACGATTGCTATCAGAACGCTGGGAGATACCGCATATACACTTGGCGGAGATCCAAGGTTTCACACCTGTGTGTTCACTTTCTGACCACTAAGAAAATGAACCTCTACTGAAAAGTCATCCTCAGCATCGTTTCTCTTGAAGAGGTATTGAAAACGAAGTAAAAGCTTGGAAGTCCGGATAAAGTGATGTTAATACTACTCCTGAAAGCATGCCTCAGCTGACAATTTAAGCCACGGCTCCATTTCCTCCGGTAGATAACGTTATTGTGCCTGGAACAAGGAAATTTTCAACACCATTTTGTGAAATAGTATATAGCTAATTGCTTTGTCTGATGTACTCTGCCATTTCATAGGTGTTTAGTACCCTAGAAAATCACTATTCACGTTCCTAGAGGTGACAGAGCTTCTGGGAAAATTATATATCATCTCAGGACAAAATACATTTACACACACACAAAAAATATGACCCCTGTGTTTTCTCCTATCTGAAGTCAACAAAACAAGATCTCCAGCATTTGCTAATAAGTACCTTCAAGGGCCTTAATACAGACCTGAAAACCAGGTTTGAAAGAAACCTGTATATAAGTTTATATTCTTTTCGTTGCTTTATTAACTAAACCCTCCTTTTTTCCTTTTTTCCTCTTTTTTCCTGTCATTTGTTAAGTCTTCATTTTCTTCAGAAACCTTTTAAAAGAAGGTATAGAGTAACGGAAAACATGCCGAAGGCCGAAGACCTTGGCAAAAAAAAAAAAAAAAAAAAAAAAAATCTTGAGAAGCTTTTTTGTTGAAAATTAAAAGCCAAGATAAAGGAAAAAGGAAAACATCTGCCGTTACACACAAAGCTTTACGGGTATCGGAGGGAATTTGCCGTTTGGAAGATTCTGACGTCCAACATCCAGTTGGGAAAAATGAACAGATTGGGTTAGAAGCCCAGCAGATACGAGCTCGTGTCCAAACCTCAGGCTGCACTTCTCTCGAGGATTTAATAAAGTTTGGAAAATATTTCATTGTTGATAGGCAGCCTTGAAAATTTGCCATACCATGGCAGCAGTCCTCTCTGTTCTACATCTGAAGCCTTTTCTTTTAGTACGTGTTAACTTGAATTTTTAAATATCTTCTGAATGACTTACTGTATTGGAATTAGGAACCCTTTTTAAAAAAAAAAAAAAACACACACCCCTAAAAAAACCATATTAAAACCCCAATAATAATAAGACCCCACACCAAAGAAACATCAGCACAGCAATTCTTCCAAATAGACAGGTTGCTCTCGCGCAAGCAAAGCCTCAGCAGCGCCGTGCGGCTCCGCCGCTGCGGCAGCTCCCAGCCCCGGGGCGGGCTGCGCCGGGCGCCCCCAGCTCGTACAAACCATCAGCTCCACTCTCCCGTGACTTTAATGATTTATATTCCCTTCTGCTGATGGATCTCAATAACATCTTTGCCATTTTACTCTATCAAAAAACTAGAATGATGGCCTCAAGGATTTTCCTATTATAGTCACATGTACTCTGTAGCTTGGTTCATTGCCTCCAGACTTATTTCACATTTCTCTATATTACGCTGTATGTTTTCATGTAATTTTCCCAGTAACCATGAAGCCTAAAACCTTCTAAATGTGGTTGCATTACTTCTCATTGAACACAAAATTGAAATTGATGACAAAGCAGGTTCCAAACTGGAGTGGAGAACATAATAAGCCACAAAAATCTTCTGTATGTACGCAAGACCCTCATTTTGTCTCGTTACTCCAAATTTGATATAATCAAATGTTTAATTACTTCTCTTTCCATCCATTTTATCGAGTATATGCAATTATCTATATATATTAAATTTATACATACAAATTCCCAAGTAAATGACTGACTTTCATGATCTTTTCATGTAGAATTACTATTTACAGTTTCCAATATGCTAGATCTGCTTTGCACACAACGTCCTATTTTAATGTGAATTAGTATCACAAGTCTGAAACTAATCTCAAAGATTTAGTCCCTCTGCTATATGAGGATCTTAGTAAATGGGTTTGGAAGACTTAAAACATCCGCTGCCTTTCTCTGGTCTACCAAAAAGGAATATAATGAGAAACCAACGGGTTACTAGACATTGCCAGAGTTAACTTCTCATACCGACTGGTTCTAGCCAAGTTATGTGCTGTCACTATAACTTACACCGTTTTGTTACTGAAATGTTAGCAACACATTTGAATAAATAAAAAACTTTCTTATTTATATATGGAAATTAGTATTCAGAATCATAGTCGATGCTATCGAGGAAATTCTGTAGCCTAAGCGATACTTTGACAACCAATTTCCAACCATTCAGACCCAGTCTGACGCTCCCTGAAAGTTCAGGTGGCAGGCAACCATGCAGAGCGGCGGAACCAAGACCTTCAGGGAGCAATCACAGCAACGCGTACCCTCGCCGACCGCACCCTATTTGTTCTGCTCAGGGGACAAAACTGATCTGCCTTAAATTAATAAAATCGTAGAATCATAGAATTGTCAAGGTTGGAAAAAGACCCTTAAGATCATCAAGCCCAACCCTTAACCCAGCACTGCCAAGGCCACCACTAAACCATGTCCCTAAGCACCACGTCTACCCGGCTTTTAAATACCTCCAGGGATGGGGACTCAGCCCCTGCCCTGGGCAGCCTGGGCCAGGGCCTGACAGCCCTTTGGGGGAAGAAGTTTTTCCCCATACCCAACCCAAACCTGCCCTGGCGCAGCTTGAGGCCGTTCCCTCTCGTCCCATCGCTTGTTCCTGGGGAGCAGAGACCGACCCCCCCGGCTCCAGCCTCCTTTCAGGCCGTTGCAGAGAGCGATGAGGGCTCCCCTCAGCCTCCTCTTCTCCAGGCTGAGCCCCCCCAGCTCCCCCAGCCGCCCCTCCCCAGCCTTGTGCTCCAGCCCCTGCCCCAGCCTCGCTGCCCTGCTCTGGCCACGCTCCAGCCCCTCCATGGCCGCCTTGGGGTGCGGGGCCCAGCGCTGAGCACAGCATTCGAGGGGCGGCCTCACCAGTGCCCAGCGCAGGGGCACCATCACCTCCCTGGTCCTGCTGGCCACACCATTCCTGATACAGGCCAGGGTGCCACTGGCCCTCTTGGCCACCTGGGCACCCTGCTGGCTCATGTCCAGCGGCTGTCGACCAGCACCCCCAGGCCCTTTCCCGCCGGGCAGCTCCCAGCCGCTCCTCCCCACGCCTGCAGCGGTGCCTGGGGTTGCTGTGCCCCCAGGGCAGGACCCGGCCCTGAGCCTTGCTGACCCTCACCCCGGGGCCTGGGCCCATCGACCCGGCCTGGCCAGGGCCCTCTGTAGGGCCTCCCTGCCCTCCAGCAGGGAGGGTAGGAAAATATATATATTTTCAAATATACATCCCTGTCCCAGATTTTTTTTTTTTTTTTTTTATTGTAAGAATAACATGAAAGATGCTCCTGGAAATGCCATGAGCTATCCTTCCTTCCTAGCTCACTTGAGTGTCTGTCCTCATCATTGGGCAAGGACGATAAGGCCCCTAATTTTCAATTTAACCCTTGTATCTGCCCATCCCAAGTAGGAACCTTGGGATGGCAGATAAGATGGCCTGTCCTAATCAGACCACACAGACTCCTTCTTTTCAATTCAACAGGAAAAATGCTGGGAATATTTCTCGCTACTCCTTCAAACAAAAGAGGAGAAACACATGGAGAAAAGCCCTTAAATCTCCCTTGTCTTCTTTCCACCCAGGGAATTCTATGTAAAATATTAATACTTATTTGATTTCAATTGTGTTTGCATAGATTCAGGAAATAAGGTAGAGAAAAAAAGAAACACCAACTCGATCAAATATTTGTCCAGGAAAATGTGGTTTAGGCAATCGTTAAGAGACGTCTACCATCTGATCCTCATCCACAGAAACACCAAATATTCTGCACTCATGCTGCTTGAAAGAAAATTTATTTCAACGCTGGTAGACTGCAACAACTAATAGACACAATACTAAAGAGAATACTGCTTATACTTCTGTATTTCTGGAAAATTCATATTTTAATGATCACTTGTACATTTTTCCCTAACATATCTCTCATTGAACTTACTCCTCACCCTGTAAGTTCAATCACCAGGGAATGCAGTTTCTCTTGGGGTGCGGGGAATAAACGCCAGGCACACAGGCTGCGGCATGTTTGACCACGAGCAGGTCAGCATCCCTTGAGTCACGAGGGAATACGTGACCTTTAATACGTAATTTGCCTTTAAAAATCTGATCGGAGAAGCACACGCATTTTGAGAGCGCAAACATTCAGAGGTGTTTATTTTTCGGAGAAAGAAATGCTGAGTCTGTACTACCAATACTAAGGAGCTTAAATACCCCATAGCCAACGTTGAGGCAATCTCTCGCCTCTTCCAGCTCTCCGCTTAACACGTTGACTTAGGGTCTTCCTAATCTGGTGTATCCTTAAGCAGAGATGGCAACACTCCGCCCTGTAAGATTTGCTTACATGAATGACGGTTTTACTTGCATACGTCACGCCAATTTCTCAAACGCTACTAAACATGAAGGCCAAAAAGTAAATCTCCATCTTCAGTTATGGCCTCATAAGGGAAGGACGACATCCACATTTCCGCAGGGACGGTCCTTCAAGCGCAGGAGATCCCAGTAGAAAAAGAAAGTGCGTGCGAGTTACAGGGTAGGAATCTTTTCTTGTAGGGGAGGATGGGAGCAAAGATCCCTAAATTTTTAACGCCTGGGAAACAGTTTGATACTGAACTGCTGTCACCTTTTTCATCCCATTTCATAAGTAAAAGTCATTACACTGAAGGTGGGAAGCCTAAAAAAACCCTTCACGTTAAGGAAGATGCTCAAAATCTTTTCAGTGTTTGTGACAACCGCCCAACACAACGTCAGCCAGGAATTCATAGGCAAGTTTTTTCCTGGTTGACATCCATTGGCAAGCACGCTCATCACTAGGCTGCAAAACGTTCAGATTCAGTTTAAGAATCCACCTTTTAGGCTCACAGGTATGTATTGAGGTATTTCAGCATATTTAGCAACCTATCCTCTGCCCTTAACTCTTGAGGACCTTTTATAACCACAATTACTGTGATGCCTTTTTAGGGGGTGTCCAGCTGAATATGTCTTTGCTCCTGCAAATGAATGCTACAGATTCAATGCCACCTCCAACAGATAGGTAAAAGAAGCATTGGGGACCCTTGCGAATCCCACAGAGCAGTTATCTTGGAGATTTTCAAGACATAAGAAAGGAAGAAACTATTTATACCTTTCTGCTAGGCAAGGAAAAGGTTAGGATTTGACCTTTTGGAAGTCATTGTTTTCATCAAACAGAAACTGTATTTACGGTGGCTGGACGACCACTGAGAATCACAACTCCGATTCACTAATGGTTTGTAAGCTGCAAGGAGATGAAAGCTGCAACCTGCCAGACTGAAAAACCCCGGCGTGACATTTAACTACTGCGTGGCTGGGATCTACGGGAGAGGCAGCAGCCCCTCGCCGCAGGCACCGCCGCCGCTGATGGAAATCCCACCTCTATTTGGGAGCACGAACACAGCGTGCGATGCAAAAGAAACCTGCACCGCCTCAGGTTAATTAGCTTCTCCTGCCTATTTTATAGGAAAGGTATTATACAGTTTGCTGTTGTTAACGGATCTGTAACCCTGCAAGAGGCACTTAAATGCTTTACCACTGAAGTTAAAATTGGAGGCCTCAACCTCAGCTGGCGCGGCTCCTCCTGCGCTGAGGCAAGCTGGCTGCTCGCCGACGTCCAAGCCCGCGGTAGCTAATGTTCAGTCCCAAACCTGCCATCCATCACCCAGGACACGCCGCCTTTTGCTGCGCCCTCAGGGTTTCTCAGCATTCAGCCACAACAGTCCCACTGCAGAACTCATTGATAAATTTAACCGAAGGTTCAGAATCCAAATTACAGTTTAAATCTCGCCCATCTCGATGCGTGTTTCAACACGCCAGTTGCAATTACTGGAGAATCCATAGCTTTGCTCTTCTGAACTCCGCTTCATCGGGCATTTCTTGCTTCAGTTTGTACATATTGATTATGGTTTTAATAAAGTGATTTCAAAATACATGTTGTGAAAGCGCTATAAAATCAAAGTACAATATTATTCTTGTTAGTGCCTGCAGTCCAAGAAAATAGGCAGAACCCTGATATTTTCTACTTCAATACCTTGACAGTGTTAAATACAGTACACATTAAAAAGCAAAGCCTACTGCAGAATTAACTCTTTCTAGCCCCAACCTAACAGAGCGCATGCTTAAAAATGAGTCTAATGGGTTCTAGATTTGGCGAACACTATCTGGAAAACTGAAGCTTTCATTTAGGACATCGCTGTGTGGGAAAATAATTCCAGATGCCTGAAACAAGCAGGACAATTACTAGAATAATTAAAAACATAACTGCCCTGATCTCAAAAGTATCATAAGTTTTTTTTTTCCTACTACTGTATATCGACCAGACTTCCCAACAACTCTGTTTTTGAAGTCTTAGCACCCCTAAGCCCAGTTCAGCAATATTATTCCTTTCTTCTTCTAAATTTTGCCCACGTATCCTGCCTTCGTAGCTTGTCTTGGTCAATGGAGCTACTCGCACAGTATTAGGACGCTTTTCAGTGTGCGTGTACGGCTCACAGTCTGGCTATTAATTTGAAAGGAGCTTGCACGTTAATTTATTATATTAATACTCTGCGCTTTTATGGCATTTTTCCATTTAAGAATCACAAAGTACTTTACAAAAAACTAATAAATTAAATCTCACCGTGCTCCTCTGAGATAGCTATTATTAACTACATTACACACAGGAGGGGAAAAAGCCTTACAGAAATGGTAAATGAATTACCCAAGGTCGGATAAGAAGTCGGTAACAGAGCTCAAAACAGAGAAGTAAATTTTAGCTCATGCTGTAGAGAATTCCTCTCAAAAGTAACGAGTACATCCCAGAGAAACCAAAACATACAGGAGCGAATCCTGCAACTCTTAATGAATCAGTTGGGATTTTCCCTGCATACAACTCAACCTACAAGATCCGCTAAAGCTTTACTAAGGTGAGGATTGGTATTTCCTTAAGGACAGCGCACAACCCAAAAAAGAAACACGTGGGTTTTAAGTTATAGCCACAAGAAGGGAGCCGTGTTAGTGGGAGCTGTAGTGCATCGCTAAAATTCACAGTTCTGGGGTAAAAATCCTACGGTAGCAATGCTGATCCAAACACTACTGTCATCTATGAGCCAAGGTTCTACTCTAATACAAGTTTTTCTTAATTAAATATGCTGGCACGTGTCCCACGGACACAGAATGAAGATGTGAAAACCCACTTAACTCTCCTGCAGTCATTTCAGATTTTAATAACTTCAAGACCTTTTGCGTCTGTGTGTGCGCATCTTATATATGTACATAAAATAAATGCGCACACGCATCTCCCAAATACACCTACAACTAAGCATCTTTCTAACCATGTGCTTTGCTCGAGCTTAGTAATCCTAGCAAGTAGATGCTGGGACTAAATGCAGAAAGGCTATTCCATTTTTTTTTTTTATTAAAACCAAGCAAAACAAAATAAACCCCCCATCTTTCTGTGATTAAAATGTCATTAACATATTTGCAAGAGCAGTTCTCTCTTGTAAGGCTGCCCATCTTTAAAGATGTGGGAGGCGAGAGCAGCACTCAAAGTTGTAATGAGGTGATACCCCCCTATACACTGGAAATACATAAGTTGTCAACAGAAAACAATTTTAAAATGTTGATCGAGAGAGGACAGTCACTGATAAAACTGGCAAGTAAAATCCAAGGTGGAATTCTCCTCTGATTTCAATGCCAACTAAAAAATTCAACCAACAAGAATATAATTTGGTCTACCATACTTCAAATGTAATGAAGAGAGAAAGAGAAAAAATTCCATAATCCAAATATTTTGATAGCCAGTCATACTTCAAAGAAAAAATACAACACATTATGCAAATAATACCTCTAAGAGTAAGATGAAGCCTGTAATTTGGGACACAACAGAAGAAAATTAAGAGTTGGTTACCTGAAGTTTGCAATTCTTTGGACAGATTTACCTCATACGGTTTTTCATTAGGCTAAATATTTTAATCCGCTCTAGGATCCACAGAAAGCTACTAGTAAAGCCAGAAATTACTAAAAACATATGCTGCAAGAAGTAAACAGATTGCTTTTCACAGTGAAGCAGTGGTTAACCTCTACCCTTTACCCCAAAATGCCCCATTCAGTCAATCAAATGTTTAATAAAAACAGGCTTTCATCCAATTTTTCTAAAAGTTGGATAATCCCGCTGCTAGGAAAGAAATCAGCCAAAGGTGTTCCTTAGTTAACCAGAAACGCCGATGACATTTCAGAGCTACACCGTTCATTCAATGCCCTTTACAGTCGTCACCAGGGACCCCAAGCTCTGCTGGTGGCATCGCTCAGCAGAGCCCAGGCAGCCGCCGGGCACGAAGCGCCGGCTCTTCACACCAACAAAACCGCACCGGACCGCTCCGGATTAAGCTCCTGTTTACCTCCCGCAGGACACAGCATCAGAACAGCAATAAAGCCCAAGCCAGGCTGCACTTGTGGTTTTCTCATCTAATAAACAGGAAGACAAATTTTTCTATTTATTAGTGTTTGCATGCGTATATTTTGATAATACTCCAGTGGTACTCATTAAACAAATTCTCCTCTGAGAAGGAAGACACACACAAAATACATCCCAAAGCTTAGAATCACAGAATCGTTTAGGTTGGAAAAGACCTTTAAGATCATCAAGTCCAACCGTTAACCCAGCACTGCCAAGCCCACCACCAAACCATGTCCCTGAGCACCACATCTCCCCGGCTTTTAAATACCCCCAGGGATGGGGACTCAGCCCCTGCCCTGGGCAGCCTCATCCAGTGCCTGACAGCCCTTTCGATGAAGAAATTTCTCCTAGAATTGCTTGCAGCAAGACAGATGTTTGCATATCCTGAGCCCAAATTTGTTCCTACTACTTTCAAACCAATGTCGCGACCAAGGCATTAGCCTCATGCCTTGCTGTCTGCGCCAAGATGCAGCGTTTATCTATAACGCACTAAGCACTCTCTCCAACCTACAACAGAGTATGAAAGGGTGCAAAAGTTGCGATGAGGAGACCACATCGACATGCTGGCCAGGCAACTGAGGCAGGATGAGAACTGGAGGACAAGCAATCAGGAATACGCTGCTGGAGGCGGAGGAGGAGAGGTGAAGCACTTGGTTCTGTCTGGAGATCCACCCCAGTGGCAACGGCAGAGAACAGGCACAGGAGGGGACAGAAGGGCCCATCCTTCACATATATTTATCACCTATTTCTCAGTTTCAGCAGCATCGGGACACGTCTGACCAACACGAATCCACACCTAAGCTGGCATTAAAATGCAGCAAATGGTTCAAAACATCACCCTCCTCTAAATTAAAATAAACAAACCCCTTTCAGAAAAGACCAGGCTGTTCACTCCAGGGAAAGGCGAGCCTACGCGCCACTTCAAGAAGTGCTGTGGCCCCAAGGAAATGTCACCTCCCAAAGAGCTGCAATGCAAAGTGGTTGCACCCTTGGCCCAGGTGTCCCCTTCCTGCCTCACCTTCAATCCTCCAAATTAATATCACCCATCTGAAAATGGTTTTTGTTTCCAAAAGGTATTTCCTACCTGTGGCAGTTTGTTCCACTGTAAGAAGAAGAAATCATTAAGCTATCAAAAGCCAGCACTTTTAAAGCAATCCCATTTTCACGAACCGAGAATTGTAACTTCGGGTGTGAGATGAGCAGCATGGGCAAATAAATGTGGAAAACAACATCAGGTTGCATCCAGCTTTGTTAAGTATTAAAAACAAGAAAAAAAAAAAAAAAAAACAAGAAGAAAACGTAGAACATAAAATGTGAATTGTTTCTAAATAGAATGTTTATTGAAGATTTTTCAGAGGAAAAAGAAGTACTTTAAGTGGCAAGTTATTGGTTTCCCGCAGATTATATGTTATACAATCAAATTGAATTATTGAAATGCCTTCCATCCACCAATCTATTTACACCAAATATACTGCGTTATTTCTCATACTGTGATCCCAGCCTTCACAGGAAGTCTTTCCAAAATGTTTTTTAGTGCATTTTGTTCATAATACTGACATTTTTATAGTCATTTAATATATAGAATCAAGCCTGTTAATGTATTTAACCTGTTTCACCACAGTTATTAAATCTTTAAAGCCACACAGGATTTTTTTTTCCTTTTTTTTTTTTTTTTTTTTTTTTTTTAAGACCGCGAAACAAAAGCACAAGACAAGGAAAAACAAAATATGATACACTAGCATACATTTAAAAGGGTATTCTAAAAGACAGCAGGGTGGTCTGATGGTCTGACCAAAGACTTGCCCAGAGCCTTGATATCCCAACGCGACTACAGCGGCTTGCTCGCTCTGCGACCTCAGGCGATGCACTTATGTTCAGAGGTCTCAAACAGCCTCAACGTGAGCTCTTAGTACACCATGGTGGCAAAAAAAAAAGCTAGTGGAAGCCTTGGATGTTCAAAAAGAACATCAAGGAGAAGAAAGGGTCTGATCCTGCCTGACTACGTAGCCTTTCCGAGACCGCTACTACAGCGGCGTGCCTCGTTCTGGTACCCGCTTCAAGGGAGATATGGAGATACCAGACCGAGGGAGCACAAAGGCAGGCCACAGAAATGATCTAAGAGACAAGGACTGTGAGACTTCACATGCTTAATCGTCTTCAGCCGATTGAAAATGCTGAGAGGCGACTACGTCGCTGTGAAGAGGGACTGTATTTAAAAGACTTGTGGCCTACCCAGAAGACTGATAATACTTTCCATCTTAACCAACTGCCCGACATTTTTCACACCATTTTGAAAACGGTCTGTACTTGAAGGATTGCAGAGATGCTATTACGTGCTACTGATTTGGATGCTGCTGGAGAAGGCACCCGACCAGCTTTGTCTCACGTGCAGCTACAGCACATGATGCCCTTCCACGCACACCCTTCCTAAGCTGCCACACTCTGCTTTCTGTCAAAACAAGCTCAAACCTGAGTTAACTACGTTAAACACCAAGCTCTACTGCCTCTTCATGGAGTCCTTTTTGACTGGAAGGAAACTAGGAAAAACCTTTGTACGTTGGTATCAACGGAGAAGGCGGCTCAGCCATGATAAGGAGAGGGAAGGAGCTCGATGGCAGCGGGCTGGGAGGGATGAAAATGGTGGTTAGGATTTGATTTTGTGACTGATCAGCAACAGGGCAGCGTCCAACCAACATGATGATCCACCCACGCTTGGAAAGGGCAAGTCTAAATCACGTAACTGTTAAGCTACCGACTCGGGTTCATTTTAAGCTCCAGGAGGACGTTCCTGCTGCTAGACAAATGCTAAGCAACCTTATTTCACCTAAAACATAACAAGCGTAAAGGATTTTAGTCATGCACCAGTAATAATTAGATGTCAGGGTTGCGTTTGTTCTACTAGTTCATTCAAGAGAGACATTCGCTCTTTGGAAGATACTATTCATTAAAGCCCCTATCCATTGCCCAAGTGTCATCGCTCTGCCGTAGGCAAGCGCTGTGAAGCGCATTTATTCCACGTTCCCCAAAATAAGACAAAACCAAACAGTAACAAAGGACTGCATCGGCTTTATTAGAGACTTAGTCTTCAAAACAATAATTACATTAATTATTCCAAACTCGCAAAGACGTAATTTTATTACTCTGTAGCAAAACTCCATAAACCTGCTGTTACTCTAAATCAAGATAATGTATCTGATTAGACAGGGGGGTTGTTGCATTAGATTTCGACAAACTGATCATGGCATGAAAGCAGCCCAGGGATGAATTAGATTTTTGCTAAGATTAATTGCAACATTAACAAAACAAACCCGAACCAGTATGAGGCAATATCACACAACTGGGCCTAATCACTTTCTAAGCAAATTTTAAATGGAAATACTTGATATATTTGATTAAGAAAACATCTGTCACACATACTTTAAAAGAGATGTTCCTCTGGCCTCGCTGTATCTTCCCACTAGAGAAGAAAAAACCCACTGTGGGGTAGCTCAAATAACGCCAACACCAACAGCACTGGCATTTTAAGATCTTCATCTGCTCAACAATCATGTAAGGACACACATCGCTTCCCATCAGATTTTTTGGAGGACGGTATTCCACTTTCTTCATTAAAATAAGCCCAACACAAAACAACATCGTTTCTCTCGCCCTTAGAGGACACGTATAAATCATAGTGGTTTAAGACTAGACTGCTGTCATCAAATTGCAATGCTTATACCACTGTAAAGGAGCACCTTCATGATGATTTTGATTTTCTTTCACTTTAATATCTCCTCCTAGCTCTATAGCCCATGGTATCAAAAGGTGATAAAAGAACAAATGAAACTGTTAGAGCAACGTCTGTAAATGTCTCTTTCCACCCGTACCAGACAAAAATATGTTATCATGACAATGCCATCTCTGTTTTTATTATACTCTGGATAATTTGGGAAATTTCATGCATAAGGTGAAAGAAATAATTTTACCACGTTAGCGGCCAGTTCCAAGATATTTCACTTAGAGAAAAAGAGCAGCACTAAATTTACGATTTCCCTCTCTCTCCATTACTCTCTACCACGGCCTTTAAATCAAAGCCTTTCTGTCAGGCAGGAGGTAGGTGCACGGGGGGCGATGGAGGGAAGACCAACGCGGGGACGACCTCGGGGACACGCTTCCTCACTGGATGGTGCTACGCCAAGGACCAGCGTGGTTTAACCCCAGGGAATCACTGAAGCTTCCAGAAAAGTGGCATTTTAATTCCCAAATCAAATTCTTCAGGATGATGGATGAGTAAAGAGCAAAACAAAATGAAAACAAATGGTGGCTTGCCAGTATTGACGAGAAAGGGGAAATCTCCTTCCAGCCTAGCCTCTGGCTTTGAAAATCAAACGTACCAGTATAAGAAAGATCGCACAGGGGCTGAAACGGGAAAGCTGGGCAGCAAGTCACTCAGTGGCTTGTGGCTAAAACCATCCAGGCAGCGGCCATCAGCCTAATACCCACCTTTCCTACACGCGGTGTCTTTCCAGCCTCTTGCACTGCTGAAGACGAGGGCAGCGGTTGCAGATGACACACGCTGCCTTTAGCCACTCTTATCCATCCCACACCGGCACCTTCGGCCGAGGAAGGGAATGAGATCCTCCTCCTCCCGAGGATCCCTGCTGCCTCCCACCCAGCCAAGAGCAATGCTGGCTCTTGCCGGGATGCAAAATTTCCATTTGGCAGCGCTGCATGTTATAAACCTCATCTAAATTTCTTGCAAATCTGATCGCTTCCATCTCGTACATCAGCACAGAGACAGTTTTACAGCAGCTGATTTGTTGTCATTGCTCCCAAGCTGCACTGTTCCACAATCCTTTAAAAACCGTAAAAATTCACAAGCGATGTCAAGTTTGGGGCCTTTTGGCTTTCCCTTTCTTTCAGTAGCTTCCACTTTGAAAACCATCAGCTAGGGCAGACTCCCAAATTTATTCTCTCCTTTTGAATCGCACTTCACAAACTCCACCCATCACCCTTTTCTAACCAACTCCTCACGCCTTGATAGATTCTTTCGTTAACTTTCCAGCTCTTACCAAGTGATGGAGTGGGCTCTTGATACAACTGACAGTTCACAGCAAACAAATTGATGGCTTCCAGTGGGAATGCCGTACCTGCCTTCCGCATATTCAGCTGATGACATCCACGTCTGACCTTATTGAAGATTTGCTCTCATATTTTTCAGTGTCAATTTTTCCTATTACCCCAGCAACCTTACGGCTTTAAATTATCGTATCCGCATCTAAATTTCCTCCGGTACCTAAAGATTAACACGCAGTCCGATCTTGCTGCCTCTTTGCGAACAGGCAGCTGAAGTACAATATGCTTTTCGTGAATACTGTGATTTTTGGGGCATCCACATGTAAAACAAGACACCTCGCCTCTATCCATGTTCATTTCTGTAGTCCTTCTGTAATAATCCTACATTTCCACTGAAGCAGACGCAGTAATTAAGAAGGCACTCTTGGTATACATCCAGCCTGATAGCGTGGTGAGCTGAAGGTTGCTAAATAATTCCTCCACCTCTCCAGGGTCATTATCATTTGTCAGGGCACAGCACAAACCTATGGAGATCTTGTCAGGCCCTGAGTGAACTGAACCAGCTGCTGAATATTTATTGACAGGGCCCATGACTTGAACCCCTCCTCACCAGAGCTGACAAGGTCAGAGCAGCTTGCTGGTGCTAAACTAGCCGGCCAGATTGGCTGCTCTATGAGATGGCTTTGCTAGCCGCCTTTACTTCTCCAATATAGCTCCTCTGAAATAGGAAAACATCACCTACGCACGAATTGCTCTAGTTTTAGGCATCTTCCAGTAAACAGGCTCTGGATACCAAACTCATTAAAGAAGTATGACATCTGCTAAAGAGATCTGCACGTAGTACAAAGATTTGTTTCTTCATTTCCTATCTTCTGGCAAAGTTGAGTCCTCCCTTAACCTCCTTAAACCCCCTTAACCTTACCCGGGATTTCCTTTTCTCATAACTCAGCCCTCAAACAGTATGAGAGAAGATGAATGTCATTCTCTCGGGGTAAGCATTCCCAGGATGTAAACAATACCATTAAAGAAACTTCCAGGCCACCTCTGCTTTTCTCTGATCGGGGAAATTGTAGGGGCTGGAGCATGCTCCAGGATAAACTGCAAGCCCATAGTTATTTTGTAGAACCCTATTTGTCACCTTTAACCAAAACCCACAAAAGTCCCCTTTCAGGTCTTACGTTAAAGCACCTCAGAGGCTGATGATCAGTTTTAGCACAGCCACTATGGATATCCCTTGTATTGTTTGTGGCATCAAAAGGTCTCGGGTGTTCAAAAACAACAGCTAAGAGATAACAGGGCTAAGAAAGGCAGAACCAGTCAATCCCCTACCTCGGCAGAAGGAAAACGTCAGCAGGACGCGCTAAAGCCGTACCAAGAGCCCCAGAGATAAGCTCGCCTCGCTGCGCTCCCCTTGACTTCGCCATCGTCTCCCCCGGCAAAGCCGGGCTTTCCCTTACCGAACGGAGGCCGCAATGGGAGCCGCCGTGGGAATGGCATTGATTTTCCCTCCTCCTTGCTGACATTTAAGGTACGCTGGGCTTTGTTCGTGGGGGCAGGCAAAGTGGAATAACCACCCCTGCAAGCCACACGCGATTAGTGACCTCAAAGGAAAAGAAAACGAAAACCTACATTTCAGCAGGAAACAGACACGAAGCAACTCAGGTCTAAGCCCTTCTGAAGGACCAGATATGATTTCCTTTCCCAGGACATTTTATTTTCTATGAAACATCAAAGATTGCATAGGTTGGTAACGAAGAACGTAAGCCAGCGAGGAGAGGTGCCGCAGCAATGGTGTGGGAATTGCAGGGATCTGACACCGCTCCCCACTTTGGAAATAACACCCATTGAAAAGAAGGAAGATATAAACGAGGATTTCAGCATTGAAGCTGAAAAATAACACACGTTAAGATAATATCTAAACAACATATTTCAAACTGTGGTTTTCTTTTAACATGCACACATCCACCTCTCTAAAATCTGTTGTTAAATAATAAAATGCAGTTAGATCCACCAGTAGGAAATACTTTCCTTTGTTACTCAAGACGTTTCTCTCAAAGAAACAAGCAGCCACCACCACCGCGGCCACCCAGACCCCCAGCAGCAGGAACCGGGAGATGCAGTTCCCTGCAGCCCACCCCGGGACCACGGCAGCACCTCACACCACCACACACCGAAGCCAATCAAAGCCTATTCTCCAAGAGGCATTCTTGGCACTTATTACAAAAAGACGGAGGAAAAAGGATCGTGCTGCTTCAACAAGAAGCACAGAGCTCTTTGCGGAGAAATAACAAAAGGAGCGTGAATATCAGTGGCCGTGCTGCACTGGGGGACGCCTCCGCAGTCACTTGTATGGGGGGGTGACGGCTGAAAGCTAGACCAGCAGTGCCTACTATAATAATCCTCATTTTAAAAAACCAACCAAACCAACAACCCCCCAAAAACCACACCAACCAACCCACAGAGAGATCAAAATGCCTCGGTTTTGGCCCCGGGCAAAGGACAGCTTTTGTCCTTTTGCAGGCCGGCCAGCCACAACTTGTAAGGGTTTTTTTTTTTTTTTTTTAGAGACTGAGCAAACCGAGCACAGAAGAAAGCGCGTAACGGTGCCGCGCCTCACCCAACGCATCCTCCATCCTTGCCCGGCGGGTCCACCACACCGCTACAGGGTGGGACAGCATCCACGGAGCCTTGCTTCCTTCGCTGCCACGAGGAACGGTCACGTCTAAAACTGCAGCAAACCTTACGAAAGCAAGGATCACCTTCTGAGTCACCAAACCCACTTTACAGAGGAAGAACAACCAGGCAGAGTGCTTTAAAGCCATTCTCTGCTTTGAGCAGGACTTAAGATGTACATTAAGTGCCAGGGAGCCCTGGGCCAAAAAGCTTTCATTCCTCTGTTGCTGGCTCCCTTCTGGCCTTTTCCATCCAAACACATCACCTTTCTAGATAACAGGCGTAAACAGAGATAGGCCTATAATAGCATAAAGGCCTTTTTCTCCTCATTTCTGGATGTTTCCGGAGTTCTAACAGCAGGGAGATTATTGTGGCCGACGCTCCAGTCTTTTTATCTTCAGGTGCTAACATCTTTGCCACGCTCGAAACAGTCCCTGTTCTGCCTCCTGCCGACCGATGTTCACTTGTGAGGCAGCCAGTGGTCATTCATTGGGAACAAGCATCACCCTACGGGGAAATTTCTCTTTCTAAAATCATCTATGAGAGATTTTTTCCTTTGTGGTTTGGTTTTTTTTTTTTTTGGGTCTGCACGACACCGAGATCTGTATTTCAATATCTTCCCACAAACAAGATTATTATTCACAAGCATCATTTCTTTCCCTCAGATTTGTGCAAAAGTTAATTAACCCTAGCAAAAAACAGTGCAAAATTTATTAGCGTGGTCATGATGACCATAATTATAATTTTTGAGTGTTTGAACTTCCCGTGGAATTTGTTTTCATGTGTTCAAGCCTGGCTGCCTGAGACACAGCTGGAGAGGTACAGTGGGAAGGGGGAATAGATTTAGCCTCTCTCAAAGGCAGAGCCTAGAGGAAATGCAAAGCAAAGAACCATGCCTTCTCTCAGACAAAAGACATTCCTCTCAGCCCCTTTTCTACTGCTTTTTTTCCTCCGTTCTCCTGTATTTTGATCACCACAGACCAGTTTCAGAAGAAAACCACCACTGAAGTACATCTCTGTCTTGCTGTATGCTGGGGCTGAGCCCATGCTCTTCCAGCAGAACCATCTACTGGCAGCAGGAACATCTTCAAAATCCTTTCGTAAGGAATCGTAGCTTCCTCTCCCCACAACGAACAACAACGAAAAAGCCCTCGGCACAAAAGCAGCGAGAACTTATTGCCCTCTTTCACCAAACCAATTTTTATTTCTCTCTCTACATAAACCAGTCTTTCGTTCAACAAGCTTTGGATGGCCACCAGAAAAGATGAGCTGAAACAGATACCGCGTTTCTTTCACGACCTTTAGCTTCTGAAGATGACCGCAATGCATTGTGAAGCTACTCACTGGACCAGATATTTGCAAAAGGCACGTCAAGGTTGAAACAGATATCCTTTGTTAAACTTTAAAAATACTCAATATATTAACGGAAAGAGGCAAAATGGTTTGACAAGAAAGAGAGCCAATACGAGTGGGATTCTGTGGGTTTGCATAACTCCAGGCTAACTTGTTTTAAAAAAAAATAGTAAGACAGCTCTGCTAACCCTTCTTTTAAGAAAAAAAACCAAAGTAGGACAAGGTTATTTTTTTTTTCCTCCATAGAATTAGAAACCATGATCAATGAAGAATAAATATTCAAAGTGCTAATGGTTGACGTGGACTATAAATTTAGGTCTTATTTTTAAGTGCGAGTTATCAGCTTTCAGGCCACCTTACATACAGAGGGGATGGGATTCTCGTGACACGGCTTATTCAGGCTAGGTTATATTTCTAACAAGTTTATTCTAACCCCTTCAGAAGTTGTGCATTTGACACAGAATCACTTAATGGAAGTACCATAATCTGAGCTACGCAGAAAGTCAGATGATTAAATGCTTCTCCTGACCTTAAATTTCCATGTGTTTATGAGATATGTCCTTGATAAAGATAATGGAGTCTGCCACCGACAATCCATTCTGCAAGTATTCTCAGTGCTCATCGAAAGGCATTAATTTACAAATAAATAATGCAGGAAATTATGTTTTAATATCGAGTGCCTGCCTTTATCTCGAAAAAACATCTAGTAGGTTTACAATATGGTAAAATGGCCAAAACAGTTGCAGTTACGCTGCCTGCCACAATTAACTGTGTCAAAGAAAGTTGGGATTGCAGTGGTTTCACCTTGGGCATCACGAGTGTGAGCCCCAGACCCAGCTCCTGCAAAACAGACCCCTCTGCCTCAGCCCTTGTTGTTTAACAGCCTTTCTTTCAATAATCAAATATTAAACTAATGATTATTTGGAGCATTTCTAGTAAAAGCATATGGTTGGCTGGAGGTTCTCATGATGCCAAGGAAAGCTGATTTACTACAGCACAGTTTTGGACCGGAGTTGCCGAGAACATCAATTTAAGGTACTTTTAGATAATTAGCAAGTCCAGCACCACACATATTCACTCATGTCATCTTGGTTTCTACATCCAAGTTTCAAATACAGGCTCCAAAGGCTGAGATCTCGGCTTTTCACCAGCTCACTGCCTACTGGCAGCAATTTTGGATCTGTAACCGTCTTAAATGAACTCTGGATTGCGGAGTGGTTTCAAAGTCACACTCCCTCACATGTAGGCATCTGTTATACAACTCATAAACCACCCGTGGCAATACAATTATTATTTTTTTTTCAACAATAAATGTCTTTTTTTCCTTTGCTGAATCTAAGGAGCTTTTTCTCGGGCTCTCAGTCGGAATGAACAGATAATAGTAGCTTTGACGCATTGAAAACGCGTGCCTTGTGCAAGAGGGGAACAGAGCGTAGGTGCGCCGTCGGTACGGACACGAGCTTAATTTCTACACTCGAGTTCCTCACAGCAATGAGCTGTAGTCCCTCCGTTATTATTTAGTGCAGCAGATTAAGGCTGGGCTTGGCATGGTCTAAATCAGAACAAGCCGCTTGGGTAGAGCATACACACATCGATAGGAGAAGTCTGCTGGCTGCCCCCCTACGTCAGCGCGGCTGACTATATGGATCTATACGACACCCTTAGGTTCGCTCCTGAAAGGAGCCATATGCCCGTCTTTCAAACTAGAAGTAAAATGTCACGACAACCAAGAAAAATTGCACTGTTCAGGTGCAGGGTGAATGTATGCAGCCTTCCCGTATGCGAGTATATTAGGAATTAAATCCATCAATGATGGACATAAATAAAAAGGAAATGACTATCAGAAAAGAATAAATACGAGGGGAAATGGAGATAAATGCATACTGGCTGCTTTAGACTGATGGCAGTCATTAAGACAAGTCACTCAGTCTGCAAATTAGTCTTTTTTTTCCCCAAAGAGCAATTCTATTAAGAATGTTATGAAAACTAAAACTAAAAAAAACTCATTGAGATTATAAATGCATCAGTACTATAATTATTATAACTACAACTAGCACAATCTATAAAAATACATTTGTTTATGCACACAACATGGATAATTTTATAGCACCTTTACAAAAACAGAACACCAATTAAAGGTTTTTAATATATAGATAGAGAAAATTAAACCATCCTCCTACTACTTTATAGCATCCTGCCTTGCTTATTTTTCTGGGACAAAAATTTCACTCTTGCCATTAATAGCTGGAGGTCACTGGGGAAAAAGACTGCGTGTTTTAAGAAGAATTAAATACACTGGGAAAGAGAAACACTGCCTATACGAACGTCAAGGAGATGCTTTGATTTTTCCTAGGAGAATCATATACAAGAAGAAAGTTTTTTTTTTAAAAGGGAATACTTACCTCCTCTCTTCATGTACCTCCACATGAGAACTCCCAATCCGAGACAATTTTGACTGCTACTCAGAGTCTCACCCTTTCTGGGAAGAGCCCAAACCTGCACTGGGAATCTTTGGCACACACTCGTCTGGCATTGTATCATAATACTAAATTCTTCATCAAAACTACCAAAAATGAAAGGTTAAAGGATCGCACCTTCTCATCGCTGGAAAGCTTTAATTAACGGACACGTTTTAAAAACAAAAATGTTCTACATTTTTACCAGACTGAGATTTCCTTCCCTTTCAGTTGTACCCTGGATATCACTGGTAAAAAAGAGACGAATATAGAGCCATCATTCAATTCTATATCCTCTATCTGTCTCACTCGGTTGTATGTTAGAGCCAAAAGATATCTGAACATTTGCACGCTAAAATGCGTCGCAGGCCAGGCCTGAGCAGGAATCCCTAGCCCAGGCAGTCTGATCTCCAAGTTGAGCATCCAAAGTAAATAACTGGCCCTAAATGGTAAGCTGATAGAATAAAGATACATCAGCTTTTCCTCAAAAACGATGAAGCATGATCTAAGATTTTCTTAGCGTGTTGCAGAGCTGTCCGTCGCTATTTAGCTGAACACTCTACATTTTCACAACAACGGCAAAACACACCCATTTCCCAGCTATGAACTAGCAGAACAAGAAATAATTAATTTATGTTTACTTGAGGGTAAAACTTTTGTTAATAAAATTAAAGCTTACACTCCGAACACAACATATACTTCTTTCAACCCTCTGCTTTCAAATGGGAAGGACCCAGTTATCTCCAAAAAAGCACAGGGCAAAATCTAAGCTCTGTAAAACGAGCAAAATCATGGCTATATTTAAAAGAAAATGTTGAACACCAGTAAGATTCAGCTAAGAGCCCTAAAAGCTGGTTTTCAGCAGGATAACATGTAAGTCGGTTACTGGATTAGACTCAAACTCAAGATTTGGAGTGGCTCCCATTCAAAGCAACGGGGAATTCTTAAGACATGCAGACCTAAAATTTTCATTTATCTATAAAAAGTCCACATTTTTTTTTCTTTTTTTTTAAGAGACCATAATTAATTTACTTTAAAGGGAAAAAGAAATAGCAAGATTGACTTGAATTCTAACTGATGATAGCTGTTTTCCATCTACCCAGATCCCTGTGACATCCAAAAGAACCTTTTATTCTATTTTTGCAGAACTTAAAACAAAAAAGAGAGAAAACTAAGCAGAATATTGCAAAACATCCAGAAGAGTTTCAATGGATTCTTTTCCTCTCTAAAACAGAGGCATCCGTTATCAGTAGCCTATTGGAAAATATATCATAATATAAGCTATAGGAAGCACGCACCATGAGTAAGAATAAGCTAAATCCAGTCTAAAACACAGCACTTTGACACAGTCAGATGCCGAATGTTAGTCTTCACTTTTGTTTAGCCTTAAAACATACTCCTCCAGAGTTTTTATATACTAAGCATCCTCTGAGAAAAATGTGAAAAGAAAATATAGCAAATAGAAAATAGAAAATTACCTTTTATATGATAATTTCTTCAATAAATCCCTGATATGGACTCAAAGGAGATGTCAACAAACGATGCATGAGAAAATAAGGCATGGACTTAGCTCGTCCTGTTGGCAGGCAGGTTTTTGAGTGGGGTTTGTTTTTTTTTTTGGACATTTTTTCACCTTACCCTCATTGGAACAAGAGAAAGATCTGGAAACCTAAACGCATTGTCTGCAGCCTTCAGGGAGATAAGAGAAACAGAAAGCTTGCAGTAAGAGCTACTGAGGCCAAATTTTGGAAAAAAGTGTTTAAATAAATTATAAAGTGGGGTTTGTTTGTTTGTTTGTTTTTTCCAGAACATAGATGAACAGAGATGATTTTTGCATACACACATGACCAAAATTCTCCAGGTATGCAGAGGAATATGCAGAGGATAAAACTGAGCCTACGTTTTTGAAAGGACAGAGGATCAACTGCAGCGTTAAGAAAGAAGCTCACCATGTCCAGGCACGTATGCAACAAGGAAATATTTTATAACGGAGTTATTTCCACTTTCAGTAACTGCGCTGTTGCACATCACTCCTTTTGCTCTTCCTGGGCTTCAGGTGGCTGAAACACAAATAAGGTGAGAGCAGGGCCAAAGCGACCTCCACCTCTGCAGGGAAACATAGAATCACAGAACGCTTTGGGATGGAAGGGACCTTTCAAGCCCATCCAGTCCATCCCCCTGCCATGGGCAGGGACATCTTCAACCAGATCAGGGTGCTCACAGCCCCATCCAGCCTGGCCTTGAGTGTTTCCAAGGATGGGGCATCTCCCACCTCTCTGGGCAACTCGTTCCAGCGCTTCACCACCCTCATCATAAAAAAATTTCTTCCTTATATCTAGTCTGAATCGACCCTCTTTTAGTTTAAAACCATCACCCCTTGCCCTATCGCTACTGGCCCTGCTAGAAAGTCTGTCCCCATTTTTCTTGTAGGCCCTCTTTAAGCACGGCAAGGCCGCAGTGAGGTGTCCCCACAGCCTCTTCTTCTCCAGGCTGAACCCCCCCAGCTCTCAGCCTGCCCTCACAGCAGAGGTGTCCCAGCCCTCGGAGCATTTCGGTGGCCTCCCCTGGCCCCGCTCCCACAGCTCCATGTCCTTCCCGTGCTGAGGACCCCCGAGCTGGACGCGGGGCTCCAGGGGGTCTCCCCAGAGCGGGGCAGAGGGGCAGAATCCCCTCCCTCGCCCCGCTGCCCACGCTGCGGGGGATGCAGCCCAGGAGACGCTTGGCTTGCTGGGCTGCCAGCGCACATATAACATCAGGAAACTCAGGTGCCTGCTCACCCCCGGTTCCAACACAACCTCCCATGCAACGCAGTCCTCACCTACGCTGACAACCCAGGCTGCACGTCAAAACTCATTCCCATACCCGTTATCAAAGAGGAGTTCCCTACAAATTATCCCCGAGATCAAACCCCAATGGAGGAGAAGCTCTCGAGTCCTCCGGAGCACCTGGGGCCTGCGTCAGCCCTCACGACTTCTGCTTACGAGGGAAAGTCTTTTCCCTCGAAAAGACTAAAGGCACTGTCAGAAGAGCAGAGTAGCTGGTGCTTGCTGTCATTTAACGTGCAGCTCTGCAGCACTCTGAAAACATAAAAGTTACTGACATGTCTGAATTCCTGAATGATTTAGGCTCTGCTTCCTAAGAGGACGTCTACAGCTTTAACTAGAAAACGGCGTACAATGAATAAATTCCGATACATCAGAATAAATAAAGGCTACTAAACTGACCCTGAGCTGGAGGGTATCTTGTGGTATCCTGAGGAAATTATTCTGTTAGAAAGTAGAGTAAAATACGTTGCCAGATAAAGTTTAAGGTAAGCAGTGTGGTACAGACCAAATGTTTTATTCTTCAGTAATTCTAGCAAACATGAGCTTGCAGAAAAGATACGCTGATGGAAAAAAAAAAACCAAACATATTATCTTTTCCTCCAATAGTGTACTACAGCTATTCCCTAGAAGAAAAATAAAAGATAAAAACCCAATAACACCAACTCAAAACCAAAAGGCTGCTAAAAGCTCAAATCCAACATCCAGGACGTGCTTTTAAAACAAAACATAGGCCCTTGTTTTCAGCTTTCTCCAAAATTTGCACATGTTTGCAAAGAGCATTAGTCTTTCGGAAGCAGGGGAAAAAATAAGGAAACAAAAGGCCGGGAAGAGTGGAGAAACGCTATTCTGAACATTGAGGAATAACTCCGGCTTGAGTCAGACCCAAAACCTCATCTTGCAATATCAGAGGGCTTGCAAAGACAAATACCCTTCATGTGGGTCTATTATCCAACATAATACATAAGTCATAAGAATCCTTTTGTCAGTACGAGGTCTCAATACGAAGGGACATAACACCCCATAACGTCCCAGCTACCTTTCATAAATTCATACAGCGTACCAGTCATTTTGAAAGGAGTAGTTTTCATGCGAGTAAAATCACCCGTAGACACTGAAAAATTTTCTTTCTTGATACACTTTGCTCTTTTGCAGTGTTTGTACGGATCTAGATGCATATTTAGAAAATGAACAGGCAGCGCAGCTCAAAAATTCGCATCGATTTTCCTGTGAACTCCCAGAACGAGGCAGCAATAGATTTTCATCTCATACATTAAAATCTAGATAAGCCCTGACAACATATCATAGGCAGAATTTCAATTTGAAGCCATGTCATACATAAGCAATACGCTGATTGCTCTAACCAGCAATTTCTGTGCCGTCATTGATCAAGATGCTGAGCTAGATCGTAATTTGTCATTGGAGGCTATGCAAACTAGACTGTAAACACCCATTTTCCTTGCTCTCCCGTGAAGAGAGGTCAGGCGTCCAACGTCCCTTTGGACAGGAGTACAAGGACTGCTACCTTCCCAAAAGTTGACTCACAGATTTGTTTCCCTTCGCACCCATCAGCAGAAGTTGTCCGATTTATTCCCAGAGGAGATCTGCGTTGTGTCCCAAAGGCCAAGGCAACTCTGCAGTCCCCGACAGCAGACCACCACGACGAGACGCGATCTAAGCCCGCGTCCACCACAGAAGTGAAGACACCTCCAGTCCCCACCCGCTCTGACAACACGGTCCATCAGGTTGTAAACTGTCAGCTATTGTCCAAACGTTGTCATCGTGGTGTTTGTCTCCTTTTAACCCTAAGACTGAAGCTACTTCAAAAGTCTTCAAAAACTTCTCCAGCACGTTTGATCAAGGAATTCCCCATTTTTCGGACTCAATACGCAACCTCTCAAAGGAACAGAATCACTTAAAGGATGAAAAACCAGCCTGCAAACGTCATCTCTCTATCTGCTCCATCCTGTCTGATGCTATTCCTCTGTGTTAACTTCTGTGTTCCCTAGTACCTACCACAAAACAATTACATTTGGCTCTAGAAACATTTCTTTTTAATCATTCCTTATCAAGCCAGACGACAAGACACACAATAATTTAATTCAATGTATTAACAAATCTTTCCCTTATAGCGTATGTGATCTTAGGACAAATCTTTCACGCTAAAGGAAAATAACAAATAGAAGATTTACAGCAACACCAAAGTCAGAGCTGGTATCTTTTAAAGGAGCATTTGCCCCCAAAGAAGATCCTGGTATTACTTTCAGCGGGACTAGATTATCTTGCCACTTCGGTAGGATTCTAAATAGTCACTAGATAAAACTAACCATCCTGTTTAAGTGCAAAGAAACCAAAAGAACAGATGTCTTGCAAGTAATGAGAGACTAAAAGGGAACCACTAGATCACTTGAAATTAAAAAAAAGACAAAACACTGAAAACCTGTGCTTTGAAATCTTCTCGCTTCATTTTATTGCAAAGGGAAAAGAACATATACTACACTCATAGCAGTGACTGAATAATAAACACCAACACAGCCCAAACAGAGATGCAAACCCAAATTCAGTCTGACTCACCTCTTTGTTAGCATGGTTTCATACCCCGTTTGTCCTAACCCAAAGAAATTCGTAAAGCAGAGAGAGATGAGGTGGGGGAAAAAAGGGAAATGTAAAACAATAAACGTATCCACAAAAAGACGGACGTTATTCAAGGAACCGAACTCGCCGTGACACCCTGAGTTTACTTTTCCAGCTTCCAGCAAGGAAATACTTTTGCAAGTAGGAGCCGAAGTCACAGAGCCTGGAAGCGGTTTGAAATGTATGCGAGGAGACAGAAAGAGAAGAATTACGGAAATTAACTGAACGCCCTGGCACCTTTATTGCAACGAAGGGACAAAGCGGGATATTTTGAGGACGAAGAATACAGATGGAGACATCATCGTGCAGAACGCTGGAGGTAATTTAGTTTGAAAGATGGAGGCAACCCATTGTAATTAAAGACGAGAATAACGCAGCCCAAGCAACGACCTAGGTAAGTGGTTTGGACAATTGGCTTTGGATTTGGCTGCTGCCTTTGAGCTTAACTGGAGGAAAAAGCATGTTTGGATGATGTTAATTAGCACCAAACTGCTGGAGATTTCGTCATGTTTCACACTAACCACTGAAAAATCAGCAGGAAGCCAAATTTTGAAACCACATCAAAATTAAATTCCCACTCGATTAGCTGTTTAGATCAAAGACAGTGAAGGCCAGAACTCAGGGGTTTAAAAGTAGGAAAATTATTATTTTTTTTAATCACAACGGCATAATCCTTTCAAGAGAAATATGTAGGACATGATTTTTTTTTTTTTTTTTTTCCTCATGGGCTTTTTTGGAACAGGGAAGAATAATCTACACGGTGGATTAGAAGAAAAAAATCTCTGGGAATGCCAATTTTTTTTTTTATTTTATTTTTTTTTTTTTAAATATAGCACTCCCACTGATCCGAAAGAGTACGATCTAGTCATTTCTAGGGCAGCCAGAAGGAATACACACATGGTGGAAGTTATTTGCCAGCTTCTCGAGCCTTAATCTGTTCATTTCCTCCTCAGGAGCAGCCCAGAAAACGCACATGCTGTGCCATGTATACATGTGGCAGGGGACCGATACTCAACACATTCGCAGTTTTATCCACAGTGACAACACAGGCCCGTTTCCCTGATGCTCTCCTCCTCTAGGGAAAGAGGAGTCGATCCGTGCCATACACTGCTGACGCTTGTGTTGGTTCCTCCAAGGCGTCCAGATAATTCTCCGGTTCAGCCTGATAAGCCTTCTGCAATTTAGCAACTCAGGAATGTGCTCGTGACGGACCCTGCTTATCCCTTCCGTTCTCCTGCATGGCACACATCACATACCGGAGCTGGAAGGCTCTCCGGTCTCACCAGTTTGTCTTTGTTCCCATATCGGTGGAAAGCAGTGGACCTCCAACTGTCTTTGCCACAGGAGTGGCAGAGACCATGGCCACGGAGGTGAAGACCCTCATTTTCCTTAACAACACAATGCACCTCCAACCGACCGGACCTCCTGCAATCCCAGCTTTGCCAATCAAGAATTAAAGAGTTTTGCAGCCAAACAGCTGGGACCTGAGAATTTTTCATCCATAGTTTATACCGATTTGCCCCACAACTTGTGCTGTCCTGCTCATGAGGCCTGCAGAGAGGTTTCCATGGGGTCAGAAGCCATAAGACCACCCATGGGTGGAGACTGCTTTTTCTGTCCGGAGAAGGGGAGAACTTGCAGGGCTTTTTGGAAGTGTTTGACCACCTTTTATTCCTCTCCAGATAGCAAGAAATAAAACCCTGGACATCATTAACTGTTAGACTAGGATGTTATCTGCTTCTCCGCAGAGGTTACTGTTATGATAGTGCCCTAAGGGTTCCACCACACTGGGGACACTTTGCGTGGATCGTACAAAAACACAGTAGATCTAACTAAGTTTATGCTTTATTGTTAAAATCCCAGAATCTGAAGTGACTTACGACCTGGACAGCTGAAACCAATAAAAAGAATGCCTTCAGATATTTTTAAAAAGAAAGTCCAAGCAATAATGCATTGTCAATTGATTCAAAATAATAGTGCAAGTTGAGGGAAAACTTTCCTGCTGCAGGGAAAGCCGCTGCAGCGGGGTCAGGAGAGCTGGGTTCTGCTACCCAAAGCCCGTGTTTTTTTTTCCATAGCTTTTACCTGCTCAGTCTGAATGACAAACCATTTAGATTGCATCTGGTTATTTTCCACATGCGTACCATCTAGAGTGTAATAGGCCATTACTCTCAGGTACTATTTCTGGGCCCTACTATCGTGCTAGCAGTAACATTAAACATAATGAATCTTCAGCGGAGGTGGAAACAGTATGGTTTCTTCTCCGTTACTATGAAAAACATCCTCAGGATTCAAAACAAGTCCAGCCATACTTTGGCAGGCACCAGCTCCCATTAGCATCAGAGCAGCTTTTTATAGAATGAACATTTTCGAAACCAGACCTCAAAAATTACGGCCAACTCTCCAGACCGCACAAACCGTACGAGAAGCTACTCTTAGCCTCCTGCTTTCAAATGAACCAGTGGACAGATCACGTACGCGTCCCTCTACCTTTTGCTGGGTCCCCGGTGGTGGTTCTTGAAAGAATACCTACAGTCTTACAATGTGTTTTAAATAAACAACTTGCTCAATAGGGGTGGCTTTAGCTGTTGCAATTTGATACGGAGCAAACGAAACAAGCCCGGTATTGCCCATTGCACTGTTAGAAAATACAGCACAGGAGGCAGTGAAAAACGACCAGTCACTTCTTTTCTCCCAGCTGATACATATCTTATTTATTCTTTCTCATAATGTGTGAATGCTGTGCCGTGCCCTATTTTGTCTTCTCCCTCAATTAAAATGTAAATTTCTGCAGCCCGTCTCCGTAATTCCAAACGGCTCCAGGCAGGGGAATTTAAACTGCTTTTAATAAAACCAACTACAGATGCTGCAGTAAGATTCCTTTCAGAACATTTGAAATCTATATTTTTTAACAGTATTCTGTGTATTATACAGTTATGTCATTGCTCTCAACTTTCCCGTTAAAAGCAGGATCTGGAAAGACGATCCATGGCCCAACAAATAACGGGTAGAATCCCAGCTGGCTCCATGCACGTGCCCAAGCACATATATGCACCTCCCACCCCAACAATTATTTGTATTAATTGCTGTTTCTTTTACTTTCGGAAGATGCAATGTAATACGCTTTGGTTTGCGGGCTTGAGCTTGGCATCTTTGAAATTCTCAAAGCCTTTTCACCACCCAAGATCGACAACAAATCTTTGGCAAATTGAGTTTTCAGTTAAGAATCCACAAACCTGCGTTGACAAGACGTTGTGCTGGGTGTTCCCTAATTTTCTTTTTCCCCTCTTCTGTAAATTCGGTAATGTTTGGAAGTTCAGATGTGTCCTGCTGAGTTAGCGTACTTAAAAGGTAAGACTCGCACTCAAATTTATATCTGAAGTGCTCTTGAAGGGCTAATTTCTGACAGCGCAGTCTTAACTACCCACCTACCTTTAGTGAACTCGACAATCACAACTCAGAATAAACTCCCACATCATACAGCCAGGGGAAAACCCTCCCATCGACAAACCCTGCCTGCCTCCCTCCGTGACATGGAGATGATGCCACATTTATAGAAGCGGTCTTGAAGAAACAGAGGAGTTGCCAAAGTCCCATACACCAAAAAACTGCCGAGCTGAGAAATAAAAGTCAAGACGCCCATAGGTCTCGACTACATTTGTCCCAGGCAAAAATCCTACAAAGGAAGCACCAAAATACTAAATTTAACCAACATGCAGACCTACAGCATATAACCATGTGTTGCATACATTGACAGCATCACACTTGAAAGCACAGAAGAGCCTATGGAAATATTCGCAGCGCTGTTTATCACTTTCTGAATATCTGGAAAACGAGCGTTTCATTCTAAAACCTTTTCTAACACAGATTTGCACAGCGAATGACAGATGGTTCAGATCCTGGTGTGTACTGCTTGCTTGATAGCTAAATTAGTACTTGCAGGTCTCATTCTGAATGTTGTTTCACCTCTACAATTTTGATGAGAGTTCGTTTTTCACCAGATTTTCCCCTGGCAAATATCGAAAAGGGTAAAAAGCCCAAAAGCAAGCCCCAAAGAACTAGCAGTGCCAGCAGCTAACATGAGCTTCCAATTTGGAAACTCCATTTCCAGCTGGGATGCTCTGAAATGACAAACCAGGGAAAGGAGGGCTTGTAATCGAGGTGATGCTTTCCCTCTCCACCTACCTCCGCAGGGTCCCCCGAGCTCTCCTGGCATCTCCCCCCACCCAGCCTGCAAAATATTTTTAGTTTCAAATCCACAAGCAATGTTCATCTGTATTTTTTTAATCAAGAGAATGACAAAGCGAGAACTGCCCGTACTGAGATTGAAAAATTAAGAGGAGAAAAAGATTTGACAAAGCAACACTCAAGAGCCCGAAATCTCTCCTTGATCACTCTCAGACTCCAACGGGAATCAAGCATTCCCATCACGTTGATATTTGTTTCTCCATTAGCATAAAATCACAACAGTCAAGAACTGTCAACCTTTGAACCTGAGTGCTGGAAAAGCCAAGGTATGTAGTTCAGAGGTGGACCGAAGCGTTTATATTAACAAATTGACTATTATTGTGTTTATTCTAAACTTTTCTTTGCCCTTAGGTGACTGTTTGCCATTTCTGTTACAAAGGATGACCGATCTTGCCACTTTTCCATTCATTTTAAACATTTGGTTCAGGAAGGTTTTAGACAGTGTTACATTCAAACAAACGTGGCAGGCGTAAAACAGAGTTACTTCACTCAGATTAACAGAAATGTTACCATATAATATCTAAAACGCATGTGCGTTGCTGCAGGTTAATCCGTTGACATGCACATCCACATGCGTTTTGCCGGTATTCCAGGTTTCCCATAAAACTGGCCATATACGATCAACACATTAAACACCTGAAACCATAATTTTGTACCTAAATCGGATGTAAACAAAGTGCAACTCCCTCTATTACGCCGAACGCTTCCACATGCAGCAAGCGACCGCCTCCTCCATCCTTAGAAATGCTTTGCGCTTTATGGGATGCAACATGAATTAAAACCTCAAAACTCTAGGCAGGTCAAGAGGGAAGAAAAAAAAAAAATATCAACCACAGCCCTTATTTGCCTCTCAGGGATTGAATTTTGGTCTTTTTTGTGTGACCCCAAATCAGGTATTTGAAAGACAACTTCAAAACTACCATCTCAAAGGCACTCGGATGCCAGCAACTTCGTAATTTTAATTCCCCATCACTAGTTCAGCCAACCCACAGAGAACTGGAAACCTTCTACTGCTCTAAATACGAGCAAACCTCTACCTTCTTCCAAAGAGACTTTAATAGCTTTTTGAGGGGTGCACACAGGGTGACCCCCCTTCTCCAAGATTCCCATGACACCACCACGTTCTGCAGGACACCCCTAACGCCTGGCCAGGCTCCCTCGGGAGCGAACGGCATTTTTGGTACTTGCTCTAGTAAAACTGCTGCAATATTTAGACCTCTTCTCTATAGAAAGTGAACGAGAGAGCTACTTCAAAGCTAAGATACTAGCACTTGATTTATTGCATATTTTAAGTTGCCATCTACCTGGATTGTCAACTGGCAGCTGCATGCCAGCACCCATACCCCAGCCACGGCGGTGGTGCAGCGCCAGGCTGCTACCTGCAGCTCGCTCTCTACTATTTCCAGATCCAGGGGGAAGAGCTGAGCAGGGAAATACGGACCTATGTGTCATCTTCCCTCAAAGCTGTCATGGATTTGCAAGGGTCCAGGTTCAAGTGCAGCGTTCAAGCTGCAGCCCTGGGTGGGGAGTTGACCCCCACAGGCAGGGCACCCATTTCTCTGTCAGCAGGTGAATGGGAGCCAATGCAAGGTGCATCATTTTAAGGAAAATTCTGCTGGTGAATAAAGGTGGGAATCGCGTATCTAAACACAGGCATCGAGCATCACCACTAACACCCAAGATTATCTGAGATGTGGGCAAATATCTCATGGGACCTTTGGGAAATTTGTACTGACCTGGAGCAAAAGCTGGTAGCCAGGCCCATGAAATGAAGTCTCCGCTTGCCCTTACTGCAATGCAGCACAAGGGGCCACCGCACGAACCTGTTAGCGCAGCCCTCCCGATGTGAATCCAGCTTTTGTTAATAAAATAAAAGGACTGATGTTTCCATGCGGTCCTTTCAATAGCAGCACGTGCCGCCGAGTTCCAGCACGCTGTTCCAAAAGGTCACCTGTGACTTACGATCTAGAAAGAAAACTATTGCAAAATATTGGAAGATGAAACAAGGTACCTATTAAATTTATTTTGGTCAGCTTGCTAATTGAAATTACATTTTCAGCAGCTCCTTGTTCAAGAAAAATTTAAGACTTCAGAAAACATCCTTATTTGTTTCCTCTCTCAAGAAACCTGGGGGCTAAAATGCATTTTTCTCTTTGTTTTATTAGAGGGAACAGCAGCCACAAATACAAAACAAATCACGGCAACGGCAGCAATAGCACAGAATAGCAAAAGCAGGACAGTCACAGTGCTGTGTCAAGAAGCAAGCGGTTATACACACGTGCATCTCTACTGCTAAAGCACTGATGAATTTTCTATCACAAAACCTCAAAATAAGGGCTCTTTCCGAGGTGTGAAACACTGGAGAAAAACGATCTGCAAAGCACTCAGCTCTGCTAGGCTCAACTTTAAAAAAAAAAAAAGTGAGAAAACTCTGTTAAGAAAATAATTTTTCTGCATCTTTGTTATTGCAGAAGTATTTTTTTCAGGTCTAATAAACCCACAAATAATTAATATGACCTTATAATTATGATTTTAGAAAAAAGTAATTATCTTTTTTTGTAAAGGTTAAGGACTTGCTAATTAGGTTTAATTCTGTTATAAAAGGTTCTTGAGCCAAAGATGAAGCATTAAATAAATAACGGGTTTCTTTATGAACTTTTCAAGTATTGTTTTTGACATCCAGACGCCGTAACGCTTTGGTTTTATATGCCCAGATATCACGGCAATCGCTTCTATTAAGAGCAAAAGGACAAAACGCTGTTCTGTAAGGGAAAATCTGTAGTACTCCTCCCAGGTTTTCTACATCCGATACACTAACAATAGGAATACTAAATCGAAATCAGAAGTTCAAAATATCCATTCACCTAGGCAATTTGTCTTCTTGCTTCCCTAGACATGGTCTACGTGCAATTCTTGCTTCTCCAGACGTGATCCGGTTATTTAATACCATCCGTCCACCAGCCAAATGGCTCAGGAGAGGTCCACACGCAAGGTGCAAATTCCCCTTTTCTCCCCCCGAAGTGAAAGGCAGCAAGAAGAAAACCCGATCCCCCCTTTCCCCACCAGCATACTGAAGACAAGGAGATACTTCATCATCCTTAAACCCTGGGGGAATAAGGTAGGGATGTCTCTTCCCTCCCAAACCGGAGTATTTAGGAGCCATTCTTTCCAATTTCCTAGTCGCTTGACACCGCAGACCCGAGAGAAGCAGTCCTGTGAAATATTATTAGAGTTGCAGGGATGAGCAAAGCATGAGCCTCAGCGTTTAGCGCTCCCCGGCTCGCTAATCCTTCTCTCCTCGACTGAACTGTTCCTTCTTCCTCCTCGTTTTCATTTTGTTTTGAATGCAGATGAAGCAAAGTTCACAGTCTGCTGCCCCACATAAAAAAATAAAAAAAAGATATACAGCCAAAGAGACATTCAACATTGGATTCAATGATGCATTTGAAGATAATGTGGCAGAACAAAGACACAAAGCAGACTTAACTACAAACGCTGAATAAATATCATTTCTGCTTTTAAGAAGAACTTACCAGGGCCAAAGGCAAATGCAAAGAGGATGCTGTGTGAAGGGGGACGGGAAAACAGAAAAGCAGGAAAAAGGGAAAAGAGACTACACTAGATAGTGGTTTCCTCTGAAAAAAAGAGCTTTTATCCAAGAGCCCCTCACAAAGACGCTCTTATCACGCACATATATAAGCTGCTCAGAATTTTTATCCCTCTCCTTTGAAGATAAAGATTCAAACCTCGCAGGTCTGATACAAACAAGGCTCCCGCTGATCTCGGTGGATATTTTGGTGGTGTAAAACCATAGGGATGCGGTGTGATCTCTCTCAGATGACTTCCTTGGAATATTCTCTGTTTTCAGGCGTTAGCCAAACCATGCCTTTTTAGGGTTTCCACTGGGAATGGCTAGAAGCTCACTGGGAAACAGAGGAACCTGGACATCCCCTGTGCTAACCCAGCTGTGGTTCCAGTGGCGCCGAGCCCGGGGGGTTTCGGGACACGGTTAGGAATTCCCAAGGGATAGCTGGGGAGCAGCAAAACCGTGACACCTGGTAAAGCCACGAATCAATCTGGACACGAAGGCTCTTAAAGAGAGAACTCGGAATAAATGCAACAGTAGATACAAAAAAGATTGAACTGGCTCTGCTAAAAGTCAAGTCTAATATAGAAAATTGGTTTTCTCAGTAGAAGCTATTAAAGAAAAGTCTCTGGGATAAAAAAAAACACTAAAAAACATCCCCCCATTCCACTCCCCCCAAAAAGACCACTACCAGAAAAGAGAAAAAACAGTGACTTATCCTTGTCTACGTTTAGCAGTAGTACCATACTGGTATACCAGACCCACACGGTTTGCATGAACGTGCTCACGGGATGATTTTATTTTACAGATCTGACTTGCGCTTCTATATGGTGCTAAATAAAGCCTTTCGCGGACACCAAGGCAGCTTCGGGGGCTTCCCACCGCTGCCCCAAGGTTGAGCAACAACGAGCACCCACAAAGCGGGATCAGCCCCAAGTCCTTCAGGGGACCTGCCGACGCTGCGCGAGGAAAGGCCACGGAGGCAGAGCTCTCCCTGCCTCCTGCCCACTCCAAAATCATGCAGTGTTCGGATGCGAGATCATCGCGATGTCCCATCACTACTGACCTGCATCAAATTTTAACTATTATAGCTTATAGCCAAAGGATGAGGAAAATGGCGAGTTCTAATCTTACTCCCATGCATTCTCCACGCCACCCATGTCAAAACCATTGGTTGTTTGCTTTAGAAGGTGTTTTTTTACGGTTTCAGTTGTAAGTTTAAGAAATAAGACAAAATTCAAACCCTTACTGGGAAAATGCTACATCTCTTTGTATTTGTCAGTCGATACGAGGAGCCCTTCCATCAGAAACACCAGAGCAAGGTGCAGGCAAACCAACTGATATACCTAGGAAAGCATTTCATGCCTTCAAAGTATCATACTGTCTGATATCAAACACATTTAGTTTCCTAAATAATTTGATATATTAATTTCATTTGCAAAAATCTTGGCCTTAAAATACATAAGCTGAACATGAGCCAGCAGGGTGCCCAGGTGGCCAAGAGGGCCAGCGGCATCCTGGCTTGTGTCAGGAACGGTGTGGCCAGCAGGAGCAGGGAGGGGATGGTGCCCCTGCGCTGGGCACTGGTGAGGCCGCCCCTCGAATGCTGTGCTCAGCGCTGGGCCCCGCACCCCACGGCGGCCATGGAGGGGCTGGAGCGTGGCCAGAGCAGGGCAGCGAGGCTGGGGCAGGGGCTGG
The DNA here is from genome assembly GCF_965183815.1 of Platalea leucorodia. Lineage (NCBI taxonomy): Eukaryota > Metazoa > Chordata > Aves > Pelecaniformes > Threskiornithidae > Platalea > Platalea leucorodia. The sequence continues at coordinate 2,252,529 of NC_138858.1, forward strand.
AGCACAAGGCTGGGGAGGAGCGGCTGGGGGAGCTGGGGGGGCTCAGCCTGGAGAAGAGGAGGCTGAGGGGAGCCCTCATCGCTCTCTGCAACGGCCTGAAAGGAGGCTGGAGCCGGGGGGGTCGGTCTCTGCTCCCCAGGAACAAGCGATGGGACGAGAGGGAACGGCCTCAAGCTGCGCCAGGGCAGGGTTGGGTTGGGTATGGGGAAAAACTTCTTCCCCCAAAGGGCTGTCAGGCCCTGGCCCAGGCTGCCCAGGGCAGGGGCTGAGTCCCCATCCCTGGAGGGATTTAAAAGCCAGGGAGATGTGGTGCTCGAGGACATGGTTTAGTGGTGGGCTTGGCAGTGCTGGGTTAATGGTTGGCCTTGATGATCTTAAAGGTCTTCTCCAGCCTAAATGATTCTATGACTGATTTTACGCAACAGATCCGTACTAGATATTCACAGCAAATATTCTTATCTTTTGCAGCGGCCCCTACAGTACCAAAGGGAAACTCCCAGCTCGTTTGGCAAACAAAACTCAACAGGCAAATCATGCACCTAATGCTCACATTAGAAATGCTTCTGTTTATCCACAGAAATATTAGAAAAGGACATAAGCAAGGGCAAGATGTCCCCATTAAGCATTAACTGATGGCCTCCAGGACAGGGACAGCTTAAAGCTGTGAATTGTCAAAGTATGCTATGTTTTTTTTAGCCCAAAACAATGCTGTGGTGTACCACAGGTGCTGTGGCACAGCATCTACAGAAGGAACAAGACGACAAAATTGGTGTGGAACAGTTTAGCTTTAACCCTTTATCCAACAGGGTCGGTTCTTCTTTTCACTCCTTTTCTACTGACACTACTACTGGGAAATCAGAAGGGAAAAAAAAAAAAGAAAAATAGTTTGTGATAAACAAGCTACTTGTACAGCAGAGGAGGAGGAAAGATAGCGGGGAAATCATTAAGATCTTTAGTGTTTACTGAAAAGCGGATGTGGAAGCTATTTCTAGCCCGCAGATCTTTGTCAATGATTTCCGGCACTGTCAGCCACGCTCCTCCTCTTGAAAATTCATCCTACGGTGGTTTCCATGACTCTGCTCTCACTACCTTTATAATTATTCCCTAAACGCATCTTTCAGATGCTTCTCCTAACCTTCTTGCGACACACGAGCTTGGCCTTGACCGCGGTCCAGCAGCATTTGCAATAATGCTTCACGCCGGGGCAGCACCGTGGCCTCCAGCTCCAGCCTAGGGCTCAAAGATCACATCTTATTGCACCTCAGCCAGCTACTGTCTACAAAAGAAAACGACCAAGTTCTTTTATCATTTTATCGGTGGAGAACAGTTACTACAGCATCCACACTCACAAATAAGTAGCATCTTACACTTCTCAAAGGACATCAGGTTTTAACGTGGGGAAATAGCAGGGAGCAGTGGCTTGGCCATAGGCCCTCAAGAAATGATTTTTGTAGGTGGGCACCGAAAAAAGATTTTCCGAGTTGTAGCTTCCTTAGTTATACGGCACAGTAACGGCCTGGATAGAGTTGACTCCGCACAACCGCCGGCTTTGCAATCCTCTGTATTTGCATGCAATAAATATGGCCTCAAGCTGCGCCAGGGCAGGTTTAGGTTGGATATTAGGAAAAACTTCTTCACCAAAAAGGTGGTCAGGCACTGGACCAGGCTGCCCAGGGCAGGGGTTGAGTCCCCATCCCTGGGGGTATTTAAAAGCGGGGTAGACGTGGTGCTGAGGGACATGGTTTAGTGGTGGCCTTGGCAGTGCTGGGTTAACGGTTGGACTTGATGGTCTTAAAGGTCTTTTCCAACCTTAGTGATTCTATGATTCTAAATACCGAGCTTTCTTCTGAAGGGCTTTGCCTCTCCTGCCATCCTCGGAGTTCAGAAAGTCCTTTCAGAGCGGATGACACGCGAGGCGTCCAACAGGAGCCTGCTCGGTCTGGCAGTTACCTCCATACCCGCTCCTACCCTTCTTTTTCCTAACAATCTGATTTAACAGAAAAAAAAAAAAAAAAGATTACTTCCATTTTTCTTTCAAAGGAATCCTTTTCTGTTATCTTCAAAAAGTAAACTTTTTGCACATAATAGCCAACTCTTCTGCAGTTAAACCACACAAATTGGTGGGAAGAGGAACAGGAAAATGGAAATTAAGTAGCTTAAGATTTTGAAGAGGTCACCGAAGAAATAACTTTACATTAAAGAGTGTATTTACTAGATAGATGTCCACGTGCTGGTAACATAGAGATGACCAAAGAAATCGTCCATGCTGCAAATTAGTATGAATTAGAGACTGAAGATTTAGGCAAACGATACATGGGTAGGAACGTAAAAACAAAAAAAGGAGAAAGAAAGGAAAAAAGATGACTAGGGCGAACTAACTGAGCAAAAAGCTATTGAAAAAAATATTCAAGACGCTGTTTTAAAAAAGATACACTGCTCAGCAGCGTTTGACGGTTTCCTATAACTGAGTTTTAAATCTTGCCCTGCTTTAAGTATCAAAAGCATCTGCACCATGAACAAATACACTTTTCCAATATTTAAAGATAGCGCGGCGAAAAACAAATACAGTTGCCGCAGACCCCGTGCTAACTTAATCAACTTGCAGCCTCTGAGACTTCTCCGTTTGGCACAAAAAATATTAGCTGACATTAAAACAATTTTATTATGCACCTATTAATAAATGATTAATTTTCAGACTTCAAACAGATCCTGTTTTGTGGAGACCTACATTTCAAGCAGCTCAACGCAGTAGAAGTCCAACTCAGTTTTTTTTTTGTACAATAAGCAATTTATAAAAGGCAGGTTCAGAAGTTAAACGTGAAGATGTGAAAATTAGCCTAACAGAAAAGAGCCCAGCTCACAGCGCTGTAAGACTGCGCTAATTGCATTCTGGTAAACAGGACTGAAGACATACAATTCACTAAGCCAAATTTGGTGGAAAAAGTAATAGAAATGCAGATTATTGGACTGATCTATTTGGAAGACATTCTTTTGGAAGGCAGATTGGATTCATGGGGAAAATAATCTTCCCCACGGCCTCCGGCTCCAGAAGGATGCCAACGAGCTGGGAGCCTGAGAAATACCCTGAATATTGAGAGGACACATAGCTCCATCCCAGACACCACCTAGAAACCAGATCTCGTCTTCCCAAAAGTGCTGTGGGTCTTTCCTCGCCTCTGTGCGTTTGCTGTTTTCCATCCTCAAGCCTCCCTCTTTCTCCTTCTACCCTCCCTTCAGAAGTCCAAGTTGGCCAAACAGCCAACCTATGATCTCTTCTGCTTTGAAAGAGGCAGCTAAAATAAATATTTTAAAAGTAGCTTGACACTTGGAGAAGGGTCTCGATGACCGATAGAGCGGTCCTACCCAGAGAGGGTATGAGTACAGGTCAGAACCAGAAAGAAAAGCCGCATTTTCTGGTTTTGCTGGACTTTTCCTTTCTGTGCATGGCTGTCTACTAGGATCAGAGGGAAATAGCTTAAAAATTGCAACGAGAGCTCCCCCAATTCTCTTTCTTCCCCAAAATTGCATGCAGATAAAGACAATGGTTTGAATGAAATATTTATATTCTTTTTCTTTCTCTCTTGTTCTGGCTATTTATAAAAGGTCCTAGGAAAAAAAAAAATGTAGATAGACTATCATCCCAGCAATGAGGTTCAAGCCCTTTTATCCCAAACCTGAAACCTGTGTGAATCTCAGCACTACACATCTCGGCAGCCTGTGCTATTCCATTCACAATTTTACAAAACTCATGGAGAACCAAAAAACGCAAGCTTATTTACCCATTTATTTTTTTCAAGGCTCGCTTCTCAGTCTAGTTTTATAAACACTTGAAGTTTTACTTCGAGTTCATTCTGATCCAGAGCTCAGGTTCGAACTGCCCGAAAGAGGAGCTTCTGCACAGATTTACCTTCAACTCTTGGGTATCATCCATGACAAGATACTGAACTCAACCGCTTCCAAAATATAATGAGCTCCAGCGTTTTTAAGTATCAGTTCAACTCCAGTTTACAAACCTCTGAGTTAATTTGGAAGATATATTCTCCAGGAAAACAAATTCAAATTCATGTTTTCTTCTTTTATGTATAAAAAGGTGGTCAAACACACTCATGGTTGTGTCTAATTGGCCTACAGCTATGCTTTAATTAGATACGTTGTGACAAAATGTCGCTCGCAAACCCCGCGCTGTGCATATCTAAGACACCTCCAAGGTTTAAAAGGGACTAAAAAAAATGTCAGCCATACAAGTCCTTCAAAACTAAAGTCAAAGTTACTTTAAGTATGTTAGAAATGTTGCATATTTTAAAATCTGAGTTTGACTGAATGTGCTTTTACTATTTCTAGCCCTTCGCACCTGATGGGCAGCGGTCGGTTCAAATACCTGTAGCTGCTGTATAGCTGAGAATAAAGCAAGCCTTGCTCGGTGTCCTCAACATCACCCTGCCGCTGGGGCTAACGCTGAGCGAAGTTGGCATTTCACAGAAATTTTAAGTGGGTGTGTAACATAATAAATACTATCACCACGCACCGTCCGGCTGCGTTCATTCTCCGCTGGAGAACTTGGCCACTTCAGCGGCTTTCCTGGAGTCCGGGACCACGTTACAGTCAGGCTTTGCAATCAGATACGGAATTACAGGAAGAACAAAAGTAATTTTCCGTTAACTGTGTAACTATATATCTAAATATACTTATGAAAAAGAACTTGCGCTTGGTGTTGAACATCTCCCTTGGGCAGCAGGAAAAAAGAAATCCTGTTATTTCAAAAGCTGCAATTATTTAGCAGTCATAGGGAATTCAGTGCCGGCTTGTTTATGCAGTTCCTATGAACGATGATGCAGCCAGTGTCTAAATTGAGTTCGCTCTTTCCCCCGGCATAGCGAACCGTTTGTCTAAGCTAATAAATGTACATATTAACCCAGCCACCTCGTAGGAAGCCTGTTCTACGCTCTGTTCAATATTTTCTAGTTAAACTAATCGGAACCATTTGCTCAAAAGACTTTTGAGAGCCTCTCCCTCGCAACTGGAATATACGTACTTCACAGGCTGAATTTGAGTAGTCTCAAAGTCCCAAGTGGTTTTAACGGATCGCCACTACGGTGAGCTGTAAATACTTTCCCAGAAGCCACAAGCGCACCACGGAAGCCGATACAAAACACTTTTTCGGAATCTGAAGAATAGCAAATGCTAGGAAAAGTCATGGGAATAGCACTAGATGCATTCATTACAAGTAACCAACGTTTTTCAGTCTTGGACAGTCTCCTGCCTTCTTTTTTAATAATTGAATTTTGGCAGCTGCATTAATTCGTGTTAACCATGTAGTTTAATGGGAACTACTCCATAACTGAGTGCAGTTCACCATTCATTTCATTTAGGACCTTTTATAACCATTAATCAAACCGATGGCCAATCACTCTTGTCACGCTGAATCAAACCAGAGCCTGAAGGCAAAGGGAACAAAAAAACAGGTCTAATGAACGCTGCCATTCATCTCGTGTTATAAATAGAGAGCGCAGGGAATCACAACAGCGTGTAAGCGCAGCAAGGCCAACTCTCTTACCTCTGAAATTCTGCCCTAACTCTGATTTGAAAGCTGTGACATTTCAGGAAAAAAAAAAATAAAAATAAAAGATTTTGCCCTCCATCAACAAAACTACTCTGCTAATGATAAAAGGGATGATGAAAACCTGGCTGGAAGGGTCCCCGAGAAATCACCGTCCGCCCCACTGCCCCATAGCAGGATCCGCTTTCATTTACGCGTGCCTGATAACTGCCTGGGCAACCTGGTCCTAAAAACCGCACACCCGCGGTTGTAAGCTAAAAGAAGTCGTAATACGCCGATGACTACAATTCATTTATTTATTTTTAAATGACACGAGTGTGCTTTGCAACGAGGTCTACATCTTTCGACCGTCTTATGCAAGCACCGGGGTGACTTATTCTCAAGCACCTCGCTGCAGAAAGTACCCTGGAGAGCTCGGGAACAGAGAGCAAACCACTCTCCAAGGGCAAAAGAAACCACTTCTCTCGCGACAATATATATTCATGCGGTTCTCAATTTATAGTACAAGAGATAAAAGATTATTCTCACAAGTAACCCAGCTGTAGGCTCTTCTCTCCATTGAGACAAAGAAACTAGAAAGAGCTGAACAGCCAAGGGTCAGGTTTAGTACTGGGAACCGCTCCTCTCTGAGGAAGCTTTCTGCTTCAAACATTTAGTTTAAAAAAAAAAAATAAAAAAAGCTTTGCTTTTTTGTTTTTGTTTTAAACAAGCTGTTTAAAATGTATGTAGACATCTGTTGTTTTTATTTCTCAAATCCGGCCAGCAATATGGAGAAACTCATTTCATTTGCGTCGTCTTTACTTGTCGTTTTCCATTTTTTTGGAAGTATATAACATGCTCTCCTTATTGGAAATAGCATGGTGCTAAACCATGCTAATATATTAATTATAACACCATACTAAGAAAGATTCCTAGCGTTATTATTAGATATTCGCAGAAGCAGCTGGGTGCTACAAAGCAGATGCCATTGCTGAGGAGCTGCACAGTGAAAGAAAATATAGCTCTTCTCTGGGTTTTGTTGTGTTTTGTCTTATCCTGTTTAATGCTCAGAAAAGAGAGACTTAATTCATACTTAAATGTAAATACCAGAATGCAGTAACTAGCGTTACGCAACAATTACACAGTGATAAAGTAATAATGCTAGTGCTTTTAAAAAACAGGGAATTTATAAAGAAAATATGTATTTTCTTAATACCAATGCACATTAAATGTTGGTGAAACAGTAGCTATACGCCTTCTGGTACCATCTATGGCTCAGTCCTATCACCGAAGCTAAGCTTTTCCCATTACCTCTAACGCAAAAGACCCACCGTCCTCCACTTTGAGCTTTACGTATCAACCCTGCTCAAAAACCTTCTCCACAACACAACGTTAAAGGAGATATTTAGTGGGAAAAGGAGCTATTTGGTGGTAAAATTTTGAGAAGCGCATCGGGCCTACGGAGGAGATTCTCAAACGGGCACTTCAGCTCCCAAACCTCAGGTCAAGCTGACCCACAACAGCTAACCCACGCTTTTACGCCAAAGACTTTTCACCAAGGCCACGTTCACAGTAACTTTGCACACGCGATTCATGGTTTCCCTGCACGTTACTCAACTCAAGATCATGTTTAAAAAAACAAACCAAGAAGCAAACAGAAAAAATAAAAGGTTTCTGTCTCCAAAGGGTAAATACCTTCTCAGTATTGCTCAGGGTCAGAACTGGCTCCCAAAGTTATTTAGGCCCTTCTCTAAATCTCATTTAGCACCTCTGCCCATAAGCAAAAATCAATCTGAAGAAATTTATGCAAAGCCCTACAGAGCCTAGAGCCAAAATAGAAAAGCGAAGTTAGAGATGGCTGAAGGAGGTAGGTGGGACAGCAAACCGTGCCACCACCCGTCGGGATGGGGAACGTCTCCCTTGGTCCCATGCTACACTCAAGAGTTAGGCCGGCAAGGCCGTGCACGGCCCTACTCGCCCCGTGGCCACGGTAGGAAATCGGCCCGCGGTCACTGCGACGGCTCCACACGCGAACACACCAACACACTCCGTGCTTCTGGCAGCAGCAAAGCTCCCTTGTCAGAAAGAAAATAGCTAACAAGCTACTTGGCAGAGCCTCTCTGCAACTATTGCAAGCTGATCCACAAAATTAAAAGTTTAAAAAACAGACTACGCACAGACCTGGTACAGTCAACTTTCCAACATGCGCTCTCCTGTGGATTCAAAGGGATTTTTGTATGAATATTTTTTCCCTTTAAACATAAACCTGTAGATCATACCCAGGCACAGCAATTTTCCTATGATCAGCCAAGTGAGCATCGGTATCACAGAGCTTGTTAGGTATATTTATTTTTAATAGGATTGAATTTAAACACCATTATCAGAAAATAGCAACACTGGATTTCACTCAAGTGCTTTTTACAAGCGTCAGGTGCTGAATAGGTATTTGATACTCATGATGCATTGACAAGAATTACATTTCCAGAATGGCCTGAATCAGGCACTCAACTCCCATTCCACCCATGACAATAAAAATTAGCTGACTGTCCTTCAAACGCACACCATTACCAGGACGAGCTTCCCTTTATCCGCAAGTAGGCATTCACCTCATTATTCACAGACTCCATTAATGGAAAATCACTCAGAACATTGCAAAATAAGATATTAAACAGGACTGGGGGGAAAAAAAAAAGCTTTATGGAAATTCTCAAAGATCAGACTGCTCTTCATTCCAGTCCGGCCTCGCTACCAGCACTAGCCAGAATCAACAGCAGAGTAAGCTGGGAGAAACTTTGTAGTAAGTAGGTATAGAATAATACATACTTATATTGTATTACTATATAATACAATAATGATACATAATTATTTTCTTATATTGTTATATGGAAGTAGTTGCCTCTTCCCATAAAGGATTAAGTCAACCCTGAAGTTCACACACACAAATATATATATACACACACAAATATATCTGTCTTCCATATATATATATGGAAGATATATATATTTATATATATATACACATATAAGCACACACACACAGAGAAGAGAGACTGTTGAAATCCTATTTTCTATGTTGTTCAACGTGCTCATATCCAATAAAACACCACCAAATCTTGACTCAATCTACAAATCTGTTGGTCCCAAAGCTACACTCTGATAGGAAGCTCCACGGATTAACATAACGGTGTTTAAAAGGGAAAAAATAAATCATTTAATCAGCTTTACATTTGCAGCAGAGATGTTAGCACTCGTGCGTACTCAAATATTTTGTCTGTCTCAAGGGCATTCAGTCATGCCATGGGTTTCTTGACTGATTGAGGGTGCTGGATAAGCCAGTCATTCTGCTCAGACCGCCTGGCTGAACTGCTTTATGCAGTTTAAGACATATTATTAAAAAAAAAACCAAAAAAGTAATCCATCAGAATGTCAAGCATGTTCACACGTAAAAGGAAAACTGTAAAAATTTCTGCCAAACTCTGCTGATTCCAATACTTGCACTGACTCAGCACGACGGCAGCAGTGCCAGGCATTTACTTACGCATATGCTATCTTGTACCCCATCTTCAAGTGTCCTATTAATAAAAATACTCTTCACACATCAGTCTCAGCAAGGACAGCCCCTTTCCCCCCACCATCCTTTGAAACTGTTGCCGCCCTTACGTTTTTCCTCCCTTCCATCGCGCCACTCCAGAAGGCAAAACAAATCGGAGATCAACAGAGGAACTTACAGTAAAAACCTGTCAGGGCTCAGCCAGCTTCGCCACGGAAAACCTGCGGCACTACGTGGCGCTTCGCAGTTTACTGTTTGTGCCAGCGCAGACCCCCGTTAGTGCCAAGAATTCATCGTTTCTGTCACAGGGTTGCACAGCTCTGCTAGTACTGTGATTTTTAATCTTTTAAGTATTTAAAAAAAATCCTTGAATAGCATAGCTAATGTTTGGAAATCAGCTACAGGTACCTCCATAACATTATTTTACTGTCACTACTTCTATTTACCACGTGCGACCATACCATGCTCTCCCTCAGCAATGCAACGGTAGCTAACTTGATTTCAAAGGGAAATGTTGCAGCTGCATAAAATTCATACTGTCCAAATGTATTTTTTCCTGGATGGAAAATATAACTGGCTTCTGTGAAGCCATTGAACGCTATTGATTAGGTAATACATTTTTTAAATTCTCTAACTAAAGGGGAGTGAAGACAGAACGAGTTATTGACCCATCTAGTCCAGCACCTTCATCTTCGAAAGCCTGGTTACATTTCAGCAGGTGAACCCACCATTTCCAACAGAGCTTGCGTTGCCTGTCCCACATCAATACCCTGACAAAGAAGTCTCTTCCCAAAGCCTAATGGAAATATTTGACTTCCATATTTTCAGGTGGCAATACCATTAATTTTCTCTCATCTCCGTGAGAACTAGCTCCATCAACCTTCTGGGAAAGGGCAGAAGAGCACCACATTGGACACTCCCGTCTGCCTGACTTGACAGAGGAGCTGTAGGGATGGAAAACCTACGTTGCTATGTCACAGACTCCAAGTTACACCCGGCAAGAAATAAAGTGGCACGGTATCCATGTTTCCCTTTACATTAAACTTTTCAGTATTAAAACTTATCAGGAAAACAAATGGGAGAGAGGCAGTCTTGGCTTTGGGGAGAGACTGGGTTTACGTTCATTTGTCTCATTTTTGCCTGAAGTAAACCGTCATGAGATTTATCGTAGATTACTGTGCCGCTTTATCCTGCCAGCTCGCATATACGTATGCCCTGTCCCATAAAGAACTATAAACTCAGACCAGAGGACAATTAAATAGTCCATTCTGTGTTTGGCTTCTTCAACAAGAGAGCAAGACATGAGCAAGTTTGATTCACCCCCCAGCGGGGGATCACAGCCGAACAGATCCTCAGGTTCTCTACAGGTTTAAAATAGTTTGGGGAATTATTTTTCAATGAGGATATACCAATAGGGTACATCGCTGGGTTTGACTTTTAACCTCAGCAACAGACTACGACCGCTTTTGTAGATACTTCAGGACCGGTGCGTTTGTGCGAGATCGGCTTCAGCAGCGCTCACGACGGAAACGTTGGAAGGTTTCTCATTTTTCATGCTTTCATTGCTGTGTCAAACCATGTTATGGTGATGCAGGCTTCCTTCTTAATACTACTCTCTACCTAAGTGATTCATACACAACACCGTGATCCACGCCTGCTTTATGCAGTGCTTTCCATGACCTTGAGCTCTGAATAACCATTTTGCTACAGGAATTTATGCAGCAGAGTCAGAAGTAAAACTGATTTGACCAAGACGCGCGGTGCTTACGATCGTTCATTCTTGTCAAAAAGACCTAGGTGATTTTATAAGCCGCTTGTCTCACGTGGCCTTACCTTCGATGTAGCTTTTCTTCCGCAATAGCAAACAAAACTAGTGCTAAAACCACTTCATATTAAAAACTCCCTAGTAAAAAGCATTCGCACAGAAAAAAATGTTTCCAAATTGCAGTCAAGTTGTTTGCAGCTTATACATATGGATGCTCGGTAAAAGTTAGCAACAGTGTTTTTCTACAAACACTGCCGTTCAGAACCAATTTTTTTTTTTCCTTTTTGATACTACGTTCTCTTACTTTAGGCAATGACTTAATTATCTCAAACCAGCATTCGCAACCCAACACTACTGGAAAACCGTTCTCTGCTCCTCCTTAAGGGACATTTTAGGAAGAGAAGATAAAATATATATTACCTCAATCTCGATCCATTCAAAAATAGCTGCCTGATTCAAAGGCATTGATAGTGTAATTCTGAATATGTGCAATATTATGCAAAGAGGAGTTGACAAAACTCAACCTCAGAAGCAGCGATGCTCTTCCCCCGCCGTATCAACACGATCAGAGCTATCGTTTGGTCTTTGATACAATTAAGGGACAGTCAAAATACCAAGAAGGAAGGAGAAGAAATGATGTATGACTGCATATCACCTAATCTATCAATTCAGTTATGACCACCTACACAAAACCAGGTTTATGGCATTAGACCTCTCCTAGATCTCTACCAGAACCCGAAACTCCAGGCATTTATCCCACTGCCAAACCAGGCTCCGATCAGAGTGAGATCCCACAGGGAGGTACAGGGTAGGGAGAATTGTTTTCTGGATTTACATCACTTTCAGAATATTGAGGGAGTTGGGGTAGGGAGGCTTCTTTGCCAAAACAGCTAAGCAGACTTTCAGTCTCGCTTAACGTAACGTGAAACAAAAAAAAAGCTATATAAAAAACCCCTCGGAGGCCAAAAGGGAACAAGCCCAAAATACACTTCTGAAAGCTAGAAAATATTTAGAATATAATTGTAGTTGACGCTGGTTAAGACGTTTAATCATCTTCAAACATTTGTTTCAACACTAAGCTCTCTAAAGCTACCGAGCATGCAGATGATTTATATAGTAACTCGGTAAGCTGCACCGGACCTTTTAATTTTCATTAGACGGGGAGATGTGGCTAAAATATTGCCAAAAGGCCATGATACAAAAGGAAAATTTAGCAAAACGCATTATCTCTTCTTGCAAATTCATTCACCTCTTGCAATTTTAGGCTTAGGTCCAACACAGAAGGGGCTATTTTTAGCTCTTTAAAAGAACTAACAGGAACTCCATTGTGAAACACTGTTTCTTGCAACAGCCTCATTATTTAAAAGATCAAAAGCATCTTGCTACCATGTGATGGAACTAACTTTGATCTCATGTCGTCTCCTCAGACTTCAGAGGAGATAATTATTGGACTGTTAATTTTTTTTGCACTCAGACTGCAAATGTCTCACTTATCCCTCTTTGCACTACAGATACAGTAACAATAAAAGGATTACATCAATATTAAAAGATTTGAGTCTCGCAACAAAATACTGATGGGCAATTTATAGTTTGTTAAATAAACAAGCATGTTAACTCTAAGGAAACACAGAAATAATCTGCATTCGTATCTAGCCAAAGAAGAAAATAAAACAATTAGTTATTCTGCTTATGAGATACAATGAGTACATGAGAAGCTTTAGTGCATTTGAGAGTTTCCTACTGGTAAGGATGGATTCAACAAATAAAGAGATTTTCTGAGCGAGTCGGTAGCCCTGGTATAGTGCTCTGAAAGACAGATAGCAGGGGATTGCTGTCACCACCTCTCCAGTTTAGTCATGTAAATTCTTTTGAATCCTTTGAATGTTTTCTGTTAATACAAACACACACGAACACAATGTTTCCTTTTCAGTTAAGTCTGTCACAAATGAGTGATCTAATTCAGGAAAATAAGAAATGTACATCAATACCATGCCTACGTTACAGCTCCATTTTCTTCCATCTGCTCCGTACCTGGGAATTCCACATGGGAGCAGAAACTTCACCAAAGAAACCTGTGATCTCCCAAGAGGGTGAATGCAATGGCATCGTGCCATGGCAACGCAGTTCTGGTTTCCCCTTGAGACTGCAAAGAGCCAGCCGTTGTGGCATCTTTCATCTTTGTGTCGGTCCAGCTTCACGCTCAGCACCATCTTGGCATTCTGCCTTCTGCTCTTGGAGATTTTCATCATCTTACATTCACCCTTACGGTTGTGTCATATCACCATCACATACCTCTCGACATGCCTGAAAATTTATGTACCTTTAATTTCTGCGTGACACACTTACAGCAGAAGGCATAACGAAGCCAAAGCTAGATGCGTCACAGACTGAATGCAGACAGGAATAAATTTTTCAAAAGGTACATAAAAGGACTTAAATGCAAAACTCCCATTAATTTTCATGAGAACGACGTGGTCAGAAGCTACCTACGCAAGAACGTAGGCAACGATCCTCCAGCCACAGTTGCTCTTACCAACAGATATCGCAATCGATTGTTGGGGTGAAATAATCAGTGTAATTTATTTCTACTTCAGAAATGACAATTAGTCACCTCCTCCACACTCGATTTGAAATCCACATATTTCAATAAGGCAAATAAAGTATACTGCTCAACAACTTACCTGCCTTTTCAATATTTGGTTCCTTCTAATGAAAACAATCCCATAATAAATTAACTTCCACAACTATAAAGCCACATTTTTATTTTTATCCGGTAAAACAATGTATTACATTAATGTACCTAAAGGAATAGAACGGAACCCTCCATCACCAGTAATTATTGTATTTTATTATGGCTTGATAAAAGGATATTGTTATACAAGCACTGAATATCTCATAATCCAAATTAAGGCTCTATTCGCTAATGAAAGTATTTTTCACGCATAAGCTTTAAAGCTAGAATGCAAATAGAACAGCACACTGAAATATGTTATTGTTTGACTAAGTATTAACTATGTCGTTCTTTAGATCTGACTGAAGAACACTAATGCACTCTGCTATTGTTCAACGGTTTAAACAAAGAAAAAAGAAAAAAGGCAGCTATTAGATTTAAACAAATTTCAGATTCCATTAATATTTGCCATGAGGAAGAAGCGTGGGGGAAAGCAGGTTCTGTCGGGAGGGCGCTTTCCTAAGATTTAACAGTGGGAACCCTCCGAGCATCACTGCCAAGTGAGGACTTCCATGAATTTACTTGGACTTCTGTTGTGAGAAGACGCTAAATACATTGATTTTTCTTATCTTACCATATTGACTGTTCATGACAAAAAAGAAAAAAAAAATAAAAGCAGCTACAAACCTGATTTTCAGCCCACTGTGCCTGACATCGTGCACGATGGGAACATCCATTGTAATGCCAAAAATCAGGCTTCGGGGAGGAGAAATAAAGGGAAAGGACCACGTACAGAAGGCAGTAGCAATTAGCATCTGATACCATAAGATGTTTGGCAACAGCAAGGCTATTGGGTATTGCGGGAGGTGTTCAAAGATTTACGGGACTTGGTTTCCGTGGGTGCAAATACCCAGTCAAAGCAGGGAAGGGACTTGTACAGTTGGCAGTTATTGGGAGTTCTGGAAATTAAGGTGTTCTGGAAGAGGGAATAATTAAAAATGTTCTTGGATAAGCAATGTGGGTGCAGTTCACGTACTCACCCATCACCGACAGCTCTGCAGAGCCACTGCTGTTCTCGTTTTTGTAGGTGACTACACACGTGTACGTCCCAGAATCATCGTCAGTCACGTTTGATATGAGCAGGTTACTGCCAGCCAGCAACGAATACTTTTTGGACCTGAAACATTGATAACACACATCCGCAACGTGTTAAGGGGCTATCTATCTAGAAAAATACATGCACTAAATTATGCTGTAAGTAATTCTCAGCTGTGATTTTTGCTCTTAATAGCTTTACGCTTCCATTTTAAATACCAGCTAGGTGACATTTATGATCAAATTCCACCCTCGGATTCGGTGCAGAGATGAGTTATAGCAGCAGGTTAAGAGACACGTCTAGTCTCATTAATATTTAAGACGAAAACCTCGCGGCCTCCACGTCCACCCCACTGAATTGAAAGCACCACTCAGTGGTTTGCCTTTACTTTGCTCAAGGAAGCGAAGCGTTAGAGACGCGACCCGCGAAGGACTGAGCTACCTGATGGGGAGCACTTCATCTCCTCGCAGCCACGTGAAGGTGGGAGGGGGGTACCCAGAAACGCAGCACTCCAGAACAGCATCCTTCCCTTCCATGGCCACCACGTTCGACGGGCGCTGCAGGAAAAACTGCTGTCTGTGCAAACCCGGATCTACAAGAGCAAAAGAGACAGTTATCATCCATAAAAAAACCAAAAAAAAAAAAACCAAAACAACATGCTTTTTGTTGGGAATGGGGAATATAAAACGACTGATCAATAACGGACCCAAGAGACCACAGCTTTCACAGATTCTTACTGACGGGAAAAAGAGAAAAATCATAGTACAGACATATAAAAAGTGTATCAAATGGCAATCTTAGAGCTGCTTACAGGTTGAACCCAAGGGAGCAATTTGAAGGTAGAAAAATACCAGCTTTTGGGAAAGTGAGAAAGGACTGTTTATAGCCTGGTATTAAAGTCAGGTCTTGGAAAGCCCCAGGAAAAGACACAGCCACAGCAAGAAAAGACAGATATACATAAGGTTAAGAGTCGTATTGGATTAACGACGCTATTTTGGAGACGCAGGAGGGAAGTTCATAAATATGGCAGGCGAGAAAAGACAAGGAAAGCTTCAAGTTAGGAAAACGAATGAAATAACTTGAAGAAATCTGAATTGTGAAGGAATCTGTAGAAAGATTAGTGCCCCACATTCTCCTTTGCCTGAACGAAGGTGTCCACACGGACGCCCCACATGTTGGAGGCTGTCTGACAGCCCTAGGCACCACCGGGCAACTGAGCTGAGCCTTAGGATGAGCTAAAACTCTCCATAAGCGTCTCTGATCGCCACGGGTGGATCACCATGGACCAGGGGACAACCCACGTTCAGGTGACAACCTAGACCCAAATCCCACCCGTTGTGCCTGAAATACCAGCAAACGGAACCATACGCCAAGGAAATCAGTGGGGTTTGTTTGCTTTTTAATGAATCTGTTCTTTTTCTCGAAAATGACTTCATTTTCTTATCACAGATGTTCAAACAAATGTGCTGGACTACTGCCATTAAACATTATTCCTTGTTTCCTGACACAAACAGAGAAATTACACAATATAAATGAATATTCCCACCAAATTAGCAACTGCAAGATCCTCCAGAATCATCTCCAAGTAATTCGCTGGTTCTCTCATACAAGTAAAAAGAAACGGTAACTAGCTGCGTGCATTTGTTACGGATTTACAGCAACAGCAGATTTCAACTTCTTACTGTAACCAGATGGACATGCAATTGCCAGCCATGAATAAGCGCGACCGAGGAAGAGGATCTCACGTACGACTCAATAGCTTCAATCTGCGAAGACATCTTAGCTGATCACAGCAATACCTTTGGCCTGTGAATTGCACGGTATCTCTTGCAATAACCACAAATATACGTATTGCCTTAACATACGCAATTAAATACATGGCAGCCAACGAGCAGAAACCCAAAGATTTTTTTCCGCAACCCCAAGTCAGTTGCCCAAAGATGAAAACAGATGTGCCAAACCAGAAAGCAAACAAAATCTGTAAATAGTATCCAGATCTTAACACAGGAGTGTCTCCATTCCTTCAAAAGCACTTAGTTCTGAAATCACAAAGAGGTCGCCTCTGATTAAAATAATGATCCTAGTTAGGATGGAAGATGTGAGCAGCAGTAAGAAGCACAGCAATAAAAATATAGGGAAAACGACACCAACGAAGGTTAAATATCAAGTTAGAAAAAGGAGATGATTGATAATTGAAACCATAGGATTTAGTAGAATACATTTGGCTGAGAGGGTTCTTCAAATACATTCGGAATAAATGGAATTCCAGAGCTAGTATAGGCTGGATATTAAACAAAACTGCAAAATCCTAAACCACACAGAAGTAGCTCAATAGGTACTGCTGTTCTGCACTTGGATAAAAGCAGGATAGCACATTCATCTTTTACAGCGATGCGAAATACATTTTTGTTGTATTGGAGACCAGAAACAATGAGACATCACTATTGTCTTAACTCCTCCAATGGAAATGATGTTTTCATTAAAACTCTATCAACAATCTGAAGATGATTTAATAACTAACGTAAATTAAAGCAACACTACACGTCAAGCAAAATGAAAAACAACAGTATTTTATTTGGGATTTTTCCTCTCATCTGTAATTTGCCTGGCAAAATTCTGCATGTGCCCAAGGGACATAATTGAGTGAAAATCCCAGTGAAAGCAAAGCTGTTAGGGTTAAGTATGCCAGCAGATGGCCAAACCAAGCTCCAAGCCCAAGGTTAAACGAAGAGGTACCAATACGTGAACACTGGAAGAGGGAAGTCACCGTCCAACACCAAACTGGGACTCAAATATTTAGACAATAACGGCAGATGGCAGAAGATGGACTCAAAGGTAGGTAAATATTTTTAATTATTGTTTTGGGATCCTTCAATTAACCTACAATCATCAAAAGTGCTTTAGTCGAAAAAGCAAAAATACCACCAATATCAGAGAATCACAGAAGGCTTTGGGATGGAAGGGACCTTTAAAGCCCATCCAGTCCATCCCCTCTGCAATGAGCAGGGACATCTACAACCAGATCAGGTTGCTCAGAGCCCCATCCAGCCTGGCCTTGAGTGTTTCCAAGGATGGGGCATCTCCCACCTCTCTGGGCAACCTGTGCCAGCGCTTCACCACTCTCATCGTAAAAAAATTTCTTCTTTCTATCTAGTCTGTATCTCCTCTCTTTTAGTTTAAAACCATCACCCCTTGTCCTATCACTATTAGCTCTGCTAAAAAGAGTATCCCCATCTTTCTTATGAGCCCCCTTTAAGTACTGGAAGGCTGCAATAAGGTCTCCCCGCAGTCTTCTCTTCAGCCTTTCCTCATAGCAGAGGTGCTCCAGCCCTCTCATCATTTCGGTGGCCTCCCCTGGCCCCGCTCCAACAGCTCCATGTCCTTCCCGTGCTGAGGACCCCCGAGCTGGACGCAGGGCTCCAGGGGGTCTCCCCAGAGCGGGGCAGAGGGGCAGAATCCCCTCCCTCGCCCCGCTGCCCACGCTGCGGGGGATGCAGCCCAGGAGACGCTTGGCTTTCTGGGCCGCGAGAGCACATTGCCGGCCCATGGCCAGCTTTTCATCCCCCAGCACCCCCGAGTCCTTCTCCTCAGGGCTGCTCTCCATCCCTTCATCCCCCAGCCTGTGCTGATACCGGGGGTTGCCCCGACCCAGGTGCAGGACCTTGCACTTGGCCTTGTTGAAGCTCATGAGGTTCACACAGGCCCATTTCTCAAGCTTGTGCAGGTCCCTCTGGGTGCCATCCCGTCCCTCAGGCGTGGCGACTGCACCGCTCAGCTTGGTGTCACCTGCAAACTTGCTGAGGGTGCACTCGATCCCGCTATGTCATTGATGAAGATATTGAACAGCACAGATATTGAAAATATTGAACATATGAAGATATTGAACAGGCAGATATTGAATATCACCTCCTCCTCTTCATTTCCATCTCTTGCTCCATTCACGACTCTCAAAGAGAAGCCTAAGCTTGTATTGAAACTTTTCTGAACCCCCTAATGATATAGCTGCTAGCTGAAAAGGTCGCACCTTCTCTACAGCCCTCTTTCATCTGGAAACACAGCTCTAAAGCAGATAGAAACTAAACATGTCAGTTGTGAAGCAATGTTTTGCCGCTTGATTTCCAGTTGAATAGAGAGTGCAGGGTACAGCCAAGTTAGCAGCTTAAAGCCACATAGAGTGTTGGAAAAAAAAAATCTGTTACATGAAGAAAAAGACAACAATATCTTATCCTTTTCAGAAAATAACAGGATGGAGAGAGTTGTGGTTTCAAACCCACGAAGATCAGAACTCGCACATTATTCAGGCAAGTCCCCAGCACGGGCTGAGCCTCCCAGGAGGCGGCAGCTGTGCCCTCGGGCGTCACTGGTGGCGGCCAGCATCCGCTGGGCCGGGCACAGCCCACAGACATCACAGCCGCAGTCGGTCCTTGTGTCCGTATCTTAAAGGCTCGAGTCGGTTTTACTACCAGAGGGGTCTGGATGGAATAACTAACACATTTTATTTAAGCATGAAGAAGCAAACCCACAGCTTTCATGATAAGAAATGCTAGTTTCCTCATGAGTACTTATTAAGGAGGGCTGACGTGCTGTCACAGACTATTAAAAGTTGGCATATCACAACCGCTGGCTTTGTACCACCTTCCAAAAAACCAGAGTGGTCTAAAACCAGAGCTCAGTAACGAGGACACGAAAAGCAGCGTTATCTGAAGCTACAATTACTTAACCAGAACCTTACAAGGAACCAAGGAGTCTCCAAAGGCACCCTGTCCTGAAGGTGGACATCCACAATTTCCTCTCAGAGCCGAGATCCGACTTGAACAAGGGGATGGTGTTGGATGTTAAAAGAATTCATTGACCAAAAAGTCTGTGGGACCACAGATTGCAAGCCTCTGCAGTGGAGTGTTATACTAGAGGTGGGACAGTCTCCACCCACTTATCCTTGGCAGGGGGAAAAAAAAAAAAATAAAACAAAACAAAAAAATCACTAAACGTGTTCGAGTAAACTCTACAAAAACACGCATCAGTGACAGAACAGACCTTGTGAGAAAAATCAGGCCTTTTTGTGGGCTTAAGGAAGCGGTTCGCATCTAGCGCACAAGCAGCAATGTCAGTATCTGGTTCAGACTCGCCTGATAAAACTCCTCACGGCTGAACCACTGCAACCAGTTATTTCCAGCTGAGAAATAAAAAAAGATCAGACCATCAAATTAGATTTTTACATTAGAGACAAAGGAAAAAGCGAGCGGGAGATTTTAAGACTAAAGGGCCATTCAATCTTGTTTCTTGTATAAGACAGGCCACAGAATCAAACCCATCCTGAGCTCAAAAGCACATTTGAATAAAGTGCGTTCTTCAGGAAGGCACCCAGTCTTGATTATAAAGATTACTAAGGTCTTGTTATCCCCTTCTCCACTTGATTAAAGAGCACTCAGTGTATTCTCCCTGACAAGGTACTTGTACACCATAATCGAGCCCACGTAATCAACCGACTACGGACCAGCTTTAGCAAATGAGAAATTCTTTGCGTGAAGCCCTGGAGCCATTGGAGGCATTGAAATAATTTCAGCCGCGATTTAATCACTTATGCACCAACGTGGCATCTGTGGCCTGGGCTCACAGCCACAACGTCCCCATCCATGGGGACGTGACAGGACACCTCTTGGTCTTTTTCAGCATTAGCTTTTCAAGCAAACTGCTTGACCGGGACCAGGCGGAGCAAGCTGCTCCCACCTACGGGCCATGGGCCCCCATCACTGCCTGTGCTCACAACGCACACGCTCAGAGCCTGATGCTGGACCAGCATCTAAAGAAGGTAAGACCAGCATCAAAAGAAGCATGACCAGTTGGTCGAGGAAGGCAATTCTCCCCCGCTCTGCTCTGCTCTGGTGAGACCCCACCTGGAGGACTGCATCCAGCTCTGGGGCCCCCAACATAAGAAGGACATGGACCTGTTGGAGCGAGTCCAGAGGAGGCCACGAAGATGATCAGAGAGCTGGAGCACCCTCTCCCCTATGAGGACAGGCTGAGAGAGTTGGGGTTGTTCAGCTTGGAGAAGAGGAGGCTCCAGGGAGACCTTATAGCAGCCTTCCAGTACCTGAAGGTACAAGAAGGCCTACAAGAAAGCTGGAGAGGGACTTTTTACAAGGCCATGTGGTGATAGGACAAGGGGTAATGGCTTTCAACTGAAAGAGGGGAGATTTAGATTAGATACAAGGAAGAAATTCTTCACTATGAGGGTGGTGAGGCACTGGATCAGGTTGCCCAGAGAAGCTGTGGATGCCCCATCCCTGGAAGTGGTCAAGGCCAGGTTGGACGGGGCTTTGAGCAACCTGGTCTGGTGGAAGGTGTCCCTGCCCAGGGCAGGGGGTTGGAACCAGATGATCTTTAAGGTCCCTTCCAACCCAAACCATTCTGTGATATCACCTAGGCTGGAAGCAAGAGCTACACTAACTTCCCAGCCTGCAGAGCACCTATCACATTGCTGGCATTTGTTGATTTTATTTTATATATTCATTTATATAGTCATATAAAGCAGGGAACTGCAAGATCTTATTTTCCCCAAACAAAACAAAACTCCTCCTTTCGTGTTTAGCATTTTTCTTGAGCACGCAATGCGCAGTAATGAGGTAAAGCTATACACATATTTTCCATGCTCGTTAAATCCATGACACACAGCTGAAATTCAAAACCACAAATGGGATTTGTGAATGCGTATGTGATTTCGGCAGTCCCCATTACACCGCTATCTGAGAACACCACACTATTTGCAAAAAAAAAAAAAAAAATACATAACTTCACAAAGCCTTATTAGGAGAAATCATTTTATCTCCTTTTTATAGATGGCTAATGGAGTAATAGAGATAATTTGCGATGTAACTAAGGACATGTATGTATTCTGTAGCAGGAAAAGGTCCTGCATTATTTTTTTCCTCATGCTTATGTTAAAGGCATAGCTTCTGTCACATTTTACCAGCATACTTTATAGTCAATCACTACTCGTTCTCTCAAACCCTCGGATTTGTGTCAATATGCATTGATAAGAGTTGAGGATGTATTTAAGTCTCATACCAAACTGGTCTTAAGCAAGTGGAACTCAAGACGATGCAATTTAGTTCTGTTTTCCGACGAAAACGAAGTTGCAAGGAAGATTCAGCCATACAGCTACAGCTCTTCAGCACTCAAGGAGAAAAACGTTACCGTAGTATTTTAGCTACATTCTATATTGAAAAGAAGGAAACGCTTTCATAAAAACGTTGCACCCTGGTGTATGGCATCTTACTGTGCTAAGCTACTCGGTGCTACGCTGCACTTGTAAGTGTTGTTCAGTCGACAAAAGACTCCCATCATCTCATACCCGTGAAAATTTTTCTGAACGTATTTGGATAACATTGTACTTGGCCGGTACAATTTTATTTTTTTCTTGCAGCAGTTTTTATATTGCAAATGACAGAACTGAGATGCCTTGAACAGGACACTGATGTGACGGACTATCTCTAAGTGTTCGTAGTCACATTCCTAAATTCGATTAGAAGAGATCAAGATTTATACCAAATAAAACCCAATTTTGCTCTCTGCTGTCAGTGAAGAAAGGCCAGCAGAATTCCCCAACCTGATCTCACCATCATGCCTAGAGGCTGAATGCTTAATCCCAATAAGAAAGCAAGGGTTACGTGCGAACGGCGTTAGAGAAATCCGTCATTAAAATGATACCGATCTCTCAATATAGAGAATGCATTAAAACGTATAACCAAAATGCAGTTATTACTTTGGGATTTTGCTTTTTTGCCTTCACCTCCCAAGCCCCTTGCTTGCATTTTTCTGCTTCAGCCCTTTTGCCCTCCCCTCCCAAAAACGCAAGCCTGGCTCAGCAGAGCTCTGGGACGCGCCACGACCAGGAGCACGTAAGTAATAAGGACGCGCAAAGATTGCGGCGTTAGCCCTGACACCAATCAGGGCGTTAAGACATTCTTCTTACGGTAGTAACTTCAAAATACATTAACTAAAGCGCAAGGAAAACCGTGCCAAGTCGCTGCTGGAACGTGAAACTATACATCAGGGGTCCTATTTCTAGCTTTAATGATGATTTCTTGCGAGACACTCCGTTTCCCCATCCATAATGAAGACAAAAATATTTACAGCCCTTTGACTTGTTCTTTGAAATCCTTAGGTAAAAGAATAATATAAAATTTATTACTGCAGGGGTAGAGAAGGGACATTGCTGGTTTGTATTTACAAGACAAAACGAGAAAGCTTTTTCTCTGACCATTAAAGTTTTAGAGGCAAAATTGAAACAGAATGAGGAACGGCTCCACCACTACATTATGGAGAAAATGGAGAACAGAGCTGAGGCGAGAAAGTAGCAACGCACTTACACCCTTACTTTCAGCTGAGCAGCAGAGCTTTGGCAGACGTTATTTTAGACCTACGTCGCCCTTGAGATGCAAAGACACAAGCAATTACAGAGCAGTGGTTCGATCCAAGTAGTAACTGAATCCAGAGAAGAACCCAATACAAGATTTTTCAGGGTGGACCTGAATAACTGGAGAGGAGAGAGATTTTACTCTCAGTCCTCATCTGAGTTGAAAAAAAACCAAAAATCATTTAAAAAAAAAAAATCAAAGATGAGCTTAGTCAACTTTTAGAAACAAGTAGCAGCCCCAAACTGATTCACAGCTTTTTAAATGTTAAATGGGACAATCTTTTAAATAATTTTTAGGGCCCTTCTCTAAGCCTCCTCCAAACCAACATTTCTGAAGACGTGGTCGCTGGTCAAACACACTACGTCACGCTGAAGTCGGCGTGGAAGTCACATCTCCCGCACCACGAGCCGGCCGCGATCCTTACCAGGAGCGCATCAGCCTCTCTCGCAGCACTGTTCCACCCTTGTTCTGCTCATTACTCAAGGTCAACCTCCAAGATTTTTGTCATAGGAAAGTGTTTGCTCCCGCCGCTAGGCTCTCCTATGATATGGCCAATAGGACCAATCACATAAAAATATTCTTTTTTTTTTAATTCTACCCCATTTATAAAGTTCTGTTTAGGGATCCACATTCTTCATTATTTACCACCTCTGTGATACCTGCATTCGCCTTCAATTGTAGTTTTATTGTTATACGGTATATTAAAGAATATAGGATCAAGGATATATCCCTGGCTCTTAGTGAGGACTCCCACTAAGAAAATATCTGCTCAGTAACCATTTCTATTTGGAGACTTGATGGCTACCAATCTGATCGAGCACATCGATGCTACATTGATTTTCAATTTTGCTACTGTCTGAAGGCAAGAAATCCTCCCAAAAATCTGCTATAATGATACAAATCATCACTAAAAATTCTGTTGACAGCATCTGTTTTCATACACTGATATTGACTGGTTTTAATTGCATGGACCAGGCATTATTTTGTGTCTCAAAGATGCCAGCCTGACAGACCATCAGCTCCTCAAGGGTTGGTTTGTTCCAGGCCACTGGAATCTTCAAGTATTCAAAATTTGTGGTCGAGAATTAATGGTCCTGAGAATTTCTTGTCTCTTCCAGGAGCTGCTTTTTTATTTGGATATAATGACCTGAAAATATCTGGTTTTGGACAAGCGTTTTAAGCCACTCCTGTCAAGATAGCACTAATTTTTTTTTTTTAATATAAAAATGTCTTTAAATAAACCAATGCCATATGTACAAGCACATATTTTTCAAAAATTAGTTTTTTATTTTTTTACTTTTCTGCCTTCTAAATCTTGAAACAAGTTCTACCACTGTCACCCGTTCCTAGTAATATTGGTTCAGTTATATTTGAAAAACATTTGTACCCCGAACTTTACTAATTCTTGATATCTTCCACGTCTTTGATTCCTTTGACTCTCCACAAATTCCGTTTA
Source organism: Platalea leucorodia (assembly GCF_965183815.1). NCBI lineage: Eukaryota > Metazoa > Chordata > Aves > Pelecaniformes > Threskiornithidae > Platalea > Platalea leucorodia. The sequence goes on from NC_138858.1 coordinate 2,277,020, forward strand.
TTAATTCATAATTACCATTATATCAGATTACTTGCTCCAATTTTTAGATTTTTTTCCAATTTCTTTGTAACCAGACTGCTGGGGGTTTCAATTAAGACTGCCTTTCCTTTCCGTGTGTCACAGTAACGTCATATTGTGTAGATATAAAATATACTTGCAATTCCCCAGTAGCCATTTGATTCATTCCACTTCAATTCTCTCCACCTGCTAACTTGACTCCAGCGCGTGGGAATTCTCTTCTGGTTTAAGAGACAACTTTATGATATGTAGCGATGATGAGACAGTTGTGTATGTTCTGCTTTTGGGTTCATGGCAGAGAAGAAAGCAATGAGTTTCATGCAATTAAATATAATCAAGCAAAAAAGAGCCCCCAAAAAGCAAACCAAAAACTACAAGCTCGTAAAATGCCAAACCTGATGTATCCATCGCCTCTGATGTTTAGGATCTATAATAGCCATAAGTAGTCACTAATAGTTTATTAGTATGTTGTTATAGTTATTAGTATGAAATAATATTGCATATTAAAGCTCTAGTGCCACTATTTAACATAAAACAAATCTCAAAGCAGGAATGCAAAGGCTGTTCCAACACTACAGAACTCCCTTTTGTTCGGGATTCTTTGTTGACTGCATTTTGAGAGCAAAATCAGCAATAAATTTCAAGTGAACCACCTTGCTCTTCTCTCTATACCCAAATTTGCAAGCCAGCCTACGGTCCACTAGTCGACGGCATCAGCATCCTCAAGCTACCTCAATTTCATAAGGTTAATCGTATACCAGGAACCTTCCAATAACAACTTATGCTTTCAAATACATTGCGAAATAAATTACGTAATATTCTTGAGGCCCTTGTTCTGAACTCCATCTGTGCTTCAATAAAAAGAACTAAACCCAATCCCATTTAGAGCAATCAGCGCGTAGTTCATAAATAAAACCACCAATCTGGCCACCAGCCAGGGAGCTGTTGAGCAAACAGCTCTTTAGTAGATATTAGTTATTGTTCTTGCGATTGCATTGATCTCGGCTAAGGGCACACACCGACTGTACGTCCGTCTCTGCCCGCCTGCTCGTTTTTATTTCCAAGCTGCTCGAACGTGGGAAACTGATATTTATATGTACGAGATTACTTAAGCACTAATCAGATTTATCGAGGGGAGAGCGGCGAAATCGCTCATTCCCCAGGATTATTAATAAGCATTTTTAAATGTAACCTTTTCTTGTTAAAGGTCAAAATATAGCTAGCTTATAAAGCGACCTCAGCAATGCTATTTATTTGGGCAGCTGGAAGCAGGGATAACCCAGCTACTGGAAGTTATTGCATGAATCTTTTGGAACTAGGGATCTCCCTTGTAAGAATACACGTAGAAAGACGATAGCACGTCTGCATACTCTCACACTGCTGCCTTGTTTTCAAGCTTGACTTTAACAGATGACACCTTAGGAGGATCTATTTACCAAATAAGAAAATATTTTTCCCCCAATCCATCCAAATACTACTAATAATTTAAATTAAAAAAAAAAAATCAGAGTAATTACACCATTGCTAAGTAATGCAGCATGTTCTGTGGCAGGGCGTACCCCATCCACATGGTTCTCTCCCAATGAGGTAAAAATGAAACCTTTAATAGAAATTATACCCATTTAGCAGAACAAGCGATGCTTGTCCTCAGGACAAGGCTCTCGATCCATCTGTTGCTCGGTTGGAAAGGCAGGACTAAAAATTCAACCTTGATTAAATGCAATTAATGGAAAACTCAGTACAAAAACACACAGTTCCAATGGCTGTTACTGGTTTTAAGCGTTTAACTTTTTTCTGCTTGCAAGAACATAGCTTCAGGTTTCCAGGCATTAGTTTTTTCACCTAGTTCATAAAAACCTGCCGGTTAAAGAGCCTTTTTTCCCCCAAGTAAGTGCTTACAGAGCACACTAACAGCAAGTCTATAAAGGTGTCCTGGATAAAGTACAAAAGTTCCCATGTGTTTACCAAAAGGCACGTTATGTACAGTAAACATCCTAGTTCTTTCCTGAACTCTTATTAATTTATCAACATTCAGCTACTGCCTTGAACTGGAAGCTCGTATTCACAGCTGGTATTCAGATTTCTGGTAACAGAAATCCCTTCCAAAGCATCCTTAGCTCTAAGCAGAGGCTTTGCACGCTTGCGTGCATCACCTCGCTTGTAAACGAGCATCAAAATACACGTGGTGCAAACGAGGTCAGCTTGTACCGCGATCCGGCTCCATCTGTGAAGGGGACCTGCCTCTGGTCTCGTGCATCACCCCTGCAATTTCTGCAGCTATAAATGGCACTCTCTTTGCTGGGTTTTTTGTTTGGTTTCGTCGTTGTTTGGGTTTTTTTATATGTACTAATCAGAATTAGGGCAAGGCACCCCTGCAGGAAATAGGCACAGGAGAACATAAACGTGAAATTGGTTAGATTTAAAAAAAAACAAACAAACAAAAAAAAACAACCAAAAAAACCCAAAAAAAACCGAAAAAAAAACCAAAACCACAAGTTCAGTATTTAAGTGGGCCACATCTGTTAGAAATCTGTTTTCATCTAAGAATAAACACTGTTAAGCACTAGCTGTTGAGGTTAAGAATAAGGTAAAGACCTGACTTGGACAATGACTGGCTGTTAGGGAACGTGCGTCAACACCAGGCTATAAAAGATGAGAAGAAATCTTTAAGGTCTCTGCATCTGGTACAAGCTCCGCATGTTGCACGAGGAACTGACGGCTGAGCTTCGAAGATCGCCTGCGTGAGCTTCACCAGACCTTCCTCGAGACTAAGTTTAGTTATAAAACTCATATTGAACAAACTCATACCGAACAACATAATTCGGTATATTCCGCCCCTTTTGTTTCCCATACGTTCACCCAGTTGTATGTCCTCAGACAAGATGCTTCCTCTAGTTACATGACTACGCAAAATCAGGGGTAACTGCAAAGCCATCAGTACCACGATGTCACGCTGTATTTAAATAACTCGAACATCGCAATTTCTCTTCTTCTAAAGAGCGGAGTCACTTAAGCATCAAAGCAAGCCTGAGCTCAGGAGGCAACTCCTGTTGTGCGCAGTGAAACGTGCCCATCAACCTCTCCTCCCTAATTCCTTCTCGCGGGATCCGTTTCAATTCGGTCCTTTTCGCCGCCGTTATCCCTCTCGCCTCAGAAGTGCGACCGCGAGGAAGGAGCTGAATCACACGGCAGCATCCAAACTCTTATTCGCATTCAATACGAAGGAATTACACGACATTGTTACCGTTATCTTGAGCTGCAGCTCAGCAGACGAGCTCGGAAAGAGAGGAGGAACCTCCACAATAGACACTACTACAGCGGCGGATTACTTGAACGGCTAACGATAAATGCAGGATTATTATTTATAAATAATTAATAGCTTTCAGGCACCAAACTACTCAACTTTTGCTTTTAAAATGGTATCTGTATTTCTGAAGTGGACAGACCTGCCAAAGAAACTTATTCATTAATTTACAGAAGCAATGAATTCGGCTAAGAATTAATTCCTTCATACTGGTTTGTATAAGACCTTTGCTTTTTTTATTTGTACAGTAGCATTATTCCCTCTAAATTAATTAGGTGAGTCCATCTCGTTATCTGAACATGTATTTCCTCATGTTCTCAGTATTTGCTGAAACTTTTCACCTGGGATTAAGTTTCTGGACCCCAGAGAAGAGCACTTCAATTAGAAAGGTGAAAAAATGTGCATTTGAAATGAGCTTTCTGCCAAAAGCTGCAATGGCTACCCTTAAAATTAACAGCAAGAGAAAAACTGACACATTAAAAACTCCTCAAGAGTTTTTGCTCAGATTTGTTGGGCTTTTTTTATACAAGTTCTTCAAAATCTGTTTTCATATGGCCTGTGTACTTCTACAGGCACGTGGTTTCCGATAGAGGATTTAGCGAGGCTGGAGCTCTTTGTAAAATGCATTTATTGAGGTGCTGGGGGGCGAATCCACCCCTTCCAGAGCTTCCCCAGGCAGAATCAAACTGCACCTAGGAAACACACTTGCAAATGGTCATTTGTAAAGTGTCTTTTAGTTATCAAAGTAAAAAGGTCCTGCTCAGCGCTTTGCCGCCCCGCTAAGACTCATTCACGCACCCACAAACCACTTCTCTTTGGTAACGGAGGTTGAAGAATCAACTATTCCTTCATTTACTTGGCGAGTTAAACTACAGGTTTGGGTCTGGTAGGATGAATTTTACTTTTTTGCCCAAGAAACCAGTAATTCCCTCATCCAAATATTTTGTTTTTCTAACCTGTATCATGTCAGATGACAAATGTTGCTATCAAGAGAAGATACAGGTATCTCCAGACCCACCATAATGTCGAATCAAATATTTAAGCCACAGGCACTTTGACTAAAGAAACTAAATGACTAAAGATATTTAGCCCTCGTTCTTTTTTAAAGCATTCTGTTTGGAAGCTGTACAGAAGATTAGAAATTATTTGCCAGGATCGTGGTCCGTTTCGCCACAAAACCTGACAGATACGCTGCGGGTTCCAACAAATCACAACCACTACCTGTGGAAGAAGCAGCGTTTTCAAAATACAGAGTTATGATACACTACCTACACTTTATTTTTTTGTTTTGTTGCCTATTCCTTTGAATAAGATTTAAGGCTTTTCTTTTTTTTCCTCCCCACTAACCAAGGGAAAAAGGCCAACAAGAGTATTCTGCCTTCACTAATTATGGAAGAGGAGAGCTGCAACTGAAGACAGATTTCTACCAACAAGCGAAAACAGGAGAGGCAGAATTAGCAGCAAAGTATCAGATAGCTCTGAACCATCAAAGCGTGCACATGAGAACAAAATTCCCAAAAGCCTCAATAAGATCTGAATTTTTGTTTCAGGAGCACCATTCATTTCTTATAAGAGCTGCTGTCTGCTCACATTATGCTAAAATAAGACCTTGTGCTGCTTGCCCTAAGCCAAAGTCTGACGGACTCCACTAGTTCCCTGTTACATATTTTGCTCATTATTTGCTCCAGTGTCTCCCCGGTATAAAATTTTAACATGCTGGGAAGAGATAAATTAATTCCCCTCTCTCCTATAGACAGCCTGAGAGAGGCCATTTAGCCAGGATGCTAACGACCAAAACTGGGAACAAGAAAAAACATCAATCCATCCATAAATGATCAGAAATGTTGAATGCATGGCAAATTAAAAATATTCTGAGAAGCTGAGGAGGCAGAGAAAAGCCTTCCAGGTCTGTCTGAAATACAAAGTTTTATGATTTTCTTAATTTTAATCAAGACTTCTGAAAAAAAAAAAAATTTCCCCATGGATCTCAAATTGCCATTAATAACGGCGGAGGCAGGAATGCCTCGGTGCTGCCCGATGCATAAGGAACAGCACAGGGCTCTGCGGCTCACGGTGAGCTTGGGAACCCCAAGAACATCCAACCTGGAGCAGCCTGTTAGATAAACCAACAAACGGGGAGCAGGTCCATGCTCCAGAGATCAGGCACAAACTCTGGTCACCAAAAAGATAAAGAAAAACCTGCAGGTAACTCCAGGTGATGTGGTCTTCCCCTGCTGCCAGCTATTCTGGCTGTTATTTTCCTTTGCAGCTCCAAAAAGGATCCACACCTACTACCACAGCAGAAAGCGAGGACACAGGCTTTGGTTTGTAATCCTAGGTTTAGAGGGAAAGCGTGGGGTTTGGTTTGGTTCTTTTGGTGTCAGATGGCAAACACAGAAGGAACTGCAGTCCTCCAAATTCCACGGCATTAAATCCCAGAGCTGTTATTAACCACTCCCAGAAGTAAGGATGAACTCATCAAGTTTCACATGTCGTTAGCATAGGGACACTTCCCTGGGACTGATCCCAGCCTTCCTGATTTCTACAGCATTTGGACCATCTCAGAAGTCTGAGCATCCTCAGTTACCTGAGATATCTCAGATAACTGAGGATAACCTGAGTAACTGAGCATGCTCAGTTACCTCTCACTTAGTGAGAAATCATGCAAACCAACATTTGTCTAGCAAATGCATATAAAAAAAATTTCTAAAAATACATCATCCCTGTCCCATATAATTAGTGGTCACGTGTCAGAGCGTAGAACTAGAAGGGAAGGAGATTTTGCAGCAACACCTTTTTCAAACCACTCTTTTGGTGCTCAGATCTACATACTCAACTGCAGTGGTAACCATCTGTTTCGCTGATGAGTTTATCAATTAAGAAGGAGAGCAAGATGCTCACTTGCCCACGAATTTAGGCATATTACTTGTCACAGTTAAACTGTGTTGGATCCCAAACCGCCGTCTGGGCAACCTGGCAGATCATATCAGGCACTGAAGTATCCAAGCAACCTAACTTTGAGTAGGTCAATTCAGCAGCTAGTCCCAACAGATTGCCTTTCCAGTCAATGGAGTGAGAGGAGCTCTTCCAGAGAGCGCTCTGAGAAAAATAATTCCAGGGCTCTGGGAAAGTAATTCCAGTGCTCTCACCAACATCGTGAGATGGGAAGTACTTGTCTCTCTCCATCGACCACGTAAAAGAGACCAGCTTCATACATATCCAAATTTGGTACTTGAAGTTAGGCAGCATGAATACTTTCCTAAGGGATCAACTCCTCACTTTTGCATCCAACTGCTTCTAAAGATCTCCAGGCTCTTCCATGTGAAGAAGAACTTGGAAGCTTGTAGAAGTAACTGGAAAGAAAGTGGGATAAATCAGCCTAGCTGCCCCAGGAGGAGTGACTGCTCTTTCAGAGAACCAAAGGACACAACCAGACAAGAGAGAAGAAAGGCGGTGTAGAAGGGTCTGGTTCTTACCTGCCAAAACTCTGACTTCTGCATCATTTCCAGTTCTCGAACTGGCTGGGTTTTTCGCGAGGCATCTGTAGATCCCGCTGTCCCCATGCTGAACCCTGCTGATCTGTAAAGCTCCGGAGGGCAGGACGGCCACCCGCGGGTCGGCCGAGCTCGGGAACAAGTCCTCCTGGTTTCGTTGCCAGTGCACCACGGGCATGGGCTCCCCAACAACTTCACACTTCAGCAGAATGGTGTCTCCCGCAAAAGCCGTGACAGATTCCGTCTGGGAAAGAAACCTCAGTGGTCCTGCAAACACAAGCAAAAAAAAAAAGGCAATTATATAGCTGCTGAAAATAGAAGTTGCACGCTGTTTCCATGCTGATTTGGATTTTGTTAACAATCCAGACTAAAAAAAAAAATAAATAAAAAATTTATGTGATATTCTGAAAACTGCTTGGAGATTGCTATAATGACAGGGTGACTAACGCTTTCCATTGCAAATTACACTCATTAACAGCAAAGAAAAGATGTGTTATCAACATAAAGAGTAACAAATTGCACCTGTTACTTACAAACCCACTCAGGAACAACTTCAACAAAGTACAGATACGCTATCACGCAACGCAAACTGTTCACAACAGGGTGGCATTCAAAGGAAAGCACAACCAAACCTACGTAAGGTTAGGGAAACGGTACGGTCGCATCGTGCTGTATTTCTCCTTCTCTATGCTCTTCCCCCCAGATAAAAGGAAAAATACTCCAAAAAGCCTCTGCTAAATAAATTACTTGGGTCACATAATCAAATATTTCAAACGGCTCTGTTTTTCATGAAACATTTTTGACTCGCGAGGGCAGGAGAGCAGAGCTGGGAGCTTTCTTTGTGCAACCCCCAGATGTCCCAGCCTCACTCGGCGCAAAAACACGAGGACCACGTCCTTCACGTGCTACGGAAGAAAAAGCCAGCAAGAACAGGACAGGGTCTGCGAGAGTCCAAGGTCAAGTGAAAGATGATGTCAAGATCATGGACTTCACTACCTGGAAGCATGGTTGCTTTGCAAAGAGCGTAGATAAAACTTGCAAAGAAGGAAAACAAAACAAAAAAAAGGAGGAGAGGAAAAAATAATCAGCCCTCTTTCCAGCCAAGTATGAGAAGGACAAATCAAGAAGATGGACTGAAGCAACTGCTTGGATCAGGAACGTGCTAGAGATGGTGTGGACATATTTTGGGGACCTGCCCTGGCTCCAATCCCGGCCAGTCCCTAGAAATGACCCTACCAGTCCCCAGCCTGGCCGGGCACGCTCGCCTGCCTGCAGGGACCGTTTGAAGCCATACCAGTAAATACGATCACTCAGCAGTGTGTGCAAACACGCACCAAGTGTTTGACAGAGTGAAAAACTTAAAAGATGACACTAAAAGCAACTAAAAAATATATAGGAAAAAAGCATCTTTTAGATGATATCAGCTGGTATACAGTGAAGGCTTTCAAAAAGGAGCTGTCAGTAGAGGCTATAAAGAAGCTGAGGAAGCAAAGAATAAAGACCCCAACTTTCCAGACATTAAAATGCCACCCAAACATTCAGCAAAAGCACCGTACGGGGGAATAATCACATACTAAAAAAGACATTTGAGTGGGAGCCCCAAGTTGACTTCCTGGTTCCAACACCTATTTTCTGGTGTGATTTTGGCCACCCACCTCTTGTCTCAGTTCTCCTCCTCAAACACGTTGCTCCTATTGCGTTCAGCTCTGGGGCCCCCAACATATGGAGGAATGGACCTGTTGGAGCAAGTCCAGAGGAGGCCACGAAGACGATCAGAGGGCTGGAGCACCTCTTCTGTGAGGACAGGCTGAAGAGAGCTGGGGTTGTTCAGCCTGGAGAAGAGGAGGCTCCAGGGAGACCTTATTGCTGTCTTTCAATACTTAAAGACGGCTTTGAAGAAAGATGAGGACAGACTTTTTAGTAGAGCCTGTAGCGATAGGACAGGGGGTAATGGCTTTCAACTGAAAGAGGGGAGATTTAAATTGGATATAAGAAAGAAATTCTTTACTGTGAGAGTGGTGAGGCACTGGCACAGGTTGCCCAGAGAACCATAGAATCGTCAAGGTTGGAAAAGACCCTTAAGATCATCGAGTCCAACCATCAACCTATCACTGCCAAGTCCATCACTATACCAAATCCTCAAGCACCACATCTACCCTTCCTTTAAATACCTCCAGGGATGGGGACTCAACCCCTTCCCTGGGCAGCCTGGTCCAATGCTTGACCACCCTTTCGGTGAAGAAGTTTTTCCTAATGTCTAACCCAAACCTGCCCTGGCGCAGCTTGAGGCCGTTTCCTCTCGTCCTGTCACTCCTTACTAGGGAGAAGAGACCGACCCCCACCTCGCTACAGCCTCCTTTCAGGCAGTTGTAGAAAGCGATAGGGTCTCCCCTCAGCCTCCTCTTCTCCAGACTAAAGAAGCAGCTGTGGATGCCCCATCCCTGGAAGTGGTCAAGGCCAGGTTGAACGGGGCTTTGAGCAACCTGGTCTAGTGGAAGGTGTCCCTGCCCACGGCAGGGGGTTGGAACCAGGTGATCTTTAAGGTTTCTTCCAACCCAAACCATTCTAGGATTCTACGATATCTCCCAGAGCATCTGCCAGGATGAGATCTCGCAACCCGGGTGAAGTGCTTCCATGAGCTGAAGCAGGGAAATTCTTTAGCAAGGCTGAAACTCTCTCGGAGGAGGCTTCCTAATGACATTTCCACACGTGAAAAAGCCTACATGAATCTACTGTTGTGTGGGCAGCAGTATTTCCTAATTGCCATGTTTACTAGTTATCCCTATGAACCAAGCGAGCGAAGAAAAGGCAGTCGTTCCCAGGCCCATCCACGCAAGCCCTGCCACCCGCTGCCCCCTCGCACACGTTCCCATCGCGGCGAGGATGCTACTTTCCAGCCGAGCTATTGGCACAGACGCACAAGTAACAGCTTTTCACCCCCAGCAAAGCTGGTGCAAGCTAGAAAAATAGAAGCATTCAACACTTTGACAAAAATTGAAGAGAAACGCAGTGTGAACAGTGATGGAAAGCTGTTGAAAACTGCAGACTTTTCCAGGAGGAAAGAGAGCTAAATCTAACAATTTACAGTAAAAACTAGGACTAAAAACAATTGCCAGAGGGACTTTTTCTTCCCTGGCAGCACCGTACCTGCCTTGGCCCTGCACGCAGCCAGCTCACGCTTTGCCCCGTCTCTGCGCCGCCTCCCTTTCCACAGGTATCCCTACTCTTCCTTTTAAAGCTTAAAAAACCATCATAAAAATCTACGCATAAGATCAGGATGTTGCAAAAAACCTTTGGCTGTGTCCCGGTGAAAAGACACTAACCACCTTTTTCCACGGTTATGTTCAAAACTCGTTCATCTCTCTGCAGGACCATAATAGACAAGATCTTAAAACCATCACTGGGTCTTTACAGCTCTCCTGGCTTACGCTGATTTATTTTAAAGACAGTTTTTGAAGCTACACAGATGTTTAGGATGTCGGGAGCTGGCTCAAGGGAACGGAACAGCAAATACATTCGGAGAAAGTCACTTTCCGAGACAGACTCTGGAATTAAACATTGCAGATCCTCGGCGATGCTTCGCTCCGTAGCCACAGGGTCACAGATGCACCTCCCTGCATTATACCCAAACCTACTTCGGAAACTTAATTGAAAGCGGTACCCGACTCTGATTTACCATGCAGTCTGGTTGGCAGCCTATCAGGATCCCCATCTTTCCTTACAGAAGACCCAATTATTAAGCAATTAAAGTTCACTTAATAAAAAGGCTTATCATTTGGGGGACAGACCTCAGGGTCTGGAACATGTTTAGCTATTAAATATTCAGCAATTTAGTAGCACTCAGTACAATCCCCCAGAGAAGAACTGCTTTAAATGCTTTGTTTGTTTCAAATTAAAGCCTGCAAGGTTACTTAACATCAAGACAAGACCTTTTTTTTCCCCACTTTCAATTCACAGAATAGCTGAAGGGCAAGAAACCAAGGTAATGAAAAAGAGTGATTTCCTTCTGCTTGCTTCAGAAAATAGGAAAGCGAGAGAGCATGGGTGAGTGAATCGGGAAATGTAAATATTTTAGAAACTGCTGTCTAATTCTCTCTTCCACGGGCTGGTTTCCAAAAAGGTGCTACGCTTTAGTTACTCTATATTCTTTTTTGTTTGCTAGCTCCTATTTACAATTCTGAAAAGATTTGCACTCAGTAACGTGCAGCAGAAGTATCAGAGCAAGACCTACAGACTTCACACCAAATAATCCAAGCACAGACGTGGCGTTCGGGTTCGTTCATAAAAACGGGAGCTAAATAAACTGGAACCCTTTCTTGGTGCAAACCCCATCTTACGGGACTGGAAGCCGTACATCTAGGAGGAGATAAAGCTTATGAAAAGCTGGACACTCAGATTTCTGACTTAGAAGAAACTAATTAGGGGGAAAAAGAAAAAAAAATCAAGTTACCAATATGCATTTAGCAATACTTCTAGAAAGTATTGCCAGCCAGGGAATTCCTGCAGCACAGTACCAGCCAGCCACTCCTAGTACCAGCTGTCGGCTTAATGAGAAGGATTCCAAGGGAAGGATTTTAATATTACAATAAAATGAATATTAATAAGATACTTTATGCCTTTGCATTTTTTAGATATGAAATTTGGGCAGTTAAGGTTTATATAGATGGAAGTTAAACCGATTTGCCACAAAGGGCACCTCGGTGCGAAGTGAAGGAGAGGAAGGTGCCTCACCGCCCGAGAAGCCGAGGACGGAAAGCTGGCCGGTGTTTCAAGAGCAGATAAGGCTAGAAGACGACGCACCAAGTAATCATAGGCCTACTTATTATTACCTATTTCCAACAAGAAAAAAAGTTCAACTGCTCCCCAACCTTGTGTCCGATATTGGAAATCCTTCATCCTGCTAGGAGCTGCGTATTTCAAATACTACTCATCAACCACCAGCTGGGACTACACCCAAGTTTGCTAGAAGAAACACAAAACCTTAGCAAGGAGCTGCTCATTTGCTCTACAGTCCCAGTTTCCTGCTGCTCTCTTTGCTTCAGCCATTAGCATGGTAATACAGGATACCACAAGATGATCTTTTCTTATTAGCGCTCAATTTCCATCAAATTCACATACCTAAGCTAAAACCATATAAACATCATTCATTTGTCCTTTATGCCTAAATTAGGCTGCCCACCTCCCAAGGCTTCCTATACACTAGGCGGGCAGAGGAATCCCTCGTCTTCACCCTCCACCCATGGGGGTTACCTAAATTAGGTGACTACGTGTTAATTGTATTAATACTCAGAGGGGATTAATTAATTAAGAACTCATGACCACTACAAATAAGGCTGGATCTTTTTTTTTTCCTCTCTTTTTAAATACGAACCCCACTCAGTATTCTGACTCCGCAGAGCATATTTAAATCCTGTGAAACTTCACCCCTGAACGCAAAGTACTGCGATCCCGACTGCGACGCACAGACGCGGTCCCCGCTGCTAGATCACATCACGCACAAACACCCCGTGAAACAGGGAATATGCAGGTCTCTGATCCTTGTGATTTATCGTGCGAACAGACGATTGCCTTGATTTCTCCTGACGGCGGAGATGCACGTAAGGAAACTTAACTGGAAGTTAACGTGGCTGTTTGAAAGAACATAAGCTAAGGGTAATGACAATATAGTCAACATCATATCTCAACTGTATCCTGAGCTGTTCCATCAAAAAATAAGATATTGAAAAGTAACTGAGAATTTCAGAGAAAGAGAGCAACCCAGCATCCTTAGAAACAAACTTCTACAACTCCAATTTGCTGTCTTTTGTTTTTCCCAGGTCTCGGGTGTTATTTCTGCAGCAACCCAGTTGTAACCCACCATCGCAGCCCTGCGGAGATACCGAACGGCAGCTGTCTGGGCCGCTGAGCATCCGGCGGCTGCAACCAAAGGGAGAACAGACACGGTTTAAAGTCTGGAAATTTGATTGAAGAAGTGGGACTTCAACACGGATGACTCTGGTCTATGGCCCTGTCTGCAGGAGAGAAGGATCAACGTGGGCTCGGCATTAAGGTTATGTATTGAGATCTAAGTAATTACTTAAGAAGCGCAGTGGCGGGCAGGTCCAAATAGCTTCAGGTTAACCAAAGTATAGCTAGTTAGTCATGCACACTATTTTATATGTGTGTGTGTATATATATATATAAAATCTGAGTGCATCACTGTCTTTAATTTGTATTATGTAAATACGAAATAGTCTTTCTATTTCATAGATGAGGAACTGAGGCTCTAAAATACAGGTTCAAACATTGAAAGGCAGCAAAGCCACAGAAACTGGCATCCCACTAGCTTATAAAATGTGGCAGCTTCTAACTGAAGAGAGTTCCTCGGGCTTTTTAGGTGCTTTTGAAGGTGCTATGGTGACTGACTCGCTCGCTCAAGGTGACAGGAGAAATCCAAGGTAAGCAGGGGTTCGAACCAAGCTCTTCTGTCCATATATCAGTATTTCCTTCCTTTCTATGAAACTGAGCAGAGTTTCTTTTGGGGTACACCCACAAACTGAGATACAGTTCAGGGGTAGCCGAGGGGGGAGAGGAAGGTTGGGCTCATGCAGAGTTCTCAGCTTTTCAGCAGAAAGGAGAAAAATCCTCATCAGGGAATGAGCTTCAAGTACAACTCAAGCCTGTGGGCTCTACCAAAGAGGGGTTCTCTAAGAAAACTTAGAGACCACCATCACCAGATCCCCTAAAAATAAAACAATAAAGGAAGAGTTTAAACAGACACTATGTTTAATATTCATTGAACAAGTGTCAAAAAAAAAAAAATCTACTTAACATGCTTTGCTGCTGTCCTCTTAGCATGTGTCTCATTGCTTTTGGATTGAGGAGTGATTCATCCTGCTTTGTGCCAGAGGAGCAAAAGCAGCTTCGATGTTTTCAGCCAGATTCATCCCAAACTCCAAGCCAAACAAAGCATTTGGCCTCATTTCAGGAGAGCCAAACTGTGATAGCTTTTTTTAGCCTACACATTTAAAGGCGAGACAATTATTTCTGCAACTTGTATTTAGCACTCAATTATCATACTGGAAAACACATCTTGACATTCTTGCTGTGAAGTCCTCTGGTCTTTAGATAGCCCTCAGAGATCCACTGTGAGGACTGAAAGGGGCAGTCCCTGCACTTCTCTCCCTACGGCCCTTTTGGGAGGAAGAGAATTTAGTTGACCTCAAAGAGTAGCATAGCTCTGGAGGGAATCTCTGTACTGGGTCAACTTATAGCAAAGTCAAAGAAATAAGGCACAGATTTTATAGTTGACTGTAAAAGCAATTGTGTGTGTGTGTATCTATATATAAAAAAATAGATATACAAGAGAGTATTTAGGGGAGAGCTTAGGCTTGAACACTTAAGCTGTGTTGTAACCCTGATGCTACTTAGCCATGGAAGTGCCCCAGTTCCCCAGGCATCCTCACCTTTTGAGGAGGTTTTAATCCTGATAGTTTACTGTTAGATGAGATTCCTCACGTAATGCCAGGAGAGCCACCATGTCTCCTCTTAAACCACATGGAGAGGAAGGTCAGAAGCCATCCCTTCCTCCATCAGCCCTACCTTCACATGGACACATTCGCACAAGTGCTGTTGAACTCACTGTAGATAAGATAGAATCAGAGAATCATTTAGGTTGGAAAAGACCCTTAAGATCATCAAGTCCAACCATAAACCCAGCACTGCCAAGGCCACCACTAAACCATGTCCCTCAGCACCACATCTCCCTGGCTTTCAAATACCTCCAGGGATGGAGACTCAACCACTGCCCTGGGCAGCCTGTTCCAATGCTTGACCACCCTCTCGGTGAAGAAGTTTTTCCTAATATCCAACCTAAACCTCCCCTGGCGCAGCTTGAGGCCATTTTCTCGTCCTGTCACTTGTTCCTGGGGAGAAGCAGCCGTAACTCATGAACAGACAATTCAGAACATCCCACATAGGAAGAATATTTCCCCTTTTCCAGTACGAGGGCACATCGAGCTCTCCTCCAGCATAGCAATTCTCTCCCAGTGTGCAGAGTCCATTACAAACATTATAGCATCAATTCTTGGCAGCAATCTAATTCAACCAAGAAAGGCTAGCTGAAGAAAGATGGAACCAGGATCTGCCCTTTGATGCCTCTTACCTATCACAGGAAATAAATGAACTTATTTTTCTGAAAAAGACTTTTTCCTAACCTCTGTTAGTGATGTCAGCTCAGATTATCAAAACTGCAAGAATTTTAAAATCTAATTTACTTGTCACCTTTTGTGTGTCTCACTTGCTGGCTTTGCTCAGCATAATGCACGGAAACAATCTATTTTTTTCCATCCACATATTTATGCTGTAGGGGGATTTTCATCAAGGATTCAATGCCTTCATGGTCAGTTCTACTTAGTCTTCGCAGATCTTTCTTTCCGATTCAAAGCACTAGCACAAAGCTGTTGTGCCTGAACGTCCCGCACACGCAGGATACATTCAGAACAACAAACATTTCAACTGAATCGTTCAAGTACAACCCTCGAGATTGCTTTTCTCTTCATTACACAGATTTTTTTCAGCATTTCAGAGTTTATGAGAACCAAATTTGTCATTCTTCAAGAGCTAGGAAACTATGACCTTCTTATAGCCACAGGCGAAACACGAATCTCCAGAGCTCCCCGCCTATAGCTCTCTATGGCTCTTCAGTCGGTGGGTTGGATCTAGTTCCTCTCTCTCACAATTTCTACAAGATACAGCCACAGCTTACAGCTTAAGCCTATTTTCTGATTTCTCAGAGAGCAGGGGGGAAAAGCCTAGTAGATATTCCAAGCCACAAAACCGCTAATATTTATTAACAAGCCTACATGAACCTCTGGGAGTGTAACTCCCTGTCATTCACAGTACCACAATACACCTGGCGTGGGGAAAAGAAACACTACCCTAAATTTTTATCACCCACCGACAAGCCCACCTACTGTTTTGCCCCTGTTAATATACAAACGGGAGGGCGTAAGTCTCTTCATCTTCTTGCCAGCGCTCGTGGCTTGCAGCCAGCAAGTAGAACAGGCTTCCCGCCAGTCGCCAATGAAATCATCAAATCGGCTCCTCAAACAAGAAACAAGCAAGAAGAAAATAGGCCTTTTTTTTTTTTATTGCTGAAGAATCTAAAAAAGGGCCATATTTCCAAAATCTCTAATTAAAACAATAAAAAAAATGCAGGGTCTCTCATTCATGCACCATGCACTGGGAGTTCGCTGGTACTAGCATCGTTTAGTCCATTATATTTAAAGCCCTGCACTTGGAGCAGTGACTTTGCTTTCATAAAGCACCACAGACGTAGTATAAAGATGCTCTGAGCAGACCAGAAATCTCTTGATGTAACAGCCTACAAATGTAAGGGGTTTTTTTTGTGACTTGCCTCATTTAACGGCTGGACTTGATGGTCTTAAAGGTCTTTTCCAACCTAAATGATTCTAGGATTTAAACTACTTCAGAACAACAGTGAAAAGACCTTCAGAGTAATTAGGTGCAACTCCAGCCACGCCTTCCAATAAACGAATGGAGTCTTCAAGCAGGACAGAGGCATCCCCAGCTCTGGAGGAAGAAAGACCAAGCAATGCAGTCGCCCCTGCCTCCAACGAGCAGGGATCGCCCCTGGGCTAGCACCGACAGCACCGAGCTGAGCGGCACCACGGGACAACAGCAGCTGGAGCTGAAACCCCGTCGAATCGGCACCGAACGCACAAGCAAGCCATTACCCGAGGGAAGCTTGCACGGCACGACAGCCCTAGTTACCCCAGCAGACGCGGTAAGGGTTAGCGTGGTCTATAAGACTACCGCAAACCTCTCTATCAGGCAAACCCTATCCATTGCGGCTTCGGATTCCGGCTGTCTGCTTTGAGCCTCATCTTTCAGAAATCTGAAACGTCTAATGTGACATGAAGTGTCGTTCATTCTCCAATGCTGGCAGTAGATGTTTCTGATGTGACCGACCGGTTCTGACATATCAAAGGTCAATCTGTTCAGAGAAAGGAGGGGTACTACGAATAACAGATTCTGCCTAGACAGCAGAGGCAATGTTTATGTATGTTCCTTCCTCTCCCCTACTCCAGTTCGCAGACTATCCTTCTACAGTGTTTTAAAGAGCCACAACGTATATAAATTACTACTAACGCAACTCACAGCAAAAGCCGCCTTCTCTGCTCCCTCCTCCACTGACTATCCATAGAAGATGCAATCAAGTTCAAGGCCTCAGCCCTCTCGTTTAAGGCACTTAAGGGCACAGCTCATGACATCTATTTAAACAAGAGATCAATTCAAACCTCTCCATTGTCAAATACCACTCATCTTCAGCAGACATTCATCTCGCTTGTGCCAAAGACCAGACTTTCTCAAGGACTGGGACAGACCGTGGAGCAAACTCTCGCAAGAAGAAAGATTCAGAGATTTCAAAAGTTTCAGACACAAGCACAAGGGGAAATTTATTTTAACTCATCGAGTGCAAGCATAGGGCAGCTCAGACACGTAGGGTGCGATGTATAAGTGTGCAAGGTATACACGGCTCGCTCTTAAATGCCCGAATGCAGAGAAAGAGGCCAGACAGCCCGAGCACTGGGGTTGCTTGGGAGAAGATGCAGAGAGGACTGTGCAAGGCAGCGATAAAGAAATGAAGAAGATGGAGAACACTGGAGTAGAAGATGAAAGTGCAGCACCTGAGAAGTTCTGGCTGCTGCCCATTTTACTTACTTTCAGCTACTTTAGGCTTTTAGGGTTCATGTCACTGGGTGCCCATTTTCACGGCTCTTGCCTGTGGGAAATCTTTGAAAGCCACTTATTCTGCTAAAGCTAACTGCAGTTCCCTAGGGGCAGGACACACCACTAGTGATTGAAGGGACACTAGAGGTCAGGGAACTTTGGACAAACTTCCAAGAGTAGGAATATCAAGCCTTTGTCTCCACCAGCATGGGCTGGGAATATCTTATAAGATTCATAAAGATAAGACCAACAGGATGTTTAGACGTTGTATGCAAACCCATGGGACGTGAAAGCAGCTCAATCCTTGATAGGTTTAACTATGCCGAAGGAGGCATTCATTCTCTCAAGTGCTGCCAGATAGTTCAAAAGACAGAGAGGAAAAAATAAAAACCTAAAAGTTTATCTTTTCTCTAGACCATTATCTGACATGCTGCTTGAAAACACACTTTAGTTCTGTCTCGTCTCATTCCAGACACTGAGAAGGTTCAAAGCGCATCCACCAACTTATTTATCATACCTGCTTCCCGGTGGATTTGTCACAGTGCGATCTGAGCACCACGGCCGTGACTGTATTCATCCCTGCAGCATCCCTGAAAGGTGGGAACTCCCCTCAGCCCGTGGTCGACCGCGGTCCTACGGGGATTGGCCATGCACCTGGAGACAGCAAACTTCAGCCACGCACCCACGGGACAGCTCTTCGCCTCCAACACCCAACGCCCCTCTTCCTACATCCTCTTCACACGAGGCTATCAGCCACAAGATATTTTACCTGACAGCAAAAAGCTAGAGAAAGGTATAGAGAGAACAAACTAATTGGAAAAGCAATTCCGACAGATTGCACGTGATACTATGGTGCCCATCCAAAAACTCCAAGTCATGCAGCAAACCACACTGTCAGAAATAATGTAAGACGTAAATGAGACATTAAATGGGATGTTAAATTATTTTTCTCCGTTGGCTAACACTTTTGAACTTACTTTCATGTTTTTAACATCTCTCATTTTGGCTATATTATTTCCCTTATAGTGTAAAGCCTGTGTTTTCTGCTAATCATAAGGATCACAAAGCCAAGGGTTAAGGACAACCAGATAATACCCCTCCCACCCTTCGTTACTAGAATTGTGCCCAAAATACAAGAACTGGCTAAATTTAAAAAAGAAAATAAATTGGCTGGAGATTTTTTTTTTTATTATTTGTCTTTGAAGACAAATTGCAACAGCATATGAACCGTATTAGGGAAGACATCACACACGAGAATCAGGTTATAATTGTTTTACCGTTACAGGTAGCAATATTTGTCTAAAACAATCAATGCCTCACAAGCCCACAATATTTATTTATTTATAGGAGATCTATTTAAATGTGCTTTTCCACACATTAGGATTCAGCCTCCACCCTTCTTTTCCCCCATCATCACAACTAGCAAAATTACTATTGCCCCTGCCTCCAAGAAATCAGTGGCTTCCTCAGAAAAGCCACTAAAACCAGCTAATAATTTGGGTTTGACAGATTTACTAATATATCGCTAGGCCAGCGAAGCATTTGAATCAGGTGACATATCTTTTTATGGGACAAATTTGGTAAAAGCATGTCGAAGTCCAATCCTGAAATACAGCGCAATAAATGAATTAACCAAGCACAGCGCACTCTCTGTGGCCATTAAACTGGGAGAAATGCAGGCGGAGGCAAATACCAGCTTGAGAAACGCCGACCCAATTGGCATTTTATTGAACATTAGCAGGCAACCCTAAATCACCGGCTATCGTTGTGTATAAGTAACCATTTAGCCGCAATGGTATTTGTGTTACGGCAACTCCCAGGGGCCCCAGCGGGTGTTACGGCTCTGTTGTTCCCCTTATTACACACAAACGCACACGCAGGACCGGTTCAAGGCAGCGTAGGCACGGGGCGCTGCAGGTGTAAGTGGAAAGAATAAGTGGAAGGAAAGGGAGGTGAGAACTGATGGTTAACGTGGTGCCATGCCAGCAAAATACTCCTGACTAAACGCCAGAGCCAGGCCTGGGGAGAGAAAACAGACAGAATCTGTACGTCCTCAGATATGGACATTATTTGCCCATATTTTCCCCATTTTATTCTACAATATCTACACAAAGCGTGATGCTATGCTGCCAGTTCAGGTCCTAGCTGAGCCCAGCTCCGTGTCCTAGTTTGCTGAACATCAGCCACTACGTCTGGATGACGGTAGCTTCTATAGCTCAAACTTCAGCCTTTTGGGAAGCCAGGGAAGAGGAGAGCTCATCCTCTGCAGCGACCTGCTGCTCCCCATCAGCTGCGGGGTCGTACAAAACAGCCTCTTCACCTCCTCCCATCCTTCTTGGGCTGAGAGAGCTCTCCTTGCCCCTAATCCCTGCAAAGATAAACTCATCTGCTTAAAGCACAATGATTTAAGCTGGCTTGTTTGATGAGGAGATGGCCTCAAGCTGCGCCAGGGCAGGTTTAGGTTGGATATTAGGAAAAACTTCTTCACCAAAAGGGCTGTCAGGCCCTGGCCCAGGCTGCCCAGGGCAGGGGCTGAGTCCCCATCCCTTGGGGTATTTAAAAGCCGGGGAGACGGGGTGCTGAGGGACATGGTTTAGTGGTGGCCTTGGCAGTGCTGGGTTAACGGTTGGACTTGATGATCTTAAGGGTCTTTTCCAAACTAAATGATTCTATGATTCTACTTGCTGAAGCAGGTCTGTCTAACACGGACAAACCAGAAGCAGCGAGTCAAAGCCCTGCAGATTCATGGCCCTGAAGACAAGCAACAGACATTTTAGCAACAGCCTGGAAAAAAATTTGGAAATGGAATAGGAGAAAAAAAAGTATTCAAATTATACCAGGAGAAACCATCTAACACCAGTTCATAAACTGCAGAATAATCCGGTCCCCGATGCTTTCCCTGGCTTTCGTGCATGCTTTATCTTCCATTGGCACGTGTCCTCGAACAGGGCATCCTCTTCCACAGGGACCGTGTAAGGACTAACAAGGTTACCTCAGGCTTTACTGCGTATGCTGTTTTACTTCACAAAACCATTTAGCAAACAGGAGCTACCAACATACCCGTTTCCTACCGCGATGCACTGCCGCAGAGCAGGCGAGAGAGAGAGGGGTGGGATCCAGCCAAAAACCGATGCGTGCTGCATAGCATCCTGGCCTTGGTCTAGCAATCTATCTCAGGAGATCCAACGCTCCCTTGGCACCCAGCAAAAGCCACTGGCTACTCTTGAAACTCATACACAAGGAGTCAAATCCTGCTTTATTTATGTACACGATCTCAATAACTTAATTGCTACGGACTTTGATGGGACACTCCTTTCTATCCTGGGCCTCTTTCTTGCCCATAGCACCAAACAAACCTCTGCTGATAAAATGGTCTGTTCTGACAAGGCTTAGCTCTTCCCTGAAAGAAAAAGATAACGATGATAACAGTAATAACATCACTGGAAACCACAGTCCATTAAAATGCAGCAACCTGCTAGCTCCGTTCTGGTTGAATACTACAGCATTGTCATGCTTTACCACAAATCTAAAATAAATCAGCAGTAGCCTTCAGCACCAATAAGTAACTCGAATATTTCATAGCGTAGCATCTCCGACTTCAAGTTTCCCTTTTATCAGTAGCATCAAACCCAACTGCCCTAGCGAATGCCGCAGCGTTACGTTTTCTGCGCGGTTGTCCTCATTTCCCCTCCTTCTTTACAACCGCCTACAGAATACTATATGTTCCGTGTTTGCATTACCCTGCTCCGTCTGCCAGGGTCAGACAAGGATATATTGTGGTGGTACTAGAGGTACTCGGTGCAAAATAAAGTTGCCCCCAAGTGCAACTCGGGTGGCCTTGTCAATTCAGAGGAGGAAAATCCTAGAACATGTGAAAAGCAGTCTTTTCCCTTCCTTCCTCAAGTGGGAACGCCAGCATTTCAGAAGGAGCTGTTCAAAATCGGCCTTCTAACATCAAAAAAAGGATGTTAAGTGCAAATAAATCAAATCAGAGAGAGAAAACAGGATGAGAGTAGTTAAAAGGCACGGTGGCATCTTTTTAGCTTTTGCAGGTAATATACAGTGCATTTACACACGGCTATTTATCCACTGATCTCAAAATAATTTATAAAGTGTTAATTGACTCAGGAAGCTTCGCCATTTTCCCCTGGGAGAAAAAGTAAAAAACATCACTTATATTACATGAGAGCTGCTTGGGGATTTTTCAGCGTGATGGTTTCTCATCGTGATTTTTCACTTGGTCAGTGGAGATTCTGCAGAGCGCAGACCCAGCCGGCGCCGAGCTCCCACCAGCTCTCCTGGCCCAACAGCTCGCAGGCAGCTGCAAGGCCGACGCTACCTGAGCCCTGCCACACGATTTATCCCAAGGCAGAGACCCGTGTGTCCCCAAGACCCCGTCACAACATCGCAAGCCTACAAGCACCGACTCCAGCAAGGTCTGCAGGTACATGGGCAAGATGGAGGTGGACTCCCAGCGCAGCATCTCTAGCACACACCAGGCTGTTTTGTGGGCAGGAAAGGCAGCATTGCCCACCGAGCAGATCCTGGGACCGATGCTTTGCAGCCCTTGTGATGCTTCATAGCTTCTCTTTTTGGTTTGGGAGGTGACTTCAGGAAAGTCACTTCTTTAGGTTTCATTCATTGTCGGTCTCTTCTCCCCAGGAACAAGCAATAGGATGAGAAGAAACTGCCTCAAGCTGCGCCAGGGCAGGTTTAGGTTGGATATTAGGAAAAATTTCTTCACCGAAAGGGCTGTCAGGCCCTGGCCCAGGCTGCCCAGGGAAGGGGTTGAGTCCCCATCCCTGGAGGTATTCAAAAGAAGGGCAGACGTGGTGCTGAGGGACATGGTTTAGTGGTGGCCTTGGCAGTGCTGGGTTAATGGTTGGACTCGATGATCTTAAGGGTCTTTTCCAACCTCAACAATTCTATGATTCTTGCCCTCTGCACAACTGGGAGCAAGGACAGGAACCTTGCTGATAAAATGTTTTGCCATCTCCTGATGAAAGGCATTACCTAAGATTCAGGGGATCTTATCTCTGTCCTGAAACCAAAGGAAAAAGAAAAAAAAAGAGATTTTTCCATTTAAGACGCTTAACTCACAGGGTAGCTACCTCCCAGTCACCGCCAAACTACGGTGCCTATTGTGCAACAATTTACTTGCAATTAAAAGCCAGAAACACGCTGATACAGTCATGCTGTTTACTGGCCAGAACGCAGAAATCGCCACGTTCCAGAAAAGCCGTAGCGGCGGGCAGAGGGAAGTTTGCTTCCAATTTGCTCTTGGCACGAATCCCACCCTGGCCGGCAGCGAGAGCCAACAGGAACGCACAGGAATGGGCTCCGAGAGATGTGTCAAATCTGGTTTTGCCAACAGAAGCGGTTGAGAATATTGCCCCCAAATCAACCACATTCCTGCTTTACCTGCCCTGCCTCTCGTCATCAGCCTCAGATCCACATTTGTGCTCTCCTTTTTTTCTCTTCTTGGTTGAAGTGACTCAAGTGGAAGCAAGCACATCATAAACTTGTTTTAAATGCCTCCCTTGCTCCAGAATATAGATCCCCATCAGAAACGAGCACAGCTGCTTCTCTCCTGTCTGAAACAAGATTTTGACATTTTCCAACTTCACCTCAAGCCGTTGCAAAACCAAAGAGCTTCTGGGCCATAACTAACTTCTGCTGGGCCACTCCAGCGGAGTGGCTTTCACCCTCTTTAAGCCACTTGGAAATTCATTATACCAGATTTCTAACTTTTTACTGACAAATAGCACAATTTGCCAGGGTTTTCCAGCACGCGTGACCACGTTATCAGGAGACAAAGAAATATATTTTTCAGTAGTACCAAGGAAATCCAAAGCAAACGCGCGCACCTCTTCCCCCTCCATTTGAGTTCACCTTTATCATCTGGAGAAAACTGATTTTGCTCGACGTTTTCAATCAGATTTTGCAGGAGACTGCCTCGATCTCCATCTTTAAAACCCAGAAAGGATATGCAGAAGCAGCATTTTGTGGCTCTGGACCACATGATGAATAAACAGAATCGCATACCCCCACCTTCCAAAAGTATCTTTTTAAAATTGGAAATGCTCCTTTACTCTGAATACGCAACATAGCCACAGGTTTGAGTTAAAAAAGAAAAGAAGTATGATTGTGTTGTTCTAGCGCCAGCTCAAATAGAAGTGTTATTGCTAGGCCTAGCAGATACAGGCTCCTAGGTCAGAAAACATGTGGTTTAACTACGGAAAAATAATTAAAAAAAAAAATCAAGCTTTGCTCACCAAGCAACAGTGCTCCTGTTACTTTCCCCTTGGTCTAATCTTCACCAAGGAAAAATCTCTACTTGTACATCACCATTTATTTCTATAGCCAAATAAAAAGTCATGGGAGTTTCACGATCTTTAAAGTCACTACCGTTCTGTCAGATTGGGTTTAAAGCAGCCAAAACCTTCAAAAGTCACCAGGAGGAAGGAAAAAAAAAAAAATCTGGAGTGTCTTTCCCTTAGGAAAAAAAAAAAAAAAAAAAAAGAATACATGCTATTCAGCATCTACCAAGACAGCCCATCTTCACCTTAGAAATTACTTCCCAGTACCTTTCTGTATTTCACCGGACTGTAACAACTTAACAGGTCACAACACTTTACAACTGAATCAAACTTCAGAAGACTCAGCTAATTCTCCCCTGAAAGAAAAAGCTACTATATTACAGTTTTCTTTATTTATTTCCTATATATTTAATCTATCTCACAATTTATTATGTACTCCCTTTAACTAAGAAGTTATTTACAGTCAACGCTTACTTCTTTAACTACAAGATGATTGTTATTTTCTTACTGGTACTCATTTGGCTCATTAGAGCCCTAATCGCTTTGCTTTATCTCAGAGAGCTAGTTACCTTTTTGATGATTTTGCCAGTAAAATTTTTTACTTTGCTTCCAAGCCAAGACTTGCCTACCCCCGAAAGCTGCACACACAGCACCTTCGACACCCACGAAGGGCCCACAGCACCCAGCATCCCCTCTAGCGGGTGTTTCCATAGGGAACCAGGGCATCACAAGGCAGGCAGACCACTAAATTACCAGGCAGCAGGTTACAGAAGAAGCTTGCAAACAAATTGCCTCTCATCACACCTAGTGATTGCTCAGGACATCAACCATGCTTCATATTTGTGGCTCCTGAAGACTACAATGTTTGATTTTAATTATGCGATATATCACAGCAGCATCTCTCACGAACGGTCTGACTCCATCCAGCTTGTATCTCCTCAATGCTCCAACCACATCATCGCCAAGATGTTCGCAGAATTCTGCCCTATGGGTTTAAATATTTTAAGAGGCAGCAAATCATGTACTGAAGTCGTTGCAGGAGTATACGTTAAGATTATGGTATCTATTATTTCAAAAACAAATACAGAAAACCGCAGAGTAATTTTGTTAGTGTAGTTATCACGCCAATATTTTGCAAGAAAAGTCACTAAAACCAGTTTTACAACTCCATCTGTATCAACAACACATCTGTATATCATACAGCTTCATATTATCACCAGAACTTCGCAGTGAAGTTTGGTTGATTCGTTTTGCCCAAGCACTGTTTATGTCCCTATAGCTATTTACAGCAGAACATGGATTCCCCCTCCTTTCTCACAAGGCTTTTTATTTAAATTCACATTCCTTAACAAGAAAACACAGATAATATACTATGCAAATTCTGAAGTGGTTCATATTCTGAGTTTTTAATAAGAAAACAATGCGGCAACTACTCACAGGGAATAGTTCCCAATGTCCTTACACATACCGAACATAATTTAATCCCTTATGTAGCCTCACTGAAGTCACCGCAGCGAGGATTAATACTTCACAGAAACGGAGGTGGCAGAATATCTGGAGAAACATAGCAAATGCTAGCTTTACTGTTCTGGAGACAATTTATTTTCTGTAAGCCAATAAAACCTACCCTCAGCAGTGGAAGTTCAGCATGAGGCGTTCAAATAGACAAGATCTGTACATTTGTTATATGCTACTCCAAGTTTTTTTATTCCTCATTGACTACTTTTTGAATGAGGATGTATTTACCTTATGCCCCGGGGGCACTTTTAGCAACTGCTGATCAAGGAAGGATGAGGGACTGACTACGAAGACCCAAGACCCGTATTTTCGCTAGCGTGCCTCCACCGCCGCCGTCCCCAGAAAGCCTGGGAGATGTTATTCCTTCCCAATCCTACCAAAACTACTGAAAACTAGTGCCAAGACTAGTTTTACATAATCACTTTTTTATCCCTTGGCATTAGATTTAACTCACCTTTTTCTTAAAAAAAAGAAAGAAATGAAACAGCTTATTCATTAACATTAATGACTCTTCCCAGCTAATTAAGATGAAACTCCCCCTTGTCATCCCCCAAGCAATCAAACCATCAGTTTCTTTTCAAACAGATCTGCACTGAAGGCAAAAATAAAAGCCAACTCAAGTTAAATAAAAAAAGGAGGATCCAAGGTAGCAATTTAAAGCACCTGAAATGGTTCAAATATTTAACATATAGTTGAGTATGAACAGACAACCTGGGCAGGGACTTAAAAGTCAGGGAAAGAGGCAAGTGAATGACAATTTGAGTCAAAATAGTCATCATCATCATCGGTGTACAAGAAAAACGTGAAATCTCAGCAAGTGTCATTACGATGAGGTTTGCACACCCCAGTGCTGGGGCTCTGCAGCATCCATGGCTGGATTTGCGGCCACCAGCCAGCGAGGGGTTTTGCTGTGAGTGGCCATGATCAGCAGAAATCACTTTTTTTTTAATTAAAAAAAAAAAAAAATCAGTCCCTACTGTGTTTGGTGCAGAAGGTTTTTCTGAGTCAGGAATTTCAGCTGGATTATAATTACTTATTAAGCACAACCAGAGCACCGAGGCCAGAGAGGGTGCCAGCGCCACGAGCCTGCAGGTGCACCAGCATCTCTGGGGCCACCAAGCTCAATGTCACCTCTGCTGCTGGAGGTGACACTGGGAACAGGGGTGCCGCATCTTCAATCTTAACGGCACAACTCGATCTTTGTGTTCCCGGGCTGGTTTTGCTCAGTACTGTTCCTCTGTCAACCCAAAAACCTCAAAAAGGGACTTTCCATCCCCTGGTTTTGGTTTCATGCGCTCCCCTCCCATTCACAGATGCACTCCAACAACATTATTTACTGTTTCTACTTCACTGTCTCTGACAATACCAACAAATATATTTACTTCCCAAACCAAACACAGATGTCATGTTAGAAAGGCAGTATGTGAACAAAATTACTGTGGAAACAGAGATTTTAATCACCACGAGTAGTTCAGAAATAGAGCAATAAGTGGCTCCTTCTCATCAATGTCATTTTACCTAGGACTACCAAAAAAGCAAGTCATGCTTTCTGACAATTTTAAAGGCATCTAACTTTTTTCTCTCACTCTTTTTTTTAAATTTTACCTGGAAACTCATTTTATTCTAAAATACCATCCTACCAACCCTCTTCATTCAAGTACCAAACAATTTTATGGAACATTGAAAGAATGCTACCATCTTCTGTAAACAGTCTTTCACCTGTATTTATTAAGTGGATATTTTCAGGCCTGCATAGCTATTATAGAAAATATCTGAACTTTGCATATGCTGAAAGCACCGAGCTCGTCTCTGCTCAAAGATAATTTGGGGGCTCCTAGAGACTGTAGAAACAAGTGAAGAATCACAGAATCGTCAAGGTTGGAAAAGACCCTTAAGATCATCGAGTCCAACCGTTAACCCAGCACTGCCAAGCCCATCTATACCATGTCCTCGAGCACCATATCTACCCGTCTTTTAAATACCTCCAGGGATGGAGACTCAACCACTTCCCTGGGCGGCCTGTTCCAATGCTTGACCACCCTCTCAGTGAAGAAGTTTTTCCTAATATCCAACCTAAACCTGCCCTGGCACAGCTTGAGGCCGTTCCCTCTCATCCTAAGAAGTCATCAGAAGCCTTTTCACAAGCTGAAGGATGACAAAGATGGGAAGAATTTAATTTGGAAAGATATGGCTATGAAGTAGAAGTTAAATTGGATCTTCTAAGGAAAGGCATTCGATAACGGAGTCTAACATTGACTATGTATCTGGCTGAGGGCCCAGTGCTTACTCTGCCTCATAATTTTAATACGATGCATCAAGTCCTAATTTTATGAAGACGTGAACTTGTACTGAACTTCAGTTATCAAATTTCAGAAGTTTATTGTACTTAACGGATGAAAGCCGTTTCAACATGAGGATCCTAGGGTTTTTTCCTGGCAGACAGTAGTGTATGCACATATCCATACCCTTCCCACTCAGTACCAAAATCATCTGTTTACTCTCAGTAAGTGATAATTTATTGCCCATCCACCAGGCAAAACAAACCAGTATATTTCTGAAGTCATCCTAATGAAATGACTCCTCTTTAAATACCTATATTAAAAAAAGATTTCTGGAAGTCTACTGATGCAGTTTTAAAATCATCGTTTGACTGTGAATAACCACTTAAAATATTACTAGGAATATAATAATTTCAAAACAGATCTTAAAGTTAAAGACTACTTATGTTTAGGAATTATAGAAGCGATGAATACCTAGATTAATTAACTTTCCTCCCTAAGAACTGGGAGTACCTCCAGATTTTGCAAAGAAACACAGCTGCACTTCTGTAGAAAATAAAAAATAAAATCCCTCCCTGATGAACAATCACAGAGACGCCTTCTCATGATTTAAGTTTAAACACAGAAATAACTCCCAGGCACAACTGTCTCGCATCACGACTCAGTAACTCAAACTTTTAACACAAAAGCAGCTAAAATAAAATATAGGTGGGATGAGAGCATCCCAAACCAGAGCCAGCAGATCCCCATGGGATCCAGTAATGCTGGAGGGGGATATCCTGCAGAGGCAAGTGGTTGGGACCAGGAAGGGAGTCCTGGGAATTAAAAAGCACAGAGAAATTAGGTATAGCTAAGGACGTAGACACACAAGCACCAAACTGCCGGCACCTTGCAAACCATGCCATAGCTACCAGGTATCGGTCCCATCAGTTGGTTGACTTCAAGCCAGTCTGTATCAGCAAGACTATGGCACGGTTTATGTACATCAAAAGCAGCTTCCATGAATTCACTAGTAAACAGTACTCCTTCAGCCCCCAAACCACTAACCGGACTTTGAATTTGATTTTGTTTCACTTCCATAGAATCATCAAATTGTTTAGGTTGGAAAAGACCTTTGAGATCATCGAGTCCAACCGTTAACCCAGCACTGCCAAGCCCACCACTAAACCATGTCCTCGAGCACCACGTCTACCCTTCTTTCAAATACCTCCAAGGATGGAGACTCAGCCCCTGCCCTGGGCAGCCTGGGCCAGGCCCTGACAGCCCTTTGGAGGAAGAAGTTTTTCCCAATACCCAACCCAAACCTGCCCTGGCGCAGCTTGAGGCCGTTCCCTCTCGTCCCATCGCTTGTTCCTGGGGAGCAGAGACCGACCCCCCCGGCTCCCGCCTCCTTTCAGGCCGTTGCAGAGAGCGATGAGGGCTCCCCTCAGCCTCCTCTTCTCCAGCTTTAATACTGGAGTTCCCAAAAGTCCCCTCTAACTGGTACCACCATAAAGGCAGCAGGGAGCACCGCAGGCGGCCGTCGCAGGAGCACACCCCTGCTCCACGCAAGCTCTTGTACCACGTTGAACCCACTTGCCTGCTTCGGGCATTAAATATGGGGGACCCCGTGCCCATATGCAATATTGTAATGAAAATATCACACCTTAGAAAAAGGAAGGAAAAAAAAAGGAATGGAGCAAAAAGGAATGTAAAGGAGCAGAGAGGACTTCCCAGTGCCTAATCAAGGTATAACAGCCCCATTTACGAGCCAACGCACAAAAAGCAATATACTATATTGCCTGTAATGCTTTGGGTGATTTAAATGTCAGTCACAGTATTCAACTCATTTGTATTTAAGTGTATTATTTTGTTCAATCATTAGAAAAATGTTTGCATGAACTGCTTTATGCTTGCGGTTACCAGATTTAATAACTGTATCTCAGCCAGCATCAGCGAACGGCTGCACAATTTCTCTCAGGGGTAAGGAGAAGAAAGGCAGTATCAGACTACTTAGTAAAGCACGCGTAAGAAACAAGACAAGCAAAACCTGTAGTTATATTTTAAAGTTTAAACAGCAGGTGCGTGTGCATATTTAGCCCAAGTGTCATCGCGTGGGTACCAAAGACTATTGCACGGTAAGGCTGCACACTGAAGGACAAAAACCCCCTGTAAACCAGGCGCTACACAACAGGATCGCTGAAAGTATTAAGCCCAACAGAATAAAACTTAAGAATGAGACTCTAAAAATACCAACTCCCTCGTTTCGATTTGGAAAGTAAGATACTTTAGCCCCTCAAGCTACTGAGTCAATATTTTTTCCTTGCCTTAAAAAAAAAAAAAATTGAGAAAAGCAGCTTACAGCACCAACCACAAATGCTGTCAGACTGCGCAGTTATTTGATTAGTTAAGCTGGAACCAGCAGATAAATCAAACAACTAGAATCTGCAATTATTTATTCATGTATTTTTCCCACAATTTTATTTTCGGAATTCAGATAAGCCTGAAGAACTTGCATTTTTTTCCATATTCTCTTTGCATTTTCATTTTTGGATAAAATTGGAATCAAATACCTTAACAGCCCGTGGTTCTTCACAATGCATCTTCTGGTCCCCGTAAACTGGAGTCACCA
The DNA here is from genome assembly GCF_965183815.1 of Platalea leucorodia. Classification (NCBI taxonomy): domain Eukaryota; kingdom Metazoa; phylum Chordata; class Aves; order Pelecaniformes; family Threskiornithidae; genus Platalea; species Platalea leucorodia. The sequence continues at coordinate 2,307,298 of NC_138858.1, forward strand.
TTAAAAGCAATGATGAGAGGAAGCTGTATCTAATCATATTTTTAATTTGCTTTTCAAGATCATCATTTTAGGAGATAACATTTGCATTATTTAAGTTGTATAAGGAAATACAAATGCACACATGCATAAATATACACAAATTGTTTAGAGACCAATATAGGCAATACCCAGCTGGGACATACAACCAGCATTCCTGGGGTATGACTGCTGCCACATCTCGTGAAAGAATCCCCTCTACCCATCCAAAACTGGTATTTTTGAAGGATTCAGCAGCTCTTGATAGGAGCCAGCCAGTCATTTTGGTTGTATTTATACTCCTGTTGGCCTCCGCAGACACCAGCATAAAACACAGGCATATTTATGGGAATGCTCAGTTTTCTGGACTTTCAGAATTACTGAAGAGTTCATTAAAAAAAAAAAAGTCAGCCTGTGTGCTCCAAGTACTAATTCTCTTGGTGATCAGGTCCCAAGATGATAAAGCCTTCACTTTCTGGTCAGAGAGCCTGAAACAAGAGCAGCGGCATCATCCTTCCCACCCGCCGCTCTACAACTTGCGCGGCGTGACCAAGTGACAAACCTTATAAATTAAAAGACACATCTAAGGGACGGATTAAAAATTCTAATATTTATATTGATTCAGACACAAATGCCTTTATTGGGAATAACACCGTGCTGGAAACCACACAAGCAGCAATGAAGAGACAGCCACCGCTGCTATGCTAGGTGCGTCTGAGAATCACGTTAGTTGAATAAAAAACTCCAAAATTAATGCAGAATCAAGCTTCAAAGTAATAAGCAGCATCCAGAAGTTACTGGGTATAAAAAGTGCTTATATGCGCCTATATGTTTCCTTCAGTTTAATAAGTATGATATATATTATGTCAGGTATCTAGGGCTGCTCCTTATCATAGCTTCATAAATAAATTGATTTCTTATAGCATCAATGAATCACGAAGAGGGAATCTGAAGGATGAGAGTACGGGTTCATAAAACTATTCTTTTAATCGAGCGTTGTGTAAAAATGTAGTAGAGGTATTAAAAGTATGCAAAAGCTGAAAATTACGCAAGCTAGTGAAAAAAAAACCAGGGAGAAGCAGGGGGGAACCTGAAAAGATGAAGGGAAGATTTTCCCTGCTAACCTGCAGACCGGAGAAAAAGGCTGTTGAATCTGGGGGACTAACAGCAAAGGCAGCCAGAGAGGTCAAGGCAGGAGAGGAGGAGAACTTGGATGGAGATGGCAGCTCTACGGAGCTGAAGAGCTAAATGCAACGGTGAAAACTTTTGGAGGAAAAAGCAGCAGGATCTGGATATTCGGAGCTGAAGCTGGGTGAAAGATGACCCTTTGGTGCCATTTACAGCGATAGAGCAGATGAGCGTAGCTGGTAGGTCAGATGATGGGCCAATACAGCAAACAACAACAGGACTTTGGTCTCTTCAGAATAATTCACATTAATCCAGCAGGTAAAACAGATCTTTCCTACTCACCATCGTCTCTCATAGCTTTAATATCCATACAAGACATCCCCACATATGAAACTACTTGTTAACTATCTTATTTGGCCATCTGGGTCATCTCTGATTCAATGCCATCGCTTGATTAACAGCCGATCTCTACGTTATCACCAGCATGCGCAGTGAAAGCGGAACGCAAGGCTCAGTCCCCTGCGGAGGTGCACCGCTCTGCACGGGACGCAGAAGTGGGGTACGGACATCGCAAATGCTTCAGTTTTTACAGTTTCAGTTTGTGAATGAGCTTCAAATCTAAAGTAATTCATGCTAGAAAGACTTCCTTCTACGCTGCGTAAAAAAAAAAGTTTCTTAGCTTAATAAGCTGTATTTTGAACATTTTAATTGCATGGCTGGAATTTTTTCACCAGATGGTACGTATTCAACACTTAAGGCTTTTTTAAAGTCTATATTTGTGTGACAGCACAATTTCTCATTTATTTTTAAATACTTATTTATTTATTCGCTATGGCATCCAAGTATTTCGGTCAAACTTTCCTTGAAGTGATACTTACAACAATTACGTTGCAAAACATGGCGTGTCGATACCATCTTCCAGTCACCTACTCGAATGTGAAAAACATGTAGCAAAGGATTGCAAAATTCATCAGCGAGAGGTATTACAGATGGTTATAAGCATCTGGTTAATCTGCAAGACTCCAATAGTCTAAGATCTGATTAACTATTCATTAAAGAGATGTTAACCATTCATTAACCCTTTGTGAAGTACATACGCACAAAAACATTCACGTTATGCATCACCAGCTTTGCAGGGAGGTGGTTTCTAGTGCGAAACGGTCACCAGCTCTCTGCAACTGCTGGTTTTCAGCGATGCCGTTGAGCAATGAAATCAAGCTTCCCTGCCCACCTGCTCTGCCACGCTGCCTTCCAAGTATCTGCGTTTTAGCTGATTTGATGTACGAGGATAATGACTTGGACACCTATTCCACCCTTACTGCCAGCTGACAATATCTTGGATTTTTTCAGCTCTTGAACAAGGCTAGTGGCAAAATGCAGCTCTCGTGTCCCTGGTACTCCTGTGTGCATCCTGGGAACCAAGTCATGAAGAGATGCCCGAAGAGAAATGGAAAGAACAAGAGATTCAAACATCCCAATGGACAATTCACAGTTCGGAGGTTCTCTCACCGGCTTACTGGGAATTTACTCGGCATCTTCCATTAAACTTCACCATTACAATCCTACCCTCCGGCTCCATGCACTTGCCCCCAGGAGTTTAAAGCTGGTCTCACCAGCACTTACACTGCATTACAACAGGTCTCTCCAACCCCAGCAGCATTACAAAGGTTATACGGGTGAATAGTTTCTTCCAATGTATTCAACACCAAAAAAAAGAGACTTCTTTCCAGTGCCCTGCCTGCTTGCTTTTGCATCAAAGCCTTTCTTCAAAAACGTTTATTGCCAGCCATACCAGACAAACTTGACTCTACAGTAGTGCATAAGCTCCACCGTGGTCCACGTTTTCCATCTCATGTTGGGGAGGACACGATCGAACGAGCTTGCGTGTGTCAGCACTGCAGTGCTTTCCGCAGGTATTTACCCTGTTAGGCTGAAACAGAAGGCGGTGGCTTAACGTTACCCCAGACTAAATTCAGCTCTGGGCAAGATCTCTGTTAGCTCTGGGGTTTTAGGCTTGCTCTGGGGCTGCCACATAGGCAGGCAATTCTAAAATTTCTCTACATCACAAATTAACAAAAAAGTTATTAGCCAGCAAATTATATTGGCCTGTATGAAAGTAATAATTAAAAAACCCCTGCATTTCATACAGAAATATTTAAACTCCAGTAACAATAAAAATAGCACCATTCTCGTTGATAGCTTTAGCCGTGTTCCAGCTGGTCAGAGATCTGCAACCCCAAGGGTTATAGCCCAGAAGGACACTAGACAGCATTTGGTTTTAACAGACTGTTTTATCAGAGAAAAAGTGTTTTGGAAAGGCACTTCACCTCTGGCAAAGGTTTCGCTGGAAGAGACCCTCCTCACCTCCCCTGCTAGGGGCACTGACCTGGGAGGAAAGGCAGCCAGGCTACGGTCCAAGGGATATTATTCTGGTACAACTCTTGGCAAGAACATATTTAAATATGTATTTGGTTGTCCTTGAATAAAAAGGGATTCTAAAACCTGTCAAGCTGTGGCAAAACAGAAAAAGCACTGCAGTCTTCCTGCTGTTAGAGAGGCTGTAGCGAGGAAAGGGCCCCCAACATCGCAGCAGCCGGAGATCGCAGCGTGCGCGCGCCCGTCTCCTGCGACATCCTAGGGATGTGCAAGAGTTGAATGAGGGGAAAGAAAAAAGTGTTGGTTCCTCCCATTAGCAAGGATTGGTAAAGGGGGAACAGAGAAGCACTCAGGGAAAGGGGGACTGATGGCTGATAAACAACAGCATCTTTAGGAAAGCAGAGAGATCGCTGATTTCCCCTCAAATAAATTATTCAGTGTTGTTTGTGACAGCAAAAAGATGCTTCTGCTCTTACAAATAGGCTTTAAAATCCCTGCTGAGTTCCCCTGCAGGTGAATGGAGGGTCTGTTGTCCTACAGGGCTGATATCCCACTTGCTAAAAATCACATATGGCTTTGTAAAATCTCCTCCTGGGGTACTGAAAAGCTGAAAGCCAAGAGGAGCTAAAAAGGGAGCCTGAGAGATTGGTTCAGTTTGCTTGTTTATGTTTTTAAACAAGATTTCCCTCTCTGTTAGCCAGGCATATTAAAACTCAGACAGGATCCTATTCGCACAGGCAGCCTTGCAGGCTTTAACCACGGTCACTCGCTTAACGTCTGGTTTCTGCTGAACGCAACTTCCCTCTCCCATTCCATAAGGTGGGAATGCTCAACCTGAGCCTACCGTGTCCAAGCGACCCTACGATAACAAGCTGAAGAAAACAGTTTCGGGGAAAAAGCTTCCAGGCTTTGTTTTCAAAGAAATAAATAGTAACTGAAGAAAAAGGGGAAGACGGATTTAAAATGTGTTTTCTTCGTATCAGTTGTGTCCAAATCTGCCGCACTATGAAATTAATCCTCAAGCAATGTCTCAATGAAATGGCTCCGCCTAAACTACTCAAAATACATATGTGATACGACTCTCCAATGTCCAAGGCAGGGGTGGGTTGAGCCCAAGTCCTCAAGCAAACGTCCATCGCCTCATCACCATCTCCAGGGGTGCAACCACTGCCGCTAACGAGGGCTTGGCAGTTGTCACTGGTGATGGCTTTAAACATCGTTGCTAATTAGTGCCGGAGAAAGAAGGTTCCACAACCCAAAGTTCATGTTGCCCCGCCGTCCAGAAAAGTCTGAGCCTTTTTGCATGTTTTAGCTGATGGGAGGCTGTTTCCTTCGCTGTTTATTGCCATAAACCCTAGCATACACACACACACACCAAGCCACCCCTAATTAGAGAATTACTCCTGCCTCAGTAAAGCATCTCCAAAATCTGCTTCCTCTTCCAAACGTGCAGAGACAGCACATATGTGTTTTCATAAGCCGAGCGCTGCACTTGATAATACACTCTACAAAGATTTTTTCTTTTTCTATATCCGATTTCTGTTCTTCAATATTTTAATCTGGAAAACCTCAAAATGAGATAAGAATAAAGCACAGCTATTCTCTCACAAACTAAAAAACCATTTGGTTAGGAATCACAAAATACAGGTTAATCGTCTGTTGTGATACAACTAGTAGGAAAATAGCAGATGTTTTCAGGTAAATAGCATGTGGATTTTTTTTTTTTTATATTCATTGATTCATAGGACAAATAAGACATTGCTTCCATGGAAAAGCCATCAGCTAGAAATATATCCTAGCACACGTAACACAGGCACAAGTCCCAAACATCCCACTTTTTAGCTCATTCCTCTTCTCCCTCCCAAAAGCCTTTCAACCCATTTGGCCACTTTCAAGAAGTCCAAGTTGTACGGCTCAAAGAATCACAGAATCGTTCAGGTTGGGAAAGACCCTTAAGATCATCAAGTCCAACCGTTAACCTATCACTGCCAAGTCCATCTATACCATGTCCCCGAGCACCACATCTATCCGTTCTTTAAATACCTCCAGGGATGGGGACTCAATCCCTGCCCTGGGCAGCCTGTTCCAATGCTTGACCACCCTCTCGGGGAAGAAGTTTTTCCTAATATCCAACCTAAACCTGCCCTGGCGCAGCTTGAGGCCGTTCCCTCTTGTCCTATTGCTTGTTACTTGGGAGAAGAGACCGACACCCTCGGTAGAAAAATGATCCTACAAGTTTCCAGGAGAACAAGAGCTTTTAGACTAAAACAAATGCCGCATCAGCTGTAAAACCTGCCGTTTGAGCTAACGCCACACACAAATACACAGACCGGTTCCCATCCACGTACCCAGCAGTACCCACAGGAGATGCTGCCTGTGGCCCAGCACAGAAGCAACCTCAGGGTGAGGAGGGACAGGGGACATATGCTCTGGAAGGGAACCTTTCCTGCTACTCTTCCCACTGAATCCAAAGCGCACAGTAAGAAGCATAGTCAAAAATCAGGAAAAAAGGGAATGGGACAGGTTGGGACCACTGAACAGGGAGGCTGGACACAGCCAAGGAAGCAGGCGGATGACTGGTCTGGTGGTGGTTCTTGACAATACCCCAAAATCAAAGCGCATCTAGTAGCATCTTCCACACCAACTAACAGTGTAGAAAAAGATGGAACAAATCAGGCGCACTGAGGTACTTTTATACACTATGAGTAGATACTTTAGGTAGGGAAGTAATAATTTCCAGATTCTCACTGGGAGAGGGGTAAAAAAGCAGCCTAGGACAGTCAGAAGTACGAGGGGTAAATGAGGCACTGAGGGAATGGCTGCAGGGCAGAGGGCAGCCCAATTGTCAGATCACAACACGGATCTCTAATATCTACATCTCATTTGAAGCACCGTGTGTGTACATATACACATGTACATATGCATACATATATGTCATCATCAAGACATAAAATTCAGAATCCATTTCAAGAGCATGGGTTTGAGCTAGACCGCTGCCGTGCATCCAGCCCATTTCGGTCTGATCAGAAGCGGAGCAGATTTTCTGCCAGTGGAAGGTGAGGAGACAAGGCTCCGAAAGCAAAACTAAGAGCTCCAGGAGCGGCAACCCGTGGAGAAGAGGCAGAGAGGAGGAGGATCTTCAGGACCAAAACAACAGGCTGCAAAAAAATAATTTTTGCATCTCTACTGTGATGTGGCGAGTCAAGCAAGACTGCATTTGTAAAGGTCACTGAAAAGAGAAAGGAGCAACGATCAGGATTTAGATGATGCTGCAGGGGAAAAAGAGACTCTGAAGAACAACATAGTTAAGGAAAGGATACAGACCTTTACACTAAAGTTACAGGCATATGGTTGATCATTTTGCTTAGATAATGACAAGCTTAAAACAGGAAAATAATTTCATGGAAGTCCAAGGAGTTGTAAATCCTGCAAGAACAGGCACATGGGGCACGGACCATGAGGTGAGCCACTGAGAGCTCAGCTCATGAGCAAAGGGCAAGAAGAGTCAGGGACAGAGAGGGATGAGAATCACATCAATGCGGCGAAGATAGCAAAGGGCAGAGGAAGAGGAACGAGATGAGTTGTCGACTTCCCACACGTGAATAATCCCAGCGATATCATTCACACACAGAAAAAGCTGAAAAAGTACATATTGCAGAATCGGGGCCTTAAAGCAGGAGTTACCACTTTGCCTGCAGCGAAAGTCTTCAAAGCAGAGGCACGAACATCTGCCAACAGGTTGCACGGTTATTAGTTTGCACTATGCCACTCCATATGTTACACGATACGCCCACATTAATGCTTGAACAGCATCCTCATTGTTAAACGACATTAAAGTAGGGCTTGAATGCAGAAAAAGGGCTCTAAACCAACATTTGCCTATTTACACATGACAAACTCATCCGAGTAGATCAGTAGCCAACAGTAACTTGGTGGCATTCTTCTCAACCATCACAGGAAAGAAAAAAAAAAAATCAGACAAGCAGATTTTGAGCCTGTGCTGGTAAACGCTTGCGACTATTTTGCAATGCTCTATTCTATAGACTTCATCACGCTACCAATTTTCCGTGATATTGTCATCATCTGCGGTTTAACGGTAGTATGGCAAGTAACACATCAATATTCCTTTTGCAGTGCAATTCCCAGGGCCTCCCGCCTGTAATATTAAGATGAGGCAATAGAAAGCCACCAGAACTTTCTTCTGGGATTTGTATACCAAAGCCACCGCTGCTTATTCTTATTTTGTTCTCGGTAATGAGCATAGAAATAGGAGAAGGAGCTTCCCTCCACGCAAACGTATATGCAAGTCAAGTGGGTTCATGCAGCTAGACCATAAGGACAATATTCTCGAGGTATTTTTGCTCAAACACTGGCATTGCTTTCCCACTCGGGGTGTACATTACTTACAATTCTACTGTCAAATGTGATTTTTTAAAAGTAATTATCATTGTGGATTTTTAATTAACACAGACAGCACCAGCAAACATGGACAAGAGCAGTGAGATCTATTGACCCAAGGGATAAATTACGATGAAGGAAACCAGAGCGCAGTTTTTGTTTGTGTTTAACCTTAGAAACTAATAAAGTTGAAACTCACTGAAATATGAAATTGTGTGAATAACTGCAATTATTTTGAGGTCATTAGAAAAATCCTACAAACTCCCCATTTCTCCAGTGCGTTTTCTCAGAAATGCAATGAGCTTTTTAATTCAGTTATTACTTTTTACTCTATATACTCAGAGGAAAGAGGCATTTAAAAGCTGTTATCCAGTATCTAAGAAGAATTTATCTGGGTGGAAAATGTCATCACACCCAGAGATGAGAGATACCATCCATCACAGATTTGACTTCGGCTGCAAGCAGGACATCACTATTACACAGCATGCCAAAACGTCAAGATTTGCTCTCTTGCTGTTCTGGCGCTACAGAGCACAAGCGTTACCTTTTTGTCTTGTCAAATTTATATCCAACCTGTGGAACATCATTTCATTATCCTCATTTGGATGAGGGGATCGAGGGCACCCTCAGTCAGTTTGCAGATGACACCAAGTTGGGTGGAAGTGTCGATCTGCTGGAGGGCAGGGAGGCCCTGCAGAGGGCCCTGGCCAGGCCGGGTCGATGGGCCCAGGCCACGGGGTGAGGGTCAGCAAGGCTCAGGGCCGGGTCCTGCCCTGGGGGCACAGCAACCCCAGGCACCGCTGCAGGCGTGGGGAGGAGCGGCTGGGAGCTGCCCGGCGGGAAAGGGCCTGGGGGTGCTGGTCGACAGCCGCTGGACATGAGCCAGCAGGGTGCCCAGGTGGCCAAGAGGGCCAGTGGCACCCTGGCTTGTATCAGGAACGGTGTGGCCAGCAGGAGCAGGGAGGGGATGGTGCCCCTGCGCTGGGCACTGGTGAGGCCGCCCCTCGAGTGCTGTGCTCAGCGCTGGGCCCCGCACCCCAAGGCGGCCATGGAGGGGCTGGAGCGTGGCCAGAGCAGGGCAGCGAGGCTGGGGCAGGGGCTGGAGCACAAGGCTGGGGAGGAGCGGCTGGGGGAGCTGGGGGGGCTCAGCCTGGAGAAGAGGAGGCTGAGGGGAGCCCTCATCGCTCTCTGCAACGGCCTGAAAGGAGGCTGGAGCCGGGGAGGTCGGTCTCTGCTCCCCAGGAACAAGCGATGGGAGGAGAGGGAACGGCCTCAAGCTGCGCCAGGGCAGGGTTGGGTTGGGTATTAGGAAAAAATTCTTCCCCCAAAGGGCTGTCAGGCCCTGGCCCAGGCTGCCCAGGGCAGGGGTTGAGCCCCCATCCCTGGAGGTATTTAAAGGACGGATAGACATGGCGCTCGAGGACATGGTCTAGTGGTGGACTTGGCAGTGCTGGGTTAACGGTTGGACTCGATGATCTTAAGGGTCTTTTCCAACCTTAACGATTCTGTGATTATATGAAGTTTCTCTTAAGTTGTGGAGAGACTGATTAGAAGTGCTGGAGTATGTACTCATAACCAGGGAAAGATGAGAGGAGCTTGGCTCCACAGATTAAAAAAAAAACCCACAGAATTAAAATTCAGGCTACTTCTTACTTTCCTCTAATGCAGGCAATTACACACCTAAACTGATTATTATTCTTACTTCATAAATTAATTTTCAGTTCCATCTATAGAAAAAAGGTTGAGCTCAACCTACAAAGGTAGGGTGTCAGGCTGCACTAGAGTTCCTCTCTTCTAAGCATCACTAGAATATTTGGAAGTTTTGCTTTTTGTTTTGAAAGATTTGGGGTTTTATGCAAGAAATTAAGATTACAGGGAAACTGAAGACACTGAACATCCATAGGACTAAAGTATCGTAGAGTCATATACGTTGGAAGAGAACTTTAAGATCATGAGGTCCATATATATAATTATATATAGTCCACATATATGAGAACATACATTTTGGGTGTTAATTATCTTTATATTTACAGAATCCAAAAATAAAAAGTAACTTTAAGGTTTGCAAATAATTACTATATTTACATTTAATAGAATGAGCTTCTCGCTTGAAACCTCAGATAGCAATGCAACTAAAAATCATTTCTCAACGAGACGACAATCAGAAACGTTTGACCACCGCATTCAATTAATATTTCCTGAAAAGCCATGACCGATTAAAGTAATAGGAAACAAGCAGAATAGAAACACACTCACGATAATTCTGATAAAACAAATGTTTCCACATGCTGTTACCTGCTGAAAGCAATGTGACACAGAACATGCAAAAAATTCTGTTTAGTTGAGTTTTGGCATTCAAAATTTGTCTCTCTCTCCCTTCAACGGTAGAAACTGTGCTACCCAGTTGCTCTAGAATTACGTGTTCTCATCTGCTACAGTCCGGCTCAGACAACCTTAAACTATGTTACTTACCGATAGAGCAACTATATTAAAGGAAAAAAGCCTCTCAAGTATCAACTACTGTGCATTTGTGTTTTGGTTTTTTGTTTTGGTTTTGTTTGTTTGGATTTTTTTTTTGTATTTTTTAATAGCATTTAAATACTACTCTTATTCCAATTTGCAACATCAAAAAAACGCCTCAAACTGTGATACATTTGACCTCCTCAGACATCAGACAGCAACACTCCTTTACCATTTCTTTTTGACAGTAAATTAAAATGCAATACAGGTTTTACCTTTTAATTTAGTCTTTCACTCAGGCAAACCAGGATAGCTTTGGATGCATTATTTCTTCACATAGTGAATAAGCATCTGATTGCAACATATTTCCTTTCCTGAATGACGCATCGGGAAGAAAAAGATTCTCCAGAAGGCAAGGAGATGACTAAATTTTCAGAGAGATCAAAAAATACTACAGGAAAAAAAAAATTAGGTCCTCAATTTTCAGACAAAGCAATTAAAGCAATGAACCTACTATAGAACTTCCAATAAAATTAATGTTTGCCAGCAGTTTTAACATTTTTTTTCTTTTATTTCCACCATGGGCATCATCACACCCTGATGTTTCAGACAGCTCCATAGAAACAACGAGAATAACCAGGGCTGGACAAAAATCTATCCGCCAAAACATCTTCTCTTTAGAAAATTGAATTTTTGGCTGAATATATTCCTTCTGCTAATAAGCACTGCTTTTTTTTTTCAGAAATTATATTAAAATGTTCCTAAAAATTCCTAAGAAACTAGATGACCAAACTAACATAGTACATCAAGCGCTTGGTCAATAGTAAAAATAACTTTGTTTTAATATACTGCTGTCCTGCTTCACGGAGCTACATCTGGATTCCCCCCTGCACAAAAGCTCCTCTAGTACGAGACATCTCCCATCACACATCCTAATCGAAAATCTTGGGAATTCAGTTATTGGGGTACCATCCCTCAAAACGAAGTTCCGTCAGTAAGTTCAGCTTATAGCCCAGTAGCATGAATCACTTATAGTATAATTGTAAAGGGGTATTAGAGTAACGTCGCCTAATTAAAACATTTCAGTATTACAGGATAATATTTTATATTCGTTTTCTAAGCTTTCTTGAAGAAAAATCCATACTCTTCCCCCATATAAATATATTTCACTAGGAAAAAAGTTCCTACACCTACTAGCTCTAAGAATAGGCACTTATTTTATCTAAAAATTAAAGCTGCGTGTCAGCGGGGGAACGCGTGCCACCACAACGGCAGGCTGAGTTGGGACATCGCAAGGACCAAAGGCACAAAATGATTCTTCACCAACGCCTCTCCTGGCTTTCAGGTTCTTTTGTTTCTTGGTTTGGTTCAAATTAAAAAACAATCACGCCCTTTGCAATTAACTACTACACGGTGTAACAGCCTTCTATGACTGTAATTAGTACCAACTTGTACATTTTCTCACCAAAGCAGTACTGGGCATCTTGCTTGTGCTACCTACGGTATTCATTAATTTTGAAAATGAGCTATTTTAGTTCCATTATAAAGGTTATTTTTTTCAACTAGACCACTAAGGGGTTTCCCCTCCTTTCTATATACACAGTATATTTATCTTTAATCAGCTGCTCATTAAAGAGTTGACAATAAAACTCAGTAACTGTATTTCGTATCTTGCATTTGCTCCTGGAAGACATGTTCCAGAATTCATCAGAACACCAATTCTCCAAATCTCCTCGATGCAAATGGGATGAAATGCCCTTAACTAGCGCTTAACGAGCACAGCGCGAGCACCCACCCTGCTCAGCGCACGCACGCTTGCCCAGTGCCCAGCGGTAAGCCCTGCTTGGATTCATTAGGCCAAGACAAAGGGATTCAGATATTTTTCGCTAGCTCAACCCCTCTTTGAGCACCAACCTCAAGCTCCATCTTCCTCCTCATACCAAAGCATTTCTGCTTCCAAAGCACAACATTGGCAGGCCCCCATGCACACACAAGATGCCGACCCTCTTCTGCGTTGGCTCCTCCGCTCCCGCAAACCAGACACGGGCTCCAGCGACAAGGCTGATGTGTCCCAGCACGGTACTGCCTGCCTCCTCCTCCCTGCTGGCTCCAGGCCTCCTCTTCTCCAAACCGTCCACCCAATCTACCCAATTCTCTCAGTTTTCACAGAAGAAATAGCAGTGGGAGTGGTGAGCCATGAGGATACGGGGATGGTGAGACACCCACCCAACTCTGCTTCCATGGACGCAGAAGACTCCCCATCATGACAGTCCTTCATGAACTGAACAGAGAGCTCTTTTTATGGCTATGCCCCACTTCCTTCAGCTCTAAATATTGTGTTTCTATCCCAAACTTGACAACTTTTACAAATGGGACTACTAAACGTAGGATTCCAGTAGCGGCATCCACAATTTAGCGGTCAGATGTGCAGTCACCTCTCTGCTCCTGACCTGCTGCTGCTTCTGCTCCCTTTCGAGTAACCCTCTGCAAAATCCCTGTTGGCAATAAAAAGAGCGAGATTCAATTTCTGTAAGTCAAATACCATCAGTTTGGGGTTTCCCCCTGCCCCCTTCATTCCCAATCACTTCAACATTTCATGCTGCTCCTGGAAACCTCCTTTTATAAGACAACATCTTTTCTCACCCAAAGCAACAGCTTTGCCCACTGGGGTCTCCCGAACACAAGATTCTCTTGATTCAATGATTTACACCGCGGTCTACTTGGACTTCAGTAAAGGCCTTCAACACAGTCTCCCACAGCATTCTCCTGGAGAAGCTGGCTGCACACGGCTTGGATGGGTGCACTCTATGCCAGGTTAAAAACTGGCTGGACGGCCGAGCCCAGAGAGTGGTGGTGAATGGAGTCAAATCCAGTTGGCGGCCGGTCACCAGTGGTGTTCCCCAGGGCTCAGTGTTGGGGCCGGTCCTGTTCAACATCTTCATCGATGATCTGGATGAGGGGATCGAGGGCACCCTCAGTCAGTTTGCAGTGACACCAAGCTGGGTGGAAGTGTCGATCTGCTGGAGGGCAGGGAGGCCCTGCAGAGGGCCCTGGCCAGGCCGGGTCGATGGGCCCAGGCCACGGGGTGAGGGTCAGCAAGGCTCAGGGCCGGGTCCTGCCCTGGGGGCACAACAACCCCAGGCACCGCTGCAGGCGTGGGGAGGAGCGGCTGGGAGCTGCCCGGCGGGAAAGGGCCTGGGGGTGCTGGTCGACAGCCGCTGGACACGAGCCAGCAGGGTGCCCAGGTGGCCAAGAGGGCCAGTGGCATCCTGGCTTGTATCAGGCACGGTGTGGCCAGCAGGAGCAGGGAGGGGATGGTGCCCCTGCGCTGGGCACTGGTGAGGCCGCCCCTCGAATGCTGTGCTCAGCGCTGGGCCCCGCACCCCAAGGCGGCCATGGAGGGGCTGGAGCGTGGCCAGAGCAGGGCAGCGAGGCTGGGGCAGGGGCTGGAGCACAAGGCTGGGGAGGAGCGGCTGGGGGAGCTGGGGGGGCTCAGCCTGGAGAAGAGGAGGCTGAGGGGAGCCCTCATCGCTCCCTGCAACGGCCTGAAAGGAGGCTGGAGCTGGGGGGGTCGGTCTCTGCTCCCCAGGAACAAGCGATGGGACGAGAGGGAACGGCCTCAAGCTGCGCCAGGGCAGGTTTGGGTTGGGCATTGGGAAAAACTTCTTCACCCAAAGGGCTGTCAGGCCCTGGCCCAGGCTGCCCAGGGCAGGGGCTGAGTCCCCATCCCTGGAGGTATTTAAACAACGAATAGATACGGTGCTTGAAGACATGGTATTGATGGACTTGGCAGTGATAGGTTGACGGTTGGACTCGATGATCTTAAGGGTCTTTTCCAACCTTGACGATTCCATGATTCTATGATTTTTTTTTTGTTTTCTAATTGGTATTCCCACAAGTTTTTATATCAATACACGTCTATAAATTCCTCAGCTTCTTAGCCTGACACACCACTTTGTGGTTATTCACCATCCGAGGCCAGAAGGACCACGGCTGCAGCCTGCTCCCCGCTGAGGTCCGTGGCACCGTCTCTCCCGAGCTCTGTTTACGGACTTACCCTTCACCAAATAACGAGGGGCCACAAGTCACTTCCCAACCACAAAGCACAGGGGAGAGTTTTAGCAATACAAAGCATTAGTGGCCATGGCAACCATAATAAAATAGCCAAAAGGTCATTGCATTACGGCACCAATCAATATTTCTGCCCTGGGAGAAAAACTGGGGCAGTCCCACGTTGGCCTAGAAGATGCATCTAAGAGTGGAATATTGTTTGTTTTTTTTTTTTTTTTTCCCAGACTAAGATTAGAAATAGTTGTTATATAAGGGGATGAGCTTTTAGCCACTAATGGAAAAAAAAATGAGAATTTAAAAAAAAAATCACATTAAAATCAAACTTGCACCTATGCTAAAACCCAGAGCCTACCCACGGTTGGGATAAGCACTTGTTTGTGTCCGAGTTTGTAAAATTACACAGTGCTCCGGGATTATTACAAAGCTTGTCAAAACTACTCCAGAGGCAGACGGTAGGATTATGGTGGGGAATTGACTTTCTCCGACTGATTTTAATGAAAAGTCAGATTTCCGAGACAACGTTCTCATAATGCTTCCACTTCTCCCCGCAGCCTGGAGCGTCTCTGCCTCTCTCTCCCCCCTCGCTTGTCTGTTCCGAAGCTGATATCAGCACTTTGATGTGCTTTTTGCTGCCGGAGCTGGTCCCCTCCCTCCCCAGCCCTCGCTGCACATACATATGATTGCCAGCCCATAAATATGACTGCGCCGTGTCAGGCTGATCAAAGTGTCAGACTGTCACATCTGTCTGGAAAAAAGCAGCAGTTGGCACTTGATCCATAACATATGTAGGACATAGAAATGCTTAACTATAAAATTACTCATCGTAAACACTGTAATAATCGGGCATGGCTGCTACAGATAGCCTGTTATTATACATGTGTTTAAAATTCAGATAAGGAATGTCTTGTTATTACTTTTACAAACCCACACAGCACTATGGTTTCCCCAAGCAACATAAACCAACCTACTACTGAAACGACACCGTTTCACAAAGGGACTCCACTTCTCCTAAGAGGATATTTACACCGAGGTTACACTGTCATTTAACCCAGGAGAGAAACACCTCAACATGAGTAAGCATAGCATACTCCCACTTTCCCCACTGCCTTTTATTCTTTAATTGCTACTTTTTCTATCATATGTATGTTTACATATACCTTGCACCTATCTTTGAAGCTTATGATGAGTTGTTGTGGGGGTTTTTTTGTTGTTTGAGGGTTTTCCTGGTGGGTTTGGTTTTTGTTTTTTTTTCTTCCCTCCCTCCTTGAGATCACAGCAAAACATCATATTGGCAATCTCACAATTACCTGGTGCAATTTGGGAAACCAGCGTCAGGTTGCTAACGAAGCCTCGTGCCTTCCTCGCAGGGTGAATTGGGAGATCATCTGGCAACATTGGCGCAAGAGGTTTTATACAAATTCACATGTATGCTATCACAGCGCCAAAAAAAAAGGCTACCTCACTTTCAGGATAACTATCCTCATTTTTGTTATTTTTTTTCCTTTAAATAAGCACATTGTCAAATTTGTTTTGGGGCACAGACTGCACATACACAGTCTTTAGGCTTTATTTTGTTGTCGACATGACTTACAAGCGCAGCACCAGCAAGCCAGCGCCAGGCTGCCCCGCAGGCTTTACCACAATTAGGGCTCTCTCCCCTCCGCATTGCTTCTCCTCCTAACACATTCACTTTGCCTTCTTGTTACCGGCTTCATAACGAGCCATTTCTTCCCGCAAGAAACCTCGGAGCATGCCGCAAGGAGCCAGCGCCTACTTGCGCATTGAGGAGTTTGAGCTCCGCTTTGCCTGTCCTCCCCGGTGTCCTCCAGGAATACGCACGGACCCTGCACCGTGCCTTGAAGAGCACAAGCTTCCTACTGTACTGAACGTAAGGAAGAAAATAAGTTGAAGCTGCTGGTATGTTCCCCACGCACATTGAAACAAGGAGCCATTTTAAATATTAAAGTTATCACGGAATGCAAAAAAATCTTTGAATTTTTCTATATTGGGGTCTGGAAGGAATGCGAAACCTGGTGACGGCTCTGCCCAGCGCCACCGTGGGATGGGAAACCCAGGGTCAGGTCACCCCAACGATGATGAGAGTCTAACAAAGCTCTCCCCCACTCCCTTAGCAGCCTTTAGCATTTTGACCAGAGCAGAGTTATTTTATAACTGATCTATGAAGAGTTTTACCAAAAATTAGCATTAATGCAGCTAAAAGCTTGTTTTCCGTCATATTTTCTTATAACATCACTATCAAAACAATGCAAAGCATCACCTACCAAAATAATTTTAAGGCACAGCTTCAAAATCCCTGATGAAATTACTTGTAAAAGATTACCTCTCCGGGAGCTATGTATTGCAGCTCTGCTGAAATAGGGCCACCAGATTTCACCACTACTTGCCTCAGTTTCTCAAGTTAAGCAATAAATAAGCAAACAAAAAAACCAGCTGGGAACTCAAAAGGTAGCCGGGGGGGACGAGTACGGGGGGGACTATGCTAATGATTGCTGGCTTGTTCGTAAGGCGCCGCGGGAAGAGCAGATGAGCTCTCCCATACTCACAGCCGCCAAACGGCCCGTGTTTGCGTTATGCTGGCAGATAAGGCACAGCAAAAAAACCCCCACAGACCCTCCGAGAACTAGGTTTCTAAAATTAATTTTACATCTCATTGCCTACTACACCACTACAATTTGGGCTCATTTATCTCAGCAGTGCCAAATTACTCGGCACGCAATAACAATTATAAACTTTTTTTAAAAACAAACCACTAAACTTATTGAGAAGTAGTTTTGCACTCAAAGCCATCACTGAAGTAAGACACACCTTAAACTGAAGGCCTCTACTGGATTTCCCACTTTGAAATATTCTCCTTTGAAGATGTCCTATTATTTGTACTACATAGTGACTCAAAGCTTTAACCGTGAATCAGAAACATCGGCGCTAGGTGCTGCACAGAGAGGAAAAACGTTCATCTTAAAGACAAGCAACGTTGGTGGCATGGAGGGAAACACCACTTCCCTGGTGCTCAAAGGAAGCTAAGAGGAGACTAAGCATTTATTTCAGATTTACTACCCGAAAGAGTTATTTCCTTTCACAACACGGTTACAGGCTTCTTTTAAACCAGCTGTCATGGGAATTCATGAGCTTTTGCTTCTCCTGGGTCAGTCAGGAGCTACAAGAAGTCAACTTGTATTCTCTCCTCCTTCTGCATCACCTGTTTCATTAGCAATACGCAGCGCTTCGAGCAGCAAGGGTCATACAAAGATGTTTTACCAGCCACGACATCAGAGCAAGGTTACACGGTCAAGTCCGGACAAGTCCCAAGCCACCCAGCAAGCTCCAGGTCATCATGAAGGGATAAGAGACAACATCAAGTAGCAAATTAAATCCTACTCTCAGGACTTCAAGCATTCCACCATCTCTACCGGAGTCCTACCAAGTGATACACTCCAGGTCACTACTGTTAACTAGTTTACGTGGCATAACAGAAAGGACTCCCTCTTCGCTTCACACTATTAAAGTACGTAGAAAGGACTGAACATTGATTTTTGTCACGGAAGATGTTAACTCCCAACTTTTATAAAGAACATAGTTGTTCAGTCAGAAAGTATCATTTTTACACAACCACTTAATCATGAAGAAAGATGCACTTCAAAAACATGGCTCTCAAGAAGCTTTGATATAAAGGCTTCCTTTGTTGACAAAGTACTTTTTGGTTTGCAGCACAGAAAATACAGTCAGTAAACAAATTTCTGCCTTTGGCAGCTCTGTTCTAACTTTGTATTTTCTTTTTAGATACTGAAGACATCATCCTTTTGCCAGGCTTCTGCCTTCATTAGGTATTCATGCAAAAGGACTTCATAGCTTAGGATGTCATAAGCAGGAACTATGTCATCTTAAGAGCAGGATTTTTAAAAATCCTTTATTTAAGAGGTTCATATTTTTTAATCAGTTTTGTTTTGTTGGTTTTTTTGGTTTTTTGGAGTTTGGTTGGTTGGTTGGTTGGTTTTTTCTTCTTTTTTTTTTTTTCTGGGTAGCCTGAAAGGAAGGAGACATCCCTTACTAACAATTCCTTCCATTCCTTTAAAGTCTCCTTTGTCCTAACTCCAAGAATTTTTTTAGCCTTCCAAACAATGAACCAGAAGCACCTTGCTGGGGCAAAGCAAGCCCGCATCCAGAGGATTTTTCTTGCTATAATAAGCACAGGCTATTGAAGCATTTCCTATTTAACTGGTACATACAAGAATTTACCCCCAGGGAAAGGACAGGCAGAAAAATGTGCTGTTGCTCCCTCATTTGAGAAGAGCTTGGAAGAACGATGCAGAGATCCAGCACCCATGCAGTTACCATCCTGGAGAGCAAGGAGAGACCCAAGCCAACATGGGAATTTGGACAAGCCCATGGCAGCCTGGATACCGGCTGCGTTCCTGCGGCGTGGGACAGAGCAAGCTCTCCGCTGGGAATCGTACTCCTCCAGCACCCAGGTGGACAGGCTTCTGCCTGCTCTTGCTGGTGGAGCACCCCGCCTCATGGGTCACCTTGGATCTTTAGCCCACGCGCCATCGGCTCAGCCTGGAGCGTCGTCCTTGGGTCCACGCTCCAGAAGACAAATTTGAGGCTGTAGGACCATTAAACTGCAACACCAATCGCTGTGTCATTGCTGCCATAAAGCTAAAGCAAGCCACAAAACCAGCTTTAACTGGGTCCTCTTAGAAATAAATTGTTTCTCACCATGCATCCTCTTTCTGGCCTCTTATTATTGTCCTCCTGATATTCATGGTTTACTGGCTGGTTTTAATCATCGGAAAATGAAACCCTGTTGAAAGGATAGCAGCAAACGTGGGACTGCCAGGCTATGAAGTGCTCAGTCCTGCCTGACGTAATTTTTATTTGCCTCAAAGTTCGTTGCTGTAACGTCTCCCTCAGTAAGCAGAGCCCATCCCGCAGCGTAGAAGGGAAACTCATTGCTTGAAAAGCACTTAAACAAGGTCACAGGCCAAATGCGATTCCAGAAGCTACATCCATATATAATAAAGGATGAAGACACATAAGAATGTTAAAGTTCAGGCTACAAATTCAGAGGATTAGAGGAAACATTTCAGAGACGGAAAGAAGATGAACATTTTTTAAAATATTTCTTTTCCGTAAGAGAATTTGACCAAATTGCTGGTTGCTTCCAATAGCATAGAAACATTTCCTCTGAATCTCAGAAACTATCAAGAGCAAAACCAGATTACAATGGAAATAAATTCATTTCAGTCAGCTGTGGATGCTGCCGCTACTGTTTTTCATAAAATAAAAAATTTCACGTTTGATCACAGTGTGACATGCCAATGAAAAAAAAAAAATCTACACTAGCCAAGCAAAACAGCTACTCATTAGTTCTGGTCTAAATTTAAAGAAACGGCTTCTGGAAACAAGAACTTGAAGGAAAGCTCCATTTTCTTTTCTGCTTCTCTCTTAAAAATCAATTATTTCTAGTCTTACCAACTGTGCAAAAAGCTGAAACAAGTACATCTCCAATTCCAAAACCAGACAACACACAAAAAGCATTCAATTTTGTATTTTAAAGCTGATTTCAGAGCTTTTTGCTGTCCAGCCAACGATCGCCCACCGTCTGCGGAGAGCAGCGCGGGAGGAGGTGCGTGCTACTCGCAACCAGATAAACCTACGTTTCGTGTTCACATGCCGGAGAGCTGTAAACCTTCTTATCTGACTGGATGTTCCTGGAAACATCCTATATACTTTAAACATTTCAAATGTTTACTCTTCTAAATATCTAAAAACAGGACAAGGCACACACCTTCCATTCATTAATTTAACTACTCTGTATATGTATGCTATCTGGATAAAACTAGGCAAGAGTTAAGCATTACGTCCCTATTCTGCCTCTCTAAAAGAGCTAAAATATTCTGTCTTCTACAATTGGGTTCAGAAATCGAGACCAAATCTGTCAAATAGATCTTGCTAGAGAGCGGACTGGAAGTTGTGACTACTCTTCTTTACTCAACAAGTCCTTAATACCTTCAAGTACGTGACGGGTCTGACCCTCCGGGAACTCGATTTCACCTGGCCTGGCCCTCCGTGTCACTGCCCCCCACCCCAAGCTACGGAATATTTTGGGGCAAAATCCTCTTGGATCTTGACCACTTAATTTTTCCTTGCTTGAGCAGAGTCTAAACCTCACTGGCTCCTTGTCCAGCCCCAAAGCTGGAGTCCTTCCCTCCAAAGCTGGAGTCCTTCCCTCCGTACACCTCAAGAGGTAAAACCGCATCGCAAAGCGCAGCCTAACATAAAGGTGTCCGAGTTGGCTTTAAATGAGCTAAAGAGGGAAATAAAGTGAGAAAAAACAAACCAGGCTGGCAACTGGGATATCCCTGCTGAACTCCTGGTTTCGTTCCTTACTCTATAACCTGAGGCATGATTCTCTCCCTTGATTTTTCCTTCTGCAAGACTTGACTAGTAACCACAGCCACCAACACCACCAAAGCGACCCAAAAACGACGTGTCAAAAGTTTTATGCGAGATCACAAGCGTAGCACTGAGGAAGAGAGGCAACGTCCATTTGAAAATCCCTAGGTAATTTCGATCTAGCCAAACACGTTCTTTTCCAACTGCGTGAAATATTTATTTCTGACTTAAGATCTTGGATGCCGGGCACTAGCCCAGGTGAGCTTTTAGGACTGAATTATAAACCCATGAAAATAGAGTTTATAATGGAAATGCTGACAGACTCTCTGCTACAGCTACACTAGTGGGAACCACTGTAATAAAATGAATGCAATCGCTCACCTCGTTTTACCAGATTTTATTGCTGTAGAGAAAATTAAGAAACTTAACATCTTGCTCTCCGCTAAATTGCTTTTTCTTTCCCAGACTTTTTGGTGTGCCCTTTGTGATACCACATACTCGTAAACATCCTCATTTTTGTCTGTGTATTAACACACATGCATTTAGAGGCTTAAATCAGGATTTTTCTCGCCATAGTGTTTAACTTCCTATCTGGCCACTTTTTTCTGAATCTTATTCAAATTAAAGCAGGGCTATTATGCAAGGCACAAAAGTTCAATTTGAGTAAAATCTGGACAGGATTTTCTTTTTTGCATGAAAACAACAGCATAATAAATGCTAATCATTATAATCTTTTCAAAGTGAAAGCTTTTCAAGAGTAGTTTTGCGTTGCCGAATATAAAACATGCTTCCAATTTACATTCTAAAGGCTTGCATAGAATCCGAGATTAGAGATGGAAGAGACCTATATGTCATCCCTTCAATCCCCTGTCGGTGCTGGATTGTATCATCTGCTGGTAAACACGGAATAAGAAGGTTTAAGAACTATACATTTTAGCTTGTAAACCCGTAATCATCCTGCATCAAACCACCGCACGCAGAGAAATCCGGAAACCTACGTTTCTGTACCGCTGCACGTTAATCGAGTCCCAAAACGAGCGCGTACGTCGACTACTCCTCTCGGTCAGATCCGGGCACCAACCAGGGTAGAGAAACCTGACCCCTTTTAATTAAATTGCTTGGCTGATGTGTTTTATGAAACTTGAAGATTGACCCAACTAATTTAAACCTCTCTCCCCTGTAGTGACACAGTGGCATCGCGACTGACCTATTTCTCATTTGCCCAACAGAGGTCATCAAGGACAAATGACAGGGTTGTAAACAGCTTCTCTCATCTTATTAAACATCACTTCAGAAACGTGTATAGATTTTGAGTAAGCAAGGTCAAGAAACCATTAGAAAGGTTAAATTGGAAACAAGAGAGCATGCAAGGTGGTCACAAGATTGTTCCAAGTCAGAAAATTAAATTAACCTAAAGATATCCCTAAAGATGACTACATCTTCATTACTTTTATTAAGGAGAAAAGTTAAGAAAAAAAAAATAAGAAAAAAATATCAAGAAATAGGAGAAGACCTATTAAAAAAAAAAGATGCAAAGCACCAGCTACCTAGAAAGCCTTGCCAGTTTTGAATTCTCCCCCACCTGATCGTGTTTGTTCAATGTTTCATGTTCACTTTTCATGAGGAGCAATTGCTGCAGTTTTACCAGTACGGATGTCAGCATAAATCAAACAAATCACATGGAGACACATTCTAAAATCTGCTGCATTTGTATTCATCCTGAAATGCATTGCACGCTCATCCAAAACAGGGATCAGAAGAATACCGCAGGCAAAATAGCGCTCAGACATCTAAAGAATACGCTTACTCAGAACTTGGTCAGCTAAACTAGAGAGAGAGCAAGCCAAAATAACTCTGCAGGACCCACTTAAGCAAATGAAGCGGTACAGATGACTAAGCTGTCACCAGAAAATGTACTTTAGTACCGAAAATGATACTGCTGAGTATATCGCAGAGCTTTTCTGCTCTGGCTGACCCAGCTCTCTGAACATCTATGAGTTTATGCTCCTTGAGGTAATGAAAGCTCACAGAACCACCCGCTTCTCCATGCCCACAAGGAAACAAAGAATCATAGAATCGTTAAAGTTGGAAAAGACCCTTAAGATCATTGAGTCCAACCGTTAACCCAGCACTGCCAAGCCCACCACTAAACCATGTCCTCGAGCACCACATCTACCCGGCTTTTAAATACCTCCAGGGATGGGGACTCAGCCCCTGCCCTGGGCAGCCTGGGCCAGGGCCTGACAGCCCTTTCAGGGAAGAAGTTTTTCCCAATACCCAACCCAAACCTGCCCTGGCGCAGCTTGAGGCCGTTCCCTCTCGTCCCATCGCTTGTTCCTGGGGAGCAGAGACCGACCCCCCCGGCTCCAGCCTCCTTTCAGGCCGTTGCAGAGAGCGAGGAGGGCTCCCCTCAGCCTCCTCTTCTCCAGGCTGAGTCCCCCCAGCTCCCCCAGCCGCTCCTCCCCAGCCTTGTGCTCCAGCCCCTGCCCCAGCCTCGCTGCCCTGCTCTGGCCACGCTCCAGCCCCTCCATGGCCGCCTTGGGGTGCGGGGCCCAGCGCTGAGCACAGTATCCAACAGACTCCAACGTGCTCTACAGTCACTTCCATTAAAAATGGGTAAAAATGGGCCCCATCCTAAGCTCTTGCAAGCTGGCATTTTTGGTTGGACCGTGTTGCAGTTTCACAGGAAGGATAACAGAGATTCTCCTGGAGAATGAGTGCGATGGGTTCACACTCCTCCACCAAAACGGGTCTGAAACTCCTATTTCCCCTTTCATTTGCAAGAACTTTATCAAAATAAACACGGCTACTTCTTCCTCTAGTGATGCTACAAGAACAATCATTCCACCTACGCCTAAGAGCGTGCTATTTGAAGTACCAAAGGCAGTTTCCAGCTCTGGAGCCCAGTAAAGGAAGGAGACGAGACTGCAGACGCATTCCTCCTCGGCCGACGCTGGCATTCAGCACGCCAGCTCCTACAAATCTCACTCTCTGGCATTTACTTCTCCCCATTCGCTGTAAATGACACTTAGGATCCAATTCATCATTATAAATGCTATTCCGAGAGCCAGGTCCCTAATGTTCAGGATATGCAGGGTGAGCAATTTAAGTCTAGGTTCGCTGTGAACTCCAGGTATTATATTCAACTACCCCCAACTACATGACACCAAGTTCAAAATCTAAGTATCAAATTATACCAAACTGCTCACAGTTAAGAAAATAACGCATTTCAGCAAACGTAGCCAAAGCATTTCCAAAGAAATAGCTTTCTGTTCCTCTATAATCTTACAAGATAAATACAGCTATAAAATTATTCTTTTTTACTGGCTTTACCCTATAGGCTTTTTTCAGGAAAAAAATCCTGATTGTTTATTCTCTATTAGACACACATGCAAGACATGAACGTTTTGACCCTTGTAAGTAATAACTGCACTATACATTGCCCGCAAGAACATTTCCAAGAACCTCCCCGTAACATATTTTGTTAAAGTATATACGAACATCCTTCCCTTCTTTCCTGCTACCTTGCTAAGACACTAATGACACTGCTGTTGGATAAATATGTACAACCCGGACAACCAACTAAGCAACAAAAACAGTCAGATATTTGGGAAGATGATGGATCTGTCAGTTTAATCAAGTTTATTTAGTCCAGAAAAAGTAAGAGTAAGGATGAGGGGTCTCAGCAAGAGGTTCAACAGTTTTTTAACATGTGTTAGATTGCAATTAAAGACATGACAATCTCTCTGTTCTTCATGGTCATAAGTAGAAGGGTTACGTCAGATTCCTTAATATTAGATGTAGGTTGGACATCAGAAAATTTGTTAGTGTACTGAGAAGGCTGTTGATTGCTCTACGGTCATTATGAGCATTGTAATACCTGGAGCAGCGTGCAGAAGGGCAAGTGCAGCTCCTCCAGCTTTTGGTGGCCGTCAGCATCTCCCACGGAGGGCCTGATCCTGCCTGCATGGACACGGCGTGCTGGGACTACCCACCGTGCAGTAAGCATCAAGCAGAGAAAGGCAGATGAAGGTCTCCTTTCCCACCGAGCTAAGAAATGAGGGGCACCCAGCTCCTGCGTGCTGTTGGGGCTGAGCAGACGTGCACAGGATGGAGCAACCAGACACCAAACAAACTCAGAGGTCAAAACTGCTGTAACTTTGGGCTTTAATTGCCTTCATCATCAGACAGCAACTGAGCAGGAATTTCAGGGCAGCAAATTTAAATGTCAGCATCTAAATAGGAGCAAGCCTTTTTTCTTTATTGCTTTTTTTTTCTTCAATCTATTCTTTATTTAAAAGCTGGGTTAAGTATTGCTTCTGATAGCATTATTTCTGTTCCTGCAAAAGATTTTGTAGCAGTAGGCTGAAAAACACATTGGAAGTACTTGTATACCCCAGCAAGAACAGCTCATAGGAAACACAGGAGGAGAACTTTGACCTCTGCAAATTCAGCTGTGAGGATTGCTACTGCCAGAGAACAAGAAAAAAAAAAAGATGCTAAAGAAGAGAAATTTTAAACCATAATTTTTAAGTGGAAAAAGTTCAGAGCCCTGGGAAATGTAGGTTCTGGAAGCAAGGAAGGCTGGAGGCATGAACAGTGCAATGGTTCAAGCTCCACGGCCCCACGAGGACCCAGCAGCAGCACTACCTGCCCTGCCAGATGCGGGCCAGGAGCAGGAGACCGGCCTCGAGAAGGGAATTTGTTCATAGCAGCAAAAGAAATGCTCCTAAATGAAAACTACCTTCAACAGACTGAACTTGAAGCAGGCAGTGCCAGGAACTAAATGCAGGTAGGTCCTTCTTCGCTCAAATGACTGCCACTGGGAGATGGACTGACTGAGGGAGAAGAGGAGACGCTAAAAAAAGCAATAAAGAGTAAAAAGGTTTTCAGCAAGCCTCAGACAAGCAACAGGGCCTGGGAAGGTGAGAATCACAAAGGCTTTTTCTTCATTAAAATTACCATATCAGTTATCACCTGTTCTGTCACAGCAGCCCCAGGAACACGTGGCCAGCAGGAGCAGGGAGGTGACGGTGCCCCTGCGCTGGGCACTGGGGAGGCCGCCCCTCGAATGCTGTGCTCAGCGCTGGGCCCCGCACCCCAAGGCGGCCATGGAGGGGCTGGAGCGTGGCCAGAGCAGGGCAGCGAGGCTGGGGCAGGGGCTGGAGCACAAGGCTGGGGAGGAGCGGCTGGGGGAGCTGGGGGGGCTCAGCCTGGAGAAGAGGAGGCTGAGGGGAGCCCTCATCGCTCTCTGCAACGGCCTGAAAGGAGGCTGGAGCCGGGGGGGTCGGTCTCTGCTCCCCAGGAACAAGCGATGGGACGAGAGGGAACGGCCTCAAGTTGCGCCAGGGCAGGGTTGGGTTGGGTATTGGGAAAAACTTCTTCCCTGAAAGGGCTGTCAGGCCCTGGCCCAGGCTGCCCAGGGCAGGGGTTGAGCCCCCATCCCTGGAGGTATTTAAAGGACAGATAGACGTGGTGCTTAGGGACATGGTTTAGTGGTGGCCTTGGCAGTTCTGGGTTAACGGTTGGACTCGATCTTAAGGGTCTTTTCCAACCTTAACGATTCTATGATTCTAACTTGAAAGGCACTTTTATATCAGGGAAAAAAAAAAATCCAAAAAAGTTAATTTATACCCCAAAAGACATTAGAAGTCAAGCATTTGTTTCCAGGCTTAGACCATGATACCCCAACAGCACCTTTGCCCTGCACCATAGAAAACAAAGTGACAACACTAAGAAAACTGAGGATTAATTCCCAGAAAAACCATCCCAACAAATCTATTGGACAGTAGGCCACAGGCCCAAGGGAGGCCACGGGAGTCTTCTCACTTAGAGCTTGTAAAAGCCAGAACAGACAGACGATCAGCAAACACGATGTGGGAACAACCCTCTCCTGGAAGGTAGACTGGCCAGATGATCTACGGGCTGAAAGCCAGCTCCAGTGCCTGTGATCTATTACACCCCATTATTTTAATTCACTGAAACCGCATGCCCTCCCTAACCAAGGCTGCTCCTTTTTCAATCCAATCTCCTCAAGTTCAGGCTAAGTAAATCTCTGCCAGGCACTAAAAACAAAAGCAAAACCTTTTTCCTAAATGAAATTTGCTAATTGAAGCCACGTTTCTATGCAGCACAAGGCTAAGAGCAGCGGGATTCGCGGTGGCATGCATTCCTCACGAGCGTTTCTCAACAGCTCGATGCTAGAAGGAAACAGTTCAGGAAAGACAGCATTTCTGTTGTCACTTCTCACCCAAATAAAAGGCGCGTTGTACAGAAATGCACGTCTCAAACACTTCATTACTCTGCAATGTCGCTCTCCTACAAGTTGATAAATCCATGAAATTGTAAACCATGGAAGAATCAGCGTGTTGACACAAATTTCATCATTTTAGCTACTGATTTTCAAACTACCATTTGTATGAGCAAAATAATTGCTGGCTCACTGATGTCCATGTGAAAAAGTTTACAAAAGTTCCATTTTTATCCTAGCTATTTAGGCATCCTAAGTACCAGCAATCCTGCCATTGAAAATATGAAAACATGGGATTGCAAAAAGGCAGGCAGTCCCCTCGCAGGGCTGCTGCCATCATGACTTCACTGCCTGTACTGCAGAAGCTCGCAGAAGAGCAACCAAGAGGAACAGAGGCAGATCCACACCGCGCAACCGAGAGACACCACGACGAACAGGAGTACTCAACAACGAGCTCGCTCTTGGAAGAGGCCGCATACAAAACGGAATAAAAATACCCCTTGCTTCTGTCCAAAGATATCTCCCTGCTTCAATTGTAAAAGGTAAGAGACACGGATGCATAGCGGGCAAGAAAACGAGGTGAAGCAATGAGACAATACTACGCAACAGAAGGAGCATTGCTTCAGAGCGCTCGCTTCGGCATTGCAGCAAGACGAGGGAGGGTGAGACAAAGTAGGGTGTTAAAGGAGGACTGTGGCATATAGGTAGGCAAAATATACGCAGTTACAATTTAACTTTGTGGAAGCGACAGAGCTGTAGTTGTCCAGCCATCTCCTTGGGGTCACCTTCCCAGCAAAGCTCTCATCCCTGGCTACGCGGCGTCCCAGCGGCACAGCTCACGGGGAGAAACTGCCCAAGCCAACAGAAGATGATACTGGAGAGGCAAAACAGGATGAAATGTGGTGTCCTGGTACAGGGAAAGACATTTAGGACAGGCAGTCAAAAGCACTGATGCAAGGTCGCTGAATACCCCCCTTCGCTCTGCTCAAAGTGGAAAATCAGCACGGAGAATCATAGAATTGTTTAGGTTGGAAAAGACCTTTAAAATCATCAAAAATGAAACAGTACATGAAATAGCAAGTTTGGCTCAAAGCATCTGTTACCCAGCCCTGGGTTTCTGCTCGGTCCTCAGAGGGGAACGCAGAGCAGAGCCTTGATGGTTATGGATCCAGAAGCACCTTTGCTGGAGCGACAGAATGGGAGCCAGCGCCCGGCTACGCCTCCGCCCAGTGCCTCGGGGGACCCAGAGGACTTGCAGCATTCACGCAGATGAACGGATAGCTTTTTATTTTGGTGTTAAATATAGAGTTAATTATTCCTCCTCCTGACAGAAAGCGCACCCAAGAGCAACGCGCATGGATACACATCAAGAGATGTGCGACTGGAGCGGTCCTCGGGAGCCTGCTGCTCCCAAGTCACTCGCTACAGTAATTTTAAAGTCAACAACAAAAGTAAAATTAAAAGCTGATGAAAGTGTTTCTGCTAATTATTGCACTGTGTTCAGATACTTGAACGTTAGGTGGAATATTAGCAAAGACATATCTTCAGACACGGCCTACTTCTTCACTCACTATTTTAAAACCGTTAGAACATTCCGGTGAAACATTACAGTGGAGCTATTCCCAATTTACACTGGCAGGGGGGGATCAGGTCAGTCTGTTTAATGGAAAAGTATAGTGCTAGAAAGGTTGACTTTCTGTGGGGAAAAAAAAATAGGAAAACAAATGAAGACTAGGGAGTGCGTACAGAGTTGAAATAGAGAAATGAGTGAAAGCCAGAATTGCGTGTTCATCGAACACTCTAGGAGCTGTCAGAGATGTGATTCTCTTCGCCCTCATCTCCAAGGGACGCCCCGAGTCGCTGGATTCTTAGCACATCTGAAGAGACTTTACTTCTAATCATTATTTATAGGAGAAGAAAATACCTGCTTAAGTAACGGCAGTATTTTTGTGACCTTTACATATTTAAGCAGCATGTTTAAAGTGAAGGTTAGCCAAAATATCCGATTAGTTGTACTGTATCTAGACTATACTACACCTAAATAATAACCAAGATAATGCTCAGCCTTCTCTGCTTCTTGCCATTATGGGCCCACTTTCTATCTGATTCTTCATCCAACCGGATTTGATGCCTGGCTCCAAATATTCCAACACTTTATTCCTTCTACCTGCGCAGAATGAAGAATTTGATACTTTCAGTGCAGGGGCAGAAGTTGGCCTCCACTTTTCTCTTGGCACTAGAAGTCCGTCGATGCGTATCATGAAAAGCTGCTAATTCTCTTCAAAATCACTTGGTGCTTCGTGGTAACTGTGATTACGAAGAATAGCCAGTTACTGATTCCTGAATTTTCACTGGAGTGGACATTCAAGATGTAAGTGTTCTGATATTCAGTGGTCAATTAAGTATCAAAGTAATACAGGCAGGAGTACTTTGCCTTCTTCCCTAAGTTAACGCGACTCCCGAGGAGGTAAAACCATCACCCCCAGCTCGTGTCCTGCAGCCCATCCTAGCTTATCGGGGGAAGCGGAGCGACCTGCGGCAGCTCTGTGTACGAGGCACCCAGAGAAGCCACTTAAGTTCCACGAGACTGAAGTCGGGATAAATGCAGAGAGGAATTCGGGATTTAACTCAAAGCCTGTCGCGCACCAGCGGCCATACAGAACAGAAACCTTTCCCATAGCTCTTCACCTTATACAGTCAAAGCAATAACCATGAACAATGTTGTAAATTACCATTTAAAGGAAAAAATAAATACATCAGTGATCACATCAAAAGGACAACTACCTTCCTAGGTTTACTGGGCATTTTTGAGGGGGTTTTTTGGTTGCCTATCTCCCTGCATCTCCGCTTATATCAGAGAAAGCGGGTGCATCTTACGCACAAGACGGCAGAAAAAAATTGGGGTCAGAACACAGTGGCCTGTAAAGAGTCAAATATTTACCCGATATCCTGATATTTCCTTTCACATTTCAGCTCTGTTTTTAAATACAAATGTGCTAATGAGCTTTAATGGCATGACAGAGTATACATTTGTGCATGAGCGATGCCTGTGGATCTTACAAATACAACAAAGGAACGTTAAGCAGCGATAGCACAGAGCAAACACTCGGGAATCGCCCATTCCATTAAGAAAAAAAAAAAAAAGAAACAAAAAAACAAAAAAAACCCCAACTATTAAGGACTACAAGTCAGCAAGTGATGTAAAAAGCGATCCCACAGGCGTATATTATTATGGCACGTAGCAAAAAGAGGAAAAAAAAACCCAATCTAAATCAGCTAGCTAGTTCTCAAACACTGAATTTAACCAGTTCCTAATAGAGTCCTAAGTGGTGCTCTAGGCATTAGTACACACTGTGCACGCCCCGTACTCATTTATATAAAATAGAAACATAAAAAGGCATATTAAAGAAAATACTGTTGGCCAAAAGTTCATAAACATCCGTTTTGCCGAATTCACCGTCAAGGGGCAATACTTTTAATCTAAGTTTTCCAGCTATAATGGCTATAATGTCCGTTCTACAGCGCTATTAAGACTTCCTTTTTTTTTATTTATTTTGCCACTTGTCAAGAAAAATCAATTTTTGGAGCTCCAAAAGGAGTTTAGGAGGGAAGCGGTGTTTGTTTTAGTTTTGTTCACTACTTTTATTATGGCTTGTAAATTCACATTAAACAGCCACAAATCTCCTGTGATTAGGAATCAAAAGAATTAGGAATAAAAAAAAAGATTAAGTCAGTAGTGGCTAATTCTAGCTGTTATAATTCAAGTTACACCTCCCAAATGATTAATTTCTAAAAGTCATTTTCTTCCTTTATAAAAAAGGTATGGGAAATACACAACACTTTAGACCACGTTTTGCTTACCCTGTCCAATTCAGTATTTGTACATCTTGGTACAGCAGGTTTCCTGTCTTCATCCCACGGTTTCTTACAAGTGATGCCTCCTCGTGTTACTTTAAATGATTCAACTTTATCCTTAGTTCATTAAAATCCAAAAATACCGGTAGGCGGTAGTATCTAATATTGTAGTTCGTAATCTCTTAGCTATTCTGTGTGCACTTAAATAGATCTTTTAGAATTATCAGTGGATTTATAATAGTCTAAAAATAATTTAGTGCTACAGCTTCATTGTGTTCCTAAGCGGGGATTAAAATTTCTTCACATCTGCAAGGTTTTAACCTTGGGTTCAACAGCTGGCCTAGCAACGAGTCTTCTCTTACCTGAAATCTGGCAGCGTTGTTACAGAAAGAGCAATACAGCACGCGGTGCAATCACAATAAATACAGGGCTGTAATTTTTAAGGGCAGGTACCTCGTCTCTTTGGAAACTGCTGGTGTTCTGCCTAGACAAGTACACAGCCAAGTTTTGATTCTCACCAGCACAACTATAAAACACTCCTTGGATTTATTTTTCTAATACTGATGAAGCAACCTGATAAAACACCGTGGCAGGAGCGGCAGTCTCACTTTCAAAGCTGACACCATCAGCGTGTCCCTCAAACACCATCTAAAAATATCTTTTAAATCCTTTAAAGCTCTTGAAGAAATAAGTTGCTGCTCGGCTGACTTTTTTTGGGGAGCATACGGACTGACTTTCAGCTGAAGGAGAAAGATGAGAAATGGTTTTTGTTTATTCCATGGTACTTGCTCAACACATACAGTTTAGTTCCAGAATAAACACGGTTGCAACAGCAATCTGAGGAGTTGCCCCTTTTTTCTTCCCTGGATATTAACCTCCAGAACAACATTCCACAGAATCAGAGACTGATAGAATGGGTTGGGTTGGAAGGGACCTTAAAGATCACCTGGTTCCAACCCCCTGCCATGAGTAGGGACACCTTCCACTAGACCAGGTTGCTCAAAGCCTCATCCAACTTGGCCTTGAACACTTCCAGGGATGGGGCACCCACAGCTTCTCTGGGCAACCTGGGCCAGTGCCTCACCGCCCTCCCAAAAACCAGACAGTTCCTTCTGCAATAAAGGAGAAGTCTAGTGAGACCACACATAACGTACAGTCTCGTGACGCCCGCCGTAACACCACATTAATAGTCTTTCAGGAGCTCAAAGGGCAACACTGGCCGGCTCCACTTCTCCACCGACTTCATCAGACAGAAAATATTTTCAACTTCTTTGACAAAATGTCTCAACTACTCTTATTTTTCGTGATCTCTTCAACCTACAACACACTTACACATCGTTTGAAACACTGAAGGGGTCTTCCACTTAGCTTCAAGCAAGATTAAGCTTCCCCATAGCCCTTCCAGGGACACTCCACATTTGCTTTTTATCAGCTTTAAACAGCAAAACGGAGTCCACTTTGTTATCTTCAAGGGACCCCAGCTAGGTAGGTTTTTTTGTTGAGTTCCTTCTCTTCCCCCGTCCAGAGGAACCTCTGATTTCATGCAGGACTGAATCAGTGGCAATATACAAGTGCAAGGAACGTAATGCTGAAAGTCTCTATGGGTCAAGGAAGACAAATTTCTTGAAAAAACTAATTAAAAGGCACTTAAATGTACAAATGCTACACTCACGACTCAAGAATTTAGAATTATAGAATCACAGAATGCTTTGGGTTGGAAGGGACCTTTAAAGGGCATCTAGGCCAACCCCCCTGCAAAGAGAGCAGAAACAAATTTATTAACACACAGCCCACATTGGCAACTGATAGAATATTCAGGCGAACTATAGGGATCTACACTGTTCTTATAGGGTCTAGACATCTGCGGGTGGTGATTACCAAAGCCAGGACATTGGTCAAAATGGGTCTATAGCTGTGGTGCAGCTTATCCATTGTTTGGGGGTTTTTTGTTTGTTTGGTTTTGTTTTTGGTTTTTTGTTTGTTTTTTTTTAACAAGAAAGAAGTTACTATAAATAGTTTTCAGCATAAACCATTGTCAATCTGCTGGAGAGCAGGGAGGCCCTGCAGAGGGCCCTGGCCAGGCCGGGTCGATGGGCCCAGGCCCCGGGGTGAGGGTCAGCACGGCTCAGGGCCGGGTCCTGCCCTGGGGGCACAGCAACCCCAGGCACCGCTGCAGGCGTGGGGAGGAGCGGCTGGGAGCTGCCCGGCGGGAAAGGGCCTGGGGGTGCTGGTCGACAGCCGCTGGACATGAGCCAGCAGGGTGCCCAGGTGGCCAAGAGGGCCAGTGGCATCCTGGCTTGTGTCAGGAACGGTGTGGCCAGCAGGAGCAGGGAGGTGATGGTGCCCCTGCGCTGGGCACTGGGGAGGCCGCCCCTCGAATGCTGTGCTCAGCGCTGGGCCCCGCACCCCAAGGCGGCCATGGAGGGGCTGGAGCGTGGCCAGAGCAGGGCAGCGAGGCTGGGGCAGGGGCTGGAGCACAAGGCTGGGGAGGAGCGGCTGGGGGAGCTGGGGGGGCTCAGCCTGGAGAAGAGGAGGCTGAGGGGAGCCCTCATCGCTCTCTGCAACGGCCTGAAAGGAGGCTGGAGCCGGGGGGGTCGGTCTCTGCTCCCCAGGAACAAGCGATGGGACGAGAGGGAACGGCCTCAAGCTGCGCCAGGGCAGGGTTGGGTTGGGTATTGGGAAAAACTTCTTCCCCCAAAGGGCTGTCAGGGCCTGGCCCAGGCTGCCCAGGGCAGGGGCTGAGTCCCCATCCCTGGGGGGATTTAAAAGCCAGGTGGATGTGGTGCTCGAGGACATGGTTTAGTGGTGGGCTTGGCAGTGCTGGGTTAACGGTTGGACTCGATGATCTTAAGGGTCTTTTCCAACTTTAATGATTCTATGATTCTAACTTGAAAGGCACTTTTATATCAGGAAAAAAAAATCCAAAAAAGTTAATTTATACCCCAAAAGACATTAGAAGTCAAGCATTTGTTTCCAGGCTTAGACCATGATACCCCAACAGCACCTTTGCCCTGCACCATAGAAAACAAAGTGACAACACTAAGAAAACTGAGGATTAATTCCCAGAAAAACCATCCCAACAGATCTATCGGACAGTAGGACACAGGCTCAAGGGAGGCCACGGGAGTCTTCTCACTTAGGGCTTGTAAAAGCCAGAACAGACAGACGATCAGCAAACACGATGTGGGAACAACCCTTTCCTGGAAGGTAGACTGGCCAGATGATCTACGGGCTGAAAGCCAGCTCCAGTGCCTGTGATCTATTACACCCCACTGGCCCAGGCTGCCCAGGGAAGTGGTTGAGTCCCCATCCCTGGAGGTATTTAAAAAAATGTTAGATGTGGTGCTCGAGGACATGGTTTAGTGATGGCCTTGGCAGTGCTGGGTTAATGGTTGGACTCGATGATCTTAAGGGTCCTTTCCAACCTTAACGATTCTATGGTTGTCTAGTTATAAATCATCATGACCACACACAAAGAAATTCCTATCTGATCAGGTCAGAGAGCTAGTCTTCACCAACGGGCTGGATGCCAAAGCACGGGAATTTCCCTATAAAGCAACCTTGGATTCTGCTTATTATCATCCTCTGAAAGACCAACCTTTCAGATTAACAGTAAAGCCAGACCCTTGGACGGCCTGATCCTGAAACAGTCTATAAATAGAGACATAAGACAGGGTAGCGTGGTTTCTATCTGAAATCCTACCAATTACTAGAAATCCCAATCATCAGTAGTCTGTTAAATTGGGAGTTTTAATAAGGTGCTGGAGAAGGAAGCAGCTCTTAGTTTCTCTCCAGTGCTCTCATTTCCATTTCAGCCTGGAACACTTTTACAGCTGGAGTACGGCAGGGCCATAAGGATCCTTGAGAAGTTCTTCGAAACGGTCTATTTTCCCCTACGTGGCAGGCTTCGTGCATAAAATTCTCAACTGATTAGAAACAGTTTTCATTTGCTACATTTTCTTTATTGAAAGCACTTTAAGCCATGAAAGTACAAGGGGAAGGGCTTTAAAAGGGCAATATACTTTCAGTACCCTGAGCAGCCTGTTCCACACGGAGTTGACTGTTACCTTTTAGCGGTGACTGCTTTATTAACTGTTAATGCTTTAAAAAGCACGGTGAAATCACGTTCGGAGTCTTTACTGCGAGAAAGATATATGCCCCTTATGCATTCCAGCGGTTTGGCAATTTTACCCTCCAAAGACATAAATGTTGATGTATTCTATGTTGCCAGACAGCACGGTAAGTACTTAAAATGCTGTGAACAGACCTATAGTTTAAAAGTGACACCACCCAAGATTAGATTGTAATTCAGTGAATGAATCTCTTCCTAAAACCTGCCTGAAATATTAAAGCTCGTGATCCTTCCTTTAAAATCTGGCAAGAATGAAATCTCGCACAGCAAAGGGAGACAAAGTGGCATGAGGATATGTAGCATTGACATGAACGCAATCTTCCACTCGTCAGGACAGTGCAATCGTACATACCATCATCATCTCCTTTGGATGAAAGGATCGGGCTGTCCAG
The DNA here is from genome assembly GCF_965183815.1 of Platalea leucorodia. Taxonomy (NCBI): domain Eukaryota; kingdom Metazoa; phylum Chordata; class Aves; order Pelecaniformes; family Threskiornithidae; genus Platalea; species Platalea leucorodia. The sequence goes on from NC_138858.1 coordinate 2,342,789, forward strand.
AAAAAGTCTGTTTAGCGGCGATACCTTGTACATCACACAACGGATCAGAAAGATGCAGTTTTCAAGCGTTATAGTACTAACCATAGCTCTATCCTACCCCAAATCCTCATCTCTGTAAAAGGAGGCTTTTCTGAACATTGGAAGTTTATTTGCTTTGCCAAGCAACGATTAACACAACACACTGGAGTGCGAGACCTTCATTTCTCCTCTTGCCCTCTTTCCCTTAGCCTGTCGTGTTTCCATCTGCCAGTGCCTTAAGTCAATGATGTTCTGCCAACATTACACAGCAATTCCCTCAAAAAAATAATAAAAAAAACCACCACAAAAATTCTGCTCACTCAGGAATACACGTCCTTCAGAGAGCAAAATACCGTTTCTGCTCGAAGAACTTGTTGCCCATTTTACATGCCGTACACCTTATATTCCACCTTATAATATGAACCATTCTCATACAATCAAAATAAACAAAAAAAATCACAATCACCAAGGTCAGAAGGCTCCTGCAGAGATCGTCCAAGTCCAGCGCCCTGCAGAAAGCAGGGGCAGCTACCAGCACGTTGTGCTAGGTTGGGTCCGACCGGGTCTTGAATGTCTCCAAGACGGAGACTCCCCAGCATGCCTGGGCGACCCATTTCCATGTGTGATCACCCGTATAGGAAAAATACTTCTGTTGAAACAAATTTCCAGTATTTCAGTTTGTGTGCTTTGCCTCTTGTCCTTTTCACTGTCTTTCCAATTAAGAAATCTGTATCAGTTCTTCCACTTTCAGCCAAATTATTCTTCAGCAGACTAAGGCCTGTCCTCCCCCTCCAAACTTCCCACCATCACTGCAGGGATACGAGATCGGGACCTGCCATGCAAAGCACAGTTCTTCCTATGAAAACCTCAAAATTACAGACCTGGGCACAGCACAACAGGGAACACTCACGTATGTACATTCGCTTAAAAAGAATTGGAGTGATTTTATTAGTTAGTGGTTGCCAACAACCAAGATCAAAGCCAAATAACAACTTGAACTGGCAAAAAGCCCAACTTGGCAACGCACGGCTCTGCAGCCTCCCTCCGAGGGTGACTTGATAACAGAACGACAATTTCTTTGCATCCGTGGGGCTCTGATCACTTTGAGTAGGAATCATCGCACAGGAGTACGTACACCGCTGAGGATGCGAGGTTAAACGACCAGAGATTCGGACAGAAAAGTGGCGGGGAGGAGGTAAATGAGGAAAGAGCCAAGACGCTTATTACCTGTTTTAATCGGGCACCGTGAGAAAACAGGCCTTTCCTAGCTGGTGGAGAAGGGTTTGGAGGAGGGGAGATGATCTTTGGTTTAAGGGAGCTGAAGAGTGGAAAAGGCACCAAGTTCATGAGGGACACTGGAGGAACCAGCTGACAAGAGAGCCGCCTGGACTCCCTCCCAGTATAACTGGTAAGAGTTTAGGAAGACGCAGAGTGATAAAAAGTTGCAGAGCTCCTGGACTGAACTAGATTGAACTTCAGTTTTATTTTACACCCCCTTGTTGCTCAAAACGTGGCAGGACAGCAAGACTAGGCAGTGCATAGACTGGATGCCCAGAGAGCTGGAGGAAAACGCATCTCCCCCAACAGGCTACGTGAGCGCAGCCAGGTAAGACCGAAAGCTTCGGTCTTAACGCAAACACAAGCTGCTCCTTCACGTAACCAATGCGCCTGAACAAACTCATAGCTCCCCTGTGCACTGAAGGCTGTAAGCGTCTATCTTCTCCGCAGCGTAGGAAAATATTTTATCCTCTTTTCCCAAGGTTACTAAGTTAGCACCTGTGGACGGCTGCTCGACCCTTGTCAAGGCAAGGCAACCAGGGCTTTCTTTAACAGGTCTAAGTTGGAGCAAGCAGCAATATGCAGTAGCTCCATCTATACAGAAACGTACAGAGAGACTAGGAAAAAAAGCATCCCCTTAGAATTGGCAAAACTCTTAAAAAATGATCATAAAGAAAATTATTCTGAAGTCTAGCACATCCTAGTCGGTCTTGGTTACCAAGTGATTTGGTGTTTCTTTGTACCTTTTATTTGAACGATTTTCAAATATTATTTTTTTCCCCCCAGTAATTAGACCATTAAGGACTCTCTGCATCCTTCTACAGACTGATGAAGAGGCAAAAAGACCATTTTAACATTTCAGACAAACATCTTTTACAAAGGTATTTGTTAAGTCAACGAGAGCCGTAAGCGTTCTCAGATGCCTGGTAACAAACTTCTCTTCCTTCTGCCATCTACCTACACAAATGCTTTAAAGGAAATACAAAGAGGCTGCCAGTTCCAGTAAGCTGCATAATGAGTTCTTGTCTATGAAAAACTTCCTAAGCCATAAAAATTTGTACATTCAGTCCCCTACAGAAGTTGGGCCTTTTTTTTTTGTGATCTTCAACTCATCAGAAAAGCAGTTAATTTCCAACTTCAGAGGTTCATCTATTTTGAAGACAATAAATATGCAGCAAATAACTCACAGCAACAAAGAGGCGATTAGACATATTTAAACAAGAATAATACCTTGTCAGAAATAAATTACTGTCGCAGAAATGTCATACCTAGCCTTTACAACTTTTGAAGATGGAAGGGGAAAAAAAAAAGAAAACCCACAGTATATTTTTTTGCCCTTGTTTTTTAAAACAGCAGCTTCTCACAAACAGTATTTCCAGCAATCCAAAAGGTAGGAATGTTTCTGCCTACCTGCTACCATGACCTTAGCTGTCCGACTGATGATAGCTCCGATGCCTTCTAGAGATGCTTCACACTGGTAGAGACCTTCATCTGGCTTGTGGTGCCTGGAGTGGACGATGTTTTGTATCAAGAGCGATCCGTTGGCCAACTGCTGCCTCCTTTCATCTACCGCCAGGTTTAAGAAGACTGCGTCTTTCTTCCATTTGATAACTGGGGATCCTTGATCCGATTCTGCTATGCAGTTCAACAGCACGTTGCTTCCACGCATGGTGACAGCATCCGAAGGCTCAGTCAAGAACCTCAACGATGTAAAAGTCTTAATCTGTGAACCTGAAACAGCGAAACCATAAGAGACGTGGAGTAAATATTGGTTATACTTTTCTGTGGAGGAAGAAACATATTCTATTAGACACAGAATATAGGGATCCCCCAGAGGCACCATAGATACAGCTGGTGAATATTACAAGAAATTAAGCTATGTTTCTCTGCAAATTGTTAGCGCACACAAAAACAACCAAGCATAAGTTATACTTTTGTCCCATCACTACAAAAACTCTATTTGTAGATAAACAGATCTTTCATCTGTAAAGCATGGAGATAAAGCAAAGCTAAAAATCTGTACAGCTATATCATGGAGATGAGCATAAAACCACCATACCTCTTGAGGTTTATTTGGAGAATTTCATTGCTTACAGGACCTACTCTGGCCACATGCACCGAGATGCATTTCAGTGCGACAAGCTCAAAAATAGCCTTGGGCCTCGCTTGGTTTGCTGTTAGCAAACAAGTGGGAGGAAAGCACGCAAAGAGCGCAGCCTGACCACCTACCAGAAACAGCGCCGAAATCTCAAACCTGGTGGATCTTCTTCCACCTCACCAGAACAACGTCCTCCTCACTGCCAACCAGTCTGGCCACTGCTCTCCAGTAGGCAGCAAGAGAAAAACCACGCGAGCACGTCTTTCGTGTAGAGAAGAGGCAGGGGAGGTGCCGAGTGCCAACTCGGCAAGCCGCACGCCATCCCTACCACGGCCCCGATGACCTGAGATTTCCAGCCGCTGCACGAACGCAGAGGCCAGATTCTTACGCGTCGCTTTGGTAACAGGACGCCGATCAACTTTGTGTAGTTAGGAGATAAATCAGACTGTAAAGGCAGAGGGAGAGGCTCTCAGAGTAGAGCTACAATATGAGGTCTGCTAAAGAGTAGGAAAATCATGAAAATGCCTAAGAACACGTGGATGCAGTTACATCAAAGGGTCCAACTCAAAACAAGATAAAGTGGTCCTTTTTCTCTACTGCATCGAGCATTTCCTAATAATTTATAAATGAGCAAAGCATGTACAACTTGTATTTTTAGACAACACAGTCCTCTCAAGTCTCAGTGACTACGCTTGAGTGAGAAACTCAGAGTAGTTTCCCCTACATCATAATAAAATCAAAATTTCCGACACCTCACTGGCTTGCCTATCCCACCCTGAGCGCTTCCAGGTTTGGATATAGACCTTTGCTTCCCAGACAGACAGCTTCCGACCTCCAAACTCCGCGCCAGCGATAGCACTGCCATTCTGCACCCCAGTGCATGGGGAACCGAGTTTTGAAATAGCTGCATATGAATGCAAAAATGGCTTTTTTTTTTCCCTTCTTCATCAAATAAATCCTTTTACCTCATTAGAGCTAACGAAACCAAAAAAAATTACATGACAAAAAGATTCATAAAAACCCTTTTAGTCCTAAGAAAAAAGATTCATTATTTCTGTTTTATACCTCAAACCAAAGCTTTCTATGAATATATGTATAACAATGCATAAAAGGCCACTTAGCATTTTCTTTATAGAAATTAATTTTATTGTCAAGTACTTGGTTCCACCCATACGCTAACTGAAGTAGCCAGCTACCAGGTTTTCCTTCAAAGCATATAAATTAAAAAAGTTGCGGCTTCAAAAAATTAGTAAAGTTGAGCAAAGGAGAAAGCAAGAGTTGGAAGCCTCGACTTGCAGAGTATTTCCCAATAACACCATAAGAATGTCGAATAAAACGTGTTGTCTAATAACATCAAGAAGAGTAGTCCAATCCTGATTTGTTTTTCATCTGTCTTAATGCTCTGATTTCAGTTACTGGAGGAAGCACATCAGAATTTGGCCCAAAATGTTAGCCCAGGGCGCTTTTGCCATAAACCATGGGTAATAATAGAAAAGTATATTTACAATGCATGAAAGCGTAGTTATTTTAAAAACACGTGTTCCTTTCCCTTCTCCCAAAGGCAACTGTGTTCTGTTTGTAAATCACAGCTTCTGGTTGGACATTTTATTTATGTCACCAACGCTTGTAACAGTTTAACACGGCTGTTTATGACAGCATGTTAATGATTTTATGTGGCTATTATCACAAGTAAATAATCCGCTTCTGCGGAGAAATGGGGTTATGACAGCTTCCAGTGCAGCAAATGCAGAAGTTACAGAAGTTAAACAACGATTAACTTTCTTTTCATGCAATTACCCTTGCAGTTCAGTTGCAATTTCAGCTATTCACATCCTTCGCAAAAGGCATATTTAACCTAAATTGCTCTACTACAAGGAACCTAACAGCCTGAATAACCTGGAAAGCTTTCTGAATGTGAGGAAAATTCAAATCTTCTTGGAAATATTATTCCTGGAGATAGAGGTAATAGTGACACCTTAAAAATGGAGGAAAATGACCATGCTTTTTCAGAAGAGATTACTTGGAAGGATAAGAATCTAATAGCCACCTTTTTGTAGTATGTCAGTGCTGAAGGAGAAAGGGAAAAAAGTATTTGAAAATCCCATTACTACCTATTTGCATATTTGACCTCTTAGCTCAGTTTGGAAAGCCCAGCTGCAATGTTACACCTATTATTCTCTCAATAATAGGCCATCTTATTGCACCCTTGACTTCCACTAGATTTTCTCCCTCATTTTTACCTCAAGCAGCAAACACTAAACCCGATTCCTCTAGCCCAGGTTCTAAGAAGGAACAGACTACACCTAATACATAAACCTGTTTCAGCACCCAAAAAAAAAATTCAAGTAATTTAATGATATAACCCAGGATTAACAAACTCAGCCTTTGTTGAACTAAGGGAGAAACAAATCCCAGACTTGATCAGACCAGACCACAACATACCTCCACACCTTCCTTCGCTACGCATAAAACTAAGGACTGTCACCTGAAAAAAACCCAAAATATCCACATATTGAATTAAGAAGAGTTTGGAACTTCACTACCACTAAGAAACAAACTCTGCTAACGCAGTCGATGAAACACATATTGAACATGCTGGAAGCAGGCTGATGGAAATTTCAGCTGCTATAGAGGACAAGTGGCCATAAGACACAGCCCAACTTCTAGAAGACTACTTCAACACCATTTGCCTCAAAAAAATGCTTACTCACAGTTTCTTATTATTGGGGGGTTCTTCTCAAGGGGAAGAATTTTTCAATGCAGATTTCTGTATTCATGGTATATTCACTAAGAACAGTGCATGCTTTTCTGTACAGACATATACGCACACCCCAAACCAAAAGGAAAGAATTCCTACGACGCTGTATGAAACCCAAGTCAGCCCAGTTTCTCCAGCAACTTTTCTTAATGGTACATACCATTTGAGGCCTAAGTCAGAGTTCAAAAGCATTTCCTTGGATCCCTTTTCTCCCACGTAGTATCTATCCATCCTGCTTAAAACATCAGGATTTCAGTTCACGCTCAAGCCTAAGCCAACCACCACCCGTGCTCCTGCTACCCCAGGGTAAGCCAGCTGAGAAACTCCGGCAGAACAACCCACACCGACCCTGCTCCTACAGATCCTTTGGGTCTCAACTGCCTAAAACCCCCTTGCTCTGCGAACGAGACCAAAGCAAAGCTCCAGCTTATGGGGATCTTTCCTCCCCAGGCATTTGCTGCAGGAGCGGCCTTTTAGTCTCCAGCCTGAATATTAGGCTTGCAAAGCAGAGCCCAGCCCCACAGCCATCTCTCCAGCTACCTATTGCACAGCCCTTTAACAGCTGGAAACATGAAGATGATGAAAGAGTTCTTTAGGATCTCTCCTAGTCCTTGAGCAGCTTCTTTGCCATTCTACGTTACGGTAAGCATCTCGTAGCTGAAACGGCTGCAACTCTAAGCTGCTTTGCCATTTTCATAAGCAGGGTAGGGGACTTATTTTAACACAGAGATGCTAAACCTACAATTTAATCCTTATTGCAATAGCTCAGCTGAAAAGGGAGGCACGAAGGGAAGAAAAAAAGGCGGCAGCCAGGCAGGATAAATAAGAGATGAAGAGCTCTTCTGAAACTCACTGTAAAACATGCTTGTGTTTTCCGTTTCCAAGTTTTGCTCTCAGTGGGAACGGGCCTCTCTCATTACTTGGCATTTTTGCTAATGCACTTAATTTTTCATCTGTTCTTACTTGCAATCCCTCAGAGCTCCAAGACATCGAACAGCTGAAAAAGGCCATGGTCATTAATAGCCACCAAGTCTGGAGAACTTGTTCACAGTTACACAAGCCCTGGTTTGATGTTCCCCAGTAAGGTTTGCAAAAACCAACCTCCACCCATAGCGGTTAACGCTTTCTTCTAGCGCCTGCAGGGCAGAAGGACATCCCTGCAGCTGCCTGGGGACACCCTGCCTTCCCTGGGACTTGCTTCCAGGCTCTTGGCCTCTCAGAGTCTTTAAAAGTCAGGACAAGAGAGGGAAATGCTGTCAACAGCCGCTTCATCTGTAGCGGTAAATACATTCACCTTTTACGTGCACGCTCACAGCTGTCATTTAAGGTCCAGCACTCTCCTATTTAAAAACACAATTTAAAGGAAATTAAGAGTCCTGCAAACCTGAGGCTGCCGAAACCAATAGGTCCAGGGCACCTTAGTGCCTCCTTTTCCCTCCGACTACAGCATGCACAGAACAACTACAAACAGAGATTTACGGCTTAACTACAAACTTGAACGGAAGCGTTGTAAAGATTAAATGCCTCCTACACAAAGCTACCGTCTCAGCTATTCCAAGCACATCCGTGTCATCAAACGGGCCTGTAGCACTGCTTGGAGATCTGAAGCTCGGAGGTCAAGGAGAGCACCCTTGGCAACAGCCCCCATGTCCTTGAGCCAAATAAAGGAGAAGAAAACTTGAAGCTAAAAGACCCCATCCGTGGTCCCTTGCTGCTTTAGCAACCAAGACATTACCCTAGACGATGACCTGCTTTGTGATAAGGGAATAAAACTAATGGGCTTCTCACCCTGACAGGTAACATCAGAGTAACTTCAAGGTTATCATTCTCCAGGCCTCAGACAAAATTAACATTTAAAAGATGATCTCTGACGCGCTTCTTAATCAGTCCCTTGCTTTGAATCCCCTGCTTTCTGTTCCAGCTTTGGGAAATGTAATCTTCCAGGGTCGGGTTTTTTTCCTTCATGTTCTGCATCAGTTGCTTCCATTATAGAGAGGGAAGAGATGTCACAGTTGCAAAAGCATTTGACCGGGCCACCCCTGGAGCCTTCTTCTTTTTCAAATAAACATTAGGAAATAAGACTTTTGCATGCAGACCATTTGAAATCTGTGAATACGGAAATACCCCCCAGCCTAAGTGAAATTTGGTGGCAGAGCATTGTAGCTGAACTAAGTCTATTAAAATTAAGTGTATTTATGGACACGCGGGGTACACATTTTCTCAGAGGATTTTTTTCACCCCCCCTTCACCTACAGAGCCTGCATGAATTAGCTTAATGGCCAGGCTAATAAGCATTTATTTACATACTTCGGTAATGCAGAATATACAGCAAAACTAGATGTAGTTTTATCTGTTTGCACAAAATACGCTACTGTGAAGCTTAATATCCATTAAAAGGCAAAGTCTTGTTTTAACGTTTTTATTATAGCTTATGATGTGCCTTCTGGGGTGCTGAATATTTCATTTCGGCTCTATGAAATTTTGAAAAACCTAGCCTCATGCCTGCATTTCACGTTCAGATGGGGAAATCAAAATTCCTGCTCCAAGAAAGGCGCAATGCAACACGCAAGCGCGTGGCACATGGAAGCATTGTTCCATTTTTGTATAAAAATGAACATATACTTTTTAATCAGGCCTTTATCACCGTGTTCCAAATGGCTGGATTTTTAAATGGTGCCATCACAGCATTTTGGAGCGTACTGAGGTAAAAATGCTTGTAACATCAATTCTATTATAACTCCTCCATATTCAATGAATCATTAGGAGCACATAGCGAATGGCTGTTTGATTTTTACTTGAAAGCTTTAGCTTGATAAAAATAAGGTTTTTAGGTGATCTATGGAGGGTAGTGCCTCCACACCGCAGTACCCTGCTGCTTATATCCCAAGTGCTCAAAACATCAGCTACAGACAACTTTTGCTGGGTGCCACTGATGAGCAACGCCTAGAAGAAGGGCTTTATCAGGGCCAAGCCTGAGACTCCTGAGCAGATCCATCATCGTTTCTGACCCACGTTCAAGCCGCCCCTCTAGCGTAAAAATCAAGTCACATTATAAAAAAGGAAATGAACCCCGTATCAAACCAAACAAGCCCAGTTGCACGGGTAGTTCTCTTTGCCAAAGAAAGACCGAGCGACCCCTGCGCAACAGATGGGTTTGTCGCGCCGCCTTAGGCGTAGCCCGGCTGTGGATGCTAACGAACACCGATGGGATAAGAGTTGAGAGCGCACACACGCAGATGCCCCTTTCTGCTACCCCTCTGACTACCGAGGTCTCTAAAAGCACCATTTATTGATTGGACTTGACTCCTCTCCCAGCAAAGGTATTTGGAATAGCCCGCTAATTCAGCAAACGGCTCCGCGGCCGACCTAAGCTGGTCTCTGACCACGGTGCGGCAAAAGGGGCAACGCCTTCCCTTCCCCTACGCTCCTGGGGATTCCCTCACTTTGGCTCCAGCAAGCGGGAAAACACAGGAGCCAGCCTGACCTACTGACCCTCGAAAGAAAACCACTCCTCTCAGATCAGATTCCTTGTAACCCAACCATAAAACACAAGGCAGAGGGCAAGAGCGCAACTATTTGGAGGACAAGGGATGAGGAGGAAAAGAAAAAGAGACCAAGTCTTCTGGCAGCTGCCTACTCTTAATCTAGTTTGGGCAAGAGACAACACATTGGCTCAGCTATATAAAACTGTTTGAACAAGCACACACACACACACGCACACAATTTGCTTAATTTGCTTATTTTGCCCATACACTCAGTGAAAATCAGTCTACAGCAGCCTCTGGAAGAGGGAGAGACCAGGTCCCCTGAGCCGAGATCATCTGGTGTCAGGTGTAGGTAGGCTTGCCTTAAATCAGTACAAGTGATTCTCGCTGCCTAATTTTAGCCAGATCAGTTTGATGAACAAAATCTAGTCTCCCCAACCAACAAGCCTTGCAGCACACATTGCTTCTTCAATCTTAATCTTCTTAAATCGATTTAAGTTACAAGTTCATGGGAACAAATTCAGAAAATCCAGTTATGCCTGGAATGAAATGAGAGAATCATTTTGCAGCCTGCACAGCACGGAGGATGTATGTTACAGGGGTATTTGGCTACATTAAAAAATATGGGTCGTATTGGAGGAGGACTGAGATTTGCTCAACAGAGCAGGATAGAGCATCTGTTCAGGTCCAAAGCTTTCCAGAACTTCGGGTAGCGGCCGCCGCAGACCTCACCGTCCATGGGAAACCCAAACAGAGCCGGGGGTTTCCTTGCAGCGGAGGAGGCAGCAAACTGGATTTTCATTTTGAGCACCCAGAGAAAATGCTGAACGATTAATTGCACCGACTTGGCAGCGTAATTTTTTCCTATATGCTCTTGTTTCAAATGCTTTAATTACATTATCAGAAAATCATATTATTTCCTGGGTTTCCTCAGTTTTCCTCAAGATAACCGGCAGCTGCACTTACCAATTTTCACCTACAAGTTCCATGAAGACAGAAAAGAGATGTAGCACTGTATCTACAGACAGAAGCACAGCACTGTTGGTACTTTCCATATTTCCCATATATCAGATTTAATATAGATTAAAGAAATGTAAAAGCATAGCAAAACATGCAACCTCCTGGAGAACAACAATGTTTTAAGGTGTCTGAAAGTGGGATTGCCAGCTAGGATGTTACCATAATTTTGAACGGCTCTCGGCAGCAGACTCCAGCAAAGAGGCCGTGTTGGGTTTGGCTCCCCCGGGCACCATCACGACACCAGCGTGTTGCTGGTTTCAATGTTCTCCCCAGCAGATGTTTTCTTTCTGACAATGAAAGAAGTTACTCTCAACTGTTAAATACACATCCAAGACGTACCAGATTTCAGGTTTGCCTAGCAGAAATGGTCTGTTTTGTGAAATAGTGCATTTGAGGAGTCAGCCAAGCATGGCCCTACAGAACAGGGCTGAAAAGCAACTCCATCCTGAACAGCTCCAGCATGTCAAAAGCTGTCTACCAACACCCTCTCTCACCTCTCCGAGGCCTACAGTGCAACCTTCTCATTTGGCGAGTTATGAAAAAGGTATTTCTACACTGAACCTTCAAAGCTCCAGCCTTCTTCTGGCAATGTTTCAGTCTGCTGCATCCCATAGAGGCATTTCACAGTCCAGACCAGCAGAAGAAAGTGCAGAAGAGACACTCAAGAGGTGCCTGGCTACAGATATGAGACTAAAAGCAAAGAGAAGTGAACTTTGGGTATGTAGAGGCAGAAAACAAGGCAAAATAAAAATCACTTAAATTATTACATTATTATTATTATGATTAAATTAAATCACCTAGATAAAAAAAAATGCAGGCGGAAGGGATGAGGGGAATAGAGCAGAGCAGTGAGCAACACCAAGGATGAGATGGAAGAGGACATCCCCCAGGGCAGTGGTGAAGGAACAGTCAAGAAGCAGGCAGAAAGAAAGAAAAGAAGGGGAAAAAAAAAACCCAAATCAATCCTGCACAGAATCCAAGCCAAGCAGAAAAGGGCTAAAAAGGGAGAGATGAGTGGAATATAAACAAGAAAAGGCCTGCAGATGTGGTCAGATGCAGGTTTTTACCAGTCATTGTGGGAAGAGTCGGACTGCAAGAAGGAGAGATGAGCCAACAGAATAGACATCCGTGCTTAGACGAAAGGGCGAAGGAGGGCAATAGCTGGAGAGGGCAAGGGCACGGAAACATATGTAAAGGAGAAAGAAAGAAGCCAGGTGAAAGCAAGAATAAAGAGGAGGATGAAAAGATAATGAAGAGCAAGAGGTACCCAGTTAAAACATCAAAAGAACACAGCAGTTGCTGGAAAAGGAAATCCCTTGCAAGAGCTTTAAGCTAGATAAACAGGCAGAAGGAGCAAAAACAAAGCCAGTGTTTCCACAATTTGAGTTTGTTTTTTTTTTTTTTTTTGAGATGGTGATGCATTTAGGGAAAAAGAGAAGCAAGACTGAAGGGGATGGGGAAAAACAAACAAAAAAACCAACCCCAAAACCACACCAGACTCCATGAATGAGAACTCCGTGGTGAATTTAAGAGCATTATAGCACAGAATATCTGCCTATAGCAGAAACACCGCTGCTCAAACGCACGTGGCAGCGCTCAGAATAAACCCACTTCTCAGGAAGACAAAACATTTAGACAGGGGGTTTTTTGTTTTCATATTTGTTCCTTTCTTAAATGCATTCCTCCTTCCTTGCAGGCCGTTTAGTAACACAATAAATTAATTTGTACTTTAGAGTGAACTCTTTGATCCTTTTTATTCTCTCCCCTCCCCATCAAATGCACACTACTGAATTTGCATGCATTAGCATAATGAAACATTAATTACATAGCATTTTGGATAGGACAAGCATAGAGCTTCAATCAATCTCAATAACTCGCATCAGGAAGGTGAAAACCACTGGCCAAGCTTATCGGGACAACATAATAGACACAAACACATCAACAGCGCCTGTTGCGGGGGTGATTTAAACCCAGCATCCGAAACCAAAAAAAAAAACCAACACTCAGAAAATTACAAAGAAAGTAATAAATATCAATTACGCTAATGATACACAGACAAATTGTTTTCTCCTGGTTTTGTTAGAAACTCGAGCTGTGTTTGCACTGAAGGATGAGCGGGACTGAGCTGGCACATCTGAGCCGAGGGGTGGGTTATCTCCTTCCACACGTTGGGCGACGGAGCTGCCAGAAATAACGCGCCCGTACCCTCCCGCAGCAAACTCCAATGACTTCACAAAGACTGCTTCGGGTCTTAGTTATCATCTCATCTGCAGCCTTCCCGAGCACCTTCAACACATCGGATGTTGTCGCCGTGCTTTGTGTCGTAGGGTGCCCCTGCCAGGGCAGGTCCCATGGTACGGAGGGACCACCCAGGGCCCCACAACCAAAAAGACCTCGCAAGCGTCTCCGCATCTCCTTAGGCATACCCAAGATACACATAAAGCAAACCAGCACCACCCAAGGTAAGGTAATAGGAGCTCGGCTGCGTCCTCCTCCCGTTACTGTGCATACGATATCTTTAATAGAACATTCTCTCTATTCCCCTTTACGAAACAGAGGCAGACAGTTTCTCGTTCAATCCTTGAAATTAAAATTCTCCCACTTCTATTTAGTAAAAGGCTTCTGGGAACACCAGAATGGTGTTCATTAAGGAAACAAACTGCAGTGCTACAATAATGTATGTGAACGTTAAAGAAACAAATGGGGACTTCACCGCAGATGTAGAGCCCTTCCCTCTTTGCACAATGAAAGCACACAGCAAAGCCGACAAACTGTGTGCCCTGAATGCATCATTTCAGCTTTTGAAAACCCCAAAAGAATTAAGATAAAAAAAAGTCTAATCTGAGCATAATCTGAGTCATAAAACATCCAGCAGCAATCAAGACTGCTGTTGTGAGGGATAACCAATGAATATCAAACTGCTCCCATCACACTCCCTTAATGCATCAGCCTTTCCAGCGGAAAAAAAAAACCCTGCTCCATTTCGTTTCATAATAAATCACAGTTCCCTTGTTTTACTTTAACTCCGTGTCTCTCAACTACAGTGACAGAAAAATTGAGGGGCTGGACTAGATGACCTCCTGAGGTCCCTTCCAACCTAAACTATGAGTCCAACAACAACAACAACAAGACAAAAAAGCCAACGCCCACCCCCCAACCCTAGGAAAAATCCAGACCTTAAAAAAATTTAAAAAAAAAATAAAATCACTGGCTGGAAAATGAACCTCTCCTTTGGGAGTCTGTCACAAAGCACAAGCCTCAGGACAATGGATTTGTCTCCAACTGAGCACCTTATAATTTAAGCATATCCCTATATCCCTTACTTTTCAGCTTTGCACCAGCACTGGAGGCCTGACTTTTGTTTTGCTGGGTAAGAATAACTAAAACGTGAGTTCGGCATGTTTCAGAGGAGCTCAAGCCCGATATATGATGGGTCAGATTTTGACTCGGACAGTGACGTTAAATTAATTCACATCCACAAAGTAACCAGACCTCTATTTTGAAGTCTGCAACATGACACGATGGAGAGCTTTTCCCAAAAACCACGGAATAAGAGGATCAGCTTTTGTGGCAGATCCATATTCAGAAGTCGCTCACAAAGAGCCAATGAAAGAGTATTAAATACCTTTGTACTTCAAAGATATCTTAGAGCCTAGAAGAGACATCATCCAAATAACATCCGAAGCCGACAATATGAGTTTACTCGCAGGACGTATAGTTTTTAGTTGGAAATCGGTTTTCTGCAACCCGCACGGAGTAAGCGGTATTTCTCATCACACCTACCCTTTGGGCAGAAATGTCTTCAAAGCCCAAACCTCATTCTCTGCCAGCTACCAAATACCAATTAACCGAGCATTTCCTAACAAGGAGAAAGAAAAAAAGGAGTCAACTCAGCAAGTTTTGATCACTGAGCACAGAGAACAGCAGAGCTCCTCTGCCTCAGCTTCGGTGGCTGTGCAATGCAGGTGCCCAGCAAAGACTAAGAAGTCATTCTCACCTAGGACTAAGAAGGGGGTAAGGAATCCCAAAGGATTACTCTGTGATCAAGCAGCCACCTCTCCTAGTAGCAGGAGGTTTCAAGGAAAGTAGTAGTGAGGTTTCAAGGAAAATAAGCTTCTGTAGGGAAAAAGAAACCATTTCTGCCCAGGAACTGAAACATCTTGAACAAACCCTCCAGCACTTCAGACACGCTAAAGCAGTGGATTCGCTGGTACCGAGCTAGCTACACCATCTATTTTAATGCACGTGCAAAGCTTCTCATCAAATTGTAAGAAAGGATATAGTTGTTTTTATTAAGCGTTTTGTTCCTGTTCACTCCCTGAACATATGCAGTGTTTCAATGGTAGCAAAGGGCGTGAAGGAAACCCCCAGGTAGGGTTTACCGCTCCTTCTCCTCCTTGGTGTACACGTCTCCTGACGAACAGTCATAACTTGACTCAAAGGACACTTTCTCCTCCTTATCCTGCTCTGAGCTACTTGTCCTCCAAAAATTTTTCCACTGTGCTTTACTCATCTCTTCTCCTCTTCTCATCTCTCTTTGTGAAGGTGAAGATGCTCCCTCCAAGCTTTCCCAACAGCTGAAGAACGCTCTCCTCAAACCCCTCAAGCGTCAGATCATTTTTCTGTCCCTTCTCTAACCACAACCAACAAAGGAATTAGACCATCCTCCTTCAGGACCCCCCACCACCAAAGCACTGAATGAGCCCAGATATAGTTAAAAAGCAAAGTGAAGGCACCGCCAAGCATCCACCCCAGCATCTGCCACCACGCTTGGCGTAGGAACAAGCACACAAGGAGCCCTTCTTCTGCCCCTCTCCCGCCCTCTCGGGCTGGGATCAGCGGTCACTTGGCCATGCAAGAAGCAGGACTTCTTGCACCCAGCTTCCCTGGCTACTTGCACAGAAATGCTTGGTTGGAGCCCAAATGGTTTGGGATGAATTGCATTGATTTATGCCCAATTCCTACCGCAGGTCTGTTAAAGAAAGTACCTCGCTGTCAAACCACCGCAGAGTCCCTCTGACCGAGAGAGAGCGCCCTGTTGTCTTCAGGCAAGCCGGCCCAAGAACTGGTGTGCGCCAAAGCTCAAAACACCCAGAAGGCGTACGCCAAGTTTGCTGTGCAATTTGGGTTTAACCATGGATGCTGTTGTATTGTCTCACTAACCTGTTTCTAGAACAACTAAACAGAGAAATCTGTATTGCTCCTCGAGACCCTTGGACCTGAAGTTCTTCAGGGCATTGTACAAGTTTACTTCCAATTCTGCTGAACACGTGTTTTAAGAACGATCGGGTAAGAGGGGCAGGACAGCACCTGTAGGAAGAGAGGTCCTTCACCCGTATAACCACAACAAAATTACTATATGAAAGCTCAGCTGCTAAACGTCTCTTGAAACTAGGAAAAGCACAGAAGTCCGAGCACAAAATTCAGCCACTCTGATTAAAACACCGTGCAATAATAGTAACTTCCACTCCATTTTATAGGTGGAGCAAATAAATCCAAGACACCCTGATGTCCTATTCCCAGCCTGAGAAGTTTCCTCGTAATAAGGTTATTTTTACAAGTTTGCCAGCTCCAAGGGAAAACAGAAGGAGCAGTCCGACATTATATTATTCACTTGAATGAGTTTCCAAATTGAAATCACTAAGATTGCAAATACGGAGTTGTAACTACATGGGAATCCATTTGAAATAATTTCAAATCTGAATATTGCCATACGGTCCTGTTGATTTCGATGAAGAAAACCTACTCATGTGGATAATACTACGCAGATGGGGCAGTGGCTTTGGGGCCTTTTGCCAAGGCTACGCCTGCTCTTGGCCACCCCTGCAACTACACGCCTTTTGGTTACAAGTATTTCTGAGACAAAAAAAAAAAGAGGCTATACACCAAAAAGTATTTCCATCCCTAAGCTACCGACTCAGACTTATCTTGCAGTCGTTATGTCTGACCTGTTTCTCTATTTGAGGTTCTGGAAAAATCAAAAATCAAGGCTGTAGTTGGGGCGTTTTGTTTTGTTGTTTTTTAAATAAAAAGCAGGATCAAAATAGATTAAAAAAACAAATCAACTCTTGTAAACCAAAAAAAACACCAAACACAACCACCCCAGCATATGCAGGCACAAAACCTCGCAGACCTTGCTCCGACAAACGTGCTTTGCCCAAGGCACCAGCCTGAACGCAGAGACCGGGGCGGCGAAGCCCGCATCAGGATAGATGGTGCGTGAATCGCTAAACCGGTCCAAATGAAGCACCGCAGTCCAAAAGAATGGCCAACTGTTTAAAAAAAAAAAGTATTTTTTTCCCAGACCTCCCTTCCCATCTCTGACCACCCTTTCTTTACGTGAAGAAGTTGACATGCAAAAAACCATCCCTCTCACCCCGTGTGAGAAGATTTCCTCCAACTCTACTACAGATAAGAAAGGCTTACTTACTGCAATGATGTTATAAAACTGTACTACAGTTTAATAAGCTATAAGAGGTGTTTAAGCACATAACAACCAAACATGCCCATTGCTTTAGGGACGATAGCCAGTCCCTGCCTCCCCTCACCCAACCCATCCCTGAACTGCTTTCGCTTACTTTACAATTTCTACACATCTCTTTTGCCATTAAGGCTCTGTAATTGGTTTCTGCACCCTGTTTGCTTGGTCAGACAAATCCTGGCCGAGCTACAAAAAGCCACGTTGGCACATCCCACAGCAAACTCCCACAACCAGCCAGGACAAGACAGGTTTTATTTAACATTCCTCTTTGGTGCCTTCCAAGCTCTCCACCTGACTCAATTCACATAATTTCAGGAAAAAAAATAAAGAAAAAAATTCAAACCCTGAGCTACACGATACATGTAACAGGAGAAAGAAACATTTGTCC
The DNA here is from genome assembly GCF_965183815.1 of Platalea leucorodia. Classification (NCBI taxonomy): domain Eukaryota; kingdom Metazoa; phylum Chordata; class Aves; order Pelecaniformes; family Threskiornithidae; genus Platalea; species Platalea leucorodia. Next base: position 2,360,315 of record NC_138858.1, read on the forward strand.
TAATTCCCAGTAAAGTTGTGAAATTACAAACTTAAGCAAGGCAGTTACGGGGGGAAAGCCCCAGACGTCGTTTCATAACCTTTACCATCGGTAATAGCTTCTTTTAAATGCAAATTCTGAAATCAGTGCGTGCTGCGGCTGCAGCGGTACCTCGAGACCCCGGCAGCCATCAAACAGTGCCCCATTGTAGCAGGCGCCGTGCGAGCGCACAATACGGACCTTATTCACTGAACCTCCTACAGAAAGCGGGTTGCAGGATCCTGCAGCTGAGCGAAAGCCACAAGCGTTGCCCTGGCTGCCCTGAATACCAATAACCCGCAGGGCATCGGGCCACCCGACGTCTTCTCCGGCTGCAAAGTTTCAAAAAGTTTGCCGAGACAATCTCTGGTTGAAAGGCAGTTTTGTTCGTCGCGAATCGCAGCGACTCCACCTTGCGAGCCCAGCCTCCACAAACCACCGCAACTGGGGATGACATCTTTTTTAGGCTAAAAATGGCCAAAACGACAATGCTGAATTGAGAAGCAGCTGCCAAGAGCAGAGCTCAAGTCTGCAACTTCTTAAATTGCCTACTTCGGTTTACGCTAACCATGGTAATTAATGAAATTAAAGCCCGCCAGTTTGCTTGCTGTAGCTGCACGCTTAAAACAACATCCCATTCCGCACATTGGTTTTGCGTGTCTAACGGTACAACTCGGTCATTAAAAACCTCCCTTTAAAAACAGGACACGTCATCCTCCCACTAGACAGTCTCCTTGCCCCAATAGGAAAACAAAAATCCCTCCGAGGCAGGAATATTGGGGTAACACCCCACTGCAGGTTTATTTAAAGTGCTCAATAAGCTGATTAGCACATGACGTCTAAAAATCAACGTAACCTTCGAGAAAGAGAGAAATATTTCACACTCATCGGAACAAAAAAAAAAAGTCAGATTAAAGAAGAACCTAGGTGAAGCCAAAAGTATTTAGCTCCCTGTGATCAGTAGATCAGGATGTCTTTTACGCCACGGTGCCTCCTCCGGCAGGGCAGCATAATTATTAATCAGAGTTGTTTTGAACTTGATTCACAAATTAAAAGCAGAAGAACAAAAAAAAAAAGATGTTTAGACTTGTACCTTTTTGAAATCACAGCCCTAACATGAGTTCAGACACTATCATCATTAACTAAATTATTAGTTCGTCAGTACTCCTTTTCCTTTCTGACATAGGAACATACGTCGAAAGAACCATCACGGAGCAGTGGGAGGAGAAGAAATCAGAGTCCACGCAACCGCAGCTCAGTCAAGTTCCTCTGGTTTGGTTTTTTTTTCTCAGGATTAAGGAAAAAGAGCAAATCAAACACCCCATGAGCCTGTTCTTGAAGAACATAATCACCTTAAAAGTTCTGTCTTTAACAAATTTAAGTGTCATTTTTTCCTTTGTTTTACAAGTTCCACAACAGCTTTCTCAAAGCCTTGTACGTTGCTGGTACGGCCCTTGAAGAATCCGTTCCCCATCTTCCTTGACCGCTGTATGTAAATAAAAGCATGGAAATACTGATGCTCTCTGGCTTCCTATGTAAAAGGAGGAAGCGGGAGACGTGAAATACAAACGCTTGATGATACTACAACAAAAAGAATACATAACTAAAATCACTTGCTGTGGTAAGAATAAAGGTTAGGGTCAAACATTTTAATTTAAATTACTGGTACTTGTGTAGGTAAACAGTATTTGGTAATTTCTCTTAAGTACTAAAGGGGTTTTCACTCCCAAATGGCCCATTTCTACCAATTATGTCAATTAATTAGGGAAAAAAAAAAAGATGGAATAGAGGTGCTTTGGTTTCTCTACAAGCAAAGAGAATGGAAAGCCATTTACATTAATAAGTATCCATCAAAATACCCCGACTGACAGGCAGCGTAATGGAGCAGTTACAGCACATATGGTTCCCAACCGGCTCCTCCTCGCCGCGTCTTACCCCCGCGCTCCACAGAAACCACAGGGCTCCTCTGCGACTGCAGAACACGGCCGCTGCTGTGTTAAAGACGGATACAGCCGCATTTAAAAAAGTATTTTTCCCCCCCAATTTGACCATCTATAATGATTTCCAATTAGTATCTTGCCCTCGCTGTCAGAAGGGTACTCACTTCAAAGCCAGCAATTATCGTCCCTCCCTAAGATTAACTTATTTAATGACTGGATCAGAAACACACACCTACTAAGAACAGAGGTTTCTCCACAATTAAGTAGAAGTATCCCCTAAAAATCCCAGTTCGGTAAACAAATTTCAGAGAAGGCTTCTTTAGAAATACAAACACTAACACTGTAAAAATAAACAAAATTTTATTGCACTTGTACTGTATCTTTCCCCAAAATGCTGTATTTTAAATTACACACAATCATTCGCAGCAAGTGCCGCTGGGGCAAGTGTCTCCTGGCCAGATTTTCAAGCTGGCCAAGCCACGCGGTGACCATAGCCTGGTGTCGGGCACCCAGCTGAGACAGGACCATGCCTTCACCGTGTGTTTGTTCTTCAGCCAGACACCATTTTATTTATTTTTTTTTTAAGCTCTGTCATGCAGCCTGGATCTCTGAGCCCACAAAGGAGATTGGCTTCACCACACCTACCCTGAAGATCTCCCGAGAAACACAGAGACTTGAGATACTTCAATACAAGTAGCATGAGGTGGTTGTACGCCAACAGACATTGCGATGACAGACACGCATCTGGGTTCAACGCAACTGGGACAATATAACCCAGAGCTGCCCCGTGCCAGACCAACTCACAAGGGCTGTACAGCCTCCACGGAGGGACCACCACCTCCTCCTCCATAGAGGACGCCACCTATGAGATGCCACCTCAAGGTGGGTTACGGCACGGGGGAAGCCCCACAAAGTCTTGTCTGCCATAGGCAACCGAAAGAAGCATCACCCAGCCTAGTTTCCTTCAAAGAGGAGACTGCTCGCATGAGATGGTATGGATGCCAAACGCTGTGGGATACTTTAATTTCACATATTCCTGGAGCCACCGTACCACGTGTGCAGCATGGACACGGCCCATTTGAGATGGCAGCTTCAGTCAAGAGTTTGGCTCTCTGAAGCAGAGCTCCTGGCAAGGGAAAAGAAGTTGCTCCCCACTCAAGAAACATGCCATGGCAATTGTAGATAATACTTAAAAAAAAAAGAATATCAAGCTTATATAATTATATAGCTTATCTATCTTTAAGAATTACAGCAATTTCTGTGCAAAGCTTCATTGCATGCAACAAAGCAAGTGTCTCTGTTCTCCAGTTTAATTGTTTTAAGAAAACCAGACCTCAGTTTTCATGCAAGAAAATTGTTTAAGTCCCTTTCCAAACACCCACATGAAACAGAAGTGTATTATGTCTCTACTTACGGAGACAAAAAGAGGGCACAGCCAGCTTGCTAGGAGTCCAGGGTGCCGTTCTGTAGTGACTACTGGTATTTAGTTTCTCATTTTCACATTTCAGTACAGGAATATTTTTTCAGAGTATTTTATGGCAGAGATGTCAGAGTTTGAAACAATTACCATGTAGAACTAATTTTTTTTGCCTCAATTTAACTTTTTAATAACTGAATCCAGTGTGGATGTGAGAGCCTATTCCAATGACTCAGATGAGAACTTAATCCATTCAGCCTTTGCATTTCTGCCTCCAAGTACAGGTTTCAGTCCTTCTGTTTGTTCAAAATCTGACCTGACTTTTAGGCAAAATCTTGATTCAACACCTTTTCATTTGTGAAGTCAGCTGCACTAGAAAGCTACCCATATCTTGTTCAATTTGGATGCATCGTCTGGTTTTCCTCCCTACTCTAGTCTTTTCTGTATTGTATCATATTGATTTCAGCTGTCATACAAAAGGCTATAATAAAAATAGTAGCTAGTGAAAGTACTTAAGTATTGATTTCTCCTACAAGTTTTTAAACTTTTTTTTTAATCAAGCACAAGCAACCAGCAGAAGTAGGATGGGCAACTACAAGTAGGATGCCAAATGAGAACAAAATACTCTGTTTTGATGTGTCCACTTGCCTGCCGATCGTCCTGCCTGTACCCAGCAGGCTGCAGACCCCCAGGAGCTACCAAACAGCCCTCCTGGCAGCTGGTTTTTCAGGATGGGTGATTACAGCAAGCCACCAAAGTTCAGAGTCCAACTTGGACATCAACCTTGGAGGAGCCGGATCAGGGAGCGTTTGGTCCCTGCTCCAGGGGATGGATCATCCATCTGTTCCTGCTCCAGCCTGGCTCTGGGGAATCCTTGGAGGACACAACCCAAGCGTATCTCGTGCTACATCACCCCTTCTTCGCACCTACCGCCTGCTGAGCGGGATGGCCATTCGTAGCACAGAGGTGATGAAGCGGCTGCTTGAAATCACTGCAGAACTCGGGCAGGCTTTCAGGACACTTTGCAGCCGAACAAGGAACATTTTGTTCCATTTTAATAGGATGTCAGCAGAAGAAAATGCATCTAGATGATATTTTTTTTCTTTCCTTTCCTCCCTCAGCTACTACAAATGATAAATCTGTGTAGTTTCTAACCAAAATGCACAGCGTCACTGCCACTATTGTAATGCAACTGCATTCATTGCACAGAAATATGTTTTAAGTAGTAACGTACACCCAGTGACAATGAAATCTGCCGTTATATACTATTTGAACGCAAGAGTAAAAGCAGTTTGAATTTAAACTTCAAAGCAACGCAATAATCTGTCATGTCAGATAATTCAGTTAGAAATGCCTGTAGTTATCAAGAAAAAACCTCAGAAAATTCAAGGAAAATAATTCCAAAGGGTAGCTGTTGATCATATCACATAACATTTACACCAAACTGTTTAGTGTTGTGTTTGTTTTATGATTTAGCTTCAACTGGATATAAATATGCAGATGCATATGTTCAATACAGTTCAGTCAGAGGCATGTTTTCACCACTCGAACAGCTGCGGTTTTAAACCTTCCCCAGTGCCATCGCTGTAATCAAGCAAGATCCCAAGGGGTGAGGAGACATGGAGTTTTTAGTCTTGTACGATTTGGGATGAGGACAATCCGTGTTTTACAGACACTGTTCTGAAATGCTCAGCTTTATTCATATATCTCCATAAAACGATAAGTCATTTTGCTTGCTGCGTGGGTTTAGTTTTTTTTTTAATTTAAGGCTATGGGATTTTTACAGCAGTAGCCCCAGGGATTTCAAGGCGCTGCTTGCTGGGGCTAACCGGGTGCCAGGGCAGCCCCTGCAGATGCAGGATGAGCCTGAGCTCAGCAAGAGCTTTCTGGTCCAACCGCTGCTCTCCCCTACCTCAGCCAAGTCCCTGGTACGCGCAGCACGGGGGCTGAGCATCCTTAAGCATCGTTTTCACGGCTCTACAAAAGCCTGCTTTGGCAGATGTCTCAAATCTTAAGCCCCAGGACGTTTCTTTCCAGAAGTTCAGATCTGTTTCTTGTTTATTTTCTGCATCGCTAGTGTTAATTCCCCCCCTCCCCTACAGCATTTAAGGTAGTTTAGAGCACATAACTCACCGATACCATTCATTCACAGCTCTGCCAGAGCCCTTCTATTCAATATTTGGATGTACAAGCATGGCAGAAAGATGTTAAGCAATATAGCGGTCTTGTCACTGCCAGGAACCTTCATGAGTCAGTGCTTATGTGGGTTGGTTTTTTTTTTTTTTTCAGAAGGACGTAATGTAGATCAGAAGGAATGGCCAGAGTCTGGGCTTAGATATTTCACTGCTGGGTCCTTCGAATAGCCAGACACTGAATTTAAAGCAAGAGCCACGCAGTGGTACGACATTATCTAACCAAAACCACTATCTGCCTTTGTACTAAATCCCGTTTCAAAATTACTAACAGCCTTTATACCAAATCCCATTTTAAAAGAGCTGAAAACTTAAAATATATTGCAATTATACAGCAGCTATTAGTAATGCATGTTACACAGTTTTATGAAGTGTTCATAAACTCAATAATAAAAATATATTAATATGCCGTGAATTTTAAATTGTGAAATGCAATTACAGGTCATTTGTTTGCTTTTAATCATGCTGAGTAATTGGCTCCCTTGCTTCCCACTGATGCATTTAGCATTCTTTAGAGAAGTAGCTGTAACATAATATATAGGGGCAGTAATGTTTTATACCTGCTTCACACCTATGCGGACAACTGCAAGAGATATAGGGCGGCAGTGACTTGGGCTCACTGAGAACGACCACCGCCATCCGGCAATGCTTGACATCCACTTTACACAGGTAGAATTGACTGCACAGGGCAGGACTGGAGAACCCAGCTCACAGCACCTGCTGGGATTTAGCGAGGCAACCTGTAGGACAACAGGAAGGGAGAATTTATGGCCGGGTTTGAAAGCCATCCAGCAAAAAGCACAGATACTGATGGGCTGCGGCGCTCTCCAAAGACAGGCTACAATTTACAGCGCTTAAGATCGCTCAGGCATTATGCCCAGCAGTATTTTTATATCATACTCAAAACCCCGCACTCGTCAAATATGGAGATTGAATTTCACCACTTGCTACAGAAACAGTACAGGTTTCTGCTTCCGCAGCAAGGAGAGAAAACAAAGCCTTCTTGAGGCTGCGACACCCATGTGGCGCACGGATAGCGCTGCGTGAATCTGCTTCCGAGACACGTCCGGGAGCAAACGGATAACGAAGCATCCTGCCAAAGGCGTTGACCATTGAACCTCTGGATCTCTATCACGTTGCTTAAAGGAAAGAGATGCGAGGAATCTGAACCCACGAGCCCTAGGACAGACAGAAGATGACAGATGAGAGAAATCTCTAGGGCAGGAACAGCAAATGAAGTGCCAGAAGTGGTCACTTAACAAATGAGAAGCTGTCAAGTGAAACAATTCTTCAGATCTTGTAAGCAAAATGTTTTTAAATTACAGCTTGAACGTGCCAGGGGCTCAAGAGGGCAGGTGTTCGGTGGACTTCTGAAGAGCAAAGCTGACTGTGGCCAACTACATGAGGGGGTTTAGACAGGACCAATTAAGTACACTTAAGTAGATAGGTAGATAAATGAAGAGGCATGAAGTCAACCCTTACTCTGGGCTTCTGCGAAAGCCACCCCAGATATAGAAGGAGACGGATCTCAAACATCTCTCTTCTGTACTTGTAGGTACAAATCACAGACCTTCCCAGCTCAGGAGCTGCCTAAAAGGTCCCAGCCAGCGCTCTCGGCCCAGACTGGAAAGGCACCATCTCCTGCTAGCTGAATTGCAAGACCTTCTTCTCCAAATAATTACCACCAAATGAAGTGAGGAGCGGAACATCACCAGGATTGTCTGAAGAACAGGGCTCACCGATTAACTGAAAGAGGAAAGAAATCTGGGAATATATGCTTATAATTCAGAGGCTTTTATTGACCAAATTTCTGCCAGCTTTTAGATTTCAAAGGAGAAGCCGGTCAAGAATTATTAAAAAAAAATCCACAATGTGAACATCAAAGAAAGTTTAAATTAAAACTCAAGGCAGGACCCTAACTTTTTTTCTGGCCTACATGTCCAGCATAGCAAGTGTTTGAGCTCTAGACCTCCACAATCCCACGCCAGAAGTGCCACTCCAAGGCCTGTATTTGCTGGGAAAATAGAACAGTAAATGGGCACTGTGATCTTTTAAATATGTGTGATATATGGCAATTCACATATAACCCTTCTTTGGAAATCTGTACACTCAGCATTTCTGCAAAATGCAGCTTTAGTACCTCTGAAGGCAACCAAAAAGCAGGTTGCTTTGAAACAACGTGATTTCAAAGTATCCTTTAGTTCTAAAAAAAGAACAGTTCTCTATTCCAGGGCTACAGCCTTAACATTAATTCCCGATTAGCGGTACCTGAGGGGGTTTTTTTACTATATAAGACTGACTGAAAATTAAGTACAGTGAAAATACATGGTTTGCAACAAAGCTATTAATCGAAAACAGCAATGCAGCAAAAAAAAAAAGCTATGACACAGAAGGAATAAGCTCTTACCACTTTCGTCTTGATACTGAAAAACTTCTCCCCAGAGAAGCGGGGCTTGGACCAACACCCCCATTCTCACCAGCAGGCTTCAATACCTGAAACACCAACCTGGGGTGCTTCCACCTTGTCCTCTGCTGCCAGAGCCAGGCCTATGGCTTTTTCCTAGGCTGTCCTAGCTCTAAAGTCAGCCCTGCGTCCCAGCAGGCATCGCTGCAGCCTGGGGACGCGCAGGACTGTCACTTCCAGGGGCTCTCCTGGGGGGCTCAGTCCAAACCCGTCTTTGCTCCTGGCTGTCATCTACCCACCTGATTACTGTAATCCCCCCTCCGCAGCCTCAGGGAGAGGAGCCATCCTTCCTCACATGATTGGCAACAGTAAAGCTACTGAAAAAATGCATAGAAAAGATAAAGCCCGGGGAAACAAATAACAAGCACGTAGTACAACTGCAGCCTATACCACCAACCAGCTGTGAAGGAGGGAGAAGGGAGAAGGATGCATCCATAAGACAAAAAAAAAAAACAAATAAAACCCATCACCCTCCAAAAAAGCACAATACAAACACACCAACAAAAGAAACCGCACAGATGTGTAACATCATGGTAATAGGCACTGAAACAGCTATGAAGATCTACTGTGTCTAGACATCTCTCATTTTTGTTTCGCCAGTAAATGGGAGTCAGATGCACCTAGCCCATACGACAGACTGCAAATACGGTCTTTAAAAAGATAACCTCAAAACTCGTCCCACTGAGGTTAATATTCAATGCTTAAAATCATTTATAATGGAACCTCATCATCTTTTTAATATAAAACTGTGTTTTGTTTCAAGTTCTTAAAGCAAATCTTTATCAGCTGGTAGCAAAGTAGCACGTTTCCAGGACCATCCCCATCCGAGCCAAATATCCATGACAAACACTCCAAGAAAAGCACTTCTTTCACAAGCCGATCGGCAAGTTAACTCCCTATTGTTTGGACACTAATTTCAAAGAGAAATGAAGCTCTTGTGTCTTCTGTAATTAGCACTATAGGCTACAGCTTTTCAGAAAAGCCAGAGGTCCCAGCTGCAGATGGGGCACTACCTGGGGCAGGCAGACGCCACAGTGATTACCCAAATTTTACTGAAAGGAGCCACTTTCTTCCCTTTTAAGAAACAAATCCCAATAAGTGGCACTTACTCACAAGAGAGACATAGCCAGTCACCACCAAGAGCAAGACTCTTGAAGATGCAGCCCAGGCCAGGGTGGAGGTACCTCGATTAGCAGCTGATGAACACCATTGAAAGGCACCCACCCAACCACCCCAAAACTGGGGGTTTGCCACATACAGAGGGGAGCTGCGACAGGAGTTTGGCAGAAGGCTACAAGCTGAAATCAATCTGCGTATCAATATTTTACCGAAATGCACAAGCTGCAATAACTCCTTACAGACTTCGTTCTGTCCTTGAAGCATCAAATTTGCTTATTGTGCGAGTTTACCAGCGATAACCACAATATTGGTCATCACACCCACGTGGAACTAGCCTACAGAATTTCACAGGAGCTAAACTAACAGGATTTCACTTAAGTTATTTTAAAATAAGAATCACAGAATCGTTTAGGTTGGAAAAGACCTTTGAGATCATCAAGTCCAACCGTTAACCCAGCACTACCAAGTCCACCACTAAACCATGGCCCTAAGCACCACATCTCCCCAGCTTTTAATACCTCCAGGGATGGGGACTCAGCCCCTGCCCTGGGCAGCTTGGTCCGAAGCGTTCCAAGCACACAGAGTTCAAGAGAAACCCAGCACCTTTCTATAGGCTGGGGAAGGCTGCTGTGACTTCTTTTGGAAGGTCTTCAATTCTGTAAAATGGTCCTGCACATGTATAGAAAAGCTCTTATTCCCAAGGAACCACTAGCAGAGCTTTTACCACCAGGAAAAACAGAAATAAAAAAGCAAAACCCGACTATCAGCAGGTAACCTAGCACCTCACTAGGCAAGCAGACCTCTTCCTACCCAACAGTTGATTCTCTAAGCCTGCCTTAGTTACTCGGTGGATGGCACATTTAGGGTTACAGAGCGCAGCCCACTTCTTCCCTGCATCAACCCTGCCAACGCACTCACATGCATCCCCACTTCAGCTATGATTTATTGTACCTGGCAGGACGAAGCAGCATTAACCAGCCACCTACGGGAGAGAGGAAAATGACAGCAAAATATTTTCGAACAAATTCGTTAAAAAACAAAGGTCTAGCCACCTCTGAAGGGACTGAAGCCAGAGGTATCCAGCCTGCGGGCTGTGGGTGGCAGGTAATTCAGCTCCTGCACATCTGCAGCGTACAAGGGACTCCGCTGAAGTATGTAACAGCATCGTATCAGGGGTAGCTTTAAAAGTGGCAAACCTTAGAGAGGAATACACGGAAATTGAATGATCAAAGACATCAGACAACACGCGAAAAGAAAAGGAGATGGATTTTACGCTTTCCTTCCTTCCCGTAGCGCGAGGAATCATTATCGCCTTATCTGCCAGCCAGCGCCCGAGACTCCCCAGCGCTCACACACCACGAACACGGCCGCTTTATAGACTTCTTCAAATGCCAGGAGATTCCTGACTTGCATTCCTTAAGGAGCTCAAGACAGTCGCGCATTTATCGTTTCCCATTTAGCAACACCTTGATCTCGCTGCTAGTCCCCCGGCAGCGTCTGCGCACCGCTGGAATCCGCAGGACCATGATTTTCCTCCACAGGGGCTGAGTTTTGATCCCCCTTACACCCACGCATCTGCAACGAGTTCAGGTGCCTGCACTTGAGGGAAAGTGGTTGAGGTTCTGGGGCTCAACAGCATGCCTCCTGATTAAGGACATTAGTAAAGGTCTGTATCAAATAAAACATACACGATTTACTCATTTTGGGTAACAGGCAAATTTGGCTCAGAAACAAAATGAGCAGGCAGCCTTGCAGTCTTCATCCATGCAGTAAGGCCAGCAGACGTGGACTGCATTTTAAAAAACAGCAAAGTTTTGATTTATCTAATCAATATTCACTTTGTTTTCAAAACCATAGCTCAAGGGAACGAATATGATTATTTTTTTGTCATTAGCACTTGAAACAGATATACCACCTGCATCTCCAGGAGACTCCTTTCTAGGAAGAGTTCTTCTTTATCTCAGATGAATCCTTTAGCTGTTACTTTATACGAGAAATATCATCGTTTAGCTGGCTCATCCCTTTCTCCCGAGCGTCAAATCGACACCTACAGAACGGACAAGTTTGCAGAACCGCTGCCAAGGAACCTTGCTTTACCAGTCTTGACTAACGTCAGACAAAATGTCAGAGACTCCCAAACTGCTCTTGGCAACGCACGAGATGGAAACCGTCCAAATTCAAGCAGCTGAAAGGGCTGCACAAAGGAACTGATGTATTGCATATTGAATTGTGTCAATGATTACATATAATTGTATCATTACCTAGAGTGAAATTAATGGAAGTTACCATTCAGGAAAATAAGAAAGAAATTAGCTTTGAAGTAGTATAATGAAAGATTTAAGTGAAGGAAGAAATCAGCCACATATTTTAAATTACCGGTTACAGTGCCACCAAACACGCACCATCCAAACCCTGTTTGTCGCTTGGACGCAAAGACTTTTTCTCTCCTTCAGACCACAGGGTTATTCTACAAGAGTCAAGCATGAATAACTGCCTTTACCCTGATTCTCCAATATACAGGCACACACAAATGCATTTGCAGGTGAATGAAAAAACTATTGTCGGATCCATGAGAAAAGACAGCATTTAGCAGATCTTTTACAGGAGAAATTCTATTCAAATGCTAGTCAAGCATCACATAGCAAAGGGAATTGCATCACTGAGTATACAACTGCCCATGTCTTTCACAGATCAAAGCCATTCAGCAATTGGTCAACAGTTGTTTGCAACGCACGTTAAAACTCTGTTACTGTTAAGGAAAAATAAGATTTACAATTTACAACTCGACATCGTTCTCTTCGAATAGGTCCCAAGCATCCTCGCTGGAACGATGCGACTTTTTTTTCGTACTTTGAAATACGTTTGAACAAATCACAGCAATTTTATTTCAACTCAATTCATACTATTGCGCTATTTCTTACAGATAAAAGCTCAGGTTCAAGACATTCCACGTGTTTTCCCATGAAAAAAGACCACCGGCTCTGCGGCGAGAGCTGCTGCGGTTAGGCAGGAGCAGCTCTCTACCCCGCGTGCGGTTGCGAGCCGCGTCCCCCCGTGCGCTGGTTAATCGCATTACGGAACAAGCTGGCACCGAGGCTCCAACTCTCCTCCAACTCGGCCAAGTAGGACTGCTCGCCTTTGGCCTCCCCGCAGCAGCGAAGCTGGATCAGTAGTAGTACCACCAGAACTCCTGTTCTTGGCTTTTAAATATAATGAAACAACGGGAACTCATCCGAAGGCCTTCCAAGGCACTTCGCACCGAGCCAGCTGGAGCTCGCCCTAAGAGCTGTGCGCAGACTTCAAAATGTGCCTGATTTATTTCTAAAAATAACAGGGCAAACTAGACACACCACTGCTTTATTCAAGGACAACCTCCTAGATGAACAGTAAGATTTAAGCATCTTACATACTGCCAACGGTACGCAACAATTTCATAACCCGTTACTGCAAATAGCCAAAAAAAATATCTTCCCCCTTTTGACGCAAAACTTATAAAGCACTTTCTAAGCTTTTTATGTCTTTCTAGCATTACTTTTATTTTGTCTGAATTATCATACTTTGCAATATTTGATCGCAGTAAAAAAAACCCCCGCACCTCTCACCTGATTTTGATACGAATCCATAGGCCAGCTCACGTCTGAAGTTTTACTAAGCCTGAAGAAGAATCAGACAAACCAACCCGAGTTTACAACATAACCAAGTTTGTGATCTGCTTGGTCACCATTAGCAGAACTAGGTAGATGCTTGTATTTATTAGTGCAAATACGTGCAAAGTCATACGCTTTTATAGTAAAACAAAAAAAGGACTAACAGTTTACTGTAGACAGCGCTTCTAAAAACCGCACTGAAGTGCTTGAAAACAACATTGGTTTTTTTGGGTTAGTCATCGTTTGAAAAAACAGTTTTAATAACCAAAACCCTAACATACATGATATCGTATCAAAACATTGCTCCCCTGTTGCAAAAGTTAGGAGCTGCAGAAGCCAGCTGAAACCTTACAGCGCTGGGATTTCTCTCAAAACCACGGTACTTGAGGGACAGATGGAACCCAGCCACATTAGCATTTCAGCTCGGATCTCAACAGCGCTTCTCAAAGCTCCTTATACCTCTGACCTGTTGTGCTCGATCCACATGGTGGAGCAGTCTTCGAGCACGTAAACTGGAGTCCTTCCAGCTGCAGCTCAACCCGAAGCTGCGCTGTACGCATCCACAGGCCCCTGGGATCAGACTACAGCTTGGGCAAGGAAAAACTCCCAAACGCACGTAGCGTGGACGCCAGACCCTCTCCACCAGCTGTCTCGCTTTGGTGCTGCTCAACCTGCTGATGCTAACGCAGATTTTGCCGTGCTCTTCGATTATCACCCAGTTTTCCATGCTTCTATTTCCAGCATCATCTAGGAGGACAGCAGGGTTCATACAGAAAATAATCAAAATATTGTTCGGATCTCAGTAAGTACTTAATGTGGATCCAGCTTGATTTCTGGAGAAGTATTTGGCTGAACAACGATGGCACAGCTCATCATTATAGCTCCTATAAACAGGCACCAAGGAAATTGCAAAAGTGGACTCAATACATTGTTAACTCTCTCTAAATCTGAAATATTTTTAAATGGGGGGGGGGGGGGGCCAAATCAAAATGCTATAAATAATTCTGATTATCCTTCAAAAACAGGACTCCAGTTGCTAGAACCCACCTTCTCTCTTCCTTCACTCCCATAAATAATGTTCTTTCAAGGGAAATCGTGAGGCCCTGAGGTAAAACTAATATTTCAAAGTTTTATCCCTGGTAGGTTACAAAACTTCTCTGCTGACCCTGTATTCTTGGGTCTATATTGATTTTTCAATTAAAAATTTATCAGGACTAGAGGAAGTAATAAAGCAGCCAAAATCACTACGGGAGACCCAGAAATGAAAAAAATAAGGTTGCTTCAGAGACCGAGACAGGCTAGAGCTAGCAAAAGCAGTTCATGCATGCAGTATCTAAATACAGGCAACAAAATTGGTCAACCACAAAGAGAACAAGAACGGAAGGAAAGGGAGGAGGAAGCAGAAGACAATCAATGGAGTTAGATTTAGAGTGAAAAGGTTAATTAAATCTTTTGCTGACTTTTACTTTGGAAGTCACTTTTCCTAATGTAAATATATAAAGTGCCCTTTTCCGCGGCTCCAGTCTCAAAAATACTTGGTGCATACAAAAACACCCCACAATAAATCACCATTTCACTTTCTGAAAGGTAAAGTGGTGCAACTGCATAGCAGTTGACCTGCAAATAAATCTTACTAGCTAGACGTGTCCCTTTTTGTCGGGCACTGTAACTACTGGAGGCATTTCTCTCCTTCAAACAGAGATCTTATAACATAGGATTACGGTTATCAGAAGGGATCTGTGCAGACCTGCACGCATAAATCTGTTCAGATAGAGCAGCCAAGTTGCTTCTCCAAAGCTTAAACAACACAGTTTTATAAACTGAAGAAATAGCGAACTCGCACAGCATCGTCTTCAAAGGTCAAGAGCAACATCGCAGGAGCAGTATTTTTCCCTCGCCCCTCTTTCAGCCAAGCCTCATCACCCTTACCATGCCTGTAAACGATGGAAAACAAGAAGATTTAAGTCCCCCCAGGATGATGTTCAAGGAAAACACCGCCATAGAACACTCAGGGGAGGGAAATCCGTACAAATGACATCACCCAGAGAAGCCCGTAGGATGCGCAGAAGTGGGTCATCCCATTTCGGTGAAAACAGGACAATTTAAGAACAAGAAAAACCCTGAACGCAGCCTCCAATTTGTTTTGACTGTATCTTCAGTAACAGATCAATTTTTAACGCTATTCTTGATTTATGTATTTTGAAAACTATAGAGTCCTCCTGCTACTAAAATAATCGTGCACGCTGGAGCTGGAAGAGGTGCAGGGCGGGAGGAGGGAAAGAAAAAGGGGAAAATTACTGTACTTTTCCCCCCTAACAACATGCCAACATTCATAGATTCTCACATGCTTGAATAGGAACCTCTCATGTGTAAAATCAAAACTGAGGGATGCAGTTTCTTTGCAGAGCTGATCTTTCCTTCTCCTCTTGCCAGGCATATGCAAACACGCAAGGCTCTCCAAACACAGTATCACAAGCTGCTTTGTTCAGCCTCATAATAGCTTCATCTCCTAAAGAGGCAGCCATCCCACCCTTCCAGCTACCGAGAGGTATTTAATCATCACTGAAAAACCATTAACTCAACAGTGAAAAAATGGTTGAGCTGGGCTGACAGCTCCCTCCAAGCGCTGGTCTTTCTCCTGGAAGGGTGGAAAGGAGACAGGTGAAGCCAGTGCCACAGTTATACCTTGCCAATAAACTATACATCTTTATAATTTAAGCCCTGCTGCCAGTCAGAAGAGGGCCAAGGAAAGTCATCTCTACAACATGCTCTGAGGATTATGAAGTGTTGAGGGCGGGGGAGAATAAACCCCAGATGCTGCCACCCCCAACAAGTGTAGGCAGGGAGCAGGCTTGAGCATCCCCTCCATCTCACCTGCCGGGCACGCATGGAGTTGAGACGCATGCTTCCCGCGGGGACAACCGAGTGACAGCCATGAAATACGCCATTACACAATATCTGTCCGGCATCTGTCGCCTTCACGTTATTATTTTTTTTTTTTTTGGCACAAGCTAAGAAGGACCAGGGCTTCCCAAAAGGCTCCAGCTACAAGAAATACTGTTTGAACAAACAAAAAAGCCACATTTGTAGCTGGTGCATCTCCTCTTGGTACACATGGCTCAGATCCCCAGGGTGTAAAGACCTCCACTTGGGGTGAGGTGAAGGAAACATAGTACTTTGGGTCAGCTTTTTAACAGAATATAAATCTACCAATAACAAGGCAACTCCTTCTGATCTTGGGTCCTGAAAAGCACTCAAAACACTTGAGTTTCTCTCACGCTGCTTGTCGATAATTATTATCCGTACAGAGAGGCAAGAAGTGCCAAAGCGCTGCCCAAGTCATCTGCGCACACGGATGCGGAGCAAGCACGGACCAGGGCCTCGGGGCAACCCATGCATGGTCGGTCTGTCTGTCAGGACTTCCACTGACCCTACTACCTGCTCACAGCTAGGCTCGCACAAGAATTTGTTGTAGAATCGGCATGAGAGGACAGCTCAGTCTTCAAAACAAATTTTTCATGCCTTTTTTTGATACGCCTGTGTAGTGGAAGAGGGAAATAAGAGGTTTTCCCATAACATTTTAAGAAAACCACTTAATATTACATACAGCAACTGTTAAATTATTCTATTCGATTTATAGGGTAAGAAAAGAAAATAAACTTGACGTTCCCACTCCTTCCTGTTCTTTCTCTCCATTAAGAAGGGTTTTCCTCCTTAAATACCCTGCTTACAGAAATAAACGGTGGCACATAGACCTAAATGATGGCCCTGTAAGGACAAGTAGCATTCAGAAGAAGAAACGGCATCATCTAGACCTTATGATGTTTGGGGTTTTGTTTTTTTTATTTTTAAAAAGAAGCAATACAATAAGAAGAGAGGATCAGAAATCCTACTTAGCATATTCCATAGAACAAAGACAATCAGCTCATCAGAAGGAATCGAGAGGAACCTGTCAGAGCTATTATATTTTACCATATATGTGCTGGTGTAATTGGTCACAGAATCACTCAGTTCGGGTGACTGGCAAGAGTCATTTCCCCCAAGATTACTATGCGACAGCCTAGGATCAGAAAGCCTCAGTGAAAAGGGTGGATTGTTTGTCTTAAGCTTTTTTTCCCCACAAAAACTCATCATATAGCCCCAAATCTCCTATTTTTCATACAAAGAAACACAGATACCCGACTCTGTTTATCTAAGTCCTCCCCAGCAGGGGTCACTGAATTAATAACAAATATGAACTACAACTAAAACGTGGACATTTATTCTTCCAAAAACTTCTCGCTGCCTTTTAATCTTATGTTTGCATCAATGCCCTTTAAAATGCAAAATTCCTTGTGCAAAAGGCATTAAGAAAATTGAGTCAAACCTGACCGATTCAGCTTTATGAGGGAAGTCGTAAACACATCATTAACACAGAAGAACTCTTACAAATTCCCAATCAGCAGGTGCCCATCGGATACAGCATATGAAATTCAATTTAACCGTGTCTCCTCTCGTCCCTTTTTCTTTTTATCTAGTTTTTTTGATTTGGGGTTTTCTTTTTTTTTCAGGATCACAAAAAGCAGAAGAGTCTCAGCTGGTGTAAATTAGCATAGTTGAAGTCTTAGGCCTAAGACTTCAGAATTATGCAAATGTTTACCATCTGTAGATCTGGACCCATTCTCTGAGAAAAAAACAAAGGCAAAATTGTCTCCTTGTGTCTGCTATCTCAATATAAAGCTCAACATGTCCAAAGATCAGAGAAAATTTACAGGGAATTAGTGTACTTTTAAATGATTCTTTAACTTTTAATATCAACACTTAAACCGACATCGTCATCATTGCCACTTTTTCCATCTACACGCCATGTCCTCCTTCCACAAACCTCACTTTGCCAGCCAAAATTCAAATAATTCATTTGCTCATCTTTCCAAAACAAGACACGGAAAAAAGAAGCAGGAGAGTTTCTGGTAAGTACATTTTGAGCTTTAAATTAACGAGAGGGAAAGAAGGTGTTTTGCCATGAAAGTGCTTGAAAGCCAACGTTTCTATTCCCTTTTCTAATAAAACCGCACATTTCTCTAAGTCGCATTGTTGAGCTGAAGTGGTTCCCATTGTTTCCTCCCTAGCTCTATCCAGGGCTCCTGACAGATGACCCACGCAGGGTTGGCTTCTTTGTCTTCCAACCTCCTTATCGCCCTTAATTTCTACTGAAAAGGGGCAATCTGCTTGGCCTACAGCCTCTTCCTGGGAGTAGCAGTTGGTAAGCCGGGGGTCTCCTCATACCCCTTGGCTTTTATGCAGAGCATGTCCGCATCCCAATTATCCCAGGAGAAGTTCTGCATAAATTAGTTGATATTGTTACTAAAGCTGTCAGGAATAAATTGTTCTTATTTGCCACAACTGTCAAACGGAGGGAGGGGGCTCCCAGATGAGCTTTGACACGCCGCTGCTGCTCAAAGGCAGAGATGCAAATGCTACCTCCTGCCAGGGTGTTGTCCTGACGACTCCTAGCCACGCTCGGTAGATGATGATAATAAACCCCACACATCCCCACAGCTGCCTTAGAGGCTGCAGATATCTAGCAGAATCATCCTCTGGAATAGGAATTAAAAAAATTGTCATTAAAAAAATCCAGCATCAGGACAGAGCTCTAAATAACCATGTCTATTCTCAAAACTTGCAGCTGTATCTAGACAGAGTTTCAAGCCATATGCCCGTGGCTTTTAACACAGGAACACAGGTTTTTGGGTGTAGGGTTCAGTCTGGATGCTAGTTGAAAAAGGAGAAACTTTTTTTAAAAGAAACAAAACCCAGTACTGCTCTAAGTTGGCTTTAATTAACACCTTTACTTAAAGATTTTGTACTCAATTTGCTAAGATGCTGCACTTGCATAACAAACCCTAGCAAAAGTAGGTGTGAAGCAGTTGTAAAATGGTAGCCAAAATACATCATTCACCCCTGTGGGAGACAGTTTTCAGGGGAACAAGAAAGAATTCAGACCATCGCTGGGTGACACTCATAGCTCGGATCAGCATCCTTCAACTTGTTTACTCCACTTCTTGCATAAACTGGAATAAATTCTCCTTAATGAAATACACGAGATATAAGAATGGAAGGAAGAAAACAAATCTGCTTTATACTATAAAGAAAGCTTTCAAAGCATAAAAACATTGCACTCCCAGTTAGTTGAATCATTTCTGATTCATACATGTATACATAAAGAAAGTCTGACCCAAGAGTTTGCATCTTGCTACCACTTAACAGCTAGGTAGCCTGGCTAAAAATAGAGATACTCGAGGAGGAAATTACTAGCAATCTACAGCCACAGACATTAGTATGCAGAAGGAACAGAAGAAAAAGGTTAGAGACAAGCAGTTTGGTTCTCCCAAGAAAGCTGGGGCCAAAGCAAAATACAGTGTTCTCGAAATTCTTGCCTAATTTGAAAATAAAAATCTTCCCAGTTTGCCGAAAGTAAATCCCAAGTCCACGTTACAGTTTCCCTTCCCACTAGAATAACCAAGAAAAAGTTTAAGCTAAATCAAGAAGTCTTCCCAAAGTGAAATTTCAAAGAACTGACAAAAACGCGAATTCAAAATGATTAAAATAATAATATCCTGACATTACTTTTCAACTTCTCAGTCATACACCCCATGAATTTCCCAAACGCAGCAAAAGTAAATTTATTGCACAGGGGGAAAACCCCCAAAATCCACAAAAAATACACCCAAAACCCCCACAACTTTGCTTACTTATACACCAAAAAAAGAAATTATTAGTTTTCTCCTGGCTTCACTAGCTGTCCAGAGCACACCAGTACGTAAGGCCTCAACAGGGGCACCTTAACTACACCGCGGTTTCTTCGACTCGAGAACACGACGCAAAGTCTTCAGCATTTCGCACCTGGTTGCTAATTCCTACACAACTATTTGACTAGGATAGCTCATACCCTTAATTTTTGTGATCTTTTTTTATGCTAATAATAAACCAATACCTCATTAGGAACTGATAGGCATGAAGGAATAACTGCAATAAATTGCACGGGTTAACCTGTTTCCCACCTTTTTTTCTGGAGAACACTGTGCAGGTTCAGTACATATTATTATATTCATATATTATATTCAAAAACAAAGCCATTAAGAGGTTTGGGGTTTGGTTTTTTGGGAGTTGTTTTTTGGTTGGTTGGGTTTGGTTTTGTTGGGTGTTTTTTCCTGTTGTTGGGTTTTTCGGTTTTTGTTTTGTTTTTACAGTTAGATATACTCCATAGGAATATACTCCATTGGAATTATAGTCCCATCAAACCCAGAACATCTTGCAGACTTAACATCATTTCAGAGAACAAAAAAAACAAAAAATCTGCCAGTATCAAAAAGACATCCCGACCTTTTGGAATGAAACATTTTCATCGTTCATTTTCAAAGGGTTTTTTCGCATCACGTAGGAAGAGCTAGGCTGTACGTTATTACAATATGAACATATTGCTTTGCACACACCAGAACTCTAGAAACTTAATTTCCTGATAAATTACATCCCATTTTCTTACACTGCCACCTCATTAATTCCTCCTCTCCCCATTGAGTCACCTCCAATACCCCAGCTCTCTCCCTCCAGCCGGCACCGCGGCCGCCGACCTCAGCATCCTTTGCTCAGGGACCGACCACCGTCTCCAACCAAACCCACGCCGAGGGGACATTCGGCTACCGTCCCCCAGCACCACCAAAACACTCGATCCTGCCTTTTCTCCAGGCACAGCACTCATTCGGATCTCTCCTTCATTCAGCTATTGATCTTCATTAATTCTGTAGGAACTTCATGCTTCTAAACCACCTGCTCCTCCACCAAGGTTGGCTGAAATTGGACAACGTATTGAAAAATTATTGGCAAAGGGAATACTTGAAGAACTTGTAGATAGACTGAAGAGTGAATTTAGTTTTGTGCCCTAGGAAGCAGGCAAAAATAGTCAGAGTTAAGGCAAAACAGTTTTATACAAGATATTTAAATGGATTTTTTAAAAAAATCATCCCAAAGGTTTTTAATGTTTTCCTACATGGGGTATTTCGATATGTTAGCTTCTTAATATTTTAAAATTAAGCCAGAGTTTGAAATCCAGTCCTTCCTGAAAACTCCACCTGCTGCACAGCTTTATCCACCACATTTCAACTACATTATTGGGAACATCACACCTTATTTCAGGGAACCTATACCAAACTCTCTCTTTTATTAAAAAAAAAAATCTCAAAAAACCCAATATCACAAGTTCACCCAAATCTACCCTTTCTGAAATGAAGAGTCAAATTCATTCACTTCAGTGGGGTAACTGCACAAAATGCTTCTGGAAAAAAAATCCATAAATTGATTTGAAAATAATATCTTCCAACACAACTTGAAGTGAAAGAAAAAGTTTAAAATTGGACTCTTCACCTACATAGTTAATGCAATCTGTTCCTGTGTAGACCAAAACCAGCAATTTGCTCTAATGTGTTTGTGGGTTTTTTTTTTTTTGCTTGGCTTTGTGGTGGTTTTTTTTCCTTCCCCCCCCCAAACTGGGGTTCGTCACCAATTCTCCACTGTTTCTTGTAAACAGAATGAATGATTCTGTACTGGAAGATCTGAGCCCAGCGCACCCACTTAGGGACATTAGGGAATAATGTCACTAGACATCTGGTTTCTTTACGGTAATAATGCAGATCCAAAAAGACATTGCCCTAGTGATAATATATTGTTGACTTATTATTTAATATTGCTATAAGGCCTATAAATCTAAACATTATCAAGGCGTTTGACACCAGAATTCTTCATGAAATTAATTGGTCTTGTTAAATGGAAGATAAGCTTTGATCTCAGTGAAATCGTTGAAGATGTGTGATGAAGACTCTGCTATCCTGTCCTTCTTAGACTTTGCAGGAACGTTAATTACGACTCACAATCACCGTGTTTTTCAGCAAAAATACATCAGTTAAGTACTTAAACCCATCTCCTCTGAAGGACATCTTACAAAGATGTAAGTTTTATATTTTGAACTAATGCTATAATCTTTTCACCCATTGTATTTTCTCACAAGTCCTGTTGGGCAAATGAGACATTATTACATACGGCCAAGTCATATAACCAATATACTTCATTTTCCAGAATGGCCTTGACAACAGTGAGCTTTTATCAGTCCCTCCTCACTCAGAAGTCATTTACCCACAACAGTTCCACATGTTTGCTTGTCCCCTTTCCCCAAAGCTACCATAGCAAGCTGCTCAGTTCACATTTCTACGTTTGCATACCGAGTATTTCTGAAATAGGCCCTTACCCTCATGCATATTCAAGGAAGATGGATATTCTTTGCTTAACTGCCAGCTCCGAAGCACACGCACGCCATGGGGATGGGGCTGCCGTCGAGAGCTCGGCTGCAGACTCGGCCTTGCCTGCCTCGGTGCGGGAACCAGACAAAAGCATGTCTCTTCAGAGCAGCATCCAACACCATGTCAGTGCTCCGATTCAGTTTTCTGGACTGGGAAGGGCAAAGATACTTTGCACTCGGAGAAACCCTGGCTAAGAAAGCGTGATGTAATGGGAGAGTTCACCCCAAATGTGATCTTGCTCAGGGCAGGCAAAGGATAAGGCTGTCTCAAGGATCAAGTCTCAGTCTTACGGACCTGCTCACATTGCCCTGCACGCCACCTTGACTGGAGAGCCTGCTATCAGAAGGGAACGTGGAAATCACCTTGATGCCAAAGCCAGACAAGATATAGCTGTAACAGATGTTCTACTTTCATTTTTCCATATCCACCTTTAAATACATTCCCCTAACTTCCTTAGCTTTGCAATCCAACAGAACAAAGCAAACAACAAAGCACTGATTGTACCCCCGTACTGGGCACTGGTGAGGCCGCCCCTCGAATGCTGTGCTCAGCGCTGGGCCCCGCACCCCAAGGCGGCCATGGAGGGGCTGGAGCGTGGCCAGAGCAGGGCAGCGAGGCTGGGGCAGGGGCTGGAGCACAAGGCTGGGGAGGAGCGGCTGGGGGAGCTGGGGGGGCTCAGCCTGGAGAAGAGGAGGCTGAGGGGAGCCCTCATCGCTCTCTGCAACGGCCTGAAAGGAGGCTGGAGCCGGGGGGGTCGGTCTCTGCTCCCCAGGAACAAGCGATGGGACGAGAGGGAACGGCCTCAAGCTGCGCCAGGGCAGGTTTGGGTTGGATATTGGGAAAAACTTCTTCCCCAAAAGGGCTGTCAGGCCCTGGCCCAGGCTGCCCAGGGCAGGGGCTGAGTCCCCATCCCTGGAGGGATTTAAAGGATGGGTAGATGTGGTGCTTAGGGACATGGTTTAGTGGTGGGCTTGGCAGTGCTGGGTTAACAGTTGGACTCAATGACCTTACAGGTCTTTTCCAACCTCAACAATTCTATGATTCTCAAAGACAGATGGAGCCTGAAGTTGGCACAGCATCAAAAGTGCTTTCTAGAGGCTGGTGAATGCCCAGAGAGCTGCTGCCCAGAAGTGGTGCAGCAGGGTCCCACCACCACACCAAGGACAGGGGCTCTTGAGAGACATGGCAGGAACCATGTCCCCAGGAGTCTCTTCAGCATTTCAAGGGCCACTGTGGAAGGAAAAAAAGGTGTCAGCAACTGTTCTTTCACTCGGCAAGGACAAAGCCCTTTGCAGATACCTCTTCCACTCACGCTGCCCCACAATGGAAGCATCATTGGTCCTGGACCCACTCTGCAGCACAGACGCGAGCTCTACCCCCTCGTGCCCAGCCTGGAAGAGCAAGACAGGGCTGCACCTCTCATGGCCCCAGTCAGGGAGCCAGGAGCTCTCCCAGGCACAGCCACTGCCCATCCATCCCAAGGGTCAATACCTAATTTACATTACAAGACCATCACTAAACAGGCACTGCTTTCCCCCTTGTTTAAAAGAAAGGACAAATTCATTTTTTCATGCTCCTCACAGCATCCTGGAGACTTAAGGGGGGGGAAGTAAGATGACAGCAAGAGTACATTAAATACTAAAGAGAAGAAGATAGGGCAATGAATATTGTGGCCAGCCATGGCTGCTTTCCAGTGCAGCTCTGAGTCTTTCGGCAGCCAGCTGCGAGGGAACAAGCGCGACAGCAGAAGGAAGAAGAGCGGCTGCTTCTCCGACTGCGCGGGGAGGAAAGGTCGTCAGCCTCAGCTGACCCCGTTCCCATCTCAGGTGGAGAGATGCAGGACTCAGAACCAAATTGCATCAGAAACTGAGTAACAGGGCTCTAAATCCAGCCAAAGCTCACTCCTGCGTCGCACAACCAGTGCTAAATGAGACCGTGCACAGAATCCAGCCTGGTAACAGGCACGGTAGAAAATGGGAGCACTCTCTTCGCTCCTCCCTTCCCTTATCACCTGCAGCGCTTGTTACAGTTAAATATTTTGCCATTTGGCTGCATTCGACAACCCAAATTCACTGGGTATTTCCATGATGGCATATTTGGTTTATACGAACCTTTGGTCAAGTTGCCAAAAGGAGATAAGGTTCAGCTCCTTCTGACTCGATACAAGCCTTCAATTAAATAACACAGAAGTCACCTAAGATCTCAGCACCTTCAAATAGGATTAATACTCTATCACTGGGTATTATTTTGCAGATGTAGTCATATAATCCTATGATATGAAATATCTCATTAGACGGGGATCCAAAAATAACAACGCCAAGCATTGGCAAAGAAAAAAAGGAGGATTGGCTCTTGGGAACGGCGACTCACACCGATGTTAATTATGATCTAACAATTAAAATCATTACATAGAATTCTATCATCTCTACCTGTACAGCCTACACCCATCCGCTCTCCACATATATGTTGACATTTACGTAGGTACGTTAACCAGCGTTAGAATAAATCAATATCAGATTACCCAGTTAATAATTGCCAACTTCTGGATGACTTCCAGACTCTTTCACGCACATCTGCTCCACACATTAACAAAATGTACAGCACCCAATGCTGCACAATTCAACACGACAATTTAAATATTTTGTAGAATTAATTATATGTAATTAAACTTAATATCATTACATTTGTGTTCTCAGAGGCAAGTATTTTATAATTGCTGTAATGTCAACAAATTACTTTTTTTTTTAACCCCCAGATCAAAAAAACAGCTTGGTGAACGGTATCACCATACATACTTAACAGTATTTGTTAAATAACCGCACTACCGAACAGCAAAGAAACATCCCAATTCATCAGCTGCTCTCTCTATACGCGCTCTTCCCTCGCCAACGAGCACGCCGCTACAAATATTAATAGATTTCCAGCGCTCGCACACGAGAACATCGCCTCCTCCGCTCTCCCCGCTTGCCAGGAGATGGGCAGAGCTCCCAGGTATGCCATCACTCAGCACAGCCGGAGCCGCGGCTGCGTACCTGCCAACCTGCCAGCCTCCGCGGGTCGGGGAATTTAATTAGCATGCAGTGCAGAGAGAGCAGCTGCTTGGTGGCTGTTTCCTCATTTATTTATAGCTACACCTTTGCATCCTGACTGTGGTGGGTTTTTTTAAACCCCGCATTTGCATGATGAAGATGCACACGGTGCAACTTCACCAGCACCAGATCTCAGAAGACTTTCTGCACTTAAACTAATGGCCCATGTCATATATCACCAAGAATAGCAATGAAGAGGTGTCAGTAAGATTTCAGTTTTGAGGCCTTTGTTCTATTGGCCTGATTTATGGGGTAGTTATCTAATAAAAAGCTCTTACCGGCTTTCCTGTGACCGCAGAAGTGTTGTATATTATGAACCAACCTCCTTTCTCTAATGGATAACTTGGATTCAGTAGCCATCAATCCCTTGCGACGCCCAATTCTCCTGCACTGTTAGCCTACTTCTACACTTCTTGATCTACAGAGCCGTAGAAAAGGTAGTTTTCATTTTGCAGATACCTTCCGTATTTCAAGTTTTTGTTCTAGTTAGGGTAACTTCATCAAGAGTCAAATCCCTAAACGTAACAAGTTTCTGTCTGCCAGCAGACAGAGGGTAAGCTGCCTGCGTATGTCCTAGTTTATAGCAAAACCAAGGTTATTTAAATGGTCCTAGCAATGAAAACCCTTCCTACACCCACCCCAGCAGGGACCTCTTGGAGTCTTCTGAAGAAGCAGCCTGCTAAACCAACAAGTCTAAAATGAGCCTGGCATTTAGCCTGGGCACCTGGTTATTTTAATATCACCACCCTCATCTCAGCTTCTCTCCGCAGCTCTAGGTATTGGCATGGTCCAGAGTTGTTTGTCTCACTCCATCACGTGAGGCTGAAGATCCTGCTCCGTTCTTTATAGGAATGATTTTACAGCACATCTAGAAACTAAGTGAGTCCAATTTTAGTTAGGAAAAAACCCAACTTGTAACAAAAGTCTTTAGCTGACTTTGTTTGCTTTTAAATAAGCATGGTATTCCACACCCCAATGTATTCTGTACTAGTTTTCTAGCTGGTGTTTTAGCATCCTCTAAGAATCGTCAAAAGCATTTGAGACAGTTGTTTGACTTGTACTTCATGTCTTCAATCCATCAAGGCCACGTTATATTTTTTCCTAAGTGCTCCCTGCAAAAACAACTCCTTTTTGTGTTCTGTACTTACCACTTCAGGGATTGCATCATGGTGAACAACCGTTACGATGGTATGATTGCACAGCGCTGAATCACTGCTTAGAAATAGTTGCATCTCAGGTCACTGAACCAGAGTTTTAAGGCAATGGAAGTACTCTGGTTTCATGGTGAAGCTGTAGGATAAAACTATAACACGGGACCTGGGCAATCTACTGAGACGCCATGAAGTTTTGCAGTCCATCCGATATCACCATGATCTAATACACCTCTCAAACCTCTCAGCTACGCAGTGTTAGCATTGCTAACTTAATTCCATTCCAAAGAGAACCTAAAATCAGCAGTGGGAGCGAGTAAAATACTAAATTAACCGTTTCCTCAATCAAAAAAGTGACCTTCCTTATTTGAGAATTAATCCCTATAACAGACAGAATAGCTAAAAGCCCGATCCTATCTGTACTGACAAGTCAAAGAAAGTGAATAGATTTATTCCAGATGTACGATTTGCATCACCTTTCTTCAAGGTAATCAAACTACCCTATTTCTTAGCTCTGTGAGATTAATTACTGACCCCCTCCAAATAAACAGGTCTTTCAGGAGAGCTTCACGCCATACGAGAAAAAGGAAAGAATTCACAGCCACGTGTAGACTGAAGACCTCCCTCCTACTGCAAACAGAGCCATATACACCGTTCACGACATCTTCCAGGACTGGGACGTTACATGTTACAAATATAATCCGATTATAGTCTCGTGCACGTATTTCAGAAGAATTACTCTTGGTTTTACACCACTTTACATTAGGCCTGAACCAGAAGACGACCTGAACGAGGCCTTTCAATAGCTTCCTACACAAGTTTATTACAGAGATCACGTGAAAATAAAATTTAAAACAAGCCAAAGGTAAAAAAGAAAACCGAAACAAAACAGACAAGCATAAGTCACACAGTGCAGGGTTTAACAGACTAATACAAAAAAACATATCCCGCAACAGAAAGCTTTGAATAACCTTAATTACAGGCAGCGCACCTACACTAATGACGCATCGGACAGAGTCCCAGCTACCGAAAGCAGAATTTGTTCCTATAATCAACAGAAAATGAGCTTTAGTTAGTAAGAACTGCTGCCTTCAAATTCCTGAAATATTCATGAAACGAGCAACATTGTCTGGAAACTGTCTTACACAAAAATAATGGCTTTAATATTAATAACATTGGTTTATCCTGACAAGAGTCTGAGCAAATAACACATCCTTTCCTGGGGAATCAAACGTAAATCAAGCCTTTATCTGTACAAGTTTCAGAAACTGCAAGAAGAATTAAGGTTATTTAAAGCATCTTGGATACAAACCTTCCAAAATGGCAAGGGTCACTTAAGAGGAAGCTCTGTTGCTAGGAGACCATAATGATGAAGAATGAACATAAAGGCTGCTGTTTATTTTCATTTTAAAAAATTCACAAGTGTACAACAAGGAACATACTTGTCTAACAAGGACTGAAGTTACTAGCGACGCACCAGGTTTAAATTCAGAGCAGAGGTAAAAGTCTAGAGCTATAATCATCAGCGACTAGATACTCATGTACTAAACGCCTCCTCCTACCTCCATTCAACACCCAGTCAACAAGATATGGGTAAATTACAACATCCCAACGAGGGGTTTCATCTTTGAGCTCAGTCAGTTGACTGATGCCTGGTTCTTCGGTCCCAGAGGTCTAAGGTTCAACCAGTAGCAACACCCATTCCAGCAGCTACTTCAGCTCTGGCCTCCCTCTGCAATAACGATAGTCTTTCCGATCATGATACTTGCACTTGAAGTGTATTTCTTGTAGAACTGCATGACACGTAGTAGACACTTCTTCACTGACTACACATGTACGTACTCACATAAACTATTTAAATGAGAGGGGGGCTGGGGAGTAGAAGAGAGCTATGATTTTTCTGCTGTTTTACCTTAACATTTCCAAATCCTGCGTTGCATCACCTGGAGCGTAAAACCTTCTGTTTTACAGAAGGAAAAAAAAAAGAGGTCTCATTGCTTCATCACCTACAACTCTGCTGAACGAGCTTTAATTTATAGTGCTGAACGCATCAGCCTTAAAAAACTCAAGGTAATTGTTTAAAAGGCAAAGGAGGTACATGGGTTAATGGAAAAAGGCAAGGGTTCAACTGCTCAGCATGGTGCATTCACCCTTCATGAGTGCTTCAATTCCACTACACAGCACAGAAAATTTATTCCTGCAGTCATGCATGGAGGATTTAAGGCTGGCGGATTTGTATTTATGGCATGTTGCAAAATAAACAACATAAGCAGTTCCATTGCACAGGTGGTAAGGGTCCTTTTGCTTGAGAAAATACTTCAAGAGAACCGAAATCTCCATCTGATATGTTTTTTTTTAAATTAGAATGGAAAATAAGAGTGGAAACTTGATATGAAATGAGACATCTGAAAGTTTTAAGTATGGTCACTAAAGCATTTCAAGTTCAATTTTCTGTAAATAATAATTTCAGATTCCTGTTTATGATTCAAGGATTTCACCCTGAATGTAAAGCGATTAAAATTTAGTATGCTAGTTTCGGAAAGAAAGTTTCATCTTTTGGAATTATTTTTTTAAATTTATGGAATTCTTTGAGATAAGCTTGCCTTTCCACACTCAAGAACCAGTTCTGTGGAATAACATATAAGCAGGTAAGCCAGGGATGAAAATCCAGTTAATGGCTAAGGACAACTTGCTGAGAAGAAGCATAACCGAAGTTACAACCACTCACACATTAAAAAAGAAATGCAAAACAGTTGCTCAGTCAGAGAAATCGCATGAAATTCAAATCCTAGTTTACAATGACATTTTTGCCATTAAACTCCATAAATTGTTTCACTCCTATATGTCACCTTTGTTACCTAAGTACATTCCTAGTGCTCTGCAAATGCCAGGAAAAAAACCCTACAGCTATATATATTGAAGCATGCACTATTTTCCATTAACAAGTGCATTTAATGACTGTGATACCACTCAGGCCCTACAGCTGGATGAAACAGTTTCATCTTCTCATCTGTTCAACTAAAGATCATTCGATTAGCGATTTATTAATTCCAAAAACTTGTCTTTGAACTAAGGATGCTGTACGAGAAGGGAGGCAGGTGTTAAGAGGGCACGGCAACTGTTCTGGTGGCTAGCCAACCTCACCTGAAATGTCCATCTCGCTCATCATTTGAATTTGTCTCATTTTAACTTCCAGCCATTAGCTCCCAATGTTTTCTTCAGCATTAGGAACTCACTAGTTTCTGGCACCTTCTCTTTTTTGTCATCATTTTGCCTCCCAAGTCACCAAGAACTGGAAAAAGTCCACTGCAGACCTTTTTGCCAACCCACAAATTGGGCTTGCTGCTCTCTATTACATTTACCAGGGCAAAAAAGAAAAAGTAATGATAACCCACTATTAAGTACACAATGCTAGTAAAGACATCATTGTTAATGTTGGAAAGAAGAAGGACTTTTGGGTTTTTTTGAAAGGATGATAATTCTGAATATGCCTGAGCTAGGCATTTCAAAAAGCCTTCCCAAATTGATGCACCATCCAAGCTCCTTTGTCCAGAAGCAGCGCACGCAGGCAGGTTTGGCAACGGGCTCTCGCGTCTCCCGAAACGCCTCTCGTGCCGTTCGCTCCCTCTGCGATCTTGGCAGCCATCTCGCTTTGTCTCCCTCTTGGAAACGGGGCGAGTGCTGGGATGCTGGATGGGTGAATCTCACCAGACCCAGAACTACATCACCTGCAGCATCGGGCTGGTGTCTGTTTGAATGATTATCGGAAGATTACGGCCCTCCAAGACTCAGAAATGATACCCTCTTCTGCTCAAAGAGGTACGTACATCTTTCCCTCCCTCCCTTATAGTTGCCAGAGGGAAAACGGAGTTTTCTTCAGGAGCCGATACCTTCCGATAAGCACCACAGAAGACAAATAACGCTCAAAGAATTAAAACTAAGACACCTGTTAGCCATCCCTTCTCAATACCCTCAGACCCAAAGCAGCATTCAGACAGGACTACTCAAATGTTATCTTTCTCCGGTGCTCCCATCTTCCTATTTTGCACCAAACCAGGTTACGGCTGCTCTGCATTACTTTCTAGAGGCTGTCTTAGATGGAACAATCCTTTGAGCTTCTGTGACAAATCTTACCTTCCCATCAAGACTTAACAACCAGGAGCAGGATCACACACAGAATAATGACTGAAAATCCTATTAGACCACTGGTTTGCCCTAATATTATAAAGGAGAAAGAAAAAAAAAGAAAAAGAAGGCTTCCTGTTGGGTGGGGTTTTTTTTGTGCAAGACAAACTCCATCTGTCTCCTTGGAAATGAAACATTTTAGACATTACCTTTAGGAAAAACGGCCACTATAATTTTTCCCCTCAATTACAGTAATGCTGATTGCCATTTAAGAGGCAGGGGAAATGCAAAGCTTGAGCCAGCCAGTAATGGGCAACTGGTTTCAGGAGAGGAGAGCGTTTAACATATCCCTGGGTACGCGTCCATCATCTTGGTGCGGCATGAGCTATAAGGAATCAAATTGCCCAGGAAAACACGCACTTCCCGTGAAAATGATGAGAGGTTTTTTTTTTTTCCAGTGAGAGATTTGTCAGGTGCAAATACAGGATGAAAAACCCAAAATTGCATATGCATAACTATATATCACAGCTTGATTGGTTTTAGTGCAGGTCACACGGGAATCGCTTGACATATGGACTGAAGAGCGTGCTCAACTAACGTAAAGAAAACCCCACATAGAGTCTGAGACACCCACTTGCTTTTAATTTCTTCCCTTACACCCTCTTCCATTCTCTTTCCATCTGTAGCAATTGCCCCAAAACACAGAAGGAAACAAGATGGTGCCGTCTCTGAAAAAGCAGTGGGAAGGAACCGTATACATCATTTACGTTGTGTCATGTTCCAGAAAGCCTTACGCACAGAAATGCATTTTGATACTAAATGGACCCGATTAGTTCAGTATTTTATCAAACTCCAGTCAGCAATAATCATCTGATACAAGTTTAATGGCGTGCGGCCCCAAAGTCACAACAATGTGATTTTATTCATAGTTACATCGATAAGGATAACACATAAGGGATTCTTTCCAACATACCCTAAGGAAGTATTAACTACAGCGCTAACCCAAGGGTAGCACGGTGCACAGGTTTTGTAAAAAATTAATAGGAAATAGTTAAAAACAAAATACAAAAGCGACATAATATTTACATTTCAAATTCTCACTTTAAGCTAATTTACTGATTTAAAGTATTAGGAAAAAAAATAAAGGGTTTAAAGCTAAGTGAACACTGGAAATTGCTCATTTCTAAAATTTCACCAATATCCTCGGTGGTTTTGCTTTTGGGTTTTGCCAGGGGTTGGCGGGGGGTGGTGGCGTTCCGTTTTTTAAACGAGGCACATTTCATGTTTCCCCCAAGCCCTCAAAGACTGATACCATGTTTAAAGGCAATGCTAAAAAAGCGTACCTAACAAGATCTCTAAAGAGAACGCCTTTATTTAAAATTATTTAAGCACAAAAGTGCATGAAAAAGAAAACCTGCTCTGTATCCCAGATGGGTTTTAAAAATATCTCCCTTGGCTAATATTAAAATTCCATGGTTATCAATAGACATGGTCATTTAACCACTCGAGTGCCTTTGGATGTATAACAGAAACCCTGGGAATTGACATTTCTTCAGCCTAAGAATACACAATTTGGATTTTTCTACTCTTACTGCTTCAGAGATCACAGCAGGGATCCCTTTTAAACAGGTTGCCGCTGGCATTTGCCAAACCGTACTTAGCGAAGGATTTGGCATTTAGATAGACAATTTAGTTGCCTGGTAATTTGCATAATACCCCATGCACCCTAGTTTCCATGTCAAAATATAAGAGATTGCTAACCCTTCTGGAGTGTCAAGAAGCACCACAAGAACGGAATAAAATGCGGCAACTGAGCTGAAATAAAATAACCTTCTGCACAAAAGCCGAG
Source organism: Platalea leucorodia (assembly GCF_965183815.1). Lineage (NCBI taxonomy): Eukaryota > Metazoa > Chordata > Aves > Pelecaniformes > Threskiornithidae > Platalea > Platalea leucorodia. The sequence continues at coordinate 2,392,655 of NC_138858.1, forward strand.
TAGCATTCTGTAGGCATCCTTTTTTTCCAACTCCCTCCATCTTCAGCTTCACCCCACAGATTAAGACCAAAGCAGTCTAAATTTGTCAAGACACCAATACTGCCTGGATACATTGATTTTTCTCCTCGTTTGAGTGATTTTTCCGTGGCTTTGAACAAAAGAAAACATAGAAATCCCTTATTGCTGGCAGATTTCTTACGCGTGCTTCTAGACTAGCAGAAAACACTGATTTGAGAGGTTTGAAGGGATCTGTTGTCGATTGCTCTCAACCGTACACGTAAAGGACGCACTCTTTTCTCCTCTTTTTGAAGAGCTCTAGACAAACCTATGAGCGTGGACTGTGACTGAATACCACTACTGTTTTATAATGCTTTAAACTTCAAAGGAACTCAACTTCTAGATGATTAAAATGTTTTGTAAATGGTCCAAGGAAAAAATATCCATATGCATACTACACAATTACGTAAACACATGATTAGTAAAAGACCTATTGCACATTTTATCCAGTAGGTTTTCTGGTAACTAATATAAACAACAGTAGAAGTTTTTCTCACCTTAAGTTTTAACCTACAGCAAGACCCTAGTAAATTTTAAAATATGTATTTTCCTGAGGTATCATCTACCCACGCAGGAAAACCTATATGCCAGGCAAGTCTTAAGATGCGACTAATTGCCCTCAGATACCATGGATAACCAGCATTATTCAAGGTCTAACAGCTAACTTCACTGGGAGATATCTTATTGTACCTAAACACTATTAAAAAGGAAGAAAAACCTCACTTGGCATGGAGTCTAAAATACATGCAGAGTTTTGTATCAGCAAATGATGAACCGGGATGGACGAAACACGTTATCAGCTTGGTTTAACACAGCCCAGCAGAGTTTACCTTGCTTAAAACAAGACTTCAGACCACGTCACATATGGCAACAGACTGTGATCAGCATTAGAAGGGAACCACGCAACATTCGCAAATCTAACTTGCTGGCCAGGCAGCAACAAAGTAATTGGAGTTCTGGAGCTAACCAAAGTTTCAGTTTTGCAAATCTGCAATCGTACCGCTGAACGGGGGGATCTCGCAGCACAGTTTAGTTCCGTGTGGCCACACGTGACACAAAACCACGTCTGGGAATTCTAGGGGTTGCCTTGTTGCTCTTGAGCACCGCACAAGAGATGACCATGGATTTCAAGTTCTAGTTATTACTATTTATACTTTAACCTAGTGATGTCGGGGAGGGTGGAAGACATGCTATTTAATTCCCATGTCATCCAATTAACACTATAACTATTGTCCCAATCAAAAAAATCAGCAATAACACAGAGGAACTTTAAACCCTTCTCATAGTCATTTTTCAGCTTTGCCTCTAGAAGTTCAAAGGCAGAATTAAGGAATTGGTAGCTTATCCTCTTCCAGGGACCTCAAACTTAAGCTGTTCTTAACAGATGGCCCCGAACTAGAGTTCTGCAGTACGGATCTAAACACTGTTTTATTTATTGTTTAATTTCCTGTTGTTTAGAACAATCAACACTCACATTTGCAAAATAAAAGGCGGAACAAAATAGGAAAAAGGATAGCTCATCATGTCTTACTGGAAGAGATTAGAAAAAGTCTCTGAATTCCCCTACACTGCTCAAGAGCTTCAATGAATTCAGGACATGGAAATAGCACAAGACAACTTGAAAATAGCATAAGATGACTAGAAGTAAACTATCCAAAGAAAATATTCAAGCAACCAAGAAAATATCATTCTCGGGAGATATTCTGTCCAATAATATCTGGAACCCACGAAGTAGAGCTAAGCAAAACGTATAAGAAAAAAATTACGAAGACTCATACGCAAGGTTTAAGAGTCAAGCTCAACGCAAGGCTGCATCTAGCCAAGTTCTTCAATGGAAGAGAGAAAATACGGTAAGCTGAAAAAAACCACAGAGATGTCAGGACTGAAACAAGCAGAAGAAAAAGATTGTCCCCCGAGTCCATATGATGTAGCAGATTGTTCACTGGGCTGTAATAGCCTTGCGCCTTTGCCATTAACCAGCCTTAATTTTCCTCGCTTACTTACATGCCAGTTTACAAACATTATTCAGTTAAGCCTTGCAACACCTCCATGAAGCAGGTATATATTATTGGCCCCAGAGAGAATAATAGGGAAATTGAGGCTTAGTGAAATGTCTTTCCTAAAAGTCACACAACAAATCAACACTGTAACAAGGTCTTTTAGACTCCGAGCACCATCCTCCACTCAACTAAACAGCAGTACCTTGCGCACCTCAAATTCGCTGCATTGGGTCATTTAACCTTTCTGTGTCCTGTTTTCTCCCTATTTAGGAGGAGCATATTAACATTCAATTTGCTACACGGCAACGCTGATGGTGGGCTGGTCCCAGCCACTCCTCTCATGACACTAAAAAGGTTTCTTCTCACAAACATTCTGGCCCCACAGAGTAGCAAGAAGAGCTCCGCGTCCAGAACCTCCATCAGCTTCTGCGAGGAGGAACGGCCACAAGTATTACTCCAGCTTAAGAGGAGCGTGTATCTTCAGCCTTTCAGACAGCATCAACACTAGAAACAAGACTGGCGACGATGACTCTGCAGCCTTGGACTTAAGACGCTTCACTGTGATTGTTCCACGACCACCTACCGCTTCCCTCTGACAAGGAGACAACAAAATGTTGTCGTCTCATCATCGCACAGTCTTCCTTGAAAAAACAGAAAGGCACTTAAAGAAATTACCTAGGCAACGTGTCACTCGCCCTTGCTGACTCCGGAAGGAAGCATTTCAACCTCCTGTACCCAGGTAGAACCTGATGCCACTGCATCCAATCGCACATTCTCCTCTTCCCCTCGGATCCAGTTGATGAGGGCTGGAAGTCTGGCACGGCCCAAGCTACAAAGCCAAGAAAAACTCTCCGATTGTGGCTTTATTGGCTACGTGTCCTTTGAGGTCAGACAGGAGGACTTGAAATCCCACACCTTCCAGTACCTTAAACGTTTCATTAATGGCAGAGGGAATCAAGCAAAGCCATTTATATTCAATAGCATGGACTAGCAGCCACAGCACGAGGTCGTGAAGTGCTTTCAAAGGAGCCCTTCATTAATAAACACACATGCAGCTCTGAAACACTACGGTCTCCCACACAGCTTCAAGTCACTTGTCCTTTTACATGTAAATTATGGGTTAGGACCACATAAGTCACACGAGGAGTGACAACTAAAGTCACCGCAGAAATATCCCTTCAGTGGGGGAGGAGAATCCCATTGCCAATTTAAGTACGAGGCTATGGTGCAGATAATGAAGTTGTGCAAAATTACAGTGGTGTAACTGGAAAAAGAATGTGAGCACCTATCTGCCTATGAAATTTGAATTTAAGACTCTAAAAAGCATTTGGAGATTGGAGCGAGAAAGCAGGACGTTTCAGAGAGGTTCACTGGCCTACAGCAATGACCCGTCCCCAAGTTCTGAGCTCAGTCATTGAACTAAATTTCTAATACACCTGCTAATAAACCTTTGGCATTTCAACCATTACACAGTCTACTATCGTTTTCCCCACAACATATGTGAAACCCATTTAACATTCATGTTTGTATTTCTCTCCCCATATACACAACGATAGGTTTCTTACTAGATTTATTAATCTATTTGACAATATATTTGCAAAATTCCAGACAGGTATTTGTTGGGCTGATACCATAAAAACACCGTGGAAACTCTATGCATCATTCATGAGGCTTGTGACAATATCCTGCCAAAAGGAGCAACGGGCAAACAGTAATAAATTTGAAAAGTAGCCATCAAATTAAATTTATAGCCAGCGGTAGTACTCCCTGTGAACATCGCACACAATCTAGACTATTCATACACTGGCATTCACACCAGTTACCGGATCATTCAGATGCCTTTGAAGGGTCTGGGAACAAAACCCTTAACAATTTAAGACGACATTTAGAAGTTACTTCCCATGAAAACATCTGAAGGGCAAAAGTTAGGCATCCAGAAAGAACCCAAAAGGAAAGGTTGGGGTTTTTTTGTCCTAGCAGAAGTGGCTGCCAACAACAGACATTTCAATAGGGAAAACGAACTATGGATTAACCAAAAGGGTGTACCATCCCAAAGTGACAGATTCATATGGAACAGGCAGTATTTATTTTAATTGCTGGTTTGGTCACGCTAGGCACTGGATGCACCTGTAAGAAAAAAAAAAGCATCTGCCTGGCACAGATTTCAGTCTGAAGAACAGAAAAAACAATGCAGAAATAAAATATTATCCTAATTTTAAAGGTAGACAGCTTGCTAAAATAACGTGTCACAAAGTCAAACTGAAACAAATTGATTTCACCATTTAATTCCTTATCTAATCTTCCTTTCAAAACAAAGAGGAACACCTGAAGAAAAGCATTATGAGAAAACTTTGAAAAAGTTAAGTATTTGCAGAATCAGCATTTTATTCAAGATACATTCATTATACCCAAAAAAAGGCAGGAACATTATGGCACAAGAGAACTAAATCGATTCCTCTGCAAACCACTTGCCCTCTCAGAAGAAAACGGCTCTCCAGCTTTTGGTATACCCTGACGTACGGACAGCTCAGAGACACAACCCCATTTTTAGCATCTCATCAGGGATAAGTGCTGCTAGGCCAGTTACAGATGCTCATAGAGTTAAACTCGCTTCCAAAACATGACCATGGTGATCCAGAGCCACGCCATGGGTTAAGGTCAGATAAGGCTTGACTAAGGATCCACTTTATGGACATTTATAAGACTGAGCTCAGATTCCAAAACCACAACTCCTCAACACCTATGCTGCGCTATATTGGGGGGGGGGGGGGGGGGGGGGAAGATGATGAGAGGATGGAAAATTCTGTATTTAAGATGACGTTTGGCATGAGTTCAGTTGAAACTCATTGTAGTTATGCTTCAGGAATGAAAAGGGCAACAGAGACCAGCATGGTTGAGCAGGGATAGAGAGATCAGCATAATCAATCACAAAGCTTCACAGAAAACACGAACACCTTTCACAAAGGGTACTGAGGATCTATGGAAGGCGGCGAACCGTGTTTTAAAAATCTTTAGCAGAACAAAGAAACTCTGAATGCAGAGTCACCGTTTCCAGACATTTATTTCACCAGACGTGCTAAAACGCTCAAGCGCCTGTTTCAGGAATCAGAAAAACTAAAGAGGGTACACTCACAGAAGTTAGCACTTCATTCAAGAGTCCTTTAACAAATATTTTTCAATAACTTTGAAGCTGTCTGGAGAAAAAATTATTCCTCGCTCAGGAAGATAGGCCTGCCAATAGCTCCACTAGTCGTAAGGGAGAAGCCTGATGAAAACCCAATAGGAAGATATAATTCTTTTTTGCAAACGTGTACATTTTATCATCAGCTTCTTTGACTTGATCACTTTGAAACTTTTTTTTTAAATGCTCTCATTTTCCAGGTATTTTTGCATTGTCCTTATCACAACAGAACAGAGATTGCAGATGGAGCCTCCTAGATGACACAATACAAATCAGTATGATATAAAGAAAAAAATGAATAGTACCAACATCGAGAAATCAGTGTGCCCAAATCACTGAATGAGCAGTTTTACTGTGATCTTATACAAATAAGCCAAAAATATATACGTTTTAGTGATACAAGAGAACACAAAGAAATATTTGAAGATAAAAGTATGAATTTTCATACTTTTCACTTTTGGAAGCCCTGTTCCTTTAGCATAAAAGCATTGCCATTAATAAAATGAAAGCTATTAAGGTTTATTTTACAATGTTGAAAGATATCTATCAACATTAGAGATCATACTCCAAAGAACGAGTAGCAACGATTTTCTAAAAAACACTTACAAATATTTAATCCAAAGCATTGTAAAGTATAGAATCATAGAATCGTTAAGGTTGGAAAAGACCCTTAAGATCATCGAGTCCAACCGTTAACCCATCACTACCAAGCCCACCACTAAACCATGTCCTGTTGTTTCAGCAGCGATTTTCTCTGATTTATTTCATTAGAGTCCTTCAGACATCAAAGTACGGGTTTTAAGAGCCAGTTCTCTCAAAATAAGCTTCTGGAGCTCCATGAATGTAGTAAAATTGGTATTATAAAGCTGAGACACCTTCTAGAGCTCTTTGACTGAAACCAAAACCATAAAGGACCTATTTCCAGTATACTTTCTTATATTTCTTCATAGAGCCAGAAGTGTACAGAGCGATCATGAATCTACAGATATAGATAACTATAATGAGTACTACAATTCAGTTTAATATTATTTTCATTGTAATTCAGAGCACATTCTTTAATGAAATACCTAAATCAGGGACTATATCTGGGAACACATATTTTTAATACAAAACACTAAATGGAACAGGTTTTTAATGTGTTTCCAGATTATCATCAATACAACTATCTAATACCATCTATCATAGCAGATGAACTGTAGCCAAATACAAGCCAAATCGTGATGTGACACAATTACTGTGGTCCAGTTTGCTTTTTCTGAAGGAGCCTCCAGAAAAATTCGGCCATTTTTAACTTTCCCAAGAAGGATCTTTACGGCCTTCAGGAAGGTGCAAGGAAGAACAAGTTTTTGAAGACAGTTTCAGGGCTTTATTTCATCGTTTCCACTAGTACCTGGACAAAACAAGAGTTGTTCATGTTCTCCCCAAAGCAGCAAACCTATTTTAAGAGGAGTTCAGGAGAATAAATAAGGTTAACATACCTAACTGTTTTTCAGAAAGACTTAATTCCAGTTGAAAAATTTGAATGGCACCTTGACCTTGCTCCGATTGTTCCGAAGCCTGAGCAGAAAACAAGATGCACAGCTCTACAGAGATGGAGCCTGGGTTTCAGTAATGACTGATGGAGTTTTAATCAGCCAATAAACCAGTTATCAGGGCAGGTTATACAGTAAACATTTACGCCTGGTAAGATAACAAATTCACCCTTTTGCACATTAAAGCGGGGTGGTTTTTCCCCCAGCTGCAATTAGGCTTTTGACAGATCCACTCTCAAGGTGAAAGACTGAAAGCTGGAATCATTTTAAAGAGGGAAAGGTGAATTCGGAAGCAAGAGCGGCCCGTCTCATCCATCCCTGCCGCAAGCAGCAGAGGGAAGTTGCCAAAGTCAACCGGCAACGTTAAACCCCACCGGTAGAAACCGGCTCTCTTGCGGGCAGCCTTGGAAGAGGAGTGAAGGACAGCGAGTAGATGGTAACCGAGATATCCTCTGACCCCGCATGTGGCATCTGGGTCAGGAATGAAACCCATCATTAGCCCGTCAGCGTGCGAACGGCTGATAAGAAAAGAGATTATTTCAAATCTCCATGGTTATTAATCCCGTCACAAAACGAAGGGGTCAAGCTTGTTACGCACCAACGGCATTTCTGGAGCTTTGGAACAAGGACGCCCCAGCGCTTCCAGGGGCTGCTTATCCAGGGGCACAAAAAGCAATTTCTGCCCTCCAAGCCCTTCGCAGCAAGCCATATTCCTTCAAGATCCCAGCCTAAAGACCACTAATATCCCTCGGCTTTCAAACAGTGCCACACTAATATTATATTTCTCGTTCCTATTTTAAAGACCTGAGGCTCCACTATCCATAGAGATTTTCACTTTCACACTTCCTTTGTTACAAAAATATTTTTATCTGAAGTCATCGCTGTTGGGATTGCAATAAAGACCTTTCGTCCTCATTTTGAGAAACACTTGGAAGTGGAGAGAGCTATTTCCTACTACCCCATTCCCATACACACAGGCATCTTTCATCTCTGAAAATACGGGCACATAAAAAAAGGAAATAGAAGTGTCAATTTATATTTAGGTTTAGAGGAACTTTCACAGTTTTAATTACAGGATGCAAGTCTCAACTGAGTCATTTAATTCTTGCTGGGATTTATGAGGATGCACTCATTTAACAGAGTTTGCACTTGAGCGCTTAAAAATGCTTTATTGGGAGAAATCCATATTCATAATTTACTACATGGATTTAGGCTTCTCAGGCTGGTGTTCCCTTCCCTTTCCCTAATGCCAGAGGTGGCTCATTGCCCTCAAAGTGAAATTTCTGTTTGGGGACCAGGGGAGGATGCAACATATTTGCTGCTGGTCTTAGAAAAACCAGCAAATTCAAGTGCAACAGCAAAAAGCAGCCTTACCTGAGCAGCCTCTGGTTTGTTTATTGTGGCAGGGAGGGGGATATCTTCCTAACAGACCTAACGCATGCTCCTCCACCACCGATTAATTCCACTGTCCGCCCTGACTTTCTGGTAAGCCTTAAAGCAGTCTTGCAATGAAGAGATAATACTTTGTACTTCCAAACTCAAGAAAATTATTTTTTTTGGACAAGAAAAAGGTGATGGAAACAGACAAACTTGAAAACACAAAAATGAAAGGTTGACTCTAAGGAAAATGAGAAAGCGTTGCCAGAAAAAGATTTCTATCCACATACAGTATCCTTGAATAACCTTGTTCGAAAATTGTATAAAATAAACCAATGTATGTAATCCCGTTACAAACCATTAGCTTACAGGCTTTATGCAGAGGAGCTGTGTAATGAGATTAAACCACATAAACAAACAGGCTCGGCTGTAGCTTGCTGAATTGGACAGTTAAAAAGAAACCTAAAACAAAAAGCCCTAAATGGACAAATACCATGTTATCTACTTTTAAGTCAAGAGCAATTAAGTGGGAAGATTGTGTGGCAATACAAATGCATCCGCCCTTTTCTGCATGCTCTCGTGTAGTTTTCCTAGTCTTACTTATTTCTTAATGGTATTTTTATGCTAAGTTACTTAGTTCTCAAACGTACACAAAATAGCTAATTAATGAATATTTCCTCTGCTCTGAGTGGTTCCCAGTAAACCACTTTTCCCCCCCCTTTCATTTTTGTCCCTTAAATAGCACTATATTTCCAGGTGATCATTAAGCAGTATTTTACAGGGTTTTTCTCTTTTTCCAGGTGACGACGTTGCCAAAAGAGGCCACAACCATCCGCCCCTTGCTTCCTTCCCTTTAATCAGCATTCATTGACACACCTACGTTGCTCTTTGACAACTACACATCCAGCTTTATCGAAAGCTGCACAGCACAGAAGCAGAACCTGGTCGTAGCAGCAGGCCGGCAGCCTCGGATCGCTCTCCTTCATCAAGATCCCCACCCACCAAGGTAGACGGTCACCACTGCCCTTCATCGCTTCGCACATCTCTATCTGACAATATACACTCCTCACACATTTTAAAGTGCTAAAAATGTAAATAAAAATAATTATGAAACTGAAGACTTAGCTTCTTTCCCCCAAATAAGGCAATTTAAGTATTTTGGCACTCTGGCAGACATTCTTGTTTCCCACCTCTCACTATGGGTCTTTATCACACAGTGTTCTCCATTTCAGACTCACTAGATTCAAGTGTGCCGTGAAGATGAAAAGTTTGAATTCAATAGCCAAAGAAAACATCAACGAGACACTTAAACTAGCAGGGAGAATGACTTAGCACCACATCAGTAGAATAACAAAGACTTTGTAGCTTCAATTTCCTACCTGGGGCAAGCAAAGACAGGGTGCAGCTTAAGCATCTACATACAAGCCAAATGCTTAAGTTCCAATTATAGTCAGCTAAAAAAAAAACTGCTCAAAATCTAGACACCAATTTAATTGGCCAACTTGTACAAAGAGTTTGGCTGCCCATATGGGAGCTTTACTTCCTTATGATACCCTAAATCTAGCCTAACTCTAACCATCCTGGGAAAGGTCCTCTGAATTCATTACTTTGGATGCTGACCGCAACCACCTGAACGTCTGAAGGTCATGTGCTGCGTGATGTCTTCTGCTCTTAAACGGCCTGCAGCTGTTACAACTTCAACCTACAACCTATAGTCCCAGGTCTCCCTTGTTTATACTAATAAAAACCTTACCATTTACACATCAGACAAGCATAGAAGAGTAAACAGTGTGTTCCACAACTTCATAGATGAGATCCAAGATGCCGAGTAATCTAATACTCATTGAAGTTACCCAAGTTATCTTGTCCTATAGACCACAGCTTTTCAAACTGTATTACCTTCTTCTTTAAAGCTATAATGACACGATAAACATCACTGCATTCTCATGTAGATCCCTACCCTCTCCTGCTGTCACACCAGGGAACAAAAACAAAAAACCCAAAAAGTCATCACGTGCCAACTGCCTCCAACAGAACAGCTATGAGGTGAATGATCCAGAGAAACCAGCTTCCAACACCAACAGATGCTTAGGGTAACCCATCCCATTTACCTCGACTTCTTTCCTGTGTCTATAGCAGAAGAAAGACTTTCAAAAGATCTGAACTGTTCCAGAAGACAGCAAGCGCCTTTCCCCGCCAAACTTCCCCACCAATACACATGCACTATTCCTAAAGCCTTGATATTTTTAAACTGAGAATTGACGTTTCCGTGGTGTTTGGGTTACATTATATTTTCATGAAAGCTGTTGTCAGGCAGGTGGAAATCTGACATTTCGGTGACATTTTCTACTGAAGACAGAGTTCATCCCTTTATTTAGCTGTTTTAATTTGAGCCTGTGTTTGAGAAAAAGTATTTCAGCAGCACCCTCCTCGCAGATGCTGGTGCAGCTGTGGTGTTCCACCACTGCGTAGAGACCAAGTTGGTACAACTCTTAGTAGAGTTCTTACTACATGAGCATTTTCTTATCAAAGGAGCAACTGAGATTCAGTTTCAGATTATCTTTTTTGTCCTTTTACAGTCACCACACTTCGGTTTTGTTTAAAAGCAGCAAATAGTTTTTAGGGGGGTTTTTCCCCCCCCCGCAAAAAGATGAGAACTTTGGTTTTGAAATAGCTGCTCAAGCTTCATGTATAAAACGTTTATATTTCTAAAAAGTGTTTCATAGAAATGATACTAACCTTTCCTACAGCAGTTACTGCTCTGCTACTAGAACAAATACAGCTTTGTAACCCAAGCTTAAGGGAAAACGGGTGAGCGTCAAGGGTATGAGGAAAGGAACAAGGGAGAAGTGAAGACTTCGGTACAAGCAGTGATCTATTCTACTGTGAATATAACTAGTGAAATAGAAGAAGGAATGTCAAGAGAGTAAAGGAAACAAAGAAATACCTTACCTAGAAATTATTCACCCATCCAGCCATCTTTCCAAGTAGTAAATTGTACTAGGGGAGCCTGAAGATCAGACCACACGCCTCTTTTTGCTTATAAAACGCCACAATAACGACTTTTGAGCAGCTCTGTCTACCATACTGTTTGCAGCAGGCTTTCAAGTTGCAGCAAGGTGGGCGCCTGCAGGCAAGCGAAGGGCCCCCTCTGGCCCCGGGGTACTCTGCAATGTGGCCAAGACAAGCAGGGGAAATCATGGAAGGAAATGCTGGTGTCTCCCAGTCTAGGAAAATAAATGGGCATTGCTATTCTTAGGTTAAGTCTATAGTCCCAGCAAAGCCGTGCCTTGAATCCCGTGCCCAGTGTTGGGCCCCTCACCCCAAGGCGGCCATGGAGGGGCTGGAGCGTGGCCAGAGCAGGGCAGCGAGGCTGGGGCAGGGGCTGGAGCACAAGGCTGGGGAGGAGCGGCTGGGGGAGCTGGGGGGGCTCAGCCTGGAGAAGAGGAGGCTGAGGGGAGCCCTCATCGCTCTCTGCAACGGCCTGAAAGGAGGCTGGAGCCGGGGGGGTCGGTCTCTGCTCCCCAGGAACAAGCGATGGGACGAGAGGGAACGGCCTCAAGCTGCGCCAGGGCAGGTTTGGGTTGGGTATTAGGAAAAACTTCTTCACCGAGAGGGTGGTCAAGCATTGGACCAGGCTGCCCAGGGAAGTGACTGAGTCCCCATCCCTGGAGGTATTTAAAAGGCGGGGAGATGTGGTGCTTAGGGAGATGGATTAGTGGTGGCCTTGGCAGTGATAGGTTAATGGTTGGACTTGATGGTCTTACAGGTCTTTTCCAACCCAAACAATTCTATGAAAGCAGCATTCCCGGGAGCACTGGGAACACCATACATGACTGCGGCAGCACGTCCCGTTCCTTCCCCCAAGCTCCTGCCTTATCCAAGGTCTGCTCTGTAACCACGCAGGTTACAGTGATTCTGGCATAACCCAACTTTCTACTTGTTTGACTAAGCAACCCGTAATTTTCCAGCAGACATTGCTGTGCCGGTATTAACAGCATACCCGTCACACATACGGAACCCAGGCTCCCATCCATTGTATTTTTTAATACAAATTGCTTCCATCTTTCAAATTTCTCACACTTCTGAAATATTGTATTCCTTGTATGAACTATTCTACTCCAATTACTTCATCTGAATTGATACATCTTTGACTCTCCTTTATATCTCATCAGTGCTGACTGCTTTCAAAAATAACATTTAAAAGCAAAGTATTATTTAACAGTGAAATGAAGCATTTAGTAGAAACCAAAGGTGAATCTAGGCATCTGTATTTTCCTCTAATGCTTACTATACCATGAAAATAACCAGAGCAGACCTGCGATTTTGAGATCTCCCCAGTGAACCTACCTGTGAACATCAATCCTTCACACCAACTCTTTGACCCTTCTCAACAAAATCCGTTTTGAGTCTGACAGGGACCAAAGGGGGGAGGAGGGAATCATCAAATCCCACAAATCCACAGCTTTTATTTACTAGCACTTCAGCGCTCACCAAAGAACAGTTTATTTTAAGCTGTTCTTTCTCCTGCTACTTGTTTTTTTCCTGACACCCAGCTCAAATTAAATCAATGTACTTGCGTAGTAAATATTCCCCACAGCCCAGTGGAAATACAGTTTTCATAGATCACCACAGAGCTGCTCCAATCTAATTTTTATTTTAGTCTAAGTGTTTGGGAGGCATGTAAACACAATTAACTAGGAATGTCCACAGCCTCTCATCAACCACAACTCACACTGGGCAGGGCCATTAGAGATCACTGGTAGAAGTTTCCCACCAGTTGCTTCCTCTTCATTTATCACACTTGGTCTGCACCTCTACTCAACATATTTGAGGGCAGAATTTATTCTCTATGTAAAACTGACTCACAGAACACCCTCAATACGGCTGGGGAATACTACTATAATACACACTTGCAGCTTGTGAAACAGCTCCGAGGCAGCGTTAGACTAATCTCAACTGCATTACACCAAGTTTAGATACCTCTTAGCGACTTGAATTTGTAAAGCGATGTAAAGGAGCAAGATAGAAGTAAACACATTGGTTTTCATCTATGCAAGCCAGCTTGAGTTTCATCAGATTTTGCTGTTTGCTGGATAAATTAATTATTGTCCTTTAACCACTATAGCTGGGCTGTGAGTAGGCGAGTAAACATGACAGGCATTGAAAAAACATTACGTAGAATTTACAGATTAAAAAAAGAACCACCATTACCTGTTCCTCAGTGGGCTGTAGAAAGTCTGCTGCACTCAAAATGAATATGCAGTGGAAAAAATGGTTCAAAAGCCACGCTAAGACTACAGCTGTGGATGTAGAATTGGCTATAGATACACAGTCGGGATAGCAAACCCCTCTTCTAGCATGTAATCAGTGCGGCGGATAGAACCGCGGCAGCAGGTAATGAACTTTGGGTTGCGTTTAGGACTGAAGTTCTGCAAAGAGCACCAACTTCAAAAGGTCGGACCCCCCAGGTTTGCTTTCGTCCGCCCAGCCCCGCTACTTGTGGGCGCGCTCTCATTTTGCAAACGGTGGCTGTGAAGCTACAGCCCGGTGCCGCATCAGGCTGTAATTCAGCACGCCAGGAAGAGCTGGACACCCGCTGAGCGCTGCCCTTCAAGTGTCCTTATTGCTTCTTTAGAAGCCACATGCAAAATGACCCAAAACCCAGCCCTTGTCACTTAAGGACTCTTGCTCCCCACCCTTCCCTAAGGAAAAAAGTCAGAATATGTAGCTCAACAAGTGTCCTCCGATACGTTATTCTTAGGAGGGTACGATGGTCACTGCCACGAGCCAGTCTGCAGCCAAGGTTTCTGCACACAAACCTTAGGATTGCCTGCAAATACGTGGACATGGAGGTATTTAAAAGCCGGGGAGATGTGGTGCTTAGGGACATGGTTTAGTGGTGGCCTTGGCAGTGCTGGGTTAACGGTTAGACTTGATCTTAAAGGTCTTTTCCAACCTGAACAATTCTATGATTCTATGAGTAAGCAGCATGAGTATTCTTGTTTCCTAATGGTCTCCTATTTATTTGCCTTATTCCCCACTATCTTCCATTGTCCACTGCCATTAGAAGCCAAATACGACCTCATGAAACTTTAAAACCCTCAGCGTTTAACTCTGATCCATGCATTTGAGACTACCATTTCATATCAGACCTTCAGCTACACGTTAGCGGACCTCTGGTATTAAATCAATGGTATTAAATCTCACACAAACTCCCACGCGAGTGAGGGCGACAAGAAACCCTACCAAATTAAACAATCTAGTTACTCTGATCTGAATTTGGCCCCTAAACGCAACAGGTGAAAATCCACAGCAATTCCACCACAGTGATGGTGCCCAAGCAGCTTTAATCCTTATTTGAAGCATGGAAGCATCCTGCAGATCAACTTGACTGCATTGCAGCCAAGATAATCCTTCATTTGAGCTGCTTATCTGAGATCCACCCCGCTGTTTGGATAGGAGGATTTAGCTCTTACGGGACTATTCTTCAAGATACTGAGCCACTCCTGACAGATACTCAGCCTCCTCAGCTCTTAAGGCAATCAGCAGCAGAGGGACCTGCTCAGAGCCGCGCACGGGCAAGGCAGGACCGCGCAGGATGAGGCGCCCCGCTTGCCTGGGGTTCATGGTGGCTTAAAAGAGCTACTTAACTAACCTCCAGCTCTGCTAAAGGAGAAATGCTTTTATTCTTAAATTACAGCTTTGTTATTACCTTCTAATAAAGAAGTAAAAGCAAAAGCATTCTCCCATCGTTATATAAAAACATTGTTTTGCTTCACAGGGGGGAAAAAACTGACCCGGCTTAAAGCTGTATCAAAATAAAGGAAACCAGTGTCTGAACCCATACCTTTCCATAAGATAAGGAGGCAAAAGGTCAGCAATAAGAGGCTGGTGTCTTTATATGTATTTTATGCAATTGCCTATACCAGTAAAATATTAAGTAAAGCAACATACAGCCATGAACTTAACACAGATAATTCATACGCTGTTACGAAACATCAAACTCAAGGTAATTTATTGCGTGTTGCCAAACAGTAAGCAAACACGCATCCCAAAAAAAAGGGATCATTTAGAAAATTGGCTCCAATTATGAAAATGCCCCAGCCGTTCAATCCTCAGGACTGGGTACTTAATCTTTGTTTCAAGACAAACTCTGCAAAGTAATTTGCAGTACCAGCTCCCAGCAGAGTAGAGGTTAATGAGTAACTCCTGGAATACAAGACAGATCCCAGAGCCCTGGGTGACCCCAGTGGAAGTTATGGATGCTAAGCAAGTCTCTCATCCAGGCACATACTCTATTATTGCAACTCAGTGTAAGTATTTATGATAACACTTCATCACAGGCTACTGAAGCCTCAGCACCATAGGCACTACTAAAAATTCTCAGTTTTTTAGCACTTTACTCGTCTTGCAGCTGCAGCCAGGCAGCAAGGGTGGGCAGCCTGCGTCTTTGGAGGTTTTGAAGACCCAACTGGTTGATCCTTGAACTTCAAGCAGAAGAGGGACTGGATGGTCCCTCGCAGCCTGAACTAGCCTATGGTGAAACAGTCACCGATGGATGACCACAGTTGCATTCTTCAGCTAGTTGCCTACCATACGCTGAAGTAATAGCCAGGTCCAAGCCCCTAGAGACAACCTGGCTGTTGATGGCAATTGCTGACATCTCACAACCTCCGAAGACATCCTTTATTTTTGCCTCTGTACTGAGCTGCTAGGTGATCACGAGCATTTCATCTCAAGTCTCTGTAGGAGTCTGTTTCTTCATCTTTAAAAGAGGGATAAATGATACTGGAACCCCAGGCAAAGGAATCAAGGATTCACATTAAAACTCTAGTAATAAAAATATATTACTAACACCTGGTTGGTACTTCGTAAACCGTAACCAGCCCTAATAACCAGGCGAGAAAGACATGCTGTTATGCAGCATGTCCTCCACAGTGACCTAACTTTTGAACGAGGCAATTAGGACTAGACCATTTTGAAGCGCATTCAATATTTCAGTATGATCTTCTTGGGGCGTGTTGCCTTAGACATTTCCAGAACACGTAACACAGACTTGAAGTAAGGGCTACTGAAAAGCTGCAGTAAAGTGAACTTAGGACAACCACCTGAACATCGCTGAAATTACAAATAAACAAGACAATGAATTCCCCAGCAGAGAAAACAAGTGAAGAGACACAGCAGTAGTTGAATTAGGGCCCTGTCAAGGGACTGTCATATCTTCTGTATTATTTTGGCAAAGAGCGAGCAAAGTGTGGTTGACATGACAGCAGGAAAATATGTTCAGATTTTAACAGAGAGAAACTATTGACACAAACTCTCCGCCTCTGCTCAGACACACATTTTTGTTCTGGAGTTCTGTCATCAGGCAACTATGCAGATACGTTCAGTAGATTTAAACGCTGTGCCCGAGCACCATATAATGCTGATAAAAACTGCACAGGAGCCCCCTCCTAATCAATATTAAATGCTGTTTAAAGGGTATTTAATTAGCATACCTGAAACATAACTACAGTTCTGTTTTTCCATATAAGGCACAGTTACACATACACATTTGTGTGTTTTGTATAAGACACGGTCATCACAATTACTATGATAAACTGCTACAAGACTCCCAGGCAGCCTTTCTATAATTGCTGGAAGACAGGAGCCCTGACCTCAGATGGCAACCTATATCATTACCGCGGAGAAGACCTACGCAACTGTATTGATTGGGTTTCTGAAGGATACCGCAAGCAGGATGGAGCGCTGGATTAAAATTTAACTACTCCCATTATCCCTAATCAATTAGGTCTTTAATCACGCAACATTCACTCTATGACATCCCAAATCAAGTCAAGACACAGCAATGAAAGATTTGGAGCAAGGAGGCAAACTAGGATCTGACAGACCAGAGCCAGACAGCAGTCGGTTAAAAACAGAGAGAATCAGGAATAAAGTGTGTATTATAGAAATGCCAATACACATCACTTCAGGCTGGTGGCTCTGGACAGTTTTGAACCTGCTTTATGGCATTTCATCCATTTGCTAGCAAGTCGGGCTTATGATTACTCGCATCCTACATTTATTATGTACTTTCATTGCCCTCAGCTACTCACCCCTTCAGCGATACCCGAACAAGGAAGAAGTTTAACTTTTCCACATCGCAACTTATGATTACAGTTTCCTTCTAGTCGAAAATTATCTACGCTTACACGCTGTCATGAGCTATTAGAGGAAAGTTATGTTGTACAACCTAATGACAAGGTAATTTAAAGCAACCTCTGCCAATGACAATTTGAGATACCGCACTACAAAGCTCGCATTGTGAAAAGCAGGTTTTTACTAAACAAACTCATTATTTTGAATGGCACGGTATTTCCCTTAGCCTAACAAGCTACATTTGATCACACAAACAGAAAAACCTAAACATTGCTATCTGCCTCTTGAACAGTGACAGCTTAAGCTTCAGTTTGGCTTAGCTGCAAATAGGGACCGAATTAAAAATTCAAAAAGAAAACAAGCTTTTCTTTCCTAAGAAGATATTCATAACCTGATGGGTAAACAAAGAATGAGACAACCAGGTTGGTAAACTGGCAAATAAGAGATTATACTGCTGCATGCACACCCCCTGAAGAAAGTTTCATTTTATTTTGCATGAAATTTATTCTACCACTTCAAGGGCAATATTTGTTCACTCCTGCCTGTCTCCTTTAATTCTGCTATAAGAGAGTTTAAAAGAACTTCACTTTGTTTAACAGAGCTAAAGGCCACCACACAGAGGTCAGAAAAAAACCTAATTTAAGATCCTTAACAAAGGCCTTCCCATATGCCACTGTGGAGAAAGACTGTAACAGCATCTGTAGTGTTTTAAAGCAAAATCGCACAACCGGTAAGCCCAGCCCTGCCAACGCGTTCGGTATGACCGGAGCACACACACCAGACGGGTGCCCTCAAAACCGAGCTGGAGACTCTGGCAAGAGCTCAGCGTCTCAACTCTCAGCTTTGGTAAGAAAGTTGAACTCCGAGGTTTGCATTGGAGGCATTACGCTTATTTCCCGAGACTAAAAAGTTGTGTTGATTGCTTCTGAAATACATGGGTTAGCTTTTTACCCCATCCCCCAGCTCAGGCCACGACATTCATCTACTTCTTCCACAGTGAACCTTATGCATCCATGTGCTACTTTGAATCTCGCCGCAAATATCTAAAACATAGCGCAATACTCGGCGGTCTTCTCCTCAAGCGATTCCACCCTACAACCATTACTGGGAAGAGGAGGAAGAGGGAAGATTAAACCCAAATCACAACAATACCAACGGCTCGCCGGTAATCCACAGCACGTATCTCACTGCCTCTTACGCTCTTCCCAGCAGCGGGAAGGAACATGCATACATGTTTTACAGCTATACATTTGTTTCATTGTGTCCTAAACTGAAGTGGAGGAACACGAGGTCTGGGTCAAATTCACTATCACCCCAAAGAAAGATACGCTGCTGGGATCCGAGCTCAAGAACCTCAGAATGCCCCACGAAAACTATTTCAGCTCCATCATCTACATTGCCCTGCATCCTGCCACGAGGACGTGCTGTCTGTGCTGCCTCCGTACTGATGGTACGAAGCGGTATGTTTAATTAAATAAGGTATAAGATATTGAAGCAGGGAGAGGGAACAGGATTCTTGCTTGTTATGGTCAACAAATTAAATTCTATTCCCAGTCACGCCACTGTAATTTGTTTTCATTTCCAGTCAATGAGGCAAATCTCTACCCTTGCCCCATGAGAAGAGATAACATTTAGCATGAGGGCAAAACGTAACCTAGAGGATGTATTATGGACCTACAAAGCCACGAGAGCAGAATTTGATCACCATCTTGTTTCTCACCCTACAAAAGCCAGTAGCGCTGCAGCCATGCCAGTTATTTCAGAAACTCCAGCCAGTTGGGGTTTTTTTAACACGCTTTTCCCATTTTAAAACCCTGAGCCATGTTTGCCAGCAAGGAGGAGTGCGGAGAAAAGATTGAGTAAACATCCTAATTGGTGTGATAGCATATTTTCTGCATTGTGAGAAGTGACAGCAGTAATATTGACCTATCGCTGCCAGCTGACAGTGAAATGTCAAGACAAGGTTGGAACAATATACTTCATAATGAGCCAACTCTGAATACAAAGTCAAGCAGGGAAAGCAGAAATCAAGTGAGAATGAAAAAGTATAAACACTTCTGATTAACAGCCAATAGCACCAGCTGGAACAGGCAATACAACAGTCCTCTTGGAGCAGAGGGGTCAGCTCTACCGGTGACAGGCTTGGCAACACAACCTTGTTAGCAGCGAGATGAAACCTCATTTGCTCACAAATTTCAGAGGATGTTTCTCAGGCATCCAAGGCAAATTGATGTTAGTATATAAAATTGCATTTAGCCCTGCCTTCCTGGCACCCACCTCCAAAATATCCAAGCAAACCCCAGCGACGTTGCTCAAGATGACAACTGGCCGGCGAAGCACATGGGAGATGTAGGTGCTCGATGGCACTCGCCGGTTCTGTAGGTAGGACTGTGTGATAGCTTCCCTAAGAAACCCTCCTGCATGGGCTCCTCTTGACTGGCCTCACACCATACACCACCCACCACCAAGAAAAATTACTCTTCAGCAAGGAGAAAAAAAAAGGGGGGGGGGATTTCATGCTGCTAAACTTTACAGCTCCATTCAGAAGCAGTATTGTCAGGCAGCCGACAGTGCTACTTCCAGAACGTCTTTTATAAGTAGGTCTTAATTCCAGACAGTTAAAAAATTAACCTCATAAATATTAGAATATCTGATTGGTATCCTTCTGTAGAACGTGCTTTGTCAAGATCTCATTTTAAAAATAAATGCTAATTTCTGGTCTCCAAAAGTCTCTTTTCAGCATCCCTGCTCATAATTCTGCTATGCATTTGTACTTCAGAGCTAAAAAAAAAATCCATGCAGGATTTTAACAAATAAGTACACCGGAATTAAAGGAATGGTTTCCAGGAAAATGACTGCAAACTAACAGCCGTCTAGTTTTTCATATTACTGCAATACCAAATGAGGCAAAATTGGACTCCGCAGTCTCTGTGGAGACTTTCATCAACTTCAATTTGGAATATGAACCACAGTCAACGGGCAGATCCTCAACCGAGGTAAACAGGGATAACTATTGCATATGAATTATTAAAAAGCATTTGGAGATCTACAAATAAAATACCAGTTAGAGACCGTGGTTATTACTCCGAAGCACACTGAACACTCCGGGACTGGAGGAGAACCTGCCTCTTTCAGGGCAGCCCCCAGGGGAGCAGCTCTGTCCCTGGCAGGTGCTCAGGCTGCACAAGAGGAATCTTTTTTTTTCCTTCAGATGTTATGGGACAACCTACAATTTTTTATTGTCTCTTATCTTTAATAGGCTGGAAAGAGACCGTAAGCACACCTTTAAGCCGCATGATGCCAGGAACCCCGTGGCTGCAGCACAAACGTTTCTGTTTCTTTCCCTTTTTCCTTCCTGCTTCCCCTTTCCCTCCCTCAAAGGTATTAATTCATTAACTTACTTGGAAAGGCCCAAAAACAGCATGCGACATTTGCCTCTTGAGACAGTTAAGTCTCCAGGTCCATTTTCCAGAACCTCATATTTTGTATAACCACTTACATTTGCTAAGACTTGGGTTTTTTAAAGTAATAAAAAAAGTTCCTCATGTTGCAAAGATAAGGAAAGCTTTTTTTTTCTTCTTTCTTTTCCAAAGTCAGATCTCCTATAAATATAAAACAAGTTCCACTAGCATGTAAAACTACTTGTCTGATGGATATTCTTTTTATTAAAAGAATGAGTAAATAATTGGTGAAGTGCCCGAGAATGACTGACTGCTGATTACGAAGAACAATTTATAATTCTCATTGGTTTTGTTTCATTTACTGAAAAGGCCATTAATGACTTTTTAAGGACTCCAATCAGCTGTGCATTACATTATTAAAAAAACAATTAAATAGCCCCAACAAAAATAAAGGTAACCAACACAGATACTAATATTTTGTATGTTTTCTTATTGGTACAACTGTTATCGTGGCCTCCTGGGAGAGATTTATTCCAATGTTCATTTCTACTTACCTAGAAGTCCTAGGAAAAATAAAGAAAGCGAGTCATGCAGCTGCACACAGACCCTTTAAAAATAAGGCCTGTAGCTCTGTCAAGACAGACATCCTCTTGGGTATGAAATGTTAGATTTCTAAGCTAGTACTTGCAGCCTCTTACTAAAAACACCAAAACTGGAGGCTCGTTGGCTCTTACGAGCCTGGCAGAGCATCTAAGAAGTGTAGCAACATATTCATCTTCTTCTGAAAGCCGTTTAAAAAGTTAGATCAGACACCTTTTTCATAAACATTTTCAATATAAAAAAAAAGTACTTTCAAATTGCAAATCTTCATCCAGAAGAACTTTGCTGTGCAAGCTCTACCCGAGTTACAGCAGAGCTTGGTGACCCCAGAAAATGTCACTGAAGATAAGTTTCCAGAATTTGGACCTCCAAATCAGACCACACCAGGTATACAAGAGACCAGGTGAAGCACCACTAAAATGCAGCTAAAACAAGCAGCTCACCAGTTATCTTTCAAGCTGATAGGATAGGGGGGAAAAAAAAAACCCACCACACCCAGAAGACAAACTTCACAGTGACTGCAGCAAAGCAAGGATTCAGATTCCACCTGCTGGAATGAAAACACAGGGGACAAAGTAGAATGGGATAAATGAACTGAGCTGCGTTTTAATCAGGATACTGGGATTAATTAATTGGAGCAAGGATTAAGAAAAAATGAATGTGTAATTTATTAGAGAAATGAAGGCTTGGTGGCTTAGTCTCTAGACAGGGAATTAAGTGTCTTTCTACTTACTCCAGTGAGATTCTTAAACAACTCTGAATTAGTCAATGAATGCCCATGTTAAAAAAAAAAATGGTGCTGCACAAGGAAACCCTGCCCTCCGGCTAAAAGGATTTAAGTTCAGATACAAGCTTTTCCACAGTGACACTGAGCAACCTGCTTGTCTCCTGTTCTTCGCTTACTGTAATCAAAATAAGGGAAATAATCAGTTCTCTTCCTAGCCCCTTTCCCTTACGTCGATTTAGAGATCAAACTCTTCAAGGCAGGGACTTTATCCGCCGTATCACACACAAAGAATTATACTCTGTAGGACTACAGACACTTGGCTTTCAGTTTGGCATCTAGATGCTAGCACAAAGCACGCTGGCCGCAGCCGCATTCACCTATTTCCTTGCATTTGTGAGGATTCAACTTGGAAATGTTCACAAAGCAGAGTTGCAAACAGTTACGAAAACTTGTTGATAGGTTCTTGATCACCTCAAGGTTTTACAATTTCTTAACTTGCGCTTCCAGCTTTGCCAGTTCCGCTGACTCCATAAGCTCAGAAGCAAACCCCTGGCTTTGGTCTTAGGCTCCGAAAGGCTACAAAGTTCACATTATTTTGAAGGAAAAAAAAAAATCCAAACAATAAATCAACTCAGGCTTGTCTGAAACGCAACCTATGATTGTCTGAAAGGTCGGGGGGGTTAGAGAATCTTTTGTAGTAAAAGAGAGAGCTTCGGCATAAAGAAAAAAAATAAAAAGACACCAGAAATCAAATCTCTCTTCTGAACTTCTACATTTGATACTGGTGCCCACACCCAAACAAGCCACACAATGTGAGCAGGCGATTTTTTGCACCTGGTTTTTTCCGCCCCCTCTTTCCAAAAGGAGCACCCCGCATGCCCTGGATCTGCATACCCCTTCACTGCAGGGTGATTAAATTCCAGGGCTGAGTTTTGATTCCATCTGGAAATTAAACAAGCAGGTAGCAGCATATATTATCAGCTGATGTATATCCTCACACAGCTCCACAGGCAAGCCTCGATGCCAAAAGCTGATTTGTATATAACATTTAAAAGGATTAAGAAGCATGAAGGGCTCCCACTTTGGTAACAGATTTCCTCTGTCTGGTCACCAGCGCTCCAATTTCATTGCTAAAAGCTTCAACAAATTTCTATTTGCTCTTCCATTTATGGCACTATGCAAATATTATGAAATGGTTTAGTGCCACATGCAAGCTCCTAATGCTTTTTCTGTCTTCTCCGAGATAGTCTTTAATTAGTCAATAATTGCTTGAAGGCACCAATTGATTGGCATTATAAACACAGGAAAATGAAAATGGTCCTTTTATTTCAGAGCTGTATTTAAGGTTTTAGTAGGATGTTAGCAGCATATCATTAAATAGAACAGAGCAAAGTAGTCTACAAAGCACATTTAAGAAGCATGACTAAACACCACGCTATCCTGCTTTACTTTTCAGATTAGGATAGTGACAAGTAGTAAATGAGGATTATGCATGTGCAATTCTAGGAAACAGCAAAATACTGTATCCCAGATTGTCTTGCTCATAAATACCCCCACAATTCAGCAGGGCCTGACAAGCAGCTGCAAACGCTCAGCAGGTTTTCGGTGTCATTTCTGGAGAGATTTATGTTCTCTTTAGCTCTAGAATGCTATATGTTCATTTTATAAAAGCAGAAATAGGTTTCATCTGTGGTTCTGTTCCTGTGAATTCATTTATCTCTTGTCAGGGCCTAATGAAAAACATTTTAAGCTGGTATTTCTGGAGGTGTCAGGCCACATTCATTTTCCAAACCTACACTTTTCTACTCTTCCTTTCTCTTTTTTTTTTTTTTTTGTCCCCTGTGGAAACCACAGCAGCTGAAGGTCTTACAGTAATCACTGATAACAGACACACCACCTGACACTTTCAAACACCAAGATCTTGCTGATCAGTAGTATATATAATATTTTCATGAGGCAGGTGACCAACTCTAAACAGAAGGAAAGATTTACACAATTCTTTTTCCTGCCTGTAAATAAAATACTCAATACTTCATTCAGGTTTAGACCTGTACCTATGAAGCCCAAAATACATCTTTATGTAGGTGTAACTTAGTTCAAAAGCAACTGAAGTCTGTCCAGGCTTCGAGACCATGATGGAGCAGACAATTTCTGCACAAAGCCTACGCACCACACTTGGGGTGTTTCTGCAGGTGTAAACCTGGAGCAGAAGACCTGCACGAGGAGGAGTAACATCAATTTTTACCCTCTCTCCCAGACTAGATTGAATCATCAGCAAGAAACTATTGCCAGGGACAGGACACACCAAAACAAAAACAACAAAAAGAATGTTTCAGAGCACTGTCAATAGAAACATTTTTACACAAGTTTTACCTGTAAGCTAGTCAGCTCCAAAGCAAGACAATACCGATAACAGAATATTATTTAAACCCACACAGGCTCAGAAGCCAACGTGAAGTCACAACCACCACACACCAGTATCCCACAGCCCACCACCATCTCCGGGCACGGTCCTCCAAGGAGCAGCACCGAGACACGAACCAGCACCACAGACCCACCAGTCCCTCCCTCCCAGAGCTGCGGTGGCCACCAGCCTGGAACCTGCTCTACTACCTACTTTTCCCCCCCCCCTTTTATTTTTTTAAGTGAAAGAAAAAGCAGATCAGGCTACTGAACTCCACACAAACACCATCCTATCAACAGGCCAAGGGGAGCGCGCCGCAACAAGGGGTCTCCAGCAAACCAAACCCCTTCCCCAATTTTTACCTAGCGAGGTTTCTCTCCCCAGCTCATTTCACCACCCGTAGCTATAACCTGGCTGTTTATTCCCCACTGCCATAGCACCACCAGAACAGGCACACAGGGATTATTTTAAAGGCGTCCATCTCACTTCTCCTCTCTGTACAGTCCTTCCACACCACCTTTGGGCACGCTTGTTCAAACGCTGACTTTCCACCAAATTAACTTGCAAGCCCACCTCTAACTCACCCACAATTACCTACAACCAACAAAAAACACTGCAATGACGTCTCGCTGCTTCTCGGCTATCACCATAAACTAAAATAAAAGTATTGGTGAAGTAAAGGCAGCTTTTTTTCCTTTACCTTGCGTTTTTGCAAGCAGCGCCGAGGCTCAGCCAACAACCTCTCCCCTGCGCACGTTGTGGTGCAGTCACGGTGCAGTCACTCCTCCCTCTCCCAAAATCCTCCCAACTTTGGGTGAGGGCTCATTAATGACCCCTGGCTCGTTAATGGCTGCCAGGGGAGAGACTGGGGGTTTCAAATGGCACCAGGTGAGGGCCCTCACGGCACTAAGGGGATTAATTGCCCCAAACAGCCTCACCTGGGCCTCGCTCCCCTCAGCCCCTTTCAGCTGGGTCCGGCAATGGATTGTAGGTGGGCCCCATGGGCTGGGCCTGGCCTAGCTCAGCTCAGCTCAGCTCAGCTCAGCTCAGCTCAGCACTGTCCCCGGCTGCTCCCAGCCTGGCTCCCTGGGGGTACACGGTTCCCCCACCCTGTGTGGGGCTGCAAGGTCTGGCCCCACGGCTCCCATAACCTGGTGGCACAGGCCTGAAGCATCCCCCCTCCGGAGACATTTTGCATGCCCTGCACCAATGATTCTATGATCAAGCGTGGCGTTACACGTCCAAGCTGAGGCACGCTAACGGCCTGCAGACACCTGGCCAGATGGGTTTTACCCATTTTGAGGCATTTTTGTACGTGCCAGCAGAGCACCAACTCTGTGTTTGTTGAGACGCGCTTTTCCCAGGCCACGTTTGTAAAGGCTGCGCTGCTGGAAAACCTGGGGAGCTCTGGCCTGTGCTGCTGCCCTCGAAACAGGCCCCAGCCACGACAGGCGCGGGGTAATCTTGTCAGAGGAAAGGCCATCTTTCCCATTTAGTCTCTGTTTTTAACTTTTTAAATCCATATTCTAGTTATCTATAGAAAAATCCCCACTGTAGGGAGCTCACGCGTTAGCACGTGCCGTATAGATAGACTGACACGACGACTAAAAGTAACAGGCAGCTCTCGGACATCGTCTCGCCGGCTGGCACGAGCGCTGGGTGAAATACGCTCCGCTTCCACGTGCGAAGTAGCACGGCAAAGGAGACGGTGTTAAACAAGGACGTGCCGTGCTCCGGCCAGGCGCCGGGGGGGACATCCCCCAACACACAATCCACACGCCACCTTCACCCCTCGGTGCCTTTTTTTTGTTTTAAAGAGATGAATCCGGAGGCTGTCAAATTCAGATGGGTACCTGATGGCGTAGCGGCTTGTGAAGTGAGGGGAGAAATGGCGTCCAGAGACTGATCGGTGAGCGCTGCTGAACGCGGCCAGCTGCCAGCCACCGCCATGTCCCTGCAGAGCTGCAGTCCGGCCTCCCGCTGAAAGCTAAGTCTCCATTATAAGCAAGCCCCGGAGAGCCATTTTCCAGGATATTTCTTTTCATTAGAAGCCTTTTTTTAAAAGAATTTTTTAATCGTATGAAAACACAAACAGTATTAGTTGGATAGCATTAAAAAACATTATTCATTAACCATCCATCTTTGGAGGCTTTCCTCGTCAAGCTACAGCAAGGCATTAGGGAAATTAGGCAGCAGCATTTCAATTAAATTTAAAATGTTTAGGATTTGGGAAACAAACAGTGGTTTATTGAGTGATAAATTAATAAAACAAGCTAAAGTTTTTAAATGGCTATCCTGCTCCTTGTCAGCTGATTTCAAATGAGGTTTCCCTGATGTGGCTGTAACAGCATTACGTTGTTCTAATCCTACAAGGTAGCTTAGATGTCCTAAACACATTTTCATCATTTCTCCCACCTACTATATCCCATTTTCACTCTTTGACAGACACTGCAGAATAAAAACTTATTCTATAAATAGAATAAAATAAAAAAATAAAAGAGCCTGTATTCTCTGGAATGAAGCCATCTCCTAGACAGCCGTAATGAAAATCAGAAACAGAAAAATGTAAAGCCAATCTAATAAAGAGAGAAGGATGAAAGCGTTTTCTTTTCATCTGTCGCCAAAACAGTTCTCGCTATCACGTACTAACAAATTTCATAATGAAATATTCCTCCTGGTTGCAGTACCAGGGTTTGGCCTTGGAAGTGTAGGTTCTCTTTTCGGCTTTCCTGAGTGACCCTGGGTCACCCTGAGTGACCTTCCCGTGCTTCAATACTTCTCATCTCTCAAATGAAAATAATTCTCAATATTCATCTCGCAGCAGGATTCTGCTGTTTAGTCAGAGCTGCTGTGCAGAATTTTAATACGAGTCTGAATTCCCCAGCGGTCTGTCGCACAGTAGGGCTGCAAGGCTGCATTTGTAGTGGGTGCCACTGACTACATACATTTTTTTACTGAAAATAATTGTTACCGTTCTGCTTCTGCCCTGCCGGTTTTGAGAACCAAAGCATCCTGACCAAAGGGGTACAGCATAAATGACGATTATTTCAGTATCTTCAGGGACTGCAGCTGTTCCTGGATGTTGAAGGGACATTCAAAGGACCTCTCCTATCTTGGGGAAAACAGCTTTTGTGTATGAATAATTTCAATTTCTGTCTTTCAAGTCTGCATCTCAAAAGGGTTCATCAGTTCCTGAGAACAACTCAAAGTATGTTGTTAAGGCCCAGAGATCTTCTTTTCTATTTCAATTTATGCTCTTATTTAGACTTGACATGCCAGAGTAACCCCATGATAAGTGAAATATTATTATACTTATTTTGCAAAAAGGAACAGCTGCACAAACCGAAATTGCAGACCCTCAAAGGAATCAATGACAATTGTACCTAAGCAGATTGTAAAAACTGAAGTTACACAAAAAAACCTGTAACAAAACTCAGGACTGAAACTTCTCCCAAGGTAACAACTCCTGAATGTCTTCTCACAGTAAGAATATTGCAGTAATTCCTGATCAAATGTGCTCACTTGTTGTTTCTCATTTCCATGAATCTTCAAACTCTTTCTGCTCCCATAAACACTCGTTTAACTCTTCCTTTCCAAGGGCTGACACTCCATCGCTGATGAGCGAGGACGGAAGAAGAGTCTTGAGCTCTTTCTTGTTTTATCACGTATGATCGTCACCAGAGCTCCTGTTCCGATGATGTATCCAGAGAACACAAGATACCATTTTTCCTGTACTGTAAACTCTGATGTAGAAGAGGGCAACAAATGTAAAGACTACGAAAGAGCAGAGTGTCTTCTTCGGTGTAGGTCGGAGCCACACTGAGAACAAGATGGCCGCTGTGCCTGGAGCACAAGGCAAATCCTAAATATAAAAGTCTGGAGAGCAGAATCGCTGCTTCAGAGCCTGAGATGTGCATCAACACTGCAAAAAGGGCAAAAAGGACTGTCCAAAAGTTGTACAGTTAGTCTGAGCTTGCTATGTGCATTCCCTTTATCTTTAACAGATAAGCACTTCCATATGGCAAGTTTCCCATCTCTTTCTGGATAGGATTAATCGCCCTTTCATGGTACCGGTATCGCTGACTAAGGAGGAAGCATAGACTATCAGCCATCTAGTCAAAGCCAAAATTAGAGGAGACCAATCCCACCATAACTGATTTATCCAAAAACTCACAAAATACACCTGGCAGAATCAGAAACAAAATGCCTGAATTAGCAATCGCTCAGGCCCATTATGCGACAGTTTTTCTTTGCACTGGCTCTGGGGATTTATATATGTCACATTATCCTACTGACTCACTGGAACTGGAAGAATGTCAAGGAGCGTGGCCAGAGCAGGGCAGCGAGGCTGGGGCAGGGGCTGGAGCACAAGGCTGGGGAGGAGCGGCTGGGGGAGCTGGGGGGGCTCAGCCTGGAGAAGAGGAGGCTGAGGGGAGCCCTCATCGCTCTCTGCAACGGCCTGAAAGGAGGCTGGAGCCGGGGGGGTCGGTCTCTGCTCCCCAGGAACAAGCGATGGGACGAGAGGGAACGGCCTCAAGCTGCGCCAGGGCAGGGTTGGGTTGGATATGGGAAAAACTTCTTCCCCCAAAGGGCTGTCAGGGCCTGGCCCAGGCTGCCCAGGGAAGTGGTTGAGTCTCCATTCCTGGAGGTATTTAAAAGCCAGGTGGATGTGGTGCTCGAGGACATGGTTATAGAGATGGACTTGGCAGTGATAGGTGAATGGTTGGACTCGATGATCTTAAGGGTCTTTTCCAACCTTGACGATTCTATGATTCTATGATTAATACAGTTAACCTGATTCCCCACCTATATCTGTTTTTTTCCCCCGATGTTAAGTTTAATTTCTTTACAAATGAGGGAGGGTTTATTTCAGACCATCTCCAGGCTTAAAATAGTAGCAGCCTGGCTTTTTGGCATGATATACACTTTTCGGGGATGTAAATTTACACCTGAGAGGACAGTGAAATTGGGAATTCTCTAGAGCTGCAGAGACAAAACACAAACTTAACCCAGCACTTACATAGCAATTGTTTTCCAACCACCTTGTTGATTATTATAAGGTTGGCTGCTTTCCTTAACAGCAGTTACATCTCTGAAGAGGTTCATGTTCAATCCTTGTGATAGAATTTTCTGAAGTAATGCTCACCGTTAATTTTCTTACACCCAGCAGAACCGCTTGCCAGAGCAGAGCGGCGGGAAACATCCTCCCCTCGGAAAAACCCCGCTCTCTTCTGTGCCGAGCCAGGACTCTCGTTCCTTGTTCAGCAGTCTTCTTTCATTGTTCCAGCCGCAAATTAATTCTGAACTATAATTACTGCCTTATTTGTGTATCAATAATTACTTGAGTAACTTGTAATTGATTGTCTGCACCAACCTTGGAGAGCGCAGAGCCTGCGCTCCAAAAGATGAGTAACCGATGCTTTTCTGCTTTCCTCTCTGAACTGCAGACAATGGGCGGCGTTAAAGGGTTTCGTAAGGGTTTCGCTTCAACGGTAAATACTAAATAAAGTCTCTGTAGTGACAATGCACGTTAAGCAGCAAAGCAGAAAGTACAGCTATCCTTGAAACACACAAAGCTGTAAACCCCAATCTTTCGTGTCACCTTGTCAAAGAGCTATCCATGCCGCTTCCCAGGCTGTCATTTTTCTCTTCCTTTGTTTTCTTGCAGTTTTAAAAATACCAACTATTGTGTAGTAAGAACAGAGCGAAAGGGATCATCTTTTAACTCAGGCTTGGCTCTGCGAATCAAGAGACTTAGGCGCCAGTTTAGATTCTGCTACAAATGCCCTGCCCAGTGTCGGACAAGCCATTTACGCTTGTCATGGATCCCCTTCGCCAACAACGAAGGACGGCTTGTGATGCTTTCGCATCTCAGTGTTTTTCAGTGTTGTTCACGGGCTCATTCATTCATGTTAACAACCGCTTCTCTCTGCGAGGGAAGAAAAGGGTTGATACTGGTTTGGACTTGGGAATGGATGCAGAGGTGTAACTAATGGAAATCCGCGCCGGGTGCACGCTGGTAGATATGCACTAGCTCTGGTTCTGTAGCTCACGAGTGGATGTATTTCAGGGGCTGTTTGTTTTCACAGAGATCTTATCCTGCTAGAGTAAAATAAATACACTGGCTTTATTTGGCACAGACAAATATCACTTTGTGAACAGAGAAACTAAAGCGGCTTTTGTAAACAACATTTTTTCAGTACAGCTGCCTCCAAACTGTCCACCTATGGAAAATTTAAAGCTCTGATTCAAAACTCTTTACTGCATGTTAACTTAATAACTATGTTGAGACGTGCACTCTTTTTTTTTTTTTATTATTTCACAGTATGTTACATATAAAGCTTTTGGAAAAAATTGATCGCTAAGACAAAACTGACAGATACCTTCAACAGTAAATACCACTTTTCTTTCCTTGCAGAAGATGACACTTGCACAAAGGACCTTATCTTAAGTTCAACAAAGCCAACAGAGCAGTGAGGTCAAGATAAGTCACTTAGAAACGCTTATCTGAATTCAAAACACAGCAGTTATTAAACAGAAGGAGGGAGGGAGTCCAAGATGCTTTTAATGACTAACGTTGCCTCCAAAGCGACCACTGATACAAGAACAAGCAGGCCTTTTATAAAATTAGAGCAGGATGACAGGAATGATACGCGATACGGTGTGGTTTTCATTCCCAGGAGGGACTCCACAGGTTGGGACTCCTTGGAAGACAGACAGTGGTGGGCAAGGATCTCCTGGAGACTTATAAAACTGCCACTGGTTCAGGGAAGTTAAATAGGGAATGATTATTCACCGTGTCATGAACGCAAGAACTGAGAGGTCCCAGTGAAATCATTGCTGAATTTTTAAAATAAATAAACTGAAGAATTTGCATGTGCAATGCCTAATTAAATTCTGGAACTCTGAGCTGCAGGGTGTTATGGAGCCAAATGGTTCAAAAGAGATGAGAGAAATTCAGCGGGAAGATCTGACGATGCTGTTGAACATGACAGATTGAAAGCAGCATTTAGCTCTGTCGGTTCCTACATGCCAACTGCCAAAGGAGGGAGGAGACGCCAAGGCAAGACCACTCGAAACTCGTCGCTTCTTTAATCGTCCATTGCTTCCCATTCCAGGAGGCAGGCTACTGACCTAGACAGGTTTTTTAAGCTGATCAAATTTCTGGCCGTCTTACAGCCATCTTGAATTTAGGGCCGACTACAAAACTAGTAACAACTTACTCTCCCTTCCGCTTTTACTATAAGCACTCATGAGGCAGAGGCAAGTATCTAGGTCACTGGATGGAAGCTTTTGGAAATTACAGCAGCCAAAAAGGACCACGTTGACTATACTGGTTCTCAGCCCCCACATTCCTAACTCCGCATTTCAGCGCAGGGCGAGCAGCTGCAGCGATACCATCCCCAACAGTTTCCATGACGTCTACAACAGTTTCAGCTCTTCCCACATCGGTCACTAGCAAGGATAACTTGCCCGTGGCTTCCTAAATGCTCCTGGCAACTTCTAAAGTAGCTGTAGCTCCCAGTCATTGGGGTTTTGCAGGCATTGTACAGCCAAAATTGTTCGCTAGTATTTGGTTGGATTATTGGTTGGTTGCTTGCTTCTTTCAAAGAAGTGCCTTTTGTCTGTGGCATAGCCTGCTAGATAGAAATTGCATTCATGTTTCAGAAATATTGGAATTAATTCTCTCAGCCTGCAGAAACTCTAGCTCATTATCTCCCACAGACAGCAGAGCAAAGACTACTCAGTGCAGAGTATTCTGCGTCGGGATACCTTCATGTGAAATTGGACAACTGCACAGCAATCAAAGCAGCACCCTTCTGAGAAGAGGCAAAGGAGGCAAGAAGGAGCTTTCCTCTCTATACAGCTGCAAGGAGGGGAGACCTGAGTTCCGCTTCCAGTACCAGCCATGGATTTTATTCTAGTTACTCACTGCCTAAAAAGAGAAAAAAAAAATCTATGACTAAGGAAGAGGAGGTCCAGGTATAGCATGGAAGTTAACAGGAATTTTCCGAGCCTAACTCTCACCGTTGGAACAAATCCAACACAGCAACCTCAGTCTGTATTACTTCAGAAAGAACCATATGGAGAACTGCAATTTCCTAATTTTTAATAGCAGTGTCTTTCTTCTCCCCCGAAAACCACGTCTTAGTACTGATGAAAGACATCCTGAACAAATAGGAAGAAGAAACGAAAGAGAAAAGCCCATCATTATACAGAATCAATGCAGATATCACCAGCTTAAAACGTGCTCCTGTTGCTAACAAATTCCGAGGGTGGCTAACACGAATAATGCGAGAGAGAGAGAGGCAGAGACAGCGTAGCGTGTGAGCACAACTATCTACTATTATTACCAAAGGAAGCCCATTACTTGCGTGGAGAGATTCACCTTGATTTACTCATTGAAAATGTGGCATATTTGCCAGTAAAACTGTTCAAACAGAGGAGGGTATACTGTCAGGAAATTGTGGCTCTTCAGTGATGTATTGTCTACTCTATTACAACCTGCATCACAAAAGAAAAAACTTTAGCCTACCTCCTGACAGCAAAGGACAAGATGACTGACTATCAGTTTGTATCTTTAAATACAGGGAACCATGACAGAAAAAAAGCAACAGAGTTGTTGCGGTGAATTCATCCCCTATTCCCGGGGCTCTGGAGTTCTGAAAGTTTTATAGTGTTGAAATATTCTAAATCCAGGAAAGCACTGACTTGGTGGACTAGATTTATTTCCATGAGATTTCTTGTTAAACCTAAATCTGTCCAGTTTTATAATTCACTCCCTGAGATTCCTGAACTCTTCCACATTTCGGATTTTAGAAACTATTGCTGTGCCTAACAATTTATGAAGAAGGTTGTGTATGAGTTGAAACGGTGCTAAGGGAAAAAAAAGAAGATGTTGGAAAGAATTACTGCTAAAAAACTAAATTGACTTGGAAACCGTACAGCTGTTGTGAATTCTGCTGCAGCCAATATGATTTTACTTGAGGAACTTGATTTTCACATAGCCCTCCATACAGCTTCTCTTGGCTTTAAAGGTACATTTTTTCTCTGTAAAATATCAGTGCTACCTTTCTGTGCCTGTAATTAATTTCAGATACAGGCTGTAATAGTTACTTTGCAGGTGCAAGCTGATATGACCATTATTGATACTCCCCAGAAGCCTTGGGGAAACTGGGTAAGAAAGGATTTTATTATCTCAGAAACAGTTTTCAATTTAAAAAAAAAAAAAAAAATCCACTTTGCTTCAGGGAAAAAAAAAAGGATCAAAATAAAACATAATCTGTCAAAGATATGCTTTAAAGGAAAGAAAGCCTCTATAAAACCTCAAAGTAACCATTGTAGTCAAGGTGCTTTGCTGGGGAAACCCAGGTCCAAGAACTTTGCTTGAATTAGGAGGAAAGGGGATGGTACCTAAAAATTCACACCCCAGACGAAGCCAATGACAGGTTCAGTGAGCCCCCTCTCTGCTTCTGAGCAGAAATTCAACAAAAATCTGAAAATAAGAAACATTTCTCGACAAAAGATGCAACAAAAAGTCAACAATACTTCTACAACTTTACTCACAAAACCTAAAAAAGCGGAAAGGTGGCCACGAGCACACACAAATGGCATGACCACGAACACGTGTAGAACAAAAATAACAAAAGCAAGCCCCGGATAAGAAGATCTGTTCCTAAATTTCAATAGACGCTGTTTTATTGAAAATATTACACGTACATGTTCGCATTGGATTGCAGGCAGCAGTGATATTGCAAGAACAGAAGAGTTCCAGTTCCAAGGATTTTCATTAGAAACACGTTTACGTGCAAGTTTATTACGTACGGAAGAAGAAGAAAATGCATGAATTAAAAAGACAGAGTTGCTAAGTGGATCAGTGACATACGTTATTTATTTCTACTCTAGGGCAAAGGGATTAATACTAGATTACAGTATGCAGGGTTCTCCCCGTGTGAGCATGACCCTTCACGTGTGTCCCTAGAAAAGATCCTGCTCCTTCAATTGATCTTTCCTAACTATTCACTAATTGATAATGCATACTGTATATAATTAGCCTTCATGTCATAACCTATTAAGCAGAAACGCCGTCATTCCTGTTGAAAACTCCCAAACTGTGAATGCCACGTTAACCCATGCTTAGACCATGTGTATGAAATGATCATCCTCCCAAGACTCGGCGATTTCTGCAGCACACCAGTGCAGCCGCATACTATGTAGCATCTTTTTTAGGCTTTTGTTTTGTTTGAAATCAGTGCTGTTAGGAAAATATTAGCACTGAGTAACATTTGGGAAGCTGAAGTGCCAACAGTTTCAATCAACAGCACAACAAAGAGCAGAAAAGTGATTTCCATGACTTTCATCCCAACATTCCCTTCAATTTTATCCAGTCACTCATAATAATCACTAAATGCAACTGTATAGGAATCAGATAATTATAGTTTTGGACTCGTCTTTTATCTGTAACATGATAAATACATCTTTGATCAGTTCGAAATTTGGAAATACAGTAAAGTACAGTAAACGGCCAACTGAAGTCAAATAATGCTGTGGGCAACCTTTACCTTTCCTTCAGCCTCCAATTATTGCTGACATTTCTTAGAAGAGACGTTTGCTTTCCAGCAGAAAGCAGAAAGATGCCTGCAGAGAAACTTCTGCGAAGTTGGAGCAGGTGTTTTACAATGTGAAATGCAAAGCAGAGGGAAAATTAGAACGAGGGCTACGTTTCGCCCGTGTTGTCGCTCCGCTGAATTCAACACAGCTATGCCACCTGCATATGTGGAATGAAAGATACTTTCCTTCTTTGGTAGACATTTTCTAAGTCTGTAATGATCTATTTAAAATCAACTTCCCCCCTCAAAAAAAGCTTTAAAAACTTTTTAAAATGTAAGATTATGTATGAATTCTTCATCCGTTTCCGGAATGAGATGGTCATTATAAATTGCACTGGGGGGGAATTAATAGAGCATTGCTATTAATTATTTTTCTGCACCATTCTACTACAAAGAATCAATAAGCTCAGAAAGACATTTTCCTCAGAAATATCAAGGAACAGAATTGTTTACAGCTTGTTTACCATTAAAATTTCATGCCGAAGCCGCAAAGCACGGTACCATTGAAAATTAATTTGATGCTTGGTATTGCACTTAATTTCTGTTACGGGAACACTCCTCTTGGACACGTAACTGCTGCTCCATGTCACCAGGCGAAACTATCCGGGATTTCAATGTAAGTACCATTTAACGTGTCACCAGGACAGACTACCCAAAAAGCACAACTAACAATCTGATGGAAAGGATGTGCAATTACTCCCCTCTTGAATTAGTCCATACACAATTGGAGCTTCATCATTAGCCCGTAATATTTTAGGAACGGGAAAATAAATGTCTTTGATAAACAGCAATTAAATTAGCAGAGCCCAAGCTGGTGTGTCAGGCTAAGCTTATCTAAAACCACTGAAAAAAATGGTTTAGCTGGTAAAACTCAATGATAAATATGTAACATTCAGGACAGTGTTTGTTGAGCCACGCTCTTCCTGCTCATTCTTTCTACAGCTCACTATTTCTCCAAGACAAAATGAATATAACCTGTAAAACATTAATGTTCAGGAAGGAGGCACAGTGCAAGAAGAAGATGAAAAATATCTCAGGTACGCAATTACAGAGAGGGACTGAATCCAGAACTATTTTTTCTAATTTCAATTTTCTATGCAACCATCAAAACACAGTATTTCCAAATTCAAAATACATTACAATTAGATCCAAGTCACTCTGGACTGAACTTCCAGCCAGTATCATTTTGTAAGAAAAGATTTATAATGCTGTCGTTCTACTCAATGCTATACAATATTTGATTTATTTATATATTTATATACTGAGCTCCAAAATTACTTGCTCAATGCATGGAACCAAACTGTTACTGCAGAAAGAACTGTCCTGATAGCCCATCAGCAAGGACCTTCACGAGACGTCATTCTTCTGCCCATCTTGGAGGAATCATCTTGTACGACAAGATGATTGCACGACAGGAGCTTTCAATCACCAAGTTTCACATCATTTTGCATAATAGAATCATAAAATGAAGGAACAGCTTCTACGTTTAAGAGTCTTGTACTCTAAAACAGACAAAGAAAAGGATTTTAGTGACAGGGAAAGCACCAGCTTCAGCCTCCGTGGTTCAGAAGTGTTTTGTAAGTGATGGAATTACCCGTGGGCTGTCCAGATTTTGCATCATTGGCTCCAAAGTCTCCTTTGGCCTCTTGACAACGTAGACTCCTTTGGGCAATGGCAAACAGCCACAGAATGGAAAGTCAACTTAAAAGAAGAGGGTAAAATCAGATTTGTAACTTTTCATAAGCCTGAACAAGACATTCTGCCTGACTAACAGAAAATATCGCTTGAACCCGTTGGACGGTGAGCCTTTTTAATTGTACCTAACTGTAGCATATATGGTAAAGCTCCAAATAATTTCCTGGAAGAGACGTAAGATGCAATCCTGGTAGTCCTAGGTTTTTTCATTTCAGTGATGAAAATGAGTGAAGTTTTTCTTCTTCACTAATACAAGACCAGGGAAGGTCCTTGTACCTGAAAGGAGGTTGTAGCGAGGTGGGGGTCGGTCTCTGCTCCCCAGTAACGAGTGATAGAACGAGAGGAAACGGCCTCAAGCTGCGCCAGGGGAGGTTTAGGTTGGATATTGGGAAAAACTTCTTCACCGAGAGGGTGGTCAAGCATTGGACCAGGCTGCCCAGGGAAGTGGTTGAGTCTCCATCCCTGGAGGTATTTAAAGAACAGATAGATACGGTGCTCGAAGACATGGTATAGATGGACCTGGCAGTGATAGGTTGACGGTTGGACTCAATGATCTTAAGGGTCTTTTCCAACCTTGACGATTCTATGATTCTATGATTCTATGATAAGGTAAAACAGATTCAAAGGTTTTAATATGAATTCTACAAATTCCAGCATACCGTGCCTTGAAAACTAAATGAGACATTAACAGAGAATACCAAAGCTTAATTTCTATTGTCATCTAATTTTTACAGATTAAAGTTGTCAGAAAACTTTCAACTTCAAGCAGCAAGACACTTGGCTGCCTTCTGATTTCTGTATTCACACGGAGAGAACAGCCTGACCAACACGGCAACAGCGATCACCAATATTTAACATTCATAAGAAATAGGAAATTAGACACAGCAAAAGAAAAATTACACAGGCACGCACGTCTATCAGATCTTCTCGAGCCCTCTGTCGCTGTGGATCCGACTGCTTCGGGCTGTCCGTGTAAGGAGAGAACAGCTCAAGCAATACAGAAATTTCAACTCAGGTTAGTGCGGCAGTCCATTTCAACAGCAGTGAAATCCCATTGTATTCTAGTTCTTTTGTCTTTAGAGGAATGTTTCTTATATTCTTTTTACGAATCCATTTTAATGCTATCTTGGTATTCCTCGATATTGTCATTCAGGATTCTGGCTCTTAACTCTGTAGGAAACAAACTCCAATTTCAGCTAATCATCTTACATACTATGATAAGCTAAACACAGAGAACAAATATTTCCTGAAGGGCTAAAATAATTCTCAGGGAAAGAATAATCTTGCTTGCTAAATTTAACTGAGGACGTTATCTTCCCTACAGATCATCCATTGGAATCCTAAGTATTTATTTTCCTCCAGCACCCCCTGGACCGTTTTGTTTAATTTCAGTCTCAAATAAGGTAGGATTAATCAGTTTAAAAACCATTCGACTCTCCCACCATTATCTGTTTTAGTGCTGAATTAAAAATGGAGCCATACGTGTTGCTTCTTGCCATATCTTTCTGAAGCAAGATGTGCAAATAGTGAAATAACGCAAGACTCTTTTCATGGTATCTGCATGGCACTGGAAGCAGTGTGAGAAGGATAGCAGCCCAAAATTTAAGTTTGCAAGATCTTCTGTCCAGTCTGCACACTGTCAAGTATTTCAGACATGTAGGGAGAAGGGATTTTCA
Organism: Platalea leucorodia; assembly: GCF_965183815.1. Lineage (NCBI taxonomy): Eukaryota > Metazoa > Chordata > Aves > Pelecaniformes > Threskiornithidae > Platalea > Platalea leucorodia. Next base: position 2,431,059 of record NC_138858.1, read on the forward strand.
TTCTTACTTATAACAAACTTCAAATCCAGATTTTTGGCTAATCGCCTTTAAAAGTTGCTAGAGAAAACCGTGCAAAAGTAAACCTAGAGTCGCACGCAGCGAGATGTCTGCGTTTGAACTTGCTACCAACTACAAAATTTTTCAGTCCCTGGCTTTTCTCCCCAATTCCTAGCAAAAGGAAGCCATAATCTTTAAGCACAGGGTAAGACAAGAGTTTGAGCTGTGCGCGGGCAACCTGAGATGAGAAGCATTTCGAATGCTCGGAAGCGAGGAGGTACACATCTTCAGAGGTTTCATCAGGGACACCTCCAACTTAAAGCCCCCAGCGTTATCTGGCATTACAATAAAAGAAGGCAGCGATACGATATTATGTGGCCGTGAGCAGTTTCCACGATCTCCTACCTGACATCTTCAGAAATGCTTGCTCTCCACTAGCACGCTTTGCGTTGTAGATTTCTGATGAACCCCAAACCAGAGGTGAGTTTTGCAGAGATGGAAATTCTGTATCAATACTGCAGATTTGTGATAATTACCTCTGGGGCAAAAAAATATATAAAATTGCAGCTACCACAAATATTTACCCCTATAAAGGGTAAGAGCCAGTGAAGAGATGCTCTGGACCACTTATTTCTTTGACAGAAATATTTCTGAAATAAAAATAATAAAAAAATAAAAACAAATAAAATAATAAAATAAAATCTGGCCTTTTTTTTCTCCCACCCCTTAAATGAAGGGGAGAAAGCAGAAGGGGAAGCCATGTCAAAGCTTACCACACCGACTGGCCTGGAGATACGCGTTACCCATATGACAACCTGAGCTTATCACAGTGGGGGGACTTCAGCGGAAGACGAGCATCTTGAAATGAAGGGGTGAAGAGAGAAAAGGAAGGAAATGCCAAAGAAAATTATCTGAAAATGGGAGAAAACGACCTATTATCGCTTCTTTTTTATATCGCACCATTGAGTAGGACTCAGACTAGCTGTCAAAAAGCTTTCTTTGCTGAAAGAAACTAACGGGGGGTCCTGAGAGTCTCCTGGGACAGTAAGTGACAGAAGAAAGAAAAGGATACTATAAAATGCGAAGGAGAAAGAAGCAGAGAAAAAAAAAAGGTCTGAAATGGTTAAGGGTGTCAGGCAGCAAGCAGACACAGACATCTCCAGGGAAAAATGGAGGAAAAAAACCAACCCAACCACAAAGCACTAAGGAAGAGCAGCAGAAAAAACCACTGCGTGCCTAGAAAATGTTTTTCCTGTCCTACACCCTTTCCAGCCTCCTGTCAATGTGCACCACAAGTCTGGATTCTCTTTTCTGAGCATCCCCAGCCTTGCTTCCAAGCCGAGGGAGTTATGTGCGTGTCGGGGAAAGGGATGGATCCCCCTTCCTGCAGGTCCTGACGTCCAAATCATCATCCGTCCGCGGCAGCCTCGCCGTACGCAAGGAGTACTGCAGCCATCCTATGTTTCTAACGTCCTCAGCAAAAATACAGGCGTGTTGGTATTTACAGTATGAAAGGACTTCTCCTTGCGACAGACTCATCTGCTCGGCACAAAGCTCTTCGCGAGCAAATGGAGGCTGCCTCTTCTCCTGCGCAGAAGAGCCATTATCCTTCTACAGATGGGGAAACGAAATACCAGGGAGTCATCCCTCTTGATTATACGCACACAGAAAATTTAATTAAAAAATTGATAATACAGGTCAGGTCACTTGTTCTTTTCTGGCCATTAGCTAAAAGACACTGTTCCCCTGTATTTGCTGAAGTTGTTATTCAAGATGGGTGCATTAACGTAGCTAACCCTGCGCAGCTCTGAAGAACAGACAATGCGCTTGAATCTCCAGAGCAACAAGACCTCATTTTTACGAGTAGACTCTGAATGGTTTCTGAGGAAAATCTGTATTTTTACCCCAGGAGGAACCGAGGCCATCAGCAGACACGTGCCCGTCTTGCTCCTGCCCTCGATCCCCCCATGCTGCTGCACAAGCGTAGCATTTTTCATGAAGAAACTGAGGATTTGTTAGGGTGGATCCCAAGCATGAACCCGTGCTCTGAGCTGGGTTTGGGGGGTCCCGGTGTCTGGGGGGTGCAGAAATATGGCTAGTGAACTGGTGCTGGGATGACCGGAGCCATACGGGTCTGTTTGACCCCGTGGAGAGTACAGGAGGAGTCTGATATGAGCGTGTTGGCCCTTGACGTTCATCCTCTCCCAAGAGAAAAGCTAGAGGAGAAGAGAAAACATGCACAATATTGCCCTGCAGGCATCAGAGGCTTTGCAGGGGAGGACTGATCTCTTGACCGCTGCCCCGGCCTCAGGACCGGGCAGGTATCGTATCACCGGGACTGGAGCTGCCTCCAGCGGCTGGCAGAGCTGGGTACTCTCCACTGCTCTGCCTGCTCCTCTGGAGAAGAGCAAAGGTCCTACACGGTCCTCTGATGGGTACCCAGGGGATGGAGAAAGAGGCACCGGCTCTCTGCGCCTACACTAACACTGTGGGGGGACATCTTTATGTATTTTTATTGTCTGGTGGGGAAAGCAGATCATAACACGGGATCCAGAGATAAACGGAGAAATGCTGAAGCCCAATAGCCTCTTGCAGATCATGCTGCTGTTCTCCCTCGGCTGTAAACCCTCTCGCCGGCAGCACGGAGCAAGCCATCATCCTCAGGAGCCGTCTCTCTGCACTCAGCTGGAAGCGTCCATCTCCACGAACTCTCCCACGCTGCTCAGCAGGGGCTGCAGGAACCAAATTGCCGTGCACCGCTGCCATCCCTGCAAATACACTCACATCTGCAAAATGGAGCTCTCCTCCCCAGCATCCCATCTGCTGCTTTGTCGTTAGAGACTTTGTTCACCCCATGTTACGCTCATTATCCAAAACACCATAGAAGTCATCACTGGGGGCCTTAATTTTCCCTATCCGAGCTGCAGAAGCATCAGAGTTTAAATGCGAGAACTGCTCTGAATTACAACCAATGCTGTGAACAACTTTTTAGTAGTAATAAACAGGTTGAAAAGACCGTGTTTTGTAAGGAAAAAAAAAAATGTAGTCTAGTGAGACTAGGATCCCCAGGCATCTCCTCTTACTGTGGCCACAAGGCAATGTCTTGTATCTCCTCCATTTCAGATTCCTGGCTTTCACAATAAAATCAAGACCATTTTTGATAGGCACCAAGACCTCTTTCCCAGAAATGCAATGCATGGGGAGATAGCTGAGCGGGAAGCTGCCTTGAACCAGCCAGAGAGGCAACGCTGATTTGAGCGTGAAATAAATCGGCTCTCAGGATCTCAGGGATGGCCAGGATGCCCGTGTCCCACCGGCAGCCCACTACTCTCTTCTGAAGATAAGACCCCAAGCTCTTCCCTTTAAAAACTAATTTTTTCCTTAAGATCTAACCAGAGAAGTTCCTGTTTTATACCACAGCTCAGAAAACATCTCGCGTTACGAAGCACCCAGGCTCAGCTCTACCAGGCTGCGCCACCCCGGGGTGCCCCACGAGGACTGGGTGCCTCCCTCTCTCACAGCAGCACCATTCTTCAGCTTTCCTGGAAATAATCCAGGTTTCATGAGCAGACAGAGGGAAGAAAAGCACTTGAGGTTAAGGCACTTACTCGGAAAGGAAAGATCTGGGTTTTAACGCCTGCCTCAAAACCCTGTATACAAGTTACAGGACAAAACACAACAAAACAGGGGGACTGAAAATAGATTTTCGCACCTTCCACAGCACTATGAGCAGTTGTTTTTCCTCTCACCCCAAGCCTGTAGCTCAAACAAACCACAAATATTTTTCTGGGAAGAAAATCAGCTTTGTCAGTGTAGGGGAGAGTGTGTCTGGCCTCACCAAGCTCCATGCAAACCACGGCGAAACCAGCTGCAGCCTGCTCTCGAGGCACGCTGCAAGGTGCCCAGACTGCGGGTTTTAATTTTTTAGACGGCAATGAAGAAATTGAAGCTTTGTTCATCCCCCATAAGGGCTGCTCTGTGCTGGAGCTTTTCCGTATGAAGGGAAGTGAAGTTCCAGTGTTGGTGCCCAGGTCTTTTTGAATCCCTGCTTGACTACATCAGAGTACAAATTTAAAGTACCATATATTCATTCTGCTATAAGGTCTTATAGATACTTTCAGTGCCTTCTGAAATCAGAAAGTTTGTATCAGGAGTTGAATATATATATATATATCTGTCAGTCCTTCTGGCTAGTCAAACCCCAGGCTTCTCTGTATCCCATAAAACCCATGGGAGACCAGTCTTCCCCTCTACCTCTCCTCCCTCCTGGATTTCTGCAAGGCTGAATATATTTATGATTTGAAAGTACATGGAAGTCCTTGGCTGGAAATTGCTACGTAAAGGCAAAATATTGTCTCTTTACAAAAAAAGAACCAAAAAACCAAACCGGCCCTACCCATATTTAGGTGATGCGTTAAAAAAAATACCTTACCGCCACATCAAGACAGAAGATCAATGCTTTTTACAACAACAAGCACCAATGGAAGGCTCTTTTCCAACAAGATGGGAAACAGGGGAGAGAGGCCAGCAAAAAATCCCATGGAGACTCATGATTGATTGCAGAATTGCAATACTGATTTGATTTCCTTTAAATAGTGATATTACAGCTTTAATCAAGATCGAATCAAATGACAAATAATAAATCACCGAGCAGAGTTCACACCTGAATAAATAAGTAACTTGGGGGTGGGTGGAAGAAATGTTTAAGATACTAAGAAGGTTTCGAAGTTGTAACGCGCTCATAATTTTCCTGCGACCTTTTAGCAGCACTAGCGAATGGATCACGATGCGAACGCCCAAGGGGTCGGCTCAGATCCGCCGCGAGCAGCCCCAGAGCACCAGGGGAGAGAAACTGTCTAAGCTGAGGTTTTCACTTTGTCTCACTGGATCTCAAGCAGGAGGATAAGGACGTGTTTTGGGGGCAAGTCGGTAATTTGCTAAGGAGTTTGTGGGTGCGGAGCAGATGCGGTGGCAGGAGAAAGCAGCGGCTGCATGAAGCCCTCTCAGCACTTGAGCCATCACCGCTTTCCTCCTTGCCTCGCCTCTGCTCCTCAGCAACTCTTTTTCTTTCCATTGTCCTAACGTACATATAGGGTAAATGGAGGTCTATATAATGTGGAAGAGGAAGATTTGCAAGAGTAAAACCAGCTTCTTCAAATCAATTTGCTAAGGAGTTTGTGGGTGCGGAGCAGATGCGGTGGCAGGAGAAAGCAGCGGCTGCATGAAGCCCTCTCAGCACTTGAGCCATCACCGCTTTCCTCCTTGCCTCGCCTCTCTGCTCCTCGGCAACTCTTTTTCTTTTCCAAATACCTCCCTTTGAGATGGCTCCTATTCTCCTACTGCCATTAGGAACCTGGTGGCAAAGGTCTCGTTCCTCTCGGCGATTATTTCCAGCCATTCCTCAGCTCGCTGAGCACGGAAACTCATGCGTTTGGGAAGCCCTCACCACTGCTAGCGCCAATATTGCAAATGAAGACTCTTTTTCAAGATCTGTTCCCAATAATCTTTTCCAATGCAAATCAAAAAGCAAAGGCAGACAATTGCAAATAACATTTAATTACGGCAGTACCTTTTACTCAAGGATCTCAACAGCTAGTTAATTAAAATCACACCCTGCTCGTGCGGCACACGTGTTGGTAAGCCGAATCGCAAATGAGCAAGCACAGCTGTGAAAAGAATAATGACAAAGAACGACTTTTTTCTTTTTTTTTAATTACTTTTTAAAATACAAATCAATGGGAAATTGCTTCCTTGAGGTCTCAGTTGAGGACTGAGACCTGCAAAACAAGGGGCACCAGAAACTTGAGCGGGCCTTTTTTTCCCCCTTATCTCACAGATATCTTAAAATTATTAACCAGTCTTTTTTTTCCCCCTTGCTCTTCTTGGTTCCGTTCTCTCACACAACTGACTTGTAGCGCTTGGGAAGTCTAACTAGGTGTATAATTTTCAAAGAGCAAAATCTTCCAAACCCACAGATGATCTGATAAGCACACATGGCAAGCGGCTGCCGAAGCCAACAACAATTGAAACCTGAACGCGGCCCGAGCCCTGGAGAAGAGCCCGAGAGCCTCGGCCGCGACTCAGCCAGTCATCGTTTCTGCCGGTCACCAGGAGGAAGAGTCCTCATTTTCAGTCACTGGCCAAACTCAGGGCATCTGTCCGCCTGGCATCGGCTGTACGGCGCAAAACTGCACCGCGCTCGCAAAATGCACGCACTTGTAAGATCTTTAAAATACAGAAACGAAAAGACGTATTAGGTTAGAAGTCTCCAAAGGGTTTAAAATCGCTGACTTTGCACATCAGTGTTTTTCTCAGCGCTGTTTTTAAGACAAAGGTGGATCATGCAAAGCTCCTCCTTCGCCAGGGCCTCTGCCTCCCCTCCCTTCTCACTGTTGCCTCCAAAACCAAAGAATACAGAAAGAGGAGTTTCTCACCTCTTCTGAGCTAAACACTGGAGTGTTTTAGGTCCTATCTGCCTTGAACGGCCCACCAAGAAGCCTCGGAGGTGCAAGTCCCAGCAGACGTACAAGTGGGAGAAGGTTTCTGCTAGCTCTGTCGTTGCCCACAGGCGATGCAGGCGCTACGAAGAGCTCAGTTACTCTGCAGTAGCACAAAGGAAACTTTATTTTGGAAGGTTTAATTGCAATACACACCAATCTATTTGAGCATCAAGGACAGGCAAACTAATGATTTTACTATATTGTCCTAACGTACATATAGGGTAAATGGAGGTCTATATAATGTGGGAGAGGAAGATTTGCAAGAGTAAAACCAGCTTCTTCAGATCAATCAGAGATCATTCAAAAGTGGCTCTGGTTACTATTACGATAACGTTTCTCTTACTTTCCGGGTGTATCTAGTTAACCATAAAACCTCTCTAGGCAATGAAGACAAAGACCAGTTTCACAGTATAAAGAGAAAATCCTACAAAGATGGACTGGGTAGTAATACCTGAGTTTCTGGTATCTTGGCTAGCCAAGAGCAGAAGAAAAACACAAAAATCTCCACGTGTTTGTAAATGAAGAATTAAGTTGTTGAAGCAGAACAAATTTTAGTCGCCTTTTTTTATGAGCTCACATGTTCGCAGCACCCACAAAAATTAGGGACGGGAGTTTTCAAGTTTGCAGAATTCTCATTAATTCCTATTAACTTCTCAGGCGTCTTTGAAAAATCCTTCTTCGTTCATTCTTCCATCATTCTGGTGGAACAGGGCTCAACTGAACACATTTCACAGAGAGGAAACCACGGCAGAGAGGTGGGGTGACACTGAATTACCTGTTTTGTATCAAATATGACCTTTTTTGTATAAATTCATCTTCCCGGGCTTTTTTTTCATGTCTCCATTTTGTATATGACGGAGCACGCGTCTCTCTAAGGCACCCTGGGACTCCTAAGGGGAAGGTTTTCAGTTGTCTGTAATGTGTGGTGGTGTGTGAATAAATAAAAAATAGGAGTAATTAATAATAAATGTAAAGTTTATATTTTCAGCAGCATCCATTTTCATCTGCAAACTTTTAGACAGGATGTGAGCTAAGGATGCTTTTTTATTTATTCCACAGGAGAAAAATGTTTTCCCCACCTTTTTACTCTGACCACATCACAAGCCTTTGAAGGCTGCATAAATTTGCCTCCAAATTTTCCAGCGTAATCAAGTCTGAATAAACGTCAAACACTGGCAGTTCGAATCCGGCGAGGATTGACTCGAGAAGCGATGCGCACGTGAACCCAAGAGACTAGATCAGAACAGAGCTTTCTAACACGAGCTATAGGCGCTGGGATTTTTCCAGCGATGGTCCAGAGTACAAATCCCAACGGTAAACATATACGACCAAATGCCAGCTATGAAAAGGGAATAGCTGCCCCATACGGATAGCTCTCGTGAAATAAGCAGTATAATTGCGCCGCGGTCCCGCATCTCCAGCCCAGCACCGAGGGGTCACCAGCGACCCCCCATCCAAAAAGCCTGCGTGACCCAGCGCGGGCCCGTCCTGTGCTCGGAGACTAAAATACTTCAGAGCCTTGCAATGCACTCAAGTGAGACAGGACTCTGAAAACTGTAGCCAAACACTCCCGCCACCGTAAAAATGTATCATGAAAAATATCCCAGTCTACCTTTTTTTTTTTTTTAAGACACAAACATGTTTACCACCCAGTCTCATTACTAGCAGACCAAAGGAGAGCCACGAAACCCCAGCGCTGCTTTCTTCCTGCAGCCGGCGGAACAACACAGAGAAAACAAGATGCCACATTTTGCAGGGTCACCGTGATGCGTGGCTTTTTCCTTCCCAAACTCAAAGACGAACGCCAGCGCCGGGAAGACCTCGGAGACTTTCCACGCAGATGGATGCGTGGGACCATTTTAATCATGCCCCTCTGCAAAATCCCTGGGCTAAGGCTGCAGGTAACGGTGCGCGGTGACACGCAGGGATCGTTTGTAGGAGAGCAGCAAAGGGCTGCCGTGCAGCTCTGCCCGAGGTGCTAAGGTTGCCGTTGACGCCGAGGACATCCACCTTCAAAGGAAAAGCAAGCCCAGCCCTGATGCTCCATATTCAACTGCATTTCTTTCTTGTTACTCCCTTAATTGCCGCTCCGAAGTGCTGACAACATTACCTAAAAGTTTAGGACTGCTGGCATCTTCCAGAACACACAGAAAACCACAGGGATGTAAATCTGCTTAAAGAGAAGCATCTATTTTGAACAGCAGCACGGAGTTACCATGCTGAAGTGTGATGTACGATTACTGTCACAAGTGGTTTGATTGATTATTGATTGCAATCATCTCCTCGCTTCCACGATGAAATTGGCTACAACTCCTTCATGCAGCCCCTGATAAGACGGTGTGCCTCCCACTCCGATGCGGTGGGTGCGTGCCGCACCGGATAAATGCCTCTGCGGACAGAGATATCCTTTGCTATAAGACACCCGCAGGGCTTTGCTCGGCACAGGAGGGGAAAATCCCCTCCTGGAGCCCTGATTTAGGGCAGCAGGGACCATCCCCGGGGCTCGCACCCCACGGATCCGCAGCGCCGGTGCCCCCCTGCAGCCGCTGCTGCTCCCCAGTTGCTCCTGGGGCACCTTCCAGGTTGAAATCCCACCGGAGACCAAGCAAAGACCCACCAAGCGTCACCCAGCCCGACCATCCTCCTGGGCAGCCCCATACATGTGGGGCCGAGCTCCGGGGGAAAGCCAGCACCCGGCGTCCTCCCGGGGCCTTCGCCACCCTGCTTTGGGGACAGCAAGGATTTAACCTGCGAGGAAGCACCGCCATGCCCAAATCCTTTGGGATTTTACACCTCTCCACGTCAGGAACACTTACTCAGGGATGAAAGCAGGGAAATTCTGGTCTCTTTGGCTTTATGGCTGGGACAGCTGCCTTCCTACCGAGTCAGCTGTTCACTCGCTGAAATATCAAGTGATAGGGAGTCAGGATTTTGTCGTGCCGTGATAATGCAGGGAGATAATCACTAATTAATATGGCATAACAAGGAGAAAGATAAAACCTTTTCTCCCCAAAATGTCAAACAATTGCTGAGCGTTCTTCTTTCTTTTTCCTTCTATTCTGCGTGAATAATTTACACGGGAAACTTCTTCCCATACTAATTGTTGCTGCAAGCCAGCAGAGCCACCCAAATCACTGTGTGAGCACCTCACGCAAGGCAATTTTAGCAGGCGTTAGGGAACAGAACAGGGCAAACGCATCTGCTGCCTCCCCTCTAACACCCCAACACCTACCCCTCGAATATTTTTATTGTAGGAATTTCTTAAGTTCTGGGGATTTTTTGCCAACGCTTCGATTGAAGGGACGTTTTCAGCAGCATTTTCTTGTTCGCTGGAAATAATTTGTCCTTCTGTTGTGTGGCAAACAAATTGTTTTCTTCCATTCTGACTGCAGCCTGAATTAACGTAGTCCTTTAATTCCAACTTTTCAAAAGTAACCCGGCGATAAACAAACATCTTTATTTGTCTGTCACCCTTATCAGATGATGACAAGTACAGTTCTGAGGAGCTGCATGAGTTGACAGCTGCTGAAGTGCCCACAAAGCAAGCACAAAGCACTGTATTTTACAGTAACTTCCAACTACGTGCGTAACGCCAGGAGCATTATAAATAACACAGAATCCAAGCTCATCCTGGTCTCAACGCCAACCTTTACGCTAACAAAGTAAAAGAAAACTTCATATCACTTCTTTTGGGCTGTTCATCGTGTGTCACCTAAGTTTTCGGGGAAGTTTAGGCTCTGTTGAATGCATCACAGGGAGGAACACAGGCTACGTCGAAGCCTTTGATGCTCAGAGAGATGAAGACAACTACGATGCGCTCCATTTATTTAAGATGTGGCCTTCAGACCGCCAAGGAGATGATGCTGTCACGCGTGGTTGAACAGCATGCATTCGGGAGGGCTGTATAATTTCTTATTTTGGTAAGGAAAGGTGGCATCAGTACGGCCCAGTCACTTTTTTTATATATGTATATATACGCACACATATCCATCCATAGAGATGCACATATATATATATAAAAAATATATATGCTACACATGTAGCGTAGAGCTTAATTTCTTTCTCAAAATGATTTCTCTTCAATCTTTTCCCTGTTACTGCCCAAACGTGGTACGGGAGCTGCAGTCGCCACGCGTTCAGCGCACAGTAGTACATTTAATTAGTTACACATGTAAGAATTAATACACCCATTTAACAACTACTGAACTCGAGCTTTTCCTACCACATTTATTTTCATTCACATTGCTAACAAACGCTGCAATAAACAATGGAATAATACCCCATCGATTAAGTATAATTAAGCTTAATAATTGCTTAAACTTGTCATCCATAAATCATGACCGGTAAACCATTATGAACCAATTAATCATTAGCGGCATGATTACGTATGTTTATTTATAGACTATTTATAGAAAACCTAATCATGTGGTAGAAAAGATTAATAAGTACAAGCTGGCAAAGGGAGGGATGGGGGAGAGGTGTTGTACGAGAGCAGGGAAGCCTTGAATGAGATCCCGTCAGACAAATAGCCGTAACACCTCTACTGTAACCATCAAATATTTAATCTATGAGCCAGAAACAGGTGTGGGAATCCAATCCAGGTGTCGAGGAAAAATCGCAGCTACTCAAGACTTTGCAACAAGCAAATAAAACTCTTAAATTTCCATTTGAGACAGGGATGTATTCATCTGTACTGCGGCAAATGTCTATAAAGCCAAGAGAAATGGTCCAATAATTCGCTGTGCTAAAGACTCCAACAGCACTAAACAAAAGGACGGTGCTTTTCCCCCAAAAGCACAAGGTCACAGTTTAAAATCAGGAATTGACGTTGCCAAAGAAACTCGGGAAATTAGGCTCTAAAATATCACGGAAAGAAGAGGGAACGGGAAGAGGTGCCTACGCTGCTCAGAAAATCCTAGCGTGGATTTTTCCATCTTAAATGTCTGCTTAGGTTTTATCTTCTTCTTCTTTTTTTTTTTTTAAGGTTAAGACTTCTTCCTCTAGCCCCTACACTTGTTCCTACCTACAGGTATTTATTTGAGCGCCCTAAGGGGTTTAGAACATGAGAGTCTAAGTGGAGACAGATTAGAGAGCCAAAGAAATGTATGAATGTTAATGTAATTGACTTTTTTTAATAGACTTTTGAGTTTAAAAAATTAAACTCCGGCTTGGGAACTGGGCTCTATGAACAAAACAATCTATCCATCGATCCGGCAGTTCACAAGACTACTCATCATCAAATTAAACCAGCTACGACATGGATTGCAAGAATGCATACCTGATACGGGCGTTTATTTCTGTGTACCTCTGGTCTCCTATCTGAATATTTCTTACCATATTTATGACATGCCATCTTATTAGCTAGAGACGTTTCACTACAGCAGTAGCCCCTTATTTGATTAACTAGAAATTTCTCCATCGTATATATATAGTTTAAAATACCTATGTTCAGCCTTTAGCCCTGGACCTAGCACGTCTCAGGCCAGTGAAACTTCATCATGAGAAAAAAACTGCAAAAGCAGACTTAAAAAAAAAAAATCCACTATTTTCTAAGCTTTCTAGCTCTTCTCCCATTAGAAGGACACAAATGCTTGGTTTTAATTTCCGTTTTCTACCACCCTGTTATTTCCAAATGCATCTTTCTATTTTGCATGAGAGTAAATGAGCATAGTTTTCAGAAAGACCAACATTTCCAATCCTCCTGACCCATCGGCCGAGCCCACGCTTTGCCATTAGCTTACAGCATACTGAATTTGTCATTCTGAAAACAAGCAATCCTGCGTACTCTTCCTAAAATTGCAGAAAATGGCATTTAGCCCCATGGCAAAGGGCAGAAAAACCCAGCAGAGATCGAGGCACAAGCGATGCTGCATCCAGGAGCGCGGTGTCCGGCGCTGCCACAAAGCACCAAAACTCTCCTTATCTTGACAGGCACTTTCCTTTCCTTAGCTCAACAAAACTACCAACGTTATGAAGTTAAATAGGTCAAACTGTCGGTTGACATCTGGGTTATAAATCAGGCGTCTGATTTAGCCAGGATGGAAGGCTGGTTCACGCCGTGAACCCAGAAACGTGTCCGTGACCCCGGTCATCACTCATTACTTTGGCCTAAAAACCCAACAGCAATCAAAGCAAAGATGCCTCCTCTCTTCCTGAATGGTAGCCCCAATTTCCTTGATATTATCAATAAATAAACTTTAGAAATATAAATGTTAGTCACTGATCCAAAGCCAAAAAGCTGTCAGCGTCGTATAAATTAGCATGAACATATGTTAATGCATAATTCACCATTTGCAACAGGGCTTTGTTGAAAAATTGATGAAAATTCATGAAAGAACCTTTCCAGATTAAGTTGCACAATAAACATGTAGCCAGCGGCATTCATAATGTAAAGGTAATAGTTTAGATTTACCCTCTGAACATTCTGTATATTCAGAGACAGTACATTAAAATTTTAACCATCAAACCCAAACATCGAATTACAACGCAGCAGTATGTGTGTATAAGTAAGTGGGTGTTTGCCGGCGCGCCGCAGGTACGCATTTCCACCGCTTTGCAAAATACTGCTGCTTTTTCGAGATGTTTTCTATCTTTGCCGTACAATAACGTTCTTCAGAAATATACAGTTCTTGTAGAAGAGTAGAAAATTTTCAGTATTTCACTGAGCATGATATGTAAATAGAAGTGGTGGAAGACGTTCTGTGTAGCCTTATTTACTGAATACTGATAGCTGTACTATATTTTTAAGAGAGAAAAGAGGTTTGCTGCCCCAGCCCATCCAAAAACATACCGAGTTCAAATTAAGCCACAAGCAATAGTATCTAAACGTCCAGGCGATGTTAGAAATCCTGAATACAACATCCGAGTGTCCCTGGGCATCTTTATTCCGCTTGAAATGAATTCAGTGCTTGTACTGAAAGTTTCGGGTCGATGTAAAATGACCTAATTCATTAAATTAATAAAAGAGAATTTGGATCTTTTCCAAAGAAAGTTATATAATATTTCTACTCCAAACAGCTTGCTCATCTTGAAGAGCCTATATTTCCATTGACGGAGTTATACGCATTTGGGAAAACTTATTTCTCTCGCAAATTCAATGACAGGACACGTATTTCGCCACATTCAACCAACTCCTTGCTAAACCGAGTCCCCGAAATAACTATCTTCAGTCACCGGCGGTTTTGAACTCCCTCTACAACTTCTTTGCCGAAAGTTGTAAATGGAAGTAGTATTTTCAAAGATACGTATTTCTGCCAATGCATACGGTTAAAAATGAAAGATTATTCATCCTAATGGCACAGGCGTGCTCCAGAGGTCAAATGCCTGCAGAGACATTATGTCTACCTGGACGAGCTTCAAATCTAAGAGAACAATCCAAGATAGGAGGGGAAGGCAGTCATTCAAACCACAGTCATCATTTCTACGTGTGTAGTGAATTTATAAAAGCATAGTTGCCTTTTTTTCTTTTTTTTTTTCTGTCTAAAAACGTGTTAGAAAGGGGAAAAACAAATTCTTAGAGGGATACAAAAAATGAGGTGGGGCTTTCTTGAATTTTCCCACTACTAAGCGCGATCTTCAATAGGAAAATGGGCAGAAAACACGTGACGCGTCTCGACTTTATGCTGAAATTCAGCTGCAACCATTGCAAGCCAGTATATTACAACTGTTAAACAGTGCCCACACCTTCCCATCCTTGAAGCTGTTATCTTTGATAGCTTGAAGCCGCGTGATACCAGAGGTGATGGCATTACCACTGAGACCCATTTAGCGAGAAAAAAAAAAAACCCCACGTATTTTCTTCCTCCGTCTGTCTCTCTCTGATGTCTTCTGTCCATCACGGTTCACTAGAAGTTCTTCATCCCCAAATCATGCCTCCCTCAGCTGCCAGGCGGCCCCCAGCCGGCGTGGCAATTAGCCAGATGTCAGCAGTCCCATTATCTCCATTCCTCACTTCTACATTATTTAGGCACTGCACGATAAGAGAGAATTACAGCGGAGGATCCCACCAGGACTCCACTTTAGCAACCTGCACGGAGCCTGAAGGAGGGCCAGAAAAGAGACCAAAATGATGCAGAAGTAGCTGAACGCCGTCTCCTTTCCCGTCGGCACCCGAGTGCTGCTTCTTTACCTTCTCCTTGGGAACGAGAGCGGGTTGGGGAGATTATAAAAGCATCGCGAAGAGTTATTTTTCCTTGTCACACTTCTCTGCAGCTCTGCATGCAGCTCTCGGGTTTTTCCTGCGATACTGGCATAGGAGATTAACATCTGATAACGGGAGGGCGACAGGCTGCAAAGGCACGGACTCATACATCAAATGGAAAATGCACTAAGTAGTTTGGGTTTTTTTTTTTTGCATAAAACAAAATATCATACACAGATTTTTGTGTTTCAAACGCAAAGGCTTATGATTTTCCATTTCGGGTAGTTTGTTTCCTAAAAATTCTGCCTTACCCATCTGGGGAGGGAGCAAAATCCCATACGAAAGACAAAGGAAAACTTCCCGGGTTTGCCTACAAAATATGCCCGGTGAGGGTTTTCTTTTGCATATAAAAAAGCATTTAAGCACAGGGGCAAGCTAGTTAGTATTTCTGGGTCATCATTTGGGTCATCAATTAATCAGTACTTCAGATGTCCAGACAGGCAATTAATCAGTGGCTTGAGCAAAAGATAGACTGTGGACGGAAAGTAAATATGACAGCGACACTCTCTAAATACTTAGACTATGATTAATACCTGGAAAGTGACTCTAAAAGTGCCTTTCTTCTCATTTTATTTCTCATACGGAGTCTTTTACAGAGACAAAGAGTCTTCTTTCTTGCCACTGACATCTTACACGCCACCGACGGCTTAAAATAAAGATGCCTCATTTCCCCTCTTGCCTCATTCCATCTCGCGCTTCCCGCTGGAGGACCCAAAGTGCTTTATCAACATTAATGAAGTGAACCTCAGGACAGTCCTGTGAGAAAAGCAGCTTTTATTATTATTAATCCTCTTGGGCAGATAGGGAAATCGAGGAAGAGAGAAATTAAGCGGGTCATTCCCGCCGCAGCCGAGCAGAGCTTTGTCCCGGCGCTGCGGCAAGGATGGGGAGCTCCCAGGACCATCTAAAGCATTTCCAGGTCTTCATTTTAAGCTGAGCCCAGGACAGCCCAAGCACCTCAGAGGAGCATGAAAACAGGATTTTGCTAATGATAGGACCTAAAACTGGGCACGCTCTACTGGAAGCCCCCTATCAGGTGTCTTCTCACCTCTGTCATGATGGCTGTTTCAAGAAGTTTTAAGATTTCCGTGAGACTCTGGCACTTCACAGAGATTTGAATCCAGAGCCCAGTTAACCCATTAGAGCTCCCAAACCCAGGTTGGGCAGAGCAACGGCGTCGCTGAGCCCCCAGCACCAGTAACTGCTGCTCACCATCAGAAAGCCCCAGCGACGTGAAGTCCTTCATGGTGGGCCATGGTGGTGGCTCTCAGAAGAACAGAGCCGTTGTGTGGAAGAGGGGCTGGAAATGAAGGAGAAGGTAAAGAAGATAAGATCTTGGAGAGGGATCCTATCCAAGGAAGGGGGGACAGTCAGTCCTGGAGCGACAGGACATGTCTAAGGGAGTCCTAGCTAGGACTTGGGCTGGGGCTAACGTCTGGACAGAGCTCAGCAAATAAACCCCCATCGTAGAACCCTCTCGCACCGCTGCCCCAGCCCAGGTCTCTCCCCAGGGGGGAGCCCCAAGGGCGAGAAGCCGTTGCCCCCCGTGGCATCACGCTTCTGAACCCCTCTTCACCCCCAGCATCGCAGATGGGAGCTCTGAAGACCCGTGCGAGGACGTTATTTCCTTCTTGCCCCTGTTTCCATGACAGAGTACTCAATTTTTAGCCTCTCTTGTAGTTCGTAATCCCAAAACAAGGCTTACTGATAACATAAGAAAGAAAACACTGGGGAAATAAATGCAGCATCTCCTGTGTTGGCTTACGCTGTCGTGTCCCTAACTTCATCTGCCATTTACCGCATTAATTGTTCCAGTAACGCACAGACCAGTCGTGCATTTTGCATTCCAACCTGCTGCCCGCTCTCCTGACAGCACCGTATTTGCAAACACTCAACTAACATGCTTCGCTGTGTTTTGAAAATTCAAAAAAAGTGACGGGGAAATAACATCCCATTTCCCGTCTTCTCGCTTACCAGATTTTGACACATTTGATGCGAGTAATTAGTTAAACCTGATTGGTTTGCATTAAAAAGGAAGACAGCTGAACTGCAATCAAAGACATGATTAAACAAGTCAGTTGTTTCTCAACGTACCTCAGCTATGGACATCTTTAATTTTTATTTGCTATGACAAGCAGGCAGCACAGTGCAGGGGTTGGAAAGGGACGGGCACGGGGACTGTGAGACGTGAGATAACTGAGCTCGTTACAATCTCGGTCACGGGCAAATGCCAAAGTCTTGACCAAATCTCTACATCTCTTGATGGCATCACCTTACATTAAGCTGGTGGAGAAGCCTGACATTGTGGAGTTACAGACCACTGAATAAATACAAACCAAGGGCATTTAACCATTAGATTTATCATTTTCAGTTAAACAAAAATGTTTCAGGCACATACCGCCTCGGTGTATTCGTTCACGACAGCCCTTAAAGACTCAAGTGACACTCGCAGCGTGTGACAACCCAAAACCATCCCGGTGACCACGTTCGCCCACCAGCAAATTCATTTCCCGGGCTGCAGCCGCAGAGCCAGCTGCCCGCGGAAAGCTGAAAATAATGGGACGTTTTACAAAATGCCCCGAGGATCCCTGAACTTTTGCTCGGCGGGACAGGTCTTGCTCAGATCTGCGGGAGCAGCAAATGGAGGAGCCGTGGCTGAGCCTGCCCTGCCAGCAGCCAGCCCCGGGGGGCACGTTTTTAATGCTCCCAGATGGAAAAGCTCTCCTGCTATCTGAAATCCAGCTGCCAGCGCAGCTCCCCAGTACATCTGGCTGCCTACCCTCAATCAATACGAACCATGATGAGACTGGACTTTAAATGCAATTATCTAAAATATCAATGATTCACATACAACAACTGTCACTTTAGATTACCTACGCATTTTATCGTCGGTGATTGTTCTTGAATATTTCATTGAAATGCAGGGGGTGCAGTAGGGACAAGAAGTTACAGCGATGGCTAGAGAGAGAGCAAGAAGAGATGACAAATTAGCACAGCCATTAATTGTGGCAGCATCAACAAGCTGCACCAAGGTTCCTTCCCGATGACACATTTTTAAAGCATAAAGATGACTGCCGTCTAATTTGCCAATTCCCTTATGAAAATACTTGCTGAAAAGCATCTATCACAGAGAGAAACACAATTAATCCTGGCCTGTGCAGCCATTCAAGTGGCCAACAAAATTGGTGTTACCTAGATCGCCCCGAGTGCTGGAGGAGAAACACGGACGCGGGGGGCAGAAAGCGGGGTATTGGGGAGAAGCAGCAGACCTGAAGCATCCCCGACCGATGCTTGCCTCTCCTGTCCTTAAGAACCTCCAAAGAAAACTTTTCCATAATCCCTTTGGTATTTGGAAAGCTTCTTCCTAAGATCCAGCTTAAACCTTTGCTGGTCATTAAGCTGGCCTCTAACAGCAGCGTCCCCAGTAGATATGGAAAATAACTGATAACATCCTCTCTACAACAAAGTTTTCTTTATTTTAAGATCTTCTCATGCTTCAACCTTCTCTTTCTAGCTCAACCAGCCCAGATTTAAACCTTCCCTTAAAGGTCACCGTTTGCCAAACCTCTACACCCTCCCCAGCCTGCCGCAGATTGTCTGCGGAGTTTTTAAGAGCCGTGCCCGAACCCGAGCCCTGTTCTACAGCTGCGGCCTCATCAGCGTCCAGCGGAGGGGAATAACTCCCTCCGTGCGCTGCTACGCCTGGCGCTTCAGTTAACGCGGCAATCTTTGCCTTTCTCACGACAGCATTGTGCTTTTGGTGATGGGATCCACCATCTCGCCCAGATCCTCTTTTGGCAACAGTGCTGACAAGCCCAAACCTTTGTCAACCTGTACCCATGCCCTTGGGGGTCTCTCGCCAACATCTTCTTCCCTTTATTTCACTTTATCTTGTCAATTTGGTATCATTTCTCCAAACTATCATTCCAGGATCAAGTCTGGCTCCTTCCTTCCCAGGTTCTTCCCAGGCTGGTGACACCTGTAGGTTTGCTAACCGTACTTTCCACTTTACTTTCCTAGTCATTTAGAAAACGAGAGTTGGGTTTTATTCCCAGCTTTGTCATTGCAAAGCCTTTGGGCAAATCACTTCTGCTGTTTCCCCACTCCGTGAGGGAAAAGCAAAGCTCAGGAATGTCCAGGATGGGAGCAGCAGAGCCACCTGCGAGCTCCTGACCTGGGAGGAACTCGGAGGAGAACCCCAAGTCCTCTCCTTGCAGCATCTTGCATCTGCCCCCTCATTTTTATATATACATATGTTGGTGTTGGTTGACAGCCACCTGAACATGAGCCAGCAGTGTGCCCAGGTGGCCAAGAGGGCCAGTGGCATCCTGGCTTGTATCAGGAACAGTGTGGCCAGCAGGAGCAGGGAGGGGATGGTGCCCCTGCGCTGGGCACTGGTGAGGCCGCCCCTCGAATGCTGTGCTCAGCGCTGGGCCCCGCACCCCAAGGCGGCCATGGAGGGGCTGGAGCGTGGCCAGAGCAGGGCAGCGAGGCTGGGGCAGGGGCTGGAGCACAAGGCTGGGGAGGAGCGGCTGGGGGAGCTGGGGGGGCTCAGCCTGGAGAAGAGGAGGCTGAGGGGAGCCCTCATCGCTCTCTGCAACGGCCTGAAAGGAGGCTGGAGCCGGGGGGGTCGGTCTCTGCTCCCCAGGAACAAGCGATGGGACGAGAGGGAACGGCCTCAAGCTGCGCCAGGGCAGGGTTGGGTTGGGTATTGGGAAAAACTTCTTCCCCCAAAGGGCTGTCAGGCCCTGGCCCAGGCTGCCCAGGGCAGGGGCTGAGTCCCCATCCCTGGAGGTATTTAAAGGACGGGGAGATGTGGTGCTGAGGGCCATGGTTGAGTGGTGGCCTTGGCAGTGCTGGCTTAACGGTTGGACTCAATGATCTTAAGGGTCTTTTCCAACCTTAACAATTCTATGATTATATGATATATATATATATACACACATACAGACACACGCCCCCCACACACACACTCCACCTCTGGGGCTGCAGCAACTCATTTATTCCGATATAAATGACAAGCCCTAGTATATTTTATACCTTGGCATAAATCTTCAAAGCATTAGGCAGCATAGTAAGACTAGCTAGGTATCCTTATTCTACACAGTCTTTCTGTCAAGGCTTTATTTAGGGCAATTCTTTTATTAATATTATTATTATTATTCCCCCAGAAAGTTCTTATTTGTCATAAGAATGAAGTTTCCGAAGATCAGCTGAAAACCTAATAAGCACACACTGTGACATTAATTGGGACGCTATTACCTGTTTTGCTATAAACACTGCTAATATAATAATACACCTCCAAATCTTTCAGGGAACGTTATTCACATTAATCATTTAATAATTATCGCACAGACGTTAGGATCTTCTCGCAGGATCTAATCTCGAAGCTTTTATTCAGCCTGTACTTATTCAGTGGAGATGGTTCAGTGCAATAGGTGAAAATGCCTCCAGTGAACTCAAACCACAGCATGGGAAGGGATTGGTCTAGGCGTCGTACGGAAAGAAACGGAAAATTGAGAAACATTAAGCCGAAGCAGTGCAAACTGCACACTCTGCTTTCGAAATCAATGGTATTTATCCAATCTTAATGCCATAAAATAAAAGCAGACAACTTGTTAACATGGCAAAACTATGACTTAGTGCTCATCCCTTGGGAGTTCTGGACTGCAAGACCAGAAAAAAAAAAATCAGACAAGATGCTACAAGCACATGAATATGTATAAGTTTTGCAGAAACTCCAACCTGTAGATGTCTCGTCCCACCCTACCTGCCAGCAAAACTGGCAGATTTTTGTAAATGGCCTCTTTAACAGACTGGCATATGCATTAGCAAGTCATCTGAAAGCATCACAGCTTCTTTCTTTTTGTTGATTTTTTTCCCCCTGCCCCTCTTTCTTCAAAATGAGGAACAGTTGGACATCACTTCTGATGCTCAGGCCAATTTGCAGAACCCAATACAGCTCTTCAGATCCTTAAAACAACAGCTCTCAGGTCCATCCCCTCTCCCCTTACATCTCTCTATATTATAAAGATCCTGTTTTACAGCACAGGAAGCTCCGACATCCCGGGAGCAGGGAACGCGCACGGGGCGAAGAGGGACTTAGGGACCGAACCCAAGTCCCCCAGGTCACAGCACGGCACTGAGGAACATGGCAGCAGCATCTCCCGGAGGCTTACGACAGCCCAAAGACCCCGAGGAATTAGGCTGCCGTAGGGATGCACGACACCCAGAGGAAAAGCGCATCTTAAGGCTTCTTGCAAATGTCACCTTTTGGGTTGAGGATGAAACATGTCTGAATGCCACCCCCTTCACGGCGGCGGCAACGCTCCCATCGCCTTCGCTGCGGCGCGGTGTCGCCTGGGACTAGGCACTGCTAAGGCACCAAGGGTCGGGGACAGCTCGGGTCAACCACCACCACGGGGTAAAACCAGCAATTATCGTGCTGCCAAAGAAGGAACGAGGAGAAACTCCTAGAGCAGCAGCATAGCCCGTAATTGCCTACAATTACCTACATGTGCACATATGGTACATTTAAGCCTGATGCAGCCCACGCAAAAACAGCCCCGGTGCTCATCCAAGTTAGCAAATCTTTCCTCCAGGTCAGCGAGCAAAACAGAAATGACTTAATACAGGATCGCGAAACCTTAATGTCTTATCTTGAGTGTATAATGTAGCTTCACTAATGGAATAGGGCTGGAGAGGAAGAGCTCTGTGCTTTCAGTAATGTGTCAAACATATTTGCTCAGGAACGTCCGATGGCTATTTTTTGGCATCTTTGCGTTCGAGCTGTGCCGTGGGGCTCCCAAGCGGAACGGGACGGGGTGGCTCAGCGGAGGGCGAGCTCGGGAACCACGCCGCAGCTCTGCCAGCGATTCACGTGCACCCAAACCCCCCCCCCCCCCCGTATCCCTTCTGCAGCGAAGTATCACAGATCAGCCCTAGGTTTATGCAACCGAATTAATCCCTTACTCAGAAGCCCCTGCCCAGCCTCCTCATCAAATTCCCTCCGCGCTATTCCCCACCAAAGAACGATCTTCCTGGGATACCTTTTCCCAATCGCTGCCGCCGCGCACATCCTATGCCACCCAGCTATTTTTTTCCCCCTCTGTCTACGGCTGAAAGAAGGAGAAATGGTTGACGGATCTACCGTTGGCATGTTGAGAAATTCGCTGGTCTATCTGTAACGGCAGGCATCAGAGGAAAGCGGGGAGACGCCGGCAAAGTGTCAGAGAGGGATATCGTGAGTATGTGCAAGTGGAAACGGCATTCAAATCCAGATAGATTGATGCAAGCGCTGTTGCATAGAGAACAGACTGGGATCTCGCAACTCTAATTTAATTTAGTATCCTTCAAAATCTAGAAGTTGCCAGCTTGTCAGCCAAGCAAGTATTTGACAGTGGTACCTGGCTATAAAGCAGGACGTAGTCTCCTGGACCCACATGAATCAGCCCTGGAGAAATTCAGCTGCAAAAAGCAGATAAAGGTGGAAGAATTCCCACCTGTCTCGGGCGCTTTCATACCTGGATCATCTCTATCCGCTGGATACCAATTCCAGGAGCTGGGAATCCTCTCTCCCCGCTTAGAAATGATAATGTGGGAAAGGATTTACATAAATGACAGATTCTCAGTAATAAAGAAAGGCACTGCACGACAGGCACGTTACCTGTCGGCACCAGAAGGAAATCTGAATTAAGCACAAAGCTCACCAAAGCCTGGTAACCAACAAGGAGCGGACCACAAAAACAAATTTGCTTCTACCCATGTCAAGGGAAATGACAATAACATAATTATTCGCTTCATTATCTGACACCTAGTGACAAAATGAATCCTCGGTGCGGAACTGTGAAGACCAAAGGTCTTACCGCAGGCGTGAACTTGGCTGCTGGAGACACCTCAGAAGTCTGCCATTAATGTGGGGAAGATGAAACAGCAAGGTTGTATGTATCCGTGAGGAAGATGGAGAAAGAAAGAGACTTTCAGGTGCTCAGAAATCTCCCCAAGGCTCGGTTAACAGGAACACAGAAATGGGAATACGCAGGAATTTATGCCTCCGGGGCCCCAACGTACCTCCCCAGAAGTATATGATGCACTGAGGCGTGCTGGGCATATAAAACTCAGGGCAACATCACGTCAGTGCAGCCGGGCAGCAGTTAAGGCCCCTGCAAGCGTGCGGCAAAAATATTACCCCATTACGCATAGCAGGCACTATTTTCTGCCCTCCTCTCTGGATAATGAGCTTAGATTAAATAATCTTCTTTATCTGCGAATAAATTGTCATTAGGCTGAGCTTTCCAAATAGTTTGCATTTCTCACAAAAGCTTGAACTGCATTAACTGGAGAAGAAGAGTATGACCTTGGCCCCACCGCCTTTCCCAGCAGCCCGAAGGCTCTGGCAGCCGCCCAGGACATCGGGTACCTCCAGTTTAGCTCTTCAGGGCCAGGGAGCATTTGTACCCACAAAGGCACCCAATCTGTCACAAGGACGGGGATATCTTTAGTTTTTCCTACAGACACTATTAACTTTACATAAAATACAGGATATTTAGTGAGAGAATTGGACCACATCATCAAATAAAGAGCAGGAGGGTTGTCACCAACCCCACTCCACTGAGAGCTCAAGGGGTTCAGACAAGAAGGACCCACCATCTGCACACAGATGAATGAAGTCCCACCTTGAAAATATGCCTTAATATGAGAATCCATATACGCTGTGATTATATTTTGCTTTGTTTCTATTTAGTAGCCACCACTGGCCAGAGATCCTACACTAGGGAAACAGCATGCAAATATGGTCTATAAAATGGAGCCGTGAATGCTTTTCCTTTGGTTTTCAAGGGCAAGAATGCACTCCCACAAGAGCACTGAGCATTTAATGATCTTAAGTGCTGACAACACTTCTGAGAAGAGGATCTGGCAAGCAGAGGTGAAATCGCTTGCCCACGGCCACGCTGCAAGTCAGCTTCAGAGGTGGCAAAGCGGGACAAGTCCCGACCCCGGCGCTGCCCTCCTCCTCCTCCTCCAGTGCCCGGGCTCTCACGGCGCGCCGGTGAAACCCCGAAACAAGTGCGATTGCAAGTGCCTGCTAATTCTCTGGAGGAGTCTTGAGCTTCACTTGAACTGTTGCTGGCAATTTAATGGTATCAAACACAAATTAGACATTTTCTCATGCGTGCGGCTCGCTTTCCCTTCCTCCATCCCGTTCGAAAGGCAATACTCCAATTCAGGACAAAGCCACAGCCTGCATAATCCAGAGTAAATGGAGTACCTTCTCCTTTTAGGATGACCAGATAAAAGCTGGGAAGGATTTCTGCTAGCCCAGAAACGACCATCTCCAGGTCTGACGGCAAGCAGAGAGACAGCCCGCAGGCTGCGGCACCCGGTATGCGGAGCAGGAGGTAGGAAGGCACCTCTCCAAACTGGAGAGATGAGCTGAAAGCTTCACTGCAGCTGAAGGACACCCTAAACCTTGCCTTGGGAGACGCGGTGACCGCAAATGGAAGGGGACGGATCCAGACGCAGACAGAAAGCAGGTCCAGCTAGGACAGGGGAAGAAATCCTCTCCAGGACGGGGAGATGCCCTGCAGCCCGTGCTTTCTGCTGTCTGCCACCCAAAGTTAGCAGCACCTTGCGCTGCCTACAGCACCAAGGAGACGTGGCTCCAACTCCTCCATCGTCTTGCCCAGAAAACACAGTCCCACGTGTTCAAAATCCCTTCTTTTGAGTGCTGCTCAATGGGACTCCTGCAAATTGGTTTCCGATGGAGTTATTGGTTGTCTCTCCTGACAGTCTTTTGTATTTTAGATTTCTCTAGCACGACAC
Organism: Platalea leucorodia; assembly: GCF_965183815.1. NCBI lineage: Eukaryota > Metazoa > Chordata > Aves > Pelecaniformes > Threskiornithidae > Platalea > Platalea leucorodia. The sequence goes on from NC_138858.1 coordinate 2,455,578, forward strand.
TCAAAAAAAGAGACCTCAGAAAATGCTGGTCTGCGTGTCCCTGTCGCTCAGTTGTCACTCGCTCAGGCATAAAACTGTAGCAATTCCACCTGGGAGTGCAATTACATTCTGTCCCTGCGCTTAGACGCAACTTCAAGAGTCTGCAGGTGCTTTAGTTTCATAGTAAGAAGAATATTTAAATGACTTTTTTCCCCGGCAAAAATCCATTATTGTATCACGCATGGCATCTATAAAACTATTTTCTTTTATTTTACATTAAGCCTTAAGGGCCAGCGCCTCCCTCATAAAATGATAAATCCTATAAATTAAATAGGAAGAAGCAAATTTCTATGTAACAAATCACATCCTAATTTGCTAATCCATTACGACCCAGTCAGAGGTTCTCTGTTCCGAGTCTTCATTTGTAATTCATGAACGTTTCACATGCACCCATGCATTACCAGCGGAGCGCTGCGCGGCATTGTTTGCAGGCGTTTTACAGGCATCGACTGCACGTGGAGGATGGAGAAAATAAAAGGTGTCTTGTCATTCTGCTGAGTCGGTGAAAGGAAAGCAGAACATTTGCTCTCTGTCACCTGCAATGATACTCCTCAGCACGGAGAGACAGGAAAACTAATGACAATTATGTTAGTATTATACCGACACGATATACGGGGCACACGTTACAGGTGGAAAACCTCCTACTGAAGCATAGCAGTAGTCACCGATAAAGCGAGCAGGTGTTTGTAGGGATCTCCCATCAACAAAACCATCCCCTTGTCAAAGAACCAGCGTTCCCTGTAACGCGTTCCCCACTTCTTGGCTTAGCCCGCTTTTCAATATCGCAAGCAACGAGGCCACCTACCACTTTCCCAGGCGAGCCGACACGAGAGCGGCAGGGGGCAAGTCTGGCTACCAGCCTGCAGCGTTATTGCAATGCTTTTCACTTTTAGTGAAAAATACAATATAGGAATTCAATATCGACTGTGCAGGTCTGGTAAAACCCCTCCCGTACAGCAGTCTGCCTCCAACAGCTGAATGTGCTTGATGGGTCAGAAGCAACAAGGGGAAAGAAACCCCTTGGCAAGCAAATTACAGCATAACCTGCTGCTGAGAGTCCCGTGGAGACCGGCAGAGCGTTCACGTACATCGCTACCCCCGCGGGGCAAAATGCCTCTTCGCCGTAAGGATCCCCAAGTTACAACCACGGCGATCGGCGCTGGGCTAAGCTGCCCCTCGCCTGGAAATCCTGGGCTCCTCTTGGAAGCTCTGTGTACTTTTTGGCTCGCTTCACCCTCCAAGATTGTCTCACTGCTCTTTTTGCTGTGGGAAACCAATGCGAGCAGCCCTGTACTTGGGAATGACCCTGCAATACCGAGCCAGATTGCATCGGGGCAACTGAGAAAACACCACGCAGACGCTGAACAGATTTCGTATTCCCACCAAACACGAGTTAGGACAGGGATGCAAGTGCTATCTCTGAAAATACTTCGGCAACAAGGCAGACCAAACAACACAACTCATCTCAGAGACCAACCTGCTCTTTTTTGTGTGCAAGCAGGGCTTATTCTGGCTGCAGCTACATCCCAAATGCTGGATACACACGCTGCCTCCCCAGCATCTCTGTATCCCGGCCCCGAGCATCCCCACCCCACCAGCTCTCCTCTCTCCTGAGATGAAGCATGAATTCTGGCACCTTGAATACCATTCCCCTAAAGTGTACGGCTTTTAGTTATTTATTATTTTTAAAAGCTATTTAAAATGGTTGGCTTTGATCAGGATTTCAAAAATACACCGAGCACCTGACGACACTTATTACCACCGCTGAGGCCAGTCTTTATTCTTGTTGAAGTTCGTGGGCCCTTTATTCTTGTCTTCAGAGGCAGCAGAAAACATTATTATGTCCACGCCGGCTCTCGGCATCAGCTTCTGTCCTCCAGCTCCTCTCTGCTACTCCCTCCTTGATATATCTAAACATCCAAACAACCGCAGACCGCGTTTGGAGAGGAGACATTTTCATCATGAAGCTGACATGCGCGACCTTAAGGAAAGTCTTTATAGTGAACCAATTGTAAGTAAATATTGGAATTTAAAGTGATGAGAAACAGATTGGGTGTTGCCTGTCAGAGCCCCAAAGGCCACATAATAAATGGCTAGGTAACAACAGCTCCGGCTCATTGAAATGCAGGCGTTACTCGCTGAAATTTCACATGCACGGCTTACTCTCCGCTGCCTCCTTAACAGATGTCAATGAATCAGATATACATGTTCAGTGAAACGAAGTGCAAATATCACTGCAAAAATCAAGGGGAGGCGAGGAGGGAGGCCGAGCCCTGCGCATCCCTCCACGCCTCCGGGCTCCGGCCAGTCTGCGGTCCTGCCCCAGCCCCGCGGCCCCCATGAGATGCTCCTATGTCCACGCAGCCGCACCCGAAAGCTTATCTTTAAGTTTCATCTAAACTCATCGAGAGAGCTTCTAAAATCAGACTGCCCCGCCGTTGAAGAAGGAGAACATTTTACACCTACGCATCCCTGAGACTCAAAGCCCCTAGGATTATTTTTGCCATGAAATCTTCGAAATATCTGGATACGCTTTTTCATCAAGGGATGTTAGAAGTTGAATTATTCAGCGTTGCGACTACGAATCAGCGCAGGGCTCCAGGCAAGCCTGTGTGCCACCAGCGAGGAGATGTTGAGCACGGGAGAGTATTCCCTGGGCCGAGCATGGTCTGAACCAGGTACGAAGCAACCAATTTCCTTCGTGCCCTGTCCCTCCGTTCACTCTGCTTTTTCATGGCTCGCTGTATCCCAGCCTTACAGCCCTCCATGCATTATACGCCAGGTTTCTTCTGGTCCAACATGATAGCACCTCATTGAAGCCAACAGATAGGCATTTATTCACACCAGCAGAGAACGTGGCAGTATATCATAGAACCGTTAAGGTTGGAAAAGACCCTTAAGGTCATCGAGTCCAACCATTAACCTAACACTGCCAAGTCCACCACTAAACCATGTCCCTATATTTAGTTTCCATTATATGACTTGACTCCTTCTTGTGGTCAAACATCAAGCAGTTCTTTTCTGAAGCTGCTATGAAATATCTTACCTTTATACAGCTCTTAAAAGGAATATCCTCAACTTAAATATCACCTAGATGTTGGTCTAAAATTGTTTAACTTAACAGAACAAATAATACCTGGTTTTGCCATAATTGAAAGCAAATAGAGGGGAAAACACCTCCCTCTGTGTTTGCTTTTCTGCATTTGAACAGATTTTCTGCATACACAGTTTCACAGTTCTTCTAAGCATCACTCAGGAACCCTCTCCCCTGCACTCCTGACTGCATCAAGGGGATTCAAATCCCTTAAAACAGTAAGAAAACATAACTGTAGTCATTACTAGCGAAAGCTGAAGGTTACTAAATACTTCATAAAGTGTAAACACTAATGGAGATTAATTTCAAATGTGAATTTGACTCTAAATCAGGATGAGTCCCCTCCAGCATACTCACATGGCAGCAGAGCAGGACCAAAGGAGGTGCTACTGGTGCAGGTTTCTGCCTGAAATACTTGCTGTGCGATGGAGGACGAGTCTCACCTGGCCACAAGCAGCTCTGCAGGCAAGGCAAGGCAAGGAGGTCTTGGAGGTGACCACAGATTAGAGGCAGGTGGCTCTGGTCTCTACCAAAGCTGCTGCTTCAGGGTGACAGGGCGCAACCACCTTCACCGGACAACCTGGCCAAGGTTGGACGGGGCTTTGAGCAACGTGGTCTAGTGGAAGGTGTCCCTGCCCAGGGCAGGGGGGGGTGGGAACCAGATGATCTTTAAGGTCCCTTCCGACCCAAACCATCCTAGGATTCTATAACCCCATCCTGGTGCTGCCCCGTGCTCCTGCTGACCGAAACACGGTGCGGCCACGCGACGATCCCAACCACGGAAATCATCCCCGTGACTCCAGACTTTCTCTTTGGCTGGGCTGGTGTCATTTACCCCAGAAACCAAACAGAAAATCCAGCCGTTTCTTAACAAAATAAAACCTTGTTGAGTTTGCAATCCTTGCCTTGAAACTATAGAGCGTTTCTTAATGAGCTTTTACGGGACTGATGTCCTGAGTCAGAGATTCACCATTCACTTCAGTCATTTTACTCCCACTGCTTTTACGTTATAAAATTGCTCTTATTGGTACACAGACTAAGAGCACCACCCAGGGAGGCATCTATGGAAGTATACAACTCTCCGTAGTCGCTCTTACAGCCCCGAATTTACTGCTACCTTGCGCAACGCCGGTGTTTTACCACCTTTGTTGTCGTAAAATACTTTCATGGTGATTAAGGAATCTGACAACGCACCATAAACCCCATCATTTAGGTTAGAGAAACCCATAAAAAAATCTAACTGATGAAGGCGTATTGCTCGGAGCGGGGAGGTCACCCAAGCTGGGTGGGTGAGACCCTGGTGCCAGGAGCATCCCCAGGTCTCAGGCTGCAGCTCGGACCGAGGTGCACAAGAAGGGTGAGTGCCCCTCGCCAGCCGTGGTTGGAAGGCATTCAGCTTTGCGTAGAAAAATGGCAAGGCTTCATGGTCCAGAGGGAATGAGAGCTGGAGTGTAACTGTAGTCCTCTTTCAGAAAAGGAAAGAAAAGGCAGTCCCAAGGCTGCTCGAGGAATTGTTAATAGATTTTTTTTTAAAATGCCAGTTTAAGGTACGCTGGAAAAGCCATTTGTAGTTGTGATGCCAGTGACAATCTGTCCAGCCCTTAGAAATCTGCAGACATTTGGGGAATAGAGGCACCTGGTACCCCGGGTCTTTGGGGGTTTAATATCTATTTTGGATACTGGCTCCTAAGCCCCACTTGAGACGAACACCCCCCGCAGCGTGACGCACCCCGCAAACCTCAGCCCGGCTCCCGGGATGCTCCGGGGCTCCCCGCATGGCACACGGCCGCCCCGGTGCTCCCCACGGCACCCCGGCAGCTCGGCTCCCCGCCGGGTCTGCCTGCCAGGCCACAGCCGGGGCACAGGGACCACGGGGCAGCGCTGGGAATCGGTTCGGATTCCCAAACTCTTGGAGGTTTCTGGTTCCCGGGGAAGGTCTGGAGCTCTCTTGCCTAAAGCACGTTTTTAAACCCCTGACTGATGCGCACAGAGCGCAGCCGAGGGTCTGCGGGCCTCAGGTAAAAGAGGCATAATTTCAATATGTGCTCTTCTGGGTTTCCCTGCTCATTTTGAGACAAAGAAACGTGCTTATGGCAAGGCAAGGAAATGCGGTCAGACTCTGCCGTCGGGTACAGGGAGTGAATTTGGGAGCAGAGCCCTGCAAGTCTCCCAGCCCGCTACTCGCCTCCTCCTCCGCTCCTGCGGCAAGGGACTCGCTTCTTGCTGCTGGTCGAAACTTTCCTGCTAGGGCCACAAATGATCTTAAATCCTCAGGCAGATCACAAGGCTTACATTTGCTAATCCTATAAGGAGAGAGCCAGAAGAATTTTGACGTAGTTCAGGAGGTCCTGGTTCAAAGTCTTCAAGGCACCTATGAAAGAATATCTGAGACTTACAAAGCCAAACGCAGGTGGGTACATTCAGAAAATTCCATGTGTGCAGCTTTAACGCTTCCCAGATGATGTTCCCCACGGGTACTGACACTCAGATAACCACCCCGTCGTGGCAAATAGGAGCGACTCTTCTTTGTCTTTTCTGCCGCCGGTACGGTATGAGCGATACCATTTTTCAACCTCGTTAAAAGCTGCTGTTATATAAATTGCTGGATCTATTAGTATATCTTAATTATGGCATCTTGAGCTGCTCTTAGCCTCTTGTGGGACAAAATTGTCATGATTTATAGTATGCTAACAATGATATTTTTACATTAGTAAGCAATTAAAGGACTAAACAGCACCCACGGGAGGTCTAGAAAATCTTGGAAGGACCACCATCGTTCTGAGTTATATCTGGTTTAATTGTATTTACAGAAACCTTATGAAAGAATAATACCTTGTCAAAATATTTGCAGTGTTCAGAATAAATGTGTGTATAAAAAGCAGCATTAATGGCTTGAATTTATGATTAAAGGAAATCATAAAGAGGAAGAAAAAAATAGCCCCTGATAAGGTCACGGAGAGAAGATGATCACAGGGCTTTAGATTTGTCAGCCTGGATTGTTAGAAAATGTGGGTCATTTTCTGGCAGGTCTGTGCTCGCGATGCAGCGATGACAGGTGTCATCATTACAGCTTATATTTTTAATGTTATTACAGCACCGACGGCTGTACCGTATTAGCCGCAGCGATGCTCTGACTGCGGCGTAGGTTCGTCAGGACAGGCTGGAATCAAAGCTGGCAATATTTTCCCAGAAAGACACGGGGCAGATGCTCCTTCCTCCTGTACGGGGCTGCCGCACCTCCCAGCAACGAGATGTAAAAAGCTCAGGAAAGGTATTAGACTGGTTTGCAGGTATTTCATAGAGTATCAATGAAAAAAAGTCATAGCCAGACTTGGGCATAGAAATGAAGGAATCCTTGACTACAAAAGGATTTCTTCTGCCATTGAAAGCCCTGGGGGGAGAAAGGGCAATCATTAAAATTGCCAGGCAGTGGGGTTTCGTGTTTAATAAGCAGTCCAAAGACACGCCAAACAAACACAGTTAGGAGATTTGGGTCTGTGCTTGTATAATCCAACTCACAACAAATGCAACAGAAATAAGCTGCAATCTGCTACCCCGAGAAAGTATAAAACCTGGAAACATTTGAGGGTCATCGCCACAAAGCCAATTTTTGTACTCTACAAGACAACCATCTCATTGCCTTGGGATGCTCCGTGGGACCAGTGTGCTCCTGCCATGGGGAAACCTTTGCTCGGGTGCTCACCGGTGCAGAAATTCATCCAAAAGCAGTAGGTAAAACAAGAGGTGGATGTGGCGCTGCTCCCCTCCCTCCGCCTGTCCTTCGCTCTCAGTCCCGGTGCTCCCACCGAGCCCAGAAGTGCCGACGGGGAGGAGGGAGCCGGGCTGGGGAGGGCTCCGCGAGGCGGGTGGGCACGCACCCGGACCCACTCCCCGGGTAGGACATCCCCGTTCGCCATAAAACCTGGATGCCTCCCTGCACCACCCAGGTGGAGGGGGAAATCATTTTCAACCTCCTATCTATAGAGGCACATATTTATTTGTCATCACGTCAGGGGCACTAAAACCTCAGGAATTTGCTCCCAAGAGACCACATTCATTGAGTTCTTAGAAAAAAACCATTGGTGACTCGCTACCTGGGCTCCACGCATCTTCCCATCACGTCCTCCGACCATCACCTGCCTGGAAAAGAGACCGACTTTTTCCTTCCCTGGGATTTCTGCAGCCTTCCCAAGGATCGAGGCTAACATTTTATTATTATTCTGAAACAGAAATGTGCTCCTACGTGAGAGGTTAACAAGGTTTTAAAACCACTCCGCTCATCTTCTGGTACAAATGTAAAACAAGCCATTTCGACTGATGGTGAAAATGTCACCTCTTGCATGAATTACGAGGCTCACACCTTCACAGCAAGAACAAAACGGTTCCTCCATTGCACGCCTTTCCAGAGAAACGAAGTTTGTCCAGTCTCCTCTAAAGCATTACGTACCCTTAAGCAGAAATACTAGAGCAAGACTAAAGACGTGGATCAGCGTTTAGTCTTTCCAATTAAATATCACAACCTTCATTTGATCACTGTAATGGCAGTTCAAGGAAAACTTGGAAGGCCAGTGAGACTTATTAAGTATATATAATCTAAATAAGCTCCCGGTTCTCCGCTCCTCATAACCAATGCAGCTAAATATTCACTGTCTTGTGTTCCTCAAAATGATTAGTTTATTCAGGTTAGCTCATATATAAATGTCAATGTAGTCGGAATAGCTGTCCTTTCCTTTTTAGCCTTCACTTTATCCTTTCATCCCTATCTCCGGCAGCACAGAGTAGCGTAAGAGGGTTTCGCTCGCTGGCGTTGCTGTAACTCTGCTAATCAGTGGTCTAATGGTGTGCAAGAGTTCAGTGAATCAGAATTCTTCTTAATTAGTTTTTTCGCTCCCACCGCAATGGAGGTGCAACTCAAATGAAAAATAGGTTTTAATTATTGAAAGTTTCCTATTGAATTTAATTAGAGTCATGCGGTCGGAACCCCACACCTCACTCTAAAAAATTAGAGCTCTTGGTTTCCTAAATGAATTGCAGTAAATATCGCTGCTAAAAGGAAATGCTTTCATGGAAGAAGCGATGACCCTCGTAATTCAGTATGCAAATCACAGAAAAAAAGCAATAGCCGCTTTCCTCATCAATCTTGCATATCCTAAGAGGCATAACGATATTATATCTAACTACCAATGCGTACGGAAAAAATAATGGACTGAACCAGGTGATGTTATAGCAACGGTATCAAGAGCCTCATTAATAAAAAGAAAAAAGGGAAGGAATGAAAGATGTAAAACTTAATACCTCTGCTGTAGAAATGGGAAACAGGCCATCAATAAATAATCTGGGCAGGCTATCACTGATTATTTGGGCTGGAAGGGATTTCTGGCAGATGAGTCAATCTACACCCGGGTTCTGTGGCACGATCGCCCAAACTGTCTGTAGGCGATGGGTTTTTGAGCCTTGCATGCCCGCGATGATACATTTCTTCCACGTTTTGCTATCTTAATTCCTGACTCGCGTCATTTCCCAGCAGATGCAGAAACTTCAAAGGACGCTACTGAAACAGCTTTTCCCAAAACAATGTTTGCAACCAGACTGAATGTGTTTCTCAAAAACTTCCCTTTAATTTTTTTCTGGATGGATGTTTAGTAGGCAACTGAATGACTGAACTGCATGAATGAATAATGTCTTCGTATAAAAGACTGAGGTTTCAAAGTACAAAACCATGAATCTGAAAACTTGTGCATGCAAAAAGATGAACGGGGAATGCAATTATCATTTTTACAGTTCGTATATCTATTCAATTTGAGGCTCCTTTGAAATATTTGAAATACTAGGAAATAATGAATACATTCAAGCAATTTTCAAATGGTACTGGAAGTGCTGCAATACATAAATATACATTTACATGCATAGGGCATCTGTGCATAAGATTTCCCAGCTAAATGGGACACCTAACTGTTGGCTGCATCTAAATATATATGTGAGTAGCATATGCAAGCACAACAAATGCACGTACAGAATAATATCTAGCATGTATTTTGCAATGGAGACTTGCAAAATTGCCTATTCTTCTGAAAATCAGCCGCAGATCCCCGACAGCTGTAGAAATGAGTGTATTTTTACTGCATCGATATCTTTTGGTGGCCAAAATACACAGGGAACAGACGACTGCGTGACTTCCATCCAGTCCCTTGAGGGAGGGTGCGCGGCCGGCGGCTGGAAATGAAAACCCAGCTCCTGCTTCTCATGAGCAGAGCAAATGTTACGTGGCACCATCGAGAGCCGATGGATATAGACGGACTCCTCCAGCGGCTTTATTTATTCAAACAGATTGAATAGCCAGAGCGGCGAAAAATTTTCTACAAAGTCTATCTTTTTTTGATCCTTTGCCAGGCAATAAAAATAATATAGAGTATGAATATGATCATGTTGATGACCTTCACTACAAGACAATTCTCACCAGGCACAGGGGTAAGTCAGTTAAAATTTAGAGCACCGAGCGGGCCCACAGATCCGTGGAAACTTCAGTCCCACTGCAGTTACAGAATGGCCTTATTTCGATCCGGCTACGAAAGCTGGTCGTGCCACCACTGCGGCCACTGGTACTGTAGCGTGACTGGTCACGAGACAAGCCTCCTGAACAGTGTCAGATGGTTTTTTTCCATTAGAAAATGTTTTTTATATGACAGTCTGAATGTATCAATATCAGAAATGCTCACTAAAAAGTACAAACTTTTAATGAAACTCCTCTTATAGAAGATTTTCAAGTCCAAGTATGCATGGCCAACATAGGAAAGAAAGAAAGAAGAAAAAGAATTCATAAAATCTCGTAATTTAGAATCTCACCTAGGATGCTGGAAAATGTGAGATTACTTGAATCATATTTTTGCTTCTGGTTATATACATACATGCATTTGGTGTGGGATGGAGGTACTCCATAGATCTCGGGTTCTGCAGGATGAAGCTGCTCTTTCTCTCTGAATCATCTCCCTTTGGGGACAATGCTGGACAGCACGGGCTGCCCAGGGAAGTGGTGCAATCACAGTCCCTGGAAGTGTTCAAAAACCGTGTGGATGTGGTGCTTAGGGACATGGTGTAGAGGTGGACCTGGCAGTTAGGGTAACAGGTTGGGCTCGATGATCTCAGAGTCCTTTCCAACCTTAATGATTCTACGATTCTATGTGTTGCACCATGATTAAAGAGAAAAATTCTGGAGTTTTTCCTCCATGAACTAACAAGGAAAGGTCCCAGAGCCCCAGGAGCTGGCCCCACCGATGTGCACCTTCACGCTTGTCTGTTCAGACCCTGGGGAAAAGGCGCTTTCCTGCCCATCGGTGGATGGGTCCTGCACTGCTGAATGCAAAGAAGGTTTTAGCATGATCCCTTTTGAAATGCCTGTGTAATCTGAAATACAAATAATTAACAAGATTTAATATCTGGTACACTGGGGTCAGAGTCTTGCAGAATCACATAGCACAAAATTTTCCTAAATTGAAAATTACTTTTCTTTGCCGCATTACACTCTATAATCTGTATTTAATACTGCCCATATCTTTAACTGCTGAAGATACTGTACCATTGGTGTAACTGGTCCATCCAGTAGAGAGTAAAATGAGATTTTCCCCATATTTTCTACCAATTGCTACTTTACAGCTCGGGCTAGTTTGCTGCAGCCAGTCTGCTCTCTCAGTTCTAGTAGGCTTTCCTGAATATGATGGGGATTTATACGCCATTTAATACCATAGCTCCTGGGTTTATTCCCTGGCCCTGGTCACATTGCAGAGATGCTGCTTCACTGGAAGACATTCTTCTGACTAACTCCCTCCAGGATGAAGTCTGGTTGTGGATCTGCAGATAAATTGCTCTAGATTATTGCCGATACACACTAGGGTGAAAAAAGAATAAAAAAAAACCCAAAAACACGCCTTTTTATTCCCCCTAACTACCTCCAAAGTCCTCCAACACTATCTCGGCATGCCTTGGATGCTCATTCCCACATGTGCCTTTCTCCTACGTCTCAGGTCAAGCAACATGAGGCCTCAGCTCCACATCACTCCGGTGCCCTGTCACTTGGTGCCTCCTTTTTCAGGGTTTTGAATTAAAAAAAAACAAACCAAAACCCCAAGTACCATCATGTCTTAAGCTCTCAGGATCCCACAAGGAGCACAGAAGAGCTTAACCACAACTTACGTTGAATAGATGGACAAGCCCAGTCTGGAGGGGTTTATCCAGGTGAAAGCCATGCTGCGCCGCAGGACGCAGGGCCAGCAATCACCAGGCAGATGCTGTCTGTGTTTTCAATTTACGCTGTTTCTGATATCCTTAGTCAACCTTATGATTTTTATAGCCAATATTTATTTTGCGCTGGCCAATACACATGTATGCATTGAAACCCTGTGTTCTGCGCTATGCCTATACACAGGTCCATAAAGAGGGATTGCTGTTTCTATTTCTTATCCCTCTTGTGAAGAAGTTCAGTACACAGAGTGAAAATCAGGCTCCAAAATCATCCCCAGCTATCAACAGAGCTGAGATACCACAGCTTTTTTCATAATCAGCATCAACAGCCTCGGGTCTCAAGCTCCTGAACACAGAAATCTTTTAGAAATGTATCTGATCCCTACCTGTTATGCAGCATTTACCTATACAGCCTAGCCAAAATTCTTATAAACAAGGTTATCGAGAGACTTCTTCGATTCTGGCAAGTCTAGAAATAATGCAAAACCCATAATTTTTGTACTGGTCAGAGCTTCTGGATGGAAACTCAAAGTGAAAAGATGAATAGAGCAGAAGAGAATATAAAGTAAAAGCGAATATAAAAGGTAAGCAGAAGAGCCCAAATTCTGATTGATATTTCTCTTTGAAGGTTAATTTTCTTTCTAGATGTTGCTAGAAAGTTGGAGATGTTAAAAGCTAGTGTTTAAGCCCGTTGAGCATAATTTGAAGTTTCTCACATTTCCTCTGCAGCACTGAAACAAAAAGACCTGTGGGAGGTGACTACTCCATTTTTTGGCATGCAGAAACTCAAAAGGATTTTGTTTGCTCTGGGTTTTTTTTTTTAATGAGAGGATAAGCTGCCGTCTCTTAGGATGCAGAGATGTGTCTCCAAAGGCGACTGATCCCTGCTGCAGGGTTGCACAGGGAGAGCTGGCAGGGCCAGTCCGTGGCCAAGCCGCAAACTTTGACGCTCCTGCACGTGGTTACGCCAACACGGCTCCTCCTGTGCTGCGTCCCCTTGCAAAGCGGGGACACGGCACGCGCGCTCGCCAAGAAAACATCCCTGGTCCCAGGAGACTGTTCGGTAAAGGTTAGATAAAGGATGCTTCTTAAGACAGACTCTGCGGACTTAACTCTTGAGATGATCCTCCATGATTGCATACAGTCTACTGGAAATGAATTTCCAACCTGAAAATTTAAATTCTGGATCTCCTCCGTATTTTGGGCACCTCCCGCCACAGTCCTTCTTAGAGTAGGAATGAAGAAACTCCATCATATTTGACTGACTACATAGGTTTGATAACACTATAAATAATTCTCATGTATATGTATCTGGTGATATAAATCTAGAGAGGGGACTGGGAGAAATGGAAATCAGTGCAAGGCAGGCTGAGGTGGAAGGAGCGGGCTGCGTTACGTCCTTCCCTTCCTCTCTGCATGCCTCCCAAGAAGCTATCTGTGCCTTTAGCCACTGAGAGCCTCTCCTTTCTGTACGTAGAGTTGTGTGCACGTTTACTACTGAAACAAAGAACTAGCAATCCAAAGGTATAACTGGCTGTTGAAAAGGTTGAGAGAGGCATAGAACCTGGAGACAAATAAAGAGATGGAGAAAGACAGAGGAAAAAATCCCAGTGAGGGGCAAATAAGAAATATATTCCACCAACAGGGAAAGATAGAAGATTTTCTCCTCTAATTGCTCTCTTGCAGTGCCCTAATTGCAATACAGTGCTCCCCAGTCTTGAGTCAGCATCCTCAGTGATTCACCTCCCCGCCGGATGACCGCGATATCCCGTCACCCGAATGGACACCTAATGTGCACCTGTAGTGCTTTGATGTCGCAGTAATAATGGCGCTGGAGTCCCGATGACAGCGATGAGCATTTCAAAATACCGAGGGATCAGTCACCGTGACGCTGAATCGGGGGTACAACCTACCGATAAAACTATCTCGGCGGGAAGCTGCTAAAGCAAGCTGATGGGCCTGATGCTGTTACGGGTCTGCAGAAAAGGACTAAGTTTGTACAGAAATGTGACTTTCTGAAAACACTGAGAATTTAATTAATATACACTATTAAATTGCGAAGTAGAGAGTTCTGTGCAGGGGGATAATTTAACAGTAAACGCTACAAAAATGAAGAAGTTCTTTTCCATTGCGCTGTAAAGGATTTCTCGCACAGAAGTCTACACAATAGCAAAGGGGAAGTTCACGCGTTGAGCTGTTGAACCAGTCCTACTCTGTAATTAATTAACAGCACGCGATGAAAAGACCATCGTTCTTTTGTTTCTTCCATTCAAAACATGTACCCAAGAACATGAATGCTGACTAACAGCAATTATAATATTCTAGAAACATGACACAGAGTTTATGGATAGTTGGAATAACAAAAGACGGTGAAGATACAGGCACTCCCCACCGCGCTGGGGGGTCTCTCGTGCTCCTCTCCGTTTCCTCTATTGATTTTCCACTGCAGGCACGTTAGGACAGCAAAGATCAAATTCAAGCTAACAGAGCATGTTGTCGGTATTTATCCTTCAACTCTGACTTAATGGATTAGTTATGGGAGGGAAAAAAAATCTTTGCAAACATAATTTTGGAATTAGAAGAATATGAAGTCCAGGTCGTGGAGAGAGCCGGGTCAAAGATGTTAGCGCTCAGCACGGCATGCACCTCTCGCCAGCCCCAGAGATGGCCAGGGAACAGATTCCTCAGTTTTTGCTGGGAAAAATTTCTTAAAATTAGAGGAAAAAAGCTGTTCTGGTAAAATTCAAATGGAAAGCTTGGAAGCATTTTCTAGAATGAGCTCCTCCCACAGCTGTCCCTCAAACATTTATTTTGCGTTGAGGTGAAATGCTCTGTTTCACCCAAAATGCGTATTTCGTTACACATTTAATTTACTTAACCTTTATGTTTGACATTTTTTCCCATGAAACACAAAGTGCTGCTCAAAACGAAATTCTGAAAAGTTTCACTGGAAGATGTGAAAATTAAACATTTAAAGCTTTTAAAATAATGCATGTGTTTGGGTATTTTCTACATCCTATGTGCCATATCTCAATGCGCTTCTTAGAATCATAGAATCGTTAAGGTTGGAAAGGACCCTTAAGATCATCAAGTCCAACCATTAACTTAACACTGCCAAGCCCACCACTAAACCATGTCCTCAAGCACCATGTCTTCCCGGCTTTTAAATCCCCCCAGGGATGGGGACTCAGCCCCTGCCCTGGGCAGCCTGGGCCAGGCCCTGACAGCCCTTTCGGGGAAGAAGTTTTTCCCCATACCCAACCCAAACCTGCCCTGGCGCAGCTTGAGGCCGTTCCCTCTCGTCCCAGCGCTTGTTCCTGGGGAGCAGAGACCGACCCCCCCGGCTCCAGCCTCCTTTCAGGCCGTTGCAGAGAGCGATGAGGGCTCCCCTCAGCCTCCTCTTCTCCAGGCTGAGCCCCCCCAGCTCCCCCAGCCGCTCCTCCCCAGCCTTGTGCTCCAGCCCCTGCCCCAGCCTCGCTGCCCTGCTCTGGCCACGCTCCAGCCCCTCCATGGCCGCCTTGGGGTGCGGGGCCCAGCGCTGAGCACAGCATTCGAGGGGCGGCCTCCCCAGTGCCCAGCGCAGGGGCACCATCCCCTCCCTGCTCCTGCTGGCCACACCGTTCCTGATACAGGCCAGGGTGCCACTGGCCCTCTTGGCCACCTGGGCACCCTGCTGGCTCGTGTCCAGCGGCTGTCGACCAGCACCCCCAGGCCCTTTCCCGCCGGGCAGCTCCCAGCCGCTCCTCCCCACGCCTGCAGCGGTGCCTGGGGTTGCTGTGCCCCCAGGGCAGGACCCGGCCCTGAGCCTTGCTGACCCTCACCCCGTGGCCTGGGCCCATCGACCCGGCCTGGCCAGGGCCCTCTGCAGGGCCTCCCTGCCCTCCAGCAGATCTATAAGCTGTAGTTGTCCTCAATTCATGAAAAGTTGTTCTTGAAGGTAGGAGGTGCAAAATAAACTGGGCTGCCTTTGGGCTGGCATTGTTAATTTGCCCCATCGTTTGTTTTATGGTCTTTTGTGGAAGATGGAAAACCAAGGCGTGATGCCTTCCAACAGTGGGAAAGCATTTCTGAAAATAAGGTTATTTTTCAGCATTTCCTGAAGACAGATTGGATCCAACCATGCACTTCTGGAAAATAATTTTGCAGTCCAACCTCAGTGACTATGGATGACTCATTCCCAGCACCGGTACGCTGCAGCCAGTGCTCTCCTCCCGCCTAGCACCGTCCTGCTGCACCAGTACTAACTGGGCACTGTCCTGGTCTCATCCCACAAGCTCAGAGGAATCTTTTTCTGACTTTAATGGGTTCTGGGTAAATGCTGACCATGGCTGTACCTTCCAGTAATTACATTTATTATAGTAAGACTTCCCCAAAGCGAGAACTGCGGAGTCAGCCTAGGAAACAAGAGCGATCCACCAGTAAAGAAGATAAGGGCGTCAAAATTAATGAAGTCTGCTGTGCAGCATCTTCATCACCAACGGTGGTGATTAAGCTGCAAAGAATCCGCTCTGAGCTCTCAGGACGGATGGGATAAGTGAGGCTGAGCTTGTGAACAGCCAGTGTGACAGGGGAGTTGTGGCAATCAGCCAAAATGGCTTTCCAAAGTGCCACTTCAAAGTTGCTTTTTAGAGTTAAGGTAACCTAAAACTAAGAAAGCAAGTAAAAAATGGAACCGATCTATAAATTTTAAGTGCTGGAGACACCACATGATCCTTTTATCTCTAACGTCAATGGGATGTGAAAACTGACCTTGCACCTCTGGAGCTGCAGAAGTCCCATTTCGGTACTGCCATCTGTTCTTCCCTTCCGTCGGGGTGTATAAAGCATCGTGAGGACTGTTCAAAGGATCCTCCTGTCTTGGACGGTTTTACTGAATTACCAGCAAATGTACGTCTGGCTTTCACAAGGGAAAACTCTACAATCGGTGAAATTGAGATTTCTGTCAAAGTAGCCAAGAGAACAAGTGGGATGAGACTTCTTCTGCGCTAAAGGAGCAAGGTAGCTCCCATCAGCCTGCAATTTCTGCAGCATCTCTGCCTAAAGAACAACCATATCCAGTCACAAAGAGCCCTCCCTACAATTCCGCCAGCTGCTTTCTAGAGTGAGAGGGCAAACATCTTCCATGTTTACCACGAGGTGATCCCGCGTCTTCTGCACGCCGTACAAAGACCAGATGACAACGGTGCAAGGCCGGCAGCCGTCCCCACCGTTGCTTCTGAAGGCACCTGGGAACCACGCGCTGCGCTTTCCTTCTCTCATGCAGTCCGATGTGCTTCAACCAGAGGATGAAAATACAATCGCTCTGACCACACCACGCTGCAGAATGACCAAATAACAGAGCAAAACAGCTTGCATGGGTTTGCCATGTCTGCAGGGCATCTTCAGGTCAGTCTCTTTTCCCCAGTAACAAGCGATAGGATGAGAGGAAACGGCCTCAAGCTGCGCCAGGGCAGGTTTGGGTTGGGTATTAGGAAAAACTTCTTCACTGAGAGGGTGGTCAAGCATTGGAACAGGCTGCCCAGGGAAGTGGTTGAGTCTCCATCCCTGGAGGTATTTAAAGGACAGATAGATGTGGTGCTTGAGGACATGGTATAGTGATGGACTTGGCAGTGCTGGGTTAACGGTTGGACTCAATGATCTTAAGGGTCTTTTCCAACCTTAACAATTCTATGATTCTATGATTCATGCGGCTGGAGGCACACCAGGCTTAGCAGGACTGAGCACAGCAGAACCACAACATCCCAGCACCTCTGGCGAACAAAAAACCTGTACAGTTTCTACACAGCTCAAGGCAAGCAGAGGTACTACTACTAATTTTGCAGCAATCGGCCAAGGAACCTTAGTGCTTAGAGGTCATGAAACCCGTGAATTTAAAACTTCCCTAATGTTCGCAGAGCCTTCTAACACTGGTCCACTAATAAATCAGGGAGAGCGTGCCTTCTGTGATGCTAACAACTTATTGCTGGGTATTCAAGGCAAGTTTTTATGCAAGTAGTGATACAACTCTCTCAGCTTGAGAGACAAAATCTCTGTGGAGCCCCAAGTGCTATTGCTTCAGGAGATGCACATGAAGATCATTAATTACTGTCTCGCAACTTGGCTGTGGACCCAGCAGTTTTTTATCTTCTTTGGAGTACTCAGTTTCTATTTGAAGCGCTGTGGAATTGAGGATAATGACTGTCGATTATAACGGGTGGAAGCAGCAGCATCGCTTTATTATAACACAGCATGCTAAATGGTTATGAACTAGAAAGGAAAGAATTAGTCCCCCTCCGTAAAAAAATCTGTGCGTGTTAATTGCTTGCTGACCGCAAGTATTTTTTCTCCAGATTTTCTTTTGAAATTCACGTCATGCTTTGGCGTTTCGCAGCAGCGCTGGAGCCAGAAGGCCCAAGCAAAGGAAAACAAGCAGGTATTTTGAAAGGTTTTTCTGAATTTTAGCATCCGACTGCCCTGCAGGAGGCTGTACTCAAGCATTGTTAAATATACATAGTCCTTTCTTCCAAAGCAAGTAAGAGAGAGATTTAGTAGTTAAGTGGCATCTTCCTTCATTACGGTGTGAAAGAAGAGAAGGAATGAATGAGCTTCAAAATACGTGCCATAGGAAAAAAAAACCTTACTGTCGCTGAGGTTAATGGCAAAAAAGCCATTAACTTCAAAGGACAAATATTTCATTTTATGTTTCGCTATTACCAGAAAAGCAGCATTTCATAACTACCTAACTCTGTTATTACTTATGTCTAGTGGTCTCGACGAAAGAAGGCAAACTCAGAGACAGGCTGTGCCCCCCGTGCCCCAAAGCTGGTATCAGTTATTTCCCATTCCAGCTGAGCAGGGCGAAAATTGTGCCATTGCACCTGCAGAAGATGAGGCTCTCTCTAGTTTACAGCTTTCCGTGGAATTTGCGGTATTTCCAAAAGAACACTTTGTGGGAATTAAAAGTTAAGTTCGCATTAATGATTCTTAGTGGGAAAATGGGAAGCATTTATTAGAAGACACCGTAATAATACCTGTTGATCAATGACAACCACTATTTACTGTTATGCCTTTTCTTTTCTGCTCTAATTAAAACCTCCGGTGGTTTTCTATCAAAATACCAAACCCGACCGCTAACAATTTGGTTTTATTTCGCTTGCAATCACCATAAAGCAAAAATGCCATTCCGTTGTACATATTTATTTTAAATAACAAACAAAACAGAATGAAAACCCACATCATCTCTTGGCAACAAATACAACCTTGACCGTGAACTCAGATTTACCCGCTCTGCGCAGGGCTATCTTGCAGATTAATTAAGGGGAGCAACATTATTATTTTGCACAGCAACTTTTGTCACAAAGACAAATTAAGGGAGCCGGGTCGGGTGATAACGACGGAAGCTGAAGCCAATCAAGAAAAGTCATCAGAGATTTGCACTTGACAAGCGCGGCAGCAAGCCATCCTCCCCCCGTCACCCCAGACAAGTTGAATTTTCCGCTCGTTTTCACTGTCTGAAATTGAATTTGGCCTCTCCCACGCCGGCACGGGGCAGGGGGTGGCCGCGGCCCCTCTGCCCCCCCAGCGCCGGCCGAGCCCCCTCGGCGAAGGAGACCCGGCTGATACCCCGTGTCGAGAGGCCACGTGGACTGCCATGAAAATTCATTGCCGTCACAAGATTGAAGGCCCAAACTGATGCTTTTGACAAGCCTGAAATCAGCAAATGAGGACGGTGAGGAGAAAAAGGCGTGAAACATTGGCTAATTTTAAAGGCTGGATCTCTTTTTCTCTGTCCCCACTTGTTTCTTTTTCATTTAAACGAGTGTAACATTAAATGAATTGCTTTTATTTTCTCCTACTAAGCCTATTAGGATTTAACTATGGAAAGTGGAAGCAATTTTTTCCCGCTTAAGTTCCCTCCCCTGCGCAAGGCCAGGCTCCAGCTGTCAGCCCTCCTGAAGATTCAATGAGATTAGTCCTAAATGTTCTTAGCATCATTTCAAAGCTTCTGACCGCATTACTTCCTCAGACAAAATTGTTTTATCGCTTCCCTAAGTCGAGTAAGAGGTCAGAGATGAATAGAAGTGGCTCTGAGATGCCTGAAGTTTTCAAGATTGTGAAGCTCTCGGTAGCTCCCAAAGCAAAGTGAGATATGGGGTGCTGCCAAAACTGCACCAGCCTCGTCAGAGTACGTGGTGTCAAGGACCCATGAGTTACTCCTGGTTTACAATGTCCTAAGGGAGACAAGACTCACATCCATAGGGCGCAAGTGAAAACAAGGGCCAACTCTACTAAAATCAAGAAATCAAGAGACTTTGGAGTAAGGGCTAACACAACGGGCTGAAGGGACAACCCTAAATCAAGGCTACCGCTCCGTACCCACCAGGTGTGGTCTCGGTCTTTACCTGTTGCAGCAGAGGGACCTGCTCTAACAAGCTACGACAAGTCATTCAGGCAAAATGGGACAGAAATTTGTGCTGTTGGAGAACCCTTGTGCTAAGGAAAGGCAAAGTGTTAACCCAAGACGTGTGAAACTCCCTGACATCCTTCTGGATAAAAGCCTTATGTACAGTATAAGGAGGTGACAAACATGCCCCGACTCATGAAACCCGTGAGAACTTCATAGGTTTGACAGACCTGGTCTATCAAACGCGATGCAAGCGGTCAGAGAAAGGGGTCTGTCGCCCCCGGCTGCGAGGGGCACTCGCGGACAGGACAGGCTGCCTCCCCGCGTCGCACCTCCGAGGGCTAAAAATATCTGCTGTATTTTCAGGGTTAAACAGCCAGGTTTTTGTCAGTATTGGCAATAACTATGCTGCCTCCTGTAAATAAAACCATGAAGCGTTTTGCGTGCATGGATTAACTCCCAAACCTGCTAAACTCGAGCAGAACAGCGTTGTGGGTTTGTGAATGCCCACCACGCACACGCCAACACCGAGCAGGTTTTGGCCATGTTACGGCATGACAACCGTGATAAAAACATCTTTGGAAGTTCACAGGAACAACATCTTTTTGTTTTCACTCTGAACTGATGCCTTCGAAGTTTAGGCAATAGATTTTTTTTATATTCTTCATTAGGACTCGCATCTGATCTCCAGTCCACCTCCAAACGGGCTTGCTCTGAGGTTGCTAATTTGGGCTGTAGATCAGCCCTGCTTAGTTCAGCTCTCTCGTTTGTTGGAACAAGCCTGTTGGTGATAGAGGAAACCTCAATTTGCATGTTAATGAGAGCATAAGTGGATTGAGGCCATTCATGCCAGCATCCATCTCCAATTAGCTGAAGAATTTCCATTCTCGGTTTAAAGAGTTAAATAGTCCCACCGAGGAAACAGCGCTTCGTTTAGGCAAGGAGTCAAAAGGACGGAGAGCCTGTTGGGGAAGCCTATGCATGACTTCATCATTTCATAATAACTGCTAAACCATTTGGGCAGTACTTAGGGCTAACAAAAAAAATGCCTTGCAGAACCCCAGAGCTTGTTTTGAGGAAGGATCATGACTTCAAAAGCACCTAAATGGCCAAAAAAACCCCAGCTCCTGTTGCAAACAGACAAACCTCAACACAAAGTGTGTGCTTAGCTCCTTGTTTTGCTTCATCAGCGATAAATATGTTCACTGCACTCCCAGCATGCTTTAAAGCACTAAGAAATTCTTGTTGTCAAGCAACCCCTTTGTTCGTAGTTGGTTTTTTTTTTTTAATTATTATTAAGCTTGGAACAAAAATGCAAATTAAATATTTAAAACAGCATTCTGCAGCATCCACTAGAGAAGAATATTCTTATCTCCTAGCAAAGTGAAAGGGACTTTTTATATATTCTATTTAACCACAGCGGTGTAGGAAACACAATAAAGCAACACAGCTTTCTCACAAAGAGGTCTGAGCATGTGTAGGATTTCACAGGCGCTACAGAACAGAAATGAAGTGGTTTAGGAATATGCTAATCGCGGTGAGAAGCCGGCGTACGCAGGAGAAATGCAATGTACTGAAGGACAGACGGTAGAAGAAAATAGAAAAGTCCTGAGTTTGGTCCTCAGGTTGGCTTGTTACATGACCCAGGAAGACATCTCCAACTCTTCGCACTTCTCTTCCACTATTAAATTTTGCTTGTTTAGTGGGACAACGCTGGTCATAGATGGGAAATGCCGCTTTGGGGAAGCCAAACGCGTATGGCTGCACATCACTCACCAGCACACCCTGTTGGTTTACACTTTTGTGTGCAACAGGAGAAGTCTTTAGAGCTGTTGATCAGCCCAAATGGTGGAGCTCTACTGATACCATGCAAATGGGAATTAATATTCATTTCATGTCAATACACTGCAAGGTGCGCCCTTCCGTAGACCTTCAAAGGGCTTTCAAGCCCCTGAACAGGAGGGAATTCCAAGAGGCAGGAAGCAAGGGGGAGGCTGGGGTGGGAGAAACCCACTGTCATGCCCGCCGGGTGCAGGAGATCTCCGGCTCTCGCCTCCCTTGGTGCTCCAAAGCTGGGTGCTTTGTCTCATTCCACCTGCCATCCTGGGAACCCAGAGAGCAGTTTTGAGGAGAGGAGCTATTTGGGGCAGGGCGGTCGCAGGGTGCATTTTACTATTTACCTGACAAATATATGAAAAAGCAGCTCTTCCTCTGATCGCTTCTGCAACCCCAAATGTGTTGGGCCCGATCCTGGCCCGGCTGCCTGCGGTCTCCACAGGCCCCAGCAAATAACTGATCAATGGCACGAGCAGCGAAGAGTTACCAGGAGTTCAGTCCGTATTTATGCTGGTGCAATCAAGGACAGAGCCAGCTACATGGTTCAGAGACAGCCAAGAAAGAAATGCAATTGCTCCGGACATTCCTGCGGCGTTCCTCCTGTTAGCTCGCTATTAGACAGCCATCGGACACCGCAGCAGGCAGTTAAGGAGCAGAAAACTCTTGGAAACAAGCTCAGCAAAAGCCACATACGCACCAAAAAAAAAAAAAAAATCAACTTTCTTTGCTTTTCCCTTTCAGAAAGTGTTACGTTCCCGCTAAACAATGCGAGGGGCAATTAAAAAGGACGAGCCCAACTCCAGCGGGTTGAATAGAGCCACTCCAAGGACTAGACCTTAAACAGATGCTTCTTTTTCTCATATAAAGCCCCTATGGCGTCTTTAGGTAGCTATTGTCTTGCTCAGCTCCCCCGGGGACCGCTTAAAAAACTACCTCCTCCCATCGACAAGACGCATCTATTGTGTGTGTCCGACTGCACAGCGTGGCCCCGCACCGGCCCCGCACCTGCAGGCAGCTGCCGGCAGCCCCGGGGGCCGGCGACCCGGCCCGGCGCTGGCAGATGCGGGGTCCCACACCGGGAGACCCCCGAGAGCCCTCGCGGCGGCGGTGCGGCCGTCCCGGCTGACCACCGATGTCCTCCCCATTTATTTCACCCTCAGCTGTGGCTCGGGGGCTCTCCTGCCCGCGGGCCATGCATTGCAAAAGAGCAGCGGGAGGTCTGCTGGGATTTAAATCCCGGTGTTTCTGAATTTAAGGAAAATAGGACCATTTCTTAGAATAGGAAAATATATTTCATTATGTAACGCAATGTGCCCCAAGTCATATATATATATAAGTATATATACATCACTTGAATGAGCAAAGACCTAAATCCATTCCTTTTACACCGCACAAAGTTAAACATCGCTCTACTATTTACTTATAAAATTTAATTATGTGAATCCTAAAATGGGTGTAGTTCTGAGTCAGCTAACAAAAGACAACGGCTTAAGTAATTCCATAGACATAATACTGGGAAGTTAATACCCCACTGCTCACATTTAAAAATACCCACTAATGTTTAGAATTTGAAAGGAATGCTGACATGTGCGTTAGCGAGCTGCATCTGCATTTCTCCCCTTTCGGTGTTATGTTTTAAAAGAGAAATTGGAAAGAGGGTAACGGTGCGCCTTTTGTACGCAGAGTGACCCATCTATCTTCCCCAGCTTTTCACTCGGGCAACAAAGGAGCCAGGGAGAACGGTGTCGTTTCCTTCTGCTGTTTGAAGTGGCATTTTAGGTAACTACGAGGGAGTCATTTTCTTTACGGGGACCAGAACACACCTGCGTTAGGAAAGCAACGGGAAAAAGCGGGAATTGTTGTGCAGCGATGCCGTACAACGCCCGTCCTTCTGCAGTCAACGTTGCCCGCGTGTGCCCAGCTGGGCTTGTGGACTCCTCCTGGTCCAGTGTTGGCTGCAAGCGGTGCCTTGAGGAAAGGCTTCCTCGGAGGACCGCGTCTGGGTCACCTTTGCCCTCGGGCAAATAAATGCCGACACGCGACTCTTATCCTATGAGCTGCACAATGGCCAGGTCCAGGGAACTCATATTTTTAGCCATGCTTTTGATTGCCTGCAACAGTGAGGGACTCATGAGCTGAGGGCATTGCCCGGCACGAAGAAGAGGCACCCACTGTGCCCCAGGACCAAGAGCTGCTCCCGCGGCACCGGGGCCGGCCGTGCCCTCCCGCTCCCCCTCCAGCAAAGGCAAGCGGCTGGGTGGTAACCCAGGGGCCGAGCAATCACGGCATCGACCGGGGGGCCGCAGTCCCCACGTAGCAGCAGTGACGATCTGCCTGCCTGCCAGATGCCCAAAAGACATGGGGTGTCCCATTAATCAAAGGACATCTGCCCTCCTGCTTTCTCGGTAGCTCCACAACCCCTCGCTCCCCCGGGGACAGCGTGTCCGTCTATAATTGACTCTGCTCCCGAGTCTACATTCTTACTATTATGTAGGCGAGGAGTATTTAGCCCAGGGACAAGGAGAACACGGCAAATTCATTTCCACATCTGAACAGATTGTTTTAATGAGACTATGTATGTGTTTAAATGCTCTGCTGGAGTTTTCCCAAGATCTCAGACCTTTACAAATCAAATCCCATACTTCAGTCTCCAGACAGCGCTAAGGTCAGACAGTATACGCTGAGCAAGGCACAACCATCCTAGCAAAAACTAATCCTTGGGTTTGCTCCACGCACACAGAATTTTTTCCCTCTATAATTTAATAAAAAATTTATCAGATCCCCTACCTTGCTATACCCTGCTAAATTAAATATGCATACGGAGAACTGAAATCAGCTGGCTCTCTATACTCGCACGACGGCAGAGCCAAATTCGGGACGTAGGTGCAAACTGAACCTTTCCAAGACACCTCACACTCTCACAGAGCGCAAAGGTGAGATACAGCTCACTTATCCCCTACCGCTGCGAAATAAATCCTTAGAGAAAACCTATTATTATTTTTAACAGCCAATAGTCCACGCAGTCAATTCGTGCCTTCGGGATTCATCAACCGTTTCCTTGATTGAAAATTTCGGTAGCTTTTCGAAGGTCCAGAAACTCTGCTGAATCAAAGACTTCACACGTGGCGTAGCCATTCAATTGTCTTAAATGTTACGAATTACACAAACAGGGATCCTGACAGCTATACAATTCTGCCAAAAGATAAACTGTTTGTAATTGTATCTAAGTCGTAGTGCTCTACAAAAACACCCTGCATTATCTAGGACACATTGCTAGGATTATTCACTCAAATACAAGCTTTTCTTCTGTGGTAAGGAAGAGGTCGCATCTGTCTAAGCTGTTTCTCCTACCCCCTCCTATTCTGTTCTGCTCAAAAGTTGGGAACTAACTTCTTTTTAGGGAAAGGGCATCCCATTTTCGGAATGCAAACATAAAACAACAACAAGAAAATCAGTAATGTTTGGTTTTGTACGATACTTTTTCTTTCCCCTAAAAATAATGCTGGTATAGCCTGTATTTATACATTTCTAATGAAAAAAGACAAAGATTCAAGAAAAATTATTGTGCGTACATACTGAAACAAGACAGTGCATTCAGAAAAAAAAGGAAGCAAACAAAAGATTTCTCATTTCAGGCCTTTTCTGGTTTAGCTTTGTTCTTCAGCCACTCTGCCAACCAGCGGTACTAAAAATAGATATTATTCATAAGTATTTGCAAAGCAGCATTACTCAATTAAAACTCCCTGCTTAATGGACCAAAAGTCAATTTAACCACACCAAAGAGGCCTGAATTTCAACAGGCCGATTCCTTCCCTATCTCGGAGCACTTTCTGCATTTCCTAGCTGTCCCCGAAGCTCCCTGCTCTCCAGGAGCTCAGCTCCCGTTTGGTGGCCCAGGGACGGCGCCTCCAGGCTCCGACGCACCCACCGCGCTTTCCCCGAACGCAGCATCCCGGTGGAAAACCTTCCGCCCCGCTTGCTGGCGCGGGGATTACGGCGGTGATTTATCAGCTGCCAGACGACGCCGGCAACGCAGCTTATCCCCTTAACGTCTGCTCCACGCACCGCACCACGGGAGTCCAACTCTTCCACTCTCTCTGCTCTTACGTCTATTTTTTTTTTTTAATTAAAGATTTCACTGATGCTTATTATGAATAGGCATTCATGACTCCAAACGACTCCTCTGGGCTGTAGCTCTGTCAAAAGGGAATCGATGGCGAAGAGCAAGCTTTCCTTCCCCTACCGCTGCACAGGTAGGAAACCTTTCCCTTGCTGGCAGCGAAGAGGCATTTCAAAGGACCGGGACACAGCGTAGGTTAACACACACTGTCCTGCTATTCAAAACACGGTTAAAAAACATTGAAAAAGTCACGCGGCCATGAGCCATGCAAAATGAATTTGCAGGTTTTGTTCAGCCTACAGGCCAGAAATTTCTTATTCTGCCCTATAATAGAGCTGATTGCCTAACTACAGTGGAAAAAAATGAACTGTGTTCACTTCCACACACCTCAAGCACTAAAGGAGGGAAAGAAAATCTGGTAAATGCGGAAATATTAAAATCCAAGTGAAAATTTGTTCGGCAGGAGGGATACCCACCATCTCTTGCTCAGTCTCCAGCAGTGGGTCTCCATCACCCACGATTCCTTTTCCACAGAGCAGCGTGGCCAGCCTGCATGTGTTGATGCCATCGTACAGGCACAAAATATTAAATAAGAAGCAACTATTACTTGTATGAAGAAATCTTACAGCAGCAGATGAAATTATATGGATGGAACCAGTAAAGGTTTCCATAGTTTCATCTCAGGATGACACAGGAGCATTACACTGTCTGGTCTGTAGTCACACGCCATTAAGTTTCACTGACTTACACCTACATTAAGCCCAAAGATTTCAGCTACCTCAAGACATCTCAAACCACACGTGACCGAACTAGGTGCCAGATGCGAAAGAACAGGAAAACCCACCGTTGTCTGAGACCCCGCAACCATATCCCTTGCAATCACTACTCCCCAGGGCCCTCATCGTAGAATCGTAGAATCACAGAATCATTAAGTTTGGAAAGGACCTCTGAGATCATCGAGTCCAACCGTTACCCTAACTGCCAGGTCCACCTCTAAACCGTGTCCCTAAGCACCACATCCACACGTTTTTTGAATACTTCCAAGGCCTGTGATTGCACCACTTCCCTGGGCAGTCCGTAGGATCAGGACCTGATCTCCCCCGTCACCTTTAGGAGGGTTTTACAGCATCGCTTGCCATCATCATGCTAAATACCAAAAGGGACTAAGGCATTTGGGATCCGATTTGCAGGTTTCTTGCCTGTTCGGGACAGTTTGCCTCACAATTCCCTTGTAAACACAAGCCAAAAATGCTTCTGCCACTTTTTAGTGCTGCCAGATAGTTTTGCTGGTAATAAATTACATTATTCGACTCATTTCATTTCCAAACACGCTGGTATAACGCGACGCTGTGCTAGCTATTGAACAGGGAGAATTTAAAACAAATCTAATTGAGTTGACGTATCAAGACAATGCAATGGTGAGAAGCTGCTTCCATCCCTTTGTCTGTTCATTTAATGCTAACAGTCACTTGATTTCAATCCATTATGAAAATCAAGTGCTAAAGGTACAATTGTATGCAGCACCCAAAGATTTGTTTTCAAATAACGTATTTGCAGACCTTTAAAGCTTTTCAGATGAAAAATGGGGTAGAAATCTACTGGTTTGGGGTAGAAATCTACTGGTTTGCAGTAGATCTGAAGTCAGGAATGGATTGCCCTGCAGGCTGGGACATAGACTCGCTAAGCCCTAGACTTGCTAAGCCCTAGACTTGCTGAGCCCTTCATGCCTCCACATCGCAGAAACGGAAATCCTCGTGTTAGCACATGTCACGGGTTGTTGGGAGCTGTAAGTGCTCATGCCTCACTCCAAGGACATGGAGGTGCTGGAGTGTGTCCAAAGAAGGGCAATGAAGTTGGTGAAGGGTCTAGAGAACGAGTCTTATGAGGAGCAGTTGAGGGAGCTGGGGTTGTTTAGTCGGGAGAAGAGGAGGCTGAGGGGAGACCTTATCGCTTTCTACAACTACCTGAAAGGAGGCTGTAGCAACGTGGGGGTCAATCTCTTCTCCCCAGGAACAAGCGATGGGACGAGAGGGAATGGCCTCAAGCTGCGCCAGGGCAGGTTTGGGTTGGGTATTGGGAAAAACTTCTTCCCCCAAAGGGCTGTCAGGCCCTGGCCCAGGCTGCCCAGGGCAGGGGCTGAGTCCCCATCCCTGGAGGTATTTAAAAGAAGGGCAGACGTGGTGCTTGAGGACATGGTTTAGAGGTGGGCTTGGCAGTGATAGGTTAATGGTTGGACTCGATGATCTTAAGGGTCTTTTCCAACCTTAATGATTCTATGATTCTATCACTCCATCACATCCAAGGAGAGCAAGGCAATGGTGCTATGCTATAAGCTCTCCTGTAGCTGACAATATTTCTGGAATTTGACACCGGTAAGACAAGCAAAATTACCATTAACATTGCATAAAAATCAGGAAACATGTTGTGTCTCTTATTTAACCTTCCTCCTCTCACATTCCTTTTTATTCAACTCGTATCTTGCTGCACTTATTGTTCATTCATTTTTCATGGATTTAGTTTCCATACTCTCATGCAGATTTAACTGCTCTCAGTCTGTCATTTTTTAGATCTCCCTTCTTTTAACTTTCCTTGCAGCACATTTACCCGTTCGAGCCTTGTCTTTCTGTCGGTATTTTTATCCTATAGTCCCTCTATCACACCGCTGAGCTTCCACACCGAGCCCAGCTGCAGAGGTTGGCAAGAGCTGTACCTCAACAGGCAAAGGAGAACATACGTATATTTAAATACGCCAATTCATGGCCTTGAAAAACACAAGCAGGAATTTTTTAGTGTCATTAGAGTAAATGTCCCCACGGAGACCAGCCAGACCTGTTAGAGCCGCTCTGTCCCAGAGAGACAGCGGTGTCCCTGGAGGAGAGGAGAGGAGAGGAGAGGAGAGGAGAGGAGAGGAGAGGAGAGGAGAGGAGAGGAGAGGAGAGGAGAGGAGAGGAGAGGAGAGGAGAGGAGAGGAGAGGAGAGGAGAGGAGAGGAGAGGAGAGGAGAGGAGAGGAGAGGAGAGGGAAGAGAAGAGAGAAGAGAAGAGAAGAGAAGAGAAGAGAAGAGAAGAGAAGAGAAGAGAAGAGAAGAGAAGAGAAGAGAAGAGAAGAGAAGAGAAGAGAAGAGAAGAGAAGAGAAGAGAAGAGAAGAGACGAGACGAGACTCAAGAAGGTCAGTGAAATATCCAGGAATTTAACTCATTTCTTCTAGGTTTAGCTGTGTTTCTGACCTGGAGTGGTTTTTATCTCCCTGAAGGCATGGAATTACCTTCGTCCCTGCAGCTGTGACCAGACTGAGCTTTGCAAAATTAGGTCCAACTCCTAAAAAACAAAATTGTGCTGCAGAACTAAAGCGAGAAATCGGCTCATGACCAATGGATTCAAATGGTTCAAAATGGAAGTAAATCTTTTTGGTTAAATCTTATTAATTTAATGCAATAAATGCAAATATAAACATACACACGTTTTACGTATTCATTTGCAATCTCCTCTGTAGTTGCCACTTACTAGCTTTTCGAGTAGTGGGACTGTATGTTTGCAGCCGTTTGTACGATGGCCATCAAGAACAAAACGTCAGGGACTGAACAGAGAATTTCAGATGGCTCCTTGGAAGTGACTCGCGAGCTCTGCTCAGACAATTCAAACTCCTTCCCGTACAGCAGAACATATTTCTTATATGTCACCGCCATGGAATTAAGGTCAGATAAAGAGATCATTAATAAACCTTGGAGAAGCGTAACTGATCTGTGGAAATTTTATCGACAACTCCAAATGATGAAATACAAAACAACTCCTCATCACTCCATCACCATGCGGGTTTACACGAGCAGGGATGATGGGTTCAGTTGAAAAGGCAAAGTCTTAACTTCACTAACGGTTTCATGTGAAACCTTTCCGTTGCAAGATAAGATCATTATGGGTTGGCTTATTAATTAGGCAGGCATTTTTGCAGCCCTGAATAAATTTCACAGAAGGGAAAGAAGCTTTTTATGCCATTCTGTTAATCCTGCAGAAAAATCGTCCCACCTGTCCCTATCCCACACGCGTGCCCCAGCCATTAGACTGAAATAGCAACTAATTACATCAAAAATCAACTGCTAATTATGCCAAAAGATAACATTTCACCTAAAGAAGTCTGCAGCTCCCCTGGAAAAAAAAATAGCTCTTTTGCTCCCATCTGTGGCATCTTGCAGAGAAGGCTGTTGAATTCTTACTCCCGAGATCAACATCGGATCTTAATCTGCGTGCTAACGGGGCAGGTGGCGGTGAGCGGCAATCGCTATGGAAATGAGATGAAGTGCTGCACCTTAGGAAGAAGCTCTGGCTAAAAGCGAGGGCACATCGTATCGTCTACTGCCTTCTAATTTAGCAGTGCTCTAAATGAGCTCGTAGATGCCAGCTCTTTTTCCAGCCTCTCTCGCCTTTGTCAGCCAGAGAGGGGTTGCACGGAGATGTCCGCTTAATGGGTCCCTTTCCATTGATTAGGAGCAGCGTCGGTGGAAAACGGAGCAGACATCATTAGACTTCATTACCGAGCGCAGCTCATCTTACGGCTGGCAATGATGAGGCTGTCAGCGTCGTATTTATTTGTTAACAATGGGTAAGCTTTCCAGGGCTGATGCTTCTTGCAGATGAGGGGGGGGGGCTTTTTTCACTGAAAACACAGCACTAAAGGTCAGAGGACCAGCTCTATGCTTCCCGTCCCTTCAGGATTATGCTATGGAATGGGGGAAAGTCGGATGAGCTACAGGTTGGGTTCCTTAGTCCCAACGAGAAACCTTCTGTAGCTCTCTGGGATGGGGACAGCATGAGCACCCATGGGCACGCTGCAGTCATCAAAGCTCATCTTTATTACCCCTGCAATATTTTGAAGGGATTTCGCTGCCTTTTGCCACTCATTTCACTCATCTTTTTTATCCCGCCAATATTTTGAAACGATTTCCTTGCAACCCATTGATTAAAAGGCATCTCTGTGACATGGCCTGCCAGAAAAGTCAAGTGTCCAAGTTCCTCTATTGCTTTCTTAACCACAAAACAGCTCATACACCTGCTCCAAAGTGGACATCGTGACCCTAAACAACTAATGCCAGCAAAGTGCTTTGATGCTCTTAATCTCTCCGACTCTTCTCCTACAACAAAAGATAGTTGGGGCTTTTGGTCTTTTGTGATAGATGCAAGGTTTGTTAGATATTTCAGGGACTGCCCTGTGCCCCGAGGTGTCTGAGGGATGTGGAGAGGAGCTCTGTGGGCTCATCTGCACCAAAAAGCTTGCATTTGCAGGGACCTGGCCTCCCCGACACACCGGTCCTTCCAATCCTGCACCGTTACTCTTGGCTAGACAGCAATATAGTTAACGCACAGAGTGATTATCATCAGGTATTCACGAAACGTCACACTTTCCTACGGCACAGTGGAAAAGAAAAATGTTTGGGTTTATGCCAACGTGTTAACGCAATGAAATAAACACTGTGTTAGGGCCAGTAAAAGATTGCAAGTCAAATCAGACTATTTCAATTTAAATACTTCACTATACCAACCCTGTGTTTCCTAAATTTCATTTCATTTCTACTATAGTGTTTTGGGGGTTTTTTTGGTTATGCAAACAAACAAAATTCATTAGTCCCTTGGCACTGCAAAGACAAACCTGCATCAAAATAGATTTGATGTTCTGAAACCTGGTTCATATTGCTCCAAAGCGGGGCATGTCTCCGAAAAGCTCTTTCTGCTTCTTCTATGGGATTAAGAGATTCATTTCAGAAACTCGGAGAGTGATGGAGACCTCCCCTAGGTGAAGAGAGAAGAACCTTCAATCCATCCCTTCCTTCACCCAACACAGCATAGATTAATTATCAATATCTGATCACTAAAATATTAATGACGCATCATGATTTCAACTTATTTTTACCTTTCTGGAGCTTCTCTGTGCATTTTTATGACATGCTTGCCTCATCTAAATTTTGACTTTGATTTCTTTTTGAATTTTTAAAACACTCTTTTCTACTTTCTTTATCTGAGATGTGATATGCTGCAAGTTATACAAAACCTCAGTATCTGGGCACAAATGCATAATAACCCACCAATCCATCATAAAATATCTTATCAGTGGCAACAAAGCTGGAACAATGATATACAAAAATGACAGTGTTTTTTACCTACATCCTTCTAGAAGTTTTTTTAGGGTGAAGGAGTCCACAGGGAAGGACAAAATGGTTGTAATCCCACCTCCAGTTGAGTTTCCTACCTGCTTCACGTTGTTTCAGATATGAGAAGAAGTGAAAGAAGTGAAAGAAATGAAAGAAATATTGCCAAGTATCCCCCTGTTATTATTCTTCCCACTAAGACTGCTGCAGCTCTGTTATCCCAAGACTTTCTGTGCCGATCCAGCGCTCAGAGGCCCCTCTCCATCCTTGGGTTCAAATCCCAACTCTAAACTTCCTCCGACCAAAAGAAGGACTTAAACAGAAACTCCATTTCTTTGGTCCATCACTACACTTGCGCCATATATTATAGGTCTAATTTTAATCTGCATGAAGTGTTTAAGGAGAGGGATCACGTTTTACATAACTGAAAAATTAACAGCAAATTTGGAAAAAAGAAGCGTTGTATTTCATTTTGTCTTAAGATTCCATATGAGTTAGCCAAGTTGGGAGCAATATACAATTTATTTCTTGCATTACTGAAGGAAAAGGATACATGTCCCTGGAGGTATTTAAGAGACGGGTAGATGTGGTGCTGAGGGACATGGTTTAGTGGTGGGCTTGGCAGTGCTGGGTTAACGGTTGGACTTCATGATCTTAAAGGTCTTTTCCAACCTAAACAACTCTACGATTCTATGCTTGTCATGTACATATTACTCTACCCTTTACATCACATAGTTGCTCTTAGTACTGTAACAACTGCCCATACCCTAACCACAACCTTAACATAACCAAGGAATTTTTCTTACTCAAACAAAGCAGCATATGGATGTTTTAAGAATGCAGCTCCTAACCTTTATTTGTTAATCCCAGCAGGCTGATTCATGAGCGATGATGACTCGTTACACCCCTATCCTTACCAAATACCGCTGACTTGAAAGCTCTGGAGCCGCGATCTCGCTTCACGTTTTCCGCCTGCACGGCAGGTTCGGGGCAGCGTCCTTGCCGCTGGGACCGCAGCCTGCGGCGGGGCTGGGTTACCCCAGCACAGAGAGGACAACAAGGTCCCCGAGCCATTTGGGACCCACCACAGTTTTGTGGGAAACCGCCCTGGCATTTCCCTGCACTCCGGAGCCTGGATCACTTTCCTGGACTCGTTGGCAGAAGATTCCCTTTTCCTCAGCTCTAATTCATCCCGATTCACCTTCCTGGCAGCAGTTGCATGAAACGAGGTGGCAGATAATGGCAAAGACTGGTAACTAACTGACGATATCCCTCCATATATCTTTAAAGAAAAAGCATGGAGGAGAGATAATATGTTATCCCAAAGTGAACACACTTGTTAGTATTTTATTGATGTTTTTTTCTCTAAGTCTGTTCACTTGTCTTGTCCTTTTGAGTCGTCACCTCTCTGTAACATCTCCAATAACCCCCCCGCGAGCATGCTGTCGAAGGACGGCAGCACCGCTGCAGGTCACAGGTCCATCCAGCCCCCGTCTCCGATCATCAACACCACTGGGAAATACAGGGCAATCCTATAGAAATACCTCCTCGGAGTATTGTCCCAGCTCCCATCAAACTGCAATTCGTTAAAGTCCTCAGCCTGAGGGTATCTTCATAAAAAGAAAATTCGAAACAGATTTGTAACTACTTTCCTCGCTCCACCTTTTCCCTCTTGGGTCTTTATCAGCATTTTTTTTTTTAAATTTAACTGAAAAAGGGGGAGTATTTTCATAGATTAGAACATGTCGCAGGGGTGGCTCGTGGAGTCTCATTGATTTCAGTATGAATACAAGTTTCTCACCACTTTGCAGTGTCAGGCCTCAGGGGAACAATTGGAAGAATGAATTCATATTTATTGTGGGTTTTAAGGCCTGTTAGGTTTTATTTCTGTCAGCCACAATGGTGTCTTTTTAACTAAGATGGATTATAAACATATGCAAAGAAAATACTGATTGCAGCAGAGAAAGCCGAGTAGATACCTCACCAACAGCTTCATCTCAAGAGCAGACATGTGGCATCCAAGTTATTCCATCAAAAATGCAATCAGAAGCCCAAGAAAGATATTTATGGTTGGGCTGCAAAAAGCTGTACGTTTAAGCCATCCCATAATAGGAAGAGAATGCTATAAAGGATATTGTAATAATCAAGGCAGGCTATACTTTTCTTGCCTTGAGTCCTTGTCAATACGTCAGTTTTTCGTTTTTAATTCTTTAAAAGGGCAAAAACAAGAACTCCACCTCATCTGAAATACAGTTTTTCAAACCAATGGAGAGAGTCTTATGTCTCCATAAAATCAAAAACGTATTTTTTTTACAAATCTCATCGTCACAGCCTCAAAGCATGAGTGCAGTTTAGCATTTTCTTCCAGATTTCTACACAAAATGTCGACAACGGGGAGAAGAAAAAATAATCCCAAGCTTTCATGAACCTTTCCTCGGTAGGAGCATCCGCAGCCACTGCTGAACACTTTACTCCTTCAGAATTCTTGTTGACTTTAACTGAAGCTTAACGCCAATGAATTAGGAGGCAGGGAGGCCTCCAGGATGCTCTTCTGTATCTCCTCTGTACACTTTTATATGCTGAGCATGCAAAATGGCCATTGGGGAAACCTGGTTTTCTAAAATTGTGCAATATTACACTGCTCTGAGCAACCAATATCTCCGTTGCTGGAGCTGGTCGTTCCCCTGAAGGTTGTTTAAAGGAGTTCCTCCAAGATTTCTGTGATAATGTTAATTTAGGTAATTTGTTACCATGCATTGGCATATGTTCTCCTTATCTTACTCTACTGCAGTCAGCTTCACCTAACGAGCCACAATCTAGCCGAGACTGTGCATTTGTTCAGCATCCCAGGATTCATTCGGAAAACGATCATTGTGCCAACATCTTTGCATCCAGTTCTACCAAAGCTTGAACTACATCGTTATTTTACTGACCAGACTATATTACTTAGCTTGGGCTAAATTATTGCATTTGGAAGTTCAGGCATTACTTAACGCGGGTGAAGAAGGAATTTGCAATTCTGTATTTCATTGCCATCCCGGTGCTTCTGAAGAAGTTACTCAGCTTTCACTCCATTCATGGTTTTCAGCCCAACCTTGGGCACCGTCTCCACATATTCCAAGCAATTATTTCACCTTGCCAGCATGCGTTAGCTGCAGCAGCGGCAGTTTGACTGTTCGCTCGTGGAACTGCTAAGGGGAAAAATCCTTTCTGAAGTCAAAAAGTGTTAGCCTAAGTTTGTCTTAGGAAGCAGCCCTTAAAGTGATGTTAAATGGTCGGTAAAGGTCCTCACCGTCACCCAGCGCAGACGCTGGCCAAGCCCGGAGGCGGTGGGGAGTCACGAAGCCCCGCTCATGCCAGGCAGGGGACGGCAGCGGGATGAAGGATTTCCCGGGGCATGAAACCAAAAATCAATCAGCTGAATTCCAACGCCTCTTTGGGCCTTGTGTGCAATATAACCCTCCGGTCCCCCGGGAGACATGATCGTGCTAGGCTCACTCCTGATTGAACTACCAGGGAGACAAACGACCTCGGACTTGTGCCTGTGGCAGCACCATCAGTACCAGCCAGGTCTAACGCACTTCTCTCGGGTTGATTTTCCTGGCCTGATTTGACCAAATTACTCCTATTAGGGGCTCTGATATTCACATACCTTCCTTTGACCCTTCCCTTTGCCCTACCCTGCAAAGAGTAGGGCATTGCTCTCCCACCCCTCTCTACCCACGCTATCCCCTTCCCCGCCGCTGATCCCACCACGTTCTGGGACAGCTGAAACCCCAAGGACCAGCTGGTCCCCAGCCCCATGGCCCAACCCAAAGGCCTTTCATTTCCATGGTGGCCCTGGAGCTTGGCAGTCCCAGCTACCTCGCTCGATACCTGATGGCTCGACAGAAATGCAGGAGTTTAGGATTCCACTTTTACTCCGTGACAGGATGCCCCGGCCCTGTTTCGGCAGGTTTTGGTGCTTTGCAGAGCGCACGCAAACTCCCCACGTGAAACACAGCTCTGGGTACAAGCTTGTTAGACAAAATTGGCACAGTGCTGGAAACAGACATTTCCAGTGCTAAAACCTGATTTTTTTTTACCAGACTCAGCAGAAGTTAATGTAAATAATTGCCTGTGGTAGTACAAAGCAAGGACTTGCACTCTCGCAACGTGCTGACTTGGATCCGCAGTAACGTGGGGGTTTGCTGGGCTACTGGAGGCACAGCCTCTTTTCATAGAATCACAGAATCATAGAATTGTTAAGGTTAGAAAAGACCCTTAACATCATCAAGTCCAACCGTTAACCTATCACTACCAAGTCCACCATGAAACCATGTCCTCAAGCACCACGTCTACCCGGCTTTTAAATCCCTCCAGGGATGGGGACTCAGCCCCTGCCCTGGGCAGCCTGGGCCAGGGCCTGACAGCCCTTTGGGGGAAGAAGTTTTTCCCAATACCCAACCCAAACCTGCCCTGGCGCAGCTTGAGGCCGTTCCCTCTCGTCCCATCGCTTGTTCCTGGGGAGCAGAGACCGACCCCCCCGGCTCCCGCCTCCTTTCAGGCCGTTGCAGAGAGCGATGAGGGCTCCCCTCAGCCTCCTCTTCTCCAGGCTGAGCCCCCCCAGCTCCCCCAGCCGCTCCTCCCCAGCCTTGTGCT
Source organism: Platalea leucorodia (assembly GCF_965183815.1). NCBI lineage: Eukaryota > Metazoa > Chordata > Aves > Pelecaniformes > Threskiornithidae > Platalea > Platalea leucorodia. Next base: position 2,492,062 of record NC_138858.1, read on the forward strand.
CCAGCCCCTGCCCCAGCCTCGCTGCCCTGCTCTGGCCACGCTCCAGCCCCTCCATGGCCGCCTTGGGGTGCGGGGCCCAGCGCTGAGCACAGCATTCGAGGGGCGGCCTCACCAGTGCCCAGCGCAGGGGCACCATCACCTCCCTGCTCCTGCTGGCCACACCGTGCCTGATACAAGCCAGGATGCCACTGGCCCTCTTGGCCACCTGGGCACCCTGCTGGCTCATGTCCAGCGGCTGTCGACCAGCACCCCCAGGCCCTTTCCCGCCGGGCAGCTCCCAGCCGCTCCTCCCCACGCCTGCAGCGGTGCCTGGGGTTGCTGTGCCCCCAGGGCAGGACCCGGCCCTGAGCCTTGCTGCCCCTCACCCCGTGGCCTGGGCCCATCGACCCGGCCTGGCCAGGGCCCTCTGCAGGGCCTCCTGCCCTCCAGCAGATCGACACTTCCACCCAGCTTGGTGTCACCTGCAAACTGACTGAGGGTGCCCTCCATCCCCTCATCCAGATCATCGATGAAGATGTTGAACAGGACCGGCCCCAACCCTGAGCCCTGGGGACACCACTGGTGACCGGCCGCCAACTGGATTTGACTCCATTCACCACCCCTCTCTGGGCTCGGCCGTCCAGCCAGTTTTTAACCCAGCGCAGAGTGCGCTTATCCAAGCCGCAAGCAGCCAGCTTCTCCAGGAGAATGCTGTGGGAGACTGTGTTTTCATTGTGTTACCCAGCATCCGAGGGACTTTGCCTAGAAATTCGCCGTCCTCGCCAGTTTAGGGGGTGTTTGCGTGTAGAGGGAATGTTAGGATAAAATGCATATTGCTTTTAGCTGATTGCAATTTGTCTTTCGGTTTCGCTCACGGCTCAAAGACAGCCATCAAATATTTTTAGTACCATCGTAAAGACTAGTCAAGAGTTCAAATTCAAGAGCACGAAGAATTCTTTGATAGATATACAAGACGCCACATAAATATATGATCCCAGGTTCAGGAACACATAAATCGCAGGAAAAAATAATTTAATGTTACCTATTATTTTAGAGGAAAAAATAATTTTTTTAACCTTTCTCTCGGGGGTTAACAAACATAATTCAACATAATATCAAACATAAAAAAGATGCATAAAACATAAGATTAGAAGGCCTTGAGAAAAGCTGGATCTTTCATTTAGTGCTTTTATCTCATCGCTCAGTAATTTGAAGTGAAGAAACGCTGTTGGCTCTGTTTAGCAACAATTCATCAATCTTTTCTCAATGAAAGTCAAGTGCTCCTTACTCCAGTCCCACAGTTTGGAGAGCCTCCTTTCTTGCTTTGACTTTTAACTTTGGCTCCTCGCGGCTTTTTTTGCTTGCAGAGCAGCGTTGGGGTAGCAGCGGAGGCGGCAGATTAACCAGTCCCACTGAGCAGGGAAACTGCTATTGCCAGTCCTCGGTGAGAGAATTAATAAGTGCCCTCATTAAAGCAACTTTAGGAGATGGATAATGTTTCATATACTTCAGAAAGACCCATTTTACGCTGGAAACCAACTAATCCCACAGCCCCTTAATGCAAGCAAAACATTTACCTAAGTGAATAGAGCAGGTTCAGACGGCAGCGGAAATCTGGAATAATGCCACTGAATTGCATTAAGGAAACTGGGGATTTTCTGTTACGACAGATCGGAGTTCAGCCTGGCGAATGGGGGACTGAGGCCGTTTAATTCTCACGTGCAGAGATCCCGGGGCGTAAAAGGAACGTCTCGCTGGGGTGGCTTACACCGTGCCACCTTGCAGGGCTACGGGGAAGCCCGCGCTGCGCCCAGAGGGTTTTTCTAAACACTGGCTTATGTATCATTAATAGCAAACAGACCATGAACTTTGATTTCAATATAACACTGCTTAGTTGTAGCATTTGCCATTTAACGAACGCTGAAAGCAATAACAGGCTAAAATCAGGGCAAGGGCTTTTTTACAGCAAAGGCTATTACCACGGCATCTGACGGGTCCGTCTCCGCGTTACGGCTTAGCGTTCAGAAAGGGCAACGGCACGAATAAATGCCTCAGGCCGTGGCCGCGTTCCCTTTTCCCCTCATCCCAACCAAAGGAGACAGGAGCACTCGGCTCTAATAACACACCTTTCATCGACTCTGCCCAACCGGTCTTTTATCCGGCACAAACTACTTCGTCGTGATGGATGGCTACGGTTTACGGTTCCCATCTCATCTGCAGGCAGAATTTGGAAGCCCTCCTTCACGAGCAGCATCCTGATGAAGGCCTCCGTATCATTACCGCCTGCTGAACTCATTAGAGGGAGAGGAAAGAGAGGGCGGGCTGGGATTTATGAACCACCTCCTAATCTTGTTGTGTCAAAAAATAAATTCAGTTTTTCTTTGCTGGCCTGACACATCCTGAACTTTTGTTCCTTATTAAACATGAACTCGCCTCAAAGGTTGAAAACTCAGGCAGGCTTCTTTTTATGTTTTTAAGGTCAAGGAAGGAGAAGGAGAACAAAACCAAGGCAAAAATACCCTCTTAGAAAGAAACTTAACTTCATTGATTATGTCAGTGAAGAGCAGATGCAAAGAAGACACTGCTAGCAGAAGACATCAGACGTGTCTGTTGAGGAAAAATAAGATGGAAGTGGGGATAACTGGTTTAGGAGCTCTCTGACTATTAGTGAGGCACAAGCAGTTATGATACGGTGAAGATTTAACTGTTTTCAACAAAAAAAAAAAGAAGAAAAAGGAGTAGGGAACAGCAGTTCATTCAGCCGAGAAGGAAGGATGCAACTCGGTGAAAGCCTGTGCAGCAACGGGCTCCGTACAGGTTGATCGATGGTTGCACTCCTCCTCCCGAATGGGTCCGATGCATTTCCACAGGGCTCCCACGCCAACCTTTCTGACGCTGCGGCATTTTGGTAAGAACCTCTGCTCTTTCAAAGAAATGTCTTTGGAGAAATCATCCTCCTGTGGTCACAAGCCCTCGCTTCAAAACTCCCGGGACAAGGCACTGCCACTCCACGATTCGCCGGGAAACCCCCAAGAAATAAATCAGGAGAGTCCGGCTCTTTCCTAAGCCAACAATCAAAGCAAAGCTAAACACGGCTAACGGACTCCTGGACTGTCATTTATAAATGAACAGCAGATTGGGCGGTAATTTCTTCCTATAAGTACCTCTTGGTGGTTTCTATCAACAAACATCTATTTTAAAACACTTTGAAGGTAGACTGAATGACGGGCCCACTTCTTTCCCAATAATTCATATGAACTCTGTGAGAAAATCTAAAGTTGTAACCCAAAGTTAACCGTGCCCAGAGCATCCTCCACCAGCCCCGGAGGATGCCGAAGCACCGAGGGCATCCCCGCGTCCCCCCGAGCTGTCACAGTGCCCACAGATCACTGCAGCGCTCGTCCAAACGCACAAATTGTCCTACCCAAATGTCATACGCCCTGTAATATTCTTGGCGAGTTCAGCTTCGGGATTTTCAATGCAAGTCCCGTAATAAATCTTGCCACGCTTCCGCGGTCTCCTTATGACAGTATCACACACAGATCTGCTTCATGTATTACCACTGTTTCGTGCAACCCAAATATACTCTTAGAGCAGCAGTGCTACTATAAACACAGGTATCAGCAAATTCATTCTGTATTATGACTGCCATAAATCTATCAGGACTTGTCAGCCGCAGAAGGGCCTGAATCGTCCATAAAGCAACAGTGCTTAAAGCTCAGAAATCTCAGTAACATAAAAACAAAATCAAAAGGACACTGCTAAATGTTGCAGGTCAGAAACCGCCCAATTTTTTTAAGGGGAAAAAAAAAAACAAAAACAACCAAACCAAAACCAACGTAAAAATTCCCTTTCTCTGCAGAGAGAGGCAGCTGACAGATGGACCACGCCGTGAAATGTCAGCACCGTAACTCAAACGCCGAGCGCAAGCAAATGGCCCCGCTCGTGGGTCTGCCCACCGCAGCCCATTAACAGCCCACGAATCTCACCGCCGCTTCGGACTCACCCGCCTCGAAGAGCTTCTCCGCGCATCCCGTAGCTAACTATAGTGACTAATTCATCACTGATTCATCACGTCTGGTATTTTAGGCTTCTCCTTCTTCAGGATTTAAGGACATGAGGCAGGAAAGCAGAAAAATATAGACTGAGAGCAGGATGCCAAAAGCTCTGTCCCTAAATCAGTTGGGAGCACAAGCCCTGTTAGCGCCCAGCTCCCAAGCGCTGTCGAACCTTTGGTGTCAGATACTCCACTGAAGGCCACACATCCCATTAATTATTGAGATGAAGCGATCTCTTAGCCTTCGCTTCATGCAAACCTGTTTGAGCAAGGGTTATGATTTCTGAACCGATCTCATTTCTGTGTTTTATATTAAAAACGTTTGTTTCAAGGGGTTTATGTATTGCAGTCCGCGCTTGATTGCAGTGGATTACTGAATATTGCAGGCTGGTCCCGTGCAAAGAGATCCGGTGGGCTAAAGCAGGGGTGCAATAACGCACAAAATTCATGAAGCGGTGCTTCAGAGGTGCAGAAGGATCTCTTTACAGCCCTCCGCGCGACCCAAACTAACATCTGCTTCGGCTCCATCGGCAGGAGGAATTCTCTAGGATTTTGCTGATTAAAGCCAGGAGCTGAAATGGAGGATGGGCGTTTCGGGATGGCTGCATTCATTTTGCATGAAGCAAAGGTGTGATTGCATCTCATTTGCCTGCACCGCCAGCACAATGGAACAGGAGGCAAAGAAAAAAAGCAGCAAGTGTAAGGAATAGAAAAGCCCTGGATTAGTTTCCTTTAACAAGGTAATCCTGATGGAAAAAAGCAGCGCGCTTTAATCATCTATGCCGTGCGCTACATCTTCTACCTAAAAGAAATGATTTCTTGTCAGACACAAATGGTCATGTTTCACCGAACGAAGTTGAGTCGCGCCGGCGTACGTAACGAGGCAAGAAGGGAGAACGTTATTGCCTGGGACAGCTGAAGCTGAAGCGGATAGCACACCACAAAGGCACCTGAAAAACACACAATGGGGAAAAAAATCTGCGCTGACGGGTAGGGAGGAGTAGATTCGATGACCAGAATACCCTCTCTATCTCGACTCTTTATTATTCTATGAACCTGTCTGATTCTCAGGAACAGTTCAAATTCTTACCCCAACAAAGGATGGGTTTAGCTTGGCAAAGAAAAAGGCAAGCCTCTGATTTTTATTATCCCTGGATCTCCTTTTGACAGAGCTCCTCAGGTGGCCACGCGAACAGCGTATTGAAAGCCACAAGAGAAAGGGTGGGCTGGGGCCAGGATGGTAATCAGAGGTGGGGAAATGGAGTAGCTCTTCTATCTCGCAGAGAGACAGTAACACTCATTTTAGATAATGTGTCTACAGTAACCCAAATAATCTGGATCACAGGGAATGGCAAGTATCAATCTCAGCAACAGCTAGAAAGCAAGCATCGCCCAAGAGGAGGCAGCCAGCAAAGCAGATTGCTATCATTACGGTGATGAATGGGAAATTCTCCACAACGCTACAGGTGTAGGACGGGGAACAACTCACTCGTCTGCAGAATCCCCAGCAAGAGCTTTGCAGGCGTCTGGGCGCTGCCACGCCGTAAAGCTGCCCCAGCCTCCTCCGCGACCCTACCCAAGGGGGCTGCGGGAGCCAGGGAAAGGGAGAGAACAGATATTCCCTATTTTAGTGCTTTTCTTTGCCACCTGTTAAAAAAACCAGCAGAGAAACCAAATAAATCTTTCCACCGCTGGGAGTATACTCTTTGCAGAGTACAGCCTCATGAAGCAGAGATGTTTTTTCCTACTTAGACACAGGCGAGCATGGGTAGAGGCAGTTTGGAGAGGGAGCTTCTGAAGGATCCAGTACAGAAAAGCAACGGGTCGGTTGGCAGAGACAATCTTCGGAGCAGCAGTTTTATACGTAGGAAGGGTAAGCAGGTTAGCAGATTACAGAAAAGACTTAAAAAGCATCAACGTTGCTACGTGCCACTAAGATGACAACAGCAAGGGGTGGAAAAAGTCAGAGCGTCCTTCTGAGCTTAGCTAGGAGAGGAGTGGGTGGGATGAGCTGGATCTGTCTACCAAACAGCAGGAAAACTAATAACAATTGCAGAGGCAAAGTTGTCCGGGAGTGGGAGGGAATGGGTATCACAGCATCTCTGCAAAGCCTGGAAAAGTTTGGAGGAAAATGTTCAATGCTGGCTAGTCACTATTAATAATAAATAGTGGTTGTGGTAGATTTGCACCTACAGATAGATAGGATCTGTGGTTCTGCTTGCACCGCCTCTCAGAGTGCTTGTATTAATAACCTCCATCCTACCAAAAGTGGCAAGACATTCGATGAAGCTAAGAGCCGGGAAGAACCGAAGCCTCCCGGAGTTTCAAATCAGCCTGTTCTGGATGCGCTGCGGTCTGGGTCTTGAAGAGATGAGGCTTTTTTTGGTTGTTTCTTTCTTAATGAAGTGGAGAATAAAACCAGATTAGAACAAAAAGGACATGAGAAGACTTTGTGGAGAATTGAGGAGCCCCTCAAGATCCCCTTTCTATTGCTCTCTATGTGCTCCACCAAAGCCACGGTTTATTCTGGTGTTACAAGAGACGACAGGCGACTTCTTTCGCCTCGGCCAAATCCCGCCATATGTCCAAGAATAAGAAAGACCAGTTTGATAAATGCCACTATAGGGCACTTTGATAACAGAAAATAGCTGAAAGTTTAAAAAAAAAAAAAGCTTTTTGGTCTTATTTTGTTACGATTTCAACTTCAAAGGACACGTGCATTAGACTAATAAGGTACAGCAAGCATCTGGAGCCTGTGGCTGAATACAAAATGTGCTCATACATAAAGGAACTGGAGTTTATAGGGTACAGTGCCATCTTATTTTAGCACCCCATGGGCACCTCCAAGCTGGATCAGGGGAACGAATGCATTACTAAAGGAACATTAAAAGCAAGCATGCAAGACGTCAAAGATAAGCGGTGGTCAATGGAAATTTCAAAGGAGGTACAAGGATCAGGTAACGGGAGATGCGATGTTTTCAAAGCCTGGACAGCAGTGGGAAAAGCATCCTGTCAGGGAGAGAAAGATAAAAGTGGTAAACAGGGCAGCAAAAGTGAGCAGCAGATAAAATAGGGAAGAGGGGAAAGCAACAAAGGCGGACCTGACATTTCCGATGCTCTGCTGAAATGCCCTTAGGTTTTGGGGATGCCAAGGGCCGAGAGTATATTTTCTGCTGCGAAGCTTAAAAGGACGACACCACCGCTTGGAAACCCAAGTTTCTGTCACCTTCACATGTTTTGCCAAGTAAAAGATTCATCAGATGATTTGAGATATTCACATATATGCTTCAGTCTGGCAAAACGCATCAGATGGAGAGCAAATCTACCCAGTTAGGAGAGCCCAAGGCTCTTCTTTCTCCTTTGTATGCTCACATTTTATGTATAAACGCCTTCCGTACATTTAAATAGGGTACTCATGTCATAGGCATGCCTCAGTGTCAAGAATTAAAAGGACCGTAAACATTACCAAAAAAAAAAATGCTAGACAAGGGTAACACGAAGTGCTACAACTGCTAAATGCCACAACGATCAACTCAGACGTGCCGTGCCGAGAGGATCCTCTTTGCTCCGGAGCTCTCCTGCGGCACCCAGCCCTTCCCCGGCTGCGCTATTTACACGAGGTGGCATCAAGGCAGGACTTAAACCTGGCTCATCTTGCTTAGACAAGTGGATTCCCACCAGGTTTAATCACGCTGCTCCAGCCAGGCAGGAAAAGCAAGAGCAGCCACAGTTTTTGGATTGCTGCCCTTTCGAACCGAGACATCTCGAAGACGGCTCAGGGCACGGGCTAGCGGTGCAGCAGCTACAGGAGGCGATCTGCCCGATTCAGCCGGTGGCGAGGTCCCCGCAGCCCCAGCAGCAGCGAGACAGCGCCGGGATAAGCTCAGCAGGCTGATTTCTGGGATTTAGCAATACCAGGACTAGCTGGTTCAAGGCTACCCTGGCTCTGGCACCACGAGCTGGCCTCGCACGCTGATCTCTGCATCGACACAAACCACCGCAGCGGGGGACGACCCTCCTGGTGTAATGCACTCTCCTTTCCCTCTCGTGTGCCAGTTCTGCTTTGGACAGGAGCTGTCACTGTCATACTGTTATTGCCCTCGCTGTAAGCAAGGAACTACGAACGACAGCATCTGGCAACCGGGAATGTAAAGGAAGCAAACGCACACACCCAGCAATTCCCCTCAAGCAATACTAGCTGCGAATGCAGTATTTTTGGTCATCCCAACCAGCCCAAGCTATTATTTGCTACGCTTCGAACGTATTTGAACCTTTCTGAGCCTAAAAATCCATTGTGCAACCATCTAACCACTTTCGCTGCAGTAGCCGATCGAGACTATAATGACTGCAGCTTGCTGGCACAGCATGTTATGTTTGGAGACCACTGATTCAGACCCGAAAGGCTGAGAAAAAGAGAGACGACAAAAAAAAAAAAAAAAATCAGTCAAGAAACTGAATGGTCTTGGGAAAGATCAGAAAGGCTGTGGAGCAGACGAGGGACTGAGACTCACCGATGATAAATATTGGAGGGGGAAGAAGCTTTGGCATGAGGAGTGAATTGAGATTTGTAATCCAAACTCAGAAGGAATGGCTGTCTGTGCACTACCCTCATTCAAATTAGCTGATGCTCTTCCAAAAAAAATAAATCAGAGACAACCACAGAGATTGTGTGCTGCGCTACGGACTCGGAGCTAGAAGATACGACGAGGTTGCAGCTGAAAAGCATCTTTGTGATCCGCTGTGCAGTCAAGTGAGTCAGGACCAGTTTACTGCAAAGAAGGGCACTCACAGCACTTTGTAGATGAATCCTGCAGTGATTGCTATCCTCATCAGAGACGCAATGGAACAGATTAAAGCGGAGACATCTCCTAGAAAGAGTCTGCATAGAAGGATAACAATTAGCAATTTTCCTCAAATCGGCAAAGCGGCGCTCACAGGATCAATTAGTGCCAGCAGTTTCACGTAGCAGTTCAACTACCACCGAGGACAGAAAAGAGGGAGCAGCTCCTCAGTCATATATTTACCAGGAAATAAAATACATCCTAGAGGAAGCAATTATCTAGAGATGCCATTTCTCTTTTAGAGAAACAAGCAATTGAAAAATGAAGATTTTTGGAATATAAAGTATAAGATTTACTCAGCAGCTTTGGCAACTCTGTCTCTTGATTTTGCAGCCGTGCTCTGCTGAGGTCTGGGCGCAGCCGTCGCCTTGCTGGGGGGACAAGAGAAGCAGGAGAAAACTTCTCCTCAAGTGGGGTGGGGGGATAGAGGGGCAAAGGGGGGTGAGGAGGGAGTCATTCCCTCCACATTTCCTTTTTTCCTGGTTTTCAAGAAGTTCCAAAAGCTTCCCTCAGCTACCCAGGGGTCCTGCTGGGGAGATCTGCACCCCAGACCTTGAAATATTTCATGAAAGGATGCCTGGAATGGTACTATGGGTACCAAAATGGTACTCTTGGGACCAAAATGACTTTTCTTCACCTATGCAATAGTAACAGCGGATGAGATCAGACTGATTATTTAAAAAAAGAACAAAATCCCCATGTGCCAATCCTTTGCTCTTCTGAATACACTCAATGACCCTGCGGAGGAACTAATCCACCGTCCCTTTTATGCTGCACAAAGGTTTCATCCAGCCTATTTTACTTTTCCTGTATTTTCTACACTGGATCTGTTTCAGGGCTTTCATCACATCAGACTAAATCTGAGTGCTCTGCTTGGCAGAGCTCCCCTGTACAATACTGGGAGACTATGCTACTCCTCCGCTTTAAAGTGGCATTGGAGATGAGGCAAGGAAAATAAATAACTTTCAGCAAAGCAAGCGGTACATACTCACCCGGCAGTACCTCTCTATACCTGTTTAAGATATAGCAAAAGGGCTCGTGGTGAGCAAGACAAGCACAGACCGAAAGGACAAATACTACCGTGGGAAAGAAGCTCCCACCTGAGTCAGCGCAACATCCCTGGTCGTGCTGCTTCGGCTGGGAAGATACCCACGTTGCGATCCGAGAGACGAGAAACGTCGCTGCTACAAAATGCAGAGAGGATGACGCTGAGAGAGTTTGTCATTTTGTAAGGATGGTTTCAGCCTTTAGGGTTTTCACCTCCTATTTATGGCATTAATCAGGTGCTAAGGCATCCGCTTTTGAAAGCTACCAGAGGCATTAACAGCAAAAGCCTTTCCGTATATCGACATTATTTTTGTGCTTCCTATAACACATGATTCAGATAACAATCTTCCCTTTTCTCCCAGAGAATATAGTCTCTTCTAGCAGGGAGACTTGATGCTTAGCTACATTGTCAGCGGGATCCTGGATTAATTTGTATGCAAGTCAAAAAATGGAAGGTAACGTGCACAGAGACTCCCTTGTCCTCCCTAATCTTCAGTGAGAGGGAACAGGTAAGGGAGAAAAACAAACAGCTTCTTCTAATCCCAGAGGAAAAGCCCAAAAGCAGAACTTGAAGATCTCGCTGAAGGTCTGGACCTCAGCCAGTCCAGTCCAGTGGTCTCCCAGGCAGAGAGGGAGAAAAGATGCCTACAACCAAAGACCCCTTCCTAGACAAGGGCTAGAAGGGGAACCAGCTTGAGGGGTACAGAAATCTTCTGGCTGGGGGAAAAAAAAAGAAAAGAAAATAGATAAATTAAGAACTAATATGGCAAAGGACTGCGGTGCAGTTATTCCTGGGATGAATGATGGAGCCCCATAAAAGCCCAGCAATACAGCTTGCACAAAAATAATTTTGAAAGGTCTCCTTCCACCCGCTGTCAGACCCTCTGGAAGACCCTCATTTGACCACGACAGCTTCAGTCAGTGGTATAAGCTCTTTGCTACAGTCCTGGGACCTTCCTCTCATTCCTGACACCAACCCAGCAGCTCAGGCCTGGCTAATCATCCAAGCGTGGACAGCACTGTGCCCAAGGAAGGCTAATCCTGCTTTCTGGACAGCCTCTGCCAAGCCCTGGGTCCCTGTGGCTGTGGGTGTCTTTGCCCATCAGCAGAAACCAGCTTGGGAGCATCTCCGTTGCTCTGCGGTGACTGGAGGCCCCACAAAGCTCTCAGAAGAGGAGGGGGCCACTGAAGAGCACGGGAGATGAAAAAAACCCAGAAAATACTTGACAATTACAGCTCTTTCTGATGACCCTAACAGGATGTAAAGATGCCTCAGCAAAGAAAAAGAAAAAGAAAGAAAGAAAGAAGCCAAAGTCAAAGCCTCAACAAGAGCACTTTTCCTGACACAAATGCACAAGTCTGGCCAGAAAGAGCAGAGACTGAAAAAGGAAGATTTTCAGCATCTTAGACAACGCAGACTCCCAGGACCCTGCCAAATCCATCTTCTTTAGTAGCCTCCAACAACACCTTGATAACTTTGTCTCCTCTGGTTGCAGCTGTACTGGAAATATCTTCAGAAGAAAGATCTTTCCTTTAGAGAAAACACTACAGAAAACATGATAAAGACAGACTTTCTTCTGCCTGTCAATTTTAAATGCCCTTAAAGATCTTGTGAACTACAAAGTAGGCAGGGCTTGAATTTAAATGCCAAGTGCAAACGCTGTCTGGAATGTACATCCCCGGCAAACAAAGGAGAAAATACTTTTGGCAAGGGTGTCCAGAGCTGTCTGGTTAAATAAGCACCTCAGGGAAAGAATTAATAAGATGGAACAATTTTGAGATGGACTGGCAAAGCAAGTACCCTTTAAGAGGTCAAAAAATGGAGGGCTAACACTGGAACAGCTAAAAACTCGGCGAGTGAGATGTCTAAGAGGAAACCAGAAGTATTTTTAGACATATAGATAACCTGCCAGGTTAGACACTTCTCTTTACTGCTATTTAATAGTTGATATAGCTGGAACATCATCAAAGGAGATGGTGAGATCTCAGCCACAGCCTACTCCTCAGGTTAGCAATTAGGCCATTCTCACAGCAGGAGAGAGATGTGTCTTCACGTCCTCTCTAGCAGGAGAAGAAATTTGAACCTTGGTCTGAAGCATCCAAAGCAAGCAGGTCTACTGAGATACTGGGTAAAGAGGTAATGATCTTCCTCCAGCAGTTCTGCTGCCTTTTAATGGCTTTGTTGGGTTTTTTTGATTGAATATTTGACTTGGAGCCCACCGGAACATTGCAGATGGAGTGAAACAAAACGCTGAACGTTGCCCATTCCAACCATTGTTGGGTTCTTCATCCTTCTGCATCAGCAAGTGGGCTGAAAAAACACTTATCCACAGAACCGTTGATGTGAACGAGAAGGGAACGTACTTTTCACATCTACCCAACCTCCTTCAGGCCCTACTCTATCCCTTGAGCTCTTCACCCACGTATGTGTAAGGTAAGCGGGGCAAGGTGGTGCTGGCCAAGGCCTGCAACCCTTCTGCTCAAGGGAGCAAGATGCAGCCACCAAGACCTCTGCACGTCCAACACCAGGGATACGATTCTGCACGCTCCGGCAATCTGGGAAATCTATTTGACGACAGTACCACCTGCTGTCATATAGTTGGTGTGCTGATTAAAAGAAAAAAGGTGATCTTACTAATACCTGCGTGAAGATGGTTCGCTTCTCCACCTCCTTAGCAGTGAGTACAGAATCCCAGTCTAAAATAGACTTTCCAAAGAGCGGTTTGGTCAAATACAATTTCCAATGGGCACTTCTATTTGCTTTATTCTGGGGTATTTTCAAAGCTTTTTTTGCCCTTAAAAATTTACTCAAATAAATAAAAGTAAGGAAGCAGAGCCTACCTTTAGACTAGTTGAGATTTATTTTCCTCGTGAATTTTACTAAATACAAAAGGAACCTGAAGCCAAAGCAACAAACAGCAGACAGCTATTTAATTAAAGTAATTCCTGCCTAGATGAGGCTCACACAATGACTCCATTAAATAAGGTTCTGGGTGTTACCGAGCAGAAAAATTAGATGGCTAATAACTATGCAGGGAGACACACTCGCTTGGAGTAAGGCTCGTGGAAGGATGATGGTTTGTGGATAGAGGACAAAAGATAAGTGAATGTGGATAAAAAAAAAAAAAAAGAGATAAGGCAGGTAGCATTCAAAATGCAAGGCCAAGGAAGAAGTGAAGATGTGTGCCAAGACACGAGGAGAGACAATTGAGCTGCAGGGACGTGACAGGAATGAGCAGCGGGGAGATTTGTAGAGGGTTCTTCTCCTGGTTCCAGATCAGCAGTGTAAAAGATTACTCTGTTTGTCTGGTAACATGTTAAGGAAATCCTTCAGCCAACTTCTCCTGAAAAGAATATTCACGGCGAGAGAAACGAGGAGAAGTGGGAGCCTGGATGCTGGATGTAGGTCAGGGATTAAACCAGAGCCAGGACGTGCCAGCCTGGGGGATGGGAGAAGAGGGGAGAGGGGATCCTCCACCCGGGGACTTACTCATTTCTCTGCAAGCAGGAGGAATTATTCTTCTTTTTCAAGAAAAATTATCAACTCGCAGAGGGTATTTACCTAGAATACGATCATCTTTTCTCTACACATCAGGCTACGTACCTATAGCTACCAACACACACACACAACCTGTTGCCAACCACCGCAGCGACGGTGCTGACGCTTCCCTTCAAGTGCCAGCTGACAACGGAAACAAAATACTTTGGGAGCGAGAGCTGACACCGGCTCACAGCATCTGAGGCTGCAGGTTTATCCCCTGCTGAGACAATCAGGTTTTTAGGGAGAAGTCATAAAAGAAGATAAAGGATAAATTCAGGTCTAGATCAGCTTGTGCACTTTGGCATCGACGACGCATACGAAAGAAAAATCTCAAGGCCAAATTCCTTCCTGCTGCGAAAAAACAGAAGCAAGGGGTGAAGGAGCCTGGAGAGGAATGACGGAGCTCAGGGCCCTCCTTGCGCAGTTGGGCTTGTCACAGATTTTCCTCTCTCTGAGCCATATAAGCTGGACAAACAAAACCAGTGATCAACCAGAAGACGTGACTAATAGAAATGAGTAATAAAAGGCTCAATCTAACTACGCACAGCTACCAGCTCGCAATTTTTACAGTAAACCCGTTGCAGGAGTTGACGCGTGGAGCAAGTTTTATCCCTTTTACTCAGCCGTGTACTTGCAGCAGGGCTGCAGGCATCAGCCACAGTTACTCACGTGGCTCCTACAATGACTCCCTTAGAAATGCTGTCAGCGTGATCCGGGCCTGTTAGGCTAACGCAGGATTTCCAGCCTCCTGTAGCTGTCCCTGTCGCGGGAAAAGGAAGGGTCCCAGAGGAATCACGCCACCAGATCAGACGTAGCCCAGGGTCTCGTCTGAAGCAGACAACAGGAGCAGATGCTTTTGAAGAAGATCAAAGACGCCTCGCTCCATCCCCAGGTGCAATTGTTAGAAACCACTGTAAGAGGCTTCACAGCCCTTCCGACATTTTAGTTAGCTTTACCTGCACCAGCTCAGGACACTCAGGCAACACACGTGCAGCCCAGCGCTGCAAACCGTGCGCGTTATGGCGTGCCTTAAACAGCTCTGGGTTTTTAAACCTGGCACTATCACAACTACAGTAATTACTGGAACCGCAAACGATAGCAATAGAGGCCTGTGCAAAAGCAAAGGACAAGTGGACGTGTGGCCTGGTTCATTTGCTGGTGCAGACGCGGCTTCCGAGGTGCTCTTGCTCTCCCTTCCCGCAGAGGAGCTGAAGAGGGCATCGCCAGCAGCGATACCCGCCTCGGACATCTCGGATGCTGAGGGCAATGAATCCCATCTGCTCTCAATCAGGATCCTCCCCATGTAAAACTTTCCTTAGTAGAGAAACGGGTACGTTTCAAGAACTCTGCAGCATGCAAAGAAACGGAGAAGCAAGGCGTATGTTTAAAATAAATTCCTATGTTCCGACCAGAAAAGCAAACTCTCCTCCTGGCTGCTGTGCCACAACACCCCCATGAGCAAGGCAGGCTGCACGTAGCTTATCCAAGGTTTTTTCCCGACAGCAAAGACTGTTCTGATTCAAACAAGACCAACTTTTGCTGGTGACATGGATTAGCCACCAAGTTCTTTTATTCATGTCACAGATTTAACTGAAAGGAAATGTCCAAAGCGCACTTCAAGCACGCCGTCATACTCCACTGCCAATTTCAGAGCTGAAAACCAGACAGAACTGAGATCAAAATGAGATTCATTCCTTAATTTTTAATGTAAGAAAATCAATGTGCTTTGACCAAAGAAAATAAAAGCCTTGAAAAGAGTTCAATAAGAAGCACTCATTTTGATGAAGGCACCAATAAACAATATCAGGAAGTGCAGAATGAAGTGAACCAGAATGAGGGGAAATTGCACACTTTCGGCGTGTACAGCAGTTATAAAACTAAAAAGTTGTGAACTTCCCATACCGAAATTACCATAAAAATGACTACAAAATAAAACGGATACTTACACCACCGTTCGGTTTCCTTCCTACTTGATGAATCGCTGCGACGATGCCGCAGGTCCCAGCAGTTGACAGAAACCCAAAACACATTCAAGGTTTTGGTGGAGCCTGGAGGGGAAGGGAGCCCACCCAAGGCGGTGGGCAACCACCACGTTTTGCTCTTCTGCTCTGAAGCAACCGTCATCTTAAAAAGGCCCTTGTGCCCCCCAGGGAGCAGACCCTTCATGCCAGAGATTGGAGCCCTTATAAGATGGTTCAGGGAAGCAGTTAGGGAACGGAGAAAGCTGACACTCCATAAACTGCTCGGAGGATATTTATAATACTCAGGGTCTTTCATGTACTCTTTCTGTTTTATTGATCACAAAAAAAAAATCAATCCATTAACTACATATGTATACAAATATAATATGCTGACGTTTCTTAAGGGAATTACAGTACAAACTTAAACCAAAATGCACTAAAATGGATCCCAAAACGCATCTGAATGTTTGCAGGCGCTGCCCTGGCCGCAGAGCCCGGCAGCCGGTGCGGTGCAGAGCCCCGGGCAGCCGGAGGCACCGGCATCGGCAGCGCCGAGGGCCAAAATCAGGTTAATGCGGTGAGTGAATCAACTCTCTTAATAGATACATGGCTAAGTTCATTGGCAGGGCAATGAGGGGAAGCTCGCGGCGTAGCTCTCTGCAATACAACGGGTCTCCAGATAAAAACACCGCAGTCTGCAACGCTGCCAGCTATTTAAATTTTATTGCATAAACAGTCAATCACGGCTTCTGAAAAAAAAAAAAAAACCCACCCAAATCCCCTCATCCAGACAGGTTTAATTGATTGCTGTTCTTCAGAGGGAGTGCAGAAAAATGAAAGATGTTCTTATCTAAATCCCTTCTTTTAACAGCCCTAATTTTGCACGCTACCAGTAGTACGTATTTATATGTCAAAGCCTCAAGTCCTGAGGATTTTTGCTTGACTCTTGAGAAATTTCAGTATTTGAGCCCAAACTAAGGATAGAAAACTAACTCGCAACCTAAACTGTAATCATTTAAAGCGAAGCCAATGCAAAGGGGACAGAAGAGCCGCAATGTAAAGAGGACGCACCCAGGGACCCCGCGGCCGAGCAGGATCCTGCGGGCAGCTCCATCCCAGCCTGCGCCAGGCACGCTGCAAACTTACTGTGCGTTACAATAAATACAACACCTAAGGGAAAAGAAGAATTTATCTGGATTAGAGCCTCAAAGACTTGATGCAACAGTTTCCCGGGGTGGGGTAACTCAGCGGCAGTCTCCGCTCCGGCTCCAGCAGCCGCCCTGCACAACCCGAGCCCGCACCCGCTGCTCTTCGGCAGCTCGCTTGCACGGAGGAGGCACCTTCCTCATCCTCATTAGGTGTGCTCTGTTGTGCATTTGGTATTCTCTGTAACGTTCCTCGTGATAAGAGTGTCAGGCTTTTCTTTTTTTTCATTTCCCCCCCTTTTTCTTTTTCTTTCTTCCCTGGCTATCTGTGCCGGCACACGGCTCGGATTGAAATGCTACGGTAACCCACGGGAGCAGGAAATTTATGACACAGAAAACAGTGCCGTTTCAATAACCATTCCATTTTTTTCCCCTCATTTCACATCGCAGTGCTAATATTACTTATTTATTTATTTATTTACATGTACCTGCTCTGTTTATATATTCTCCTGGTCTCAACACTACCGCAGAGCAACGATTTTTTTCTCCTCTGAAGTCTAAGATGAAAATACGACCTGACCAAAAATGTCGCGTTTAGTACACTTCAGCTGTGAAGATGCAGAAAATGCAAAGGGAATCAATTAACCTTATGGTCGGATTAACAGCTAATTCATCAGATTAATTCCAGATTTTGGTGTTTATCTGGCTATAGTCTTCTACTCAATAAAAAACTCCATGGCTTCACATCCATGTTTTCGTGATGACTTTGATTTGTGCGTTAAGAGATGGATTTGGTAGTACGTTTGCTGTCTCTTTTATTTATCTGTCTCTCTAGTCTTAATCTCCGTACCTTAAAAACAAACAAAAGAATATTAATATTTCTGTATATTTCTCTCTGCAGCTTCACGACCTTCAAGATGTGCCTTGTACTTTGTCCTCTGCGTTTACTGAGCTGCGGGTTGAACTTCTCATTGCCATAATGATGCTCAAAAATATTTTTGTGCTGCAGACAAACACCTAAGTGATTATCTCTTTCGGATACCACTCAAATCTACTCTATACTTAAGTTTAAACATTTTTTACCCAAAAAATTGAGTTGAATTGGGCGATTTTTAGAAGAAACCAGCCTGCTAGGCACGTACCTCTATTCTTTTAGAATCATTGACGTTGGAAAAGGCCCTGAAGATCACAGAGTCCAACCATTAACCTAACACTGCCAAGTCCACCACTAAACCACGTCCCTAAGCGCCACGTCTACCCGTCAAGAGGTGATGCTCCATCCTGCCCTGCCAGCCCCGCCGGTCCCCGCGCCCACCCAGCACCCCGGTCCCGCCACCGCTGCTCTGCCGCAAACACGAGGCAGCGGTGGCGACGTCTGAAGCTTTTCTTTCCTTCCGGAGCGACTTTCCATTTCAAAGCGCGGCGGGCGCACCGTTGGGTCTCCTGCTCTCTGCATCGTTCTGTCTTTCCAAATCCCCATCAGGTTACTTTGCTTTGCATCTCATTTCCCCTCTTGGAGATCCCAAGGCATCATCACAGGTAATGGATGCAGTCCAAAGTGCCCGGCTGCCACCGGCATCGGGGAACGACTGCCGCGTTGAGCTCAGAGATCATCCAGCCATCAGACATTATAATTGGTAATATTCAGATGTCTTTTTTTTTTTTTTTTTACAGCAGATGAGATGACATTTGGAAAAAAAATTAAAAAATAAAGACAGCTATGAGTCCAGATGGCTTGAAACCTACAATAAGGATGAAAAAACTGACAGATCTGTGGGGAAAGCACGGAAGGAAAGGATGAAAGGGTAAAAAACCAACGCAGACCTGGCTGGGTAGGTAGAGTACGGAGCAAAGGAAGCCTGTCAGATTTAGCAAGCCAAGCACCATAAATCCAACACCACCCTCTTAAAAGAGGCACGTTTACACTCATATTTGTAGCTGATGAGCGAAGTAGCAAAAATACTAATTTCATGGTGTGATCATAGCCTCCGATCTCTAAAACGAGCCAACTGCTATCCTCGTCTATTGTGAGTACAAGATTGCGTTAGAGGGAAACACAAACCAGCGAAATGTCAAGAGCAATTAACTGCTGCATTTTTCATGCAACACTAAATGGGAAAATTTTATAGGGCTCCTATAATTAAAGTTAATAAAAATGAATATACAATTCCCTGAAGGACTGTAGGTGATACAAGTTTCTCTAGCCTCAACGTAGCTGTGCCCTCCCCAGTTACCTGGCGCTCCATTAAAACACTGGAAAATATTCTTTGGCCACATTTCTCGCAGCTCCAGAGCTGAGTTTTTGAGCCACCCAGGAAACTCTCAGCAGATTTCTCTTTGTGAAATCCACTTTCAAACAGCTTGCTCCTTGCCGCCGAGCGACCCTTTATTAACTCGGCAATTGCGGCAGCGAGCTGAGCAGGCAGAGGAGCGACACGGAGCGGGGAGGGATGAAACGCTGAGCGGTGTGATAAGGTGCAAGACGAGGTTTTGGTCCAGGCTCCTGGGGACGGGCTGTTTGAAGGCAGACGATGCTTTGTTTGTCGCCGAGGACTGACAGGAGCCCTTCGCTCCCGCCTGACCCCAGGCAGCTCGTGTATTACTGCATGCTTCGATTTAATGACTTTAAAACGTCTATAGAGAGCTAAAGAAGAGGAACTGTTGGCAAGTAGTGAATTTACCAAAAAGAAGCCAGTGTGGGCAGTCGGGAAACAATTTGTGTTTCCTACTGCATTTGAAGGAGAAAATGCACAGAAAGAAAGAAGGCGAAGAGAAAGAAGGTGGTGTCAAGGCTTCTCGGTCCCGTTACGGTGCTGGCTTCCTTCCTCTGCCTACGGGAACACAAGCCCTCCTCTCCTCCTGCTGAGGGAAATGTCATCGTTTTTAGGCTCTGAGATATTTTGGGTGCTGCTGGCAATGCCGGCCATCCTGCAAAGTAATATCCATTGATCCCAAGTCCAGGACTTTAATTCCCCATCACACGGGTGAGTAGAGGGACCCTCTCTTCTAAATACTCAGACAACTGGAAGTGGAAAACTTCTGTGGGAAGACACACAAAGTCCCTCTGCTCCCAGAGGATTTGGGGCACTTCCAGATGGGGTTGGGGACTGGCCCCATCCCCTCGGTGTGTCCCACCACCACGCAGCCCCCGGTGCAGGCTGTCGGACGCAAAGGTCCGGCTCTCTCCCCGTCTCCTCGGTGAGTCATTTCTGCAGTCCTTCATTTCTCAGAGAGTGTAATACGCTGGTGTGGGCTGAGCAGAAAATTTCTTTTGACGTTAATTGAATTTTTCAGATGTTAATTTTTATCGGGAAAGAAAAAAAGATGATACATTTTAAATCCGGTTTGATCCAACCCCCTTTTTCTTTCCCTTTCAGCTGCTGAAGCAGGACAGCTGCGATGCAAACGCTTCCCCACCGGAGAAGGCCCTGTGGATTCCGCTGTGAGCGAGATCCCCGTACGGCAGAACAGAGGACGGTGCCTATTAACCCAGGATATCTTTCCAATTTTCAGCTCTTATTCTGCTAGTATTTTTAGAAAGCACTTAAATCTGTGTGAATTTTTGATCCGGTCTGTGACGAAGCATCTTCTACGGCTGTGCCTTGGGAGTACCTGCGTGCAAGAGGGAAAGCTGGAGCCAGAGCAGTGACCAAAGCCGGGCAGAGACGCGCTCTCCACATGGGCTTGTCCACCGTGCGTCCCGCAGAAGAGCCAGCTGTGCAATGGGAGGCCTGGGCACTCAATACCGTGTACACCGTTGTTTTGTGGGCAAAGACACAGTTTTACCTTTCCATGGACAGAGCAGAGAAATGCCCAAATTTTGGTATGCTTCCACCTCCAGAATAACCATGCAGGGTCGCTCCCAGCTTTGCTTGAAGAAGCTTCGCTCCAAGAGGGCTGGGGGAGTTCATTCCTTCTACAATTCCCCTTTCCTGATTCTTCTTCATGACTCAAACCCACTGCCACACCAGTACGAGCTCCCACAACCTCCCCGTCAGCCCAGGCAGCCGACAGCTGGCCAACCTGAAACCCAAAGCCCTGCTGGCTACCTACAGATGAGTCTTCACCCACGATCTCCTTGGGTCGGCTCGCGGAGAAATGCTTCTCAGCAGACAATCCTCCGGCTCAGAACTTCATTAAAAAAAGATGGAGAGAGACACAAAGAAATCTTTTTCTTGGTGAACCTTGATTATTCCTTCTTACGATGCAGTCCACACAAGCGGCTCCATATGCAGCACGCCATCAAACGGCAGCTGTCCCGGACCCGCTCCGAAGCGGAGTAGGGAGTGCCACATGGTGTCCTGAGCCTGCTCGGGTATATTTTAACTGCAGGGGACACGGGTAAGCTAGTGTGCACTGCAATGTCTCTTATCAATTCCTTTTTTTCCTTTTTTTTTTTTGTTTTTTTTCTTTTTTTCCTTGGTGCTGTTTAAAAAAAGCCAAACGGCAGTATCAAACAGAACAGACCTTTCAAAATGTTTTGATAACAGCAGCCTGCTGTGTCCTTTTTAAATGCAATTATTTTACGTGGCACTAATTCAGAGATAAAAGTCAGCTCTGTCAATAGAGCTTAAATCCATTCCTTGCAAAACGGGCCCTTGAATTACTCCTGTTTTGAATAAACTCGTAGATATGACGCGTTCGCTGGGTAGCAGCGGTGGAACGACCCATCGTGAATCCCGCTGCCATGTGCCCCGCAGAGCCCACATCGGCCCAGTGGGGAAAAAAAGCCTGCACTGGTTTAACCTGGTTTGTGATATGGTAAAACAGAGAGAAGCGAGAGGGTCTGCCCGGCCGCTCGGCCATGGGGCTGCTTGCTAGGAGCAGCTCCTGCTTGCCGGGGGTCCGGGCAGCGCCAAGGGCTCCGTAACCGCCCGCTGCCTTCAGATTTAAGGCTTAAATTTCACTGCTACTTGGAAGGATGGAGCACGGCCATTTCTCATGCTTTGCTCGAAAAGACAGTATAAATGGGCCACTTATGAGAGCGCTTGTTATGTACGAGTGCTCATACATTGGAGGATGTACCAGCACTTCCTAATTTACTCTTCAGCTACAGTTGAAATCCTCTTCTGTCAGGCAGGTTTTCTGGGTAAAACCTAGTTTGTACCGATTTCTGGGCACCTTGCCACCAAAGCTAGATTATACACAAACAAGCATGCGCGTGCATACACATAATCAGGGCTGGCAATCACATATTTAATCAGGAATGGATTAGGCAACCTTTACAAAGTTCAAGCTGCAGACTGAAATACAGAACCACCATGCTGGGGGGGGGGGGGGGGGGGGAAGTGTTATAAATGGTTTAATGGACTTGGCATTAGGGATGCAAACTCGCATCTTTACCCAAACGGTACTTTTAAGCCCTTTTTTTAAGCCGTTTCTTTTAGAAGCGATCAACCCTCGTTTGCACCAGCTTGCATTTCAGTGCTAATAATATTGGTCTACAGAGTTTTAATTAAAGGAAGATCCTCCTGTAAAGAAATCGCGCGACTATTTTAACAGTGCATTCACTAGAGTCTTTTGCTGGCTGGGAGACGGCCAAGGGGATTTCGCGTTGCCGGTGGACGGTAACGCCTACCAGGTCAGGCATTCCTACCTGCTGCTACCCAAACTACCTGCTGATGTCTGGGCACGCACGTGTCCACGCGATGAGTTCTGGTAGCTACAAGCCGTAATAAATTCCCAGGCATCAGAAGGGAAAAGCCAACACGTGGGAATCGAATTGCCATTGTCTGTGAAATACCTCAGCAGGACATTTTAATTATACAATTTAACTATAGGTAAATTAAAACAACAAAAAAAAATAGTTTCTTGTGGTTTTGGCAAAAGTTTTGATCTGCTTTCCTTTCTTCTCAGGTAAACATCTTAATCCCTCACTGGTGTAAATACAAGATATACTCTTCTACATTGATCTTCAACGGCAAAGAAACATCATCCATACTTCAGTATTTTTGTTCATTATAATTTGGGGTTTGCCATAGCAAAGCTTTCCCCTCCCCGCAGAGCAGACAAGGTGTCCCGGAGCCAGGACCTCTGCCCACCACAGCGGTCACCAGCCTTTGCACAGGCTGGGGCAGGGTGAAGGCTCCATCACCTGGGGGAACCTCCGCTAGCAGAAGTCCCTCTCGGACTCAGACCAAACGACTTGAAATCCTGATGACCAAGCCAAGACAACCTTCGTATGCACCCACAACTGTTGTGCAAGTGATGGTAGAGGTTACATCCAAGCTAGATGCCTAGCACCCGCTTATGGACCTGTCACCATCCATGAATTGCTCTAAACCCTTTTTTCCCGCAGACACCACCTGCCTCCGCAGCAATCCCGGCAGCCACGACCACAAACTTCCTCCCTGCCACGCAGAGAAGCACTCCTTCATCTCTATTTTTAACTCACACCTTTAATTTCTTCTCCCAGTCATACAAACCAGCGAGGCCCCAAATACTGGACAACCAGTGCACCAGAGACGAGGAACAACAGATGACACCAAACCCAAATTTGCCAAGCCGAGATTCACCAAGCCCGCCTGGGTGATCTGACCCCACGGCGTTTCCCTGGGGCCCACATCAGCCCTGTTGGACTCTCATCCTATATTAGGTGCCTTCACCTCCCACTCTTTACCCACTCAAAACTCACCACCACCTGCGGTGGGAACAGTCAATAGGCGAGGGACAGGGAAACGTGCCCTGCATGCAATATTAACCCCACGCCTTAGACGTAACCTGAAAAGAAGACAGGTTTGCCTTTTATAGTGAAATCACTGAAAAGCAGGAGCATTTTTGTTGCCTCAGCAAGTAAGATTTAAAGTTGAGAAAAGCGTAAGTTGGTTCGTTTTGTTATAAAAAATAGCCCTGGTATTCTTCAGCTGTTTTCCAGCTTTGCAGGCTTTCCAGGCACTGGCTGCTGATGGATTCCAGCAAGTCCTTCCCGTTGAGTGAATGATTATTATTCACACGGTACGGTGAGGGAAGTCGTCAAGGCTAAACACTTCAATCTCTAGTGTCAAAAAGTTGGATACACTCAGGAGTGCTGAGGGCTGGCAGCTCCTCTTTAGAGGAGCTTCTTAGGCAGCTGAAATGGGAACCACGCTGCCCTTCGCAGCCTGGGATTTCTGGACTCTGTGATTTGGGCAAAAGCACGATCGGAGCCTTGAGATTGTCTGGGTTAGACTGAAAAACAGCCTGGAACAATTCGGAAATGCTCGGAGCAGAATGAATCCAAATGGTGTCGCAAGCTCCCAGCAAGATTATGGGACATTCCTCCTTTTCGGGCCGCAGCCGTTCCTATCTGTCCAGGCACGGAGCAGGACAGAGCTGCCGACATTGCCCCACCACTGTAAAAAGACCAGAATAAAGTGCTACGTGCATCTGCTATCCATCTGCCTCTGTTTTTTTTCCAGCCTTCAGATATATTTCGCATATCGTTCGGGTATCCGCAGCAGTTATTGTAAGAATGGGGCTATAATTTTTAAGACAGCCTCATTAATGAAAAGCTGGAATAGAGACAAGTCAAAATAGGGAACATAAAATACCCAGTAGCTAATTTACAATCTTTTATTTCTGGATCTTAGATGCATTTGCTTCATAACAAGAATATATTCTCTGCTCCTCTCTTTCCCCCATTTTCAATTTCCTGGGTTACTAAAGTTGAAAAATTCATTAATGAAAGCTCTTTGCATCCATAACTCAGGACATAGAGCTTCTTTTCAAACCTGGCAATAAAGCGTCATTTATAGCTGGAAAGAGTTAGGGCTGGTTAGATCAAATACCAACCTAATCCCACTGAAAGAAACAATGTTGGAAAAGTAATTGCTTGTTAGTAATCACCCCCCAGCTGCAGCACTGCATACTGCTGCCTTTGAGGAGCGCGATGCAATGTCAAAGGAGATGCACTGATAGACAAAAACCACTCAGGAAAATCAGAGGAATCAATTTGTGCTGAAAATACGTAATCCAGCAAAGGAACCGGCAAGGAGAAAACTTGCCCACGATATGATGTTGAAGGAACCCAATGCGCCCTGGACTTGGGTGAATCAAGACTACAAAAAGACGCCTCAATATTTTTTCTTCATTTTTAAAGATTACATTCAACCTAGACGGGGAAACTTATCACCAGCACGTAAACCGAGACCAAGATTTACTCCAGCTCTAGTTCAAAGGAATATGCTTCTATCCAAAGGTATAGAGGGCAGAAACTGCCACCAAGCTGGAGCAGATACCTTCACCTACCTTCCCAGCACGCAAACGTCTATGCTGGCGGCCATGGGCACAGATAATGCAGCACTTCCAGACTGATTTTGTGTCTATTGTTGCGTCAAATAGAAAAAAGAAGCAAAATTTCATCTCTGGTTTTTTTCCATTTGATTTCCTGCGCGTACATCGACAGATAGCACACGGCATCGAGTGTAAATACTGTCCCTACATCTATTTTCGCAGTTAGGATAATATAACCACAACATTTTGCTAGGGAATACCGTCACTCAGAGCGTTTTTGCCTATTGGCTGTCTTATTGAGTGACGGCAAGAGAAACAATCTTATTAATAGAAATGACATCACACCTTGATTTTCCCGTTTCCCGTTTCTTCTAAAGTATCGGGATTAGAATAAATCCACGTCCCCGCTGATTGCAGAGGGACAGGCAGAAAACAGAGTGGCACAATGGTGCAATAATTACCATTTCAGCTTGTTTGCACACATCCACGCATATACACACACTTGCACACTTTCTTTTTTTCCCCCCAGAAGTCTTCTGAAACAAGCAACCAGCTTGGTCTACGTCTGGAAGGTCAGCTGCTTAACGATGCATGTTTAATTGCAATTCATTGCATCTCAGCGCTATGTAAATTATTACTCTCCGCTTTAAATAGGATAAAAGGTTTTAATCCTCTGCGTTTAAGTAAGTAAAGTTGAGTTTTGCTCTCTGGGGCTGCGCCTCAGGTCTCCGTCTCTGTTCCTGAAGGGCTCGGGGATCAACCGTGTTTCCACCCCTCTTGGGCCGCTCTCGCTCGGCTTGAGCATCCCGCCAGCCCTGCCCTTCCTCAAATATACAGGACTTTGGTTCTTCAGGAAAATGACTATTTTTAGCTCACAAAATATGGTATAAATCACCGTGTGGGTCAATGCTTGCTAATTACCCATGACTAAGTCCCAATTTAATGTGTACTGACATAGAGATTTCTAAATAATAATGCCTTCTCCCTTGCTGCACTACAGTCATAAAATATACATTAAAGAGGCCTTCTTTTAGGAGAGCAGCTGCTGAGACTAGGCACTGACAAAAAGGTGCTTCTGGAGTGTGAAATACATTATTGAATTAGCAGCAAATGCATTGGTTAGGTCTGAGTCATGCCTTGAACGTCTGAGACGCCATGCCAACTCCCTCCTCGCTCTTTCGGTCCACCTTCAGGGTGCAAATCTCACTTGTCGCCTGCTGAATACAATATGGCCATAGAAAGGGGCATGGAGAAAGCAGCGTGAAGAAGGATTAGAGTCATGGGATGTTGGGAGGCTTGAAGGAAATGGACTGTGAGGAAAAACGAAGAATGTGTTGTACGTACGGAGAAGGTGAAACTATCAGGCTGCTGTTAGCGTGCAAGACGAGTCCGGTCCCCAACGCCCTCACTGCAGCAAGTCGGAGAGGCAGGACCTGTTCCCAATTCAATGGGCGACCTCAGGCAAGTTTATTCTTTCCTCAGTGTAGTAAATTATCCCTTCATAAAATCTAGTGCCCCCAAAACGCCATTTAAAAAAGAAAACCCAACTTTTAAGGCTGCTAAATGAAAGCAACGCGATTGTCTATCACACCATCTAGAAACCCCAAGCAGTTAAAGCCAGGGAAATGAATAGTTAATGGTATCATAAATCTTACGCTGCCACATAAACATAAACACATTTTTTCTTGTCATGTGTGAAGGAATAAATGTTTTATCACACCTTAACTCTGCCACATTGAATTATTTCCCCATTATTATAACTATTTTAAGGCAAGTATGTATTTCCTCCAAAGAGGCTCTGTTAGGAACGAGTTACCCGGTTATTTATTTGCGAATGGACAGTGCATCTTCGGCGAAGTCCTTCTGTGGAGATTTAGGCATGTCCAATATAAGACTAAACAGAAATCTGTCTGATTGGAAGGTGTAAGAGAGACTCCCTGGCCATTCAGGAGGTGAGACAAGAGAGAATAACGCAGGTCCATGGATTGGCACTTCTTGCCTGTGCCGGAGAAGAAGAGGAGATGACGACTTGTGTGGAAGGAATGAGCTCTGGGGTTTCTCTTTTGTAATACCCCAAAGTGCTCAGCAGCATGAAATACCTACGGACAGGCGTTTTCCGTGTGAAATTGGGGGGAAAAAAATCTGTGTATTTCTTAGGATAAACTCAAAAGAAGTGACCAGTTCGTGGAGCCCTCGGGAGTAGGTGCACATCTTTGCTAGAGCTGCTGCACGTGTCCCGGGGGCTGAGCGGTACCCACAGGACTGCACAGGGAGAAAGGATGCATATAAGCTATCGGCAGCCAGAATTAAGACTGTAGGATCCCATTTCCATGATGGTGTAAAAGAAAGGGCCTGTTCGGGGAAGCAGGGGTAATACCAGCTGTGAAATGGCAGCTGGAATTCCAGATTTCTGCCTGGAAAGGGGACAATCCCGTCTTGGGGGAGCACCCAGTTCATAACTCACCTCGGCGTTCAGGGCACATCACGTGCAACTTTCTGAGGCTGCAGAGAGAAAGTGTTACCACCTTTGTAAAACACTTTGAAATCTGACTGAAAACTATTATTTAACTGCAAAATATAATTACAGTGAAGATCAGCATGTAGAATGCTGCTGGGGAAAGGGGTGTGACATTACTCTTAATAATTAGGCAGAAAAACACAGAGGAAATGGATTGTAAATAAAAAAGGAAAGAAAGAAAGAAAAGGATAAATTAAGCTTAACTGGCAGAAAAACCCTTTCACAGACCGTTTGGTATTGTGTCTAAAGCAGCAAAGTAGAGTTGATCTTAGCCGCTAATTCAGTGTGCATCATCTGGACCCTTTTCTCAATGTCTTTATCTGCAAAATACAGGCTAATAATTGTTATGAATTTTTGATAGGCACAAGTAGCAATACGACAGCTAGCTTTGATTTACTGTCACGTACACTTTGAGAATTTCCCTAAAGTACTCTCAGTTCTTTGTGTGAAAGAACTGCTGCAGAGGTGCAAAGTATTATTATTATTATCATTATTGTGCAGAACAGTTCCAACGTGGTACAATAAAACTCGTGGCTAGCAAACCAGTTCCCAGAAAAGCAAGCCTTTACAGCAAAATTGCATCAACTAATGAACTCCCCACAAAAAAAGGAATAATCGGATTGAGAGATGACTTCATACGAAGGGCTGGACCACCAGAGGCAGTCAGATGAGGTCCATACTCTCCTAAGCATATAATATAGATGCCACTGATCTCTACGTAGTGTGTCAAGACTGTTAACGATAAACTATATGGAGAACTTTTTAATACAAAGAGGCTCTGTAGAACCTTTTTATAAGGTAACCAAGCTAGATAGATAGCTAAAATCATACAAGGCAAGCCCCGCCAAGCTCCTTTTGAAGCACGGGCAGGTATCATATCATGATTCTTTCCGTGTATTGGGTGCCAAATAGGAACCAGAGGACCAGAGCAGGCACCCGTAGGATTAAGGGTAACAAACTGAGCCTTGTAGGTCCAGATTGTGAAGTCCTGTGGGCTAATATTTCCCCGTGCCTGGAAGGTTTGCACGATCATCATTACGTTGTGAACAGTCCCTACCGCACTGCCACAGTTAATCCACTGCAAGCCTTTCCCTGCCTATAAACAGGTCAATTCTACCTATATTGAGACAGATAATTACTACTTAAGGGCCTTTTTCTCCACAGCTCCCTACAGGTTTTGAACAAGCAGACTCCCTCCAACTCCTGGAACGTCTTGGAGGCTGTACAGACCACGAGCACGCGTGCATCTGGGGTGTGCGTGCTCAGGACATCAGGAAAATGCAGGCATCCGGCATGTTTTCCTCCCCGGTAACGTTTCCCAGGAAAGCTGTGTTTCTAGTAGCCCCTCAAAGAGATTTCAGTCCAGATTCTCTTAGCAGCACCTCATGTCCTTGGCCATTTGAGAGGCGATGCGGGGCAGGGGGGCTGTCGCAAGCCCCCCAGGCACAAAAGCACGAGCTGCTTTTCCAGCAAAAACCTTCCTCCCTTTTTCAGACCCTTTGAGCTTTCCGCAGGCTTCCAAGGTCTACGCGGAGCCGCACAAGGCTATAACTCACATGATGAAGTCCAACCCAGTTAGTTTATGTGATATGAGGTTCCTTGACCACGCCAGCCTATTGATTAGTTTGTCCGAAAATGCTGCCTCATTTATTACGGTTTGATTTAAGCAGATAGAGCGCAGCAGAAAGGTCACTCATTTTTATCCGTTCCTAGCAAACAACACCCCCAATTCCATTACTACTATTTCCAAATCGATGCTGTTTTACTTTTTCCCTTCTGAGCCTCTGGAGCATAGCTAGGATCGATGGTGCTTGTTCTGCCTTCGGTGTGTGAAACATTGCTCAGGCACCGTTGCAGGGAAAGGCCGCCACCTCCCATTTGCTCCTGCAAACACCGGCCGCTGGATAACGAATGCCATATTCAAATGCATTTATTAGTGCTTTGAGCCTCAGAAGGGATTAAAATATTTGTGCTAGAAAGGTTTCATACTTTTTTTTTCCCTCGAAATGTCAAATCAAACCCTTCCCCATCCCAAAATGGACACTGCCAGGATCCATTTTTCCAAAACATATGCAATGACTACCACCGGTGAAATACCCTCTGCTCACAGAAGACACAATTCCCGGTTTGAGCAAAATGAGAAGTTTTAAAATGGGTCACAATTCCAAAGCAACATATTGGAAGTAAATTTTCAAACTTCCTGGCACTTCTTCCACCTCTACCTTTTGCATATTTAAACCCACCCTAATGTTTGGGTCTCAGCAATAAAAGCAGGTTTAGGATATATGGGCTGCCCTTGGCTCTTGCAGGTGAGGAGGAAGAAGAGGGATTTATCTGCATCGCTGGTCTGTGCCCTTTGCTTGGATTACAGCCTACTTTGATACGCTATCTTCAACGTCCTTGTCATTTGGAGCCAGCAAAACACCTCTCTGGGTTGTTCTTTAGTCCCTAAGTGGTATTTAAGAACCTTTTTTACCCCATCGCTACCTTACACGTTAGGTAACGCGGCATTTGCTCCGCCGTCAGAAGGGAGTTGGTTTTTAACCAGACTGCCACGCACATCGCAGGCTGGGGCCGTTGCCTCCCTCTCTTCTCACCGAATGCCAGTGCCACCTTAGCAGGCGCCCGTCCCTTCCCACCTCTCATCTCGGATTCAGGGACACACGAAGCACTCCTGGGTAGACCTGTTACCTCCGGCCTGCTGGTGCGACCACCGGAGGGGAAGAGATGGGCAAATCCCTCCCTCCCTTACTCAGCTGTTTATTAATTAACCTCTCATTATAAAAAAGGCTAACCACGGTTACCTATGCCGAGTCAGAGGGCTCTTTAACCACCAGCCAAGAACTCTAGGGAAGTTCTTCTGAGCACTAAATGCAATGACTATAAATATCACATCTCAAATTCCCATCCCAGTTCACCTCTCACAAGCCATTAAGTGCCACTGCTTTACCAGCGGCCACTGCCAAAATCCAGGTTCCCTTCCCACCGGGGCCAGGGGCTCCAGCCATTTTCCTCGCCCCGTGATCCTCCCGGCGCCTTTCAGCTCCGCATCGGCTTTTCATAGAATCACAGAATCGTAAAATCGTTAAGGTTGGAAAAGACCCTTAAGATCATCGAGTCCAACCGTTAATCCAGCACTGCCAAGGCCACCACTAAACCATGTCCTCAAACACCACGTCTACCCGTCTTTTAAATACCTCCAGGGGGGTATTAAATACCTTACGGGTATAAAAAACCTCCAGGGAGGTTTTAAATACCTTACAGGCCCCGTTTTTCCCTTCAGCCCCTTTTCATCCCGAACGTGAACCCATCACTGTGGGTGACACTGAGAGAAAGGCTGCTTCATTTAATATATATATATATATTCCACCGGTGCTGTACAAGTTACATCAAAGTTTGGCGGACGTAGACTTAATTATAAATACAAGCCAATGTATGCTGGGAAGACAGCAGTCCAGGTAAGCAAAATATCCGTAATTTCATGTATATGTGCCTTCTAGGGGTATTTTCTGGAAAATTGGGAATTTTCTATGAAAGGAGCTAAACTGGGGCTTCTTTGTGAGCAGAGGAGGACGGAGAGGAGGCACGCGGGGCCGAGCCGTGGGCAGCAGGATCGCTCCAGGACCATGCGAAGCAGCGAAAGAGCAAAGCTCCCTTCACCACTGTTCAAATAAAGAGCATAAACCCTCAAACAACAAAATCTAGCTGCATTCCCACCCTGGGCGAGCTGTAGCTTTGGGGCTTGTGTCCCACAACCAAGCTGACAAGTGGCTCCTACTGATGCCAGCACGCACACATGTGAGCACACACACGCACAGTATCTGGGCAAACTGGCCGGCTCTGCTACCCTGCGCTGCGTGGGTGACAGCGTTACTATCATCAGATGTTATAAATCTCCCGATTAGAAACGACAGAAAGTATTTAGTCAGAATAAAACGTGCTCTCTTCACCTCTGACCTGCGCACGATTCCTGACGCTCTGCGACTCCGACCGCAGCACCGGCCCTTATTAAAACCGCAACACGGAAAACGAACGTAGATGTTGCGAGGCGGTGTGGTTTTGCTCCTTACGCTGCCGTGCCCTCTCGGCGCCGCCGCAAAACGCCTTGTAGGTTTGCTGCTGAATAATGCAATTGCGGAGTCAAGTAACTGGAGATGGAGAGGGAAAAGCAAGAGGAACGTCAAGAGTTTGGGTGATGCTGTGACCGCAGCAGGAGAAGCTGCAGGGAAGGAAGAAAGCAGGCAGCTGTTCTCGCCAGCAGAAAGTCAGGGGAAGACATTCACCGCTGTTATGGGGCTGCCGTGGGCTGAGCCTGGGCGCAGGGACGGGGCAGAATGGGACGGCCGTGGCACTGGGGCTGTTTGCAAAGGCGGTGAAGAGCTGCCAAAAGAAGGCAGTGCTAATGAATGCAGAAAGAGAAGCAGGAAGGTATCGGAAGCAGAAAAGGTCACTCATATGAGACATGGTAATTCGCCTCGCTTCATGGTGCCGCTTCGACGAGGAGCTGAGTCACCCTCCGCTCCCCTCCGGCACCAAGGGGAAGGCGGCGCTGCCCACCACCGCCGCCCCGGGCTACAGCAGAGCCTGCACACCCCCAATTTCTGCATCTTCGGCAGGTGTCCCGGAGTTCTCCAGACAGGTTATATACATCCCTGGAGGTATTTAAAAGCCGGGGAGATGTGGTGCTTAGGGACATGGTTTAGTGGTGGGCTTGGCAGTGCTGGGTTAACGGTTGGACTCGATGATCTTAAAGGTCTTTTCCAACCTAAACGATTCTATGATACCCTCTAGTAGCACACTTGGTCTTGATAAAAAATAACCAGTTAGGGATCCATAAAGCTGAGGGTCCTTCCGTTCTTCATATCTCTGCTTCCTCATGTCAGGCCTACTTTTCCAAAGCAGCTCTCTAACACCATCCTAAATCACCGTAAAAGAATGGGTGCATCTGAGGGAAGAAACCGCTGTGTTTGTTAGATATTTCACATACCCAAATAACAAACTGCTCAGAAACATCCACAGCAGACTACAATGGCTAACGCTCATGCCACAGTATGATGGCAAGCCACCCGCTGACTATCAGTGCTTATTGCCCACAGGTTTCATAGCTCCCCACCCCTTGCTATTTTTCTAAATTGATTTTACCGCATAGAGGAGTTTACCTCCTCTATAGGCAAAGAAGAGTTTACCTCCTCTATAGGCAAACAAACTCAACCAAGCAAGCACCACAAAACTTTAACCAGTGCAGCAGCCAGGCCTACGGTTGATGCGGAGGCGAGAAGCTGAAGTGCTGCCGTGGCTTTGATGCCTTCTCCACCCAGAGCCACCAAAGGCATCGTTGATCCCCCCTGCAGCTGAGGAACTGCACGACATCTTCCAACCCTTTATTAACCTGATGCTGTGAGGACTGGGAGGTCAAACACCTGAAATGGGAAGGACATGGCAATGAAGCATGTTGTTCTGGCAGAATTAAGGATGGTTATTCCCCCTCTGTCATCTGAGCAGGCACGGCTATGGTCTGTTTGGAACACAACTGTGGTGTAGAAGTTCTCAGCCGCTGTCGGTGTTCATCAACTCCCCTCCTAAAAATGCAGATTTTTCTTTTGTTTTTGTTCTTGAGGACCAGTGGAGGGATAGTGTAGTTTGGATGCCGAGAGAGAGAACTGTCTCTTAAACATGAGGTGGTGAATTAATATTTACAATGAGCGATGGAACTAAACAGCCCAGAAACCAAATAACACGTTCCTCACGGTGCTGTCCACTACCTCCCTTTTCTCTAACTTGCACCTGGCCAAGTAAACTGGATTCACACCAGAAATGAACGCCAGCGCAACACAGAACAAGCCAGGCGGAGCAGGAACATGGCCGCAAACACCGCTCCAGGGTCAGGCTTGAACCTGCAATGTCTTAGGGACAACTTTCCCATACGGATAGACTATCCCAGCAGCTAAATAATAACTAGGACATGTTTAAATTTGCCATTTTGATGTGCTTTGCCATATGACATGCTATTTTAGCAGCACTATGACATCAAAGTGGGCAAAAGAACAGAAAATTTCCAACATCTGGGTACCACTCAAAAGTTTCCAGCTCAAAAATCCTCTACCGCGTCGCAAAAAAGCACGTCCTCCCTATTGCAGTAGCCCGTATTTTGCTTTTCTTTAATTTCAAGTTCCATCACTCGTATATTCTTCTCCTCTCATCATTTGTTTCCCTCCAGGTTTGCTTTTCCTTTTGCTGCTTGCTCTCTGTGCTGCCACAGCACCTATTGTTATAAATCATTAAAGTTTGACTACACTGTTAATATTGGTATTCATGCGGAGTTGACGCTTTAATAGCACGCACATGCAGAGATGCGGCACAGAGATTTCCTAATGGTTTGTGTTACCTTTGTTAACATGATTGCTCCTCATTTAACTGCAAACCTTAAGACGTTTGCCAGTGTGGAGCTCCTGTCATTAGGTGGAGCGATATCAATATTTCAGCGCACTGAATTACACGCCCAAAGTTCAGCGAAATCAGCTAGTATCTACCCAAACTCACGACACACACACGTTTACCTGGGACCTCCACTTCTGCCACTTCACCGAATCCTCCCTAAAAAGTTATTTTTGTCCTGGTGACAATAAAATGCTTCACACCGGTGGGGTTATAGGATACTGCTTGCTGTGCAGCGATTGCCTGCCTAATGGATGATTTTCTCCTCCCCTGCTTTCCTCCAGCCACTTGTGACACAGCCTGCGTTTCGTCCTGATTTAGCACACGACATTTTTACACGGAGGATCACTGTTTCAAATATATGTGTTCATTAGCCTGCAAACCAGTGCCGTGCTTGCCTCTAGGCAACCCAACAGCACAAGCAAACGATAGCCAGCAATTGGGTGTCAGCCCCAATCAGTACAAGCCTGGCCCTGCTTTGGGCGAGCAAAATCGAAGAAGAAACACCCAAATTTGGCCGTTCCTCTGCGCACACGGGACCTCGCTCGAGCCTTGTTCAGGCAGCACAGCCCTGGCTGAGTAACCGCGCTGGGATGGGGCTCCCTTTTATGAATAGTGGTATGGGGCAGGCACGGAAGGAAAATAGCTCCTTCTTAAAATCTTGGCAATTCTCTAACGTTATTCTTATTTTCCAGCAATCCCACGAATTTCCCACGGCAGACACCAGGTTGGATGTGTGGCACCAGGTCCCAGACCTTCACACATGAGGTCCCATGTCCGTGCAAAGACAGCTACAGCAGGGTGACGTTTCCTAGTGATCCAAGACATTACTTTAATGTAGACATCCGAGACATCTCTGAACATTACTTTAAAGACAGCCATAATCTGGTTGAGTTTTAAATGATCAAGGCAATAGATCTTGTCAAGCACTGGCCCAGGCTGCCCAGGGAAGGGGTTGAGTCCCCACCCATGGAGGTATTTAAAAGCCGGGAAGATGTGGCGCTTAGGGACATGGTTTAGTGGTGGCCTTGGCAGTGACAGGTTGGACTTGATGGTCTTAAAGGTCTCTTCCAACCTAACCAACTCTGTGATTCTACAATTCTATCTTCAACAATCTTACATTAGGAAATGATTCTACAATCCCATTTATCTCATCGCATGGGAAACTCTGTGGGTATCAGCCTGAAATCACCTGCATCCTCTGTCTTACTTGTAGCATTACCAGCATTTCTTTTCTCTCCTCGTTGATTTTGAAACTCTTTAGATATCTCACCCTCTTTGTAAGTTGAGAAGCAACACACAGGAAAGCTGCATTGCCTTCAGAAGAGCCTCGTCACAGCCAGACAGTGCTCTCAAAGCCTGCGCTTTTCTACAGGACACTTAAAACACCCAAAAAGCCACAGCTTTCCCGGACGATGCCGTTGCAACGAATTGTCATGATAAGCTCCAGAAACCACAAATGCCATGCTTTTTCCCTAATACGATCCTTTCTTCGCACAAGCCCAGTGGTAACCTCATTCCATTATGGCTAAAGGGGAGATACCTATCTGCCGCACTAACACAGCTCACCAGAGCATTTACTGGAGATTGATTCTTCCACTGGGAGAATAACTTCCTTAATTTTTAATTTATTTATTTAGCCTTTGCAGTTTTAGTAAAGAGGTTTCATCACTGGGCTCAGAGGGTACGGAGCAGGAGAGCAGCAGCTGCTTGCTATTCCTCTCGTGTCTCAGCAAACGTCTTTGGAAAGGTGCGCTTTGCTAACGGGACTCCGCGCAGCAAGGTGCGGTGGAAAGAGAGAGGAGAATTATTACCAGGATAAATGAAAGCGGTGAAGTGACCTGCTTTGGGTACAGGACACTGTCAGCACGACGGTCATGATCAAAACGGAGAGGTTCCTCCACTCCCGTTACGCATTTGGGGAACGCGGATTGGGATGTGCCCATTTCCCATCCACGTTGCTGCACAACCATGCGAGCAGATGGCTTTGCAAAGAGCCCACTGTGTCCTGCCCTGCTCTTTGGGGGAAATCTGGAGAAGAAAAAGAGCTGGTGGATGTCGATCACCCTTCAAAATCTGTCCCCGTCCAGGGCGCTCTTTATAACCCGATCCAAAGTAATAACAGCAGAAAACACAGAGTATGTGAGCAGGTTTTGAATGTGTCTTTTTTCCTTTCTTTCCCTTGTTTAGTGTTTATTGCCTTCAGAATTCAGCTACAAAAAAAATAGTGCATTCATCTTAGCCAGAAAAGAGAAACATATTCTCCTCGTAACATTTTGGTCTCAGAAGAAAATGAACTATATCTTGACTGTCAGGTAGCAATGAAGCTCAGAAACTAAGATACAGAGTTAGCCAAAAAGAAGGAGGTTTTGCAGTTAGCAGCAGCATCAGCCTGCATCAGAGGGAATTTGATTTAAAAAAGAAAGTAATATTCAGATTTGGTTTACGGAATCTGAACATAACATAGACACAGCCAATGAAAAATTCAAAACTTGCCCCCTACCTAATCCTGCCGTTGCTTAGGGTTTCTTCTGGAGCTCCCCGTCCCAGCTGAAGAAGGTTGGCTTTCAGCCACAATCTTTCAAGGTGCCTCCAGAAGCTACGTGGGGAATTTGAGGCTCTTAACTTCCCTCTAGACAGCCCAGCCTTACCGCATTGCTCCTAGCTCAGCCTTTGAGGTTTGGCCTTGGGAGCAATCGCTCCGTATTCTTTTAATCCAAGGTGAACACATGGAAAGACTTAGGCTGGGAAGAGCCTGCGGAGGTCCTTTGGTCCAACCCCTGCTGAGGACATGGGTGAGGCCAGGGAGAGGGACACGGTCGGCTTGCTGAGCACCATGATGCTACCCGGGCAGGCGCAGTCCAAGGAGTCTTCTGCATCTTCTGTTTGGAAGGACAACGGTGAAAATGAAGAGGTTGGATGGAGCAAGAAGGTCCAAAGCCTTAAATAACAACCTCAGCAACAGCGTGTACCCTTCCGAAAGGGCGCATGCTGTCACGTCCACGTTGTCACGCTCGAGTTGTCACATCTGAGCCAGCTGAGCCGCATTAATCCCTCCAACACCTTTTTTAACATGCACAGACCCTAAGTTGCCAAAATGAATTTCTCTATGTGAAAAAGCCTAACAGGGACATTTCTCAAGCCTATTATGGGCAAATTTGGCTTTCGGAGTCACTGTTATCTGAGGGGTTTTTTCACAGGCAAAGGTATTTCAAGTTCAACTTCAGTTTGTAGCAGGGCTGTACATTATTACTTAAACATCTGTTATTTAAATATATCCATTAATGCTATCTGTGCAAATCAATCCTACCTTTTACTATGTTCTGAGGAGACACTTTATATACTCTTTGTGGTTTTCAGTCAAATTCCAATAAAAAATAGAAGTAGAGGAATATAAGATGGAAAAGCTCAAGATAATCTGCATTTGTATGTATTTTTATTGTGAATTTAAATTATTTTTTTAATTAATGCCATAAAGCGGCTAAGTCAAAATACCTGAAAAATCTAGATTTGGGGCCTTAGTATAATACAGACATATCGCCCTTAGTTGGTAAATATCTTTCTGACTTTCATCAACGCCCATAAATGTTTTTTTTTTACTGCGGTGATTTAATCTCTTGGTAGTCTGCAGAACCGTTAATGAATGGAGGCTGTGGGAGGGAGCCACCTCCACCAAAACATGCTGCTGTCTCAGGCGTCTCTCGAGGTATCTGAAATACATCGGGACACACACTGATAATAGAAGCTGCCCTGATGCATGATATTATTTTCACTGGCAGGAAAAAGAAAGAAAGAGAATCCAATGATGCTGCTCTCGAACCTGGCGACGCATTTAACGGCCATCTCTACAGCTCACAGCTTGTTTTGTTTCTTCTCCGAGCACGTGCTTGCAGACCACAAAGAGAACGGCGTAACGGAGCCAGAGAGCCGGTTCGTTTGCAGCCCAGGGTTGCTCCTCTGCATCGTACGGATTTATTACTTGCACTGTGTTACCAGCAAGCGACCCTGGCCCACACAGGTCCCCACGCAGAAGGGGGACCCACCCCATTGCATGTAACCTCCGCACGGATCTTCTACGCGGGCTTTGAGGGATCAGTCCAGCAAGTTTAGCAGGAATTTTTCGCAATGAGAACAGTCAACCATTGGAATAATCTTCACAGGGAAGGGGCTGACTCTGCTACACTGGACACTTTTAGGACTCAGCTGGACAGGGTGCTGGGCCATCTCGTCTAGACTGTGCTCTTGCCTAGAAAGGTTGGACCGGATGATCCTTGAGGTCCCTTCCAACCTGGTATTCTAGGATTCCATGATTCTATGATGAATCAAGTGGTCTCCTCTAATATTCGGCCACGAGTATTCAATCTCTTCTCAAGTTTCCAGCCGTTCTCCCCATGCACTACCCAAATTCCCATGTCCACCTCTGGATCAGAGGGAGCTGGTGAGCCGCGAGGCTGGTGCCCAGGAGGCTGGATGGTGGCATGGCACCAGGGAGGTGTGCAGGTCCATGCCCAGCCATAGCTCTGTGTCCCACCGCCACTGGGACCTGACACCTTTTGACGATGGCTTTGGCTGCCCTGCGAGCTCTTCAGCGAAGGGTAAGATGACATCTATCGACACGGACGTCCATCCGTCGCGACAGCTGTGACCCCGCTGAGCACCAAGCTATTCCAGTGCGTAAGAGATGCGGCTTTGCAATGGCCACAGCTCTTCCCCAGCTGCTTCCCCACCCCACATCTCAGCTGCTTCAGCACTGTCTGAGGTTTGAAGAAACAGTGCTGAAAAGAAACACCAGCTAAGGACTCCACATACTAAAATACTATTTAAAAATAATTAGGGACTCTTTCTTGCTTTTCAAATTAGTACCTTGGTTCCAGGGGCCTGGCAAAGGTTACAATGGCAAGCTGCGCTTTGTGAGGTTTTTTATTGATCTCGGTATGTTCCCGAATGGGAGGGTTATCATCAATTCTCTTCATTTAAGTCTGAGCACACAAAGCCTATTCAGTTCTAGGGGGGGAAAAAAGGGGTTCGAGAAAAGCCTTTAATTTCTGCTGTGTCCCGGGGAGAGTTTCAGCAGTACAGAGAGAAAGAGACTTTGTAGGAACAGCGACTTGCCGACCTCTTGGGCAGAAGAATCAAACCGTGCCTCGTTTACTTCCACAAATAAGTTGGCTGAAGCAATGAAAGTAGAATAAATAGCACAAATGCATCACTAGTAACCTGCAGCAGGCGATATATGAACATGACGGCGTATAACTCATTTATCATGCTCTTTAGTTAGTAGCGACCATGTACGTTCCCATTTATCCACTGTTTAATTATGCACAGCAGCTCCTTTCCCATATATAGACATACCAAACGCAGCCATTCATCATTTCTATAGTTTATGTCTTATTCCATTTCACTTCTCTCTTGTCTTTACCAGAGTTTAAATAGGAGCTTTTGTTCACGCATCCAACCCTCTCTCTTTTTTTTTCCCTTACGAAAAGGAGCACCTTGCCCCCTCACCCGCGGCACACGCGTCTCCTCTCCTCCATCCCCTAATCCCTACACGCCCATCCCACATCTGGCTGTCCCACATCTGGCTGCTGCTGAAACCAGAGGGGAATTTTGTCATGTGCTTCGCGAAGCAACAGGATGGGAATTGGGAGTCTCTGAAGGAAAAGAAGCGAGGGAGGTAGATTTCCCAAGGATTTTACCCTTGGGGAAGAGTCCTCCAGTCATCTACCACGGTCTTACTTCCCCGGGCAAGAAAAGGGGGAAGGCAAGAGCACATGCCCACGCTCCCAGCATCCGTACGGCCAGCGAGGCAGGTCGCCTCTCCTCCCGGGGCATGCACCTACTCCCTCAACATTTTCTTTCCATTGTGCTCCCTTTCACTCCTCCTCCCCCAGCAGCTCGTTTTCTGTCTCTCTTTCCGTCCCACACCTCCCCCACGTTCTTCTGGGTCTATTCTCCTCCCGGTATATAACTCACATTAATGTCAATTGGAGTTATGCACGCGTACGAAGGGGAGAATGGACCTCTTGGAGCGGAGCTAATTAAGCTCTTCTTTAGAAGTCAGAGCCTGTAATCTCGCAGACATCAGTAGCCTGCTGTCAATCAAGGTACATCCTGGGCTGCCAGAGATTCGTGTCTACCTGTTCGCTTCTGGGTTTCCGACAATTAGTGATCGGCTGCAATGGGGGCGGGGAGGGCGGCAGCCGCGCTGGATTCGGCCTCGGTTCCAGCAAAGCCTTAAAGCGGCCCCTTGAATGGACTCTGATTATTGAAAATGCCTTGAATATGCATATTGCCAGCTAAATTCTGATGCCAGTCAAATCTGTGTAACTCCCCAAGTGCCAGCGAACTGCATATATTGAAGGGAGCAATTTGCATTTAACTCTCTAGAAACTTTACCTCCTGCTGGCAGGCATCAGAAGATGACATCGCCTTTGAAAAGCCATCTCAGTATAAGCAGGAAAGGCACTACCAAGGTATTCACTACTCAATTCAAGTTCAATTTCTTTCTTCTCATGGGAAGAAACGTCCCCATGACAGGACATGGGGTAATGGTTTCAAACTAAAGGAGGGGAGATTCAGACTGGATATAAGGAAGAAATTTTTCACGATGAGGGTGGTGAGACACTGGAACAAGTTGCCCAGAGAGGTGGTAGATGCCCCATCCTTGGAAACATTCAAGGCCAGGTTGGACGGGGCTCTGAGCAACCTGATCTGGTTGAAGATGTCCCTGCCCTTTGCAGCGGGGTTGGACTGGATGAGCTTTAGAGGTCCTTTCCAACCCAAAGCATTCTATGATTCTATGATTTTCCATTCACCAACAGCCAGCCCAACCTGCAAACCTCCCCACCAGCAAGCTGCCACTGCCTCTAGCCACACTGGACAAAGCCACGTTGGGCCGGGACACCAAGAGGACCCTTCCTCTCTCCACCACCCGTGGTACCTGAGCCCTGTGCTCTTCTCCATCAGCCGCAAGCCGGCAGGCTGGGCACAACCTGCGAGTCCTGGCACAGACAGTCCCTATCAAGCCCTGGTGTAAGAGTCAAGAGATGTTCAACAGAAAACCCTCTCCCAGCTCCACGCAGGTTCACTCCCCAAGAGACCAGCACTGCTTTCTTCGTGTCTTCCTCCGATCCCAGCTTACACAAGAGCTCAGTCTTCCAGTAAGTCTAAATGCCTCTGTAATTCCCAAACGGCAAGAAATAATGGATTTGCCATTTCATTCCATGTAAGTACTTAATGACACAACTTGAATCCAGGGAAATCCCTTTGAAATGTCTGGATTCACTTTCAGTTCGTCTTTGAAAGAGCATCTACCAACTCGGCACAGTGGACACCGTCACCACACTGTCACCTTCTCTCCTCCAGCTGCAAAGCCCATATAGTTGTGCCTTCAATTTTACAACATTTTTATCCCAAATTCCCTCTCCGGTACACCATAAAACCAAAGCACCATCGGAGACGTGAAGCGCCCCGCAGCAACACACCAAGCCACAGGATCCGGCCATCACCAGCGCCCTGCGAAACCTCTCCGCGGGTCCTGCCACCACCACCAAGTTTCCCATCAGGAACCACGGGGATAAAGCAACGTCCGATGCACCACGGGACACCGGACTGAACAACCACGCCAGCTTTTTCTAGCCTCACATTCAGTGAAACCTAACTAAAAAATATAAAAATTCAGCTGTAAAATCATTTAGTAACAAAGGAGATCGCATTGAATACCAAGTAAGGGGAAGGCATTCTTTTAGAAGTTATAAAATACACCTTTGGTGATTAACCCAAAGTAATCCTGAAGGAAATGCACTGTGGTTTGCAATGATCTGTAAATATTCTGTTTTCATTTGCACTTTTTATGAATACAAAGACTTCAGTACTTAAGTCTCAGCTGTGAAGTGAAAGGCATAAATATTATATCAGATACACACTCTATTTAACACAACTTAAGGAAAGGTGAAGGACCAAGCGAAGTCCCTGCGGCTTAGAATAGAAATAGGAGAATCTGAAACGTGTGACTACCTCTTATACCAAAAAGCCCACTCTAGCTGTGAAAACACTGGTGCCCTCTTCCCTAAGGCTTTTACTGTGTTGCATTCTTCTCCTTACACAGAA
The DNA here is from genome assembly GCF_965183815.1 of Platalea leucorodia. NCBI lineage: Eukaryota > Metazoa > Chordata > Aves > Pelecaniformes > Threskiornithidae > Platalea > Platalea leucorodia. Next base: position 2,533,906 of record NC_138858.1, read on the forward strand.
GAGCATCGCTGTCGAGCTTAGTGTGATATTTTGCCGGAGATTTAGAATGGAAAATAACCTAATGGTCTAAATTCACCTAAGTGAAATTGGGAGAAAATCCGCTGAGTTCAATTAATTAGTTCATTTTCACTGGCTCCAGATTTGTCACTTTGATTAAACTGCGTGTTCAGTAGGCAGGCGGCTTGTGGGAACACGGATATCAGGTAATAGGAGTTATTTCCCTTAGCGTGGAATGAAGAAGTCCAAAATACCAACAGAAAATACAACCCAGACTGACATTGCCCCCACCCCGGTATCATTAATTAAAAGTCATATGAAGTCTCGGTAGCAGCCCGGATCAGTCCAGAGTCCCCAAAATAGGTCCCAGCTCCTCTAGGAAGAAACAACGGGCCCTAGCGAGGAGGTAGCATGGGGACTTGGTGCCTGCAGAAGTGGGAGAGGGAGGGAAGGGGCCCTGGGTCTCCTGAACCGTCCTGGAGAATTCAATTCAAGGACTACACTACCGTCCGCCAGAAACTCCCCTTCCCTTCCAGAAACCGCACTCTTTTGGCAAAAAGACTTGGTGTTGTCACAACTCATGGGGTGTGGGACTCTGCCCATGGGGTGGGAATGGGGACGCAAGAAACCTCGCTACCTCAGTTACCATCCGTTTTATTTTATGGCCTGATTTGCTACCAAAAATCCACTTTCTATGCAGTTTTCCACTTGACTGGAGTTGCACATAGGAGATGGATGCCAGGGAGCCCCAGGCACTCAGCTCCCCAGATGCGCTCGGTCCTGGGCGCATGGGAAGAGAGAGGGAAGGGGAGCTTCTGCCCCAGCGGATCCTGGAAAAGTCCCCTTTCCCCCAGACTTGCAGGAGCGGCTGGTAAATCAGAGTGCTGGCCAAGTTTGTCTCCGAGGGCTTCCTTCACTTGTCAAGTTCTCAGCTAAAACTCTCCAGTCTCTTCTCAAAATCTTACCTGCGTAGCCCCAAGCTACTGTCTTGAAAACAGCAGGAGTGACTGTGCTTTTTCATTTACAGTGATGCTGTGAAATTAATTTCATTATGAAGTGCTTTGTTATCCCTAGACTCAAGACAACACAAGTGCTTGGCAAATAAATATGATTTCTCAACAGTTGCCAGGATTTCCTCTGCAGTTATTAACCAAAGAGACTTGATTTCAGTGTTACTCACTCAGGTTTGGGTTTGGATGGTTTTTTTAATTCACTGCCTGGTACTTTGCAAAAGACATCTAGTGTGTAATGATCTCAAACAGCACAGAAAATGCTCAACAGCTTATTAAGTTCTGCTTTTAGATCGATCAAATATCCTGCTATCCAGTACACGTTTGTAGAGGTGCTCCTGCGTGGCCCAGGCACCCTCAGGGACCAGAGCCGGGGTGCAGCCCCTCGCCGCAGGCTGAGCACCCGTGGGGGGCTGTCGGTGGACCCGGGCGGCATCTCCGTGGGTCTGGGCAGAGCCACCGGCACGGGGGTGCTGGGTTCCCGGCGCTGCTGGGACCGCCGCAGGGGGGACAGCGGAGACCCAGCAAACCCCCGGTCACGCAGGGAGCGGTCGGCAGCCCTTCGGAGCAGGGAAAGGGAAGCGGAGACCGTGCTCTGCTGCACTCCTATTCCAGCCTCTCCTGAACAGTGGGAGCGAGGATGCTCACCCAACTTCATTCATCAATGTCGATTACACCTACAGGATTTAATATAGACATAACTAAACAGAGGCGTACGCAATAACTTCTACCTACTACTACTATCTGCTATTAGTATCTGTTGCATAATACGTTATTGAGCTTGTATCTCTGTACGCACCAGTGCAACCCTTCCTCTATCTGTTCTTGGTTTCTCCAAGAGCTGAACCGGCCGAAATTACAACAGTACCTTAAAAATCATAAACTTGAAAGCTAAGTTGTTAGGGGTTTGGGGGTGTTCTGCTGAATTAAAAGCTGTATTGTCCCAAAAACGCAGGTCAGGGAATGAATTCCTGTGAGAGAATAACACCGTGTAGGATACAAGAGCCTTGTAGTCAGGATGAATAATACTGAATATGTAAAATTATTTCGTCGATAATAAAAAAATCTTTATTATAGGATGGGATATAATGTTAGAGCTCTGGCAGCAAAATCCTTCTACAGTTAATTCTACTCAGAAAAAATGGCATTAAAACTTTATTTAATTTTTTTAAGCCCAAGATACGGAGATCATCACTGAACACTTGTTCAGTTAATACAATGCTTGAAGATGAAATGACAGAAGTGCTATAACTAATTAAAATTTTGCAATATGAGCCAAATTCAAGTCCTCCATCATTTGCCTCATTCATTACCACATCTTGGACAAAAAAATACTCTGGGTTTCTGGAAATACTTTTAACATTCTTACAGCCTCTGGTTTTATTCTGACCTTTCTGCAGTAACTGACTGGGTTATACATTTATTCACACAAATCAGACTTTGGTACCCATATCCCTCTGATAGTAACCCAGTATCTAAAAATCTCCCCAGGCTCCCTAATCTATCTATAGATAACTATAAGCACGTAAGTGTGTGTGTGTATGTATATGGGGTTTTATCTACACCTCTTTATCTGTACCTAAATATCTCTGAATCAAAGATAAAGTTCCAAAAAGATACTTTTAGCCAAGCTGCTCATAAATGCAATCATCTAAGTGCCACGCAGGGTCTGCCAGGCAGTGACGAATACCACAGTGCTAATTCTGAGCATCTCCGTTCGCAAACAGAGGCCGGTGGCCTTAGCTCAGGAGAAAATCAAAACACGAGGGGGAAACCAGTCCTTTCTGCCTTCCAGGCCCTTGGTGAAATTAGCTTTTTTAAGTAAAGGGACGTTTTGTGGCCTAATCCTTCCAACTCAAATCAGGTGCGACTTCAGAAACCCTCCAGGGCACGGAGAAGCCCCAGCTATCGATAGGAGCAATTTGTTAAGGTGGAAGATGCTCCAAGGGCCGTGGACCCAAGGGGGAAAGGCGTTCCCCCGAACAGGCTGGCTGCGCTCCCCGTTACGGACCTGATGGTTCATCGCTGGCTCTCAGCAAAGTCATTCACTCTTCTTCTACTCTAGAAATAGCTCCTGAGGTCACTTCAGCAAAGCAGCGCCCGGCACACACAGGTCCCACCTAGGACTTGCCAACAACTTCTCCGCAGCTGGTTTTACCGCGGGGAACGGAGTCGTGTGATTTTTCCAGAGCAAAATTAAAATCTCCTTCTGTCCTGTCCTCTCGTGAATCTTTTTATCTAAGACAAAGCGAAAGGGCCTGGAAATACAGAGAAGGACAGAGGAGCCGGCGAGAACCAAAAGCTTCGGCTAATGAACAAAATCAGCACACCTCGGCTGTGCAGTAAATAGGCTTTCCCACCCCGAGACCACACATTGGAAGGAGAAATGTTCAGTCATAATAAGCTGATGTATTATACAATTACTGCTAATAAAATTGGACCCAAAGCTTATTCATAAATCCTCTGGAAAGTACTTATGAAAATTGTAGGGGCCAAATCCTGCCATTCTCATCAGAAAATATGTCCCGTTGAAGCCACGTGAGCTCTGAGTGACTGAGCCAAGCAGATCTTGGTCTCCATTGCCTGCAAACTAATGATTCCTGTCTGAATCTATCCCAGCTATTGATTTCCAGCCTCCACTCCCGCCTGTCCATCACCGCAATCAAGGTCCTGCTTAGGGGAAAACAATTTATCGCTAAATTCTCGTAAGACAAGTGACACAAATTTAGGATCCTCATATGCTTTCCCCATCGCTCAGTGAATAATATTGAATTGATTCGGATAGGTTTTCTTTTATCATTCTTAGCTTATTGTCATTTTGCCCTCTGTGATTTCCACACCGCCCCATGACATAAAGCTGAAAGTCAAAAGACATGCGGTGCTTGTTGCCAAAGCTAACGCTGTCACCTGCATGATACAAGTTGCTTGTCCCTCTGATTATTCACTCCTAGGGAAGGTCAGTTTATAAATCCAGACATTCAGCAGTGAGATTCAATCGCTTATAAAGGGCTACCGGTACGCACGACATTCACAGAGTCTATTAGGGTATAGATGTTGCCTAATCCTTACCCATACGTACGTCAGTAATTCATATAGAGAACTGCATATCGTCTGCCTTGGCAATTATTCTCTGTCGGGTTCAGTCAAACAGCTTGTGAGATGTTTCCCCATGACCTTATGGTTCACCCGGCACCGGGCACCGGCGGAGGTGCCTGCTCACCAGCCCTGCTCCTCTGCTGCTCACGGAGAGCAAAGGGCCCCTACGGAGGGGTCATCAGGCCAGGAGCGCGCCCTGGAGGGGTCCGTCTCCCTTCACCGACCACTTAGGAGGCAGAAGAGGGTCTAGCAGGGAATTCCAATCCCTCTAATTTGGTCTCTAGCATGCTTCTGAACGTTGGTGCCTACTGAAGCAGTCAGCAGCCTGAAGCCTTTCAAGACCTCCCGGGGGCAGCCTGCCTGCCTAGCTCATGGCACTAACTTCACAGACAGGATTTTACTCCAGAGGTCTTTAAAGTAACCGCATTTTCTCCACTGACTAAAGAGGGAGCTTAGGCATTTGCTTTAGAAGGACTGATTCTTTGGGCACATAGTATTTATCCCGGTCAGAAGTGGTATTCCCAAGGGCTCAGTACTGGGGCTGGTTCTGTTCAATATCTTTATCGATGATCTGGATGAGGGGATGGAGGGCACCCTCAGTCAGTTTGCAGGTGACACCAAGCTGGGTGGAAGTGTCGATCTGCTGGGGGGCAGGGAGGCCCTGCAGAGGGCCCTGGCCAGGCCGGGTCGATGGGCCCAGGCCCCGGGGTGAGGGTCAGCAAGGCTCAGGGCCGGGTCCTGCCCTGGGGGCACAGCAACCCCAGGCACCGCTGCAGGCGTGGGGAGGAGCGGCTGGGAGCTGCCCGGCGGGAAAGGGCCTGGGGGTGCTGGTCGACAGCCGCTGGACATGAGCCAGCAGGGTGCCCAGGTGGCCAAGAGGGCCAGTGGCATCCTGGCCTGTATCAGGAACGGTGTGGCCAGCAGGAGCAGGGAGGGGATGGTGCCCCTGCGCTGGGCACTGGTGAGGCCGCCCCTCGAATGCTGTGCTCAGCGCTGGGCCCCGCACCCCAAGGCGGCCATGGAGGGGCTGGAGCGTGGCCAGAGCAGGGCAGCGAGGCTGGGGCAGGGGCTGGAGCACAAGGCTGGGGAGGAGCGGCTGGGGGAGCTGGGGGGGCTCAGCCTGGAGAAGAGGAGGCTGAGGGGAGCCCTCATCGCTCTCTGCAACGGCCTGAAAGGAGGCTGGAGCCGGGGGGATCGGTCTCTGCTCCCCAGGAACAAGCGATGGGACGAGAGGGAACGGCCTCAAGCTGCGCCAGGGCAGGTTTGGGTTGGGTATTGGGAAAAACTTCTTCCCCCAAAGGGCTGCCAGGCCCTGGCACAGGCTGCCCGGGGAAAGGGTGCAATCACAGTCCCTGGAAGCATTCAAAAAACGTGTGGATGTGGTGCTTAGGGACAAGGGGCAGGGGTGGACCAGGCAGTTAGTTTAACAGTTGGACTCGATGATCTCAGAGGTTTTTTCCAACCCTAATGATTCTATGAGTCTACGATTCTATGATTCTATGATTTAGGGGTAGGCCAAATGCCCAAGTGAGGCAGACGGGCTCCAGCTCTGTGTTCCCACAGCAGGCAGACACCATGAGCTAGGCTGGATGACTCCGGGCCATCATAACCTATGGATAAGGACGGTGTACGCTGACAGAAATGACACTCACAACAAAACGGAGGCCGTTCCCCGAAGTGCACGGGGCAGTCCTCCCCCTCCATATCCCCCCGGGTGACGGCAGAAGGCAACTGGAGCGGAGTACTGGGATGGGGAAACACCCAGTACCTCTGGCCTTAAGTAGTTTAGTGTCTCATCCACATCATCTAGCTAAGGCTAGGCGCAAGAGATAGCAGCAAATACTCATGAGAAAAGTAAAGTGGGAATAATTACATGCTCTTATTTATTATGCACTTGATTTACTGAAATGTATTACTTCTGTGTTCTGGCTTCAAGGACAAGCCTTTTTTAAAACAATAACAAAAATGAAAAAAAGCCAAAGCGTTCCAGTAAACTGAGGGACAATGTTCAAAAGCCTCCTTCATCTTTCCAAGAACATAAAAATCTCCCACAGCGAAGCCCCATGGATGCAACCTTCCCTTCCCAAAGCAGCCCTCAGACCGACAGAAAACAAACAGCTGGATCAAGAAATCCCCACAAACAAACAAGCGATTGGTATCTGTCCAGCTCAGATATGAGAAGCCAAACACTGATTTCTCCTTCCAAAACCTGATCCTTTCCCATCCTTGGAAGCAAACCCAAAGCAATTTCTCCTTGAAAAGCTATTAGACCTGGTTTACCACCCAAGCCCCTCAGAGGTTCCTTTCCCCAGACCTCGCTATCACACACTAAGGACTTTTCGCTTCTGAGCATTAATAAACAGGGAACTTTTGGGAAAACGTTCCTGCGGTGGGAAAATATTTCTCACATTTCAAAAGAGCGCAGGTAAATCAGGGTAATAACAGGATTTATGCGGCAGTAAAGCACTGAGAAGCTTCGCAGCTCCCCGCAAGAGCACAAATAATTCAGCCTCTGGGCGTTACGAATATGATGCTCATGGTCCTCAACAAAAGGCACATCTGCCCATGCTTGATAAATGCCCATACACTTGACGCTGTATTTAGTTTCAAGATTTTGGGTTGGATTCAGCTCTTGGATAAACCACGCTAGCCAACATAGCCTCCCACGACCGGGGGGAGGCCAGGAGGACATGAAGCCAGCTCTCTGGTGGGATAAATGCTCTTCAGTGACACCAACCCAAGAAGCATTTTCTGCTTCTGGTATTGTGTCCAGTACCACACACAACGTCCATCACCTTACCTCTGCTCCAAAGGCGCGTCCTCCCACACATCCCTACTGCGCATCCTTCCCTACCTCTAATTATCAGTGACAGCACTGCTAGAAAAGGCATCCTGAATTTCATTTGCAAAATCTACTGCTCCTCTAGAAATCCTTTCCCTGTATGGACAAACAGGACGTAAATGCCAGTCGGTCCTGGCTTTTCATTGACTTAAACAGCCCGAGGGATTGATCATTAATTCACATCCCACCATCCCCACTCTCCCGGGGGACTGGTCGTTCCTGGAAGTCACACTCCAAACTTTTTGCTATTTACTTTGTTATTTAGGCATCAGACATTTGTATGAGCATCCATCAAACATTTGATCTCTGAGCTCGGAGTCACAGCACAGCCTTGAGCTCATCTATCACGGCAGCCCAGCATGCATACGGTTGAAGATTCAAAGTGGGTCTCTTAAAAAACATCATGTTTTGGCTTCTTGCGGAGGGTGATTAATTTTTAGAGCAACATTTGCATAAAATCTTTTCAATCTATTTGCAATTACCAGAAATTGAAACAAGTGACAAACAGCTTTGAGCATTTGTTTTCAGCTGGGTGTTAACCAGAAAAATCTCCAACTAATTGAAACCCAAAGTTTCAATTAAGAAATCTGAACTATGACTTTCAAGTACTCAAAAGCTCACAAATCTTCAGAATCCAACTTATTCTACTGAAAAGAAATACACAGGCGTTATGTATATTTGGAAATGCAGTGCTACATGGCGTGCGCATACGCGTGCGCACACGTACGTGTGGGGCGGTGGAGGGAAAGGTTCTGTTATTGAGATCTCTTAGTAGAGGTGTGCAAATAATTGCTTTTTTGGGTCAGCGAATGCAAACACAAACATTAGGCTGACAAAGATGGTTTTGCACAAAAAGGGAAAAAAAAAAAAATCAACAGGGAAATATGCAGACAATGTATTTTTTCCAGCTGAAACTATTCACAAGTTTTCCTTGAATTTGACCTGAAAGCGTATGTATATGTGCTTTAAGGAGTGGAGACAGAAGGGTGGAAGGGACTGTATTTAAGAATGGAGGAGTCACGATTTCAGTGTAACACGCGTAGCTATTCTGCCCCGTACAATGCCTACGCTGTGCGACGTACATATGCGTGTTCACAGCCATTTCTACCGTATTAACACAAGGGTATCCCTCCTCACTTAGCCAGCGCTCCTCTAACCTGCCTGGCCGCTCCACGCATTTCTATTCCGTAGGCAGTGTCCTCGTGCTTTGCAATTTGCCTTTTTTCTCACCATTTCGCCTCCCTTCTCACTTCAGCAGCTTCCTACAAATTGGTTCTTTCACGTTAAAAATTACTGCTGTTGCATTTAATTTGGCCACCCAACTCTCTTCTCCAGTTTCTCTCTGACTTTCTTCTTTACGCAATTCTTTCCCTTTCTTCTAAGCATCTCGTGCAATAACTCACTTAGAAATAACTGCCCCGGTAAGTTTTTCTGGAAGAGCTTTCACCGTTACCTGCCGCCACAATCAGATTATATAGGATCCGCCCAATTAACGCCATCTCAGATAAATGCTACGGGATCGACCCAATTCCAGAGCTGAGGAAAGATGAATGTAGGAAAAGCGAAACACTTGCTGCAAGGCGAGTGGCAGAGCCCGGGCAGAACCGCCACCTTCTGCCCACCTCCACGGGGTGGAAAATAGTGCTGCTGGCAAATCCATCCCACGAGGGCATATAGAGGCCGACTAAATCCCCCCTTCCTTCTTCCGTGGGTTTTCCTGTCCGAGTGCTTTTGGTGTTAAAAGAAATGAAGAGTATATGCAAGAAGAGGTGTTTTACAGTAAATGGAGGTTGTTTATTATGCAGCCTTTGCTGTTCTTACTGCTATTTTTTTTCCCCCGGAGAAAAGGAACATAAATAACATGAAAAGTCATCCTGGGGCAGAACCAGCGTGAGCGACCACGCTCCACCGTCCTTCAGAGCCCCGACGCGCTCCTGCCTTTCATAAAACGCAGAAGCCATCAAAGCACCCAAGTCACCGAATGCAGAAGACGCCTTGACACTAAAACACCCGGAGCCTTCTTGCTTTATTCAATAACAAAGCAGGGAAGACTCTGCTCTATTTCCACCCAGCCCAGTTTATCTAAACCGGCATAAACATTGCGCTTCTTCGGCCCCGGGAGTCCAGTCCTGCACTGGGCGCATCCTCACCGTGTCTGCTGCATGGGGGCTTCTGGTCACCCAGGCCCGTGGCTGAGCAAGATGGGGATTAACCAGGTCTGAGCGCATTGAATTTTGAATACAAACAGCCCGGTGGGAGCCGCAGCAAATCTTCCGTGTGAGGGGGAAGGAAGACATCACTGCTCTCGATCTGAGACAACATGAGCCGGCAGAATTTTTTTCACTGTGCTCTGGCTGGCCCTGGACAGGATCACGTTGTCCTGTTTTTTAAAAGACTTAAAAATGGCTTGTTTTAAGGATTTTGGATATTGCTGTTGCCATGATTAACTTTGTAAAGTTGCACAACAAATGTCTGACTTGTCTCCTTACGAAATAAACCACTGGTGTTGGCGGTGGACCAGCGACTGCAGGAACCAAATCCAGGTCTTCTGCAAAGCAGAGGACAAGCAAGAGCTGGAAGCCCAGCTCTGTTCTGAGCCTGGTATTAAGTTAAAACAGCCCCTTCACTAGGACAGAGGAGCACTGCACTGAACGATGCTGTTCCCACTCTTCCCCAATCCAGACACATCTGGCAGCAGCCAAAGTCTCGGAGTTCGGCTTGGTGTCTCGATTTTGGGTCTCCTTCTGTTTCCCAAGAAGCATACAGACATTGCTGCCTCTCCTTGAGCGGCTCTTCATAACCACCTATGGATCTGAAACACCCCATTTCCCTGGCAGTTTAACCCCGCAGTTAAACTCGATCGAAAAAGAGCCTCTGAGCTCAACAGTTAAGATGAAACCAATCTGGATGAAGTGGTCTCCACTTGAGTCCTTTCAAGAAAGTTTGCCAAAGGATTTTTTACCGTTCTTGGAAAGATCCCAGCAATCGAGGGGGCTTCATGCCAAGAGAGGATATTTTCTAGTGGTTTGGTCACAGCCAACAACCGTAGTTCATAGGTCACATTCAACCATCGTTTTCCTGTCCTTTGACTTCACAAAATGACAAAATAAAGGAAGAGAAATCCGCAGCTCCAGAAGGTGACATCATGTACCTTTACTCTGATATTGATTGCCCATTTACAGTACTTCACTTTAAAATAATGAGCAACCCAGAAATAGAAACATAACCAATCCATTATTCTGTCCTTCTAATTACTCAAAGCTAAATCCAGTGGAAACGCCGACATGCACACCAGCTTCTATCGCATAAGAAAGCCCTTTCAGATCCTTATGAAGAAGTGGGAAGACACAGCATTGCAAACTTTACTGCAACGTAAGCCTGAACAGCAGCCGGCATCGCCGACCGTGGCCCACGTAACCACACGCAGGCACTCCTACAGCTCACGTGCTGTAAAGGGACATTTACTTAAGCTTTTATACCTGTGCAGGATTTGGGTTGTGCAGAATGGGATTTAAGCAAGTGCTTAATTTCTTCACGAACGAGAGATTTTGTGTCTTTGTTTCACCTTCTAAGCGCCAGAACTTCAGGTTGTTGAATTACTTAAGAAATGAAAGTCCAAACTGAATGTTAAGTGCTGGAAAACCTGGCCCCGCTGTTGTGCAAAGCAAAAGCAATGAGAGCGCTGCTCGGCTGCAGCCGTGTTGGCACCCTCACGGTTACAGGACAGTACAATGGGAAAAGATTTTCATCTTACAGTGATTCCACTGAATATTAACCAGCATGTTCACAGAACACGCTAAACCCATCCATCACCAATTTCAATCTGGAAAATACCGAATGTCTACAACCAAACATTCTTGCGAGACAGGCGTTTCCATCACAAAATGCGGGAGCCAAATTACGTATGTAAAGCTCGGGCTTAATGCATTACAAATCAATATTTCTCCTTCCCCTCTCCACATTTACCTTCTTTGCTCATATAAAGCCAATCATCTCACGAAACGCAGGTGTGAGAAAATTATTCTGATTTCTACAAAAAGGCAGTTGGAATCCAATTCTATCAAACAGAATAAATCCATGTTAGACAGAAGCTGAAATCTCCGCACGTGTCTATCAAGCCTAAAGCCCTGATCCTAATCCCAAATTCAACCTCGGCTTAGATCATTGGCGTGACAGGGATTTATCACGGTGCAGAAGTTATGCCTCGTGCACCTGACTCCTGTCCCAGCATTTCTACGTGTGCGACCTGCCCAGGGCAGGGGCTGAGTCCCCATCCCTGGAGGTATTTAAAAGACGGGGAGATGTGGTGCTTGAGGATACGGTTTAGTGGTGGCCTTGGCAGTGCTGGGTTAACGGTTGGACTCGATGATCCTAAGGGTCTTTTCCAACCTTAACGATTCTGTGATTCTATGATTCTATGACTGCTTTGGGTTAAGGTGACTACTGATTTGCAGGAACGGGAGGGAACAACAGATTCTGCTTTTCCAAGGTACTTTTTCCAGCCTGTGCCCAAAGTCCACTCCAACCTTGACAGCTTTTTTCCTATCGCATAAGAAGCAGCTTTTACAGAGGTGAGGACTTAGAGGTGCAAGGAAAAACATTGAAAGAGACTGCAAAGACAGTAAAACTTGTACGGGAAAAGTTTGGCAGGTGAATAAATGCAGAGGGCAGTTTTTCCTTTAAAAGTCAAAGTTTACCTCACAGTAATTTCATCCCAGAGCAATTTTCTAATTGTTCATTAAAAACACATTAATTATATGTAGAATGCATAATTTATCGCTGTTTGGAAGTGAAAATAGAAAACCCCAGGGGGGCAAAAGTTGGCATGAAGTCATACTTTTGATTTATCCTCATAAAATCTGTCCCTGGGTACTGTTAAGTATTGTAACTTACAGGAGAAGACATTAGATTTCTACTTAGAAAATTATTTTTAATGAATCCATGCACTGATCATGAATACACAATATTTTAATAAAGCACCACATCTTTCAGTGAAAATCTGGGTATGCTTCTGTTAATTACACTTGGCTCACAAAGCCATATTTTTGCATGAGTGCAAAACCGATATTCGGTAGTCGTCATTCAAAAAAAAAAGAACAATGGGAAAAAGAACAGAAAACCCTGCACCATCACGCTACACGGTCTCATCATTACTGTTTCCTCTTTTAATGAAGACGTAGCACACCACTTTGTAGGCCTAATTTACACCATAGATCAAAACTATGGGAAATTTTCTAATTCTCTAGAGGGGGAGGGAGACCGCCACCTCTGTGGCTTTCAACGCACACTGTTATTTCAGTTTCTAAAACTAGCATCTGTATACAGCGGCAAAAGCTTGCTAGGACGCGTTTAACCTGGCATCGAACTTCTGATTCTCAGAAGACCAAATAACATTATGACTATTTTACCCGTACGGATTATAACTGAAACCTTCACTTCAAGTCAAATCTTCCTAGGTTTTTTTTTTTTTCAAATGTTAAATCACAATCTAAAGGAAAAAAGTAATTAACACAGTATAGAATCATAGAATCGTCAAGGTTGGAAAAGACCCTTAAGATCATCAAGGCCAACCGTTAACCCAGCACTGCCAAGCCCACCACTAAACCATGTCCTTGAGCACCACGTCTACCCGGCTTTTAAATACCTCCAGGGATGGGGACTCAACCCCTGCCCTGGGCAGCCTGGTCCAATGCTTGACCACCCTCTCGGTGAAGAAGTTTTTCCTAACATCCAACCTAAACCTGCCCTGGCGCAGCTTGAGGCCGTTCCCTCTCATCCCATCGCTTGTTCCTGGGGAGAAGAGACCGACCCCCACCTCGCTACAACCTCCTTTCAGGCAGTTGTACAGAGCAATAAGGTCTCCCCTCAGCCTCCTCTTCTCCAAACTAAACAACCCCAGCTCCCCCAGCCGCTCCTCATAAGACTTGTGCTCGAGACCCTTCGCCAACTTCGTTGCCCTGCTCTGGCCACGCTCCAGCCCCTCCATGGCCGCCTTGGGGTGCGGGGCCCAGCGCTGAGCACAGCATTCGAGGGGCGGCCTCACCAGTGCCCAGCGCAGGGGCACCATCACCTCCCTGCTCCTGCTGGCCACACCGTTCCTGATACAGGCCAGGATGCCATTGGCCCTCTTGGCCACCTGGGCACACTGCTGGCTCATGTTCAGGCGGCTGTAGTAGTTGCGCACTTCAATTTTTCTTTCAGTTCTTCTAGCAAGCAGGTTTGCTTTTCTAACTATAGTCTACTAAGGACTTGCATTTTCTGTCTCACTGTAGATATATGTGCGTGCACGTACATTATATACACGTGCGTGCACATGCATACGTGAATCCATACGTATACACCCAGGTATATCTGAGATACAAAACCACCTGCCAGTACGGCAATGCGCACGCAACCATACCTATGTACATACCTACAAACTCACTGTACACAGAATTTAAACCGCCTCTGTTGACAAGACTGCATTTTATCCCCTGTCCGCACGCGCACAGCACCCGCTGAAGTCATCCGATGGCAAAATGCTGCCGACGCGCTCTGAATGGGCTGTCGGGCCCCTAACGACCACCAGGAATTAAAGCAGGGTTTTCTCTAATCAGGTGCCTGGGGCATCGCTCCATGAATCTCAGCAGCCATTCCTGGATAATGCCGGTGAAGCTGATCCCCCCCTACCTGATTCAGTCTCAGGAGAGGAAAAGGTATTTTGGCATATCACTTGGTCTTAACAGAAAACAAGCATTTTCTGAACCATTACAAGCTGTTTTAAGAGTGACATGGAGCTTCAGCATGTGGTGAACAATTACACACTTATCTACACAGTAGGTTAAGGAGTTTTTTTATTTTTTTTTTAAACCTGCTTAAGTGCAGAGTCATCCAAATGTCTGTTTATTCCATCGTGTCATGAAAACAACTGGTCTCCTGACACACTAAATGCCAGTGTGCTGCATGCTAGGAGTATGGATCTACGATCTGGATGAGGGGATGGAGGGCACCCTCAGTCAGTTTGCAGTGACACCAAGCTGGGTGGAAGTGTCGATCTGCTGGAGGGCAGGAGGCCCTGCAGAGGGCCCTGGCCAGGCCGGGTCGATGGGCCCAGGCCCCGGGGTGAGGGTCAGCAAGGCTCAGGGCCGGGTCCTGCCCTGGGGGCACAGCAACCCCAGGCACCGCTGCAGGCGTGGGGAGGAGCGGCTGGGAGCTGCCCGGCGGGAAAGGGCCTGGGGGTGCTGGTCGACAGCCGCTGGACATGAGCCAGCAGGGTGCCCAGGTGGCCAAGAGGGCCAGTGGCACCCTGGCCTGTATCAGGAACGGTGTGGCCAGCAGGAGCAGGGAGGTGATGGTGCCCCTGTGCTGGGCACTGGTGAGGCCGCCCCTCGAATGCTGTGCTCAGCGCTGGGCCCCGCACCCCAAGGCGGCCATGGAGGGGCTGGAGCGTGGCCAGAGCAGGGCAGCGAGGCTGGGGCAGGGGCTGGAGCACAAGGCTGGGGAGGAGCGGCTGGGGGAGCTGGGGGGGCTCAGCCTGGAGAAGAGGAGGCTGAGGGGAGCCCTCATCGCTCTCTGCAACGGCCTGAAAGGAGGCTGGAGCCGGGGGGGTCGGTCTCTGCTCCCCAGGAACAAGCGATGGGACGAGAGGGAACGGCCTCAAGCTGCGCCAGGGCAGGGTTGGGTTGGGTATTGGGAAAAACTTCTTCACCGAAAGGGCTGTCAGGGCCTGGCCCAGGCTGCCCAGGGCAGGGGCTGAGTCCCCATCCCTGGAGGTATTTAAAAGAAGGGTAGATGTGGTGCTCGAGGACATGGTTTAGTGGTGGGCTTGGCAGTGCTGGGTTAAGGGTTGGAATTGATGATCTTAAGGGTCTTTTCCAATCTAAACGATTCTATCATTTTATTCTATGATTCTATGAGAAATGGCCTGCAACGTACTCCTTGCAGCGTGAGCCTACCTTCCAGGGTTGGGAGCAGCCAAAGACCCCGAGTGCCTCCGTTCGCTTTGCTCTACCCCAGCTGTCCACTGCCACCCATCCACATCAGCCCGGGACAGCTGCTAACAGCTGGAGAAAGGCAGGGTGGGAGCCAGGGCTGCACACCCCATGAGGATATGGGCACCGACAGCTACAACTTGCTGAAATACTACTTTTCCTTCAGTGATGAAGAGAAGGGAGAAAGTCTGCTTGTTTATGTTTTAATCTTCGTACACCATCTTCATTACGATCCACGCTCACTGCTTACCCGCGGTAAGACTGGCAGTAAGTTCTCTCACTTTAGACCTTGGCAGGAGGGATATGTCCTGGTCCAGTTCAGCTGAAAGTATATTTCTGTTTATTTTACATTTAATTTGTTAGAAAAATAATAAAATAAATAAATAATCTCTTATTACAGGATACTTACGAAGTCTTTCATTTAAAAAAAAAGAAAATTCCCTGACTGATGCACTACCCAAAATGAGGAGGGTGTGCTTCTCGAAGCAAACGGGTCACTCAGCAGGGTTGCAGGAATGACCTGAAAACACTGACAGAAGAAATTGCTTTTTGCTCTTTCCTAATGTAGAGGACGGTTTGCCGACTTTCAGCTCCTTTTCTTTAGCGTGATCTAGTAGACAACAAAGTTTCAAGAGGATCTGCCCTAACCCTCTGATAATAAGCATTTCCTCGCCTCTGCTTCCACTTACAGATTCTTGCTGGAGGCATCCGATGCTCCAAGGCAAGCTTTGATAAAAGCGCCCTGCTGTCTGCAGCGCCCCTAATTACGGCAGCTCCGTTTTTCCCTTTGCCCGTGCTCCGTGCTCTAGGTAAACGCCACAAAGGTCACTTTGTTAATTCAATACCAAGCTCACATTAGAAATCATTTGCACAAGGCTGAAAAAGTCAGTGTCTTTTTTTAATATTGATGTTAAGGTTTTCTTAATGCTATACAGTCAGAGAAATGAATTTCAGTTATGGAGGAATAAAGTAGGTACCTCGTGAAGGTTACCATTATCCCGAGATAGACATCAAGGCGGGTCAGACAATTCACCACCTGGAGGTGACTATTTTTCTCCACAGATTAATATACGTTACTATGCCTTTAGACGACAAGCTTCCAGGAATGTGAAGTTAAAAGAGATTCTTTCCCACCGGGTATCGCTCACAGCGGGGAGGGCCCAGCTGGCAGGGCTCCAATTTGACCAAACGTGCAGATGGAATGATCCCGCGCGGGGCTTTGGATGGGAGAGGACAACCAGGGTCATCAAGGCCACTCCACAGAAGAGCTACGCAATGGACACCTACTGCAGAAAGGTCCATGGAACTTCACCGCATGCCATGAACCCCCAAAATACTTGCAGGCACCCTTCTTAAGACCTCAGAAAGACCAGGAATTGTAACTACCAGAGGAGACGTGGGGATACTGATGTCCCTGAATGTCGCACAAGATGCCAGGAAGCCCAGCAGACCCTACTATACAGGAAAGGGGAGAAAAAACAGTCCCTGGCAATCTGACTGTTAGGGGAAAATTCCCTTCTGATCCCAAATCTGGCAGCTGTTTTAACTGTGGGCGTACGAGCAGAAGACAGCAGCTAGGCACCTGCAAGAGCTGATGCTAACGGGACGCAACGGCCCCTTCCTCCGCTCTTCCTCCAACCTGCCTCTTTTGTGATCATTTAAGGTGTTTTCTCCCCTAGATATCAGATGCAGATTTGTTACGTATTTAAGGATATCCACCAAACTGAAGCCCAAAGCTACAAGACACAAAAAAGCCATCCCAGCATTTCGAGCTGCTGGGCTGGATCCAGAGTCCAGCCTTCACTGGGCTTTGCAGCACACATTGAGCGCAGCGCTGTCGTGTCTTGTACTGTCCTACTCCCTCCTCCTCCGCTTAAATTGACTTTCTGTCACGATGAACATAACTACCGCAGGACAAAAAAAAAAAAAGTAGAAAGCGGGATTTACAAGAAGGTAAAAGCAAAGGACGGGATGTGTTCATTAGCTGTAGCCCTTCTAGTCCCGACAGTTGACAATTAAGTCCTGGGCTGGAAACATTATGGTTATTCCTGAAGTACAAACCATGAAGTTGATACTTGCCCCCAGTTTTGTTATTCGCCTGTTGAGTCGCCGCTTTTAATTTCGTGTGAGGTTACCATGCATCTGCTTAGGAAAGCCATTAACGAGCAGCAAAATGACGCTACGAGCCATGCTGAGAAGTCACCCGTTGCCGCTCAAAGGCAATCCTCTCTTCAGCTTACTAGGGCTGCGAATGCCAGGAACGTATTTCATGGAGTAACAGAGGGGTGAGGGAAGGCCGTCAGCACTTCCCATTTTAAGACCAACGACCGCAAAGAAGGAATATGGGCTCTCCAGTCATAGTTTTGGGAGGCATCTGCCAAAGATTTTTGGGAAAATGTTTACCGATTATAAAAAGACCAACTTCCTCCCAGGAGCCAAGTAGGCTATTCCTTGGGGTGGATTTTACAAACCATTAGCTGCTCCCTTTTTTTCTATTAGAGAGTAACGTGTACGCCGTCAAGAAACGTTCTACAAAAAATGAGAAACAAATTCAGATAAGTTGCTGACAGATCGTATACTAAGAGGCCCAATTTTCATCATACATTCACTGAATTACCTTTTAAAATCTAATTTATTGTCAGGCTAACTCTAGTCTCATTCGGAGCTTACTAGCGTTAGGATGATCAGCATTTTACGACAGCCATATATTACTGTTGTGTCGTCCTCTTTTACTACAGGAATCCCAAAGCATTTTACCATCCTTCAGAGGTGTTTGCAGTTGTTTAGCCTTAACCGTGATAAGCACCTCCCCATCCTCATTTAACTTCGTGGAGGAGCGGCAATGGGATGCTTACAAGGCCGTGGCAGCGTCACGGAGCCCCTTGAGAAAATGAGATTTTAGAACCGGTATGATTGAAAACCTAATAGAAAATTAGAGAAAAAAAAAACCCTCTATCTCAAAGGAGACTGGCCTCAGCACCAGGTTTACTCATGGGAAGGACCACAGGACCTTTAGCTCTACGGCTCAGCCAAGGAGAAGCACTTGGGATGGAAACCTCTGCATCAACATTCATTTAGCTGACTGAGAAAACCGGGAAAGTTAACCCCAGCTCCAGGAGTGCCTGGCTGCATTTTTTTGATGTTTTCTTAGTCATGCACTGACCCAGACTGACCTTGTATAAAGGTTTACTTATTTCTGACACAACCCATTTACCTACCATATGGGAACAGAGCATTTAGTGGCAAAGCCTGGAGCCCAGCAAAGGGCGATGCGGGGAAACTCCCGGTGATGTAGGAGATGTCAGGAACAATCAGAACTAATGAAATAGTTATTGCTACCAGGTATTTGGCATATTAATGCAGAGAGACAGATCTCATTTACTGAGACAGAGGCTGGCAATATAAATTACCGGACACTCAAATACTATCACACTCCACATTTAAGAGCCATTTGAATTGTACTCAGGTAGTTTCACTCATCTGCAATCTGAGGAATGTGTTAATAAATACAGGACTGAATCACACCATTGATTTGTAAGTGGAATTTCCCATTAAAACCTGTCAAGAGTATTACTTTAAAAAAAATTAATGGTATAATATAGCCCAGGGTTCCGCTATAACATACTCCTGACGGTATAGCTCTCCGAGTCTCGTGGGTGATGGATAATCTTGTTTGTTCTGTATTGTCACTGTAGCATCTTTCTTTCACACTTCTGCTGCAGCCAGAGGTCTCGCTGCCACCAGCAGGAGTTGGTGCCCATCTCTGGCGGGCAGCAAATTAAACCACCACGCAAGAGCCTACACCTGATTTCTGCAGACTCAGCAAAAACCTGGAAATCCAGCGCTCTGATACTTCCACTTTGGACTCTGCTCTGGTTTCTCTCTGTTTGGATTTGAGCTTGTTCTCCGGACTCTCATGGGTTTGGTGTCTTGTGGAAAGCTAGTTAGTTTTGTAGATATTGATGGATGCCCTTGTCATTCCTGGGATGTTCTGCGAGCTCTGGTGTGAAAAGGAGGAGTAACAACACAACACCAACAGCCCGGACTCGGCACACACAGGGATGCCCCCCGTGATTCTTCATCGATGGCCTCACTCCACGGTACTTCAAGAATTTGTGATAAAGACAGATTAATCTTATGTAGGGAGCATAAGGGGGAGGGGGAGCCAGAGTATTATTTTATGACATGTTTGAGATTAAAACCATTTCATACTTGATTCACAAAAAACAATTTGCAATGAAGCGACGGTGCCAAGGGATTTGGGTGGCTCCAAGCCAGGGCGCCCATTTAAGTAGGAAACCTCCCCTCGGTCGGGATCGGAAAATTTCTTCATTAAGAGAGTCACGGCGCTGCCCCATTTGTGCCTGGTTGGGTGAGCACAAAGCATTACTCACAACCTCGAGCGGCCACTGTCCTTGCGGTGATATCATTTTCCATTGATTGTAATTGAGTTCTATTAATGATGTAATTCAATTAGACACAAATCAAGAGATAACTAATACTTTTAATAACAAAACACCAGCTTCTGACAAATTCCCTCCACAGATGGAAAAGCTTGATAGAGTTACTGGTAACAGAATATCCCCCTCCGGAGAGATGTTAACAACCTTTTTAATACCAATACACCTGCCATTTGGTGGCAGAGAATCAGCGTCTACGTGAGCATATAAGGAATGCAAATGATCAACAACAAATTGCGTTAGGAGGATTTTGTTGATGTGAAGGTGTCTCTGCAGAAGTCAGCGGAGATTTATTCAGGTTGAGAATCTGGCCTAATGTATTGAAACAACCTTTCTCTCTCTTTTTATAATTGTTTAAATCATTAAAATTTGATGGATTAAAAAAAAATCTGATTTATTCTCCATTACTGTGGACTCGGAGAATTGTGTGGGCAGTATGGAAATACAGCTGTTTACCCAGTTTTCTCCTGATCTCTCATCCCGATGACCTTTATTTCAGATTAATGAAAACAAAGAATGAATAACGCTTGCATGAGAGGGTGATCACGGCAAACCGCCACCTGTAACAGTCTCCACTAGAACTGAATATATTTCTTACAACACACACCTGCTATTCCAAGGCACACAGTTGCTTTAATTTCCACAAACCGAGTTTCCCCTTACTTTTAATACCAAAAACAATTAGAGTCGGAAATCTAAAACCATAAAACCCCATGATTTTTGCAAAAAGCATTGCACGTACAACACCCTCAGTCCTACAGCACTTTAAAATCTTATGCGTTAATACCTTTTTCTAAGCGTCCTTATACTGCTGGTTTGCTAAATGTCCTACCAACACTTAATATCAGGGAAATACCAGTTAATATCGGGGAAATATCAGCCCCTTTTGGCATCTCTGTCACAGGCACAGAAAATTTCTATGTTTATAAATCTCTGTGGACACCGAAAAAAGCCATTCTGACGCTATCCAGCGGTATGAAACCATCTACCGCTTTGCATCCTCCTAATCACGAACGGTAAAACAAGAGCTGTCAGATTCAGTGAATTTTTTAACTTGCTTCACCTCGTTTCTCACACAGGAGGATGAGGTATTCATCGTGTCCAGGGAAAATAAAAAGGTCTGGAGCCCCCGTAAATAAACACGTTAAAATCCCAATGTCCTTTTTAACAGCAAAGTCTAAATCCAAGACCGTTAACTACTTTTATATGTATGACAAACTCCTCTTCAATAATTCATCTAAACTTTTTCAGTCTTCTGAGCAGAAAACCATGTAGGAAGCTTCCTTCCAAAGCAGCATGGGGAATCACGGGCCTTTTTGCCAAATTTATAAACAACAGGTAAGATATTAGGGTAACCAGTTGTGCCAATAGCACGTTCAGCAGCATCTATAATACAATAAAGGCAAGACAAACTAGGAAAAAGGATTTTCACTTTGGATAAGAGGAACGCTGTATGAAAAGCACCATGACATTTGGAAGATGAGTACAAAATTTACAGAATTTGATGAATATGGGGAAAATGAGAGGAAATGGCCTCAAGCTGTGCCAGGGGAAGTTTAGGTTAGATATCAGGAAAAACTTCTTCACCGAAAGGGTGGTCAAGCATTGGAACAGGCTGCCCAGGGAAGTGGTTGAGTCTCCATCCCTGGAGGTATTTAAAGAACGGATAGATGTGGTGCTCGAGGACATGGTTTAGTGGTGGGCTTGGCAGTGCTGGGTTAACGGTTGGACTCGATGATCTTAAGGGTCTTTTCCAACCTTAACGATTCTATGATTCTATGAAAACCCCACATCACTGCAACCACATTAAATATATATATATATATATATATATATATGAAATGCCATCTACAGCCAGCTCCTGAAACACACACCCGCTTTTGCTAGAGCACCCTTCTTCAGAGCCCTCGCTCAGACTGTTCTGCGGGTGCTTCAGGACAAACTCCAGCCAAAACTGCAATTACTAATTACAGACCTACAGAAAAGTTGCGTCGGTCCTTCCCTGGGATCTGACAGAAGCACCTGCCACCAAGACCACAGCAATCAAAACCGTAACCCGAGCAAGAAAATGCACTGCTTCTTCAGCAGTCAACAAGTTGGTGCATTTGGTAGGTAGCAAGCAACAGGACGAGAGGAAACGGCCTCAAGTTGTACCAGGGGAGATTTAGATTGGATATTAGGAAAAATTTCTTCATGGAGAGAGTGGTCAGGCCCTGGCACAGGCTGCCCAGGGAAGTGGTGCAATCACAGTCCCTGGAAGTGTTCAAAAAACGTGTGGATGTGGTGCTTAGGGACATGGGGTAGAGGTGGGCCTGGCAGTTAGGTTAACGGTTGGACTCGATGATCTCAGAGGTCTTTCCCAACCTTAATGATTCTCTGACTCTACGATTCGGGTCTCACCATGACCGCGGTCTGTCACGTGTCTTCAGCACCAGGGAGGAGCAGAGGGAAAGTTTTAAGGGCTTTTTTCCTCTTCTTCTGAGCATCAGAAGGCAGAGAAGAAAAAAAAAAAAAAGGAAGGGAATATGGACGAAGGCCTCTCAGAGCCTTTTAAACATCTTCCTCCTTCCCCTGATGCTTCTAAGAGGAAAACAAAGAATGAATATTGTGGATAGAAACTCAACGGTTTTTTTAGTCTTTGGCTAGTGACGGGAAGAGTGTCAGAGAGAGACTCAGGGGGAAGGAGGTTCATGGACGAACTCTCCACTGAACGAGCCCTTTTGGGTAGCTGTGAGCTAAGGATGAAACACCCAGCTCTGCTTGGTACCTGCTGCCAGCCCCGAGATAGAATCATAGAAACACAGAATGTCCTGAGTTGGAAGGGACCCGCAAGGATCATCGAGTCCAACTCCAGTCTCTGCATAGGACAACCCCAAAATTCACACCACGTGGCTGAGGGCGTTGTCCAAATGCTTCTTGAATGTTGTCAGGCTTGGCGCCATGACTGCCTCCCTGGGGAGCCTGTTCCAGTGCTCCACCACCCTCTGGGTGATGAACCTTTTCCTAATGTCCAACCTAAACCTGCCCTGGCATGTCTTCCTGACGTTCCATGGAAGATAGCCCACTCCTTGCTCCTAAGTCAACTCCACTCCTAGGGAAGTAACCTTCAGTTTTTAATTCCAACGCTTTGGGGAGTCCTACCTTTAGAAAAAAACACTTTACACAATTACATCAATTGACCTTGGCCAGAGCTGTCATGTTTTGTCTAATTACTGCTCGGAGCTTGACAGCCAGAAATGCCCACCAGTTTAGCTGCAGGTCACACCGTTAACACAGGCACAAGCCTTCAGACACTTTTTGAACCAAGATTTCTCAGATTCACTGAACCACATTTGGCTACTGGGCACTTTTATGTTCCTCCTCAAAATATACTCCAAGAAAAAGAGACAAGGAACCTGGACTAAGCCTCTACAAAAAATATTCATGAGGTCGGTGTTCAGCTACGCCAAGAGCAACCGCCTCTGGCTCACTAGGATCGCACCTGCCGGCAGCACAGCCATCGGCGTGGGATGGGCCAGGACGGGCGCAGGCTCCGGCTGCACAGGCAGCAGCGCAGGCAGATCAGGCTGCCTGGCCCTTCAGGCAGCACCGGAGCATCCATGCAGCATCAATCTGTTCAGCTTGTCAGAAAGGATATGAAGACGTGCCTTCACTGCACTTCATACCTTCTCAGGGAGAACTCACTGTTAATTTAGCGGGGAAAGGCACAGCAAGAACCAGCGGCAAGAAACTAAAGCCAAGCAAATTCAAATGAGAAGCAAAGGAAAAACAAGCAAGCCAAAAGCAACCCAGTGAATGCAGTTAGCTATGCCAAGGGAGAATGTTCTCCAGCCCATCACAGCGCTGCAAGGCGAACAGGTGAAGTTATACGGACTGTCCCTATGCAGAACAGACTAAATCAGCAAATGACTCCTCTTTTAGTGGAAACATTATCTGCTCCCGTCCTGGCCGCAAGATCTCAAGCACATGCACAAGTGGATCATAGACAGGACTCAAGTGAGGACGTCGCTTTAGTTGCTTTGCCTTGGGACATCTGTGGCCAACCAAGCAGAGCATACAAACTCTGTGCCACTATTTTTTATGACACTCTCTCTCTACTCAGTGTACCCAAGAGCAAGCAGGGAACTGCAAAATAATAGTTAGCTTTAGCCCAATTTATAATGCTATGATCTCTCTATTTTCTTAATCTTTCATTGTAGAAACTACCCATATCCAAGAGTAACCTTGCTGCTACTTCTACCAAAACAGTCTGTACTTGCAGTGCTGCACCGAGATTTGATCAAGCATCGGGCAACTGTGGAGGCGGTGGAAGGTGTGAGGTGGGAGCAAACAAAAACTTGAGAAATAGGAGACCAGAACGGAGCTATGATATTGAGGGGAAAAAAAGGAAAGCAATAAGCAAAGGCAACTTGGAAATACAGAAAATGTAGCTCCTCACCTGTGCAGGACAAACACAGGCCCTGTCACCACAACATCTGAAGCCCCCATTGACTGACAGGGTATACAGAACGTGGACACCAGGCTGTGAAACTATTATTATATATAAATGATAAAAATACGAACTAGGAGACTGTCATTCATTGCAGAGCTCTTCTGGTGATTGAAGAGCTGACCTTCGCTCAGCTAATCTACAGAGCCTCTCAAAAGAGTCACAACCCTGCAATTTATAAAGCTCTCCATCCACTCCCCAACGAGCAGCCTTCACCTCCCCCGGTACATCCTCATCCCACGGTACATCCATGTTGTGCAAGCACCACCTCCGTGATTTGGATAAATTCCGCGTTTCGTAACAGTGTCACATGAAGCGTCCAACTACCCTACCCTCTCCAACTAAAACAAATGTTTCCATGAACACCTGCATTGGTGGTTGGGGGTTGTTTCGCCATCCAGGAAGCTACATGCACAGAGCAGGAGTTATTCTGTGTAATTTCCAGTATCTTTGTTTCACACTTTACCTATTTTTGTCACCCTTTGGTTTTGCTGTAAGACCCCACAAGAGAACGACAGTATTTGTTTCAATGAGTCAAACTTCTTGGCTGCTCAGGATGCAGTTTCCCAAGACAGACGGAAATGGATATCAAAGCTTTGTTGGTTGATATCAAAGCAAAGTTGGTTGCTGTTCACCTTCTGATTCCAAGCTGGGAGAGGAGGCACCTCGTGAGCCCTCGAGCCCGGGAGAGGGTGCACCTGATCAAACCAGTGAATCTGATTGTTCATAAAGCACTATAAAAGTAAACAAAATCATCGAAACATCAGTCATCTCCCTGTTTCAAACTCTACTTTGCAGGGCAAGAAGATCCCCGGTTTTCAGCCAGTAATGCGATTTCCAAGAAGATACTATTCCTTCAGCTTCTCTGTTTGACAACCAATATTTTGCTTAAACTTCGGGCAGCAATTTAGAGTAGTTTTCAATGTATTTTGAATACTTCAGAGCATTTATAAAATTACAGCACATATTGGCATTACCATCGACAAATGACTGCCATCAACCGAGACAGAAATTGAGACATTTAACTGTGCGTTTATCGCGCCTCTCCAAGAATTCAGTTTCCTTTATAGTGCAGACACATCCAAACTCTCGAGCAAGATGTTCTGTCATTAGCCCAATTTAGCTGTAGCCCTTCACATCAAAGCTGAAATTGAGAAACGTTGTCAGAAAGAAACAATTCTGCTAGGTTTACAATTATCTGATGTGTTATCTTTCAGGAATAATACACTCTATTTTACCAGTGAATTTACTGTCAGAAATCAGGAGACACACTTCACTTCCAGCCATCGCTTTCCATAGTTTGATAGTTTTCCTTACAGGAGGCTCTGCAGAAGACCCAAAGCAGCAAATCTCAAATGCCCAAGCCTCTCCACCCATATTAAAAAAAAGATTCCCAACCATCCTTTATCTTGCAGAGGAGACCACAGTTGCTTTTCAACCGCAGAAGTGGTAAAACAGACTGTGAAGTTTACAGAAGGGGATGGGGAGGAGGAGATCGGTAATGGACACATAAAGTAGATTTATCTCCCAAGGACCAGAACCAATAACGATTTAAGCCATCCCCACAACAAATATTTGACAAGAAATTCTTTGAAGTGAACATCAGAAACATTCACCAGGGAACCGGATAGAAAACGGCATAAACACCGGTACTGAAGCCTGCAAATCACCTGAGCTCAGCTCTGCCTCCGGCACAACCTCCCAGTTCGGATGAGGAACATTGTGGCACCTATTTTTTGCCCGATGAATTTTCAGGCCAGCACGAAGAAAGGAAATCCCTTGGGCAAATTAAAAATAAGGGTGTTCAGAGACTCCGGGAATAGCAAGCGGCGCCCGGTGGCGGATGCCTTCTGGAGGAGCGGGGACCGCTCTGCACCCTGCAGACTTGGGTGCTGCCTCCGGAGCCGATGCTCTCGCTCCCGGGCGGGAGCACCTCCGTCCAGCCCGGGGCTCCGTGGCCACGGTAAGAGGGATGTAAGGGAAACGAGGACAGGGCCAGCGTGTTTACTTTGGATTCCAATGGAAATAAAAAATTTAGGTCAATGTTTCACCCAAGGGATAATTTTAACAGAGCAAGGGAATTTTTTTTTTTGCTTTTAGTTAATTAATCATGAAAGCCTCAGTGGAATTTGTCAGTATACTTTTTATTCAGGCAAGGCCAACATTTTAAGAAATTTACATCTATTTGTATTACAACAAAGAAACTGGCTGCACTGACTCATGCTGCTACAGAGCTGCGTTTCAGCAGAAGGGAAAATCAGGCACGGGAAAACGTGGTCCCCTCTCTGAGCATCAGCTTCTTTCGCAACCACTTCGTTCAATACCCGAAGCAACTAACTTCTATAAATCGCATCCATCAAAGGATTTGCAATAGCAAACCTGAGGCGAGAACCTACCTGTTGGCTCACGCGTAGCCTTCGAGTCTGAGCGTCCCTACAGCGGCACAGCTAAGCCTTCTCTTAGGCCAGCATGAAGGGGAACCGGCAAGCTTTAGTCTAGTAAGACGTTCAAATACCAGGAAAGGGCAAACTTCTTTCACAGCTTACTCACATTAGTATGTTTGCTGAAGTCTCTGCAACAACCTTTTCCATCAAGAATGGAGGTGCACACCCATCACAGAATTTTATCCCTGCAGCTGGATATGCCACGCGAGCAGGCACGTAGGAAACACTCAGTTACGTGGCATTATTTTATCTTACAAAAATAACATTTAAAAAATCAGTACTGGCCCTCCAAAGGACATCTGGTAGAAAATCCGTGTGCTGAGCATCTGATGAATGACTGCAAGAGTTATTTTAGCTGTCATGTCACTGGATTGACAGCAGCCTCCCGTTAGAAGAGGCCAACCCAGGCGTCACAGGCAACACACGCTTCAGGGACCGAGCTCAGGCAGAACCCAGATTATTGCAGGATGGTGTTAAACAACAGCCTACTGGGAAATACCAGCCCAGCTACAGCACCGTCTTTTGCCAGTCAAACTATGAGACAGGACGGGGATGCAAAACCAGGCTCTCCGCTTCCTTGGCAGCAGAGTGAAAGCCTGGGTGGGTTGGGAGAAGGCGGCGCTTGCTCCTCCATCTCCACCCGGGCTGCTCCGGGGAAATGCAAACAGCAAGGTCAGCGCACTAGCTCTGAACTTAAGCTCGGTCAGATGATGTGAAGAACTCGCCTGGATTGCAAGTTGCATCTGGAACGAGCAGTCCCACAGGTTTTCTTCCCTAAGTTTGAGAAGCGCAGATGTATTTATTTATCATTTTGATCCTGGAAGCCCTCACTGAGGACCACGAGCCTGCTGTGAATCCGCACAGCAAAGCCCTTACAGTCCCACTCCGAAGATCTTACCGTCCCAGCGTAAAACAGGCAATCAAAGAAGGGTTCAGACAAACCGAGAAACACAAGGAGAATACCTTGAAGGCACTGCCATGTCTTGAGCCCTGGAATAGACCTTTCACAGTAAGTTTTGTGTTAGGAAGGACAAGGGAGTAGCAGTCAAGGATAAACGAACTAAATGTGAAATCTAGACATCGTTACACTTGGCATAATCTCATCAAAAACAAACATTCTTGACTCTGTATTTGAAGTCAGCATTGGTCCTGTATCCATATGGACGTGGAGAAGGGGGGAGTGAGGACAAAAAGACGTGAAACAAGGAGAGCTGTATACAAAAACATTCAAGAAACTACAGAAAGAAGACAACTACTCAAATGTAAATTGCTCGTCCTCAACTAAGTTCATTTCCACTCTTAAAAATACTCTTGTGAACGCACGGAGGTTACCCAGCTCCTACACACGCCTCGTAACACGGAGGGCAACGGCAGCGCCTGTGAAATGGATGCTGTGACAGGTCACTGGTGATTTATACTGCACCACTCAGAAGTGATTGCCATAGTACCCAGGCATCGCTGGGCTCTGACATGCCGCGCTAACGCTGAATTTCTCACCAAGATCTAGTGGGAGTCAAAGACACCAAACACAGAAGCCATTCACAAAAAAACTTGGAGATTGAGTTAAATTCCCACCTACAGATTAAAAAAAAAAAAAGGGAAAGTATTTTGTGGTTACTTTAATACGTGCACGGAACAAACCATACAGCACCATAATGATCAAACGCTACATAATTTACATCTGCCTTTATCAGGAACATATTTTCCATGGCCTTTCCAAAATGGCAAATGCTGCCCATCATCTCTTCTTCCGTCCACATATACACGTTTTTAACCAGGAAAAGTCCAATGTTGTGCTTTACTTTCCGTCTCACCCCCCAAAACATTTCGCCCCTCGCACGCGATGGCATGGGACCTGACTCCGGCGCAGAAGCGGCGCGTCCCTGCCCACACACGGACGCGCCGCTGCCCTTCGGTACCAAAGTTTTTTAACGCGCCCCTGCATGATCACGGCAGCTCCGGGCTTCGGGCAGGGAGCAAGAGAGGAGCCGGCCCCATTGTGCAGCATCTCCGGGAGCTCTTTGTTAGCAGCGCTCGCTGCCTGCCCCTGCCCTGCTGCGCGGGGACCGTGCCAGGCACAGCGCGCTGCCCGCGCCTCCTGCCCGCACCTCCTGCCCGCAGCGAGTGGAGTGGGAACGCCACGGCGAGCGAGCAGAGGCCACAGCCTTGCCCGAGAGGGGCACGATCTGCTTTATTTGGTTTTGTCGGCTGACTTGGGATGGCGACGGGGATGCTCAGGAAAGCACAAAACTCATGACGGCCCCCGGGGCTGCGACGCAGGGAAAACTTTGCCCATTTGCAGCTTGTGAAGCACAGCGCAAGGAATTGGGTGCAACGCAGAGATGCCACCTTCGAAAACAGTGTAATAAACACCTGTGTATCATAGACGGGGTGTGAAACGCACAACCGATACGTGCAGCTGGAAAACAGCCTGTTTCTTCCATGTACCGCAAAACAATACCGATGCTGTGGGAGCAATGGGTTTGCAGCACGGCTGGCCCCTGACACAGCACACGGCTTCCTTCCCTCCTCAGGCACTCACACAGAGAGGCTCTCGCTCCATCCCCTCCTTTGGCAGCAAAGGAGCCTGCAAGTCAATCATCTTTCACGAAGGAGGATCACTGCCATGTCTCCCGTCTCCCAGCCTTTAAGCTGGAAAGGCAAGAGAGACACCTACTCGTTACCCTGCTCCCGCTGCCCGGGTCCCACCTTCCACGCAAGTAATTGCAGAGGACAATGCTGGGGACAGGCATGCACGAGCGCGCGCACACGCAAAATAAACCTCCCGGCAGAGAAGCGTCTTCCAGTTTACTTGCTAACTCCCCAAAATCAGGACAATCAAAAGATACCCCTGTTTGTGCAAAGGACGGGCCACCTCCATGGGCAATTGCCGTTTGCATACAGCTGATAACCTGAGCTTTGCCAGAAGACACCGAGGATCTTTTCGCAAAGCGCTTCGTATGCAGCACTTTCCCCGCCACAAAACCCTGCTTTAGTGCTGGTGTGCGTGGCGTGGGGAGTTGGTTCCCATTGTTCCTCCGTCGCTGCTGCGAACGCAGTGTGCACAGACGCGTGCTCGGAGCCTTTTTTGTATTTTCCAGACTCCCCCTTCCCAAGGTTTCTCCTACTGAAGTGTTCCTCGCTTTCTTTTGGAGAATTAAACGAGCACCGGAGAATAACGCTGCCTTGCCCGCATCCCCCTCCACCATGCACTCACGCCCCGAGCCTCCTGCAAAGCCAAGCTGCACTTTCTTACTTCCTAACACTTCTTGGCTCACGCTCCCATTTCTCTTTCTTTTTGAAGACGAGATCTGGGTACCGCCGAGCCCTTCCCTACCTCCCGCACAAGTAGCCCCCGAGCATCGCTGTGTCGGTCCCTCCGTCCCTCCGTTCCTCCCCTAACCCGGTTCCACACACAACCGGCTTTGCCATTTTTAATTAGAAAATGTCCCTGCCAAGTGCGGCGAGAGAGGTGCAGCCCCGAAGAATCGCAGCCTAACAGAGTTGGAAGATGCTTTGCAGATAACTGCGTTTTCTGCCTTGCTTTTATTCCTTTACCCAGTAAAGGCAACCCTTTCCCTTGGTTTCAGCACACAGACCCAAAAAGCTACAGGCAAATATATCCAATCGCAAGCGGGATCAGGTGCAAAAGCAAACGGGAACTAACCCTACCGCCGCCACTGCACACACACTTACACACCTATTATGCCACCTCCTGCCACATTTCTCCTTTATTTTCCATGGATTTCCTTCTTTCCAGGGCTGCCCTTTCTCTCCAAGGCTAAGCAAGGCGCTTCTAACCCCAGTTCCCCCTTCCCATCCGCGGCAAGGGATGCAAAACCTCACGCTAGCCAGCAACGACAGCGAAACCCCCCCGAAAAACCAAATCCTGCTCGCAGAGGGGGAGAAAAGTCCATCAGCAGAAGAGATACGGGCACGTTGTTTTGGGATGCGGAGAAAAATCACCCTCGCCCCGGGAGCGCAAAGGCAAATAAGGCAGAACTGACTTACCGGAGACTCGAGGATGCAGGCTCGCCAGCGTAAACCCGAAGAGGAGAAAAGCCAGCTTTGGTACCCAAACACATCCAAGACTATTCTCCATATTTCAACGCACACCTACAGATTCGGGTCCTGAGCACCAGCAGCAACCAGACATGCACGCACAGCCCCTTCCTCCTCCTCCTCCTCCTCCTCTTCCTCGCAGGGGCTTTTTTTTTTGCTTTTTTTTTCGGTCCTTGCTGACAGGGATCAGCAAAGGGGGAAGGGGTGAGGAGGGAGGAAAAAAAGTTGCATTCAGTCCTGGAGGCTCCGAGGCTCCCGAGCGTGTAGGGAACTAACTCAAGGAGACGGGGAAGGATGGGGAAGGGTCCTCCCACCGCTGGAAAACCATACAGAGGAAAATCCTGCCCCAAAAATAAATTAAAAAAAAAAAAAAAAAAAAAAGCCGTCCGGCGTGTATCAAAAGAGTCGCGGCGGCTCCATATCCAAAGTACCAAAAAAAAAAAAAAAAAAAAAGGAAATTAGGGGGGAAAATAGCCCCGTCGGGGTGGAAGCCGGGGGGCGTGCGGCGCTGCCTCCTCCCCGCAAGCAGCCGCCGGAGGAAGGGCTGCGGCGTCTCACTTGTTACGGGCGCTGCCGCCCGCAGCCTGCCAGCCCGGGCGTGCGGCCGCGGCGGCCACGGGGGCGGGGGCCGCGCAGCGTGGGAGGCGGCGGGGACCGGGGGAGGCCGGGCCGGGCCGGGGGAGGCCGGGCCGGGGAGGGAGGGAGGGAAGGAGGGAGGGAGGGAGGCCGGGCCGGGGGAGGCCGGGCCGGGCCGGGCCGCGCTCGGCAGCGGCGGCCGCAGCGCCCCGGCGGGGAGCGGGGGCGCCCTCTGGGGGCCGCGGGGGGAAGCGCCGCGGCCAGGCCCCGCGGAGCGGCGGGAGCAGGAACCGGCCGCCGGCCCCGGCTGCTCCGAAAGGCTGTGCAGAGGGCCCTGGCCAGGCCGGGGCGATGGGCCCAGGCCATGGGGTGAGGGTCAGCAAGGCTCAGGGCCGGGTCCTGCCCTGGGGGCACAACAACCCCAGGCACCGCTGCAGGCGTGGGGAGGAGCGGCTGGGAGCTGCCCGGCGGGAAAGGGCCTGGGGGTGCTGGTCGACAGCCGCTGGACATGAGCCAGCAGGGTGCCCAGGTGGCCAAGAGGGCCAGTGGCACCCTGGATTGCATCAGGAACGGTGTGGCCAGCAGGAGCAGGGAGGGGATGGTGCCCCTGCGCTGGGCACTGGTGAGGCCGCCCCTCGAATGCTGTGCTCAGCGCTGGGCCCCGCACCCCAAGGCGGCCATGGAGGGGCTGGAGCGTGGCCAGAGCAGGGCAGCGAGGCTGGGGCAGGGGCTGGAGCACAAGGCTGGGGAGGAGCGGCTGGGGGAGCTGGGGGGGCTCAGCCTGGAGAAGAGGAGGCTGAGGGGAGCCCTCATCGCTCTCTGCAACGGCCTGAAAGGAGGCTGGAGCCGGGGGGGTCGGTCTCTGCTCCCCAGGAACAAGCGATGGGACGAGAGGGAACGGCCTCAAGCTGCGCCAGGGCAGGTTCAGGTTGGATATTAGGAAAAACTTCTTCCCCGAAAGGGCTGTCAGGCCCTGGCCCAGGCTGCCCAGGGCAGGGGCTGAGTCCCCATCCCTGGAGGTATTTAAAAGCCAGGGAGATGTGGTGCTTAGGGACATGGTTTAGTGGTGGGCTTGGTAGTGCTGGGTTAACGGTTGGACTTGATGATCTTAAAGGTCTTTTCCAACCTTAACGATTCTGTGATTCTATGAAATCGGCCCCACCTCCACCTCACTTATTTCTGTACCAATAATCTGGCAATTCTACTTCTTTCCTTGTTTTTTTCCCCCTTGTTCTCCTTCCACTTCCCCACTCCTGCAGCACCTCTTCCATTCCCACCACCAACCCATCTCTTCCTCTCTCCCATCCTCAGTTTTCTCCAGACACCTCAAGCCATCGCAGCTGGGGTTTTACGGCTATTCAGCTGTGTGAATTCCCAGGTTAGAGAAACCCACACAGACAATTCTCCTAGGACAGCGAATTGTTTTGAACGAGGAAGACAGGACTCTCGCAAACATCTAATTTTGCACTTGAGAAAAAAAAAAAATCCCTAAAGAGGAGAGAATCAGAAAGCAAGACCAAGAGACCATAGGCTCGGACCACACAAGTCAGCCCTGAGAAGATTCTGCAGCTGAGGACCAGCACCAACGCTAAGCAAGAAACACCAGGGCTCAGGACGCGGGGTCTGGAGCACCTAAAAGCACTATAATATTAAACCTGAGGGGGTGGCTGAATGGCAGCCCAAATACAGCACTGAATACACATGTTGTAACGCAGAAAATCCATAATTTGGGGTGAAACGTTTAAGAAAAAAAGGATTGAGTGCTTCCAATTGCAATCAGGCAGCGAGTGAGCTGGATCTAAGAGGGTAAACTGATGTTTAGGAGCTCTCGGGCTGTTTCAGGATAACCTGTTGCAGTTCACAAGTGCTGAATGCTTGAGGTGCTGAGAGCCCGTGTCACCGGCTGTCAGGGATGAGAGCGTGCCACGGCATCGCTGGGTGCACTTGCACGTGAAGGTGGGATGGAGGGTACTCATCATCCAGGGCCACGGCCAGGCAGCCTTCTCCTGCAGAGAAAGAGCACCAAGCCACGGTGGTGGCACTGGCTGGGTCTCCTCTTAAGCGTGAATTTTGGATGAGTGAGAACCAACGGCTCCAACATTACATAAAGCGCACCTCAGGGGAAACAGGAGTCAAATCCCTGGCAGAAGTCTGCAGCTTGATGTTTTTCTTCTGGGATTCTGACTTTCAGCGTGACTTTATGCAAGAATAATTTAAAATAACCAGCAAACCAATATGCTCAGCCTGCAGTTGTTGCTTTGTCTTAATTAGAGCGTGTCATGCCTTAGGTCAAACTGTGGTCTCCACAGCAGCAAAAGCATTGCCAGCAGCCGAGGAACCCCAACCTTGTACAGCTTACTTGGCTGCTCTCCACCCGCTTTTCCTGCAAGCGGAACATACCGAGCTGCCACACGCATTTCGGTAACTTTTTGGCTGCTGGAAAAAGCACACGTTGGGTAGGAAGTGAAAGCCGAGGAGCTCAGACAACTAAACTGAGTTAATTTCCACTGGTCAGGCACAAGTCTTCTGGACATGCCTTCATTACCTGCCTGTAGGCTTCTGCATGTGGGTTTCTCTCTGGAAATTACCCAGGCCAGATTTCAGGGCAAGAGCAGGACGAGGGCACCAAGGGCCCTGGGGAAGGCACCCCGCCACCCTGTTCCTCACAACAGACTGACCTTGCTCCACCACCCTCACCGTTCCCGGCTCTGAAGGGTGCTCCCGTTGCCGTCTCCAGGAGCTTTCACACACCAAATCCTCTGCTCTGGCTTTGCGAGACATCCCTTTCTGCAAAGACACTGTTTCTGGCCCTTGTTGCTGTTTGTCTGCAGCTTGCCTCTCCTGTTCTCTGATTTTGCTCGTAGTTTGGTCTTTCCTTTTCCCTTATTCCTTCCGTGACATGCCTTATCTCTGTTTTCAGTAGCACCATCACTAATTCTGCATGTGCACCAAAATTATAGCTCTCGCAATGACGACTTTCATACTGATGGTCAGACACCTCCATGCTCTGGGCTCCCACAAAGGGATTTTCTCTGAACAGCCTTGCTCCATCTTCTATTCTCAATAAGCATTCCGCAATGTGAGATAACTCCGTGAGAAGTTGCATCTGGTCCGTTATCATGAAGGTTAAAAGAGAGCAGCCCTTATTGAAAGGGAAAGGACGGCGTGCAGCGGGCATTTGGAGTTGGGGATGGGTTTTCTCCCTTTCGCTTTCCCGGCAGGCTCCAGCATGCAATTCCGTACTTCTGCAGGGCCACACAACGACACGGTTCTCGGTGTGAGCGCCAAGTGACTCTTCACAACCTGTTTCTAAAAACTACCCTTCCAAAACCAGCCTTTCCTTGAGTGTCTGCTCACGTAGCAGAAACTTTTCATCCTGCAAAGCCGGATTTTACAAATACAAAAAAGCCTCAACTCTTAATACGGATTTGGCTCCAACAGCAAGCTGAGCAAACGCAGGCTTCTGTTTTAAACAGAACCAAGACTTCTGCCAGTACGTGGCCAAGACCCTTTCTATTTGAACATGCAGAGCAACGTACGGTGATAATCTTACAACTTGTAGCCACATTTAGATGGGAGTTTCTCTCTGAGATTCTACCGGTCCTTTGGGGAGCGGACCTTTCCCTAAGAAACGGCACGACTGACTTCAAAGCACAGGGAACATCTGCAGGTGCGAGTCTATACGACCAGGAATACCACAAGCCGGGCTGGAATCTATCACCCAGCACGTGACTTTATGTGCTACGTGAAGCCTGAAGAGCAAAATGTGGTCAGGGCAAAGCAAGCAAATTTTCGAATTTATAAAAAAGACGTGTAACATTTGGATTGGTCAGCCTAAGGCTAAAGAGTAAACGGGACTGTTGGTACAACCACGCCACTGCAGCTCAGCTCTTCCAAGGTGGTTTTGCATTGCAGTTTGCAAGTTCCGTATCTTGCTTGTCTATTTAATTTTTGCACGTGTTCTAATAGTGAAAACGTAGTGAGTCTTGCTGAATGGCATATGAAAGTAAACAATGAGCAAAACCAGAGTATTAGAAGCGGCTGTTCTCTCTCAAGCTGTCCGGCAGAGTTATATGGCAATTGTGTACTTTTTCCAACTTCTGAGCCCACGGTAGCGGAGGACAACCAGAACTGATGTGAACCAAGCAGAAAATAGGCAAGCGCTGTGCTTTCTTCTGACATGCGATCTCTCTTATTTTTGCCTTGAGCTTCTTCAGGAACAGACTGCCAATTGCGCTGCGCTGTGCACTGGAGGTTTATGAGCTTCACAAATGGGCGAGCAGGTTTTCACCACTAAAGTCGTTTTTAGTTTTCAATCTGAATGCAGATCCTGAGGGATAAACGTCTTGTGTGTGCCTTAGAGCAAACAGGCTCCACATCGGTGGAAGTAAGCATCGCTGGTCTTTCGGGAAGTAAGGGGATACAGAGACCCGTAAAGCCATATCTGGGCCTTAGGATGAACTACTGCCCAGTCAGTCGCTGCATCCTGACGTGGCAAGACGGGTGACTGCTGCCTGAGTTGCTCTGCTGCCCTCTTCCCTTAGGCTATGGAAAAGTCTTGCTGCTTTGCCTACAGCCGCAGAGCCAAGCCCTGGGAAGGGTCTTCAGGTCGGATCCAGATCTTAAAAACCACGTTGGAGATTAAAAAGCAGCCCTGGGTTTACTTCTAGGCTTATTGCCAACAGGCTTTTTGCATGTACATTTTCTCCGGTAAAACCTGCTGCCTTCCTCAGCCAAAATCCCTTCTACTGTGCCGGAAAAAAACTGGAAATTCATAGGCTGAGAACTTGTAAGAGCAAGTGTGACCCTGAAGGTGAGGGGTTAAAAGCACTCACTAGGCTGGAGGAGATTTCCATCCCTGTCCACGAAATGAAAATCTCGTATCAGCCAGTCATCACTGGTTACAGCCGATACTCTGATCGGCACCATGGAGTCTGCCCCAGGGCCACTGGAGTTCAGCTCCGCAGTGATGCTTTCCATCGCGTATGATTTCTTTGTACATCTCACCCGGTACGAACACGTAGGCTTTTCCTTGTCTAACCGCCATGATGTGCAGTGCTCAACAGACTATTCAAGGCAGAAGACTGCAGAGTTTACTCTGTAACACATTACCACTTTTTCTAGGATCTGGTTCCTCTCTCCTCAAGAGACCTGTTCAAAAACTTGAACGTTTCTTTTGCCGACTTTTACATCCCAATAACCATGTTTAAGGTACTATTATCCAGTGTAAGATTATGTGCAATTACCTCCTTCTCATGTAATTTTGTTCTCCAGAATTACCACTCCCCTTTCATTTGTTACAAGGAATATTTTATACACCTTTATGAATTCATCCAACTATGCAGTAGATCAGAACACATAATTTCATCACACTTACTTAAGTGCCTTTTAAACATAATTAGAAAATTGGTGCAAGTCAAACTAAGCTGCAGTGAAGTTTTCTCCTTTCCTACCTGTTTTTCTTCCCACCAACCCTCAACGTGCTGCTCTCCCCGATGTGGGCTCCCATCAAGCCCAGGGTCTCGTTCCGAGCTGGCTCTCCGGTGGTAGCACAGTGACCTTCCTCCTACCAGTGTCCCAGTCACTGCACGCGCTGCCAAGCACAACTTCTCCAACCAGGTACACCGGGAATGCTTTTAAAGACCAAAACATCCTGCGTACGTTCGTCCATGTCTGTGGCATCTTTTCATTATGAAGCATCACCTAATGAATCTTACAGAGTTGGTTTTGGGTTTTTTTTTGTTATAATTAACTGAATTTCTTTGTTCCTTTTGTTTAGCTCGCAGTTTTCTTAACGTAAGCATTAAGTAGCCACAATAACAGCCACATTGATGTTACTCCAGGATTACAGCAACATACCTCAGAGCAGAATTTACTCCCTTTTACAAAGAACCTTCAGTTAAATGGCTTACAATTAATGAGCTTATTAGACAGATGAGATAAAAAGTCTCCAGTTTTCATGCAAAAGAGAGAATGCTTTTTGCTTTCGCAAGACAAGCACCTACTTCAATTGCCTCGGCACATTTTTTGAAAGCAGCAGCGCATCTGTGGCTTCACCCTCCTCTAAAGCCAAGTATTGGATTTGCTGCCTTGAGAAATCTAGCTCTAACACTGTATGATAAGTTCTTGTTTTCCTGTGATTAGAGTTTAATCACCGTTCCTGTTTTGCCACTTGTGAGCCAAGCTGGTAAATCTAAATGTTGTTTCTCTTCTGCAGAGTCCTTGCATTGGTTCGCGTTCTCCCGTGCACCGAGCAGCTTCTAAATAAGTGTCCACACAGGACTTAAGCTGAAATAACTTCAGCCTGAGCAATAAAACTGTCACATCGCCGCAGGTAAAGGTGGCCATCCACCAGGCTGCTGCCAGCGGTCGGGCCCTCCTGTAAGTGCACATCATCCGTGCTTTTAAATTCCCTGCGGCTGAGCACGGTCCGTCAGGTACCGTCCCTGGTTCTCACGCTGGGAGAAGGCGGCCGCTTGCCTGTGTCATACCTCCGTGCTGGCCCGGAGAGCCCTTCGCAGATCACACACGCCCTCAGCCCAAGCTCTGACTTTACAGGCAACTGCACCTAGCAAGGGGGAATTGCTGGTCTATAACACAGGCTTTGCAACCGCTGCACTGCCAGTCAGAAACGGCAGAGAGGACAGCACGAATACGTGGATCTCAGCCATACTTCTCCTGGAGTTCACTTTTCAGGCTATAGGAATGCAGCTGTATTTTGGACCTTCCCGTTATCTCCATTATTTCATCAAAATAAATGAGTTTTTCCCCTCTCCTACCACAACAACTTTATAACTTGAACAAAGAACAGTAAATCTGCTGTAACAAATAGGATTAAATGGTTTGTCTGCTGCAATATCCAAACTTTTACAGATGCCAGTCATTCCTCCTTTGATGATCCTGAACTTTAGCAGCTGAGAACTTCTCAAAGTTATCAAGCACAAGCAGCGAGAGATGTCTCAGCAAAGTTTACTCACGTGCTGCTCTTCTCAAGGTCAGCACTCCTCCGTTTTCACTGATCCTCATTATAATTCCAGATGGATGTTTTCTTAGGAAAAGTTTCCTTTCTGGAAATTACATGAAGGCACAACTAGCATTTCCCTAGAGGATCACAGACAAAAACTGCTGACTTTTCTGTTCTTAGGCAAGTGGGTACTGGTCCTGTCCCAGCTGGATGAACTGTGGACTTTTCTGAACGTCAAGCCGTGTGGGAGTCAGCTCAGCCTTATAAATTTATGAAAGTGACCTTCTTTCAGAGTAAAATGTAGCTGTGAAACTCTCAGTGACTTACCATCAGATGTTCAGGTGCCTCTGGTGCATTATGTTCTCTGATGAATTGCCAAGATGTTTCTTTCCTAAAGCAGTTTTGAAGTCTCCTGAAAGGATTTGTTTTCCCTAAAGAGAATGAGGGCAAAGTCCAGAGTACCTTGTGCCAGCACATGCTACAAAAAAATCAGCAATTCATGCCTCCCTCTGCAAAAGGCACAGCTTCTCTCTCTGCATTTTCGTGAAGGTTATCTTGAAGTCCACTCGTGCCCGACACACTGTGTCATACCCCCATGGTTTACCGAAATCAGAGCACACCCTTTGAGAAATCCTCATGTTTACATGGGGAAGCTGCCTGTAAGAGTTAGGCTGAAGAGTGAATTTACTTCATTTTTAATGATTTTGGAAACTACGCTTATTTTATGACAGCTTTCAGGAACCAGTTCAGTGTATTTTCTGAGTTCCAGATGCCCTTTCTGTACTCTGCTCTCCAGGGAGCAAAGCTTTCTGAGCCACGGTGTCTCCTCTTACCAACTCTCTCCTCCAGACAGACTCCTATAGCCCTAGCTAGTCCTACCCACCACAGGCACCTCTCCCTGCAAGCACTGATTTCCCTTCAGGAACCTGTGCATCCCCTCCATGGATTTCAATTTCTGATGTTTTTAGAGTTCAGAGCAAATCCTGATCACACTATCTTCATCCTCAGCAAATGCTGCTGCTCCCCAGAGAAGGTGCTGGAGGAACTCTAGCGTCACTAACCCGTTGTCCTAAACTGCCCTGGGAGATGAGCGACAGTGCCAACAGGAAAAGATGGATTCCCCACATACGGGCACAATCTTTTGCGTTAAATTTTTGGCATGTAAAATGCAGATGTCTCCACCTGACCTAATCATCTGAGGTTCTTCATTAGAGTGAAAAAACACAGTCTCAATGCATCACTCTTAGACACCTCCTTTAGGATCAGGCGATCCAGACTCTGGAAGAGCCTAATCCTTTCTGTAGACCCTGGCACTCAGTCAAATGACCCCTCTGTTTGCAAACAAAGCCATTTTTATACAACTAGCAGGGCACAGAAGTTACTCATAGACAGATTGCCAAAAGACTCTCAGGTAAACGTCTGATTTTAAGTGCATGAACAATCAGACGAGCCCCACTGATGTCCGCAGATTGGTCACAAGAGCGAAAGGAAGCAAGAGCTGAAAAGCTTTGCTAAATCAGACTTTCAGTCAATAGCAGGTCTCAGAGGATTACAGCTAATGCTACACTAATATATTAAAACATGGATATTTTATAGCTAATATTAAATGATAAGAAAACAATTTATGACCTCTAAATTTAAATGCCAGAAATTTTGTAAGGAAATGCCTGCAAGTCTTATAAATCAGCGATGGAAGAGATTTCCATTAGATCCAGCCGAATTCACAACTGGCAACGCCTTACTGCTGAATTGTGACAGACCCAATACTCTTGTATACGTGGCCCTCCAGTCCCTTTGCTCGGGGCAGCAGCTGATTTTGACACCTCAGGGCACACTTGTCCATCTGACAGCATCTAATCTTTGTGAGCGAGGCCGTACAGTCACGACGTCCTCTTGCACCCGACCTGTAGAAGAGACTAAACCTTTACCGTAGCTATGACTTCGAATCCTGTGTTAACGTTATCGGTGATCCCAAGATGTTGTCAGTAATGGAAGTGAAGCCACGTGCCCAGTTTTACCCTTGGCTGTGTTTCTTTGGCCTTGAACCCGTCCCTGTGGAAATCGGCAGGAAAAGTGACAGCGCTCATAGTAGGTAATTATGGGATCAAAAAGGGTATTAGCTACCCACAGGCAGAGGTGATCCCTACGATGACTGCCTAGAGCCATACTTCTACCTGGGGCAGGGGACCACAGGATCGTAGGGTCCACTTATGGCTCACTTTGGGAAGACTCCTTGCCACTGACTACAGCCTGTCAAAGCTCTCACATACCTCACGCGAATGTTGCCTGACCGGGTTGGGGCAGGCGCAGTGTTCAGTACGGGTTAAAGCAGGGCGGTGTGACCGCAGGGCGGATTGCCCTCTGCCAGCTTCCCGAGCTAAGCCTCTTTTCTGCCTTCCTCTGGATTTTCTCATGTCATGGTTCAGAAGACACCTGTCCCAACACCCACCGAACTCAGAGCAGTCATGTTGACAACAAATAACACCACCGAACAAATTTTATTTTCATCTCCTGTCACCTCCCTTTGGAAACTGTTTTGCCTGTGCCTAATTCTTTCCACCATCCAGTCCCCAGCCAAAATATCAAGTCCGCATTATCTACCTCGGCATGACTGCCAGGGCTTGAACTGCTGATTAGGTATGTCGAACTTGACGGTTAGACAACTGCACTCTTCCCTCTGGGAAAGAGACAAGCATCTGGTCATTTTTTCTTTTCTGTGTTGGACTGTTCAGGCTGAGAAGCAATTTGTTCAAATGTGAAGTCCTTTACTAGAAGGACTGTGTCCAAGATGAGACAAAATTACAATGAAAGGAAAAATAGCCCACAGCGGCTCAGCTCGCCAACCGAGCC
Organism: Platalea leucorodia; assembly: GCF_965183815.1. Taxonomy (NCBI): domain Eukaryota; kingdom Metazoa; phylum Chordata; class Aves; order Pelecaniformes; family Threskiornithidae; genus Platalea; species Platalea leucorodia. Next base: position 2,574,666 of record NC_138858.1, read on the forward strand.
ATGGCTCCCAACGAGAAACAGAACACGCTGCTTAAGGCTAGCCCAAATGTTAGCCAGTAGTGATTTGCCACATCAAAACCTCTTTTTCCTATAGACCCCTTGTTGTTTTAAAATCCATGTTTCAGCTTGAAGAGCTATCGTATTTTTTAATGGAAAGTAAACCGATGCTTGCAGACAAATTATCATTACATCTGTTTAATCTCATTGTACTATTGTTGGGCTGCCAAAGAATGGGTCATTAACAATCCACTTACTCAAAGTTACACTTTCCCATTGCTAGAATAAATTCAGCACCTGCAGCGATCCCAGTTAGCAGAGGCTGCCATGGGTTTAATGTTTCTCCGTGGAAGTATCCAGCGTTGGTCACTCGGTGCTGGCAGGAGACGTCCACGCTTTTCCCCCAGATACAACAGCTGACAGTCTGCAAGGCAGCTGCGGCAACAGAAATCTGCCACGTGCTCCTGAGAGCACGCTAAATAACGTTTCTCTTCCTAAAACTATTTTTTCTGTATTTTAGATCAATCTTTTTTTAGTAAGACATTTGTGTGTCTTACACTCGCACTGGGAGATAGGGCATGGAGGTTGAATACTGCTTCTAAAATTTCTTTTCCTTGACTTTGGGAAAGTTACCTAGAGGAAGATTTTTGAGACTTGAAACAGATCTTAGAACCCAAAAAAACCCTAACGAAAGCCTCACTTTTACAGATAACGGCCCTTTTCTATAGGATATGTTTCTTCTAGAGGCATTTGACATTCTGAATCAGATGCATCCCCAAAGGTACCTAATTTTTCTCCGCTGGCTGCGTAAGGAAATCAGGCTTCTAACTTTGTTCAAACACAACTCAATTAGTTGCCTAATGCTGCCTAAAATAGAGGTGTGAATTTTCACTCTCACTCTCCCTCCCCAGGGGCCGTTCCTGGGAAATACTGAGTGCTCTAACCATAATTTAATGACAGGAGTTGCTCAACATCTCTCAAAATCAGCATTCCAGGCATTACATTGCTGCTGAATGGAGTATGTGATATGTCCTTCACTAGGACGGACACTCTCATGCCTTTGAACCAAAGCAGACCAAAGAGGGTTCCCAGCGCTAACCCTGCTTTACCATCAGAGCACAGTTTGCAGCCTCAGTGCTACAAAATGGATGCCAAAATACTCCAATTAGATAAGGACGTGAAACTCATTAACTAATGTCCAAACTTACACATCTTCAGACAAAACCCACTGTTTTCTAATTTGTCAATTTATTCTATTTATTTCTATACATGGATCATATCATTTCATCCAAAATCAGAAGCAGCAAGGTCTCTGCTATCTAAGGTAGCAAGAGAAGACCAGGAATGCAAAAGAGCCTTTCAAATTTCAGGAGCGATACGGGAAGTAAAAGGCAAAGATAATAGGATAACCTTTTTGAAGTTATAGATGTGGTTAGCTCCTTTCCCTTCGTATTTAGAGTTCTCAATGAATATAAATCCCTATAAAGCTCCTAGATGTCAATTCATATCAAGTTCTAGGTTTTCTCATCCCTCTCCACTTCTTTTAACGTTCATTCAAATTATCATATGAATATAATCATAGAATCACAGAATGGTTTGGGTTGGAAGGGACCTTACAGATCATCTGGTTCCAACTCCCCTGCCATGGGCAGGGACACCTTCTGCTAGACCAGGTTGCTCAAAGCCGTACTGGAAGTACCATAACAGTTTGAGAAATGTAACCAGCAAGAGGACAAGAGGAATGTTCTGCTTTAGAAGAGAAAATCATCCTCCCTGCCTCGTAGTTATAGCTCTGGCTGTGAAAACTGGCTAGGGAAATGCCTCACTGCATTGGCATTCATGCTAAATGGCCGTGGTTTCTGTAATCGCTGCTTGAGAACTGTAGTTTTTAATTAGCTTTCACTTATTTCCAGCATGAAGGCTGATTTCAGGGAATCACTCTACAAAAAAAGTCTTATCACCTCACGATGTCAGATTTAACTTATTTCTCCTAATGCTCCACAGATGTTGGGAAGTGCCTTATTAGGTTTATCAAATGCCCGATAATCAAGTCAATACAACAACCAGTCCCGCATGCCAGGGGCAACAAGGAATGTCCCAGTGTGATACGTGTTAAATAAAAGCCTTTTGTAACTCTTCCAGATCACAAAACAGTAATGCTTTCAAGGAATTTGTAGTATACAATAAAAAGCTTTACCACTGAATATCTGAGCCTAACAACTGAGTAAGCAACCAAAACCTACAGAACATAAAATCTACCTCTTATACTGATATTAAAGATGAGCTTTGGTTTTTTACATATCTCAAGAAGGATGTATGCGACAAAAGCTGACATTCAGGAGCGGAGTGAAACAGTGGATTAAGAGAGATTTGAGCTTCCAGAAATCTGGATAAATATCGGTAGCTGCATGTGCACAGGATTTCCATTTGTGCTACACCTGCGTACTGAAACAGAATATACAACCTCCAAAAGTAGAAATATAGAATACAGCATAACGTACATTGCCTCCTTCGGGCATGCTCTATATCAAAACTCCAACGCACGATTTTTTTGACAGAGTTTGCATTGAAAATGAATTCAACAGACAAATTTCTACATGTTGGTTGGGTTTTTTGCCAACCCTACTTTTTGATCGTATCTAGTTACAGAGTTCGGACAAAAAAAAATAAGTAACAGGAAAATCTGAAGAGTAGGCAGGAAGAAAGAAGAAGCTCTTGGGTAAGATGCTTCAGATGATGCAGAAGTACAGCAGAAGTATTCAAGATAATACACAAGCAAGCCCTTTTCAGTCCAAGATCATGACTAGATACAGCATGAATCAAAAAGAACAGAACACCTACAGGCACGTCTCGAACTTTTTGCTTTAAGTCTTAAACCGGGATGTCAGGGGATTGAAGAAGGGCTCTGGAAAGACCAAATTACCACATAGTACTTGTAGTAGCTGTGCTAAATAGCCAGTTCTGTGAAGCAACTGGCACTGGCTGCTGCTAGAGGTGGACTTTAGGTCCTATCTCCGAGGGTCACCTGCTCCTCAGCAGTGAACGAAGAGGTTATCCAAATCCTGCCTGATCGATGAGGTGGAAAGGAGCAGGACGACCATAAACCACCGTGATCCTGTCCTGTTGAGACCAGGCACAACTTGTGATCCAGCTGGCTCTAAAGACTGTGGTACAACTTTCCTCCTCACAGCTTTGGGCACACAACCGATTTTACTGGAGACCGGGCAGACCAATGACTGCACTGGCTCTGAAAACATCAGTCCTTGGAGCGATGGTACGCAGCAGCGAGACGGAGACGCTATCAGAAAGACGTGGCAGAGTTGCAGTCTTGATACGCAAGGGAAAAACCAGAGAAACAAGAAGAAGCAGGTGTGAGGAGGAGAGTTAAGGTGAGGGTGGACAGTGTGGGCTGAGATGAAGTCTGAAACCTGGCAGAGAAGGCCGATGGTGGGGACCTGAGGTAGATCACAGGTTGGTCCCTTCCCTACCGGCGGAACATCTATAGGGAGACGCTGCCTCCTTACGCAGAACAAGGAGCAAAGCCTGTCTGGCCAGCGTAGGCAGAAACAGGTCACTGCTCCCACCAGGAATGAGAACGGTGCAGTTTGGCCGCTTCTTATAAAGTTACCTCTTTTTTCAGCGATATGCATGAGTTTACACCAACCTCCTACTCACAAGAACTCTATCACCATATTTCATTATGCCTTTGAAGACCTTATCAGACAATGTATGAGTAAGTACATATTTATTAATACAGTGCTGAGCAAATACTGTATTTCTGCTATATACTAGAGGAGTTTGCCTTAAAATGTCATATACACTGCTTGCAGCTGCTGATAGCTCTCCTGCTTCCTTTATATGAAAAAAATAAAATAAAAATAAGTATCGGCCTCAGGGGGAAATAATCTATACACAGTTAAAATGAGATATTTCCCTTATTAAAATGTCAGGCTTAGAGCTCACTTGGCACGCTTCCTTTTCTGACATGGTTTGCACCTATGCACGATGGGGCACAATACTTTTCATAACGGAGCAGTCCTTGTGGTCTACATTCATCATGCAGCTTTTTAAGGGAGTGCATTATCAAGGCTGGTTTTTTATTTCCCTCTCTCCTGCTGTAGAAGATCATTTAATGTCATTGCCAATGCTTGGAACATCATGAAATGTTCCCCCTTAGTTAGACCAGGGGTTGTTATTTGAATGCAGACATGAAGAGAGTTTACAAACCATAGCAATTTTATATATATATATAGATAGATAGATAGATACAGTGAAAGATGTAGGACAGCTGTGGAACAAGGGCTTCTGAAACACACACACAAGCAGAAGCAATTTGCTTTGTTAATGTTTCTCATACTTAAACAAAATTTCATGCATCTGTGTTACATGCCAGATGCCAGTAAAAGTTGTTATGGTAATAAACTTGAAGTCTCACTAAATGTTTAACCCCAGGATGTCATTTACTCATCACTGCGAGAGGGCGAGGTATGGTCATAGCAGCGCTGTCTCCTGGGGCAAACCTGACGCTTGTGTTTCTGCGGACAAGTCCTTTCCCTGGGTAGGAAGCGCCTGGAGCTGCACCCGGGGACCCTCTGACTCCAACCTTCTCCGACAAGCAAATCATTGGGCTTCTGAAGTGAAGTTTGTCGATGATCACCTGGGAACCACGGCTAGTAGATCAAGAAAATATTGCGCCCGTGTGTGTGTAACAGTAAAAGCTCCCAGGGTTCAGCTGGAACTCAAGCTGGACAATACACAATACCTACAACGTACCTCCTGTTAATACTACCGGGAGTCGTTCGGGGTTACGGAGCTACCACGATGCTCGTGTACAGGAATGTACCTGGTGTTCAGGAATGCAGAAACAGGTAGAGCAAAAAGCCATCCATCCCTCTCCAGCTCTTAACCTTTGCTACCTACATCTCCGGGGATAACTCCGTTTGCCTTGGCCTTCAGCGAAGACCTAGGGCACAGCACGGCTGACCCTCTCAGAAACTGGAGGAGCACAGAGGAATTAGATGGGCAATGTGGGAATTAAAAATGGCTTTTTCCAAAGCTTTCTGTATTAGCCTCTACTGGAATCCTTACCAACTGTAGGACAGTTAGACCAAAAATGAGTCTGTTTGACTCATTTGTCGCTACTGCAATTGCAGGTCTCGGGGTCGGCACGTGCTTCCTAGGATTCCTCCGGGCTTCCCTCAGGCTTCCCAGCTCCCGTCTCGCTGCGCTATATGCTGACATTTGAAAGCTACAGTCCCACATCATGCAACATGCAAATTGTGATAATTACATGCAGTCCAAGAGCAAAGTTGGAAAAAAATAAAAGCAGGAAAGAGATATTTCATCTTAGGGCACAGTGATAAAAAGGCGTAGGTTCTATACAGCACAAGCTACAGATTTTAACTCCCAGGAGCCTACAATTCTTATGACAACAGGCAGGTTTTATTTTATTTATTTATCAGGACTGTTATTACTACGCTGCTCGTTATTTCTCTCTAACAGTACCTACTGCACTGGTAATCACAGCGTGCGGAGTGGTACGCGCCTGGCTCGGGGCTTTACGGAGACACTGCAGGCAGGGGATCAGCCAGGCACCTGCCAATTTACAGGAGGTCACTTATAGAGTCCATAACTTACAGGGCATCGACATCCCTGCATCGCGCTGCCTTGAGGGGGACCGCTCTGTCCGCGGGCCTGGCCTCACGTCTGCAAATAACTCTCACCCTCCTGCCTGCTTCCCAAACCGCTCCTCGGAGCACGCTCCCCATTACGCTTCCAAGGGCACCGTAACGGCGTATTATAATTCTTCGATGACTTCTTTTCCCACAAGGCCTCCCTTTGCCAGACACATGTAATAATACACATTTTTCATTGCACCAACTGCTTGGGGAAAATGGAGTTTTATTTGTGTCTTCTAGCACTTTTGGAAATTAGCGTATCACCTATGTTGTTGCTTCTTTGTAGACATTTTTCTATCATAGCATATACATTTAATTATGATTCTTTTGTTTCCACCTATTTTATTGTACATTTTTTCCTATTTTCTGCTTCCCTTCCCCTCTTTTTGGCTTATAAAATAAGTTATTTTGGTACCTTCATTCCATCGTGCAGTTAACTCTCACTTTTGGCTATTTCCTTACGGTTGAGGGAAATCTGCTGTCTCCAAATTGATAGAGCCCCTGCCCCTCTACGGCACACTCTCAATGAAATGGGTTTGCTAGGAGTGAAGGCAAAAGAGCAAATTTTGCCCATTTTTGTTTACATATAAGTTCAAAATAAATTTACTTAAGTGACTTATAAGGGTTTGATAACTATATATTTTTTTGTTTAAATATTCATTGTATACAGTAACATATAGTAATGTTGCAATTATAATGTGTATTTGGAGGCACATCAAATGTTACCACTTTTCATCTCTAAATCTCACAGCGCTTCCCAAATAACACCTCTCAGATTTTCTGAGATTTATGAAAGGGGAAAGCGAGGCGCGGGGAGGTTAAGTGACCTGCCCAAGTCACACAGCAAATAAGTGGCCTGAATCCCACTTCCATATCCAGGCCACTGGGACCTGGATCCTTTATAACGATTTGAACGCCGGTTATGGTTAGTTTTTGTTTTCAGAGGGAGATGAGTTAAGTTTCTAGGAGCCTATACAAGCAGAGCAGCGCAAATCTCTCTGCCTCTTCTCACTGCGGGCGTGCAAATCCCGCTTTTTCATGATTGTGCTACAGCCCAGGGCTCCAGCGAGGGCTGGAGTAAACCCTCCAAATGAAACCACGTCCCTTCAGAGATCTGCACAGAACCTTGTGGATTTACATAGTGCTGACAGCCAGAAATCAAAGTCTTGTGGACTGTAACAGTTACTGAATTATGAAAATGGAGGAGCGCAAACTCATAGCTTGGAAATGATGAATCTGCAGCTGGCTCTGAAGAAACAGCAGGCTTTCGTTATCTGAAATGAGCACTAGCAATTAAGGGCCGGCTCCACTGGTGTACGGAGAAGTTTTACCTTTAGTTTCAGCAGGAGAAATTCAACCCTCAGCTCTTCAATTAGTTGTATCTGAATCCAGTTACGTAAAAGTTATAACTGACAGATGCAATTATAACAGGCATATATATATATATATATATATATGTCAAGCGACAGGTCTGCTTCCAAAATGCTTGAAATGAAAGATTCTGGCATAGTACAAAGGATCTGGGAGGCAAGAGTCTACTCGCGTCTTGCAATACGCGTCTTCTCATGAGAACTGAACACTCATTATTTTGGGCAACCTGTAAAGCCAACCTCCTGGTCATTTTGCGCTGGGCCAGGGCTCAGCGACGGGGGCATATAATCACCTCTGCACCGCATCCTTGTAGCAATATCTCATTTCATATCTGCCTTGCTTTTCCCCGTGGGAACCGTAAATTGTAAAATTGCAATTACAACTGCAAATTGTAAAATGACGTCACGATGCTGGCTTCCCAGGTAAGGCCCTGGGAAATTTTAAACCAAAAGAACTACGCAGGAGTGCGATTTATTAATTTCAGTGGCTAGAATTATTGAATTGGTTCCTGGAAAATTAAACCTTGACTTTAGCTTCCTCGTATTTCCACCCAAGAAGCAGCAATCGAAGCTCTCCTGTCCTCTCTCCCCGCTGTTGTCTGATTCTGAGTGGCCTGGGCCAGAGCTTGTGGGATAAGCTGGAAGCTCATTTTCTCTTTTCATGTCCGTTCAGGCTCTTGGACTGCGGGCTGAGTTTGCAACAAAGGTGAAAATTGGGACCAAGAGTAATAATGTGCTTTGTGAAGGGCGTCAGTCTACCAGGATACAGGCTAGACTGATCCTCCTAATTCATTTCATGTCAGGGATTTGAATCCGACACGGAGATGAAAAGCTCTGCCTGCTATTACAGCCGTACCAACCATCCCTCCCAGCCGCACCTTATCACACGCTGCACCAGCAATCATCTCATGCCCAATGTGCTCCGCTCGGTATCAATTACTTCACCATAATGAAATCAGAACGAAGGAAAACATTCGACTACGCACAAATAAATATGTACTAAAGATAGAAAAAGAAATTAGAGGCTGTATTTTGACCACAAGGTCTGCGCTGGTTGTGGCTTATGGAAGATAAGTGAGCCCGGCCCCGTTCCCCCGCAGCCCACAGCAGGCTCGGCGGCGAGATAGGACAGCTAATCTGGTTTTCTATTTCGGCAGTGTCGTTTACTGAACCTTTTAGGGCTCATATTAGGTGACAAAAAGTGACCATGAGCCCGGTTCGTGCTGCCTGAGCAGAACGGTATTTGAAAAAGTTATTCAAGCCATTAATCCTTTAGGGCCAGGAATCCCTATCTGCCAGGGAGCAGCGTTCGCCGGCCGGGAGTTATTTATTCGCCAATTCCCGACGTATGAAACAGCAACGCGGCAATAACTTACGCTTGCTGCGCTTCAGAAACAAACAGACAAAACCCACGCACCTACTCATCGCGGCTCAACACCTAATACGCAATAGATAAACTCCCTCATGTCATCTCCTGACCTCTCCCTAAATGCCTGAAAGGGAAGGCTGGATTTCCCGCACCGCTGAACGAGATGGAAATACATTTTCTGGGTTTACTGGATGTAGCTCCAGCCCCAGCCGTTGATGCAAATAATCTCAGGGGTACGAGAAGTTTTGAGCCCGTAACCGGACCGATTTCCTCCCCATTCTCGCATTGTGCGTTGAACCAGCACGGTAGAGCAAGGCATGCTGCAGAAATGGATTTATCCGTCTTAAATCTGGCATATGAAAATGAGTTATCTCAGCCCAAGCTCAGCACCTCAGCCCTCTGTAATGCTAATGCACAGGTACAGGTCCTTCTAAAGGCAATTCGCCTGACCTGGCATAAAACTTGTCGAAGGGTGAGAGGAATCGCCCTTCGCAGGACTACACAAAGGCTCATTTGGACTTTCACAGCATTCCTGTAAAACAGCTGGGTCTAAGGTATTGTTTTAGCTAGAATTCTTTACTGAAACTCAGTCTTTTTTTCTCCTTGCAGTCCAGTGACTTTGAAAAAAAAAAAGAACGTTTTTAACACAGAAAAAAGAATCTCATTAGACAAAATAGAAAATTTTGTATTGGAAAAAACACCCACCTATATTCTGAAGTTATACAAGTGTAAATAATGGGTTTTAAAATTACTTTACATCTTTTGATGTCACGGTATAGCATTAAAATTAAATAGTTCAAATACTGTATTCTAAATAATTAAGCGCAGCTGCAATATAGTGCTCACTGAAGTGTGCTGCTTTATTTTCTGGATTAAAACAGCTCAGAGAAAATGAAATAACACTTTTAGGCTGTTGTCATTAGAGCAAAAATAAAGTAGAGGTAGTAGAGAGATGTGTGAAGCAATACCGGACAGAAATACTAGTCTATTAGTTTGTCACTCAGTGCACGTTGCAAAATAAGAGAGAGAGGAGCGTAAGCCATATAATACCTTTTCAAACAAAATTTCATTAAAAAAATTGGACATGCGAGTTTTTCGAGATACCGATGGACTTAAATTTGCCTCAGCCATAGTTTGAATGCTGTGGGCGCTCCGACACGTTTTCTAATTACCCAGCTGCACCTAAAGATTAGGAAAAGAAAAAAAAAAAACTATTGAGGTCACTACAAAACTGCAAGGGGTAAAAATTGAACGATACCATCGACAGAAATGAGCGTCTGAAACCCATCCGTCTACCCAAACACGGCTTTGCTTCTCTCCTGTCGAGCAGCGGTTCTGTTCCTGGCAAAGTTTGCTTGATTTTACTTGCCCACAGCAGACTCTCCGAGGGAAGCCGGAGCAATTCTGACAGCTTGGCTCAGCAGTTTGCCAGCTCCAGACAAAAACAAGAATTGACCTTTTATTTCAGTCAACACCAGTCTCTCCAGAACATCCAGGTTCCCCCAACGCTGTCTTTTAAAACCATATTCCTTTGTCTCATTTCTCCTTTCATCGCGTGAATTCATTTTTGTTGCAAAATGCCGTATCAGCATGAACCCCTTGTATGGATTTCATATAATTACTATTATGCTTTCATTACACTTCTCATGTGCTTTAGCAAGAGGTATTTTATAAATCATGTACATTTTCCAATCAGTTTGCTTTGAATGTTATCACCCAAGCCTCTTTCTCCATGGGAATCTATTATAATACCTGTTGTAATGAGCAGAACGATACAAAGATTTTCCTTGAGGTCTAAAATGTCTTGAGATAACAAATTGCTCTTTATTTATACGTAAGAACGGATTCCACTTTCACCAGTAAAACTAGCAAGAGACCTATAGGCTTTCAAATGCTAATTATATTCTGTCCGAGGGACTAAATCCTGCCAGAATGCAGCAGGACCGCAAGTGGCTACACACCATGGTACATTAAAAAATAAAGCTGGGCTAATCCAAACCTCAGCTAGTAATCCTGCCTGACACGCAGTTCTGCCTTTAATGGGTAATTTAATCGCTCACCAGTGACACGTTGAGAAAGCATCCCAGTTCAGGAGAAAACCTGCCACCTCCGGCAGGCGCTTACATCCCGCGACCGCAATGGCCTTTCCTACAGCTATGGAAGCACCCAGATGCGCGGGACGTGTTGGAGAGACTCAAAATGCCTAAGTGAATCCAGGAAAAGAGGAGAAAGTACCATTTGGAGAAGGTGGGAAAAAAAAAATCCCCCAGACACAACAGGTTAATGTTTAAAACAGCAATGCCGTGGTCCACGCGGTCCATCCGTGAGGATGTATTTGCTAAAAGCAGGGGGAAAACCTTCCCTCTGCCCCAGGGACCCCCATCCCGGCTCCGTGTTTCTATCTGAATGCATTTACTCCCAGCTGGAACCCAAGCGGGCAATACTGAAGGAGCATTTCTCCAATAACCCAGCTGAATATTTCAGCGGCTGCCTGGCCTCGCCTGCGGCAGTGGCCGGCGCGCACGGGAAGGCAGGCAGCCCCGCTCCTACCCTCCAGACCGCTGGAGAGATCTAAATCCTCTACGAGATCGCTCTTCAGAGGAGCATCGTTCAGCCAGAAGAGCTATGAGGACACATGGGCGCCCAGGCTAGTCACGGCCGGTTTAAATACATGATTGTGCCCTACTGAACTTTATTCAACATTCTGATCACTTTTCAGTGTTTTAATGAAGAATTCAGGAAGCTATTTGTTTTTTTCCCCATAATTTATTGTAACCCTCGAGGATCTCAATCACCTCCATAAACCAAATTTCAAGGAGGCCATTTGAACAGTATTTAGAAGAACTGCCAGGTTATGTCACCTCCCCAGAAGGACTGAAGGCAAATCCAAGAAAGTTTCAAACAGCATTGCTTTCGCCTACAGATCTTTGCAAAAATGCAAGATTTTCACAACTGATTCACTAAAGACTCCTCCCAGGTAATCACCCCCCTGCACACTTGTTAAAGAAGTGGCTAAGGTCTGCATGGGTACTAGTAGTATTTGAAACGCTTAATTAAACCTAACCGGTTTCTTGTTATAGGCTCACACATCTCTCACTATTCCTTAGGAGTATGATGGCAGCAACCCATTAGCCCTCAGGCTGTACAATATTCCAATTAACACCCGAAGAAATGTAATTACAGTATTTTTTTAGAAAAACTTATTAGCAACCAAGACTTCAAAGGATATGCAACGGATGAGGTATCACAATAGACACCGTGGCCAGCCCAGGTAGATCTCAGGAGAAACTTTAAACAGCGACTTTCAGACATTTCTGTTTGTCAGACAAACAAATCATCGGTGTTGGTTTTCTCATACCAAACAGCTAAAGGCTGGTAGCACGGTCCCTCTCTCATCCCTTCGTATCTATTGCCAAGAAAGCTGCCCACCTCACAGCCTCCAAAATTTCCTTCACGGGGTCTGCTAGGTCCCATGACTCAAGCGGGACCATTTACTCCCACGTATAGGAAGTCACTGCTTGCACAGTCTGTTTACTGAAGTTGGAACTGATGTTTTTCATGTGGGAATCCTTTACCATGTCTGACAAATTTGCCTGCAACAACTTTACTCGTTCTCCTACCAACTGGCCTCTCCGTCTCCCCTGGTAGATGACACAGCCGCAGCTACTTCTGACCTACTTGAACCTCTGTGTCAAATCCAACAACATTTATAAATCCATTTGAAGACAAAAGGTGGCTTTCAGGGGGGCATTTTCTTGAGATTCGTGGAGCCATGGGACACAATCTACATGCATGTCTTGAGTAAGCGCAAAGAAAACTTAAAATGTGCAGAAAGCCAGGCTGTTCTGGAGGCACATTTATCACGCAGCAGAGCTGCGAGTAAGGCCGGCCGCCGTGTGCGTCTGAAGTCGCGCAGCAGATTCACGGTGGGCTTCATATGTTTGGTGTCCAGTGGTGAACCCTTGCAAACCAAGGGGCCTGGAGCAGAGTAACACCACCAAGAAACCCCAACCAGATGGGGGAGATAATGTCTCTGGGCATCACCTGGACAGATACAGACGTCTTGTCCACCTGAGAATCAGATCACCGCTTTCTGGAAGAGCATCTGCTGAAGTATATCCAGTTACTTTCTGGTTTGATTTCACCTCTGGTTTTGGGGTCTATTCTACATTTTGTACAATCTTTGAGAAACTCTTGCTAGGTGGTTGCTTGTGAATTATCTAAGCTCTGCTTCCACTTGCAATTCTGGTAGTCTGGAACTGGTGAAATAACTGGTTACAAAAAACCTGGAGAATGCAATTTCCTAGTTATTGAAAAAGCAACCGCCCTGTCCTCTGGGACGATGGAAATCAGCGGGAAATACCCGTGCCCTTTGAGCTGACCTTCTGCTTCAAAGTGCCCAGAGAAACCTGGTCTGTCCCTTGCAGGAGGGGATGTCTTTCAGCAGGGAGGTATCACGACTCCCGTAATTACTCGCAGAGAGACGCCCATTCCTACCAACAGCCCTGGATAAAACGCTGGTGTGATTACTCCAGAGGCATTACTGATGTCCCAGCTGAACGTCACAATGGCATGGGAGGGTTCAGAATAAATTAAAACCAGAGCTGTCCAAAGGCCAGCAGAGCAAAGGGTTAGTTAATAACACATTCCCAAATGCACAGCCAGTGGTGATTGAAATTCTTTACTACTCAAAGGTGTGTAGATCTAAAGCTTTTCAAAAATGCCTGGTGCATCCAGTCCAGCCGCTGGCAAACCAGCATCGGCACCCCAGTGACCAGCACATTTGCAGCACTGGTTGGAAAACCTACTAAAAAAGAGCCAAGGGGGATGCGTCGGCTGAGCGACAACTGCTCGGAAAAGGGCAATGCAAAGAACGTGTATATGATTTTGCTGCCATTTTTACTCCTTTTCAAGGACATCCTAGGACACGTGGGCAGAAGCAGTGACTATTAGCAGCTGACCTGGAGCAACGGGTGAGGTGATGGGAGTTAGGAGCTACAGAAGCAAAGAGGTTTCCCAAGTCATAGATCCACCACAGATGTCACGCCTGTCGTGGGGCACCTTTGCATACCAAGGAAAAGACAAGACCTTCTGCTGTCCTAACAAATTTTCTCTGAGAATTGGAAAAAGTTCTCCAAAGAGCTTTCAAGATTTCCACAAATTCCTGTGAGATATTTAGGATTAACGCTTAGTTAATCAATTCGCGCATATTCAGATGAAGCTGCGGCATACCTCAGGAAGGTGCAGCGATCACATAGCAAAGTGCTGTGCGAAAACCTGGACAGCTGACAATGGTTTTCACTTTCAAGTGTTGTCAGTATAACAGTAAATTCATAGAAAAGGTTCAATTCAAGACTATTTCATCCTTTTGTATGTTTTTAATGTGGTTTCTTAAAGAAGCAGGGACTATTAGAACACGATCCATCTATTGGTCTTTCTGTCCTTTCCCTCATTTTTTTTTTTTTTTAAGATGTTGGTTCCCTGGAACTGAATTTGATAGAATAGAAAAATAGTATAAATAGCCCACATTAAAACAAGAAAAGCCTCAGTCAGAGGTTAATAGAGAGTACAGAATCCTATCCAGGAGACACAGAGCTATTGAAAAAACAGAAACCTCTCCTATGCACACGTCTGCTCAGAAAATAAGTTATTATATTATTGATCTACTCAGCAGAAAAGCAAGCCCCTATTGCACAGACAATCCCTGACACATAATGATCAAAAGCTAAATAGACATGACCAAGGGTAAGAAAAAAAAAAATCAGCAGGAACAGCCAGGTCACATAATACCGACTACAAGCCAGGATTAAATCCAGGATCACATAATACCGACTACAAACCAGGATTAAAACCCTTCCTTAAATCCAGGATTTCTGCTGGGCAGCACAGAGCCCTGGCTCACCTGCTTTCTCTTTTCTGGCCCTTTCAGAAAAAAGAAGAAAATTGTACTTAGATGTGGTTCAACTCTTAATTCCCACCAGCTGCTACCTGACAATTTGGATTTAGTTCAGGCTGGGTCCAGATTGTTCTAAATCAGCCCTTTTGTCTCTGGTCTCCTCTTCCAAACCTGCCTTCCACCAAACCACAGCTCTGCTGAAGTAGATCTGCCTAAAAAATTCACATACAAAACTATCACATCCTCCTTATCTAAAACCTTGAATGCATGTGTCAAATCTGGCAGGAAACTTGTTGCAATATAGTGATTTTAAAAGAGAAAACATTTGTCTTCCTCCACAGCTGAAAAAAACCCACAACCCAGGAAAATCCAAATCCTTTCCCTTGGCCTGCTCACTTCACGGTTACTTTAATCTGTGCTGGTGAGAGATTCCTCTTCGCCCTTTCAAAAAAGCTCAAGCTTTTCTTGGGAGTCCATTCAAAATAGTGTGATCAGGGAGAAACAAGCAGTTGCTCAGTAATTTGTATTAAAGTGTTTAACCAGCATGCCTGGCATTTGCAGTCGCATTTTCAGAACAGCAGAAGTGAGAAATGTGCATCCACTTCTGCCTCTCTGAATTTCCTTACCCCAAAGTAAATTGGCGACTTAATAAATGGGGTTATGACACAGGGGAACATCCAAAAATCAATATCCAAAGCACTTTTCCCAGTCGCTTGTGTAGGATACCACTTCCAGCTTGCTTCTACAGTTTCTAAGAGAGCCTAGTTTCACAAAACCCCACCACTAGCAGTTTTATTTGCAAAGGCCATGTGTTCTCCTGTTTCCCACTAAGAGCACCGAAGCTGAGCCAAACACAACAGCTACTCCTGCTTCAGCTCTTGGTTTCATTCGCGCTCTCAGCTTGATTATTGCTTGAAAATTGTCAATTCACTCATTCGGTAGAGACGACTTGCTGTCTCCTCTGCAAGCGGGAGGAAGCTCTCCCTGAGGTTCCACATGTGGCTGTGCAGCACTTAGGTCCCTGAACACACAGCACGTTCAGCCTGGGACCAGCTTTGCCGACCGGCCTCGACGTCGGAGCTCCTGATGCTGGCTGATGCACTGGCACAGCCTGGGTAGGCTCAGGCTCCAGCTGAAGCTGGTTGGAATAGCTGGGAAGCACACCGGGAAGCGTTAACCCTTGTTACGCTTATGACAGATTTGGGGATTACTCAGCACGCTGAGGACATCTCACCGAGATCTTCTCCCCTGCCATTTGTGAATCCAGATTCCTGCTCTTGCTTGCGGTAGTGACATTGGGTTTGCCCCAAGATCTTCAGCCAACGTTTTCTTTCCTCGTGCTGCAAGGCAGCCTGCTGTGCGCTATTAACCCATCTGCCTTCTGTCCTGCATCCCAAAGGTGCCTGGCAGCTCTTCAGTGGTACCATATGTAGAGCTTGTAGGGCCAACTTCTGGCCTCAGATGTGTGTGTCCAGCTCCCGTTGACTTTGTTTGGAATTTTATGCTTTAATCCAAGAGCAAATTTTGGCCGTCAAACAGAGGCACTTTAGGATGCCGACGGATGATAGATGGTAAAAAATGTAAGCTGTTTTAGTCATTGTATTTTCAGCCATCATTTTACTGGCTGTTGCATTTAACTTAGGAAGAAAGGACATACATACAAACAATCCCTACCTACGTACATCAGCTGTTATTCAGCTTTATTCCTGGGGCTTTTGGATCCAAGCCTTGAAGGTTTGGATGCTTCAAGCTACACTTCCAAGCCTGTGCATAGGTACTCTGTAGAGCAGACTGATATTTAGAGACTTAGAGTACCCCAAACTTCATTGCGTTCAATGACAAGGCAACCATTTAGCTCATCCAAATGTTCATACCGTGCTTCATTGCCTTGTGCATCATGTGGCATTGTACTTCAATCTGCTCTTTTCCAAAGCACACCGATGTAAAAGCCTGAAAAAATGTCATCTATACAAGGCCCCTGAGAGTTTTAAGCATTACTGAATGCGACTATTATATCTAAGATACCTGTCTCACTTCGTAACTTTTAGGATAAAGTTAAGATTTTACTTTATCTATTACCTTAAACAGTCCATTGAAATACAGATCGAGAGGCCTGAAGGTAAGCTTCTGAGGTTAGAAATGTTGTCCGTAGCCCTTTATGAGATAAGACTAATTGTCACAAATATAAAAATGAGAAGAATTTATGGAGCTGTTAGCAGAAGCCTTCTGTGTGCCAACAGAGTGATGGAATTAACTATTAAGACTGCGGTGATGGTAACTCACTCACAAACACTGCTTCTTCCTTTACAGCCTGGAATTCAGCCAAGGTGAAGTAAATTTAAAGGCAAGTTGTACAGTCATAGTTTTCTTCATTCTAATTCATGCCACTTTTAAAAAAACACACAGGATTCTTAGTGACTGTATTTCACCTCTTTGTTCTATAATTAGGCAAAAGAAAGCAGAATGGGAAAAAAAACCCGTCAGTGCATGCAATATAACTGTAATTTTCTGTCCGAAGAAGAAAAGCACAAAGGAGAAGTGTATATACACACACATAAATAGATCTTTTTTATGGAAAGCTCATTAGAGAACTTACAGCATCTCATTAAAAATAACACTTGTAAAAATTGTCAGCGAAATTTGGTCACCAAGTTAGATGGAAGGGACTGCCGTCTCCCATTATTCTCAGTACGGGAGCTCTGCCGAGCCACCGTGGCCGCAGACTCCCGGTGCTCCCAGGGCATTATGGACAAACTGCCCTGAGAGATGCTGCTGCTTGCAGAAAAATAAGCAGGGTGAGACCCTTCGTACAAAGCCAAAAGTTTCACCCCTAAAATAAGGCAACCAAGAGTCAAGGCACACACCAAACCCCCAAATGTCGACGGCAAGTTGAACATGAGCCAACAGCGTGCCCTGGCAGCCAAGAGGGCCAACCGTGTCCTGGGGTACATCACGCACTGCATCGCCAGCCAGGAGAGGGAGGGGATCGTCCCGCTCTACTCCACACTGGTGCGGCCTCACCTTGAGCACTGCCCGCAGTTTTGGGCCCCACAGTACAAAAAGGATACGAAGCTGCTCGAGAGCGTCCAGAGGACAGCCACAAAGATGGTGAAGGGTTTAGAGCCGTATGAGGAGTGGCTGAAGTCACTTGGTCTGTTCAGCCTGGAGAAGAGGAGACTGAAGGGGAGACCTCACTGCGGTCTAAGGCTTCCTTACAAGAGGAAGAGGAGGGGCAGGCGCTGATCTCTTCTCCCTGGCGACCAATGATAGGACCCGAGGGAACGCCAGGAAGACATGCCAGGGCAGGTTTAGGTTGGACATTAGGAAAAGGTTCGTCACCCAAAGGGTGGTGGAGCATTGGAACAAGCTCCCCTGGGAGGCAGTCACGGCGCCAAGCCTGACAACATTCTAGAAGCATTTGGACAACGCCCTCAGCCACATGGTGTGAATTTTGGGGTTGTCCTCTGCAGGGAGAGGAGTTGGACTCGACGATCCTTGCGGGTCCCTTCCAACTCAGGACATTCTATGATTCTATGAAATCTGTGTCTATTTTTGGCCCCCGGGGGTAGCACTGGGCAGAAGATAACCTTTGGAGCTCGAGAGCAAGGCTGGCGCAAGAACAGCTATGGCCCAGCCAAGCACGTGAGCTTCTTGGAACAGCTGAACGTTATGGAGAGGAGGGCGAGCAAGTCAAGGGGAAGGCGAGGGATTATACGACACGGTTGCTTGCAATAAGAGCGAGCTGGACTTTATGAGCTGCTGAGTTACAGGAAAGCGATGCATGCAAAGCACATCTGACTCTGCTCTCCTGTGGCAATGAGAAAAGGGTCGTAATACAAAGGAACCTGCAAGTATTTTCTCAATCAGGTATCTTCATACTTCTCAAGAGGGAATACTGATTTTGCTGATTAACATGAATATATAATAGGCTCACATTTACAAAGCAAAACATTACCTCCCTGAGAGGAGGAAGCTATTAGAATGCACTTATAAACCATAGCAAGTGATAAAGCAGTTTACAGTCCACTGTGCTAATGAGGTGCTCAGCTGGCAAAGTGCACCATCACGCTTACAAATCATTTGTTTCAGTGACACTTCAGATAGCAATTTACAAAGAAGCAAGCATTAAAACCATAACCATCACCACTTCATCATTTTTAACTCCGGAGTTTCAGGAGCTGTGCAAGTCGCAGCAACAATAAATGTTAGCGGCATAGTAATGGTGGATTATTCTTTTCACCATGCAAAGTCATTTGGGTGTCAGGAGCTTGTAGATTTTTGACACTAGAGTGTCGAGAGTTCAGTAACCTTCTTTCCATAAAATGAACATACCAATTAAACTAAATAGCATCATAGCAGATCTGTAATTTGTAATTTTAGGATATGTTCAGAGGAAAGACAGTGTAGGTCAATGAACAATTGAAGGTCCATGGCTCAGTCACCTCCAGTTCATTCGTCACCTCCATAATGAGCAGTACAGAGCAGGAGGAGATGGGGAAGGAGAAGAAAAGCTGCTTTGGAAGGTACAACTTTTCAAATTACTAATGAGAAAGGAGCAGCACAGACCTGCTTGACCTTGGAGAGACACAGCCCCTGGCTCAAGGAGGAAAAAGACAAGGCACGTGGCCAGGACATGGGGGTAGTGAAGAGTCCCATTGATGTGCATTACTTCAGGCTTCCCCCCGCACCCTCTGCTTTTACCCCCCTTTTAATCTATTAATTCTCACCCCTGCAATTCCACGACTTCAGTGCTGACTGTGCTCTGTCTTCCTCTCACGCTGCTAATAGACCTCTACATAATAACCGAGTCAAAACTTCTGTGACTTCAGGTCACAGCCCCGAAACTGAAACTATTTGAGATTCATTTGAATATTACTTTAATAATCTAATTGCAGCTGCCCTTAAGATTAATCACGCTGGCCTTTTCACCTTCTCTTCCTGAGAGATGAAGAGATGGTTTATTTTCCTCCAGGTTTCACAAGGCTCAGCAACATGTTGCACTTTTAATTTCTCAAGCCTTAGCTGGAGCAGCACTATTGCAGTTCACCCACCAGCAAAACGTTTAACCAGAGAGGCCACCTCATTTGGACTACTTACAAAACTTCAGTAGTTATTATCTTGTGAAATACTTTGTGAAATTGAAATGCAAGGCACTAGAAGAAGCACAAAGAAGGTACCACCAGCCAAGCAATCGCCTGCAGCCACGCAGCCACCCGGCCCCAGGTGCTGAGCCAGAGCGCGCCCAGCTAACACGGACATCTGGCAGAAGAGGCTCACCCCTGCTCGCAGTACTCCCGCAAACATATTAGAATTATGCCCAATTATCTAGAAAAAGCAGCCCCACTTAAACAAACATTTGTGGTGAGATCGCTTCAGCGTATAAGACAATTTTAACAGCAAGCCATGGGTAGTTAAAGGGGATCCAGGAGGGAGGTGAGTCCAAATTTCTGGATCAGGCGCTCAACAACTTCATTGCCTGTATCAAGAACAGTGTGGCCAGCAGGAGCAGGGAGGTGATGGTGCCCCTGCGCTGGGCACTGGTGAGGCCGCCCCTCGAATGCTGTGCTCAGCGCTGGGCCCCGCACCCCAAGGCGGCCATGGAGGGGCTGGAGCGTGGCCAGAGCAGGGCAGCGAGGCTGGGGCAGGGGCTGGAGCACAAGGCTGGGGAGGAGCGGCTGGGGGAGCTGGGGGGGCTCAGCCTGGAGAAGAGGAGGCTGAGGGGAGCCCTCATCGCTCTCTGCAATGGCCTGAAAGGAGGCTGGAGCCGGGGGGGTCGGTCTCTGCTCCCCAGGAACAAGCGATGGGACGAGAGGGAACGGCCTCAAGCTGCGCCAGGGCAGGTTTGGGTTGGATATTGGGAAAAACTTCTTCACCGAGAGGGTGGTCAAGCATTGGACCAGGCTGCCCAGGGCAGGGGTTGAGTCTCCATCCCTGGAGGTATTTAAAGAACGAATAGATACGGTGCTTGAAGACATGGTATAGATGGACTTGGCAGTGATAGGTTGACGGTTGGACTCGATGATCTTAAGGGTCTTTTCCAACCTTGATGATTCTATGATTCTATGATTCTATATTCTGCCTCCCGTTCCGAAGCTGCGCAGGGAGCACAGCACCATTAATGTACAGCAGGGACTAATCGCTGCTGGAAACTACCAGCCGTACGCAGCCAGCTCTGCTCTGCCCCACTCAAAGCAAGGTGGGATTTCCACTGCTCTAAATACACCGCAGAGCGCAGTTTGGGATCCAGTACTGCATATGGCAGAGACGAGGTGCAATCACAAGTCTTCATTAATCACACTGCAGTTTTTCGTTCTGCTCATGCAAGCATTGCACCAAGTTTATTTCCTTGGTCAACAAAGGAAGAAAATTTAATGATAACAATCTTTACCTGCTCACTATTAATATGCACACACCGCAGCTTTACTCAAGCCCCTACTCAGACTCTGTAAAGGGATCTCTGGCACTGGGCACCACTGCACAAGCTGCCTTGTCATGGTAGTTATTTCATGTCTGAAAGGATTACTTGTCATCCGGGTGCAGGCTACAGCCATCTGACCAGTCGGCAGAGAAGGTTTTGGGTTGGAATGCTTTCTTCCTCCTGTTGGCTTTGATGCTGGAACTGAAAAGGTCTTTTTTTGCATCTCTGTGAAATTGCTGTCTGAAAAAATTAGACAACTCCGGCGACAGGTGACACAGACATCCCCCCATGGTCTTGGGAGTGAAATCCAGCCAGACTGCATCTATGGTCACAGGCAGGTGCAGCATCAACAGCATCCAGGTGCCATAAACAGCGGCAAGAGACGACGAAGCATGAGACTAATCCTTAGAAAACCTTTTCTTCTTGGTGGCCTTTCAAGCCAGCTCAGGCTCCCTGAGGAAAGGGTGCATGGGAGCAGATGGGTGCTTCAGGCTTCAGGTTTCCCGGAGCACCCAGCCATGCTGGAAGAAGCGGAGACACCAGTCCAGGGCCAACCTGCCACGGCAGTACCCGCAGGAGGTTGGAACAGCGTTTGAGTTCGGGGCAGGAAGGTGGTCTCTGGCCATACCCACTCCCAAGCTTTGGTTTGGTTAAAATTAAGCAGAAAATGAGTTCTGATTGCTAATGGCACCAGAGGACTAGAGCAGAGAGAGTCTGAAATAAGCTGTCCCTCAAATGTGCAATGCAGAGAGTGAGTCCTCTGCACCAGCTCTCTCAGAGCTGCCCGCGAAGCTCCTCTGCCACGGACTTGAGCCACAGACTAGACTGGGAGCCCCAGGTCGTGTCACTCACAATGTGGTACTTGTCACTCAAAACCAGTATCGGGGTACAAACCGATGCCGCGAGTTCCCCGGGATCCCTCTCCTTCGAGCAAATAACGTGCCTGAGAAATACAAACAGCCACCACCTGGAGGAACTTCTCTCTGTAGCCTTTAACAGCAGCCAAAACTTATCCCTTGAGTACCCCGAGACGAGCTGAAGCGTAAACAACTTCATACTGCTGTCTTGCAAGCAAAGTATGCAAACACCTCTATCTGCTCCATCTTTGTCTTGTATGCTGCTGTTTGTTCGTAGTTGAATTACTGCTACGCTCTCTGCATTTGCTCTGGGTCTCATGTTCCTTTATGTTTACCCAATAAGCCATTTCTTTCAGATTTAATTTAGCTGAGTCAGCAACAATGCTGAAAACCTGTATTGCAATAAAAGCTATGTACAACCCACTCGCACATGCAGGGCCTTAGGACCTTACTCATACATAATTTTTAGGTTCAAAAGACCTGCCATGTAAAATGCACACTGAGAAAATGATGCAGTTGCATAATTCAAGAGCAAGAAAACCTAGTAAAATTGGTGAGCAGGTTGTGTTTTCGTATCAGTTCCCAGCTTTATGATGTTTCTTTACATAGCTGGGTAGAAAGGAGAGCAAAAAAGGTCTTTGTCCCCCAGAGCTTCTTTTCCCTGAATGCCCTTTGCTAAAGCCTCTGGTCCTTAAAGGTGGAGACGAGAAGACATTTGGGCTCTTCCAGGGATTCCCACTCACATAATAAACTTGTCAACACAGTCAGAAATAACGTGCTAAAACTCCAAAGAAAAATCAAGGAAAGTCATGTATAAACAGCTCTCTGTTCAACCAAGTTCTGTTATATTAAAAGGCTCTAATCAGAGAAACGATATAAAAACCAAACAGGTAGAAAGCATTCTGTCATCACGCCTGTTAGAGATCCACGATGCGCAGTCGAACGGGCAACGGCACAGCATTTGCACAAGGTACGGCTTTCCCCGGGACGCGCTGATCTGCGGAACGCCTCGGGAGCCCGCCGCACCGGGGAGCGCAGCGGAGCAGAGGGAGATGTCCGTACACATCCATCCCGAGGACCTGCATGGGCCCAAAAAGCCCTTCCTCCTGGAAGGACAAATGGTAACTTCTGCATGCTGCTGCCCGTATACATAATTCTTCCTATGCCAAGAAAATGGTTCCCTTCAAATATAAATCAGTTAAGTAGGAAAAGTGTCTTTGCATTATACAACCCATAACGCAGCAGGGATGTTTAAAATCAAAGCACCGAGGCCAGCTGATCTCTGGGTCCTGCAGACTACTGGACTGTGATATGCTGTTGTCATATGCACAGGAACAAACCAGCTATAAAAATAACTTATGCTTCTATTCAAATGACCCTAGAACACTGTCAGCCGTAGCGAAGGAAGACAAAAATCTTTATTCATAGACCTTTCATTCTTGCAAACATCTCAGACACATTCATCCACGAGTTAGCGGTGGCCAGGCAAGATTTCCCAATCGAACGCAAAAGGAAGAGGAAAAGCAGGCACGGGGAATGCGGTTATCCAAATCCAGACATCAGCTATCCGGACCCAAACGTGCTGCCATCTGAAGTTATCAAGACCTCAATTTTTCAATTTCATTGAAAAGACTGTATTATTAATGGGCTACATTTGGTTATAAATATTTTTTTATACCGATAAAGATAAATTAGAAATAAAATTGCCTCAGTGATTAATGCTGGATACAAGTAGAGAACAGGAGATGTTTTGTAGTAGAGAGAAACTTTAAACAACGTAATGGGAGGAGAGGACACTTGAAGAGCTGAGAACACCCCAGCTGGTTGGATTTTCTGGGTATAACCTATTTGACATGGAAAATAACTCTCAAACTTTTTTTTTTTATACCTCTGTCCCAAAGCAATCCCAATTTACGCTGCTTTGCAGAGCAGCTGTGGAAGAACGTGGTACGTCTGCAGGCTGCGGGATGAAATGGCAACAGTAGGAATTTAAAGAATATTTTTCATCCTCTTTTGAGCATAACTGCTTATTTTTCCCTAGCGACTACCTGCTAGGAACAGTTAGAAAGTGCTGAAGCTGCACGTTTTTGGCACGCAACCGATCATCTGAAAGTTGGGTACTTTACATGAACGTGCCGTGGACATTTGGCCTACAAATATAAAAAAATGCATCTAAACTCTTATTAAGGGTAAGTGGTGTGCAGTGAGGACCAGCTGCATAGCCAGGGGCACTGAATTAGTTTCTAAGGTGCTGACCTAAATAGATCATTTAAGCTTAAAATAAAAGATTTGTTTCCAATGTAATTGATCTGACTTGTACTGACAACACGGACAGCCTCCGCCGCAACACAGGGCTCATTCAAACTGATTGGCAGGCACCTCATTTCACTCAAGTTATCCAGCTCAGACCATGAAGGATTGGGCTGTCAAAACTTTCAGCATCCAATCCTCAGTGCACGTCAATAGCTGTAATGGAAATGTATATTTATGTGGTGACATTATTAAAGGAGGGCGAGTGAAGAAGAGGAAGGAAAACTCTAGAGTGAAGTATTTCGCGGCCTCCCAAAACCAGAGTCGCATCAAATGAACCCTAACAGTCCATGGAAACCTTAGGCTGAAATAACCATCTCATCTTCCCTACGTTTGTGTTAAGAAGATCCTTAATCTTGGTGAGGACTGCAATATTTTTACTACTCCCTAATAGCTTAAGCCCATCAAACAAGGATCAAAAAAATCAAGCCTTAGGATGATGCTGAAATTGCAGCATCAGCAGTTCCTCGTGTTTCTTGAACAAATGCCTAACGCAGGAGAGCGAAGCTGTCACCCTGGCTCGCGAGAAGGGGACCCAATACCTCGTCACTCACTTGGCAGCAGAGGATCCCTGCCCCTCGGTCTCTGCTTTCTTTCCTCTTGTGCCTCTCGAAGTAAATTTGGATGATGCCCAGAAAGAGAAGCGAATATCAAAGGCGAGCAGGCCCTGTGAAGTCAATCGATCGATGAATCAATAGGAAGATGTGGGGAAAGCTATTGCAGACGAGGAATTGTGGCGAAGCTGTTGCAAAAGAGCTCCTCGGCCGCAGTGCGGCTCTGCGTAAGCACTATGCGCGATTCCCCGGTGGCACCGAGTACCTGGGCAGCTAGACAGGTCGTGAATTTAATCGAACCTGACCTATGCCTGCCATTAAAATATGAGCAAAGTTTCCAGGAAAAATTAAGATTTTCTCTTCCTACAAGAAACAGTTTGTCCTGTTTCATAGCTCAGATTAGTTTGTTATTCCAATTAAAACCGTGCATTTTAGCAATCTTTATTAAATGTTTGTAGTGGAGAAGACTTATTTTATGGTGAGAAGAGCTATGAAAATTTAAAACCACTTTTCGACGCCGGAGATTCTTTACTGCAGGCAAATCTGCAGATCATGGTTTAAGCTATTCTCTAACAGCTTTCTGTAGGGAAAGGACTAATCTGCAATGAAAGCATATATGTATGGGAGTGGGTAGGATGTGAATTTTATGCTAATATTCTATAACTCTGGAACTAAAGGCTTATGTTTTCCCCACATGAGATGTATGCAATGCATTTCACCTTTTAGGGATATTATATTTATATATATATATATGTGCCTTTCTACATATGTACATACATATATGTAGAGGACATTAAAGGACAAATAATCACTCCCTGCTATAGAAAAATCCAACTCTTCCATCAACATAATTTAATTCTGAGCTACACAACATCATTCAGACAACTGTTCAAGTCATGATTTAAAGACTTCGAGTGATGGAGAAGCCATCATACCCCGAGGTAAATTATCCCATCAGTTAATTGCATTCATTGTTAAAATTGCGCACGTTATTTTTTCTCAATTCATCTCACTTTGGCTTCCAATCTGTGACTCTTGACCCTTTAACCCCGAGAACTTATCTGAGATGACAAAGGCCGACGTCTGCCTTCCAGCACAGATGAGCACAAAATTCAAGCAGGAAGACAAAATTGTGAGAATATGGCAAAAGTTTCTTTTTGCCAAAACAATCTTCAATGGGTTTTGTAACGCCTGTGAATGAATAGTATTAAAATATTTGGTTGGGTTTCAGGGTTTTTTCCCCTTTTTATATGGAGTTTAGGAATCATTTTGTCTTTCTACATGATTCAGTGTCATCTCTTTACTGGAACTGAAATCTCCTCCAGTGTTTTCACTAAAATCCCTTTTTAAAATCCTATCACCAAACTGGAAGGAAGGTTGGGCCGATTTCCCCGCCTCCGGTAACGCTAATCCCTGTCTGGATATATTGCTAATTCATCAGTGCCAGCGACGATTTAGCCCGGAGGGTCACAGAACTACTTCTAAAGACCATATTTTTTTTCTTTTGCCCTGGGTACAGAACAGATTGCGCCGAACGGCAACGTTTCCCGAAGATTTCCCAGGATGGGAATTTGCTGGCTCCTTTAGAGGTACATTTAACTTTCTCTTGTATCCTCAACATACAATATTTTTTTGCAACAAAGTGGGAAGGTTTCCAACAAGTCTGTAAACCATATGTTTATTTGCCCAGTAGTATTACCCTGCCCACTTGGATCCTGGAGATGAGAAAGAGCTTTTGTCTAAAACGGGGAAAGAAACAAACTCCCTTCTGTCAGTACGAGGAGGTTTGTCGTGGGTGGCTGATTAACAGGGTTTTTTGAAGCCCCTAGTTAAAAATATTGGCAATACCACCTTTGTGCTGTGGGCTTCCTGGTAATGAGATATTTTAGAAATAAGGAGAAAGGAAGGATTTGCTATGAAAAATTATAGGTATCAAAACCGCAAGGACTTTTATCAGCTGCCGTAAAGCAAATAGGCGTAGTTTCAATTTTGGAGGACCTCCAGATTTACTGTTTGGCCCTTGAAGCTTTCTGTTTCTTTTTTAGGGCACTCTATTGTACTGTCTGTAAGGCAAATATGAAGAATCATGTGATAGTGTATGGTGCGTAGGAGAGAATAAATGACTGCATAATGTTTCCTGGTGAGGTTTCTGTACTAATTACCACTTTTCTTTTTTTTTTCTTTGTTTTCTCCAACTACATTGTTCCAGGATAATGACATTTTCTCTTGCAAAAGTTTCCACGACAGTTTCTTTTTAAACAACACAGGAAAATATGTATTTTAAAGCTATAATTATCCAGAATTGATGCATGCAACAAAAAGTTCAGTTTCACTTCTCTGCAATTCAACTTTCCGCACTCTGGGTGGAAAGTATTATGATATAATTTACTTTAAAAAATAATTTGAAAAAGATGGTAGAGTCCCCAGTACCAAAACTACCTTCAACAATTATAGCTAAAAAAAAGTTTCTGATACTGTATGCCAGATGTCACTACAATCGGACCCGAAGGGTTCTGGGATTATATTTGAACGATGAGAAACCATCAGGAGAGCTGGTAAGGAAGCTGTGATCACCTTGTTCAAGGCTATCGCTGGGTCACCAATATTTCAACCATCTATGACATATTATGACATTCTTGACATAATAATGCGCTCTCAGCGAGTTGTTTTTACTTGAGCTGCTGGGGATACGTACTATTTTCTTCAGCTGCCTAAAGAAATTATTTTAGATCAGCAAATAAAGCAAAATCTGATTGGTATTTGGGTATTTCCAGATTAATGGGGCTCCAAATTCCAACAGCTTTGGAGCAGTGCTTTTTTTAGCACGGGTACATATTCCCACTGACAGCAGGGTCTCCACACTTTCATGTGTAGCATTGGCTGTGACTTTCATACTCTAGTGTATTTTTCTTTTAATTCTTTTAATAGCAAATGATAACTGATGCCTCAGTTCCCTGGTAGTAATGAGGGATTCCAAGGTGAATGCAGCACAAAACCACCTGCTTTTAGCAAGAAGTTAAATTCAACTATGTGAGCGACGTGAAAGATGAATATTCTGGTTTATTAGCTAACTCCACCCACTCAAAGTTTGTTCCAAGACATTGGCAAATAGATGTACATTCTCAGCAAACGCCACATAATTTCAGGCAGATCTCTATTTGCTGTCTGTTCTGTTCTTCCAGCACATGCTAAAGAAGGAAAGGTTA
The DNA here is from genome assembly GCF_965183815.1 of Platalea leucorodia. Lineage (NCBI taxonomy): Eukaryota > Metazoa > Chordata > Aves > Pelecaniformes > Threskiornithidae > Platalea > Platalea leucorodia. Next base: position 2,602,321 of record NC_138858.1, read on the forward strand.
ATACCAGAGGTTACTGCAAACTAAATAGAAAATAGATTGAGTAACACTTGAATATATTCAATCCAATAGAAGACAGTGCAGTAACGCGAATGCATTAACTCCTCTTGGGATAGCATGCTCAGATACCAAGCTAGATGATGATTTTCTCTATGCTGCAGCCTTATTCCAGCCCCTGATGCTGGAGGCCAGGCAGTCACTGTCCTTGGACTTGCAGACAGGATTTTGCTCTGTTTGCCCTACCAATCTTGTCAAAGAAGTGAAAAGATGTGGATAGGCAAGTCATAAATTTACTTTCCTCTTCACCGGCATCAGCAGGATATATAAATTACCATGCTCCTCCTATGGACTGGAGTGCTTCGCTATCACATCCCCTTTGCTGGCACTGAGAAGATGGGAATCCGGTGGAGGACAGATGGTCTCAACGCTGGTGAGCAGGGAAACACTAGCTGATGTCTAAGAGCATCCTAGCTCCACCGTAGGAAGAACCAGGACTTTCTGCTTCACCCTGCAGTTAATTCTCTTAAAGACGGCGAATTGCTCAGACCTTAGAGTAGTGGGGACTGTGTCAGCAGCTTCGGGGGAAAGAGAAGGGCTTCGTTTGACATTGCACAGCACCTGACTCTACGACAACCAGCCAGAAAGAACAGTTTACAGCTTTGGACTTTAAAGTCCACCACTCAGATCCCCAGCGCAACATCTGAAAGAGCCGCCCTCCTCGCAGGGATGCGGAGCATCCCCAGTTGATTATGGCCTCTCTCTCTTTATGTCCCCTCCCCTCAGCTTTGAGGATGCCACGCTGGGAAGCCCAGTGGAGGACCGCTCCGCTACTGCCACCAAAACCAGCCAGAGACAGTCCACCCAACACCAAACCGAATAGATATCTTCTGGCTGAGGTCCAGCAGAGACGTGTCTCAGAGGCAGGGGATTGCCACTACAGAGGTAAGCCAACAGTGCCAGTCTTCATTTCAAGGGGCAAAAAGAAACAGTGTCTTTAAATTATGACACTTTGATCCTGCTATAAAGGAGCAGTTGGTATGGTTCACTATCCCGAGCAATTCAAGAAGAAAAAGCAAGAGTCATCGCTCCAAATATTGCTCCAGCAGAGGACAGGCCCTTCGAAAGGATCTGCCAGTCCAGCCTATGCTTTGTCACTGGGTGCATCATCTGCCTAAAAACATACGGACGAAGAGCTCTAATGCATGGTCTGGAGATGAACGTGCAAAAAAACCCTTTCATTTCAGGATGAATATCATCCCAGGATGATCTTTTTCTCTGATGTATTCATAGACATAAAACCAAAAAAAAGCCCTTTAGAATCCCTTCATTTCAGAAAAAGAGGTTTTTTCCTTGGGTCTTTGTTTCATTTTGCTGATTTTTGTATGCATGAGTGTGCATTTTTATATGCACACCTCTATATGGCAGTGGAGAAGCAAGGATAGCTACCAAAATAGAAAACTTTTTGCTCTCTTCTACTGGAGAATATTTTAGGAGCAACTCCAAGAGACGGGAGGGGGAAATTAGAGCAGCCACCAATGGGAGCTCTAAACACTTCTGTAATAGCCAAATTACACTGCTTTTGCTGAAAACTTCCAGACAGCTCACAAGCATCAAGGCATCATTCCCCCGCAGCAAATTCCAGGGAGACCCAGGAGGAAGAGGGAATGAGGTCTCCCACTCCTCCCTGGGCTTGGGGCAAGCGCCCCGACTCTGATGATTTAGAGCCCTGGCTTAGTCTGAACCGGCCCTGCCTGGATTTCTAATTTCTCCTCCAAATGCTGCTGCTCTTTTTTAAGCCGTAACTATATTTATAGCTTAAAAAAAACTCAATTCAGTGCGCTCTAAAGCCTGTGGTTTAACAAGCAGACAGCATCTTACAGACTATTCGACAATCATAGAATCATAGCATCATTAAGGTTGGAAAAGACCCTTAAGATCATCGAGTCCAACCCTTAACCCAGCACTGCCAAGCCCACCACTAAACCATGTCCTCAAGCACCACATGTACCCGGCTTTTAAATACCTCCAGGGATGGGGACTCAGCCCCTCCCCTGGGCAGCCTGGGCCAGGCCCTGACAGCCCTTTGGGGGAAGAAGTTTTTCCTAATATCCAACCCAAACCTGCCCTGGCGCAGCTTGAGGCCGTTCCCTCTCGTCCCATCGCTTGTTCCTGGGGAGCAGAGACCGACCCCCCCGGCTCCAGCCTCCTTTCAGGCCGTTGCAGAGAGCGATGAGGGCTCCCCTCAGCCTCCTCTTCTCCAGGCTGAGCCCCCCCAGCTCCCCCAGCCGCTCCTCCCCAGCCTTGTGCTCCAGCCCCTGCCCCAGCCTCGCTGCCCTGCTCTGGCCACGCTCCAGCCCCTCCATGGCCGCCTTGGGGTGCGGGGCCCAGCGCTGAGCACAGCATTCGAGGGGCGGCCTCACCAGTGCCCAGCGCAGGGGCACCATCACCTCCCTGCTCCTGCTGGCCACACCGTTCCTGATACAAGCCAGGGTGCCATTGGCCCTCTTGGCCACCTGGGCACCCTGCTGGCTCATGTCCAGCGGCTGTCGACCAGCACCCCCAGGCCCTTTCCCGCCGGGCAGCTCCCAGCCGCTCCTCCCCACGCCTGCAGCGGTGCCTGGGGTTGTTGTGCCCCCAGGGCAGGACCCGGCCCTGAGCCTTGCTGACCCTCACCCCGTGGCCTGGGCCCATCGACCCGGCCTGGCCAGGGCCCTCTGCAGGGCCTCCTGCCCTCCAGCAGATCGACACTTCCACCCAGCTTGGTGTCACCTGCAAACTGACTGAGGGTGCCCTCCATCCCCTCATCCAGATCATCGATAAACAAAACCAGCCCCAATACTGAACCCTGGGGAACACCACTCGCGACCAGGAAAGTCCCGATCCTCAGTCAAGCATCACTGGGCTTCGAAGATATTGAACAGGACCGGCCCCAACCTGAGCCCTGGGGAACACCACTGGTGACCGGCCGCCAACTGGATTTGACTCCATTCACCACCACTCTCTGGGCTCGGCCGTCCAGCCAGTTTTTAACCCAGCGCAGAGCGCACTTATCCAAGCCAGAGTGCACTTATCCGATGCATTCATTAATCTGAGTATTCACATTTGCGTGTATTTTTGTGTACCTAGCATAAAAAACAGAGTAACTTTAAAAAATGTTGGACACTCGTCACTGGCACCTCCTGACTTTTCTAATAGGGCAGGTTTTCCTTTGCTTTTGTCCCGTATGGGATTCAAAGATGAGGCTTAGTTTATTTTTTTTAAGAAGGATGAAAAATCTCATGGGTGGACGCCCTGTGGACCACTGGGGCATTGTTTTTTCTATGCATGCACATGCACGCTTCTATAATACTGTGAGCATGGAAGCTAATGCAAATTATTAATTGCCTATTCTCTGTTTTACATGCCCACGTCTGGTAGACTGTAGGTCACGGTAAAAGCATAAAGCAAAAAAGATGAAAGGTGCGTGTTGATTACCACTCAGAATTGAACAGGCTGCTGATCGGTGGGCCCATAATACCTCATAAAGATGATAATGATTCTTCCCCCTCCTTTTCCATCTTCATAAACAAGTTCAATTCCATCAGGTTGCATGAAGGGCTCGAAGAACAATGAACAAACATAATCAAAATTCCAATATGTTTGCATTAAGACTGAAATGAGCAGTGACATACCTGCACTGTTTAATGTCTATGCCTTGTGCCCTGGAGTAAGGAAAAAGGTATATCTTTCTCTTCAAAAAATGAAGAGGAAGAGCAATTAATTATTCAAGGCTGCTTCTTACCAGCAACCAGGCTTGATGCCCAGTCCAATAAACTGGAGCTGGATATCTGCTATGTGTTGCGGTCACCAGGTCACCATGGCCCAACTTTCTGGTGTATGAATTTCCACGGAGAAACCGATGCATTATTTTGCAAAGTAGACGTTAGTTGGAGTTTCTGCTTTCTGATCGGTTCTAATCACAAGCTGAATTAATCACTGATGTCCCTCTAGCAGCATTCCTTCTGTGAAATCATATTTCTCAGGCAAATTCATTCCCCAGCACAGAAATCAGTCTTGAGTCCTCCACTGTTTATAGCCTCAAGCTGTACCTTTCCTTCTCTGCTATAATTCCCACCTGCAAAGGACTCTGGGGGACGGTGCCTCCGAGCACCTCGCGCAGCACTGGAGAAGGCAACGCTGCTGAGTTTGGTCCTGGCTCTGCTCCTCTCCAGTCTTCACGAACAGCGCAGGCTTGTGCTGTGTTTAGGAGCAGTGCTTCTACAGGCATTTGTGCTTTTACTCTCTCGCTCAACCCTATGCTTTAATTGTCATTCAGCTTTCAAGGTTGTCCCGTGGAAGGCTTGCGACTATTTTTAAAACAGTTGCCCTCGATACATGAATACTGAGAAGCCCATCTGTGAGACAAGCCTTGGGCTCTCAGCCTCTACCTGCCATCTCTGAAGCGCCTCAGGTAAGGCTGAGGTTGCGACCATCGACAGGGCAGCGCCCAGCTCTTCGACCCGTCTGCTCTTTATACCGCCGCATTATGGTCAGAAGAGATCCCTCCAGCTGGCCCTAAACATTCATTACCCACCGACCTCTCATGCCGCCACAGCCCTGCGTGCTGGGAATCCTTCCGCAGGCTCTCGAGCCTCTTCGAACGCTGACAAAATGCAATCAGGTCCTCCTTTTGTCGAGGCGGCTCCTGGAGCTGCTCTTCCCGGGCTCACCCTCCTAATGCCTCGATAAGCCTTGTAACACTGCCTTTACACTCTGGTGATATTGTGAATATCCTTCTTTAAACCCACTGCCCAGTGCTGGACATGATATTTCAAATGAGGTTTTACAACGGCTTTGTATAATGAAACCATTCTCTCTCCTGATTTTAACTAATCCTCTTGCTTATTCGCCATAAGACCTGATTAGCTTCTCTTGCATCTGCCACACACTTGGATCTTTACCTTCTAATTATCACATGCTTTTATCCCCAAGTCTCCTTCCTTTGCTGTTTTTGCACATCTGTTATTCAAAGCACATTTTCCTTTCCTTCAAGCTGCCTCACCTTACCTGCGCATGCATCGCAATTTCTAGGACCATGTTCCAGATCTAAGGGTCTTCGTAAAAATGGGTTCACTTGACAGAATAAAAGTGTTTTAAACACGAACTCATCAACACCGCTTTGTCTTCCTGAGTCTGCAGAAAGCCTACGACAATAATTCATTCCCTTCACCACCACCTCACTTATCCCAATCATTTGTTGTCTTCAAAGCTTAAATATGGTGATTTAAAGGTCAACACTCTTAGCTAGTCACTTAACCATAATTTGAGCAGAATTTATTCTGTTAACGTACTTCTTTTCCATCTCAAATTGCCTCCCCAGAGGTAAGAAACCCCATCTGTCTCTACCCTTCCCAAACCTCCAGCTGCGGTCTCACAGTGATAAATTGTCAATACAAACATTTTTGGCGTATTGAGAAAGCTGAAGTGTTGGGCACAGTAAAACGAATATGATTGAAGGGTCTACAGCACTGATTATGTTATCCAGTTGTCTATTTGGTTCGTTACAAAATATCATGTTTATATCTAAATAAAACCACCCCACAATTTCCATTTGCCGCACTGGCGAGCGGCAGAGCTCGGGCTCCTGAACACAACCCTCTTTGGGTTTCCACTATCGTTGCCCGCAGGGACTGCTGTCATCACCAGGGGTGACCTCGTCCACGCTACAGGCCGCAGAGCTTCACTTGGTGACCCCGGCTGTGAGCCCAATAACCTCTAACTGAATTATACACTGTGTTTCAAAACAGTATGTGATATTCAAGTAAAGACATTGGGAAATGGATACTCTGAAAGGAGGTAAGTTACTCCAGTGGTTAACTGGAATTAATTCCTCACTGTTGGAAATTAGTGCCTTATTTCCAGTTTCCATGTCATTTACAATCCACCTTTGTATCCCCTGTACAAAACAGAAGTCTTTTTTGGTTGAATATGCACATAAATACACATATATGCATGTACAACCCTTAAAGAGAAGGGAGAAAACAGGCTCACAGACATTGTGAATATGAAAAACTGCGTAGCTGACAAGTTTCAGGCTCTGGACCTTACCCATCTCTATGGAAAATGGTCCCAGCTGAGGCAGCTCTGAAGGCAGGACCCTGCCGAGTCCCATTGCTAAGGTCGTCTGTAAAACCATCAGGCCAACAGCCGCCTACGCAGTGCGGATCCATTGAAGTGCAGCATAATTTAAGTCGGCCTCAATTTTTCCTATAGAAAAGCACGGGTAAAATGATGATTATGTGACAGTCTGAGACGGCAAGGGAGAGTACTGAGGAGAGCAGGAGAGCCCTCACAGTCTCACATTCCTAAAACGTGCCAAAAAAATGGAATGAAAAATCCTCACCTCAGGAGGATTTATATCAATTTCAGCAATGCAGTCGATAAATTATTAGCTGTTCATCCTTCATCTGTTAACTCATTTGTTCCCTCCAACAGCTACGTCAAATTAGTCAGACAAGACTTATTTTTAGGGCCTCCATGGCAGGACGCGGTTGTCATCACCGGCTTCCCGCTCAGCAACGCGCTGCCTTTTCTCCAGCAACTGATTCAGTGCTGTACTTGAATGGAATCAAACCAGATGTTGGTAGCTTTTTACGTGCCTTAAATAATGAACACGGGCTTTCGGTCGCCACTGTCGGATCTCAACGTTAGCTGAAGCTGTGCAGAAGCCAGCTGTGAAGGCCACTGCTCAGGTCACACCATTTACCTGGGAGCATCAAAATACACGGCAGTTGGTTGCACACAGCTTGTTTGCTGGCTTGCTGCTGGCTACAGCCTTGGGCTGACCACCTCCTCCTGCCGTCACTCTTCGGTGAAACCACACAGGTGAAACGTAAAATAAAAAATGCAAATCACTGACTGGAGACAAAGGACTCCGGGCAACTAACGATGAAGATTTCAGCCGCCATCAGGAATGACCAACGTATGAACTCGCTTGCCCATGGAGCTCCAGGTCGCCTCTGGAAACCAATTCAAGACAAAACCCATCGACAGTTCTCCAGCACAGCTGCTGACGGGGCACTGCTCACCCCATCAACCTCTGCTTTTAAGAAGGTTTCAAAATAACTAGCTCTCTGCTAAACGGCACTTTGACATTCATTATCTCCAACCAAACACACCCATTAGTCTCTGACAAAGTCTGCCTTTGACAAACCATTTAAGGAATCGGTCAACGGCAACAGAAACGAGTCACCAGCGCAGAAAGACCTGGTGACCTGGGCACGGATGCTTTAACATGACCAATGGCTCAGTAAAAAGCCATTTTCCACAAATCCAACCCAATACTGCAGGGTACAGTTGCATGGCAGGATTGTCTCCCCTGCAAACCAGCTCTTCTAGAAGGACCTAGGGAGGGATCGTGGTGGATAATCTGCTAAATAAGAGCTCTCTGTACAACACTGGCATGAACGACAAAAGGTAATAACGATTAAGAGTGCCAAAACAAAATAAACTTGGAGCAGGAGAAGGAAAATTACCTTTGGGAATGGCTCTGGGGATAACACCACTGTGTCCTGCCCTGTGCTGCCAGTCAGGAATGGTACGGGAAAACTCCTGAAGACGCAAACAAAAGCCTCGAGGCTAATTAGAGCACAAAAGAAAAGCTGTAATATTCTAGCTTGTCAGAAAGAAGATTAAGGGGTAAATAAGAATAACTACAGAGGACTCAGAATTAATAGAGGACTTCTCAGTTTAGCATGCAATATGTTGTGACAAGAACCAGCAGCTGGAAGTTCTGGCCACAAAAGGAAATTCAACCTAAAGTACGGTACAAGTTTTCAAGAGTGACAGTAATGTAACCGTAGGACCAGGCTAGCAAGGACCGTGGTGGGTTCTCTATTGACAACATTCATTTTGTTGGGATGGGTACTTCTTTTTTTTTTTTCTTGTAACATCATCTTTCACCTCAGCACACCTACTGAACTGGAAGGAAAAATAATACCGCAGCCATTTCGTACTCTCTCCTGCCCGAGGAATCGGACCAAATAGTCACAGTGATGCTGCAAGGTCAGCACCCATCAACTCCCCCCCAGGAAAATTATGTCCTTAACCCAAGCGCTTAGAAGCTTACTTAGGAAAAGAAAAGTTTATAGCTCTTTTTTTCAAAAGAAATAAGGAAAATTCATACAAACGAAACACTTCTGATCTAGGAAGCAAGTCCGTCAGTCCACCCTCAGCAACGCGGCGCGCGGCAGAGCTGATCCTACATGGAGGTGAGAAGAAATCTTCCTGTGCCCGAGCCACCGCTAACAGGGCATTCGTCCATTTGGAAGAACTATTTGATTTATACGGATAACTCTTTTGAAAAAATAAATCAGAGTAAGGTTTAATTTCTCGCCCCCTTCATTTCCTAAGCGTACATCATATTGGTGTATCAACTTTTTTGACCCTATAAGGACATGTTGTTACAGTAAAAGATTGGAACTGGCCCTGCCAAATGTGCACTAAGTCCACTTGTCGCAATGTGGTGGGTTAACCGACTCACAGCCAGTGGGATCCCAGACCAGGACAGAAAGAGAAAAACCTACGGAAAAGGAAAAGGAAAAGGAAAAGGAAAAGGAAAAGGAAAAGGAAAAGGAAAAGGAAAAGGAAAGGAAAAGGAAAAGGGGAGGAAAAGGAAAAGGGGAGGAAAAGGAGAGGAAAAGGAGAGGAAAAGGAGAGGAAAAGAGGAAAAGGAGAGGAAAGGAAAAGGAGAGGAAAAGGAGAGGAAAAGAAGAGGAGTCCCTGGCACTGTCCCCATGCCTGCCACGCCATCCTGTCTTGCTACTCCTGCTCCTCCTGTGGCATTGCATCTAGCAGGGATCAATTCAGCAAAAGGGCAGCTTGGTCTCTCTGCTTTAGTATGAGCACCCAGGTGGGTTTATAAATTCCTGCGGAGGCGATGCTGAGCAAGCTGTCCTCCCCGTGGCACCTCCACGCTGGACCAGAGGTGCCTGCAGCCCCGCTCACCTCACTTTCGACAGCCCGGTGCTGATACCAGCTCTTGCACTTGCGCCTTGCAGATCTTAGGTAGAGACACAGCTCCCCGATAAACAGCATCTCACTCCCGTTCTCACTCCCTTGCACTCCTGCCCAGTTACTGAAGTATGCCGCAAACTGGTTTTGCATTGGCTCCTTTAATAAAACACTTTAATCTGCATCTTTGTCCACGCTGCATCCAAGGGGGATCTTTGCTTACAAAAAGTCCCCCTGGCTTTTTATTCGCTAGCCTTGCTGTGCTAAGTAGTAGTCCAAGCTTTTTTAAAAACCCTACAAATTAGGAAATTATTTCAGACACAGTAGGATTTTTCTGGTTTGTTTCTTTCTCCCCTTGTTTCCATCAAATTCCTGAATCCTGGCAGTCATCAGATAGCCAAGATACTTTTTTTATCATAAGGCAAATTAAAAACAAAAAAGAACATCTCTAAAAAAGCCAAGACTTGTAGTAGTACATTACGAGGGAAAAGATATCACTGCTAGCCTCCACCAGCCTTAGATTTTTGCTGGAGAAGGGTTTGCCCTCTCTCCCTCTCAAAGTCACTTCTCCCTGTTCTAATTTAATGGAATTTAAAGAAAAAACCAAAACAACCAAACATTATTTTAAAGTCTATTACCTGGATGCTCCAGTGTGGTAGGAGGGCTGCTTTGCATTATGAGCAGTGCCTGCTGCAGCAGGCTAGCACACACAAAGCAGCGCACAAGCAATTTTTTTTTTTCTGTAGGAAGAGAAATAAAAATCGTACGAGACCCAGAGGAAGTTTGAGAGGAGCCATCAGGAACTTTAGCGTCTGCCACCAAATATCCAGTTTCATCTTAGTTATGCTGAGAAAGGCGACTGGGGTGCTGCTCTGAAAAGGGCATCCCACCACTAATCACCGTTGTCATCACCGGTGTTGATTTGGTAACACACTTCAGCACGTACTGAACTTTAACACGAGAGCCATGAGTGAAGCTACACATACGCTCTAAGTATTTGCTGCGTCTGTGCCAAATCTCTTCAATGAAATTCTCACCTGTCTCCTCCTGGCCCCCCACAGCTCCCTTACATTTCAAAAACCTTTGCCATTAATTTTGGATGAGGATACCAGACCCAAGGATTTAGACCTATGATTGCACCTGGACAGCATCTCTTTTCCTTTTTTTGAAACAGACTTTAGAATCACAGAATCGTCTAGGTGGGAAAAGACCCTTAAGATCATCGAGTCCAACCGTTAACCCAGCACTGCCAAGGCCACCACTAAACCATGTCCCTCAGCACCACGTCTACCCTTCTTTCAAATACCTCCAAGGATGGGGACTCAACCACTTCCCTGGGCAGCCTGGTCCAATGCTTGACCACCCTCTCGGTGAAGAAGTTTTTCCTAATATCCAACCCAAACCTGCCCTGGCGCAGCTTGAGGCCGTTCCCTCTCGTCCCATCGCTTGTTCCTGGGGAGCAGAGACCGACCCCCCCGGCTCCAGCCTCCTTTCAGGCCGTTGCAGAGAGCGATGAGGGCTCCCCTCAGCCTCCTCTTCTCCAGGCTGAGCCCCCCCAGCTCCCCCAGCCGCTCCTCCCCAGCCTTGTGCTCCAGCCCCTGCCCCAGCCTCGCTGCCCTGCTCTGGCCACGCTCCAGCCCCTCCATGGCCGCCTTGGGGTGCGGGGCCCAGCGCTGAGCACAGCATTCGAGGGGCGGCCTCACCAGTGCCCAGCGCAGGGGCACCATCCCCTCCCTGCTCCTGCTGGCCACACCGTTCCTGATACAAGCCAGGATGCCATTGGCCCTCTTGGCCACCTGGGCACACTGCTGGCTCATGTTCAGCCACTATTCCCCACGCCTGCAGCGTTGTTGTGGGGTTGTTGTGCCCCAAGTGCAGGACCTGGCCGTGAGCCTTGTTGAACCTCATACAGTTGGCCTGCGCCCATCGATCCAGCATTTCCCACTTCAACCAAGAGATGGGAAGGGCTAGGAAGGCATGCGGCAAGGAAAGGCATCCCTGTTTTGTTACAGGAGACCCTGTATAAAGAGCGTGGCTGAACATCCCAGCCCTTCTCCCCCAGCCTGCAGATCTCTGCCCTGAGCAAGCAAGAGCCACAGCAGCTTCCCAGGCGCTGGCTACTGCATGGTACCTGTTTCTATGCATATTTATTCATAAAAGAGAACAAACATGGAAATGCCTTGAGGTGAAAACAGAGTTAAGTATCACAACAGGAGAAGGAAGAAATAAATCCCAAAATATCAGGTTAGTTTTAGTGGAGAGTTTTATTTATATGTTGCAATGATCACTTCCGCTGAACTGGAAACTCAGCTGCTGCTGAAAGGTTGAGATTGCAGCATTCTGCTGACAAGGTGTGATTTAAGAATGAATTTTATTTTTCCTAAGGAAACTCAATATTTTTCAGTGTTTTCATTCCCCCACCCCCCAGCTAAATATTTGTTTTATTTCCCAGGTTCTTAATGCATACCTGCTTGGCTTTTTCACATAACAGCACTCTGAGCACATAGGGTCTTCTGTGTCTTCTGGGATGGACTTCTGAGAGAGCTTCTGTCTCAAAAAGTTGGTCTAAATTAGGCAAGGTAGACTGAGGCAGCCATGGAGATGCCTCCCCACCATCACCTAATGAGCTGAATTGCCTCGGGGCAAAGCCGGTACCGGCAGACTCCCCCAGTGGAGGGTTACAGCTGGGGTGGGAGCAGGAGGAGAAAGGACAACGCAGGAGCCAAGGCAGAGTCAGAACTTTCTGCTTTGGCCAAACGGTATCCAGATGTGGTGGGCTGACCAGAGAGTGAGAAGTTAAAGCCGTCGTTGGGCTCTCCTAGACTGAAGCTTAACTGGGACTCCTCTACATCTCGACACGAATTAGAGCAATCAGAAAGTTAATCAGACTTATGGCTGGATGCTGTAGCCCCAAGGAAGCATTCTGGCAAGAGGATCGCTGCCAAGTCCTGTTTTCCCCCTTTACTAGAAAGCTGCTTTGGCAATATTGTGCTCTCTATATCCTCTTTGCACAAAGGTAATTTTCAAGAGCCATTTAAACATATTTTTGGCTGCTCTGTGCTGTCAGATCAGTGCTAAGCAGCCAGAACATACCAAGAACCAGCATGTGTCAAAAGAAGAAGTTGGCTGGTGCTCACTGCTGAGACTGCGTGGGGCAGGACGCGATCCAGCAGATACATCAGCAGGTTAAGATGCAGGGCTACGTCTGCATTTGCCCCCAGGATGAGAGAAATGGGCTCTGCCTACGGTATAGCAATAGCCTAGGCTACGAAGGCCACATTTCCAGTTTTGCTGCTGGTTTTGCTGCTCACCTTTAGACTTCAGTTCAGTCTCTCTCTTGTTCTTTTGCTCTCCTACAGGCAGTCTTTGATTTGGGATGGGAAGACACAAGTCTGTTGCGGAGGGCTGGGAAGTGTCTTTACTCTCCCTAGCACAGTTCTGGATGGAGACCCAATGATTTTGCAGATAAAGAACAATAAATAACAGAGTTACCAAATTGCATTTGCTCAAATTTAAATTTGAGCAATGGGTGGCTAGTGCTTACCCGCACACACACAAACGCTATCGATTTCCTCAGAGCTACTTTACAGGCATCTAATCTAAAGATTATGTTAAAGAACAAGGTTCATCTCCTCTTTGTACTTGTGCTGTTTGCTAAGCCATGGACATGTGTAAGGGGAGCTGGTGGTTTTACAGTAGTTTGGAGACTCCTTGGCTCCCTTACAGGCTGGTGGAGGAGCTGCAGCACAGGCACAAGGAAGATGACCGAGCTGTATAGGGGGATGAAGGATTTAGGGGAAACCAAAGATGACAGCATCCAAGGAACATGAGCTGGAGGAACAGTACGTAGATGCAGTGACTCCTCGCTTACGCTTAAGTGACTTACTCAAGGTCAGCAGAAACCGAGGCCTGGGCCCCAGACTACCCTAGAAATTGCTGAGCCAACTTCTCTTTCTCCTTCTTTTCCATTTTTATTTGCAGGCTGTATCTTTCCAGCTGGAAAATATCAACCCAGTGGGACATGGATTGCCTGTGAGGCAATTTGGATGGCTGCTAAATTAACTGGAGGAGAAAAGTCTGCAATGTATCTTCCCTCCAGTGGTAGAACAGCTCATGCCTAGAGGAGGTTTTGCTTTCAAAAGAGATACAACACACATGCATGATTCAGATAAATCACAGCTGTCTCAAAGTGGTCTACTGCTCACATGTGAGAAACCCCATAACTGCAGGCGCTGCCCAGATAAAAGGAACCAGCTGTCCCCTACCTTTCCAGGATAAAACATGAAGATAAGACAAATAACCCCTGCACACTGAAAACCGCGTAGGCATTACTTGACAAAACCTTGCTAGCCAGTCTTGGCAGGCTGGCAGCAGGCCCTTCTCCAATTTTAACCAAATCCAAAGCACCAAGCGGTGCAAATGACTTATTCGAAGCCGTGCCACAAGTGAGTAGCAGAAGTCAACTCCTGAAATCCCAGATCCCTATTCTCATCTCTGCACTTGAACCCTGACAAGTCTGCTACCAGAGCTGGCAGGGCAGAGCGATAGAAAAGGAGCGTTAAGGTGCATCATAAAAATCATTCTATTCTGAACTCCAGGACCATCAATACTACTTTATGAACTTCAGTTCCCTGGCTCCCCTTCTCCAGACTATTTTTGTAGCGCTCTGTCAAGAAACAGAGCGCGGCAGTCAGCGGGGGAACGGTTATTGCGGGAGAAACATTCCCCCACTGATAAACCCGTACAATATCACTTTGCCTTCACCTTCAGCCTAAATTTTCCCTTTGATTTCCTGCCCTTTCTGTTGCACAGGCTGCAGATACCTACATCCAGATCTCATCATTCCTCCCTACATAAAGCGCCTTCCAAACAGCTCCGTTCCCTTTTACTTCACGGTGTGACCGCAACCACAAAAACTCAAGAAAGAAATCCCTCTTCCATCTCACGTAAGAGAATTAAGAAAGCTCCTGCTTGTAAGAAGTCCACAAAACCAGAGCAAGCTGAATTGAAGGGGTCTGTCAGATCCCTAGGTTGTCTCAGCATAAATCAAATGTGCAATTTATGCTCAATCTAGCATCGGGGAAGACTTTTTGGAAGCAACAATAAGATAACTTTCCACCCTTCTATTAAAAGCTTATGGAGTCACATTAGCTGGATCACAGGACTTGCCATAATAATCCTTTGCATATCTTGCATCCAACAATGTCAAATCCTGGATTCTTTGCAAATCCCCTGAAGTTTGCCAAAATTATGGCATGGAGTCCCGCTAAGGGAGAGCTTCTGCATTTCTGAGTCTGGCAATGAGTCTTAAGCCTCAAAGCATAAGGATGGAGCCTCGCAAATTTTATCCTCCCTAAGCTGCCAGTATTACTCATGTGAAAAACGTCTCTGTTGCCATCCAGTCTATTTTCAATTGAAATGTTGTTTGTTATCTGATAACTTTAAAAAGAGAGTGAAGAAAATGCGTTGAGGGCAGGATTTACGGATGGGGAAACTGTGGGACTGGGAGACTCCAAAAGAGTGAGTAATCCGTGCTCTGTAAGCAGAGACGGTACGGGAGATAGCTGCGTGTAACAGGGCGTGAGGCCAGCTGCCATCATTTGAGTTCTGTCAGGGATGAATTAGGAGCATTGATTTCAGATGTTACCATGACCATAGGGAGTGTCTGAGAAAGGGAGCAGGGACCTTGGTGTGCTTTCGGGATGATACAGTTACTATCCTTCAAAATCAAAGTCACTAGCTTCTCTCTCTCTCTACACAGGGAACAGATAATACCATCAAAGCCTAAAATATTGTCAAAAGTATTGCTCTGGGGCTAGTTCATAAGCAATGCACCACAATAACAAATGAAATACGTGTATAAATACATAAAAAAAAAAAGAACATTTCCAGAAGATCAAGACTATGGGAATGAAAAGAATATATACTCTCAGCAGAGGGTAGCTCCAATGACAGCTAAAGGACAGCAAGAGCTTGAATTATCAGGAGCAAAGTTTAGGAGGAATTTTATTACTCTTCTAACTTCTGATCAGCGTCAGGAGAGACTTTGCTTCCAGACAGACAGCGGAGAGGTGGGAGGAGGACGCATACTGCAGAAAAGAAAAATACTTGCACATCAAGATGTCGGCATGGGAAACGGGCTTTTTCTCCCGAGTCTCTGCTCGTGAGAAAGGCAGGGAACCAACCTGTACGAGCAAAAGGCCACATCATATTGAGCAATACCCTGAGTGACTCCTGAAAGCTGCTTTGTGCCTCGGCAAGCACTCTGGGAGAAAACAACCAAACCAAACTCTTTTTCACCAGCATGTTAAACTTTTTTTTTTGCAAATTTTTAATGACAGGTGCAATCTCTTACCATGGCTGTATTCCATATGTAGCATGCCGAGGCTCTGATTTCCCTTTGAGATTGCTTAGTTTCTCCAGACAGAAATTAATAAAACAGCTGCCTTGTGAATATTATCCTGCTTTAATCAGCATTGGATCTCAAGAGCTAAGAATGTATCATAATTGTTTTGGAAGAAAAAAAAAAAAAAATCCATTTAGCAACGTACAGAAGCATTTTGGCAGAACACTTATACCCATTTCTTGCATTTTCCCCCATCCTTTTGCTTTCTACGAGCGAGAACCTTGCAACCTGGTTTGTGTAAAGTCCATCTGCTCCTGTACCTGAAAGTGCCATAATCCTCTTTCTGTGACATCCCTATAATTTCTTCCCCGCTACTGTCATATCAAAAGCGGGATTATGACTTCAGGTGGGGGGAAAATGAGCAGCAAGAGCAGATGGGCCCTTAAGCAACAAAGATCACAAAGACCCTCTTCTCATGCAAATGTACCGACATACTAAAGAACAACTGGGGAGAAATGAAGAGAATTCTATGATTCCAGCCCAGCATAATCTGGATGACAGCATAACATTTCTCAACCCATCTGTAGGAGTAAAACAGAATCTGATGGGAAGAAAGTCAGAGAGGAAAAAAAAAAAAAATCATCAGGAATAAAGCAGAGAGCAGGGGGAAAATGGTCAGAAGTAGCAATGAATTTTAAATGGATGGCAGAGCCAACTCTATAGCAGGTGTCGACCAGGTCTACATAGGTCAACATGTTTTTAAAGGAGTTACCCTAATTCATACCAGGTAAGAGTATGTTGGGCTATGATGAACGTTAACAATCACCAGCTGAAGTATTACTTGGAAATGATGTCCCCCAGGGAGCTGATGTTGACTAAGGAATGAAAACCTTTTCTACCAGCCACAGGCATCATAGTTCACTTAGAGATAAGGTCTGGGTTCCACTGCTGGCTTTATGGTATGAGTTGCATCAGCTGGAAGTCCTTAGTCGTTACAGTTTGTCACCTTTACAAGCCTGGCAATCTGCCTACTTAGTTTTTCCAAGTCAGCTAACCCAAGTCCACTTCAGTGTCTTCTCTGCAGCCCAAAGAACAGTTATATCTTCATTCGCTGATGTTCTCATTCAAGAGGGAAGGAAACAAAAAACCACCCAAACCCTTGATACAGTTTTGCATTAGTTTTGCCCAAACCAGTGACTCATGCAAGCTCACTGAGGTTTCAGCTTCCTCCTGGTTCTGTTTTCATGCTCCTAAAGCAGCTCTTTTCTACAGTCCTGCCTGCCTGCTGCTCTGCTTTGAGCTGGTTTTGTGTTTTATAAAAAGCTCTAACCAGACTTCCAGACACGGTCGCTCACAAAGCCAATTACCCAGGCTCTGGCTTGGGTTTGGCTGGTTTGGAAAGCTAATGGCAGATCAATTGCAACCACTGGAAGGTAGCTCTTCCCCTCCGTTCTTCAACAACTTGTGCGACGTATTTCTCTGGAAGAGAGTCAGCCCTTACCGAGGTTTTGCTTCGCAGAACTTGGAAGATTCAGGGTGCAGCGGCCATTGCTCTCGAGGCCGTCTTTCTGCTACCAGCGTGCGGCAGTTGGGGATGCTTCAGACTTCTTGGCTCATCTCCGCCGAACTGTCATGTATTTTCAGAATTCTGATCTGTCGCAGTACTGACAAGGTGTTCACATTGCTTTTTATACATAAATAAATGTGTGCTCGTTTATTTTTCCGTCTGTGAAGAACTGCGGCCCATGTGCTGTCAATCTAAATTAGATCAGTTAAGAACATTTTGTCATGTAAAATAAAGCTATGAAGTGGAGTTGCATGGGGAGATGGCAATTGTGGATTCTGTTGAGCAACTGTTTTGTATTAGTGGGTAACTTTTACAGCAATCCTTTAACGCCTGTCTGTGCTACAGTCGCGTAACATGACTGAAGCAAGAGAGTTCTCTCTGAAGGAAAGAGGAAGGCGTTTAGGGCAACAGGAACCTGAAATGGCACTGATCGCTGCTGTTATAACCCCTGCTAAACTCTAGAATGAGAGAGGGGCTCACAGAAATGAGCCATAGGTGCAAAGCTCACGTCGGAGCTGTTGGAGCGGGGCCAGAGGAGGCCACAAAAATGATGAGAGGGCTGGAACACCTCTGCTGCGAGGACAGGCTGAGAGAGCTGGGGGTGTTCAGCCTGGAGAGGAGGCGGCTGTGGCGAGACCTTATTGCGGCCTTTCAGTGCTTAAAGGCGGCTTAGAAGAAAGATAGGGACAGACTTTTTAGCAGGGCCAGTAGCGATAGGGCAAGGGGTGATGGTTTTAAACTAAAGGAGGGTGGATTTAGACTAAACACAAGAAAAAAATTTTTCACGATGAGGGTGGTGAAACACTGGCACAGGCTGCCCAGAGAGGTGGAAGATGCCCCATCCTTGGAAACGTTCGAGGCCAGGCTGGACGGGGCTCTGAGCAACCTCATCTGGTTGAAGATGTCCCTCCCAATTGCAAGGGGGATGGACTGGATGGGCTTGAAAGATCCCTTCCATCCCAAAGCGTTCTATGATTCTGTAGCTGTTTCAATACTAGACTTCAAAAGTCATAGTCTAAAGACGTTGCATAGTGCTGGGTCTTTCTGTTGTTTTTAGGAATGCGCCTTATGGTAATTCCTTATGCTGTAGGTATTACAAACAAAACTAACTCCAGGATTAGAGGGTCTGCATAGCTAGTTCCTAAAGCCTGCAGTGAAGCTTGGTACCGGCTTCTGGATAGCTGGAAACCTAGCCACCACGGCTTATTGCTGAAGTCTGCTGGGTGGAAGAGACGGATGGAGCAGAAAACCAGCATACATGTACCCCCCGCTCAAGGGGCCCTGCCGCTTAAGTCCAATTCACAACATGTTCACAAGTTCTTTTATGGCATTCTGAGACTGGACGAAAACTTGAAGCTTAAAATCTGTCACAAACCAGAACCATCATGCCCCAGACAAGTTTTACAGTGAGGGGGAAAAAAAAAAAAAAATAAATCACATATTCCACAAAAATATTTAGATGTTTTCTTAGAACAGAAAAGTTGAGGGATTCATTGCCATTTTAGAGCTCACCAAAAATACAGTAAGGCTTTTCTCAGCCAACAAAAGCAAAATTTTAACATACATCTTACCTCGAGGAATTTTCAGTTAGGAGGAGCAAGATTAAACTGATTTCTATGCAGGCAAAAACATTCACTTGGAAATTTCCTTTCCTGATCATGCTATACCTCAATTACTGACAATATATTTTGTCCTAGAGTGGGTGGGTATCTAGGAAGCTGTTTATAGAGTAAGTTGTTTCTCTAAAGCTGGACCGTCTTTGTTACGCTGCAGATCACTTGCGCAAAATAACACCGATTCTTCCATCGCTAGGAAAAGGGATTAGTGCTTTACCCAAGCAGTCTTCAAAGGGGATTTATACACTTTGGTTAGACTCACAGATTTTCCTGAAAGGACTGCTAAATCGTCTAGTATGACCTCTGTATAACACATGCCATAGGATTTCAGGCTACCACTATAATAAGCTCCGTAATTCCTCTTTGACGCACATGTTCTGAGAAGGCATCACGACCTTACAGTCCAAAACAGCATAGTCTGAGTCAATCAGTATCATTATGAAGCTTTTGCCATTTTTTTCCTTCATCAGTACAATGAGATAAAGGAGTTTTCAATAATGTTTTTCATACACCCTGAGAACTCATGAGAGACACTTTCGCCTTATGAGCTCTTCAATATTTATGAGATGAAATACATAAACACCAGTTAAGCAATAGTGGAGACAAAAACCCAAACGATGCCGAGGTTTTGCTTTACTATAAAGCACTGCCTTTTGACGGTGAAAGAAGAAGAAAGGAGCTGGCACCATGGGACATGAAGCCAACCTTACAGCAGTAGTTAACCTGTGGTGTCAGACTGTAAATGTGGGCTTCTTTGTAGACTTCATTACATTCTTCCCCTTCGTTTGTGCAGCTGACCTCAAAAACGGCCATACCCTTTTGACGCCTTGTTTCCTATGTGTAGCTTTTCCAATAGTTATGTGTCACAAATACACACTTATTCAAGGTGCGCATCCAGCGATCCAGGAAAAGAGCTGGTTTCTGTAAAAGTGCGTGTGGGAGTATCATTATAGCGTGTATTTTTCCTTTTAACTTCTCCACTTCTGACAATAAGTGATTTTGACACAGAGTATCTGCAATATGTATGTTAGAGAAACTGCAAAAAATTACTTCTGGGCGAATCAAGAGAATTTTTTTCCAGCTATTAAACTCTTCCATGCTGTGCTTGAGTCAGTTTTTAACAGCTGGCTTGGGTTCAGCCCCACACTGGGAATCTGAAGGTCCCACCACAGATCAGGAGCTTGGTTCACATGCCACGGCACCCGTTTCCATGTCATCGTTACCATTGAGGTCATTGCCAGCTGGGTCTGCTGGCAGTCCAGTGAGCAACACAGTCATCGGTCTTTTTCCTCGTCAGCTGTAAAGGCGGCAGTGAGATGGAAAACGGTGGAAACAGCTCTGTTGGCTACATACTGGGTCTCAGCTGAGCACCCAAGATCTGCTCCTGGTGTTCGGCATGTCACCCTTTTTGCAGGAAATGAATCGCCGCAGCTGCAGGAGAGGAGACCAGGGGTTGGCATCGCACCCGCTCAGCGCCTTGCGCTCCACTTTGCCGAGGTTGAACGGCTCTAGCACGCAGGCGAGCACGCGGCGTCAGCACCTGCAGTCTTGACATTGCTGCCGTAAAGAATTGTTATTTAATACAAAGAGCCTTTGTGTTTGGGGAAGAACAACTTGTGTTTCTTCTCTCCTGTCCGGATGACAAAGGAGCTGTTAGAGCTTTACAAGAAGGAAAACCCAGCCAGATCAGAAACATCCCCATTCAAAATGCCTTGAATAAGTTCTAATCACCTTTACTCCACGTTGGAGGAACATAAAAATAAAATGTAAAAATCAGGAAGAACGTGGTCTGGCACCTTGGTGCTTGTCCGTAGTCTGGGCTGTATTTCAGCAGAACAAGAGAGGTCTGTGCAGAAAAAAAAAACCTATCACCTGGGAGAGAGGAGAAGCCCCCTGCAAAGGGTTATGCCCTTGGCTCTGCTGTGCATGGACTTGCAGTGCAACGCTCCAACCTCCGCTCACGTCGGCATCTCTCCTCCCTGCACAGCTCTGGCTTACGCTGGATCTTGCTGCTCCAGGGATAGCTGACAGCCTGAAGGATTGCTGACAGGTCCACTTTTCACAGAGATGAAACTTGACTAAGAATCCCTGAAACGGAGATTCTTTAAATTTATTTTAAAGTACAATTTGCTTAAGTCTCTGCCTTCTTCTTTAGGTCATCAGTAGAGATTAACAAACCAAAGTCCAGTTCTGAATGGGCAAAAGACTTCAAAATTTGCATGTGAATACAACGGTGTGGCTAGGTTTTTTCACAGTAAATTAAGTTGCAGAACCAGAGACACAAAAGGAAAGTCCATTCTGAGGAGCACACCCATCCTGATGCAGCCAGTCACTATTCAAAAAAAGTGCCGAAACCAATGAGCAATCACAAAGTTACCGAATATGAAAAGCGAAATAACTTCTGAAGTACCCTTTCTAGGAACTAGGCAATATTTAGAAAGCACAGAGCAAGACAAACCACCAAAATGATTTAGGAAAAGAAATAACTGGCGGTTATTCATCAACATTAATTGAATTCCCTGATGTTCCTCCTACACTGTCTTTAGTCCAGCAAGCGGAAAGGTCAGTGAGGCTGGAGGTCATCTCTTGAAGCATGAAAAAAAAATAATCTATTACATTGTGGTTTTCTTCTTCTAAGCAAACTACCATGAGGCTGAGTCACCTCTGAATGATTATTTAATTCTTCTAAAGATTTACTAGTCAGCAGGCAGTAATGTGCCCTGTTTTTACGGATGATCTACAACAGGAGTAGCAACGAGGAGACACAGGAGAAGAGGAACGACAAGCATCGGGAAGCAGTGAGCGATCTCGCTGGCAGCGGCACTAAAGCGCCTTCCAGTAGAGGTGGCGGCTGGGGTTGGATTGTGGGAAGACACAGCCAAAAACCAGCTCAGTTTCCACATCCCCCAGGACAAGGACTCTTAGCATAGACCATAACCTCCACACAGATCCATCAGAAGTGCCGCATCAGGAGTTCACTACAGCTGTAACCCCACCTGTATTCCACTTTCCACTTTCCTGGCATCAGATACCGGTGCCCAAGAGCTGGGAAAAATCTGTAGGACCAGTGGGCAGTAAGGTTTATCATTTCAGATTACTGACGGTGTATGCCCCCCGCCTTGGCCTGTTACCATCCTGGCAGATTGCTCTGTTTAGCTCATATTAAAACGCTTTAGAAATAGCTAGATTCTGGGAGAGACAGAGAGCGCTGAGCGGCCTTTATGCTGCTTGGATAACACAGAAGGGTATTTCTGAGGCAGAGAATATTATAAGTTCCTATCTGGATTGAGTTAAAAAAAAGAAGTTGTAAAAATAATGCAACTAATAGCAACAGCCTATAATGCCATTTCACTGCCACTGTGGAAGCAGCGCCATTTCTATAGCATATTCCTCCGAGGGTGAGACAAAATTGCCATGGGAACAGAAGTTATTTAACCTGGATGCAAACTGCTGGGCAGTGGAATGACTCTATTCGGAGCTCCAAACATTAAAGAAAAGTAAATAGACAGATTCTGATCTCAATTACTGTAGCTAATTTGGCTCCATTGACATCAGTGAAAAGATTTTTTTGCCCTGAAAAGTCAATTTAAACAGCCCAGAATAGCACCAACATCAAAATTTACTTTCCACCCGATACATCATGTTTGTGTGTTTGACCTTCAGTATCCAAAACGCACTTTGCTGCCTGAAAACCTCAAAGAAAGAAATCCCAACACCGAAGAAGAAATGAACTTCATCAAAACAGAGAATTTGCAACCTAGTCATGGCAATGAGGGAGATGACTAAAAGGAAGACCTGACAGAGCTGAATCCCCCACATTCTCTATTTACATATCGGAGAGCTGCACTCTTAAAATCTGGACTGTTATTCGCATCCCTCCTATTTTTGTCCGTGCAGCTCCGTTGTATAAATCTAAATTTAAAGTGATAACTTGTTTTCTATTCACTCTCAAACTTTTCCTTCCTGCCTTTTTTTTTTTTTTTAGTGCTTGTCCTCACACGTTTCACTCCAGCTCTAATTCTCTCGCCTGCCTTTGCCAGCGGGCCTCCTCCCTCCTTGCTCACCCCCATCTTTTCCACTTCTTTTACAGCCTGACGGTTTCCTACAAGGCGAGGGACACTAGTCTTCTGTCAAGCTTTCATCCCGAGTCCGGAATAAGAGTGGCCCATGTGTTGAACCTTCCCTAATCATCTTTCTTTGTTCTGGCTCCTCTGCCACACGCAGTTTATCTGACAAAAGGGAGAATCATACATGCAAATGGATTTTGCACACTCCGGCTTGCTGGTAGCATCATTGTTTGCTCCGCTCACAGCGGCTGCCTGGCCCCTGAACCGACCAGAGGCTCTTCTTGCCCTTGTGTGTCTTCTGCTCCGTACTCCTCTTGCTTTTTAAGTATCAGCCAGTTGCTCTTCCCTCGCTAGATTTAGACAACACAGTAGGAGAAACTACAGCCATCGAGCAGCATTTGACTAAGGCCGTGCTCCCTGGGGTCACAGCTAACCATGGCCAGATCTCTCTTTAGAGCTAAAACTTGGGGGGTTTTTTTTCCCCCCCCAACACGGTACAAATGTCTCATATCACTCTCATTCCTCTCCTGGTCACGCACCTTTCAGATAAATGTCCTTCAGTCTCACACATGCTATCACTCACATTTCTCTTAAATGTCTCCAACACCAGAAGGTTCCCTTAGAGGATCAACACTCAGAATTAAACTTCTAGGTTTGATAATAAAAAGTGGGTGCATACTACCCCAGAAAGAAAAAAAAAAAAAAAAACACCGAGAAATCTTCTCACATGAGATCTCAAAATACTGGACAAAGCATTGATACACATAATATAGGAAGAAAATGATAGCATCAATGCATCAAAAAGGGACTTCCATGTTTTCTGTATTATCTGCAAGCCGAAGAACAGAAGAATATGAAGCCTAGCCGTTACAGTTTGAAAAGTCTATTCCCTTTCAGGAGGCACCACAGAGTAACACGCAATTAGAGAAGATGTTACACCATAAACAAAGAATACAAAGTAAAGGTATTTTAGTATATCCACGCACTGTTAGAAGTCCATCTTTCTCACACTGAATTTTGATGAAGAATGAAAGCAACACCCAATAAATCTCTACAGCGAAGAACCTAGGCTAATGGTTAGCGGGACAGGCCTCTCTACAATCACTTTTTCCAAAGTTTCTCTAATGATCAGTGCTAATTTACATGACGGAGGCGATAATGTTTGAAGAGTATCAGCCAAGGTGTATGGCCTTGAGCAGCACAGTTGCCACGGATTAGGCTCAGCACTTAACCTAACAAAGAAAGGTTATAGCTCTCCAATTGCCACTGATTAAAGCACACCGATTCTGAGATGCAGAAAATGATCTGGTGAATTCTTGGGGAAAAGATGAGCCTTTTGGTGGAGTTGTTTTGAAATAAATGTACATTCACATTATTTAGCGCGTTTGCGTGATAAATTTTCACTTGAGCGACTGGTTGCTAATGAATGAGTTGGAAGGGGGGGACCTGAAGGCAAAGCTCTGGCAGACCTGCGTGCCCCGCTCAGCCCCACAGTGCTCAGCGTTGTGTCCTCTGTGGAAGAGAAAATGCCTAACACAGCAGCTTTCCCCCTTCGCTTGCCCCACAGACGGGTGCACAGCTTCGCTGGCGGTACAAACGGTCTCGGGAGCACTGGTTTCACTATGCATGTGCCCCAAAAGTCCATCCCTTCCTGCTCTTGACTTGCTCCTAGGAAGGAGGGCAGCTAAAGACCCAGGATACCAGTGTGGTCAGTTTAAATGGACATGCTTTACTGGAGATGATCAAGTTAATACCAAGTATTTTTGCAACCAGACACTCTATTTAAATACCTTTCTCCAAACAGTGGCAGCTCCTGGCTGCAGTAGGTTGGGACTGGCTTGCCATATGCTCAGTTTGGCTTTAGTTCAATTTCTTAATCTCTTCAGTGATTAGCACCAAACAATAAGTCTTCATGGTGACCTGTTTCATCATGGTTACCGCAGGGAAGAGCGAATATATTTTGATCCCGTTGATGAGTCAAGTAGAGTCCAAGTTTGTATCTCCAGCACAATGCCAGGCTAAGCTCACTGCTTTCAGCTGAGTCTCCAGACTTACAGTTGTGTAAGTGCTATAAACCAGAACAGAACCATACGCAGGTTTTGGCAAACACAGCAAATCCTGCCTGCCAGAGCCTGCCTGCTGGTTACACGTGTGCCGAATGTATAGGGGCAGAACAGACCCCTCATAAAACTTGTATAAGGGCTGGCAGGAGCCCAGCCCGGTGCTGCAGGGAGCAGGAAACCCGTGGCAGTGACAAAAGGACTGCTCTCGTCTCCCAGCCCTACACGAGAGAGCCAGTATGTTATATTTTCCTATGCAAAACAGCATGCCTTGCACCTCCGGAGGATGTTGCACGGGCTCCCTTCTCACCGGGAAGCTCCCCAGGGATGCTTGCCTCCCTTTTGCTCAGCGCTAGGTTTCTCAAGTGCTCCACACGTGCAGCCGAGGCCAGATGTTGTGAAGATTTCTGCTCCCAGTTAGACACCTAAATAAAAGCTAGATATTCAGAGGCGCTGGTGGTTCCCTCTGTGACATTTTAAATGCCAGCCGGTGTTGACGCTGCAGTAAGGCTGACTTTGAGCAATTAACACAGAGTAGTCCTGTAGTTTTAAATCTGTGTAGTTAATATTC
The DNA here is from genome assembly GCF_965183815.1 of Platalea leucorodia. Taxonomy (NCBI): domain Eukaryota; kingdom Metazoa; phylum Chordata; class Aves; order Pelecaniformes; family Threskiornithidae; genus Platalea; species Platalea leucorodia. The sequence goes on from NC_138858.1 coordinate 2,627,536, forward strand.
TCTCCCTATTTTAAGCCATTTCAACATTCCTTTCAAGCTGTTCCAAGTGCACTTAGCTCTTTTGTTCGTGTGTCTGTACTATCAGCTGTGAGAAGTGCTATTAAGTCGAAAGTAACTTTTATAACAGGTAGGAATCCCTTCAGCAAAATCTTGGCTTTAATCCTCTTTTATTTCCTTTTCTCACCAATGTCACCACCTGTTGTTTCTCCCATGTTTTGCTATAGGAAGACTTAGCTTTGCTATAGGAAAAGGACTGATGGATTGTCAGAGGTGTTAACTTTAGCACGTTTGTTAAGGATGCTCTTTTATCCAACTAGTTAGAATCCACGCTTATCTACCAGAAAAATAAAGGCTGGGACAAAAAGTAAATGGTTTATTTAACTGACTTCATTGCAATGTTTCTCAAAGCATCTGTTTCCCAGTCAAGAGAAGACACCAATTTCTGCTACTCAAGAGTAGACACCAATTCCCTGGCCTGGTCCAGTGCCATTACTCTTAGGTTTTTCAACTGTGGTCATGAACTAATGACGCAGTAAATTCTAAAGCCATAGCACGGCATTAATGTATACAATTGGACGCGAATCCAAGGAATCAGACATGATTAGAAAAAGATTGGTTGAGTCAATCGCCCGCCAGCTTCTGCCACGTTACGTTGTACCTACCATCATGACGCTTAGATTTGTGCCTTGCCTTCAAAGTGAAATAAGCATAAGAGTTCCTCCTACGCATGCTAGCAACCATTATATATTCCCACACTTGTAAAGAAATAACAGCTCCTTCATTGGTAATTAACATTACTACATAAATAACAACAATGGGTAAGAGAAACAGGCTTCCTTCCCCAACAGAAGCACAAACAGAAGACAATATTTAACATGTTCGGCATGTTACTTGCTCTTAGAAGTGCCCTGCCAGGTTTAGCCTCTTCCCTTTGTTCATTTATTTATAAAACGACTTTGCAAAATTAAGTTAATTCAGTTTATTACAGAACCCATCGGAGCGCTTTCTTATCTGAGCGTGTTAGATCTATACGCAACTCCCACGGCAAGGAGATAAGAGGAAAGTTATGCGTGCTTGTACTTCTAGTAAACGGAAAAGCAAATCTCCAAGGTTTCTAGGTATACAGAGAAATGAGCTTTTCAGAAAAGGACAGGAAAATAAGAAGTGAGAAGGAAATGTATTCCTATTTTTTTTCTTCACACACAACTGCAGCAAATAACAACCCTGTAGCACCTGACATGCAGGAGCACCCAGTACTCCAAGTACTCCTCCAGAATAATTTGGATGGTCTATGTGGGAGAAGATTAGCAAAAATCTCCAGGTTCCCTCCTCTTAATCAAAGATGAAGAGAATGGAGCATTTGGTAAAATCATTATATTTTGCAAAATCATCGTATTTAGAGTAACTGCCTGTACCAGCAAGATACCACCTTAATTAAATCACATTTGGGGACAACGTGGGACAGTTTGGGCCAACAGAGTACTCACAGTCAAGATCCACATGCTGCAGTGAGCATCCTCATGGCGGCACGAATACAGCCCGCAGGCTCCCGACAAAAACGCAGCCAACCTTCCTCAGGTGGAAGCACTAACCCCACGTGTACATGAGAGAACAGAAGAGTAAAGGGGGACGAGAGGATGACCTCTGCCACAAGACCTTCACGTTACCAGCTCCAACCCCACGCACCTCTGCCGAGGCGCCTCCTCCTGCCTTGCGGTGCCCTAGAGAAGCAGGGCAGGATGCAAAGCACCGCCAACGTAGTCCAGTATTGCAGCTACAAGGAGGATGGAAAGACTGCTAAATACAAAGGCACAAGGAAAACAGCCTGGCATAAGTCAGGACAAACTCAGAATTATTTACAAAATCCAAATAACATGGTCTCAGACTCTGTTTCTTGTCATTGATCCCGGCACGAGCAGCTTCTCCCATTCTCACCAAGGCCACAAGCCTTCGATTTCTACCTAGCTGTGTGTTTAAAATCATGTTTTTCTGCAAGCTTTATATCTTCCGCAGGCTGCACTACAGCAGCCTACCCCAGACTGGGAATGCAGTTGCTCTTGTATCTAATCCTTTCTTTCCGGTTTCCTTGGGGCTCCATTTAAATTCAAAATCTTTCCCCCCAGGCTATTTTGTTCCTTGACTTAATTAGAAGGCAGTTTCAGTCCTCCTCCTCCTCCTGTCCTACTGACTGCCGCAGGGTTTCAGCCAGCTATTTACGAGGCATTTACCTTTCCCAAGGTCAAACACCCTCCTGACCGGCAGGGCCGTGCGCAAGTCCCGCGCGATGCCCTTTTGCGCAACGCGTTTTATATTTTATACCAACCAGCAGCAGCCACACCGCATACAACCATATAAGAGGGATTCGTGCATGGGGTTTATTACCATCCTACCTCTTCTCTCAGCCGGTAATCGGTCACTCTGGGAGCAATTGTGGGCAGGGGAGTGACAGAAACCTCTCTCCATCCTTGAGAGATGCCATGGCAGGTACTAGAGCTGAAGTCGGGATGAAAAGTTTCCTTACGCATTACCCATCTGGTCTTTGATTCACATCACTTTCCCCATCCACGATGACCCTTAAGCATCTGCTTAAGTCACACCAGCCATCGATTTCAGCTGGATTTAGCCACCAGGGACCAGATTTAACCATTGCCTAAGTATGCCACAGGTGGGCAGTATATTTAGGACTTCCCCAGTACAGCCTAGATGAAGTACACCGATCATTTGACACAAGAAACCCCAATGTCTACTTGGAAAAAAAAAAAAAAAAAAAGCATTCTGTAAAATCTGTCTTTTATGTTCCTGCATAGCTGTAGGCATTGCTCTCACCTCCCTCCACCACCCTATCGTTAGTATTCTGGCATCTAATTGAGCCACTGTTTAATTGCCACGTCCTTTATTTACTCGTCACAGCTAAAGACACTGTTATTAACCCACATCCCGGTATAGACAGTTTGACTTGGAAATCTTCGGAGCTCCCTCAGAACCTGGAGCAGAGGCCGGGGAGGCAAGAATCAGGAAAGGAGGAAGAATTCAGGTTTTTGCCAGTTGCCTGATGAGCTAATAAGCTAATGGGAAGAGGAAAGATTCACCTTTCTCTCACTGTGCAGAAGTAGGCAGTAAAACAGTTCCCCCGTAGCCACAGCTGTATGGCTCAACATCTGTTATTTCTATATTTCAGGTACCAAATTCACATATGCTATTTCCTGCCTCATTTAAAAGCTAAACCAGACAACATAATTAAAAATGTGCATTCATTTTAAAGGCAACTCAAGCGAAACAAAAGTAATCTTTTAAAAAACAAATAACAAGCAAATAATAGTCTCACCTGGAAGCCAAGTCACAGATGAATTAAACAGAAGTTGACAGAGTACCATGATAATCTTTAAAGCTCTAATCAGAAGTTGACTTGAAACATCTGCACCTCCATGAAGGCTTTTTAGGGGAAGTACCTACTGCAAAACTCCATCAGTTGAAAATAAAATTCTCCCAAAGCATCTAAGGAAGCAGACAGTGGTGTTGACGACAGCTGGTAACAAACACATTTTTCTAATCCACAACCATTCTTGCATCTTTGGAGCTGCATGGAAATTTCTCCCACTCCAAAGCCATCACCTCAGGTTCAGGTGCTGGTTTGTGGCAGATGCAGCAATATAATCTTCATCGATGATCGGGATGAGGGGATGGAGGGCACCCTCAGTCAGTTTGCAGGTGACACCAAGCTGGGTGGAAGTGTCGATCTGCTGGAGGGCAGGGAGGCCCTGCAGAGGGCCCTGGCCAGGCCGGGTCGATGGGCCCAGGCCACGGGGTGAGGGTCAGCAAGGCTCAGGGCCGGGTCCTGCCCTGGGGGCACAGCAACCCCAGGCACCGCTGCAGGCGTGGGGAGGAGCGGCTGGGAGCTGCCCGGCGGGAAAGGGCCTGGGGGTGCTGGTCGACAGCGCTGAACATGAGCCAGCAGGGTGCCCAGGTGGCCAAGAGGGCCAGTGGCACCCTGGCTTGTGTCAGGAACGGTGTGGCCAGCAGGAGCAGGGAGGGGATGGTGCCCCTGCGCTGGGCACTGGTGAGGCCGCCCCTCGAATGCTGTGCTCAGCGCTGGGCCCCGCACCCCAAGGCGGCCATGGAGGGGCTGGAGCGTGGCCAGAGCAGGGCAGCGAGGCTGGGGCAGGGGCTGGAGCACAAGGCTGGGGAGGAGCGGCTGGGGGAGCTGGGGGGGCTCAGCCTGGAGAAGAGGAGGCTGAGGGGAGCCCTCATCGCTCTCTGCAACGGCCTGAAAGGAGGCTGGAGCCGGGGGGGTCGGTCTCTGCTCCCCAGGAACAAGCGATGGGACGAGAGGGAACGGCCTCAAGCTGCGCCAGGGCAGGGTTGGGTTGGGTATTGGGAAAAACTTCTTCACCCAAAGGGCTGTCAGGCCCTGGCCCAGGCTGCCCAGGGCAGGGGTTGAGTCTCCATCCCTGGAGGTATTTAAAGAACAGACATATGTGGTGCTCGAGGACATGATATAGTGATAGACTTGGCAGTGCTGGGTTAACGGTTGGACTCAATGATCTTTTCCAACCTTAACAATTCTATGATTCTATGATAATGACAAGGAAAATTGAAACCAACACTGGAAACGACGATGCTGCTCACAAAGGCAGCCCCAACACCAACTAGAACATACAAAATAAATATCAAACAAGCAATATTCATCAGAGTTAAAAGCTGATAACAGGGTCCACCACCATCCCCAAGAAATGTAATTTAACAGTTAAACTGTCACATCATCTTACTTTAATTTGTTGCAGGGCTATATTACTGCCTGGCAGCTAAATCAAACCTCATTTCACTTTGCGGTCAATGCTATTGTTTTCTGATTTCGAGCACTCACCGCTAGTTTCTGATAACAATTTTCATGAGCTTGGACAGCACTAAAGCTTGTTTCGTAAAATGAGAATAACATGCAGCTCTGCAGGTAAAACCTCTGCGCGAGCCGCTTCTGCTCGACAGACGGACGCCTCCCACTTCGGGCTGGACACACACGAGGGCAGCAAGGAAACAGGGCATTGCTGTCACTAAATGCCACACGAGTCCACGACGAAGAGGTTTTACCTGAGCGTTATTAGTTTCAGCAGCAGGTGACGCACACATGGGGAACAAAAAGAAACTACGCAGTGATTCTGGCTGGCATGGGTTGCTGGCGGTCCACAGTGCTCTCGCTGCCAAAACCCGAGCCTTGTTTGATGTTCCCATTGCCCTGGGGGATTATTTGCACCACTTCAGAGCAAGTGTAAAATACTCTGGAATACAAGTTACTTTGCAATCGATGCAGGCAGTGCTACACAAAAGGCAGGGAAGAAACCACCTCCCTGTAGAGAGGCAGGAACCCTGCTTGGTCTCAATTGCATGGGAAGCAGCTGGGGAAGAGGAATGAGACAGCCACTGATTGCTATCTGCTGTTTTCCAGCTAATACAGGCTTATGGGGTGGGGATGCCATGATCTCTCTAACATCACAAGGCCAGTTCCTTTCCAACACCACTCGCAGCTGAAAAGCGATCCCGCTCCGATCCAGCGATGCCCACCGGCCCCACTGCTCGCCGGGGGCCGGCAGACGCGGTAGTCGCTGAACCTGGCAAGGGCTGAGCATTGACACACAGCTTGCTCTCCCTCCACCCGACAGAACGAACACGGCTAAAAGAAGGGGGAAAAAAAAGCAGTAAATGGTTGCATTTGCTGTTCACCGCAGCAGAGACCAAGGCAGGGAACGTGCTGAGTAAAAAGGCCACTTCCACATAGTCACATTACAGGTGCGAGTCCAACTTGGACAGAGCTTTAATAACAGTAATCACCTTACTGAGCCTGGACCAGCTTGAGTCTTTAGATCAGCCCTCCCTTTCCTCCTTCCTCTAATAGCATTATAAATCCCTCTTGCCGCAACAATAAAGAAATGTGTTTCTATCCAAGCCAGGTTCCTATTGGTATACTAGAATTAGGCAGATTTTTGGTAGGGTATCAAACTGACAGCTACTACAGGCACCATGGATGTCTTTAAACTACTTTTAAGGGTATTTTCCTCTGCAGGCAGAAAAGAGAAAAAAAAAAAAATCTGCCCATATCTTCAGAGAGAGATGTCAAATTGCTTTCAGTGAATTTCTCCCTTGCCTCCTAAGTTTGACAGAACCTGACTCTGAGTTTGAACACTTACATTTTAATATATTTTAATACAGTCTTTATGACTTCCCAGCTACTGCAAAGTCAACGCCCTTCCCCAGCAGCAGGGTTCCCACTTCTCCGGCATCAGCTGGGCTTTGCTCAGAGGTGAGCTCCATTTATTCGGTCCAAGATACTGACTTTTTCTCTTGCTCTCACCCCTATTTTCAGTGCCATTGATCCATGAAGGTCCCCTAATCCCCACTGGCTTCACGCAAGCTTCGGTGACAGCCGCTGTCACTGCACCAAGCCCCCAGCAGGCTTCATTTAAGACGTTTAGTGCTCTCTATAACTTCAAAGAAAAAATTGTGTACTGTATTCACCAATCACCTTTATAAAGTAACGCACTTCCAGCCCCTTCCAGCCTATGCTGGGCAAAGGGAGACGCTCACCTGCAGAGCGGGAAGGAGCCTGAAGGACTGTAAGGGCTGTGAACTCTGCGCCACGCCAGAAAACATCAGGGCACAACAGGGAGGCCTCAACATAGGTCCTGCAATAACTCTTTTCCCTAAATGATTTTGCAACTCTATGTTTATCAGCTAAATTAAGCATTAATGAAAAACAGAACAATTTGTTTTCAGATTCTACAGGTTTCCAGTAATAAAGATTACTAATGCTTCATTTTGGGGCACTGGTTAGCTAATTTAAACTTTTTTCTCATTACGCAGACAATTCATTTAATTTGAAGAGACCAGGTTCTTTCTAATTTTATTAGCATTTGGCCCTTTTCCAGCTTGTCTTAATCAAAACGCTCATTATTTTTTGCCTGGCTGTTGAGGCTAATCTAGCTATTATATGGATACTAAATTGGAAGCAAAAGGGAGACTTTTGTTCCTACCAAACAGCTGCATCGCTCCATGTATATGAGCCTCGTTCAGCCACATCCCACCCCAGCGATTCCCAGGCAGCAGCATCCCTGCTGCTCCAGCGTGCTGCTATCGAGGGAGAGCGACCCTTTGCGCTAATGCAGGGCAAACTGCAGATCTTTGCTTTCCACGCGGGGACCAACTGCCTTCGCTTTTCCCCCTTGTCTTTTGGGAGGCAGAAAGGTCTAACGCATAAGAACAAGTTAAAGCGGTTAACGGCAAGGAGCGGAGACCCAGCTCGCAAATTCTGACAGCAATAAATTCCCTCTCCCTCTCAGAGGGCCACGTTATCCCTCCCCAGCTGCTAACCCTCACCACCCTCTGCTCCAAGAAGCCGCTTTTTTTCTCTCCCACAGTCCAAATGATTATCGTACCTGGTTAAAATCAGAGCAATAGTCTTCAAATAGTATCTAGCTTTGAACATCGCTGCTCGTGAGCCTCAGGCTCTCCTGTTTTTCTGAACTGTATCAATTGGTCTAATAAGAGATATTACCTCCTTCCACAAACCTTGCCAGGTTCACAAACCTGCCAGCCTTCTGCCGTTAGGGAGTTTTTCTCACTTAGATTGCTTTCTAATCGTTTCTTTGGACACAAGCAACTTGTTCATGGCCAAGACCTGCATCTTTCTGCTGTCCTGCATCACTAAGCAGCCTCGCAAAGGCTGCTCCGTGTCACTTCTCCGTAATTCGGTGTGCGCGTACACAGGTGATCCATAGAGAACAGCAAAAGGCAGCACTATCCTGTGCAGGTGGGGAAAAAAATACATATAAATATATGTATTGAGAGAGATATCTCTCTCTCTCTCTCAACCTCCTCTCTGCTGGACTAGTCTGCAATGAAACAGCTCCCTGGTCTGACAGGGAAGGGTTGGCTGGGAATCTAAAACACAGAAAGGTAATTAGAGCCAAAGAGATGGCGAGACGATGGAGTTTGCTCTGAAGGAAGAACAGCTCAAGAGCAGGCGAGGAAGGAAAATGGACTGCAGAAAAGCAGGTCTCAGGTCATTCAACAATCTGGTAGTGAAATCTCTTGGGAAGACAGCGTGGAAGAAGGCAGCGGAGCAGGCGACGAGAGGCCACAGAAACGCACGCCGGCAAGCCAGCCCCACGCCGCGGAGCACAGGAGGGGACAGCCAGGGCCGCTGCAGGGACCTCTTCAGTGACCTTCACAACCAGAAAAGCAAAATAGGAGAGGGGGGATAAGGCCTGCAAGGACCCAAACTACCTCAGGATAGAGGAATGGCAGAAGCACAGGGGGCAAAATGAGAAGAGACAGGCAATGTTTCAGTGAGTAAGGATCAGAAAAGGCAAAAAGAATAGAAACTATAAACTCAGAGGAAAGGAGGGGAAGGTTAGGTTACACCCAGGTGTTTAACAGCAGCTTTTGGAACAAGGAGATGGATCTTGCCAATAAATCTGTGGAAGAGATTAGAGAATCTCTATTCAGCTGGGTATCATGAAATTCAATTTGGACCTTTGGTACTTGAACCTCAGTGATTTATTCCCGTGGCAAGAAGCTCTGCAGTCAGGGAAAAGCTCCAAACATCAGAACCCTTAAAGTTTCGCCTTTCACACTTTCTTGTAAAGCAACCTAGAAAACTAACTAGCTGCAGTTTCTACAAGCGGGTACAAATCCGATTCCTAATGACAGAGTAGTCGCTAGCGGTTCATTGCAAAGTCAGACCTGCGTATGAAGAGTGGATTCCCCTTCTGTCAAGCTATCTCGTATTTTCATTCATGCCTACAACAATTAAAATCGTGAGTATTCGTATTAAAGTGTAAAGAATAAACCAAGCTATACGGAGCTGCAAGTCTTTTGCAGGGTGGTATTTGAATTCAGAATTACTTTTTCAAATGGCATTAACGGTGCAGAAAAAGAAATAGGATGCAATTCAAAATGGCAGTGGAAGTACAACATGTAGGTTAAAAACTATCGGTTCTGCAAATACAGGATGAGGAATGAGAGACTGAACAGCAGCTCTGCAGGAAAGGATCTAAGGATTAGAGTAGCTCGGTGGCCAAACAGGAGTTGGTTTCTGCTGTTATGAAAAGGGTGAAAAACAGAGTCAGGCTAGATCAAATTGGAGCGTGCTGAGACAACTGGAAAAAAATCAGCAATGAACAGAGATCTAGAAAACACAGCCCATAAAAAAAACACATGAGAAGAGAGGTAGTTTCGTCCAGAAAAGGGAAATCTATGGAAAGGCATAACAACTTTCCAAACAGGGAAAATGCTGATGCATAGGAAACGGCGATAAGTCTGTTTTTCCTGTCCTCTGCAGATAGCATATGAAGTAACAGGCTTAAGTTACAGATGTGGAGATGCAAGATTTAGATTACGTGTCAGGAAAAACTTTCTAACAGTAAGGACAGTTAAAAATAGGCATACATTGCTTTTCCCCAGTCTGCTAGGATTTCCCTCTGCACTTACAATTTTTGAAGATAGCTGCTTATCAGGAATTCTAGCAAACAGAGCCAGCCCTTAAATGCATTTCCATTTCCTCGGCTAAAGCAAAATCATATTCAGTATGTGTTTGTCTACTCCATCCTTAAAAACTGCCACCAGCAGGTTCTACAACCTCATGAAGCAAATACTGTTTTCATTTAGAAAAGCAAGTGATTATTTCAGTCACTTTTCCATTCCAACTATTTAAAGATCCCAGAAGGAGCTATGGGAGCGCTCAGTCTGCAATACTAAAAAGAAAATAAGGTTCATAGTAGAAAGTAAAAACAAACCAAGGCGAATACATCACATTGAATGCAGCTATATGCATCTGAATCCACTCCAGCGTCCTTCATGATAACAGTGCTGTAAAAGAAGACAAGTACGGTAGGACGCAGGACGAAAAGTGCTGTATGTGACATACGTGACCCAGTCTCCTCCTCCATTTGCTACGAGCTAGATTTGGGATTCTCCAAGGAAGCCCCAGGCAACAGGGACTGACCCTCAGACACCCCAGAAGAGGCGGGAACTCTGCAGGATTGAAATCCACCGCTGTCAGCATTCCCAGGCAAATGGTTTGGGAGAAAGAGGATGTCATTAAGAGGAACACGCAAAGTGTTATACGGAAAAAGATATTACATGTGTATGTGTGTATATGTAGAAGTATGAATAACTAACATTGCAATTACAGAGCAGGAAACAACTGAATAGGCACGAGTCTGAAAAAAAAGTCTCTGAAAGCTTCGCTACAGCATGGAAGAGAGGGAATCTCTTTAAGTACCTATTTGCATCGTCAAGGGTCTGCATATTTTTGCACGACAAGCACCAAGCTGTGGTACAAACTTCTCAGAAATCCTTTTCAGCAGGCTGCCAGCACTGCCTTCGCTTCTACAGACACCATTTGTAGAAATAGATGCGTATGACTTTCCATGTATAGCTGCATGCATACTGGCCCCACAATAGTTGGCAAAAATCCCCCCCTGCACAGCTGTTTTTCCATGGGAAAATCCTTCTTCTGCTACAGATCACTAGGCAGGGAGGCACAACAGAAGGCAGATCCAGCCATGGCTCTCAGCGCTTGAGTACTTTTGGAGAGGTTTTTGTGCCAGAAAGCGAGATAACCTTCAGCCAGGTCCAGTGAGGCAGTTCAACGGAAAGGTCCTGTGCTCTGTCTTGCAGGGCACTGATAAATCTCATGTTCATTCTACATTTACGGTTCGAATTTACAGTCCTCTTCAGGCAACATGGCAGCATTTATTTTTGCTGCATCCTTGAACGTTAGCAGAAGTCAGGGCGTGGGACTGGACTGTCACACCGTGTTCCCCCGTCTCTCCCCTCCACGCTAGGGTGTAAGCTTTAGGGTGCAGTTTCGTGTTTCGGGGGATGAACGGAGAGCAACAACAAGATGGACAGAGGCCCAGAGTTGCCACACTGAGGTCACCTTTTACTGGGTCTCCAGTAACTGCGCAAGGACAGCCACACTCCACAGGAGCCCATAAACTGGGCTCTCCAGTTGCCCTAGGCTGACATACCAAAGAAGCGATGGAGAGCAGACACGAGCTATGGAGGGAAGCGAGAAATGAGTCGGCACAAACGTTCACGAAGCTGCCAGGACTGGCCAAGGGTTAATAAAGTTCCCAACAGCCCAGAGAGAGTTGGGGTGGGAAGAAAGCACACCGCACACCTCTTCCATCACCGAGCAGCCCTGCACCGTTCAGCAAAGGGCTCACCGTACCTCCCAGCATCCAGGCTACACGGGTCCTTTTCCCCCGAGAGTCTGAGCCCTGCTCGCTCTCTCACAGCAGCCTGCATTGGCAAACTGCGATCCTTAAAAACCGCTGTAAGCTGCAGGCAATAACCCCTGCAGCGTCCTAGCTGGAGCTGGGAAGTCCTCCTCCGCTTTTCCAGGGGTTCGTACTGCAAAACGCTTGATGCTGGCTGACACTGAAGTCAGCTCCCTGGAACACAGCAGCTTTCTGGGTAGCACCTCTCAAGGAGCAGGTTGGTTTGCTCATAAACTGGGTCAGATCTCTGCCTTGATTTGTCTTTCACATCCAAACCCTCCTGGAGAGCTTCTACCACCAGTTCTCGGGCCAGTGATTTGGAGGGGAGAAGGACACAACTCCTTTTTCCCTGACTTCTAGAAGCATCTCATATTTAAGTAGGCAGTTGCTTACTAATGTGTAGAGAAAAGGAGAGGGATACATTCAAATTAGTCATAATTTACTGACAAACATTCCAAATAAAATATACAACAAACCCAAGGGAACAGTGATTGTATTTTTTTTTTTTTTAAATGAATTGGGTTTTGAAGTCATTAGCTTGTTGCCATAAAACTCTGTTCTGGTAATTCACTGCTACCATTTTTTAAATAGTCCTATAAAAGTAAATGAATTGCTGGAATAAAGCGAGCTGTATTTTTCCCTACTTCTCTGAAAGGCTCACATCTCAGCCGGTTTTTCTGAGGGACCGAGCATTACCTAGGTGCTTCAGCTCTGACTACAGGGCTTTTCTTTCCTCACACTATTTCTTGTTATGGTCTCAATTAAACCAAAGTTTCTTGCTTCACAGCTTGGCTTGACAGATGTGCTTTCCACAGACAAGTCCTGGTACAGACATGCAGCTCTCCAAAGTATTTCCCCTGTGCTTCCCATTGCATCGATTCATATGAGCCGTCAAAACTCACCATCGCTGACTACCCTCCTTGGAGGGGAATCTGGGGAAGGACTTCCAACAAGGAACATCTAAACATCATCTTTATAGGAATTTGCACCAAGTCTTGGTTTTTGGAGGGAAGCAAGTTACCTGAGTGGTATTTCGACTGGGTACAGTAACAGCTAAAGACAAAAAAGAAAAAAAAGAGATGGAGAGAACAGTGTGTCTGAAATCCTGGCTGTCGCCCAGCTTGGCTGCAAACCTCTGTCAGACAGATTCAGTACCCAACCGCCCCGCTGGACCTTACGCCCCTGGTGTGGGTGAGCAAGTCATTTTCCTTCCCTGCCCTCCATAAAATTCCACGGACATGCATGCCTTTGCACATCAGCCAGCTACTGCCAGAACCCCAAGGGCTGGATCTTGGCCCGCCTGGGTTTGAATTTCACATCCCAAGAAACAAAGTGCCCTTGCCCCCAAGAGGCAGGAACGCTGCTCCGCAAAGCCGGGTCGCTGCAGGGGCACAAGCAGCACCAGCAGAAAAGGCAGCACGAAGAGACATGGAAGAAGGCAGCACAGGAATCGGCCCCCTCCCTGCCTCACGCTGCCCATATGGCTCTCCTGCCTTTCCCCGGCTTTGTCGGCACCCACCTGCGACTGCTATTTGCGACCTGAGCTTGTATGCACAAACCCCGTTTTGAGTACGTTCTCTGAATTTCAAAGCCTTTCCCCAACCCCAGTCCTCTCGTCTACCCTGCCTTCGTACTGCCTGGTTTTTACCTTCATCTCTTTTCAGGCAGGCTTTTAATCTTTCCCCCCACCAATGGTTTGTTAAACCTTCAAAAATAATCAACTCGCATTGTTTTAAACAACTGAACCGTTAACCTCCCCCATGTCCTCCCCAGTCATTTAACTGGCCGAGAAGCTTCGTAAGACTGCATGCCTCGCCATCGCATCCTCCCTGTTGTCTGGCACCGCTAATATATTTTTTTTATTATGAAATTTTATGAATTCTGCATGGTGCGCTGTACTGAATAAATATTTGATAATGCTACACCGAGAGGTGCATCGGGTCTTGCATGCCCGACTTTGTTAAAGTCAAGGGGCGTGCGGCACGCTGTTTCGCAGCGCCGCGGAAGGAGCAATCAAGGCTTTTGTGGTGCCGCAGACAATGGGGACAGGCCACATGTTGTGTTCAAGCTCAGCCTGAGCCGCCAGCAGGGCGACGGAGGGAAGACCCCGCTCGCAGGCTCTGCACGCGCAAGGCCAGCCGCTGCCACCTCCCTTTCGGCTTGCTCTTAACAAAGAGGCTCCTCTCCAAAATAAAACGCATGAAGCTGTTCCCTCACAGTACTGAGGGAAGATGTTATTCCTTAAGTCTCGCAAACAGCAACAACCAAAAAGTTAGAGAAATAAGAGGCAGAAAAGGTAATAAATGTCTCTGGTTTAGTTTAATGCCAGATCCAAATGACTCCCTGAAGAATTTTATCCAGCACCGCTTCAAACCACAAGATTCAAAGCAAAAAAAAAAAAAAGCATCCTAATGGGAGGTTATTCAGCTGTCTCAAGGCTAGTAAACATGGAAAATACTTAAATGCTCTTAGTATGCACCAGGAGTAGCTCTCTGCAGCAGTACATTTGCTCCGCTTTTGAAGTAGAGCCACACAGGAAGACTCAAGCTACCGTCAACGTGGGACACAGACAGAGCGACCTGCGCACTGAATGCTCACATATCGCTCTAACGCCTGCTAAGAGATACAGGGCCCAGGCCAGGCTGGAGCGATGGGCCCAGGCCCCGGGGTGAGGGTCAGCAAGGCTCAGGGCCGGGTCCTGCCCTGGGGGCACAACAACCCCAGGCACCGCTGCAGGCGTGGGGAGGAGCGGCTGGGAGCTGCCCGGCGGGAAAGGGCCTGGGGGTGCTGGTCGACAGCCGCTGGACACGAGCCAGCAGGGTGCCCAGGTGGCCAAGAGGGCCAGTGGCACCCTGGCTTGTATCAGGAACGGTGTGGCCAGCAGGAGCAGGGAGGGGATGGTGCCCCTGCGCTGGGCACTGGTGAGGCCGCCCCTCGAATGCTGTGCTCAGCGCTGGGCCCCGCACCCCAAGGCGGCCATGGAGGGGCTGGAGCGTGGCCAGAGCAGGGCAGCGAGGCTGGGGCAGGGGCTGGAGCACAAGGCTGGGGAGGAGCGGCTGGGGGAGCTGGGGGGGCTCAGCCTGGAGAAGAGGAGGCTGAGGGGAGCCCTCCTCGCTCTCTGCAACGGCCTGAAAGGAGGCTGGAGCCGGGGGGGTCGGTCTCTGCTCCCCAGGAACAAGCGATGGGACGAGAGGGAACGGCCTCAAGCTGCGCCAGGGCAGGTTTGGGTTGGGTATTGGGACAAACTTCTTCCCCCAAAGGGCTGTCAGGCCCTGGCCCAGGCTGCCCAGGGCAGGGGCTGAGTCCCCATCCCTGGAGGTATTTAAAAGCCAGGTAGATGTGGTGCTCAGGGACATGGTTTAGTGGTGGGCTTGGCAGTGCTGGGTTAACGGTTGGACTTGATGATCTTAGAGGTCTTTTCCAACCTTAACGATTCTACAATTCTAATAACCCATGCAGAAGTGCAAGCAGTGTTGGGGGCATTGGTTGGGTTGGGTTTTTTTGTTTAGTTGGTTGGGTTTTTTCTTTAAACAGCCTATTTTGGCCCTTCACAACACAGCCGTTACCAAGGCATCTGAGCACTGTCCCCTGTTCTCCATGTTCCTTGCCCTAGGGTACGACATCCCGGCAGGGTTCAGTTTTTTCTGTAGTTACAAATCATTATCGCTGCACCTATGGAGAGCTGCTGATGTGCACCTGCCGACAGCCTGACCTCAGCGAGGCGCTTTCAATTCATTAGCGTTCCCAACATCCAGGCTAATCTTTTAAGGAAAAAAAACCCACACTTTTTTCTACTTACGGCTGTCATACTTTTCAGACCTCTAACCCAAGCCACACACGGGTTGAGTTTGCATCCACAATGTGTTTGCAGGCTATTATGCTCTCAAGTCCAATTACCCATATTTTTTTGTTCAGGTTTACATTTAGCCAGGATTGCCCAAGCCCAGGAGCCAGCCCTTTGGTGCTTCAAGTTATGCAGTTTTCTTCCAAGTCCCCACATCCAGTATACTTGTTTATGTGTAGCGCATAAATAAGACGGCAGCTATTATGAATAAATAACCTCCACCTCCAGCGCTGAAGCCCAGCTGGCCTGACTTGCCGTCCCTGCCCTCCTGCCTTCGGAGGAGCAGCACGCCTTTGCCTCTATTATTAGTGCGCCTTTTCCATATTAACTAGATGATTTGAACTATGAGTGCATATCATTGTAACTGGACTAATAATACCCATTAGTTGTATTTTTATAAGATTAAGACTCTTATTAGACTAACGTATTCAAAACACTGCATTTAGGGTGCGTTCCTTTTTGCCTATTAACAACATTTCGAGCGTAACACAAAGCTCCCTTTTTTGATTTCCAAAGCTTAGGCCAATCCTACCCCAATACAACTCCACTGCCAACTTCGACTTAATTCTGATTAACTCTCACATTAAAAGCAGCAGTATCAGACCCCATATTTTCCTAGAATCCATGCAAGCAACAAGAAAATGGCAACACGGTTAAAATGTTCCGGTGATGAGCACCATAACAAGACCCTAAGCAAAACAGTGTGACTGTTTAACTTGACAATTAATCCTTGTGTTTGCTGCTTGTTTCCATTTTCCCATCCCCACCTCAGTCAGAGAAAACAAATACTGCAACCGCTGTTAATTAAAGATTTCTTTAACAACAAACGTGCCAAATAAGCCACTTCGCACATAGCGGGGCATGAACTCTATTCTTCCCATGCAGCAAATTGTGCCACCCAATAAGTAGCATTAAAATGGTAATGTTAGCTAGCTGAGCCCTTAATTGGCTCAGAGAGCCAGGAGCATGCTTGTGCAATCAAGAGACCCCTGTCTGGCCTAAATGCTGTTTTAAACAGATGTCTTAAAAAGAAAAGGGGAGGGAGAAACCGAGGGAAGGGAATATAAAAGGATTTTGCAAATAGGCTAATCTCAGCCTCTGTATGCATAGATGCAAAAAGAAGATATTCTCCCCCAATGCTGCTTTGAAGTCTTTTGACCTGGACAGCATGGATCACAGGTGGCGGCTTATGCAGGCACCCTTATGCTATGGAAAAATAAATTCATAGACAAATCTTTAGTGTAAACGTTTTCTGGCTATAGGGTTCATAGCACTTGTTAAGTCTTATGCCAGGGCTATCTAATACTGCTTTCGTAAGTGAAAAGAAATTTTTGCCACATGACTTCCATGAGAGAAAAAAGAAACCTCTCTTAGCTACACACATGGTAAGTTACAAGGACCCGGCAATTTAGCTTGTGAAAAGTCTCGCGTCTCTTCCCCATATCCCCAAAATAAATACTTTTTCTTTTTACGCATTTCCAGACTTTGTGGAAGAAAACCAGATTGCAACGTTGGATGTGTGGGAAAATAGATTTCTGCTCATCTTTATGGCTTCTGTCTACTACCTTCCTCGGTTAGCATAAAAACTTCTTCTGAATACAAGCTTCAGAGAAGAGTTGCCAAGTTTGACACTACCCGTAAGCGCAGAGCAAGCTCCATGCTTCCTGCCCTCTGTTATCCAGCAGTTCCTGACCCAGAAAATGCCTCACTGCTTTTCTTCCCCTTGAGGGTGGGAGGGAAAAAGCCATCCGCATGCCAGGGGACCCATCCCAGGGACCCCCAGCTCCCGGAACGGGTAAGGGGAGAGCAAATCCAACTCATCAGGACCCTCCCTCCCAACGGGCAGGGAAGCCCTGGCCCTTTATCCTTGAGTTTTGCTTCCTTCCCTTTACAAGACCATATCTTTTAAATAGAGATAGAAAGACTAGCGGGGAAGAGACAGCTTCCAAGGGCCAGGATCCAGGGACAGGGCTAGGAAGAAGCCCCTGCAGCAGGCAGGGATGAGCCCCAGCCCAACCTTGCAGGGGGCACAAAGGGTCTTTGGGAGACACAGAGAGCTCTGCAGAGGGCTCCTGGCCTCTCTCTACACCAGAAGCAAAGCAGGAATCAGGGCAGGAATATCCCAGCTGGATTTCCCAAAAGCCAGGAAATGGAAGAAGAGTGGAGATGCACAAGGGGAAAGGCCGAGTCTCTTCTGAGCGAGGAAGGGGGGTCCAGTTCGTACAGTGAACCCATACAAGAGTCATTTGCACAAGGTTACAGCCCAAAACAAATATTAATCAACAAAGCACACAACACGCAGAAACCCCATGCCTCGTTTGTCTATCCATGGCGTGAGAGCAGGCGAGCCGCACAGGAGCGGTGTCTTCACCAGGTTTGTACTGAGGACACCGCAGGGTGAGATCTCCACGGGTGCAGAGACCGAGTCACTGCTTACGGCTATGTAAGAAAGCGTCTGGCGGGGAAGATGAGTGACACTCCTAAATGGTATTGCTGGTTCAAGTTCCTAGCAAGACAGCAGAAATTATTCTGAGGTACGAAGCAGTGTCCTAACAAAGCACAGCCCGTGCAACTGTCAGCGGAGTCTTCAGTTCGCAAAAAACTTCATGTAACAGTATTAACAGAGCCTTCAAAGACATAAAAGTTATAGATTTGTATTTCTTATCCCAATATTGCAGCCATGACAGAGGTATGGAAAGGAGGACAGAGTCACATGTTGGTCATCTTCTTCGTAAATAAGCAGGAATTGACCACAAAATTGGAATTCAGCTGTTTCTTGAGTGCAAGTGATCATGACTTGATTACATTTATTATGTGAAAGGAAAGGTTAGTCTAAACTGTAATCACACACGCATGCAGCTTTGAAAGGGCCAATTTCAAAAAGCTCAACATGATTATAAGTCAGATCAGTGAGGATTAAAAAAAAACCTATACATAAATATTGTTCTCTGTTATCATATGCTTTAAAAAAAAAAAAAAAAAAAAAAAACAAACCAAAACCAATCCCAAAACAAAAACTAGGTGCCCAAACCACCACAGTTTCAACAAAAGGAAAAACCAACACTATTATAGAGCAAAAATAGAGATGCCAGTCTTCCTTAAAGGGAAAGCAACTAACACAAATATTTTTAATTATCATTTAAAAACTCAAGGGGAAGCTAATGGTAATCAATATGTGACAGAATCTGGGAACTGTAGAGTACAGATAAGGGAAGTAAAAGGACAATAAAAAGAAGTCTGTGACCAACGTAATTGAAACAGTCTGGGCTGTTATTCTTTTCAAAGACACCACCTACATCTTACTAGCAAATGAATCCATTTAGTGGATTTATCCATATTAGTATAGCCCATTACTAAACACAAGTGGTAGAATTGATAATAGAAAAAGGCAGTAGTGTTCAACAAATACTCACATCCCACAGCTGGGAAAGAGCCAGCCAACATATGGCTATCGGAGAATGAAATACACATCATCATCTCAATTCCTTTTGGAATGTAAAAATATCAACTATGAAAGACTACACCATATTACCCTAATTTCATCTTTTATTAATGCCTATCAACAGGAGCTGTGAGAAACTAGTGTTTAGTTTGCAGAGTATCTTGCCAACATTAAGGCCTGTTTATCAGCAAAGACATCCTTCTTAAACATTTCACTTTGTAGCGCATGATGGTTGAGTAAGGAGAACACCACAAAAAAAAGAAAATCAGCTTAGGCCATGCTAAATGGATTAAAGACATACCTGAGAAAGGGAATCCTCTCCGACAGCGGAGCCAGTGCGTTCCCACTGCAGTTCCACAGCGGCCATTCTGGGAACATACTGTGCGGCGGGTTTGGGATCTGGGGAAAAGAAAAAGAAAAAAAAAAAAAAAATTGTCAGGAACTCTAGTTTCCAAGTACCACCAGAAATGAGAGAGCAATAAATAGCAGAGGTCAGCAAAAAAAACACCATCTAGATCATTTGGCAAGCTATGCTCAGCTGTGTGACATGCATTTTGCATTGCAACACTGCCAAAGAAGCATGGGGGGCTGCAGGAGGAGCACGGTCTGTCCTGCAGCGCGGGGAACATCAGCTCGAGTAAAGAACTGACGCTGCAACCTTGTGCCCCACGCCAAGCTAAAGCCATTTTTTGGGGTGAGTGAGAAAAATATTGCAGAGGAGCTGGCTGGAGCACTACTTCAATATTGTAGGCAGCTCCAATAGTCATTACTCAGAAAAGAAAGTTTGGAAGAAAGAGATGAACAAAAATAATTATTAAGGAAATAGTAACCACATTTGATAGTAAGAGACTGAAGGCATCTCTCTCCTTACATTTCATAGAGGAAGGTTCAAGGAAAGATAACAAACTGAAGTCACCAGATGAATAATACAAGTTGAACAGTCGGGGACCCTTCAGTCTCACAGAGTATATTGCCCAGGGATGGATATGGCTAACTCACAGAAACAACGAACCACTTATATTCCTAAAGCAATTGTGACAGAACAGCCGTAACAGGTAACGGCTCGATGGGCTGGGCGTTCACACAGCATGCCAAAGATCCGGATTCACATCCTCTCACCATTCAGAGCAGGAGATTAATCTGGACCTCGCATGCTAAGATGAGTGTCCAACCTGACTGCTGCGCAAGAAGCAACAGCATTTCTTGTTCTGACCAGGAACTCCATCCTGGGGATGGAAAACCTTCCTCGTCAGAGCTGCCGTATGCATCCCTCTGGAAGGAGTGGAGATTCTAGCTAAAATATTCCATTTGTTCCAATATCAAAAGCAAGCCCTGATTGCCTTTGCCATAATAACCCCACAGTCCCATCCTTCCTCTCTGTAACAAGGTTGCGGACAGCACATGGCTTTGCAGAAGTGAAGCGCTGCCTCCATGATTAGATGACCAGCACCATCCTTAATTATTCCAAAGAATCATAGAATCGTTCAGGTTGGAAAAGACCTCTAAGATCATCAAGTCCAACCCTTAACCCAGCACTGCCAAGCCCACCACTAAACCACGTCCCTGAGCACCACATCCACCTGGCTTTTAAATACCTCCAGGGGTGGGGACTCAGCCCCTGCCCTGGGCAGCCTGGGCCAGGGCCTGACAGCCCTTTGGGGGAAGAAGTTTTTCCCA
Source organism: Platalea leucorodia (assembly GCF_965183815.1). Classification (NCBI taxonomy): domain Eukaryota; kingdom Metazoa; phylum Chordata; class Aves; order Pelecaniformes; family Threskiornithidae; genus Platalea; species Platalea leucorodia. Next base: position 2,647,775 of record NC_138858.1, read on the forward strand.
ATATCCAACCCAAACCTGCCCTGGCGCAGCTTGAGGCCGTTCCCTCTCGTCCCATCGCTTGTTCCTGGGGAGCAGAGACCGACCCCCCCGGCTCCAGCCTCCTTTCAGGCCGTTGCAGAGAGCGAGGAGGGCTCCCCTCAGCCTCCTCTTCTCCAGGCTGAGCCCCCCCAGCTCCCCCAGCCGCTCCTCCCCAGCCTTGTGCTCCAGCCCCTGCCCCAGCCTCGCTGCCCTGCTCTGGCCACGCTCCAGCCCCTCCATGGCCGCCTTGGGGTGCGGGGCCCAGCGCTGAGCACAGCATTCGAGGGGCGGCCTCACCAGTGCCCAGCGCAGGGGCACCATCCCCTCCCTGGTCCCACGCTATTTCTGATGCAAGAGGAATGGTAGAACACGTCTGGACACAGAAGGAGCAATTTCATCACAAGAGCAAGTCAAAGAACAAGCTTCGACATGAGCAAGATCTGCAGCTGAACTGCAACTGGGGGCACGAAGCCAACGCAACCGGCGGCAGCCGCAGCTCACCTCCTGCAGGCGGGTTACCGATGGCTGCCTCCTCCAGTGCCGACAGAGTTTCCGATAGCCCTTAACCCAGTATGTCATTATCAGCCGCACGCTCAAGTGAAGAAGAACGAGGTGCCAGGGATGGCAAACAAATGGGCTGTGACAGAGTTACAGACATGACAGAATGCAGAGCGCAAAATCAGATTTCCCCCAACCGCTGCAGAGCGACGCGGAGATTCTCTCGCTGGTGATTTATACCTTAATTTTGCCCGATAACGTCTGCATTTGTCTCTATACTAGTTATTAGCTTCCCCAAGGAAAGCAAAAATCACAAAGCTTTTGAAAGCTTCGAGGGAAACGCTGTTCTTCCTTCCTCACCTAGCAGGCGTATTTATGGCATAATCCAAAGGAATAATTACTCCAAACGGCAGACCGTCTCCCCACGCGATCAGCATGACTGTGTGAAGTTACAATCAATGCTGAAAATATATGTCCCGGTATTTACCACAGGACAGTCCATCTAACTTTGAGAAACCCGTTCCCTCCCTTCCTTCCCACCTCATTTCAAAGTTGGAGCTGGTTTTGCATTGGAAATCAGAAGGCATAGCTACACACCAGGGCCCTCTCCCACAAAAGAAATACCTTTTTAAATTATTAACAGCTGAAGCACTACACTAAAATCAAACGCAGCCTATGAGAAATATAAAGAAAGGTAAGAAAATGTTTACAGTAACAAAAAAAAATCTTTGGAAATGAGTAATTGGTCTATTTGTTTCTCTGCACATACTCAGAAGTTGCTGCGCATAGAAAGCTTCATTCCTCCTTTTATTTGCAAGTCATCAGCATTCCTCAGCATCGGGGGTTCCCACAGAAATAGGTTTGTCTGCCCCGATTACAGGAATCCCCAAAGAATTCTCACTTTCAAAACAGTTGCATAAAATATTAATTACTTGTATTTGCAGTAAATGAACATAAGCTAATAAATTTAAAAATTCAATTACCACGAGCTATCAGGTGACTTTTTATTTAATTGCTATGGATTGCCCTTTAGACATCATAATGAAATTAATAGAACATGCTGGTAATCGATAAGTACTGATTAATCGATTCAGAGCAGCTCTTACGAAGACTCTTTAACCCCCAGAAGTCATTATTTATTACCTTATAATGCAAGTGCAGGCATACACGGGGCAAATAGATACAGGACATATTTAGGAGCATAGCAAAGGTATCTTGCTGCTATACAGAGTTCAAGGTGTGGCAATATGGGATTTTGCATATATATAGAGTACCTTACCCTTGACGGTTAAATATTACACTCCTCATTAATATATGATCAAGGTCTTCTGGTGAACGGAATAAACAGTCATCCTTCATGGGTGATCTACTTCTATTTATTCAGTGAGGAATATTTAAAACATTAAACTTCCTCACAGTGTATCTGTTCGGTGCCTCTCAGCGCTTATGGAAAATATGCGCTATTTAAATATTTTCACATGTGCACAGACTTTCTAGGAATCTGCAGGCTGAAGTACAAAATTCGGAAACCAGTGGGAGTAACTCGCTTGATGCCAACAGTATATAGCATTTTTATGCAAACAGTAGCTTCCCCGTCTAAAATGCTTGTGCCCATCATTAGAGCACAAACTTGTCTCATCTCGGTTGTAAAGGAACGCTGTAGAAACGAAACATCTTCCAATGAAAGAGTAACACCTTAATCTTCTATTCACAGATCACAAAACAGAAAAACCTTTAAAAAGCAAGCAAGCGACGCCCTACAGACCTGACTCCAGCCTGCAAAGACCTTTGATTTTGCCAAGATCATTCAGCAGAGCAGTTTTGATACCGCGTTGTATCTGGCGGGCCGCGCTGCCCTTTGCGGAGGGCACAGCGCAGGGGTGCACAGCATCGCCTCTCCCATCGCGGTGGGAGGCCACGAGGTTAGCACGCACCTTGGGTAATAACGGACCAGGCTTGCGCTTTCTTCTCTTGCCGAGAGAAGCAGCTGGCCTCATGCAGGCCCTCCTCCTTTTAATGCCTGCAACGGTTCGGCACATCCATTCTGACAGAAAAGTCAGAAAAGGCCAGCCTTGGCCCAAAAGCCCAGACCTTTACTTAGAGACAACTTTGGCAGTAGACATGTCATCCGTGGCTTCTGCCCAATTTCCTATCCAGCCACACTCCCAGCATCCCCATAGCTACTTCACTTGGCAGACAGACGGCCCAATTTTTCGGCACCTGCAGCTCAGGGCAGACCTCCAGGCAGACAGCTCTCACACCCAGGACTCCAGGCCTGTTCTCTAACTCCTCATTATGAAACTAAATTCAAAAGTAATGGGTTTTTTTTAATGTATCCGTGCCTTTAATGATTCTATGATTCTATAGAGGTTGGAAAAGACCTCTGAGATCATCGAGTCCAACCGTTAACCTAACTGCCAGGTCCACCTCCAAACCATGTCCCTAAGCACCACATCCACATGTTTTTTGAACACTTCCAGGGACTGTGATTGCACCCCTGCCCTGGGCAGCCTGGGCCAGGGCCTGACCACTCTCTCCATGAAGAAATTTTTCCTAATACCCAACCCAAACCTGCCCTGGCGCAGCTTGAGGCCGTTCCCTCTCGTCCCATCGCTTGTTCCTGGGGAGCAGAGACCGACCCCCCCGGCTCCAGCCTCCTTTCAGGCCGTTGCAGAGAGCGATGAGGGCTCCCCTCAGCCTCCTCTTCTCCAGGCTGAGCCCCCCCAGCTCCCCCAGCCGCCCCTCCCCAGCCTTGTGCTCCAGCCCCTGCCCCAGCCTCGCTGCCCTGCTCTGGCCACGCTCCAGCCCCTCCATGGCCGCCTTGGGGTGCGGGGCCCAGCGCTGAGCACAGCATTCGAGGGGCGGCCTCACCAGTGCCCAGCGCAGGGGCACCATCACCTCCCTGCTCCTGCTGGCCACACCGTTCCTGATACAGGCCAGGATGCAAATAAATTAGATATTAAACTGATAAGAACAGATACTACACTTGATCTTTGCCAAAAGGCCGAGAAGCAATGCAGCATTCCTCCATGAACACGAACGGTCTCTCTCCCTGTTCCCCACACCCCTAGCAAGACACTGCTCACATCAGGGTGGTGGGAGAAGCAGCAAGACCTGCACCCACAGAGGTGGGGCATGCCCCCAAATCCCTGGCTGAGCGAAAGCCACCTACCAAAATTATGGATGGGAGGGCACCTCTGCGCAGGGGAGGGGACAGGGAGGTGAAGTCTAGGGTATTTGCTTGGTCAGCCTGCAGTTTCCTAGTGCCCCACCCCATACCTCACCTTCCAGAGATCTTCAGCCGTGATGCTCTCCAGCAGAGAGATTTCATTGCTCTCCCCATACAACAAAGAGCACTGAAGCTTGCCCCCATCCAGCAGACTAGGTAGCCAGGTCCTGTGAATGGCTGCGGTGCACAGATGCTGATTTTTCAGGCTTTCCCAGAGAATCTGAGAGGATTTAAACTATCATAGGATCTCTTCACTGCCCTAGTCTGCTGGTCCTGGCCCTGCCCATGCAGAAAAGCGCCGCACCAGAAACCTGCACAGCTCACAGAAAACTTCCCCAGATCTCCCGCAGGCAGGACAGCACGTTGGCCAGGGTGAGCCAGGCCGGCGGGAAGGTCACACTAACCTACAGACAGCATTTGAAAAATTACTGCAGAAGCAAAGCACAAAGCTGGGTCCTGGAAACGATGTAAATTGAATTTGTCTGCACTGAAAACAGTTCTTGATTAGAGGCTTCCAGAGCTCCTGAGGAGCTCACAAATTCTTCCCCCCGCCCCCAGTCACAGACCACGGCAGTCTCAGTCACGGCAGGATCAGAAAAAGTCCGCACGCAGAGACGGTGGAAAGCGGCGTGGGGTGCTGCGCTCACGAGCGCACCTCTCCGAGCCTGCCAGGTCCGGCTGCGGGCCCCAACTCCACTTTCGCAGGGGCTGCACAAGTACAAACCTTCCAGCATCTCCCAAGCTGCACGACAAGGTCACAAGATGAATCCAAAGAGCTTATCATAAACAGGTCAAGACAAGAGACAGAAAAAAAAAAAATAAAAAGGCATTTCAGTATTTTAAACGTTGTCAAATTTGCAAGCAAATGCTTTGAAATACAAAGGCTTTTTTTATGGAATACATTTTCTGGTGTTTAAACAAAGCAAGTACCTGGCAACAAAACCCTGAGCCAAATTATTGTTAACAGTGAAACAATAATTGCAGCAATAAATAGGATATGTTGAAAATTACAGCAGCCTGAAAACATTTACCCCATCTGACAATATATGGGACAATTTAGCTCCTGGTGAGCGCCATAATTTCTGGTTTTACTATTATATAGAGATTCCTGCAAAGTAAAGTTGTCATATACATCCATAAAAATATATATGGAGCGAAGTTACTTCAGGGAGATGCTCTTTTATCTTCACTAAATAAACTTTTTGCTGGATGCTGTTGTCCTCATTACCTGGTCATGCATTATAACAACCTCCCTCCTTGTTTCTGGAGCAGGCTTTGGTTCACTCCAGGTGAAGCCGACCCGTTATCAATTAAGCACATCGACTAAAATTATCGACTGTTCACAGTTGCTTATATTTCCATTATTATAACGGGGTATTACAGCATAGTGCCATGTGGCACTCTGCAACATGTCACATTTCTTCAAACGACGGTCGCAATCCTGCTAAACGCTATTTATAGCGCGGCGTATGCACAGCGCTTACGGCACCGAGCTAGGAAAGAGAACTTCCCACGGGTGCAAAGCTGCGGTCGGGCCCTTGACCTCCTGCATCTGATCGCTGCCTCAAAGCGGGGGCTTATCCTGAGGTTCCTTCTACACTCAAACCCTCAGTTCTTTGGTGCCTTTGAAAAATAACCTTCTCGTTTCATCGCAAAATGGAGCGGCGTGTTTATTCGTGCAGCCACTGGGCATGTTGACCGCCTGTTTCTCGCTCTCCGTGCGGATCTTTCCATGTACCCTCCGCACAGCACAGCGGAAAGTTCAAGCGTAAAGAGAAAATAACGTACTTCATCGAGGTTTTCTGTTAGGAAAAAGAAAATCCTGCCCTCTCAAAATGTGTGCCTTTTCCTGCCACGGGCTGTAACCACTCTTCTGGGCATACTTTGATCAACCCTGCGTGCTTCGCGGGAGCAGAGGAGCCCAGAGCTTCACGCTAGCACTTAGCGACTGCTAAATATCAACACGCGGATTTTACGTGACAATAATAAGCTCCCCCAGCGCTGAATAAGGAGCTCCTATGCCCACAGACGCTTTTAGATGCCAATGGTCCCTGTGGTGAGGTGCACAAGCCACGGGCATTGCAGCACCCACCTTTTATGTGCCTAAAACCTTACTGGATCCAACCCTAAGTACTTGACAAAAGTGCTTCTCATTTTCATTAACGATGAAAGAAATTCTGGAGCACGTAGGGACCCAGCGTGAACGTTACCTTTATCTCAGCCCTATCACCAGAAAACTGCAGTCCCCTACCTTCCTCCTAATAGCATCACGAATCAGTAAATATTTGTACAGCATTTTAAAAGATGTAAAAACACCACTTTAATGCCAACTATCATCATATCCAAAGATAACCATTTTAACTGCCACATTATTCCTGAAAATTGTTCTTTTTTTTTTTACTGTTTTGATTATTGCAGATATTAGAAACTCTTGTTCCTTCAGCAGTTTAAAGTATCTTTTTTTTTTTTACAGTTGTATCATAATGTAATGCTCAACTATTTTTCCCACTTGATATCATTCTTCATCTCAGCTGGCTTTATTACAGCAATACAGAATGAGACAGAATTGCAACACAAAGTAATTCACCAAAAAAATGAGTATACTACCAACGAGGAACAAGTACTGTCTTCACCTCCCAAGCAAAAAAATGTACACATGCAAAGGGACAGAAAGAAAAGTTAAATTTAGGACGTATGACCTTGCAGCAAATCTCTCCTGCCCAGGACATTTTAAAGGCAAGGCATATCCACCCTTTGAAGCGTTTACAACAAGTATAGTTCACGGCACTAGACATAAATGTCTTAAAATAGCATTACAGGTATGACTTCCATCCCAAGGTGAATTTAAGTCTAAAATGAATCCAGACATGAAATATTGGAAGTAAATATTCCAAGACAAAAATTCCAATATCTAATATACCGCAGTAATGCTGGCAGTCCCAGGCACGGAGTCTCTATATTAACATGCATGCATTTGCAGGCACCTACGTGGCAAATAATAAAAGCCCTGTGCACGTTAGCTGCTCTAGGGTGGTTCTTGTCTAAATCAGTCCCAAATCTACACGGCAAAGATTTCATATCTTCGACAGGTGTATTAGAAACTATGGAATCCAAACACTGTGTCATTAAAAAAAAAATAAACTCTGTTTACAGCAAAGCGAGGAAAGCAACAGAGATTTTTCAGAGTGCTGCATCTTCAAATTGTGCGTGCCGACACATCCTTGCTGTCGCACAGGCGCCAGCCCATCAAGCCTGCTTGTGTCAGCATCGCTTACAGCTCCAACTCCTAAGGCAGCATTACGCAGGAGCTTTGGGCCTGTCACGCAGGATCAAATCACTGCTCCAGCCCATCCACCGTCCTTTCTGCAATGGCCAACAGCTGATACCGATAAGGAAAATAATCCTTTTCATGCCATTTCCATAGAGTTGGTATGACCCGCCGTGCCTGGAAGGAAGGAAGAACATTTTTTTCCCAGGGGCAGAATTACACCTCCAAAATGTAAGACTTTGATGTACCAATTGCACTCTTAACTAGGATAGCTACTACTGTTAGTAATGATCATTAGACTGTTTAATCAGTTCAAACTATGCGGTAATTGTAATTCCTGCTAATGAGCAAGTATCTCGAGAATAGTCCTAATGTCTAAAGCACGCTGAGCCGCTTCAACCTCACAGGGACAGACGAGACGGAGACTTGCGGATAAGGAAATCATTAACGATTCCCCGCGCCACAAGGACAGCTCTTCAGCCTCCACGTGGCACACACGTACCCCAAATCCCGCAACGCCGCTTACGTAGCAACAACTTGCTTTCTGCCCAAGACCTTCTGCTTTTCCAGAAGCTTCAGTTAAGACAGCAACCATCGGGGAGATCTCCCTACCTGTTACCTGGCAAAGCACCAGCTCCTTACTCTGCATCCCGTTTGCGGGGCTAGGCCGATGCTGTCTGACATTGGACGCGCTGGGAGATGGAAGACACAACTGACATCGAGCCATCGTGACTCAGGAGATGCTAAATAACCTGAATTCAAGGCAGCCTTTCCTCCTGCCAAGCCCAAGCTAAGGGACCTCTGGGGCAACTAGCTGTACGGCTAGTACGGCCCCGAGCCGAGCCTCTCCCCAGGGCAGGGAAGGTCCCGAGGAACGACGGCCATCTCCACCCGCGGCTGCTCACTGCCTGCCTCGCTGAGCTGCGCTCGGTGCGCCGCAGAGCTTGGCCACGTGAACATTTTTCTAAACCGCACGCAGGGTCAGGAAGGACAGCCAGCCTCCGCTGCTTCTACCTAACCTTTACTTTCTCACTTGCGGGAGCAAGACAGCTCTTATTACCACTTTTATTGAGGCTTTCTTCTTCAGTTTTGAGTTTCCTTTGCAAGGTGGTTGGGTTGTTTTGTTTTTGTTTTTGTTTTTTTAAAAAGAAGAATCCTTTAAACTCACACATTCGAGAATGATTTCTCCATTATTTGTAGATTTAAAAGGGGTGGGGAAAAAAAAATGAACTATCCAGTCACTCTTTATCCTAGACAATCATAGAATCATTAAGGATATAAATTTAACAGAGCCACATCATGTAAAAACACTCAGGTTGTAACCGATTGTGGCTAACATAGGAGGCTATAGCTCCAGGTCACTTCGAAATAGGAAACAGCTCCGTTCCTGCAGCTTTGCACTAGGGTAACACCGTTGGTGTTGACGGCCCTCCCCCTGATTCACAGGGCAGCAATTAAGTCTGAAAGTAAAGCTGTAAATTGGTCCAACATGGGGGAAGTAAAACATAATATAGTCATAGCATTTGCTTTCACTGCCAAACTTTTGTTGTGACCCATAAAAATACTTTCAAGGTACTGCATTTAATTAGCATTTTATAGCACCTATGAAAAAACATGCTCTAAACACATCTAACAGACTTTTGTGTTTCCCTCCCCTTCTTTCCTCCTCTCTGTTGCTTTATGGTTCCCTTCTTCCTCCACCTCCTCATCTTTGAAAGACTAAAGTAATCATTCTTATTCGACAAGTAAAAAATGCTGCGATGCATAAGAAAGGGAACTCAAAAACATCTCTGTCAAGAGAGAGACCAAAAGCTCTATTCTCTAGTTTATTTTCTAGATGTTACGAGAAAATATTACAGTCAGTGTAATAGGCTGGACAACTGCCACAAAGTCTGTCTCTTAGCTGTGCTTTTAAAGCTTTGTAAGGTCATTTTATAAAGGAAGAGCATGGAAAAGATTTGAGGAATCAGATCTGACAACAGCAGGCTGGCGTGTGGTCATAAAGGTTAAACCTCCCCTTGTTGACCGAGAAATGTGCCGGCTGGGTGAGGATCGGCCAGGATTCCCGGGATGACCATGGTGAGAGGGCACTCCAGCTGCAGCGGGGAGAGCAGAAAAGCAGGAAGAAGGCTTAAGCAATGCAAGAAGGTTTAAGCTAAATAGAAAATGGGAGACAAAAAAAAAAACATCTGGGCTGTGGCACCTCAACAGCAGTCTCATTAAATTGTTATACAAAATGACGTACGTAGCCTGCCACGCAGCCAGCCTCGGACACGGTGGGGAAGAGGAACCAAGAGCCATCTTTGTCGAAACAGAGCCAAAGGTTCAGCCCAAGTCCCTCAGCGGCGACAACACCGGGCCAGGCCAGCACGGGGGCAAGCAGGGACTCCCTGCTGAAGGGACACAAGGCACCCCAAAGGCAGCTGGGTTTATGACACCGAGATGCTATACATCTATGTTGGCTCTTCCTACCCTCTAACTATCACCAATTCAAAGAACCGTGTTCCAAAATAAATATTATTTGGGTAATTTTCTTGCTTTTTTGACCAGAGGAAAGAAAATCAGTTACAGAGCAAGAGTCTTCAGAGTAAAGGAAGGATTTACAAATCTCTAAGGATTATGTGTGTGTGTATATATATATATAAATATATATAAAACCTTACAGAGCACAATACAGGCTGCTATGAAGAAAGTTAACTCCATCACAGCCAGACTCAGTTCACCATTATATGCTTATATATGTGTGTGTATATATGTGCATATATACGTGTGTGTGTATATACACACACACACATATATATGTGTGTATATATATATATATGTATTTACACAGAGCCCCAGAGCCCACAGACAGACCATGGAGAAAGGCAGGCTCTCTAGAAGGTGACTCAGAAGACTATCTTTTCTGACAACCACGTTGCAGGCCGAGGCTTCTGATTTACATGAGTCATACGCCCAGAGTATATGACTATTTAATAAATTTTCCCTTAAACATAACTGCCCTCTTGGGATGCAGCACACAGAGCATCAGTGTGAGCTTGGACAACTTGGTTTTTCATCCCACAACCCACAGACCCATAGGGTGACTCCTCAGGAAGGTTCTTCACCCCGCTGCTGACCTGGAGCCAGGAGGGGAGATGCCCAAGCTGAGTGCCACAGGGTGGCCGCAGGGCACCGCGTCACTGCCTGTGCTCGAACGCCACTGAGCAGCTCTCACGGCATCCCGGGGCGTACAGCAAGAGGAAAACCTCAGCAGGGAAATGGCGTGGGGGCAGAGAAGCCTCCCGGAGCAATAGGCATGGGTTTGCAAGGGAGCCATCTCCACTGTCTTCAGGGAAACAGAGCCTGGTGTGCATCTTCCTGCAATTAAACAAGGGCTAGAACAAGTGGATTTGATTATAATGAGTCAAACACTTAATATCTTAAGTTGGGTCTTAATAAACCCACTGTGGTTGCCACTCAAACCAGTGAGGGAACCAGCTCAAGCTCCAGTTCACATCCCGTGCAATCTCTTAAACTTCAGTTTTCTTCCAGCTTCCTTTGCGCACCCTCCCGTCACGTTGCCACGCCACTGCCTGGTTTTGAATTATTCCCTCTCTAGAAAAACACTGCAAATTCCTTCCTCCACCTTTTCCCTTTACACACACTCGAATGCCTTGCTCCCCAGCACGTCCTCCTTCCAACACATCCTGGGAGCAGACTCTAGCGCTGAGATACTTCCGTCGGAAAAGCTTACAGTTTACATCAGAAGTCTCATTTTCGAGTGGAAAAGTCAATGAGAACCGCTGACAGGCAACATCTCTTCTTCTGAGGCATCGTGCCCACCTTACCACTGCTCCCATCTACCTAGAAAGGTGATATGGAGTGACTGCAAATGCACCTCTACCGCTGCCTCTCCGCTTTTCCTTTGCTAAGTCAGTCAACAGCCGAAGCATCACCACAAACACCAGCCACACTGGCGTGAGCTGCAATTTAATATTTCTCCTGGCAGTTTTACCCTTAGTCGGATACATTATCAAATTCCATCTATAAATACCTGCTTTTAAATGTGTATAAATATCATTTAGCTCAAAGGATCCACAAACAGACAGGTACAAGCTATAGGTGAAACAGGGCCATCTCTGAGGTAATTGCATCAGCTGCCTTGTGGCACACAACAATTTTGGGAGCAGAAGTGAAGAACAGCAGTGAACATACTGGCTTCTCCCTAAGGAGCAGCATCAGGCACCAAACGGTGTGAAATATTTTCAGCTGGCAGTAAGGGTAAAGAAGGTACCAAACTATGCGAGATAACACCAAAATACTTTTTAACTGGAAAAAAGTGAATTTCCAGTCGACAAGCACAAGTTTAAGAGGACAGCACAGTGCTCCCGAGTCAGGTGGGGTTATCGTGGGGCAAGATCCACCTTCATCTCCGCTGCCTGCCAAGGAGACGACAGCAAATCTCTTACTCCCGCAGCAGCATCCAAATGGCCAGGAGCACTCCCCATCGGACCTGCAGCAGCTCAGTAACACCTCCGGGTTCGCTGGGAAAGCTCACCAGCTCGGTAACCTCTCTACACAAACTGAGTGCTCATTTAGTAGTTACAGATTTCTGATCCGTTTTTCTGAACCTACACAAGCGACTGAAAGCCGTCTCCACTTCTTAGCGTAGTGTTTTGCGAGGGGATGCCAATCCTCCTCCAGAAAATGAAGGAATCGGCATGGCAGGTCACCTCTTTAATGACTACGATACCCACAGATGCATTTTAACAGGCAGGGAAAGATGGGGAGCATTTCCCTGGGAAACTAGTGCCGCTTAGTCCATGCCACTCTTCACGCAGTCCAATACCAACGGGTCCTCTCCCATGGGATACTCGGAACATGCTGCCTACGTGCTTTCCCTTTCGTAGCCTCACTCAGCCCACCCTCCCCTGCCCTGCTGCCAGGCACATCTGGCACCTCTTGAGGCCAAAACATAGGCTGTGGGCAAAATCCTGGGAGCACATTACATCTGACCTTTCGGAAGCTGTAATTCTCAAGCTGATCAAGGTAAAAAAAAACAGTAGCACGTCACTCTCCTCCTTACTGATACATGCATATCTCTGTGGGTTGAGGTTTTTTTTGTTGTTTTCTGTTTCCAAAGCAAAAAAAAAAAAAAAAAAAGAAAATCAGACTGAGTAAAATATGTAGCGATAAACACAACTCAAGTTGTCCATGTCTCACACAGTTATTAAGCAATATAAAAAGAGAGAGATGTTTCTAGGATGAAGCACTGTTTATCCCTGGTTGTTACATATGTTTGAGCTGCAGTGCTCCTGTTTAGAGTATTTTCTCCATTTCTTATGAAATAGCCTGAAGACAGGATTATTAGTTTCCTCACAGCTTTTATACTATGCTCATGACTACACTAAGTTCTTCACAAATATTATTTAGTTTTACAACAACCAAGGAGGCTAGAGGCTGTTAGCATTTCTGCTTCACTGAGGCAGAGAGATCAGGCTGAAAAATTGACTTTATTTTGGGGTGTTGCCTGAGCTGCCTAAGACATAATTTTTCAAAATACCCCAGTATCACAGACTGCCTTGGGTGTCCGAATCACGGCTCCTGCCAAGTTTAGTTAAAGCTCCTGGAACATGGCACGTCAATTAGATCCTGCCGTCTTAAATCAGGATACGCACCCCAAAAAAGAGAAAATACTCATAAATAAATAAATACTCACATCTCTCTGGCAGGGCCACAAAGGACGGCAGAGCCCTGCTGACAGATGGCCGCCATGCATTGCTCAGGGCCCTTCAGCCCACGCACGGGGTAGAGGGGCACTCGGCAGAGAAAGAACGAGGTGGCCCTGCAGAGCCCGGGGGGAGCCAGCCCCACCAAGATTCAGCTTTCTACTTCTGACACATTTCTACATTTACTGCTTATTCAGTGGAGAGAACTGGGCACTTCGAGGGAGTGATTTATTTGATCCTTTCTAGATGGTCCGCTGTTATATTAACAAGCTCTCTGCTGACTATAAAGGGACCCTAGGGAACCCTATAGATTTCTGCTGCTAGTCCCACAATCCATACCATAGGTATCCTGTCTAACTAGGTGCCTAGACAATTTATAATCCATCAAAAAAATTCATCATGTTTTAGGGATGCCTACTTTTCTCCATTATAGCGGGAGACTCAACGGCTAAATTTTAGGGGGTTGGTAGAGTCAGAGGAGACAAAACCTACCTTGCATCCCAGTGCATGCTGGCAAGAAGCCAACTTTGTCTTCCAGAAAAACATTTGCTCTGGCACTTTTTTAGGTTTTTTTTAACACCTCTTTGTAACTTCACAGTTGTTAAAAATACACTTTGGATGCAATCGCTTAGGATTGGGGAGTCTCATTTGATTCCCCGCACTGCAACACTAATAACTCCATGGAACTGCGTTATCAGCCGAGGTGGATGAGAGGGAAGGCCAAGACGTACCCACGGGGTTTCAGAGGCGCTTATTGCCAGGGGTCGGTAACTCCACATTTGGCAAGAGCGGGTAGATGGCCTGGCCTGTACTCACCAAAGCTGATGTCTTCAACTCTGGCCCACCTTGATTTTTGGCAACCTGCAGTTCCTTGTAACAGAGGTCTCTGCTTTCCCCACCTTTAAACCTCCTTGCTCTCTCCCATTTGATTGCCCACGCTATCACACCGGTGGGTTTTTTCCCCCCCCAAAAAAATTATTCCCAAATGCCTAAATCATTCCTGTTGAAATAGTCATTAAAAATCCAGTCTGCAACACGTTAGGCTGAAGAGTTTTAGCAATCAGTTGAAGACTGCTGAAATTACACGCAATTACAATAAGATTTTGTAAAATGAATGAGTTCAGCTCATGAGAAATCTTAAGCATATGCTGCACAAATAATTCTCCTTCCTGAACTTGCTACCCTAGCATTAAAAAAGAAAGACAAAACCAGCAAAACTTTCCTATCCTGATGATGGTTAAACGTTTTCTTGTCTTTTAACTTCTACAGGCAAAAATATCGTCTGGCAGGGGGAAATCCTTTCCTTTTGCTGTAAGAAAGGTTCATTTCCTCTTGTTCTCAGTTTCCCCGTTCCGCAACGCAAACCTTTGCTGGCCAGCTGGACTGACAGGGATCCGCTACTGACTGCACGTTTACTTTAATCAGTTTAACTAAAACAAGAGATGCGATTAAAAAATCGTGGGCCTCGCGTAACATTTGCCATCGTTAACACGACGTACGGACTAAATACCGCGACATATTTGTTCCCCGTCCTTTGCTGCTTCTGTTAGACTCTCAGGTCTTGCAAGTCCGCGTGGCAGAGGCTGCTACTCCAGATCAGTGCAGCGATCGGGAGAGGAGGGACTTCCACAGATGGTCTGAAGGCACTGCTAACAAACGTGGGAGGTAACAGGGTAACTTTGTGATATAAGAAAACAGAAAACCCTAAACCATTTCAGTGCCTTGCAATGTATAAAATGCAATTCCCATAACAGGGAAATTCTCAGAGCAAAGCTGCTCTCTGAAATGATTAATAATTCGCTATAGGGAGTTCCGGCGTACTCAGCGAGCGAGATCAAGGAGTTCAGCATTAGATAAACATGTTTTGACTGCAGAATGACTATTGTGAACCTACAGGTCAGCCACAACTAGAGCTGGGGGAATACTGCAATGAAATTCCACGAGCACTTGTTTAGATTTGTAAACAAGATCACCTTGGTTATGCTTACACTCCTCTTTGTGAATGTTTCTAGGTCATATTTCCCCTGGCTTTTTAGGCTTTTAAACAAAACCATGCCATTTTCCTTTTTCCTTCCTCCTTCCCACCAAAAAGTTGTATTTTTATTGCTGAATATTCCACGTTGACACTTCCCATTAAAGGTTAATCCTTTCTACTGTTCTGTTCTAGAAGCAGACTACTACGCCTGTGGTACAAGCGCAACAGCCCAGCACGCAGCACAAGTCGGCCGCATCCCTCGAGGACAAACTCCTGCCTTTTGTGACTCCGAGTGCGGACGCACAGAAAAGCCAAGCCAGCTCGCAGGTTAGCCTGGCTCCAGCACCTGCCTGCGCACGTCCTCATCTCTTGCACGAATGCAGCAGAAGCTGCCAGCTGGAGAAAGGCACTGCCACCACGGGGACGGCGGCTGGGTTTCACCGCCTGTGTGCTGGGACTCCTGACACGCTCAGCTCTCTCCGGCTGCTCGGCCCGCATCTCCCCTCCCAGCTCCTGTGAGGGAAGCAGCGGGGATGATTCTCGAAATCTTGAGGTCTTATTAGGTGAAGAAGAAATCACCCGCTGCAGTCACCGTCAGCGACAAACCATGGTAACTATGGAGGAACTTAAGAGGTGTTTGACAGGCCAGCGTCTTACCCCAAAATCAACCTCATACTCAATACCTTATAGGCAGGATGAGACCTCTTTGAAACTACCGAGCATCAGTTTCCCTTCCTTCAAGTTAAGCATGAGAAACAAAGAAGGTGTTTCAGGAAAAAATACGAAATAAAATAAAGCCTGCCAGCACTGCAAGTTCAGAAGGGATTTGCTGAGATTCGCTTTGGTGAGTACAAGGAGAGAAAAAAAAAAAAAAAGAAAGAGAAAAAAAAAAGAAAGAGATGCTGCTCCGAGAACAGCAAAGGAGCAGGTTCACCTTTCCAGCTATAGCTGACATCAGAAGAAGGACAAATGCCAAAGGACCTTTGAAGCATTTTTGCGCTTTCCTCAGGCTTGAGCTGGTGGGTTATTAGGTGATAGGGAGAATATACACAAGTGATACCAACTGCTCAAAAATCCCTGATGTACAGGGACATCCCAGTAAAACCTTCTCCCATTTTGTCCCATGCTATCTGCAGATTTAGAGAGAGTATGCTATACCCCAACGCCGTGCAAACGGGCTGCAGCTCGGGCACAGCTCCAAAGCAGAGTCTTCTTGTTGCTGCATCTGGGTTCTGCTTAGCCTGCAGGATTATTGCAGAGAGCGTGGACGGAGAGAGCCAAATCTGTCTGCAGGAGGAACCGAATCTGTCTGCAGGAGGAAGGGGCATGCTCTTTCCACTACAAACAGGGAAAAAAAAATAGAGCCTTGAGTAGGAACATATTGAATATTCTGCTTTGAGTTCATCTCCACACTTCAGCAGCCATATAAAGCAAAGAGTCTTATTATTATCACTTTCATGTAAACATGGATATTCCCACGTCCAGAAAGAGGAAAGGATTTCTTCGGACACAGGGAGATTAAATAAGCAGGAAGATGTACTTTTATGCTGGAGCGAGTGTCCCACAAGTGGAACTCCCACCCCAGAATCACCATACTTCCACTAAACGTAATACAAAACTTGTTATTCACTCAATTCCTGAAGAACCTCTTTTTTATTGTATGCCTTTCAAAGCTTTTTTTTAGCCCTCACCTTCTTGCCCCTTCACTACACCTTCCCTCCACCTCCCAGCACTCTTCAGGATTTAGGGGTTTTTAGCAGATACCGCCTCTCAAGTTTCAGTTATGTGACTCTGGGCTACTTCAAGCAATAATCAGAACTTGGTACTGAGAATAAAAACTATACAACTAAGGCAAAAACCATATTCTGCAGGTTCTAGAGGTAGCGAGGGAGAGCTATGAGCCATCTGTATTCTTCAGAGCCACGTGAAACGTGCTTACGCTGTATTTGTTCCACCGATTCCAGTGGCTTCAGCCTAAACTGTGCCATCGCTTAGTTTTGGGGGACTTGTATTTTCCAGCATTTAAATGCCATTGCCCCTTGCAAATTACAAAGGAGGTGCCCTGCCGTGAGCATTCTACTTGCTACAATTATTTCGACCTGGCTAAGAGCTTATTTCAAACAATTTTACCACTCAAGTTGTCTCCACCTCATTTCTCCTAAGAGCCCTTTCTATTTCTGATGGAAGCCACAACTTCGTTCTGTGGTCTCATGTCAATGAGGCTGGAGCTGAAAGCCAACCGGGGTCAAATTAGGTAGTTTTATTACTAGCACGGGAAGAGACAAAAAGCAGCGCGGCCCCGAGCCATATGGATGCGCCACTTGGGTTCCAGTCGGAGCAGCGATAGCTTTTTGTACGCACCAGACCCCGTTTCTAGCAAAGCAGCTCACCGCAGCTTTGCGTCCAAACGAGAACACTGCGGCTTTAACTAGCTATTCCCATTTAAAATTATAAATGAGATTAAACGATCCAAGATGAAGTAATACTGTTATTAGGGAGTGGTTTGAGTGAGCCGAGCTGCAACGCTGGGACAGTGATTGTAGTTTAGCTGTCATTATTTTCAGTTCCCTGGGGATATGCGGACGCATGCACCCGGCTGCATGGACACGTCGGCCTCCATTAACGGCAGCAGCAGCTGGTCCTGGGGTGTGTGTGTATATATATATATGTTTGCTTACGGTGAATTATAGAAAACCGCCGTTTTCAACTTGTAAATTTGAGACAAGTCAACCTTGTGTCATATTTGACAGCAAGAAGCATCTGCCGCAGGGCCAATCAATTGCATATACTTACTCCGCATTAAAACAAAACCTACAGAGGCTCACCCTTCAGTAAGGAAGGAAATCCTTACAAGCTAAAACTAGGTGGTGACTTTGATGTAGTACCCACAGCCGATCAGACAGCTTGTTTAAAAATTGCTTCTCTCTGTTTCTTTGTGGTGAGCCTAACCTCTCTCGCTCGCAGGCACGCAATGCTATGGGAGGAAGCATTAAAGAATGAACATCTAATATCACCACAGTTTTTGTAAAACCCTTTTCCCAGGAGACTTCAGATCAGATGTGCTATTCGAGTTTCACTGAGGTTGCAGCTTTCTTTCCCTAATTTTCCAGCTGGGTTAACTAGGCAGGAGGAGGTCAAGTACTTTACAGAGAAGAAAAAAAAAAAAAAAATCATCACACACAGTGTCAGAGCCACAATCAAAAGCCAGGATCCTCCAAACACCTGCTCTTTTGCTGTCACCATGCTATGTGTTTCCCAGGTTTTATTTGCCTTCTATTACTCATAAGGCTGATTATATTTCTGTTTATTAGCACTCAGTAATGGTTTTCTCACTTTTCCACTAGCACTGAAGTGGCACTTGGCGTGCAAATCTCATGATTCTTGCTGCTCTCTGTTCTGCATTCTCTTTATCCAACTAGGAAAAAAATAAAAATAAAAAAGAGCAGAAGTTTTCCACATCAACCTTGCAGAGTAGCAAGCAACTACATACCCTGCACAGCTGCAGAGAATCACATCTTACAAGATTATTCCTTCCAGATCAGGCTGAAATATGAAAGCAGAGAAAGCAGTGCCCTTCAGATGTGTTCTCATAGCAAAGAAAATGATAAAACCCACCAGCAACACTACTCAATTGATTCATTCTTTAAACAGTAACAGCACTGTCCTGTGCCCAGAGAAGTAACGAACTGAAAACGTATCTAGAGGCAGAATGCTCTCCTGATTAGTATCAACTATTCATATTTAAGTAAAGACAAAACGCTAACCACTGCCCAGTACCGCAGCTTTGCCATCTACCTGCGAGCACCGTTCATCACTTGCACCCTGTCTCACGGCTCATTTTAACAATAATTGCTTATCAGGCTGAATGCAATCAGCAGAAGGCCCAATAACGAGGAGCGGCCACGATAATAGTACAATGAATTGGGTTTAAATAAGGCCTTTAGTTTCAAAGGAACCCCCTCATTTCTCCCCAGGCGTTTCAACACCAAGCCAGACCGCAGCTCGCACCACGCTGACGAGCCCTCAAAATAGTCCCCATCGCTGGCTTTGCACTTTGCAAAGAAATTTGTCATCGGGACCCTACTAATTTGCAACGGCAGCTCTGCTTTCCCTGGGTTTCCCCATACGGGGGTTGCAGCTGAAGGCCAGCTGGGCACAGAGCAGAATTGGGTGGCACGACGCTAGCACAGATGAGGCACAGGCAGCCTGGCCTGGGGCCTGCAGGGACGAGACCCTCGGGATTCACCGGCACCAAATACAGTTTATCATCCCCACAAAGCAGTTTTTTCTTTTCTTCTTCCCGTAGAATTAGTCTCGTGCCAATCCACTACTGCTGAAGCCAGCGGATGGCTGGCACCCAAGGAGGGGCCACCCCTGGACATCACCACCCAGAGGATGAACTAAAAGACCGCTGTCCGCACGATACGTCACGCCAAGGCTCAAATGGGTCCAAGGGGCCTCAGCGAGCGCTTCCTGACTCGCCCCAAAGCAGCATCCCCTACTCCAGCACCCCTCTGCCCTCCCAGAGGCTTCCCACAGGGAATGCCCCCAGGTCCCAGCTGCCACAGCTCCTCCTGCCTGCCTGGAAGGGCCAATTCCCCGTTTCCATGCATGGGCTGTTGTTACACAGTGAGCCCCTAACAGGATCACAAGCCCCCCACAACACCACATGCCAGCTCATCACTTTTTACTGCATTATTCCTTCTTTGTCTAACAAAACATCTTTCCTTTTTAACATATGATTTTATATGGCAACTGCTACAACATCTCCAAGTCTAAAAAGAACGTCGCAAGAACAGCACATGCTACACTGAACACAAAAGAGTGCAGGAAAAGAGCATCTGCCACCCTAACAACAGCTTTAAATCCTCCTTCCCTTATTTCTCTAGGTGCCCATATGTGACACAGCAGTAAAGCAATACCATGGTGAAGAACTTGGCTTCAAAGCCCAGACTCTGTCCTAACGAACTCCACAAGAACCCACCTGAGATAGCTTTCCACTGGCTTCTCTCGGCTCATGTCATGCACTCTTCCTGCTTGTTTCAGATGTTCCCATTTTAATAAAATGCACACAGGCAGTAATTCAGAGAAAAAAAAAAAAAAAACAGAGCAGGAGAAAAAACATAAGCTAAGATTTCTCTTGACAGGTCCCCAAACCATGAGATACACAGATATAGAAGTTGCTTCTGCTTGCAAACCTTGACACACAGGGCACACCTGCAACCCAGAAATCCTGCTTGCTCTCCTTCACAGCCTTCCTGAAAATCCAACCCAGGAATACTCGCAAAAGCTTAGCCCAGGTACCCTCGGCTGAGGGCCATTTGGGAACTTTAGCATTATTTTTAGTACTAAGGATTGCGGAGGTCCCGGTTACAACTGGGGGCATGCAAAAACCCACACTTAAAACCATATTCAACACTATCGAGACACAGCCTCTATTCAGAGGCTCAGATATCTCCCTCGCTTCATAACCAGCAGCCGCCCTTCTCTGAAAGCCAGCAATAGCGCTGAGAAGTTACAAAAGAGATTGCCCTAAATGCTTAAAGGCAACTCGCAAAGTGCTAGGGGCACGCAAGTATATAATAAACGCTTAAGTTTACCGGTACTAATCTTATTGCATTGTGAATATATTTGTGTTACACAGCGCGTAAAAACGACAGCGGTTCTTACTTCTTCATTATATCACAGCAGCAAGGTAATGAATCCATTATGGTATTATTATTTGGAAGACAAGTAATTGGCCATGCCAGCCTACACTCTGCTATTTCAAGCTATCAAGTATGAACTTTTTTATGGTGCTTTGACATTTAACAATATGCAACGTTTTCATTTATTTTTTAAAAGGCTATAAAAATACAAAGTGTAAGGAATTGTGGCCTCAACTGTTGATTTGAATAATCTATCCTGAACTTGATATTGAATTCCTCCCTCAAAAGATACGTTAGAGACAATCAAAGGCTGTACTAGTAAATTCAGTTGTTAACCTTGGGGGAAGATACATGACCTCACGTCAATTCTGTAGTGTTATTCTGAAAGACAGTAAAAAGATGAAACATAAAATACCATGTGGATTTAACTTTCAATACAATCTGAGTTTACACTTGTATAGTCATGGGTTCTTCCCAACAGCAACAGATCCAGTATTCTGATAAAGTTATCTTGCAGAAAACATAATGTAATACACCACATAACTTTTTTAGACTTTAATGCACATACCCCTCCCCGGTCTCCTTTATTTTTCCATGCATCCGAGAGCTCTAACCAAGAGAGACACTACATTTACACAGCAAACACATCGTCCGAGATGGAGCAAATTCCCCTTGCTGTGCTCTCCAGTGGATCTTCTCTTCAGTTTACGCCAGCCAGCGAGCTTTCAGCCCACAAGCATTCATGTTTACTCCTAACACACACCCCACCTAGCACAGGCATGCTGAAACCACACCTGAAAAACAACGCTCCCCTGGTAAAAGCAGCCCAACCACCAGCTTTAGGAAATTCAGATTCAAATCCCTGTGCCACCAGAGGTTTTTGGTCAGACATCGAGTAAGGTGCAGCTTTGTTGGCTAAGACTGCCCCAAGAGACAACATATTTTTGTTGGAAGTATTTTTAAGAGGCTGCATTTTTTGCAGGAAGCGCTTGTTAGGGTTGCAACAAACAGACAGCTTATCTGGCAATTAGCCAAAATAAATTTGGTTTTTACTTGCTAAAATATTTTTGAAATCAACATAAGTTATTAATCTGAAAGCTTTTTTTTTTTTTTTTTTTAAATAAAAGCAAAGGAAACTTCAAAACACACTTTTAAAAGCCTCATTTGAAGTGTTTTCATTAGGAAGATGCTCAGTTTGGACAAAATTAACGTTTCCCCTTCTTTAATGAAATAAATGCAAGTTCCTAAAACCTTTCCGTTTGGTCATATTTGAATTCTTGCAAAATACATTTTATCCAGGACCTATCACAAGATGTTGCACTGAGTTTTCCCCTTTGGGCCCCCCCACATTAGCGGGTCATTTCACTGAGTTTTAGCTTCTGTTATCGAGTTCCTCACCTGCAGAGTGGAGTTACGAGCTTCTCAGCCTCACAGCTTTTAATATCACTATGTCAGAAGGCCCCAAAATATTTGGGTTTTACAGTATCCAAAATAGATACTTTAAATCCTGTTTCAGGGTTCAGAAGGAGCCTTTAAAACCTGAAGCACAGAACAACTCAGTAAAAGCAATAATGAGCCTAGCCAGTGTATTTCCATCAAAATATTTTCATACGCACACATAAACATAATATAGAGACAAGCATTTTCCTCACTGAAAAACCATGCTATTTCCCTGTGTCAGATTCCTTATTTTGCTTGTAATAAGCTTGCTTATTTACTAGTCTCAAAACATTTCAGTTGCATATGCTTATCTTGCACTCATCAGTACACACACTGAAGGCAAAACAAAAAATAAACACCAAAGCTTTCACCAGGCAAAGTTACACCACTTTAAATAAAAGGCCACGATGTGTTTTAGCAGAGTTTCACGCACACATTATTCACCAAACCCCCAAAAGCAATACCAGCCTATCTGCCTGGTTTTAAAGACCAAAACACTGAATTATAATTATTTTTTTTTTCAGTAATGGCACAGCACCGGGCCCTCCCCAGAGGCCTCAACTGCCCACACACACGCACCCCCACAAGCTCAGCCCCAGCGCACCCCCATAGCGCCAGGTTCCAACACCATTTCCCAGAAAAACATTAGGAAAAAAGGGCATAAACCAAAAAAAAAAAAAAAGAAAAAAAACAGCTCTCCAGAGAGCAACGAGGGCCTCCGCCGAGGCACAGTTACCTGCAGCGAAGCCCCATGGCGGCAGCAGGCCCACGGCCGCCCTTTGTGATTGAAATGAAGGCCGGGGCCTCCCGCCGGGCCTCCCCCCTCCCAAGCCAGCCTTGATGAGGAGCACACGGCCCCGCTTTTATGAACACCTGTGTCTAAAGCCCACAAATAATTAGCTTAGCCTCCCTGTTTCCCTCCAATAATGGTGTAATTTGCCATGCCTTTCAGCCCCGGGACAGCTGGTGCTATTGAAAATCACCTCAGGATTAGGCCGCAACTCCCAGCCTCCCTCTTCGGGGGCTTCTCACATCTCCATGGCAACACACTTAGGCTGCAAATTATCACCTCTAATAATAACGGGGAAAGTCTATCTTATTTTATTCCGGTTATATCCATAATAAAAGACAACGCGTGAAAATTGAATGGAGGTTTCGAAGCTGGGAAAGATCCTTGCCTGGGCCAGGAAGGAGCGGAGCGAGCAGATGGGATGGCGGCGGGGGGCTTGGGGCTGGTGTTCTGGTGGGGTTTCACTTCTACCTGGGTCCAGCTCTGTTTGATGTCTGAAAACAGCCCTGCAACCCCACGGCGGGGCCCGTGGAGGCGGTCACCCCCAGCGGCGCCATCATACGGGGCAATGGTGGGGACCTCTGCCATGGAGAGCTGTGCAGGCAGGCTCCCCCCATAAAACCCTCGAACATGGCCCCAGGGCTCCCCAGCGCATCGCCGGGCGTTTGGGGCTGCGCTGATGAAGGGCACTGCGTGACAAATGCTCAGCTATAACACTCAGGGAGTGTCCTCCTCGAAGGAGTGAGAGGCCGATCTCCCCCTGTCCCTCCTGCTCACCAGGAATGAAGAAAATGGAGGTGGGCAAGTCCCACAGTGGTCTAAGGGAAAGTTAAGTTTTGCCTGAAAATGCCATCTTTCACCCCTTGGCATGACACTGCAGGCAAGAAGACGGGGAGGATCCGTGCCGAGGCCACCGCGATGAAGGGTCCCCCTCTCCCCTGCCTGCTGGCACTCACACCCTTCTTCTTTTAAATGTTTGGGTTTTTAATGGACTCTGGTTAGTCACAAATACTGTTATGAACATTGACTTCATGGCCACACTTGAAACAAGACATCTACAGACAGGAGAAAATCCTAATTTTTTCACCTTCTCTTTTCAGAGACGGCTCCGCATCCCCTAAACATCAATTATAAACCTACCATGGGCAGAGGGCTGCCTCTTCCAGCCGAAGGGAATTCGTTCCCAAATATCAACCTGGGGGAAATTCAACACTCTCAGCTTCCTACATTAGTGCAATTGGCAGTACTGGACAGTGTACTCCTTCCTGATTTGTGAAAAGGCCCAGAGTAATAATAAAAACCTAGGAAATAAAGAAATACATATATAGTGTTATATTAAAATATTTCCTGAGCAGAATTGCGTCTGCACTTGAAGCGTGTTGTTAAAGCCAAGAAAACAGAGGGGATAAAAATGTGACTTTTTACCTTCCTTTGAGCTAATAAACTGGGCAGGACTCTGAGGCAAGACTAATGCAATGTGTGATTGCTCTGAATTACATCAGGTTCTTGCAATTTAGGAAATGAAGGGCGGTCGGAGCTCAGAGCCTTCTGTGCATTGGAATAGCCACCATGTGATGGGGAGAGTGTTCCTGGGGTTTCAGCCTGCCTGTGCATGGGCAAGCTGCCCTGGTTTGATCAGCCACCTTTGACTACCGCATGCTGGAAGGAAGGAGCCTTGTTGAAAAATCCTGCAGAAGATATCTGAGTGGCTTTTCCTCCTGGGCTAGTGCTCTCCCAGCAACAGCCCTGTGCTGTGCTGGAAGGAGAACCATTTTGTTTTTCCTCCCTGTATCTGCTTCCTACCTTTAATTTTCAGACAGGTGCTTGCCCTGTGGCTTCTTGTTTAGGGCCCTGTTTGCTAACACAGCAAGAACCCCTTCAAAGTTCACACCATGTTTTTATTAGGAGGTGCAAAAAGACTTGGGGTGGCAGGGGAGGAGGGAAGCATGAGGGGCATGCAGAGATGAGTGACCAAAACAAATCCCTTGGTCAGATGCTGCTCTCAGAAGGACAAGGCCCAGGACGGGCAAACGGCAGTGCGGAGGGGCGTGATGGTGACAGGAGGACCCCCGTTCTGCTGTCTGGGACAACCGCCAGGCCTCGTGCTGTCATTTGTGTGACACCTCAGATCTGCTCAGCTGTAAGTTGGTTGCTGAAAGGGGAAAGCCTGCTCTGTCCTGGGAGATCTTCCTTCAGTTCACTAAATCAGCAGAAAATATCTTTTTTCCTCTCCCAGACTCTCCCTTATTGCTGGGTTAGTGAGCTGAAGTGGCTCACTGAGGATGGCAAATGAGCATTCAGGCTGGCAGAAGGCGAGACTCAAAATGCCTGGGAAGGAGCTGGATAGGGCCAGCTACAGCATGAAGCCTCACCCTTCCAGGCTGTGAGCATCACTGGGTCCAGGCACAAGAAAGCCAGGCATGCACAGGAATGTTACTGTCACATCCGTACAAAATGACAGCAAAGGCACAGCGAGAGCTGAACCATCACAGAGACAGCTCCTACAGAGCAAAATCTGAGCCCAGCTTTTCTAAATCCCTGACTGCCTTCATAGCCAGATCATTTATTTTTATCCTCAAAGTATCCCAGAGCTCCTTCCCATGTTTCATGACCTCTGCCCCTGGCTTTGGCCCGCGCGGTCCATACCGTCTGCGTACGAGCGAGGACAACGTGCGGTTCTGAACAGCAACAGGGAGGTGGAGAGGAGGCAGCGCGAAAGGGCAAGATACCCTCAGGCATGAAGGCAAAATGTAGAGATCATCAGAGAAGTCAGGTGCTTAAGTTCACGTCACCCCCCTGACCAGAGCTGACACGACAGTTAATTCATGCAAGCCGGTGACCTTGGCTGCACTACAAGGGTAGTGTTTTCTCAAGGATGAAATGTCCCCATGTAACTCCCGTAGTGCATTCAGGGGGAATCGGCAAACATCCGACAACAGAGCTTCTTGTTTCTTTCCTTTCTTTGTAAAGGTTGTTATTGCGACCAGCAAAAACTACTTTCACTCAAAGGCTTTATCAAATTTAACGCTACTGCAGCATCTCCTCAACCTGGTGTCCTAAGGACCCTGACCTTCCTCCTCCTCCTCACTTGGCTGAGCCAGATCAAGTATCTTCCCACTTTGCAGTTGCAGTCTGGCCCTGCTCCCTTCACGTTACTATAAGGCCAGCCCACATCCCATAATGACCGCAGGAATCATATTCGTGAAGAGCTAAAAGCAAGTCTTCATCAATTTTTAAAAATTCAATATCGAGGATACACAGCTAAGCAGCTCTAGGTCTGCTCAATGGAGAGCAAAACTGTGAACTGACCAGCTTAAATAGGGTTTTTAAAGTGCATCGTCTTCTCTTCCACTGCAAGACACATAACCATCAATATTTGAAAAAATAGGTTCCGAACACGATTTGTTTAAAACCAGATTTATAGAAAACACCTAAAAAATCAGCCGCAATCCAGAGCTGCAGGACTGTTACTCATTTCCGTTACTTCAGTGCTGGGGTGGTGAATCACAGGCAGCGCTTGGCACTTATCTTCAGAATTAGATGGGGGTTTTTATCTGCCTTTATGAAACTTGATAAAACATCCTTAGAACATTTAATTTGATTTTCCTTCTTATCTGATTGGCCTGGGAGTGTGTGAGCTTCCCCTTTCAGAAGCTGAATTACCTCTTAGCAGGGCATCCTGCAGCATCTTTTGGCTGCATCTTTGTGCCTCTTCCTCCACCTCAACTCTTTGGGGCCTTTGGGGAAACGAAGCCCAGCAGGAGCAGGACTAATTCACCAACACATCAGAAATATTCATACCTAAAAAGCAGCATTAGTGCTGGTTCTAGGAGCAAACCTGAGAGTCAAATCCCCTCCTGCATCCCGCGCAGGTGGCCTCATGGGTGCTGTACGACCGTGCTGCAGGCTGGCTGCAGCACAGACCAAGGGAGAGCCTCGCCAAGACTCATCTTCCGCATGGCATTTCCTAAGTTACAGAGGTTCACGGCAGTCTGCGGTAGCTGGACAGATTTACTGGTACTGCTAAAGCCAGACAGAAATATGTCAAAATCAAGAGGAGATGGTGTCAGGAGCTGAAGGTGGAGAGAAGAAAGTTGGAGGGAAATCATCAATCCAAAGTTGGCTGAGGTGAAGAAGGAGGATGGAAGAGGAGAAGGACCACTCCAACTCAGTGAGGTCTGGGGCTTTACTAGTTTTCATAAGCGACCCTCAGCTCCAAAACTGTGAAAAGCCATTTCTGTAAAAGTCAAAGTCCAACTCTAGATAAGCTTTCAGTTTAAAAAAGAGAAACCAGAAAAATACACGTACTCTTGCTGGCTGCCGGAAAAATATGATTCAGAGAAACTGTGCAATGCCCAAACTCCATTTAGCTGTTAGCAGGCTATATCTAAAAAATATACAATTAACAGTCTTGAGCATCTGGGAACACCAAATGGCTCTAAAATATACCATATTGTTGCTGCGCTCACGTCAAAAGCACTTTGAAAGAAAATAGACCTTCAACAAGTCAACTTTTGAGCCAAAGCATCGTCCCTAGTGTGGGAATCAAAATGCCAATGCTTCGGTGCAAGCCATGAGAGGAAGGCAGTGCAGTTAAGATAGTTTGCAACTTTGAAAATAAAATGCATCGAGACAATAAACCAGCTTTGCAGAAATAAAAGCAAATTTTTCAGGGGTTAACATGACTTGACAGCTAAAAGAGAAAAAGAGCAAAGCAAAACCCAGTGAGTTGCTTTTACAGCTTTGCCGCATTTAAAGAATCAGTTCTCTTTAGTCCTCCCCAAAGATGCATGTGGGGAAAATGTACCTGTAAGATCGCAATGTGATGATAGTAGAAAGAGTTGAGGCGGAAAAAATGTCGCCCAGCAGTGAAAGCACCCCAGCTTTAGTTTTCCTCTTTCCACAACAGCCTCCATTCTGGCCTCCGGACAGTCCCACGCTCATTTTCCAGGTAAGGAGTGAGGAGCTCACAGCTTCTTACCACCTCTACAAAGGTGCACAGGCAGAGCTGCCTTTACGGTGTCTCCAGTCCAACGCTGGGCACCCCATTCCCTTCTGGCAGGGTGTTTTGCTGTTTGCCAGTGACCATTCCCATCTGAAAACCCCCATCACTGAGCTAAGCTGCAGGACAATACAATATTTTAAATCGTTAATGTCTATAGACCCTGTTTAATTTTAAATTTATGTACAACTTCAATCTGAGAAGTACCTGAAAATTAATCCCTGCCCTGAGGGTGGAGCCTGGCTGCTTTCTTGGGGTCTCTGAATGCATGAGTGGACCAGACCCATGGACACAAACAAGGAGGAACTTCAGAGCTGGTTGGGATGAATGCTGTCCTGTTCATGTTTGCAACTCAAGGACCTCTGCATCTGAGGAAAGGCAGAGAAGGAGGAGGTCTAGCTAAAGCCCCATCACCGACTTTCTGCAAGGGCTTGGCTCCAGACCTAGGGAGCGAACAAAAATGAACAAAAATTTATACGTGTCAAGAAAGGTGGAGGAGGTGATGAGCTGAATTTGTGGTTCCCTCCCACACCCAGACTGAGCAGGGCTGTCACACAGGGAGAGGGGAGGCAGATGGAGAGAAACACAAACTTGTGCAGGAAAAAAAATACATAACAACAAAAAATACAGTGAAAAAGCCTGATCCCTCCCTTCTCCTTCAGTTCCAAGCATCTGGAGAGGAAGGACAGATCTGAGCTATCTGGACTTACGTTTCATGTGAGTTCTGGTAGTGTCACATGCGGGTGCTGCTAAAGGCAGTGCTGTGGCTGTGGCAGTTTGTGCAGCCAGACCTGTTTGTGTATCTTCACGTCTACCTCTGTGGGGTACAGGCTGTCTTGCTAATGGCTGAACCTGGAAATGAGGGAGCAGCCTGGGACAGAGACACCTGGATCTCCAGGTGCCCTGGGCTGGGCTTCAGCTGGTAGGAGAAATCCCAGGTCCTGGACCGCGCTGGATTTGGGATCTCCTTTAAAATGCTTAACATAAAGAAAAGTGTCATGCAAAATTCCTCCTTGTGTCTACTCACTAGAGTCAAGCAAGTTGCTGTGAATACATATTTTCTGGAAAACAGCGTTCCAACTGTCCCAAAACTATGGAGATTCTAGCTGCATTTTGCAAACACTCTGAACTTCAAAAACAAGGAGAAAAAGAAGAAAGCGTTTTAAAAACTGCTCCTGTAAAGTATTCCTGCTTGCATCCAATAGCTTGGCTTCCTAATGGCTTCCAGTTACCAAGGGTTCACCCACAGCGTGGTAGGTCTTGGTTCAATCCCTCTGTCTGTGAGAGCTGTAGAGTCTTGGATAGAACAACCTCCCTTGGGCAGCAAGACCGTGGGACTACACCTATAACGTGTCTGAAGGGGGCTATATTCAGAAGGGTCTGAAGGGTCCACAGGGCGGTGCTGCCTCGTAGGATGACTTCAGCTTGAGAAGTGGGCCTGTGTGAACCTCATGAGGTTCAACAAGGCCAAGTGCAAGGTCCTGCACCTGGGTCGGGGCAACCCCCGGTATCAGTACAGGCTGGGGGATGAAGGGATGGAGAGCAGCCCTGCCGAGAAGGACTTGGGGGTACTGATAGACAAAAAGCTGGTCATGAGCCAGCAATGTGCATGCCAGAAGGTCAACCGTATCCTGGGCTGCATCCCCCGCAGCATGGGCAGCAGGGTGAGGGAGGGGATTCTGCCCCTCTGCTCTGGTGAGACCCCCCTGGAGCCCTGCCTCCAGCTCGGGGGTCCTCAGCGCGGGAAGGACATGGAGCTGTGGGAGCGGGGCCAGGGGAGGGCACCGAAATGCTCCGAGGGTGGAACAGCTCTGCTGTGAGGGCAGGCTGAGAGCTGGGGGGGTTCAGCCTGGAGAAGAGAGGGCTGCGGGGAGACCTTATTGCGGCCTTTCAGTACTTAAAGGCGGCTTATAAGAAACATGGGGATAGTCTTTTTAGCAAGGCCTGCTGCGACAGGACAAGGGGTGATGGTTTTAAACTAAAAGAGGGTAGATTCAGACTAAACACAAGGAAAAAAATTTTCACGATGAGGGTGGTGAAACACTGGAATGGGTTGCCCAGAGAGGTGCTAGATGCCCCGTCCCTGGAAACATTCAAGACCAGGCTGGATGGGGCTCTGAGCAACCTGATGTAGTTGAAGATGTCCCTGCCCGTTGCAGGGGCGTTGGACTGGATGGCCTTTAGAGGTCCTTTCCAACCCAAAGCATTCTATGATTCCATGATTCTATGATTCAGGCTCTTTACAAACTCCATGTCACCTTGTAGCAGACCAGGTCAGGAATGGCTTCAGATCATCTTGTCTACATGGTATTGCTCATGTGATGGCACTGCAGGGCAGATGGAGCATGCTAGGACCTGTCTGCCCTTTTGGAAGGTGCACACTCCTATGCTCACAAAACCACAGGGCATATATTTGAAGTTTCCTCCCTCCCATCCATCCTATGTCCGGGTGCATCAGTGGTTTGTCCTAAATCCAGCTCCCACTGCCCTGCCGAGGGTAAACACTTTGGACAACTGGAAAATTTGGTCTTGAGATTGCTCTTAAAACACAACACAGGTATAGTCTCATCGCTGGACCAGGGAATGCTCCATTGCTCCTAAAATCTGAAACAATATCACTAGGCAAGAAGGAGGGAAACTTAATAAAAAATGACCTGGCATTTGAGGCGCTCTCCTGGGAAATAAGAGGAGATTAAAATTCATCTTCCAAACCAGACAGAAGCCGGCATTTACCTTAGCGCCAGAAAATGCACTGGTCATGGGACTATCGAAGCCCATTGCTGCCAGTCCTTGCCTTTTTGAAAGAGCCAGTATCCGTCCTCACAGGGCAGAAACCTGGCTGCACGTTGAGTCCAGTCACTCATTAATTTAGACCTGGCAGGACCAGCCAAGCCAAAAAAGGTTAAAAATTGGTCCCTCTTCTTCCCTGAGAGATTTGTGGAGGCACAATAAATGGAACGATGTGGAAGCTGCCTCGCATTTGCTTTTCTGCTCTTCTCCAACAGGCCTCCCAGGACAGCAGACCGAGTGTGAAATGCAGAGCTCCAGTGTCTCTCCGTGCCTTTCTCTCACTCCATTGAAGGGAGAAAAAGGGCTTTAAGCAGGTCAGAGCAAGTGGATCTGCCTATTTGGACTCATATTTCTGCCAGGATAAGGAGATATTTGTATAGTGTGATAGTCCAAAGATACATTTTTATCTTGCATTCCTTTCAAAATGTTTTTTTTTATTAAACATTTAATGAGTTTTAATTGATTTTCACACCACCTCTGCATTATAGCACAGTCATCTCGCATTGCAGCGCAGCCACCCCCGCAGGCCCTCAACAACCTCGAGGACTGGAGGAATTGCCTATACTGCTCTCTGGTACGTGACCTTCTGGACTTCATGCTTTGAAGCCATTTCCACTTTTCTTCACGACTAGAAACATTTTTTACTGGTTAATAACAAGAGTCTCGTGTAATCGCTCGACTCTGAAAGCTCAGACTTTTCAAAAAATGACATATGTGATAGTTAATGATGTTTTTTGTGATTGTTGACATATTTTACAGAAAGCTCTTGCATTCCCCACAGCTTGAAAACGTCAAAAGCCAGGCAGATACGTGTTCAGCCACGAATTACGTGAGTCTGATATACTAGCAGCCAGGCTGTCTTCAGCTTGTCCTGCAGCCTCCCGTGTCTGTCTGGAGAGGTTCCTCCAGCCCAACACCTGATGGGTTGACCTGTACACAAAGTCCAATATACCCATGGAAAGATAAGTACGGCGACCCAGTCTGTTGCTGGTTAGATATTGGTCACATAAGAAACTAATCATAGAGATCGATGCTCATTCCTGGGAACCAGGCGTTTCATTTGCTCTTTGCTCTGCACCTGAGCCCTTTTCCATCGCCTCCGTCTTTGCACGGCGCTGCCGGTTGCTGCAGCGAGTCCCCAGTAGCACCTCATCTCCTCCACCACAGTTCCCTTGGCCTCCCCTGCTCCTCACTGCAGTTTCTGTCTCTATGTAAAACAATATGCCGTACACGGAGGACTCGCGGACCGTTAAACTCCTGCTAATCTGCCTCTAATGATATACTTACCTGCAGATCCCTTATTAATGGCAGATTTGGTTTCGGGAAGCAGGTTCCAAAGCAGCTTGGAGATTGCTGATCCAGGAACCCATCCTCTTCTCATTTTTACCTGCATTTGCCTGGTTTAGGCACTCATGTTTCTGCAGGAAAAGTGGCATCTAATGCCATGAGCAGCTGCGGAGGAGCCAGGCTCCAGGGTTCCTTCCCTGGTTCTCTGAAACCAACCTGCTGTTTGCCTTTGAACGACTAATTTATCCTTTCTCCCTGCTTTTTTTTTTTTTTTTCTCCGCTATCT
Organism: Platalea leucorodia; assembly: GCF_965183815.1. Classification (NCBI taxonomy): domain Eukaryota; kingdom Metazoa; phylum Chordata; class Aves; order Pelecaniformes; family Threskiornithidae; genus Platalea; species Platalea leucorodia. Next base: position 2,679,717 of record NC_138858.1, read on the forward strand.
TTCTGTAAACAGGACAGATGGTTTACACGGACTTTCAGAAAACCTTTGACAACTCCCTCATGAGATGCTATTAAGGAAGCTAAGTAGACATGGGGCGAAAGGTAAAGTATTGTCATAGAAACTAGCTAAAAGACAGAAACCAAGGAGTATGAATACATGTTCAATTTTTTAATCTAACCAAAAGCTGCCAGCAGAACTGGCCTGATATTTTCTAAAGGAAAAAAATAAAATCTATTAGAAAAGCCAGATTCCAAAAAACTGAACCTTTGCCTTGGGAAATACTATTTTGCAGAAGGTGTTCTTGTGTATACACATATGCGTATATACAGATGTGAATGTATACAATTTGTGTGCGTGTTCATTTATATTTGCATCATGAAAATCAGAATGGTTATGTCCTTTCAGTCACACATATCAAGCTAAATAAGGACAGAATAAATAGTAACCTGGAAATAGTCCCCAGGAAACTCGAGAGAAAATGATCATGAATTTCCAAAAAAATTAAGGCATGTGAAGTCGTCATAATGAGGTAATCATTGATTCTGAGAAAATAAATCAGAAAGCTTCACAAAACATCAAGGAATCATCTGGAACATCCTCCTGTGCCAAGGCAGCAGCAGCTCTGCTGCTGGCACTCCTGGAAGGCTGCTGCTCTAGATACTCATCCTCAAGAACTGCCAGCGGCAGAGGAGAACCTCAGTTCCCTGGGAACGCTCATCCAGGACCGCCGAGACACCTCTGCCACCCCAAACTCCAGCTTCATCCAGGCGATGCCACATCCCAGCCACCTTTTTTTACCATCCCACCAACTCTGGCAGAACCTGCACGCTTTATGCGCAGCAACGTTTCTGTTTTCCTGCGAGTGATCAATGACGATTACTTAGGAGCACGTTATCAAGAATGCAGGAGAAACTCCAGGAGAAACATTTTCTTTAGATGAGAATTTCCTTATCATAGCTATTTTCGTCTACTCAATAAATAAATTATAATCTAATACTGACTAAATTGATGCTGTATATTGCTAGGTTTGATTGAAATAGCCTGTGGAACTGCAATGTTATGAAAATCTAAGTAAATTCTGTCAGTGTGGTTGCCTGTGCATTGTTGTAAGGTTATTACTATTATTATTATTATTATTATTATTAATTATTATTATTTGGGATGAGAAATAAACAATAAGATGGCAAGAACTGCAGTTGACCCGAAGTATTTCAAATACCTAAAAGAACAGAAAAGAATTGAAGAGGGACCTAGATGAAAGAACCACATAAATGCAGATGAAGATTTGGGAATTTCTGGCAAATACACTGTGCATCGGAAGACCTGACCCATAGCATCCACGCATCTTGCTGAATGCGGAGCATGCTATAGCCATTTTTCCACCAAAAAGCGCAAAGAGATAACAAAACACAACACAATTCAGCGAAAGTCTGTGTAATGTACAGGCAGGTAAAGTGCTATGACAAAAAACAGGGCAGAAAATAACACTGAAAGTGCTAAAGCACCATCCAGAAAAATATTGACTTGTCCTCAACTGGAAAGATGTTGTTTTTTGGTTTTTTTTAACTGAAGCAATTCAGAAGAGGAAAGAGGGGCTTCTTGAGAGACTGGATTAGAACCAGGGACACAAATGAACAGATATGTAATAGAAACAAGGATATAATTAATAGCAAGTACAAGAGGACAGGCGGCAACCTTCAGAGAGGCAGAATAAAACTTTTCTCACCTTAGACATCTAGCCTACATGCATTCGAGCTTGTAATTCAAGCTCTTATGCATTCAGCGGAGAGAGTCGCGGAGCTCCAGGCAGGGGGATCCCGAGAGCCAAAGTTCGATGGTATAAATACACTGCTAAGCATGTGCCGCTGCTTGCCCTGACCTTCTCCCGAGACCAGGGATCCTGACACCGCGGCGACTGCCGTATCCGCTTCGCTTTATGCGCCGCACATAGCTGCAATGAGGTCAGTTTGGGTTTTAATCTGAAAAGCCCTGATTTTATTTTTTTTTTTTACAATAACACTGTGAAGAGCACTTCCCATTTAGACACTGGTTAGGAGCTGGGCATTGATTCTTTAAATGTATTCTTTAACTATATGGACCAAAATATCTCTCCCATAGAACCCTACTGAACACAACCTTATAGACGGAATATGGTTAGCCTGTAGCAAAGCCCATGGTTCTGAGTGGAGAATTTCCATTGGATTAAAATTGGACATAAAGAAATGGTAACAGTTTCCTATTTTCATCCAAAGAGGTGAAAACTTTTCAAATTTTTGCAAACATCCCAATTACACCTTCATCAAAAGCACCTTGCCGCAAATGACATAGAAAGAACTACTTGTAAAAAATCAATAAGTGATGAACAAGAAAAAAAAAAGTAAGTCTTTTAAGAATTTTCTTTTTTTAAGTCTTTCCAGAGTTTGTTAAACATTTCGAGAAAGGCAAAGAGCCCTTCACAGCAGACAAAACATTTTTCACCATATCGATTATGGTAAGGGGAGCTGCTTTTTTCTCCCCCAGAAAATAAACCCTTTTTCCGACAGAAAGAAAAGATGGGTATAAAGTGCTCCCAAGGTCTGTGCTGGAGTCAATAAGAGCGTACTCGTACATTTGACAAAGAGCCTTACTTCTACGTCGCTTCTGTTCTCTGCTTCTCATCGAGTGTTCATTAAAGTTGGCTGAAAACCCAAGACTTCTGTTCATGCAGAAGAAAAAGAAGTTTGAAAACACGTTATTCTGTGAGCCGTGAAATACAGGAAGCCTGTTTTCCTGGAGCTTTTCATTCTTAGCAGCTTGCTTCTTCATGCTCTTTCTGGTTTCAGATAAGGGCTGAAGGTTGATGGCCATCGTCTTCCTCCTACGGACACACTTGGGCTCTTCTCCGTCATCCGAGCCTTCCCATCAAACGGGAGCAAAAGCTATTAGGGGTGGACGGATGAACAGAGCCACACAGTGGGATTTTCTAAATTATCACAGAGATAATTATGACAATTATGGCAATTATCAACAAATTACGATGATTTCCATAGGAAAACAACGTCTCGTATTCAGCAAGAAAGCTAAGGCGCTGAGTTTGGGGTTGGTTTTGTTTGTTTGTTTGTTTGTTTACAGACAGATCCCCCCCAGAGTAATGGAGTGATGGGACACAGCTGTGAAGATGAATCCCTGTTATACCTTTATTCAGGTCAAGATGTTATCATGAGGTCTCTTAAACGTAAGAGAATTGCCCCAGCCATCTGGTTAATGACCATACTGAGACAGGTTTTCTATACTGACGCAAGGATAATTCTCTGCTGGAAAGCTCTGAGTATTTTTTATATATATATATAGAAATATATAAATCAGCATATCAAGGGAACGCCCTTTAAAATTATCTCACCCGGTGTTTATATTAACTCCCCCTTTTCTTTTTACAGCCTCCACAAAGCCCAATATACTTACTCCTGGTATCATTATTTGACTGAATACTCAAATTTGTGTAACTCCGATTCCCATTCTGTATAACACACATCAGCGTCGCGCACGTCCTTTTCCTCCTGACCTGATAAGCCTGCCTGCTGCGATATAGGCAGCCACATAACTAAAAGGAGATGGCATTTTGCCTGATGGATATCGCAATTTTAAATATAGCCAACTGTCCCTGCCCAGTTAATCTTGCAGCTACAGCTCGTTTCAGATTCACAAGCTGCAAACGTTCATTTTTGTGATCTTTTTCCTGGAGATTTTTTCCACGGTTGTGATTGTTGTTTCCCTTTAATCTAAAATTAGTTGCCTGAATTGAGAAATACATACTTTGTTTATGAAAAACATACCATTCGTGTTTATATCCTCTTTATACTTCCAAAATCAAAAAGTGTTTCAAAAACTAGTCAAGGTTGCTAAGTAACAATGACATTTACAAAACCTGTGCTGCACTTAAAGGTAAGGATATAATGAGAATATTTAAGACTATCATAAATTTTATTATAACCAAACGAATCCATTATTCTCATCAAAAGAAATAAAACAACTTCAAGTCCGTTCCGGGGATTTAAAAGTATTTTTTCTGGTATTTGGTTCCGGTCTGCGAATATTTCTTGTGAAGTGATGCAATTAGATGGGAACTCATTGCTCCGATTAAAGTGTAGCTGTTATAATTCAACGGTTGTGGTTGTTGTTTTGGTTTGGGGTTTGTTTTTTTTTAATTGAAGGGCTTACGATTAAATTGAATGCTGAGAAGAGGCTATGGTGTTCATGCAGGAGAGTAGCATCACTCGGTGAGCCTTTGAATACGTGGAAAAGAGATGCTTCAGAAGGCGCGATGGGTGGTACCCGCACAGGATGCGGTGGGAACGCAGCAGCCGCATCCAGGTCGCGCTCACTGGGGCCAAGAAAGCCGGTGCCTGGGAATGAGCGTGTGCATGGCCCCATGCAGAAAGCCAGGATAAAAGCCCTGAAGAACCTGCGCTTCAGCTTCTTGCAAAAAAATACCACGTGCGCAAATAGACACATGAAAAATTCCCTCTTTCCTCCACCCTTTGCCTCTTCCCTCTGCCAGCAGGAGGCAAGGAGAGGCAGGTCATATGGCAGGAAAGGTGGAACTTCATTTTGCTTTTTCCCCTCAAAACTCAGACAACATACACATGCACAGCTTCCCCAGCTGCCCACGAGATCAGCTAGAGAGGGAACACGGGGCAGAGCTCCCAAGGCGTCCTCGGGCAGAGTTACAGCAAGGAGCTGCAAGCAAACAGCAGCGGTTTGCTGCTGTCTGCTCCAGGGAGGTTTCCATGCAGAAGGAGCACAACCCACGGCCTCGGAGGCAATGCACAGCGCCAGCAAGCACTGTGCGTTTTATTCATCGCCAGGTATGAGCATCCCCGGCAGGGCTGCATCTGCAGCACCTGCGATGCCGTAGGACTGAAATCCCTCGGGGAACAGTATGCTCCAGAATCCTGACCCCAGGATGGATCATCACAACTTCCAAAACAGAAAAATGGGAAATGGTTATACTTGAATTTGCTTATGAATTAGAGTTATGCTCAAATTCGGCATCTTGTTCTGAATGCCTGTTTTATTTTTATTGCAGCGCTCTGACATCGCTAAGTCGTTGCCTTTGCCTGCCACAAGCCAAGAACGGTCACTGTTTCTTCTTAGCTGTGCTTCCCTGAGCTGGAGGCTCCTGGATCCCAGCAGATCACAGCAGCACCCAAATCCAAGGATTACAGAAACGTTAGGACGTCTGGAGGTCTCTGGTCCCAGCTCCTGCTCCACGCAGGGCTCTTGGCAGCAATGAGGCCATCATTTTCAGCTTTGCCTAGCCAAGTCCTGGGAACCACCAAGGAGAGAGATGCCACCTCTTTGGGTCTATGTCACCCTCCTCATCAAGAAGCATTTTCCAATATCTGAGCTGAAGTTCCCAAGTCACAGTTTGTGGCCTTTGTTTTATATCTGATGCTACCAAGGTGAGTTTGCCTCCATCAGTTTCGGAACTGCCCTTCAAGTGCCGGCGGGCTGCTGTGGGATCAGCCTTAGCTCCCTCTTCGCCACGCTAAAACAGCCCTCAATCCCTCCTCGCAGCCATGCTCCCTAACTCCTGACCATCCTTGCCACCTCCTCTGGGTCCTCCATGCTTCCCCCATTCCCTGGAAATCAAAAATAATGCAAACACAGCAAAGGTGACTCCTTCTTGCCTCTAATCATCTCCATACAGGTTCCCAAGCAGAAGATAAGTTAAAATGAGCTTCGTTTTGTCCAAATAGTAAATACCCTTCTCCTCAGTTGTAAAAACAAAGGAGCAAAGAAAACTCAAGATCTCAAACTAAACCTTTGAATTTTCCAACAGTAGATACTCCAGAGAAGAACTTTGTCCTCTTTCCTACGCCACTTTATCATCTACATATTTATTTGAAATAATTTTCATGCATAGCTACATAGACACATTTTTCATTACTGAGTAAAAACCCAGTGCATTCACACCAGTTTTCCTGAGCCCAATCATGCTCTGTGACCAGAACAGGACCTTATAAAGAAAGGTAGCACCTTTATTCCAAAATACCAAGCAAAAATAGAAACCTCATTTCCTTAATAGTATTTAATAGCTCTTAATATAGTATTTAATAGCTCTTAATAGTATTTTGGTGTAAAATTCAAACTTGTATTCAAACAAAGGAAGGTAGTAAATTATTGCTGTGAGCCTAATATTTTCTCCCGGGGGAAAGCTATTTCTGCTTGTCACCTTTATTATTTCCACATGCTTCATAATTCAGGTATTGCTGTTGCTCATTATGCATAACCTTGATTGATCATTTATACTAATTTTAGAAACAATAATGAATGCAGCATGGCTGATACTAATTGATGTTTTCTTTCAGTAATGAATGGTTTGACATCAATTCTGCACGCTGGCTGTTCCCGGGTCAAGCAAGAGGTAAAAACCCAAGCGGTCTTGTTTTGTGATGCCAGGCGACATTTGGGGTCCAAGAAAAACACACGGTTGTGGTTAACACCACCCGTGAGCCACCGCTGAAGGTCTTGCTTAGAAGGTTTTCATTAATGGCGTGCTCCTCATGGGGATGGGGAGCAAATGTGTTGTCTGAGCAAGGTCATGAGATGCTTACTCCCATCCCCAAGCTGCACGCGAGGGCTCAGCTGGGCTGTGGCAGCCGTCATGAGCCCGGGGGTCCAGCAAGCAGCAGCAACCCAACCCTCTGGGGATGCCTCGATTACTGTCCCGGGCTGGTTGCAGGTGTTTTTATGACCTTTAAAGCACTCAGCGGCTTGGTTCCCACTTACCCTAGAAACTGGCTCCCATCAGACAGCAGAAGTTGATATCGGGAGAGGCCCGCAAGGGTGCACAGCTCTGTTTTCAAAGGGATGGAGCTGCAAAAGGGCACTTGCGGTGCAGGGCTCCCAGCCCAGGAGGTTGCTTTGCCCACGTCCAGAGGCTGTACCACAGCTGCAGCTACGTGTTTCCATCCTCACCGTGAGTCCAATTATGCAGCTGTACATATCATAAGGACTGCAGGAGACCTATGGTTTCAGGCCCTTGTGTGACCTCAAGTTATAATTAAGTGCAAAAGACAAAACGAGTGACTATGAGCCGAGCCAGTCCTTGACAGAGCAAGTTGAAGTCAACGCTCCGGTGTGCTAGAGTTATATTTACTTCTGTCATCAAAAACTAACCTCCAAAACTGCAGTACATCAGCACTTCTCTCTATTAAAAAACAAGAATGTACAGGATGCAGAGGCAAACTTAAATGGTGGGAACCGTCATAAACTGTGGATTTTGCTGGATGTGCAAGTCCCATTAATGCTAATTGGAAAGCGTAGCATGAAGTAAACTGCCCACCATCCATATTTACCTGGCAGATTTGAGACACATCCACAGATTACATGAGCAACAGGTTAATAAATGAGCACAGTGGAAGTTCAGGTGAGGAATTTCTGACCTCCCCACACCCGGGATGCAGCAGCTACACACAATAAAAGCATGGGAATAGATGAGGACCTCAGGCTCCTCCAAATAACAAGCTGATCTGACCCTAGGTCTGAGCAAACAGCAGCCGGGGTGAGGGATTTATGCCAGCTGCGCAAAGGATCTCTTGTTTTGCACAGTCTCAGCCATTTCAGACAGAATATTTCTTTCTGATGTTAAAACTCCGACTTGGTCACAGCAGGTTGTATCCGAAATTAAAACTGATGGAAAAAGATAGATGTGGAGAGGATTTTCTTTGTGCTTGAAAGGCTGCTTACTTCTTCATGTTTTAAATTTCAGTGATTTTCTGTGTTGAAGTACAAAAAATGTCAAGCAGTTCCATATTTGCCCAAAACCGAGGGTGAATATTCACTAAATTTATAGAAACATTTCCTAGTGGTACAGGTTTCATGAGCAGGAGCCAGAGAGAAGAGTTGCAGTAAAGTTAAGATTAAATTATTGTGAACAAAATTAGTTTTTGGACTATTCGCTATCAAACTCTGGACTTCACCCATCACTCTTGAAGGCAAGGTCCACAGCCCAAAATATGAACCCTCCTGATGTCTGGGGAAATGCAGGTCTATGCACCAGCCTTGCAGCTCTGAGGTTCCACCAGTTAAGCGGAGCTTGATATAAAACTTGTGTTTGGTGTATCGGCATGATCTATACGGACCTCAGAACAAAAGTATTTAGGCATTTCTCAGCCGTCGATGGGTATGTGCTGACAGATGCCCCTGCGAGGCAGAACTGCTGCTCTCCGCTGCCTGCTGGGAACCTGCCCTTGACCTCTTCCCGGTGGCAGGGAAAGTCTGGGGCATCACAGCCCACCCCTCCCTTCCACGATACCATTTTTATCATGTCAAGTCAATGCATTTTTACTCTTTGCGACGAAACGAAGCATTTCTCAGGAGTGGAGTCATTTCTGCCAGCGCTTTCCTGATCACTGTGCAACAACAGATGCGCTGTGAGCAGGGACTGCTGCCGAGCCTTATCCCCTCCGGAGAGGGCAGCGTAAGAGGCAGAACCTTTTTTTCCCAGCTACATCCTTTGCTGTCACTTTCTAATAATTTGCCCTCCAATTATTGGGTTAGAAGAACTGATTATGAACTGAAGTCGCACTGCTTTGGGGAATTAAGTCACTTAAAAGGTTTGATAGAATTGATTATCACCTGTCAACAAGCCCAGCTCCCTGGCGCAGGAGCATCATGGTCTGCCTGCAGAAATAGTGTGCATGTTCACCCCCACGGCAGGGAGGAGGGGTCACTTTTGCTGCCAGTATAATTCATAAACGCCTGGTGAAAACCTTCCCTTCCTGTCCATGGGACGCTGCCAACAATGCCCATCGCAGTCATAGAATCATAGAATCGTTAAGGTTGGAAAAGACCCCTAAGATCATCAAGTCCAACCGTCAACCCAGCACTGCCAAGGCCACCACTAAACCATGTCCCTAAGCACCACATCTCCCTGGCTTTCAAATACCCCCAGGGCTGGGGACTCAACCCCTGCCCTGGGCAGCCTGGGCCAGGGCCTGACAGCCCTTTGGGGGAAGAAGTTTTTCCCAATACCCAACCCAAACCTGCCCTGGCGCAGCTTGAGGCCGTTCCCTCTCGTCCCATCGCTTGTTCCTGGGGAGCAGAGACCGACCCCCCCGGCTCCAGCCTCCTTTCAGGCCGCTGCAGAGAGCGAGGAGGGCTCCCCTCAGCCTCCTCTTCTCCAGGCTGAGCCCCCCCAGCTCCCCCAGCCGCTCCTCCCCAGCCTTGTGCTCCAGCCCCTGCCCCAGCCTCGCTGCCCTGCTCTGGCCACGCTCCAGCCCCTCCATGGCCGCCTTGGGGTGCGGGGCCCAGCGCTGAGCACAGCATTCGAGGGGCGGCCTCACCAGTGCCCAGCGCAGGGGCACCATCACCTCCCTGCTCCTGCTGGCCACACCGTTCCTGACACAAGCCAGGGTGCCACTGGCCCTCTTGGCCACCTGGGCACCCTGCTGGCTCATGTCCAGCGGCTGCCGACCAGCACCCCCAGGCCCTTTCCCGCCGGGCAGCTCCCAGCCGCTCCTCCCCACGCCTGCAGCGGTGCCTGGGGTTGCTGTGCCCCCAGGGCAGGACCCGGCCCTGAGCCTTGCTGACCCTCACCCCGTGGCCTGGGCCCATCGACCCGGCCTGGCCAGGGCCCTCTGCAGGGCCTCCTGCCCTCCAGCAGATCGACACTTCCACCCAGCTTGGTGTCACCTGCAAACTGACTGAGGGTGCACTTAAAGCCTCTCCAATGCAGCCTGGTTTCTTCCAGCACAGGTAGGACTGAACCGAGGGCTCCTGGCTTCACTGCACCCATGCCAGAGGGCAGCAATACAGTTATTTCTCAGCTATTCCAGATCTCTGGAGCAGGTCTATGTTCCCAGCTCTGACTGCACCCCTCCATAGATCTATAGCTGGCCACGTTCTCGCAGTCCGCAGCCGTTCACCGGCACCATTGCCAGCGCCATGCACCCATGCTAACAGAGTGCAATCACAGCTCCTCAAAGCCGCAAGAGCTTTCGAGGTGGCAATTGTCAGTCCTCAACCACTGCACTTGAAGTAGAGATCCGAAGATGAACCCAAGTAGTGCATAAGAACAAGCACAGTTTGTAAATAAAGTCCCATTTGCCGCGCCAGCTCCATTAATTTCACTGTTGCTTTGTTTTCCTTTGCAATATTACAGTCCAAATTAATTCACTGAGGGCTTCAAAAAGGCCAGGGCAATTCTGGGGATCACCACCTGCTTCCCCTAGAGACTGGAAAGCGTTAATGCCTTTCACTGAACGAGGCATGAAGGATACGTCCTCTGGAACAGCGCATGCAGTTCAGGGTCCCCTTGCCCATGAGAGCTTAATTCAAACCTGTATCACTTGTTGAACCTAGCAAAGGCAAAAGCTGAAAGGGCTTGGCCTCCTGTCTAAGCACCAGGGATGAGAAGAGCTCGGGCAGGTAAAAAAATGCTGGTAAGGGAACCTGTGGATATAAATTAGAAAGGGACTCACGTAGTGGTAAAGTAAGGGAGAGCTTTCTTGCCATCAAAGCTGAGAAGGCTGAGGAAGAGGCTCCTAACAGCAGGCACGTAGCCAAGAAAGTAACCTCGGGATGGAGTTTGGAGCACCAGTAATGCGACTTATTCATCTGGTCATAAAGACCAAGCCAGTCCTAGTTCAGGTGTCCCAGTATCTTCTGCTGCAGCAAGTTCAAAAACGCATTTTATTTGCAGCGTTGAATTTCAGAAAGCAGAAATCATCCTCTTATTGCATAAAGCTCTGATGAGGGTATTCACATCATTTTAGATATCTGATTTATGAGCATGAAATAGGCACCTCGCTGCCCTATCAATGTGGTCCCGTAAAATGATTCAAACCACTTAGTTCCGTTAATCATACAGGGAGCACAGCAGTTCTCTGAACTGCTCTCCATGTAACCACTTAATTAACTGAAATGACAGATATGTGCCAGAAACTGAATCTGGCTCTAAACCCAAGTTTTGGATTCAAGTCCTTTTTCCAAAGGAAGACTTTCCTCTAATGCAAACGTGCAGGAGCCAATAAACACTGCAGGAGAGAGGACGTACACAACCCAGCCTCGATCAGGCTGCACAAAGCCACTACCAGGTTATTTGCACAGACCAGTCAATTTATTATCTACACAGAACAATTTGGGTTTCGTCATCCCAGGATCACCTGGAATAAGTAGGCACCACGTTGAAGAAAGCACTACCAGAGGACTCCTCTGTGACAGTGGGCCGGGGCCAACTGGGTGAGGGTCAGCAAGGCTCAGGGCCGGGTCCTGCCCTGGGGGCACAGCAACCCCAGGCACCGCTGCAGGCGTGGGGAGGAGCGGCTGGGAGCTGCCCGGCGGGAAAGGGCCTGGGGGTGCTGGTCGACAGCCGCTGGACATGAGCCAGCAGGGTGCCCAGGTGGCCAAGAGGGCCAATGGCATCCTGGCTTGTGTCAGGAACGGTGTGGCCAGCAGGAGCAGGGAGGGGATGGTGCCCCTGCGCTGGGCACTGGTGAGGCCGCCCCTCGAATGCTGTGCTCAGCGCTGGGCCCCGCACCCCAAGGCGGCCATGGAGGGGCTGGAGCGTGGCCAGAGCAGGGCAGCGAGGCTGGGGCAGGGGCTGGAGCACAAGGCTGGGGAGGAGCGGCTGGGGGAGCTGGGGGGGCTCAGCCTGGAGAAGAGGAGGCTGAGGGGAGCCCTCATCGCTCTCTGCAACGGCCTGAAAGGAGGCTGGAGCCGGGGGGGTCGGTCTCTGCTCCCCAGGAACAAGCGATGGGACGAGAGGGAACGGCCTCAAGCTGCGCCAGGGCAGGTTTGGGTTGGATATTAGGAAAAATGTCCTCACGGAGAGAGTGGTCAGGCCCTGGCACAGGCTGCCCAGGGCAGGGGCTGAGTCCCCATCCCTGGAGGTATTTAAAGAACAGATAGATGTGGTGCTCAAGGACATGGTATAGTGATGGACTTGGCAGTATTGGGTTAACGGTTGGACTCGATCTTAAGGGTCTTTTCCAACCTTAACAATTCTATGATTCTATGATACTATGACAGTGATTTTTCTTAACCTAATTATATACAAAGCAAAGCTACAGGCACCATGAGCAAAGTTAGATCAACTTCTGTAACCGCAAAGGGAAGCCCCGCTGTGTTTTTGCGGCACATGGTGGGAGACAATGGGCAAAGTCTTGGAAAGAATTCAGCAGATTGAGCTTTCGACCAGGACATGTCATATAAAAAGCTGAACTGGAAAAAAAAAATTGAGCCCAGGGAAAGCCAGACCAAGTGGTGTTCCTTTGGTTAGAAAGGACAAGCATTGCCCAGGGCTTATCTGAAGTGTCACCTTATCTCGAAAGCAGTGTAAAAAACAAAGGTTGGCTTATGGAGGAATCTGCATTTCTTTAGCCAGGTATTTGGATTTAATGTACTAAGACATCCAAACCTGCTGAAATGAACAGCAGCCTGCCTACAAATCCTTTGGACATCATTTATCTCCGCATTTAATTTAAACTGCTACCATCAGCCCATCATAAAAAGACCCGAGGGACACTGGCCCGCAAGCTGAATGTGGTCCTAATCCCTGCGAACCAGATGGCACGCATTTACACACCATATAATCCCCCTAGTTTACCTGGGAGTCTGTGCCAAACCAGAGATAGGAAACTTCATCTCTGCCTGTTTTCCCAAGGCTTTGGACGATGCCAGTTGAAGATAAATTTATTTCCTAATATTCCATGATATCGTGTTATCAGATAAAGGATTTTCATGTCTACTACAAACAGCACAGGCAAGACTGCTCTTCCCCCCCATCGTGAGACTTGATAAAACAGTTGGGTCACATCCCCCGTCCAAGGGAGACAGAGATAAGAGCTACAGCTTCAAGCAAGTCACCTTGAAGCTGATAACAACACTCACAAAGCTCCTTTGAGTATCAGTTCAGTGCTAACGAGTTGGAACTAACAAACACACGCAGAGGCAGGGTGGATGGATGAGCTTGGGATACAGCTGCACTGGGATACAGCTGTTTGCCGCTTAACCTTGGGGTGGGTAACAGGGGGATGAAGTGGGCAGGACCATGGGCACTGCATCGCCCCGCTCTGCCCTTGACCAGCTATTTTCAGCAGGAGCCACGTACTCCACGGCAGGGAGAGCAGCCCCGGTTGCTGCGTGCATCACTGCCATTGCATGGCAGAAACATTTCTGATCTGACCGAGGAGGAAGGGAGTAAGGAAAAAAAAAAAGCCACGTTTCATAAGAGTCCAGCATATGTCTCAAAACACCAGCCCCCAGAAGGCCTATCGAGACAACATTTGGCACACTTCACGCCCAGCTCCTCAGCTATCCCACTGTGTGTGAATCATGGAAAAAATGAAAATGCATTGCCTACGAGATAACCCCAGAGATGGTGGTTATTGTCAAAGACTGCAATGCTCCCGTGTTTCACTCCGCTTATCAGACCCAGCCAACATCAGCCATCTGGTGCCAAGGTGAATCATTTCCTCCAGCCCTGCCCATTTAGGTGAACCACCTACAGATGACTCACAGGGTCCGCTCCAAATCCGGAAAACAAAAAATATCCCCTAAAAAAAGGTTCTTTCACCATTATCAGAGATGTGAGGGCCACCTTTCCACTCCTCGTGCTGAGCGCTGCCAGCCACGGGAGCTGGCCATCCTTATTCCCATCCTCTATCTGGGACATATGGTTGCAAGGAGAGATAATGCTGCTAATGAGTCAGATGCTGGATAAAATTAAAGCTCTCTGAAAGTCTCCTTTAGCAAGGAACCTCGTTTAAGCCACATGAAGTATAGCCAGACCCTTGGCAGCACAATGAACTTATTCAATAAAATAATTGCTTTTGGCAAAACTACGATAATAACATCACTCCGACAAAAATGTGTTTATACAGCCATCTTCATAGATTACTCCCTTTCTGTCACAGGATAATCGGCTGGGAGAGATCAAGATGCTCACGGCTCGCAGCTTCTGCTCCCTTGGCAGCACAGCCCACGCGGCCAGCAGAGACCAGGCAGAGGACAAAGAATAAATGACTTGGGACCACCCCGCATCTGTCTCACAGGGGAGGAAAGCAGTCCCCGTGCCTTGCCCCAGGACTGAATTTCCCCACAGAAGAAAATTAACTCATGGACTGACATGAGAAAAGCTATAAAGTTTCAAGGTGTCCTGAAAGGAGCTGAGCAACAGCCACAAGGATGCAAGAACCAAATCATCTGGGGCACCTGGCATTTTTTCACCGACAAACTTCTGTTCGGCTCTTGAGCAACACCACAAAAAGGCATCCTCTGCCCAGCCCTGTCCTTCCTTTACACCTCTCCTCACGAGGGCTCTTGCTGCCTCCCCTGCCTGCACTGCTGCCTTAGCACAGCATAGAATCATAGAAACATTTAGGCTGGAAAAGACCTTTAAGATCATCAAGTCCAACCATTAACTCAGCACTACCAAGCCCACCACTAAACCATGTCCCTCAGCACCACGTCTACCCTTCTTTTAAATACCTCCAGGGATGGGGACTCAGCCCCTGCCCTGGGCAGCCTGGGCCAGGGCCTGACAGCCCTTTGGGGGAAGAAGTTTTTCCCAATATCCAACCCAAACCCGCCCTGGCGCAGCTTGAGGCCGTTCCCTCTCGTCCCATCGCTTGTTCCTGGGGAGCAGAGACCGACCCCCCCGGCTCCAGCCTCCTTTCAGGCCGTTGCAGAGAGCGATGAGGGCTCCCCTCAGCCTCCTCTTCTCCAGGCTGAGCCCCCCCAGCTCCCCCAGCCGCTCCTCCCCAGCCTTGTGCTCCAGCCCCTGCCCCAGCCTCGCTGCCCTGCTCTGGCCACGCTCCAGCCCCTCCATGGCCGCCTTGGGGTGCGGGGCCCAGCGCTGAGCACAGCATTCGAGGGGCGGCCTCACCAGTGCCCAGCGCAGGGGGAAATCATGCCCTTACTGGCTGCTGCAGCCTTGTCCTCCCCTCCTCACAGCCTTTATGGGTTTCTTCCAGCCATCCACATCAAACTCAATGTTTCATTTGCCCCGCTTCAGCCAATGCTGATTCTTTTACATTCTACTGCTTTCCTCCTTATTCCTTTTATTCTTATTCCGTGCAACAGAATTACAGCTCACTTTATCCTGTCTCATTTTATCCCGTCTCCCACATTTGAACACTCTCTTCTACCCCACAGCCTTTTTGTAGACTTCCCAAATTTGTCTAGCTTGCACACACCTGTTCTCTCCTCTCTTCTTCATTCCCTACGTGAAACACACCTTCTGAAACCATTAAAATATGAATGAAATTAAAAGATTTTTGGAACTCATACTACAAACAAAGCTGACTGAATAATCGCTGTTATAGCTCTGCCAAGGCGTAAAGATATTTCAGACTATATATGCTATAGTTTGGGCTTAACCTGAAATGAGAATGCTGCTGCTCTCTCCAAAATAACAATAGAAAATCCTTTAAAACCTTCCCTTTTCTTTTTTGTGGTTGAACAAAATGTTCCTCCAAAAGAAAACAAGACGTCCAGGTCTTTTTATAAGGGGATTATCCTTTTTTTAACCTTATTTAATATAAATGGATGAGAACTGGAACCATTTTTGAAAACAAAAAAACCTGAAGTAAAACTGAAATGCTTCAATTTGAAAATGTTATGATTAAACAACCCAGTTATCTGGTTTGTTTGTAGTCCTTGGTTGCTATGTTTCACCTGATTAAACCCGAATGGTTTCAGTTCCCCAAGAGGACAAGCGCTTTCGGCTTTGCCGTCAGCCTTGCACATCCCTGACAGCTCCAGGATTCCGACGTCTCTGCCACAGACCTCTTCAGCAGCGGGAAGAGCGTAAGGCTGGAACAAGTAGGGAAAGGTAACGGCGAGATCTTTCCAATGGGTCTTGTTCATCTCACTGAGATGACAGCACGCAACACCTGAAATTAGTGGATTGTGAGACTCTTTGAACAGTCTCTCCTCCAACATCTTTTCCTTAGACATTCATCTGACTGTCTTCAGACAGGCTCAGTTCCCCATTAGCACAAAGGAGCATGGCATTTATCAGAAAGACCTTTCTGCTGCAGAATGAGCAAACACAAGACTTAGAGGGGAAAAAAGGTGCAATTCCGCTCCAAAACCTGGTCATGGAAATAAAAAACAAAAATTACAGAAATGTAAGAAACCTTATAGCTTCGTTCATCTCCATTATGTTGTTAGCAGAGAGCAGAGTGTAGAAACTAGCACTAAATAGGCTAAGTAGTTTTCCCAGCAAGATTTTTTTCCTGTGCAAATGTAGACTTGTAACAGCACTGATGTATCTTAAGCTGCTAAGCCGTTTACATCTTCCACATCCAAGGAAAGTTTGTTACTGGCTGCTCGAATGTCCTTGGTGAGTAACTATTTTGTGTTAATACCTGAATATATTGCTATGGTTGAGTCATTTTAAATGAGTAAGTTGAACTTGAGCAGTTCAAGTTGAGTTGAGGGAAACAACTCTTACAGAAGTTTTATGGTATACAAAGATGGTAACAGTACTGTATTAAATATCTTTGTAAATCAATGTTGCAGAAAGCTCGGTGGTAACCCAAGTTATTTTTCTAGTCGTCACAGTGATGACAATATCCGTGAGCCAACACTGAGCCTGTTCCCCAGGGCTCAGTCCTGGGTCCAGTCCTGTTCAATATCTTCACTGATGATCTGGACGAGGGGATGGAGGGCACCCTCAGTCAGTTTGCAGGTGACACCAAGCTGGGTGGAAGTGTCGATCTGCTGGAGGGCAGGGAGGCCCTGCAGAGGGCCCTGGCCAGGCCGGGTCGATGGGCCCAGGCCACGGGGTGAGGGTCAGCAAGGCTCAGGGCCGGGTCCTGCCCTGGGGGCACAGCAACCCCAGGCACCGCTGCAGGCGTGGGGAGGAGCGGCTGGGAGCTGCCCGGCGGGAAAGGGCCTGGGGGTGCTGGTCGACAGCCGCTGGACATGAGCCAGCAGGGTGCCCAGGTGGCCAAGAGGGCCAGTGGCACCCTGGCTTGTATCAGGAACGGTGTGGCCAGCAGGAGCAGGGAGGGGATGGTGCCCCTGCGCTGGGCACTGGGGAGGCCGCCCCTCGAATGCTGTGCTCAGCGCTGGGCCCCGCACCCCAAGGCGGCCATGGAGGGGCTGGAGCGTGGCCAGAGCAGGGCAGCGAGGCTGGGGCAGGGGCTGGAGCACAAGGCTGGGGAGGAGCGGCTGGGGGAGCTGGGGGGGCTCAGCCTGGAGAAGAGGAGGCTGAGGGGAGCCCTCATCGCTCTCTGCAACGGCCTGAAAGGAGGCTGGAGCCGGGGGGGTCGGTCTCTTCTCCCCAGGAACAAGCGATGGGACGAGAGTGAACGGCCTCAAGCTGCGCCAGGGCAGGTTTGGGTTGGGTACTGGGAAAAACTTCTTCACCGAGAGGGTGGTCAAGCATTGGAACAGGCTGCCCAGGGCAGGGGTTGAGTCCCCATCCCTGGAGGTATTTAAAGAACAGATAGATGCAGTGCTTGAAGACATGGTATTGATGGACTCGACAGTGATAGGTTGACGGTTGGACTTGATGATCTTAAGGGTCTTTTCCAGCCTTGACGATTCTATGATTCTATGATATTTCCCGCACCCTGCTGACCCAAGTTCCTTGCACCAAAGAGGCTCCTTAGAGATGCAGAAGCATCAGCCCAGGAGCCACAGGCTGGTGGGGAATGGGAATATGTCCTAACTCATTGACGGGCCGTGGTGAAGCCTGGCAGGGCTTCAAGGCACAAGAGCTGCAGACGATATGGAAACAGGTCTCTGCACACAAACTTTCACACTTCCTACGAGCTCAAGCACAAGATAACAAGATCTTGCATTGGTAGGATAGTCAAAATTCCTACTGAGACTTGTCAAAATTAGGTTAAGCCTGGAAATTACTAGCCTGTAACATGTAAGCATCACATTCTCCTTCACCCCAAAACTCATCCATAGTACCAAAATGAGCACAACATACACCAACATCCTCCTGAACCAGCCACTTCGTATTATTACAAAAGAAATGTTTCTTATACCTCTCCCAGAATAGCTGCTCACAGATTAGATGGGCACATGAAGGAAGATCATTAGGCCCTCACAACAATTTAATATAAGTAAATAAGAAGGACAACGAAGGTTTTAATATTTCATCTAACAGACCCAGAAGAAAACACTAATTGCATTGAATAAGACTCTTATCCCACTATCTAAATATTTATTCTGCATTAATCAAAGGAGGGGGGGATGCCCACAGACCAAGAGGCCAAAGGCAGGTACATACCAAGCCCTGCGGTTAATTAACAGCGTGCATGTAGGCGCCAGCAGCCTGGTGGAAAAATATTGGCACCCTTTGTCAGGCAGCGGTGAGAGGAAGATGATGAGCTTTTTAGGAAGAGTATTGATGAGTCAGGACCGAGCACTGCGTGCCGTCTTCACTGCGTTTGCAGAGGGCTGGCTGGATATTTCCCTGAGCAGGCAGCGGGCACAAGGAAAGGGGACACAGCACACGGTCACCATCGCAGGCGCTGGGATGTGGAGACCTGCCCAGTGCTGACTTACTGCTTATATAGGGGAACTGGAAGATGAAACCTTGCGCTGGCAGGACTGGGGTGGCAGGGAGGGGGCCACGGGCTGCGTGGGTTACTCCGGGTGCCTTAATTTTAGTACATACATCCAGGAAATGTGTCTAAAAAATGCACTTCAGTGTTTTTCCCAGGCCAGATGGTGTCCATGCTGCAGCGATGGGGTGGCATATGGGAGCAATGGCAGGAGACTTCATCCTTGCACCCAGAAATGCCCGACAATTCAGATTTTATGAAGGATCATGCAAGGAGGTCAATCCCAAGCAGCTCTGGGCTAGGTACAGGGCTACTATTCCTCCTCTCCTACCAGGGTGCAGGGGCAACTGGGGTTTTGAAGCTCTGCACAACCAGCAGCTTCATTTTTCCAAACTCGGTGAGCAAGTTTGAGTGCATTTATCAGGAAACTCAGCTCCTCCACTGAGAAATTGCTTTCTCTGCTTGGACATTAATTTTTCTTTCACTCCCAGCAAAGGAGGAATATTTATTTATTGGTCTCTTAAGCAATTTTTGCATTACGTTTGCCATTGTTCAACAAAAATAAATCTCGTATTTGACTACCAGTAGCCAGAGACTGCAATCGTCCTATTACAGCAAAGCACGTGAAGTTATTTCCTACAATTTGCATAAGCTTGAAATTCCAGAGCCTTGAAATCAGTTGGAAAGAGATTAATTGCAATTGTTTAAAACCCCTGTAGCTCTAACATGTTCTGGAACAGAGTAATACCAGGGTATAAGTGTCTACTATTTGCCTTCCACAATTCTTGGAGAGCACAACTGAGAGCGAGCCTTCTCTTCAGTAATATAGATATTGAAAATCTGTTTGGCTTCACCGCTGACCCTTTCAAAGGTCTGATAGCACGCTCCTAAAAGAAACAGATCCTGCATTAAATTGGTCCTTTTGAGATCAATTGTGGGTAGGAGTTGGTACAAATCATATTCTGTCTGAAAAGCCTCTTTCACTAAAGCTGTAAACAGAAGACCATATATTGACACTCTTCATTCAATAATTGCACGGCCTGGCTCAAGACCATAAATTTTTTTGGCATTTCTTTGACAAAGGGTCCTTTAGAGCAAGTGCTATTAATTTCCCAAACAGAGCTATCTCTCAATTGCTCCCAAAGCAAAGATTCATTTGAGACTGTCAGAAGGAAAAAAAGATATTTGAATTAGTCATTCCCTCCTGTTTGGGTTCTCCCACACATACAGATGTGCCCCAAGCTCTCTTCTTCCTCTCGACCTGCAGCACCAGTGAGAGCCAGACCCACTCCATATCCCTGCATAACTCAGAAATGAGCGGATTATTGCACAGGAGCCTAGAGCGGTAAATAACGCAGCGGTCTGAGCAGCAGCCTCTTAGACCAAGATGAATAATCATCTACAACCAGCACGTGTAACTCTGGCGTAAAAGATATTTCTTACAGCAGAGCACGATGATATATGCTTCAACAGAAAGCATGGCCCCACTTAACATTTGCATCAGAGATACCTGCTTGTCCAACAACTTCATCTTGAGTTAAAACCTCCAGACCAGGGTGCACTGGAGCCAACAGGACCAGGAGCTTCTTCTCCAGGGTACCACAAGCCCAGGGAGACTCTGCAAACAACCTCGGCAGAGAACAAAATGCCTCAAAGCATAGGGAGGAGGCCAGGGAAAAGTTATACATGCAGCTGGGAGCAGGAAAGAGCTTTCAGCTGGAGGAAGGATCACTCTGGCTTGATTTTCTAGCTGCTGCAATTTGTGGCCTTGCCCTGGTAAACGAGCTGTGGTGGGAAGCTCACTTGCTGCCAGGGCTTTGCCCACCAGTTTTACATCTCCTCTGACAGGTCCATCACTGCTAAGACCAGACCACTGAATGCCCCCAGAGCATCATTCATTTTTGAGAGCTTCTGCTACTTTGGCCTTGCCTGGGAAAAAGGGTAAGAAGTCATCAGAAGTTTGTCAGTGCCAGATCTAATACCTGAGCTGTTTTCTTTCCAAGTGAATCATTTATCAAAGTGGGGAGGAAGCGAGACTGAGAGGAACAAAAAAAAAAAAAAAAACCACTCCCTGTCAAAACAGCAACCAAAAGCATGAAAAAAAAAAAAAAAACCAACCCCAAAAAAAAACCCAAAAACCACCCGACAAAACAGGCAGAGCTGCAAAACCTGCGTCCTTTGCACATAAAGTGAATTACGTTCTGTGTTAGCAACAAATGCTTGAGGAAAAAAAAATTGAACAGCCACCGAGACCATGGCTGGAACGGAGCGGCAGATGCCTTCCCAGTGGGGCCACGGGTACCCTGCCAGCCCTTGTTCCCTCTGTCACCTCTCCATCAGCCCAACTGCTTCAGATGGGCTTCTACGAGCAAACAGCACGGGGCTGGGGGAACCTCTCAGAGCATCGAACCCATGCGTGTGCGAGCAGAGCCACCAGCGCACCTATGCCTGGACATGGAGGCAGGGGACCACCCCAGCTTCTCCAGGAGCAACGCTTTCTTCTACACAAACAGATTAGAAAATTCAGAAATAAAACTGGAGTCTGCAGAGAGCAGCTGTGGGCACGTGTGTGTGTATATGTACGTACATATATAATATGTGGGTTTTGTCTCCTGCATGGTGCTTGCTGCCCACACGCATCAGCCACCAGCAAGGGTGACCCTCACCCGCAGGGTCTGAAGGTCTTCGTGATGAACAAGGTTGACCTCGTAGCACAGGACAAGATATCTTGGATTTGCTGGGAGACTGGGAAATTCAGGAAAAATGGTCTGTACAGTAACAGTTTGTCTACCTTTTCTATAAGGTTTTAATGGATATTTAATTACATGATGGCTTCTGGCTCTCTGACAGGCTTTGTGCCCCAGTCAGTGCTGTGATAGCCCTGCTTTAGGCATGGTTAGGGTTAGGCAGGTCCTCCTGGCAGCAGCATCTTCCAAAGTGCCTCTCTGCAGAAGGAGGCAAAGCACCTCCCGCTCCGTGGTAGTGCCTTGCAGGTAATGAATTCCAGAGAAGAGCTCAACTGGGATGAGTTTTGGAAAAAAGCCTGAGGGGAAAATAATAATTCTGTCCCCAGGGGCACCTTCGTGGTGTCACGCTGTGGTTTTGGGGTGCTTGGCTTCGAAGCCTTCGCAGCGTTGTGTTGGCAGAGCTGGCATGGGCTTGGTTCGGGACTGATTTATGCTACTTCGAAGTCCCAGCTCCCAAATTGTTTATTATGTGAGGTGACGGGTGTAATCTCCAGAGCTCAGCCCTGCAAAGGGAAGTCCCCAGCACCTCCAAGTCCACGGACACAGACAAAAGCTAAAGACATGGTGCCTTGCTATACCCAGCCTCCACAGTACACCCAACCGTGCTATTAAAATCTACGCTGAAAGCCTTCCTGGTTGTCTCAATCCCTTCTTCACAGTCCGAGGAACATTATTTATCACAGCTCAAAGAACAATACTAACTTTTAAGGCTTTTACTGGCTGTTTTGCTCTATTACAAGCAGGCTTTTCACTTTTTCTTCCTAGCACCTTCCTCTCCGCAAGCAAATTGAATCCCGAAGCCCGGGGAAGCGACCTTACTCTTCTTCCATAGACAGCAAAGGCACAATTCACGCAGGCTTTCGGCAATATCAATTTCCTCGCTCACAACTGCCTATATCTTAAATGCCACACAGATGCTTCGCCTCTTGTGTACCCCCAAAATGCTGTCATTTCCCCTGGGCAACTTGGGGCAGGCTCACACCGGGTTATAAAACTACCCCAAAACCTACAGTTTGTGGAGGCCAGTAATATGCTGAACAGAGCAATTCCCCTATTGACACGCTTGCAGGCACGCAGTGCTTTCACTGCTTGCTTTGCAGCGTTTCATCCTCTGCTGCTGCTGTATATGAAGTTAAACGGAGCTCAAGTCCTGCTGAGCGCCAGGGCTGTCCTCAGCAGGCAAGCGCGCAAGGATTTTACCCCCAGCACCCCATGGATTTTAGGCCAAGGATGCTGCAGTGCCACACGCCAGAGCCCCTCTCCATCCCGTCCCGCACCATCCGGGGCTGCTCCGCCATCACAGCTCTCGATACCATCCTGTATAACATCTGTGCCATCTCCCACGGCTCACTAAGGCTTTGATTATCGCTTCTTACCTTTTTATCTGTCACCATTCCCCATAAAATACCTGTTGCTATTCTTTTTTTCATTACACTTTGATTTACATTAGGAAATTACTGAACATTAAACCACCCCACTGCAGCAGCGGCCGTGCCGGCTCAGGTGAGCACTGTTCTTCATGCAGTTACCACAGTCCTCCATTACTTCTGCGTCCCCTTGTACCTTTTGATTTGGGATGGTTTAAGATGACAGCGTAAGAGTTCGGGTGCTCGCGGGTGCAAATGAGCTCGGCAGCATCAAGCAATCACATCAAGCGATCAGTGCCAGCTGCAGATCTGGCCCACGAGGTTTTATTCTCTCAGGAGCTCAGACTGCACTCCACCACACTGAAACAGTGAAGAGGCTTTTAAGCATCCTTAAGCATCCACATCAGTGTACTTTGATGTCCTTCAGCTTGCTCGCTGGGCAAAACGGCCTTACTGCTAAAGAGAGCAAGGGCTCCTGCTTTCCTCAAATGTCATAACAAGTTCTTAACAACCTCTTAAGCTCCTGAAGACATCCACCCTCAGCCTGGAGACCATTTCCAGCTCTTCTTAGAAACATAGAATCATTTAGGTTGGAAAAGACACTTAACATCATTGAGTCCAACTGTTAACCTAACACTACCAAGTCCACCACTAAACCATAGCCCTCAGCACCACATCTCCCCATCTTCTAAATACCTCCAGGGATGGGGACTCAGCCCCTTCCCTGGGCAGCCTGGGCCAGGGCCTGACTGCCCTTTCGGTGAAGAATTTTTTCCTAGTATCCAGTCTAAGCCTCTTGTCCTACTACAGGCTCCCAGGGCAGAGCCGAGCACCTGTAGGCCCCACAATAAATGCCATGAGCTCTGTATTCCCACTCAGCCATTGGCTTTATTTGTTTGGAGATGCTTTTGCACTCCCTCATTTATGAGTTTCATTCCCTTCCTGCACACACTTATTCATGAGAGAAATTAGCTGCTCTTTAACTGTGCTTCGGTGTCGCCAATTCCTCTCTCCTTTGCTGCATCTTCACCCCATTCCTTGCTGCCTTCACGCTGCCGCCGGTGCAACTTCCTTCTCCCCGTGCACCGCTTTCCCCAGGAGCATCGCCTACGTATTTTTCAGACAAATCTCTATCTCCTTTACGCAGACTGAGTTTGTCTCGCGATCCATTTGCGATATGGCAGAGATGCGAAACCCTTCCTCTAATAGTGCTTTGATAGAGCGATCGTTGAAAGGGTTGAGGGTTCAGCAGAGCCGGTGCCGCACAGCACACACAAAAGCAAGAATAAGGAGGTGCATCAGGAATATCGAACCTATTGGGAGCTTTAGCAACATCTCACAAGATGTAGCACCTGTATTATCTTTATCTTTTCATTCCCACAACCCCATATTTACTCACTAAAAGCTTCCCTTTCTCCCGACTCTGTAGGTCTGTGATTATTTCCTGCTGGCAAGAAACCCAAGCATCACCCAGGTCCTACGTGAGGAGGTGTAGCAGTTGGAGAGGAAGCGATCTTTCTTAATAATCAGCCCTATACCACAAAAGTTTTGTCAGGATTGGGATTGGAAAGTGCCAGATTGTAATCGATAAACTGCAAAGGGAAATGAGGACCATTTTAAGATGTGGTTTTTTAAAGGAATGAAAACACAACAAGTACAGATATGAAAAGTATCACTTGGGAGAGCAGTCAAACCACATCAGGATGTGAAGGAGTGACAGGAACAGCTTTAGGTAATTTTAGATTCATGTAGCAGATCAATGAGAATAAGGAAACCTGGTTTCCAACCAGAGGTGATTTGTGTGTAGGAAAAGAAAATTATGATAATGGAAATATTGGAGAGGTAGAAAAGGAAGGCTGCCATGTAAAACCCCACTCAAAAGTAACCTTTCGGGGGAAAAAAAGGCAATTCCCCCCTCCCCACACAGCCAGCCCTCTTGCTAACCCGCCTGCTGAGGTCAGCCCAAGTCAGCTTAACAGAGATGTAGATAAGCTCAGAGGTAATAAGGTGTATATCTTGCCCTGTTCAACGCTTTTATATAGTATTTCAGTTGGCTATTTTCCATTAAAACTAATCATTTAATAGGTGTACAAATCTCTTTTATTAAGTAACTTCATGTCCGCCCAGTACCATTCAAGTTTGACCATTTTTGGTGACTAATCGAAAGAGAAGTTGAACTGTGCATGGACTTACCAGTAGCTGCTTATAATTAAATGATTAATTACCTCTTCAAGTCTTGCTGTTTTCAGGTTATTTTTCATACACATTCGATACTGGATAATATCCTGACAAACATCTGGATCCCTGTTAGGAAAACTCAGCCTCCCGGGCTGGCGGAGGTGGTGGGGATGCTCGAGGGCAGCGTTGCTGCAGGGAGGGTGGACGGAGGAGTCAGGGGTTTAGGAATTACTGAGTTGTTCAAAGGACACTTCCCAACGTGCCCATGCATGATGCTACCCATGACCCCGTGCCTATCTCAAGGCAGACATCATCACCCCAATTTTTCTGACAGAGATGCCAAGGGCAGTACATATGATTTTACCCAAGATACCTTCACCTCCTTTGTCATTTCAATCAAATATCTATCTATAATTGGTCCTCTGAAAACCTGTCCCAAAGGATGCAGCCCTCAAGGTATGACCAGGGGATGAATCCTCCCGCAGCACAACGCCCCTGTGGGAATTTCCCAGCTTGCTTCACATCCCATGCTCCGGTGACATGTCTTTCCACCTGCACGTGGAAATAGCCAAGGTAAAAAATGCATTTTCCTTCTGTGTCCTTGGCAAAAGGCCAGTGACTCCAGCCCCCAAAACTTCCAAAGACCTGCCTCATAAATCTTGTGGGCTTAATTGATTTGATTTCGTTGGCTGGCAAACTTTTCAACATTCAGTCTGAAAGCATGCTGGGCCAGTATGTAAACTTAATAAAAAGATGATTCAGGGTTTTCTAATTCCTAAATGGCTTGCTAGGGAAAATTCACGAGGTACTTTCAAAGTAATATTCTGAATAGCACCTGGCGAGCAGACCTGCAGTCTCTAAAGGTAAAAAAATTTACCACTGCAGTAACAGTGCCGGTACTCATCAAAAATTACGCTAAATATTTTGTTTTCGATATTGTGCCACACGCCCCACAAGTCCTTGTAACTGCATTGCAGTGAAGCTGCTGGTAAGTCCACAGAAGGAGATGGTACCTCAGTTTTAACGTTGCTGGGTGATACAACAGGGACAAAGATCAAAAACGATTTGGCATCTCAGAAGGGTTTCCGAACTGCCCAGCTGGGTTTCATATTTGATGATCCCTGGTACTTGCTTTGAAAAAGAAAATTGGGATGGGCCAGAAGCAGCTTGGTTTTGCACTGTGGCAGCCTGCAGCGATGACCCCCAGGCCATGCGTTGCCCAAGTGCAAAGGGGTCCAAGGTGAAGGCATCGCTTTTTTAGGCTGTTATGGACACACAAAAAACAAAGCAAAATGTAGACATCACTTCCAGCTGTTACAGCTGTGCTGTGAGGGTAGGACAAGCTCCCGCACCATTAGCTACTTGAATTAAAATGAACCAAAATGCAGAGCAAGCCATTAAGAGCACCTGCGTTACCTCAAATCAATTTGTCCAATTAACAACCTGGAGAAACATGTGAAGGCTTCCTTCCTATTTTTTTTCCAAGCCATTAAGAGTCAAAATTCAGCCAGAAAAAGAATTGCACCAAGGTCACCCTGGACAGAAGTTGTCACTGCAAAAAATCAAGTGTATTCCTACTTGGTTCAGAGCGGAGGAAACAGATGTTATGATGTTTAATCTCTCCTGTAAGATTCATTTGAATTACTAGATGACCCAATGGCCACAACACCTAATTACCTCACAGCCTTCAGTATATCCATCTTCATAGCCTAGTGAGGTAAGAAAGAGTCATTATCTTCATTTTACTGATGAGAAAATGAGGTACTGGGATATTGAGTGATTTGTCTGAGGTCACGTAGGAGAAACAGAAAACGACAGGACCTGAAATCCCAAGTTTTTTGGGGTGTCAGCCTGCTCTGCCACCTCAGCCAGCCTTCCCCAGGGAGCGGTGGCACCCTCAGCCTCCTGCCTGGCCCTCACCTCATCACCAGGGGATGCAGAAATGGGAAGAATCTCCTAAATTACGAGTGTGCAAGTGGGTCAGGCCAAGTTGTAGGCATCTGTAGGGTTTGATAGAGCAATCGTTGAAAGGGTTGAGGGTTCAGCAGAGCCCCCCCCCCCCCAAATTTAAATAAGGTGTTTGCTACCACCTTGGGAGGCAGTTGGCATAGGTTGCTCAATGGAGACATCACTTTCTCATTTGTTTTTGCTTTAGGGTGTTTGTCCCCATCACATATAAAACATACTGGCTGAAAAGTCATGCTTTGGAAATGAAGGAAAAATATAGCAAAAGCATTGTTAAAGCTATAACTATTTATCCCAATGTTATTACTTTAAGTAGAGAGAGAGAGGAAGGGAAGGAAGGATGGGGGGAGGGAGCCGAGAAAATGAATTAACATCTCTATTCCAAAGGAAAATGCTCATGTTTTACATGACAAAACGAGAATCAGGCCCTGAAAGCATGTGGATGATAAATGATGATGGTGGATATGAAATCCAAGTGTAGGTGGCCAGATGTTAGCCCTCCGGGCTTGTCATAAGGATCCCCTTCTGCCCCAGGGAGGGTGGGCATCTGCGGCCACCCCAGGGCAAGGAGGGTTTGCCCAGCTGGGGCAGTTCCTGCTGGAGCTCCACACATCTCCATCGCCAGCTGATGCGGTGGCCTTCACCTCCCATAGGTCTCCCAGAAAGGGACGCCAGCAAGGGCATCCCTAGGGAGCACTTGGTTGCTGCAAAGGGCCAGATCCTACCAAAATTTTAGCTGATTTTTTGTTTTTAACCTTGGGGACAAAAATGGGATTTAAATGTGGACTGCCTGATTGAGTCCTGTGTTGTGACTGTGCCCTTCACACGGCGTCTCGTTCATAGACAACTGCCAGATTTGTAGCATAAGCAGCACGTTTCTGCCGCAAACGCCAGCTCAGTGCTCACACCATCGCTTATTCATGTACCTTTTCAAACCTGACAAACAGAACTCACGGTGCTATTATCAACACAAATACTAACTGGCTAAATAAACCCCCTGGAGAGATGTGCATATGGCTTAGGAAGATATTGATCTCAATTTCCAAAATATGTGTTAGCAGACTTTACCTTCAGTCATTCTTGCAACTCCGCCAATTAGAGAGGGAAAGGAGGAACGAGGGTAACGCGGAGCAGGTTTTGTCGGCGCTTAACAGGATTTTCATTTCAACTGACAGAACCATGCCTATTCCTCTGACAAAATAGCAATTAAAAAAACAAAAGCAAAAACCTGCATCATTGTTTCCGGCACCAACAGATGTCCTTCAAGTGTTCATCTAAACAAATATTGCAGGGGTTATTGCACAATGTTATGAACTCATATAAGGCAGTTGAAATGTTACGCTCGGCACATTCATCTGTGCTCACAATTAAGAAACATGGGGAAATATGGTCAATAAACCTTCTCCATGTATAAACAATCAAAAAAAAACCTGAGACTTGATTGGGATAAACCTAAAAAAGAAATAAAAAAATCTTTTTTATATATGCAGTGATCTCTTTCTATGCATAATAAACTGATGTTTACACAGGATAGAATAAAACATTTTGCACAAGGTTTGACTTTGGTTTGTACTGGAGGACTACAGAGCAATCCCCAAGTGCCAGCCTGGGTGCAAAGCTGAGCCCTTCTCCCTGACCCAGCTCACCGGCTGCCAGGAGACACGAGACACGGTGGGTCTTGTGCCAGGACGTGGGGGATAGAGCTAGACGGCCTTTTTTCGGCAAAATTCATCTGGTCTAAGGGCTCTTGTTCATCAAAACCCAAAATTAGTCATTGCAAAGAGCCATTTTCAGCAAGTTCCTAGTAAAAAAAGCTTTGAAATGGTGGAAAACTCTTTTTACAATATCCTTAAAATGAAATACTGGTTTTCAATTTAAGCTGATTATGTTGTTTTAAAAATGTTTTTCAAACTGACTGAAGAGAAACAGCCTGAAAAACACAGACGGATGTCGTCTTTGGTTTAAATTACCAGCTCATGCAAAACTCAACTTCTTTCTGTACTTACCTCAGGAAAATATTAAAAACTTGAACATTTGCAGGAATAGAAAGATTGTTCTTCTACTTAATGTTGCATTTATAACACTTTTCCTCTTCAAACCCATTCCCCACCTCAAAACCCACCTGAAATAACAGCCTGGCACAAATGTAGCATCTCCTGTGATAGACAGCTCTCAAGCCTCCCAAATTAAAAACTAATTTTTGGCTGGGTTAGGGGAGCTATGCTGGCCATAAGTGCTGTATCCCTGGACTCTGCTGTGGTTTTCAATCCCACAGAAATCTCTCTGGTCCCCATCCCCAAGAACTAAATTTTTAAATGTTTTATTCTCCTGCCAGTTTTGGCAGGTAAACCAGTACTGCTGCCTCACCTTGCACATGGGAACTGGGATGCAGAGGCCACCTCCATCCTAGAGAACTGAGATATCTAGTTAAAAATGCTAATCACCTCCCTTCAGTGCAAGAATCTGAAATAATCCCCAGATACAACATTACCAGATCATCCTCCTTTCCTCTTCCATGTGATGCTGTTTCCTCAAAGCAACGGTTCGCATGCAGGCTGGCACTAACCAGCCTGCAAGATGCAGCAGCAATCATCTTCCTTAGCTTCAGCCTAGTTAACAGGTTTGCCTGAAGCAGCTGTATTTTATTAATCATGCCATAATCTTGCACAGTTTTCCGCAGAAGAAATCATAGAGTCATAGAATTATTAAGGTTGGAAAGGACCTTTGAGGTCATTGAGTCCAACTGTTAACCTAACTGCCTGGTGGTCCACCTCTACACCATGTCCCTAAGCACCACATCCACACATTTTTTTGAACGCTTCCAGGGACCGTGATTGCACCACATCCTAATCACTCTCCCCATGAAGAAATTTTCCTAATATCCAACATAAACTTCCCCTGGCGCAGCTTGAGGCCGTTCCCTCTCGTCCCATCGCTTGTTCCTGGGGAGCAGAGACCGACCCCCCCGGCTCCAGCCTCCTTTCAGGCCGTTGCAGAGAGCGATGAGGGCTCCCCTCAGCCTCCTCTTCTCCAGGCTGAGCCCCCCCAGCTCCCCCAGCCGCTCCTCCCCAGCCTTGTGCTCCAGCCCCTGCCCCAGCCTCGCTGCCCTGCTCTGGCCACGCTCCAGCCCCTCCATGGCCGCCTTGGGGTGCGGGGCCCAGCGCTGAGCACAGCATTCGAGGGGCGGCCTCACCAGTGCCCAGCGCAGGGGCACCATCCCCTCCCTGCTCCTGCTGGCCACACCGTTCCTGATACAAGCCAGGGTGCCACTGGCCCTCTTGGCCACCTGGGCACCCTGCTGGCTCATGTCCAGCGGCTGCCGACCAGCACCCCCAGGCCCTTTCCCGCCGGGCAGCTCCCAGCCGCTCCTCCCCACGCCTGCAGCAGTGCCTGGGGTTGCTGTGCCCCCAGGGCAGGACCCGGCCCTGAGCCTTGCTGACCCTCACCCCGGGGCCTGGGCCCATCGACCCGGCCTGGCCAGGGCCCTCTGCAGGGCCTCCTGCCCTCCAGCAGATCGACACTTCCACCCAGCTTGGTGTCCTCTGCAAACTGACTGAGGGTGCCCTCCATCCCCTCATCAAGATCACTGATAAACAGAACCAGCCCCAATACTGAGCCCTGGAGAACACCACTCACAACCAGGAAAGTCCTGATCCTCAGTCAAGCATCACCTGGGCTTCACCCTGATGTGTGGTCACAGCATGCTTGCAACCTTTAGGTCCCTCTGGAATGATGCTGCAAGAGATGTCACCAAAAGCAGGCTCTTCTCTAGAGGGTGGTGGCACCGCACGCTGTACCCTCTTTGGGAAAAAACCCAACTTTTAAGTAGTTTTGCAAGCTTGAAGGGCCTTTGGTGACTTTTAGCATCCTTTGAAAAATCTCTTGCATGGGAAGAGGAGTAGAGGTATTAGGGAGCAAAGTGTCACCATCTGAGCTTGTCTTGGGCCTTAGTGCAAGGAGGCAGCCGAGGCTCTGCTGAATATTTAGCAACTATTTACAGTACGCTGAGTTGAATAAATCATCGACGCATTAAATTCAGCACCGTCACTGGGCAGCCACGGCAAGGCAGAAGGCTCAAAAGAGCCTTTCATGGATTTAGAGCTTTAAAACATTATGTCTATGAAAAACTGTAGATTAACTTGAATCTGAATGCAGACACGCTCACTTAAACCTCTCAGGGAAACTTAATCAAGGGAGTTTAAACCTTTAGTGCAATTCCTGCTCCCAACGCTTCACCCTCCCAGGAAATCCACATCCATTTTATTTGCTGCTTGTTAAAATGATAGAAATTAGAGCTAAAGTAATTTTACCTTGTACAGAGGCAGAAGAGATACAAAAGTTACAGGAGAAACATAACCTCCTAAAGAGAAATCAGTTTAATAAGACAGACAAGAAATGCAGATATAAAAAAAATATAGTGAATGCTGAATTTTTCAGTCCACAGAATATTTCAAGTTGAGCGTGTTCCCTGCAACATGTATTTATCTGTACAAACAACGTGGGGTTTTTAGGTAAACACAACTAAACCTAGGAATGACTGACACTGATTTCCTTCTCCGGGGGCAATGCTGACGGGGAGCCTCTGCCCACATACACATTTATTCGGACACCCACCACAAATTAGGAATAAAAGCATCTTGCAAAAGGGAACGTGGACCCTTTGCTACATCCATTCAACCAAGCGACTTACCTGCGTCCTCAGGGCAACAGGGGCACTCCAAGGTGCCTATCGCTCATCGTTATTATTATGAATGGTCACTGTCATAATACTAAAATAATTATCAATATTATTAACAATCTTAATAATAGAGCATTGCTCATGCTGTTCATTAACTGTTATTAATTATTAATAGTCAAAGTGCCATGTTTGCTCAGCTCCCATTTTCTCTACTGCTCATAGCAAAAACAAAATTGTCATGATTTATATAGGTGAATTTAGCAGCTTTTTCAGACTTGATTTGACTGCGATATAAATCAACTCCCAAGCTTTCTGTTCAGGAATGAATTACTTGTTAACAGAATAAATATGTATTAACAGATCAGACACGGATAAGTTGTTTGTGGCGCTGCTCGCAGGCTATGATTCATATTGCTGTGCATGGGTTCTTGTCCCTCTGCATGCCGGTCACAGCCAAGCAGGAGGAGTTGGAGCTTGTTTGCTGCTCCCACCACCCCTGCGTGACCTGAGCTGAGCCTGCACGGACCACGTTCACCTCCTGCATTTCTTGAGGGGCTTCAGGGGAGCGGAAGCAAAGCTGGTGGCAAGGGACAGGGATGGCACGCAGGACACGAGGACAAAGCAGCACTCACCATCTGCAAATACCCCTCTCCTTCATACTGGGAGATAACAGAAGAGTTGACACATAGACCATGCAGGTCCACCTCCAAACCAATGCCTGCAAAAGCCAGAATTGCGAGGTACAGGACATTTCTAATTCTTCTTTCTTCATCATATTATTGCAAAAGCGTACAGAGGTAGTTTTAGTTCCTGGTTTTTCATTTCTATCCCTCTAAATTCCTTTTTATAACACTTTTTTTTTTTTTTTCAGGCTACTACCTCCTGGAGATGAGCAGGCTGGAAGCAGGCATGGAGACACGGGTCATCAGAGGTCTGCCGGTGCCCCACCAGAGAGACAATCGGCACAGCCAGGCTGTCCCTCCTCATCTTCTCAGCTGGGTGGCCCAAGACACTTCTCCTAGGATGACAAAGTTGCTGTAAAGTCAACAAGGTCTCAGAGGAGGCGCGGCGTCGCGGATGGGGACGTTTCCCAACAGAGTTGGTCAAAAGCTGCACTTGTCCTCCAGGGAGAAACTCTGCCTTTGCAACCAGCTTTCACTTCCTTCAAAATTTTTTTGTTTTGCTTCTTTTTTGCTTCCTTCAAGCACTGGGAAATCCTCCCACCTCCACGGAAAACATGCCTGAGATCTTCTTTCAAATCCCAATGCGTCGGCCACTGCTCCTGGAAAGCGATAACAGAGATTTGACGCCCGATGTGCCGAAAGCAGAGACAGCATTTCAGCAGATGACACTCTAAAAGGAACCCTGATGTGAATCAACAAGAACACGTTTTCAATGATAACAGCTTAAATGAGTCTTTAATCTTTCACACACACACAAAAAAAAAAACAAGAAAAAAACCCCTGACCCTATTCTTGCCAAGGAACAGCATTGGAAGAGCCAGCCTAAAATAACAATCCAAAGAAATCCAATGCATATTTTAAAATGTAATAATGAATTGAGTTTTCTCATTTAATCTTCTCCAAATAACGGGGAAAATTGTACATGGCAACTCTGAAATGAAATATTGACTATTCACTTCCCATAACATAGTAATTTCTTCCATTTGTCACAAAAGATCTAGGGACCATGTCCCTATCCAGGGATCTCTGTCAAATTATAGGAAAAGTCTATACCT